>NW_027362818.1:0-4800000 GCF_046119375.1 Phyllobates terribilis | reverse complement strand
GGATAAAACAACATAAATACAATTTAATAAAGCATAGGATAAAACAACATAAATACAATTTAATAAAGCATAGGTTAAAACAACACAAATGCAATTTAATAAAGCATAGGATAAAACAACATAAATACAATTTAATAAAGCATAGGAAAAAACAACATAAATACAATTGAATAAAGCATAGTTTAAAACAACATAAATACAATTTAATAAAGCATAGGATAAAACCACAGAAATACAATTTAATAAAGCATAGGATAAAACAACATAAATACAATTTAATAAAGCATAGGACAAAACAACATAAATACAACTTAATAACGCATAGGATAAAACAACATAAATACAATTTAATGAAACATAGGATAAACAACATAAATACAATTTAATAAAGCATAGGACAAAACAACATAAATACAATTTAATAAAGCATATGTTAAAACAACATAAATACAATTTAATAAAGCATAGTTTAAAACCACAGAAATACAATTTAATAAAGCATAGTTTAAAACCACAGAAATACAATTTAATAAAGCATAGTTTAAAACAACATAAATACAATTTAATAAAGCATTAGATAAAACAACATGAATATAATTTAGTAAAGCATAAGATAAAACAACATGAATACAATTTAATAAAGCATAGGATAAAACAACATAAATAAAATTTAATAAAGCATAGGTTAAAACAACATAAATACAATTTAATAAAGCATAGTTTAAAACAACATAAATACAATTTAATAAAGCATAGTTTAAAACCACAGAAATACAATTTAATAAAGCATAGGATAAAACAACATAAATACAATTTAATAAAGCATAGGACAAAACAACATAAATACAATTTAATAAAGCATAGGATAAAACAACATAAATACAATTTAATAAAGCATAGGTTAAAACAACATAAATGCAATTTAATAAAGCATAGGATAAAACAACATAAATACAATTTAATAAAGCATAGGAAAAAACAACTTAAATACAATTTAATAAAGCATAGTTTAAAACAACATAAATACAATTTAATAAAGCATAGGATAAAACCACAGAAATACAATTTAATAAAGCATAGGATAAAACAACATAAATACAATTTAATAAAGCATAGGACAAAACAACATAAATACAACTTAATAACGCATAGGATAAAACAAAATAAATACAATTTAATGAAACATAGGATAAACAACATAAATACAATTTAATAAAGCATAGGACAAAACAACATAAATACAATTTAATAAAGCATATGTTAAAACAACATAAATACAATTTGATAAAGCATAGTTTAAAACAACATAAATACAATTTAATAAAGCATAGTTTAAAACAACATAAATACAATTTAATAAAGCATAGTTTAAAACAACATAAATACAATTTAATAAAGCATAGTTTAAAACAACATAAATACAATTTAATAAAGCATAGTTTAAAACAACATAAATACAATTTAATAAAGCATAGGATAAAACAACATAAATACAATTTAGTAAAGCATAAGATAAAACAACATGAATACAATTTATTAAAGCATAGGATAAAACAACGTAAATACTTTTTAATAAAGCATAGGATAAAACCACATAAATACAATTTAATAAAGCATAGGATAAAACAACATAAATACAATTTAATAAAGCATAGGTTAAAACAACATAAATACAATTTAATAAAGCATAGGACAAAACAACATAAATACAATTTAATAAAGCATAGGATAAAACAACATAAATACAATTTATAAAGCATAGGATAAAACAACATAAATACAATTTAATAAAGCATAGGATAAAACAACATAAATACAATTTAATAAAGCATAGGATAAAACAACATAAATACAATTTAATAAAGCATAGGTTAAAACAACATAAATGCAATTTAATAAAGCATAGGATAAAACAACATAAATACAATTTAATAAAGCATAGGAAAAAACAACATAAATACAATTGAATAAAGCATAGTTTAAAACAACATAAATACAATTTAATAAAGCATAGGATAAAACCACAGAAATACAATTTAATAAAGCATAGGATAAAACAACTTAAATACAATTTAATAAAGCATAGGACAAAACAACATAAATACAACTTAATAACGCATAGGATAAAACAACATAAATACAATTTAATGAAACATAGGATAAACAACATAAATACAATTTAATAAAGCATAGGACAAAACAACATAAATACAATTTAATAAAGCATATGTTAAAACAACATAAATACAATTTAATAAAGCATAGTTTAAAACCACAGAAATACAATTTAATAAAGCATAGTTTAAAACCACAGAAATACAATTTAATAAAGCATAGTTTAAAACAACATAAATACAATTTAATAAAGCATTAGATAAAACAACATGAATATAATTTAGTAAAGCATAAGATAAAACAACATGAATACAATTTAATAAAGCATAGGATAAAACAACATAAATAAAATTTAATAAAGCATAGGTTAAAACAACATAAATACAATTTAATAAAGCATAGTTTAAAACAACATAAATACAATTTAATAAAGCATAGTTTAAAACCACAGAAATACATTTTAATAAAGCATAGGATAAAACAACATAAATACAATTTAATAAAGCATAGGACAAAACAACATAAATACAATTTAATAAAGCATAGGATAAAACAACATAAATAAAATTTAATAAAGCATAGGATAAAACAACATAAATACAATTTAATGAAACATAGGATAAACAACATAAATACAATTTAATAAAGCATAGAAAAAAACAACATAAATACAATTTAATAAAGCATAGGATAAAACAACATAAATACAATTTAATGAAACATAGGATAAACAACATAAATACAATTTAATAAAGCATAGGACAAAACAACATAAATACAATTTAATAAAGCATAGGATAAAACAACATAAATACAATTTAATGAAACATAGGATAAACAAAATAAATACAATTTAATAAAGCATAGTTTAAAACAACATAAATACAATTTAATAAAGCATATGTTAAAACAATATGAATACAATTTAATAAAGCATAAGATAAAACAACATGAATATAATTTAGTAAAGCTTAAGATAAAACAACATGAATACAATTTAATAAAGCATAGGTTAAAACAACATAAATACAATTTAAGAAAGCATAGGATAAAACTACATAAATACATTTTAATAAAGCATAGGAAAAAACAACATAAATACAATTTAATAAAGCATAGGTTAAAACAACATAAATACAATTTAATAAAGCATAGGACAAAACAACATAAATACAATTTAATAAAGCATAGGATAAAACAACATAAATACAATTTATAAAGAATAGGATAAAACAACATAAATACAATTTAATAAAGCATAGGATAAAACAACATAAATACAATTTAATAAAGCATAGGATAAAACAACATAAATACAATTTAATAAAGCATAGGTTAAAACAACATAAATGCAATTTAATAAAGCATAGGATAAAACAACATAAATACAATTTAATAAAGCATAGGAAAAAACAACATAAATACAATTTAATAAAGCATAGTTTAAAACAACATAAATACAATTTAATAAAGCATAGGATAAAAATACAGAAATACAATTTAATAAAGCATAGGATAAAACAACATAAATACAATTTAATAAAGCATAGGACAAAACAACATAAATACAACTTAATAACGCATAGGATAAAACAACATAAATACAATTTAATAAAGCATAGTTTAAAACCACAGAAATACAATTTAATAAAGCATAGTTTAAAACAACATAAATACAATTTAATAAAGCATTAGATAAAACAACATGAATATAATTTAGTAAAGCATAAGATAAAACAACATGAATACAATTTAATAAAGCATAGGCTAAAACAACATAAATAAAATTTAATAAAGCATAGGTTAAAACAACATAAATACAATTTAATAAAGCATAGTTTAAAACAACATAAATACAATTTAATAAAGCATAGTTTAAAACCACAGAAATACAATTTAATAAAGCATAGGATAAAACAACATAAATACAATTTAATAAAGCATAGGTTAAAACAACATAAATGCAATTTAATAAAGCATAGGATAAAACAACATAAATACAATTTAATAAAGCATAGGAAAAAACAACATAAATACAATTTAATAAAGCATAGTTTAAAACAACATAAATACAATTTAATAAAGCATAGGATAAAACCACAGAAATACAATTTAATAAAGCATAGGATAAAACAACATAAATACAATTTAATAAAGCATAGGACAAAACAACATAAATACAACTTAATAACGCATAGGATAAAACAACATAAATACAATTTAATGAAACATAGGATAAACAACATAAATACAATTTAATAAAGCATAGGACAAAACAACATAAATACAATTTAATAAAGCATAGGAAAAAACAACATAAATACAATTTAATAAAGCATAGTTTAAAACAACATAAATACAATTTAATAAAGCATAGGATAAAACCACAGAAATACAATTTAATAAAGCATAGGATAAAACAACATAAATACAATTTAATAAAGCATAGGACAAAACAACATAAATACAACTTAATAACGCATAGGATAAAACAACATAAATACAATTTAATGAAACATAGGATAAACAACATAAATACAATTTAATAAAGCATAGTTTAAAACAACATAAATACAATTTAATAAAGCATATGTTAAAACAACATGAATACAATTTAATAAAGCATAAGATAAAACAACATGAATATAATTTAGTAAAGCTTAAGATAAAACAACATGAATACAATTTAATAAAGCATAGGTTAAAACAACATAAATACAATTTAAGAAAGCATAGGATAAAACTACATAAATACATTTTAATAAAGCATAGGATAAAACAACATAAATACAATTTAATAAAGCATAGGTTAAAACAACATAAATACAATTTAATAAAGCATAGGACAAAACAACATAAATACAATTTAATAAAGCATAGGATAAAACAACATAAATACAATTTATAAAGCATAGGATAAAACAACATAAATACAATTTAATAAAGCATAGGATAAAACAACATAAATACAATTTAATAAAGCATAGGATAAAACAACATAAATACAATTTAATAAAGCATAGGACAAAACAACATAAATACAACTTAATAACGCATAGGATAAAACAACATAAATACAATTTATAAAGCATAGGATAAAACAACATAAATACAATTTAATAAAGCATAGGATAAAACAACATAAATACAATTTAATAAAGCATAGGATAAAACAACATAAATACAATTTATAAAGCATAGGATAAAACAACATAAATACAATTTAATAAAGCATAGGATAAAACAACATAAATACAATTTAATAAAGCATAGGATAAAACAACATAAATACAATTTAATAAAGCATAGGTTAAAACAACATAAATGCAATTTAATAAAGCATAGGATAAAACAACATAAATAAAATTTAATAAAGCATAGGTTAAAACAACATAAATACAATTTAATAAAGCATAGTTTAAAACAACATAAATACAATTTAATAAAGCATTAGATAAAACAACATGAATATAATTTAGTAAAGCATAAGATAAAACAACATGAATACAATTTAATAAAGCATAGGATAAAACAACATAAATAAAATTTAATAAAGCATAGGTTAAAACAACATAAATACAATTTAATAAAGCATAGTTTAAAACAACATAAATACAATTTAATAAAGCATAGTTTAAAACCACAGAAATACAATTTAATAAAGCATAGGATAAAACAACATAAATACAATTTAATAAAGCATAGGACAAAACAACATAAATACAATTTAATAAAGCATAGGATAAAACAACATAAATACAATTTAATAAAGCATAGGTTAAAACAACATAAATGCAATTTAATAAAGCATAGGATAAAACAACATAAATACAATTTAATAAAGCATAGGAAAAAACAACTTAAATACAATTTAATAAAGCATAGTTTAAAACAACATAAATACAATTTAATAAAGCATAGGATAAAACCACAGAAATACAATTTAATAAAGCATAGGATAAAACAACATAAATACAATTTAATAAAGCATAGGACAAAACAACATAAATACAACTTAATAACGCATAGGATAAAACAACATAAATACAATTTAATGAAACATAGGATAAACAACATAAATACAATTTAATAAAGCATAGGACAAAACAACATAAATACAATTTAATAAAGCATATGTTAAAACAACATAAATACAATTTGATAAAGCATAGTTTAAAACAACATAAATACAATTTAATAAAGCATAGTTTAAAACAACATAAATACAATTTAATAAAGCATAGTTTAAAACAACATAAATACAATTTAATAAAGCATAGTTTAAAACAACATAAATACAATTTAATAAAGCATAGTTTAAAACAACATAAATACAATTTAATAAAGCATAGGATAAAACAACATAAATACAATTTAGTAAAGCATAAGATAAAACAACATGAATACAATTTATTAATGCATAGGATAAAACAACGTAAATACTTTTTAATAAAGCATAGGATAAAACCACATAAATACAATTTAATAAAGCATAGGATAAAACAACATAAATACAATTTAATAAAGCATAGGTTAAAACAACATAAATACAATTTAATAAAGCATAGGACAAAACAACATAAATACAATTTAATAAAGCATAGGATAAAACAACATAAATACAATTTATAAAGCATAGGATAAAACAACATAAATACAATTTAATAAAGCATAGGATAAAACAACATAAATACAATTTAATAAAGCATAGGATAAAACAACATAAATACAATTTAATAAAGCATAGGTTAAAACAACATAAATGCAATTTAATAAAGCATAGGATAAAACAACATAAATACAATTTAATAAAGCATAGGAAAAAACAACATAAATACAATTGAATAAAGCATAGTTTAAAACAACATAAATACAATTTAATAAAGCATAGGATAAAACCACAGAAATACAATTTAATAAAGCATAGGATAAAACAACATAAATACAATTTAATAAAGCATAGGACAAAACAACATAAATACAACTTAATAACGCATAGGATAAAACAACATAAATACAATTTAATGAAACATAGGATAAACAACATAAATACAATTTAATAAAGCATAGGACAAAACAACATAAATACAATTTAATAAAGCATATGTTAAAACAACATAAATACAATTTAATAAAGCATAGTTTAAAACCACAGAAATACAATTTAATAAAGCATAGTTTAAAACCACAGAAATACAATTTAATAAAGCATAGTTTAAAACAACATAAATACAATTTAATAAAGCATTAGATAAAACAACATGAATATAATTTAGTAAAGCATAAGATAAAACAACATGAATACAATTTAATAAAGCATAGGATAAAACAACATAAATAAAATTTAATAAAGCATAGGTTAAAACAACATAAATACAATTTAATAAAGCATAGTTTAAAACAACATAAATACAATTTAATAAAGCATAGTTTAAAACCACAGAAATACAATTTAATAAAGCATAGGATAAAACAACATAAATACAATTTAATAAAGCATAGGACAAAACAACATAAATACAATTTAATAAAGCATAGGATAAAACAACATAAATAAAATTTAATAAAGCATAGGATAAAACAACATAAATACAATTTAATGAAACATAGGATAAACAACATAAATACAATTTAATAAAGCATAGAAAAAAACAACATAAATACAATTTAATAAAGCATAGGATAAAACAACATAAATACAATTTAATGAAACATAGGATAAACAACATAAATACAATTTAATAAAGCATAGGACAAAACAACATAAATACAATTTAATAAAGCATAGGATAAAACAACATAAATACAATTTAATGAAACATAGGATAAACAAAATAAATACAATTTAATAAAGCATAGTTTAAAACAACATAAATACAATTTAATAAAGCATATGTTAAAACAATATGAATACAATTTAATAAAGCATAAGATAAAACAACATGAATATAATTTAGTAAAGCTTAAGATAAAACAACATGAATACAATTTAATAAAGCATAGGTTAAAACAACATAAATACAATTTAAGAAAGCATAGGATAAAACTACATAAATACATTTTAATAAAGCATAGGAAAAAACAACATAAATACAATTTAATAAAGCATAGGTTAAAACAACATAAATACAATTTAATAAAGCATAGGACAAAACAACATAAATACAATTTAATAAAGCATAGGATAAAACAACATAAATACAATTTATAAAGAATAGGATAAAACAACATAAATACAATTTAATAAAGCATAGGATAAAACAACATAAATACAATTTAATAAAGCATAGGATAAAACAACATAAATACAATTTAATAAAGCATAGGTTAAAACAACATAAATGCAATTTAATAAAGCATAGGATAAAACAACATAAATACAATTTAATAAAGCATAGGAAAAAACAACATAAATACAATTTAATAAAGCATAGTTTAAAACAACATAAATACAATTTAATAAAGCATAGGATAAAACCACAGAAATACAATTTAATAAAGCATAGGATAAAACAACATAAATACAATTTAATAAAGCATAGGACAAAACAACATAAATACAACTTAATAACGCATAGGATAAAACAACATAAATACAATTTAATAAAGCATAGTTTAAAACCACAGAAATACAATTTAATAAAGCATAGTTTAAAACAACATAAATACAATTTAATAAAGCATTAGATAAAACAACATGAATATAATTTAGTAAAGCATAAGATAAAACAACATGAATACAATTTAATAAAGCATAGGCTAAAACAACATAAATAAAATTTAATAAAGCATAGGTTAAAACAACATAAATACAATTTAATAAAGCATAGTTTAAAACAACATAAATACAATTTAATAAAGCATAGTTTAAAACCACAGAAATACAATTTAATAAAGCATAGGATAAAACAACATAAATACAATTTAATAAAGCATAGGTTAAAACAACATAAATGCAATTTAATAAAGCATAGGATAAAACAACATAAATACAATTTAATAAAGCATAGGAAAAAACAACATAAATACAATTTAATAAAGCATAGTTTAAAACAACATAAATACAATTTAATAAAGCATAGGATAAAACCACAGAAATACAATTTAATAAAGCATAGGATAAAACAACATAAATACAATTTAATAAAGCATAGGACAAAACAACATAAATACAACTTAATAACGCATAGGATAAAACAACATAAATACAATTTAATGAAACATAGGATAAACAACATAAATACAATTTAATAAAGCATAGGACAAAACAACATAAATACAATTTAATAAAGCATAGGAAAAAACAACATAAATACAATTTAATAAAGCATAGTTTAAAACAACATAAATACAATTTAATAAAGCATAGGATAAAACCTCAGAAATACAATTTAATAAAGCATAGGATAAAACAACATAAATACAATTTAATAAAGCATAGGACAAAACAACATAAATACAACTTAATAACGCATAGGATAAAACAACATAAATACAATTTAATGAAACATAGGATAAACAACATAAATACAATTTAATAAAGCATAGTTTAAAACAACATAAATACAATTTAATAAAGCATATGTTAAAACAACATGAATACAATTTAATAAAGCATAAGATAAAACAACATGAATATAATTTAGTAAAGCTTAAGATAAAACAACATGAATACAATTTAATAAAGCATAGGTTAAAACAACATAAATACAATTTAAGAAAGCATAGGATAAAACTACATAAATACATTTTAATAAAGCATAGGATAAAACAACATAAATACAATTTAATAAAGCATAGGTTAAAACAACATAAATACAATTTAATAAAGCATAGGACAAAACAACATAAATACAATTTAATAAAGCATAGGATAAAACAACATAAATACAATTTATAAAGCATAGGATAAAACAACATAAATACAATTTAATAAAGCATAGGATAAAACAACATAAATACAATTTAATAAAGCATAGGATAAAACAACATAAATACAATTTATAAAGCATAGGATAAAACAACATAAATACAATTTAATAAAGCATAGGATAAAACAACATAAATACAATTTAATAAAGCATAGGATAAAACAACATAAATACAATTTAATAAAGCATAGGTTAAAACAACATAAATGCAATTTAATAAAGCATAGGATAAAACAACATAAATAAAATTTAATAAAGCATAGGTTAAAACAACATAAATACAATTTAATAAAGCATAGTTTAAAACAACATAAATACAATTTAATAAAGCATAGTTTAAAACCACAGAAATACAATTTAATAAAGCATAGGATAAAACAACATAAATACAATTTAATAAAGCATAGGACAAAACAACATAAATACAATTTAATAAAGCATAGGATAAAACAACATAAATACAATTTAATAAAGCATAGGTTAAAACAACATAAATGCAATTTAATAAAGCATAGGATAAAACAACATAAATACAATTTAATAAAGCATAGGAAAAAACAACTTAAATACAATTTAATAAAGCATAGTTTAAAACAACATAAATACAATTTAATAAAGCATAGGATAAAACCACAGAAATACAATTTAATAAAGCATAGGATAAAACAACATAAATACAATTTAATAAAGCATAGGACAAAACAACATAAATACAACTTAATAACGCATAGGATAAAACAACATAAATACAATTTAATGAAACATAGGATAAACAACATAAATACAATTTAATAAAGCATAGGACAAAACAACATAAATACAATTTAATAAAGCATATGTTAAAACAACATAAATACAATTTGATAAAGCATAGTTTAAAACAACATAAATACAATTTAATAAAGCATAGTTTAAAACAACATAAATACAATTTAATAAAGCATAGTTTAAAACAACATAAATACAATTTAATAAAGCATAGTTTAAAACAACATAAATACAATTTAATAAAGCATAGTTTAAAACAACATAAATACAATTTAATAAAGCATAGGATAAAACAACATAAATACAATTTAATAAAGCATAAGATAAAACAACATGAATATAATTTAGTAAAGCTTAAGATAAAACAACATGAATACAATTTATTAAAGCATAGGATAAAACAACGTAAATACTTTTTAATAAAGCATAGGATAAAACCACATAAATACAATTTAATAAAGCATAGGATAAAACAACATAAATACAATTTAATAAAGCATAGGTTAAAACAACATAAATACAATTTAATAAAGCATAGGACAAAACAACATAAATACAATTTAATAAAGCATAGGATAAAACAACATAAATACAATTTATAAAGCATAGGATAAAACAACATAAATACAATTTAATAAAGCATAGGATAAAACAACATAAATACAATTTAATAAAGCATAGGATAAAACAACATAAATACAATTTAATAAAGCATAGGTTAAAACAACATAAATGCAATTTAATAAAGCATAGGATAAAACAACATAAATACAATTTAATAAAGCATAGGAAAAAACAACATAAATACAATTGAATAAAGCATAGTTTAAAACAACATAAATACAATTTAATAAAGCATAGGATAAAACCACAGAAATACAATTTAATAAAGCATAGGATAAAACAACATAAATACAATTTAATAAAGCATAGGACAAAACAACATAAATACAACTTAATAACGCATAGGATAAAACAACATAAATACAATTTAATGAAACATAGGATAAACAACATAAATACAATTTAATAAAGCATAGGACAAAACAACATAAATACAATTTAATAAAGCATATGTTAAAACAACATAAATACAATTTAATAAAGCATAGTTTAAAACCACAGAAATACAATTTAATAAAGCATAGTTTAAAACCACAGAAATACAATTTAATAAAGCATAGTTTAAAACAACATAAATACAATTTAATAAAGCATTAGATAAAACAACATGAATATAATTTAGTAAAGCATAAGATAAAACAACATGAATACAATTTAATAAAGCATAGGATAAAACAACATAAATAAAATTTAATAAAGCATAGGTTAAAACAACATAAATACAATTTAATAAAGCATAGTTTAAAACAACATAAATACAATTTAATAAAGCATAGTTTAAAACCACAGAAATACAATTTAATAAAGCATAGGATAAAACAACATAAATACAATTTAATAAAGCATAGGACAAAACAACATAAATACAATTTAATAAAGCATAGGATAAAACAACATAAATAAAATTTAATAAAGCATAGGATAAAACAACATAAATACAATTTAATGAAACATAGGATAAACAACATAAATACAATTTAATAAAGCATAGAAAAAAACAACATAAATACAATTTAATAAAGCATAGGATAAAACAACATAAATACAATTTAATGAAACATAGGATAAACAACATAAATACAATTTAATAAAGCATAGGACAAAACAACATAAATACAATTTAATAAAGCATAGGATAAAACAACATAAATACAATTTAATGAAACATAGGATAAACAAAATAAATACAATTTAATAAAGCATAGTTTAAAACAACATAAATACAATTTAATAAAGCATATGTTAAAACAATATGAATACAATTTAATAAAGCATAAGATAAAACAACATGAATATAATTTAGTAAAGCTTAAGATAAAACAACATGAATACAATTTAATAAAGCATAGGTTAAAACAACATAAATACAATTTAAGAAAGCATAGGATAAAACTACATAAATACATTTTAATAAAGCATAGGAAAAAACAACATAAATACAATTTAATAAAGCATAGGTTAAAACAACATAAATACAATTTAATAAAGCATAGGACAAAACAACATAAATACAATTTAATAAAGCATAGGATAAAACAACATAAATACAATTTATAAAGAATAGGATAAAACAACATAAATACAATTTAATAAAGCATAGGATAAAACAACATAAATACAATTTAATAAAGCATAAGATAAAACAACATGAATATAATTTAGTAAAGCTTAAGATAAAACAACATGAATACAATTTATTAAAGCATAGGATAAAACAACGTAAATACTTTTTAATAAAGCATAGGATAAAACCACATAAATACAATTTAATAAAGCATAGGATAAAACAACATAAATACAATTTAATAAAGCATAGGTTAAAACAACATAAATACAATTTAATAAAGCATAGGACAAAACAACATAAATACAATTTAATAAAGCATAGGATAAAACAACATAAATACAATTTATAAAGCATAGGATAAAACAACATAAATACAATTTAATAAAGCATAGGATAAAACAACATAAATACAATTTAATAAAGCATAGGATAAAACAACATAAATACAATTTAATAAAGCATAGGTTAAAACAACATAAATGCAATTTAATAAAGCATAGGATAAAACAACATAAATACAATTTAATAAAGCATAGGAAAAAACAACATAAATACAATTGAATAAAGCATAGTTTAAAACAACATAAATACAATTTAATAAAGCATAGGATAAAACCACAGAAATACAATTTAATAAAGCATAGGATAAAACAACATAAATACAATTTAATAAAGCATAGGACAAAACAACATAAATACAACTTAATAACGCATAGGATAAAACAACATAAATACAATTTAATGAAACATAGGATAAACAACATAAATACAATTTAATAAAGCATAGGACAAAACAACATAAATACAATTTAATAAAGCATATGTTAAAACAACATAAATACAATTTAATAAAGCATAGTTTAAAACCACAGAAATACAATTTAATAAAGCATAGTTTAAAACCACAGAAATACAATTTAATAAAGCATAGTTTAAAACAACATAAATACAATTTAATAAAGCATTAGATAAAACAACATGAATATAATTTAGTAAAGCATAAGATAAAACAACATGAATACAATTTAATAAAGCATAGGATAAAACAACATAAATAAAATTTAATAAAGCATAGGTTAAAACAACATAAATACAATTTAATAAAGCATAGTTTAAAACAACATAAATACAATTTAATAAAGCATAGTTTAAAACCACAGAAATACAATTTAATAAAGCATAGGATAAAACAACATAAATACAATTTAATAAAGCATAGGACAAAACAACATAAATACAATTTAATAAAGCATAGGATAAAACAACATAAATAAAATTTAATAAAGCATAGGATAAAACAACATAAATACAATTTAATGAAACATAGGATAAACAACATAAATACAATTTAATAAAGCATAGAAAAAAACAACATAAATACAATTTAATAAAGCATAGGATAAAACAACATAAATACAATTTAATGAAACATAGGATAAACAACATAAATACAATTTAATAAAGCATAGGACAAAACAACATAAATACAATTTAATAAAGCATAGGATAAAACAACATAAATACAATTTAATGAAACATAGGATAAACAAAATAAATACAATTTAATAAAGCATAGTTTAAAACAACATAAATACAATTTAATAAAGCATATGTTAAAACAATATGAATACAATTTAATAAAGCATAAGATAAAACAACATGAATATAATTTAGTAAAGCTTAAGATAAAACAACATGAATACAATTTAATAAAGCATAGGTTAAAACAACATAAATACAATTTAAGAAAGCATAGGATAAAACTACATAAATACATTTTAATAAAGCATAGGAAAAAACAACATAAATACAATTTAATAAAGCATAGGTTAAAACAACATAAATACAATTTAATAAAGCATAGGACAAAACAACATAAATACAATTTAATAAAGCATAGGATAAAACAACATAAATACAATTTATAAAGAATAGGATAAAACAACATAAATACAATTTAATAAAGCATAGGATAAAACAACATAAATACAATTTAATAAAGCATAGGATAAAACAACATAAATACAATTTAATAAAGCATAGGTTAAAACAACATAAATGCAATTTAATAAAGCATAGGATAAAACAACATAAATACAATTTAATAAAGCATAGGAAAAAACAACATAAATACAATTTAATAAAGCATAGTTTAAAACAACATAAATACAATTTAATAAAGCATAGGATAAAACCACAGAAATACAATTTAATAAAGCATAGGATAAAACAACATAAATACAATTTAATAAAGCATAGGACAAAACAACATAAATACAACTTAATAAAGCATAGGATAAAACAACATAAATACAATTTAATAAAGCATAGTTTAAAACCACAGAAATACAATTTAATAAAGCATAGTTTAAAACAACATAAATACAATTTAATAAAGCATTAGATAAAACAACATGAATATAATTTAGTAAAGCATAAGATAAAACAACATGAATACAATTTAATAAAGCATAGGCTAAAACAACATAAATAAAATTTAATAAAGCATAGGTTAAAACAACATAAATACAATTTAATAAAGCATAGTTTAAAACAACATAAATACAATTTAATAAAGCATAGTTTAAAACCACAGAAATACAATTTAATAAAGTATAGGATAAAACAACATAAATACAATTTAATAAAGCATAGGTTAAAACAACATAAATGCAATTTAATAAAGCATAGGATAAAACAACATAAATACAATTTAATAAAGCATAGGAAAAAACAACATAAATACAATTTAATAAAGCATAGTTTAAAACAACATAAATACAATTTAATAAAGCATAGGATAAAACCACAGAAATACAATTTAATAAAGCATAGGATAAAACAACATAAATACAATTTAATAAAGCATAGGACAAAACAACATAAATACAACTTAATAACGCATAGGATAAAACAACATAAATACAATTTAATGAAACATAGGATAAACAACATAAATACAATTTAATAAAGCATAGGACAAAACAACATAAATACAATTTAATAAAGCATAGGAAAAAACAACATAAATACAATTTAATAAAGCATAGTTTAAAACAACATAAATACAATTTAATAAAGCATAGGATAAAACCACAGAAATACAATTTAATAAAGCATAGGATAAAACAACATAAATACAATTTAATAAAGCATAGGACAAAACAACATAAATACAACTTAATAACGCATAGGATAAAACAACATAAATACAATTTAATGAAACATAGGATAAACAACATAAATACAATTTAATAAAGCATAGTTTAAAACAACATAAATACAATTTAATAAAGCATATGTTAAAACAACATGAATACAATTTAATAAAGCATAAGATAAAACAACATGAATATAATTTAGTAAAGCTTAAGATAAAACAACATGAATACAATTTAATAAAGCATAGGTTAAAACAACATAAATACAATTTAAGAAAGCATAGGATAAAACTACATAAATACATTTTAATAAAGCATAGGATAAAACAACATAAATACAATTTAATAAAGCATAGGTTAAAACAACATAAATACAATTTAATAAAGCATAGGACAAAACAACATAAATACAATTTAATAAAGCATAGGATAAAACAACATAAATACAATTTATAAAGCATAGGATAAAACAACATAAATACAATTTAATAAAGCATAGGATAAAACAACATAAATACAATTTAATAAAGCATAGGATAAAACAACATAAATACAATTTATAAAGCATAGGATAAAACAACATAAATACAATTTAATAAAGCATAGGATAAAACAACATAAATACAATTTAATAAAGCATAGGATAAAACAACATAAATACAATTTAATAAAGCATAGGTTAAAACAACATAAATGCAATTTAATAAAGCATAGGATAAAACAACATAAATACAATTTAATAAAGCATAGGAAAAAACAACATAAATACAATTTAATAAAGCATAGTTTAAAACAACATAAATACAATTTAATAAAGCATAGGATAAAACCACAGAAATACAATTTAATAAAGCATAGGATAAAACAACATAAATACAATTTAATAAAGCATAGGACAAAACAACATAAATACAACTTAATAACGCATAGGATAAAACAACATAAATAGAATTTAATGAAACATAGGATAAACAACATAAATACAATTTAATAAAGCATAGGACAAAACAACATAAATACAATTTAATAAAGCATATGTTAAAACAACATAAATACAATTTGATAAAGCATAGTTTAAAACAACATAAATACAATTTAATAAAGCATAGTTTAAAACAACATAAATACAATTTAATAAAGCATTAGATAAAACAACATGAATATAATTTAGTAAAGCATAAGATAAAACAACATGAATACAATTTAATAAAGCATAGGATAAAACAACATAAATAAAATTTAATAAAGCATAGGTTAAAACAACATAAATACAATTTAATAAAGCATAGTTTAAAACAACATAAATACAATTTAATAAAGCATAGTTTAAAACAACATAAATACAATTTAATAAAGCATAGGATAAAACCACAGAAATACAATTTAATAAAGCATAGGATAAAACAACATAAATACAATTTAATAAAGCATAGGACAAAACAACATAAATACAATTTAATAAAGCATAGTTTAAAACCACAGAAATACAATTTAATAAAGCATAGTTTAAAACAACATAAATACAATTTAATAAAGCATTAGATAAAACAACATGAATATAATTTAGTAAAGCATAAGATAAAACAACATGAATACAATTTAATAAAGCATAGGATAAAACAACATAAATAAAATTTAATAAAGCATAGGTTAAAACAACATAAATACAATTTAATAAAGCATAGTTTAAAACAACATAAATACAATTTAATAAAGCATAGTTTAAAACCACAGAAATACAATTTAATAAAGCATAGGATAAAACAACATAAATACAATTTAATAAAGCATAGGACAAAACAACATAAATACAATTTAATAAAGCATAGGATAAAACAACATAAATAAAATTTAATAAAGCATAGGATAAAACAACATAAATACAATTTAATGAAACATAGGATAAACAACATAAATACAATTTAATAAAGCATAGAAAAAAACAACATAAATACAATTTAATAAAGCATAGGATAAAACAACATAAATACAATTTAATGAAACATAGGATAAACAACATAAATACAATTTAATAAAGCATAGGACAAAACAACATAAATACAATTTAATAAAGCATAGGATAAAACAACATAAATACAATTTAATGAAACATAGGATAAACAAAATAAATACAATTTAATAAAGCATAGTTTAAAACAACATAAATACAATTTAATAAAGCATATGTTAAAACAATATGAATACAATTTAATAAAGCATAAGATAAAACAACATGAATATAATTTAGTAAAGCTTAAGATAAAACAACATGAATACAATTTAATAAAGCATAGGTTAAAACAACATAAATACAATTTAAGAAAGCATAGGATAAAACTACATAAATATATTTTAATAAAGCATAGGATAAAACAACATAAATACAATTTAAGAAAGCATAGGTTAAAACAACATAAATACAATTTAATAAAGCATAGGATAAAACAACATAAATACAATTTAATAAAGCATAGGATAAAACAACATAAATACAATTTAATAAAGCATAGGATAAAACAACATAAATACAATTTAATAAAGCATAGGTTAAAACAATATAAATACAATTTAATAAAGCATAGGATAAAACCACAGAAATACAATTTAATAAAGCATAGGATAAAACAACATAAATACAATTTAATAAAGCATAGGACAAAACAACATAAATAAAATTTAATAAAGCATAGGATAAAACAACATAAATACAATTTAATGAAACATAGGATAAACAACATAAATACAATTTAATAAAGCATAGAAAAAAACAACATAAATACAATTTAATAAAGCATAGGATAAAACAACATAAATACAATTTAATGAAACATAGGATAAACAACATAAATACAATTTAATAAAGCATAGGACAAAACAACATAAATACAATTTAATAAAGCATAGGATAAAACAACATAAATACAATTTAATGAAACATAGGATAAACAAAATAAATACAATTTAATAAAGCATAGTTTAAAACAACATAAATACAATTTAATAAAGCATATGTTAAAACAATATGAATACAATTTAATAAAGCATAGTTTAAAACCACAGAAATACAATTTAATAAAGCATAGTTTAAAACCACAGAAATACAATTTAATAAAGCATAGTTTAAAACAACATAAATACAATTTAATAAAGCATAGGATAAAACAACATAAATACAATTTAATAAAGCATAGGATAAAACAACATAAATACAATTTAATGAAACATAGGATAAACAACATAAATACAATTTAATAAAGCATAGAAAAAAACAACATAAATACAATTTAATAAAGCATAGGATAAAACAACATAAATACAATTTAATGAAACATAGGATAAACAACATAAATACAATTTAATAAAGCATAGGACAAAACAACATAAATACAATTTAATAAAGCATAGGATAAAACAACATAAATACAATTTATAAAGCATAGGATAAAACAACATAAATACAATTTAATAAAGCATAGGATAAAACAACATAAATACAATTTAATAAAGCATAGGATAAAACAACATAAATACAATTTAATAAAGCATAGGTTAAAACAACATAAATGCAATTTAATAAAGCATAGGATAAAACAACATAAATACAATTTAATAAAGCATAGGAAAAAACAACATAAATACAATTGAATAAAGCATAGTTTAAAACAACATAAACACAATTTAATAAAGCATAGGATAAAACCACAGAAATACAATTTAATAAAGCATAGGATAAAACAACATAAATACAATTTAATAAAGCATAGGACAAAACAACATAAATACAACTTAATAACGCATAGGATAAAACAACATAAATACAATTTAATGAAACATAGGATAAACAACATAAATACAATTTAATAAAGCATAGGACAAAACAACATAAATACAATTTAATAAAGCATATGTTAAAACAACATAAATACAATTTAATAAAGCATAGTTTAAAACCACAGAAATACAATTTAATAAAGCATAGTTTAAAACCACAGAAATACAATTTAATAAAGCATAGTTTAAAACAACATAAATACAATTTAATAAAGCATTAGATAAAACAACATGAATATAATTTAGTAAAGCATAAGATAAAACAACATGAATACAATTTAATAAAGCATAGGATAAAACAACATAAATAAAATTTAATAAAGCATAGGTTAAAACAACATAAATACAATTTAATAAAGCATAGTTTAAAACAACATAAATACAATTTAATAAAGCATAGTTTAAAACCACAGAAATACAATTTAATAAAGCATAAGATAAAACAACATAAATACAATTTAATAAAGCATAGGACAAAACAACATAAATACAATTTAATAAAGCATAGGATAAAACAACATAAATACAATTTAATAAAGCATAGGTTAAAACAACATAAATGCAATTTAATAAAGCATAGGATAAAACAACATAAATACAATTTAATAAAGCATATGAAAAAACAACATAAATACAATTTAATAAAGCATAGTTTAAAACAACATAAATACAATTTAATAAAGCATAGGATAAAACCACAGAAATACAATTTAATAAAGCATAGGATAAAACAACATAAATACAATTTAATAAAGCATAGGACAAAACAACATAAATACAACTTAATAACGCATAGGATAAATCAACATAAATACAATTTAATGAAACATAGGATAAACAACATAAATACAATTTAATAAAGCATAGGACAAAACAACATAAATACAATTTAATAAAGCATATGTTAAAACAACATAAATACAATTTGATAAAGCATAGTTTAAAACAACATAAATACAATTTAATAAAGCATAGTTTAAAACAACATAAATACAATTTAATAAAGCATAGTTTAAAACAACATAAATACAATTTAATAAAGCATAGTTTAAAACAACATAAATACAATTTAATAAAGCATAGTTTAAAACAACATAAATACAATTTAATAAAGCATAGGATAAAACAACATAAATACAGTTTAGTAAAGCATAAGATAAAACAACATGAATACAATTTAATAAAGCATAGGATAAAACAACGTAAATACTTTTTAATAAAGCATAGGATAAAACCACATAAATACAATTTAATAAAGCATAGGATAAAACAACATAAATAAAATTTAATAAAGCATAGGTTAAAACAACATAAATACAATTTAATAAAGCATAGTTTAAAACAACATAAATACAATTTAATAAAGCATAGTTTAAAACAACATAAATACAATTTAATAAAGCATAGTTTAAAACAACATAAATACAATTTAATAAAGCATAGTTTAAAACAACATAAATACAATTTAATAAAGCATAGTTTAAAACAACATAAATACAATTTAATAAAGCATAGTTTAAAACAACATAAATACAATTTAATAAAGCATAGGATAAAACAACATAAATACAATTTAATAAAGCATAAGATAAAACAACATGAATATAATTTAGTAAAGCTTAAGATAAAACAACATGAATACAATTTATTAAAGCATAGGATAAAACAACGTAAATACTTTTTAATAAAGCATAGGATAAAACCACATAAATACAATTTAATAAAGCATAGGATAAAACAACATAAATACAATTTAATAAAGCATAGGTTAAAACAACATAAATACAATTTAATAAAGCATAGGACAAAACAACATAAATACAATTTAATAAAGCATAGGATAAAACAACATAAATACAATTTATAAAGCATAGGATAAAACAACATAAATACAATTTAATAAAGCATAGGATAAAACAACATAAATACAATTTAATAAAGCATAGGATAAAACAACATAAATACAATTTAATAAAGCATAGGTTAAAACAACATAAATGCAATTTAATAAAGCATAGGATAAAACAACATAAATACAATTTAATAAAGCATAGGAAAAAACAACATAAATACAATTGAATAAAGCATAGTTTAAAACAACATAAATACAATTTAATAAAGCATAGGATAAAACCACAGAAATACAATTTAATAAAGCATAGGATAAAACAACATAAATACAATTTAATAAAGCATAGGACAAAACAACATAAATACAACTTAATAACGCATAGGATAAAACAACATAAATACAATTTAATGAAACATAGGATAAACAACATAAATACAATTTAATAAAGCATAGGACAAAACAACATAAATACAATTTAATAAAGCATATGTTAAAACAACATAAATACAATTTAATAAAGCATAGTTTAAAACCACAGAAATACAATTTAATAAAGCATAGTTTAAAACCACAGAAATACAATTTAATAAAGCATAGTTTAAAACAACATAAATACAATTTAATAAAGCATTAGATAAAACAACATGAATATAATTTAGTAAAGCATAAGATAAAACAACATGAATACAATTTAATAAAGCATAGGATAAAACAACATAAATAAAATTTAATAAAGCATAGGTTAAAACAACATAAATACAATTTAATAAAGCATAGTTTAAAACAACATAAATACAATTTAATAAAGCATAGTTTAAAACCACAGAAATACAATTTAATAAAGCATAGGATAAAACAACATAAATACAATTTAATAAAGCATAGGACAAAACAACATAAATACAATTTAATAAAGCATAGGATAAAACAACATAAATACAATTTAATGAAACATAGGATAAACAACATAAATACAATTTAATAAAGCATAGGACAAAACAACATAAATACAATTTAATAAAGCATAGGATAAAACAACATAAATACAATTTAATGAAACATAGGATAAACAAAATAAATACAATTTAATAAAGCATAGTTTAAAACAACATAAATACAATTTAATAAAGCATATGTTAAAACAATATGAATACAATTTAATAAAGCATAAGATAAAACAACATGAATATAATTTAGTAAAGCTTAAGATAAAACAACATGAATACAATTTAATAAAGCATAGGTTAAAACAACATAAATACAATTTAAGAAAGCATAGGATAAAACTACATAAATACATTTTAATAAAGCATAGGAAAAAACAACATAAATACAATTTAATAAAGCATAGGTTAAAACAACATAAATACAATTTAATAAAGCATAGGACAAAACAACATAAATACAATTTAATAAAGCATAGGATAAAACAACATAAATACAATTTATAAAGAATAGGATAAAACAACATAAATACAATTTAATAAAGCATAGGATAAAACAACATAAATACAATTTAATAAAGCATAGGATAAAACAACATAAATACAATTTAATAAAGCATAGGTTAAAACAACATAAATGCAATTTAATAAAGCATAGGATAAAACAACATAAATACAATTTAATAAAGCATAGGAAAAAACAACATAAATACAATTTAATAAAGCATAGTTTAAAACAACATAAATACAATTTAATAAAGCATAGGATAAAACCACAGAAATACAATTTAATAAAGCATAGGATAAAACAACATAAATACAATTTAATAAAGCATAGGACAAAACAACATAAATACAACTTAATAAAGCATAGGATAAAACAACATAAATACAATTTAATAAAGCATAGTTTAAAACCACAGAAATACAATTTAATAAAGCATAGTTTAAAACAACATAAATACAATTTAATAAAGCATTAGATAAAACAACATGAATATAATTTAGTAAAGCATAAGATAAAACAACATGAATACAATTTAATAAAGCATAGGCTAAAACAACATAAATAAAATTTAATAAAGCATAGGTTAAAACAACATAAATACAATTTAATAAAGCATAGTTTAAAACAACATAAATACAATTTAATAAAGCATAGTTTAAAACCACAGAAATACAATTTAATAAAGCATAGGATAAAACAACATAAATACAATTTAATAAAGCATAGGTTAAAACAACATAAATGCAATTTAATAAAGCATAGGATAAAACAACATAAATACAATTTAATAAAGCATAGGAAAAAACAACATAAATACAATTTAATAAAGCATAGTTTAAAACAACATAAATACAATTTAATAAAGCATAGGATAAAACCACAGAAATACAATTTAATAAAGCATAGGATAAAACAACATAAATACAATTTAATAAAGCATAGGACAAAACAACATAAATACAACTTAATAACGCATAGGATAAAACAACATAAATACAATTTAATGAAACATAGGATAAACAACATAAATACAATTTAATAAAGCATAGGACAAAACAACATAAATACAATTTAATAAAGCATAGGAAAAAACAACATAAATACAATTTAATAAAGCATAGTTTAAAACAACATAAATACAATTTAATAAAGCATAGGATAAAACCACAGAAATACAATTTAATAAAGCATAGGATAAAACAACATAAATACAATTTAATAAAGCATAGGACAAAACAACATAAATACAACTTAATAACGCATAGGATAAAACAACATAAATACAATTTAATGAAACATAGGATAAACAACATAAATACAATTTAATAAAGCATAGTTTAAAACAACATAAATACAATTTAATAAAGCATATGTTAAAACAACATGAATACAATTTAATAAAGCATAAGATAAAACAACATGAATATAATTTAGTAAAGCTTAAGATAAAACAACATGAATACAATTTAATAAAGCATAGGTTAAAACAACATAAATACAATTTAAGAAAGCATAGGATAAAACTACATAAATACATTTTAATAAAGCATAGGATAAAACAACATAAATACAATTTAATAAAGCATAGGTTAAAACAACATAAATACAATTTAATAAAGCATAGGACAAAACAACATAAATACAATTTAATAAAGCATAGGATAAAACAACATAAATACAATTTATAAAGCATAGGATAAAACAACATAAATACAATTTAATAAAGCATAGGATAAAACAACATAAATACAATTTAATAAAGCATAGGATAAAACAACATAAATACAATTTATAAAGCATAGGATAAAACAACATAAATACAATTTAATAAAGCATAGGATAAAACAACATAAATACAATTTAATAAAGCATAGGATAAAACAACATAAATACAATTTAATAAAGCATAGGTTAAAACAACATAAATGCAATTTAATAAAGCATAGGATAAAACAACATAAATACAATTTAATAAAGCATAGGAAAAAACAACATAAATACAATTTAATAAAGCATAGTTTAAAACAACATAAATACAATTTAATAAAGCATAGGATAAAACCACAGAAATACAATTTAATAAAGCATAGGATAAAACAACATAAATACAATTTAATAAAGCATAGGACAAAACAACATAAATACAACTTAATAACGCATAGGATAAAACAACATAAATAGAATTTAATGAAACATAGGATAAACAACATAAATACAATTTAATAAAGCATAGGACAAAACAACATAAATACAATTTAATAAAGCATATGTTAAAACAACATAAATACAATTTGATAAAGCATAGTTTAAAACAACATAAATACAATTTAATAAAGCATAGTTTAAAACAACATAAATACAATTTAATAAAGCATTAGATAAAACAACATGAATATAATTTAGTAAAGCATAAGATAAAACAACATGAATACAATTTAATAAAGCATAGGATAAAACAACATAAATAAAATTTAATAAAGCATAGGTTAAAACAACATAAATACAATTTAATAAAGCATAGTTTAAAACAACATAAATACAATTTAATAAAGCATAGTTTAAAACAACATAAATACAATTTAATAAAGCATAGGATAAAACCACAGAAATACAATTTAATAAAGCATAGGATAAAACAACATAAATACAATTTAATAAAGCATAGGACAAAACAACATAAATACAATTTAATAAAGCATAGTTTAAAACCACAGAAATACAATTTAATAAAGCATAGTTTAAAACAACATAAATACAATTTAATAAAGCATTAGATAAAACAACATGAATATAATTTAGTAAAGCATAAGATAAAACAACATGAATACAATTTAATAAAGCATAGGATAAAACAACATAAATAAAATTTAATAAAGCATAGGTTAAAACAACATAAATACAATTTAATAAAGCATAGTTTAAAACAACATAAATACAATTTAATAAAGCATAGTTTAAAACCACAGAAATACAATTTAATAAAGCATAGGATAAAACAACATAAATACAATTTAATAAAGCATAGGACAAAACAACATAAATACAATTTAATAAAGCATAGGATAAAACAACATAAATAAAATTTAATAAAGCATAGGATAAAACAACATAAATTCAATTTAATGAAACATAGGATAAACAACATAAATACAATTTAATAAAGCATAGAAAAAAACAACATAAATACAATTTAATAAAGCATAGGATAAAACAACATAAATACAATTTAATGAAACATAGGATAAACAACATAAATACAATTTAATAAAGCATAGGACAAAACAACATAAATACAATTTAATAAAGCATAGGATAAAACAACATAAATACAATTTAATGAAACATAGGATAAACAAAATAAATACAATTTAATAAAGCATAGTTTAAAACAACATAAATACAATTTAATAAAGCATATGTTAAAACAATATGAATACAATTTAATAAAGCATAAGATAAAACAACATGAATATAATTTAGTAAAGCTTAAGATAAAACAACATGAATACAATTTAATAAAGCATAGGTTAAAACAACATAAATACAATTTAAGAAAGCATAGGATAAAACTACATAAATATATTTTAATAAAGCATAGGATAAAACAACATAAATACAATTTAAGAAAGCATAGGTTAAAACAACATAAATACAATTTAATAAAGCATAGGATAAAACAACATAAATACAATTTAATAAAGCATAGGATAAAACAACATAAATACAATTTAATAAAGCATAGGATAAAACAACATAAATACAATTTAATAAAGCATAGGTTAAAACAACATAAATACAATTTAATAAAGCATAGGATAAAACCACAGAAATACAATTTAATAAAGCATAGGATAAAACAACATAAATACAATTTAATAAAGCATAGGACAAAACAACATAAATAAAATTTAATAAAGCATAGGATAAAACAACATAAATACAATTTAATGAAACATAGGATAAACAACATAAATACAATTTAATAAAGCATAGAAAAAAACAACATAAATACAATTTAATAAAGCATAGGATAAAACAACATAAATACAATTTAATGAAACATAGGATAAACAACATAAATACAATTTAATAAAGCATAGGACAAAACAACATAAATACAATTTAATAAAGCATAGGATAAAACAACATAAATACAATTTAATGAAACATAGGATAAACAAAATAAATACAATTTAATAAAGCATAGTTTAAAACAACATAAATACAATTTAATAAAGCATATGTTAAAACAATATGAATACAATTTAATAAAGCATAGTTTAAAACCACAGAAATACAATTTAATAAAGCATAGTTTAAAACCACAGAAATACAATTTAATAAAGCATAGTTTAAAACAACATAAATACAATTTAATAAAGCATAGGATAAAACAACATAAATACAATTTAATAAAGCATAGGATAAAACAACATAAATACAATTTAATGAAACATAGGATAAACAACATAAATACAATTTAATAAAGCATAGAAAAAAACAACATAAATACAATTTAATAAAGCATAGGACAAAACAACATAAATACAACTTAATAACGCATAGGATAAAACAACATAAATACAATTTAATGAAACATAGGATAAACAACATAAATACAATTTAATAAAGCATAGGACAAAACAACATAAATACAATTTAATAAAGCATATGTTAAAACAACATAAATACAATTTAATAAAGCATAGTTTAAAACCACAGAAATACAATTTAATAAAGCATAGTTTAAAACCACAGAAATACAATTTAATAAAGCATAGTTTAAAACAACATAAATACAATTTAATAAAGCATTAGATAAAACAACATGAATATAATTTAGTAAAGCATAAGATAAAACAACATGAATACAATTTAATAAAGCATAGGATAAAACAACATAAATAAAATTTAATAAAGCATAGGATAAAACAACATAAATACAATTTAATAAAGCATAGGAAAAAACAACATAAATACAATTGAATAAAGCATAGTTTAAAACAACATAAACACAATTTAATAAAGCATAGGATAAAACCACAGAAATACAATTTAATAAAGCATAGGATAAAACAACATAAATACAATTTAATAAAGCATAGGACAAAACAACATAAATACAACTTAATAACGCATAGGATAAAACAACATAAATACAATTTAATGAAACATAGGATAAACAACATAAATACAATTTAATAAAGCATAGGACAAAACAACATAAATACAATTTAATAAAGCATATGTTAAAACAACATAAATACAATTTAATAAAGCATAGTTTAAAACCACAGAAATACAATTTAATAAAGCATAGTTTAAAACCACAGAAATACAATTTAATAAAGCATAGTTTAAAACAACATAAATACAATTTAATAAAGCATTAGATAAAACAACATGAATATAATTTAGTAAAGCATAAGATAAAACAACATGAATACAATTTAATAAAGCATAGGATAAAACAACATAAATAAAATTTAATAAAGCATAGGTTAAAACAACATAAATACAATTTAATAAAGCATAGTTTAAAACAACATAAATACAATTTAATAAAGCATAGTTTAAAACCACAGAAATACAATTTAATAAAGCATAGGATAAAACAACATAAATACAATTTAATAAAGCATAGGACAAAACAACATAAATACAATTTAATAAAGCATAGGATAAAACAACATAAATACAATTTAATAAAGCATAGGTTAAAACAACATAAATGCAATTTAATAAAGCATAGGATAAAACAACATAAATACAATTTAATAAAGCATATGAAAAAACAACATAAATACAATTTAATAAAGCATAGTTTAAAACAACATAAATACAATTTAATAAAGCATAGGATAAAACCACAGAAATACAATTTAATAAAGCATAGGATAAAACAACATAAATACAATTTAATAAAGCATAGGACAAAACAACATAAATACAACTTAATAACGCATAGGATAAATCAACATAAATACAATTTAATGAAACATAGGATAAACAACATAAATACAATTTAATAAAGCATAGGACAAAACAACATAAATACAATTTAATAAAGCATATGTTAAAACAACATAAATACAATTTGATAAAGCATAGTTTAAAACAACATAAATACAATTTAATAAAGCATAGTTTAAAACAACATAAATACAATTTAATAAAGCATAGTTTAAAACAACATAAATACAATTTAATAAAGCATAGTTTAAAACAACATAAATACAATTTAATAAAGCATAGTTTAAAACAACATAAATACAATTTAATAAAGCATAGGATAAAACAACATAAATACAGTTTAGTAAAGCATAAGATAAAACAACATGAATACAATTTAATAAAGCATAGGATAAAACAACGTAAATACTTTTTAATAAAGCATAGGATAAAACCACATAAATACAATTTAATAAAGCATAGGATAAAACAACATAAATAAAATTTAATAAAGCATAGGTTAAAACAACATAAATACAATTTAATAAAGCATAGGATGAAACAACATAAATACAATTTACTAAATCATAGGATAAAACAACATAAATACAATTTAATAAAGCACAGGATAAAACAACATAAATAAAATTTAATAAAGCATAGGATAAAACAACATAACTAAAATTTAATAAAGCATAGGATAAAACAATGTAAATACAATTTAATAAAGCATAGGATAAAACAACATAAATACAATTTAATAAAGCAAAGGATAAAACAACATAAATACAATTTAAGAAAGCATAGGATAAAACTACATAAATACATTTAAATAAAGCATAGGATAAAACAACATAAATACATTTAAATAAAGCATAGGATAAAACAACATAAATACAATTTATAAAGCATAGGATAAAACAACATAAATACAATTTAATAAAGCATAGGATAAAACAACATAAATACAATTTAATAAAGCATAGGATAAAACAACATAAATACAATTTAATAAAGCATAGGTTAAAACAACATAAATGCAATTTAATAAAGCATAGGTTAAAACAACATAAATACAATTTAATAAAGCATAGTTTAAAACAACATAAATACAATTTAATAAAGCATAGGATAAAACAACATAAATACAATTTAATAAAGCATAGGACAAAACAACATAAATACAACTTAACGCATAGGATAAAACAACATAAATACAATTTAATGAAACATAGGATAAACAACATAAATACAATTTAATAAAGCATAGGACAAAACAACATAAATACAATTTGATAAAGCATAGTTTAAAACAACATAAATACAATTTAATAAAGCATAGTTTAAAACAACATAAATACAATTTAATAAAGCATAGTTTAAAACAACATAAATACAATTTAATAAAGCATAGTTTAAAACAACATAAATACAATTTAATAAAGCATAGTTTAAAACAACATAAATACAATTTAATAAAGCATTAGATAAAACAACATGAATATAATTTAGTAAAGCATAAGATAAAACAACATGAATACAATTTAATAAAGCATAGGATAAAACAACATAAATACAATTTAATAAAGCATAGGTTAAAACAACATAAATACAATTTAATAAAGCATAGTTTAAAACAACATAAATACAATTTAATAAAGCATAGTTTAAAACAACATAAATACAATTTAATAAAGCATAGTTTAAAACCACAGAAATACAATTTAATAAAGCATAGTTTAAAACAACATAAATACAATTTAATAAAGCATTAGATAAAACAACATGAATATAATTTAGTAAAGCATAAGATAAAACAACATGAATACAATTTAATAAAGCATAGGATAAAACAACATAAATAAAATTTAATAAAGCATAGGTTAAAACAACATAAATACAATTTAATAAAGCATAGTTTAAAACAACATAAATACAATTTAATAAAGCATAGTTTAAAACCACAGAAATACAATTTAATAAAGCATAGGATAAAACAACATAAATACAATTTAATAAAGCATAGGACAAAACAACATAAATACAATTTAATAAAGCATAGGATAAAACAACATAAATAAAATTTAATAAAGCATAGGATAAAACAACATAAATACAATTTAATGAAACATAGGATAAACAACATAAATACAATTTAATAAAGCATAGAAAAAAACAACATAAATACAATTTAATAAAGCATAGGATAAAACAACATAAATACAATTTAATGAAACATAGGATAAACAACATAAATACAATTTAATAAAGCATAGGACAAAACAACATAAATACAATTTAATAAAGCATAGGATAAAACAACATAAATACAATTTAATGAAACATAGGATAAACAAAATAAATACAATTTAATAAAGCATAGTTTAAAACAACATAAATACAATTTAATAAAGCATATGTTAAAACAATATGAATACAATTTAATAAAGCATAAGATAAAACAACATGAATATAATTTAGTAAAGCTTAAGATAAAACAACATGAATACAATTTAATAAAGCATAGGTTAAAACAACATAAATACAATTTAAGAAAGCATAGGATAAAACTACATAAATACATTTTAATAAAGCATAGGATAAAACAACATAAATACAATTTAATAAAGCATAGGTTAAAACAACATAAATACAATTTAATAAAGCATAGGACAAAACAACATAAATACAATTTAATAAAGCATAGGATAAAACAACATAAATACAATTTATAAAGCATAGGATAAAACAACATAAATACAATTTAATAAAGCATAGGATAAAACAACATAAATACAATTTAATAAAGCATAGGTTAAAACAAGATAAATGCAATTTAATAAAGCATAGGATAAAACAACATAAATACAATTTAATAAAGCATAGGAAAAAACAACATAAATACAATTGAATAAAGCATAGTTTAAAACAAAATAAATACAATTTAATAAAGCATAGGATAAAACCACAGAAATACAATTTAATAAAGCATAGGATAAAACAACATAAATACAATTTAATAAAGCATAGGACAAAACAACATAAATACAACTTAATAACGCATAGGATAAAACAACATAAATACAATTTAATGAAACATAGGATAAACAACATAAATACAATTTAATAAAGCATAGGACAAAACAACATAAATACAATTTAATAAAGCATATGTTAAAACAACATAAATACAATTTAATAAAGCATAGTTTAAAACCACAGAAATACAATTTAATAAAGCATAGTTTAAAACCACAGAAATACAATTTAATAAAGCATAGTTTAAAACAACATAAATACAATTTAATAAAGCATTAGATAAAACAACATGAATATAATTTAGTAAAGCATAAGATAAAACAACATGAATACAATTTAATAAAGCATAGGATAAAACAACATAAATAAAATTTAATAAAGCATAGGTTAAAACAACATAAATACAATTTAATAAAGCATAGTTTAAAACAACATAAATACAATTTAATAAAGCATAGTTTAAAACCACAGAAATACAATTTAATAAAGCATAGGATAAAACAACATAAATACAATTTAATAAAGCATAGGACAAAACAACATAAATACAATTTAATAAAGCATAGGATAAAACAACATAAATACAATTTAATGAAACATAGGATAAACAAAATAAATACAATTTAATAAAGCATAGTTTAAAACAACATAAATACAATTTAATAAAGCATATGTTAAAACAATATGAATACAATTTAATAAAGCATAAGATAAAACAACATGAATATAATTTAGTAAAGCTTAAGATAAAACAACATGAATACAATTTAATAAAGCATAGGTTAAAACAACATAAATACAATTTAAGAAAGCATAGGATAAAACTACATAAATACATTTTAATAAAGCATAGGATAAAACAACATAAATACAATTTAATAAAGCATAGGTTAAAACAACATAAATACAATTTAATAAAGCATAGGACAAAACAACATAAATACAATTTAATAAAGCATAGGATAAAACAACATAAATACAATTTATAAAGAATAGGATAAAACAACATAAATACAATTTAATAAAGCATAGGATAAAACAACATAAATACAATTTAATAAAGCATAGGATAAAACAACATAAATACAATTTATAAAGCATAGGATAAAACAACATAAATACAATTTAATAAAGCATAGGATAAAACAACATAAATACAATTTAATAAAGCATAGGATAAAACAACATAAATACAATTTATAAAGCATAGGATAAAACAACATAAATACAATTTAATAAAGCATAGGATAAAACAACATAAATACAATTTAATAAAGCATAGGATAAAACAACATAAATACAATTTAATAAAGCATAGGTTAAAACAACATAAATGCAATTTAATAAAGCATAGGATAAAACAACATAAATACAATTTAATAAAGCATAGGAAAAAACAACATAAATACAATTTAATAAAGCATAGTTTAAAACAACATAAATACAATTTAATAAAGCATAGGATAAAACCACAGAAATACAATTTAATAAAGCATAGGATAAAACAACATAAATACAATTTAATAAAGCATAGGACAAAACAACATAAATACAACTTAATAACGCATAGGATAAAACAACATAAATAGAATTTAATGAAACATAGGATAAACAACATAAATACAATTTAATAAAGCATAGGACAAAACAACATAAATACAATTTAATAAAGCATATGTTAAAACAACATAAATACAATTTGATAAAGCATAGTTTAAAACAACATAAATACAATTTAATAAAGCATAGTTTAAAACAACATAAATACAATTTAATAAAGCATTAGATAAAACAACATGAATATAATTTAGTAAAGCATAAGATAAAACAACATGAATACAATTTAATAAAGCATAGGATAAAACAACATAAATAAAATTTAATAAAGCATAGGTTAAAACAACATAAATACAATTTAATAAAGCATAGTTTAAAACAACATAAATACAATTTAATAAAGCATAGTTTAAAACAACATAAATACAATTTAATAAAGCATAGGATAAAACCACAGAAATACAATTTAATAAAGCATAGGATAAAACAACATAAATACAATTTAATAAAGCATAGGACAAAACAACATAAATACAATTTAATAAAGCATAGTTTAAAACCACAGAAATACAATTTAATAAAGCATAGTTTAAAACAACATAAATACAATTTAATAAAGCATTAGATAAAACAACATGAATATAATTTAGTAAAGCATAAGATAAAACAACATGAATACAATTTAATAAAGCATAGGATAAAACAACATAAATAAAATTTAATAAAGCATAGGTTAAAACAACATAAATACAATTTAATAAAGCATAGTTTAAAACAACATAAATACAATTTAATAAAGCATAGTTTAAAACCACAGAAATACAATTTAATAAAGCATAGGATAAAACAACATAAATACAATTTAATAAAGCATAGGACAAAACAACATAAATACAATTTAATAAAGCATAGGATAAAACAACATAAATACAATTTAATGAAACATAGGATAAACAAAATAAATACAATTTAATAAAGCATAGTTTAAAACAACATAAATACAATTTAATAAAGCATATGTTAAAACAATATGAATACAATTTAATAAAGCATAAGATAAAACAACATGAATATAATTTAGTAAAGCTTAAGATAAAACAACATGAATACAATTTAATAAAGCATAGGTTAAAACAACATAAATACAATTTAAGAAAGCATAGGATAAAACTACATAAATACATTTTAATAAAGCATAGGATAAAACAACATAAATACAATTTAATAAAGCATAGGTTAAAACAACATAAATACAATTTAATAAAGCATAGGACAAAACAACATAAATACAATTTAATAAAGCATAGGATAAAACAACATAAATACAATTTATAAAGAATAGGATAAAACAACATAAATACAATTTAATAAAGCATAGGATAAAACAACATAAATACAATTTAATAAAGCATAGGATAAAACAACATAAATACAATTTATAAAGCATAGGATAAAACAACATAAATACAATTTAATAAAGCATAGGATAAAACAACATAAATACAATTTAATAAAGCATAGGATAAAACAACATAAATACAATTTATAAAGCATAGGATAAAACAACATAAATACAATTTAATAAAGCATAGGATAAAACAACATAAATACAATTTAATAAAGCATAGGATAAAACAACATAAATACAATTTAATAAAGCATAGGTTAAAACAACATAAATGCAATTTAATAAAGCATAGGATAAAACAACATAAATACAATTTAATAAAGCATAGGAAAAAACAACATAAATACAATTTAATAAAGCATAGTTTAAAACAACATAAATACAATTTAATAAAGCATAGGATAAAACCACAGAAATACAATTTAATAAAGCATAGGATAAAACAACATAAATACAATTTAATAAAGCATAGGACAAAACAACATAAATACAACTTAATAACGCATAGGATAAAACAACATAAATAGAATTTAATGAAACATAGGATAAACAACATAAATACAATTTAATAAAGCATAGGACAAAACAACATAAATACAATTTAATAAAGCATATGTTAAAACAACATAAATACAATTTGATAAAGCATAGTTTAAAACAACATAAATACAATTTAATAAAGCATAGTTTAAAACAACATAAATACAATTTAATAAAGCATTAGATAAAACAACATGAATATAATTTAGTAAAGCATAAGATAAAACAACATGAATAGAATTTAATAAAGCATAGGATAAAACAACATAAATAAAATTTAATAAAGCATAGGTTAAAACAACATAAATACAATTTAATAAAGCATAGTTTAAAACAACATAAATACAATTTAATAAAGCATAGTTTAAAACAACATAAATACAATTTAATAAAGCATAGGATAAAACCACAGAAATACAATTTAATAAAGCATAGGATAAAACAACATAAATACAATTTAATAAAGCATAGGACAAAACAACATAAATACAATTTAATAAAGCATAGTTTAAAACCACAGAAATACAATTTAATAAAGCATAGTTTAAAACAACATAAATACAATTTAATAAAGCATTAGATAAAACAACATGAATATAATTTAGTAAAGCATAAGATAAAACAACATGAATACAATTTAATAAAGCATAGGATAAAACAACATAAATAAAATTTAATAAAGCATAGGTTAAAACAACATAAATACAATTTAATAAAGCATAGTTTAAAACAACATAAATACAATTTAATAAAGCATAGTTTAAAACCACAGAAATACAATTTAATAAAGCATAGGATAAAACAACATAAATACAATTTAATAAAGCAGAGGACAAAACAACATAAATACAATTTAATAAAGCATAGGATAAAACAACATAAATACAATTTAATGAAACATAGGATAAACAAAATAAATACAATTTAATAAAGCATAGTTTAAAACAACATAAATACAATTTAATAAAGCATATGTTAAAACAATATGAATACAATTTAATAAAGCATAAGATAAAACAACATGAATATAATTTAGTAAAGCTTAAGATAAAACAACATGAATACAATTTAATAAAGCATAGGTTAAAACAACATAAATACAATTTAAGAAAGCATAGGATAAAACTACATAAATACATTTTAATAAAGCATAGGATAAAACAACATAAATACAATTTAATAAAGCATAGGTTAAAACAACATAAATACAATTTAATAAAGCATAGGACAAAACAACATAAATACAATTTAATAAAGCATAGGATAAAACAACATAAATACAATTTATAAAGAATAGGATAAAACAACATAAATACAATTTAATAAAGCATAGGATAAAACAACATAAATACAATTTAATAAAGCATAGGATAAAACAACATAAATACAATTTATAAAGCATAGGATAAAACAACATAAATACAATTTAATAAAGCATAGGATAAAACAACATAAATACAATTTAATAAAGCATAGGATAAAACAACATAAATACAATTTATAAAGCATAGGATAAAACAACATAAATACAATTTAATAAAGCATAGGATAAAACAACATAAATACAATTTAATAAAGCATAGGATAAAACAACATAAATACAATTTAATAAAGCATAGGTTAAAACAACATAAATGCAATTTAATAAAGCATAGGATAAAACAACATAAATACAATTTAATAAAGCATAGGAAAAAACAACATAAATACAATTTAATAAAGCATAGTTTAAAACAACATAAATACAATTTAATAAAGCATAGGATAAAACCACAGAAATACAATTTAATAAAGCATAGGATAAAACAACATAAATACAATTTAATAAAGCATAGGACAAAACAACATAAATACAACTTAATAACGCATAGGATAAAACAACATAAATAGAATTTAATGAAACATAGGATAAACAACATAAATACAATTTAATAAAGCATAGGACAAAACAACATAAATACAATTTAATAAAGCATATGTTAAAACAACATAAATACAATTTGATAAAGCATAGTTTAAAACAACATAAATACAATTTAATAAAGCATAGTTTAAAACAACATAAATACAATTTAATAAAGCATTAGATAAAACAACATGAATATAATTTAGTAAAGCATAAGATAAAACAACATGAATACAATTTAATAAAGCATAGGATAAAACAACATAAATAAAATTTAATAAAGCATAGGTTAAAACAACATAAATACAATTTAATAAAGCATAGTTTAAAACAACATAAATACAATTTAATAAAGCATAGTTTAAAACAACATAAATACAATTTAATAAAGCATAGGATAAAACCACAGAAATACAATTTAATAAAGCATAGGATAAAACAACATAAATACAATTTAATAAAGCATAGGACAAAACAACATAAATACAATTTAATAAAGCATAGTTTAAAACCACAGAAATACAATTTAATAAAGCATAGTTTAAAACAACATAAATACAATTTAATAAAGCATTAGATAAAACAACATGAATATAATTTAGTAAAGCATAAGATAAAACAACATGAATACAATTTAATAAAGCATAGGATAAAACAACATAAATAAAATTTAATAAAGCATAGGTTAAAACAACATAAATACAATTTAATAAAGCATAGTTTAAAACAACATAAATACAATTTAATAAAGCATAGTTTAAAACCACAGAAATACAATTTAATAAAGCATAGGATAAAACAACATAAATACAATTTAATAAAGCATAGGACAAAACAACATAAATACAATTTAATAAAGCATAGGATAAAACAACATAAATAAAATTTAATAAAGCATAGGATAAAACAACATAAATACAATTTAATGAAACATAGGATAAACAACATAAATACAATTTAATAAAGCATAGAAAAAAACAACATAAATACAATTTAATAAAGCATAGGATAAAACAACATAAATACAATTTAATGAAACATAGGATAAACAACATAAATACAATTTAATAAAGCATAGGACAAAACAACATAAATACAATTTAATAAAGCATAGGATAAAACAACATAAATACAATTTAATGAAACATAGGATAAACAAAATAAATACAATTTAATAAAGCATAGTTTAAAACAACATAAATACAATTTAATAAAGCATATGTTAAAACAATATGAATACAATTTAATAAAGCATAAGATAAAACAACATGAATATAATTTAGTAAACTTAAGATAAAACAACATGAATACAATTTAATAAAGCATAGGTTAAAACAACATAAATACAATTTAAGAAAACATAGGATAAAACTACATAAATATATTTTAATAAAGCATAGGATAAAACAACATAAATACAATTTAAGAAAGCATAGGTTAAAACAACATAAATACAATTTAATAAAGCATAGGATAAAACAACATAAATACAATTTAAGAAAGCATAGGATAAAACAACATAAATACAATTTAATAAAGCATAGGTTAAAACAACATAAATACAATTTAATAAAGCATAGGATAAAACAACATAAATACCATTTAATAAAGCATAGGATAAAACAACATAAATACAATTTAATAAAGCATAGGATAAAACAACATAAATACAATTTAATAAAGCATAGGTTAAAACAACATAAATACAATTTAATAAAGCATAGGATAAAACCACAGAAATACAATTTAATAAAGCATAGGATAAAACAACATAAATACAATTTAATAAAGCATAGGACAAAACAACATAAATACAACTTAATAACGCATAGGATAAAACAACATAAATACAATTTAATGAAACATAGGATAAACAACATAAATACAATTTAATAAAGCATAGGACAAAACAATATAAATACAATTTAATAAAGCATATGTTAAAACAACATAAATACAATTTAATAAAGCATAGTTTAAAACCACAGAAATACAATTTAATAAAGCATAGTTTAAAACCACAGAAATACAATTTAATAAAGCATAGTTTAAAACAACATAAATACAATTTAATAAAGCATAGGATAAAACAACATAAATACAATTTAATAAAGCATAGGATAAAACAACATAAATACAATTTAATGAAACATAGGATAAACAACATAAATACAATTTAATAAAGCATAGAAAAAAACAACATAAATACAATTTAATAAAGCATAGGATAAAACAACATAAATACAATTTAATGAAACATAGGATAAACAACATAAATACAATTTAATAAAGCATAGGACAAAACAACATAAATACAATTTAATAAAGCATAGGATAAAACAACATAAATACAATTTATAAAGCATAGGATAAAACAACATAAATACAATTTAATAAAGCATAGGATAAAACAACATAAATACAATTTAATAAAGCATAGGATAAAACAACATAAATACAATTTAATAAAGCATAGGTTAAAACAACATAAATGCAATTTAATAAAGCATAGGATAAAACAACATAAATACAATTTAATAAAGCATAGGACAAAACAACATAAATACAATTTAATAAAGCATATGTTAAAACAACATAAATACAATTTAATAAAGCATAGTTTAAAACCACAGAAATACAATTTAATAAAGCATAGTTTAAAACCACAGAAATACAATTTAATAAAGCATAGTTTAAAACAACATAAATACAATTTAATAAAGCATTAGATAAAACAACATGAATATAATTTAGTAAAGCATAAGATAAAACAACATGAATACAATTTAATAAAGCATAGGATAAAACAACATAAATAAAATTTAATAAAGCATAGGTTAAAACAACATAAATACAATTTAATAAAGCATAGTTTAAAACAACATAAATACAATTTAATAAAGCATAGTTTAAAACCACAGAAATACAATTTAATAAAGCATAGGATAAAACAACATAAATACAATTTAATAAAGCATAGGACAAAACAACATAAATACAATTTAATAAAGCATAGGATAAAACAACATAAATACAATTTAATGAAACATAGGATAAACAAAATAAATACAATTTAATAAAGCATAGTTTAAAACAACATAAATACAATTTAATAAAGCATATGTTAAAACAATATGAATACAATTTAATAAAGCATAAGATAAAACAACATGAATATAATTTAGTAAAGCTTAAGATAAAACAACATGAATACAATTTAATAAAGCATAGGTTAAAACAACATAAATACAATTTAAGAAAGCATAGGATAAAACTACATAAATACATTTTAATAAAGCATAGGATAAAACAACATAAATACAATTTAATAAAGCATAGGTTAAAACAACATAAATACAATTTAATAAAGCATAGGACAAAACAACATAAATACAATTTAATAAAGCATAGGATAAAACAACATAAATACAATTTATAAAGAATAGGATAAAACAACATAAATACAATTTAATAAAGCATAGGATAAAACAACATAAATACAATTTAATAAAGCATAGGATAAAACAACATAAATACAATTTATAAAGCATAGGATAAAACAACATAAATACAATTTAATAAAGCATAGGATAAAACAACATAAATACAATTTAATAAAGCATAGGATAAAACAACATAAATACAATTTATAAAGCATAGGATAAAACAACATAAATACAATTTAATAAAGCATAGGATAAAACAACATAAATACAATTTAATAAAGCATAGGATAAAACAACATAAATACAATTTAATAAAGCATAGGTTAAAACAACATAAATGCAATTTAATAAAGCATAGGATAAAACAACATAAATACAATTTAATAAAGCATAGGAAAAAACAACATAAATACAATTTAATAAAGCATAGTTTAAAACAACATAAATACAATTTAATAAAGCATAGGATAAAACCACAGAAATACAATTTAATAAAGCATAGGATAAAACAACATAAATACAACTTAATAACGCATAGGATAAAACAACATAAATAGAATTTAATGAAACATAGGATAAACAACATAAATACAATTTAAAAAAGCATAGGACAAAACAACATAAATACAATTTAATAAAGCATATGTTAAAACAACATAAATACAATTTGATAAAGCATAGTTTAAAACAACATAAATACAATTTAATAAAGCATAGTTTAAAACAACATAAATACAATTTAATAAAGCATTAGATAAAACAACATGAATATAATTTAGTAAAGCATAAGATAAAACAACATGAATACAATTTAATAAAGCATAGGATAAAACAACATAAATAAAATTTAATAAAGCATAGGTTAAAACAACATAAATACAATTTAATAAAGCATAGTTTAAAACAACATAAATACAATTTAATAAAGCATAGTTTAAAACAACATAAATACAATTTAATAAAGCATAGGATAAAACCACAGAAATACAATTTAATAAAGCATAGGATAAAACAACATAAATACAATTTAATAAAGCATAGGACAAAACAACATAAATACAATTTAATAAAGCATAGTTTAAAACCACAGAAATACAATTTAATAAAGCATAGTTTAAAACAACATAAATACAATTTAATAAAGCATTAGATAAAACAACATGAATATAATTTAGTAAAGCATAAGATAAAACAACATGAATACAATTTAATAAAGCATAGGATAAAACAACATAAATAAAATTTAATAAAGCATAGGTTAAAACAACATAAATACAATTTAATAAAGCATAGTTTAAAACAACATAAATACAATTTAATAAAGCATAGTTTAAAACCACAGAAATACAATTTAATAAAGCATAGGATAAAACAACATAAATACAATTTAATAAAGCATAGGACAAAACAACATAAATACAATTTAATAAAGCATAGGATAAAACAACATAAATACAATTTAATGAAACATAGGATAAACAAAATAAATACAATTTAATAAAGCATAGTTTAAAACAACATAAATACAATTTAATAAAGCATATGTTAAAACAATATGAATACAATTTAATAAAGCATAAGATAAAACAACATGAATATAATTTAGTAAAGCTTAAGATAAAACAACATGAATACAATTTAATAAAGCATAGGTTAAAACAACATAAATACAATTTAAGAAAGCATAGGATAAAACTACATAAATACATTTTAATAAAGCATAGGATAAAACAACATAAATACAATTTAATAAAGCATAGGTTAAAACAACATAAATACAATTTAATAAAGCATAGGACAAAACAACATAAATACAATTTAATAAAGCATAGGATAAAACAACATAAATACAATTTATAAAGAATAGGATAAAACAACATAAATACAATTTAATAAAGCATAGGATAAAACAACATAAATACAATTTAATAAAGCATAGGATAAAACAACATAAATACAATTTATAAAGCATAGGATAAAACAACATAAATACAATTTAATAAAGCATAGGATAAAACAACATAAATACAATTTAATAAAGCATAGGATAAAACAACATAAATACAATTTATAAAGCATAGGATAAAACAACATAAATACAATTTAATAAAGCATAGGATAAAACAACATAAATACAATTTAATAAAGCATAGGATAAAACAACATAAATACAATTTAATAAAGCATAGGTTAAAACAACATAAATGCAATTTAATAAAGCATAGGATAAAACAACATAAATACAATTTAATAAAGCATAGGAAAAAACAACATAAATACAATTTAATAAAGCATAGTTTAAAACAACATAAATACAATTTAATAAAGCATAGGATAAAACCACAGAAATACAATTTAATAAAGCATAGGATAAAACAACATAAATACAATTTAATAAAGCATAGGACAAAACAACATAAATACAACTTAATAACGCATAGGATAAAACAACATAAATAGAATTTAATGAAACATAGGATAAACAACATAAATACAATTTAATAAAGCATAGGACAAAACAACATAAATACAATTTAATAAAGCATATGTTAAAACAACATAAATACAATTTGATAAAGCATAGTTTAAAACAACATAAATACAATTTAATAAAGCATAGTTTAAAACAACATAAATACAATTTAATAAAGCATTAGATAAAACAACATGAATATAATTTAGTAAAGCATAAGATAAAACAACATGAATACAATTTAATAAAGCATAGGATAAAACAACATAAATAAAATTTAATAAAGCATAGGTTAAAACAACATAAATACAATTTAATAAAGCATAGTTTAAAACAACATAAATACAATTTAATAAAGCATAGTTTAAAACAACATAAATACAATTTAATAAAGCATAGGATAAAACAACATAAATACAATTTAATAAAGCATAGGATAAAACAACATAAATACAATTTAATGAAACATAGGATAAACAACATAAATACAATTTAATAAAGCATAGAAAAAAACAACATAAATACAATTTAATAAAGCATAGGATAAAACAACATAAATACAATTTAATGAAACATAGGATAAACAACATAAATACAATTTAATAAAGCATAGGACAAAACAACATAAATACAATTTAATAAAGCATAGGATAAAACAACATAAATACAATTTATAAAGCATAGGATAAAACAACATAAATACAATTTAATAAAGCATAGGATAAAACAACATAAATACAATTTAATAAAGCATAGGATAAAACAACATAAATACAATTTAATAAAGCATAGGTTAAAACAACATAAATGCAATTTAATAAAGCATAGGATAAAACAACATAAATACAATTTAATAAAGCATAGGACAAAACAACATAAATACAATTTAATAAAGCATATGTTAAAACAACATAAATACAATTTAATAAAGCATAGTTTAAAACCACAGAAATACAATTTAATAAAGCATAGTTTAAAACCACAGAAATACAATTTAATAAAGCATAGTTTAAAACAACATAAATACAATTTAATAAAGCATTAGATAAAACAACATGAATATAATTTAGTAAAGCATAAGATAAAACAACATGAATACAATTTAATAAAGCATAGGATAAAACAACATAAATAAAATTTAATAAAGCATAGGTTAAAACAACATAAATACAATTTAATAAAGCATAGTTTAAAACAACATAAATACAATTTAATAAAGCATAGTTTAAAACCACAGAAATACAATTTAATAAAGCATAGGATAAAACAACATAAATACAATTTAATAAAGCATAGGACAAAACAACATAAATACAATTTAATAAAGCATAGGATAAAACAACATAAATACAATTTAATGAAACATAGGATAAACAAAATAAATACAATTTAATAAAGCATAGTTTAAAACAACATAAATACAATTTAATAAAGCATATGTTAAAACAATATGAATACAATTTAATAAAGCATAAGATAAAACAACATGAATATAATTTAGTAAAGCTTAAGATAAAACAACATGAATACAATTTAATAAAGCATAGGTTAAAACAACATAAATACAATTTAAGAAAGCATAGGATAAAACTACATAAATACATTTTAATAAAGCATAGGATAAAACAACATAAATACAATTTAATAAAGCATAGGTTAAAACAACATAAATACAATTTAATAAAGCATAGGACAAAACAACATAAATACAATTTAATAAAGCATAGGATAAAACAACATAAATACAATTTATAAAGAATAGGATAAAACAACATAAATACAATTTAATAAAGCATAGGATAAAACAACATAAATACAATTTAATAAAGCATAGGATAAAACAACATAAATACAATTTATAAAGCATAGGATAAAACAACATAAATACAATTTAATAAAGCATAGGATAAAACAACATAAATACAATTTAATAAAGCATAGGATAAAACAACATAAATACAATTTATAAAGCATAGGATAAAACAACATAAATACAATTTAATAAAGCATAGGATAAAACAACATAAATACAATTTAATAAAGCATAGGATAAAACAACATAAATACAATTTAATAAAGCATAGGTTAAAACAACATAAATGCAATTTAATAAAGCATAGGATAAAACAACATAAATACAATTTAATAAAGCATAGGAAAAAACAACATAAATACAATTTAATAAAGCATAGTTTAAAACAACATAAATACAATTTAATAAAGCATAGGATAAAACCACAGAAATACAATTTAATAAAGCATAGGATAAAACAACATAAATACAACTTAATAACGCATAGGATAAAACAACATAAATAGAATTTAATGAAACATAGGATAAACAACATAAATACAATTTAAAAAAGCATAGGACAAAACAACATAAATACAATTTAATAAAGCATATGTTAAAACAACATAAATACAATTTGATAAAGCATAGTTTAAAACAACATAAATACAATTTAATAAAGCATAGTTTAAAACAACATAAATACAATTTAATAAAGCATTAGATAAAACAACATGAATATAATTTAGTAAAGCATAAGATAAAACAACATGAATACAATTTAATAAAGCATAGGATAAAACAACATAAATAAAATTTAATAAAGCATAGGTTAAAACAACATAAATACAATTTAATAAAGCATAGTTTAAAACAACATAAATACAATTTAATAAAGCATAGTTTAAAACAACATAAATACAATTTAATAAAGCATAGGATAAAACCACAGAAATACAATTTAATAAAGCATAGGATAAAACAACATAAATACAATTTAATAAAGCATAGGACAAAACAACATAAATACAATTTAATAAAGCATAGTTTAAAACCACAGAAATACAATTTAATAAAGCATAGTTTAAAACAACATAAATACAATTTAATAAAGCATTAGATAAAACAACATGAATATAATTTAGTAAAGCATAAGATAAAACAACATGAATACAATTTAATAAAGCATAGGATAAAACAACATAAATAAAATTTAATAAAGCATAGGTTAAAACAACATAAATACAATTTAATAAAGCATAGTTTAAAACAACATAAATACAATTTAATAAAGCATAGTTTAAAACCACAGAAATACAATTTAATAAAGCATAGGATAAAACAACATAAATACAATTTAATAAAGCATAGGACAAAACAACATAAATACAATTTAATAAAGCATAGGATAAAACCACAGAAATACAATTTAATAAAGCATAGGATAAAACAACATAAATACAATTTAATGAAACATAGGATAAACAACATAAATACAATTTAATAAAGCATAGAAAAAAACAACATAAATACAATTTAATAAAGCATAGGATAAAACAACATAAATACAATTTAATGAAACATAGGATAAACAACATAAATACAATTTAATAAAGCATAGGACAAAACAACATAAATACAATTTAATAAAGCATAGGATAAAACAACATAAATACAATTTAATGAAACATAGGATAAACAAAATAAATACAATTTAATAAAGCATAGTTTAAAACAACATAAATACAATTTAATAAAGCATATGTTAAAACAATATGAATACAATTTAATAAAGCATAAGATAAAACAACATGAATATAATTTAGTAAAGCTTAAGATAAAACAACATGAATACAATTTAATAAAGCATAGGTTAAAACAACATAAATACAATTTAAGAAAGCATAGGATAAAACTACATAAATATATTTTAATAAAGCATAGGATAAAACAACATAAATACAATTTAAGAAAGCATAGGTTAAAACAACATAAATACAATTTAATAAAGCATAGGATAAAACAACATAAATACAATTTAAGAAAGCATAGGATAAAACAACATAAATACAATTTAATAAAGCATAGGTTAAAACAACATAAATACAATTTAATAAAGCATAGGATAAAACAACATAAATACAATTTAATAAAGCATAGGATAAAACAACATAAATACAATTTAATAAAGCATAGGATAAAACAACATAAATACAATTTAATAAAGCATAGGTTAAAACAACATAAATACAATTTAATAAAGCATAGGATAAAACCACAGAAATACAATTTAATAAAGCATAGGATAAAACAACATAAATACAATTTAATAAAGCATAGGACAAAACAACATAAATACAACTTAATAACGCATAGGATAAAACAACATAAATACAATTTAATGAAACATAGGATAAACAACATAAATACAATTTAATAAAGCATAGGACAAAACAACATAAATACAATTTAATAAAGCATATGTTAAAACAACATAAATACAATTTAATAAAGCATAGTTTAAAACCACAGAAATACAAGTTAATAAAGCATAGTTTAAAACCACAGAAATACAATTTAATAAAGCATAGTTTAAAACAACATAAATACAATTTAATAAAGCATAGGATAAAACAACATAAATACAATTTAATAAAGCATAGGATAAAACAACATAAATACAATTTAATGAAACATAGGATAAACAACATAAATACAATTTAATAAAGCATAGAAAAAAACAACATAAATACAATTTAATAAAGCATAGGATAAAACAACATAAATACAATTTAATGAAACATAGGATAAACAACATAAATACAATTTAATAAAGCATAGGACAAAACAACATAAATACAATTTAATAAAGCATAGGATAAAACAACATAAATACAATTTATAAAGCATAGGATAAAACAACATAAATACAATTTAATAAAGCATAGGATAAAACAACATAAATACAATTTAATAAAGCATAGGATAAAACAACATAAATACAATTTAATAAAGCATAGGTTAAAACAACATAAATGCAATTTAATAAAGCATAGGATAAAACAACATAAATACAATTTAATAAAGCATAGGAAAAAACAACATAAATACAATTGAATAAAGCATAGTTTAAAACAACATAAACACAATTTAATAAAGCATAGGATAAAACCACAGAAATACAATTTAATAAAGCATAGGATAAAACAACATAAATACAATTTAATAAAGCATAGGACAAAACAACATAAATACAACTTAATAACGCATAGGATAAAACAACATAAATACAATTTAATGAAACATAGGATAAACAACATAAATACAATTTAATAAAGCATAGGACAAAACTACATAAATACAATTTAATAAAGCATATGTTAAAACAACATAAATACAATTTAATAAAGCATAGTTTAAAACCACAGAAATACAATTTAATAAAGCATAGTTTAAAACCACAGAAATACAATTTAATAAAGCATAGTTTAAAACAACATAAATACAATTTAATAAAGCATTAGATAAAACAACATGAATATAATTTAGTAAAGCATAAGATAAAACAACATGAATACAATTTAATAAAGCATAGGATAAAACAACATAAATAAAATTTAATAAAGCATAGGTTAAAACAACATAAATACAATTTAATAAAGCATAGTTTAAAACAACATAAATACAATTTAATAAAGCATAGTTTAAAACCACAGAAATACAATTTAATAAAGCATAGGATAAAACAACATAAATACAATTTAATAAAGCATAGGACAAAACAACATAAATACAATTTAATAAAGCATAGGATAAAACAACATAAATACAATTTAATAAAGCATAGGTTAAAACAACATAAATGCAATTTAATAAAGCATAGGATAAAACAACATAAATACAATTTAATAAAGCATATGAAAAAACAACATAAATACAATTTAATAAAGCATAGTTTAAAACAACATAAATACAATTTAATAAAGCATAGGATAAAACCACAGAAATACAATTTAATAAAGCATAGGATAAAACAACATAAATACAATTTAATAAAGCATAGGACAAAACAACATAAATACAACTTAATAACGCATAGGATAAATCAACATAAATACAATTTAATGAAACATAGGATAAACAACATAAATACAATTTAATAAAGCATAGGACAAAACAACATAAATACAATTTAATAAAGCATATGTTAAAACAACATAAATACAATTTGATAAAGCATAGTTTAAAACAACATAAATACAATTTAATAAAGCATAGTTTAAAACAACATAAATACAATTTAATAAAGCATAGTTTAAAACAACATAAATACAATTTAATAAAGCATAGTTTAAAACAACATAAATACAATTTAATAAAGCATAGTTTAAAACAACATAAATACAATTTAATAAAGCATAGGATAAAACAACATAAATACAATTTAGTAAAGCATAAGATAAAACAACATGAATACAATTTAATAAAGCATAGGATAAAACAACGTAAATACTTTTTAATAAAGCATAGGATAAAACCACATAAATACAATTTAATAAAGCATAGGATAAAACAACATAAATAAAATTTAATAAAGCATAGGTTAAAACAACATAAATACAATTTAATAAAGCATAGGATGAAACAACATAAATACAATTTACTAAATCATAGGATAAAACAACATAAATACAATTTAATAAAGCACAGGATAAAACAACATAAATAAAATTTAATAAAGCATAGGATAAAACAACATAACTAAAATTTAATAAAGCATAGGATAAAACAATGTAAATACAATTTAATAAAGCATAGGATAAAACAACATAAATACAATTTAATAAAGCAAAGGATAAAACAACATAAATAAAATTTAAGAAAGCATAGGATAAAACTACATAAATACATTTAAATAAAGCATAGGATAAAACAACATAAATACATTTAAATAAAGCATAGGATAAAACAACATAAATACAATTTATAAAGCATAGGATAAAACAACATAAATACAATTTAATAAAGCATAGGATAAAACAACATAAATACAATTTAATAAAGCATAGGATAAAACAACATAAATACAATTTAATAAAGCATAGGTTAAAACAACATAAATGCAATTTAATAAAGCATAGGTTAAAACAACATAAATACAATTTAATAAAGCATAGTTTAAAACAACATAAATACAATTTAATAAAGCATAGGATAAAACAACATAAATACAATTTAATAAAGCATAGGACAAAACAACATAAATACAACTTAACGCATAGGATAAAACAACATAAATACAATTTAATGAAACATAGGATAAACAACATAAATACAATTTAATAAAGCATAGGACAAAACAACATAAATACAATTTGATAAAGCATAGTTTAAAACAACATAAATACAATTTAATAAAGCATAGTTTAAAACAACATAAATACAATTTAATAAAGCATAGTTTAAAACAACATAAATACAATTTAATAAAGCATAGTTTAAAACAACATAAATACAATTTAATAAAGCATAGTTTAAAACAACATAAATACAATTTAATAAAGCATTAGATAAAACAACATGAATATAATTTAGTAAAGCATAAGATAAAACAACATGAATACAATTTAATAAAGCATAGGATAAAACAACATAAATAAAATTTAATAAAGCATAGGTTAAAACAACATAAATACAATTTAATAAAGCATAGTGTAAAACAACATAAATACAATTTAATAAAGCATAGTTTAAAACAACATAAATACAATTTAATAAAGCATAGTTTAAAACCACAGAAATACAATTTAATAAAGCATAGTTTAAAACAACATAAATACAATTTAATAAAGCATTAGATAAAACAACATGAATATAATTTAGTAAAGCATAAGATAAAACAACATGAATACAATTTAATAAAGCATAGGATAAAACAACATAAATAAAATTTAATAAAGCATAGGTTAAAACAACATAAATACAGTTTAATAAAGCATAGTTTAAAACAACATAAATACAATTTAATAAAGCATAGTTTAAAACCACAGAAATACAATTTAATAAAGCATAGGATAAAACAACATAAATACAATTTAATAAAGCATAGGACAAAACAACATAAATACAATTTAATAAAGCATAGGATAAAACAACATAAATAAAATTTAATAAAGCATAGGATAAAACAACATAAATACAATTTAATGAAACATAGGATAAACAACATAAATACAATTTAATAAAGCATAGAAAAAAACAACATAAATACAATTTAATAAAGCATAGGATAAAACAACATAAATACAATTTAATGAAACATAGGATAAACAACATAAATACAATTTAATAAAGCATAGGACAAAACAACATAAATACAATTTAATAAAGCATAGGATAAAACAACATAAATACAATTTAATGAAACTTAGGATAAACAAAATAAATACAATTTAATAAAGCATAGTTTAAAACAACATAAATACAATTTAATAAAGCATATGTTAAAACAATATGAATACAATTTAATAAAGCATAAGATAAAACAACATGAATATAATTTAGTAAAGCTTAAGATAAAACAACATGAATACAATTTAATAAAGCATAGGTTAAAACAACATAAATACAATTTAAGAAAGCATAGGATAAAACTACATAAATACATTTTAATAAAGCATAGGATAAAACAACATAAATACAATTTAATAAAGCATAGGTTAAAACAACATAAATACAATTTAATAAAGCATAGGACAAAACAACATAAATACAATTTAATAAAGCATAGGATAAAACAACATAAATACAATTTATAAAGCATAGGATAAAACAACATAAATACAATTTAATAAAGCATAGGATAAAACAACATAAATACAATTTAATAAAGCATAGGATAAAACAACATAAATACAATTTAATAAAGCATAGGTTAAAACAAGATAAATGCAATTTAATAAAGCATAGGATAAAACAACATAAATACAATTTAATAAAGCATAGGAAAAAACAACATAAATACAATTGAATAAAGCATAGTTTAAAACAACATAAATACAATTTAATAAAGCATAGGATAAAACCACAGAAATACAATTTAATAAAGCATAGGATAAAACAACATAAATACAATTTAATAAAGCATAGGACAAAACAACATAAATACAACTTAATAACGCATAGGATAAAACAACATAAATACAATTTAATGAAACATAGGATAAACAACATAAATACAATTTAATAAAGCATAGGACAAAACAACATAAATACAATTTAATAAAGCATATGTTAAAACAACATAAATACAATTTAATAAAGCATAGTTTAAAACCACAGAAATACAATTTAATAAAGCATAGTTTAAAACCACAGAAATACAATTTAATAAAGCATAGTTTAAAACAACATAAATACAATTTAATAAAGCATTAGATAAAACAACATGAATATAATTTAGTAAAGCATAAGATAAAACAACATGAATACAATTTAATAAAGCATAGGATAAAACAACATAAATAAAATTTAATAAAGCATAGGTTAAAACAACATAAATACAATTTAATAAAGCATAGTTTAAAACAACATAAATACAATTTAATAAAGCATAGTTTAAAACCACAGAAATACAATTTAATAAAGCATAGGACAAAACAACATAAATACAATTTAATAAAGCATAGGATAAAACAACATAAATACAATTTAATGAAACATAGGATAAACAAAATAAATACAATTTAATAAAGCATAGTTTAAAACAACATAAATACAATTTAATAAAGCATATGTTAAAACAATATGAATACAATTTAATAAAGCATAAGATAAAACAACATGAATATAATTTAGTAAAGCTTAAGATAAAACAACATGAATACAATTTAATAAAGCATAGGTTAAAACAACATAAATACAATTTAAGAAAGCATAGGATAAAACTACATAAATACATTTTAATAAAGCATAGGATAAAACAACATAAATACAATTTAATAAAGCATAGGTTAAAACAACATAAATACAATTTAATAAAGCATAGGACAAAACAACATAAATGCAATTTAATAAAGCATAGGATAAAACAACATAAATACAATTTAATAAAGCATAGGAAAAAACAACATAAATACAATTTAATAAAGCATAGTTTAAAACAACATAAATACAATTTAATAAAGCATAGGATAAAACCACAGAAATACAATTTAATAAAGCATAGGATAAAACAACATAAATACAATTTAATAAATCATAGGACAAAACAACATAAATACAACTTAATAACGCATAGGATAAAACAACATAAATACAATTTAATGAAACATAGGATAAACAACATAAATACAATTTAATAAAGCATAGGACAAAACAACATAAATACAATTTAATAAAGCATATGTTAAAACAACATAAATACAATTTGATAAAGCATAGTTTAAAACAACATAAATACAATTTAATAAAGCATAGTTTAAAACAACATAAATACAATTTAATAAAGCATAGGATAAAACAACATAAATACAATTTAATAAAGCATAGGACAAAACAACATAAATACAACTTAACGCATAGGATAAAACAACATAAATACAATTTAATGAAACATAGGATAAACAACATAAATACAATTTAATAAAGCATAGGACAAAACAACATAAATACAATTTGATAAAGCATAGTTTAAAACAACATAAATACAATTTAATAAAGCATAGTTTAAAACAACATAAATACAATTTAATAAAGCATAGTTTAAAACAACATAAATACAATTTAATAAAGCATAGTTTAAAACAACATAAATACAATTTAATAAAGCATAGTTTAAAACAACATAAATACAATTTAATAAAGCATTAGATAAAACAACATGAATATAATTTAGTAAAGCATAAGATAAAACAACATGAATACAATTTAATAAAGCATAGGATAAAACAACATAAATAAAATTTAATAAAGCATAGGTTAAAACAACATAAATACAATTTAATAAAGCATAGTTTAAAACCACAGAAATACAATTTAATAAAGCATAGGATAAAACAACATAAATACAATTTAATAAAGCAGGACAAAACAACATAAATACAATTTAATAAAGCATAGGATAAAACAACATAAATAAAATTTAATAAAGCATAGGATAAAACAACATAAATACAATTTAATGAAACATAGGATAAACAACATAAATACAATTTAATAAAGCATAGAAAAAAACAACATAAATACAATTTAATAAAGCATAGGATAAAACAACATAAATACAATTTAATGAAACATAGGATAAACAACATAAATACAATTTAATAAAGCATAGGACAAAACAACATAAATACAATTTAATAAAGCATAGGATAAAACAACATAAATACAATTTAATGAAACATAGGATAAACAAAATAAATACAATTTAATAAAGCATAGTTTAAAACAACATAAATACAATTTAATAAAGCATATGTTAAAACAATATGAATACAATTTAATAAAGCATAAGATAAAACAACATGAATATAATTTAGTAAAGCTTAAGATAAAACAACATGAATACAATTTAATAAAGCATAGGTTAAAACAACATAAATACAATTTAAGAAAGCATAGGATAAAACTACATAAATACATTTTAATAAAGCATAGGATAAAACAACATAAATACAATTTAATAAAGCATAGGTTAAAACAACATAAATACAATTTAATAAAGCATAGGACAAAACAACATAAATACAACTTAACGCATAGGATAAAACAACATAAATACAATTTAATGAAACATAGGATAAACAACATAAATACAATTTGATAAAGCATAGGACAAAACAACATAAATACAATTTGATAAAGCATAGTTTAAAACAACATAAATACAATTTAATAAAGCATAGTTTAAAACCACAGAAATACAATTTAATAAAGCATAGTTTAAAACCACAGAAATACAATTTAATAAAGCATAGTTTAAAACAACATAAATACAATTTAATAAAGCATTAGATAAAACAACATGAATATAATTTAGTAAAGCATAAGATAAAACAACATGAATACAATTTAATAAAGCATAGGATAAAACAACATAAATAAAATTTAATAAAGCATAGGTTAAAACAACATAAATACAATTTAATAAAGCATAGTTTAAAACAACATAAATACAATTTAATAAAGCATAGTTCAAAACCACAGAAATACAATTTAATAAAGCATAGGATAAAACAACATAAATACAATTTAATAAAGCATAGGACAAAACAACATAAATACAATTTAATAAAGCATAGTTTAAAACAACATAAATACAATTTAATAAAGCATAGGATAAAACCACAGAAATACAATTTAATAAAGCATAGGATAAAACAACATAAATACAATTTAATAAAGCATAGGACAAAACAACATAAATACAACTTAATAACGCATAGGATAAAACAACATAAATACAATTTAATGAAACATAGGATAAACAACATAAATACAATTTAATAAAGCATAGGACAAAACAACATAAATACAATTTAATAAAGCATATGTTAAAACAACATAAATACAATTTGATAAAGCATAGTTTAAAACAACATAATTACAATTTAATAAAGCATAGTTTAAAACAACATAAATACAATTTAATAAAGCATAGTTTAAAACAACATAAATACAATTTAATAAAGCATAGTTTAAAACAACATAAATACAATTTAATAAAGCATAGTTTAAAACAACATAAATACAATTTAATAAAGCATTAGATAAAACAACATGAATATAATTTAGTAAAGCATAAGATAAAACAACATGAATACAATTTAATAAAGCATAGGATAAAACAACATAAATAAAATTTAATAAAGCATAGGTTAAAACAACATAAATACAATTTAATAAAGCATAGTTTAAAACAACATAAATACAATTTAATAAAGCATAGTTTAAAACAACATAAATACAATTTAATAAAGCATAGTTTAAAACCACAGAAATACAATTTAATAAAGCATAGTTTAAAACAACATAAATACAATTTAATAAAGCATTAGATAAAACAACATGAATATAATTTAGTAAAGCATAAGATAAAACAACATGAATACAATTTAATAAAGCATAGGATAAAACAACATAAATAAAATTTAATAAAGCATAGGTTAAAACAACATAAATACAATTTAATAAAGCATAGTTTAAAACAACATAAATACAATTTAATAAAGCATAGTTTAAAACCACAGAAATACAATTTAATAAAGCATAGGATAAAACAACATAAATACAATTTAATAAAGCATAGGACAAAACAACATAAATACAATTTAATAAAGCATAGGATAAAACAACATAAATAAAATTTAATAAAGCATAGGATAAAACAACATAAATACAATTTAATGAAACATAGGATAAACAACATAAATACAATTTAATAAAGCATAGAAAAAAACAACATAAATACAATTTAATAAAGCATAGGATAAAACAACATAAATACAATTTAATGAAACATAGGATAAACAACATAAATACAATTTAATAAAGCATAGGACAAAACAACATAAATACAATTTAATAAAGCATAGGATAAAACAACATAAATACAATTTAATGAAACATAGGATAAACAAAATAAATACAATTTAATAAAGCATAGTTTAAAACAACATAAATACAATTTAATAAAGCATATGTTAAAACAATATGAATACAATTTAATAAAGCATAAGATAAAACAACATGAATATAATTTAGTAAAGCTTAAGATAAAACAACATGAATACAATTTAATAAAGCATAGGTTAAAACAACATAAATACAATTTAAGAAAGCATAGGATAAAACTACATAAATACATTTTAATAAAGCATAGGATAAAACAACATAAATACAATTTAATAAAGCATAGGTTAAAACAACATAAATACAATTTAATAAAGCATAGGACAAAACAACATAAATACAATTTAATAAAGCATAGGATAAAACAACATAAATACAATTTATAAAGCATAGGATAAAACAACATAAATACAATTTAATAAAGCATAGGATAAAACAACATAAATACAATTTAATAAAGCATAGGATAAAACAACATAAATACAATTTAATAAAGCATAGGTTAAAACAAGATAAATGCAATTTAATAAAGCATAGGATAAAACAACATAAATACAATTTAATAAAGCATAGGAAAAAACAACATAAATACAATTGAATAAAGCATAGTTTAAAACAACATAAATACAATTTAATAAAGCATAGGATAAAACCACAGAAATACAATTTAATAAAGCATAGGATAAAACAACATAAATACAATTTAATAAAGCATAGGACAAAACAACATAAATACAACTTAATAACGCATAGGATAAAACAACATAAATACAATTTAATGAAACATAGGATAAACAACATAAATACAATTTAATAAAGCATAGGACAAAACAACATAAATACAATTTAATAAAGCATATGTTAAAACAACATAAATACAATTTAATAAAGCATAGTTTAAAACCACAGAAATACAATTTAATAAAGCATAGTTTAAAACCACAGAAATACAATTTAATAAAGCATAGTTTAAAACAACATAAATACAATTTAATAAAGCATTAGATAAAACAACATGAATATAATTTAGTAAAGCATAAGATAAAACAACATGAATACAATTTAATAAAGCATAGGATAAAACAACATAAATAAAATTTAATAAAGCATAGGTTAAAACAACATAAATACAATTTAATAAAGCATAGTTTAAAACAACATAAATACAATTTAATAAAGCATAGTTTAAAACCACAGAAATACAATTTAATAAAGCATAGGGTAAAACAACATAAATACAATTTAATAAAGCATAGGACAAAACAACATAAATACAATTTAATAAAGCATAGGATAAAACAACATAAATACAATTTAATGAAACATAGGATAAACAAAATAAATACAATTTAATAAAGCATAGTTTAAAACAACATAAATACAATTTAATAAAGCATATGTTAAAACAATATGAATACAATTTAATAAAGCATAAGATAAAACAACATGAATATAATTTAGTAAAGCTTAAGATAAAACAACATGAATACAATTTAATAAAGCATAGGTTAAAACAACATAAATACAATTTAAGAAAGCATAGGATAAAACTACATAAATACATTTTAATAAAGCATAGGATAAAACAACATAAATACAATTTAATAAAGCATAGGTTAAAACAACATAAATACAATTTAATAAAGCATAGGACAAAACAACATAAATGCAATTTAATAAAGCATAGGATAAAACAACATAAATACAATTTAATAAAGCATAGGAAAAAACAACATAAATACAATTTAATAAAGCATAGTTTAAAACAACATAAATACAATTTAATAAAGCATAGGATAAAACCACAGAAATACAATTTAATAAAGCATAGGATAAAACAACATAAATACAATTTAATAAAGCATAGGACAAAACAACATAAATACAACTTAATAACGCATAGGATAAAACAACATAAATACAATTTAATGAAACATAGGATAAACAACATAAATACAATTTGATAAAGCATAGTTTAAAACAACATAAATACAATTTAATAAAGCATAGTTTAAAACAACATAAATACAATTTAATAAAGCATAGTTTAAAACAACATAAATACAATTTAATAAAGCATAGTTTAAAACAACATAAATACAATTTAATAAAGCATAGTTTAAAACAACATAAATACAATTTAATAAAGCATTAGATAAAACAACATGAATATAATTTAGTAAAGCATAAGATAAAACAACATGAATACAATTTAATAAAGCATAGGATAAAACAACATAAATAAAATTTAATAAAGCATAGGTTAAAACAACATAAATACAATTTAATAAAGCATAGTTTAAAACCACAGAAATACAATTTAATAAAGCATAGGATAAAACAACATAAATACAATTTAATAAAGCAGGACAAAACAACATAAATACAATTTAATAAAGCATAGGATAAAACAACATAAATAAAATTTAATAAAGCATAGGATAAAACAACATAAATACAATTTAATGAAACATAGGATAAACAACATAAATACAATTTAATAAAGCATAGAAAAAAACAACATAAATACAATTTAATAAAGCATAGGATAAAACAACATAAATACAATTTAATGAAACATAGGATAAACAACATAAATACAATTTAATAAAGCATAGGACAAAACAACATAAATACAATTTAATAAAGCATAGGATAAAACAACATAAATACAATTTAATGAAACATAGGATAAACAAAATAAATACAATTTAATAAAGCATAGTTTAAAACAACATAAATACAATTTAATAAAGCATATGTTAAAACAATATGAATACAATTTAATAAAGCATAAGATAAAACAACATGAATATAATTTAGTAAAGCTTAAGATAAAACAACATGAATACAATTTAATAAAGCATAGGTTAAAACAACATAAATACAATTTAAGAAAGCATAGGATAAAACTACATAAATACATTTTAATAAAGCATAGGATAAAACAACATAAATACAATTTAATAAAGCATAGGTTAAAACAACATAAATACAATTTAATAAAGCATAGGACAAAACAACATAAATACAACTTAACGCATAGGATAAAACAACATAAATACAATTTAATGAAACATAGGATAAACAACATAAATACAATTTAATAAAGCATAGGACAAAACAACATAAATACAATTTGATAAAGCATAGTTTAAAACAACATAAATACAATTTAATAAAGCATAGTTTAAAACCACAGAAATACAATTTAATAAAGCATAGTTTAAAACCACAGAAATACAATTTAATAAAGCATAGTTTAAAACAACATAAATACAATTTAATAAAGCATTAGATAAAACAACATGAATATAATTTAGTAAAGCATAAGATAAAACAACATGAATACAATTTAATAAAGCATAGGATAAAACAACATAAATAAAATTTAATAAAGCATAGGTTAAAACAACATAAATACAATTTAATAAAGCATAGTTTAAAACAACATAAATACAATTTAATAAAGCATAGTTCAAAACCACAGAAATACAATTTAATAAAGCATAGGATAAAACAACATAAATACAATTTAATAAAGCATAGGACAAAACAACATAAATACAATTTAATAAAGCATAGTTTAAAACAACATAAATACAATTTAATAAAGCATAGGATAAAACCACAGAAATACAATTTAATAAAGCATAGGATAAAACAACATAAATACAATTTAATAAAGCATAGGACAAAACAACATAAATACAACTTAATAACGCATAGGATAAAACAACATAAATACAATTTAATGAAACATAGGATAAACAACATAAATACAATTTAATAAAGCATAGGACAAAACAACATAAATACAATTTAATAAAGCATATGTTAAAACAACATAAATACAATTTGATAAAGCATAGTTTAAAACAACATAAATACAATTTAATAAAGCATAGTTTAAAACAACATAAATACAATTTAATAAAGCATAGGATAAAACAACATAAATACAATTTAATAAAGCATAGGACAAAACAACATAAATACAACTTAACGCATAGGATAAAACAACATAAATACAATTTAATGAAACATAGGATAAACAACATAAATACAATTTAATAAAGCATAGGACAAAACAACATAAATACAATTTGATAAAGCATAGTTTAAAACAACATAAATACAATTTAATAAAGCATAGTTTAAAACAACATAAATACAATTTAATAAAGCATAGTTTAAAACAACATAAATACAATTTAATAAAGCATAGTTTAAAACAACATAAATACAATTTAATAAAGCATAGTTTAAAACAACATAAATACAATTTAATAAAGCATTAGATAAAACAACATGAATATAATTTAGTAAAGCATAAGATAAAACAACATGAATACAATTTAATAAAGCATAGGATAAAACAACATAAATAAAATTTAATAAAGCATAGGTTAAAACAACATAAATACAATTTAATAAAGCATAGTTTAAAACCACAGAAATACAATTTAATAAAGCATAGGATAAAACAACATAAATACAATTTAATAAAGCAGGACAAAACAACATAAATACAATTTAATAAAGCATAGGATAAAACAACATAAATAAAATTTAATAAAGCATAGGATAAAACAACATAAATACAATTTAATGAAACATAGGATAAACAACATAAATACAATTTAATAAAGCATAGAAAAAAACAACATAAATACAATTTAATAAAGCATAGGATAAAACAACATAAATACAATTTAATGAAACATAGGATAAACAACATAAATACAATTTAATAAAGCATAGGACAAAACAACATAAATACAATTTAATAAAGCATAGTTTAAAACAACATAAATACAATTTAATAAAGCATAGTTTAAAACAACATAAATACAATTTAATAAAGCATAGTTTAAAACCACAGAAATACAATTTAATAAAGCATAGTTTAAAACAACATAAATACAATTTAATAAAGCATTAGATAAAACAACATGAATATAATTTAGTAAAGCATAAGATAAAACAACATGAATACAATTTAATAAAGCATAGGATAAAAAAACATAAATAAAATTTAATAAAGCATAGGTTAAAACAACATAAATACAATTTAATAAAGCATAGTTTAAAACAACATAAATACAATTTAATAAAGCATAGTTTAAAACCACAGAAATACAATTTAATAAAGCATAGGATAAAACAACATAAATACAATTTAATAAAGCATAGGACAAAACAACATAAATACAATTTAATAAAGCATAGGATAAAACAACATAAATAAAATTTAATAAAGCATAGGATAAAACAACATAAATACAATTTAATGAAACATAGGATAAACAACATAAATACAATTTAATAAAGCATAGAAAAAAACAACATAAATACAATTTAATAAAGCATAGGATAAAACAACATAAATACAATTTAATGAAACATAGGATAAACAACATAAATACAATTTAATAAAGCATAGGACAAAACAACATAAATACAATTTAATAAAGCATAGGATAAAACAACATAAATACAATTTAATGAAACATAGGATAAACAAAATAAATACAATTTAATAAAGCATAGTTTAAAACAACATAAATACAATTTAATAAAGCATATGTTAAAACAATATGAATACAATTTAATAAAGCATAAGATAAAACAACATGAATATAATTTAGTAAAGCTTAAGATAAAACAACATGAATACAATTTAATAAAGCATAGGTTAAAACAACATAAATACAATTTAAGAAAGCATAGGATAAAACTACATAAATACATTTTAATAAAGCATAGGATAAAACAACATAAATACAATTTAATAAAGCATAGGTTAAAACAACATAAATACAATTTAATAAAGCATAGGACAAAACAACATAAATACAACTTAACGCATAGGATAAAACAACATAAATACAATTTAATGAAACATAGGATAAACAACATAAATACAATTTAATAAAGCATAGGACAAAACAACATAAATACAATTTGATAAAGCATAGTTTAAAACAACATAAATACAATTAAATAAAGCATAGTTTAAAACAACATAAATACAATTTAATAAAGCATAGTTTAAAACAACATAAATACAATTTAATAAAGCATAGTTTAAAACAACATAAATACAATTTAATAAAGCATAGTTTAAAACAACATAAATACAATTTAATAAAGCATTAGATAAAACAACATGAATATAATTTAGTAAAGCATAAGATAAAACAACATGAATACAATTTAATAAAGCATAGGATAAAACAACATAAATAAAATTTAATAAAGCATAGGTTAAAACAACATAAATACAATTTAATAAAGCATAGTTTAAAACCACAGAAATACAATTTAATAAAGCATAGGATAAAACAACATAAATACAATTTAATAAAGCAGGACAAAACAACATAAATACAATTTAATAAAGCATAGGATAAAACAACATAAATAAAATTTAATAAAGCATAGGATAAAACAACATAAATACAATTTAATGAAACATAGGATAAACAACATAAATACAATTTAATAAAGCATAGAAAAAAACAACATAAATACAATTTAATAAAGCATAGGATAAAACAACATAAATACAATTTAATAAAGCATAGGATAAAACAACATAAATACAATTTAATGAAACATAGGATAAACAACATAAATACAATTTAATAAAGCATAGGGCAAAACAACATAAATACAATTTAATAAAGCATAGTTTAAAACAACATAAATACAATTTAATAAAGCATAGTTTAAAACAACATAAATACAATTTAATAAAGCATAGTTTAAAACCACAGAAATACAATTTAATAAAGCATAGTTTAAAACAACATAAATACAATTTAATAAAGCATTAGATAAAACAACATGAATATAATTTAGTAAAGCATAAGATAAAACAACATGAATACAATTTAATAAAGCATAGGATAAAACAACATAAATAAAATTTAATAAATCATAGGTTAAAACAACATAAATACAATTTAATAAAGCATAGTTTAAAACAACATAAATACAATTTAATAAAGCATAGTTTAAAACCGCAGAAATACAATTTAATAAAGCATAGGATAAAACAACATAAATACAATTTAATAAAGCATAGGACAAAACAACATAAATACAATTTAATAAAGCATAGGATAAAACAACATAAATAAAATTTAATAAAGCATAGGATAAAACAACATAAATACAATTTAATGAAACATAGGATAAACAACATAAATACAATTTAATAAAGCATAGAAAAAAACAACATAAATACAATTTAATAAAGCATAGGATAAAACAACATAAATACAATTTAATGAAACATAGGATAAACAACATAAATACAATTTAATAAAGCATAGGACAAAACAACATAAATACAATTTAATAAAGCATAGGATAAAACAACATAAATACAATTTAATGAAACATAGGATAAACAAAATAAATACAATTTAATAAAGCATAGTTTAAAACAACATAAATACAATTTAATAAAGCATATGTTAAAACAATATGAATACAATTTAATAAAGCATAAGATAAAACAACATGAATATAATTTAGTAAAGCTTAAGATAAAACAACATGAATACAATTTAATAAAGCATAGGTTAAAACAACATAAATACAATTTAAGAAAGCATAGGATAAAACTACATAAATACATTTTAATAAAGCATAGGATAAAACAACATAAATACAATTTAATAAAGCATAGGTTAAAACAACATAAATACAATTTAATAAAGCATAGGACAAAACAACATAAATACAACTTAACGCATAGGATAAAACAACATAAATACAATTTAATGAAACATAGGATAAACAACATAAATACAATTTAATAAAGCATAGGACAAAACAACATAAATACAATTTGATAAAGCATAGTTTAAAACAACATAAATACAATTTAATAAAGCATAGTTTAAAACAACATAAATACAATTTAATAAAGCATAGTTTAAAACAACATAAATACAATTTAATAAAGCATAGTTTAAAACAACATAAATACAATTTAATAAAGCATAGTTTAAAACAACATAAATACAATTTAATAAAGCATTAGATAAAACAACATGAATATAATTTAGTAAAGCATAAGATAAAACAACATGAATACAATTTAATAAAGCATAGGATAAAACAACATAAATAAAATTTAATAAAGCATAGGTTAAAACAACATAAATACAATTTAATAAAGCATAGTTTAAAACCACAGAAATACAATTTAATAAAGCATAGGATAAAACAACATAAATACAATTTAATAAAGCAGGACAAAACAACATAAATACAATTTAATAAAGCATAGGATAAAACAACATAAATAAAATTTAATAAAGCATAGGATAAAACAACATAAATACAATTTAATGAAACATAGGATAAACAACATAAATACAATTTAATAAAGCATAGAAAAAAACAACATAAATACAATTTAATAAAGCATAGGATAAAACAACATAAATACAATTTAATGAAACATAGGATAAACAACATAAATACAATTTAATAAAGCATAGGACAAAACAACATAAATACAATTTAATAAAGCATAGTTTAAAACAACATAAATACAATTTAATAAAGCATAGTTTAAAACAACATAAATACAATTTAATAAAGCATAGTTTAAAACCACAGAAATACAATTTAATAAAGCATAGTTTAAAACAACATAAATACAATTTAATAAAGCATTAGATAAAACAACATGAATATAATTTAGTAAAGCATAAGATAAAACAACATGAATACAATTTAATAAAGCATAGGATAAAACACCATAAATAAAATTTAATAAAGCATAGGTTAAAACAACATAAATACAATTTAATAAAGCATAGTTTAAAACAACATAAATACAATTTAATAAAGCATAGTTTAAAACCGCAGAAATACAATTTAATAAAGCATAGGATAAAACAACATAAATACAATTTAATAAAGCATAGGACAAAACAACATAAATACAATTTAATAAAGCATAGGATAAAACAACATAAATACAATTTATAAAGCATAGGATAAAACAACATAAATACAATTTAATAAAGCATAGGATAAAACAACATAAATACAATTTAATAAAGCATAGGTTAAAACAAGATAAATGCAATTTAATAAAGCATAGGATAAAACAACATAAATACAATTTAATAAAGCATAGGAAAAAACAACATAAATACAATTGAATAAAGCATAGTTTAAAACAACATAAATACAATTTAATAAAGCATAGGATAAAACCACAGAAATACAATTTAATAAAGCATAGGATAAAACAACATAAATACAATTTAATAAAGCATAGGACAAAACAACATAAATACAACTTAATAACGCATAGGATAAAACAACATAAATACAATTTAATGAAACATAGGATAAACAACATAAATACAATTTAATAAAGCATAGGACAAAACAACATAAATACAATTTAATAAAGCATATGTTAAAACAACATAAATACAATTTAATAAAGCATAGTTTAAAACCACAGAAATACAATTTAATAAAGCATAGTTTAAAACCACAGAAATACAATTTAATAAAGCATAGTTTAAAACAACATAAATACAATTTAATAAAGCATTAGATAAAACAACATGAATATAATTTAGTAAAGCATAAGATAAAACAACATGAATACAATTTAATAAAGCATAGGATAAAACAACATAAATAAAATTTAATAAAGCATAGGTTAAAACAACATAAATACAATTTAATAAAGCATAGTTTAAAACAACATAAATACAATTTAATAAAGCATAGTTTAAAACCACAGAAATACAATTTAATAAAGCATAGGATAAAACAACATAAATACAATTTAATAAAGCATAGGACAAAACAACATAAATACAATTTAATAAAGCATAGGATAAAACAACATAAATAAAATTTAATAAAGCATAGGATAAAACAACATAAATACAATTTAATGAAACATAGGATAAACAACATAAATACAATTTAATAAAGCATAGAAAAAAACAACATAAATACAATTTAATAAAGCATAGGATAAAACAACATAAATACAATTTAATGAAACATAGGATAAACAACATAAATACAATTTAATAAAGCATAGGACAAAACAACATAAATACAATTTAATAAAGCATAGGATAAAACAACATAAATACAATTTAATGAAACATAGGATAAACAAAATAAATACAATTTAATAAAGCATAGTTTAAAACAACATAAATACAATTTAATAAAGCATATGTTAAAACAATATGAATACAATTTAATAAAGCATAAGATAAAACAACATGAATATAATTTAGTAAAGCTTAAGATAAAACAACATGAATACAATTTAATAAAGCATAGGTTAAAACAACATAAATACAATTTAAGAAAGCATAGGATAAAACTACATAAATACATTTTAATAAAGCATAGGATAAAACAACATAAATACAATTTAATAAAGCATAGGTTAAAACAACATAAATACAATTTAATAAAGCATAGGACAAAACAACATAAATACAATTTAATAAAGCATAGGATAAAACAACATAAATACAATTTATAAAGAATAGGATAAAACAACATAAATACAATTTAATAAAGCATAGGATAAAACAACATAAATACAATTTAATAAAGCATAGGATAAAACAACATAAATACAATTTAATAAAGCATAGGTTAAAACAACATAAATGCAATTTAATAAAGCATAGGATAAAACAACATAAATACAATTTAATAAAGCATAGGAAAAAACAACATAAATACAATTTAATAAAGCATAGTTTAAAACAACATAAATACAATTTAATAAAGCATAGGATAAAACCACAGAAATACAATTTAATAAAGCATAGGATAAAACAACATAAATACAATTTAATAAAGCATAGGACAAAACAACATAAATACAACTTAATAACGCATAGGATAAAACAACATAAATACAATTTAATGAAACATAGGATAAACAACATAAATACAATTTAATAAAGCATAGGACAAAACAACATAAATACAATTTAATAAAGCATATCTTAAAACAACATAAATACAATTTGATAAAGCATAGTTTAAAACAACATAAATACAATTTAATAAAGCATAGTTTAAAACAACATAAATACAATTTAATAAAGCATAGGATAAAACAACATAAATACAATTTAATAAAGCATAGGACAAAACAACATAAATACAACTTAACGCATAGGATAAAACAACATAAATACAATTTAATGAAACATAGGATAAACAACATAAATACAATTTAATAAAGCATAGGACAAAACAACATAAATACAATTTGATAAAGCATAGTTTAAAACAACATAAATACAATTTAATAAAGCATAGTTTAAAACAACATAAATACAATTTAATAAAGCATAGTTTAAAACAACATAAATACAATTTAATAAAGCATAGTTTAAAACAACATAAATACAATTTAATAAAGCATAGTTTAAAACAACATAAATACAATTTAATAAAGCATTAGATAAAACAACATGAATATAATTTAGTAAAGCATAAGATAAAACAACATGAATACAATTTAATAAAGCATAGGATAAAACAACATAAATAAAATTTAATAAAGCATAGGTTAAAACAACATAAATACAATTTAATAAAGCATAGTTTAAAACCACAGAAATACAATTTAATAAAGCATAGGATAAAACAACATAAATACAATTTAATAAAGCATAGGACAAAACAACATAAATACAATTTAATAAAGCATAGGATAAAACAACATAAATAAAATTTAATAAAGCATAGGATAAAACAACATAAATACAATTTAATGAAACATAGGATAAACAACATAAATACAATTTAATAAAGCATAGAAAAAACAACATAAATACAATTTAATAAAGCATAGGATAAAACAACATAAATACAATTTAATGAAACATAGGATAAACAACATAAATACAATTTAATAAAGCATAGGACAAAACAACATAAATACAATTTAATAAAGCATAGTTTAAAACAACATAAATACAATTTAATAAAGCATAGTTTAAAACAACATAAATACAATTTAATAAAGCATAGTTTAAAACCACAGAAATACAATTTAATAAAGCATAGTTTAAAACAACATAAATACAATTTAATAAAGCATTAGATAAAACAACATGAATATAATTTAGTAAAGCATAAGATAAAACAACATGAATACAATTTAATAAAGCATAGGATAAAACAACATAAATAAAATTTAATAAAGCATAGGTTAAAACAACATAAATACAATTTAATAAAGCATAGTTTAAAACAACATAAATACAATTTAATAAAGCATAGTTTAAAACCACAGAAATACAATTTAATAAAGCATAGGATAAAACAACATAAATACAATTTAATAAAGCATAGGACAAAACAACATAAATACAATTTAATAAAGCATAGGATAAAACAACATAAATAAAATTTAATAAAGCATAGGATAAAACAACATAAATACAATTTAATGAAACATAGGATAAACAACATAAATACAATTTAATAAAGCATAGAAAAAAACAACATAAATACAATTTAATAAAGCATAGGATAAAACAACATAAATACAATTTAATGAAACATAGGATAAACAACATAAATACAATTTAATAAAGCATAGGACAAAACAACATAAATACAATTTAATAAAGCATAGGATAAAACAACATAAATACAATTTAATGAAACATAGGATAAACAAAATAAATACAATTTAATAAAGCATAGTTTAAAACAACATAAATACAATTTAATAAAGCATATGTTAAAACAATATGAATACAATTTAATAAAGCATAAGATAAAACAACATGAATATAATTTAGTAAAGCTTAAGATAAAACAACATGAATACAATTTAATAAAGCATAGGTTAAAACAACATAAATACAATTTAAGAAAGCATAGGATAAAACTACATAAATACATTTTAATAAAGCATAGGATAAAACAACATAAATACAATTTAATAAAGCATAGGTTAAAACAACATAAATACAATTTAATAAAGCATAGTTTAAAACAACATAAATACAATTTAATAAAGCATAGGATAAAACCACAGAAATACAATTTAATAAAGCATAGGATAAAACAACATAAATACAATTTAATAAAGCATAGGACAAAACAACATAAATACAACTTAATAACGCATAGGATAAAACAACATAAATACAATTTAATGAAACATAGGATAAACAACATAAATACAATTTAATAAAGCATAGGACAAAACAACATAAATACAATTTAATAAAGCATATGTTAAAACAACATAAATACAATTTAATAAAGCATAGTTTAAAACCACAGAAATACAATTTAATAAAGCATAGTTTAAAACCACAGAAATACAATTTAATAAAGCATAGTTTAAAACAACATAAATACAATTTAATAAAGCATTAGATAAAACAACATGAATATAATTTAGTAAAGCATAAGATAAAACAACATGAATACAATTCAATAAAGCATAGGATAAAACAACATAAATAAAATTTAATAAAGCATAGGTTAAAACAACATAAATACAATTTAATAAAGCATAGTTTAAAACAACATAAATACAATTTAATAAAGCATAGTTTAAAACCACAGAAATACAATTTAATAAAGCATAGGATAAAACAACATAAATACAATTTAATAAAGCATAGGACAAAACAACATAAATACAATTTAATAAAGCATAGGATAAAACAACATAAATAAAATTTAATAAAGCATAGGATAAAACAACATAAATACAATTTAATGAAACATAGGATAAACAACATAAATACAATTTAATAAAGCATAGAAAAAAACAACATAAATACAATTTAATAAAGCATAGGATAAAACAACATAAATACAATTTAATGAAACATAGGATAAACAACATAAATACAATTTAATAAAGCATAGTTTAAAACCACAGAAATACAATTTAATAAAGCATAGTTTAAAACCACAGAAATACAATTTAATAAAGCATAGTTTAAAACAACATAAATACAATTTAATAAAGCATTAGATAAAACAACATGAATATAATTTAGTAAAGCATAAGATAAAACAACATGAATACAATTCAATAAAGCATAGGATAAAACAACATAAATAAAATTTAATAAAGCATAGGTTAAAACAACATAAATACAATTTAATAAAGCATAGTTTAAAACAACATAAATACAATTTAATAAAGCATAGTTTAAAACCACAGAAATACAATTTAATAAAGCATAGGATAAAACAACATAAATACAATTTAATAAAGCATAGGACAAAACAACATAAATACAATTTAATAAAGCATAGGATAAAACAACATAAATAAAATTTAATAAAGCATAGGATAAAACAACATAAATACAATTTAATGAAACATAGGATAAACAACATAAATACAATTTAATAAAGCATAGAAAAAAACAACATAAATACAATTTAATAAAGCATAGGATAAAACAACATAAATACAATTTAATGAAACATAGGATAAACAACATAAATACAATTTAATAAAGCATAGGACAAAACAACATAAATACAATTTAATAAAGCATAGGATAAAACAACATAAATACAATTTAATGAAACATAGGATAAACAAAATAAATACAATTTAATAAAGCATAGTTTAAAACAACATAAATACAATTTAATAAAGCATATGTTAAAACAATATGAATACAATTTAATAAAGCATAAGATAAAACAACATGAATATAATTTAGTAAAGCTTAAGATAAAACAACATGAATACAATTTAATAAAGCATAGGTTAAAACAACATAAATACAATTTAAGAAAGCATAGGATAAAACTACATAAATACATTTTAATAAAGCATAGGATAAAACAACATAAATACAATTTAATAAAGCATAGGTTAAAACAACATAAATACAATTTAATAAAGCATAGGACAAAACAACATAAATACAATTTAATAAAGCATAGGATAAAACAACATAAATACAATTTATAAAGAATAGGATAAAACAACATAAATACAATTTAATAAAGCATAGGATAAAACAACATAAATACAATTTAATAAAGCATAGGATAAAACAACATAAATACAATTTAATAAAGCATAGGTTAAAACAACATAAATGCAATTTAATAAAGCATAGGATAAAACAACATAAATACAATTTAATAAAGCATAGGAAAAAACAACATAAATACAATTTAATAAAGCATAGTTTAAAACAACATAAATACAATTTAATAAAGCATAGGATAAAACCACAGAAATACAATTTAATAAAGCATAGGATAAAACAACATAAATACAATTTAATAAAGCATAGGACAAAACAACATAAATACAACTTAATAACGCATAGGATAAAACAACATAAATACAATTTAATGAAACATAGGATAAACAACATAAATACAATTTAATAAAGCATAGGACAAAACAACATAAATACAATTTAATAAAGCATATGTTAAAACAACATAAATACAATTTGATAAAGCATAGTTTAAAACAACATAAATACAATTTAATAAAGCATAGTTTAAAACAACATAAATACAATTTAATAAAGCATTAGATAAAACAACATGAATATAATTTAGTAAAGCATAAGATAAAACAACATGAATACAATTTAATAAAGCATAGGATAAAACAACATAAATAAAATTTAATAAAGCATAGGTTAAAACAACATAAATACAATTTAATAAAGCATAGTTTAAAACCACAGAAATACAATTTAATAAAGCATAGGATAAAACAACATAAATACAATTTAATAAAGCATAGGACAAAACAACATAAATACAATTTAATAAAGCATAGGATAAAACAACATAAATAAAATTTAATAAAGCATAGGATAAAACAACATAAATACAATTTAATGAAACATAGGATAAACAACATAAATACAATTTAATAAAGCATAGAAAAAACAACATAAATACAATTTAATAAAGCATAGGATAAAACAACATAAATACAATTTAATGAAACATAGGATAAACAACATAAATACAATTTAATAAAGCATAGGACAAAACAACATAAATACAATTTAATAAAGCATAGTTTAAAACAACATAAATACAATTTAATAAAGCATAGTTTAAAACAACATAAATACAATTTAATAAAGCATAGTTTAAAACCACAGAAATACAATTTAATAAAGCATAGTTTAAAACAACATAAATACAATTTAATAAAGCATTAGATAAAACAACATGAATATAATTTAGTAAAGCATAAGATAAAACAACATGAATACAATTTAATAAAGCATAGGATAAAACAACATAAATAAAATTTAATAAAGCATAGGTTAAAACAACATAAATACAATTTAATAAAGCATAGTTTAAAACAACATAAATACAATTTAATAAAGCATAGTTTAAAACCACAGAAATACAATTTAATAAAGCATAGAATAAAACAACATAAATACAATTTAATAAAGCATAGGACAAAACAACATAAATACAATTTAATAAAGCATAGGATAAAACAACATAAATAAAATTTAATAAAGCATAGGATAAAACAACATAAATACAATTTAATGAAACATAGGATAAACAACATAAATACAATTTAATAAAGCATAGAAAAAAACAACATAAATACAATTTAATAAAGCATAGGATAAAACAACATAAATACAATTTAATGAAACATAGGATAAACAACATAAATACAATTTAATAAAGCATAGGACAAAACAACATAAATACAATTTAATAAAGCATAGGATAAAACAACATAAATACAATTTAATGAAACATAGGATAAACAAAATAAATACAATTTAATAAAGCATAGTTTAAAACAACATAAATACAATTTAATAAAGCATATGTTAAAACAATATGAATACAATTTAATAAAGCATAAGATAAAACAACATGAATATAATTTAGTAAAGCTTAAGATAAAACAACATGAATACAATTTAATAAAGCATAGGTTAAAACAACATAAATACAATTTAAGAAAGCATAGGATAAAACTACATAAATACATTTTAATAAAGCATAGGATAAAACAACATAAATACAATTTAATAAAGCATAGGTTAAAACAACATAAATACAATTTAATAAAGCATAGGACAAAACAACATAAATACAATTTAATAAAGCATAGGATAAAACAACATAAATACAATTTATAAAGCATAGGATAAAACAACATAAATACAATTTAATAAAGCATAGGATAAAACAACATAAATACAATTTAATAAAGCATAGGATAAAACAACATAAATACAATTTAATAAAGCATAGGTTAAAACAAGATAAATGCAATTTAATAAAGCATAGGATAAAACAACATAAATACAATTTAATAAAGCATAGGAAAAAACAACATAAATACAATTGAATAAAGCATAGTTTAAAACAACATAAATACAATTTAATAAAGCATAGGATAAAACCACAGAAATACAATTTAATAAAGCATAGGATAAAACAACATAAATACAATTTAATAAAGCATAGGACAAAACAACATAAATACAACTTAATAACGCATAGGATAAAACAACATAAATACAATTTAATGAAACATAGGATAAACAACATAAATACAATTTAATAAAGCATAGGACAAAACAACATAAATACAATTTAATAAAGCATATGTTAAAACAACATAAATACAATTTAATAAAGCATAGTTTAAAACCACAGAAATACAATTTAATAAAGCATAGTTTAAAACCACAGAAATACAATTTAATAAAGCATAGTTTAAAACAACATAAATACAATTTAATAAAGCATTAGATAAAACAACATAAATATAATTTAGTAAAGCATAAGATAAAACAACATGAATACAATTTAATAAAGCATAGGATAAAACAACATAAATAAAATTTAATAAAACATAGGTTAAAACAACATAAATACAATTTAATAAAGCATAGTTTAAAACAACATAAATACAATTTAATAAAGCATAGTTTAAAACCACAGAAATACAATTTAATAAAGCATAGGATAAAACAACATAAATACAATTTAATAAAGCATAGGACAAAACAACATAAATACAATTTAATAAAGCATAGGATAAAACAACATAAATAAAATTTAATAAAGCATAGGATAAAACAACATAAATACAATTTAATGAAACATAGGATAAACAACATAAATACAATTTAATAAAGCATAGAAAAAAACAACATAAATACAATTTAATAAAGCATAGGATAAAACAACATAAATACAATTTAATGAAACATAGGATAAACAACATAAATACAATTTAATAAAGCATAGGACAAAACAACATAAATACAATTTAATAAAGCATAGGATAAAACAACATAAATACAATTTAATGAAACATAGGATAAACAAAATAAATACAATTTAATAAAGCATAGTTTAAAACAACATAAATACAATTTAATAAAGCATATGTTAAAACAATATGAATACAATTTAATAAAGCATAAGATAAAACAACATGAATATAATTTAGTAAAGCTTAAGATAAAACAGCATGAATACAATTTAATAAAGCATAGGTTAAAACAACATAAATACAATTTAAGAAAGCATAGGATAAAACTACATAAATACATTTTAATAAAGCATAGGATAAAACAACATAAATACAATTTAATAAAGCATAGGTTAAAACAACATAAATACAATTTAATAAAGCATAGGACAAAACAACATAAATACAATTTAATAAAGCATAGGATAAAACAACATAAATACAATTTATAAAGAATAGGATAAAACAACATAAATACAATTTAATAAAGCATAGGATAAAACAACATAAATACAATTTAATAAAGCATAGGATAAAACAACATAAATACAATTTAATAAAGCATAGGTTAAAACAACATAAATGCAATTTAATAAAGCATAGGATAAAACAACATAAATACAATTTAATAAAGCATAGGAAAAAACAACATAAATACAATTTAATAAAGCATAGTTTAAAACAACATAAATACAATTTAATAAAGCATAGGATAAAACCACAGAAATACAATTTAATAAAGCATAGGATAAAACAACATAAATACAATTTAATAAAGCATAGGACAAAACAACATAAATACAACTTAATAACGCATAGGATAAAACAACATAAATACAATTTAATGAAACATAGGATAAACAACATAAATACAATTTAATAAAGCATAGGACAAAACAACATAAATACAATTTAATAAAGCATATGTTAAAACAACATAAATACAATTTGATAAAGCATAGTTTAAAACAACATAAATACAATTTAATAAAGCATAGTTTAAAACAACATAAATACAATTTAATAAAGCATTAGATAAAACAACATGAATATAATTTAGTAAAGCATAAGATAAAACAACATGAATACAATTTAATAAAGCATAGGATAAAACAACATAAATAAAATTTAATAAAGCATAGGACAAAACAACATAAATACAATTTAATAAAGCATAGGACAAAACAACATAAATACAATTTAATAAAGCATAGGATAAAACAACATAAATAAAATTTAATAAAGCATAGGACAAAACAACATAAATACAATTTAATAAAGCATAGGATAAAACAACATAAATAAAATTTAATAAAGCATAGGATAAAACAACATAAATACAATTTAATGAAACATAGGATAAACAAAACAAATACAATTTAATAAAGCATAGTTTAAAACAACATAAATACAATTTAATAAAGCATATGTTAAAACAACATGAATACAATTTAATAAAGCATAAGATAAAACAACATGAATATAATTTAGTAAAGCTTAAGATAAAACAACATGAATACAATTTAATAAAGCATAGGTTAAAACAACATAAATACAATTTAAGAAAGCATAGGATAAAACTACATAAATACATTTTAATAAAGCATAGGATAAAACAACATAAATACAATTTAATAAAGCATAGGTTAAAACAACATAAATACAATTTAATAAAGCATAGGACAAAACAACATAAATACAATTTAATAAAGCATAGGATAAAACAACATAAATACAATTTAATAAAGCATAGGACAAAACAACATAAATACAACTTAATAACGCATAGGATAAAACAACATAAATAGAATTTAATGAAACATAGGATAAACAACATAAATACAATTTAATAAAGCATAGGACAAAACAACATAAATACAATTTAATAAAGCATATGTTAAAACAACATAAATACAATTTGATAAAGCATAGTTTAAAACAACATAAATACAATTTAATAAAGCATAGTTTAAAACAACATAAATACAATTTAATAAAGCATTAGATAAAACAACATGAATATAATTTAGTAAAGCATAAGATAAAACAACATGAATACAATTTAATAAAGCATAGGATAAAACAACATAAATAAAATTTAATAAAGCATAGGTTAAAACAACATAAATACAATTTAATAAAGCATAGTTTAAAACAACATAAATACAATTTAATAAAGCATAGTTTAAAACAACATAAATACAATTTAATAAAGCATAGGATAAAACCACAGAAATACAATTTAATAAAGCATAGGATAAAACAACATAAATACAATTTAATAAAGCATAGGACAAAACAACATAAATACAATTTAATAAAGCATAGTTTAAAACCACAGAAATACAATTTAATAAAGCATAGGTTAAAACAACATAAATACAATTTAAGAAAGCATAGGATAAAACTACATAAATACATTTTAATAAAGCATAGGATAAAACAACATAAATACAATTTAATAAAGCATAGGTTAAAACAACATAAATACAATTTAATAAAGCATAGGACAAAACAACATAAATACAATTTAATAAAGCATAGGATAAAACAACATAAATACAATTTATAAAGAATAGGATAAAACAACATAAATACAATTTAATAAAGCATAGGATAAAACAACATAAATACAATTTAATAAAGCATAGGATAAAACAACATAAATACAATTTAATAAAGCATAGGTTAAAACAACATAAATGCAATTTAATAAAGCATAGGATAAAACAACATAAATACAATTTAATAAAGCATAGGAAAAAACAACATAAATACAATTTAATAAAGCATAGTTTAAAACAACATAAATACAATTTAATAAAGCATAGGATAAAACCACAGAAATACAATTTAATAAAGCATAGGATAAAACAACATAAATACAATTTAATAAAGCATAGGACAAAACAACATAAATACAACTTAATAACGCATAGGATAAAACAACATAAATACAATTTAATGAAACATAGGATAAACAACATAAATACAATTTAATAAAGCATAGGACAAAACAACATAAATACAATTTAATAAAGCATATGTTAAAACAACATAAATACAATTTGATAAAGCATAGTTTAAAACAACATAAATACAATTTAATAAAGCATAGTTTAAAACAACATAAATACAATTTAATAAAGCATTAGATAAAACAACATGAATATAATTTAGTAAAGCATAAGATAAAACAACATGAATACAATTTAATAAAGCATAGGATAAAACAACATAAATAAAATTTAATAAAGCATAGGACAAAACAACATAAATACAATTTAATAAAGCATAGGACAAAACAACATAAATACAATTTAATAAAGCATAGGATAAAACAACATAAATAAAATTTAATAAAGCATAGGACAAAACAACATAAATACAATTTAATAAAGCATAGGATAAAACAACATAAATAAAATTTAATAAAGCATAGGATAAAACAACATAAATACAATTTAATGAAACATAGGATAAACAAAATAAATACAATTTAATAAAGCATAGTTTAAAACAACATAAATACAATTTAATAAAGCATATGTTAAAACAACATGAATACAATTTAATAAAGCATAAGATAAAACAACATGAATATAATTTAGTAAAGCTTAAGATAAAACAACATGAATACAATTTAATAAAGCATAGGTTAAAACAACATAAATACAATTTAAGAAAGCATAGGATAAAACTACATAAATACATTTTAATAAAGCATAGGATAAAACAACATAAATACAATTTAATAAAGCATAGGTTAAAACAACATAAATACAATTTAATAAAGCATAGGACAAAACAACATAAATACAATTTAATAAAGCATAGGATAAAACAACATAAATACAATTTAATAAAGCATAGGACAAAACAACATAAATACAACTTAATAACGCATAGGATAAAACAACATAAATAGAATTTAATGAAACATAGGATAAACAACATAAATACAATTTAATAAAGCATAGGACAAAACAACATAAATACAATTTAATAAAGCATATGTTAAAACAACATAAATACAATTTGATAAAGCATAGTTTAAAACAACATAAATACAATTTAATAAAGCATAGTTTAAAACAACATAAATACAATTTAATAAAGCATTAGATAAAACAACATGAATATAATTTAGTAAAGCATAAGATAAAACAACATGAATACAATTTAATAAAGCATAGGATAAAACAACATAAATAAAATTTAATAAAGCATAGGTTAAAACAACATAAATACAATTTAATAAAGCATAGTTTAAAACAACATAAATACAATTTAATAAAGCATAGTTTAAAACAACATAAATACAATTTAATAAAGCATAGGATAAAACCACAGAAATACAATTTAATAAAGCATAGGATAAAACAACATAAATACAATTTAATAAAGCATAGGACAAAACAACATAAATACAATTTAATAAAGCATAGTTTAAAACCACAGAAATACAATTTAATAAAGCATAGTTTAAAACAACATAAATACAATTTAATAAAGCATTAGATAAAACAACATGAATATAATTTAGTAAAGCATAAGATAAAACAACATGAATACAATTTAATAAAGCATAGGATAAAACAACATAAATAAAATTTAATAAAGCATAGGTTAAAACAACATAAATACAATTTAATAAAGCATAGTTTAAAACAACATAAATACAATTTAATAAAGCATAGTTTAAAACCACAGAAATACAATTTAATAAAGCATAGGATAAAACAACATAAATACAATTTAATAAAGCATAGGACAAAACAACATAAATACAATTTAATAAAGCATAGGATAAAACAACATAAATAAAATTTAATAAAGCATAGGATAAAACAACATAAATACAATTTAATGAAACATAGGATAAACAACATAAATACAATTTAATAAAGCATAGAAAAAAACAACATAAATACAATTTAATAAAGCATAGGATAAAACAACATAAATACAATTTAATGAAACATAGGATAAACAACATAAATACAATTTAATAAAGCATAGGACAAAACAACATAAATACAATTTAATAAAGCATAGGATAAAACAACATAAATACAATTTAATGAAACATAGGATAAACAAAATAAATACAATTTAATAAAGCATATGTTAAAACAATATGAATACAATTTAATAAAGCATAAGATAAAACAACATGAATATAATTTAGTAAAGCTTAAGATAAAACAACATGAATACAATTTAATAAAGCATAGGTTAAAACAACATAAATACAATTTAAGAAAGCATAGGATAAAACTACATAAATACATTTTAATAAAGCATAGGATAAAACAACATAAATACAATTTAATAAAGCATAGGTTAAAACAACATAAATACAATTTAATAAAGCATAGGACAAAACAACATAAATACAATTTAATAAAGCATAGGATAAAACAACATAAATACAATTTATAAAGCATAGGATAAAACAACATAAATACAATTTAATAAAGCATAGGATAAAACAACATAAATACAATTTAATAAAGCATAGGATAAAACAACATAAATACAATTTAATAAAGCATAGGTTAAAACAACATAAATACAATTTAATAAAGCATAGGATAAAACCACAGAAATACAATTTAATAAAGCATAGGATAAAACAACATAAATACAATTTAATAAAGCATAGGACAAAACAACATAAATACAACTTAATAACGCATAGGATAAAACAACATAAATACAATTTAATGAAACATAGGATAAACAACATAAATACAATTTAATAAAGCATAGGACAAAACAACATAAATACAATTTAATAAAGCATATGTTAAAACAACATAAATACAATTTAATAAAGCATAGTTTAAAACCACAGAAATACAATTTAATAAAGCATAGTTTAAAACCACAGAAATACAATTTAATAAAGCATAGTTTAAAACAACATAAATACAATTTAATAAAGCATAGGATAAAACAACATAAATACAATTTAATAAAGCATAGGATAAAACAACATAAATACAATTTAATGAAACATAGGATAAACAACATAAATACAATTTAATAAAGCATAGAAAAAAACAACATAAATACAATTTAATAATGCATAGGATAAAACAACATAAATACAATTTAATGAAACATAGGATAAACAACATAAATACAATTTAATAAAGCATAGGACAAAACAACATAAATACAATTTAATAAAGCATAGGATAAAACAACATAAATACAATTTAATGAAACATAGGATAAACAAAATAAATACAATTTAATAAAGCATAGTTTAAAACAACATAAATACAATTTAATAAAGCATATGTTAAAACAATATGAATACAATTTAATAAAGCATAAGATAAAACAACATGAATATAATTTAGTAAAGCTTAAGATAAAACAACATGAATACAATTTAATAAAGCATAGGTTAAAACAACATAAATACAATTTAAGAAAGCATAGGATAAAACTACATAAATACATTTTAATAAAGCATAGGATAAAACAACATAAATACAATTTAATAAAGCATAGGTTAAAACAACATAAATACAATTTAATAAAGCATAGGACAAAACAACATAAATACAATTTAATAAAGCATAGGATAAAACAACATAAATACAATTTATAAAGCATAGGATAAAACAACATAAATACAATTTAATAAAGCATAGGATAAAACAACATAAATACAATTTAATAAAGCATAGGATAAAACAACATAAATACAATTTAATAAAGCATAGGACAAAACAACATAAATACAACTTAATAACGCATAGGATAAAACAACATAAATACAATTTAATGAAACATAGGATAAACAACATAAATACAATTTAATAAAGCATAGGACAAAACAACATAAATACAATTTAATAAAGCATATGTTAAAACAACATAAATACAATTTGATAAAGCATAGTTTAAAACAACATAAATACAATTTAATAAAGCATAGTTTAAAACAACATAAATACAATTTAATAAAGCATTAGATAAAACAACATGAATATAATTTAGTAAAGCATAAGATAAAACAACATGAATACAATTTAATAAAGCATAGGATAAAACAACATAAATAAAATTTAATAAAGCATAGGACAAAACAACATAAATACAATTTAATAAAGCATAGGACAAAACAACATAAATACAATTTAATAAAGCATAGGATAAAACAACATAAATAAAATTTAATAAAGCATAGGACAAAACAACATAAATACAATTTAATAAAGCATAGGATAAAACAACATAAATAAAATTTAATAAAGCATAGGATAAAACAACATAAATACAATTTAATGAAACATAGGATAAACAAAATAAATACAATTTAATAAAGCATAGTTTAAAACAACATAAATACAATTTAATAAAGCATATGTTAAAACAACATGAATACAATTTAATAAAGCATAAGATAAAACAACATGAATATAATTTAGTAAAGCTTAAGATAAAACAACATGAATACAATTTAATAAAGCATAGGTTAAAACAACATAAATACAATTTAAGAAAGCATAGGATAAAACTACATAAATACATTTTAATAAAGCATAGGATAAAACAACATAAATACAATTTAATAAAGCATAGGTTAAAACAACATAAATACAATTTAATAAAGCATAGGACAAAACAACATAAATACAATTTAATAAAGCATAGGATAAAACAACATAAATACAATTTAATAAAGCATAGGACAAAACAACATAAATACAACTTAATAACGCATAGGATAAAACAACATAAATAGAATTTAATGAAACATAGGATAAACAACATAAATACAATTTAATAAAGCATAGGACAAAACAACATAAATACAATTTAATAAAGCATATGTTAAAACAACATAAATACAATTTGATAAAGCATAGTTTAAAACAACATAAATACAATTTAATAAAGCATAGTTTAAAACAACATAAATACAATTTAATAAAGCATTAGATAAAACAACATGAATATAATTTAGTAAAGCATAAGATAAAACAACATGAATACAATTTAATAAAGCATAGGATAAAACAACATAAATAAAATTTAATAAAGCATAGGTTAAAACAACATAAATACAATTTAATAAAGCATAGTTTAAAACAACATAAATACAATTTAATAAAGCATAGTTTAAAACAACATAAATACAATTTAATAAAGCATAGGATAAAACCACAGAAATACAATTTAATAAAGCATAGGATAAAACAACATAAATACAATTTAATAAAGCATAGGACAAAACAACATAAATACAATTTAATAAAGCATAGTTTAAAACCACAGAAATACAATTTAATAAAGCATAGTTTAAAACAACATAAATACAATTTAATAAAGCATTAGATAAAACAACATGAATATAATTTAGTAAAGCATAAGATAAAACAACATGAATACAATTTAATAAAGCATAGGATAAAACAACATAAATAAAATTTAATAAAGCATAGGTTAAAACAACATAAATACAATTTAATAAAGCATAGTTTAAAACAACATAAATACAATTTAATAAAGCATAGTTTAAAACCACAGAAATACAATTTAATAAAGCATAGGATAAAACAACATAAATACAATTTAATAAAGCATAGGACAAAACAACATAAATACAATTTAATAAAGCATAGGATAAAACAACATAAATAAAATTTAATAAAGCATAGGATAAAACAACATAAATACAATTTAATGAAACATAGGATAAACAACATAAATACAATTTAATAAAGCATAGAAAAAAACAACATAAATACAATTTAATAAAGCATAGGATAAAACAACATAAATACAATTTAATGAAACATAGGATAAACAACATAAATACAATTTAATAAAGCATAGGACAAAACAACATAAATACAATTTAATAAAGCATAGGATAAAACAACATAAATACAATTTAATGAAACATAGGATAAACAAAATAAATACAATTTAATAAAGCATATGTTAAAACAATATGAATACAATTTAATAAAGCATAAGATAAAACAACATGAATATAATTTAGTAAAGCTTAAGATAAAACAACATGAATACAATTTAATAAAGCATAGGTTAAAACAACATAAATACAATTTAAGAAAGCATAGGATAAAACTACATAAATACATTTTAATAAAGCATAGGATAAAACAACATAAATACAATTTAATAAAGCATAGGTTAAAACAACATAAATACAATTTAATAAAGCATAGGACAAAACAACATAAATACAATTTAATAAAGCATAGGATAAAACAACATAAATACAATTTATAAAGCATAGGATAAAACAACATAAATACAATTTAATAAAGCATAGGATAAAACAACATAAATACAATTTAATAAAGCATAGGATAAAACAACATAAATACAATTTAATAAAGCATAGGTTAAAACAACATAAATACAATTTAATAAAGCATAGGATAAAACCACAGAAATACAATTTAATAAAGCATAGGATAAAACAACATAAATACAATTTAATAAAGCATAGGACAAAACAACATAAATACAACTTAATAACGCATAGGATAAAACAACATAAATACAATTTAATGAAACATAGGATAAACAACATAAATACAATTTAATAAAGCATAGGACAAAACAACATAAATACAATTTAATAAAGCATATGTTAAAACAACATAAATACAATTTAATAAAGCATAGTTTAAAACCACAGAAATACAATTTAATAAAGCATAGTTTAAAACCACAGAAATACAATTTAATAAAGCATAGTTTAAAACAACATAAATACAATTTAATAAAGCATAGGATAAAACAACATAAATACAATTTAATAAAGCATAGGATAAAACAACATAAATACAATTTAATGAAACATAGGATAAACAAAATAAATACAATTTAATAAAGCATAGTTTAAAACAACATAAATACAATTTAATAAAGCATATGTTAAAACAATATGAATACAATTTAATAAAGCATAAGATAAAACAACATGAATATAATTTAGTAAAGCTTAAGATAAAACAACATGAATACAATTTAATAAAGCATAGGTTAAAACAACATAAATACAATTTAAGAAAGCATAGGATAAAACTACATAAATACATTTTAATAAAGCATAGGATAAAACAACATAAATACAATTTAATAAAGCATAGGTTAAAACAACATAAATACAATTTAATAAAGCATAGGACAAAACAACATAAATACAATTTAATAAAGCATAGGATAAAACAACATAAATACAATTTATAAAGCATAGGATAAAACAACATAAATACAATTTAATAAAGCATAGGATAAAACAACATAAATACAATTTAATAAAGCATAGGATAAAACAACATAAATACAATTTAATAAAGCATAGGATAAAACAACATAAATACAATTTAATAAAGCATAGGACAAAACAACATAAATACAACTTAATAACGCATAGGATAAAACAACATAAATACAATTTAATGAAACATAGGATAAACAACATAAATACAATTTAATAAAGCATAGGACAAAACAACATAAATACAATTTAATAAAGCATATGTTAAAACAACATAAATACAATTTGATAAAGCATAGTTTAAAACAACATAAATACAATTTAATAAAGCATAGTTTAAAACAACATAAATACAATTTAATAAAGCATTAGATAAAACAACATGAATATAATTTAGTAAAGCATAAGATAAAACAACATGAATACAATTTAATAAAGCACAGGATAAAACAACATAAATAAAATTTAATAAAGCATAGGACAAAACAACATAAATACAATTTAATAAAGCATAGGACAAAACAACATAAATACAATTTAATAAAGCATAGGATAAAACAACATAAATAAAATTTAATAAAGCATAGGATAAAACAACATAAATACAATTTAATAAAGCATAGGAAAAAACAACATAAATACAATTTAATAAAGCATAGGATAAAACCACAGAAATACAATTTAATAAAGCATAGGATAAAACAACATAAATACAATTTAATAAAGCATAGGACAAAACAACATAAATACAACTTAATAACGCATAGGATAAAACAACATAAATACAATTTAATGAAACATAGGATAAACAACATAAATACAATTTAATAAAGCATAGGACAAAACAACATAAATACAATTTAATAAAGCATATGTTAAAACAACATAAATACAATTTGATAAAGCATAGTTTAAAACAACATAAATACAATTTAATAAAGCATAGTTTAAAACAACATAAATACAATTTAATAAAGCATTAGATAAAACAACATGAATATAATTTAGTAAAGCATAAGATAAAACAACATGAATACAATTTAATAAAGCACAGGATAAAACAACATAAATAAAATTTAATAAAGCATAGGACAAAACAACATAAATACAATTTAATAAAGCATAGGACAAAACAACATAAATACAATTTAATAAAGCATAGGATAAAACAACATAAATAAAATTTAATAAAGCATAGGACAAAACAACATAAATACAATTTAATAAAGCATAGGATAAAACAACATAAATACAATTTAATAAAGCATAGGATAAAACAACATAAATACAATTTAATGAAACATAGGATAAACAAAATAAATACAATTTAATAAAGCATAGTTTAAAACAACATAAATACAATTTAATAAAGCATATGTTAAAACAACATGAATACAATTTAATAAAGCATAAGATAAAACAACATGAATATAATTTAGTAAAGCTTAAGATAAAACAACATGAATACAATTTAATAAAGCATAGGTTAAAACAACATAAATACAATTTAAGAAAGCATAGGATAAAACTACATAAATACATTTCAATAAAGCATAGGATAAAACAACATAAATACAATTTAATAAAGCATAGGTTAAAACAACATAAATACAATTTAATAAAGCATAGGACAAAACAACATAAATACAATTTAATAAAGCATAGGATAAAACAACATAAATACAATTTATAAAGCATAGGATAAAACAACATAAATACAATTTAATAAAGCATAGGATAAAACAACATAAATACAATTTAATAAAGCATAGGATAAAACAACATAAATACAATTTATAAAGCATAGGATAAAACAACATAAATACAATTTAATAAAGCATAGGATAAAACAACATAAATACAATTTAATAAAGCATAGGATAAAACAACATAAATACAATTTAATAAAGCATAGGTTAAAACAACATAAATGCAATTTAATAAAGCATAGGATAAAACAACATAAATACAATTTAATAAAGCATAGGAAAAAACAACATAAATACAATTTAATAAAGCATAGTTTAAAACAACATAAATACAATTTAATAAAGCATAGGATAAAACCACAGAAATACAATTTAATAAAGCATAGGATAAAACAACATAAATACAATTTAATAAAGCATAGGACAAAACAACATAAATACAACTTAATAACGCATAGGATAAAACAACATAAATAGAATTTAATGAAACATAGGATAAACAACATAAATACAATTTAATAAAGCATAGGACAAAACAACATAAAAACAATTTAATAAAGCATATGTTAAAACAACATAAATACAATTTGATAAAGCATAGTTTAAAACAACATAAATACAATTTAATAAAGCATAGTTTAAAACAACATAAATACAATTTAATAAAGCATTAGATAAAACAACATGAATATAATTTAGTAAAGCATAAGATAAAACAACATGAATACAATTTAATAAAGCATAGGATAAAACAACATAAATAAAATTTAATAAAGCATAGGTTAAAACAACATAAATACAATTTAATAAAGCATAGTTTAAAACAACATAAATACAATTTAATAAAGCATAGTTTAAAACAACATAAATACAATTTAATAAAGCATAGGATAAAACCACAGAAATACAATTTAATAAAGCATAGGATAAAACAACATAAATACAATTTAATAAAGCATAGGACAAAACAACATAAATACAATTTAATAAAGCATAGGATAAAACAACATAAATAAAATTTAATAAAGCATAGGATAAAACAACATAAATACAATTTAATGAAACATAGGATAAACAAAATAAATACAATTTAATAAAGCATAGTTTAAAACAACATAAATACAATTTAATAAAGCATATGTTAAAACAACATGAATACAATTTAATAAAGCATAAGATAAAACAACATGAATATAATTTAGTAAAGCTTAAGATAAAACAACATGAATACAATTTAATAAAGCATAGGTTAAAACAACATAAATACAATTTAAGAAAGCATAGGATAAAACTACATAAATACATTTTAATAAAGCATAGGATAAAACAACATAAATACAATTTAATAAAGCATAGGTTAAAACAACATAAATACAATTTAATAAAGCATAGGACAAAACAACATAAATACAATTTAATAAAGCATAGGATAAAACAACATAAATACAATTTATAAAGCATAGGATAAAACAACATAAATACAATTTAATAAAGCATAGGATAAAACAACATAAATACAATTTAATAAAGCATAGGATAAAACAACATAAATACAATTTATAAAGCATAGGATAAAACAACATAAATACAATTTAATAAAGCATAGGATAAAACAACATAAATACAATTTAATAAAGCATAGGATAAAACAACATAAATACAATTTAATAAAGCATAGGTTAAAACAACATAAATGCAATTTAATAAAGCATAGGATAAAACAACATAAATACAATTTAATAAAGCATAGGAAAAAACAACATAAATACAATTTAATAAAGCATAGTTTAAAACATCATAAATACAATTTAATAAAGCATAGGATAAAACCACAGAAATACAATTTAATAAAGCATAGGATAAAACAACATAAATACAATTTAATAAAGCATAGGACAAAACAACATAAATACAACTTAATAACGCATAGGATAAAACAACATAAATACAATTTAATGAAACATAGGATAAACAACATAAATACAATTTAATAAAGCATAGGACAAAACAACATAAATACAATTTAATAAAGCATATGTTAAAACAACATAAATACAATTTGATAAAGCATAGTTTAAAACAACATAAATACAATTTAATAAAGCATAGTTTAAAACAACATAAATACAATTTAATAAAGCATAGTTTAAAACAACATAAATACAATTTAATAAAGCATAGGATAAAACCACAGAAATACAATTTAATAAAGCATAGGATAAAACAACATAAATACAATTTAATAAAGCATAGGACAAAACAACATAAATACAATTTAATAAAGCATAGGATAAAACAACATAAATAAAATTTAATAAAGCATAGGATAAAACAACATAAATACAATTTAATGAAACATAGGATAAACAACATAAATACAATTTAATAAAGCATAGGACAAAACAACATAAATACAATTTAATAAAGCATATGTTAAAACAACATAAATACAATTTGATAAAGCATAGTTTAAAACAACATAAATACAATTTAATAAAGCATAGTTTAAAACAACATAAATACAATTTAATAAAGCATAGTTTAAAACAACATAAATACAATTTAATAAAACATAGGATAAAACCACAGAAATACTATTTAATAAAGCATAGGATAAAACAACATAAATACAATTTAATAAAGCATATGACAAAACAACATAAATACAATTTAATAAAGCATAGGATAAAACAACATAAATAAAATTTAATAAAGCATAGGATAAAACAACATAAATACAATTTAATGAAACATAGGATAAACAACATAAATACAATTTAATAAAGCATAGAAAAAACAACATAAATACAATTTAATAAAGCATAGGATATACAACATAAATACAATTTAATAAAGCATAGGGCAAAACAACATAAATACAATTTAATAAAGCATATGTTTAAACAACATAAATACAATTTAATAAAGCATAAGATAAAACAACATGAATATAATTTAGTAAAACATAAGATAAAACAACATGAATACAATTTAATAAAGCATAGGTTAAAACAACATAAATACAATTCAAGAAAGCATAGGATAAAACTACATAAATACATTGTAATAAAGCATAGGATAAAACAACATAAATACAATTTAATAAAGCATAGGTTAAAACAACATAAATACAATTTAATAAAGCATAGGACAAAACAACATAAATACAATTTAATAAAGCATAGGATAAAACAACATAAATACAATTTATAAAGCATAGGATAAAACAACATAAATACAATTTAATAAAGCATTGGATAAAACAACATAAATACAATTTAATAAAGCATAGGATAAAACAACATAAATACAATTTAATCAAGCATAGGCTAAAACAACATAAATACACTTTAATAAAGCATAGGATAAAACAAATTAAATACTATTTAATAAAGCATAGGATAAAACAACGTAAATACTTTTTAATAAAGCATAGGATAAAACCACATAAATACAATTTAATAAAGCATAGGATAAAACAACATAAATAAAATTTAATAAAGCATAGGTTAAAACAACATAAATACAATTTAATAAAGCATAGGATAAAACAACATAAATACAATTTAATAAATCATAGGATAAAACAACATAAATACAATTTAATAAAGCACAGGATAAAACAACATAAATAAAATTTAAAAAAGCATAGGATAAAACAACATAAATAAAATTTAATAAAGCATAGGATAAAACAACGTAAATACAATTTAATAAAGCATAGGATAAAACAACATAAATAAAATTTAATAAAGCATAGGATAAAACAACATAAATACAATTTAATAAAGCATAGGATAAAACAACATAAATAAAATTTAATAAAGCATAGGATAAAACAACATAAATACAATTTAATAAAGCATAAGATAAAACAACATAAATACAATTTAATAAAGCATAGGATAAAACAACATAAATACAATTTAATAAAGCATAGGATAAAACAACATAAATACAATTTAATAAAGCATAGGATAAAACAACATAAATACAATTTAATAAAGCATAGGATAAAACAACATAAATAAAATGTAATAAAGCATAGGTTAAAACAACATAAATACAATTTAATAAAGCATAGGACAAAACAACATAAATACAATTTAATAAAGCATAGTTTAAAGCAACATAAATACAATTTAATAAAGCATAGGATTAAACCACAGAAATACAATTTAATAAAGCATAGGATAAAACAACATAAATACAATTTAATAAAGCATAGGACAAAACAACATAAATACAATTTAATAACGCATAGGATAAAACAACATAAATTCAATTTAATGAAACATAGGATAAACAACATAAATACAATTTAATAAAGCATAGGACAAAAAAACATAAATACAATTTAATAAAGCATATGTTAAAACAACATAAATACAATTTAATAAAGCATAGTTTAAAACATCATAAATACAATTTAATAAAGCATAGTTTAAAACAACATAAATACAATTTAATAAAGCATAGTTTAAAACAACATAAATACAATTTAATAAAGCATAGTTTAAAACAACATAAATGCAATTTAATAAAGCATAGGATAAAACCACAGAAATACAATTTAATAAAGCATAGGATAAAACAACATAAAAACAATTTAATAAAGCATAGGACAAAAAACATAAATACAATTTAATAAAGCATAGGATAAAACAACATAAATACAATTTAATGAAACATAGGATAAACAACATAAATACAATTTAATAAAGCATAGGAAAAAACAACATAAATACAGTTTAATAAAGCATAGGATAAAACAACATAAATACAATTTAATGAAACATAGGATATACAACATAAATACAATTTAATAAAGCATATGTTAAAACAACATAAATACAATTTAATAAAGCATAAGATAAAACAACATGAATATAATTTAGTAAAGCATAAGATAAAACAACATGAATATAATTTAGTAAAGCATAAGATAAAACAACATGAATACAATTTAATAAAGCATAGGTTAAAACAACATAAATACAATTCAAGAAAGCATAGGATAAAACTACATAAATACATTTTAATAAAGCATAGGATAAAACAACATAAATACAATTTAATAAAGCATAGGTTAAAACAACATAAATACAATTTAATAAAGCATAGGACAAAACAACATAAATACAATTTAATAAAGCATAGGATAAAACAACATAAATACAATTTATAAAGCATAGGATAAAACAACATAAATACAATTTAATAAATCATAGGATAAAACAACATAAATACAATTTAATAAAGCATAGGATAAAACAACATAAATACAATGTAATCAAGCATAGGCTAAAACAACATAAATACAATTTAATGAAACATAGGATAAACAAAATAAATACAATTTAATAAAGCATAGTTTAAAACAACATAAATACAATTTAATAAAGCATATGTTAAAACAACATGAATACAATTTAATAAAGCATAAGATAAAACAACATGAATATAATTTAGTAAAGCTTAAGATAAAACAACATGAATACAATTTAATAAAGCATAGGTTAAAACAACATAAATACAATTTAAGAAAGCATAGGATAAAACTACATAAATACATTTTAATAAAGCATAGGATAAAACAACATAAATACAATTTAATAAAGCATAGGTTAAAACAACATAAATACAATTTAATAAAGCATAGGACAAAACAACATAAATACAATTTAATAAAGCATAGGATAAAACAACTTAAATACAATTTATAAAGCATAGGAAAAAACAACATAAATACAATTTAATAAAGCATAGGATAAAACAACATAAATACAATTTAATAAAGCATAGGATAAAACAACATAAATACAATTTAATAAAGCATAGGTTAAAACAACATAAATGCAATTTAATAAAGCATAGGATAAAACAACATAAATACAATTTAATAAAGCATAGGAAAAAACAACATAAATACAATTTAATAAAGCATAGTTTAAAACAACATAAATACAATTTAATAAAGCATATGTTAAAACAACATGAATACAATTTAATAAAGCATAAGATAAAACAACATGAATATAATTTAGTAAAGCTTAAGATAAAACAACATGAATACAATTTAATAAAGCATAGGTTAAAACAACATAAATACAATTTAAGAAAGCATAGGATAAAACTACATAAATACATTTTAATAAAGCATAGGATAAAACAACATAAATACAATTTAATAAAGCATAGGTTAAAACAACATAAATACAATTTAATAAAGCATAGGACAAAACAACATAAATACAATTTAATAAAGCATAGGATAAAACAACATAAATACAATTTATAAAGCATAGGATAAAACAACATAAATACAATTTAATAAAGCATAGGATAAAACAACATAAATACAATTTAATAAAGCATAGGATAAAACAACATAAATACAATTTATAAAGCATAGGATAAAACAACATAAATACAATTTAATAAAGCATAGGATAAAACAACATAAATACAATTTAATAAAGCATAGGATAAAACAACATAAATACAATTTAATAAAGCATAGGTTAAAACAACATAAATGCAATTTAATAAAGCATAGGATAAAACAACATAAATACAATTTAATAAAGCATAGGAAAAAACAACATAAATACAATTTAATAAAGCATAGTTTAAAACATCATAAATACAATTTAATAAAGCATAGGATAAAACCACAGAAATACAATTTAATAAAGCATAGGATAAAACAACATAAATACAATTTAATAAAGCATAGGACAAAACAACATAAATACAACTTAATAACGCATAGGATAAAACAACATAAATACAATTTAATGAAACATAGGATAAACAACATAAATACAATTTAATAAAGCATAGGACAAAACAACATAAATACAATTTAATAAAGCATATGTTAAAACAACATAAATACAATTTGATAAAGCATAGTTTAAAACAACATAAATACAATTTAATAAAGCATAGTTTAAAACAACATAAATACAATTTAATAAAGCATAGTTTAAAACAACATAAATACAATTTAATAAAGCATAGGATAAAACCACAGAAATACAATTTAATAAAGCATAGGATAAAACAACATAAATACAATTTAATAAAGCATAGGACAAAACAACATAAATACAATTTAATAAAGCATAGGATAAAACAACATAAATAAAATTTAATAAAGCATAGGATAAAACAACATAAATACAATTTAATGAAACATAGGATAAACAACATAAATACAATTTAATAAAGCATAGAAAAAAACAACATAAATACAATTTAATAAAGCATAGGATAAAACAACATAAATACAATTTAATGAAACATAGGATAAACAACATAAATACAATTTAATAAAGCATAGGACAAAACAACATAAATACAATTTAATAAAGCATAGGATAAAACAACATAAATACAATTTAATGAAACATAGGATAAACAAAATAAATACAATTTAATAAAGCATAGTTTAAAACAACATAAATACAATTTAATAAAGCATATGTTAAAACAACATGAATACAATTTAATAAAGCATAAGATAAAACAACATGAATATAATTTAGTAAAGCTTAAGATAAAACAACATGAATACAATTTAATAAAGCATAGGTTAAAACAACATAAATACAATTAAAGAAAGCATAGGATAAAACTACATAAATACATTTTAATAAAGCATAGGATAAAACAACATAAATACAATTTAATAAAGCATAGGTTAAAACAACATAAATACAATTTAATAAAGCATAGGACAAAACAACATAAATACAATTTAATAAAGCATAGGATAAAACAACTTAAATACAATTTATAAAGCATAGGATAAAACAACATAAATACAATTTAATAAAGCATAGGATAAAACAACATAAATACAATTTAATAAAGCATAGGATAAAACAACATAAATACAATTTAATAAAGCATAGGTTAAAAAAACATAAATGCAATTTAATAAAGCATAGGATAAAACAACATAAATACAATTTAATAAAGCATAGGAAAAAACAACATAAATACAATTTAATAAAGCATAGGACAAAACAACATAAATACAATTTAATAAAGCATAGGATAAAACAACATAAATACAATTTAATAAAGCATAGGTTAAAACAACATAAATACAATTTAATAAAGCATAGGACAAAACAACATAAATACAATTTAATAAAGCATAGGATAAAACAACATAAATACAATTTATAAAGCATAGGATAAAACAACATAAATACAATTTAATAAAGCATAGGATAAAACAACATAAATACAATTTAATAAAGCATAGGATAAAACAACATAAATACAATTTATAAAGCATAGGATAAAACAACATAAATACAATTTAATAAAGCATAGGATAAAACAACATAAATACAATTTAATAAAGCATAGGATAAAACAACATAAATACAATTTAATAAAGCATAGGTTAAAACAACATAAATGCAATTTAATAAAGCATAGGATAAAACAACATAAATACAATTTAATAAAGCATAGGAAAAAACAACATAAATACAATTTAATAAAGCATAGTTTAAAACATCATAAATACAATTTAATAAAGCATAGGATAAAACCACAGAAATACAATTTAATAAAGCATAGGATAAAACAACATAAATACAATTTAATAAAGCATAGGACAAAACAACATAAATACAACTTAATAACGCATAGGATAAAACAACATAAATACAATTTAATGAAACATAGGATAAACAACATAAATACAATTTAATAAAGCATAGGACAAAACAACATAAATACAATTTAATAAAGCATATGTTAAAACAACATAAATACAATTTGATAAAGCATAGTTTAAAACAACATAAATACAATTTAATAAAGCATAGTTTAAAACAACATAAATACAATTTAATAAAGCATAGTTTAAAACAACATAAATACAATTTAATAAAGCATAGGATAAAACCACAGAAATACAATTTAATAAAGCATAGGATAAAACAACATAAATACAATTTAATAAAGCATAGGACAAAACAACATAAATACAATTTAATAAAGCATAGGATAAAACAACATAAATAAAATTTAATAAAGCATAGGATAAAACAACATAAATACAATTTAATGAAACATAGGATAAACAACATAAATACAATTTAATAAAGCATAGAAAAAAACAACATAAATACAATTTAATAAAGCATAGGATAAAACAACATAAATACAATTTAATGAAACATAGGATAAACAACATAAATACAATTTAATAAAGCATAGGACAAAACAACATAAATACAATTTAATAAAGCATAGGATAAAACAACATAAATACAATTTAATGAAACATAGGATAAACAAAATAAATACAATTTAATAAAGCATAGTTTAAAACAACATAAATACAATTTAATAAAGCATATGTTAAAACAACATGAATACAATTTAATAAAGCATAAGATAAAACAACATGAATATAATTTAGTAAAGCTTAAGATAAAACAACATGAATACAATTTAATAAAGCATAGGTTAAAACAACATAAATACAATTAAAGAAAGCATAGGATAAAACTACATAAATACATTTTAATAAAGCATAGGATAAAACAACATAAATACAATTTAATAAAGCATAGGTTAAAACAACATAAATACAATTTAATAAAGCATAGGACAAAACAACATAAATACAATTTAATAAAGCATAGGATAAAACAACTTAAATACAATTTATAAAGCATAGGATAAAACAACATAAATACAATTTAATAAAGCATAGGATAAAACAACATAAATACAATTTAATAAAGCATAGGATAAAACAACATAAATACAATTTAATAAAGCATAGGTTAAAAAAACATAAATGCAATTTAATAAAGCATAGGATAAAACAACATAAATACAATTTAATAAAGCATAGGAAAAAACAACATAAATACAATTTAATAAAGCATAGTTTAAAACAACATAAATACAATTTAATAAAGCATAGGATAAAACCACAGAAATACAATTTAATAAAGCATAGGATAAAACAACATAAATACAATTTAATAAAGCATAGGACAAAACAACATAAATACAACTTAATAACGCATAGGATAAAACAACATAAATACAATTTAATGAAACATAGGATAAACAACATAAATACAATTTAATAAAGCATAGGACAAAACAACATAAATACAATTTAATAAAGCATATGTTAAAACAACATAAATACAATTTGATAAAGCATAGTTTAAAACAACATAAATACAATTTAATAAAGCATAGTTTAAAACAACATAAATACAATTTAATAAAGCATAGTTTAAAACAACATAAATACAATTTAATAAAGCATAGTTTAAAACAACATAAATACAATTTAATAAAGCATAGTTTAAAACAACATAAATACAATTTAATAAAGCATAGTTTAAAACAACATAAATGCAATTTAATAAAGCATAGGATAAAACCACAGAAATACAATTTAATAAAGCATAGGATAAAACAACATAAAAACAATTTAATAAAGCATAGGACAAAAAACATAAATACAATTTAATAAAGCATAGGATAAAACAACATAAATACAATTTAATGAAACATAGGATAAACAACATAAATACAATTTAATAAAGCATAGGAAAAAACAACATAAATACAGTTTAATAAAGCATAGGATAAAACAACATAAATACAATTTAATGAAACATAGGATATACAACATAAATACAATTTAATAAAGCATATGTTAAAACAACATAAATACAATTTAATAAAGCATAAGATAAAACAACATGAATATAATTTAGTAAAGCATAAGATAAAACAACATGAATATAATTTAGTAAAGCATAAGATAAAACAACATGAATACAATTTAATAAAGCATAGGTTAAAACAACATAAATACAATTCAAGAAAGCATAGGATAAAACTACATAAATACATTTTAATAAAGCATAGGATAAAACAACATAAATACAATTTAATAAAGCATAGGTTAAAACAACATAAATACAATTTAATAAAGCATAGGACAAAACAACATAAATACAATTTAATAAAGCATAGGATAAAACAACATAAATACAATTTATAAAGCATAGGATAAAACAACATAAATACAATTTAATAAATCATAGGATAAAACAACATAAATACAATTTAATAAAGCATAGGATAAAACAACATAAATACAATGTAATCAAGCATAGGCTAAAACAACATAAATACAATTTAATGAAACATAGGATAAACAAAATAAATACAATTTAATAAAGCATAGTTTAAAACAACATAAATACAATTTAATAAAGCATATGTTAAAACAACATGAATACAATTTAATAAAGCATAAGATAAAACAACATGAATATAATTTAGTAAAGCTTAAGATAAAACAACATGAATACAATTTAATAAAGCATAGGTTAAAACAACATAAATACAATTTAAGAAAGCATAGGATAAAACTACATAAATACATTTTAATAAAGCATAGGATAAAACAACATAAATACAATTTAATAAAGCATAGGTTAAAACAACATAAATACAATTTAATAAAGCATAGGACAAAACAACATAAATACAATTTAATAAAGCATAGGATAAAACAACTTAAATACAATTTATAAAGCATAGGAAAAAACAACATAAATACAATTTAATAAAGCATAGGATAAAACAACATAAATACAATTTAATAAAGCATAGGATAAAACAACATAAATACAATTTAATAAAGCATAGGTTAAAACAACATAAATGCAATTTAATAAAGCATAGGATAAAACAACATAAATACAATTTAATAAAGCATAGGAAAAAACAACATAAATACAATTTAATAAAGCATAGTTTAAAACAACATAAATACAATTTAATAAAGCATATGTTAAAACAACATGAATACAATTTAATAAAGCATAAGATAAAACAACATGAATATAATTTAGTAAAGCTTAAGATAAAACAACATGAATACAATTTAATAAAGCATAGGTTAAAACAACATAAATACAATTTAAGAAAGCATAGGATAAAACTACATAAATACATTTTAATAAAGCATAGGATAAAACAACATAAATACAATTTAATAAAGCATAGGTTAAAACAACATAAATACAATTTAATAAAGCATAGGACAAAACAACATAAATACAATTTAATAAAGCATAGGATAAAACAACATAAATACAATTTATAAAGCATAGGATAAAACAACATAAATACAATTTAATAAAGCATAGGATAAAACAACATAAATACAATTTAATAAAGCATAGGATAAAACAACATAAATACAATTTATAAAGCATAGGATAAAACAACATAAATACAATTTAATAAAGCATAGGATAAAACAACATAAATACAATTTAATAAAGCATAGGATAAAACAACATAAATACAATTTAATAAAGCATAGGTTAAAACAACATAAATGCAATTTAATAAAGCATAGGATAAAACAACATAAATACAATTTAATAAAGCATAGGAAAAAACAACATAAATACAATTTAATAAAGCATAGTTTAAAACATCATAAATACAATTTAATAAAGCATAGGATAAAACCACAGAAATACAATTTAATAAAGCATAGGATAAAACAACATAAATACAATTTAATAAAGCATAGGACAAAACAACATAAATACAACTTAATAACGCATAGGATAAAACAACATAAATACAATTTAATGAAACATAGGATAAACAACATAAATACAATTTAATAAAGCATAGGACAAAACAACATAAATACAATTTAATAAAGCATATGTTAAAACAACATAAATACAATTTGATAAAGCATAGTTTAAAACAACATAAATACAATTTAATAAAGCATAGTTTAAAACAACATAAATACAATTTAATAAAGCATAGTTTAAAACAACATAAATACAATTTAATAAAGCATAGGATAAAACCACAGAAATACAATTTAATAAAGCATAGGATAAAACAACATAAATACAATTTAATAAAGCATAGGACAAAACAACATAAATACAATTTAATAAAGCATAGGATAAAACAACATAAATAAAATTTAATAAAGCATAGGATAAAACAACATAAATACAATTTAATGAAACATAGGATAAACAACATAAATACAATTTAATAAAGCATAGAAAAAAACAACATAAATACAATTTAATAAAGCATAGGATAAAACAACATAAATACAATTTAATGAAACATAGGATAAACAACATAAATACAATTTAATAAAGCATAGGACAAAACAACATAAATACAATTTAATAAAGCATAGGATAAAACAACATAAATACAATTTAATGAAACATAGGATAAACAAAATAAATACAATTTAATAAAGCATAGTTTAAAACAACATAAATACAATTTAATAAAGCATATGTTAAAACAACATGAATACAATTTAATAAAGCATAAGATAAAACAACATGAATATAATTTAGTAAAGCTTAAGATAAAACAACATGAATACAATTTAATAAAGCATAGGTTAAAACAACATAAATACAATTAAAGAAAGCATAGGATAAAACTACATAAATACATTTTAATAAAGCATAGGATAAAACAACATAAATACAATTTAATAAAGCATAGGTTAAAACAACATAAATACAATTTAATAAAGCATAGGACAAAACAACATAAATACAATTTAATAAAGCATAGGATAAAACAACTTAAATACAATTTATAAAGCATAGGATAAAACAACATAAATACAATTTAATAAAGCATAGGATAAAACAACATAAATACAATTTAATAAAGCATAGGATAAAACAACATAAATACAATTTAATAAAGCATAGGTTAAAAAAACATAAATGCAATTTAATAAAGCATAGGATAAAACAACATAAATACAATTTAATAAAGCATAGGAAAAAACAACATAAATACAATTTAATAAAGCATAGGACAAAACAACATAAATACAATTTAATAAAGCATAGGATAAAACAACATAAATACAATTTAATAAAGCATAGGTTAAAACAACATAAATACAATTTAATAAAGCATAGGACAAAACAACATAAATACAATTTAATAAAGCATAGGATAAAACAACATAAATACAATTTATAAAGCATAGGATAAAACAACATAAATACAATTTAATAAAGCATAGGATAAAACAACATAAATACAATTTAATAAAGCATAGGATAAAACAACATAAATACAATTTATAAAGCATAGGATAAAACAACATAAATACAATTTAATAAAGCATAGGATAAAACAACATAAATACAATTTAATAAAGCATAGGATAAAACAACATAAATACAATTTAATAAAGCATAGGTTAAAACAACATAAATGCAATTTAATAAAGCATAGGATAAAACAACATAAATACAATTTAATAAAGCATAGGAAAAAACAACATAAATACAATTTAATAAAGCATAGTTTAAAACATCATAAATACAATTTAATAAAGCATAGGATAAAACCACAGAAATACAATTTAATAAAGCATAGGATAAAACAACATAAATACAATTTAATAAAGCATAGGACAAAACAACATAAATACAACTTAATAACGCATAGGATAAAACAACATAAATACAATTTAATGAAACATAGGATAAACAACATAAATACAATTTAATAAAGCATAGGACAAAACAACATAAATACAATTTAATAAAGCATATGTTAAAACAACATAAATACAATTTGATAAAGCATAGTTTAAAACAACATAAATACAATTTAATAAAGCATAGTTTAAAACAACATAAATACAATTTAATAAAGCATAGTTTAAAACAACATAAATACAATTTAATAAAGCATAGGATAAAACCACAGAAATACAATTTAATAAAGCATAGGATAAAACAACATAAATACAATTTAATAAAGCATAGGACAAAACAACATAAATACAATTTAATAAAGCATAGGATAAAACAACATAAATAAAATTTAATAAAGCATAGGATAAAACAACATAAATACAATTTAATGAAACATAGGATAAACAACATAAATACAATTTAATAAAGCATAGAAAAAAACAACATAAATACAATTTAATAAAGCATAGGATAAAACAACATAAATACAATTTAATGAAACATAGGATAAACAACATAAATACAATTTAATAAAGCATAGGACAAAACAACATAAATACAATTTAATAAAGCATAGGATAAAACAACATAAATACAATTTAATGAAACATAGGATAAACAAAATAAATACAATTTAATAAAGCATAGTTTAAAACAACATAAATACAATTTAATAAAGCATATGTTAAAACAACATGAATACAATTTAATAAAGCATAAGATAAAACAACATGAATATAATTTAGTAAAGCTTAAGATAAAACAACATGAATACAATTTAATAAAGCATAGGTTAAAACAACATAAATACAATTAAAGAAAGCATAGGATAAAACTACATAAATACATTTTAATAAAGCATAGGATAAAACAACATAAATACAATTTAATAAAGCATAGGTTAAAACAACATAAATACAATTTAATAAAGCATAGGACAAAACAACATAAATACAATTTAATAAAGCATAGGATAAAACAACTTAAATACAATTTATAAAGCATAGGATAAAACAACATAAATACAATTTAATAAAGCATAGGATAAAACAACATAAATACAATTTAATAAAGCATAGGATAAAACAACATAAATACAATTTAATAAAGCATAGGTTAAAAAAACATAAATGCAATTTAATAAAGCATAGGATAAAACAACATAAATACAATTTAATAAAGCATAGGAAAAAACAACATAAATACAATTTAATAAAGCATAGTTTAAAACAACATAAATACAATTTAATAAAGCATAGGATAAAACCACAGAAATACAATTTAATAAAGCATAGGATAAAACAACATAAATACAATTTAATAAAGCATAGGACAAAACAACATAAATACAACTTAATAACGCATAGGATAAAACAACATAAATACAATTTAATGAAACATAGGATAAACAACATAAATACAATTTAATAAAGCATAGGACAAAACAACATAAATACAATTTAATAAAGCATATGTTAAAACAACATAAATACAATTTGATAAAGCATAGTTTAAAACAACATAAATACAATTTAATAAAGCATAGTTTAAAACAACATAAATACAATTTAATAAAGCATAGTTTAAAACAACATAAATACAATTTAATAAAGCATAGTTTAAAACAACATAAATACAATTTAATAAAGCATAGTTTAAAACAACATAAATACAATTTAATAAAGCATAGGATAAAACAACATAAATACAATTTAGTAAAGCATAAGATAAAACAACATGAATACAATTTAATAAAGCATAGGATAAAACAACGTAAATACTTTTTAATAAAGCATAGGATAAAACCACATAAATACAATTTAATAAAGCATAGGATAAAACAACATAAATAAAATTTAATAAAGCATAGGTTAAAACAACATAAATACAATTTAATAAAGCATATAATGAAACAACATAAATACAATTTACTAAATCATAGGATAAAACAACATAAATACAATTTAATAAAGCACAGGATAAAACAACATAAATAAAATTTAATAAAGCATAGGATAAAACAACATAACTAAAATTTAATAAAGCATAGGATAAAACAATGTAAATACAATTTAATAAAGCATAGGATAAAACAACATAAATACAATTTAAGAAAGCAAAGGATAAAACAACATAAATACAATTTAAGAAAGCATAGGATAAAACTACATAAATACATTTAAATAAAGCATAGGATAAAACAACATAAATACATTTAAATAAAGCATAGGATAAAACAACATAAATACAATTTATAAAGCATAGGATAAAACAACATAAATACAATTTAATAAAGCATAGGATAAAACAACATAAATACAATTTAATAAAGCATAGGATAAAACAACATAAATACAATTTAATAAAGCATAGGTTAAAACAACATAAATGCAATTTAATAAAGCATAGGTTAAAACAACATAAATACAATTTAATAAAGCATAGTTTAAAACAACATAAATACAATTTAATAAAGCATAGGATAAAACAACATAAATACAATTTAATAAAGCATAGGACAAAACAACATAAATACAACTTAATAACGCATAGGATAAAACAACATAAATACAATTTAATGAAACATAGGATAAACAACATAAATACAATTTAATAAAGCATAGGACAAAACAACATAAATACAATTTGATAAAGCATAGTTTAAAACAACATAAATACAATTTAATAAAGCATAGTTTAAAACAACATAAATACAATTTAATAAAGCATAGGATAAAACAACATAAATACAATTTAATAAAGCATAGGACAAAACAACATAAATACAACTTAATAACGCATAGGATAAAACAACATAAATACAATTTAATGAAACATAGGATAAACAACATAAATACAATTTAATAAAGCATAGGACAAAACAACATAAATACAATTTGATAAAGCATAGTTTAAAACAACATAAATACAATTTAATAAAGCATAGTTTAAAACAACATAAATACAATTTAATAAAGCATAGTTTAAAACAACATAAATACAATTTAATAAAGCATAGTTTAAAACAACATAAATACAATTTAATAAAGCATAGGATAAAACAACATAAATACAATTTAATAAAGCATAGGATAAAACAACATAAATACAATTTAATAAAGCATAGGATAAAACAACATAAATACAATTTAATAAAGCATAGGTTAAAACAACATAAATGCAATTTAATAAAGCATAGGATAAAACAACATAAATACAATTTAATAAAGCATTGGATAAAACAACATAAATACAATTTAATAAAGCATAGGATAAAACAACATAAATACAATTTAATCAAGCATAGGCTAAAACAACATAAATACACTTTAATAAAGCATAGGATAAAACAAATTAAATACTATTTAATAAAGCATAGGATAAAACAACGTAAATACTTTTTAATAAAGCATAGGATAAAACCACATAAATACAATTTAATAAAGCATAGGATAAAACAACATAAATAAAATTTAATAAAGCATAGGTTAAAACAACATAAATACAATTTAATAAAGCATAGGATAAAACAACATAAATACAATTTAATAAATCATAGGATAAAACAACATAAATACAATTTAATAAAGCACAGGATAAAACAACATAAATAAAATTTAAAAAAGCATAGGATAAAACAACATAAATAAAATTTAATAAAGCATAGGATAAAACAACGTAAATACAATTTAATAAAGCATAGGATAAAACAACATAAATAAAATTTAATAAAGCATAGGATAAAACAACATAAATACAATTTAATAAAGCATAGGATAAAACAACATAAATAAAATTTAATAAAGCATAGGATAAAACAACATAAATACAATTTAATAAAGCATAAGATAAAACAACATAAATACAATTTAATAAAGCATAGGATAAAACAACATAAATACAATTTAATAAAGCATAGGATAAAACAACATAAATACAATTTAATAAAGCATAGGATAAAACAACATAAATACAATTTAATAAAGCATAGGATAAAACAACATAAATAAAATTTAATAAAGCATAGGTTAAAACAACATAAATACAATTTAATAAAGCATAGGACAAAACAACATAAATACAATTTAATAAAGCATAGTTTAAAGCAACATAAATACAATTTAATAAAGCATAGGATAAAACCACAGAAATACAATTTAATAAAGCATAGGATAAAACAACATAAATACAATTTAATAAAGCATAGGACAAAACAACATAAATACAATTTAATAACGCATAGGATAAAACAACATAAATTCAATTTAATGAAACATAGGATAAACAACATAAATACAATTTAATAAAGCATAGGACAAAAAAACATAAATACAATTTAATAAAGCATATGTTAAAACAACATAAATACAATTTAATAAAGCATAGTTTAAAACAACATAAATACAATTTAATAAAGCATAGTTTAAAACAACATAAATACAATTTAATAAAGCATAGTTTAAAACAACATAAATACAATTTAATAAAGCATAGTTTAAAACAACATAAATGCAATTTAATAAAGCATAGGATAAAACCACAGAAATACAATTTAATAAAGCATAGGATAAAACAACATAAAAACAATTTAATAAAGCATAGGACAAAAAACATAAATACAATTTAATAAAGCATAGGATAAAACAACATAAATACAATTTAATGAAACATAGGATAAACAACATAAATACAATTTAATAAAGCATAGGAAAAAACAACATAAATACAATTTAATAAAGCATAGGATAAAACAACATAAATACAATTTAATGAAACATAGGATATACAACATAAATACAATTTAATAAAGCATATGTTAAAACAACATAAATACAATTTAATAAAGCATAAGATAAAACAACATGAATATAATTTAGTAAAGCATAAGATAAAACAACATGAATACAATTTAATAAAGCATAGGTTAAAACAACATAAATACAATTTAATAAAGCATAGGACAAAACAACATAAATACAATTTAATAAAGCATAGGATAAAACAACATAAATACAATTTATAAAGCATAGGATAAAACAACATAAATACAATTTAATAAATCATAGGATAAAACAACATAAATACAATTTAATAAAGCATAGGATAAAACAACATAAATACAATGTAATCAAGCATAGGCTAAAACAACATAAATACAATTTAATGAAACATAGGATAAACAAAATAAATACAATTTAATAAAGCATAGTTTAAAACAACATAAATACAATTTAATAAAGCATATGTTAAAACAACATGAATACAATTTAATAAAGCATAAGATAAAACAACATGAATATAATTTAGTAAAGCTTAAGATAAAACAACATGAATACAATTTAATAAAGCATAGGTTAAAACAACATAAATACAATTTAAGAAAGCATAGGATAAAACTACATAAATACATTTTAATAAAGCATAGGATAAAACAACATAAATACAATTTAATAAAGCATAGGTTAAAACAACATAAATACAATTTAATAAAGCATAGGACAAAACAACATAAATACAATTTAATAAAGCATAGGATAAAACAACTTAAATACAATTTATAAAGCATAGGATAAAACAACATAAATACAATTTAATAAAGCATAGGATAAAACAACATAAATACAATTTAATAAAGCATAGGATAAAACAACATAAATACAATTTAATAAAGCATAGGTTAAAACAACATAAATGCAATTTAATAAAGCATAGGATAAAACAACATAAATACAATTTAATAAAGCATAGGAAAAAACAACATAAATACAATTTAATAAAGCATAGTTTAAAACAACATAAATACAATTTAATAAAGCATAGGATAAAACCACAGAAATACAATTTAATAAAGCATAGGATAAAACAACATAAATACAATTTAATAAAGCATAGGACAAAACAACATAAATACAACTTAATAACGCATAGGATAAAACAACATAAATACAATTTAATGAAACATAGGATAAACAACATAAATACAATTTAATAAAGCATAGGACAAAACAACATAAATACAATTTAATAAAGCATATGTTAAAACAACATAAATACAATTTGATAAAGCATAGTTTAAAACAACATAAATACAATTTAATAAAGCATAGTTTAAAACAACATAAATACAATTTAATAAAGCATAGTTTAAAACAACATAAATACAATTTAATAAAGCATAGTTTAAAACAACATAAATACAATTTAATAAAGCATAGTTTAAAACAACATAAATACAATTTAATAAAGCATAGGATAAAACAACATAAATACAATTTAGTAAAGCATAAGATAAAACAACATGAATACAATTTAATAAAGCATAGGATAAAACAACGTAAATACTTTTTAATAAAGCATAGGATAAAACCACATAAATACAATTTAATAAAGCATAGGATAAAACAACATAAATAAAATTTAATAAAGCATAGGTTAAAACAACATAAATACAATTTAATAAAGCATAGGATGAAACAACATAAATACAATTTACTAAATCATAGGATAAAACAACATAAATACAATTTAATAAAGCACAGGATAAAACAACATAAATAAAATTTAATAAAGCATAGGATAAAACAACATAACTAAAATTTAATAAAGCATAGGATAAAACAATGTAAATACAATTTAATAAAGCATAGGATAAAACAACATAAATACAATTTAAGAAAGCAAAGGATAAAACAACATAAATACAATTTAAGAAAGCATAGGATAAAACTACATAAATACATTTAAATAAAGCATAGGATAAAACAACATAAATACATTTAAATAAAGCATAGGATAAAACAACATAAATACAATTTATAAAGCATAGGATAAAACAACATAAATACAATTTAATAAAGCATAGGATAAAACAACATAAATACAATTTAATAAAGCATAGGATAAAACAACATAAATACAATTTAATAAAGCATAGGTTAAAACAACATAAATGCAATTTAATAAAGCATAGGTTAAAACAACATAAATACAATTTAATAAAGCATAGTTTAAAACAACATAAATACAATTTAATAAAGCATAGGATAAAACAACATAAATACAATTTAATAAAGCATAGGACAAAACAACATAAATACAACTTAATAACGCATAGGATAAAACAACATAAATACAATTTAATGAAACATAGGATAAACAACATAAATACAATTTAATAAAGCATAGGACAAAACAACATAAATACAATTTGATAAAGCATAGTTTAAAACAACATAAATACAATTTAATAAAGCATAGTTTAAAACAACATAAATACAATTTAATAAAGCATAGTTTAAAACAACATAAATACAATTTAATAAAGCATAGTTTAAAACAACATAAATACAATTTAATAAAGCATAGTTTAAAACAACATAAATACAATTTAATAAAGCATTAGATAAAACAACATGAATATAATTTAGTAAAGCATAAGATAAAACAACATGAATACAATTTAATAAAGCATAGGATAAAACAACATAAATAAAATTTAATAAAGCATAGGTTAAAACAACATAAATACAATTTAATAAAGCATAGTTTAAAACAACATAAATACAATTTAATAAAGCATAGTTTAAAACAACATAAATACAATTTAATAAAGCATAGGATAAAACCACAGAAATACAATTTAATAAAGCATAGGATAAAACAACATAAATACAATTTAATAAAGCATAGGACAAAACAACATAAATACAATTTAATAAAGCATAGGATAAAACAACATAAATAAAATTTAATAAAGCATAGGATAAAACAACATAAATACAATTTAATGAAACATAGGATAAACAACATAAATACAATTTAATAAAGCATAGAAAAAAACAACATAAATACAATTTAATAAAGCATAGGATAAAACAACATAAATACAATTTAATGAAACATAGGATAAACAACATAAATACAATTTAATAAAGCATAGGAAAAAACAACATAAATACAATTTAATAAAGCATAGGATAAAACAACATAAATACAATTTAATGAAACATAGGATATACAACATAAATACAATTTAATAAAGCATATGTTAAAACAACATAAATACAATTTAATAAAGCATAAGATAAAACAACATGAATATAATTTAGTAAAGCATAAGATAAAACAACATGAATACAATTTAATAAAGCATAGGTTAAAACAACATAAATACAATTCAAGAAAGCATAGGATAAAACTACATAAATACATTTTAATAAAGCATAGGATAAAACAACATAAATACAATTTAATAAAGCATAGGTTAAAACAACATAAATACAATTTAATAAAGCATAGGACAAAACAACATAAATACAATTTAATAAAGCATAGGATAAAACAACATAAATACAATTTATAAAGCATAGGATAAAACAACATAAATACAATTTAATAAATCATAGGATAAAACAACATAAATACAATTTAATAAAGGATAGGATAAAACAACATAAATACAATGTAATCAAGCATAGGCTAAAACAACATAAATACAATTTAATGAAACATAGGATAAACAAAATAAATACAATTTAATAAAGCATAGTTTAAAACAACATAAATACAATTTAATAAAGCATATGTTAAAACAACATGAATACAATTTAATAAAGCATAAGATAAAACAACATGAATATAATTTAGTAAATCTTAAGATAAAACAACATGAATACAATTTAATAAAGCATAGGTTAAAACAACATAAATACAATTTAAGAAAGCATAGGATAAAACTACATAAATACATTTTAATAAAGCATAGGATAAAACAACATAAATACAATTTAATAAAGCATAGGTTAAAACAACATAAATACAATTTAATAAAGCATAGGACAAATCAACATAAATACAATTTAATAAAGCATAGGTTAAAACAACATAAATGCAATTTAATAAAGCATAGGATAAAACAACATAAATACAATTTAATAAAGCATAGGAAAAAACAACATAAATACAATTTAATAAAGCATAGTTTAAAACAACATAAATACAATTTAATAAAGCATAGGATAAAACCACAGAAATACAATTTAATAAAGCATAGGATAAAACAACATAAATACAATTTAATAAAGCATAGGACAAAACAACATAAATACAACTTAATAACGCATAGGATAAAACAACATAAATACAATTTAATGAAACATAGGATAAACAACATAAATACAATTTAATAAAGCATAGGACAAAACAACATAAATACAATTTAATAAAGCATATGTTAAAACAACATAAATACAATTTAATAAAGCATAGTTTAAAACAACATAAATACAATTTAATAAAGCATAGTTTAAAACAACATAAATACAATTTAATAAAGCATAGTTTAAAACAACATAAATACAATTTAATAAAGCATAGGATAAAACAACATAAATACAATTTAGTAAAGCATAAGATAAAACAACATGAATACAATTTAATAAAGCATAGGATAAAACAACGTAAATACTTTTTAATAAAGCATAGGATAAAACCACATAAATACAATTTAATAAAGCATAGGATAAAACAACATAAATAAAATTTAATAAAGCATAGGATAAAACAACATAAATACAATTTAATAAAGCATAAGATAAAACAACATAAATACAATTTAATAAAGCATAGGATAAAACAACATAAATACAATTTAATAAAGCATAGGATAAAACAACATAAATACAATTTAATAAAGCATAGGATAAAACAACATAAATACAATTTAATAAAGCATAGGATAAAACAACATAAATAAAATTTAATAAAGCATAGGTTAAAACAACATAAATACAATTTAATAAAGCATAGGACAAAACAACATAAATACAATTTAATAAAGCATAGTTTAAAGCAACATAAATACAATTTAATAAAGCATAGGATAAAACCACAGAAATACAATTTAATAAAGCATAGGATAAAACAACATAAATACAATTTAATAAAGCATAGGACAAAACAACATAAATACAATTTAATAACGCATAGGATAAAACAACATAAATTCAATTTAATGAAACATAGGATAAACAACATAAATACAATTTAATAAAGCATAGGACAAAAAAACATAAATACAATTTAATAAAGCATATGTTAAAACAACATAAATACAATTTAATAAAGCATAGTTTAAAACAACATAAATACAATTTAATAAAGCATAGTTTAAAACAACATAAATACAATTTAATAAAGCATAGTTTAAAACAACATAAATACAATTTAATAAAGCATAGTTTAAAACAACATAAATGCAATTTAATAAAGCATAGGATAAAACCACAGAAATACAATTTAATAAAGCATAGGATAAAACAACATAAAAACAATTTAATAAAGCATAGGACAAAAAACATAAATACAATTTAATAAAGCATAGGATAAAACAACATAAATACAATTTAATGAAACATAGGATAAACAACATAAATACAATTTAATAAAGCATAGGAAAAAACAACATAAATACAATTTAATAAAGCATAGGATAAAACAACATAAATACAATTTAATGAAACATAGGATATACAACATAAATACAATTTAATAAAGCATATGTTAAAACAACATAAATACAATTTAATAAAGCATAAGATAAAACAACATGAATATAATTTAGTAAAGCATAAGATAAAACAACATGAATACAATTTAATAAAGCATAGGTTAAAACAACATAAATACAATTCAAGAAAGCATAGGATAAAACTACATAAATACATTTTAATAAAGCATAGGATAAAACAACATAAATACAATTTAATAAAGCATAGGTTAAAACAACATAAATACAATTTAATAAAGCATAGGACAAAACAACATAAATACAATTTAATAAAGCATAGGATAAAACAACATAAATACAATTTATAAAGCATAGGATAAAACAACATAAATACAATTTAATAAATCATAGGATAAAACAACATAAATACAATTTAATAAAGCATAGGATAAAACAACATAAATACAATTTAGTAAAGCATAAGATAAAACAACATGAATACAATTTAATAAAGCATAGGATAAAACAACGTAAATACTTTTTAATAAAGCATAGGATAAAACCACATAAATACAATTTAATAAAGCATAGGACAAAACAACATAAATACAACTTAATAACGCATAGGATAAAACAACATAAATACAATTTAATGAAACATAGGATAAACAACATAAATACAATTTAATAAAGCATAGGACAAAACAACATAAATACAATTTAATAAAGCATATGTTAAAACAACATAAATACAATTTAATAAAGCATAGTTTAAAACAACATAAATACAATTTAATAAAGCATAGTTTAAAACAACATAAATACAATTTAATAAAGCATAGTTTAAAACAACATAAATACAATTTAATAAAGCATAGGATAAAACAACATAAATACAATTTAGTAAAGCATAAGATAAAACAACATGAATACAATTTAATAAAGCATAGGATAAAACAACGTAAATACTTTTTAATAAAGCATAGGATAAAACCACATAAATACAATTTAATAAAGCATAGGATAAAACAACATAAATAAAATTTAATAAAGCATAGGATAAAACAACATAAATACAATTTAATAAAGCATAAGATAAAACAACATAAATACAATTTAATAAAGCATAGGATAAAACAACATAAATACAATTTAATAAAGCATAGGATAAAACAACATAAATACAATTTAATAAAGCATAGGACAAAACAACATAAATACAATTTAATAACGCATAGGATAAAACAACATAAATTCAATTTAATGAAACATAGGATAAACAACATAAATACAATTTAATAAAGCATAGGACAAAAAAACATAAATACAATTTAATAAAGCATATGTTAAAACAACATAAATACAATTTAATAAAGCATAGTTTAAAACAACATAAATACAATTTAATAAAGCATAGTTTAAAACAACATAAATACAATTTAATAAAGCATAGTTTAAAACAACATAAATACAATTTAATAAAGCATAGTTTAAAACAACATAAATGCAATTTAATAAAGCATAGGATAAAACCACAGAAATACAATTTAATAAAGCATAGGATAAAACAACATAAAAACAATTTAATAAAGCATAGGACAAAAAACATAAATACAATTTAATAAAGCATAGGATAAAACAACATAAATACAATTTAATGAAACATAGGATAAACAACATAAATACAATTTAATAAAGCATAGGAAAAAACAACATAAATACAATTTAATAAAGCATAGGATAAAACAACATAAATACAATTTAATGAAACATAGGATATACAACATAAATACAATTTAATAAAGCATATGTTAAAACAACATAAATACAATTTAATAAAGCATAAGATAAAACAACATGAATATAATTTAGTAAAGCATAAGATAAAACAACATGAATACAATTTAATAAAGCATAGGTTAAAACAACATAAATACAATTCAAGAAAGCATAGGATAAAACTACATAAATACATTTTAATAAAGCATAGGATAAAACAACATAAATACAATTTAATAAAGCATAGGTTAAAACAACATAAATACAATTTAATAAAGCATAGGACAAAACAACATAAATACAATTTAATAAAGCATAGGATAAAACAACATAAATACAATTTATAAAGCATAGGATAAAACAACATAAATACAATTTAATAAATCATAGGATAAAACAACATAAATACAATTTAATAAAGCATAGGATAAAACAACATAAATACAATTTAGTAAAGCATAAGATAAAACAACATGAATACAATTTAATAAAGCATAGGATAAAACAACGTAAATACTTTTTAATAAAGCATAGGATAAAACCACATAAATACAATTTAATAAAGCATAGGATAAAACAACATAAATAAAATTTAATAAAGCATAGGATAAAACAACATAAATACAATTTAATAAAGCATAAGATAAAACAACATAAATACAATTTAATAAAGCATAGGATAAAACAACATAAATACAATTTAATAAAGCATAGGATAAAACAACATAAATACAATTTAATAAAGCATAGGATAAAACAACATAAATACAATTTAATAAAGCATAGGATAAAACAACATAAATAAAATTTAATAAAGCATAGGTTAAAACAACATAAATACAATTTAATAAAGCATAGGACAAAACAACATAAATACAATTTAATAAAGCATAGTTTAAAGCAACATAAATACAATTTAATAAAGCATAGGATAAAACCACAGAAATACAATTTAATAAAGCATAGGATAAAACAACATAAATACAATTTAATAAAGCATAGGACAAAACAACATAAATACAATTTAATAACGCATAGGATAAAACAACATAAATTCAATTAATTGAAACATAGGATAAACAACATAAATACAATTTAATAAAGCATAGGACAAAAAAACATAAATACAATTTAATAAAGCATATGTTAAAACAACATAAATACAATTTAATAAAGCATAGTTTAAAACAACATAAATACAATTTAATAAAGCATAGTTTAAAACAACATAAATACAATTTAATAAAGCATAGTTTAAAACAACATAAATACAATTTAATAAAGCATAGTTTAAAACAACATAAATGCAATTTAATAAAGCATAGGATAAAACCACAGAAATACAATTTAATAAAGCATAGGATAAAACAACATAAAAACAATTTAATAAAGCATAGGACAAAAAACATAAATACAATTTAATAAAGCATAGGATAAAACAACATAAATACAATTTAATAAAGCATAGGTTAAAACAACATAAATGCAATTTAATAAAGCATAGGATAAAACAACATAAATACAATTTAATAAAGCATAGGAAAAAACAACATAAATACAATTTAATAAAGCATAGTTTAAAACAACATAAATACAATTTAATAAAGCATAGGATAAAACCACAGAAATACAATTTAATAAAGCATAGGATAAAACAACATAAATACAATTTAATAAAGCATAGGACAAAACAACATAAATACAACTTAATAACGCATAGGATAAAACAACATAAATACAATTTAATGAAACATAGGATAAACAACATAAATACAATTTAATAAAGCATAGGACAAAACAACATAAATACAATTTAATAAAGCATATGTTAAAACAACATAAATACAATTTGATAAAGCATAGTTTAAAACAACATAAATACAATTTAATAAAGCATAGTTTAAAACAACATAAATACAATTTAATAAAGCATAGTTTAAAACAACATAAATACAATTTAATAAAGCATAGTTTAAAACAACATAAATACAATTTAATAAAGCATAGTTTAAAACAACATAAATACAATTTAATAAAGCATAGGATAAAACAACATAAATACAATTTAGTAAAGCATAAGATAAAACAACATGGATACAATTTAATAAAGCATAGGATAAAACAACGTAAATACTTTTTAATAAAGCATAGGATAAAACCACATAAATACAATTTAATAAAGCATAGGATAAAACAACATAAATAAAATTTAATAAAGCATAGGTTAAAACAACATAAATACAATTTAATAAAGCATAGGATGAAACAACATAAATACAATTTACTAAATCATAGGATAAAACAACATAAATACAATTTAATAAAGCACAGGATAAAACAACATAAATAAAATTTAATAAAGCATAGGATAAAACAACATAACCAAAATTTAATAAAGCATAGGATAAAACAATGTAAATACAATTTAATAAAGCATAGGATAAAACAACATAAATAAAATTTAAGAAAGCAAAGGATAAAACAACATAAATACAATTTAAGAAAGCATAGGATAAAACTACATAAATACATTTAAATAAAGCATAGGATAAAACAACATAAATACATTTAAATAAAGCATAGGATAAAACAACATAAATACAATTTATACAGCATAGGATAAAACAACATAAATACAATTTAATAAAGCATAGGATAAAACAACATAAATACAATTTAATAAAGCATAGGATAAAACAACATAAATACAATTTAATAAAGCATAGGTTAAAACAACATAAATGCAATTTAATAAAGCATAGGTTAAAACAACATAAATACAATTTAATAAAGCATAGTTTAAAACAACATAAATACAATTTAATAAAGCATAGGATAAAACAACATAAATACAATTTAATAAAGCATAGGACAAAACAACATAAATACAACTTAATAACGCATAGGATAAAACAACATAAATACAATTTAATGAAACATAGGATAAACAACATAAATACAATTTAATAAAGCATAGGACAAAACAACATAAATACAATTTGATAAAGCATAGTTTAAAACAACATAAATACAATTTAATAAAGCATAGTTTAAAACAACATAAATACAATTTAATAAAGCATAGTTTAAAACAACATAAATACAATTTAATAAAGCATAGTTTAAAACAACATAAATACAATTTAATAAAGCATAGTTTAAAACAACATAAATACAATTTAATAAAGCATAGGATAAAACCACAGAAATACAATTTAATAAAGCATAGGATAAAACAACATAAATACAATTTAATAAAGCATAGGACAAAACAACATAAATACAATTTAATAAAGCATAGGATAAAACAACATAAATAAAATTTAATAAAGCATAGGATAAAACAACATAAATACAAGTTAATGAAACATAGGATAAACAACATAAATACAATTTAATAAAGCATAGAAAAAAACAACATAAATACAATTTAATAAAGCATAGGATAAAACAACATAAATACAATTTAATGAAACATAGGATAAACAACATAAATACAATTTAATAAAGCATAGGAAAAAACAACATAAATACAATTTAATAAAGCATAGGATAAAACAACATAAATACAATTTAATGAAACATAGGATATACAACATAAATACAATTTAATAAAGCATATGTTAAAACAACATAAATACAATTTAATAAAGCATAAGATAAAACAACATGAATATAATTTAGTAAAGCATAAGATAAAACAACATGAATACAATTTAATAAAGCATAGGTTAAAACAACATAAATACAATTCAAGAAAGCATAGGATAAAACTACATAAATACATTTTAATAAAGCATAGGATAAAACAACATAAATACAATTTAATAAAGCATAGGTTAAAACAACATAAATACAATTTAATAAAGCATAGGACAAAACAACATAAATACAATTTAATAAAGCATAGGATAAAACAACATAAATACAATTTATAAAGCATAGGATAAAACAACATAAATACAATTTAATAAATCATAGGATAAAACAACATAAATACAATTTAATAAAGCATAGGATAAAACAACATAAATACAATGTAATCAAGCATAGGCTAAAACAACATAAATACAATTTAATGAAACATAGGATAAACAAAATAAATACAATTTAATAAAGCATAGTTTAAAACAACATAAATACAATTTAATAAAGCATATGTTAAAACAACATGAATACAATTTAATAAAGCATAAGATAAAACAACATGAATATAATTTAGTAAATCTTAAGATAAAACAACATGAATACAATTTAATAAAGCATAGGTTAAAACAACATAAATACAATTTAAGAAAGCATAGGATAAAACTACATAAATACATTTTAATAAAGCATAGGATAAAACAACATAAATACAATTTAATAAAGCATAGGTTAAAACAACATAAATACAATTTAATAAAGCATAGGACAAAACAACATAAATACAATTTAATAAAGCATAGGATAAAACAACTTAAATACAATTTATAAAGCATAGGATAAAACAACATAAATACAATTTAATAAAGCATAGGATAAAACAACATAAATACAATTTAATAAAGCATAGGATAAAACAACATAAATACAATTTAATAAAGCATAGGTTAAAACAACATAAATGCAATTTAATAAAGCATAGGATAAAACAACATAAATACAATTTAATAAAGCATAGGAAAAAACAACATAAATACAATTTAATAAAGCATAGTTTAAAACAACATAAATACAATTTAATAAAGCATAGGATAAAACCACAGAAATACAATTTAATAAAGCATAGGATAAAACAACATAAATAAAATTTAATAAAGCATAGGTTAAAACAACATAAATACAATTTAATAAAGCATAGTTTAAAACAACATAAATACAATTTAATAAAGCATAGTTTAAAACAACATAAATACAATTTAATAAAGCATAGGATAAAACCACAGAAATACAATTTAATAAAGCATAGGATAAAACAACATGAATACAATTTAATAAAGCATAGGACAAAACAACATAAATACAATTTAATAAAGCATAGGATAAAACAACATAAATAAAATTTAATAAAGCATAGGATAAAACAACATAAATACAATTTAATGAAACATAGGATAAACAACATAAATACAATTTAATAAAGCATAGAAAAAAACAACATAAATACAATTTAATAAAGCATAGGATAAAACAACATAAATACAATTTAATGAAACATAGGATAAACAACATAAATACAATTTAATAAAGCATAGGAAAAAACAACATAAATACAATTTAATAAAGCATAGGATAAAACAACATAAATACAATTTAATGAAACATAGGATATACAACATAAATACAATTTAATAAAGCATATGTTAAAACAACATAAATACAATTTAATAAAGCATAAGATAAAACAACATGAATATAATTTAGTAAAGCATAAGATAAAACAACATGAATACAATTTAATAAAGCATAGGTTAAAACAACATAAATACAATTCAAGAAAGCATAGGATAAAACTACATAAATACATTTTAATAAAGCATAGGATAAAACAACATAAATACAATTTAATAAAGCATAGGTTAAAACAACATAAATACAATTTAATAAAGCATAGGACAAAACAACATAAATACAATTTAATAAAGCATAGGATAAAACAACATAAATACAATTTATAAAGCATAGGATAAAACAACATAAATACAATTTAATAAATCATAGGATAAAACAACATAAATACAATTTAATAAAGCATAGGATAAAACAACATAAATACAATTTAATAAAGCATAGGACAAAACAACATAAATACAATTTAATAAAGCATAGGATAAAACAACATAAATACAATTTATAAAGCATAGGATAAAACAACATAAATACAATTTAATAAATCATAGGATAAAACAACATAAATACAATTTAATAAAGCATAGGAAAAAACAACATAAATACAATTTAATAAAGCATAGTTTAAAACAACATAAATACAATTTAATAAAGCATAGGATAAAACCACAGAAATACAATTTAATAAAGCATAGGATAAAACAACATAAATACAATTTAATAAAGCATAGGACAAAACAACATAAATACAACTTAATAACGCATAGGATAAAACAACATAAATACAATTTAATGAAACATAGGATAAACAACATAAATACAATTTAATAAAGCATAGGACAAAACAACATAAATACAATTTAATAAAGCATATGTTAAAACAACATAAATACAATTTAATAAAGCATAGTTTAAAACAACATAAATACAATTTAATAAAGCATAGTTTAAAACAACATAAATACAATTTAATAAAGCATAGTTTAAAACAACATAAATACAATTTAATAAAGCATAGGATAAAACAACATAAATACAATTTAGTAAAGCATAAGATAAAACAACATGAATACAATTTAATAAAGCATAGGATAAAACAACGTAAATACTTTTTAATAAAGCATAGGATAAAACCACATAAATACAATTTAATAAAGCATAGGATAAAACAACATAAATAAAATTTAATAAAGCATAGGATAAAACAACATAAATACAATTTAATAAAGCATAAGATAAAACAACATAAATACAATTTAATAAAGCATAGGATAAAACAACATAAATACAATTTAATAAAGCATAGGATAAAACAACATAAATACAATTTAATAAAGCATAGGATAAAACAACATAAATACAATTTAATAAAGCATAGGATAAAACAACATAAATAAAATTTAATAAAGCATAGGTTAAAACAACATAAATACAATTTAATAAAGCATAGGACAAAACAACATAAATACAATTTAATAAAGCATAGTTTAAAGCAACATAAATACAATTTAATAAAGCATAGGATAAAACCACAGAAATACAATTTAATAAAGCATAGGATAAAACAACATAAATACAATTTAATAAAGCATAGGACAAAACAACATAAATACAATTTAATAACGCATAGGATAAAACAACATAAATTCAATTTAATGAAACATAGGATAAACAACATAAATACAATTTAATAAAGCATAGGACAAAAAAACATAAATACAATTTAATAAAGCATATGTTAAAACAACATAAATACAATTTAATAAAGCATAGTTTAAAACAACATAAATACAATTTAATAAAGCATAGTTTAAAACAACATAAATACAATTTAATAAAGCATAGTTTAAAACAACATAAATACAATTTAATAAAGCATAGTTTAAAACAACATAAATGCAATTTAATAAAGCATAGGATAAAACCACAGAAATACAATTTAATAAAGCATAGGATAAAACAACATAAAAACAATTTAATAAAGCATAGGACAAAAAACATAAATACAATTTAATAAAGCATAGGATAAAACAACATAAATACAATTTAATGAAACATAGGATAAACAACATAAATACAATTTAATAAAGCATAGGAAAAAACAACATAAATACAATTTAATAAAGCATAGGATAAAACAACATAAATACAATTTAATGAAACATAGGATATACAACATAAATACAATTTAATAAAGCATATGTTAAAACAACATAAATACAATTTAATAAAGCATAAGATAAAACAACATGAATATAATTTAGTAAAGCATAAGATAAAACAACATGAATACAATTTAATAAAGCATAGGTTAAAACAACATAAATACAATTCAAGAAAGCATAGGATAAAACTACATAAATACATTTTAATAAAGCATAGGATAAAACAACATAAATACAATTTAATAAAGCATAGGTTAAAACAACATAAATACAATTTAATAAAGCATAGGACAAAACAACATAAATACAATTTAATAAAGCATAGGATAAAACAACATAAATACAATTTATAAAGCATAGGATAAAACAACATAAATACAATTTAATAAATCATAGGATAAAACAACATAAATACAATTTAATAAAGCATAGGATAAAACAACATAAATACAATTTAGTAAAGCATAAGATAAAACAACATGAATACAATTTAATAAAGCATAGGATAAAACAACGTAAATACTTTTTAATAAAGCATAGGATAAAACCACATAAATACAATTTAATAAAGCATAGGATAAAACAACATAAATAAAATTTAATAAAGCATAGGATAAAACAACATAAATACAATTTAATAAAGCATAAGATAAAACAACATAAATACAATTTAATAAAGCATAGGATAAAACAACATAAATACAATTTAATAAAGCATAGGATAAAACAACATAAATACAATTTAATAAAGCATAGGATAAAACAACATAAATACAATTTAATAAAGCATAGGATAAAACAACATAAATAAAATTTAATAAAGCATAGGTTAAAACAACATAAATACAATTTAATAAAGCATAGGACAAAACAACATAAATACAATTTAATAAAGCATAGTTTAAAGCAACATAAATACAATTTAATAAAGCATAGGATAAAACCACAGAAATACAATTTAATAAAGCATAGGATAAAACAACATAAATACAATTTAATAAAGCATAGGACAAAACAACATAAATACAATTTAATAACGCATAGGATAAAACAACATAAATTCAATTAATTGAAACATAGGATAAACAACATAAATACAATTTAATAAAGCATAGGACAAAAAAACATAAATACAATTTAATAAAGCATATGTTAAAACAACATAAATACAATTTAATAAAGCATAGTTTAAAACAACATAAATACAATTTAATAAAGCATAGTTTAAAACAACATAAATACAATTTAATAAAGCATAGTTTAAAACAACATAAATACAATTTAATAAAGCATAGTTTAAAACAACATAAATGCAATTTAATAAAGCATAGGATAAAACCACAGAAATACAATTTAATAAAGCATAGGATAAAACAACATAAAAACAATTTAATAAAGCATAGGACAAAAAACATAAATACAATTTAATAAAGCATAGGATAAAACAACATAAATACAATTTAATGAAACATAGGATAAACAACATAAATACAATTTAATAAAGCATAGGAAAAAACAACATAAATACAATTTAATAAAGCATAGGATAAAACAACATAAATACAATTTAATGAAACATAGGATATACAACATAAATACAATTTAATAAAGCATATGTTAAAACAACATAAATACAATTTAATAAAGCATAAGATAAAACAACATGAATATAATTTAGTAAAGCATAAGATAAAACAACATGAATACAATTTAATAAAGCATAGGTTAAAACAACATAAATACAATTCAAGAAAGCATAGGATAAAACTACATAAATACATTTTAATAAAGCATAGGATAAAACAACATAAATACAATTTAATAAAGCATAGGTTAAAACAACATAAATACAATTTAATAAAGCATAGGACAAAACAACATAAATACAATTTAATAAAGCATAGGATAAAACAACATAAATACAATTTATAAAGCATAGGATAAAACAACATAAATACAATTTAATAAATCATAGGATAAAACAACATAAATACAATTTAATAAAGCATAGGATAAAACAACATAAATACAATGTAATCAAGCATAGGCTAAAACAACATAAATACAATTTAATGAAACATAGGATAAACAAAATAAATACAATTTAATAAAGCATAGTTTAAAACAACATAAATACAATTTAATAAAGCATATGTTAAAACAACATGAATACAATTTAATAAAGCATAAGATAAAACAACATGAATATAATTTAGTAAAGCTTAAGATAAAACAACATGAATACAATTTAATAAAGCATAGGTTAAAACAACATAAATACAATTTAAGAAAGCATAGGATAAAACTACATAAATACATTTTAATAAAGCATAGGATAAAACAACATAAATACAATTTAATAAAGCATAGGTTAAAACAACATAAATACAATTTAATAAAGCATAGGACAAAACAACATAAATACAATTTAATAAAGCATAGGATAAAACAACTTAAATACAATTTATAAAGCATAGGATAAAACAACATAAATACAATTTAATAAAGCATAGGATAAAACAACATAAATACAATTTAATAAAGCATAGGATAAAACAACATAAATACAATTTAATAAAGCATAGGTTAAAACAACATAAATGCAATTTAATAAAGCATAGGATAAAACAACATAAATACAATTTAATAAAGCATAGGAAAAAACAACATAAATACAATTTAATAAAGCATAGTTTAAAACAACATAAATACAATTTAATAAAGCATAGGATAAAACCACAGAAATACAATTTAATAAAGCATAGGATAAAACAACATAAATACAATTTAATAAAGCATAGGACAAAACAACATAAATACAACTTAATAACGCATAGGATAAAACAACATAAATACAATTTAATGAAACATAGGATAAACAACATAAATACAATTTAATAAAGCATAGGACAAAACAACATAAATACAATTTAATAAAGCATATGTTAAAACAACATAAATACAATTTGATAAAGCATAGTTTAAAACAACATAAATACAATTTAATAAAGCATAGTTTAAAACAACATAAATACAATTTAATAAAGCATAGTTTAAAACAACATAAATACAATTTAATAAAGCATAGTTTAAAACAACATAAATACAATTTAATAAAGCATAGTTTAAAACAACATAAATACAATTTAATAAAGCATAGGATAAAACAACATAAATACAATTTAGTAAAGCATAAGATAAAACAACATGGATACAATTTAATAAAGCATAGGATAAAACAACGTAAATACTTTTTAATAAAGCATAGGATAAAACCACATAAATACAATTTAATAAAGCATAGGATAAAACAACATAAATAAAATTTAATAAAGCATAGGTTAAAACAACATAAATACAATTTAATAAAGCATAGGATGAAACAACATAAATACAATTTACTAAATCATAGGATAAAACAACATAAATACAATTTAATAAAGCACAGGATAAAACAACATAAATAAAATTTAATAAAGCATAGGATAAAACAACATAACCAAAATTTAATAAAGCATAGGATAAAACAATGTAAATACAATTTAATAAAGCATAGGATAAAACAACATAAATAAAATTTAAGAAAGCAAAGGATAAAACAACATAAATACAATTTAAGAAAGCATAGGATAAAACTACATAAATACATTTAAATAAAGCATAGGATAAAACAACATAAATACATTTAAATAAAGCATAGGATAAAACAACATAAATACAATTTATACAGCATAGGATAAAACAACATAAATACAATTTAATAAAGCATAGGATAAAACAACATAAATACAATTTAATAAAGCATAGGATAAAACAACATAAATACAATTTAATAAAGCATAGGTTAAAACAACATAAATGCAATTTAATAAAGCATAGGTTAAAACAACATAAATACAATTTAATAAAGCATAGTTTAAAACAACATAAATACAATTTAATAAAGCATAGGATAAAACAACATAAATACAATTTAATAAAGCATAGGACAAAACAACATAAATACAACTTAATAACGCATAGGATAAAACAACATAAATACAATTTAATGAAACATAGGATAAACAACATAAATACAATTTAATAAAGCATAGGACAAAACAACATAAATACAATTTGATAAAGCATAGTTTAAAACAACATAAATACAATTTAATAAAGCATAGTTTAAAACAACATAAATACAATTTAATAAAGCATAGTTTAAAACAACATAAATACAATTTAATAAAGCATAGTTTAAAACAACATAAATACAATTTAATAAAGCATAGTTTAAAACAACATAAATACAATTTAATAAAGCATAGGATAAAACCACAGAAATACAATTTAATAAAGCATAGGATAAAACAACATAAATACAATTTAATAAAGCATAGGACAAAACAACATAAATACAATTTAATAAAGCATAGGATAAAACAACATAAATAAAATTTAATAAAGCATAGGATAAAACAACATAAATACAAGTTAATGAAACATAGGATAAACAACATAAATACAATTTAATAAAGCATAGAAAAAAACAACATAAATACAATTTAATAAAGCATAGGATAAAACAACATAAATACAATTTAATGAAACATAGGATAAACAACATAAATACAATTTAATAAAGCATAGGAAAAAACAACATAAATACAATTTAATAAAGCATAGGATAAAACAACATAAATACAATTTAATGAAACATAGGATATACAACATAAATACAATTTAATAAAGCATATGTTAAAACAACATAAATACAATTTAATAAAGCATAAGATAAAACAACATGAATATAATTTAGTAAAGCATAAGATAAAACAACATGAATACAATTTAATAAAGCATAGGTTAAAACAACATAAATACAATTCAAGAAAGCATAGGATAAAACTACATAAATACATTTTAATAAAGCATAGGATAAAACAACATAAATACAATTTAATAAAGCATAGGTTAAAACAACATAAATACAATTTAATAAAGCATAGGACAAAACAACATAAATACAATTTAATAAAGCATAGGATAAAACAACATAAATACAATTTATAAAGCATAGGATAAAACAACATAAATACAATTTAATAAATCATAGGATAAAACAACATAAATACAATTTAATAAAGCATAGGATAAAACAACATAAATACAATGTAATCAAGCATAGGCTAAAACAACATAAATACAATTTAATGAAACATAGGATAAACAAAATAAATACAATTTAATAAAGCATAGTTTAAAACAACATAAATACAATTTAATAAAGCATATGTTAAAACAACATGAATACAATTTAATAAAGCATAAGATAAAACAACATGAATATAATTTAGTAAATCTTAAGATAAAACAACATGAATACAATTTAATAAAGCATAGGTTAAAACAACATAAATACAATTTAAGAAAGCATAGGATAAAACTACATAAATACATTTTAATAAAGCATAGGATAAAACAACATAAATACAATTTAATAAAGCATAGGTTAAAACAACATAAATACAATTTAATAAAGCATAGGACAAAACAACATAAATACAATTTAATAAAGCATAGGATAAAACAACTTAAATACAATTTATAAAGCATAGGATAAAACAACATAAATACAATTTAATAAAGCATAGGATAAAACAACATAAATACAATTTAATAAAGCATAGGATAAAACAACATAAATACAATTTAATAAAGCATAGGTTAAAACAACATAAATGCAATTTAATAAAGCATAGGATAAAACAACATAAATACAATTTAATAAAGCATAGGAAAAAACAACATAAATACAATTTAATAAAGCATAGTTTAAAACAACATAAATACAATTTAATAAAGCATAGGATAAAACCACAGAAATACAATTTAATAAAGCATAGGATAAAACAACATAAATAAAATTTAATAAAGCATAGGTTAAAACAACATAAATACAATTTAATAAAGCATAGTTTAAAACAACATAAATACAATTTAATAAAGCATAGTTTAAAACAACATAAATACAATTTAATAAAGCATAGGATAAAACCACAGAAATACAATTTAATAAAGCATAGGATAAAACAACATAAATACAATTTAATAAAGCATAGGACAAAACAACATAAATACAATTTAATAAAGCATAGGATAAAACAACATAAATAAAATTTAATAAAGCATAGGATAAAACAACATAAATACAATTTAATGAAACATAGGATAAACAACATAAATACAATTTAATAAAGCATAGAAAAAAACAACATAAATACAATTTAATAAAGCATAGGATAAAACAACATAAATACAATTTAATGAAACATAGGATAAACAACATAAATACAATTTAATAAAGCATAGGAAAAAACAACATAAATACAATTTAATAAAGCATAGGATAAAACAACATAAATACAATTTAATGAAACATAGGATATACAACATAAATACAATTTAATAAAGCATATGTTAAAACAACATAAATACAATTTAATAAAGCATAAGATAAAACAACATGAATATAATTTAGTAAAGCATAAGATAAAACAACATGAATACAATTTAATAAAGCATAGGTTAAAACAACATAAATACAATTCAAGAAAGCATAGGATAAAACTACATAAATACATTTTAATAAAGCATAGGATAAAACAACATAAATACAATTTAATAAAGCATAGGTTAAAACAACATAAATACAATTTAATAAAGCATAGGACAAAACAACATAAATACAATTTAATAAAGCATAGGATAAAACAACATAAATACAATTTATAAAGCATAGGATAAAACAACATAAATACAATTTAATAAATCATAGGATAAAACAACATAAATACAATTTAATAAAGCATAGGATAAAACAACATAAATACAATGTAATCAAGCATAGGCTAAAACAACATAAATACAATTTAATGAAACATAGGATAAACAAAATAAATACAATTTAATAAAGCATAGTTTAAAACAACATAAATACAATTTAATAAAGCATATGTTAAAACAACATGAATACAATTTAATAAAGCATAAGATAAAACAACATGAATATAATTTAGTAAATCTTAAGATAAAACAACATGAATACAATTTAATAAAGCATAGGTTAAAACAACATAAATACAATTTAAGAAAGCATAGGATAAAACTACATAAATACATTTTAATAAAGCATAGGATAAAACAACATAAATACAATTTAATAAAGCATAGGTTAAAACAACATAAATACAATTTAATAAAGCATAGGACAAAACAACATAAATACAATTTAATAAAGCATAGGATAAAACAACTTAAATACAATTTATAAAGCATAGGATAAAACAACATAAATACAATTTAATAAAGCATAGGATAAAACAACATAAATACAATTTAATAAAGCATAGGATAAAACAACATAAATACAATTTAATAAAGCATAGGTTAAAACAACATAAATGCAATTTAATAAAGCATAGGATAAAACAACATAAATACAATTTAATAAAGCATAGGAAAAAACAACATAAATACAATTTAATAAAGCATAGTTTAAAACAACATAAATACAATTTAATAAAGCATAGGATAAAACCACAGAAATACAATTTAATAAAGCATAGGATAAAACAACATAAATACAATTTAATAAAGCATAGGACAAAACAACATAAATACAACTTAATAACGCATAGGATAAAACAACATAAATACAATTTAATGAAACATAGGATAAACAACATAAATACAATTTAATAAAGCATAGGACAAAACAACATAAATACAATTTAATAAAGCATATGTTAAAACAACATAAATACAATTTGATAAAGCATAGTTTAAAACAACATAAATACAATTTAATAAAGCATAGTTTAAAACAACATAAATACAATTTAATAAAGCATAGTTTAAAACAACATAAATACAATTTAATAAAGCATAGTTTAAAACAACATAAATACAATTTAATAAAGCATAGTTTAAAACAACATAAATACAATTTAATAAAGCATAGGATAAAACAACATAAATACAATTTAATAAAGCATAGGATAAAACAACATAAATAAAATTTAATAAAGCATAGGTTAAAACAACATAAATACAATTTAATAAAGCATAGGATGAAACAACATAAATACAATTTACTAAATCATAGGATAAAACAACATAAATACAATTTAATAAAGCACAGGATAAAACAACATAAATAAAATTTAATAAAGCATAGGATAAAACAACATAACCAAAATTTAATAAAGCATAGGATAAAACAATGTAAATACAATTTAATAAAGCATAGGATAAAACAACATAAATACAATTTAAGAAAGCAAAGGATAAAACAACATAAATACAATTTAAGAAAGCATAGGATAAAACTACATAAATACATTTAAATAAAGCATAGGATAAAACAACATAAATACATTTAAATAAAGCATAGGATAAAACAACATAAATACAATTTATAAAGCATAGGATAAAACAACATAAATACAATTTAATAAAGCATAGGATAAAACAACATAAATACAATTTAATAAAGCATAGGATAAAACAACATAAATACAATTTAATAAAGCATAGGTTAAAACAACATAAATGCAATTTAATAAAGCATAGGTTAAAACAACATAAATACAATTTAATAAAGCATAGTTTAAAACAACATAAATACAATTTAATAAAGCATAGGATAAAACAACATAAATACAATTTAATAAAGCATAGGACAAAACAACATAAATACAACTTAATAACGCATAGGATAAAACAACATAAATACAATTTAATGAAACATAGGATAAACAACATAAATACAATTTAATAAAGCATAGGACAAAACAACATAAATACAATTTGATAAAGCATAGTTTAAAACAACATAAATACAATTTAATAAAGCATAGTTTAAAACAACATAAATAAAATTTAATAAAGCATAGTTTAAAACAACATAAATACAATTTAATAAAGCATAGTTTAAAACAACATAAATACAATTTAATAAAGCATTAGATAAAACAACATGAATATAATTTAGTAAAGCATAAGATAAAACAACATGAATACAATTTAATAAAGCATAGGATAAAACAACATAAATAAAATTTAATAAAGCATAGGTTAAAACAACATAAATACAATTTAATAAAGCATAGTTTAAAACAACATAAATACAATTTAATAAAGCATAGTTTAAAACAACATAAATACAATTTAATAAAGCATAGGATAAAACCACAGAAATACAATTTAATAAAGCATAGGATAAAACAACATAAATACAATTTAATAAAGCATAGGACAAAACAACATAAATACAATTTAATAAAGCATAGGATAAAACAACATAAATAAAATTTAATAAAGCATAGGATAAAACAACATAAATACAATTTAATGAAACATAGGATAAACAACATAAATACAATTTAATAAAGCATAGAAAAAAACAACATAAATACAATTTAATAAAGCATAGGATAAAACAACATAAATACAATTTAATGAAACATAGGATAAACAACATAAATACAATTTAATAAAGCATAGGAAAAAACAACATAAATACAATTTAATAAAGCATAGGATAAAACAACATAAATACAATTTAATGAAACATAGGATATACAACATAAATACAATTTAATAAAGCATATGTTAAAACAACATAAATACAATTTAATAAAGCATAAGATAAAACAACATGAATATAATTTAGTAAAGCATAAGATAAAACAACATGAATACAATTTAATAAAGCATAGGTTAAAACAACATAAATACAATTCAAGAAAGCATAGGATAAAACTACATAAATACATTTTAATAAAGCATAGGATAAAACAACATAAATACAATTTAATAAAGCATAGGTTAAAACAACATAAATACAATTTAATAAAGCATAGGACAAAACAACATAAATACAATTTAATAAAGCATAGGATAAAACAACATAAATACAATTTATAAAGCATAGGATAAAACAACATAAATACAATTTAATAAATCATAGGATAAAACAACATAAATACAATTTAATAAAGCATAGGATAAAACAACATAAATACAATGTAATCAAGCATAGGCTAAAACAACATAAATACAATTTAATGAAACATAGGATAAACAAAATAAATACAATTTAATAAAGCATAGTTTAAAACAACATAAATACAATTTAATAAAGCATATGTTAAAACAACATGAATACAATTTAATAAAGCATAAGATAAAACAACATGAATATAATTTAGTAAATCTTAAGATAAAACAACATGAATACAATTTAATAAAGCATAGGTTAAAACAACATAAATACAATTTAAGAAAGCATAGGATAAAACTACATAAATACATTTTAATAAAGCATAGGATAAAACAACATAAATACAATTTAATAAAGCATAGGTTAAAACAACATAAATACAATTTAATAAAGCATAGGACAAAACAACATAAATACAATTTAATAAAGCATAGGATAAAACAACTTAAATACAATTTATAAAGCATAGGATAAAACAACATAAATACAATTTAATAAAGCATAGGATAAAACAACATAAATACAATTTAATAAAGCATAGGATAAAACAACATAAATACAATTTAATAAAGCATAGGTTAAAACAACATAAATGCAATTTAATAAAGCATAGGATAAAACAACATAAATACAATTTAATAAAGCATAGGAAAAAACAACATAAATACAATTTAATAAAGCATAGTTTAAAACAACATAAATACAATTTAATAAAGCATAGGATAAAACCACAGAAATACAATTTAATAAAGCATAGGATAAAACAACATAAATAAAATTTAATAAAGCATAGGTTAAAACAACATAAATACAATTTAATAAAGCATAGTTTAAAACAACATAAATACAATTTAATAAAGCATAGTTTAAAACAACATAAATACAATTTAATAAAGCATAGGATAAAACCACAGAAATACAATTTAATAAAGCATAGGATAAAACAACATAAATACAATTTAATAAAGCATAGGACAAAACAACATAAATACAATTTAATAAAGCATAGGATAAAACAACATAAATAAAATTTAATAAAGCATAGGATAAAACAACATAAATACAATTTAATGAAACATAGGATAAACAACATAAATACAATTTAATAAAGCATAGAAAAAAACAACATAAATACAATTTAATAAAGCATAGGATAAAACAACATAAATACAATTTAATGAAACATAGGATAAACAACATAAATACAATTTAATAAAGCATAGGAAAAAACAACATAAATACAATTTAATAAAGCATAGGATAAAACAACATAAATACAATTTAATGAAACATAGGATATACAACATAAATACAATTTAATAAAGCATATGTTAAAACAACATAAATACAATTTAATAAAGCATAAGATAAAACAACATGAATATAATTTAGTAAAGCATAAGATAAAACAACATGAATACAATTTAATAAAGCATAGGTTAAAACAACATAAATACAATTCAAGAAAGCATAGGATAAAACTACATAAATACATTTTAATAAAGCATAGGATAAAACAACATAAATACAATTTAATAAAGCATAGGTTAAAACAACATAAATACAATTTAATAAAGCATAGGACAAAACAACATAAATACAATTTAATAAAGCATAGGATAAAACAACATAAATACAATTTATAAAGCATAGGATAAAACAACATAAATACAATTTAATAAATCATAGGATAAAACAACATAAATACAATTTAATAAAGCATAGGATAAAACAACATAAATACAATGTAATCAAGCATAGGCTAAAACAACATAAATACAATTTAATGAAACATAGGATAAACAAAATAAATACAATTTAATAAAGCATAGTTTAAAACAACATAAATACAATTTAATAAAGCATATGTTAAAACAACATGAATACAATTTAATAAAGCATAAGATAAAACAACATGAATATAATTTAGTAAATCTTAAGATAAAACAACATGAATACAATTTAATAAAGCATAGGTTAAAACAACATAAATACAATTTAAGAAAGCATAGGATAAAACTACATAAATACATTTTAATAAAGCATAGGATAAAACAACATAAATACAATTTAATAAAGCATAGGTTAAAACAACATAAATACAATTTAATAAAGCATAGGACAAAACAACATAAATACAATTTAATAAAGCATAGGATAAAACAACTTAAATACAATTTATAAAGCATAGGATAAAACAACATAAATACAATTTAATAAAGCATAGGATAAAACAACATAAATACAATTTAATAAAGCATAGGATAAAACAACATAAATACAATTTAATAAAGCATAGGTTAAAACAACATAAATGCAATTTAATAAAGCATAGGATAAAACAACATAAATACAATTTAATAAAGCATAGGAAAAAACAACATAAATACAATTTAATAAAGCATAGTTTAAAACAACATAAATACAATTTAATAAAGCATAGGATAAAACCACAGAAATACAATTTAATAAAGCATAGGATAAAACAACATAAATACAATTTAATAAAGCATAGGACAAAACAACATAAATACAACTTAATAACGCATAGGATAAAACAACATAAATACAATTTAATGAAACATAGGATAAACAACATAAATACAATTTAATAAAGCATAGGACAAAACAACATAAATACAATTTAATAAAGCATATGTTAAAACAACATAAATACAATTTGATAAAGCATAGTTTAAAACAACATAAATACAATTTAATAAAGCATAGTTTAAAACAACATAAATACAATTTAATAAAGCATAGTTTAAAACAACATAAATACAATTTAATAAAGCATAGTTTAAAACAACATAAATACAATTTAATAAAGCATAGTTTAAAACAACATAAATACAATTTAATAAAGCATAGGATAAAACAACATAAATACAATTTAATAAAGCATAGGATAAAACAACATAAATAAAATTTAATAAAGCATAGGTTAAAACAACATAAATACAATTTAATAAAGCATAGGATGAAACAACATAAATACAATTTACTAAATCATAGGATAAAACAACATAAATACAATTTAATAAAGCACAGGATAAAACAACATAAATAAAATTTAATAAAGCATAGGATAAAACAACATAACCAAAATTTAATAAAGCATAGGATAAAACAATGTAAATACAATTTAATAAAGCATAGGATAAAACAACATAAATACAATTTAAGAAAGCAAAGGATAAAACAACATAAATACAATTTAAGAAAGCATAGGATAAAACTACATAAATACATTTAAATAAAGCATAGGATAAAACAACATAAATACATTTAAATAAAGCATAGGATAAAACAACATAAATACAATTTATAAAGCATAGGATAAAACAACATAAATACAATTTAATAAAGCATAGGATAAAACAACATAAATACAATTTAATAAAGCATAGGATAAAACAACATAAATACAATTTAATAAAGCATAGGTTAAAACAACATAAATGCAATTTAATAAAGCATAGGTTAAAACAACATAAATACAATTTAATAAAGCATAGTTTAAAACAACATAAATACAATTTAATAAAGCATAGGATAAAACAACATAAATACAATTTAATAAAGCATAGGACAAAACAACATAAATACAACTTAATAACGCATAGGATAAAACAACATAAATACAATTTAATGAAACATAGGATAAACAACATAAATACAATTTAATAAAGCATAGGACAAAACAACATAAATACAATTTGATAAAGCATAGTTTAAAACAACATAAATACAATTTAATAAAGCATAGTTTAAAACAACATAAATAAAATTTAATAAAGCATAGTTTAAAACAACATAAATACAATTTAATAAAGCATAGTTTAAAACAACATAAATACAATTTAATAAAGCATTAGATAAAACAACATGAATATAATTTAGTAAAGCATAAGATAAAACAACATGAATACAATTTAATAAAGCATAGGATAAAACAACATAAATAAAATTTAATAAAGCATAGGTTAAAACAACATAAATACAATTTAATAAAGCATAGTTTAAAACAACATAAATACAATTTAATAAAGCATAGTTTAAAACAACATAAATACAATTTAATAAAGCATAGGATAAAACCACAGAAATACAATTTAATAAAGCATAGGATAAAACAACATAAATACAATTTAATAAAGCATAGGACAAAACAACATAAATACAATTTAATAAAGCATAGGATAAAACAACATAAATAAAATTTAATAAAGCATAGGATAAAACAACATAAATACAATTTAATGAAACATAGGATAAACAACATAAATACAATTTAATAAAGCATAGAAAAAAACAACATAAATACAATTTAATAAAGCATAGGATAAAACAACATAAATACAATTTAATGAAGCATAGGTTAAAACAACATAAATGCAATTTAATAAAGCATAGGTTAAAACAACATAAATACAATTTAATAAAGCATAGTTTAAAACAACATAAATACAATTTAATAAAGCATAGGATAAAACAACATAAATACAATTTAATAAAGCATAGGACAAAACAACATAAATACAACTTAATAACGCATAGGATAAAACAACATAAATACAATTTAATGAAACATAGGATAAACAACATAAATACAATTTAATAAAGCATAGGACAAAACAACATAAATACAATTTGATAAAGCATAGTTTAAAACAACATAAATACAATTTAATAAAGCATAGTTTAAAACAACATAAATACAATTTAATAAAGCATAGTTTAAAACAACATAAATACAATTTAATAAAGCATAGTTTAAAACAACATAAATACAATTTAATAAAGCATAGTTTAAAACAACATAAATACAATTTAATAAAGCATAGGATAAAACCACAGAAATACAATTTAATAAAGCATAGGATAAAACAACATAAATACAATTTAATAAAGCATAGGACAAAACAACATAAATACAATTTAATAAAGCATAGGATAAAACAACATAAATAAAATTTAATAAAGCATAGGATAAAACAACATAAATACAAGTTAATGAAACATAGGATAAACAACATAAATACAATTTAATAAAGCATAGAAAAAAACAACATAAATACAATTTAATAAAGCATAGGATAAAACAACATAAATACAATTTAATGAAACATAGGATAAACAACATAAATACAATTTAATAAAGCATAGGAAAAAACAACATAAATACAATTTAATAAAGCATAGGATAAAACAACATAAATACAATTTAATGAAACATAGGATATACAACATAAATACAATTTAATAAAGCATATGTTAAAACAACATAAATACAATTTAATAAAGCATAAGATAAAACAACATGAATATAATTTAGTAAAGCATAAGATAAAACAACATGAATACAATTTAATAAAGCATAGGTTAAAACAACATAAATACAATTCAAGAAAGCATAGGATAAAACTACATAAATACATTTTAATAAAGCATAGGATAAAACAACATAAATACAATTTAATAAAGCATAGGTTAAAACAACATAAATACAATTTAATAAAGCATAGGACAAAACAACATAAATACAATTTAATAAAGCATAGGATAAAACAACATAAATACAATTTATAAAGCATAGGATAAAACAACATAAATACAATTTAATAAATCATAGGATAAAACAACATAAATACAATTTAATAAAGCATAGGATAAAACAACATAAATACAATGTAATCAAGCATAGGCTAAAACAACATAAATACAATTTAATGAAACATAGGATAAACAAAATAAATACAATTTAATAAAGCATAGTTTAAAACAACATAAATACAATTTAATAAAGCATATGTTAAAACAACATGAATACAATTTAATAAAGCATAAGATAAAACAACATGAATATAATTTAGTAAATCTTAAGATAAAACAACATGAATACAATTTAATAAAGCATAGGTTAAAACAACATAAATACAATTTAAGAAAGCATAGGATAAAACTACATAAATACATTTTAATAAAGCATAGGATAAAACAACATAAATACAATTTAATAAAGCATAGGTTAAAACAACATAAATACAATTTAATAAAGCATAGGACAAAACAACATAAATACAATTTAATAAAGCATAGGATAAAACAACTTAAATACAATTTATAAAGCATAGGATAAAACAACATAAATACAATTTAATAAAGCATAGGATAAAACAACATAAATACAATTTAATAAAGCATAGGATAAAACAACATAAATACAATTTAATAAAGCATAGGTTAAAACAACATAAATGCAATTTAATAAAGCATAGGATAAAACAACATAAATACAATTTAATAAAGCATAGGAAAAAACAACATAAATACAATTTAATAAAGCATAGTTTAAAACAACATAAATACAATTTAATAAAGCATAGGATAAAACCACAGAAATACAATTTAATAAAGCATAGGATAAAACAACATAAATAAAATTTAATAAAGCATAGGTTAAAACAACATAAATACAATTTAATAAAGCATAGTTTAAAACAACATAAATACAATTTAATAAAGCATAGTTTAAAACAACATAAATACAATTTAATAAAGCATAGGATAAAACCACAGAAATACAATTTAATAAAGCATAGGATAAAACAACATAAATACAATTTAATAAAGCATAGGACAAAACAACATAAATACAATTTAATAAAGCATAGGATAAAACAACATAAATAAAATTTAATAAAGCATAGGATAAAACAACATAAATACAATTTAATGAAACATAGGATAAACAACATAAATACAATTTAATAAAGCATAGAAAAAAACAACATAAATACAATTTAATAAAGCATAGGATAAAACAACATAAATACAATTTAATGAAACATAGGATAAACAACATAAATACAATTTAATAAAGCATAGGAAAAAACAACATAAATACAATTTAATAAAGCATAGGATAAAACAACATAAATACAATTTAATGAAACATAGGATATACAACATAAATACAATTTAATAAAGCATATGTTAAAACAACATAAATACAATTTAATAAAGCATAAGATAAAACAACATGAATATAATTTAGTAAAGCATAAGATAAAACAACATGAATACAATTTAATAAAGCATAGGTTAAAACAACATAAATACAATTCAAGAAAGCATAGGATAAAACTACATAAATACATTTTAATAAAGCATAGGATAAAACAACATAAATACAATTTAATAAAGCATAGGTTAAAACAACATAAATACAATTTAATAAAGCATAGGACAAAACAACATAAATACAATTTAATAAAGCATAGGATAAAACAACATAAATACAATTTATAAAGCATAGGATAAAACAACATAAATACAATTTAATAAATCATAGGATAAAACAACATAAATACAATTTAATAAAGCATAGGATAAAACAACATAAATACAATGTAATCAAGCATAGGCTAAAACAACATAAATACAATTTAATGAAACATAGGATAAACAAAATAAATACAATTTAATAAAGCATAGTTTAAAACAACATAAATACAATTTAATAAAGCATATGTTAAAACAACATGAATACAATTTAATAAAGCATAAGATAAAACAACATGAATATAATTTAGTAAATCTTAAGATAAAACAACATGAATACAATTTAATAAAGCATAGGTTAAAACAACATAAATACAATTTAAGAAAGCATAGGATAAAACTACATAAATACATTTTAATAAAGCATAGGATAAAACAACATAAATACAATTTAATAAAGCATAGGTTAAAACAACATAAATACAATTTAATAAAGCATAGGACAAAACAACATAAATACAATTTAATAAAGCATAGGATAAAACAACTTAAATACAATTTATAAAGCATAGGATAAAACAACATAAATACAATTTAATAAAGCATAGGATAAAACAACATAAATACAATTTAATAAAGCATAGGATAAAACAACATAAATACAATTTAATAAAGCATAGGTTAAAACAACATAAATGCAATTTAATAAAGCATAGGATAAAACAACATAAATACAATTTAATAAAGCATAGGAAAAAACAACATAAATACAATTTAATAAAGCATAGTTTAAAACAACATAAATACAATTTAATAAAGCATAGGATAAAACCACAGAAATACAATTTAATAAAGCATAGGATAAAACAACATAAATACAATTTAATAAAGCATAGGACAAAACAACATAAATACAACTTAATAACGCATAGGATAAAACAACATAAATACAATTTAATGAAACATAGGATAAACAACATAAATACAATTTAATAAAGCATAGGACAAAACAACATAAATACAATTTAATAAAGCATATGTTAAAACAACATAAATACAATTTGATAAAGCATAGTTTAAAACAACATAAATACAATTTAATAAAGCATAGTTTAAAACAACATAAATACAATTTAATAAAGCATAGTTTAAAACAACATAAATACAATTTAATAAAGCATAGTTTAAAACAACATAAATACAATTTAATAAAGCATAGTTTAAAACAACATAAATACAATTTAATAAAGCATAGGATAAAACAACATAAATACAATTTAATAAAGCATAGGATAAAACAACATAAATAAAATTTAATAAAGCATAGGTTAAAACAACATAAATACAATTTAATAAAGCATAGGATGAAACAACATAAATACAATTTACTAAATCATAGGATAAAACAACATAAATACAATTTAATAAAGCACAGGATAAAACAACATAAATAAAATTTAATAAAGCATAGGATAAAACAACATAACCAAAATTTAATAAAGCATAGGATAAAACAATGTAAATACAATTTAATAAAGCATAGGATAAAACAACATAAATACAATTTAAGAAAGCAAAGGATAAAACAACATAAATACAATTTAAGAAAGCATAGGATAAAACTACATAAATACATTTAAATAAAGCATAGGATAAAACAACATAAATACATTTAAATAAAGCATAGGATAAAACAACATAAATACAATTTATAAAGCATAGGATAAAACAACATAAATACAATTTAATAAAGCATAGGATAAAACAACATAAATACAATTTAATAAAGCATAGGATAAAACAACATAAATACAATTTAATAAAGCATAGGTTAAAACAACATAAATGCAATTTAATAAAGCATAGGTTAAAACAACATAAATACAATTTAATAAAGCATAGTTTAAAACAACATAAATACAATTTAATAAAGCATAGGATAAAACAACATAAATACAATTTAATAAAGCATAGGACAAAACAACATAAATACAACTTAATAACGCATAGGATAAAACAACATAAATACAATTTAATGAAACATAGGATAAACAACATAAATACAATTTAATAAAGCATAGGACAAAACAACATAAATACAATTTGATAAAGCATAGTTTAAAACAACATAAATACAATTTAATAAAGCATAGTTTAAAACAACATAAATAAAATTTAATAAAGCATAGTTTAAAACAACATAAATACAATTTAATAAAGCATAGTTTAAAACAACATAAATACAATTTAATAAAGCATTAGATAAAACAACATGAATATAATTTAGTAAAGCATAAGATAAAACAACATGAATACAATTTAATAAAGCATAGGATAAAACAACATAAATAAAATTTAATAAAGCATAGGTTAAAACAACATAAATACAATTTAATAAAGCATAGTTTAAAACAACATAAATACAATTTAATAAAGCATAGTTTAAAACAACATAAATACAATTTAATAAAGCATAGGATAAAACCACAGAAATACAATTTAATAAAGCATAGGATAAAACAACATAAATACAATTTAATAAAGCATAGGACAAAACAACATAAATACAATTTAATAAAGCATAGGATAAAACAACATAAATAAAATTTAATAAAGCATAGGATAAAACAACATAAATACAATTTAATGAAACATAGGATAAACAACATAAATACAATTTAATAAAGCATAGAAAAAAACAACATAAATACAATTTAATAAAGCATAGGATAAAACAACATAAATACAATTTAATGAAACATAGGATAAACAACATAAATACAATTTAATAAAGCATAGGAAAAAACAACATAAATACAATTTAATAAAGCATAGGATAAAACAACATAAATACAATTTAATGAAACATAGGATATACAACATAAATACAATTTAATAAAGCATATGTTAAAACAACATAAATACAATTTAATAAAGCATAAGATAAAACAACATGAATATAATTTAGTAAAGCATAAGATAAAACAACATGAATACAATTTAATAAAGCATAGGTTAAAACAACATAAATACAATTCAAGAAAGCATAGGATAAAACTACATAAATACATTTTAATAAAGCATAGGATAAAACAACATAAATACAATTTAATAAAGCATAGGTTAAAACAACATAAATACAATTTAATAAAGCATAGGACAAAACAACATAAATACAATTTAATAAAGCATAGGATAAAACAACATAAATACAATTTATAAAGCATAGGATAAAACAACATAAATACAATTTAATAAATCATAGGATAAAACAACATAAATACAATTTAATAAAGCATAGGATAAAACAACATAAATACAATGTAATCAAGCATAGGCTAAAACAACATAAATACAATTTAATGAAACATAGGATAAACAAAATAAATACAATTTAATAAAGCATAGTTTAAAACAACATAAATACAATTTAATAAAGCATATGTTAAAACAACATGAATACAATTTAATAAAGCATAAGATAAAACAACATGAATATAATTTAGTAAATCTTAAGATAAAACAACATGAATACAATTTAATAAAGCATAGGTTAAAACAACATAAATACAATTTAAGAAAGCATAGGATAAAACTACATAAATACATTTTAATAAAGCATAGGATAAAACAACATAAATACAATTTAATAAAGCATAGGTTAAAACAACATAAATACAATTTAATAAAGCATAGGACAAAACAACATAAATACAATTTAATAAAGCATAGGATAAAACAACTTAAATACAATTTATAAAGCATAGGATAAAACAACATAAATACAATTTAATAAAGCATAGGATAAAACAACATAAATACAATTTAATAAAGCATAGGATAAAACAACATAAATACAATTTAATAAAGCATAGGTTAAAACAACATAAATGCAATTTAATAAAGCATAGGATAAAACAACATAAATACAATTTAATAAAGCATAGGAAAAAACAACATAAATACAATTTAATAAAGCATAGTTTAAAACAACATAAATACAATTTAATAAAGCATAGGATAAAACCACAGAAATACAATTTAATAAAGCATAGGATAAAACAACATAAATAAAATTTAATAAAGCATAGGTTAAAACAACATAAATACAATTTAATAAAGCATAGTTTAAAACAACATAAATACAATTTAATAAAGCATAGTTTAAAACAACATAAATACAATTTAATAAAGCATAGGATAAAACCACAGAAATACAATTTAATAAAGCATAGGATAAAACAACATAAATACAATTTAATAAAGCATAGGACAAAACAACATAAATACAATTTAATAAAGCATAGGATAAAACAACATAAATAAAATTTAATAAAGCATAGGATAAAACAACATAAATACAATTTAATGAAACATAGGATAAACAACATAAATACAATTTAATAAAGCATAGAAAAAAACAACATAAATACAATTTAATAAAGCATAGGATAAAACAACATAAATACAATTTAATGAAACATAGGATAAACAACATAAATACAATTTAATAAAGCATAGGAAAAAACAACATAAATACAATTTAATAAAGCATAGGATAAAACAACATAAATACAATTTAATGAAACATAGGATATACAACATAAATACAATTTAATAAAGCATATGTTAAAACAACATAAATACAATTTAATAAAGCATAAGATAAAACAACATGAATATAATTTAGTAAAGCATAAGATAAAACAACATGAATACAATTTAATAAAGCATAGGTTAAAACAACATAAATACAATTCAAGAAAGCATAGGATAAAACTACATAAATACATTTTAATAAAGCATAGGATAAAACAACATAAATACAATTTAATAAAGCATAGGTTAAAACAACATAAATACAATTTAATAAAGCATAGGACAAAACAACATAAATACAATTTAATAAAGCATAGGATAAAACAACATAAATACAATTTATAAAGCATAGGATAAAACAACATAAATACAATTTAATAAATCATAGGATAAAACAACATAAATACAATTTAATAAAGCATAGGATAAAACAACATAAATACAATGTAATCAAGCATAGGCTAAAACAACATAAATACAATTTAATGAAACATAGGATAAACAAAATAAATACAATTTAATAAAGCATAGTTTAAAACAACATAAATACAATTTAATAAAGCATATGTTAAAACAACATGAATACAATTTAATAAAGCATAAGATAAAACAACATGAATATAATTTAGTAAATCTTAAGATAAAACAACATGAATACAATTTAATAAAGCATAGGTTAAAACAACATAAATACAATTTAAGAAAGCATAGGATAAAACTACATAAATACATTTTAATAAAGCATAGGATAAAACAACATAAATACAATTTAATAAAGCATAGGTTAAAACAACATAAATACAATTTAATAAAGCATAGGACAAAACAACATAAATACAATTTAATAAAGCATAGGATAAAACAACTTAAATACAATTTATAAAGCATAGGATAAAACAACATAAATACAATTTAATAAAGCATAGGATAAAACAACATAAATACAATTTAATAAAGCATAGGATAAAACAACATAAATACAATTTAATAAAGCATAGGTTAAAACAACATAAATGCAATTTAATAAAGCATAGGATAAAACAACATAAATACAATTTAATAAAGCATAGGAAAAAACAACATAAATACAATTTAATAAAGCATAGTTTAAAACAACATAAATACAATTTAATAAAGCATAGGATAAAACCACAGAAATACAATTTAATAAAGCATAGGATAAAACAACATAAATACAATTTAATAAAGCATAGGACAAAACAACATAAATACAACTTAATAACGCATAGGATAAAACAACATAAATACAATTTAATGAAACATAGGATAAACAACATAAATACAATTTAATAAAGCATAGGACAAAACAACATAAATACAATTTAATAAAGCATATGTTAAAACAACATAAATACAATTTGATAAAGCATAGTTTAAAACAACATAAATACAATTTAATAAAGCATAGTTTAAAACAACATAAATACAATTTAATAAAGCATAGTTTAAAACAACATAAATACAATTTAATAAAGCATAGTTTAAAACAACATAAATACAATTTAATAAAGCATAGTTTAAAACAACATAAATACAATTTAATAAAGCATAGGATAAAACAACATAAATACAATTTAATAAAGCATAGGATAAAACAACATAAATAAAATTTAATAAAGCATAGGTTAAAACAACATAAATACAATTTAATAAAGCATAGGATGAAACAACATAAATACAATTTACTAAATCATAGGATAAAACAACATAAATACAATTTAATAAAGCACAGGATAAAACAACATAAATAAAATTTAATAAAGCATAGGATAAAACAACATAACCAAAATTTAATAAAGCATAGGATAAAACAATGTAAATACAATTTAATAAAGCATAGGATAAAACAACATAAATACAATTTAATAAAGCATAGGTTAAAACAACATAAATGCAATTTAATAAAGCATAGGTTAAAACAACATAAATACAATTTAATAAAGCATAGTTTAAAACAACATAAATACAATTTAATAAAGCATAGGATAAAACAACATAAATACAATTTAATAAAGCATAGGACAAAACAACATAAATACAACTTAATAACGCATAGGATAAAACAACATAAATACAATTTAATGAAACATAGGATAAACAACATAAATACAATTTAATAAAGCATAGGACAAAACAACATAAATACAATTTGATAAAGCATAGTTTAAAACAACATAAATACAATTTAATAAAGCATAGTTTAAAACAACATAAATAAAATTTAATAAAGCATAGTTTAAAACAACATAAATACAATTTAATAAAGCATAGTTTAAAACAACATAAATACAATTTAATAAAGCATTAGATAAAACAACATGAATATAATTTAGTAAAGCATAAGATAAAACAACATGAATACAATTTAATAAAGCATAGGATAAAACAACATAAATAAAATTTAATAAAGCATAGGTTAAAACAACATAAATACAATTTAATAAAGCATAGTTTAAAACAACATAAATACAATTTAATAAAGCATAGTTTAAAACAACATAAATACAATTTAATAAAGCATAGGATAAAACCACAGAAATACAATTTAATAAAGCATAGGATAAAACAACATAAATACAATTTAATAAAGCATAGGACAAAACAACATAAATACAATTTAATAAAGCATAGGATAAAACAACATAAATAAAATTTAATAAAGCATAGGATAAAACAACATAAATACAATTTAATGAAACATAGGATAAACAACATAAATACAATTTAATAAAGCATAGAAAAAAACAACATAAATACAATTTAATAAAGCATAGGATAAAACAACATAAATACAATTTAATGAAACATAGGATAAACAACATAAATACAATTTAATAAAGCATAGGAAAAAACAACATAAATACAATTTAATAAAGCATAGGATAAAACAACATAAATACAATTTAATGAAACATAGGATATACAACATAAATACAATTTAATAAAGCATATGTTAAAACAACATAAATACAATTTAATAAAGCATAAGATAAAACAACATGAATATAATTTAGTAAAGCATAAGATAAAACAACATGAATACAATTTAATAAAGCATAGGTTAAAACAACATAAATACAATTCAAGAAAGCATAGGATAAAACTACATAAATACATTTTAATAAAGCATAGGATAAAACAACATAAATACAATTTAATAAAGCATAGGTTAAAACAACATAAATACAATTTAATAAAGCATAGGACAAAACAACATAAATACAATTTAATAAAGCATAGGATAAAACAACATAAATACAATTTATAAAGCATAGGATAAAACAACATAAATACAATTTAATAAATCATAGGATAAAACAACATAAATACAATTTAATAAAGCATAGGATAAAACAACATAAATACAATGTAATCAAGCATAGGCTAAAACAACATAAATACAATTTAATGAAACATAGGATAAACAAAATAAATACAATTTAATAAAGCATAGTTTAAAACAACATAAATACAATTTAATAAAGCATATGTTAAAACAACATGAATACAATTTAATAAAGCATCAGATAAAACAACATGAATATAATTTAGTAAATCTTAAGATAAAACAACATGAATACAATTTAATAAAGCATAGGTTAAAACAACATAAATACAATTTAAGAAAGCATAGGATAAAACTACATAAATACATTTTAATAAAGCATAGGATAAAACAACATAAATACAATTTAATAAAGCATAGGTTAAAACAACATAAATACAATTTAATAAAGCATAGGACAAAACAACATAAATACAATTTAATAAAGCATAGGATAAAACAACTTAAATACAATTTATAAAGCATAGGATAAAACAACATAAATACAATTTAATAAAGCATAGGATAAAACAACATAAATACAATTTAATAAAGCATAGGATAAAACAACATAAATACAATTTAATAAAGCATAGGTTAAAACAACATAAATGCAATTTAATAAAGCATAGGATAAAACAACATAAATACAATTTAATAAAGCATAGGAAAAAACAACATAAATACAATTTAATAAAGCATAGTTTAAAACAACATAAATACAATTTAATAAAGCATAGGATAAAACCACAGAAATACAATTTAATAAAGCATAGGATAAAACAACATAAATAAAATTTAATAAAGCATAGGTTAAAACAACATAAATACAATTTAATAAAGCATAGTTTAAAACAACATAAATACAATTTAATAAAGCATAGTTTAAAACAACATAAATACAATTTAATAAAGCATAGGATAAAACCACAGAAATACAATTTAATAAAGCATAGGATAAAACAACATAAATACAATTTAATAAAGCATAGGACAAAACAACATAAATACAATTTAATAAAGCATAGGATAAAACAACATAAATAAAATTTAATAAAGCATAGGATAAAACAACATAAATACAATTTAATGAAACATAGGATAAACAACATAAATACAATTTAATAAAGCATAGAAAAAAACAACATAAATACAATTTAATAAAGCATAGGATAAAACAACATAAATACAATTTAATGAAACATAGGATAAACAACATAAATACAATTTAATAAAGCATAGGAAAAAACAACATAAATACAATTTAATAAAGCATAGGATAAAACAACATAAATACAATTTAATGAAACATAGGATATACAACATAAATACAATTTAATAAAGCATATGTTAAAACAACATAAATACAATTTAATAAAGCATAAGATAAAACAACATGAATATAATTTAGTAAAGCATAAGATAAAACAACATGAATACAATTTAATAAAGCATAGGTTAAAACAACATAAATACAATTCAAGAAAGCATAGGATAAAACTACATAAATACATTTTAATAAAGCATAGGATAAAACAACATAAATACAATTTAATAAAGCATAGGTTAAAACAACATAAATACAATTTAATAAAGCATAGGACAAAACAACATAAATACAATTTAATAAAGCATAGGATAAAACAACATAAATACAATTTATAAAGCATAGGATAAAACAACATAAATACAATTTAATAAATCATAGGATAAAACAACATAAATACAATTTAATAAAGCATAGGATAAAACAACATAAATACAATGTAATCAAGCATAGGCTAAAACAACATAAATACAATTTAATGAAACATAGGATAAACAAAATAAATACAATTTAATAAAGCATAGTTTAAAACAACATAAATACAATTTAATAAAGCATATGTTAAAACAACATGAATACAATTTAATAAAGCATAAGATAAAACAACATGAATATAATTTAGTAAATCTTAAGATAAAACAACATGAATACAATTTAATAAAGCATAGGTTAAAACAACATAAATACAATTTAAGAAAGCATAGGATAAAACTACATAAATACATTTTAATAAAGCATAGGATAAAACAACATAAATACAATTTAATAAAGCATAGGTTAAAACAACATAAATACAATTTAATAAAGCATAGGACAAAACAACATAAATACAATTTAATAAAGCATAGGATAAAACAACTTAAATACAATTTATAAAGCATAGGATAAAACAACATAAATACAATTTAATAAAGCATAGGATAAAACAACATAAATACAATTTAATAAAGCATAGGATAAAACAACATAAATACAATTTAATAAAGCATAGGTTAAAACAACATAAATGCAATTTAATAAAGCATAGGATAAAACAACATAAATACAATTTAATAAAGCATAGGAAAAAACAACATAAATACAATTTAATAAAGCATAGTTTAAAACAACATAAATACAATTTAATAAAGCATAGGATAAAACCACAGAAATACAATTTAATAAAGCATAGGATAAAACAACATAAATACAATTTAATAAAGCATAGGACAAAACAACATAAATACAACTTAATAACGCATAGGATAAAACAACATAAATACAATTTAATGAAACATAGGATAAACAACATAAATACAATTTAATAAAGCATAGGACAAAACAACATAAATACAATTTAATAAAGCATATGTTAAAACAACATAAATACAATTTGATAAAGCATAGTTTAAAACAACATAAATACAATTTAATAAAGCATAGTTTAAAACAACATAAATACAATTTAATAAAGCATAGTTTAAAACAACATAAATACAATTTAATAAAGCATAGTTTAAAACAACATAAATACAATTTAATAAAGCATAGTTTAAAACAACATAAATACAATTTAATAAAGCATAGGATAAAACAACATAAATACAATTTAATAAAGCATAGGATAAAACAACATAAATAAAATTTAATAAAGCATAGGTTAAAACAACATAAATACAATTTAATAAAGCATAGGATGAAACAACATAAATACAATTTACTAAATCATAGGATAAAACAACATAAATACAATTTAATAAAGCACAGGATAAAACAACATAAATAAAATTTAATAAAGCATAGGATAAAACAACATAACCAAAATTTAATAAAGCATAGGATAAAACAATGTAAATACAATTTAATAAAGCATAGGATAAAACAACATAAATACAATTTAAGAAAGCAAAGGATAAAACAACATAAATACAATCTAAGAAAGCATAGGATAAAACTACATAAATACATTTAAATAAAGCATAGGATAAAACAACATAAATACATTTAAATAAAGCATAGGATAAAACAACATAAATACAATTTATAAAGCATAGGATAAAACAACATAAATACAATTTAATAAAGCATAGGATAAAACAACATAAATACAATTTAATAAAGCATAGGATAAAACAACATAAATACAATTTAATAAAGCATAGGTTAAAACAACATAAATGCAATTTAATAAAGCATAGGTTAAAACAACATAAATACAATTTAATAAAGCATAGTTTAAAACAACATAAATACAATTTAATAAAGCATAGGATAAAACAACATAAATACAATTTAATAAAGCATAGGACAAAACAACATAAATACAACTTAATAACGCATAGGATAAAACAACATAAATACAATTTAATGAAACATAGGATAAACAACATAAATACAATTTAATAAAGCATAGGACAAAACAACATAAATACAATTTGATAAAGCATAGTTTAAAACAACATAAATACAATTTAATAAAGCATAGTTTAAAACAACATAAATAAAATTTAATAAAGCATAGTTTAAAACAACATAAATACAATTTAATAAAGCATAGTTTAAAACAACATAAATACAATTTAATAAAGCATTAGATAAAACAACATGAATATAATTTAGTAAAGCATAAGATAAAACAACATGAATACAATTTAATAAAGCATAGGATAAAACAACATAAATAAAATTTAATAAAGCATAGGTTAAAACAACATAAATACAATTTAATAAAGCATAGTTTAAAACAACATAAATACAATTTAATAAAGCATAGTTTAAAACAACATAAATACAATTTAATAAAGCATAGGATAAAACCACAGAAATACAATTTAATAAAGCATAGGATAAAACAACATAAATACAATTTAATAAAGCATAGGACAAAACAACATAAATACAATTTAATAAAGCATAGGATAAAACAACATAAATAAAATTTAATAAAGCATAGGATAAAACAACATAAATACAATTTAATGAAACATAGGATAAACAACATAAATACAATTTAATAAAGCATAGAAAAAAACAACATAAATACAATTTAATAAAGCATAGGATAAAACAACATAAATACAATTTAATGAAACATAGGATAAACAACATAAATACAATTTAATAAAGCATAGGAAAAAACAACATAAATACAATTTAATAAAGCATAGGATAAAACAACATAAATACAATTTAATGAAACATAGGATATACAACATAAATACAATTTAATAAAGCATATGTTAAAACAACATAAATACAATTTAATAAAGCATAAGATAAAACAACATGAATATAATTTAGTAAAGCATAAGATAAAACAACATGAATACAATTTAATAAAGCATAGGTTAAAACAACATAAATACAATTCAAGAAAGCATAGGATAAAACTACATAAATACATTTTAATAAAGCATAGGATAAAACAACATAAATACAATTTAATAAAGCATAGGTTAAAACAACATAAATACAATTTAATAAAGCATAGGACAAAACAACATAAATACAATTTAATAAAGCATAGGATAAAACAACATAAATACAATTTATAAAGCATAGGATAAAACAACATAAATACAATTTAATAAATCATAGGATAAAACAACATAAATACAATTTAATAAAGCATAGGATAAAACAACATAAATACAATGTAATCAAGCATAGGCTAAAACAACATAAATACAATTTAATGAAACATAGGATAAACAAAATAAATACAATTTAATAAAGCATAGTTTAAAACAACATAAATACAATTTAATAAAGCATATGTTAAAACAACATGAATACAATTTAATAAAGCATAAGATAAAACAACATGAATATAATTTAGTAAATCTTAAGATAAAACAACATGAATACAATTTAATAAAGCATAGGTTAAAACAACATAAATACAATTTAAGAAAGCATAGGATAAAACTACATAAATACATTTTAATAAAGCATAGTTTAAAACAACATAAATACAATTTAATAAAGCATAGGATAAAACAACATAAATACAATTTAATAAAGCATAGGACAAAACAACATAAATACAACTTAATAACGCATAGGATAAAACAACATAAATACAATTTAATGAAACATAGGATAAACAACATAAATACAATTTAATAAAGCATAGGACAAAACAACATAAATACAATTTGATAAAGCATAGTTTAAAACAACATAAATACAATTTAATAAAGCATAGTTTAAAACAACATAAATACAATTTAATAAAGCATAGTTTAAAACAACATAAATACAATTTAATAAAGCATAGTTTAAAACAACATAAATACAATTTAATAAAGCATAGTTTAAAACAACATAAATACAATTTAATAAAGCATTAGATAAAACAACATGAATATAATTTAGTAAAGCATAAGATAAAACAACATGAATACAATTTAATAAAGCATAGTTTAAAACAACATAAATACAATTTAATAAAGCATAGTTTAAAACAACATAAATACAATTTAATAAAGCATAGTTTAAAACAACATAAATACAATTTAATAAAGCATTAGATAAAACAACATGAATATAATTTAGTAAAGCATAAGATAAAACAACATGAATACAATTTAATAAAGCATAGTTTAAAACAACATAAATACAATTTAATAAAGCATAGTTTAAAACAACATAAATACAATTTAATAAAGCATAGGATAAAACAACATAAATACAATTTAATAAAGCATAGGACAAAACAACATAAATACAATTTAATAAAGCATAGGATAAAACAACATAAATAAAATTTAATAAAGCATAGGATAAAACAACATAAATACAATTTAATGAAACATAGGATAAACAACATAAATACAATTTAATAAAGCATAGAAAAAAACAACATAAATACAATTTAATAAAGCATAGGATAAAACAACATAAATACAATTTAATGAAACATAGGATAAACAACATAAATACAATTTAATAAAGCATAGGACAAAACAACATAAATACAATTTAATAAAGCATAGGATAAAACAACATAAATACAATTTAATGAAACATAGGATAAACAAAATAAATACAATTTAATAAAGCATAGTTTAAAACAACATAAATACAATTTAATAAAGCATATGTTAAAACAACATGAATACAATTTAATAAAGCATAAGATAAAACAACATGAATATAATTTAGTAAAGCTTAAGATAAAACAACATGAATACAATTTGATAAAGCATAGGTTAAAACAACATAAATACAATTTAAGAAAGCATAGGATAAAACTACATAAATACATTTTAATAAAGCATAGGATAAAACAACATAAATACAATTTAATAAAGCATAGGTTAAAACAACATAAATACAATTTAATAAAGCATAGGACAAAACAACATAAATACAATTTAATAAAGCATAGGATAAAACAACATAAATACAATTTATAAAGCATAGGATAAAACAACATAAATACAATTTAATAAAGCATAGGATAAAACAACATAAATACAATTTAATAAAGCATAGGATAAAACAACATAAATACAATTTAATAAAGCATAGGTTAAAACAACATAAATGCAATTTAATAAAGCATAGGATAAAACAACATAAATACAATTTAATAAAGCATAGGAAAAAACAACATAAATACAATTGAATAAAGCATAGTTTAAAACAACATAAATACAATTTAATAAAGAATAGGATAAAACCACAGAAATACAATTTAATAAAGCATAGGATAAAACAACATAAATACAATTTAATAAAGCATAGGACAAAACAACATAAATACAATTTAATAAAGCATAGGATAAAACAACATAAATAAAATTTAATAAAGCATAGGATAAAACAACATAAATACAATTTAATGAAACATAGGATAAACAACATAAATACAATTTAATAAAGCATAGAAAAAAACAACATAAATACAATTTAATAAAGCATAGGATAAAACAACATAAATACAATTTAATGAAACATAGGATAAACAACATAAATACAATTTAATAAAGCATAGGACAAAACAACATAAATACAATTTAATAAAGCATAGGATAAAACAACATAAATACAATTTAATGAAACATAGGATAAACAAAATAAATACAATTTAATAAAGCATATGTTAAAACAACATGAATACAATTTAATAAAGCATAAGATAAAACAACATGAATATAATTTAGTAAAGCTTAAGATAAAACAACATGAATACAATTTAATAAAGCATAGGTTAAAACAACATAAATACAATTTAAGAAAGCATAGGATAAAACTACATAAATACATTTTAATAAAGCATAGGATAAAACAACATAAATACAATTTAATAAAGCATAGGTTAAAACAACATAAATACAATTTAATAAAGCATAGGACAAAACAACATAAATACAATTTAATAAAGCATAGGATAAAACAACATAAATACAATTTAATAAAGCATAGGATAAAACCACAGAAATACAATTTAATAAAGCATAGGATAAAACAACATAAATACAATTTAATAAAGCATAGGACAAAACAACATAAATACAACTTAATAACGCATAGGATAAAACAACATAAATACAATTTAATGAAACATAGGATAAACAACATAAATACAATTTAATAAAGCATAGGACAAAACAACATAAATACAATTTAATAAAGCATATCTTAAAACAACATAAATACAATTTGATAAAGCATAGTTTAAAACAACATAAATACAATTTAATAAAGCATAGTTTAAAACAACATAAATACAATTTAATAAAGCATAGTTTAAAACAACATAAATACAATTTAATAAAGCATAGGATAAAACCACAGAAATACTATTTAATAAAGCATAGGATAAAACAACATAAATACAATTTAATAAAGCATATGACAAAACAACATAAATACAATTTAATAAAGCATAGGATAAAACAACATAAATAAAATTTAATAAAGCATAGGATAAAACAACATAAATACAATTTAATGAAACATAGGATAAACAACATAAATACAATTTAATAAAGCATAGAAAAAACAACATAAATACAATTTAATAAAGCATAGGATATACAACATAAATACAATTTAATAAAGCATAGGGCAAAACAACATAAATACAATTTAATAAAGCATATGTTTAAACAACATAAATACAATTTAATAAAGCATAAGATAAAACAACATGAATATAATTTAGTAAAACATAAGATAAAACAACATGAATACAATTTAATAAAGCATAGGTTAAAACAACATAAATACAATTCAAGAAAGCATAGGATAAAACTACATAAATACATTTTAATAAAGCATAGGATAAAACAACATAAATACAATTTAATAAAGCATAGGTTAAAACAACATAAATACAATTTAATAAAGCATAGGACAAAACAACATAAATACAATTTAATAAAGCATAGGATAAAACAACATAAATACAATTTATAAAGCATAGGATAAAACAACATAAATACAATTTAATAAAGCATTGGATAAAACAACATAAATACAATTTAATAAAGCATAGGATAAAACAACATAAATACAATTTAATCAAGCATAGGCTAAAACAACATAAATACACTTTAATAAAGCATAGGATAAAACAAATTAAATACTATTTAATAAAGCATAGGATAAAACAACGTAAATACTTTTTAATAAAGCATAGGATAAAACCACATAAATACAATTTAATAAAGCATAGGATAAAACAACATAAATAAAATTTAATAAAGCATAGGTTAAAACAACATAAATACAATTTAATAAAGCATAGGATAAAACAACATAAATACAATTTAATAAATCATAGGATAAAACAACATAAATACAATTTAATAAAGCACAGGATAAAACAACATAAATAAAATTTAAAAAAGCATAGGATAAAACAACATAAATAAAATTTAATAAAGCATAGGATAAAACAACGTAAATACAATTTAATAAAGCATAGGATAAAACAACATAAATAAAATTTAATAAAGCATAGGATAAAACAACATAAATACAATTTAATAAAGCATAGGATAAAACAACATAAATAAAATTTAATAAAGCATAGGATAAAACAACATAAATAAAATTTAATAAAGCATAGGATAAAACAACGTAAATACAATTTAATAAAGCATAGGATAAAACAACATAAATACAATTTAATAAAGCATAGGATAAAACAACATAAATACAATTTAATAAAGCATAGGATAAAACAACATAAATACAATTTAATAAAGCATAGTTTAAAACAACATAAATACAATTTAATAAAGCATAGGATAAAACCACAGAAATACAATTTAATAAAGCATAGGATAAAACAACATAAATACAATTTAATAAAGCATAGGACAAAACAACATAAATACAATTTAATAACGCATAGGATAAAACAACATAAATTCAATTTAATGAAACATAGGATAAACAACATAAATACAATTTAATAAAGCATAGGCCAAAAAAACATAAATACAATTTAATAAAGCATATGTTAAAACAACATAAATACAATTTAATAAAGCATAGTTTAAAACAACATAAATACAATTTAATAAAGCATAGTTTAAAACAACATAAATACAATTTAATAAAGCATAGTTTAAAACAACATAAATACAATTTAATAAAGCATAGTTTAAAACAACATAAATGCAATTTAATAAAGCATAGGATAAAACCACAGAAATACAATTTAATAAAGCATAGGATAAAACAACATAAAAACAATTTAATAAAGCATAGGACAAAAAACATAAATACAATTTAATAAAGCATAGGATAAAACAACATAAATACAATTTAATGAAACATAGGATAAACAACATAAATACAATTTAATAAAGCATAGGAAAAAACAACATAAATACAATTTAATAAAGCATAGGATAAAACAACATAAATACAATTTAATGAAACATAGGATATACAACATAAATACAATTTAATAAAGCATATGTTAAAACAACATAAATACAATTTAATAAAGCATAAGATAAAACAACATGAATATAATTTAGTAAAGCATAAGATAAAACAACATGAATACAATTTAATAAAGCATAGGTTAAAACAACATAAATACAATTCAAGAAAGCATAGGATAAAACTACATAAATACATTTTAATAAAGCATAGGATAAAACAACATAAACACAATTTAATAAAGCATAGGTTAAAACAACATAAATACAATTTAATAAAGCATAGGACAAAACAACATAAATACAATTTAATAAAGCATAGGATAAAACAACATAAATACAATTTATAAAGCATAGGATAAAACAACATAAATACAATTTAATAAATCATAGGATAAAACAACATAAATACAATTTAATAAAGCATAGGATAAAACAACATAAATACAATGTAATCAAGCATAGGCTAAAACAACATAAATACACTTTAATAAAGCATAGGATAAAACAAATTAAATACAATTTAATAAAGCATAGGATAAAACAACATAAATTCAATTTAATAAAGCATAGGATAAAACAACATAAATACAATTTAATAAAGCATAGGATAAAACAACATAAATACAATTTAATAAAGCATAAGATAAAACAACATGAATACAGTTTAATAAAGCATAGGATAAAACAACGTAAATACTTTTTAATAAAGCATAGGATAAAACCACATAAATACAATTTAATAAAGCATAGGATAAAACAACATAAATAAAATTTAATAAAGCATAGGTTAAAACAACATAAATACAATTTAATAAATCATAGGATAAAACAACATAAATACAATTTAATAAAGCACAGGATAAAACAACATAAATAAAATTTAATAAAGCATAGGATAAAACAACATAAATACAATTTAATAAAGCATAGGATAAAACAACGTAAATACTTTTTAATAAAGCATAGTATAAAACCACATAAATACAATTTAATAAAGCATAGGATAAAACAACATAAATAAAATTTAATAAAGCTTAGGTTAAAACAACATAAATACAATTTAATAAAGCATAGGACAAAACAACATAAATACAATTTAATAAAGCATAGTTTAAAACAACATAAATACAATTTAATAAAGCATAGGATAAAACCACAGAAATACAATTTAATAAAGCATAGGATAAAACAACATAAATACAATTTAATAAAGCATAGGATAAAACAACATAAATACAATTTAATAAAGCATAGGATAAAACCACATAAATACAATTTAATAAAGCATAGGACAAAACAACATAAATACAATTTAATAACGCATAGGATAAAACAACATAAATACAATTTAATAAAGCATAGGACAAAACAACATAAATACAATTTAATAAAGCATAGGACAAAACAACATAAATACAATTTAATAAAGCATATGTTAAAACAACATAAATACAATTTAATAAAGCATAGTTTAAAACAACATAAATACAATTTAATAAAGCATAGTTTAAAACAACATAAATACAATTTAATAAAGCATAGTTTAAAACAACATAAATACAATTTAATAAAGCATAGTTTAAAACAACATAAATACAATTTAATAAAGCATTAGATAAAACAACATGAATATAATTTAGTAAAGCATAAGATAAAACAACATAAATACAATTTAATAAAGCATAGGATAAAACCACAGAATACAATTTAATAAAGCATAGGATAAAACAACATAAATACAATTTAATAAAGCATAGGACAAAACAACATAAATACAATTTAATAAAGCATAGGATAAAACAACATAAATACAATTTAATGAAACTTAGGATAAACAACATAAATACAATTTAATAAAGCATAGGAAAAAACAACATAAATACAATTTAATAAAGCATAGGATAAAACAACATAAATACAATTTAATGAAACATAGGATATACAACATAAATACAATTTAATAAAGCATAGGGCAAAACAACATAAATACAATTTAATAAAGCATATGTTAAAACAACATAAATACAATTTAATAAAGCATAAGATAAAACAACATGAATACAATTTAGTAAAGCATAAGATAAAACAACATGAATACAATTTAATAAAGCATAGGTTAAAACAACATAAATACAATTCAAGAAAGCATAGGATAAAACTACATAAATACATTTTAATAAAGCATAAGATAAAACCACATGAATACAATTTAATAAAGCATAGGTTAAAACAACATAAATACAATTCAAGAAAGCATAGGATAAAACAACATAAATACAATTTAATAAAGCATAAGATAAAACAACATAAATACAATTTAATAAAGCATAGGATAAAACAACATAAATACAATTTAATAAAGCATAGGATAAAACAACATAAATACAATTTAATAAAGCATAGGATAAAACAACATAAATACAATTTAATAAAGCATAGGATAAAACAACATATATAAAATTTAATAAAGCATAGGTTAAAACAACATAAATACAATTTAATAAAGCATAGGACAAAACAACATAAATACAATTTAATAAAGCATAGTTTAAAACAACATAAATACAATTTAATAAAGCATAGGATAAAACCACAGAAATGCAATTTAATAAAGCATAGGATAAAACAACATAAATACAATTTAATAAAGCATAGGATAAAACAACATAAATACAATTTAATAAAGCATAGGATAAAACCACATAAATACAATTTAATAAAGCATAGGACAAAACAACATAAATACAATTTAATAACGCATAGGATAAAACAACATAAATACAATTTAATAAAGCATAGGACAAAACAACATAAATACAATTTAATAAAGCATAGGACAAAACAACATAAATACAATTTAATAAAGCATATGTTAAAACAACATAAATACAATTTAATAAAGCATAGTTTAAAACAACATAAATACAATTTAATAAAGCATAGTTTAAAACAACATAAATACAATTTAATAAAGCATAGTTTAAAACAACATAAATACAATTTAATAAAGCATTGTTTAAAACAACATAAATACAATTTAATAAAGCATTAGATAAAACAACATGAATATAATTTAGTAAAGCATAAGATAAAACAACATAAATACAATTTAATAAAGCATAGGATAAAACCACAGAATACAATTTAATAAAGCATAGGATAAAACAACATAAATACAATTTAATAAAGCATAGGACAAAACAACATAAATACAATTTAATAAAGCATAGGATAAAACAACATAAATACAATTTAATGAAACTTAGGATAAACAACATAAATACAATTTAATAAAGCATATGTTAAAACAACATAAATACAATTTAATAAAGCATAAGATAAAACAACATGAATACAATTTAGTAAAGCATAAGATAAAACAACATGAATTACAATTTAATAAAGCATAGGTTAAAACAACATAAATACAATTCAAGAAAGCATAGGATAAAACTACATAAATACATTTTAATAAAGCATAGGATAAAACAACATAAATACAATTTAATAAAGCATAGGTTAAAACAACATAAATACAATTTAATAAAGCATAGGACAAAACAACATAAATACAATTTAATAAAGCATAGGATAAAACAACATAAATACAATTTATAAAGCATAGGATAAAACAACATAAATACAATTTAATAAAGCATAGGATAAAACAACATAAATACAATTTAATAAAACATAGGATAAAACAACATAAATACAATTTAATCAAGCATAGGCTAAAACAACATAAATACAATTTAATAAAGCATAGGATAAAACCACATAAATACAATTTAATAAAGCATAGGACAAAACAACATAAATACAATTTAATAACGCATAGGATAAAACAACATAAATACAATTTAATAAAGCATAGGACAAAACAACATAAATACAATTTAATAAAGCATAGGACAAAACAACATAAATACAATTTAATAAAGCATATGTTAAAACAACATAAATACAATTTAATAAAGCATAGCTTAAAACAACATAAATACAATTTAATAAAGCATAGTTTAAAACAACATAAATACAATTTAATAAAGCATAGTTTAAAACAACATAAATACAATTTAATAAAGCATTGTTTAAAACAACATAAATACAATTTAATAAAGCATTAGATAAAACAACATGAATATAATTTAGTAAAGCATAAGATAAAACAACATAAATACAATTTAATAAAGCATAGGATAAAACCACAGAATACAATTTAATAAAGCATAGGATAAAACAACATAAATACAATTTAATAAAGCATAGGACAAAACAACATAAATACAATTTAATAAAGCATAGGATAAAACAACATAAATACAATTTAATGAAACTTAGGATAAACAACATAAATACAATTTAATAAAGCATATGTTAAAACAACATAAATACAATTTAATAAAGCATAAGATAAAACAACATGAATACAATTTAGTAAAGCATAAGATAAAACAACATAAATTACAATTTAATAAAGCATAGGTTAAAACAACATAAATACAATTCAAGAAAGCATAGGATAAAACTACATAAATACATTTTAATAAAGCATAGGATAAAACAACATAAATACAATTTAATAAAGCATAGGTTAAAACAACATAAATACAATTTAATAAAGCATAGGACAAAACAACATAAATACAATTTAATAAAGCATAGGATAAAACAACATAAATACAATTTATAAAGCATAGGATAAAACAACATAAATACAATTTAATAAAGCATAGGATAAAACAACATAAATACAATTTAATAAAACATAGGATAAAACAACATAAATACAATTTAATCAAGCATAGGCTAAAACAACATAAATACACTTTAATAAAGCATAGGATAAAACAAATTAAATACAATTTAGTAATGCATAGGATAAAACAACATAAATTCAATTTAATAAAGCATAGGATAAAACAACATAAATACAATTTAATAAAGCATAGGATAAAACAACATAAATACAATTTAATAAAGCATAAGATAAAACAACATGAATACAATTTAATAAAGCATAGGATAAAACAACGTAAATACAATTTAATAAATCATAGGATAAAACAACATAAATACAATTTAATAAAGCACAGGATAAAACAACATAAATAAAATTTAATAAAGCATAGGATAAAACAACATGAATACAATTTAAAAAAGCATAGGATAAAACAACGTAAATACTTTTTAATAAAGCATAGGATAAAACCACATAAATACAATTTAATAAAGCATAGGATAAAACAACATAAATAAAATTTAATAAAGCATAGGTTAAAACAACATAAATACAATTTAATAAAGCATAGGACAAAACAACATAAATACAATTTAATAAAGCATAGTTTAAAACAACATAAATACAATTTAATAAAGCATAGGATAAAACCACAGAAATACAATTTAATAAAGCATAGGATAAAACAACATAAATACAATTTAATAAAGCATAGGACAAAACAACATAAATACAATTTAATAACGCATAGGATAAAACAACATAAATACAATTTAATGAAACATAGGATAAACAACATAAATACAATTTAATAAAGCATAGGATAAAACAACATAAATACAATTTAATAAAGCATAGGATAAAACAACATAAATACAATTTAATAAAGCATAGGATAAAACAACATATATAAAATTTAATAAAGCATAGGTTAAAACAACATAAATACAATTTAATAAAGCATAGGACAAAACAACATAAATACAATTTAATAAAGCATAGTTTAAAACAACATAAATACAATTTAATAAAGCATAGGATAAAACCACAGAAATACAATTTAATAAAGCATAGGATAAAACAACATAAATACAATTTAATAAAGCATAGGATAAAACAACATAAATACAATTTAATAAAGCATAGGATAAAACCACATAAATACAATTTAATAAAGCATAGGACAAAACAACATAAATACAATTTAATAACGCATAGGATAAAACAACATAAATACAATTTAATAAAGCATAGGACAAAACAACATAAATACAATTTAATAAAGCATAGGACAAAACAACATAAATACAATTTAATAAAGCATATGTTAAAACAACATAAATACAATTTAATAAAGCATAGTTTAAAACATCATAAATACAATTTAATAAAGCATAGTTTAAAACAACATAAATACAATTTAATAAAGCATAGTTTAAAACAACATAAATACAATTTAATAAAGCATAGTTTAAAACAACATAAATACAATTTAATAAAGCATTAGATAAAACAACATGAATATAATTTAGTAAAGCATAAGATAAAACAACATAAATACAATTTATAAAGCATAGGATAAAACAACATAAATACAATTTAATAAAACATAGGATAAAACAACATAAATACAATTTAATCAAGCATAGGCTAAAACATCATAAATACACTTTAATAAAGCATAGGATAAAACAAATTAAATACAATTTAGTAATGCATAGGATAAAACAACATAAATTCAATTTAATAAAGCATAGGATAAAACAACATAAATACAATTTAATAAAGCATAGGATAAAACAACATAAATACAATTTAATAAAGCATAAGATAAAACAACATGAATACAATTTAATAAAGCATAGGATAAAACAACGTAAATACAATTTAATAAATCATAGGATAAAACAACATAAATACAATTTAATAAAGCACAGGATAAAACAACATAAATAAAATTTAATAAAGCATAGGATAAAACAACATGAATACAATTTAAAAAAGCATAGGATAAAACAACGTAAATACTTTTTAATAAAGCATAGGATAAAACAACATAAATAAAATTTAATAAAGCATAGGTTAAAACAACATAAATACAATTTAATAAAGCATAGGACAAAACAACATAAATACAATTTAATAAAGCATAGTTTAAAACAACATAAATACAATTTAATAAAGCATAGGATAAAACCACAGAAATACAATTTAATAAAGCATAGGATAAAACAACATAAATACAATTTAATAAAGCATAGGACAAAACAACATAAATACAATTTAATAACGCATAGGATAAAACAACATAAATACAATTTAATGAAACATAGGATAAACAACATAAATACAATTTAATAAAGCATAGGACAAAACAACATAAATACAATTTAATAAAGCATATGTTAAAACAACATAAATACAATTTAATAAAGCATAGTTTAAAACAACATAAATACAATTTAATAAAGCATAGTTTAAAACAACATAAATACAATTTAATAAAGCATAATTAAAACAACATAAATACAATTTAATAAAGCATAGGACAAAACAACATAAATACAATTTAATAAAGCATAGGATAAAACAACATAAATACAATTTATAAAGCATAGGATAAAACAACATAAATAAAATTTAATAAAGCATTGGATAAAACAACATAAATACAATTTAATAAAGCATAGGATAAAACAACATCAATACAATTTAATCAAGCATAGGCTAAAACAACATAAATACACTTTAATAAAGCATAGGATAAAACAAATTAAATACAATTTAATAAAGCATAGGATAAAACAACGTAAATACTTTTTAATAAAGCATAGGATAAAACCACATAAATACAATTTAATAAAGCATAGGATAAAACAACATAAATAAAATTTAATAAAGCATAGGTTAAAACAACATAAATACAATTTAATAAAGCATAGGATAAAACAACATAAATACAATTTAATAAATCATAGGATAAAACAACATAAATACAATTTAATAAAGCATAGTTTAAAACAACATAAATACAATTTAATAAAGCATAGGATAAAACCACAGAAATACAATTTAATAAAGCATAGGATAAAACAACATAAATACAATTTAATAAAGCATAGGACAAAACAATATAAATACAATTTAATAACGCATAGGATAAAACAACATAAATTCAATTTAATGAAACATAGGATAAACAACATAAATACAATTTAATAAAGCATAGGACAAAAAAACATAAATACAATTTAATAAAGCATATGTTAAAACAACATAAATACAATTTAATAAAGCATAGTTTAAAACAACATAAATACAATTTAATAAAGCATAGTTTAAAACAACATAAATACAATTTAATAAAGCATAGTTTAAAACAACATAAATAAAATTTAATAAAGCATAGGATAAAACAACATAAATACAATTTAATGAAACATAGGATATACAACATAAATACAATTTAATAAAGCATATGTTAAAACAACATAAATACAATTTAATAAAGCATAAGATAAAACAACATGAATATAATTTAGTAAAGCATAAGATAAAACAACATGAATACAATTTAATAAAGCATAGGTTAAAACAACATAAATACAATTCAAGAAAGCATAGGATAAAACTACATAAATACATTTTAATAAAGCATAGGATAAAACAACATAAATACAATTTAATAAAGCATAGGTTAAAACAACATAAATACAATTTAATAAAGCATAGGACAAAACAACATAAATACAATTTAATAAAGCATAGGATAAAACAACATAAATACAATTTATAAAGCATAGGATAAAACAACATAAATACAATTTAATAAATCATAGGATAAAACAACATAAATACAATTTAATAAAGCATAGGATAAAACAACATAAATACAATGTAATCAAGCATAGGCTAAAACAACATAAATACACTTTAATAAAGCATAGGATAAAACAAATTAAATACAATTTAATAAAGCATAGGATAAAACAACATAAATTCAATTTAATAAAGCATAGGATAAAACAACATAAATACAATTTAATAAAGCATAGGATAAAACAACATAAATACAATTTAATAAAGCATAAGATAAAACAACATGAATACAGTTTAATAAAGCATAGGATAAAACAACGTAAATACTTTTTAATAAAGCATAGGATAAAACCACATAAATACAATTTAATAAAGCATAGGATAAAACAACATAAATAAAATTTAATAAAGCATAGGTTAAAACAACATAAATACAATTTAATAAATCATAGGATAAAACAACATAAATACAATTTAATAAAGCACAGGATAAAACAACATAAATAAAATTTAATAAAGCATAGGATAAAACAACATAAATACAATTTAATAAAGCATAGGATAAAACAACGTAAATACTTTTTAATAAAGCATAGTATAAAACCACATAAATACAATTTAATAAAGCATAGGATAAAACAACATAAATAAAATTTAATAAAGCTTAGGTTAAAACAACATAAATACAATTTAATAAAGCATAGGATAAAACAACATAAATACAATTTAATAAATCATAGGATAAAACAACATAAATACAATTTAATAAAGCACAGGATAAAACAACATAAATACAATTTAATAAAGCATAGGATAAAACAACATAAATAAAATTTAATAAAGCATAGGATAAAACAACGTAAATACAATTTAATAAAGCATAGGATAAAACAACATAAATAAAATTTAATAAAGCATAGGATAAAACAACATAAATACAATTTAATAAAGCATAGGATAAAACAACGTAAATACAATTTAATAAAGCATAGGTTAAAACAGCATAAATGCAATTTAATAAAGCATAGGATAAAACAACATAATTACAATTTAATAAAGCATAGGATAAAACAACATAAATAAAATTTAATAACGCATAGGATAAAACAACATAAATACAATTTAATAAAGCATAAGATAAAACAACATAAATACAATTTAATAAAGCATAGGATAAAACAACATAAATACAATTTAATAAAGCATAGGATAAAACAACATAAATTCAATTTAATAAAGCATAGGATAAAACAACATAAATACAATTTAATAAAGCATAGGATAAAACAACATAAATACAATTTAATAAAGCATAAGATAAAACAACATGAATACAATTTAATAAAGCATAGGATAAAACAACGTAAATACAATTTAATAAATCATAGGATAAAACAACATAAATACAATTTAATAAAGCACAGGATAAAACAACATAAATAAAATTTAATAAAGCATAGGATAAAACAACATGAATACAATTTAAAAAAGCATAGGATAAAACAACGTAAATACTTTTTAATAAAGCATAGGATAAAACCACATAAATACAATTTAATAAAGCATAGGATAAAACAACATAAATAAAATTTAATAAAGCATAGGTTAAAACAACATAAATACAATTTAATAAAGCATAGGACAAAACAACATAAATACAATTTAATAAAGCATAGTTTAAAACAACATAAATACAATTTAATAAAGCATAGGACAAAACAACATAAATACAATTTAATAACGCATAGGATAAAACAACATAAATACAATTTAATGAAACATAGGATAAACAACATAAATACAATTTAATAAAGCATAGGACAAAACCACAGAAATACAATTTAATAAAGCATAGGATAAAACAACATAAATACAATTTAATAAAGCATAGGACAAAACAACATAAATACAATTTAATAACGCATAGGATAAAACAACATAAATACAATTTAATGAAACATAGGATAAACAACATAAATACAATTTAATAAAGCATAGGACAAAACAACATAAATACAATTTAATAAAGCATATGTTAAAACAACATAAATACAATTTAATAAAGCATAGTTTAATACAACATAAATACAATTTAATAAAGCATAGTTTAAAACAACATAAATACAATTTAATAAAGCATAGTTTAAAACAACATAAATACAATTTAATAAAGCATAATTAAAACAACATAAATACAATTTAATAAAGCATAGGACAAAACAACATAAATACAATTTAATAAAGCATAGGATAAAACAACATAAATACAATTTATAAAGCATAGGATAAAACAACATAAATACAATTTAATAAAGCATTGGATAAAACAACATAAATACAATTTAATAAAGCATAGGATAAAACAACATCAATACAATTTAATCAAGCATAGGCTAAAACAACATAAATACACTTTAATAAAGCATAGGATAAAACAAATTAAATACAATTTAATAAAGCTTAGGATAAAACAACGTAAATACTTTTTAATAAAGCATAGGATAAAACCACATAAATACAATTTAATAAAGCATAGGATAAAACAACATAAATAAAATTTAATAAAGCATAGGTTAAAACAACATAAATACAATTTAATAAAGCATAGGATAAAACAACATAAATACAATTTAATAAATCATAGGATAAAACAACATAAATACAATTTAATAAAGCATAGTTTAAAACAACATAAATACAATTTAATAAAGCATAGGATAAAACCACAGAAATACAATTTAATAAAGCATAGGATAAAACAACATAAATACAATTTAATAAAGCATAGGACAAAACAACATAAATACAATTTAATAACGCATAGGATAAAACAACATAAATTCAATTTAATGAAACATAGGATAAACAACATAAATACAATTTAATAAAGCATAGGACAAAAAAACATAAATACAATTTAATAAAGCATATGTTAAAACAACATAAATACAATTTAATAAAGCATAGTTTAAAACAACATAAATACAATTTAATAAAGCATAGTTTAAAACAACATAAATACAATTTAATAAATCATAGGATAAAACAACATAAATACAATTTAATAAAGCATAGTTTAAAACAACATAAATACAATTTAATAAAGCATAGGATAAAACCACAGAAATACAATTTAATAAAGCATAGGATAAAACAACATAAATACAATTTAATAAAGCATAGGACAAAACAACATAAATACAATTTAATAACGCATAGGATAAAACAACATAAATTCAATTTAATGAAACATAGGATAAACAACATAAATACAATTTAATCAAGCATAGGCTAAAACAACATAAATACACTTTAATAAAGCATAGGATAAAACAAATTAAATACAATTTAGTAATGCATAGGATAAAACAACATAAATTCAATTTAATAAAGCATAGGATAAAACAACATAAATACAATTTAATAAAGCATAGGATAAAACAACATAAATACAATTTAATAAAGCATAAGATAAAACAACATGAATACAATTTAATAAAGCATAGGATAAAACAACGTAAATACAATTTAATAAATCATAGGATAAAACAACATAAATACAATTTAATAAAGCACAGGATAAAACAACATAAATAAAATTTAATAAAGCATAGGATAAAACAACATGAATACAATTTAAAAAAGCATAGGATAAAACAACGTAAATACTTTTTAATAAAGCATAGGATAAAACCACATAAATACAATTTAATAAAGCATAGGATAAAACAACATAAATAAAATTTAATAAAGCATAGGTTAAAACAACATAAATACAATTTAATAAAGCATAGGACAAAACAACATAAATACAATTTAATAAAGCATAGCTTAAAACAACATAAATACAATTTAATAAAGCATAGTTTAAAACAACATAAATACAATTTAATAAAGCATAGTTTAAAACAACATAAATACAATTTAATAAAGCATTGTTTAAAACAACATAAATACAATTTAATAAAGCATTAGATAAAACAACATGAATATAATTTAGTAAAGCATAAGATAAAACAACATAAATACAATTTAATAAAGCATAGGATAAAACCACAGAATACAATTTAATAAAGCATAGGATAAAACAACATAAATACAATTTAATAAAGCATAGGACAAAACAACATAAATACAATTTAATAAAGCATAGGATAAAACAACATAAATACAATTTAATGAAACTTAGGATAAACAACATAAATACAATTTAATAAAGCATACGTTAAAACAACATAAATACAATTTAATAAAGCATAAGATAAAACAACATGAATACAATTTAGTAAAGCATAAGATAAAACAACATGAATTACAATTTAATAAAGCATAGGTTAAAACAACATAAATACAATTCAAGAAAGCATAGGATAAAACTACATAAATACATTTTAATAAAGCATAGGATAAAACAACATAAATACAATTTAATAAAGCATAGGTTAAAACAACATAAATACAATTTAATAAAGCATAGGACAAAACAACATAAATACAATTTAATAAAGCATAGGATAAAACAACATAAATACAATTTATAAAGCATAGGATAAAACAACATAAATACAATTTAATAAAGCATAGGATAAAACAACATAAATACAATTTAATAAAACATAGGATAAAACAACATAAATACAATTTAATCAAGCATAGGCTAAAACAACATAAATACACTTTAATAAAGCATAGGATAAAACAAATTAAATACAATTTAGTAATGCATAGGATAAAACAACATAAATTCAATTTAATAAAGCATAGGATAAAACAACATAAATACAATTTAATAAAGCATAGGATAAAACAACATAAATACAATTTAATAAAGCATAAGATAAAACAACATGAATACAATTTAATAAAGCATAGGATAAAACAACGTAAATACAATTTAATAAATCATAGGATAAAACAACATAAATACAATTTAATAAAGCACAGGATAAAACAACATAAATAAAATTTAATAAAGCATAGGATAAAACAACATGAATACAATTTAAAAAAGCATAGGATAAAACAACGTAAATACTTTTTAATAAAGCATAGGATAAAACCACATAAATACAATTTAATAAAGCATAGGATAAAACAACATAAATAAAATTTAATAAAGCATAGGTTAAAACAACATAAATACAATTTAATAAAGCATAGGACAAAACAACATAAATACAATTTAATAAAGCATAGTTTAAAACAACATAAATACAATTTAATAAAGCATAGGATAAAACCACAGAAATACAATTTAATAAAGCATAGGATAAAACAACATAAATACAATTTAATAAAGCATAGGACAAAACAACATAAATACAATTTAATAACGCATAGGATAAAACAACATAAATACAATTTAATGAAACATAGGATAAACAACATAAATACAATTTAATAAAGCATAGGATAAAACAACATAAATACAATTTAATAAAGCATAGGATAAAACAACATAAATACAATTTAATAAAGCATAGGATAAAACAACATATATAAAATTTAATAAAGCATAGGTTAAAACAACATAAATACAATTTAATAAAGCATAGGACAAAACAACATAAATACAATTTAATAAAGCATAGTTTAAAACAACATAAATACAATTTAATAAAGCATAGGATAAAACCACAGAAATACAATTTAATAAAGCATAGGATAAAACAACATAAATACAATTTAATAAAGCATAGGATAAAACAACATAAATACAATTTAATAAAGCATAGGATAAAACCACATAAATACAATTTAATAAAGCATAGGACAAAACAACATAAATACAATTTAATAACGCATAGGATAAAACAACATAAATACAATTTAATAAAGCATAGGACAAAACAACATAAATACAATTTAATAAAGCATAGGACAAAACAACATAAATACAATTTAATAAAGCATATGTTAAAACAACATAAATACAATTTAATAAAGCATAGTTTAAAACATCATAAATACAATTTAATAAAGCATAGTTTAAAACAACATAAATACAATTTAATAAAGCATAGTTTAAAACAACATAAATACAATTTAATAAAGCATAGTTTAAAACAACATAAATACAATTTAATAAAGCATTAGATAAAACAACATGAATATAATTTAGTAAAGCATAAGATAAAACAACATAAATACAATTTAATAAAGCATAGGATAAAACCACAGAATACAATTTAATAAAGCATAGGATAAAACAACATAAATACAATTTAATAAAGCATAGGACAAAACAACATAAATACAATTTAATAAAGCATAGGATAAAACAACATAAATACAATTTAATGAAACTTAGGATAAACAACATAAATACAATTTAATAAAGCATATGTTAAAACAACATAAATACAATTTAATAAAGCATAAGATAAAACAACATGAATACAATTTAGTAAAGCATAAGATAAAACAACATGAATACAATTTAATAAAGCATAGGTTAAAACAACATAAATACAATTCAAGAAAGCATAGGATAAAACTACATAAATACATTTTAATAAAGCATAGGATAAAACAACATAAATACAATTTAATAAAGCATAGGTTAAAACAACATAAATACAATTTAATAAAGCATAGGACAAAACAACATAAATACAATTTAATAAAGCATAGGATAAAACAACATAAATACAATTTATAAAGCATAGGATAAAACAACATAAATACAATTTAATAAAGCATAGGATAAAACAACATAAATACAATTTAATAAAACATAGGATAAAACAACATAAATACAATTTAATCAAGCATAGGCTAAAACATCATAAATACACTTTAATAAAGCATAGGATAAAACAAATTAAATACAATTTAGTAATGCATAGGATAAAACAACATAAATTCAATTTAATAAAGCATAGGATAAAACAACATAAATACAATTTAATAAAGCATAGGATAAAACAACATAAATACAATTTAATAAAGCATAAGATAAAACAACATGAATACAATTTAATAAAGCATAGGATAAAACAACGTAAATACAATTTAATAAATCATAGGATAAAACAACATAAATACAATTTAATAAAGCACAGGATAAAACAACATAAATAAAATTTAATAAAGCATAGGATAAAACAACATGAATACAATTTAAAAAAGCATAGGATAAAACAACGTAAATACTTTTTAATAAAGCATAGGATAAAACAACATAAATAAAATTTAATAAAGCATAGGTTAAAACAACATAAATACAATTTAATAAAGCATAGGACAAAACAACATAAATACAATTTAATAAAGCATAGTTTAAAACAACATAAATACAATTTAATAAAGCATAGGATAAAACCACAGAAATACAATTTAATAAAGCATAGGATAAAACAACATAAATACAATTTAATAAAGCATAGGACAAAACAACATAAATACAATTTAATAACGCATAGGATAAAACAACATAAATACAATTTAATGAAACATAGGATAAACAACATAAATACAATTTAATAAAGCATAGGACAAAACAACATAAATACAATTTAATAAAGCATATGTTAAAACAACATAAATACAATTTAATAAAGCATAGTTTAAAACAACATAAATACAATTTAATAAAGCATAGTTTAAAACAACATAAATACAATTTAATAAAGCATAATTAAAACAACATAAATACAATTTAATAAAGCATAGGACAAAACAACATAAATACAATTTAATAAAGCATAGGATAAAACAACATAAATACAATTTATAAAGCATAGGATAAAACAACATAAATAAAATTTAATAAAGCATTGGATAAAACAACATAAATACAATTTAATAAAGCATAGGATAAAACAACATCAATACAATTTAATCAAGCATAGGCTAAAACAACATAAATACACTTTAATAAAGCATAGGATAAAACAAATTAAATACAATTTAATAAAGCATAGGATAAAACAACGTAAATACTTTTTAATAAAGCATAGGATAAAACCACATAAATACAATTTAATAAAGCATAGGACAAAACAACATAAATACAATTTAATAAAGCATAGGATAAAACAACATAAATACAATTTATAAAGCATAGGATAAAACAACATAAATACAATTTAATAAAGCATAGGATAAAACAACATAAATACAATTTAATAAAACATAGGATAAAACAACATAAATACAATTTAATCAAGCATAGGCTAAAACAACATAAATACACTTTAATAAAGCATAGGATAAAACAAATTAAATACAATTTAGTAATGCATAGGATAAAACAACATAAATTCAATTTAATAAAGCATAGGATAAAACAACATAAATACAATTTAATAAAGCATAGGATAAAACAACATGAATACAATTTAATAAAGCATAGGATAAAACAACGTAAATACAATTTAATAAATCATAGGATAAAACAACATAAATACAATTTAATAAAGCACAGGATAAAACAACATAAATAAAATTTAATAAAGCATAGGATAAAACAACATGAATACAATTTAAAAAAGCATAGGATAAAACAACGTAAATACTTTTTAATAAAGCATAGGATAAAACCACATAAATACAATTTAATAAAGCATAGGATAAAACAACATAAATAAAATTTAATAAAGCATAGGTTAAAACAACATAAATACAATTTAATAAAGCATAGGACAAAACAACATAAATACAATTTAATAAAGCATAGTTTAAAACAACATAAATACAATTTAATAAAGCATAGGATAAAACCACAGAAATACAATTTAATAAAGCATAGGATAAAACAACATAAATACAATTTAATAAAGCATAGGACAAAACAACATAAATACAATTTAATAACGCATAGGATAAAACAACATAAATACAATTTAATGAAACATAGGATAAACAACATAAATACAATTTAATAAAGCATAGGATAAAACAACATAAATACAATTTAATAAAGCATAGGATAAAACAACATAAATACAATTTAATAAAGCATAGGATAAAACAACATATATAAAATTTAATAAAGCATAGGTTAAAACAACATAAATACAATTTAATAAAGCATAGGACAAAACAACATAAATACAATTTAATAAAGCATAGTTTAAAACAACATAAATACAATTTAATAAAGCATAGGATAAAACCACAGAAATACAATTTAATAAAGCATAGGATAAAACAACATAAATACAATTTAATAAAGCATAGGATAAAACAACATAAATACAATTTAATAAAGCATAGGATAAAACCACATAAATACAATTTAATAAAGCATAGGACAAAACAACATAAATACAATTTAATAACGCATAGGATAAAACAACATAAATACAATTTAATAAAGCATAGGACAAAACAACATAAATACAATTTAATAAAGCATAGGACAAAACAACATAAATACAATTTAATAAAGCATATGTTAAAACAACATAAATACAATTTAATAAAGCATAGTTTAAAACATCATAAATACAATTTAATAAAGCATAGTTTAAAACAACATAAATACAATTTAATAAAGCATAGTTTAAAACAACATAAATACAATTTAATAAAGCATAGTTTAAAACAACATAAATACAATTTAATAAAGCATTAGATAAAACAACATGAATATAATTTAGTAAAGCATAAGATAAAACAACATAAATACAATTTAATAAAGCATAGGATAAAACCACAGAATACAATTTAATAAAGCATAGGATAAAACAACATAAATACAATTTAATAAAGCATAGGACAAAACAACATAAATACAATTTAATAAAGCATAGGATAAAACAACATAAATACAATTTAATGAAACTTAGGATAAACAACATAAATACAATTTAATAAAGCATATGTTAAAACAACATAAATACAATTTAATAAAGCATAAGATAAAACAACATGAATACAATTTAGTAAAGCATAAGATAAAACAACATGAATACAATTTAATAAAGCATAGGTTAAAACAACATAAATACAATTCAAGAAAGCATAGGATAAAACTACATAAATACATTTTAATAAAGCATAGGATAAAACAACATAAATACAATTTAATAAAGCATAGGTTAAAACAACATAAATACAATTTAATAAAGCATAGGACAAAACAACATAAATACAATTTAATAAAGCATAGTTTAAAACAACATAAATACAATTTAATAAAGCATAGGATAAAACCACAGAAATACAATTTAATAAAGCATAGGATAAAACAACATAAATACAATTTAATAAAGCATAGGACAAAACAACATAAATACAATTTAATAACGCATAGGATAAAACAACATAAATACAATTTAATGAAACATAGGATAAACAACATAAATACAATTTAATAAAGCATAGGACAAAACAACATAAATACAATTTAATAAAGCATATGTTAAAACAACATAAATACAATTTAATAAAGCATAGTTTAAAACAACATAAATACAATTTAATAAAGCATAGTTTAAAACAACATAAATACAATTTAATAAAGCATAATTAAAACAACATAAATACAATTTAATAAAGCATAGGACAAAACAACATAAATACAATTTAATAAAGCATAGGATAAAACAACATAAATACAATTTATAAAGCATAGGATAAAACAACATAAATAAAATTTAATAAAGCATTGGATAAAACAACATAAATACAATTTAATAAAGCATAGGATAAAACAACATCAATACAATTTAATCAAGCATAGGCTAAAACAACATAAATACACTTTAATAAAGCATAGGATAAAACAAATTAAATACAATTTAATAAAGCATAGGATAAAACAACGTAAATACTTTTTAATAAAGCATAGGATAAAACCACATAAATACAATTTAATAAAGCATAGGACAAAACAACATAAATACAATTTAATAAAGCATAGGATAAAACAACATAAATACAATTTATAAAGCATAGGATAAAACAACATAAATACAATTTAATAAAGCATAGGATAAAACAACATAAATACAATTTAATAAAACATAGGATAAAACAACATAAATACAATTTAATCAAGCATAGGCTAAAACAACATAAATACACTTTAATAAAGCATAGGATAAAACAAATTAAATACAATTTAGTAATGCATAGGATAAAACAACATAAATTCAATTTAATAAAGCATAGGATAAAACAACATAAATACAATTTAATAAAGCATAGGATAAAACAACATAAATACAATTTAATAAAGCATAAGATAAAACAACATGAATACAATTTAATAAAGCATAGGATAAAACAACGTAAATACAATTTAATAAATCATAGGATAAAACAACATAAATACAATTTAATAAAGCACAGGATAAAACAACATAAATAAAATTTAATAAAGCATAGGATAAAACAACATGAATACAATTTAAAAAAGCATAGGATAAAACAACGTAAATACTTTTTAATAAAGCATAGGATAAAACCACATAAATACAATTTAATAAAGCATAGGATAAAACAACATAAATAAAATTTAATAAAGCATAGGTTAAAACAACATAAATACAATTTAATAAAGCATAGGACAAAACAACATAAATACAATTTAATAAAGCATAGTTTAAAACAACATAAATACAATTTAATAAAGCATAGGATAAAACCACAGAAATACAATTTAATAAAGCATAGGATAAAACAACATAAATACAATTTAATAAAGCATAGGACAAAACAACATAAATACAATTTAATAACGCATAGGATAAAACAACATAAATACAATTTAATGAAACATAGGATAAACAACATAAATACAATTTAATAAAGCATAGGATAAAACAACATAAATACAATTTAATAAAGCATAGGATAAAACAACATAAATACAATTTAATAAAGCATAGGATAAAACAACATATATAAAATTTAATAAAGCATAGGTTAAAACAACATAAATACAATTTAATAAAGCATAGGACAAAACAACATAAATACAATTTAATAAAGCATAGTTTAAAACAACATAAATACAATTTAATAAAGCATAGGATAAAACCACAGAAATACAATTTAATAAAGCATAGGATAAAACAACATAAATACAATTTAATAAAGCATAGGATAAAACAACATAAATACAATTTAATAAAGCATAGGATAAAACCACATAAATACAATTTAATAAAGCATAGGACAAAACAACATAAATACAATTTAATAACGCATAGGATAAAACAACATAAATACAATTTAATAAAGCATAGGACAAAACAACATAAATACAATTTAATAAAGCATAGGACAAAACAACATAAATACAATTTAATAAAGCATATGTTAAAACAACATAAATACAATTTAATAAAGCATAGTTTAAAACATCATAAATACAATTTAATAAAGCATAGTTTAAAACAACATAAATACAATTTAATAAAGCATAGTTTAAAACAACATAAATACAATTTAATAAAGCATAGTTTAAAACAACATAAATACAATTTAATAAAGCATTAGATAAAACAACATGAATATAATTTAGTAAAGCATAAGATAAAACAACATAAATACAATTTAATAAAGCATAGGATAAAACCACAGAATACAATTTAATAAAGCATAGGATAAAACAACATAAATACAATTTAATAAAGCATAGGACAAAACAACATAAATACAATTTAATAAAGCATAGGATAAAACAACATAAATACAATTTAATGAAACTTAGGATAAACAACATAAATACAATTTAATAAAGCATATGTTAAAACAACATAAATACAATTTAATAAAGCATAAGATAAAACAACATGAATACAATTTAGTAAAGCATAAGATAAAACAACATGAATACAATTTAATAAAGCATAGGTTAAAACAACATAAATACAATTCAAGAAAGCATAGGATAAAACTACATAAATACATTTTAATAAAGCATAGGATAAAACAACATAAATACAATTTAATAAAGCATAGGTTAAAACAACATAAATACAATTTAATAAAGCATAGGACAAAACAACATAAATACAATTTAATAAAGCATAGGATAAAACAACATAAATACAATTTATAAAGCATAGGATAAAACAACATAAATACAATTTAATAAAGCATAGGATAAAACAACATAAATACAATTTAATAAAACATAGGATAAAACAACATAAATACAATTTAATCAAGCATAGGCTAAAACATCATAAATACACTTTAATAAAGCATAGGATAAAACAAATTAAATACAATTTAGTAATGCATAGGATAAAACAACATAAATTCAATTTAATAAAGCATAGGATAAAACAACATAAATACAATTTAATAAAGCATAGGATAAAACAACATAAATACAATTTAATAAAGCATAAGATAAAACAACATGAATACAATTTAATAAAGCATAGGATAAAACAACGTAAATACAATTTAATAAATCATAGGATAAAACAACATAAATACAATTTAATAAAGCACAGGATAAAACAACATAAATAAAATTTAATAAAGCATAGGATAAAACAACATGAATACAATTTAAAAAAGCATAGGATAAAACAACGTAAATACTTTTTAATAAAGCATAGGATAAAACAACATAAATAAAATTTAATAAAGCATAGGTTAAAACAACATAAATACAATTTAATAAAGCATAGGACAAAACAACATAAATACAATTTAATAAAGCATAGTTTAAAACAACATAAATACAATTTAATAAAGCATAGGATAAAACCACAGAAATACAATTTAATAAAGCATAGGATAAAACAACATAAATACAATTTAATAAAGCATAGGACAAAACAACATAAATACAATTTAATAACGCATAGGATAAAACAACATAAATACAATTTAATGAAACATAGGATAAACAACATAAATACAATTTAATAAAGCATAGGACAAAACAACATAAATACAATTTAATAAAGCATATGTTAAAACAACATAAATACAATTTAATAAAGCATAGTTTAAAACAACATAAATACAATTTAATAAAGCATAGTTTAAAACAACATAAATACAATTTAATAAAGCATAGGACAAAACAACATAAATACAATTTAATAACGCATAGGATAAAACAACATAAATACAATTTAATGAAACATAGGATAAACAACATAAATACAATTTAATAAAGCATAGGACAAAACCACAGAAATACAATTTAATAAAGCATAGGATAAAACAACATAAATACAATTTAATAAAGCATAGGACAAAACAACATAAATACAATTTAATAACGCATAGGATAAAACAACATAAATACAATTTAATGAAACATAGGATAAACAACATAAATACAATTTAATAAAGCATAGGACAAAACAACATAAATACAATTTAATAAAGCATATGTTAAAACAACATAAATACAATTTAATAAAGCATAGTTTAATACAACATAAATACAATTTAATAAAGCATAGTTTAAAACAACATAAATACAATTTAATAAAGCATAGTTTAAAACAACATAAATACAATTTAATAAAGCATAATTAAAACAACATAAATACAATTTAATAAAGCATAGGACAAAACAACATAAATACAATTTAATAAAGCATAGGATAAAACAACATAAATACAATTTATAAAGCATAGGATAAAACAACATAAATACAATTTAATAAAGCATTGGATAAAACAACATAAATACAATTTAATAAAGCATAGGATAAAACAACATCAATACAATTTAATCAAGCATAGGCTAAAACAACATAAATACACTTTAATAAAGCATAGGATAAAACAAATTAAATACAATTTAATAAAGCTTAGGATAAAACAACGTAAATACTTTTTAATAAAGCATAGGATAAAACCACATAAATACAATTTAATAAAGCATAGGATAAAACAACATAAATAAAATTTAATAAAGCATAGGTTAAAACAACATAAATACAATTTAATAAAGCATAGGATAAAACAACATAAATACAATTTAATAAATCATAGGATAAAACAACATAAATACAATTTAATAAAGCATAGTTTAAAACAACATAAATACAATTTAATAAAGCATAGGATAAAACCACAGAAATACAATTTAATAAAGCATAGGATAAAACAACATAAATACAATTTAATAAAGCATAGGACAAAACAACATAAATACAATTTAATAACGCATAGGATAAAACAACATAAATTCAATTTAATGAAACATAGGATAAACAACATAAATACAATTTAATAAAGCATAGGACAAAAAAACATAAATACAATTTAATAAAGCATATGTTAAAACAACATAAATACAATTTAATAAAGCATAGTTTAAAACAACATAAATACAATTTAATAAAGCATAGTTTAAAACAACATAAATACAATTTAATAAATCATAGGATAAAACAACATAAATACAATTTAATAAAGCATAGTTTAAAACAACATAAATACAATTTAATAAAGCATAGGATAAAACCACAGAAATACAATTTAATAAAGCATAGGATAAAACAACATAAATACAATTTAATAAAGCATAGGACAAAACAACATAAATACAATTTAATAACGCATAGGATAAAACAACATAAATTCAATTTAATGAAACATAGGATAAACAACATAAATACAATTTAATCAAGCATAGGCTAAAACAACATAAATACACTTTAATAAAGCATAGGATAAAACAAATTAAATACAATTTAGTAATGCATAGGATAAAACAACATAAATTCAATTTAATAAAGCATAGGATAAAACAACATAAATACAATTTAATAAAGCATAGGATAAAACAACATAAATACAATTTAATAAAGCATAAGATAAAACAACATGAATACAATTTAATAAAGCATAGGATAAAACAACGTAAATACAATTTAATAAATCATAGGATAAAACAACATAAATACAATTTAATAAAGCACAGGATAAAACAACATAAATAAAATTTAATAAAGCATAGGATAAAACAACATGAATACAATTTAAAAAAGCATAGGATAAAACAACGTAAATACTTTTTAATAAAGCATAGGATAAAACCACATAAATACAATTTAATAAAGCATAGGATAAAACAACATAAATAAAATTTAATAAAGCATAGGTTAAAACAACATAAATACAATTTAATAAAGCATAGGACAAAACAACATAAATACAATTTAATAAAGCATAGCTTAAAACAACATAAATACAATTTAATAAAGCATAGTTTAAAACAACATAAATACAATTTAATAAAGCATAGTTTAAAACAACATAAATACAATTTAATAAAGCATTGTTTAAAACAACATAAATACAATTTAATAAAGCATTAGATAAAACAACATGAATATAATTTAGTAAAGCATAAGATAAAACAACATAAATACAATTTAATAAAGCATAGGATAAAACCACAGAATACAATTTAATAAAGCATAGGATAAAACAACATAAATACAATTTAATAAAGCATAGGACAAAACAACATAAATACAATTTAATAAAGCATAGGATAAAACAACATAAATACAATTTAATGAAACTTAGGATAAACAACATAAATACAATTTAATAAAGCATATGTTAAAACAACATAAATACAATTTAATAAAGCATAAGATAAAACAACATGAATACAATTTAGTAAAGCATAAGATAAAACAACATGAATTACAATTTAATAAAGCATAGGTTAAAACAACATAAATACAATTCAAGAAAGCATAGGATAAAACTACATAAATACATTTTAATAAAGCATAGGATAAAACAACATAAATACAATTTAATAAAGCATAGGTTAAAACAACATAAATACAATTTAATAAAGCATAGGACAAAACAACATAAATACAATTTAATAAAGCATAGGATAAAACAACATAAATACAATTTATAAAGCATAGGATAAAACAACATAAATACAATTTAATAAAGCATAGGATAAAACAACATAAATACAATTTAATAAAACATAGGATAAAACAACATAAATACAATTTAATCAAGCATAGGCTAAAACAACATAAATACACTTTAATAAAGCATAGGATAAAACAAATTAAATACAATTTAGTAATGCATAGGATAAAACAACATAAATTCAATTTAATAAAGCATAGGATAAAACAACATAAATACAATTTAATAAAGCATAGGATAAAACAACATAAATACAATTTAATAAAGCATAAGATAAAACAACATGAATACAATTTAATAAAGCATAGGATAAAACAACGTAAATACAATTTAATAAATCATAGGATAAAACAACATAAATACAATTTAATAAAGCACAGGATAAAACAACATAAATAAAATTTAATAAAGCATAGGATAAAACAACATGAATACAATTTAAAAAAGCATAGGATAAAACAACGTAAATACTTTTTAATAAAGCATAGGATAAAACCACATAAATACAATTTAATAAAGCATAGGATAAAACAACATAAATAAAATTTAATAAAGCATAGGTTAAAACAACATAAATACAATTTAATAAAGCATAGGACAAAACAACATAAATACAATTTAATAAAGCATAGTTTAAAACAACATAAATACAATTTAATAAAGCATAGGATAAAACCACAGAAATACAATTTAATAAAGCATAGGATAAAACAACATAAATACAATTTAATAAAGCATAGGACAAAACAACATAAATACAATTTAATAACGCATAGGATAAAACAACATAAATACAATTTAATGAAACATAGGATAAACAACATAAATACAATTTAATAAAGCATAGGATAAAACAACATAAATACAATTTAATAAAGCATAGGATAAAACAACATAAATACAATTTAATAAAGCATAGGATAAAACAACATATATAAAATTTAATAAAGCATAGGTTAAAACAACATAAATACAATTTAATAAAGCATAGGACAAAACAACATAAATACAATTTAATAAAGCATAGTTTAAAACAACATAAATACAATTTAATAAAGCATAGGATAAAACCACAGAAATACAATTTAATAAAGCATAGGATAAAACAACATAAATACAATTTAATAAAGCATAGGATAAAACAACATAAATACAATTTAATAAAGCATAGGATAAAACCACATAAATACAATTTAATAAAGCATAGGACAAAACAACATAAATACAATTTAATAACGCATAGGATAAAACAACATAAATACAATTTAATAAAGCATAGGACAAAACAACATAAATACAATTTAATAAAGCATAGGACAAAACAACATAAATACAATTTAATAAAGCATATGTTAAAACAACATAAATACAATTTAATAAAGCATAGTTTAAAACATCATAAATACAATTTAATAAAGCATAGTTTAAAACAACATAAATACAATTTAATAAAGCATAGTTTAAAACAACATAAATACAATTTAATAAAGCATAGTTTAAAACAACATAAATACAATTTAATAAAGCATTAGATAAAACAACATGAATATAATTTAGTAAAGCATAAGATAAAACAACATAAATACAATTTAATAAAGCATAGGATAAAACCACAGAATACAATTTAATAAAGCATAGGATAAAACAACATAAATACAATTTAATAAAGCATAGGACAAAACAACATAAATACAATTTAATAAAGCATAGGATAAAACAACATAAATACAATTTAATGAAACTTAGGATAAACAACATAAATACAATTTAATAAAGCATATGTTAAAACAACATAAATACAATTTAATAAAGCATAAGATAAAACAACATGAATACAATTTAGTAAAGCATAAGATAAAACAACATGAATACAATTTAATAAAGCATAGGTTAAAACAACATAAATACAATTCAAGAAAGCATAGGATAAAACTACATAAATACATTTTAATAAAGCATAGGATAAAACAACATAAATACAATTTAATAAAGCATAGGTTAAAACAACATAAATACAATTTAATAAAGCATAGGACAAAACAACATAAATACAATTTAATAAAGCATAGGATAAAACAACATAAATACAATTTATAAAGCATAGGATAAAACAACATAAATACAATTTAATAAAGCATAGGATAAAACAACATAAATACAATTTAATAAAACATAGGATAAAACAACATAAATACAATTTAATCAAGCATAGGCTAAAACATCATAAATACACTTTAATAAAGCATAGGATAAAACAAATTAAATACAATTTAGTAATGCATAGGATAAAACAACATAAATTCAATTTAATAAAGCATAGGATAAAACAACATAAATACAATTTAATAAAGCATAGGATAAAACAACATAAATACAATTTAATAAAGCATAAGATAAAACAACATGAATACAATTTAATAAAGCATAGGATAAAACAACGTAAATACAATTTAATAAATCATAGGATAAAACAACATAAATACAATTTAATAAAGCACAGGATAAAACAACATAAATAAAATTTAATAAAGCATAGGATAAAACAACATGAATACAATTTAAAAAAGCATAGGATAAAACAACGTAAATACTTTTTAATAAAGCATAGGATAAAACAACATAAATAAAATTTAATAAAGCATAGGTTAAAACAACATAAATACAATTTAATAAAGCATAGGACAAAACAACATAAATACAATTTAATAAAGCATAGTTTAAAACAACATAAATACAATTTAATAAAGCATAGGATAAAACCACAGAAATACAATTTAATAAAGCATAGGATAAAACAACATAAATACAATTTAATAAAGCATAGGACAAAACAACATAAATACAATTTAATAACGCATAGGATAAAACAACATAAATACAATTTAATGAAACATAGGATAAACAACATAAATACAATTTAATAAAGCATAGGACAAAACAACATAAATACAATTTAATAAAGCATATGTTAAAACAACATAAATACAATTTAATAAAGCATAGTTTAAAACAACATAAATACAATTTAATAAAGCATAGTTTAAAACAACATAAATACAATTTAATAAAGCATAATTAAAACAACATAAATACAATTTAATAAAGCATAGGACAAAACAACATAAATACAATTTAATAAAGCATAGGATAAAACAACATAAATACAATTTATAAAGCATAGGATAAAACAACATAAATAAAATTTAATAAAGCATTGGATAAAACAACATAAATACAATTTAATAAAGCATAGGATAAAACAACATCAATACAATTTAATCAAGCATAGGCTAAAACAACATAAATACACTTTAATAAAGCATAGGATAAAACAAATTAAATACAATTTAATAAAGCATAGGATAAAACAACGTAAATACTTTTTAATAAAGCATAGGATAAAACCACATAAATACAATTTAATAAAGCATAGGATAAAACAACATAAATAAAATTTAATAAAGCATAGGTTAAAACAACATAAATACAATTTAATAAAGCATAGGATAAAACAACATAAATACAATTTAATAAATCATAGGATAAAACAACATAAATACAATTTAATAAAGCATAGTTTAAAACAACATAAATACAATTTAATAAAGCATAGGATAAAACCACAGAAATACAATTTAATAAAGCATAGGATAAAACAACATAAATACAATTTAATAAAGCATAGGACAAAACAACATAAATACAATTTAATAACGCATAGGATAAAACAACATAAATTCAATTTAATGAAACATAGGATAAACAACATAAATACAATTTAATAAAGCATAGGACAAAAAAACATAAATACAATTTAATAAAGCATATGTTAAAACAACATAAATACAATTTAATAAAGCATAGTTTAAAACAACATAAATACAATTTAATAAAGCATAGTTTAAAACAACATAAATACAATTTAATAAAGCATAGTTTAAAACAACATAAATAAAATTTAATAAAGCATAGGATAAAACAACATAAATACAATTTAATGAAACATAGGATATACAACATAAATACAATTTAATAAAGCATATGTTAAAACAACATAAATACAATTTAATAAAGCATAAGATAAAACAACATGAATATAATTTAGTAAAGCATAAGATAAAACAACATGAATACAATTTAATAAAGCATAGGTTAAAACAACATAAATACAATTCAAGAAAGCATAGGATAAAACTACATAAATACATTTTAATAAAGCATAGGATAAAACAACATAAATACAATTTAATAAAGCATAGGTTAAAACAACATAAATACAATTTAATAAAGCATAGGACAAAACAACATAAATACAATTTAATAAAGCATAGGATAAAACAACATAAATACAATTTAATAAAGCATATGTTAAAACAACATAAATACAATTTAATAAAGCATAGTTTAAAACAACATAAATACAATTTAATAAAGCATAGTTTAAAACAACATAAATACAATTTAATAAAGCATAGTTTAAAACAACATAAATAAAATTTAATAAAGCATAGTTTAAAACAACATAAATGCAATTTAATAAAGCATAGGATAAAACCACAGAAATACAATTTAATAAAGCATAGGATAAAACAACATAAAAACAATTTAATAAAGCATAGGACAAAAAACATAAATACAATTTAATAAAGCATAGGATAAAACAACATAAATACAATTTAATGAAACATAGGATAAACAACATAAATACAATTTAATAAAGCATAGGTAAAAACAAACATAAATACAATTTAATAAAGCATAGGATAAAACAACATAAATACAATTTAATGAAACATAGGATATACAACATAAATACAATTTAATAAAGCATAGGATAAAACAACATAAATACAATTTAATAAAGCATAGGATAAAACAACATAAATACAATTTAATAAAGCATAAGACAAAACAACATGAATACAGTTTAATAAAGAATAGGATAAAACAACGTAAATACTTTTTAATAAAGCATAGGATAAAACAACATAAATAAAATTTAATAAAGCTTAGGTTAAAACAACATAAATACAATTTAATAAAGCATAGGATAAAACAACATAAATACAATTTAATAAATCATAGGATAAAACAACATAAATACAATTTAATAAAGCACAGGATAAAACAACATAAATAAAATTTAATAAAGCATAGGATAAAACAACATAAATAAAATTTAATAAAGCATAGGATAAAACAACGTAAATACAATTTAATAAAGCATAGGATAAAACAACATAAATAAAATTTAATAAAGCATAGGATAAAACAACATAAATACAATTTAATAAAGCATAGGATAAAACAACGTAAATACAATTTAATAAAGCATAGGTTAAAACAGCATAAATGCAATTTAATAAAGCATAGGATAAAACAACATAATTACAATTTAATAAAGCATAGGATAAAACAACATAAATAAAATTTAATAAAGCATAGGATAAAACAACATAAATACAATTTAATAAAGCATAAGATAAAACAACATAAATACAATTTAATAAAGCATAGGATAAAACAACATAAATACAATTTAATAAAGCATAGGATAAAACAACATAAATACAATTTAATAAAGCATAGGATAAAACAACATAAATACAATTTAATAAAGCATAGGATAAAACAACATATATAAAATTTAATAAAGCATAGGTTAAAACAACATAAATACAATTTAATAAAGCATAGGACAAAACAACATAAATACAATTTAATAAAGCATAGTTTAAAACAACATGAATACAATTTAATAAAGCATAGGATAAAACCACAGAAATACAATTTAATAAAGAATAGTATAAAACAACATAAATACAATTTAATAAAGCATAGGATAAAACAACATAAATACAATTTAATAAAGCATAGGATAAAACCACATAAATACAATTTAATAAAGCATAGGACAAAACAACATAAATACAATTTAATAACGCATAGGATAAAACAACATAAATACAATTTAATAAAGCATAGGACAAAACAACATAAATACAATTTAATAAAGCATAGGACAAAACAACATAAATACAATTTAATAAAGCATATGTTAAAACAACATAAATACAATTTAATAAAGCATAGTTTAAAACAACATAAATACAATTTAATAAAGCATAGTTTAAAACAACATAAATACAATTTAATAAAGCATAGTTTAAAACAACATAAATACAATTTAATAAAGCATAGTTTAAAACAACATAAATACAATTTAATAAAGCATTAGATAAAACAACATGAATATAATTTAGTAAAGCATAAGATAAAACAACATAAATACAATTTAATAAAGCATAGGATAAAACCACAGAATACAATTTAATAAAGCATAGGATAAAACAACATAAATACAATTTAATAAAGCATAGGACAAAACAACATAAATACAATTTAATAAAGCATAGGATAAAACAACATAAATACAATTTAATGAAACTTAGGATAAACAACATAAATACAATTTAATAAAGCATAGGAAAAAACAACATAAATACAATTTAATAAAGCATAGGATAAAACAACATAAAAACAATTTAATAAAGCATAGGACAAAAAACATAAATACAATTTAATAAAGCATAGGATAAAACAACATAAATACAATTTAATGAAACATAGGATAAACAACATAAATACAATTTAATAAAGCATAGGAAAAAACAACATAAATACAATTTAATAAAGCATAGGATAAAACAACATAAATACAATTTAATGAAACATAGGATATACAACATAAATACAATTTAATAAAGCATATGTTAAAACAACATAAATACAATTTAATAAAGCATAAGATAAAACAACATGAATATAATTTAGTAAAGCATAAGATAAAACAACATGAATACAATTTAATAAAGCATAGGTTAAAACAACATAAATACAATTCAAGAAAGCATAGGATAAAACTACATAAATACATTTTAATAAAGCATAGGATAAAACAACATAAATACAATTTAATAAAGCATAGGTTAAAACAACATAAATACAATTTAATAAAGCATAGGACAAAACAACATAAATACAATTTAATAAAGCATAGGATAAACCAACATAAATACAATTTATAAAGCATAGGATAAAACAACATAAATACAATTTAATAAATCATAGGATAAAACAACATAAATACAATTTAATAAAGCATAGGATAAAACAACATAAATACAATGTAATCAAGCATAGGCTAAAACAACATAAATACACTTTAATAAAGCATAGGATAAAACAAATTAAATACAATTTAATAAAGCATAGGATAAAACAACATAAATTCAATTTAATAAAGCATAGGATAAAACAACATAAATACAATTTAATAAAGCATAAGATAAAACAACATGAATACAGTTTAATAAAGCATAGGATAAAACAACGTAAATACTTTTTAATAAAGCATAGGATAAAACCACATAAATACAATTTAATAAAGCATAGGATAAAACAACATAAATAAAATTTAATAAAGCATAGGTTAAAACAACATAAATACAATTTAATAAATCATAGGATAAAACAACATAATACAATTTAATAAAGCACAGGATAAAACAACATAAATAAAATTTAATAAAGCATAGGATAAAACAACATAAATACAATTTAATAAAGCATAGGATAAAACAACGTAAATACTTTTTAATAAAGCATAGTATAAAACCACATAAATACAATTTAATAAAGCATAGGATAAAACAACATAAATAAAATTTAATAAAGCTTAGGTTAAAACAACATAAATACAATTTAATAAAGCATAGGATAAAACAACATAAATACAATTTAATAAATCATAGGATAAAACAACATAAATACAATTTAATAAAGCACAGGATAAAACAACATAAATAAAATTTAATAAAGCATAGGATAAAACAACATAAATAAAATTTAATAAAGCATAGGATAAAACAACGTAAATACAATTTAATAAAGCATAGGATAAAACAACATAAATAAAATTTAATAAAGCATAGGATAAAACAACATAAATACAATTTAATAAAGCACAGGATAAAACAACATAAATAAAATTTAATAAAGCATAGGATAAAACAACATAAATAAAATTTAATAAAGCATAGGATAAAACAACGTAAATACAATTTAATAAAGCATAGGATAAAACAACATAAATAAAATTTAATAAAGCATAGGATAAAACAACATAAATACAATTTAATAAAGCATAGGATAAAACAACGTAAATACAATTTAATAAAGCATAGGTTAAAACAGCATAAATGCAATTTAATAAAGCACAGGATAAAACAACATAATTACAATTTAATAAAGCATAGGATAAAACAACATAAATAAAATTTAATAAAGCATAGGATAAAACAACATAAATACAATTTAATAAAGCATAAGATAAAACAACATAAATACAATTTAATAAAGCATAGGATAAAACAACATAAATACAATTTAATAAAGCATAGGATAAAACAACATAAATACAATTTAATAAAGCATAGGATAAAACAACATAAATACAATTTAATAAAGCATAGGATAAAACAACATATATAAAATTTAATAAAGCATAGGTTAAAACAACATAAATACAATTTAATAAAGCATAGGACAAAACAACATAAATACAATTTAATAAAGCATAGTTTAAAACAACATAAATACAATTTAATAAAGCATAGGATAAAACCACAGAAATACAATTTAATAACGCATAGGATAAAACAACATAAATACAATTTAATAAAGCATAGGATAAAACAACATAAATACAATTTAATAAAGCATAGGATAAAACCACATAAATACAATTTAATAAAGCATAGGACAAAACAACATAAATACAATTTAATAATGCATAGGATAAAACAACATAAATACAATTTAATAAAGCATAGGACAAAACAACATAAATACAATTTAATAAAGCATAGGACAAAACAACATAAATACAATTTAATAAAGCATATGTTAAAACAACATAAATACAATTTAATAAAGCATAGTTTAAAACAACATAAATACAATTTAATAAAGCATAGTTTAAAACAACATAAATACAATTTAATAAAGCATAGTTTAAAACAACATAAATACAATTTAATAAAGCATAGTTTAAAACAACATAAATACAATTTAATAAAGCATTAGATAAAACAACATGAATATAATTTAGTAAAGCATAAGATAAAACAACATAAATACAATTTAATAAAGCATAGGATAAAACCACAGAATACAATTTAATAAAGCATAGGATAAAACAACATAAATACAATTTAATAAAGCATAGGACAAAACAACATAAATACAATTTAATAAAGCATAGGATAAAACAACATAAATACAATTTAATGAAACTTAGGATAAACAACATAAATACAATTTAATAAAGCATAGGAAAAAACAACATAAATACAATTTAATAAAGCATAGGATAAAACAACATAAAAACAATTTAATAAAGCATAGGACAAAAAACATAAATACAATTTAATAAAGCATAGGATAAAACAACATAAATACAATTTAATGAAACATAGGATAAACAACATAAATACAATTTAATAAAGCATAGGAAAAAACAACATAAATACAATTTAATAAAGCATAGGATAAAACAACATAAATACAATTTAATGAAACATAGGATATACAACATAAATACAATTTAATAAAGCATATGTTAAAACAACATAAATACAATTTAATAAAGCATAAGATAAAACAACATGAATATAATTTAGTAAAGCATAAGATAAAACAACATGAATACAATTTAATAAAGCATAGGTTAAAACAACATAAATACAATTCAAGAAAGCATAGGATAAAACTACATAAATACATTTTAATAAAGCATAGGATAAAACAACATAAATACAATTTAATAAAGCATAGGTTAAAACAACATAAATACAATTTAATAAAGCATAGGACAAAACAACATAAATACAATTTAATAAAGAATAGGATAAAACAACATAAATACAATTTATAAAGCATAGGATAAAACAACATAAATACAATTTAATAAATCATAGGATAAAACAACATAAATACAATTTAATAAAGCATAGGATAAAACAACATAAATACAATGTAATCAAGCATAGGCTAAAACAACATAAATACACTTTAATAAAGCATAGGATAAAACAAATTAAATACAATTTAATAAAGCATAGGATAAAACAACATAAATTCAATTTAATAAAGCATAGGATAAAACAACATAAATACAATTTAATAAAGCATAGGATAAAACAACATAAATACAATTTAATAAAGCATAAGATAAAACAACATGAATACAGTTTAATAAAGCATAGGATAAAACAACGTAAATACTTTGGTGCTGGGGTGTGCACGCGTCTTCTTGTGCAAAGTGGCTTCGGAGAGAAGTGGCAGTTATTTCAGAGGCCATGACTAACATTCGTCTTCTTCTTCTCTTCCCACAGGTATATGCTCTGCATAATTCCCCTGCTCCTATGTATGCTGTCTGCTAATGCTCTGCTGACCCATCTCTCTGGTATATGCTCTGCATAATTCCCCTGCTCCTATGTATGCTGTCTGCTAATGCTCTGCTGACCCATCTCTCTGGTATATGCTCTGCATAATTCCCCTGCTCCTATGTATGCTGTCTGCTAATGCTCTGCTGACCCATCTCTCTGGTATATGCTCTGCATAATTCCCCTGCTCCTATGTATGCTGTCTGCTAATGCTCTGCTGGACCCGTCTCTCTGGTATATGCTCTGCATAATTCCCCTGCTCCTATGTATGCTGTCTGCTAATGCTCTGCTGACCCATCTCTCTGGTATATGCTCTGCATAATTCCCCTGCTCCTATGTATGCTGTCTGCTAATGCTCTGCTGACCCATCTCTCTGGTATATGCTCTGCATAATTCCCCTGCTCCTATGTATGCTGTCTGCTAATGCTCTGCTGACCCATCTCTCTGGTATATGCTCTGCATAATTCCCCTGCTCCTATGTATGCTGTCTGCTAATGCTCTGCTGACCCATCTCTCTGGTATATGCTCTGCATAATTCCCCTGCTCCTATGTATGCTGTCTGCTAATGCTCTGCTGACCCATCTCTCTGGTATATGCTCTGCATAATTCCCCTGCTCCTATGTATGCTGTCTGCTAATGCTCTGCTGACCCATCTCTCTGGTATATGCTCTGCATAATTCCCCTGCTCCTATGTATGCTGTCTGCTAATTCTCTGCTGACCCATCTCTCTGGTATATGCTCTGCATAATTCCCCTGCTCCTATGTATGCTGTCTGCTAATGCTCTGCTGACCCATCTCTCTGGTATATGCTCTGCATAATTCCCCTGCTCCTATGTATGCTGTCTGCTAATGCTCTGCTGACCCATCTCTCTGGTATATGCTCTGCATAATTCCCCTGCTCCTATGTATGCTGTCTGCTAATGCTCTGCTGACCCATCTCTCTGGTATATGCTCTGCATAATTCCCCTGCTTCATCTGTCCCACTCCAATCAATATTCACATATGTTTCTTCTTTCCCCACTATATACCTTATCTGATTTTTAGAGGTGTTAAACTGCAGAGACTTGTGTCCTGGCTCTGTCTTTGATCACCCAGCCATCTCCTGTTCAAATGACCAGCTGTTAATTTATCCACAAGCCGGTCCCACAATGCCCTACACCTGATATAGTTTAATGTGGCCTATATATTTAGACTCTCTGTAAGGGGTGCACGCGTGCTGGGGTGTGCACGCGTCTTCTTGTGCAAAGTGGCTTCGGAGAGAAGTGGCAGTTATTTCAGAGGCAGTTAGTCGGGGCAGGAGTCAGGTAACAAACACTTTGACCACTTACTCTCCATTAACTATGTTTCTGTTAGCTCTCACTTTTTCCTCTATAGTCCTCCACTTTCTAATAACCCCTCAAATCCCTACACCAAGTAAGAAACTCTTCATCTCTCCCTCTATTCTCCCCATTCATCTCACCTCCTCCTCCAAATTATTCCTCAGCATTCAATCCTGGATCTCCAAACACAGACAACCACCTCATGCTCTCTCTTGCTCCCACCTGCTAACACTTTCTCTGCTCCTCCTCACTGCTGGAGATATCTCTCCAAATCCTGGTCCTCCTCGCCATATCCCCACAGTCACTTCTACCTCCTATCCACGACCTTCCTCAAACTGTCGCAACCCTTCTAACCTCATACCCATCCAACTAATACCCACCTCCTCAGCTATACTAACAGGAGCTCTATGGAACGCTCGCTCTGTCTGCAACAAACTTTCCTTCATCCACGATCTTTTCATTACAAACAAACTCTCCTTCCTCGCCATCACTGAAACCTGGCTCACCCCCTCTGACACAGCCTCCCCAGCTGCCCTTTCATATGGCGGATTCCACCTTTCCCACACCCCCCGCCCCAATGGCAAACATGGTGGAGGCGTAGGTTTCCTCCTATCGGAACTCTGCGCTTTCACCAAAATCCCACTGCCACCCTCCGTTACACTCCCCTCTTTTGAGGTGCACTGTGTGCGCATCTATTCCCCCTCCAACCTCCAACTGGCCGTCGTTTACCGACCCCCAGGGCAAGCCACCACCTTCTTAGACCATTTCACTACCTGGCTGCTTCACTTCCTTTCCACTGACATCCCCACTATCATAATGGGTGACTTCAACATCCCCATTGACACTCCCCACTCGTCTGTCTCTAAGCTCCTATCCCTCACCTCCTCCTTTGGACTCACTCAATGGTCTTCCACACCCACCCACAAAGATGGCCACACACTGGACCTCATCTTCACCCGCCTCTGTTCCCTATCTAACCTCTCTAACTCACCACTCCCTCTCTCTGACCATAACCTCCTCACATTCTCTACCCTCTCCTCTCCGGGTGCACAATCCCCACTCCACAAACTCACACACCCTCGCAGAAATCTCAAACACCTTGACCTACACTCTCTCTCTGAATCCCTCCTTCCTCTCACAGACATAAATTCCTTGCACGATGCAGACGTTGCTGCTGCTTCATATAACACCACAATAGCTGCAGCTCTAGACTCGATCGCCCCTCTCACACACACCACACCTCGCACATTCAACAGGCAACCCTGGCACACTAAACTTACCAAAGAACTGCGCCGGGCCTCCAGGGTTGCGGAGCGGAGATGGAAAAGGTCTCACTCCATCGAGCACTTCATGGCATTCAAGCAATCCCTCACTAATTTCAAGTCCGCACTCACTACAGCAAAACAAACCTACTTCTCATCTCTCATATCCTCCCTATCTCACAACCCTAAACAGCTATTTAACACTTTCAACTCTCTCCTTCGTCCCCCAGCACCTCCTCCCTCTTCTCTCATCTCAGCCGACGACTTTGCCTCATTCTTCAAACAGAAGATTGACACCATCAGACAAAACTTTGGCCTAAAGTCCACACAACCCCTCCTCATATCTACTCAACCATCCTCCTCCAAACCCCACTTCTCCACCATTACAGAAGGTCAAGTCTCCTCTTTACTCTCCAAATCACACCTCACCACCTGCGAACTTGACCCAATCCCATCCCACCTCATCACTAACCTCACCTCAGTCTTCATCCCAACCCTAACCCACCTCTTCAATCTATCACTAACAACCGGAGTCTTCCCCTCATGTTTCAAACATGCCGCAATCACACCCATCCTCAAAAAGCCCTCCCTTGACCCTTCCTCTCTGACCAGCTACCGCCCCATATCACTTCTCCCCTTTGCCTCAAAACTTCTAGAACAACATGTCCACCTTGAACTGTCCTCCCACCTCTCCTCCTGCTCCCTCTTCGACCGTCTACAATCTGGCTTCCGACCGCATCACTCGACTGAAACTGCCCTGACCAAAGTCACAAACGACCTACTAAATGCCAAATCCAAGCGACACTACTCCATCCTCCTCCTTCTGGACCTGTCATCTGCCTTTGACACAGTGGACCATTCCCTCTTACTCCAGATTCTCTCATCTCTTGGCATCACGGACTTGGCTCTATCTTGGATCTCCTCATACTTAACAGACAGGACATTCAGCGTCTCCCACTCACGCACCACCTCCTCATCTCGCCCCCTATCTGTCGGTGTCCCCCAAGGTTCAGTTCTAGGACCCCTGCTCTTCTCCATCTACACCTTCGGCCTGGGACAGCTCATAGAGTCTCACGGCTTTCAGTATCACCTCTATGCTGACGACACACAGATCTACCTCTCTGGACCCGATATCTCCTCCCTACTAACCAGAATCCCACAATGTCTGTCCGCCATCTCATCCTTCTTCTCCGACAGGTTTCTAAAACTCAACATGGATAAAACAGAGTTCATCATCTTTCCACCCTCTCATTCACATCCCCCATCTGACCTATCCATCAACATCAATGGCTGTTCACTCTCCCCAGTCCCACAAGCTCGCTGCCTTGGGGTAACCCTGGACTCTGATCTCTCCTTCAAACCACATATTCAAGCCCTTTCCACCTCCTGCCGACTCCAACTCAAAAACATCTCCCGGATCCGTGCATTCCTCAGCAAAGACTCTGCAAAAACACTAGTGCATGCCCTCATCATATCCCGCCTCGACTACTGCAACCTCCTGCTCCGTGGCATCCCTTCCAACACTCTTGCACCTCTCCAATCTATCCTAAACTCTGCTGCTCGACTAATCCACCTGTCCCCCCGCTATTCCCCGGCCTCTCCTCTCTGTCAATCCCTTCACTGGCTCCCTATTGCCCAGAGAATTCAGTTCAAAACTCTAACCATGGCATACAAAGCCATCCACAACCTGTCTCCCCCATACATCTGTGACCTAGTCTCCCGGTACTTACCTGCACGCAACCTCCGATCCTCACAAGATCTCCTGCTCTACTCTCCTCTTATCTCCTCCTCCCACACTCGTATACAAGATTTCTCCCGTGCTTCCCCCCTACTCTGGAACTCTCTACCCCAACATATCAGACTCTCGCCGACCGTGGAAACCTTCAAAAGGAACCTGAAGACCCACCTCTTCCGACAAGCCTACAACCTGCAGTAAACACCACTGCACGACCAGCTCTACCCTCACCTACTGTATCCTCACCCATCCCTCGTAGACTGTGAGCCCTCGCGGGCAGGGTCCTCGCTCCTCCTGTACCAGTCGCTGACTCGTTTTGTTAAGATTATGTAAATGCTTTTGTTATGTATATCCCTATCACATGTAAAGCGCCATGGAATAAATGGCGCTATAATAATAAATAATAATAATAATAATAATAATACTTTTTAATAAAGCATAGGATAAAACCACATAAATACAATTTAATAAAGCATAGGATAAAACAACATAAATAAAATTTAATAAAGCATAGGTTAAAACAACATAAATACAATTTAATAAATCATAGGATAAAACAACATAAATACAATTTAATAAAGCACAGGATAAAACAACATAAATAAAATTTAATAAAGCATAGGATAAAACAACATAAATACAATTTAATAAAGCATAGGATAAAACAACGTAAATACTTTTTAATAAAGCATAGTATAAAACCACATAAATACAATTTAATAAAGCATAGGATAAAACAACATAAATAAAATTTAATAAAGCTTAGGTTAAAACAACATAAATACAATTTAATAAAGCATAGGATAAAACAACATAAATACAATTAATAAATCATAGGATAAAACAACATAAATACAATTTAATAAAGCACAGGATAAAACAACATAAATAAAATTTAATAAAGCATAGGATAAAACAACATAAATAAAATTTAATAAAGCATAGGATAAAACAACGTAAATACAATTTAATAAAGCATAGGATAAAACAACATAAATAAAATTTAATAAAGCATAGGATAAAACAACATAAATACAATTTAATAAAGCATAGGATAAAACAACGTAAATACAATTTAATAAAGCATAGGTTAAAACAGCATAAATGCAATTTAATAAAGCACAGGATAAAACAACATAATTACAATTTAATAAAGCATAGGATAAAACAACATAAATAAAATTTAATAAAGCATAGGATAAAACAACATAAATACAATTTAATAAAGCATAAGATAAAACAACATAAATACAATTTAATAAAGCATAGGATAAAACAACATAAATACAATTTAATAAAGCATAGGATAAAACAACATAAATACAATTTAATAAAGCATAGGATAAAACAACATAAATACAATTTAATAAAGCATAGTTTAATACAACATAAATACAATTTAATAAAGCATAGTTTAAAACAACATAAATACAATTTAATAAAGCATAGTTTAAAACAACATAAATACAATTTAATAAAGCATAATTAAAACAACATAAATACAATTTAATAAAGCATAGGACAAAACAACATAAATACAATTTAATAAAGCATAGGATAAAACAACATAAATACAATTTATAAAGCATAGGATAAAACAACATAAATACAATTTAATAAAGCATTGGATAAAACAACATAAATACAATTTAATAAAGCATAGGATAAAACAACATCAATACAATTTAATCAAGCATAGGCTAAAACAACATAAATACACTTTAATAAAGCATAGGATAAAACAAATTAAATACAATTTAATAAAGCATAGGATAAAACAACGTAAATACTTTTTAATAAAGCATAGGATAAAACCACATAAATACAATTTAATAAAGCATAGGATAAAACTACATAAATAAAATTTAATAAAGCATAGGTTAAAACAACATAAATACAATTTAATAAAGCATAGGATAAAACAACATAAATACAATTTAATAAATCATAGGATAAAACAACATAAATACAATTTAATAAAGCATAGTTTAAAACAACATAAATACAATTTAATAAAGCATAGGATAAAACCACAGAAATACAATTTAATAAAGCATAGGATAAAACAACATAAATACAATTTAATAAAGCATAGGACAAAACAACATAAATACAATTTAATAACGCATAGGATAAAACAACATAAATTCAATTTAATGAAACATAGGATAAACAACATAAATACAATTTAATAAAGCATAGGACAAAAAAACATAAATACAATTTAATAAAGCATATGTTAAAACAACATAAATACAATTTAATAAAGCATAGTTTAAAACAACATAAATACAATTTAATAAAGCATAGTTTAAAACAACATAAATACAATTTAATAAAGCATAGTTTAAAACAACATAAATGCAATTTAATAAAGCATAGGATAAAACCACAGAAATACAATTTAATAAAGCATAGGATAAAACAACATAAAAACAATTTAATAAAGCATAGGACAAAAAACATAAATACAATTTAATAAAGCATAGGATAAAACAACATAAATACAATTTAATGAAACATAGGATAAACAACATAAATACAATTTAATAAAGCATAGGAAAAAACAACATAAATACAATTTAATAAAGCATAGGATAAAACAACATAAATACAATTTAATGAAACATAGGATATACAACATAAATACAATTTAATAAAGCATATGTTAAAACAACATAAATACAATTTAATAAAGCATAAGATAAAACAACATGAATATAATTTAGTAAAGCATAAGATAAAACAACATGAATACAATTTAATAAAGCATAGGTTAAAACAACATAAATACAATTCAAGAAAGCATAGGATAAAACTACATAAATACATTTTAATAAAGCATAGGATAAAACAACATAAATACAATTTAATAAAGCATAGGTTAAAACAACATAAATACAATTTAATAAAGCATAGGACAAAACAACATAAATACAATTTAATAAAGCATAGGATAAAACAACATAAATACAATTTATAAAGCATAGGATAAAACAACATAAATACAATTTAATAAATCATAGGATAAAACAACATAAATACAATTTAATAAAGCATAGGATAAAACAACATAAATACAATGTAATCAAGCATAGGCTAAAACAACATAAATACACTTTAATAAAGCATAGGATAAAACAAATTAAATACAATTTAATAAAGCATAGGATAAAACAACATAAATTCAATTTAATAAAGCATAGGATAAAACAACATAAATACAATTTAATAAAGCATAGGATAAAACAACATAAATACAATTTAATAAAGCATAAGATAAAACAACATGAATACAGTTTAATAAAGCATAGGATAAAACAACGTAAATACTTTTTAATAAAGCATAGGATAAAACCACATAAATACAATTTAATAAAGCATAGGATAAAACAACATAAATAAAATTTAATAAAGCTTAGGTTAAAACAACATAAATACAATTTAATAAAGCATAGGATAAAACAACATAAATACAATTTAATAAATCATAGGATAAAACAACATAAATACAATTTAATAAAGCACAGGATAAAACAACATAAATAAAATTTAATAAAGCATAGGATAAAACAACATAAATAAAATTTAATAAAGCATAGGATAAAACAACGTAAATACAATTTAATAAAGCATAGGATAAAACAACATAAATAAAATTTAATAAAGCATAGGATAAAACAACATAAATACAATTTAATAAAGCACAGGATAAAACAACATAAATAAAATTTAATAAAGCATAGGATAAAACAACATAAATAAAATTTAATAAAGCATAGGATAAAACAACGTAAATACAATTTAATAAAGCATAGGATAAAACAACATAAATAAAATTTAATAAAGCATAGGATAAAACAACATAAATACAATTTAATAAAGCATAGGATAAAACAACGTAAATACAATTTAATAAAGCATAGGTTAAAACAGCATAAATGCAATTTAATAAAGCACAGGATAAAACAACATAATTACAATTTAATAAAGCATAGGATAAAACAACATAAATAAAATTTAATAAAGCATAGGATAAAACAACATAAATACAATTTAATAAAGCATAGGATAAAACAACATAAATACAATTTAATAAAGCATAGGATAAAACAACATATATAAAATTTAATAAAGCATAGGTTAAAACAACATAAATACAATTTAATAAAGCATAGGACAAAACAACATAAATACAATTTAATAAAGCATAGTTTAAAACAACATAAATACAATTTAATAAAGCATAGGATAAAACCACAGAAATACAATTTAATAAAGCATAGGATAAAACAACATAAATACAATTTAATAAAGCATAGGATAAAACAACATAAATACAATTTAATAAAGCATAGGATAAAACCACATAAATACAATTTAATAAAGCATAGGACAAAACAACATAAATACAATTTAATAACGCATAGGATAAAACAACATAAATACAATTTAATAAAGCATAGGACAAAACAACATAAATACAATTTAATAAAGCATAGGACAAAACAACATAAATACAATTTAATAAAGCATATGTTAAAACAACATAAATACAATTTAATAAAGCATAGTTTAAAACAACATAAATACAATTTAATAAAGCATAGTTTAAAACAACATAAATACAATTTAATAAAGCATAGTTTAAAACAACATAAATACAATTTAATAAAGCATAGTTTAAAACAACATAAATACAATTTAATAAAGCATTAGATAAAACAACATGAATATAATTTAGTAAAGCATAAGATAAAACAACATAAATACAATTTAATAAGCATAGGATAAAACCACAGAATACAATTTAATAAAGCATAGGATAAAACAACATAAATACAATTTAATAAAGCATAGGACAAAACAACATAAATACAATTTAATAAAGCATAGGATAAAACAACATAAATACAATTTAATGAAACTTAGGATAAACAACATAAATACAATTTAATAAAGCATAGGAAAAAACAACATAAATACAATTTAATAAAGCATAGGATAAAACAACATAAAAACAATTTAATAAAGCATAGGACAAAAAACATAAATACAATTTAATAAAGCATAGGATAAAACAACATAAATACAATTTAATGAAACATAGGATAAACAACATAAATACAATTTAATAAAGCATAGGAAAAAACAACATAAATACAATTTAATAAAGCATAGGATAAAACAACATAAATACAATTTAATGAAACATAGGATATACAACATAAATACAATTTAATAAAGCATATGTTAAAACAACATAAATGCAATTTAATAAAGCATAGGATAAAACCACAGAAATACAATTTAATAAAGCATAGGATAAAACAACATAAAAACAATTTAATAAAGCATAGGACAAAAAACATAAATACAATTTAATAAAGCATAGGATAAAACAACATAAATACAATTTAATGAAACATAGGATAAACAACATAAATACAATTTAATAAAGCATAGGAAAAAACAACATAAATACAATTTAATAAAGCATAGGATAAAACAACATAAATACAATTTAATGAAACATAGGATATACAACATAAATACAATTTAATAAAGCATATGTTAAAACAACATAAATACAATTTAATAAAGCATAAGATAAAACAACATGAATATAATTTAGTAAAGCATAAGATAAAACAACATGAATACAATTTAATAAAGCATAGGTTAAAACAACATAAATACAATTCAAGAAAGCATAGGATAAAACTACATAAATACATTTTAATAAAGCATAGGATAAAACAACATAAATACAATTTAATAAAGCATAGGTTAAAACAACATAAATACAATTTAATAAAGCATAGGACAAAACAACATAAATACAATTTAATAAAGCATAGGATAAAACAACATAAATACAATTTATAAAGCATAGGATAAAACAACATAAATACAATTTAATAAATCATAGGATAAAACAACATAAATACAATTTAATAAAGCATAGGATAAAACAACATAAATACAATGTAATCAAGCATAGGCTAAAACAACATAAATACACTTTAATAAAGCATAGGATAAAACAAATTAAATACAATTTAATAAAGCATAGGATAAAACAACATAAATTCAATTTAATAAAGCATAGGATAAAACAACATAAATACAATTTAATAAAGCATAGGATAAAACAACATAAATACAATTTAATAAAGCATAAGATAAAACAACATGAATACAGTTTAATAAAGCATAGGATAAAACAACGTAAATACTTTTTAATAAAGCATAGGATAAAACCACATAAATACAATTTAATAAAGCATAGGATAAAACAACATAAATAAAATTTAATAAAGCATAGGTTAAAACAACATAAATACAATTGAATAAATCATAGGATAAAACAACATAAATACAATTTAATAAAGCACAGGATAAAACAACATAAATAAAATTTAATAAAGCATAGGATAAAACAACATGAATACAATTTAATAAAGCATAGGATAAAACAACGTAAATACTTTTTAATAAAGCATAGTATAAAACCACATAAATACAATTTAATAAAGCATAGGATAAAACAACATAAATAAAATTTAATAAAGCTTAGGTTAAAACAACATAAATACAATTTAATATAGCATAGGATAAAACAACATAAATACAATTTAATAAATCATAGGATAAAACAACATAAATACAATTTAATAAAGCACAGGATAAAACAACATAAATACAATTTAATAAAGCATAGGATAAAACAACATAAATAAAATTTAATAAAGCATAGGATAAAACAACGTAAATACAATTTAATAAAGCATAGGATAAAACAACATAAATAAAATTTAATAAAGCATAGGATAAAACAACATAAATACAATTTAATAAAGCATAGGATAAAACAACGTAAATACAATTTAATAAAGCATAGGTTAAAACAGCATAAATGCAATTTAATAAAGCATAGGATAAAACAACATAATTACAATTTAATAAAGCATAGGATAAAACAACATAAATAAAATTTAATAACGCATAGGATAAAACAACATAAATACAATTTAATAAAGCATAAGATAAAACAACATAAATACAATTTAATAAAGCATAGGATAAAACAACATAAATACAATTTAATAAAGCATAGGATAAAACAACATAAATACAATTTAATAAAGCATAGGATAAAACAACATAAATACAATTTAATAAAGCATAGGATAAAACAACATATATAAAATTTAATAAAGCATAGGTTAAAACAACATAAATACAATTTAATAAAGCATAGGATAAAACAACATAAATACAATTTAATAAAGCATAAGATAAAACAACATGAATACAATTTAATAAAGCATAGGATAAAACAACGTAAATACAATTTAATAAATCATAGGATAAAACAACATAAATACAATTTAATAAAGCACAGGATAAAACAACATAAATAAAATTTAATAAAGCATAGGATAAAACAACATGAATACAATTTAAAAAAGCATAGGATAAAACAACGTAAATACTTTTTAATAAAGCATAGGATAAAACCACATAAATACAATTTAATAAAGCATAGGACAAAACAACATAAATACAATTTAATAAAGCATAGTTTAAAACAACATAAATACAATTTAATAAAGCATAGGATAAAACCACAGAAATACAATTTAATAAAGCATAGGATAAAACAACATAAATACAATTTAATAAAGCATAGGACAAAACAACATAAATACAATTTAAAAACGCATAGGATAAAACAACATAAATACAATTTAATGAAACATAGGATAAACAACATAAATACAATTTAATAAAGCATAGGACAAAACAACATAAATACAATTTAATAAAGCATATGTTAAAACAACATAAATACAATTTAATAAAGCATAGTTTAATACAACATAAATACAATTTAATAAAGCATAGTTTAAAACAACATAAATACAATTTAATAAAGCATAGTTTAAAACAACATAAATACAATTTAATAAAGCATAATTAAAACAACATAAATACAATTTAATAAAGCATAGGACAAAACAACATAAATACAATTTAATAAAGCATAGGATAAAACAACATAAATACAATTTATAAAGCATAGGATAAAACAACATAAATACAATTTAATAAAGCATTGGATAAAACAACATAAATACAATTTAATAAAGCATAGGATAAAACAACATCAATACAATTTAATCAAGCATAGGCTAAAACAACATAAATACACTTTAATAAAGCATAGGATAAAACAAATTAAATACAATTTAATAAAGCATAGGATAAAACAACGTAAATACTTTTTAATAAAGCATAGGATAAAACCACATAAATACAATTTAATAAAGCATAGGATAAAACAACATAAATAAAATTTAATAAAGCATAGGTTAAAACAACATAAATACAATTTAATAAAGCATAGGATAAAACAACATAAATACAATTTAATAAATCATAGGATAAAACAACATAAATACACTTTAATAAAGCATAGGATAAAACAAATTAAATACAATTTAATAAAGCATAGGATAAAACAACGTAAATACTTTTTAATAAAGCATAGGATAAAACCACATAAATACAATTTAATAAAGCATAGGATAAAACAACATAAATAAAATTTAATAAAGCATAGGTTAAAACAACATAAATACAATTTAATAAAGCATAGGATAAAACAACATAAATACAATTTAATAAATCATAGGATAAAACAACATAAATACAATTTAATAAAGCATAGTTTAATACAACATAAATACAATTTAATAAAGCATAGGATAAAACCACAGAAATACAATTTAATAAAGCATAGGATAAAACAACATAAATACAATTTAATAAAGCATAGGACAAAACAACATAAATACAATTTAATAACGCATAGGATAAAACAACATAAATTCAATTTAATGAAACATAGGATAAACAACATAAATACAATTTAATAAAGCATAGGACAAAAAAACATAAATACAATTTAATAAAGCATATGTTAAAACAACATAAATACAATTTAATAAAGCATAGTTTAAAACAACATAAATACAATTTAATAAAGCATAGTTTAAAACAACATAAATACAATTTAATAAAGCATAGTTTAAAACAACATAAATACAATTTAATAAAGCATAGTTTAAAACAACATAAATGCAATTTAATAAAGCATAGGATAAAACCACAGAAATACAATTTAATAAAGCATAGGATAAAACAACATAAAAACAATTTAATAAAGCATAGGACAAAAAACATAAATACAATTTAATAAAGCATAGGATAAAACAACGTAAATACAATTTAATAAAGCATAGGATAAAACAACATAAATAAAATTTAATAAAGCATAGGATAAAACAACATAAATACAATTTAATAAAGCATAGGATAAAACAACGTAAATACAATTTAATAAAGCATAGGTTAAAACAGCATAAATGCAATTTAATAAAGCACAGGAAAAAACAACATAATTACAATTTAATAAAGCATAGGATAAAACAACATAAATAAAATTTAATAAAGCATAGGATAAAACAACATAAATACAATTTAATAAAGCATAAGATAAAACAACATAAATACAATTTAATAAAGCATAGGATAAAACAACATAAATACAATTTAATAAAGCATAGGATAAAACAACATAAATACAATTTAATAAAGCATAGGATAAAACAACATAAATACAATTTATTAAAGCATAGTTTAATACAACATAAATACAATTTAATAAAGCATAGTTTAAAACAACATAAATACAATTTAATAAAGCATAATTAAAACAACATAAATACAATTTAATAAAGCATAGGACAAAACAACATAAATAAAATTTAATAAAGCATAGGATAAAACAACATAAATACAATTTATAAAGCATAGGATAAAACAACATAAATACAATTTAATAAAGCATTGGATAAAACAACATAAATACAATTTAATAAAGCATAGGATAAAACAACATCAATACAATTTAATCAAGCATAGGCTAAAACAACATAAATACACTTTAATAAAGCATAGGATAAAACAAATTAAATACAATTTAATAAAGCATAGGATAAAACAACGTAAATACTTTTTAATAAAGCATAGGATAAAACCACATAAATACAATTTAATAAAGCATAGGATAAAACAACATAAATAAAATTTAATAAAGCATAGGTTAAAACAACATAAATACAATTTAATAAAGCATAGGATAAAACAACATAAATACAATTTAATAAATCATAGGATAAAACAACATAAATACAATTTAATAAAGCATAGTTTAAAACAACATAAATACAATTTAATAAAGCATAGGATAAAACAACATAAATACAATTTAATAAAGCATAGGACAAAACAACATAAATACAATTTAATAACGCATAGGATAAAACAACATAAATTCAATTTAATGAAACATAGGATAAACAACATAAATACAATTTAATAAAGCATAGGACAAAAAAACATAAATACAATTTAATAAAGCATATGTTAAAACAACATAAATACAATTTAATAAAGCATAGTTTAAAACAACATAAATACAACTTAATAAAGCATAGTTTAAAACAACATAAATACAATTTAATAAAGCATAGTTTAAAACAACATAAATGCAATTTAATAAAGCATAGGATAAAACCACAGAAATACAATTTAATAAAGCATAGGATAAAACAACATAAAAACAATTTAATAAAGCATAGGACAAAAAACATAAATACAATTTAATAAAGCATAGGATAAAACAACATAAATACAATTTAATGAAACATAGGATAAACAACATAAATACAATTTAATAAAGCATAGGAAAAAACAACATAAATTCAATTTAATAAAGCATAGGATAAAACAACATAAATACAATTTAATAAAGCATAGGATAAAACAACATAAATACAATTTAATAAAGCATAAGATAAAACAACATGAATACAGTTTAATAAAGCATAGGATAAAACAACGTAAATACTTTTTAATAAAGCATAGGATAAAACCACATAAATACAATTTAATAAAGCATAGGATAAAACAACATAAATAAAATTTAATAAAGCATAGGTTAAAACAACATAAATACAATTTAATAAATCATAGGATAAAACAACATAAATACAATTTAATAAAGCACAGGATAAAACAACATAAATAAAATTTAATAAAGCATAGGATAAAACAACATAAATACAATTTAATAAAGCATAGGATAAAACAACGTAAATACTTTTTAATAAAGCATAGTATAAAACCACATAAATACAATTTAATAAAGCATAGGATAAAACAACATAAATAAAATTTAATAAAGCTTAGGTTAAAACAACATAAATACAATTTAATAAAGCATAGGATAAAACAACATAAATACAATTTAATAAATCATAGGATAAAACAACATAAATACAATTTAATAAAGCACAGGATAAAACAACATAAATACAATTTAATAAAGCATAGGATAAAACAACATAAATAAAATTTAATAAAGCATAGGATAAAACAACGTAAATACAATTTAATAAAGCATAGGATAAAACAAATTAAATACAATTTAGTAATGCATAGGATAAAACAACATAAATTCAATTTAATAAAGCATAGGATAAAACAACATAAATACAATTTAATAAAGCATAGGATAAAACAACATAAATACAATTTAATAAAGCATAAGATAAAACAACATGAATACAATTTAATAAAGCATAGGATAAAACAACGTAAATACAATTTAATAAATCATAGGATAAAACAACATAAATACAATTTAATAAAGCACAGGATAAAACAACATAAATAAAATTTAATAAAGCATAGGATAAAACAACATGAATATAATTTAAAAAAGCATAGGATAAAACAACGTAAATACTTTTTAATAAAGCATAGGATAAAACCACATAAATACAATTTAATAAAGCATAGGATAAAACAACATAAATAAAATTTAATAAAGCTTAGGTTAAAACAACATAAATACAATTTAATAAAGCATAGGATAAAACAACATAAATACAATTTAATAAATCATAGGATAAAACAACATAAATACAATTTAATAAAGCACAGGATAAAACAACATAAATAAAATTTAATAAAGCATAGGATAAAACAACATAAATAAAATTTAATAAAGCATAGGATAAAACAACGTAAATACAATTTAATAAAGCATAGGATAAAACAACATAAATAAAATTTAATAAAGCATAGGATAAAACAACATAAATACAATTTAATAAAGCACAGGATAAAACAACATAAATAAAATTTAATAAAGCATAGGATAAAACAACATAAATAAAATTTAATAAAGCATAGGATAAAACAACGTAAATACAATTTAATAAAGCATAGGATAAAACAACATAAATAAAATTTAATAAAGCATAGGATAAAACAACATAAATACAATTTAATAAAGCATAGGATAAAACAACGTAAATACAATTTAATAAAGCATAGGTTAAAACAGCATAAATGCAATTTAATAAAGCACAGGATAAAACAACATAATTACAATTTAATAAAGCATAGGATAAAACAACATAAATAAAATTTAATAAAGCATAGGATAAAACAACATAAATACAATTTAATAAAGCAAAAGATAAAACAACATAAATACAATTTAATAAAGCATAGGATAAAACAACATAAATACAATTTAATAAAGCATAGGATAAAACAACATAAATACAATTTAATAAAGCATAGGATAAAACAACATAAATACAATTTAATAAAGCATAGGATAAAACAACATATATAAAATTTAATAAAGCATAGGTTAAAACAACATAAATACAATTTAATAAAGCATAGGACAAAACAACATAAATACAATTTAATAAAGCATAGTTTAAAACAACATAAATACAATTTAATAAAGCATAGGATAAAACCACAGAAATACAATTTAATAAAGCATAGGATAAAACAACATAAATACAATTTAATAAAGCATAGGATAAAACAACATAAATACAATTTAATAAAGCATAGGATAAAACCACATAAATACAATTTAATAAAGCATAGGACAAAACAACATAAATACAATTTAATAACGCATAGGATAAAACAACATAAATACAATTTAATAAAGCATAGGACAAAACAACATAAATACAATTTAATAAAGCATAGGACAAAACAACATAAATACAATTTAATAAAGCATATGTTAAAACAACATAAATACAATTTAATAAAGCATAGTTTAAAACAACATAAATACAATTTAATAAAGCATAGTTTAAAACAACATAAATACAATTTAATAAAGCATAGTTTAAAACAACATAAATACAATTTAATAAAGCATAGTTTAAAACAACATAAATACAATTTAATAAAGCATTAGATAAAACAACATGAATATAATTTAGTAAAGCATAAGATAAAACAACATAAATACAATTTAATAAAGCATAGGATAAAACCACAGAATACAATTTAATAAAGCATAGGATAAAACAACATAAATACAATTTAATAAAGCATAGGACAAAACAACATAAATACAATTTAATAAAGCATAGGATAAAACAACATAAATACAATTTAATGAAACTTAGGATAAACAACATAAATAAAATTTAATAAAGCATAGGAAAAAACAACATAAATACAATTTAATAAAGCATAGGATAAAACAACATAAAAACAATTTAATAAAGCATAGGACAAAAAACATAAATACAATTTAATAAAGCATAGGATAAAACAACATAAATACAATTTAATGAAACATAGGATAAACAACATAAATACAATTTAATAAAGCATAGGAAAAAACAACATAAATACAATTTAATAAAGCATAGGATAAAACAACATAAATACAATTTAATGAAACATAGGATATACAACATAAATACAATTTAATAAAGCATATGTTAAAACAACATAAATACAATTTAATAAAGCATAAGATAAAACAACATGAATATAATTTAGTAAAGCATAAGATAAAACAACATGAATACAATTTAATAAAGCATAGGTTAAAACAACATAAATACAATTCAAGAAAGCATAGGATAAAACTACATAAATACATTTTAATAAAGCATAGGATAAAACAACATAAATACAATTTAATAAAGCATAGGTTAAAACAACATAAATACAATTTAATAAAGCATAGGACAAAACAACATAAATACAATTTAATAAAGAATAGGATAAAACAACATAAATACAATTTATAAAGCATAGGATAAAACAACATAAATACAATTTAATAAATCATAGGATAAAACAACATAAATACAATTTAATAAAGCATAGGATAAAACAACATAAATACAATGTAATCAAGCATAGGCTAAAACAACATAAATACACTTTAATAAAGCATAGGATAAAACAAATTAAATACAATTTAATAAAGCATAGGATAAAACAACATAAATTCAATTTAATAAAGCATAGGATAAAACAACATAAATACAATTTAATAAAGCATAGGATAAAACAACATAAATACAATTTAATAAAGCATAAGATAAAACAACATGAATACAGTTTAATAAAGCATAGGATAAAACAACGTAAATACTTTTTAATAAAGCATAGGATAAAACCACATAAATACAATTTAATAAAGCATAGGATAAAACAACATAAATAAAATTTAATAAAGCATAGGTTAAAACAACATAAATACAATTTAATAAATCATAGGATAAAACAACATAAATACAATTTAATAAAGCACAGGATAAAACAACATAAATAAAATTTAATAAAGCATAGGATAAAACAACATAAATACAATTTAATAAAGCATAGGATAAAACAACGTAAATACTTTTTAATAAAGCATAGTATAAAACCACATAAATACAATTTAATAAAGCATAGGATAAAACAACATAAATAAAATTTAATAAAGCTTAGGTTAAAACAACATAAATACAATTTAATAAAGCATAGGATAAAACAACATAAATACAATTAATAAATCATAGGATAAAACAACATAAATACAATTTAATAAAGCACAGGATAAAACAACATAAATAAAATTTAATAAAGCATAGGATAAAACAACATAAATAAAATTTAATAAAGCATAGGATAAAACAACGTAAATACAATTTAATAAAGCATAGGATAAAACAACATAAATAAAATTTAATAAAGCATAGGATAAAACAACATAAATACAATTTAATAAAGCATAGGATAAAACAACGTAAATACAATTTAATAAAGCATAGGTTAAAACAGCATAAATGCAATTTAATAAAGCACAGGATAAAACAACATAATTACAATTTAAAAAAGCATAGGATAAAACAACATAAATAAAATTTAATAAAGCATAGGATAAAACAACATAAATACAATTTAATAAAGCATAAGATAAAACAACATAAATACAATTTAATAAAGCATAGGATAAAACAACATAAATACAATTTAATAAAGCATAGGATAAAACAACATAAATACAATTTAATAAAGCATAGGATAAAACAACATAAATACAATTTAATAAAGCATAGTTTAATACAACATAAATACAATTTAATAAAGCATAGTTTAAAACAACATAAATACAATTTAATAAAGCATAGTTTAAAACAACATAAATACAATTTAATAAAGCATAATTAAAACAACATAAATACAATTTAATAAAGCATAGGACAAAACAACATAAATACAATTTAATAAAGCATAGGATAAAACAACATAAATACAATTTATAAAGCATAGGATAAAACAACATAAATACAATTTAATAAAGCATTGGATAAAACAACATAAATACAATTTAATAAAGCATAGGATAAAACAACATCAATACAATTTAATCAAGCATAGGCTAAAACAACATAAATACACTTTAATAAAGCATAGGATAAAACAAATTAAATACAATTTAATAAAGCATAGGATAAAACAACGTAAATACTTTTTAATAAAGCATAGGATAAAACCACATAAATACAATTTAATAAAGCATAGGATAAAACAACATAAATAAAATTTAATAAAGCATAGGTTAAAACAACATAAATACAATTTAATAAAGCATAGGATAAAACAACATAAATACAATTTAATAAATCATAGGATAAAACAACATAAATACAATTTAATAAAGCATAGTTTAAAACAACATAAATACAATTTAATAAAGCATAGGATAAAACCACAGAAATACAATTTAATAAAGCATAGGATAAAACAACATAAATACAATTTAATAAAGCATAGGACAAAACAACATAAATACAATTTAATAACGCATAGGATAAAACAACATAAATTCAATTTAATGAAACATAGGATAAACAACATAAATACAATTTAATAAAGCATAGGACAAAAAAACATAAATACAATTTAATAAAGCATATGTTAAAACAACATAAATACAATTTAATAAAGCATAGTTTAAAACAACATAAATACAATTTAATAAAGCATAGTTTAAAACAACATAAATACAATTTAATAAAGCATAGTTTAAAACAACATAAATACAATTTAATAAAGCATAGTTTAAAACAACATAAATGCAATTTAATAAAGCATAGGATAAAACCACAGAAATACAATTTAATAAAGCATAGGATAAAACAACATAAAAACAATTTAATAAAGCATAGGACAAAAAACATAAATACAATTTAATAAAGCATAGGATAAAACAACATAAATACAATTTAATGAAACATAGGATAAACAACATAAATACAATTTAATAAAGCATAGGAAAAAACAACATAAATACAATTTAATAAAGCATAGGATAAAACAACATAAATACAATTTAATGAAACATAGGATATACAACATAAATACAATTTAATAAAGCATATGTTAAAACAACATAAATACAATTTAATAAAGCATAAGATAAAACAACATGAATATAATTTAGTAAAGCATAAGATAAAACAACATGAATACAATTTAATAAAGCATAGGTTAAAACAACATAAATACAATTCAAGAAAGCATAGGATAAAACTACATAAATACATTTTAATAAAGCATAGGATAAAACAACATAAATACAATTTAATAAAGCATAGGTTAAAACAACATAAATACAATTTAATAAAGCATAGGACAAAGCAACATAAATACAATTTAATAAAGCATAGGATAAAACAACATAAATACAATTTATAAAGCATAGGATAAAACAACATAAATACAATTTAATAAATCATAGGATAAAACAACATAAATACAATTTAATAAAGCATAGGATAAAACAACATAAATACAATGTAATCAAGCATAGGCTAAAACAACATAAATACACTTTAATAAAGCATAGGATAAAACAAATTAAATACAATTTAATAAAGCATAGGATAAAACAACATAAATTCAATTTAATAAAGCATAGGATAAAACAACATAAATACAATTTAATAAAGCATAGGATAAAACAACATAAATACAATTTAATAAAGCATAAGATAAAACAACATGAATACAGTTTAATAAAGCATAGGATAAAACAACGTAAATACTTTTTAATAAAGCATAGGATAAAACCACATAAATACAATTTAATAAAGCATAGGATAAAACAACATAAATAAAATTTAATAAAGCATAGGTTAAAACAACATAAATACAATTTAATAAATCATAGGATAAAACAACATAAATACAATTTAATAAAGCACAGGATAAAACAACATAAATAAAATTTAATAAAGCATAGGATAAAACAACATAAATACAATTTAATAAAGCATAGGATAAAACAACGTAAATACTTTTTAATAAAGCACAGTATAAAACCACATAAATACAATTTAATAAAGCATAGGATAAAACAACATAAATAAAATTTAATAAAGCTTAGGTTAAAACAACATAAATACAATTTAATAAAGCATAGGATAAAACAACATAAATACAATTTAATAAATCATAGGATAAAACAACATAAATACAATTTAATAAAGCACAGGATAAAACAACATAAATACAATTTAATAAAGCATAGGATAAAACAACATAAATAAAATTTAATAAAGCATAGGATAAAACAACGTAAATACAATTTAATAAAGCATAGGATAAAACAACATAAATAAAATTTAATAAAGCATAGGATAAAACAACATAAATACAATTTAATAAAGCATAGGATAAAACAACGTAAATACAATTTAATAAAGCATAGGTTAAAACAGCATAAATGCAATTTAATAAAGCATAGGATAAAACAACATAATTACAATTTAATAAAGCATAGGATAAAACAACATAAATAAAATTTAATAACGCATAGGATAAAACAACATAAATACAATTTAATAAAGCATAAGATAAAACAACATAAATACAATTTAATAAAGCATAGGATAAAACAACATAAATACAATTTAATAAAGCATAGGATAAAACAACATAAATACAATTTAATAAAGCATAGGATAAAACAACATAAATACAATTTAATAAAGCATAGGATAAAACAACATATATAAAATTTAATAAAGCATAGGTTAAAACAACATAAATACAATTTAATAAAGCATAGGATAAAACAACATAAATACAATTTAATAAAGCATAAGATAAAACAACATGAATACAATTTAATAAAGCATAGGATAAAACAACGTAAATACAATTTAATAAATCATAGGATAAAACAACATAAATACAATTTAATAAAGCACAGGATAAAACAACATAAATAAAATTTAATAAAGCATAGGATAAAACAACATGAATACAATTTAAAAAAGCATAGGATAAAACAACGTAAATACTTTTTAATAAAGCATAGGATAAAACCACATAAATACAATTTAATAAAGCATAGGACAAAACAACATAAATACAATTTAATAAAGCATAGTTTAAAACAACATAAATACAATTTAATAAAGCATAGGATAAAACCACAGAAATACAATTTAATAAAACATAGGATAAAACAACATAAATACAATTTAATAAAGCATAGGACAAAACAACATAAATACAATTTAAAAACGCATAGGATAAAACAACATAAATACAATTTAATGAAACATAGGATAAACAACATAAATACAATTTAATAAAGCATAGGACAAAACAACATAAATACAATTTAATAAAGCATATGTTAAAACAACATAAATACAATTTAATAAAGCATAGTTTAATACAACATAAATACAATTTAATAAAGCATAGTTTAAAACAACATAAATACAATTTAATAAAGCATAGTTTAAAACAACATAAATACAATTTAATAAAGCATAATTAAAACAACATAAATACAATTTAATAAAGCATAGGACAAAACAACATAAATACAATTTAATAAAGCATAGGATAAAACAACATAAATACAATTTATAAAGCATAGGATAAAACAACATAAATACAATTTAATAAAGCATTGGATAAAACAACATAAATACAATTTAATAAAGCATAGGATAAAACAACATCAATACAATTTAATCAAGCATAGGCTAAAACAACATAAATACACTTTAATAAAGCATAGGATAAAACAAATTAAATACAATTTAATAAAGCATAGGATAAAACAACGTAAATACTTTTTAATAAAGCATAGGATAAAACCACATAAATACAATTTAATAAAGCATAGGATAAAACAACATAAATAAAATTTAATAAAGCATAGGTTAAAACAACATAAATACAATTTAATAAAGCATAGGATAAAACAACATAAATACAATTTAATAAATCATAGGATAAAACAACATAAATACAATTTAATAAAGCATAGTTTAATACAACATAAATACAATTTAATAAAGCATAGGATAAAACCACAGAAATACAATTTAATAAAGCATAGGATAAAACAACATAAATACAATTTAATAAAGCATAGGACAAAACAACATAAATACAATTTAATAACGCATAGGATAAAACAACATAAATTCAATTTAATGAAACATAGGATAAACAACATAAATACAATTTAATAAAGCATAGGACAAAAAAACATAAATACAATTTAATAAAGCATATGTTAAAACAACATAAATACAATTTAATAAAGCATAGTTTAAAACAACATAAATACAATTTAATAAAGCATAGTTTAAAACAACATAAATACAATTTAATAAAGCATAGTTTAAAACAACATAAATACAATTTAATAAAGCATAGTTTAAAACAACATAAATGCAATTTAATAAAGCATAGGATAAAACCACAGAAATACAATTTAATAAAGCATAGGATAAAACAACATAAAAACAATTTAATAAAGCATAGGACAAAAAACATAAATACAATTTAATAAAGCATAGGATAAAACAACGTAAATACAATTTAATAAAGCATAGGATAAAACAACATAAATAAAATTTAATAAAGCATAGGATAAAACAACATAAATACAATTTAATAAAGCATAGGATAAAACAACGTAAATACAATTTAATAAAGCATAGGTTAAAACAGCATAAATGCAATTTAATAAAGCACAGGATAAAACAACATAATTACAATTTAATAAAGCATAGGATAAAACAACATAAATAAAATTTAATAAAGCATAGGATAAAACAACATAAATACAATTTAATAAAGCATAAGATAAAACAACATAAATACAATTTAATAAAGCATAGGATAAAACAACATAAATACAATTTAATAAAGCATAGGATAAAACAACATAAATACAATTTAATAAAGCATAGGATAAAACAACATAAATACAATTTATTAAAGCATAGTTTAATACAACATAAATACAATTTAATAAAGCATAGTTTAAAACAACATAAATACAATTTAATAAAGCATAGTTTAAAACAACATAAATACAATTTAATAAAGCATAATTAAAACAACATAAATACAATTTAATAAAGCATAGGACAAAACAACATAAATACAATTTAATAAAGCATAGGATAAAACAACATAAATACAATTTATAAAGCATAGGATAAAACAACATAAATACAATTTAATAAAGCATTGGATAAAACAACATAAATACAATTTAATAAAGCATAGGATAAAACAACATCAATACAATTTAATCAAGCATAGGCTAAAACAACATAAATACACTTTAATAAAGCATAGGATAAAACAAATTAAATACAATTTAATAAAGCATAGGATAAAACAACGTAAATACTTTTTAATAAAGCATAGGATAAAACCACATAAATACAATTTAATAAAGCATAGGATAAAACAACATAAATAAAATTTAATAAAGCATAGGTTAAAACAACATAAATACAATTTAATAAAGCATAGGATAAAACAACATAAATACAATTTAATAAATCATAGGATAAAACAACATAAATACAATTTAATAAAGCATAGTTTAAAACAACATAAATACAATTTAATAAAGCATAGGATAAAACCACAGAAATACAATTTAATAAAGCATAGGATAAAACAACATAAATACAATTTAATAAAGCATAGGACAAAACAACATAAATACAATTTAATAACGCATAGGATAAAACAACATAAATTCAATTTAATGAAACATAGGATAAACAACATAAATACAATTTAATAAAGCATAGGACAAAAAAACATAAATACAATTTAATAAAGCATATGTTAAAACAACATAAATACAATTTAATAAAGCATAGTTTAAAACAACATAAATACAACTTAATAAAGCATAGTTTAAAACAACATAAATACAATTTAATAAAGCATAGTTTAAAACAACATAAATGCAATTTAATAAAGCATAGGATAAAACCACAGAAATACAATTTAATAAAGCATAGGATAAAACAACATAAAAACAATTTAATAAAGCATAGGACAAAAAACATAAATACAATTTAATAAAGCATAGGATAAAACAACATAAATACAATTTAATGAAACATAGGATAAACAACATAAATACAATTTAATAAAGCATAGGAAAAAACAACATAAATACAATTTAATAAAGCATAGGATAAAACAACATAAATACAATTTAATGAAACATAGGATATACAACATAAATACAATTTAATAAAGCATATGTTAAAACAACATAAATACAATTTAATAAAGCATAAGATAAAACAACATGAATATAATTTAGTAAAGCATAAGATAAAACAACATGAATACAATTTAATAAAGCATAGGTTAAAACAACATAAATACAATTCAAGAAAGCATAGGATAAAACTACATAAATACATTTTAATAAAGCATAGGATAAAACAACATAAATACAATTTAATAAAGCATAGGTTAAAACAACATAAATACAATTTAATAAAGCATAGGACAAAACAACATAAATACAATTTAATAAAGCATAGGATAAAACAACATAAATACAATTTATAAAGCATAGGATAAAACAACATAAATACAATTTAATAAATCATAGGATAAAACAACATAAATACAATTTAATAAAGCATAGGATAAAACAACATAAATACAATGTAATCAAGCATAGGCTAAAACAACATAAATACACTTTAATAAAGCATAGGATAAAACAAATTAAATACAATTTAATAAAGCATAGGATAAAACAACATAAATTCAATTTAATAAAGCATAGGATAAAACAACATAAATACAATTTAATAAAGCATAGGATAAAACAACATAAATACAATTTAATAAAGCATAAGATAAAACAACATGAATACAGTTTAATAAAGCATAGGATAAAACAACGTAAATACTTTTTAATAAAGCATAGGATAAAACCACATAAATACAATTTAATAAAGCATAGGATAAAACAACATAAATAAAATTTAATAAAGCATAGGTTAAAACAACATAAATACAATTTAATAAATCATAGGATAAAACAACATAAATACAATTTAATAAAGCACAGGATAAAACAACATAAATAAAATTTAATAAAGCATAGGATAAAACAACATAAATACAATTTAATAAAGCATAGGATAAAACAACGTAAATACTTTTTAATAAAGCATAGTATAAAACCACATAAATACAATTTAATAAAGCATAGGATAAAACAACATAAATAAAATTTAATAAAGCTTAGGTTAAAACAACATAAATACAATTTAATAAAGCATAGGATAAAACAACATAAATACAATTTAATAAATCATAGGATAAAACAACATAAATACAATTTAATAAAGCACAGGATAAAACAACATAAATACAATTTAATAAAGCATAAGATAAAACAACATGAATACAATTTAATAAAGCATAGGATAAAACAACGTAAATACAATTTAATAAATCATAGGATAAAACAACATAAATACAATTTAATAAAGCACAGGATAAAACAACATAAATAAAATTTAATAAAGCATAGGATAAAACAACATGAATATAATTTAAAAAAGCATAGGATAAAACAACGTAAATACTTTTTAATAAAGCATAGGATAAAACCACATAAATACAATTTAATAAAGCATAGGATAAAACAACATAAATAAAATTTAATAAAGCATAGGTTAAAACAACATAAATACAATTTAATAAAGCATAGGACAAAACAACATAAATACAATTTAATAAAGCATAGTTTAAAACAACATAAATACAATTTAATAAAGCATAGGATAAAACCACAGAAATACAATTTAATAAAGCATAGGATAAAACAACATAAATACAATTTAATAAAGCATAGGACAAAACAACATAAATACAATTTAATAACGCATAGGATAAAACAACATAAATACAATTTAATGAAACATAGGATAAACAACATAAATACAATTTAATAAAGCATAGGACAAAACAACATAAATACAATTTAATAAAGCATATGTTAAAACAACATAAATACAATTTAATAAAGCATAGTTTAATACAACATAAATACAATTTAATAAAGCATAGTTTAAAACAACATAAATACAATTTAATAAAGCATAGTTTAAAACAACATAAATACAATTTAATAAAGCATAATTAAAACAACATAAATACAATTTAATAAAGCATAGTTTAAAACAACATAAATACAATTTAATAAAGCATAGTTTAAAACAACATAAATACAATTTAATAAAGCATAATTAAAACAACATAAATACAATTTAATAAAGCATAGGATAAAACAACATAAATAAAATTTAATAAAGCATAGGTTAAAACAACATAAATACAATTTAATAAAGCATAGGATAAAACAACATAAATACAATTTAATAAATCATAGGATAAAACAACATAAATACAATTTAATAAAGCATAGTTTAAAACAACATAAATACAATTTAATAAAGCATAGGATAAAACAACATAAATACAATTTAATAAAGCATAGGATAAAACAACATAAATACAATTTAATAAAGCATAGGACAAAACAACATAAATACAATTTAATAACGCATAGGATAAAACAACATAAATTCAATTTAATGAAACATAGGATAAACAACATAAATACCATTTAATAAAGCATAGGACAAAAAAACATAAATACAATTTAATAAAGCATATGTTAAAACAACATAAATACAATTTAATAAAGCATAGTTTAAAACAACATAAATACAATTTAATAAAGCATAGTTTAATACAACATAAATACAATTTAATAAAGCATAGTTTAAAACAACATAAATACAATTTAATAAAGCATAATTAAAACAACATAAATACAATTTAATAAAGCATAGTTTAAAACAACATAAATACAATTTAATAAAGCATAGTTTAAAACAACATAAATACAATTTAATAAAGCATAATTAAAACAACATAAATACAATTTAATAAAGCATAGGATAAAACAACATAAATAAAATTTAATAAAGCATAGGTTAAAACAACATAAATACAATTTAATAAAGCATAGGATAAAACAACATAAATACAATTTAATAAATCATAGGATAAAACAACATAAATACAATTTAATAAAGCATAGTTTAAAACAACATAAATACAATTTAATAAAGCATAGGATAAAACAACATAAATACAATTTAATAAAGCATAGGATAAAACAACATAAATACAATTTAATAAAGCATAGGACAAAACAACATAAATACAATTTAATAACGCATAGGATAAAACAACATAAATTCAATTTAATGAAACATAGGATAAACAACATAAATACCATTTAATAAAGCATAGGACAAAAAAACATAAATACAATTTAATAAAGCATATGTTAAAACAACATAAATACAATTTAATAAAGCATAGTTTAAAACAACATAAATACAATTTAATAAAGCATAGTTTAAAACAACATAAATACAATTTAATAAAGCATAGTTTAAAACAACATAAATACAATTTAATAAAGCATAGTTTAAAACAACATAAATGCAATTTAATAAAGCATAGGATAAAACCACAGAAATACAATTTAATAAAGCATAGGATAAAACAACATAAAAACAATTTAATAAAGCATAGGACAAAAAACATAAATACAATTTAATAAAGCATAGGATAAAACAACATAAATACAATTTAATGAAACATAGGATAAACAACATAAATACAATTTAATAAAGCATAGGAAAAAACAACATAAATACAATTTAATAAAGCATAGGATAAAACAACATAAATACAATTTAATGAAACATAGGATATACAACATAAATACAATTTAATAAAGCATATGTTAAAACAACATAAATACAATTTAATAAAGCATAAGATAAAACAACATGAATATAATTTAGTAAAGCATAAGATAAAACAACATGAATACAATTTAATAAAGCATAGGTTAAAACAACATAAATACAATTCAAGAAAGCATAGGATAAAACTACATAAATACATTTTAATAAAGCATAGGATAAAACAACATAAATACAATTTAATAAAGCATAGGTTAAAACAACATAAATACAATTTAATAAAGCATAGGACAAAACAACATAAATACAATTTAATAAAGCATAGGATAAAACAACATAAATACAATTTATAAAGCATAGGATAAAACAAATTAAATACAATTTAATAAAGCATAGGATAAAACAACATAAATTCAATTTAATAAAGCATAGGATAAAACAACATAAATACAATTTAATAAAGCATAGGATAAAACAACATAAATACAATTTAATAAAGCATAGGATAAAACAACATAAATACAATTTAATAAAGCATAAGATAAAACAACATGAATACAGTTTAATAAAGCATAGGATAAAACAACGTAAATACTTTTTAATAAAGCATAGGATAAAACCACATAAATACAATTTAATAAAGCATAGGATAAAACAACATAAATAAAATTTAATAAAGCATAGGTTAAAACAACATAAATACAATTTAATAAATCATAGGATAAAACAACATAAATACAATTTAATAAAGCACAGGATAAAACAACATAAATAAAATTTAATAAAGCATAGGATAAAACAACATAAATACAATTTAATAAAGCATAGGATAAAACAACGTAAATACTTTTTAATAAAGCATAGTATAAAACCACATAAATACAATTTAATAAAGCATAGGATAAAACAACATAAATAAAATTTAATAAAGCTTAGGTTAAAACAACATAAATACAATTTAATAAAGCATAGGATAAAACAACATAAATACAATTTAATAAATCATAGGATAAAACAACATAAATACAATTTAATAAAGCACAGGATAAAACAACATAAATAAAATTTAATAAAGCATAGGATAAAACAACATAAATAAAATTTAATAAAGCATAGGATAAAACAACGTAAATACAATTTAATAAAGCATAGGATAAAACAACATAAATAAAATTTAATAAAGCATAGGATAAAACAACATAAATACAATTTAATAAAGCATAGGATAAAACAACGTAAATACAATTTAATAAAGCATAGGTTAAAACAGCATAAATGCAATTTAATAAAGCATAGGATAAAACAACATAATTACAATTTAATAAAGCATAGGATAAAACAACATAAATAAAATATAATAAAGCATAGGATAAAACAACATAAATACAATTTAATAAAGCATAAGATAAAACAACATAAATACAATTTAATAAAGCATAGGATAAAACAACATAAATACAATTTAATAAAGCATAGGATAAAACAACATAAATACAATTTAATAAAGCATAGGATAAAACAACATAAATACAATTTAATAAATCATAGGATACAACAACATATATAAAATTTAATAAAGCATAGGTTAAAACAACATAAATACAATTTAATAAAGCATAGGACAAAACAACATAAATACAATTTAATAAAGCATAGGATAAAACAACATAAATACAATTTAATGAAACTTAGGATAAACAACATAAATACAATTTAATAAAGCATAGGATAAAACAACATAAATACAATTTAATAAAGCATAGGATAAAACAACATAAAAACAATTTAATAAAGCATAGGACAAAAAACATAAATACAATTTAATAAAGCATAGGATAAAACAACATAAATACAATTTAATGAAACATAGGATAAACAACATAAATACAATTTAATAAAGCATAGGAAAAAACAACATAAATACAATTTAATAAAGCATAGGATAAAACAACATAAATACAATTTAATGAAACATAGGATATACAACATAAATACAATTTAATAAAGCATATGTTAAAACAACATAAATACAATTTAATAAAGCATAAGATAAAACAACATGAATATAATTTAGTAAAGCATAAGATAAAACAACGTGAATATAATTTAATAAAGCATAGGTTAAAACAACATAAATACAATTCAAGAAAGCATAGGATAAAACTACATAAATACATTTTAATAAAGCATAGGATAAAACAACATAAATACAATTTAATAAAGCATAGGTTAAAACAACATAAATACAATTTAATAAAGCATAGGACAAAACAACATAAATACAATTTAATAAAGCATAGGATAAACCAACATAAATACAATTTATAAAGCATAGGATAAAACAACATAAATACAATTTAATAAATCATAGGATAAAACAACATAAATACAATTTAATAAAGCATAGGATAAAACAACATAAATACAATGTAATCAAGCATAGGCTAAAACAACATAAATACACTTTAATAAAGCATAGGATAAAACAAATTAAATACAATTTAATAAAGCATAGGATAAAACAACATAAATTCAATTTAATAAAGCATAGGATAAAACAACATAAATACAATTTAATAAAGCATAGGATAAAACAACATAAATACAATTTAATAAAGCATAAGATAAAACAACATGAATACAGTTTAATAAAGCATAGGATAAAACAACGTAAATACTTTTTAATAAAGCATAGGATAAAACCACATAAATACAATTTAATAAAGCATAGGATAAAACAACATAAATAAAATTTAATAAAGCATAGGTTAAAACAACATAAATACAATTTAATAAATCATAGGATAAAACAACATAAATACAATTTAATAAAGCATAGTTTAAAACAACATAAATGCAATTTAATAAAGCATAGGATAAAACCACAGAAATACAATTTAATAAAGCATAGGATAAAACAACATAAAAACAATTTAATAAAGCATAGGACAAAAAACATAAATACAATTTAATAAAGCATAGAATAAAACAACATAAATACAATTTAATGAAACATAGGATAAACAACATAAATACAATTTAATAAAGCATAGGAAAAAACAACATAAATACAATTTAATAAAGCATAGGATAAAACAACATAAATACAATTTAATGAAACATAGAATATACAACATAAATACAATTTAATAAAGCATATGTTAAAACAACATAAATACAATTTAATAAAGCATAGGATAAAACCACAGAAATACAAGTTAATAAAGCATAGGATAAAACAACATAAATAAAATTTAATAAAGCATAGGTTAAAACAACATAAATACAATTTAATAAATCATAGGATAAAACAACATAAATACAATTTAATAAAGCACAGGATAAAACAACATAAATAAAATTTAATAAAGCATAGGATAAAACAACATAAATACAATTTAATAAAGCATAGGATAAAACAACGTAAATACTTTTTAATAAAGCATAGTATAAAACCACATAAATACAATTTAATAAAGCATAGGATAAAACAACATAAATAAAATTTAATAAAGCTTAGGTTAAAACAACATAAATACAATTTAATAAAGCATAGGATAAAACAACATAAATACAATTTAATAAATCATAGGATAAAACAACATAAATACAATTTAATAAAGCAAAGGATAAAACAACATAAATACAATTTAATAAAGCATAGGATAAAACAACATAAATAAAATTTAATAAAGCATAGGATAAAACAACGTAAATACAATTTAATAAAGCATAGGATAAAACAACATAAATAAAATTTAATAAAGCATAGGATAAAACAACATAAATACAATTTAATAAAGCATAGGATAAAACAACGTAAATACAATTTAATAAAGCATAGGTTAAAACAGCATAAATGCAATTTAATAAAGCATAGGATAAAACAACATAATTACAATTTAATAAAGCATAGGATAAAACAACATAAATAAAATTTAATAACGCATAGGATAAAACAACATAAATACAATTTAATAAAGCATAAGATAAAACAACATAAATACAATTTAATAAAGCATAGGATAAAACAACATAAATACAATTTAATAAAGCATAGGATAAAACAACATAAATACAATTTAGTAATGCATAGGATAAAACAACATAAATAAAATTTAATAACGCATAGGATAAAACAACATAAATACAATTTAATAAAGCATAAGATAAAACAACATAAATACAATTTAATAAAGCATAGGATAAAACAACATAAATACAATTTAATAAAGCATAGGATAAAACAAATTAAATACAATTTAGTAATGCATAGGATAAAACAACATAAATACAATTTAATAAAGCATAGGATAAAACAACATATATAAAATTTAATAAAGCATAGGTTAAAACAACATAAATACAATTTAATCAAGCATAGGCTAAAACAACATAAATACACTTTAATAAAGCATAGGATAAAACAAATTAAATACAATTTAGTAATGCATAGGATAAAACAACATAAATTCAATTTAATAAAGCATAGGATAAAACAACATAAATACAATTTAATAAAGCATAGGATAAAACAACATAAATACAATTTAATAAAGCATAAGATAAAACAACATGAATACAATTTAATAAAGCATAGGATAAAACAACGTAAATACAATTTAATAAATCATAGGATAAAACAACATAAATACAATTTAATAAAGCACAGGATAAAACAACATAAATAAAATTTAATAAAGCATAGGATAAAACAACATGAATACAATTTAAAAAAGCATAGGATAAAACAACGTAAATACTTTTTAATAAAGCATAGGATAAAACCACATAAATACAATTTAATAAAGCATAGGATAAAACAACATAAATAAAATTTAATAAAGCATAGGTTAAAACAACATAAATACAATTTAATAAAGCATAGGACAAAACAACATAAATACAATTTAATAAAGCATAGTTTAAAACAACATAAATACAATTTAATAAAGCATAGGATAAAACCACAGAAATACAATTTAATAAAGCATAGGATAAAACAACATAAATACAATTTAATAAAGCATAGGACAAAACAACATAAATACAATTTAATAACGCATAGGATAAAACAACATAAATACAATTTAATGAAACATAGGATAAACAACATAAATACAATTTAATAAAGCATAGGACAAAACAACATAAATACAATTTAATAAAGCATAGTTTAATACAACATAAATACAATTTAATAAAGCATAGTTTAAAACAACATAAATACAATTTAATAAAGCATAGTTTAAAACAATATAAATACAATTTAATAAAGCATAATTAAAACAACATAAATACAATTTAATAAAGCATAGTTTAAAACAACATAAATACAATTTAATAAAGCATAGTTTAAAACAACATAAATACAATTTAATAAAGCATAATTAAAACAACATAAATACAATTTAATAAAGCATAGGATAAAACAACATAAATAAAATTTAATAAAGCATAGGTTAAAACAACATAAATACAATTTAATAAAGCATAGGATAAAACAACATAAATACAATTTAATAAATCATAGGATAAAACAACATAAATACAATTTAATAAAGCATAGTTTAAAACAACATAAATACAATTTAATAAAGCATAGGATAAAACCACAGAAATACAATTTAATAAAGCATAGGATAAAACAACATAAATACAATTTAATAAAGCATAGGACAAAACAACATAAATACAATTTAATAACGCATAGGATAAAACAACATAAATTCAATTTAATGAAACATAGGATAAACAACATAAATACAATTTAATAAAGCATAGGACAAAAAAACATAAATACAATTTAATAAAGCAAATGTTAAAACAACATAAATACAATTTAATAAAGCATAGTTTAAAACAACATAAATACAATTTAATAAAGCATAGTTTAAAACAACATAAATACAATTTAATAAAGCATAGTTTAAAACAACATAAATACAATTTAATAAAGCATAGTTTAAAACAACATAAATGCAATTTAATAAAGCATAGGATAAAACAACATAAATACAATTTAATAAAGCATAAGATAAAACAACATAAATACAATTTAATAAAGCATAGGATAAAACAACATAAATACAATTTAATAAAGCATAGGATAAAACAACATAAATACAATTTAATAAAGCATAGGATAAAACAACATAAATACAATTTAATAAAGCATAGGATACAACAACATATATAAAATTTAATAAAGCATAGGTTAAAACAACATAAATACAATTTAATAAAGCATAGGACAAAACAACATAAATACAATTTAATAAAGCATAGGATAAAACAACATAAATACAATTTAATGAAACTTAGGATAAACAACATAAATACAATTTAATAAAGCATAGGAAAAAACAACATAAATACAATTTAATAAAGCATAGGATAAAACAACATAAAAACAATTTAATAAAGCATAGGACAAAAAACATAAATACAATTTAATAAAGCATAGGATAAAACAACATAAATACAATTTAATGAAACATAGGATAAACAACATAAATACAATTTAATAAAGCATAGGAAAAAACAACATAAATACAATTTAATAAAGCATAGGATAAAACAACATAAATACAATTTAATGAAACATAGGATATACAACATAAATACAATTTAATAAAGCATATGTTAAAACAACATAAATACAATTTAATAAAGCATAAGATAAAACAACATGAATATAATTTAGTAAAGCATAAGATAAAACAACATGAATATAATTTAATAAAGCATAGGTTAAAACAACATAAATACAATTCAAGAAAGCATAGGATAAAACTACATAAATACATTTTAATAAAGCATAGGATAAAACAACATAAATACAATTTAATAAAGCATAGGTTAAAACAACATAAATACAATTTAATAAAGCATAGGACAAAACAACATAAATACAATTTAATAAAGCATAGGATAAACCAACATAAATACAATTTATAAAGCATAGGATAAAACAACATAAATACAATTTAATAAATCATAGGATAAAACAACATAAATACAATTTAATAAAGCATAGGATAAAACAACATAAATACAATGTAATCAAGCATAGGCTAAAACAACATAAATACACTTTAATAAAGCATAGGATAAAACAAATTAAATACAATTTAATAAAGCATAGGATAAAACAACATAAATTCAATTTAATAAAGCATAGGATAAAACAACATAAATACAATTTAATAAAGCATAGGATAAAACAACATAAATACAATTTAATAAAGCATAAGATAAAACAACATGAATACAGTTTAATAAAGCATAGGATAAAACAACGTAAATACTTTTTAATAAAGCATAGGATAAAACCACATAAATACAATTTAATAAAGCATAGGATAAAACAACATAAATAAAATTTAATAAAGCATAGGTTAAAACAACATAAATACAATTTAATAAATCATAGGATAAAACAACATAAATACAATTTAATAAAGCACAGGATAAAACAACATAAATAAAATTTAATAAAGCATAGGATAAAACAACATAAATACAATTTAATAAAGCATAGGATAAAACAACGTAAATACTTTTTAATAAAGCATAGTATAAAACCACATAAATACAATTTAATAAAGCATAGGATAAAACAACATAAATAAAATTTAATAAAGCTTAGGTTAAAACAACATAAATACAATTTAATAAAGCATAGGATAAAACAACATAAATACAATTTAATAAATCATAGGATAAAACAACATAAATACAATTTAATAAAGCACAGGATAAAACAACATAAATAAAATTTAATAAAGCATAGGATAAAACAACATAAATAAAATTTAATAAAGCATAGGATAAAACAACGTAAATACAATTTAATAAAGCATAGGATAAAACAACATAAATAAAATTTAATAAAGCATAGGATAAAACAACATAAATACAATTTAATAAAGCATAGGATAAAACAACGTAAATACAATTTAATAAAGCATAGGTTAAAACAGCATAAATGCAATTTAATAAAGCACAGGATAAAACAACATAATTACAATTTAATAAAGCATAGGATAAAACAACATAAATAAAATTTAATAAAGCATAGGATAAAACAACATAAATACAATTTAATAAAGCATAAGATAAAACAACATAAATACAATTTAATAAAGCATAGGATAAAACAACATAAATACAATTTAATAAAGCATAGGATAAAACAACATAAATACAATTTAATAAAGCATAGGATAAAACAACATAAATACAATTTAATAAAGCATAGGATAAAACAACATATATAAAATTTAATAAAGCATAGGTTAAAACAACATAAATACAATTTAATAAAGCATAGGATAAAACAACATAAATACAATTTAATAAAGCATAGGATAAAACAACATAAATACAATTTAATAAAGCATAAGATAAAACAACATGAATACAGTTTAATAAAGCATAGGATAAAACAACGTAAATATTTTTTAATAAAGCATAGGATAAAACCACATAAATACAATTTAATAAAGCATAGGATAAAACAACATAAATAAAATTTAATAAAGCATAGGTTAAAACAACATAAATACAATTTAATAAATCATAGGATAAAACAACATAAATACAATTTAATAAAGCACAGGATAAAACAACATAAATAAAATTTAATAAAGCATAGGATAAAACAACATAAATACAATTTAATAAAGCATAGGATAAAACAACGTAAATACTTTTTAATAAAGCATAGTATAAAACCACATAAATACAATTTAATAAAGCATAGGATAAAACAACATAAATAAAATTTAATAAAGCTTAGGTTAAAACAACATAAATACAATTTAATAAAGCATAGGATAAAACACCATAAATACAATTTAATAAATCATAGGATAAAACAACATAAATACAATTTAATAAAGCACAGGATAAAACAACATAAATAAAATTTAATAAAGCATAGGATAAAACAACATAAATAAAATTTAATAAAGCATAGGATAAAACAACGTAAATACAATTTAATAAAGCATAGGATAAAACAACATAAATAAAATTTAATAAAGCATAGGATAAAACAACATAAATACAATTTAATAAAGCATAGGATAAAACAACGTAAATACAATTTAATAAAGCATAGGTTAAAACAGCATAAATGCAATTTAATAAAGCACAGGATAAAACAACATAATTACAATTTAATAAAGCATAGGATAAAACAACATAAATAAAATTTAATAAAGCATAGGATAAAACAACATAAATACAATTTAATAAAGCATAAGATAAAACAACATAAATACAATTTAATAAAGCATAGGATAAAACAACATAAATACAATTTAATAAAGCATAGGATAAAACAACATAAATACAATTTAATAAAGCATAGGATAAAACAACATAAATACAATTTAATAAAGCATAGGATAAAACAACATATATACAATTTAATAAAGCATAGGTTAAAACAACATAAATACAATTTAATAAAGCATAGGACAAAACAACATAAATACAATTTAATAAAGCATAGTTTAAAACAACATAAATACAATTTAATAAAGCATAGGATAAAACCACAGAAATACAATTTAATAAAGCATAGGATAAAACAACATAAATACAATTTAATAAAGCATAGGATAAAACAACATAAATACAATTTAATAAAGCATAGGATAAAACCACATAAATACAATTTAATAAAGCATAGGACAAAACAACATAAATACAATTTAATAACGCATAGGATAAAACAACATAAATACAATTTAATAAAGCATAGGACAAAACAACATAAATACAATTTAATAAAGCATAGGACAAAACAACATAAATACAATTTAATAAAGCATATGTTAAAACAACATAAATACAATTTAATAAAGCATAGTTTAAAACAACATAAATACAATTTAATAAAGCATAGTTTAAAACAACATAAATACAATTTAATAAAGCATAGTTTAAAACAACATAAATACAATTTAATAAAGCATAGTTTAAAACAACATAAATACAATTTAATAAAGCATTAGATAAAACAACATGAATATAATTTAGTAAAGCATAAGATAAAACAACATAAATACAATTTAATAAAGCATAGGATAAAACCACAGAATACAATTTAATAAAGCATAGGATAAAACAACATAAATACAATTTAATAAAGCATAGGAAAAAACAACATAAATACAATTTAATAAAGCATAGGATAAAACAACATAAATACAATTTAATGAAACATAGGATATACAACATAAATACAATTTAATAAAGCATAGGGCAAAACAACATAAATACAATTTAATAAAGCATATGTTAAAACAACATAAATACAATTTAATAAAGCATAAGATAAAACAACATGAATACAATTTAGTAAAGCATAAGATAAAACAACATGAATACAATTTAATAAAGCATAGGTTAAAACAACATAAATACAATTCAAGAAAGCATAGGATAAAACTACATCAATACATTTTAATAAAGCATAGGATAAAACAACATAAATACAATTTAATAAAGCATAGGACAAAACAACATAAATACAATTTAATAAAGCATAGGATAAAACAACATAAATACAATTTATAAAGCATAGGATAAAACAACATAAATACAATTTAATAAAGCATAGGATAAAACAACATAAATACAATTTAATAAAACATAGGATAAAACAACATAAATACAATTTAATCAAGCATAGGCTAAAACAACATAAATACACTATAATAAAGCATAGGATAAAACAAATTAAATACAATTTAGTAATGCATAGGATAAAACAACATAAATTCAATTTAATAAAGCATAGGATAAAACAACATAAATACAATTTAATAAAGCATAGGATAAAACAACATAAATACAATTTAATAAAGCATAAGATAAAACAACATGAATACAATTTAATAAAGCATAGGATAAAACAACGTAAATACAATTTAATAAATCATAGGATAAAACAACATAAATACAATTTAATAAAGCACAGGATAAAACAACATAAATAAAATTTAATAAAGCATAGGATAAAACAACATGAATACAATTTAAAAAAGCATAGGATAAAACAACGTAAATACTTTTTAATAAAGCATAGGATAAAACCACATAAATACAATTTAATAAAGCATAGGATAAAACAACATAAATAAAATTTAATAAAGCATAGGTTAAAACAACATAAATACAATTTAATAAAGCATAGGACAAAACAACATAAATACAATTTAATAAAGCATAGTTTAAAACAACATAAATACAATTTAATAAAGCATAGGATAAAACCACAGAAATACAATTTAATAAAGCATAGGATAAAACAACATAAATACAATTTAATAAAGCATAGGACAAAACAACATAAATACAATTTAATAACGCATAGGATAAAACAACATAAATACAATTTAATGAAACATAGGATAAACAACATAAATACAATTTAATAAAGCATAGGACAAAACAACATAAATACAATTTAATAAAGCATATGTTAAAACAACATAAATACAATTTAATAAAGCATAGTTTAATACAACATAAATACAATTTAATAAAGCATAGTTTAAAACAACATAAATACAATTTAATAAAGCATAGTTTAAAACAACATAAATACAATTTAATAAAGCATAATTAAAACAACATAAATACAATTTAATAAAGCATTAGATAAAACAACATGAATATAATTTAGTAAAGCATAAGATAAAACAACATGAATACAATTTAATAAAGCATAGGATAAAACAACATAAATAAAATTTAATAAAGCATAGGTTAAAACAACATAAATACAATTTAATAAAGCATAGTTTAAAACAACATAAATACAATTTAATAAAGCATTAGATAAAACAACATGAATATAATTTAGTAAAGCATAAGATAAAACAACATGAATACAATTTAATAAAGCATAGGATAAAACAACATAAATAAAATTTAATAAAGCATAGGTTAAAACAACATAAATACAATTTAATAAAGCATAGTTTAAAACAACATAAATACAATTTAATAAAGCATAGGATAAAACCACAGAAATACAATTTAATAAAGCATAGGATAAAACAACATAAATACAATTTAATAAAGCATAGTTTAAAACAACATAAATACAATTTAATAAAGCATAGGATAAAACAACATAAATAAAATTTAATAAAGCATAGGATAAAACAACATAAATACAATTTAATGAAACATAGGATAAACAACATAAATACAATTTAATAAAGCATAGAAAAAACAACATAAATACAATTTAATAAAGCATAGGATATACAACATAAATACAATTTAATAAAGCATAGGGCAAAACAACATAAATACAATTTAATAAAGCATATGTTTAAACAACATAAATACAATTTAATAAAGCATAAGATAAAACAACATGAATATAATTTAGTAAAACATAAGATAAAACAACATGAATACAATTTAATAAAGCATAGGTTAAAACAACATAAATACAATTCAAGAAAGCATAGGATAAAACTACATAAATACATTTTAATAAAGCATAGGATAAAACAACATAAATACAATTTAATAAAGCATAGGTTAAAACAACATAAATACAATTTAATAAAGCATAGGACAAAACAACATAAATACAATTTAATAAAGCATAGGATAAAACAACATAAATACAATTTATAAAGCATAGGATAAAACAACATAAATACAATTTAATAAAGCATTGGATAAAACAACATAAATACAATTTAATAAAGCATAGGATAAAACAACATAAATACAATTTAATCAAGCATAGGCTAAAACAACATAAATACACTTTAATAAAGCATAGGATAAAACAAATTAAATACAATTTAATAAAGCATAGGATAAAACAACGTAAATACTTTTTAATAAAGCATAGGATAAAACCACATAAATACAATTTAATAAAGCATAGGATAAAACAACATAAATAAAATTTAATAAAGCATAGGTTAAAACAACATAAATACAATTTAATAAAGCATAGGATAAAACAACATAAATACAATTTAATAAATCATAGGATAAAACAACATAAATACAATTTAATAAAGCACAGGATAAAACAACTTAAATAAAATTTAAAAAAGCATAGGATAAAACAACATAAATAAAATTTAATAAAGCATAGGATAAAACAACGTAAATACAATTTAATAAAGCATAGGATAAAACAACATAAATAAAATTTAATAAAGCATAGGATAAAACAACATAAATACAATTTAATAAAGCATAGGATAAAACAACATAAATAAAACTTAATAAAGCATAGGATAAAACAACATAAATACAATTTAATAAAGCATAAGATAAAACAACATAAATACAATTTAATAAAGCATAGGATAAAACAACATAAATACAATTTAATAAAGCATAGGATAAAACAACATAAATACAATTTAATAAAGCATAGGATAAAACAACATAAATACAATTTAATAAAGCATAGGATAAAACAACATAAATAAAATTTAATAAAGCATAGGTTAAAACAACATAAATACAATTTAATAAAGCATAGGACAAAACAACATAAATACAATTTAATAAAGCATAGTTTAAAACAACATAAATACAATTTAATAAAGCATAGGATAAAACCACAGAAATACAATTTAATAAAGCATAGGATAAAACAACATAAATACAATTTAATAAAGCATAGGACAAAACAACATAAATACAATTTAATAACGCATAGGATAAAACAACATAAATTCAATTTAATGAAACATAGGATAAACAACATAAATACAATTTAATAAAGCATAGGACAAAAAAACATAAATACAATTTAATAAAGCATATGTTAAAACAACATAAATACAATTTAATAAAGCATAGTTTAAAACAACATAAATACAATTTAATAAAGCATAGTTTAAAACAACTTAAATACAATTTAATAAAGCATAGTTTAAAACAACATAAATACAATTTAATAAAGCATAGTTTAAAACAACATAAATGCAATTTAATAAAGCATAGGATAAAACCACAGAAATACAATTTAATAAAGCATAGGATAAAACAACATAAAAACAATTTAATAAAGCATAGGACAAAAAACATAAATACAATTTAATAAAGCATAGGATAAAACAACATAAATACAATTTAATGAAACATAGGATAAACAACATAAATACAATTTAATAAAGCATAGGAAAAAACAACATAAATACAATTTAATAAAGCATAGGATAAAACAACATAAATACAATTTAATGAAACATAGGATATACAACATAAATACAATTTAATAAAGCATATGTTAAAACAACATAAATACAATTTAATAAAGCATAAGATAAAACAACATGAATATAATTTAGTAAAGCATAAGATAAAACAACATGAATACAATTTAATAAAGCATAGGTTAAAACAACATAAATACAATTCAAGAAAGCATAGGATAAAACTACATAAATACATTTTAATAAAGCATAGGATAAAACAACATAAATACAATTTAATAAAGCATAGGTTAAAACAACATAAATACAATTTAATAAAGCATAGGACAAAACAACATAAATACAATTTAATAAAGCATAGGATAAAACAACATAAATACAATTTATAAAGCATAGGATAAAACAACATAAATACAATTTAATAAATCATAGGATAAAACAACGTAAATACTTTTTAATAAAGCATAGTATAAAACCACATAAATACAATTTAATAAAGCATAGGATAAAACAACATAAATAAAATTTAATAAAGCTTAGGTTAAAACAACATAAATACAATTTAATAAAGCATAGGATAAAACAACATAAATACAATTTAATAAATCATAGGATAAAACAACATAAATACAATTTAATAAAGCACAGGATAAAACAACATAAATAAAATTTAATAAAGCATAGGTTAAAACAACATAAATACAATTTAATAAAGCATAGGACAAAACAACATAAATACAATTTAATAAAGCATAGTTTAAAACAACATAAATACAATTTAATAAAGCATAGGATAAAACCACAGAAATACAATTTAATAAAGCATAGGATAAAACAACATAAATACAATTTAATAAAGCATAGGACAAAACAACATAAATACAATTTAATAACGCATAGGATAAAACAACATAAATACAATTTAATGAAACATAGGATAAACAACATAAATACAATTTAATAAAGCATAGGACAAAACAACATAAATACAATTTAATAAAGCATATGTTAAAACAACATAAATACAATTTAATAAAGCATAGTTTAATACAACATAAATACAATTTAATAAAGCATAGTTTAAAACAACATAAATACAATTTAATAAAGCATAGTTTAAAACAACATAAATACAATTTAATAAAGCATAATTAAAACAACATAAATACAATTTAATAAAGCATTAGATAAAACAACATGAATATAATTTATTAAAGCATAAGATAAAACAACATGAATACAATTTAATAAAGCATAGGATAAAACAACATAAATAAAATTTAATAAAGCATAGGTTAAAACAACATAAATACAATTTAATAAAGCATAGTTTAAAACAACATAAATACAATTTAATAAAGCATTAGATAAAACAACATGAATATAATTTAGTAAAGCATAAGATAAAACAACATGAATACAATTTAATAAAGCATAGGATAAAACAACATAAATAAAATTTAATAAAGCATAGGTTAAAACAACATAAATACAATTTAATAAAGCATAGTTTAAAACAACATAAATACAATTTAATAAAGCATAGGATAAAACCACAGAAATACAATTTAATAAAGCATAGGATAAAACAACATAAATACAATTTAATAAAGCATATGACAAAACAACATAAATACAATTTAATAAATCATAGGATAAAACAACATAAATACAATTTAATAAAGCACAGGATAAAACAACATAAATAAAATTTAAAAAAGCATAGGATAAAACAACATAAATAAAATTTAATAAAGCATAGGATAAAACAACGTAAATACAATTTAATAAAGCATAGGATAAAACAACATAAATAAAATTTAATAAAGCATAGGATAAAACAACATAAATACAATTTAATAAAGCATAAGATAAAACAACATAAATACAATTTAATAAAGCATAGGATAAAACAACATAAATACAATTTAATAAAGCATAGGATAAAACAACATAAATACAATTTAATAAAGCATAGGATAAAACAACATAAATACAATTTAATAAAGCATAGGATAAAACAACATAAATAAAATTTAATAAAGCATAGGTTAAAACAACATAAATACAATTTAATAAAGCATAGGACAAAACAACATAAATACAATTTAATAAAGCATAGTTTAAAACAACATAAATACAATTTAATAAAGCATAGGATAAAACCACAGAAATACAATTTAATAAAGCATAGGAAAAAACAACATAAATACAATTTAATAAAGCATAGGATAAAACAACATAAAAACAATTTAATAAAGCATAGGACAAAAAACATAAATACAATTTAATAAAGCATAGGATAAAACAACATAAATACAATTTAATGAAACATAGGATAAACAACATAAATACAATTTAATAAAGCATAGGAAAAAACAACATAAATACAATTTAATAAAGCATAGGATAAAACAACATAAATACAATTTAATGAAACATAGGATATACAACATAAATACAATTTAATAAAGCATATGTTAAAACAACATAAATACAATTTAATAAAGCATAAGATAAAACAACATGAATATAATTTAGTAAAGCATAAGATAAAACAACATGAATATAATTTAATAAAGCATAGGTTAAAACAACATAAATACAATTCAAGAAAGCATAGGATAAAACTACATAAATACATTTTAATAAAGCATAGGATAAAACAACATAAATACAATTTAATAAAGCATAGGTTAAAACAACATAAATACAATTTAATAAAGCATAGGACAAAACAACATAAATACAATTTAATAAAGCATAGGATAAACCAACATAAATACAATTTATAAAGCATAGGATAAAACAACATAAATACAATTTAATAAATCATAGGATAAAACAACATAAATACAATTTAATAAAGCATAGGATAAAACAACATAAATACAATGTAATCAAGCATAGGCTAAAACAACATAAATACACTTTAATAAAGCATAGGATAAAACAAATTAAATACAATTTAATAAAGCATAGGATAAAACAACATAAATTCAATTTAATAAAGCATAGGATAAAACAACATAAATACAATTTAATAAAGCATAGGATAAAACAACATAAATACAATTTAATAAAGCATAAGATAAAACAACATGAATACAGTTTAATAAAGCATAGGATAAAACAACGTAAATACTTTTTAATAAAGCATAGGATAAAACCACATAAATACAATTTAATAAAGCATAGGATAAAACAACATAAATAAAATTTAATAAAGCATAGGTTAAAACAACATAAATACAATTTAATAAATCATAGGATAAAACAACATAAATACAATTTAATAAAGCACAGGATAAAACAACATAAATAAAATTTAATAAAGCATAGGATAAAACAACATAAATACAATTTAATAAAGCATAGGATAAAACAACGTAAATACTTTTTAATAAAGCATAGTATAAAACCACATAAATACAATTTAATAAAGCATAGGATAAAACAACATAAATAAAATTTAATAAAGCTTAGGTTAAAACAACATAAATACAATTTAATAAAGCATAGGATAAAACAACATAAATACAATTTAATAAATCATAGGATAAAACAACATAAATACAATTTAATAAAGCACAGGATAAAACAACATAAATAAAATTTAATAAAGCATAGGATAAAACAACATAAATAAAATTTAATAAAGCATAGGATAAAACAACGTAAATACAATTTAATAAAGCATAGGATAAAACAACATAAATAAAATTTAATAAAGCATAGGATAAAACAACATAAATACAATTTAATAAAGCATAGGATAAAACAACGTAAATACAATTTAATAAAGCATAGGTTAAAACAGCATAAATGCAATTTAATAAAGCACAGGATAAAACAACATAATTACAATTTAATAAAGCATAGGATAAAACAACATAAATAAAATTTAATAAAGCATAGGATAAAACAACATAAATACAATTTAATAAAGCATAAGATAAAACAACATAAATACAATTTAATAAAGCATAGGATAAAACAACATAAATACAATTTAATAAAGCATAGGATAAAACAACATAAATACAATTTAATAAAGCATAGGATAAAACAACATAAATACAATTTAATAAAGCATAGGATAAAACAACATATATAAAATTTAATAAAGCATAGGTTAAAACAACATAAATACAATTTAATAAAGCATAGGATAAAACAACATAAATACAATTTAATAAAGCATAGGATAAAACAACATAAATACAATTTAATAAAGCATAAGATAAAACAACATGAATACAGTTTATTAAAGCATAGGATAAAACAACGTAAATACTTTTTAATAAAGCATAGGATAAAACCACATAAATACAATTTAATAAAGCATAGGATAAAACAACATAAATAAAATTTAATAAAGCATAGGTTAAAACAACATAAATACAATTTAATAAATCATAGGATAAAACAACATAAATACAATTTAATAAAGCACAGGATAAAACAACATAAATAAAATTTAATAAAGCATAGGATAAAACAACATAAATACAATTTAATAAAGCATAGGATAAAACAACGTAAATACTTTTTAATAAAGCATAGTATAAAACCACATAAATACAATTTAATAAAGCATAGGATAAAACAACATAAATAAAATTTAATAAAGCTTAGGTTAAAACAACATAAATACAATTTAATAAAGCATAGGATAAAACACCATAAATACAATTTAATAAATCATAGGATAAAACAACATAAATACAATTTAATAAAGCACAGGATAAAACAACATAAATAAAATTTAATAAAGCATAGGATAAAACAACATAAATAAAATTTAATAAAGCATAGGATAAAACAACGTAAATACAATTTAATAAAGCATAGGATAAAACAACATAAATAAAATTTAATAAAGCATAGGATAAAACAACATAAATACAATTTAATAAAGCATAGGATAAAACAACGTAAATACAATTTAATAAAGCATAGGTTAAAACAGCATAAATGCAATTTAATAAAGCACAGGATAAAACAACATAATTACAATTTAATAAAGCATAGGATAAAACAACATAAATAAAATTTAATAAAGCATAGGATAAAACAACATAAATACAATTTAATAAAGCATAAGATAAAACAACATAAATACAATTTAATAAAGCATAGGATAAAACAACATAAATACAATTTAATAAAGCATAGGATAAAACAACATAAATACAATTTAATAAAGCATAGGATAAAACAACATAAATACAATTTAATAAAGCATAGGATAAAACAACATATATAAAATTTAATAAAGCATAGGTTAAAACAACATAAATACAATTTAATAAAGCATAGGACAAAACAACATAAATACAATTTAATAAAGCATAGTTTAAAACAACATAAATACAATTTAATAAAGCATAGGATAAAACCACAGAAATACAATTTAATAAAGCATAGGATAAAACAACATAAATACAATTTAATAAAGCATAGGATAAAACAACATAAATACAATTTAATAAAGCATAGGATAAAACCACATAAATACAATTTAATAAAGCATAGGACAAAACAACATAAATACAATTTAATAACGCATAGGATAAAACAACATAAATACAATTTAATAAAGCATAGGACAAAACAACATAAATACAATTTAATAAAGCATAGGACAAAACAACATAAATACAATTTAATAAAGCATATGTTAAAACAACATAAATACAATTTAATAAAGCATAGTTTAAAACAACATAAATACAATTTAATAAAGCATAGTTTAAAACAACATAAATACAATTTAATAAAGCATAGTTTAAAACAACATAAATACAATTTAATAAAGCATAGTTTAAAACAACATAAATACAATTTAATAAAGCATTAGATAAAACAACATGAATATAATTTAGTAAAGCATAAGATAAAACAACATAAATACAATTTAATAAAGCATAGGATAAAACCACAGAATACAATTTAATAAAGCATAGGATAAAACAACATAAATACAATTTAATAAAGCATAGGAAAAAACAACATAAATACAATTTAATAAAGCATAGGATAAAACAACATAAATACAATTTAATGAAACATAGGATATACAACATAAATACAATTTAATAAAGCATAGGGCAAAACAACATAAATACAATTTAATAAAGCATATGTTAAAACAACATAAATACAATTTAATAAAGCATAAGATAAAACAACATGAATACAATTTAGTAAAGCATAAGATAAAACAACATGAATACAATTTAATAAAGCATAGGTTAAAACAACATAAATACAATTCAAGAAAGCATAGGATAAAACTACATAAATACATTTTAATAAAGCATAGGATAAAACAACATAAATACAATTTAATAAAGCATAGGACAAAACAACATAAATACAATTTAATAAAGCATAGGATAAAACAACATAAATACAATTTATAAAGCATAGGATAAAACAACATAAATACAATTTAATAAAGCATAGGATAAAACAACATAAATACAATTTAATAAAACATAGGATAAAACAACATAAATACAATTTAATCAAGCATAGGCTAAAACAACATAAATACACTATAATAAAGCATAGGATAAAACAAATTAAATACAATTTAGTAATGCATAGGATAAAACAACATAAATTCAATTTAATAAAGCATAGGATAAAACAACATAAATACAATTTAATAAAGCATAGGATAAAACAACATAAATACAATTTAATAAAGCATAAGATAAAACAACATGAATACAATTTAATAAAGCATAGGATAAAACAACGTAAATACAATTTAATAAATCATAGGATAAAACAACATAAATACAATTTAATAAAGCACAGGATAAAACAACATAAATAAAATTTAATAAAGCATAGGATAAAACAACATGAATACAATTTAAAAAAGCATAGGATAAAACAACGTAAATACTTTTTAATAAAGCATAGGATAAAACCACATAAATACAATTTAATAAAGCATAGGATAAAACAACATAAATAAAATTTAATAAAGCATAGGACAAAACAACATAAATACAATTTAATAAAGCATAGGATAAAACAACATAAATACAATTTATAAAGCATAGGATAAAACAACATAAATACAATTTAATAAATCATAGGATAAAACAACATAAATACAATTTAATAAAGCATAGGATAAAACAACATAAATACAATGTAATCAAGCATAGGCTAAAACAACATAAATACACTTTAATAAAGCATAGGATAAAACAAATTAAATACAATTTAATAAAGCATAGGATAAAACAACATCAATTCAATTTATTAAAGCATAGGATAAAACAACATAAATACAATTTAATAAAGCATAAGATAAAACAACATGAATACAGTTTAATAAAGCATAGGATAAAACAACGTAAATACTTTTTAATAAAGCATAGGATAAAACCACATAAATACAATTTAATAAAGCATAGGATAAAACAACATAAATAAAATTTAATAAAGCATAGGTTAAAACAACATAAATACAATTTAATAAATCATAGGATAAAACAACATAAATACAATTTAATAAAGCACAGGATAAAACAACATAAATAAAATTTAATAAAGCATAGGATAAAACAACATAAATACAATTTAATAAAGCATAGGATAAAACAACGGAAATACTTTTTAATAAAGCATAGTATAAAACCACATAAATACAATTTAATAAAGCATAGGATAAAACAACATAAATAAAATTTAATAAAGCTTAGGTTAAAACAACATAAATACAATTTAATAAAGCATAGGATAAAACAACATAAATACAATTTAATAAATCATAGGATAAAACAACATAAATACAATTTAATAAAGCACAGGATAAAACAACATAAATAAAATTTAATAAAGCATAGGTTAAAACAACATAAATACAATTTAATAAAGCATAGGACAAAACAACATAAATACAATTTAATAAAGCATAGTTTAAAACAACATAAATACAATTTAATAAAGCATAGGATAAAACCACAGAAATACAATTTAATAAAGCATATGATAAAACAACATAAATACAATTTAATAAAGCATAGGACAAAACAACATAAATACAATTTAATAACGCATAGGATAAAACAACATAAATACAATTTAATGAAACATAGGATAAACAACATAAATACAATTTAATAAAGCATAGGACAAAACAACATAAATACAATTTAATAAAGCATATGTTAAAACAACATAAATACAATTTAATAAAGCATAGTTTAATACAACATAAATACAATTTAATAAAGCATAGTTTAAAACAACATAAATACAATTTAATAAAGCATAGTTTAAAACAACATAAATACAATTTAATAAAGCATAATTAAAACAACATAAATACAATTTAATAAAGCATTAGATAAAACAACATGAATATAATTTAGTAAAGCATAAGATAAAACAACATGAATACAATTTAATAAAGCATAGGATAAAACAACATAAATAAAATTTAATAAAGCATAGGTTAAAACAACATAAATACAATTTAATAAAGCATAGTTTAAAACAACATAAATACAATTTAATAAAGCATTAGATAAAACAACATGAATATAATTTAGTAAAGCATAAGATAAAACAACATGAATACAATTTAATAAAGCATAGGATAAAACAACATAAATAAAATTTAATAAAGCATAGGTTAAAACAACATAAATACAATTTAATAAAGCATAGTTTAAAACAACATAAATACAATTTAATAAAGCATAGGATAAAACCACAGAAATACAATTTAATAAAGCATAGGATAAAACAACATAAATACAATTTAATAAAGCATATGACAAAACAACATAAATACAATTTAATAAAGCATAGGATAAAACAACATAAATAAAATTTAATAAAGCATAGGATAAAACAACATAAATACAATTTAATGAAACATAGGATAAACAACATAAATACAATTTAATAAAGCATAGAAAAAACAACATAAATACAATTTAATAAAGCATAGGATATACAACATAAATACAATTTAATAAAGCATAGGGCAAAACAACATAAATACAATTTAATAAAGCATATGTTTAAACAACATAAATACAATTTAATAAAGCATAAGATAAAACAACATGAATATAATTTAGTAAAACATAAGATAAAACAACATGAATACAATTTAATAAAGCATAGGTTAAAACAACATAAATACAATTCAAGAAAGCATAGGATAAAACTACATAAATACATTTTAATAAAGCATAGGATAAAACAACATAAATACAATTTAATAAAGCATAGGTTAAAACAACATAAATACAATTTAATAAAGCATAGGACAAAACAACATAAATACAATTTAATAAAGCATAGGATAAAACAACATAAATACAATTTATAAAGCATAGGATAAAACAACATAAATACAATTTAATAAAGCATTGGATAAAACAACATAAATACAATTTAATAAAGCATAGGATAAAACAACATAAATACAATTTAATCAAGCATAGGCTAAAACAACATAAATACACTTTAATAAAGCATAGGATAAAACAAATTAAATACAATTTAATAAAGCATAGGATAAAACAACGTAAATACTTTTTAATAAAGCATAGGATAAAACCACATAAATACAATTTAATAAAGCATAGGATAAAACAACATAAATAAAATTTAATAAAGCATAGGATAAAACAACATAAATAAAATTTAATAAAGCATAGGATAAAACAACGTAAATACAATTTAATAAAGCATAGGATAAAACAACATAAATAAAATTTAATAAAGCATAGGATAAAACAACATAAATACAATTTAATAAAGCATAGGATAAAACAACATACATAAAACTTAATAAAGCATAGGATAAAACAACATAAATACAATTTAATAAAGCATAAGATAAAACAACATAAATACAATTTAATAAAGCATAGGATAAAACAACATAAATACAATTTAATAAAGCATAGGATAAAACAACATAAATACAATTTAATAAAGCATAGGATAAAACAACATAAATACAATTTAATAAAGCATAGGATAAAACAACATAAATAAAATTCAATAAAGCATAGGTTAAAACAACATAAATACAATTTAATAAAGCATAGGACAAAACAACATAAATACAATTTAATAAAGCATAGTTTAAAACAACATAAATACAATTTAATAAAGCATAGGATAAAACCACAGAAATACAATTTAATAAAGCATAGGATAAAACAACATAAATACAATTTAATAAAGCATAGGACAAAACAACATAAATACAATTTAATAACGCATAGGATAAAACAACATAAATTCAATTTAATGAAACATAGGATAAACAACATAAATACAATTTAATAAAGCATAGGACAAAAAAACATAAATACAATTTAATAAAGCATATGTTAAAACAACATAAATACAATTTAATAAAGCATAGTTTAAAACAACATAAATACAATTTAATAAAGCATAGTTTAAAACAACTTAAATACAATTTAATAAAGCATAGTTTAAAACAACATAAATACAATTTAATAAAGCATAGTTTAAAACAACATAAATGCAATTTAATAAAGCATAGGATAAAACCACAGAAATACAATTTAATAAAGCATAGGATAAAACAACATAAAAACAATTTAATAAAGCATAGGACAAAAAACATAAATACAATTTAATAAAGCATAGGATAAAACAACATAAATACAATTTAATGAAACATAGGATAAACAACATAAATACAATTTAATAAAGCATAGGAAAAAACAACATAAATACAATTTAATAAAGCATAGGATAAAACAACATAAATACAATTTAATGAAACATAGGATATACAACATAAATACAATTTAATAAAGCATATGTTAAAACAACATAAATACAATTTAATAAAGCATAAGATAAAACAACATGAATATAATTTAGTAAAGCATAAGATAAAACAACATGAATACAATTTAATAAAGCATAGGTTAAAACAACATAAATACAATTCAAGAAAGCATAGGATAAAACTACATAAATACATTTTAATAAAGCATAGGATAAAACAACATAAATACAATTTAATAAAGCATAGGTTAAAACAACATAAATACAATTTATAAAGCATAGGATAAAACAACATAAATACAATTTAATAAATCATAGGATAAAACAACATAAATACAATTTAATAAAGCATAGGATAAAACAACATAAATACAATGTAATCAAGCATAGGCTAAAACAACATAAATACACTTTAATAAAGCATAGGATAAAACAAATTAAATACAATTTAATAAAGCATAGGATAAAACAACATAAATTCAATTTAATAAAGCATAGGATAAAACAACATAAATACAATTTAATAAAGCATAAGATAAAACAACATGAATACAGTTTAATAAAGCATAGGATAAAACAACGTAAATACTTTTTAATAAAGCATAGGATAAAACAACATAAATACAATTTAATAAAGCATAGGACAAAACAACATAAATACAATTTAATAAAGCATAGTTTAAAACAACATAAATACAATTTAATAAAGCATAGGATAAAACCACAGAAATACAATTTAATAAAGCATAGGATAAAACAACATAAATACAATTTAATAAAGCATAGGATAAAACAACATAAATACAATTTAATAAAGCATAGGATAAAACCACATAAATACAATTTAATAAAGCATAGGACAAAACAACATAAATACAATTTAATAACGCATAGGATAAAACAACATAAATACAATTTAATAAAGCATAGGACAAAACAACATAAATACAATTTAATAAAGCATAGGACAAAACAACATAAATACAATTTAATAAAGCATATGTTAAAACAACATAAATACAATTTAATAAAGCATAGTTTAAAACAACATAAATACAATTTAATAAAGCATAGTTTAAAACAACATAAATACAATTTAATAAAGCATAGTTTAAAACAACATAAATACAATTTAATAAAGCATAGTTTAAAACAACATAAATACAATTTAATAAAGCATTAGATAAAACAACATGAATATAATTTAGTAAAGCATAAGATAAAACAACATAAATACAATTTAATAAAGCATAGGATAAAACCACAGAATACAATTTAATAAAGCATAGGATAAAACAACATAAATACAATTTAATAAAGCATAGGACAAAACAACATAAAAACAATTTAATAAAGCATAGGATAAAACAACATAAATACAATTTAATGAAACTTAGGATAAACAACATAAATACAATTTAATAAAGCATAGGAAAAAACAACATAAATAAAATTTAATAAAGCATAGGATAAAACAACATAAATACAATTTAATAAAGCATAGGATAAAACAACGTAAATACAATTTAATAAAGCATAGGTTAAAACAGCATAAATGCAATTTAATAAAGCATAGGATAAAACAACATAATTACAATTTAATAAAGCATAGGATAAAACAACATAAATAAAATTTAATAAAGCATAGGATAAAACAACATAAATACAATTTAATAAAGCATAAGATAAAACAACATAAATACAATTTAATAAAGCATAGGATAAAACAACATAAATACAATTTAATAAAGCATAGGATAAAACAACATAAATACAATTTAATAAAGCATAGGATAAAACAACATAAATACAATTTAATAAAGCATAGGATAAAACAACATATATAAAATTTAATAAAGCATAGGTTAAAACAACATAAATACAATTTAATAAAGCATAGGACAAAACAACATAAATACAATTTAATAAAGCATAGTTTAAAACAACATAAATACAATTTAATAAAGCATAGGATAAAACCACAGAAATACAATTTAATAAAGCATAGGATAAAACAACATAAATACAATTTAATAAAGCATAGGATAAAACAACATAAATACAATTTAATAAAGCATAGGATAAAACCACATAAATACAATTTAATAAAGCATAGGACAAAACAACATAAATACAATTTAATAACGCATAGGATAAAACAACATAAATACAATTTAATAAAGCATAGGACAAAACAACATAAATACAATTTAATAAAGCATAGGACAAAACAACATAAATACAATTTAATAAAGCATATGTTAAAACAACATAAATACAATTTAATAAAGCATAGTTTAAAACAACATAAATACAATTTAATAAAGCATAGTTTAAAACAACATAAATACAATTTAATAAAGCATAGTTTAAAACAACATAAATACAATTTAATAAAGCATAGTTTAAAACAACATAAATACAATTTAATAAAGCATTAGATAAAACAACATGAATATAATTTAGTAAAGCATAAGATAAAACAACATAAATACAATTTAATAAAGCATAGGATAAAACCACAGAATACAATTTAATAAAGCATAGGATAAAACAACATAAATACAATTTAATAAAGCATAGGACAAAACAACATAAATACAATTTAATAAAGCATAGGATAAAACAACATAAATACAATTTAATGAAACTTAGGATAAACAACATAAATACAATTTAATAAAGCATAGGAAAAAACAACATAAATACAATTTAATAAAGCATAGGATAAAACAACATAAATACAATTTAATGAAACATAGGATATACAACATAAATACAATTTAATAAAGCATAGGGCAAAACAACATAAATTCAATTTAATAAAGCATATGTTAAAACAACATAAATACAATTTAATAAAGCATAAGATAAAACAACATGAATACAATTTAGTAAAGCATAAGATAAAACAACATGAATACAATTTAATAAAGCATAGGTTAAAACAACATAAATACAATTCAAGAAAGCATAGGATAAAACTACATAAATACATTTTAATAAAGCATAGGATAAAACAACATAAATACAATTTAATAAAGCATAGGTTAAAACAACATAAATACAATTTAATAAATCATAGGACAAAACAACATAAATACAATTTAATAAAGCATAGGATAAAACAACATAAATACAATTTATAAAGCATAGGATAAAACAACATAAATACAATTTAATAAAGCATAGGATAAAACAACATAAATACAATTTAATAAAACATAGGATAAAACAACATAAATACAATTTAATCAAGCATAGGCTAAAACAACATAAATACACTTTAATAAAGCATAGGATAAAACAAATTAAATACAATTTAGTAATGCATAGGATAAAACAACATAAATTCAATTTAATAAAGCATAGGATAAAACAACATAAATACAATTTAATAAAGCATAGGATAAAACAACATAAATACAATTTAATAAAGCATAAGATAAAACAACATGAATACAATTTAATAAAGCATAGGATAAAACAACGTAAATACAATTTAATAAATCATAGGATAAAACAACATAAATACAATTTAATAAAGCACAGGATAAAACAACATAAATAAAATTTAAAAAAGCATAGGATAAAACAACGTAAATACTTTTTAATAAAGCATAGGATAAAACCACATAAATACAATTTAATAAAGCATAGGATAAAACAACATAAATAAAATTTAATAAAGCATAGGTTAAAACAACATAAATACAATTTAATAAAGCATAGGACAAAACAACATAAATACAATTTAATAAAGCATAGTTTAAAACAACATAAATACAATTTAATAAAGCATAGGATAAAACCAGAGAAATACAATTTAATAAAGCATAGGATAAAACAACATAAATACAATTTAATAAAGCATAGGACAAAACAACATAAATACAATTTAATAACGCATAGGATAAAACAACATAAATACAATTTAATGAAACATAGGATAAACAACATAAATACAATTTAATAAAGCATAGGACAAAACAACATAAATACAATTTAATAAAGCATATGTTAAAACAACATAAATACAATTTAATAAAGCATAGTTTAATACAACATAAATACAATTTAATAAAGCATAGTTTAAAACAACATAAATACAATTTAATAAAGCATAGTTTAAAACAACATAAATACAATTTAATAAAGCATAATTAAAACAACATAAATACAATTTAATAAAGCATAGTTTAAAACAACATAAATACAATTTAATAAAGCATTAGATAAAACAACATGAATATAATTTAGTAAAGCATAAGATAAAACAACATGAATACAATTTAATAAAGCATAGGATAAAACAACATAAATAAAATTTAATAAAGCATAGGTTAAAACAACATAAATACAATTTAATAAAGCATAGTTTAAAACAACATAAATACAATTTAATAAAGCGTAGGATAAAACCACAGAAATACAATTTAATAAAGCATAGGATAAAACAACATAAATTCAATTTAATAAAGCATAGGACAAAACAACATAAATACAATTTAATAAAGCATAGGATAAAACAACATAAATACAATTTAATGAAACATAGGTTAAACAAAATAAATACAATTTAATAAAGCATAGGACAAAACAACATAAATACAATTTAATAAAGCATAGGATAAAACAACATAAATACAATTTATAAAGCATAGGATAAAACAACATAAATACAATTTAATAAAGCATAGGATAAAACAACATAAATACAATTTAATAAAACATAGGATAAAACAACATAAATACAATTTAATCAAGCATAGGCTAAAACAACATAAATACACTTTAATAAAGCATAGGATAAAACAAATTAAATACAATTTAGTAATGCATAGGATAAAACAACATAAATTCAATTTAATAAAGCATAGGATAAAACAACATAAATACAATTTAATAAAGCATAGGATAAAACAACATAAATACAATTTAATAAAGCATAAGATAAAACAACATGAATACAATTTAATAAAGCATAGGATAAAACAACGTAAATACAATTTAATAAATCATAGGATAAAACAACATAAATACAATTTAATAAAGCACAGGATAAAACAACATAAATAAAATTTAAAAAAGCATAGGATAAAACAACGTAAATACTTTTTAATAAAGCATAGGATAAAACCACATAAATACAATTTAATAAAGCATAGGATAAAACAACATAAATAAAATTTAATAAAGCATAGGTTAAAACAACATAAATACAATTTAATAAAGCATAGGACAAAACAACATAAATACAATTTAATAAAGCATAGTTTAAAACAACATAAATACAATTTAATAAAGCATAGGATAAAACCAGAGAAATACAATTTAATAAAGCATAGGATAAAACAACATAAATACAATTTAATAAAGCATAGGACAAAACAACATAAATACAATTTAATAACGCATAGGATAAAACAACATAAATACAATTTAATGAAACATAGGATAAACAACATAAATACAATTTAATAAAGCATAGGACAAAACAACATAAATACAATTTAATAAAGCATATGTTAAAACAACATAAATACAATTTAATAAAGCATAGTTTAATACAACATAAATACAATTTAATAAAGCATAGTTTAAAACAACATAAATACAATTTAATAAAGCATAGTTTAAAACAACATAAATACAATTTAATAAAGCATAATTAAAACAACATAAATACAATTTAATAAAGCATAGTTTAAAACAACATAAATACAATTTAATAAAGCATTAGATAAAACAACATGAATATAATTTAGTAAAGCATAAGATAAAACAACATGAATACAATTTAATAAAGCATAGGATAAAACAACATAAATAAAATTTAATAAAGCATAGGTTAAAACAACATAAATACAATTTAATAAAGCATAGTTTAAAACAACATAAATACAATTTAATAAAGCGTAGGATAAAACCACAGAAATACAATTTAATAAAGCATAGGATAAAACAACATAAATTCAATTTAATAAAGCATAGGACAAAACAACATAAATACAATTTAATAAAGCATAGGATAAAACAACATAAATACAATTTAATGAAACATAGGTTAAACAAAATAAATACAATTTAATAAAGCATAGGACAAAACAACATAAATACAATTTAATAAAGCATATGTTAAAACAACATGAATACAATTTAATAAAGCATAAGATAAAACAACATGAATATAATTTAGTAAAGCATAAGATAAAACAACATGAATACAATTTAATAAAGCATAGGTTAAAACAACATAAATACAATTTAAGAAAGCATAGGATAAAACTACATAAATACATTTTAATAAAGCATAGGATAAAACAACATAAATACAATTTAATAAAGCATATGTTAAAACAACATAAATACAATTTAATAAAGCATAGTTTAATACAACATAAATACAATTTAATAAAGCATAGTTTAAAACAACATAAATACAATTTAATAAAGCATAGTTTAAAACAACATAAATACAATTTAATAAAGCATAATTAAAACAACATAAATACAATTTAATAAAGCATAGTTTAAAACAACATAAATACAATTTAATAAAGCATTAGATAAAACAACATGAATATAATTTAGTAAAGCATAAGATAAAACAACATGAATACAATTTAATAAAGCATAGGATAAAACAACATAAATAAAATTTAATAAAGCATAGGTTAAAACAACATAAATACAATTTAATAAAGCATAGTTTAAAACAACATAAATACAATTTAAAAAAGCATAGGATAAAACCACAGAAATACAATTTAATAAAGCATAGGATAAAACAACATAAATACAATTTAATAAAGCATAGGACAAAACAACATAAATACAATTTAATAAAGCATAGGATAAAACAACATAAATACAATTTAATGAAACATATGTTAAACAAAATAAATACAATTTAATAAAGCATAGGACAAAACAACATAAATACAATTTAATAAAGCATATGTTAAAACAACATGAATACAATTTAATAAAGCATAAGATAAAACAACATGAATATAATTTAGTAAAGCATAAGATAAAACAACATGAATACAATTTAATAAAGCATAGGTTAAAACAACATAAATACAATTTAAGAAAGCATAGGATAAAACTACATAAATACATTTTAATAAAGCATAGGATAAAACAACATAAATACAATTTAATAAAGCATATGATAAAACAACATAAATACAATTTATAAAGCATAGGATAAAACAACATAAATACAATTTAATAAAGCATAGGATAAAACAACATAAATACAATTTAATAAAGCGCAGGATAAAACAACATAAATAAAATTTAATAAAGCATAGGATAAAACAACATGAATACAATTTAATAAAGCTTAGGATAAAACAACGTAAATACTTTTTAATAAAGCATAGGATAAAACCACATAAATACAATTTAATAAAGCATAGGATAAAACAACATAAATAAAATTTAATAAAGCATAGGTTAAAACAACATAAATACAATTTAATAAAGCATAGGATAAAACAACATAAATACAATTTAATAAATCATAGGATAAAACAACATAAATACAATTTAATAAAGCACAGGATAAAACAACATAAATAAAATTTAATAAAGCATAGGATAAAACAACATAAATAAAATTTAATAAAGCATAGGATAAAACAACGTAAATACAATTTAATAAAGCATAGGATAAAACAACATAAATAAAATTTAATAAAGCATAGGATAAAACAACATAAATACAATTTAATAAAGCATAAGATAAAACAACATAAATACAATTTAATAAAGCATAGGATAAAACAACATAAATACAATTTAATGAAACTTAGGATAAACAACATAAATACAATTTAATAAAGCATAGGAAAAAACAACATAAATAAAATTTAATAAAGCATAGGATAAAACAACATAAATACAATTTAATAAAGCATAAGATAAAACAACATAAATACAATTTAATAAAGCATAGGATAAAACAACATAAATACAATTTAATAAAGCATAGGATAAAACAACATAAATACAATTTAATAAAGCATAGGATAAAACAACATAAATACAATTTAATAAAGCATAGGATAAAACAACATATATAAAATTTAATAAAGCATAGGTTAAAACAACATAAATACAATTTAATAAAGCATAGGACAAAACAACATAAATACAATTTAATAAAGCATAGTTTAAAACAACATAAATACAATTTAATAAAGCATAGGATAAAACCACAGAAATACAATTTAATAAAGCATAGGATAAAACAACATAAATACAATTTAATAAAGCATAGGATAAAACAACATAAATACAATTTAATAAAGCATAGGATAAAACCACATAAATACAATTTAATAAAGCATAGGACAAAACAACATAAATACAATTTAATAACGCATAGGATAAAACAACATAAATACAATTTAATAAAGCATAGGACAAAACAACATAAATACAATTTAATAAAGCATAGGACAAAACAACATAAATACAATTTAATAAAGCATATGTTAAAACAACATAAATACAATTTAATAAAGCATAGTTTAAAACAACATAAATACAATTTAATAAAGCATAGTTTAAAACAACATAAATACAATTTAATAAAGCATAGTTTAAAACAACATAAATACAATTTAATAAAGCATAGTTTAAAACAACATAAATACAATTTAATAAAGCATTAGATAAAACAACATGAATATAATTTAGTAAAGCATAAGATAAAACAACATAAATACAATTTAATAAAGCATAGGATAAAACCACAGAATACAATTTAATAAAGCATAGGATAAAACAACATAAATACAATTTAATAAAGCATAGGACAAAACAACATAAATACAATTTAATAAAGCATAGGATAAAACAACATAAATACAATTTAATGAAACTTAGGATAAACAACATAAATACAATTTAATAAAGCATAGGAAAAAACAACATAAATACAATTTAATAAAGCATAGGATAAAACAACATAAATACAATTTAATGAAACATAGGATATACAACATAAATACAATTTAATAAAGCATAGGGCAAAACAACATAAATTCAATTTAATAAAGCATATGTTAAAACAACATAAATACAATTTAATAAAGCATAAGATAAAACAACATGAATACAATTTAGTAAAGCATAAGATAAAACAACATGAATACAATTTAATAAAGCATAGGTTAAAACAACATAAATACAATTCAAGAAAGCATAGGATAAAACTACATAAATACATTTTAATAAAGCATAGGATAAAACAACATAAATACAATTTAATAAAGCATAGGTTAAAACAACATAAATACAATTTAATAAATCATAGGACAAAACAACATAAATACAATTTAATAAAGCATAGGATAAAACAACATAAATACAATTTATAAAGCATAGGATAAAACAACATAAATACAATTTAATAAAGCATAGGATAAAACAACATAAATACAATTTAATAAAACATAGGATAAAACAACATAAATACAATTTAATCAAGCATAGGCTAAAACAACATAAATACACTTTAATAAAGCATAGGATAAAACAAATTAAATACAATTTAGTAATGCATAGGATAAAACAACATAAATTCAATTTAATAAAGCATAGGATAAAACAACATAAATACAATTTAATAAAGCATAGGATAAAACAACATAAATACAATTTAATAAAGCATAAGATAAAACAACATGAATACAATTTAATAAAGCATAGGATAAAACAACGTAAATACAATTTAATAAATCATAGGATAAAACAACATAAATACAATTTAATAAAGCACAGGATAAAACAACATAAATAAAATTTAAAAAAGCATAGGATAAAACAACGTAAATACTTTTTAATAAAGCATAGGATAAAACCACATAAATACAATTTAATAAAGCATAGGATAAAACAACATAAATAAAATTTAATAAAGCATAGGTTAAAACAACATAAATACAATTTAATAAAGCATAGGACAAAACAACATAAATACAATTTAATAAAGCATAGTTTAAAACAACATAAATACAATTTAATAAAGCATAGGATAAAACCACAGAAATACAATTTAATAAAGCATAGGATAAAACAACATAAATACAATTTAATAAAGCATAGGACAAAACAACATAAATACAATTTAATAACGCATAGGATAAAACAACATAAATACAATTTAATGAAACATAGGATAAACAACATAAATACAATTTAATAAAGCATAGGACAAAACAACATAAATACAATTTAATAAAGCATATGTTAAAACAACATAAATACAATTTAATAAAGCATAGTTTAATACAACATAAATACAATTTAATAAAGCATAGTTTAAAACAACATAAATACAATTTAATAAAGCATAGTTTAAAACAACATAAATACAATTTAATAAAGCATAATTAAAACAACATAAATACAATTTAATAAAGCATAGTTTAAAACAACATAAATACAATTTAATAAAGCATTAGATAAAACAACATGAATATAATTTAGTAAAGCATAAGATAAAACAACATGAATACAATTTAATAAAGCATAGGATAAAACAACATAAATAAAATTTAATAAAGCATAGGTTAAAACAACATAAATACAATTTAATAAAGCATAGTTTAAAACAACATAAATACAATTTAATAAAGCATAGGATAAAACCACAGAAATACAATTTAATAAAGCATAGGATAAAACAACATAAATTCAATTTAATAAAGCATAGGACAAAACAACATAAATACAATTTAATAAAGCATAGGATAAAACAACATAAATACAATTTAATGAAACATAGGTTAAACAAAATAAATACAATTTAATAAAGCATAGGACAAAACAACATAAATACAATTTAATAAAGCATATGTTAAAACAACATGAATACAATTTAATAAAGCATAAGATAAAACAACATGAATATAATTTAGTAAAGCATAAGATAAAACAACATGAATACAATTTAATAAAGCATAGGTTAAAACAACATAAATACAATTTAAGAAAGCATAGGATAAAACTACATAAATACATTTTAATAAAGCATAGGATAAAACAACATAAATACAATTTAATAAAGCATATGTTAAAACAACATAAATACAATTTAATAAAGCATAGTTTAATACAACATAAATACAATTTAATAAAGCATAGTTTAAAACAACATAAATACAATTTAATAAAGCATAGTTTAAAACAACATAAATACAATTTAATAAAGCATAATTAAAACAACATAAATACAATTTAATAAAGCATAGTTTAAAACAACATAAATACAATTTAATAAAGCATTAGATAAAACAACATGAATATAATTTAGTAAAGCATAAGATAAAACAACATGAATACAATTTAATAAAGCATAGGATAAAACAACATAAATAAAATTTAATAAAGCATAGGTTAAAACAACATAAATACAATTTAATAAAGCATAGTTTAAAACAACATAAATACAATTTAAAAAAGCATAGGATAAAACCACAGAAATACAATTTAATAAAGCATAGGATAAAACAACATAAATACAATTTAATAAAGCATAGGACAAAACAACATAAATACAATTTAATAAAGCATAGGATAAAACAACATAAATACAATTTAATGAAACATATGTTAAACAAAATAAATACAATTTAATAAAGCATAGGACAAAACAACATAAATACAATTTAATAAAGCATATGTTAAAACAACATGAATACAATTTAATAAAGCATAAGATAAAACAACATGAATATAATTTAGTAAAGCATAAGATAAAACAACATGAATACAATTTAATAAAGCATAGGTTAAAACAACATAAATACAATTTAAGAAAGCATAGGATAAAACTACATAAATACATTTTAATAAAGCATAGGATAAAACAACATAAATACAATTTAATAAAGCATATGATAAAACAACATAAATACAATTTATAAAGCATAGGATAAAACAACATAAATACAATTTAATAAAGCATAGGATAAAACAACATAAATACAATTTAATAAAGCGCAGGATAAAACAACATAAATAAAATTTAATAAAGCATAGGATAAAACAACATGAATACAATTTAATAAAGCATAGGATAAAACAACGTAAATACTTTTTAATAAAGCATAGGATAAAACCACATAAATACAATTTAATAAAGCATAGGATAAAACAACATAAATAAAATTTAATAAAGCATAGGTTAAAACAACATAAATACAATTTAATAAAGCATAGGATAAAACAACATAAATACAATTTAATAAATCATAGGATAAAACAACATAAATACAATTTAATAAAGCACAGGATAAAACAACATAAATAAAATTTAATAAAGCATAGGATAAAACAACATAAATAAAATTTAATAAAGCATAGGATAAAACAACGTAAATACAATTTAATAAAGCATAGGATAAAACAACATAAATAAAATTTAATAAAGCATAGGATAAAACAACATAAATACAATTTAATAAAGCATAAGATAAAACAACATAAATACAATTTAATAAAGCATAGGATAAAACAACATAAATACAATTTAATAAAGCATAGGATAAAACAACATAAATACAATTTAATAAAGCATAGGATAAAACAACATAAATACAATTTAATAAAGCATAGGATAAAACAACATAAATACAATTTAATAAAGCATAGGTTAAAACAACATAAATACAATTTAATAAAGCATAGGACAAAACAACATAAATACAATTTAATAAAGCATAGTTTAAAACAACATAAATACAATTTAATAAAGCATAGGATAAAACCACAGAAATACAATTTAATAAAGCATAGGATAAAACAACATAAATACAATTTAATAAAGCATAGGACAAAACAACATAAATACAATTTAATAACGCATAGGATAAAACAACATAAATACAATTTAATGAAACATAGGATAAACAACATAAATACAATTTAATAAAGCATAGGACAAAACAACATAAATACAATTTAATAAAGCATATGTTAAAACAACATAAATACAATTTAATAAAGCATAGTTTAATACAACATAAATACAATTTAATAAAGCATAGTTTAAAACAACATAAATACAATTTAATAAAGCATAGTTTAAAACAACATAAATACAATTTAATAAAGCATAGTTTAAAACAACATAAATACAATTTAATAAAGCATTAGATAAAACAACATGAATATAATTTAGTAAAGCATAGGATAAAACAACATAAATACAATTTAATGAAACATAGGATAAACAACATAAATACAATTTAATAAAGCATAGGACAAAGCAACATAAATACAATTTAATAAAGCATAGGATAAAACAACATAAATACAATTTAATGAAACATAGGTTAAACAAAATAAATACAATTTAATAAAGCATAGGACAAAACAACATAAATACAATTTAATAAAGCATATGTTAAAACAACATGAATACAATTTAATAAAGCATAAGATAAAACAACATGAATACAATTTAATAAAGCATATGTTAAAACAACATAAATACAATTTAATAAAGCATAGGATAAAACCACAGAAATACAATTTAATAAAGCATAGGATAAAACAACATAAATACAATTTAATAAAGCATAGGACAAAACAACATAAATACAATTTAATAAAGCATATGTTAAAAGAGCATGAATACAATTTAATAAAGCATAAGATAAAACAACATGAATATAATTTAGTAAAGCATAAGATAAAACAACATGAATACAATTTAATAAAGCATAGGTTAAAACAACATAAATACAATTTAAGAAAGCATAGGATAAAACTACATAAATACATTTTAATAAAGCATAGGATAAAACAACATAAATACAATTTAATAAAGCATAGGTTAAAACAACATAAATACAATTTAATAAAGCATAGGACAAAACAACATAAATACAATTTAATAAAGCATAGGATAAAACAACATAAATACAATTTATAAAGCATAGGATAAAACAACATAAATACAATTTAATAAAGCATAGGATAAAACAACATAAATACAATTTAATAAAGCATAGGATAAAACAACATAAATACAATTTAATAAAGCATAGGCTAAAACAACATAAATACACTTTAATAAAGCATAGGATAAAACAAATTAAATACAATTTAATAAAGCATAAGATAAAACAACATGAATACAATTTAGTAAAGCATAAGATAAAACAACATGAATACAATTTAATAAAGCATAGGTTAAAACAACATAAATACAATTTAATCAAGCATAGGCTAAAACAACATAAATACACTTTAATAAAGCATAGGATAAAACAAATTAAATACAATTTAGTAATGCATAGGATAAAACAACATAAATTCAATTTAATAAAGCATAGGATAAAACAACATAAATACAATTTAATAAAGCATAGGATAAAACAACATAAATACAATTTAATAAAGCATAAGATAAAACAACATGAATACAATTTAATAAAGCATAGGATAAAACAACGTAAATACAATTTAATAAATCATAGGATAAAACAACATAAATACAATTTAATAAAGCACAGGATAAAACAACATAAATACAATTTAATAAAGCATATGTTAAAACAACATGAATACAATTTAATAAAGCATAAGATAAAACAACATGAATACAATTTAATAAAGCATATGTTAAAACAACATAAATACAATTTAATCAAGCATAGGCTAAAACAACATAAATACACTTTAATAAAGCATAGGATAAAACAAATTAAATACAATTTAGTAATGCATAGGATAAAACAACATAAATTCAATTTAATAAAGCATAGGATAAAACAACATAAATACAATGTAATAAAGCATAGGATAAAACAACATAAATACAATTTAATAAAGCATAAGATAAAACAACATGAATACAATTTAATAAAGCATAGGATAAAACAACGTAAATACAATTTAATAAATCATAGGATAAAACAACATAAATACAATTTAATAAAGCACAGGATAAAACAACATAAATAAAATTTAAAAAAGCATAGGATAAAACAACGTAAATACTTTTTAATAAAGCATAGGATAAAACCACATAAATACAATTTAATAAAGCATAGGATAAAACAACATAAATAAAATTTAATAAAGCATAGGTTAAAACAACATAAATACAATTTAATAAAGCATAGGACAAAACAACATAAATACAATTTAATAAAGCATAGTTTAAAACAACATAAATACAATTTAATAAAGCATAGGATAAAACCACAGAAATACAATTTAATAAAGCATAGGATAAAACAACATAAATACAATTTAATAAAGCATAGGACAAAACAACATAAATACAATTTAATGAAACATAGGATAAACAACATAAATACAATTTAATAAAGCATAGGACAAAACAACATAAATACAATTTAATAAAGCATATGTTAAAACAACATAAATACAATTTAATAAAGCATAGTTTAATACAACATAAATACAATTTAATAAAGCATAGTTTAAAACAACATAAATACAATTTAATAAAGCATAGTTTAAAACAACATAAATACAATTTAATAAAGCATAATTAAAACAACATAAATACAATTTAATAAAGCATAGTTTAAAACAACATAAATACAATTTAATAAAGCATTAGATAAAACAACATGAATATAATTTAGTAAAGCATAAGATAAAACAACATGAATACAATTTAATAAAGCATAGGATAAAACAACATAAATAAAATTTAATAAAGCATAGGTTAAAACAACATAAATACAATTTAATAAAGCATAGTTTAAAACAACATAAATACAATTTAATAAAGCATAGGATAAAACCACAGAAATACAATTTAATAAAGCATAGGATAAAACAACATAAATACAATTTAATAAAGCATAGGACAAAACAAAATAAATACAATTTAATAAAGCATAGGATAAAACAACATAAATACAATTTAATAAAGCATAGGACAAAACAACATAAATACAATTTAATAACGCATAGGATAAAACAACATAAATACAATTTAATGAAACATAGGATAAACAACATAAATACAATTTAATAAAGCATAGGACAAAACAACATAAATACAATTTAATAAAGCATATGTTAAAACAACATAAATACAATTTAATAAAGCATAGTTTAATACAACATAAATACAATTTAATAAAGCATAGTTTAAAACAACATAAATACAATTTAATAAAGCATAGTTTAAAACAACATAAATACAATTTAATAAAGCATAGTTTAAAACAACATAAATACAATTTAATAAAGCATTAGATAAAACAACATGAATATAATTTAGTAAAGCATAGGATAAAACAACATAAATACAATTTAATGAAACATAGGTTAAACAAAATAAATACAATTTAATAAAGCATAGGACAAAACAACATAAATACAATTTAATAAAGCATATGTTAAAACAACATGAATACAATTTAATAAAGCATAAGATAAAACAACATGAATATAATTTAGTAAAGCATAAGATAAAACAACATGAATACAATTTAATAAAGCATATGTTAAAACAACATCAATACAATTTAATAAAGCATAGGATAAAACCACAGAAATACAATTTAATAAAGCATAGGATAAAACAACATAAATACAATTTAATAAAGCATAGGACAAAACAACATAAATACAATTTAATAAAGCATATGTTAAAAGAGCATGAATACAATTTAATAAAGCATAAGATAAAACAACATGAATATAATTTAGTAAAGCATAAGATAAAACAACATGAATACAATTTAATAAAGCATAGGTTAAAACAACATAAATACAATTTAAGAAAGCATAGGATAAAACTACATAAATACATTTTAATAAAGCATAGGATAAAACAACATAAATACAATTTAATAAAGCATAGGTTAAAACAACATAAATACAATTTAATAAAGCATAGGACAAAACAACATAAATACAATTTAATAAAGCATAGGATAAAACAACATAAATACAATTTATAAAGCATAGGATAAAACAACATAAATACAATTTAATAAAGCATAGGATAAAACAACATAAATACAATTTAATAAAGCATAGGATAAAACAACATAAATACAATTTAATAAAGCATAGGCTAAAACAACATAAATACACTTTAATAAAGCATAGGATAAAACAAATTAAATACAATTTAATAAAGCATAAGATAAAACAACATGAATACAATTTAGTAAAGCATAAGATAAAACAACATGAATACAATTTAATAAAGCATAGGTTAAAACAACATAAATACAATTTAATCAAGCATAGGCTAAAACAACATAAATACACTTTAATAAAGCATAGGATAAAACAAATTAAATACAATTTAGTAATGCATAGGATAAAACAACATAAATTCAATTTAATAAAGCATAGGATAAAACAACATAAATACAATTTAATAAAGCATAGGATAAAACAACATAAATACAATTTAATAAAGCATAAGATAAAACAACATGAATACAATTTAATAAAGCATAGGATAAAACAACGTAAATACAATTTAATAAATCATAGGATAAAACAACATAAATACAATTTAATAAAGCACAGGATAAAACAACATAAATAAAATTTAAAAAAGCATAGGATAAAACAACGTAAATACTTTTTAATAAAGCATAGGATAAAACCACATAAATACAATTTAATAAAGCATAGGATAAAACAACATAAATAAAATTTAATAAAGCATAGGTTAAAACAACATAAATACAATTTAATAAAGCATAGGACAAAACAACATAAATACAATTTAATAAAGCATAGTTTAAAACAACATAAATACAATTTAATAAAGCATAGGATAAAACCACAGAAATACAATTTAATAAAGCATAGGATAAAACAACATAAATACAATTTAATAAAGCATAGGACAAAACAACATAAATACAATTTAATAACGCATAGGATAAAACAACATAAATACAATTTAATGAAACATAGGATAAACAACATAAATACAATTTAATAAAGCATAGGACAAAACAACATAAATACAATTTAATAAAGCATAGGTTAAAACAACATAAATACAATTTAATAAAGCATAGTTTAAAACAACATAAATACAATTTAATAAAGCATAGGATAAAACCACAGAAATACAATTTAATAAAGCATAGGATAAAACAACATAAATACAATTTAATAAAGCATAGGACAAAACAACATAAATACAATTTAATAAAGCATAGGATAAAACAACATAAATACAATTTAATGAAACATAGGTTAAACAAAATAAATACAATTTAATAAAGCATAGGACAAAACAACATAAATACAATTTAATAAAGCATATGTTAAAACAACATGAATACAATTTAATAAAGCATAAGATAAAACAACATGAATATAATTTAGTAAAGCATAAGATAAAACAACATGAATACAATTTAATAAAGCATAGGTTAAAACAACATAAATACAATTTAAGAAAGCATAGGATAAAACTACATAAATACATTTTAATAAAGCATAGGATAAAACAACATAAATACAATTTAATAAAGCATAGGTTAAAACAACATAAATACAATTTAATAAAGCATAGGACAAAACAACATAAATACAATTTAATAAAGCATATGATAAAACAACATAAATACAATTTAATAAAGCATAGGATAAAACAACATAAATAAAATTTAATAAAGCATAGGATAAAACAACATAAATACAATTTAATAAAGCATAAGATAAAACAACATAAATACAATTTAATAAAGCATAGGATAAAACAACATAAATACAATTTAATAAAGCATAGGATAAAACAACATAAATACAATTTAATAAAGCATAGGATAAAACAACATAAATACAATTTAATAAAGCATAGGATAAAACAACATAAATACAATTTAATAAAGCATAGGTTAAAACAACATAAATACAATTTAATAAAGCATAGGACAAAACAACATAAATACAATTTAATAAAGCATAGTTTAAAACAACATAAATACAATTTAATAAAGCATAGGATAAAACCACAGAAATACAATTTAATAAAGCATAGGATAAAACAACATAAATACAATTTAATAAAGCATAGGACAAAACAACATAAATACAATTTAATAACGCATAGGATAAAACAACATAAATACAATTTAATGAAACATAGGATAAACAACATAAATACAATTTAATAAAGCATAGGACAAAACAACATAAATACAATTTAATAAAGCATATGTTAAAACAACATAAATACAATTTAATAAAGCATAGTTTAATACAACATAAATACAATTTAATAAAGCATAGTTTAAAACAACATAAATACAATTTAATAAAGCATAGTTTAAAACAACATAAATACAATTTAATAAAGCATAGTTTAAAACAACATAAATACAATTTAATAAAGCATTAGATAAAACAACATGAATATAATTTAGTAAAGCATAGGATAAAACAACATAAATACAATTTAATGAAACATAGGATAAACAACATAAATACAATTTAATAAAGCATAGGACAAAGCAACATAAATACAATTTAATAAAGCATAGGATAAAACAACATAAATACAATTTAATGAAACATAGGTTAAACAAAATAAATACAATTTAATAAAGCATAGGACAAAACAACATAAATACAATTTAATAAAGCATATGTTAAAACAACATGAATACAATTTAATAAAGCATAAGATAAAACAACATGAATATAATTTAGTAAAGCATAAGATAAAACAACATGAATACAATTTAATAAAGCATATGTTAAAACAACATAAATACAATTTAATAAAGCATAGGATAAAACCACAGAAATACAATTTAATAAAGCATAGGATAAAACAACATAAATACAATTTAATAAAGCATAGGACAAAACAACATAAATACAATTTAATAAAGCATATGTTAAAAGAGCATGAATACAATTTAATAATGCATAAGATAAAACAACATGAATATAATTTAGTAAAGCATAAGATAAAGCAACATGAATACAATTTAATAAAGCATAGGTTAAAACAACATAAATACAATTTAAGAAAGCATAGGATAAAACTACATAAATACATTTTAATAAAGCATAGGATAAAACAACATAAATACAATTTAATAAAGCATAGGTTAAAACAACATAAATACAATTTAATAAAGCATAGGACAAAACAACATAAATACAATTTAATAAAGCATAGGATAAAACAACATAAATACAATTTATAAAGCATAGGATAAAACAACATAAATACAATTTAATAAAGCATAGGATGAAACAACATAAATACAATTTAATAAAGCATAGGATAAAACAACATAAATACAATTTAATAAAGCATAGGCTAAAACAACATAAATACACTTTAATAAAGCATAGGATAAAACAAATTAAATACAATTTAATAAAGCATAAGATAAAACAACATGAATACAATTTAGTAAATCATAAGATAAAACAACATGAATACAATTTAATAAAGCATAGGTTAAAACAACATAAATACAATTCAAGAAAGCATAGGATAAAACTACATAAATACATTTTAATAAAGCATAGGATAAAACAACATAAATACAATTTAATAAAGCATAGGTTAAAACAACATAAATACAATTTAATAAAGCATAGGATAAAACAACATAAATACAATTTATAAAGCATAGGATAAAACAACATAAATACAATTTAATAAAGCATAGGATAAAACAACATAAATACAATTTAATAAAACATAGGATAAAACAACATAAATACAATTTAATCAAGCATAGGCTAAAACAACATAAATACACTTTAATAAAGCATAGGATAAAACAAATTAAATACAATTTAGTAATGCATAGGATAAAACAACATAAATTCAATTTAATAAAGCATAGGATAAAACAACATAAATACAATTTAATAAAGCATAGGATAAAACAACATAAATACAATTTAATAAAGCATAAGATAAAACAACATGAATACAATTTAATAAAGCATAGGATAAAACAACGTAAATACAATTTAATAAATCATAGGATAAAACAACATAAATACAATTTAATAAAGCACAGGATAAAACAACATAAATAAAATTTAATAAAGCATAGGATAAAACAACATAAATAAAATTTAATAAAGCATAGGATAAAACAACGTAAATACAATTTAATAAAGCATAGGATAAAACAACATAAATAAAATTTAATAAAGCATAGGATAAAACAACATAAATACAATTTAATAAAGCATAAGATAAAACAACATAAATACAATTTAATAAAGCATAGGATAAAACAACATAAATACAATTTAATAAAGCATAGGATAAAACAACATAAATACAATTTAATAAAGCATAGGATAAAACAACATAAATACAATTTAATAAAGCATAGGATAAAACAACATAAATACAATTTAATAAAGCATAGGTTAAAACAACATAAATACAATTTAATAAAGCATAGGACAAAACAACATAAATACAATTTAATAAAGCATAGTTTAAAACAACATAAATACAATTTAATAAAGCATAGGATAAAACCACAGAAATACAATTTAATAAAGCATAGGATAAAACAACATAAATACAATTTAATAAAGCATAGGACAAAACAACATAAATACAATTTAATAACGCATAGGATAAAACAACATAAATACAATTTAATGAAACATAGGATAAACAACATAAATACAATTTAATAAAGCATAGGACAAAAAAACATAGATACAATTTAATAAAGCATATGTTAAAACAACATAAATACAATTTAATAAAGCATAGTTTAATACAACATAAATACAATTTAATAAAGCATAGTTTAAAACAACATAAATACAATTTAATAAAGCATAGTTTAAAACAACATAAATACAATTTAATAAAGCATAGTTTAAAACAACATAAATACAATTTAATAAAGCATTAGATAAAACAACATGAATATAATTTAGTAAAGCATAGGATAAAACAACATAAATACAATTTAATGAAACATAGGATAAACAACATAAATACAATTTAATAAAGCATAGGACAAAGCAACATAAATACAATTTAATAAAGCATAGGATAAAACAACATAAATACAATTTAATGAAACATAGGTTAAACAAAATAAATACAATTTAATAAAGCATAGGACAAAACAACATAAATACAATTTAATAAAGCATATGTTAAAACAACATGAATACAATTTAATAAAGCATAAGATAAAACAACATGAATATAATTTAGTAAAGCATAAGATAAAACAACATGTATACAATTTAATAAAGCATATGTTAAAACAACATAAATACAATTTAAGAAAGCATAGGATAAAACTACATAAATACATTTTAATAAAGCATAGGATAAAACAACATAAATACAATTTAATAAAGCATAGGTTAAAACAACATAAATACAATTTAATAAAGCATAGGACAAAACAACATAAATACAATTTAATAAAGCATAGGATAAAACAACATAAATACAATTTATAAAGCATAGGATAAAACAACATAAATACAATTTAATAAAGCATAGGATAAAACAACATAAATACAATTTAATAAAGCATAGGATAAAACAACATAAATACAATTTAATAAAGCATAGGCTAAAACAACATAAATACACTTTAATAAAGCATAGGATAAAACAAATTAAATACAATTTAATAAAGCATAAGATAAAACAACATGAATACAATTTAGTAAAGCATAAGATAAAACAACATGAATACAATTTAATAAAGCATAGGTTAAAACAACATAAATACAGTTCAAGAAAGCATAGGATAAAACTACATAAATACATTTTAATAAAGCATAGGATAAAACAACATAAATACAATTTAATAAAGCATAGGTTAAAACAACATAAATACAATTTAATAAAGCATAGGACAAAACAACATAAATACAATTTAATAAAGCATAGGATAAAACAACATAAATACAATTCATAAAGCATAGGATAAAACAACATAAATACAATTTAATAAAGCATAGGATAAAACAACATAAATACAATTTAATAAAACATAGGATAAAACAACATAAATACAATTTAATCAAGCATAGGCTAAAACAACATAAATGCACTTTAATAAAGCATAGGATAAAACAAATTAAATACAATTTAGTAATGCATAGGATAAAACAACATAAATTCAATTTAATAAAGCATAGGATAAAACAACATAAATACAATTTAATAAAGCATAGGATAAAACAACATAAATACAATTTAATAAAGCATAAGATAAAACAACATGAATACAATTTAATAAAGCATAGGATAAAACAACGTAAATACAATTTAATAAATCATAGGATAAAACAACATAAATACAATTTAATAAAGCACAGGATAAAACAACATAAATAAAATTTAATAAAGCATAGGATAAAACAACTTGAATACAATTTAATAAAGCATAGGATAAAACAACATAAATACAATTTAATAAAGCATAGGATAAAACAACATAAATAAAATTTAATAAAGCATAGGATAAAACAACATAAATACAATTTAATAAAGCATAAGATAAAACAACATAAATACAATTTAATAAAGCATAGGATAAAACAACATAAATACAATTTAATAAAGCATAGGACAAAACAACATAAATACAATTTAATAAAGCATATGTTAAAACAACATAAATTCAATTTAATAAAGCATAGTTTAATACAACATAAATACAATTTAATAAAGCATAGTTTAAAACAACATAAATACAATTTAATAAAGCATAGTTTAAAACAACATAAATACAATTTAATAAAGCATAGTTTAAAACAACATAAATACAATTTAATAAAGCATAGTTTAAAACAACATAAATACAATTTAATAAAGCATTAGATAAAACAACATGAATATAATTTAGTAAAGCATAGGATAAAACAACATAAATACAATTTAATGAAACATAGGATAAACAACATAAATACAATTTAATAAAGCATAGGACAAAGCAACATAAATACAATTTAATAAAGCATAGGATAAAACAACATAAATACAATTTAATGAAACATAGGTTAAACAAAATAAATACAATTTAATAAAGCATAGGACAAAACAACATAAATACAATTTAATAAAGCATATGTTAAAACAACATGAATACAATTTAATAAAGCATAAGATAAAACAACATGAATATAATTTAGTAAAGCATAAGATAAAACAACATGAATACAATTTAATAAAGCATATGTTAAAACAACATAAATACAATTTAATAAAGCATAGGATAAAACCACAGAAATACAATTTAATAAAGCATAGGATAAAACAACATAAATACAATTTAATAAAGCATAGGACAAAACAACATAAATACAATTTAATAAAGCATAGGATAAAACAACATAAATACAATTTAATGAAACATAGGATAAACAACATAAATACAATTTAATAAAGCATAGGACAAAGCAACATAAATACAATTTAATAAAGCATAGGATAAAACAACATAAATACAATTTAATGAAACATAGGTTAAACAAAATAAATACAATTTAATAAAGCATAGGACAAAACAACATAAATACAATTTAATAAAGCATATGTTAAAAGAACATGAATACAATTTAATAAAGCATAAGATAAAACAACATGAATATAATTTAGTAAAGCATAAGATAAAACAACATGAATACAATTTAATAAAGCATAGGTTAAAACAACATAAATACAATTTAAGAAAGCATAGGATAAAACTACATAAATACATTTTAATAAAGCATAGGATAAAACAACATAAATACAATTTAATAAAGCATAGGTTAAAACAACATAAATACAATTTAATAAAGCATAGGACAAAACAACATAAATACAATTTAATAAAGCATAGGATAAAACAACATAAATACAATTTATAAAGCATAGGATAAAACAACATAAATACAATTTAATAAAGCATAGGATAAAACAACATAAATACAATTTAATAAAGCATAGGATAAAACAACATAAATACAATTTAATAAAGCATAGGCTAAAACAACATAAATACACTTTAATAAAGCATAGGATAAAACAAATTAAATACAATTTAATAAAGCATAGGATAAAACAACATAAATTCAATTTAATAAAGCATAGGATAAAACAACATAAATACAATTTAATAAAGCATAGGATGAAACACCATAAATACAATTTAATAAAGCATAGGTTAAAACAACATAAATGCAATTTAATAAAGCATAGGATAAAACAACATAAATACAATTTAATAAAGCATAGGATAAAACAACATAAATACAATTTAATAAAGCATAGGATAAAACACCATAAATACAAATTAATAAAGCATAGGTTAAAACAACATAAATGCAATTTAATAAAGCATAGGATAAAACAACATAAATACAATTTAATAAAGCATAGGATAAAACAACATAAATACAATTTAATAAAGCATAGGATAAAACAACATAAATGCAATTTAATAAAGCATAGGATAAAACAACGTAAATACAATTTAATAAAGCATAGGATAAAACTACATAAATACATTTTAATAAAGCATAGGATAAAACAACATAAATACAATTTAATAAAGCATAGGTTAAAACAACATAAATACAATTTAATAAAGCATAGGACAAAACAACATAAATACAATTTAATAAAGCATAGGATAAAACAACATAAATACAATTTATAAAGCATAGGATAAAACAACATAAATACAATTTAATAAAGCATAAGATAAAACAACATAAATACAATTTAATAAAGCATAGGATAAAACAACATAAATACAATTTAATAAAGCATAAGATAAAACAACATAAATACAATTTAATAAAGCATAGGATAAAACAACATAAATACAATTTAATAAAGCATAGGATAAAACACCATAAATACAATTTAATAAAGCATAGGCTAAAACAACATCAATACACTTTAATAAAGCATAGGATAAAACAAATTAAATACAATTTAATAAAGCATAGGATAAACAACATAAATTCAATTTAATAAAGCATAGGATAAAACAACATAAATACAATTTAATAAAGCATAGGATAAAACACCATAAATACAATTTAATAAAGCATAGGTTAAAACAACATAAATGCAATTTAATAAAGCATAGGATAAAACAACATAAATACAATTTAATAAAGCATAGGATAAAACAACATAAATACAATTTAATAAAGCATAGGATAAAACACCATAAATACAATTTAATAAAGCATAGGTTAAAACAACATAAATGCAATTTAATAAAGCATAGGATAAAACAACATAAATACAATTTAATAAAGCATAGGATAAAACAACATAAATAAAATTTAATAAAGCATAGGATAAAACAACATAAATACAATTTAATAAAGCATAGGATAAAACAACATAAATACAATTTAATAAAGCATAGGATAAAACAACATAAATACAATTTAATAAAGCATAGGATAAAAGAACATAAATACAATTTAATAAAGCATAGGATAAAACAACATAAATAAAATTTAATAAAGCATAGGATAAAACAACATAAATCCAATTTAATAAAGCATTGTTTAAAACAACATAAATACAATTTAATAAAGCATAGTTTAAAACAACATAAATACAATTTAATGAAACATAGGTTAAACAAAATAAATACAATTTAATAAAGCATAGGACAAAACAACATAAATACAATTTAATAAAGCATATGTTAAAACAACATGAATACAATTTAATAAAGCATAAGATAAAACAACATGAATATAATTTAGTAAAGCATAAGATAAAACAACATAAATACAATTTATAAAGCATAGGATAAAACAACATAAATACAATTTAATAAAGCATAGGATAAAACAACATAAATACAATTTAATAAAGCATAGGATAAAACAACATAAATACAATTTAATAAAGCATAGGCTAAAACAACATAAATACACTTTAATAAAGCATAGGATAAAACAAATTAAATACAATTTAATAAAGCATAGGATAAAACAACATAAATTCAATTTAATAAAGCATAGGATAAAACAACATAAATACAATTTAATAAAGCATAGGATAAAACAACATAAATACAATTTAATAAAGCATAGGATAAAACACCATAAATACAATTTAATAAAGCATAGGTTAAAACAACATAAATGCAATTTAATAAAGCATAGGATAAAACAACATAAATACAATTTAATAAAGCATAGGATAAAACAACATAAATACAATTTAATAAAGCATTGGATAAAACACCATAAATACAATTTAATAAAGCATAGGTTAAAACAACATAAATGCAATTTAATAAAGCATAGGATAAAACAACATAAATACAATTTAATAAAGCATAGGATAAAACAACATAAATAAAATTTAATAAAGCATAGGATAAAACAACATAAATACAATTTAATAAAGCATAGGATAAAACAACATAAATACAATTTAATGAAACATAGGATATACAACATAAATACAATTTAATAAAGCATAGGGCAAAACAACATAAATACAATTTAATAAAGCATAAGATAAAACAACATGAATATAATTTAGTAAAGCATAGGTTAAAACAACATAAATACAATTCAAGAAAGCATAGGATAAAACTACATGAATACATTTTAATAAAGCATAGGATAAAACAACATAAATACAAATTAATAAAGCATAGGTTAAAACAACATAAATACAATTTAATAAAGCATAGGACAAAACAACATAAATACAATTTAATAAAGCATAGGATAAAACAACATAAATACAATTTAATAAAGCACAGGATAAAACAACATAAATAAAATTTAATAAAGCATAGGATAAAACAACATGAATACAATTTAATAAAGCATAGGATAAAACAACGTAAATACTTTTTAATAAAGCATAGGATAAAACCACATAAATACAATTTAATAAAGCATAGGATAAAACAACATAAATAAAATTTAATAAAGCATAGGTTAAAACAACATAAATACAATTTAATAAAGCATAGGATAAAACAACATAAATACAATTTAATAAATCATAGGATAAAACAACATAAATACAATTTAATAAAGCACAGGATAAAACAACATAAATAAAATTTAATAAAGCATAGGATAAAACAACATAAATAAAATTTAATAAAGCATAGGATTAAACAACGTAAATACAATTTAATAAAGCATAGGATAAAACAACATAAATAAAATTTAATAAAGCATAGGATAAAACAACATAAATACAATTTAATAAAGCATAAGATAAAACAACATAAATACAATTTAATAAAGCATAGGATAAAACAACATAAATACAATTTAATAAAGCATAGGATAAAACAACATAAATACAATTTAATAAAGCATAGGATAAAACAACATAAATACAATTTAATAAAGCATAGGATAAAACAACATAAATAAAATTTAATAAAGCATAGGTTAAAACAACATAAATACAATTTAAGAAAGCATAGTTTAAAACAACATAAATACAATTTAATAAAGCATAGGATAAAACAACATAAATACAATTTAATGAAAGATAGGTTAAACAAAATAAATACAATTTAATAAAGCATAGGACAAAACAACATAAATACAATTTAATAAAGCATATGTTAAAACAACATGAATACAATTTAATAAAGCATAAGATAAAACAACATGAATATAATTTAGTAAAGCATAAGATAAAACAACATGAATAAATTTTAATAAAGCATAGGTTAAAACAACATAAATACAATTTAAGAAAGCATAGGATAAAACTACATAAATACATTTTAATAAAGCATAGGATAAAACAACATAAATACAATTTAATAAAGCATAGGTTAAAACAACATAAATACAATTTAATAAAGCATAGGACAAAACAACATAAATACAATTTAATAAAGCATAGGATAAAACAACATAAATACAATTTATAAAGCATAGGATAAAACAACATAAATACAATTTAATAAAGCATAGGATAAAACAACATAAATACAATTTAATAAAGCATAGGATAAAACAACATAAATACAATTTAATAAAGCATAGGCTAAAACAACATAATTACACTTTAATAAAGCATAGGATAAAACAAATTAAATACAATTTAATAAAGCATAGGATAAAACAACATAAATTCAATTTAATAAAGCATAGGATAAAACAACATAAATACAATTTAATAAAGCATAGGATAAAACAACATAAATACAATTTAATAAAGCATAAGATAAAACAACATGAATATAATTTAGTAAAGCATAAGATAAAACAACATAAATACAATTTATAAAGCATAGGATAAAACAACATAAATACAATTTAATAAAGCATAGGATAAAACAACATAAATACAATTTAATAAAGCATAGGATAAAACAACATAAATACAATTTAATAAAGCATAGGCTAAAACAACATAAATACACTTTAATAAAGCATAGGATAAAACAAATTAAATACAATTTAATAAAGCATAGGATAAAACAACATAAATTCAATTTAATAAAGCATAGGATAAAACAACATAAATACAATTTAATAAAGCATAGGATAAAACAACATAAATACAATTTAATAAAGCATAGGACAAAACAACATAAATACAATTTAATAATGCATAGGATAAAACAACATAAATACAATTTAATGAAACATAGGATAAACAACATAAATACAATTTAATAAAGCATAGGACAAAACAACATAAATACAATTTAATAAAGCATATGTTAAAACAACATAAATACAATTTAATAAAGCATAGTTTAATACAACATAAATACAATTTAATAAAGCATAGTTTAAAACAACATAAATACAATTTAATAAAGCATAGTTTAAAACAACATAAATACAATTTAATAAAGCATAGTTTAAAACAACATAAATACAATTTAATAAAGCATTAGATAAAACAACATGAATATAATTTAGTAAAGCATAGGATAAAACAACATAAATACAATTTAATGAAACATAGGATAAACAACATAAATACAATTTAATAAAGCATAGGACAAAGCAACATAAATACAATTTAATAAAGCATAGGATAAAACAACATAAATACAATTTAATGAAACATAGGTTAAACAAAATAAATACAATTTAATAAAGCATAGGACAAAACAACATAAATACAATTTAATAAAGCATATGTTAAAACAACATGAATACAATTTAATAAAGCATAAGATAAAACAACATGAATATAATTTAGTAAAGCATAAGATAAAACAACATGAATACAATTTAATAAAGCATATGTTAAAACAACATAAATACAATTTAATAAAGCATAGGATAAAACCACAGAAATACAATTTAATAAAGCATAGGATAAAACAACATAAATACAATTTAATAAAGCATAGGACAAAACAACATAAATACAATTTAATAAAGCATAGGATAAAACAACATAAATACAATTTAATGAAACATAGGATAAACAACATAAATACAATTTAATAAAGCATAGGACAAAGCAACATAAATACAATTTAATAAAGCATAGGATAAAACAACATAAATACAATTTAATGAAACATAGGTTAAACAAAATAAATACAATTTAATAAAGCATAGGACAAAACAACATAAATACAATTTAATAAAGCATATGTTAAAAGAGCATGAATACAATTTAATAAAGCATAAGATAAAACAACATGAATATAATTTAGTAAAGCATAAGATAAAACAACATGAATACAATTTAATAAAGCATAGGTTAAAACAACATAAATACAATTTAAGAAAGCATAGGATAAAACTACATAAATACATTTTAATAAAGCATAGGATAAAACAACATAAATACAATTTAATAAAGCATAGGTTAAAACAACATAAATACAATTTAATAAAGCATAGGACAAAACAACATAAATACAATTTAATAAAGCATAGGATAAAACAACATAAATACAATTTATAAAGCATAGGATAAAACAACATAAATACAATTTAATAAAGCATAGGATAAAACAACATAAATACAATTTAATAAAGCATAGGATAAAACAACATAAATACAATTTAATAAAGCATAGGCTAAAACAACATAAATACACTTTAATAAAGCATAGGATAAAACAAATTAAATACAATTTAATAAAGCATAAGATAAAACAACATGAATACAATTTAGTAAAGCATAAGATAAAACAACATGAATACAATTTAATAAAGCATAGGTTAAAACAACATAAATACAATTCAAGAAAGCATAGGATAAAACTACATAAATACATTTTAATAAAGCATAGGATAAAACAACATAAATACAATTTAATAAAGCATAGGTTAAAACAACATAAATACAATTTAATAAAGCATAGGACAAAACAACATAAATACAATTTAATAAAGCATAGGATAAAACAACATAAATACAATTTATAAAGCATAGGATAAAACAACATAAATACAATTTAATAAAGCATAGGATAAAACAACATAAATACAATTTAATAAAACATAGGATAAAACAACATAAATACAATTTAATCAAGCATAGGCTAAAACAACATAAATACACTTTAATAAAGCATAGGATAAAACAAATTAAATACAATTTAGTAATGCATAGGATAAAACAACATAAATTCAATTTAATAAAGCATAGGATAAAACAACATAAATACAATTTAATAAAGCATAGGTTAAAACAACATAAATACAATTTAATAAAGCATAGGACAAAACAACATAAATACAATTTAATAAAGCATAGTTTAAAACAACATAAATACAATTTAATAAAGCATAGGATAAAACCACAGAAATACAATTTAATAAAGCATAGGATAAAACAACATAAATACAATTTAATAAAGCATAGGACAAAACAACATAAATACAATTTAATAACGCATAGGATAAAACAACATAAATACAATTTAATGAAACATAGGATAAACAACATAAATACAATTTAATAAAGCAAAGGACAAAACAACATAAATACAATTTAATAAAGCATATGTTAAAACAACATAAATACAATTTAATAAAGCATAGTTTAATACAACATAAATACAATTTAATAAAGCATAGTTTAAAACAACATAAATACAATTTAATAAAGCATAGTTTAAAACAACATAAATACAATTTAATAAAGCATAGTTTAAAACAACATAAATACAATTTAATAAAGCATTAGATAAAACAACATGAATATAATTTAGTAAAGCATAGGATAAAACAACATAAATACAATTTAATGAAACATAGGATAAACAACATAAATACAAGTTAATAAAGCATAGGACAAAGCAACATAAATACAATTTAATAAAGCATAGGATAAAACAACATAAATACAATTTAATGAAACATAGGTTAAACAAAATAAATACAATTTAATAAAGCATAGGACAAAACAACATAAATACAATTTAATAAAGCATATGTTAAAACAACATGAATACAATTTAATAAAGCATAAGATAAAACAACATGAATATAATTTAGTAAAGCATAAGATAAAACAACATGAATACAATTTAATAAAGCATAGGTTAAAACAACATAAATACAATTTAAGAAAGCATAGGATAAAACTACATAAATACATTTTAATAAAGCATAGGATAAAACAACATAAATACAATTTAATAAAGCATAGGTTAAAACAACATAAATACAATTTAATAAAGCATAGGACAAAACAACATAAATACAATTTAATAAAGCATAGGATAAAACAACATAAATACAATTTATAAAGCATAGGATAAAACAACATAAATACAATTTAATAAAGCATAGGATAAAACAACATAAATACAATTTAATAAAGCATAGGATAAAACAACATAAATACAATTTAATAAAGCATAGGCTAAAACAACATAAATACACTTTAATAAAGCATAGGATAAAACAAATTAAATACAATTTAATAAAGCATAAGATAAAACAACATGAATACAATTTAGTAAAGCATAAGATAAAACAACATGAATACAATTTAATAAAGCATAGGTTAAAACAACATAAATACAGTTCAAGAAAGCATAGGATAAAACTACATAAATACATTTTAATAAAGCATAGGATAAAACAACATAAATACAATTTAATAAAGCATAGGTTAAAACAACATAAATACAATTTAATAAAGCATAGGACAAAACAACATAAATACAATTTAATAAACCATAGTTTAAAACAACATAAATACAATTTAATAAAGCATAGGATAAAACCACAGAAATACAATTTAATAAAGCATAGGATAAAACAACATAAATACAATTTAATAAAGCATAGGACAAAACAACATAAATACAATTTAATAACGCATAGGATAAAACAACATAAATACAATTTAATGAAACATAGGAAAAACAACATAAATACAATTTAATAAAGCATAGGACAAAACAACATAAATACAATTTAATAAAGCATATGTTAAAACAACATAAATACAATTTAATAAAGCATAGTTTAATACAACATAAATACAATTTAATAAAGCATAGTTTAAAACAACATAAATACAATTTAATAAAGCATAGTTTAAAACAACATAAATACAATTTAATAAAGCATAGTTTAAAACAACATAAATACAATTTAATAAAGCATAGTTTAAAACAACATAAATACAATTTAATAAAGCATTAGATAAAACAACATGAATATAATTTAGTAAAGCATAAGATAAAACAACATGAATACAATTTAATAAAGCATAGGATAAAACAACATAAATAAAATTTAATAAAGCATAGGTTAAAACAACATAAATACAATTTAATAAAGCGCAGGATAAAACAACATAAATAAAATTTAATAAAGCATAGGATAAAACAACATGAATACAATTTAATAAAGCATAGGATAAAACAACGTAAATACTTTTTAATAAAGCATAGGATAAAACCACATAAATACAATTTAATAAAGCATAGGATAAAACAACATAAATAAAATTTAATAAAGCATAGGTTAAAACAACATAAATACAATTTAATAAAGCATAGGATAAAACAACATAAATACAATTTAATAAATCATAGGATAAAACAACATAAATACAATTTAATAAAGCACAGGATAAAACAACATAAATAAAATTTAATAAAGCATAGGATAAAACAACATAAATACAATTTAATAAAGCATAAGATAAAACAACATAAATACAATTTAATAAAGCATAGGATAAAACAACATAAATACAATTTAATAAAGCATAGGACAAAACAACATAAATACAATTTAATAAAGCATATGTTAAAACAACATAAATTCAATTTAATAAAGCATAGTTTAATACAACATAAATACAATTTAAAAAAGCATAGTTTAAAACAACATAAATACAATTTAATAAAGCATAGTTTAAAACAACATAAATACAATTTAATAAAGCATAGTTTAAAACAACATAAATACAATTTAATAAAGCATAGTTTAAAACAACATAAATACAATTTAATAAAGCATAGTTTAAAACAACATAAATACAATTTAATAAAGCATTAGATAAAACAACAGGAATATAATTTAGTAAAGCATAGGATAAAACAACATAAATACAATTTAATGAAACATAGGATAAACAACATAAATACAATTTAATAAAGCATAGGACAAAGCAACATAAATACAATTTAATAAAGCATAGGATAAAACAACATAAATACAATTTAATGAAACATAGGTTAAACAAAATAAATACAATTTAATAAAGCATAGGACAAAACAACATAAATACAATTTAATAAAGCATATGTTAAAACAACATGAATACAATTTAATAAAGCATAAGATAAAACAACATGAATATAATTTAGTAAAGCATAAGATAAAACAACATGAATACAATTTAATAAAGCATATGTTAAAACAACATAAATACAATTTAATAAAGCATAGGATAAAACCACAGAAATACAATTTAATAAAGCATAGGATAAAACAACATAAATACAATTTAATAAAGCATAGGACAAAACAACATAAATACAATTTAATAAAGCATAGGATAAAACAACATAAATACAATTTAATGAAACATAGGATAAACAACATAAATACAATTTAATAAAGCATAGGACAAAGCAACATAAATACAATTTAATAAAGCATAGGATAAAACAACATAAATACAATTTAATGAAACAGAGGTTAAACAAAATAAATACAATTTAATAAAGCATAGGACAAAACAACATAAATACAATTTAATAAAGCATATGTTAAAAGAACATGAATACAATTTAATAAAGCATAAGATAAAACAACATGAATATAATTTAGTAAAGCATAAGATAAAACAACATGAATACAATTTAATAAAGCATAGGTTAAAACAACATAAATACAATTTAAGAAAGCATAGGATAAAACTACATAAATACATTTTAATAAAGCATAGGATAAAACAACATAAATACAATTTAATAAAGCATAGGTTAAAACAACATAAATACAATTTAATAAAGCATAGGACAAAACAACATAAATACAATTTAATAAAGCATAGGATAAAACAACATAAATACAATTTAATCAAGCATAGGCTAAAACAACATAAATACACTTTAATAAAGCATAGGATAAAACAAATTAAATACAATTTAGTAATGCATAGGATGAAACAACATAAATTCAATTTAATAAAGCATAGGATAAAACAACATAAATACAATTTAATAAAGCATAGGATAAAACAACATAAATACAATTTAATAAAGCATAAGATAAACCAACATGAATACAATTTAATAAAGCATAGGATAAAACAACGTAAATACAATTTAATAAATCATAGGATAAAACAACATAAATACAATTTAATAAAGCACAGGATAAAACAACATAAATAAAATTTAATAAAGCATAGGATAAAACAACATGAATACAATTTAATAAAGCATAGGACAAAACAACATAAATACAATTTAATAAAGCATAGGACAAAACAACATAAATACAATTTAATAAACCATAGTTTAAAACAACATAAATACAATTTAATAAAGCATAGGATAAAACCACAGAAATACAATTTAATAAAGCATAGGATAAAACAACATAAATACAATTTAATAAAGCATAGGACAAAACAACATAAATACAATTTAATAACGCATAGGATAAAACAACATAAATACAATTTAATGAAACATAGGAAAAACAACATAAATACAATTTAATAAAGCATAGGACAAAACAACATAAATACAATTTAATAAAGCATATGTTAAAACAACATAAATACAATTTAATAAAGCATAGTTTAATACAACATAAATACAATTTAATAAAGCATAGTTTAAAACAACATAAATACAATTTAATAAAGCATAGTTTAAAACAACATAAATACAATTTAATAAAGCATAGTTTAAAACAACATAAATACAATTTAATAAAGCATAGTTTAAAACAACATAAATACAATTTAATAAAGCATTAGATAAAACAACATGAATATAATTTAGTAAAGCATAAGATAAAACAACATGAATACAATTTAATAAAGCATAGGATAAAACAACATAAATAAAATTTAATAAAGCATAGGTTAAAACAACATAAATACAATTTAATAAAGCGCAGGATAAAACAACATAAATAAAATTTAATAAAGCATAGGATAAAACAACATGAATACAATTTAATAAAGCATAGGATAAAACAACGTAAATACTTTTTAATAAAGCATAGGATAAAACCACATAAATACAATTTAATAAAGCATAGGATAAAACAACATAAATAAAATTTAATAAAGCATAGGTTAAAACAACATAAATACAATTTAATAAAGCATAGGATAAAACAACATAAATACAATTTAATAAATCATAGGATAAAACAACATAAATACAATTTAATAAAGCACAGGATAAAACAACATAAATAAAATTTAATAAAGCATAGGATAAAACAACATAAATACAATTTAATAAAGCATAAGATAAAACAACATAAATACAATTTAATAAAGCATAGGATAAAACAACATAAATACAATTTAATAAAGCATAGGACAAAACAACATAAATACAATTTAATAAAGCATATGTTAAAACAACATAAATTCAATTTAATAAAGCATAGTTTAATACAACATAAATACAATTTAAAAAAGCATAGTTTAAAACAACATAAATACAATTTAATAAAGCATAGTTTAAAACAACATAAATACAATTTAATAAAGCATAGTTTAAAACAACATAAATACAATTTAATAAAGCATAGTTTAAAACAACATAAATACAATTTAATAAAGCATAGTTTAAAACAACATAAATACAATTTAATAAAGCATTAGATAAAACAACAGGAATATAATTTAGTAAAGCATAGGATAAAACAACATAAATACAATTTAATGAAACATAGGATAAACAACATAAATACAATTTAATAAAGCATAGGACAAAGCAACATAAATACAATTTAATAAAGCATAGGATAAAACAACATAAATACAATTTAATGAAACATAGGTTAAACAAAATAAATACAATTTAATAAAGCATAGGACAAAACAACATAAATACAATTTAATAAAGCATATGTTAAAACAACATGAATACAATTTAATAAAGCATAAGATAAAACAACATGAATATAATTTAGTAAAGCATAAGATAAAACAACATGAATACAATTTAATAAAGCATATGTTAAAACAACATAAATACAATTTAATAAAGCATAGGATAAAACCACAGAAATACAATTTAATAAAGCATAGGATAAAACAACATAAATACAATTTAATAAAGCATAGGACAAAACAACATAAATACAATTTAATAAAGCATAGGATAAAACAACATAAATACAATTTAATGAAACATAGGATAAACAACATAAATACAATTTAATAAAGCATAGGACAAAGCAACATAAATACAATTTAATAAAGCATAGGATAAAACAACATAAATACAATTTAATGAAACAGAGGTTAAACAAAATAAATACAATTTAATAAAGCATAGGACAAAACAACATAAATACAATTTAATAAAGCATATGTTAAAAGAACATGAATACAATTTAATAAAGCATAAGATAAAACAACATGAATATAATTTAGTAAAGCATAAGATAAAACAACATGAATACAATTTAATAAAGCATAGGTTAAAACAACATAAATACAATTTAAGAAAGCATAGGATAAAACTACATAAATACATTTTAATAAAGCATAGGATAAAACAACATAAATACAATTTAATAAAGCATAGGTTAAAACAACATAAATACAATTTAATAAAGCATAGGACAAAACAACATAAATACAATTTAATAAAGCATAGGATAAAACAACATAAATACAATTTATAAAGCATAGGATAAAACAACATAAATACAATTTAATAAAGCATAGGATAAAACAACATAAATACAATTTAATAAAGCATAGGATAAAACAACATAAATACAATTTAATAAAGCATAGGCTAAAACAACATAAATACACTTTAATAAAGCATAGGATAAAACAAATTAAATACAATTTAATAAAGCATAGGATAAAACAACATAAATTCAATTTAATAAAGCATAGGATAAAACAACATAAATACAATTTAATAAAGCATAGGATGAAACACCATAAATACAATTTAATAAAGCATAGGTTAAAACAACATAAATGCAATTTAATAAAGCATAGGATAAAACAACATAAATACAATTTAATAAAGCATAGGATATAACAACATAAATACAATTTAATAAAGCATAGGATAAAACACCATAAATACAAATTAATAAAGCATAGGTTAAAACAACATAAATGCAATTTAATAAAGCATAGGATAAAACAACATAAATACAATTTAATAAAGCATAGGATAAAACAACATAAATACAATTTAATAAAGCATAGGATAAAACAACATAAATGCAATTTAATAAAGCATAGGATAAAACAACATAAATACAATTTAATAAAGCATAGGATAAAACTACATAAATACATTTTAATAAAGCATAGGATAAAACAACATAAATACAATTTAATAAAGCATAGGTTAAAACAACATAAATACAATTTAATAAAGCATAGGACAAAACAACATAAATACAATTTAATAAAGCATAGGATAAAACAACATAAATACAATTTATAAAGCATAGGATAAAACAACATAAATACAATTTAATAAAGCATAGGATAAAACAACATAAATACAATTTAATAAAGCATAGGATAAAACAACATAAATACAATTTAATAAAGCATAGGATAAAACACCATAAATACAATTTAATAAAGCATAGGTTAAAACAACATAAATGCAATTTAATAAAGCATAGGATAAAACAACATAAATACAATTTAATAAAGCATAGGATAAAACACCATAAATACAATTTAATAAAGCATAGGCTAAAACAACATCAATACACTTTAATAAAGCATAGGATAAAACAAATTAAATACAATTTAATAAAGCATAGGATAAACAACATAAATTCAATTTAATAAAGCATAGGATAAAACAACATAAATACAATTTAATAAAGCATAGGATAAAACACCATAAATACAATTTAATAAAGCATAGGTTAAAACAACATAAATGCAATTTAATAAAGCATAGGATAAAACAACATACATACAATTTAATAAAGCATAGGATAAAACAACATAAATACAATTTAATAAAGCATAGGATAAAACACCATAAATACAATTTAATAAAGCATAGGTTAAAACAACATAAATGCAATTTAATAAAGCATAGGATAAAACAACATAAATACAATTTAATAAAGCATAGGATAAAACAACATAAATAAAATTTAATAAAGCATAGGATAAAACAACATAAATACAATTTAATAAAGCATAGGATAAAACAACATAAATACAATTTAATAAAGCATAGGATAAAACAACATAAATACAATTTAATAAAGCATAGGATAAAACAACATAAATACAATTTAATAAAGCATAGGATAAAACAACATAAATAAAATTTAATAAAGCATAGGATAAAACAACATAAATCCAATTTAATAAAGCATAGTTTAAAACAACATAAATACAATTTAATAAAGCATAGTTTAAAACAACATAAATACAATTTAATGAAACATAGGTTAAACAAAATAAATACAATTTAATAAAGCATAGGACAAAACAACATAAATACAATTTAATAAAGCATATGTTAAAACAACATGAATACAATTTAATAAAGCATAAGATAAAACAACATGAATATAATTTAGTAAAGCATAAGATAAAACAACATAAATACAATTTATAAAGCATAGGATAAAACAACATAAATACAATTTAATAAAGCATAGGATAAAACAACATAAATACAATTTAATAAAGCATAGGATAAAACAACATAAATACAATTTAATAAAGCATAGGCTAAAACAACATAAATACACTTTAATAAAGCATAGGATAAAACAAATTAAATACAATTTAATAAAGCATAGGATAAAACAACATAAATTCAATTTAATAAAGCATAGGATAAAACAACATAAATTCAATTTAATAAAGCATAGGATAAAACAACATAAATACAATTTAATAAAGCATAGGATAAAACAACATAAATACAATTTAATAAAGCATTGGATAAAACACCATAAATACAATTTAATAAAGCATAGGTTAAAACAACATAAATGCAATTTAATAAAGCATAGGATAAAACAACATAAATACAATTTAATAAAGCATAGGATAAAACAACATAAATAAAATTTAATAAAGCATAGGATAAAACAACATAAATACAATTTAATAAAGCATAGGATAAAACAACATAAATACAATTTAATGAAACATAGGATATACAACATAAATACAATTTAATAAAGCATAGGGCAAAACAACATAAATACAATTTAATAAAGCATAAGATAAAACAACATGAATATAATTTAGTAAAGCATAGGTTAAAACAACATAAATACAATTCAAGAAAGCATAGGATAAAACTACATGAATACATTTTAATAAATCATAGGATAAAACAACATAAATACAAATTAATAAAGCATAGGTTAAAACAACATAAATACAATTTAATAAAGCATAGGACAAAACAACATAAATACAATTTAATAAAGCATAGGATAAAACAACATAAATACAATTTAATAAAGCACAGGATAAAACAACATAAATAAAATTTAATAAAGCATAGGATAAAACAACATGAATACAATTTAATAAAGCATAGGATAAAACAACGTAAATACTTTTTAATAAAGCATAGGATAAAACCACATAAATACAATTTAATAAAGCATAGGATAAAACAACATAAATAAAATCTAATAAAGCATAGGTTAAAACAACATAAATACAATTTAATAAAGCATAGGATAAAACAACATAAATACAATTTAATAAATCATAGGATAAAACAACATAAATACAATTTAATAAAGCACAGGATAAAACAACATAAATAAAATTTAATAAAGCATAGGATAAAACAACATAAATAAAATTTAATAAAGCATAGGATAAAACAGCGTAAATACAATTTAATAAAGCATAGGATAAAACAACATAAATAAAATTTAATAAAGCATAGGATAAAACAACATAAATACAATTTAATAAAGCATAAGATAAAACAACATAAATACAATTTAATAAAGCATAGGATAAAACAACATAAATACAATTTAATAAAGCATAGGATAAAACAACATAAATACAATTTAATAAAGCATAGGATAAAACAACATAAATACAATTTAATAAAGCATAGGATAAAACAACATAAATAAAATTTAATAAAGCATAGGTTAAAACAACATAAATACAATTTAATAAAGCATAGTTTAAAACAACATAAATACAATTTAATAAAGCATAGTTTAAAACAACATTAATACAATTTAATAAAGCATAGGATAAAACCACAGAAATACAATTTAATAAAGCATAGGATAAAACAACATAAATACAATTTAATAAAGCATAGGACAAAACAACATAAATACAATTTAATAACGCATAGGATAAAACAACATAAATACAATTTAATAAAGCATAGTTTAAAACAACATAAATACAATTTAATAAAGCATTAGATAAAACAACATGAATATAATTTAGTAAAGCATAGGATAAAACAACATAAATACAATTTAATGAAACATAGGATAAACAACATAAATACAATTTAATAAAGCATAGGACAAAGCAACATAAATACAATTTAATAAAGCATAGGATAAAACAACATAAATACAATTTAATGAAACATAGGTTAAACAAAATAAATACAATTTAATAAAGCATAGGACAAAACAACATAAATACAATTTAATAAAGCATATGTTAAAACAACATGAATACAATTTAATAAAGCATAAGATAAAACAACATGAATATAATTTAGTAAAGCATAAGATAAAACAACATGAATACAATTTAATAAAGCATATGTTAAAACAACATAAATACAATTTAATAAAGCATAGGATAAAACCACAGAAATACAATTTAATAAAGCATAGGATAAAACAACATAAATACAATTTAATAAAGCATAGGACAAAACAACATAAATACAATTTAATAAAGCATAGGATAAAACAACATAAATACAATTTAATGAAACATAGGATAAACAACATAAATACAATTTAATAAAGCATAGGACAAAGCAACATAAATACAATTTAATAAAGCATAGGATAAAACAACATAAATACAATTTAATGAAACATAGGTTAAACAAAATAAATACAATTTAATAAAGCATAGGACAAAACAACATAAATACAATTTAATAAAGCATATGTTAAAACAACATGAATACAATTTAATAAAGCATAAGATAAAACAACATGAATATAATTTAGTAAAGCATAAGATAAAACAACATGAATACAATTTAATAAAGCATAGGTTAAAACAACATAAATACAATTTAAGAAAGCATAGGATAAAACTACATAAATACATTTTAATAAAGCATAGGATAAAACAACATAAATACAATTTAATAAAGCATAGGTTAAAACAACATAAATACAATTTAATAAAGCATAGGACAAAACAACATAAATACAATTTAATAAAGCATAGGATAAAACAACATAAATACAATTTATAAAGCATAGGATAAAACAACATAAATACAATTTAATAAAGCATAGGATAAAACAACATAAATACAATTTAATAAAGCATAGGACAAAACAACATAAATACAATTTAATAAAGCATATGTTAAAACAACATGAATACAATTTAATAAAGCATAAGATAAAACAACATGAATATAATTTAGTAAAGCATAAGATAAAACAACATAAATACAATTTATAAAGCATAGGATAAAACAACATAAATACAATTTAATAAAGCATAGGATAAAACAACATAAATACAATTTAATAAAGCATAGGATAAAACAACATAAATACAATTTAATAAAGCATAGGCTAAAACAACATAAATACACTTTAATAAAGCATAGGATAAAACAAATTAAATACAATTTAATAAAGCATAGGATAAAACAACATAAATTCAATTTAATAAAGCATAGGATAAAACAACATAAATTCAATTTAATAAAGCATAGGATAAAACAACATAAATACAATTTAATAAAGCATAGGATAAAACACCATAAATACAATTTAATAAAGCATAGGTTAAAACAACATAAATGCAATTTAATTAAGCATAGGATAAAACAACATAAATACAATTTAATAAAGCATAGGATAAAACAACATAAATACAATTTAATAAAGCATTGGATAAAACACCATAAATACAATTTAATAAAGCATAGGTTAAAACAACATAAATGCAATTTAATAAAGCATAGGATAAAACAACATAAATACAATTTAATAAAGCATAGGATAAAACAACATAAATAAAATTTAATAAAGCATAGGATAAAACAACATAAATACAATTTAATAAAGCATAGGATAAAACAACATAAATACAATTTAATGAAACATAGGATATACAACATAAATACAATTTAATAAAGCATAGGGCAAAACAACATAAATACAATTTAATAAAGCATAAGATAAAACAACATGAATATAATTTAGTAAAGCATAGGTTAAAACAACATAAATACAATTCAAGAAAGCATAGGATAAAACTACATGAATACATTTTAATAAAGCATAGGATAAAACAACATAAATACAAATTAATAAAGCATAGGTTAAAACAACATAAATACAATTTAATAAAGCATAGGACAAAACAACATAAATACAATTTAATAAAGCATAGGATAAAACAACATAAATACAATTTAATAAAGCACAGGATAAAACAACATAAATAAAATTTAATAAAGCATAGGATAAAACAACATGAATACAATTTAATAAAGCATAGGATAAAACAACGTAAATACTTTTTAATAAAGCATAGGATAAAACCACATAAATACAATTTAATAAAGCATAGGATAAAACAACATAAATAAAATTTAATAAAGCATAGGTTAAAACAACATAAATACAATTTAATAAAGCATAGGATAAAACAACATAAATACAATTTAATAAATCATAGGATAAAACAACATAAATACAATTTAATAAAGCATAGGATAAAACAACATAAATACAATTTAATAAATCATAGGATAAAACAACATAAATACAATTTAATAAAGCACAGGATAAAACAACATAAATAAAATTTAATAAAGCATAGGATAAAACAACATAAATAAAATTTAATAAAGCATAGGATAAAACAGCGTAAATACAATTTAATAAAGCATAGGATAAAACAACATAAATAAAATTTAATAAAGCATAGGATAAAACAACATAAATACAATTTAATAAAGCATAAGATAAAACAACATAAATACAATTTAATAAAGCATAGGATAAAACAACATAAATACAATTTAATAAAGCATAGGATAAAACAACATAAATACAATTTAATAAAGCATAGGATAAAACAACATAAATACAATTTAATAAAGCATAGGATAAAACAACATAAATAAAATTTAATAAAGCATAGGTTAAAACAACATAAATACAATTTAATAAAGCATAGTTTAAAACAACATAAATACAATTTAATAAAGCATAGTTTAAAACAACATTAATACAATTTAATAAAGCATAGGATAAAACCACAGAAATACAATTTAATAAAGCATAGGATAAAACAACATAAATACAATTTAATAAAGCATAGGACAAAACAACATAAATACAATTTAATAACGCATAGGATAAAACAACATAAATACAATTTAATAAAGCATAGTTTAAAACAACATAAATACAATTTAATAAAGCATAGTTTAAAACAACATAAATACAATTTAATAAAGCATTAGATAAAACAACATGAATATAATTTAGTAAAGCATAGGATAAAACAACATAAATACAATTTAATGAAACATAGGATAAACAACATAAATACAATTTAATAAAGCATAGGACAAAGCAACATAAATACAATTTAATAAAGCATAGGATAAAACAACATAAATACAATTTAATGAAACATAGGTTAAACAAAATAAATACAATTTAATAAAGCATAGGACAAAACAACATAAATACAATTTAATAAAGCATATGTTAAAACAACATGAATACAATTTAATAAAGCATAAGATAAAACAACATGAATATAATTTAGTAAAGCATAAGATAAAACAACATGAATACAATTTAATAAAGCATATGTTAAAACAACATAAATACAATTTAATAAAGCATAGGATAAAACCACAGAAATACAATTTAATAAAGCATAGGATAAAACAACATAAATACAATTTAATAAAGCATAGGACAAAACAACATAAATACAATTTAATAAAGCATAGGATAAAACAACATAAATACAATTTAATGAAACATAGGATAAACAACATAAATACAATTTAATAAAGCATAGGACAAAGCAACATAAATACAATTTAATAAAGCATAGGATAAAACAACATAAATACAATTTAATGAAACATAGGTTAAACAAAATAAATACAATTTAATAAAGCATAGGACAAAACAACATAAATACAATTTAATAAAGCATATGTTAAAACAACATGAATACAATTTAATAAAGCATAAGATAAAACAACATGAATATAATTTAGTAAAGCATAAGATAAAACAACATGAATACAATTTAATAAAGCATAGGTTAAAACAACATAAATACAATTTAAGAAAGCATAGGATAAAACTACATAAATACATTTTAATAAAGCATAGGATAAAACAACATAAATACAATTTAATAAAGCATAGGTTAAAACAACATAAATACAATTTAATAAAGCATAGGACAAAACAACATAAATACAATTTAATAAAGCATAGGATAAAACAACATAAATACAATTTATAAAGCATAGGATAAAACAACATAAATACAATTTAATAAAGCATAGGATAAAACAACATAAATACAATTTAATAAAGCATAGGACAAAACAACATAAATACAATTTAATAAAGCATATGTTAAAACAACATGAATACAATTTAATAAAGCATAAGATAAAACAACATGAATATAATTTAGTAAAGCATAAGATAAAACAACATAAATACAATTTATAAAGCATAGGATAAAACAACATAAATACAATTTAATAAAGCATAGGATAAAACAACATAAATACAATTTAATAAAGCATAGGATAAAACAACATAAATACAATTTAATAAAGCATAGGCTAAAACAACATAAATACACTTTAATAAAGCATAGGATAAAACAAATTAAATACAATTTAATAAAGCATAGGATAAAACAACATAAATTCAATTTAATAAAGCATAGGATAAAACAACATAAATTCAATTTAATAAAGCATAGGATAAAACAACATAAATACAATTTAATAAAGCATACGATAAAACACCATAAATACAATTTAATAAAGCATAGGTTAAAACAACATAAATGCAATTTAATTAAGCATAGGATAAAACAACATAAATACAATTTAATAAAGCATAGGATAAAACAACATAAATACAATTTAATAAAGCATTGGATAAAACACCATAAATACAATTTAATAAAGCATAGGTTAAAACAACATAAATGCAATTTAATAAAGCATAGGATAAAACAACATAAATACAATTTAATAAAGCATAGGATAAAACAACATAAATAAAATTTAATAAAGCATAGGATAAAACAACATAAATACAATTTAATAAAGCATAGGATAAAACAACATAAATACAATTTAATGAAACATAGGATATACAACATAAATACAATTTAATAAAGCATAGGGCAAAACAACATAAATACAATTTAATAAAGCATAAGATAAAACAACATGAATATAATTTAGTAAAGCATAGGTTAAAACAACATAAATACAATTCAAGAAAGCATAGGATAAAACTACATGAATACATTTTAATAAAGCATAGGATAAAACAACATAAATACAAATTAATAAAGCATAGGTTAAAACAACATAAATACAATTTAATAAAGCATAGGACAAAACAACATAAATACAATTTAATAAAGCATAGGATAAAACAACATAAATACAATTTAATAAAGCACAGGATAAAACAACATAAATAAAATTTAATAAAGCATAGGATAAAACAACATGAATACAATTTAATAAAGCATAGGATAAAACAACGTAAATACTTTTTAATAAAGCATAGGATAAAACCACATAAATACAATTTAATAAAGCATAGGATAAAACAACATAAATAAAATTTAATAAAGCATAGGTTAAAACAACATAAATACAATTTAATAAAGCATAGGATAAAACAACATAAATACAATTTAATAAATCATAGGATAAAACAACATAAATACAATTTAATAAAGCACAGGATAAAACAACATAAATAAAATTTAATAAAGCATAGGATAAAACAACATAAATAAAATTTAATAAAGCATAGGATAAAACAGCGTAAATACAATTTAATAAAGCATAGGATAAAACAACATAAATAAAATTTAATAAAGCATAGGATAAAACAACATAAATACAATTTAATAAAGCATAAGATAAAACAACATAAATACAATTTAATAAAGCATAGGATAAAACAACATAAATACAATTTAATAAAGCATAGGATAAAACAACATAAATACAATTTAATAAAGCATAGGATAAAACAACATAAATACAATTTAATAAAGCATAGGATAAAACAACATAAATAAAATTTAATAAAGCATAGGTTAAAACAACATAAATACAATTTAATAAAGCATAGTTTAAAACAACATAAATACAATTTAATAAAGCATAGTTTAAAACAACATTAATACAATTTAATAAAGCATAGGATAAAACCACAGAAATACAATTTAATAAAGCATAGGATAAAACAACATAAATACAATTTAATAAAGCATAGGACAAAACAACATAAATACAATTTAATAACGCATAGGATAAAACAACATAAATACAATTTAATAAAGCATAGTTTAAAACAACATAAATACAATTTAATAAAGCATAGTTTAAAACAACATAAATACAATTTAATAAAGCATTAGATAAAACAACATGAATATAATTTAGTAAAGCATAGGATAAAACAACATAAATACAATTTAATGAAACATAGGATAAACAACATAAATACAATTTAATAAAGCATAGGACAAAGCAACATAAATACAATTTAATAAAGCATAGGATAAAACAACATAAATACAATTTAATGAAACATAGGTTAAACAAAATAAATACAATTTAATAAAGCATAGGACAAAACAACATAAATACAATTTAATAACGCATAGGATAAAACAACATAAATACAATTTAATAAAGCATAGTTTAAAACAACATAAATACAATTTAATAAAGCATAGTTTAAAACAACATAAATACAATTTAATAAAGCATTAGATAAAACAACATGAATATAATTTAGTAAAGCATAGGATAAAACAACATAAATACAATTTAATGAAACATAGGATAAACAACATAAATACAATTTAATAAAGCATAGGACAAAGCAACATAAATACAATTTAATAAAGCATAGGATAAAACAACATAAATACAATTTAATGAAACATAGGTTAAACAAAATAAATACAATTTAATAAAGCATAGGACAAAACAACATAAATACAATTTAATAAAGCATATGTTAAAACAACATGAATACAATTTAATAAAGCATAAGATAAAACAACATGAATATAATTTAGTAAAGCATAAGATAAAACAACATGAATACAATTTAATAAAGCATATGTTAAAACAACATAAATACAATTTAATAAAGCATAGGATAAAACCACAGAAATACAATTTAATAAAGCATAGGATAAAACAACATAAATACAATTTAATAAAGCATAGGACAAAACAACATAAATACAATTTAATAAAGCATAGGATAAAACAACATAAATACAATTTAATGAAACATAGGATAAACAACATAAATACAATTTAATAAAGCATAGGACAAAGCAACATAAATACAATTTAATAAAGCATAGGATAAAACAACATAAATACAATTTAATGAAACATAGGTTAAACAAAATAAATACAATTTAATAAAGCATAGGACAAAACAACATAAATACAATTTAATAAAGCATATGTTAAAACAACATGAATACAATTTAATAAAGCATAAGATAAAACAACATGAATATAATTTAGTAAAGCATAAGATAAAACAACATGAATACAATTTAATAAAGCATAGGTTAAAACAACATAAATACAATTTAAGAAAGCATAGGATAAAACTACATAAATACAATTTAATAAAGCATAGGATAAAACAACATAAATACAATTTAATAAAGCATAGGATAAAACAACATAAATACAATTTAATAAAGCATAGGATAAAACAACATAAATACAATTTAATAAAGCATAGGATAAAACAACATAAATACAATTTAATAAAGCATTGGATAAAACACCATAAATACAATTTAATAAAGCATAGGTTAAAACAACATAAATGCAATTTAATAAAGCATAGGATAAAACAACATAAATACAATTTAATAAAGCATAGGATAAAACAACATAAATAAAATTTAATAAAGCATAGGATAAAACAACATAAATACAATTTAATAAAGCATAGGATAAAACAACATAAATACAATTTAATGAAACATAGGATATACAACATAAATACAATTTAATAAAGCATAGGGCAAAACAACATAAATACAATTTAATAAAGCATAAGATAAAACAACATGAATATAATTTAGTAAAGCATAGGTTAAAACAACATAAATACAATTCAAGAAAGCATAGGATAAAACTACATGAATACATTTTAATAAAGCATAGGATAAAACAACATAAATACAAATTAATAAAGCATAGGTTAAAACAACATAAATACAATTTAATAAAGCATAGGACAAAACAACATAAATACAATTTAATAAAGCATAGGATAAAACAACATAAATACAATTTAATAAAGCACAGGATAAAACAACATAAATAAAATTTAATAAAGCATAGGATAAAACAACATGAATACAATTTAATAAAGCATAGGATAAAACAACGTAAATACTTTTTAATAAAGCATAGGATAAAACCACATAAATACAATTTAATAAAGCATAGGATAAAACAACATAAATAAAATTTAATAAAGCATAGGTTAAAACAACATAAATACAATTTAATAAAGCATAGGATAAAACAACATAAATACAATTTAATAAATCATAGGATAAAACAACATAAATACAATTTAATAAAGCATAGGATAAAACAACATAAATACAATTTAATAAATCATAGGATAAAACAACATAAATACAATTTAATAAAGCACAGGATAAAACAACATAAATAAAATTTAATAAAGCATAGGATAAAACAACATAAATAAAATTTAATAAAGCATAGGATAAAACAGCGTAAATACAATTTAATAAAGCATAGGATAAAACAACATAAATAAAATTTAATAAAGCATAGGATAAAACAACATAAATACAATTTAATAAAGCATAAGATAAAACAACATAAATACAATTTAATAAAGCATAGGATAAAACAACATAAATACAATTTAATAAAGCATAGGATAAAACAACATAAATACAATTTAATAAAGCATAGGATAAAACAACATAAATACAATTTAATAAAGCATAGGATAAAACAACATAAATAAAATTTAATAAAGCATAGGTTAAAACAACATAAATACAATTTAATAAAGCATAGTTTAAAACAACATAAATACAATTTAATAAAGCATAGTTTAAAACAACATTAATACAATTTAATAAAGCATAGGATAAAACCACAGAAATACAATTTAATAAAGCATAGGATAAAACAACATAAATACAATTTAATAAAGCATAGGACAAAACAACATAAATACAATTTAATAACGCATAGGATAAAACAACATAAATACAATTTAATAAAGCATAGTTTAAAACAACATAAATACAATTTAATAAAGCATAGTTTAAAACAACATAAATACAATTTAATAAAGCATTAGATAAAACAACATGAATATAATTTAGTAAAGCATAGGATAAAACAACATAAATACAATTTAATGAAACATAGGATAAACAACATAAATACAATTTAATAAAGCATAGGACAAAGCAACATAAATACAATTTAATAAAGCATAGGATAAAACAACATAAATACAATTTAATGAAACATAGGTTAAACAAAATAAATACAATTTAATAAAGCATAGGACAAAACAACATAAATACAATTTAATAAAGCATATGTTAAAACAACATGAATACAATTTAATAAAGCATAAGATAAAACAACATGAATATAATTTAGTAAAGCATAAGATAAAACAACATGAATACAATTTAATAAAGCATATGTTAAAACAACATAAATACAATTTAATAAAGCATAGGATAAAACCACAGAAATACAATTTAATAAAGCATAGGATAAAACAACATAAATACAATTTAATAAAGCATAGGACAAAACAACATAAATACAATTTAATAAAGCATAGGATAAAACAACATAAATACAATTTAATGAAACATAGGATAAACAACATAAATACAATTTAATAAAGCATAGGACAAAGCAACATAAATACAATTTAATAAAGCATAGGATAAAACAACATAAATACAATTTAATGAAACATAGGTTAAACAAAATAAATACAATTTAATAAAGCATAGGACAAAACAACATAAATACAATTTAATAAAGCATATGTTAAAACAACATGAATACAATTTAATAAAGCATAAGATAAAACAACATGAATATAATTTAGTAAAGCATAAGATAAAACAACATGAATACAATTTAATAAAGCATAGGTTAAAACAACATAAATACAATTTAAGAAAGCATAGGATAAAACTACATAAATACATTTTAATAAAGCATAGGATAAAACAACATAAATACAATTTAATAAAGCATAGGTTAAAACAACATAAATACAATTTAATAAAGCATAGGACAAAACAACATAAATACAATTTAATAAAGCATAGGATAAAACAACATAAATACAATTTATAAAGCATAGGATAAAACAACATAAATACAATTTAATAAAGCATAGGATAAAACAACATAAATACAATTTAATAAAGCATAGGACAAAACAACATAAATACAATTTAATAAAGCATATGTTAAAACAACATGAATACAATTTAATAAAGCATAAGATAAAACAACATGAATATAATTTAGTAAAGCATAAGATAAAACAACATGAATACAATTTAATAAAGCATAGGTTAAAACAACATAAATACAATTTAAGAAAGCATAGGATAAAACTACATAAATACATTTTAATAAAGCATAGGATAAAACAACATAAATACAATTTAATAAAGCATAGGTTAAAACAACATAAATACAATTTAATAAAGCATAGGACAAAACAACATAAATACAATTTAATAAAGCATAGGATAAAACAACATAAATACAATTTATAAAGCATAGGATAAAACAACATAAATACAATTTAATAAAGCATAGGATAAAACAACATAAATACAATTTAATAAAGCATAGGATAAAACAACATAAATACAATTTAATAAAGCATAGGCTAAAACAACATAAATACACTTTAATAAAGCATAGGATAAAACAAATTAAATACAATTTAATAAAGCATAGGATAAAACAACATAAATTCAATTTAATAAAGCATAGGATAAAACAACATAAATACAATTTAATAAAGCATAGGATAAAACAACATAAATACAATTTAATAAAGCATAGGATAAAACACCATAAATACAATTTAATAAAGCATAGGTTAAAACAACATAAATGCAATTTAATAAAGCATAGGATAAAACAACATAAATACAATTTAATAAAGCATAGGATAAAACAACATAAATACAATTTAATAAAGCATAGGATAAAACACCATAAATACAATTTAATAAAGCATAGGTTAAAACAACATAAATGCAATTTAATAAAGCATAGGATAAAACAACATAAATACAATTTAATAAAGCATAGGATAAAACAACATAAATAAAATTTAATAAAGCATAGGATAAAACAACATAAATACAATTTAATAAAGCATAGGATAAAACAACATAAATACAATTTAATAAAGCATAGGATAAAACAACATAAATACAATTTAATAAAGCATAGGATAAAACAACATAAATACAATTTAATAAAGCATAGGATAAAACAACATAAATAAAATTTAATAAAGCATAGGTTAAAACAACATAAATCCAATTTAATAAAGCATAGTTTAAAACAACATAAATACAATTTAATAAAGCATAGTTTAAAACAACATAAATACAATTTAATGAAACATAGGTTAAACAAAATAAATACAATTTAATAAAGCATAGGATAAAACAACATAAATACAATTTAATACAGCATATGTTAAAACAACATGAATACAATTTAATAAAGCATAAGATAAAACAACATGAATATAATTTAGTAAAGCATAAGATAAAACAACATAAATACAATTTATAAAGCATAGGATAAAACAACATAAATACAATTTAATAAAGCATAGGATAAAACAACATAAATACAATTTAATAAAGCATAGGATAAAACAACATAAATACAATTTAATAAAGCATAGGCTAAAACAACATAAATACACTTTAATAAAGCATAGGATAAAACAAATTAAATACAATTTAATAAAGCATAGGATAAAACAACATAAATTCAATTTAATAAAGCATAGGATAAAACAACATAAATACAATTTAATAAAGCATAGGATAAAACAACATAAATACAATTTAATAAAGCATAGGATAAAACACCATAAATACAATTTAATAAAGCATAGGTTAAAACAACATAAATGCAATTTAATAAAGCATAGGATAAAACAACATAAATACAATTTAATAAAGCATAGGATAAAACAACATAAATACAATTTAATAAAGCATTGGATAAAACACCATAAATACAATTTAATAAAGCATAGGTTAAAACAACATAAATGCAATTTAATAAAGCATAGGATAAAACAACATAAATACAATTTAATAAAGCATAGGATAAAACAACATAAATAAAATTTAATAAAGCATAGGATAAAACAACATACATACAATTTAATAAAGCATAGGATAAAACAACATAAATACAATTTAATGAAACATAGGATATACAACATAAATACAATTTAATAAAGCATAGGGCAAAACAACATAAATACAATTTAATAAAGCATAAGATAAAACAACATGAATATAATTTAGTAAAGCATAAGATAAAACAACATGAATACAATTTAATAAAGCATAGGATAAAACAACATAAATACAATTTAATAACGCATAGGATAAAACAACATAAATACAATTTAATGAAACATAGGATAAACAACATAAATACAATTTAATAAAGCATAGGACAAAACAACATAAATACAATTTAATAAAGCACATGTTAAAACAACATAAATACAATTTAATAAAGCAGAGTTTAATACAACATAAATACAATTTAATAAAGCATAGTTTAAAACAACATAAATACAATTTAATAAAGCATAGGATAAAACAACATAAATAAAATTTAATAAAGCATAGGTTAAAACAACATAAATACAATTTAATAAAGCATAGTTTAAAACAACATAAATACAATTTAATAAAGCATAGTTTAAAACAACATTAATACAATTTAATAAAGCATAGGATAAAACCACAGAAATACAATTTAATAAAGCATAGGATAAAACAACATAAATACAATTTAATAAAGCATAGGACAAAACAACATAAATACAATTTAATAACGCATAGGATAAAACAACATAAATACAATTTAATAAAGCATAGTTTAAAACAACATAAATACAATTTAATAAAGCATAGGATAAAACAACATAAATTCAATTTAATAAAGCATAGGATAAAACAACATAAATACAATTTAATAAAGCATAGGATAAAACAACATAAATACAATTTAATAAAGCATAGGATAAAACACCATAAATACAATTTAATAAAGCATAGGTTAAAACAACATAAATGCAATTTAATAAAGCATAGGATAAAACAACATAAATACAATTTAATAAAGCATAGGATAAAACAACATAAATACAATTTAATAAAGCATAGGATAAAACACCATAAATACAATTTAATAAAGCATAGGTTAAAACAACATAAATGCAATTTAATAAAGCATAGGATAAAACAACATAAATACAATTTAATAAAGCATAGGATAAAACAACATAAATAAAATTTAATAAAGCATAGGATAAAACAACATAAATACAATTTAATAAAGCATAGGATAAAACAACATAAATACAATTTAATAAAGCATAGGATAAAACAACATAAATACAATTTAATAAAGCATAGGATAAAACAACATAAATACAATTTAATAAAGCATAGGATAAAACAACATAAATAAAATTTAATAAAGCATAGGTTAAAACAACATAAATCCAATTTAATAAAGCATAGTTTAAAACAACATAAATACAATTTAATAAAGCATAGTTTAAAACAACATAAATACAATTTAATGAAACATAGGTTAAACAAAATAAATACAATTTAATAAAGCAAAGGACAAAACAACATAAATACAATTTAATACAGCATATGTTAAAACAACATGAATACAATTTAATAAAGCATAAGATAAAACAACATGAATATAATTTAGTAAAGCATAAGATAAAACAACATAAATACAATTTATAAAGCATAGGATAAAACAACATAAATACAATTTAATAAAGCATAGGATAAAACAACATAAATACAATTTAATAAAGCATAGGATAAAACAACATAAATACAATTTAATAAAGCATAGGCTAAAACAACATAAATACACTTTAATAAAGCATAGGATAAAACAAATTAAATACAATTTAATAAAGCATAGGATAAAACAACATAAATTCAATTTAATAAAGCATAGGATAAAACAACATAAATACAATTTAATAAAGCATAGGATAAAACAACATAAATACAATTTAATAACGCATAGGATAAAACAACATAAATACAATTTAATGAAACATAGGATAAACAACATAAATACAATTTAATAAAGCATAGGACAAAACAACATAAATACAATTTAATAAAGCATATGTTAAAACAACATAAATACAATTTAATAAAGCAGAGTTTAATACAACATAAATACAATTTAATAAAGCATAGTTTAAAACAACATAAATACAATTTAATAAAGCATAGGATAAAACAACATAAATAAAATTTAATAAAGCATAGGTTAAAACAACATAAATACAATTTAATAAAGCATAGTTTAAAACAACATAAATACAATTTAATAAAGCATAGTTTAAAACAACATTAATACAATTTAATAAAGCATAGGATAAAACCACAGAAATACAATTTAATAAAGCATAGGATAAAACAACATAAATACAATTTAATAAAGCATAGGACAAAACAACATAAATACAATTTAATAACGCATAGGATAAAACAACATAAATACAATTTAATAAAGCATAGTTTAAAACAACATAAATACAATTTAATAAAGCATAGTTTAAAACAACATAAATACAATTTAATAAAGCATTAGATAAAACAACATGAATATAATTTAGTAAAGCATAGGATAAAACCACAGAAATACAATTTAATAAAGCATAGGATAAAACAACATAAATACAATTTAATGAAACATAGGATAAACAACATAAATACAATTTAATAAAGCATAGGACAAAGCAACATAAATACAATTTAATAAAGCATAGGATAAAACAACATAAATACAATTTAATGAAACATAGGTTAAACAAAATAAATACAATTTAATAAAGCATAGGACAAAACAACATAAATACAATTTAATAAAGCATATGTTAAAACAACATGAATACAATTTAATAAAGCATAAGATAAAACAACATGAATATAATTTAGTAAAGCATAAGATAAAACAACATGAATACAATTTAATAAAGCATAGGTTAAAACAACATAAATACAATTTAAGAAAGCATAGGATAAAACTACATAAATACATTTTAATAAAGCATAGGATAAAACAACATAAATACAATTTAATAAAGCATAGGTTAAAACAACATAAATACAATTTAATAAAGCATAGGACAAAACAACATAAATACAATTTAATAAAGCATAGGATAAAACAACATAAATACAATTTATAAAGCATAGGATAAAACAACATAAATACAATTTAATAAAGCATAGGATAAAACAACATAAATACAATTTAATAAAGCATAGGACAAAACAACATAAATACAATTTAATAAAGCATAGGATAAAACAACATAAATACAATTTAATGAAACATAGGATAAACAACATAAATACAATTTAATAAAGCATAGGACAAAGCAACATAAATACAATTTAATAAAGCATAGGATAAAACAACATAAATACAATTTAATGAAACATAGGTTAAACAAAATAAATACAATTTAATAAAGCATAGGACAAAACAACATAAATACAATTTAATAAAGCATATGTTAAAACAACATGAATACAATTTAATAAAGCATAAGATAAAACAACATGAATATAATTTAGTAAAGCATAAGATAAAACAACATGAATACAATTTAATAAAGCATAGGTTAAAACAACATAAATACAATTTAAGAAAGCATAGGATAAAACTACATAAATACATTTTAATAAAGCATAGGATAAAACAACATAAATACAATTTAATAAAGCATAGGTTAAAACAACATAAATACAATTTAATAAAGCATAGGACAAAACAACATAAATACAATTTAATAAAGCATAGGATAAAACAACATAAATACAATTTATAAAGCATAGGATAAAACAACATAAATACAATTTAATAAAGCATAGGATAAAACAACATAAATACAATTTAATAAAGCATAGGATAAAACAACATAAATACAATTTAATAAAGCATAGGCTAAAACAACATAAATACACTTTAATAAAGCATAGGATAAAACAAATTAAATACAATTTAATAAAGCATAGGATAAAACAACATAAATTCAATTTAATAAAGCATAGGATAAAACAACATAAATACAATTTAATAAAGCATAGGATAAAACAACATAAATACAATTTAATAAAGCATAGGATAAAACACCATAAATACAATTTAATAAAGCATAGGTTAAAACAACATAAATGCAATTTAATAAAGCATAGGATAAAACAACATAAATACAATTTAATAAAGCATAGGATAAAACAACATAAATACAATTTAATAAAGCATAGGATAAAACACCATAAATACAATTTAATAAAGCATAGGTTAAAACAACATAAATGCAATTTAATAAAGCATAGGATAAAACAACATAAATACAATTTAATAAAGCATAGGATAAAACAACATAAATAAAATTTAATAAAGCATAGGATAAAACAACATAAATACAATTTAATAAAGCATAGGATAAAACAACATAAATACAATTTAATAAAGCATAGGATAAAACAACATAAATACAATTTAATAAAGCATAGGATAAAACAACATAAATACAATTTAATAAAGCATAGGATAAAACAACATAAATAAAATTTAATAAAGCATAGGTTAAAACAACATAAATCCAATTTAATAAAGCATAGTTTAAAACAACATAAATACAATTTAATAAAGCATAGTTTAAAACAACATAAATACAATTTAATGAAACATAGGTTAAACAAAATAAATACAATTTAATAAAGCATAGGACAAAACAACATAAATACAATTTAATACAGCATATGTTAAAACAACATGAATACAATTTAATAAAACATAAGATAAAACAACATGAATATAATTTAGTAAAGCATAAGATAAAACAACATAAATACAATTTATAAAGCATAGGATAAAACAACATAAATACAATTTAATAAAGCATAGGATAAAACAACATAAATACAATTTAATAAAGCATAGGATAAAACAACATAAATACAATTTAATAAAGCATAGGCTAAAACAACATAAATACACTTTAATAAAGCATAGGATAAAACAAATTAAATACAATTTAATAAAGCATAGGATAAAACAACATAAATTCAATTTAATAAAGCATAGGATAAAACAACATAAATACAATTTAATAAAGCATAGGATAAAACAACATAAATACAATTTAATAAAGCATAGGATAAAACACCATAAATACAATTTAATAAAGCATAGGTTAAAACAACATAAATGCAATTTAATAAAGCATAGGATAAAACAACATAAATACAATTTAATAAAGCATAGGATAAAACAACATAAATACAATTTAATAAAGCATTGGATAAAACACCATAAATACAATTTAATAAAGCATAGGTTAAAACAACATAAATGCAATTTAATAAAGCATAGGATAAAACAACATAAATACAATTTAATAAAGCATAGGATAAAACAACATAAATAAAATTTAATAAAGCATAGGATAAAACAACATACATACAATTTAATAAAGCATAGGATAAAACAACATAAATACAATTTAATGAAACATAGGATATACAACATAAATACAATTTAATAAAGCATAGGGCAAAACAACATAAATACAATTTAATAAAGCATAAGATAAAACAACATGAATATAATTTAGTAAAGCATAAGATAAAACAACATGAATACAATTTAATAAAGCATAGGATAAAACAACATAAATACAATTTAATAACGCATAGGATAAAACAACATAAATACAATTTAATGAAACATAGGATAAACAACATAAATACAATTTAATAAAGCATAGGACAAAACAACATAAATACAATTTAATAAAGCATATGTTAAAACAACATAAATACAATTTAATAAAGGAGAGTTTAATACAACATAAATACAATTTAATAAAGCATAGTTTAAAACAACATAAATACAATTTAATAAAGCATAGTTTAAAACAACATAAATACAATTTAATAAAGCATAGTTTAAAACAACATAAATACAATTTAATAAAGCATAGTTTAAAACAACATAAATACAATTTAATAAAGCATTAGATAAAACAACATGAATATAATTTAGTAAAGCATAGGATAAAACAACATAAATACAATTTAATTAAACATAGGATAAACAACATAAATACAATTTAATAAAGCATAGGACAAAGCAACATAAATACAATTTAATAAAGCATAGGATAAAACAACATAAATACAATTTAATGAAACATAGGTTAAACAAAATAAATACAATTTAATAAAGCATAGGACAAAACAACATAAATACAATTTAATAAAGCATATGTTAAAACAACATGAATACAATTTAGTAAAGCATAAGATAAAACAACATGAATATAATTTAGTAAAGCATAAGATAAAACAACATGAATACAATTTAATAAAGCATATGTTAAAACAACATAAATACAATTTAATAAAGCATAGGATAAAACCACAGAAATACAATTTAATAAAGCATAGGATAAAACAACATAAATACAATTTAATAAAGCATAGGACAAAACAACATAAATACAATTTAATAAAGCATAGGATAAAACAACATAAATACAATTTAATGAAACATAGGATAAACAACATAAATACAATTTAATAAAGCATAGGACAAAGCAACATAAATACAATTTAATAAAGCATAGGATAAAACAACATAAATACAATTTAATGAAACATAGGTTAAACAAAATAAATACAATTTAATAAAGCATACGACAAAACAACATAAATACAATTTGATAAAGCATATGTTAAAACAACATGAATACAATTTAATAAAGCATAAGATAAAACAACATGAATATAATTTAGTAAAGCATAAGATAAAACAACATGAATACAATTTAATAAAGCATAGGTTAAAACAACATAAATACAATTTAAGAAAGCATAGGATAAAACTACATAAATACATTTTAATAAAGCATAGGATAAAACAACATAAATACAATTTAATAAAGCATAGGTTAAAACAACATAAATACAATTTAATAAAGCATAGGACAAAACAACATAAATACAATTTAATAAAGCATAGGATAAAACAACATAAATACAATTTATAAAGCATAGGATAAAACAACATAAATACAATTTAATAAAGCATAGGATAAAACAACATAAATACAATTTAATAAAGCATAGGATAAAACAACATAAATAAAATTTAATAAAGCATAGGCTAAAACAACATAAATACACTTTAATAAAGCATAGGATAAAACAAATTAAATACAATTTAATAAAGCATAGGATAAAACAACATAAATACAATTTAATAAAGCATAGGATAAAACAACATAAATACAATTTAATAAAGCATAGGATAAAACAACATAAATACAATTTAATAAAGCATAGGATAAAACAACATAAATAAAATTTAATAAAGCATAGGTTAAAACAACATAAATCCAATTTAATAAAGCATAGTTTAAAACAACATAAATACAATTTAATAAAGCATAGTTTAAAACAACATAAATACAATTTAATGAAACATAGGTTAAACAAAATAAATACAATTTAATAAAGCATAGGGCAAAACAACATAAATACAATTTAATAAAGCATAAGATAAAACAACATGAATATAATTTAGTAAAGCATAAGATAAAACAACATGAATACAATTTAATAAAGCATAGGTTAAAACAACATAAATACAATTCAAGAAAGCATAGGATAAAACTACATGAATACATTTTAATAAAGCATAGGATAAAACAACATAAATACAAATTAATAAAGCATAGGTTAAAACAACATAAATACAATTTAATAAAGCATAGGACAAAACAACATAAATACAATTTAATAAAGCATAGGATAAAACAACATAAATACAATTTATAAAGCATATGATAAAACAACATAAATACAATTTAATAAAGCATAGGATAAAACAACATAAATACAATTTAATTAAGCATAGGCTAAAACAACATAAATACACTTTAATAAAGCATAGGATAAAACAAATTAAATACAATTTAATAAAGCATAGGATAAAACAACATAAATTCAATTTAATAAAGCATAGGATAAAACAACATAAATACAATTTAATAAAGCATAGGATAAAACAACATAAATACAATTTAATAAAGCATAGGATAAAACACCATAAATACAATTTAATAAAGCATAGGTTAAAACAACATAAATGCAATTTAATAAAGCATAGGATAAAACAACATAAATACAATTTAATAAAGCATAGGATAAAACAACATAAATACAATTTAATAAAGCATTGGATAAAACACCATAAATACAATTTAATAAAGCATAGGTTAAAACAACATAAATGCAATTTAATAAAGCATAGGATAAAACAACATAAATACAATTTAATAAAGCATAGGACAAAACAACATAAATAAAATTTAATAAAGCATAGGATAAAACAACATAAATACAATTTAATAAAGCATAGGATAAAACAACATAAATACAATTTAATGAAACATAGGATATACAACATAAATACAATTTAATAAAGCATAGGGCAAAACAACATAAATACAATTTAATAAAGCATAAGATAAAACAACATGAATATAATTTAGTAAAGCATAAGATAAAACAACATGAATACAATTTAATAAAGCATAGGATAAAACAACATAAATACAATTTAATAACGCATAGGATAAAACAACATAAATACAATTTAATGAAACATAGGATAAACAACATAAATACAATTTAATAAAGCATAGGACAAAACAACATAAATACAATTTAATAAAGCATATGTTAAAACAACATAAATACAATTTAATAAAGCAGAGTTTAATACAACATAAATACAATTTAATAAAGCATAGTTTAAAACAACATAAATACAATTTAATAAAGCATAGTTTAAAACAACATAAATACAATTTAATAAAGCATAGTTTAAAACAACATAAATACAATTTAATAAAGCATAGTTTAAAACAACATAAATACAATTTAATAAAGCATTAGATAAAACAACATGAATATAATTTAGTAAAGCATAGGATAAAACACCATAAATACAATTTAATGAAACATAGGATAAACAACATAAATACAATTTAATAAAGCATAGGACAAAGCAACATAAATACAATTTAATAAAGCATAGGATAAAACAACATAAATACAATTTAATGAAACATAGGTTAAACAAAATAAATACAATTTAATAAAGCATAGGACAAAACAACATAAATACAATTTAATAAAGCATATGTTAAAACAACATGAATACAATTTAGTAAAGCATAAGATAAAACAACATGAATATAATTTAGTAAAGCATAAGATAAAACAACATGAATACAATTTAATAAAGCATATGTTAAAACAACATAAATACAATTTAATAAAGCATAGGATAAAACCACAGAAATACAATTTAATAAAGCATAGGATAAAACAACATAAATACAATTTAATAAAGCATAGGACAAAACAACATAAATACAATTTAATAAAGCATAGGATAAAACAACATAAATACAATTTAATGAAACATAGGATAAACAACATAAATACAATTTAATAAAGCATAGGACAAAGCAACATAAATACAATTTAATAAAGCATAGGCTAAAACAACATAAATACACTTTAATAAAGCATAGGATAAAACAAATTAAATACAATTTAATAAAGCATAGGATAAAACAACATAAATACAATTTAATAAAGCATAGGATAAAACAACATAAATACAATTTAATAAAGCATAGGATAAAACAACATAAATACAATTTAATAAAGCATAGGATAAAACAACATAAATAAAATTTAATAAAGCATAGGTTAAAACAACATAAATCCAATTTAATAAAGCATAGTTTAAAACAACATAAATACAATTTAATAAAGCATAGTTTAAAACAACATAAATACAATTTAATGAAACATAGGTTAAACAAAATAAATACAATTTAATAAAGCATAGGGCAAAACAACATAAATACAATTTAATAAAGCATAAGATAAAACAACATGAATATAATTTAGTAAAGCATAAGATAAAACAACATGAATACAATTTAATAAAGCATAGGTTAAAACAACATAAATACAATTCAAGAAAGCATAGGATAAAACTACATGAATACATTTTAATAAAGCATAGGATAAAACAAAATAAATACAAATTAATAAAGCATAGGTTAAAACAACATAAATACAATTTAATAAAGCATAGGACAAAACAACATAAATACAATTTAATAAAGCATAGGATAAAACAACATAAATACAATTTATAAAGCATATGATAAAACAACATAAATAAAATTTAATAAAGCATAGGATAAAACAACATAAATACAATTTAATCAAGCATAGGCTAAAACAACATAAATACACTTTAATAAAGCATAGGATAAAACAAATTAAATACAATTTAATAAAGCATAGGATAAAATAACATAAATTCAATTTAATAAAGCATAGGATAAAACAACATGAATACAATTTAATATAGCATAGGATAAAACAACGTAAATACTTTTTAATAAAGCATAGGATAAAACCACATAAATACAATTTAATAAAGCATAGGATAAAACAGCATAAATAAAATTTAATAAAGCATAGGATAAAACCACATAAATACAATTTAATAAAGCATAGGATAAAACAACATAAATAAAATTTAATAAAGCATAGGATAAAACAACGTAAATACAATTTAATAAAGCATAGGATAAAACAACATAAATAAAATTTAATAAAGCATAGGATAAAACAACATAAATACAATTTAATAAAGCATAGGTTAAAACAACATAAATGCAATTGAATAAAGCATAGGATAAAACAACATAAATACAATTTAATAAAGCATAGGATAAAACAACATAAAAAAATTTAATAAAGCATAGGATAAAACAACATAAATACAATTTAATAAAGCATAGGATAAAACAACATAAATAAAATTTAATAAAGCATAGGATAAAACAACATAAATACAATTTAATAAAGCACAGGATAAAATAACATAAATACAATTTAATAAAGCATAGGATAAAATAACATAAATACAATTTAATAAAGCATAGGATAAAACAACATATATACAATTTAATAAAGCATAGGATAAAACAACATAAATAAAATTTAATAAAGCATAGGTTAAAACAACATAAATACAATTTAATAAAGCATAGGATAAAACCACAGAAATACAATTTAATAAAGCATAGGATAAAACAACATAAATACAATTTAATAAAGCATAGGACAAAACAACATAAATACAATTTAATAACGCATAGGATAAAACAACATAAATACAATTTAATGAAACATAGGATAAACAACATAAATACAATTTAATTAAGCATAGGACAAAACAACATAAATACAATTTAATAAAGCATATGTTAAAACAACATAAATACAATTTAATAAAGCATAGTTTAAAACAGCATAAATACAATTTAATAAAGCATAGTTTAAAACAACATAAATACAATTTAATAAAGCATAGTTTAAAACAACATAAATACAATTTAATAAAACATTAGATAAAACAACATGAATATAATTTAGTAAAGCATAAGATAAAACAACATGAATACAATTTAATAAAGCATAGGATAAAACAACATAAATAAAATTTAATAAAGCATAGTTTAAAACAACATAAATCCAATTTAATAAAGCATAGGATAAAACCACAGAAATACAATTTAATAAAGCATAGGATAAAACAACATAAATACAATTTAATAAAGCATAGGACAAAACAACATAAATACAATTTAATAAAGCATAGGATAAAACAACATAAATACAATTTAATGAAACATAGGATAAACAACATAAATACAATTTAATAAAGCATAGGACAAAGCAACATAAATACAATTTAATAAAGCATAGGCTAAAACAACATAAATACACTTTAATAAAGCATAGGATAAAACAAATTAAATACAATTTAATAAAGCATAGGATAAAACAACATAAATACAATTTAATAAAGCATAGGATAAAACAACATAAATACAATTTAATAAAGCATAGGATAAAACAACATAAATACAATTTAATAAAGCATAGGATAAAACAACATAAATAAAATTTAATAAAGCATAGGTTAAAACAACATAAATCCAATTTAATAAAGCATAGTTTAAAACAACATAAATACAATTTAATAAAGCATAGTTTAAAACAACATAAATACAATTTAATGAAACATAGGTTAAACAAAATAAATACAATTTAATAAAGCATAGGGCAAAACAACATAAATACAATTTAATAAAGCATAAGATAAAACAACATGAATATAATTTAGTAAAGCATAAGATAAAACAACATGAATACAATTTAATAAAGCATAGGATAAAACAACATAAATACAATTTAATAAAGCATAGGCTAAAACAACATAAATACACTTTAATAAAGCATAGGATAAAACAAATTAAATACAATTTAATAAAGCATAGGATAAAACAACATAAATTCAATTTAATAAAGCATAGGATAAAACAACATAAATACAATTTAATAAAGCATAGGATAAAACAACATAAATACAATTTAATAAAGCATAGGATAAAACACATAAATACAATTTAATAAAGCATAGGTTAAAACAACATAAATGCAATTTAATAAAGCATAGGATAAAACAACATAAATACAATTTAATAAATCATAGGATAAAACAACATAAATACAATTTAATAAAGCATAGGATAAAACAACATAAATACAATTTAATAAAGCATAGGATAAAACAACATAAATACAATTTAATAAAGCATAGGCTAAAACAACATAAATACACTTTAATAAAGCATAGGATAAAACAAATTAAATACAATTTAATAAAGCATAGGATAAAACAACATAAATTCAATTTAATAAAGCATAGGATAAAACAACATAAATACAATTTAATAAAGCATAGGATAAAACAACATAAATACAATTTAATAAAGCATAGGATAAAACACCATAAATACAATTTAATAAAGCATAGGTTAAAACAACATAAATGCAATTTAATAAAGCATAGGATAAAACAACATAAATACAATTTAATAAAGCATAGGATAAAACAACATAAATACAATTTAATAAAGCATTGGATAAAACACCATAAATACAATTTAATAAAGCATAGGTTAAAACAACATAAATGCAATTTAATAAAGCATTAGATAAAACAACATGAATATAATTTAGTAAAGCATAGGATAAAACAACATAAATACAATTTAATGAAACATAGGATAAACAACATAAATACAATTTAATAAAGCATAGGACAAAGCAACATAAATACAATTTAATAAAGCATAGGATAAAACAACATAAATACAATTTAATGAAACATAGGTTAAACAAAATAAATACAATTTAATAAAGCATAGGACAAAACAACATAAATACAATTTAATAAAGCATATGTTAAAACAACATGAATACAATTTAGTAAAGCATAAGATAAAACAACATGAATATAATTTAGTAAAGCATAAGATAAAACAACATGAATACAATTTAATAAAGCATATGTTAAAACAACATAAATACAATTTAATAAAGCATAGGATAAAACCACAGAAATACAATTTAATAAAGCATAGGATAAAACAACATAAATACAATTTAATAAAGCATAGGACAAAACAACATAAATACAATTTAATAAAGCATAGGATAAAACAACATAAATACAATTTAATGAAACATAGGATAAACAACATAAATACAATTTAATAAAGCATAGGACAAAGCAACATAAATACAATTTAATAAAGCATAGGCTAAAACAACATAAATACACTTTAATAAAGCATAGGATAAAACAAATTAAATACAATTTAATAAAGCATAGGATAAAACAACATAAATACAATTTAATAAAGCATAGGATAAAACAACATAAATACAATTTAATAAAGCATAGGATAAAACAACATAAATACAATTTAATAAAGCATAGGATAAAACAACATAAATAAAATTTAATAAAGCATAGGTTAAAACAACATAAATCCAATTTAATAAAGCATAGTTTAAAACAACATAAATACAATTTAATAAAGCATAGTTTAAAACAACATAAATACAATTTAATGAAACATAGGTTAAACAAAATAAATACAATTTAATAAAGCATAGGGCAAAACAACATAAATACAATTTAATAAAGCATAAGATAAAACAACATGAATATAATTTATTAAAGCATAAGATAAAACAACATGAATACAATTTAATAAAGCATAGGTTAAAACAACATAAATACAATTCAAGAAAGCATAGGATAAAACTACATGAATACATTTTAATAAAGCATAGGATAAAACAACATAAATACAAATTAATAAAGCATAGGTTAAAACAACATAAATACAATTTAATAAAGCATAGGACAAAACAACATAAATACAATTTAATAAAGCATAGGATAAAACAACATAAATACAATTTATAAAGCATATGATAAAACAACATAAATAAAATTTAATAAAGCATAGGATAAAACAACATAAATACAATTTAATCAAGCATAGGCTAAAACAACATAAATACACTTTAATAAAGCATAGGATAAAACAAATTAAATACAATTTAATAAAGCATAGGATAAAATAACATAAATTCAATTTAATAAAGCATAGGATAAAACAACATAAATACAATTTAATAAAGCATAGGATAAAACAACATAAATACAATTTAATAAAGCATAAGATAAAACAACATGAATACAATTTAATAAAGCATATGATAAAACAACGTAAATACTTTTTAATAAAGCATAGGATAAAACCACATAAATACAATTTAATAAAGCATAGGATAAAACAGCATAAATAAAATTTAATAAAGCATAGGATAAAACCACATAAATACAATTTAATAAAGCATAGGATAAAACAACATAAATAAAATTTAATAAAGCATAGGATAAAACAACGTAAATACAATTTAATAAAGCATAGGATAAAACAACATAAATAAAATTTAATAAAGCATAGGATAAAACAACATAAATACAATTTAATAAAGCATAGGTTAAAACAACATAAATGCAATTGAATAAAGCATAGGATAAAACAACATAAATACAATTTAATAAAGCATAGGATAAAACAACATAAAAAAATTTAATAAAGCATAGGATAAAACAACATAAATACAATTTAATAAAGCATAGGATAAAACAACATAAATAAAATTTAATAAAGCATAGGATAAAACAACATAAATACAATTTAATAAAGCACAGGATAAAATAACATAAATACAATTTAATAAAGCATAGGATAAAATAACATAAATACAATTTAATAAAGCATAGGATAAAACAACATATATACAATTTAATAAAGCATAGGATAAAACAACATAAATAAAATTTAATAAAGCATAGGTTAAAACAACATAAATACAATTTAATAAAGCATAGGATAAAACCACAGAAATACAATTTAATAAAGCATAGGATAAAACAACATAAATACAATTTAATAAAGCATAGGACAAAACAACATAAATACAATTTAATAACGCATAGGATAAAACAACATAAATACAATTTAATGAAACATAGGATAAACAACATAAATACAATTTAATTAAGCATAGGACAAAACAACATAAATACAATTTAATAAAGCATATGTTAAAACAACATAAATACAATTTAATAAAGCATAGTTTAAAACAGCATAAATACAATTTAATAAAGCATAGTTTAAAACAACATAAATACAATTTAATAAAGCATAGTTTAAAACAACATAAATACAATTTAATAAAACATTAGATAAAACAACATGAATATAATTTAGTAAAGCATAAGATAAAACAACATGAATACAATTTAATAAAGCATAGGATAAAACAACATAAATAAAATTTAATAAAGCATAGTTTAAAACAACATAAATCCAATTTAATAAAGCATAGGATAAAACCACAGAAATACAATTTAATAAAGCATAGGATAAAACAACATAAATACAATTTAATAAAGCATAGGACAAAACAACATAAATACAATTTAATAAAGCATAGGATAAAACAACATAAATACAATTTAATGAAACATAGGATAAACAACATAAATACAATTTAATAAAGCATAGGACAAAGCAACATAAATACAATTTAATAAAGCATAGGCTAAAACAACATAAATACACTTTAATAAAGCATAGGATAAAACAAATTAAATACAATTTAATAAAGCATAGGATAAAACAACATAAATACAATTTAATAAAGCATAGGATAAAACAACATAAATACAATTTAATAAAGCATAGGATAAAACAACATAAATACAATTTAATAAAGCATAGGATAAAACAACATAAATAAAATTTAATAAAGCATAGGTTAAAACAACATAAATCCAATTTAATAAAGCATAGTTTAAAACAACATAAATACAATTTAATAAAGCATAGTTTAAAACAACATAAATACAATTTAATGAAACATAGGTTAAACAAAATAAATACAATTTAATAAAGCATAGGGCAAAACAACATATATACAATTTAATAAAGCATAAGATAAAACAACATGAATATAATTTAGTAAAGCATAAGATAAAACAACATGAATACAATTTAATAAAGCATAGGATAAAACAACATAAATACAATTTAATAAAGCATAGGCTAAAACAACATAAATACACTTTAATAAAGCATAGGATAAAACAAATTAAATACAATTTAATAAAGCATAGGATAAAACAACATAAATTCAATTTAATAAAGCATAGGATAAAACAACATAAATACAATTTAATAAAGCATAGGATAAAACAACATAAATACAATTTAATAAAGCATAGGATAAAACACATAAATACAATTTAATAAAGCATAGGTTAAAACAACATAAATGCAATTTAATAAAGCATAGGATAAAACAACATAAATACAATTTAATAAATCATAGGATAAAACAACATAAATACAATTTAATAAAGCATAGGATAAAACAACATAAATACAATTTAATAAAGCATAGGATAAAACAACATAAATACAATTTAATAAAGCATAGGCTAAAACAACATAAATACACTTTAATAAAGCATAGGATAAAACAAATTAAATACAATTTAATAAAGCATAGGATAAAACAACATAAATTCAATTTAATAAAGCATAGGATAAAACAACATAAATACAATTTAATAAAGCATAGGATAAAACAACATAAATACAATTTAATAAAGCATAGGATAAAACACCATAAATACAATTTAATAAAGCATAGGTTAAAACAACATAAATGCAATTTAATAAAGCATAGGATAAAACAACATAAATACAATTTAATAAAGCATAGGATAAAACAACATAAATACAATTTAATAAAGCATTGGATAAAACACCATAAATACAATTTAATAAAGCATAGGTTAAAACAACATAAATGCAATTTAATAAAGCATAGGATAAAACAACATAAATACAATTTAATAAAGCATAGGATAAAACAACATAAATAAAATTTAATAAAGCATAGGATAAAACAACATAAATACAATTTAATGAAACATAGGATATACAACATAAATACAATTTAATAAAGCATAGGGCAAAACAACATAAATACAATTTAATAAAGCATAAGATAAAACAACATGAATATAATTTAGTAAAGCATAAGATAAAACAACATGAATACAATTTAATAAAGCATAGGATAAAACAACATAAATACAATTTAATAACGCATAGGATAAAACAACATAAATACAATTTAATGAAACATAGGATAAACAACATAAATACAATTTAATAAAGCATAGGACAAAACAACATAAATACAATTTAATAAAGCATATGTTAAAACAACATAAATACAATTTAATAAAGCATAGTTTAAAACAACATAAATACAATTTAATAAAGCATAGTTTAAAACAACATAAATACAATTTAATAAAGCATTAGATAAAACAACATGAATATAATTTAGTAAAGCATAGGATAAAACAACATAAATACAATTTAATGAAACATAGGATAAGCAACATAAATACAATTTAATAAAGCATAGGACAAAGAAACATAGATACAATTTAATAAAGCATAGGATAAAACAACATAAATACAATTTAATGAAACATAGGTTAAACAAAATAAATACAATTTAATTAAGCATAGGACAAAACAACATAAATAAAATTTAATAAAGCATAGGATAAAACAACATAAATACAATTTAATAAAGCATAGGATAAAACCACAGAAATACAATTTAATAAAGCATAGGATAAAACAACATAAATACAATTTAATAAAGCATAGGACAAAACAACATAAATACAATTTAATAACGCATAGGATAAAACAACATAAATACAATTTAATGAAACATAGGATAAACAACATAAATACAATTTAATTAAGCATAGGACAAAACAACATAAATACAATTTAATAAAGCATATGTTAAAACAACATAAATACAATTTAATAAAGCATAGTTTAAAACAGCATAAATACAATTTAATAAAGCATAGTTTAAAACAACATAAATACAATTTAATAAAGCATAGTTTAAAACAACATAAATACAATTTAATAAAACATTAGATAAAACAACATGAATATAATTTAGTAAATCATAAGATAAAACAACATGAATACAATTTAATAAAGCATAGGATAAAACAACATAAATAAAATTTAATAAAGCATAGTTTAAAACAACATAAATCCAATTTAATAAAGCATAGTTTAAAACAACATAAATGCAATTTAATAAAGCATAGTTTAAAACAACATAAATACAATTTAATAAAGCATAGGATAAAACCACAGAAATACAATTTAATAAAGCATAGGATAAAACAACATAAATACAATTTAATAAAGCATAGGACAAAACAACATAAATACAATTTAATAAAGCATAGGATAAAACAACATAAATACAATTTAATGAAACATACGATAAACAACATAAATACAATTTAATAAAGCATAGGAAAAAACAACATAAATACAATTTAATAAAGCATAGGATAAAACAACATAAATACAATTTAATGAAACATAGGATATACAACATAAATACAATTTAATAAAGCATAGGGCAAAACAACATAAATACAATTTAATAAAGCATATGTTAAAACAACATAAATACAATTTAATAAAGCATAAGATAAAACAACATGAATATAATTTAGTAAAGCATAAGATAAAACAACATGAATACAATTTAATAAAGCATAGGTTAAAACAACATAAATACAATTCAAGAAAGCATAGGATAAAACTACATAAATACATTTTAATAAAGCATAGGATAAAACAACATAAATACAATTTAATAAAGCATAGGACAAAACAACAAAAATACAATTTAATAAACCATAGGATAAAACCACAGAAATACAATTTAATAAAGCATAGGATAAAACAACATAAATACAATTTAATAAAGCATAGGACAAAACAACATAAATACAATTTAATAACGCATAGGATAAAACAACATAAATACAATTTAATAAAGCATAGTTTAAAACAACATAAATACAATTTAATAAAGCATAGTTTAAAACAACATAAATACAATTTAATAAAGCATTAGATAAAACAACATGAATATAATTTAGTAAAGCATAGGATAAAACAACATAAATACAATTTAATGAAACATAGGATAAACAACATAAATACAATTTAATAAAGCATAGGACAAAGCAACATAAATACAATTTAATAAAGCATAGGATAAAACAACATAAATACAATTTAATAAAGCATAGGTTAAAACAACATAAATGCAATTTAATAAAGCATAGGATAAAACAACATAAATACAATTTAATAAATCATAGGATAAAACAACATAAATACAATTTAATAAAGCATAGGATAAAACAACATAAATACAATTTAATAAAGCATAGGATAAAACAACATAAATACAATTTAATAAAGCATAGGTTAAAACAACATAAATGCAATTTAATAAAGCATAGGATAAAACAACATAAATACAATTTAATAAATCATAGGATAAAACAACATAAATACAATTTAATAAAGCATAGGATAAAACAACATAAATACAATTTAATAAAGCATAGGATAAAACAACATAAATACAATTTAATAAAGCATAGGCTAAAACAACATAAATACACTTTAATAAAGCATAGGATAAAACAAATTAAATACAATTTAATAAAGCATAGGATAAAACAACATAAATTCAATTTAATAAAGCATAGGATAAAACAACATAAATACAATTTAATAAAGCATAGGATAAAACAACATAAATACAATTTAATAAAGCATAGGATAAAACACCATAAATACAATTTAATAAAGCATAGGTTAAAACAACATAAATGCAATTTAATAAAGCATAGGATAAAACAACATAAATACAATTTAATAAAGCATAGGATAAAACAACATAAATACAATTTAATAAAGCATTGGATAAAACACCATAAATACAATTTAATAAAGCATAGGTTAAAACAACATAAATGCAATTTAATAAAGCATAGGATAAAACAACATAAATACAATTTAATAAAGCATAGGATAAAACAACATAAATAAAATTTAATAAAGCATAGGATAAAACAACATAAATACAATTTAATAAAGCATAGGATAAAACAACATAAATACAATTTAATGAAACATAGGATATACAACATAAATACAATTTAATAAAGCATAAGATAAAACAACATGAATATAATTTAGTAAAGCATAAGATAAAACAACATGAATACAATTTAATAAAGCATAGGATAAAACAACATAAATACAATTTAATAACGCATAGGATAAAACAACATAAATACAATTTAATGAAACATAGGATAAACAACATAAATACAATTTAATAAAGCATAGGACAAAACAACATAAATACAATTTAATAAAGCATATGTTAAAACAACATAAATACAATTTAATAAAGCATAGTTTAATACAACATAAATACAATTTAATAAAGCATAGTTTAAAACAACATAAATACAATTTAATAAAGCATAGTTTAAAACAACATAAATACAATTTAATAAAGCATAGTTTAAAACAACATAAATACAATTTAATAAAGCATAGTTTAAAACAACATAAATACAATTTAATAAAGCATTAGATAAAACAACATGAATATAATTTAGTAAAGCATAGGATAAAACAACATAAATACAATTTAATGAAACATAGGATAAGCAACATAAATACAATTTAATAAAGCATAGGACAAAGAAACATAAATACAATTTAATAAAGCATAGGATAAAACAACATAAATACAATTTAATGAAACATAGGTTAAACAAAATAAATACAATTTAATAAAGCATAGGACAAAACAACATAAATACAATTTAATAAAGCATATGTTAAAACAACATGAATACAATTTAATAAAGCATAAGATAAAACAACATGAATATAATTTAGTAAAGCATAAGATAAAACAACATGAATACAATTTAATAAAGCATATGTTAAAACAACATAAATACAATTTAATAAAGCATAGGATAAAACCACAGAAATACAATTTAATAAAGCATAGGATAAAACAACATAAATACAATTTATTAAAGCATAGGACAAAACAACATAAATACAATTTAATAAAGCATAGGATAAAACAACATAAATACAATTTAATGAAACATAGGATAAACAACATAAATACAATTTAATAAAGCATAGGACAAAGCAACATAAATACAATTTAATAAAGCATAGGATAAAACTACATAAATACAATTTAATGAAACATAGGTTAAACAAAATAAATACAATTTAATAAAGCATAGGACAAAACAACATAAATACAATTTAATAAAGCATATGTTAAAACAACATGAATACAATTTAATAAAGCATAAGCTAAAACAACATGAATATAATTTAGTAAAGCACAAGATAAAACAACATGAATACAATTTAATAAAGCATAGGTTAAAACAACATAAATACAATTTAAGAAAGCATAGGATAAAACTACATAAATACATTTTAATAAAGCATAGGATAAAACAACATAAATACAATTTAATAAAGCATAGGTTAAAACAACATAAATACAATTTAATAAAGCATAGGACAAAACAACATAAATACAATTTAATGAAACATAGGATAAACAACATAAATACAATTTAATAAAGCATAGGACAAAACAACATAAATACAATTTAATAAAGCATATGTTAAAACAACATAAATACAATTTAATAAAGCATAGTTTAAAACAACATAAATACAATTTAATAAAGCATAGTTTAAAACAACATAAATACAATTTAATAAAGCATTAGATAAAACAACATGAATATAATTTAGTAAAGCATAGGATAAAACAACATAAATACAATTTAATGAAACATAGGATAAGCAACATAAATACAATTTAATAAAGCATAGGACAAAGAAACATAGATACAATTTAATAAAGCATAGGATAAAACAACATAAATACAATTTAATGAAACATAGGTTAAACAAAATAAATACAATTTAATTAAGCATAGGACAAAACAACATAAATAAAATTTAATAAAGCATAGGATAAAACAACATAAATACAATTTAATAAAGCATAGGATAAAACCACAGAAATACAATTTAATAAAGCATAGGATAAAACAACATAAATACAATTTAATAAAGCATAGGACAAAACAACATAAATACAATTTAATAACGCATAGGATAAAACAACATAAATACAATTTAATGAAACATAGGATAAACAACATAAATACAATTTAATTAAGCATAGGACAAAACAACATAAATACAATTTAATAAAGCATATGTTAAAACAACATAAATACAATTTAATAAAGCATAGTTTAAAACAGCATAAATACAATTTAATAAAGCATAGTTTAAAACAACATAAATACAATTTAATAAAGCATAGTTTAAAACAACATAAATACAATTTAATAAAACATTAGATAAAACAACATGAATATAATTTAGTAAATCATAAGATAAAACAACATGAATACAATTTAATAAAGCATAGGATAAAACAACATAAATAAAATTTAATAAAGCATAGTTTAAAACAACATAAATCCAATTTAATAAAGCATAGTTTAAAACAACATAAATGCAATTTAATAAAGCATAGTTTAAAACAACATAAATACAATTTAATAAAGCATAGGATAAAACCACAGAAATACAATTTAATAAAGCATAGGATAAAACAACATAAATACAATTTAATAAAGCATAGGACAAAACAACATAAATACAATTTAATAAAGCATAGGATAAAACAACATAAATACAATTTAATGAAACATACGATAAACAACATAAATACAATTTAATAAAGCATAGGAAAAAACAACATAAATACAATTTAATAAAGCATAGGATAAAACAACATAAATACAATTTAATGAAACATAGGATATACAACATAAATACAATTTAATAAAGCATAGGGCAAAACAACATAAATACAATTTAATAAAGCATATGTTAAAACAACATAAATACAATTTAATAAAGCATAAGATAAAACAACATGAATATAATTTAGTAAAGCATAAGATAAAACAACATGAATACAATTTAATAAAGCATAGGTTAAAACAACATAAATACAATTCAAGAAAGCATAGGATAAAACTACATAAATACATTTTAATAAAGCATAGGATAAAACAACATAAATACAATTTAATAAAGCATAGGACAAAACAACAAAAATACAATTTAATAAACCATAGGATAAAACCACAGAAATACAATTTAATAAAGCATAGGATAAAACAACATAAATACAATTTAATAAAGCATAGGACAAAACAACATAAATACAATTTAATAACGCATAGGATAAAACAACATAAATACAATTTAATAAAGCATAGTTTAAAACAACATAAATACAATTTAATAAAGCATAGTTTAAAACAACATAAATACAATTTAATAAAGCATTAGATAAAACAACATGAATATAATTTAGTAAAGCATAGGATAAAACAACATAAATACAATTTAATGAAACATAGGATAAACAACATAAATACAATTTAATAAAGCATAGGACAAAGCAACATAAATACAATTTAATAAAGCATAGGATAAAACAACATAAATACAATTTAATAAAGCATAGGTTAAAACAACATAAATGCAATTTAATAAAGCATAGGATAAAACAACATAAATACAATTTAATAAATCATAGGATAAAACAACATAAATACAATTTAATAAAGCATAGGATAAAACAACATAAATACAATTTAATAAAGCATAGGATAAAACAACATAAATACAATTTAATAAAGCATAGGTTAAAACAACATAAATGCAATTTAATAAAGCATAGGATAAAACAACATAAATACAATTTAATAAATCATAGGATAAAACAACATAAATACAATTTAATAAAGCATAGGATAAAACAACATAAATACAATTTAATAAAGCATAGGATAAAACAACATAAATACAATTTAATAAAGCATAGGCTAAAACAACATAAATACACTTTAATAAAGCATAGGATAAAACAAATTAAATACAATTTAATAAAGCATAGGATAAAACAACATAAATTCAATTTAATAAAGCATAGGATAAAACAACATAAATACAATTTAATAAAGCATAGGATAAAACAACATAAATACAATTTAATAAAGCATAGGATAAAACACCATAAATACAATTTAATAAAGCATAGGTTAAAACAACATAAATGCAATTTAATAAAGCATAGGATAAAACAACATAAATACAATTTAATAAAGCATAGGATAAAACAACATAAATACAATTTAATAAAGCATTGGATAAAACACCATAAATACAATTTAATAAAGCATAGGTTAAAACAACATAAATGCAATTTAATAAAGCATAGGATAAAACAACATAAATACAATTTAATAAAGCATAGGATAAAACAACATAAATAAAATTTAATAAAGCATAGGATAAAACAACATAAATACAATTTAATAAAGCATAGGATAAAACAACATAAATACAATTTAATGAAACATAGGATATACAACATAAATACAATTTAATAAAGCATAAGGTAAAACAACATGAATATAATTTAGTAAAGCATAAGATAAAACAACATGAATACAATTTAATAAAGCATAGGATAAAACAACATAAATACAATTTAATAACGCATAGGATAAAACAACATAAATACAATTTAATGAAACATAGGATAAACAACATGAATACAATTTAATAAAGCATAGGACAAAACAACATAAATACAATTTAATAAAGCATATGTTAAAACAACATAAATACAATTTAATAAAGCATAGTTTAATACAACATAAATACAATTTAATAAAGCATAGTTTAAAACAACATAAATACAATTTAATAAAGCATAGTTTAAAACAACATAAATACAATTTAATAAAGCATAGTTTAAAACAACATAAATACAATTTAATAAAGCATAGTTTAAAACAACATAAATACAATTTAATAAAGCATTAGATAAAACAACATGAATATAATTTAGTAAAGCATAGGATAAAACAACATAAATACAATTTAATGAAACATAGGATAAGCAACATAAATACAATTTAATAAAGCATAGGACAAAGAAACATAAATACAATTTAATAAAGCATAGGATAAAACAACATAAATACAATTTAATGAAACATAGGTTAAACAAAATAAATACAATTTAATAAAGCATAGGACAAAACAACATAAATACAATTTAATAAAGCATATGTTAAAACAACATGAATACAATTTAATAAAGCATAAGATAAAACAACATGAATATAATTTAGTAAAGCATAAGATAAAACAACATGAATACAATTTAATAAAGCATATGTTAAAACAACATAAATACAATTTAATAAAGCATAGGATAAAACCACAGAAATACAATTTAATAAAGCATAGGATAAAACAACATAAATACAATTTATTAAAGCATAGGACAAAACAACATAAATACAATTTAATAAAGCATAGGATAAAACAACATAAATACAATTTAATGAAACATAGGATAAACAACATAAATACAATTTAATAAAGCATAGGACAAAGCAACATAAATACAATTTAATAAAGCATAGGATAAAACTACATAAATACAATTTAATGAAACATAGGTTAAACAAAATAAATACAATTTAATAAAGCATAGGACAAAACAACATAAATACAATTTAATAAAGCATATGTTAAAACAACATGAATACAATTTAATAAAGCATAAGCTAAAACAACATGAATATAATTTAGTAAAGCATAAGATAAAACAACATGAATACAATTTAATAAAGCATAGGTTAAAACAACATAAATACAATTTAAGAAAGCATAGGATAAAACTACATAAATACATTTTAATAAAGCATAGGATAAAACAACATAAATACAATTTAATAAAGCATAGGTTAAAACAACATAAATACAATTTAATAAAGCATAGGACAAAACAACATAAATACAATTTAATAAAGCATAGGATAAAACAACATAAATACAATTTATAAAGCATAGGATAAAACAACATAAATACAATTTAATAAAGCATAGGATAAAACAACATAAATAAAATTTAATAAAGCATAGTTTAAAACAACATAAATACAATTTAATAAAGCATAGTTTAAAACAACATAAATGCAATTTAATAAAGCATAGTTTAAAACAACATAAATACAATTTAATAAAGCATAGGATAAAACCACAGAAATACAATTTAATAAAGCATAGGATAAAACAACATAAATACAATTTAATAAAGCATAGGACAAAACAACATAAATACAATTTAATAAAGCATAGGATAAAACAACATAAATACAATTTAATGAAACATACGATAAACAACATAAATACAATTTAATAAAGCATAGGACAAAGAAACATAGATACAATTTAATAAAGCATAGGATAAAACAACATAAATACAATTTAATGAAACATAGGTTAAACAAAATAAATACAATTTAATTAAGCATAGGACAAAACAACATAAATAAAATTTAATAAAGCATAGGATAAAACAACATAAATACAATTTAATAAAGCATAGGATAAAACCACAGAAATACAATTTAATAAAGCATAGGATAAAACAACATAAATACAATTTAATAAAGCATAGGACAAAACAACATAAATACAATTTAATAACGCATAGGATAAAACAACATAAATACAATTTAATGAAACATAGGATAAACAACATAAATACAATTTAATTAAGCATAGGACAAAACAACATAAATACAATTTAATAAAGCATATGTTAAAACAACATAAATACAATTTAATAAAGCATAGTTTAAAACAGCATAAATACAATTTAATAAAGCATAGTTTAAAACAACATAAATACAATTTAATAAAGCATAGTTTAAAACAACATAAATACAATTTAATAAAACATTAGATAAAACAACATGAATATAATTTAGTAAATCATAAGATAAAACAACATGAATACAATTTAATAAAGCATAGGATAAAACAACATAAATAAAATTTAATAAAGCATAGTTTAAAACAACATAAATCCAATTTAATAAAGCATAGTTTAAAACAACATAAATGCAATTTAATAAAGCATAGTTTAAAACAACATAAATACAATTTAATAAAGCATAGGATAAAACCACAGAAATACAATTTAATAAAGCATAGGATAAAACAACATAAATACAATTTAATAAAGCATAGGACAAAACAACATAAATACAATTTAATAAAGCATAGGATAAAACAACATAAATACAATTTAATGAAACATACGATAAACAACATAAATACAATTTAATAAAGCATAGGAAAAAACAACATAAATACAATTTAATAAAGCATAGGATAAAACAACATAAATACAATTTAATGAAACATAGGATATACAACATAAATACAATTTAATAAAGCATAGGGCAAAACAACATAAATACAATTTAATAAAGCATATGTTAAAACAACATAAATACAATTTAATAAAGCATAAGATAAAACAACATGAATATAATTTAGTAAAGCATAAGATAAAACAACATGAATACAATTTAATAAAGCATAGGTTAAAACAACATAAATACAATTCAAGAAAGCATAGGATAAAACTACATAAATACATTTTAATAAAGCATAGGATAAAACAACATAAATACAATTTAATAAAGCATAGGACAAAACAACAAAAATACAATTTAATAAACCATAGGATAAAACCACAGAAATACAATTTAATAAAGCATAGGATAAAACAACATAAATACAATTTAATAAAGCATAGGACAAAACAACATAAATACAATTTAATAATGCATAGGATAAAACAACATAAATACAATTTAATAAAGCATAGTTTAAAACAACATAAATACAATTTAATAAAGCATAGTTTAAAACAACATAAATACAATTTAATAAAGCATTAGATAAAACAACATGAATATAATTTAGTAAAGCATAGGATAAAACAACATAAATACAATTTAATGAAACATAGGATAAACAACATAAATACAATTTAATAAAGCATAGGACAAAGCAACATAAATACAATTTAATAAAGCATAGGATAAAACAACATAAATACAATTTAATAAAGCATAGGTTAAAACAACATAAATGCAATTTAATAAAGCATAGGATAAAACAACATAAATACAATTTAATAAATCATAGGATAAAACAACATAAATACAATTTAATAAAGCATAGGATAAAACAACATAAATACAATTTAATAAAGCATAGGATAAAACAACATAAATACAATTTAATAAAGCATAGGTTAAAACAACATAAATGCAATTTAATAAAGCATAGGATAAAACAACATAAATACAATTTAATAAATCATAGGATAAAACAACATAAATACAATTTAATAAAGCATAGGATAAAACAACATAAATACAATTTAATAAAGCATAGGATAAAACAACATAAATACAATTTAATAAAGCATAGGCTAAAACAACATAAATACACTTTAATAAAGCATAGGATAAAACAAATTAAATACAATTTAATAAAGCATAGGATAAAACAACATAAATTCAATTTAATAAAGCATAGGATAAAACAACATAAATACAATTTAATAAAGCATAGGATAAAACAACATAAATACAATTTAATAAAGCATAGGATAAAACACCATAAATACAATTTAATAAAGCATAGGTTAAAACAACATAAATGCAATTTAATAAAGCATAGGATAAAACAACATAAATACAATTTAATAAAGCATAGGATAAAACAACATAAATACAATTTAATAAAGCATTGGATAAAACACCATAAATACAATTTAATAAAGCATAGGTTAAAACAACATAAATGCAATTTAATAAAGCATAGGATAAAACAACATAAATACAATTTAATAAAGCATAGGATAAAACAACATAAATAAAATTTAATAAAGCATAGGATAAAACAACATAAATACAATTTAATAAAGCATAGGATAAAACAACATAAATACAATTTAATGAAACATAGGATATACAACATAAATACAATTTAATAAAGCATAAGATAAAACAACATGAATATAATTTAGTAAAGCATAAGATAAAACAACATGAATACAATTTAATAAAGCATAGGATAAAACAACATAAATACAATTTAATAACGCATAGGATAAAACAACATAAATACAATTTAATGAAACATAGGATAAACAACATAAATACAATTTAATAAAGCATAGGACAAAACAACATAAATACAATTTAATAAAGCATATGTTAAAACAACATAAATACAATTTAATAAAGCATAGTTTAATACAACATAAATACAATTTAATAAAGCATAGTTTAAAACAACATAAATACAATTTAATAAAGCATAGTTTAAAACAACATAAATACAATTTAATAAAGCATAGTTTAAAACAACATAAATACAATTTAATAAAGCATAGTTTAAAACAACATAAATACAATTTAATAAAGCATTAGATAAAACAACATGAATATAATTTAGTAAAGCATAGGATAAAACAACATAAATACAATTTAATGAAACATAGGATAAGCAACATAAATACAATTTAATAAAGCATAGGACAAAGAAACATAAATACAATTTAATAAAGCATAGGATAAAACAACATAAATACAATTTAATGAAACATAGGTTAAACAAAATAAATACAATTTAATAAAGCATAGGGCAAAACAACATAAATACAATTTAATAAAGCATATGTTAAAACAACATAAATACAATTTAATAAAGCATAAGATAAAACAACATGAATATAATTTAGTAAAGCATAAGATAAAACAACATGAATACAATTTAATAAAGCATAGGTTAAAACAACATAAATACAATTCAAGAAAGCATAGGATAAAACTACATAAATACATTTTAATAAAGCATAGGATAAAACAACATAAATACAATTTAATAAAGCATAGGACAAAACAACTAAAATACAATTTAATAAACCATAGGATAAAACCACAGAAATACAATTTAATAAAGCATAGGATAAAACAACATAAATACAATTTAATAAAGCATAGGACAAAACAACATAAATACAATTTAATAACGCATAGGATAAAACAACATAAATACAATTTAATAAAGCATAGTTTAAAACAACATAAATACAATTTAATAAAGCATAGTTTAAAACAACATAAATACAATTTAATAAAGCATTAGATAAAACAACATGAATATAATTTAGTAAAGCATAGGATAAAACAACATAAATACAATTTAATGAAACATAGGATAAACAACATAAATACAATTTAATAAAGCATAGGACAAAGCAACATAAATACAATTTAATAAAGCATAGGATAAAACAACATAAATACAATTTAATAAAGCATAGGTTAAAACAACATAAATGCAATTTAATAAAGCATAGGATAAAACAACATAAATACAATTTAATAAATCATAGGATAAAACAACATAAATACAATTTAATAAAGCATAGGATAAAACAACATAAATACAATTTAATAAAGCATAGGATAAAACAACATAAATACAATTTAATAAAGCATAGGTTAAAACAACATAAATGCAATTTAATAAAGCATAGGATAAAACAACATAAATACAATTTAATAAATCATAGGATAAAACAACATAAATACAATTTAATAAAGCATAGGATAAAACAACATAAATACAATTTAATAAAGCATAGGATAAAACAACATAAATACAATTTAATAAAGCATAGGCTAAAACAACATAAATACACTTTAATAAAGCATAGGATAAAACAAATTAAATACAATTTAATAAAGCATAGGATAAAACAACATAAATTCAATTTAATAAAGCATAGGATAAAACAACATAAATACAATTTAATAAAGCATAGGATAAAACAACATAAATACAATTTAATAAAGCATAGGATAAAACACCATAAATACAATTTAATAAAGCATAGGTTAAAACAACATAAATGCAATTTAATAAAGCATAGGATAAAACAACATAAATACAATTTAATAAAGCATAGGATAAAACAACATAAATACAATTTAATAAAGCATTGGATAAAACACCATAAATACAATTTAATAAAGCATAGGTTAAAACAACATAAATGCAATTTAATAAAGCATAGGATAAAACAACATAAATACAATTTAATAAAGCATAGGATAAAACAACATAAATAAAATTTAATAAAGCATAGGATAAAACAACATAAATACAATTTAATAAAGCATAGGATAAAACAACATAAATACAATTTAATGAAACATAGGATATACAACATAAATACAATTTAATAAAGCATAAGGTAAAACAACATGAATATAATTTAGTAAAGCATAAGATAAAACAACATGAATACAATTTAATAAAGCATAGGATAAAACAACATAAATACAATTTAATAACGCATAGGATAAAACAACATAAATACAATTTAATGAAACATAGGATAAACAACATGAATACAATTTAATAAAGCATAGGACAAAACAACATAAATACAATTTAATAAAGCATATGTTAAAACAACATAAATACAATTTAATAAAGCATAGTTTAATACAACATAAATACAATTTAATAAAGCATAGTTTAAAACAACATAAATACAATTTAATAAAGCATAGTTTAAAACAACATAAATACAATTTAATAAAGCATAGTTTAAAACAACATAAATACAATTTAATAAAGCATAGTTTAAAACAACATAAATACAATTTAATAAAGCATTAGATAAAACAACATGAATATAATTTAGTAAAGCATAGGATAAAACAACATAAATACAATTTAATGAAACATAGGATAAGCAACATAAATACAATTTAATAAAGCATAGGACAAAGAAACATAAATACAATTTAATAAAGCATAGGATAAAACAACATAAATACAATTTAATGAAACATAGGTTAAACAAAATAAATACAATTTAATAAAGCATAGGACAAAACAACATAAATACAATTTAATAAAGCATATGTTAAAACAACATGAATACAATTTAATAAAGCATAAGATAAAACAACATGAATATAATTTAGTAAAGCATAAGATAAAACAACATGAATACAATTTAATAAAGCATATGTTAAAACAACATAAATACAATTTAATAAAGCATAGGATAAAACCACAGAAATACAATTTAATAAAGCATAGGATAAAACAACATAAATACAATTTATTAAAGCATAGGACAAAACAACATAAATACAATTTAATAAAGCATAGGATAAAACAACATAAATACAATTTAATGAAACATAGGATAAACAACATAAATACAATTTAATAAAGCATAGGACAAAGCAACATAAATACAATTTAATAAAGCATAGGATAAAACTACATAAATACAATTTAATGAAACATAGGTTAAACAAAATAAATACAATTTAATAAAGCATAGGACAAAACAACATAAATACAATTTAATAAAGCATATGTTAAAACAACATGAATACAATTTAATAAAGCATAAGCTAAAACAACATGAATATAATTTAGTAAAGCATAAGATAAAACAACATGAATACAATTTAATAAAGCATAGGTTAAAACAACATAAATACAATTTAAGAAAGCATAGGATAAAACTACATAAATACATTTTAATAAAGCATAGGATAAAACAACATAAATACAATTTAATAAAGCATAGGTTAAAACAACATAAATACAATTTAATAAAGCATAGGACAAAACAACATAAATACAATTTAATAAAGCATAGGATAAAACAACATAAATACAATTTATAAAGCATAGGATAAAACAACATAAATACAATTTAATAAAGCATAGGATAAAACAACATAAATAAAATTTAATAAAGCATAGTTTAAAACAACATAAATACAATTTAATAAAGCATAGTTTAAAACAACATAAATGCAATTTAATAAAGCATAGTTTAAAACAACATAAATACAATTTAATAAAGCATAGGATAAAACCACAGAAATACAATTTAATAAAGCATAGGATAAAACAACATAAATACAATTTAATAAAGCATAGGACAAAACAACATAAATACAATTTAATAAAGCATAGGATAAAACAACATAAATACAATTTAATGAAACATACGATAAACAACATAAATACAATTTAATAAAGCATAGGACAAAGAAACATAGATACAATTTAATAAAGCATAGGATAAAACAACATAAATACAATTTAATGAAACATAGGTTAAACAAAATAAATACAATTTAATTAAGCATAGGACAAAACAACATAAATAAAATTTAATAAAGCATAGGATAAAACAACATAAATACAATTTAATAAAGCATAGGATAAAACCACAGAAATACAATTTAATAAAGCATAGGATAAAACAACATAAATACAATTTAATAAAGCATAGGACAAAACAACATAAATACAATTTAATAACGCATAGGATAAAACAACATAAATACAATTTAATGAAACATAGGATAAACAACATAAATACAATTTAATTAAGCATAGGACAAAACAACATAAATACAATTTAATAAAGCATATGTTAAAACAACATAAATACAATTTAATAAAGCATAGTTTAAAACAGCATAAATACAATTTAATAAAGCATAGTTTAAAACAACATAAATACAATTTAATAAAGCATAGTTTAAAACAACATAAATACAATTTAATAAAACATTAGATAAAACAACATGAATATAATTTAGTAAATCATAAGATAAAACAACATGAATACAATTTAATAAAGCATAGGATAAAACAACATAAATAAAATTTAATAAAGCATAGTTTAAAACAACATAAATCCAATTTAATAAAGCATAGTTTAAAACAACATAAATGCAATTTAATAAAGCATAGTTTAAAACAACATAAATACAATTTAATAAAGCATAGGATAAAACCACAGAAATACAATTTAATAAAGCATAGGATAAAACAACATAAATACAATTTAATAAAGCATAGGACAAAACAACATAAATACAATTTAATAAAGCATAGGATAAAACAACATAAATACAATTTAATGAAACATACGATAAACAACATAAATACAATTTAATAAAGCATAGGAAAAAACAACATAAATACAATTTAATAAAGCATAGGATAAAACAACATAAATACAATTTAATGAAACATAGGATATACAACATAAATACAATTTAATAAAGCATAGGGCAAAACAACATAAATACAATTTAATAAAGCATATGTTAAAACAACATAAATACAATTTAATAAAGCATAAGATAAAACAACATGAATATAATTTAGTAAAGCATAAGATAAAACAACATGAATACAATTTAATAAAGCATAGGTTAAAACAACATAAATACAATTCAAGAAAGCATAGGATAAAACTACATAAATACATTTTAATAAAGCATAGGATAAAACAACATAAATACAATTTAATAAAGCATAGGACAAAACAACAAAAATACAATTTAATAAACCATAGGATAAAACCACAGAAATACAATTTAATAAAGCATAGGATAAAACAACATAAATACAATTTAATAAAGCATAGGACAAAACAACATAAATACAATTTAATAATGCATAGGATAAAACAACATAAATACAATTTAATAAAGCATAGTTTAAAACAACATAAATACAATTTAATAAAGCATAGTTTAAAACAACATAAATACAATTTAATAAAGCATTAGATAAAACAACATGAATATAATTTAGTAAAGCATAGGATAAAACAACATAAATACAATTTAATGAAACATAGGATAAACAACATAAATACAATTTAATAAAGCATAGGACAAAGCAACATAAATACAATTTAATAAAGCATAGGATAAAACAACATAAATACAATTTAATAAAGCATAGGTTAAAACAACATAAATGCAATTTAATAAAGCATAGGATAAAACAACATAAATACAATTTAATAAATCATAGGATAAAACAACATAAATACAATTTAATAAAGCATAGGATAAAACAACATAAATACAATTTAATAAAGCATAGGATAAAACAACATAAATACAATTTAATAAAGCATAGGTTAAAACAACATAAATGCAATTTAATAAAGCATAGGATAAAACAACATAAATACAATTTAATAAATCATAGGATAAAACAACATAAATACAATTTAATAAAGCATAGGATAAAACAACATAAATACAATTTAATAAAGCATAGGATAAAACAACATAAATACAATTTAATAAAGCATAGGCTAAAACAACATAAATACACTTTAATAAAGCATAGGATAAAACAAATTAAATACAATTTAATAAAGCATAGGATAAAACAACATAAATTCAATTTAATAAAGCATAGGATAAAACAACATAAATACAATTTAATAAAGCATAGGATAAAACAACATAAATACAATTTAATAAAGCATAGGATAAAACACCATAAATACAATTTAATAAAGCATAGGTTAAAACAACATAAATGCAATTTAATAAAGCATAGGATAAAACAACATAAATACAATTTAATAAAGCATAGGATAAAACAACATAAATACAATTTAATAAAGCATTGGATAAAACACCATAAATACAATTTAATAAAGCATAGGTTAAAACAACATAAATGCAATTTAATAAAGCATAGGATAAAACAACATAAATACAATTTAATAAAGCATAGGATAAAACAACATAAATAAAATTTAATAAAGCATAGGATAAAACAACATAAATACAATTTAATAAAGCATAGGATAAAACAACATAAATACAATTTAATGAAACATAGGATATACAACATAAATACAATTTAATAAAGCATAAGATAAAACAACATGAATATAATTTAGTAAAGCATAAGATAAAACAACATGAATACAATTTAATAAAGCATAGGATAAAACAACATAAATACAATTTAATAACGCATAGGATAAAACAACATAAATACAATTTAATGAAACATAGGATAAACAACATAAATACAATTTAATAAAGCATAGGACAAAACAACATAAATACAATTTAATAAAGCATATGTTAAAACAACATAAATACAATTTAATAAAGCATAGTTTAATACAACATAAATACAATTTAATAAAGCATAGTTTAAAACAACATAAATACAATTTAATAAAGCATAGTTTAAAACAACATAAATACAATTTAATAAAGCATAGTTTAAAACAACATAAATACAATTTAATAAAGCATAGTTTAAAACAACATAAATACAATTTAATAAAGCATTAGATAAAACAACATGAATATAATTTAGTAAAGCATAGGATAAAACAACATAAATACAATTTAATGAAACATAGGATAAGCAACATAAATACAATTTAATAAAGCATAGGACAAAGAAACATAAATACAATTTAATAAAGCATAGGATAAAACAACATAAATACAATTTAATGAAACATAGGTTAAACAAAATAAATACAATTTAATAAAGCATAGGACAAAACAACATAAATACAATTTAATAAAGCATATGTTAAAACAACATGAATACAATTTAATAAAGCATAAGATAAAACAACATGAATATAATTTAGTAAAGCATAAGATAAAACAACATGAATACAATTTAATAAAGCATATGTTAAAACAACATAAATACAATTTAATAAAGCATAGGATAAAACCACAGAAATACAATTTAATAAAGCATAGGATAAAACAACATAAATACAATTTATTAAAGCATAGGACAAAACAACATAAATACAATTTAATAAAGCATAGGATAAAACAACATAAATACAATTTAATGAAACATAGGATAAACAACATAAATACAATTTAATAAAGCATAGGACAAAGCAACATAAATACAATTTAATAAAGCATAGGATAAAACTACATAAATACAATTTAATGAAACATAGGTTAAACAAAATAAATACAATTTAATAAAGCATAGGACAAAACAACATAAATACAATTTAATAAAGCATATGTTAAAACAACATGAATACAATTTAATAAAGCATAAGCTAAAACAACATGAATATAATTTAGTAAAGCACAAGATAAAACAACATGAATACAATTTAATAAAGCATAGGTTAAAACAACATAAATACAATTTAAGAAAGCATAGGATAAAACTACATAAATACATTTTAATAAAGCATAGGATAAAACAACATAAATACAATTTAATAAAGCATAGGTTAAAACAACATAAATACAATTTAATAAAGCATAGGACAAAACAACATAAATACAATTTAATGAAACATAGGATAAACAACATAAATACAATTTAATAAAGCATAGGACAAAACAACATAAATACAATTTAATAAAGCATATGTTAAAACAACATAAATACAATTTAATAAAGCATAGTTTAAAACAACATAAATACAATTTAATAAAGCATAGTTTAAAACAACATAAATACAATTTAATAAAGCATTAGATAAAACAACATGAATATAATTTAGTAAAGCATAGGATAAAACAACATAAATACAATTTAATGAAACATAGGATAAGCAACATAAATACAATTTAATAAAGCATAGGACAAAGAAACATAGATACAATTTAATAAAGCATAGGATAAAACAACATAAATACAATTTAATGAAACATAGGTTAAACAAAATAAATACAATTTAATTAAGCATAGGACAAAACAACATAAATAAAATTTAATAAAGCATAGGATAAAACAACATAAATACAATTTAATAAAGCATAGGATAAAACCACAGAAATACAATTTAATAAAGCATAGGATAAAACAACATAAATACAATTTAATAAAGCATAGGACAAAACAACATAAATACAATTTAATAACGCATAGGATAAAACAACATAAATACAATTTAATGAAACATAGGATAAACAACATAAATACAATTTAATTAAGCATAGGACAAAACAACATAAATACAATTTAATAAAGCATATGTTAAAACAACATAAATACAATTTAATAAAGCATAGTTTAAAACAGCATAAATACAATTTAATAAAGCATAGTTTAAAACAACATAAATACAATTTAATAAAGCATAGTTTAAAACAACATAAATACAATTTAATAAAACATTAGATAAAACAACATGAATATAATTTAGTAAATCATAAGATAAAACAACATGAATACAATTTAATAAAGCATAGGATAAAACAACATAAATAAAATTTAATAAAGCATAGTTTAAAACAACATAAATCCAATTTAATAAAGCATAGTTTAAAACAACATAAATGCAATTTAATAAAGCATAGTTTAAAACAACATAAATACAATTTAATAAAGCATAGGATAAAACCACAGAAATACAATTTAATAAAGCATAGGATAAAACAACATAAATACAATTTAATAAAGCATAGGACAAAACAACATAAATACAATTTAATAAAGCATAGGATAAAACAACATAAATACAATTTAATGAAACATACGATAAACAACATAAATACAATTTAATAAAGCATAGGAAAAAACAACATAAATACAATTTAATAAAGCATAGGATAAAACAACATAAATACAATTTAATGAAACATAGGATATACAACATAAATACAATTTAATAAAGCATAGGGCAAAACAACATAAATACAATTTAATAAAGCATATGTTAAAACAACATAAATACAATTTAATAAAGCATAAGATAAAACAACATGAATATAATTTAGTAAAGCATAAGATAAAACAACATGAATACAATTTAATAAAGCATAGGTTAAAACAACATAAATACAATTCAAGAAAGCATAGGATAAAACTACATAAATACATTTTAATAAAGCATAGGATAAAACAACATAAATACAATTTAATAAAGCATAGGACAAAACAACAAAAATACAATTTAATAAACCATAGGATAAAACCACAGAAATACAATTTAATAAAGCATAGGATAAAACAACATAAATACAATTTAATAAAGCATAGGACAAAACAACATAAATACAATTTAATAACGCATAGGATAAAACAACATAAATACAATTTAATAAAGCATAGTTTAAAACAACATAAATACAATTTAATAAAGCATAGTTTAAAACAACATAAATACAATTTAATAAAGCATTAGATAAAACAACATGAATATAATTTAGTAAAGCATAGGATAAAACAACATAAATACAATTTAATGAAACATAGGATAAACAACATAAATACAATTTAATAAAGCATAGGACAAAGCAACATAAATACAATTTAATAAAGCATAGGATAAAACAACATAAATACAATTTAATAAAGCATAGGTTAAAACAACATAAATGCAATTTAATAAAGCATAGGATAAAACAACATAAATACAATTTAATAAATCATAGGATAAAACAACATAAATACAATTTAATAAAGCATAGGATAAAACAACATAAATACAATTTAATAAAGCATAGGATAAAACAACATAAATACAATTTAATAAAGCATAGGTTAAAACAACATAAATGCAATTTAATAAAGCATAGGATAAAACAACATAAATACAATTTAATAAATCATAGGATAAAACAACATAAATACAATTTAATAAAGCATAGGATAAAACAACATAAATACAATTTAATAAAGCATAGGATAAAACAACATAAATACAATTTAATAAAGCATAGGCTAAAACAACATAAATACACTTTAATAAAGCATAGGATAAAACAAATTAAATACAATTTAATAAAGCATAGGATAAAACAACATAAATTCAATTTAATAAAGCATAGGATAAAACAACATAAATACAATTTAATAAAGCATAGGATAAAACAACATAAATACAATTTAATAAAGCATAGGATAAAACACCATAAATACAATTTAATAAAGCATAGGTTAAAACAACATAAATGCAATTTAATAAAGCATAGGATAAAACAACATAAATACAATTTAATAAAGCATAGGATAAAACAACATAAATACAATTTAATAAAGCATTGGATAAAACACCATAAATACAATTTAATAAAGCATAGGTTAAAACAACATAAATGCAATTTAATAAAGCATAGGATAAAACAACATAAATACAATTTAATAAAGCATAGGATAAAACAACATAAATAAAATTTAATAAAGCATAGGATAAAACAACATAAATACAATTTAATAAAGCATAGGATAAAACAACATAAATACAATTTAATGAAACATAGGATATACAACATAAATACAATTTAATAAAGCATAAGGTAAAACAACATGAATATAATTTAGTAAAGCATAAGATAAAACAACATGAATACAATTTAATAAAGCATAGGATAAAACAACATAAATACAATTTAATAACGCATAGGATAAAACAACATAAATACAATTTAATGAAACATAGGATAAACAACATGAATACAATTTAATAAAGCATAGGACAAAACAACATAAATACAATTTAATAAAGCATATGTTAAAACAACATAAATACAATTTAATAAAGCATAGTTTAATACAACATAAATACAATTTAATAAAGCATAGTTTAAAACAACATAAATACAATTTAATAAAGCATAGTTTAAAACAACATAAATACAATTTAATAAAGCATAGTTTAAAACAACATAAATACAATTTAATAAAGCATAGTTTAAAACAACATAAATACAATTTAATAAAGCATTAGATAAAACAACATGAATATAATTTAGTAAAGCATAGGATAAAACAACATAAATACAATTTAATGAAACATAGGATAAGCAACATAAATACAATTTAATAAAGCATAGGACAAAGAAACATAAATACAATTTAATAAAGCATAGGATAAAACAACATAAATACAATTTAATGAAACATAGGTTAAACAAAATAAATACAATTTAATAAAGCATAGGACAAAACAACATAAATACAATTTAATAAAGCATATGTTAAAACAACATGAATACAATTTAATAAAGCATAAGATAAAACAACATGAATATAATTTAGTAAAGCATAAGATAAAACAACATGAATACAATTTAATAAAGCATATGTTAAAACAACATAAATACAATTTAATAAAGCATAGGATAAAACCACAGAAATACAATTTAATAAAGCATAGGATAAAACAACATAAATACAATTTATTAAAGCATAGGACAAAACAACATAAATACAATTTAATAAAGCATAGGATAAAACAACATAAATACAATTTAATGAAACATAGGATAAACAACATAAATACAATTTAATAAAGCATAGGACAAAGCAACATAAATACAATTTAATAAAGCATAGGATAAAACTACATAAATACAATTTAATGAAACATAGGTTAAACAAAATAAATACAATTTAATAAAGCATAGGACAAAACAACATAAATACAATTTAATAAAGCATATGTTAAAACAACATGAATACAATTTAATAAAGCATAAGCTAAAACAACATGAATATAATTTAGTAAAGCATAAGATAAAACAACATGAATACAATTTAATAAAGCATAGGTTAAAACAACATAAATACAATTTAAGAAAGCATAGGATAAAACTACATAAATACATTTTAATAAAGCATAGGATAAAACAACATAAATACAATTTAATAAAGCATAGGTTAAAACAACATAAATACAATTTAATAAAGCATAGGACAAAACAACATAAATACAATTTAATAAAGCATAGGATAAAACAACATAAATACAATTTATAAAGCATAGGATAAAACAACATAAATACAATTTAATAAAGCATAGGATAAAACAACATAAATAAAATTTAATAAAGCATAGTTTAAAACAACATAAATACAATTTAATAAAGCATAGTTTAAAACAACATAAATGCAATTTAATAAAGCATAGTTTAAAACAACATAAATACAATTTAATAAAGCATAGGATAAAACCACAGAAATACAATTTAATAAAGCATAGGATAAAACAACATAAATACAATTTAATAAAGCATAGGACAAAACAACATAAATACAATTTAATAAAGCATAGGATAAAACAACATAAATACAATTTAATGAAACATACGATAAACAACATAAATACAATTTAATAAAGCATAGGAAAAAACAACATAAATACAATTTAATAAAGCATAGGATAAAACAACATAAATACAATTTAATGAAACATAGGATATACAACATAAATACAATTTAATAAAGCATAGGGCAAAACAACATAAATACAATTTAATAAAGCATATGTTAAAACAACATAAATACAATTTAATAAAGCATAAGATAAAACAACATGAATATAATTTAGTAAAGCATAAGATAAAACAACATGAATACAATTTAATAAAGCATAGGTTAAAACAACATAAATACAATTCAAGAAAGCATAGGATAAAACTACATAAATACATTTTAATAAAGCATAGGATAAAACAACATAAATACAATTTAATAAAGCATAGGACAAAACAACAAAAATACAATTTAATAAACCATAGGATAAAACCACAGAAATACAATTTAATAAAGCATAGGATAAAACAACATAAATACAATTTAATAAAGCATAGGACAAAACAACATAAATACAATTTAATAACGCATAGGATAAAACAACATAAATACAATTTAATAAAGCATAGTTTAAAACAACATAAATACAATTTAATAAAGCATAGTTTAAAACAACATAAATACAATTTAATAAAGCATTAGATAAAACAACATGAATATAATTTAGTAAAGCATAGGATAAAACAACATAAATACAATTTAATGAAACATAGGATAAACAACATAAATACAATTTAATAAAGCATAGGACAAAGCAACATAAATACAATTTAATAAAGCATAGGATAAAACAACATAAATACAATTTAATGAAACATAGGTTAAACAAAATAAATACAATTTAATAAAGCATAGGACAAAACAACATAAATACAATTTAATAAAGCATATGTTAAAACAACATGAATACAATTTAATAAAGCATAGGATAAAACAACATAAATACAATTTAATAAAGCATAGGATAAAACACCATAAATACAATTTAATAAAGCATAGGTTAAAACAACATAAATGCAATTTAATAAAGCATAGGATAAAACAACATAAATACAATTTAATAAAGCATAGGATAAAACTACATAAATACAATTTAATAAAGCATTGGATAAAACACCATAAATACAATTTAATAAAGCATAGGTTAAAACAACATAAATGCAATTTAATAAAGCATAGGATAAAACAACATAAATACAATTTAATAAAGCATAGGATAAAACAACATAAATAAAATTTAATAAAGCATAGGATAAAACAACATAAATACAATTTAATAAAGCATAGGATAAAACAACATAAATACAATTTAATGAAACATAGGATATACAACATAAATACAATTTAATAAAGCATAGGGCAAAACAACATAAATACAATTTAATAAAGCATAAGATAAAACAACATGAATATAATTTAGTAAAGCATAAGATAAAACAACATGAATACAATTTAATAAAGCATAGGATAAAACAACATAAATACAATTTAATAACGCATAGGATAAAACAACATAAATACAATTTAATAAAGCATAGGATAAAACAACATAAATAAAATTTAATAAAGCATAGGATAAAACAACATAAATACAATTTAATAAAGCATAGGATAAAACAACATAAATACAATTTAATGAAACATAGGATATACAACATAAATACAATTTAATAAAGCATAAGGTAAAACAACATGAATATAATTTAGTAAAGCATAAGATAAAACAACATGAATACAATTTAATAAAGCATAGGATAAAACAACATAAATACAATTTAATAACGCATAGGATAAAACAACATAAATACAATTTAATGAAACATAGGATAAACAACATAAATACAATTTAATAAAGCATAGGACAAAACAACATAAATACAATTTAATAAATCATATGTTAAAACAACATAAATACAATTTAATAAAGCATAGTTTAATACAACATAAATACAATTTAATAAAGCATAGTTTAAAACAACATAAATACAATTTAATAAAGCATAGTTTAAAACAACATAAATACAATTTAATAAAGCATAGTTTAAAACAACATAAATACAATTTAATAAAGCATAGTTTAAAACAACATAAATACAATTTAATAAAGCATTAGATAAAACAACATGAATATAATTTAGTAAAGCATAGGATAAAACAACATAAATACAATTTAATGAAACATAGGATAAGCAACATAAATACAATTTAATAAAGCATAGGACAAAGAAACATAAATACAATTTAATAAAGCATAGGATAAAACAACATAAATACAATTTAATGAAACATAGGTTAAACAAAATAAATACAATTTAATAAAGCATAGGACAAAACAACATAAATACAATTTAATAAAGCATATGTTAAAACAACATGAATACAATTTAATAAAGCATAAGATAAAACAACATGAATATAATTTAGTAAAGCATAAGATAAAACAACATGAATACAATTTAATAAAGCATATGTTAAAACAACATAAATACAATTTAATAAAGCATAGGATAAAACCACAGAAATACAATTTAATAAAGCATAGGATAAAACAACATAAATACAATTTATTAAAGCATAGGACAAAACAACATAAATACAATTTAATAAAGCATAGGATAAAACAACATAAATACAATTTAATGAAACATAGGATAAACAACATAAATACAATTTAATAAAGCATAGGACAAAGCAACATAAATACAATTTAATAAAGCATAGGATAAAACTACATAAATACAATTTAATGAAACATAGGTTAAACAAAATAAATACAATTTAATAAAGCATAGGACAAAACAACATAAATACAATTTAATAAAGCATATGTTAAAACAACATGAATACAATTTAATAAAGCATAAGCTAAAACAACATGAATATAATTTAGTAAAGCATAAGATAAAACAACATGAATACAATTTAATAAAGCATAGGTTAAAACAACATAAATACAATTTAAGAAAGCATAGGATAAAACTACATAAATACATTTTAATAAAGCATAGGATAAAACAACATAAATACAATTTAATAAAGCATAGGTTAAAACAACATAAATACAATTTAATAAAGCATAGGACAAAACAACATAAATACAATTTAATAAAGCATAGGATAAAACAACATAAATACAATTTATAAAGCATAGGATAAAACAACATAAATACAATTTAATAAAGCATAGGATAAAACAACATAAATAAAATTTAATAAAGCATAGTTTAAAACAACATAAATACAATTTAATAAAGCATAGTTTAAAACAACATAAATGCAATTTAATAAAGCATAGTTTAAAACAACATAAATACAATTTAATAAAGCATAGGATAAAACCACAGAAATACAATTTAATAAAGCATAGGATAAAACAACATAAATACAATTTAATAAAGCATAGGACAAAACAACATAAATACAATTTAATAAAGCATAGGATAAAACAACATAAATACAATTTAATGAAACATACGATAAACAACATAAATACAATTTAATAAAGCATAGGAAAAAACAACATAAATACAATTTAATAAAGCATAGGATAAAACAACATGAATATAATTTAGTAAAGCATAAGATAAAACAACCTGAATACAATTTAATAAAGCATAGGTTAAAACAACATAAATACAATTTAATAAAGCATAGGACAAAACAACATAAATACAATTTAATAAAGCATAGGATAAAACAACATAAATACAATTTATAAAGCATAGGATAAAACAACATAAATACAATTTAATAAAGCATAGGATAAAACAACATAAATACAATTTAATAAAGCATAGGATAAAACAACATAAATACAATTTAATAAAGCATAGGCTAAAACAACATAAATACACTTTAATAAAGCATAGGATAAAACAAATTAAATAAAATTTTATAAAGCATAGGTTAAAACAACATAAATACAATTTAATAAAGCATAGGACAAAACAACATAAATACAATTTAATGAAACATAGGATAAACAACATAAATACAATTTAATAAAGCATAGGATAAAACAACATAAATACAATTTAATAAAGCATAGGCTAAAACAACATAAATACACTTTAATAAAGCATAGGATAAAACAAATTAAATACAATTTAATAAAGCATAGGATAAAACAACATAAATTCAATTTAATAAAGCATAGGATAAAACAACATAAATACAATTTAATAAAGCATAGGATAAAACAACATAAATACAATTTAATAAAGCATAGGATAAAACAACATAAATAAAATTTAATAAAGCATAGGGCAAAACAACATAAATACAATTTAATAAAGCATAAGATAAAACAACATGAATATAATTTAGTAAAGCATAAGATAAAACAACATAAATACAATTTAATAAAGCATTGGATAAAACACCATAAATACAATTTAATAAAGCATAGGTTAAAACAACATAAATGCAATTTAATAAAGCATAGGATAAAACAACATAAATACAATTTAATAAAGCATAGGATAAAACAACATAAATAAAATTTAATAAAGCATAGGGCAAAACAACATAAATACAATTTAATAAAGCATAAGATAAAACAACATGAATATAATTTAGTAAAGCATAAGATAAAACAACATGAATACAATTTAATAAAGCATAGGATAAAACAACATAAATACAATTTAATAACGCATAGGATAAAACAACATAAATACAATTTAATGAAACATAGGATAAACAACATAAATACAATTTAATAAAGCATAGGACAAAACAACATAAATACAATTTAATAAAGCATATGTTAAAACAACATAAATACAATTTAATAAAGCATAGTTTAATACAACATAAATACAATTTAATAAAGCATAGTTTAAAACAACATAAATACAATTTAATAAAGCATAGTTTAAAACAACATAAATACAATTTAATAAAGCATAGTTTAAAACAACATAAATACAATTTAATAAAGCATAGTTTAAAACAACATAAATACAATTTAATAAAGCATAGTTTAAAACAACATGAATACAATTTAATAAAGCATTAGATAAAACAACATGAATATAATTTAGTAAAGCATAGGATAAAACAACATAAATACAATTTAATGAAACATAGGATAAGCAACATAAATACAATTTAATAAAGCATAGGACAAAGCAACATAAATACAATTTAATAAAGCATAGGATAAAACAACATAAATACAATTTAATGAAACATAGGTTAAACAAAATAAATACAATTTAATAAAGCATATGACAAAACAACATAAATACAATTTAATAAAGCATATGTTAAAACAACATGAATACAATTTAATAAAGCATAAGATAAAACAACATGAATATAATTTAGTAAAGCATAAGATAAAACAACATGAATACAATTTAATAAAGCATATGTTAAAACAACATGAATACAATTTAATAAAGCATAAGATAAAACAACATGAATATAATTTAGTAAAGCATAAGATAAAACAACATGAATACAATTTAATAAAGCATAGGTTAAAACAACATAAATACAATTTAAGAAAGCATAGGATAAAACTACATAAATACATTTTAATAAAGCATAGGATAAAACAACATAAATACAATTTAATAAAGCATAGGTTAAAACAACATAAATACAATTTAATAAAGCATAGGACAAAACAACATAAATACAATTTAATGAAACATAGGATAAACAACATAAATACAATTTAATAAAGCATAGGATAAAACAACATAAATACAATTTAATAAAGCATAGGCTAAAACAACATAAATACACTTTAATAAAGCATAGGATAAAACAAATTAAATACAATTTAATAAAGCATAGGATAAAACAACATAAATTCAATTTAATAAAGCATAGGATAAAACAACATAAATACAATTTAATAAAGCATAGGTTAAAACAACATAAATGCAATTTAATAAAGCATAGGATAAAACAACATAAATACAATTTAATAAAGCATAGGATAAAACAACATAAATACAATTTAATAAAGCATTGGATAAAACACCATAAATACAATTTAATAAAGCATAGGTTAAAACAACATAAATGCAATTTAATAAAGCATAGGATAAAACAACATAAATACAATTTAATAAAGCATAGGATAAAACAACATAAATAAAATTTAATAAAGCATAGGGCAAAACAACATAAATACAATTTAATAAAGCATAAGATAAAACAACATGAATATAATTTAGTAAAGCATAAGATAAAACAACATGAATACAATTTAATAAAGCATAGGATAAAACAACATAAATACAATTTAATAACGCATAGGATAAAACAACATAAATACAATTTAATGAAACATAGGATAAACAACATAAATACAATTTAATAAAGCATAGGACAAAACAACATAAATACAATTTAATAAAGCATATGTTAAAACAACATAAATACAATTTAATAAAGCATAGTTTAATACAACATAAATACAATTTAATAAAGCATAGTTTAAAACAACATAAATACAATTTAATAAAGCATAGTTTAAAACAACATAAATACAATTTAATAAAGCATAGTTTAAAACAACATAAATACAATTTAATAAAGCATAGTTTAAAACAACATGAATACAATTTAATAAAGCATTAGATAAAACAACATGAATATAATTTAGTAAAGCATAGGATAAAACAACATAAATACAATTTAATGAAACATAGGATAAGCAACATAAATACAATTTAATAAAGCATAGGATAAAACAACATAAATACAATTTAATGAAACATAGGTTAAACAAAATAAATACAATTTAATAAAGCATAGGACAAAACAACATAAATACAATTTAATAAAGCATATGTTAAAACAACATGAATACAATTTAATAAAGCATAAGATAAAACAACATGAATATAATTTAGTAAAGCATAAGATAAAACAACATGAATACAATTTAATAAAGCATAGGTTAAAACAACATAAATACAATTTAAGAAAGCATAGGATAAAACTACATAAATACATTTTAATAAAGCATAGGATAAAACAACATAAATACAATTTAATAAAGCATAGGTTAAAACAACATAAATACAATTTAAGAAAGCATAGGATAAAACTACATAAATACATTTTAATAAAGCATAGGATAAAACAACATAAATACAATTTAATAAAGCATAGGTTAAAACAACATAAATACAATTTAATAAAGCATAGGACAAAACAACATAAATACAATTTAATGAAACATAGGATAAACAACATAAATACAATTTAATAAAGCATAGGATAAAACAACATAAATACAATTTAATAAAGCATAGGCTAAAACAACATAAATACACTTTAATAAAGCATAGGATAAAACAAATTAAATACAATTTAATAAAGCATAGGATAAAACAACATAAATTCAATTTAATAAAGCATAGGATAAAACAACATAAATACAATTTAATAAAGCATAGGTTAAAACAACATAAATGCAATTTAATAAAGCATAGGATAAAACAACATAAATACAATTTAATAAAGCATTGGATAAAACACCATAAATACAATTTAATAAAGCATAGGATAAAACAACATAAATACAATTTAATAAAGCATTGGATAAAACACCATAAATACAATTTAATAAAGCATAGGTTAAAACAACATAAATGCAATTTAATAAATCATAGGATAAAACAACATAAATACAATTTAATAAAGCATAGGATAAAACAACATAAATAAAATTTAATAAAGCATAGGGCAAAACAACATAAATACAATTTAATAAAGCATAAGATAAAACAACATGAATATAATTTAGTAAAGCATAAGATAAAACAACATGAATACAATTTAATAAAGCATAGGATAAAACAACATAAATACAATTTAATAACGCATAGGATAAAACAACATAAATACAATTTAATGAAACATAGGATAAACAACATAAATACAATTTAATAAAGCATAGGACAAAACAACATAAATACAATTTAATAAAGCATATGTTAAAACAACATAAATACAATTTAATAAAGCATAGTTTAATACAACATAAATACAATTTAATAAAGCATAGTTTAAAACAACATAAATACAATTTAATAAAGCATAGTTTAAAACAACATAAATACAATTTAATAAAGCATAGTTTAAAACAACATAAATACAATTTAATAAAGCATAGTTTAAAACAACATAAATACAATTTAATAAAGCATTAGATAAAACAACATGAATATAATTTAGTAAAGCATAGGATAAAACAACATAAATACAATTTAATGAAACATAGGATAAGCAACATAAATACAATTTAATAAAGCATAGGACAAAGCAACATAAATACAATTTAATAAAGCATAGGATAAAACAACATAAATACAATTTAATAAATCATAGGATAAAACAACATAAATACAATTTAATAAAGCACAGGATAAAACAACATAAATAAAATTTAATAAAGCATAGGATAAAACAACATAAATAAAATTTAATAAAGCATAGGATAAAACAACGTAAATACAATTTAATAAAGCATAGGATAAAACAACATAAATAAAATTTAATAAAGCATAGGATAAAACAACATAAATACAATTTAATAAAGCATAGGATAAAACAACATAAATACAATTTAATAAAGCATAGGTTAAAACAACATAAATGCAATTGAATAAAGCATAGGATAAAACAACATAAATATAATTTAATAAAGCATAGGATAAAACAACATAAATAAAATTTAATAAAGCATAGGATAAAACAACATAAATACAATTTAATAAAGCATAGGATAAAACAACATAAATACAATTTAATAAAGCATAGGATAAAACAACATAAATACAATTTAATAAAGCATAGGATAAAACAACATAAATAAAATTTAATAAAGCATAGGATAAAACAACATAAATAAAATTTAATAAAGCATAGGATAAAACAACATAAATACAATTTAATAAAGCATAGGATAAAACAACATAAATACAATTTAATAAAGCATAGGATAAAACAACATAAATACAATTTAATAAAGCATAGGATAAAACAACATAAATAAAATTTAATAAAGCATACTTTAAAACAACATAAATCCAATTTAATAAAGCATAGTTTAAAACAACATAAATACAATTTAATAAAGCATAGTTTAAAACAACATAAATACAATTTAATGAAACATAGGTTAAACAAAATAAATACAATTTAATAAAGCATAGGGCAAAACAACATAAATACAATTTAATAAAGCATAAGATAAAACAACATGAATATAATTTAGTAAAGCATAAGATAAAACAACATGAATACAATTTAATAAAGCATAGGTTAAAACAACATAAATACAATTCAAGAAAGCATAGGATAAAACTACATGAATACATTTTAATAAAGCATAGGATAAAACAACATAAATACAAATTAATAAAGCATAGGTTAAAACAACATAAATAAAATTTAATAAAGCATAGGATAAAACAACGTAAATACAATTTAATAAAGCATAGGATAAAACAACATAAATAAAATTTAATAAAGCATAGGATAAAACAACATAAATACAATTTAATAAAGCATAGGATAAAACAACATAAATACAATTTAATAAAGCATAGGTTAAAACAACATAAATGCAATTGAATAAAGCATAGGATAAAACAACATAAATACAATTTAATAAAGCATAGGATAAAACAACATAAAAAAAATTAATAAAGCATAGGATAAAACAACATAAATACAATTTAATAAAGCATAGGATAAAACAACATAAATACAATTTATAAAGCATAGGATAAAACAACATAAATACAATTTAATAAAGCATAGGATAAAACAACATAAATACAATTTAATCAAGCATAGGCTAAAACAACATAAATACACTTTAATAAAGCATAGGATAAAACAAATTAAATACAATTTAATAAAGCATAGGATAAAATAACATAAATTCAATTTAATAAAGCATAGGATAAAACAACATAAATAAAATTTAATAAAGCATAGGTTAAAACAACATAAATACAATTTAATAAAGCATAGGATAAAACAACATAAATACAATTTAATAAATCATAGGATAAAACAACATAAATACAATTTAATAAAGCACAGGATAAAACAACATAAATAAAATTTAATAAAGCATAGGATAAAACAACATAAATAAAATTTAATAAAGCATAGGATAAAACAACGTAAATACAATTTAATAAAGCATAGGATAAAACAACATAAATAAAATTTAATAAAGCATAGGATAAAACAACATAAATACAATTTAATAAAGCATAGGATAAAACAACATAAATACAATTTAATAAAGCATAGGTTAAAACAACATAAATGCAATTGAATAAAGCATAGGATAAAACAACATAAATACAATTTAATAAAGCATAGGATAAAACAACATAAATAAAATTTAATAAAGCATAGGATAAAACAACATAAATACAATTTAATAAAGCATAGGATAAAACAACATAAATACAATTTAATAAAGCATAGGATAAAACAACATAAATACAATTTAATAAAGCATAGGATAAAACAACATAAATAAAATTTAATAAAGCATAGGATAAAACAACATAAATAAAATTTAATAAAGCATAGGATAAAACAACATAAATACAATTTAATAAAGCATAGGATAAAACAACATAAATACAATTTAATAAAGCATAGGATAAAACAACATAAATACAATTTAATAAAGCATAGGATAAAACAACATAAATAAAATTTAATAAAGCATACTTTAAAACAACATAAATCCAATTTAATAAAGCATAGTTTAAAACAACATAAATACAATTTAATAAAGCATAGTTTAAAACAACATAAATACAATTTAATGAAACATAGGTTGAACAAAATAAATACAATTTAATAAAGCATAGGGCAAAACAACATAAATACAATTTAATAAAGCATAAGATAAAACAACATGAATATAATTTAGTAAAGCATAAGATAAAACAACATGAATACAATTTAATAAAGCATAGGTTAAAACAACATAAATACCATTCAAGAAAGCATAGGATAAAACTACATGAATACATTTTAATAAAGCATAGGATAAAACAACATAAATACAAATTAATAAAGCATAGGTTAAAACAACATAAATAAAATTTAATAAAACATAGGATAAAACAACGTAAATACAATTTAATAAAGCATAGGATAAAACAACATAAATAAAATTTAATAAAGCATAGGATAAAACAACATAAATACAATTTAATAAAGCATAGGATAAAACAACATAAATACAATTTAATAAAGCATAGGTTAAAACAACATAAATGCAATTGAATAAAGCATAGGATAAAACAACATAAATACAATTTAATAAAGCATAGGATAAAACAACATAAAAAAATTTAATAAAGCATAGGATAAAACAACATAAATACAATTTAATAAAGCATAGGATAAAACAACATAAATAAAATTTAATAAAGCATAGGATAAAACAACATAAATACAATTTAATAAAGCACAGGATAAAACAACATAAATACAATTTAATAAAGCATAGGATAAAACAACATAAATACAATTTAATAAAGCATAGGATAAAACAACATATATACAATTTAATAAAGCATAGGATAAAACAACATAAATAAAATTTAATAAAGCATAGGTTAAAACAACATAAATACAATTTAATAAAGCATAGGACAAAACAACATAAATAAAAATTTAATAAAGCATAGTTTAAAACAACATAAATACAATTTAATAAAGCATAGGATAAAACCACAGAAATACAATTTAATAAAGCATAGGATAAAACAACATAAATACAATTTAATAAAGCATAGGACAAAACAACATAAATACAATTTAATAACGCATAGGATAAAACAACATAAATACAATTTAATGAAACATAGGATAAACAACATAAATACAATTTTTATTAAGCATAGGACAAAGCAACATAAATACAATTTAATAAAGCGTATGTTAAAACAACATAAATACAATTTAATAAAGCATAGTTTAAAACAGCATAAATACAATTTAATAAAGCATAGTTTAAAACAACATAAATACAATTTAATAAAGCATAGTTTAAAACAACATAAATACAATTTAATAAAACATTAGATAAAACAACATGAATATAATTTAGTAAAGCATAAGATAAAACAACATGAATACAATTTAATAAAGCATAGGATAAAACAACATAAATAAAATTTAATAAAGCATAGTTTAAAACAACATAAATCCAATTTAATAAAGCATAGTTTAAAACAACATAAATGCAATTTAATAAAGCATAGTTTAAAACAACATAAATACAATTTAATAAAGCATAGGATAAAACCACAGAAATACAATTTAATAAAGCATAGGATAAAACAACATAAATACAATTTAATAAAGCATAGGACAAAACAACATAAATACAATTTAATAAAGCATAGGATAAAACAACATAAATACAATTTAATGAAACATACGATAAACAACATAAATACAATTTAATAAAGCATAGGAAAAAACAACATAAATACAATTTAATAAAGCATAGGATAAAACAACATAAATACAATTTAATGAAACATAGGATATACAACATAAATACAATTTAATAAAGCATAGGGCAAAACAACATAAATACAATTTAATAAAGCATATGTTAAAACAACATAAATACAATTTAATAAAGCATAAGATAAAACAACATGAATATAATTTAGTAAAGCATAAGATAAAACAACATGAATACAATTTAATAAAGCATAGGTTAAAACAACATAAATACAATTCAAGAAAGCATAGGATAAAACTACATAAATACATTTTAATAAAGCATAGGATAAAACAACATAAATACAATTTAATAAAGCATAGGACAAAACAACAAAAATACAATTTAATAAAGCATAGGATAAAACAACATAAATACAATTTATAAAGCATAGGATAAAACAACATAAATACAATTTAATAAAGCATAGGATAAAACAACATAAATACAATTTAATCAAGCATAGGCTAAAACAACATAAATACAATTTAATAAAGCATAGGATAAAACAACATAAATACAATTTATAAAGCATAGGATAAAACAACATAAATACAATTTAATAAAGCATAGGATAAAACAACATAAATACAATTTAATCAAGCATAGGCTAAAACAACATAAATACACTTTAATAAAGCATAGGATAAAACAAATTAAATACAATTTAATAAAGCATAGGATAAAATAACATAAATTCAATTTAATAAAGCATAGGATAAAACAACATAAATAAAATTTAATAAAGCATAGGTTAAAACAACATAAATACAATTTAATAAAGCATAGGATAAAACAACATAAATACAATTTAATAAATCATAGGATAAAACAACATAAATACAATTTAATAAAGCACAGGATAAAACAACATAAATAAAATTTAATAAAGCATAGGATAAAACAACGTAAATACAATTTAATAAAGCATAGGATAAAACAACATAAATAAAATTTAATAAAGCATAGGATAAAACAACATAAATACAATTTAATGAAACATACGATAAACAACATAAATAAAATTTAATAAAGCATAGGATAAAACAACATAAATACAATTTAATGAAACATACGATAAACAACATAAATACAATTTAATAAAGCATAGGAAAAAACAACATAAATACAATTTAATAAAGCATAGGATAAAACAACATAAATACAATTTAATGAAACATAGGATATACAACATAAATACAATTTAATAAAGCATAGGATAAAACAACATAAATACAATTTAATAAAGCATAGGATAAAACAACATAAATACAATTTAATAAAGCATAGGATAAAACAACATAAATAAAATTTAATAAAGCATAGAATAAAACAACATAAATAAAATTTAATAAAGCATAGGATAAAACAACATAAATACAATTTAATAAAGCATAGGATAAAACAACATAAATACAATTTAATCAAGCATAGGCTAAAACAACATAAATACACTTTAATAAAGCATAGGATAAAACAAATTAAATACAATTTAATAAAGCATAGGATAAAATAACATAAATTCAATTTAATAAAGCATAGGATAAAACAACATAAATAAAATTTAATAAAGCATAGGTTAAAACAACATAAATACAATTTAATAAAGCATAGGATAAAACAACATAAATACAATTTATAAAGCATAGGATAAAACAACATAAATACAATTTAATAAAGCATAGGATAAAACAACATAAATACAATTTAATCAAGCATAGGCTAAAACAACATAAATACACTTTAATAAAGCATAGGATAAAACAAATTAAATACAATTTAATAAAGCATAGGATAAAATAACATAAATTCAATTTAATAAAGCATAGGATAAAACAACATAAATAAAATTTAATAAAGCATAGGTTAAAACAACATAAATACAATTTAATAAAGCATTAGATAAAACAACATGAATATAATTTAGTAAAGCATAGGATAAAACAACATAAATACAATTTAATGAAACATAGGATAAGCAACATAAATACAATTTAATAAAGCATAGGACAAAGCAACATAAATACAATTTAATAAAGCATAGGATAAAACAACATAAATACAATTTAATAAATCATAGGATAAAACAACATAAATACAATTTAATAAAGCACAGGATAAAACAACATAAATAAAATTTAATAAAGCATAGGATAAAACAACATAAATAAAATTTAATAAAGCATAGGATAAAACAACGTAAATACAATTTAATAAAGCATAGGATAAAACAACATAAATAAAATTTAATAAAGCATAGGATAAAACAACATAAATACAATTTAATAAAGCATAGGATAAAACAACATAAATACAATTTAATAAAGCATAGGTTAAAACAACATAAATGCAATTGAATAAAGCATAGGATAAAACAACATAAATACAATTTAATAAAGCATAGGATAAAACAACATAAATAAAATTTAATAAAGCATAGGATAAAACAACATAAATACAATTTAATAAAGCATAGGATAAAACAACATAAATACAATTTAATAAAGCATAGGATAAAACAACATAAATACAATTTAATAAAGCATAGGATAAAACAACATAAATAAAATTTAATAAAGCATAGGATAAAACAACATAAATAAAATTTAATAAAGCATAGGATAAAACAACATAAATACAATTTAATAAAGCATAGGATAAAACAACATAAATACAATTTAATAAAGCATAGGATAAAACAACATAAATACAATTTAATAAAGCATAGGATAAAACAACATAAATAAAATTTAATAAAGCATACTTTAAAACAACATAAATCCAATTTAATAAAGCATAGTTTAAAACAACATAAATACAATTTAATAAAGCATAGTTTAAAACAACATAAATACAATTTAATGAAACATAGGTTAAACAAAATAAATACAATTTAATAAAGCATAGGGCAAAACAACATAAATACAATTTAATAAAGCATAAGATAAAACAACATGAATATAATTTAGTAAAGCATAAGATAAAACAACATGAATACAATTTAATAAAGCATAGGTTAAAACAACATAAATACAATTCAAGAAAGCATAGGATAAAACTACATGAATACATTTTAATAAAGCATAGGATAAAACAACATAAATACAAATTAATAAAGCATAGGTTAAAACAACATAAATAAAATTTAATAAAGCATAGGATAAAACAACGTAAATACAATTTAATAAAGCATAGGATAAAACAACATAAATAAAATTTAATAAAGCATAGGATAAAACAACATAAATACAATTTAATAAAGCATAGGATAAAACAACATAAATACAATTTAATAAAGCATAGGTTAAAACAACATAAATGCAATTGAATAAAGCATAGGATAAAACAACATAAATACAATTTAATAAAGCATAGGATAAAACAACATAAAAAAATTTAATAAAGCATAGGATAAAACAACATAAATACAATTTAATAAAGCATAGGATAAAACAACATAAATACAATTTATAAAGCATAGGATAAAACAACATAAATACAATTTAATAAAGCATAGGATAAAACAACATAAATACAATTTAATCAAGCATAGGCTAAAACAACATAAATACACTTTAATAAAGCATAGGATAAAACAAATTAAATACAATTTAATAAAGCATAGGATAAAATAACATAAATTCAATTTAATAAAGCATAGGATAAAACAACATAAATAAAATTTAATAAAGCATAGGTTAAAACAACATAAATACAATTTAATAAAGCATAGGATAAAACAACATAAATACAATTTATAAAGCATAGGATAAAACAACATAAATACAATTTAATAAAGCATAGGATAAAACAACATAAATACAATTTAATCAAGCATAGGCTAAAACAACATAAATACAATTTAATAAAGCATAGGATAAAACAAATTAAATACAATTTAATAAAGCATAGGATAAAATAACATAAATTCAATTTAATAAAGCATAGGATAAAACAACATAAATAAAATTTAATAAAGCATAGGTTAAAACAACATAAATACAATTTAATAAAGCATAGGATAAAACAACATAAATACAATTTAATAAATCATAGGATAAAACAACATAAATACAATTTAATAAAGCACAGGATAAAACAACATAAATAAAATTTAATAAAGCATAGGATAAAACAACATAAATAAAATTTAATAAAGCATAGGATAAAACAACGTAAATACAATTTAATAAAGCATAGGATAAAACAACATAAATAAAATTTAATAAAGCATAGGATAAAACAACATAAATACAATTTAATAAAGCATAGGATAAAACAACATAAATACAATTTAATAAAGCATAGGTTAAAACAACATAAATGCAATTGAATAAAGCATAGGATAAAACAACATAAATACAATTTAATAAAGCATAGGATAAAACAACATAAATAAAATTTAATAAAGCATAGGATAAAACAACATAAATACAATTTAATAAAGCATAGGATAAAACAACATAAATACAATTTAATAAAGCATAGGATAAAACAACATAAATACAATTTAATAAAGCATAGGATAAAACAACATAAATAAAATTTAATAAAGCATAGGATAAAACAACATAAATAAAATTTAATAAAGCATAGGATAAAACAACATAAATACAATTTAATAAAGCATAGGATAAAACAACATAAATACAATTTAATAAAGCATAGGATAAAACAACATAAATACAATTTAATAAAGCATAGGATAAAACAACATAAATAAAATTTAATAAAGCATACTTTAAAACAACATAAATCCAATTTAATAAAGCATAGTTTAAAACAACATAAATACAATTTAATAAAGCATAGTTTAAAACAACATAAATACAATTTAATGAAACATAGGTTGAACAAAATAAATACAATTTAATAAAGCATAGGGCAAAACAACATAAATACAATTTAATAAAGCATAAGATAAAACAACATGAATATAATTTAGTAAAGCATAAGATAAAACAACATGAATACAATTTAATAAAGCATAGGTTAAAACAACATAAATACCATTCAAGAAAGCATAGGATAAAACTACATGAATACATTTTAATAAAGCATAGGATAAAACAACATAAATACAAATTAATAAAGCATAGGTTAAAACAACATAAATAAAATTTAATAAAGCATAGGATAAAACAACGTAAATACAATTTAATAAAGCATAGGATAAAACAACATAAATAAAATTTAATAAAGCATAGGATAAAACAACATAAATACAATTTAATAAAGCATAGGATAAAACAACATAAATACAATTTAATAAAGCATAGGTTAAAACAACATAAATGCAATTGAATAAAGCATAGGATAAAACAACATAAATACAATTTAATAAAGCATAGGATAAAACAACATAAAAAAATTTAATAAAGCATAGGATAAAACAACATAAATACAATTTAATAAAGCATAGGATAAAACAACATAAATAAAATTTAATAAAGCATAGGATAAAACAACATAAATACAATTTAATAAAGCACAGGATAAAACAACATAAATACAATTTAATAAAGCATAGGATAAAACAACATAAATACAATTTAATAAAGCATAGGATAAAACAACATATATACAATTTAATAAAGCATAGGATAAAACAACATAAATAAAATTTAATAAAGCATAGGTTAAAACAACATAAATACAATTTAATAAAGCATAGGACAAAACAACATAAATCCAATTTAATAAAGCATAGTTTAAAACAACATAAATGCAATTTAATAAAGCATAGTTTAAAACAACATAAATACAATTTAATAAAGCATAGGATAAAACAAATTAAATACAATTTAATAAAGCATAGGATAAAACAACATAAATTCAATTTAATAAAGCATAGGATAAAACAACATAAATACAATTTAATAAAGCATAGGTTAAAACAACATAAATGCAATTTAATAAAGCATAGGATAAAACAACATAAATACAATTTAATAAAGCATTGGATAAAACACCATAAATACAATTTAATAAAGCATAGGATAAAACAACATAAATACAATTTAATAAAGCATTGGATAAAACACCATAAATACAATTTAATAAAGCATAGGTTAAAACAACATAAATGCAATTTAATAAATCATAGGATAAAACAACATAAATACAATTTAATAAAGCATAGGATAAAACAACATAAATAAAATTTAATAAAGCATAGGGCAAAACAACATAAATACAATTTAATAAAGCATAAGATAAAACAACATGAATATAATTTAGTAAAGCATAAGATAAAACAACATGAATACAATTTAATAAAGCATAGGATAAAACAACATAAATACAATTTAATAACGCATAGGATAAAACAACATAAATACAATTTAATGAAACATAGGATAAACAACATAAATACAATTTAATAAAGCATAGGACAAAACAACATAAATACAATTTAATAAAGCATATGTTAAAACAACATAAATACAATTTAATAAAGCATAGTTTAATACAACATAAATACAATTTAATAAAGCATAGTTTAAAACAACATAAATACAATTTAATAAAGCATAGTTTAAAACAACATAAATACAATTTAATAAAGCATAGTTTAAAACAACATAAATACAATTTAATAAAGCATAGTTTAAAACAACATAAATACAATTTAATAAAGCATTAGATAAAACAACATGAATATAATTTAGTAAAGCATAGGATAAAACAACATAAATACAATTTAATGAAACATAGGATAAGCAACATAAATACAATTTAATAAAGCATAGGACAAAGCAACATAAATACAATTTAATAAAGCATAGGATAAAACAACATAAATACAATTTAATAAATCATAGGATAAAACAACATAAATACAATTTAATAAAGCACAGGATAAAACAACATAAATAAAATTTAATAAAGCATAGGATAAAACAACATAAATAAAATTTAATAAAGCATAGGATAAAACAACGTAAATACAATTTAATAAAGCATAGGATAAAACAACATAAATAAAATTTAATAAAGCATAGGATAAAACAACATAAATACAATTTAATAAAGCATAGGATAAAACAACATAAATACAATTTAATAAAGCATAGGTTAAAACAACATAAATGCAATTGAATAAAGCATAGGATAAAACAACATAAATACAATTTAATAAAGCATAGGATAAAACAACATAAATAAAATTTAATAAAGCATAGGATAAAACAACATAAATACAATTTAATAAAGCATAGGATAAAACAACATAAATACAATTTAATAAAGCATAGGATAAAACAACATAAATACAATTTAATAAAGCATAGGATAAAACAACATAAATAAAATTTAATAAAGCATAGGATAAAACAACATAAATAAAATTTAATAAAGCATAGGATAAAACAACATAAATACAATTTAATAAAGCATAGGATAAAACAACATAAATACAATTTAATAAAGCATAGGATAAAACAACATAAATACAATTTAATAAAGCATAGGATAAAACAACATAAATAAAATTTAATAAAGCATACTTTAAAACAACATAAATCCAATTTAATAAAGCATAGTTTAAAACAACATAAATACAATTTAATAAAGCATAGTTTAAAACAACATAAATACAATTTAATGAAACATAGGTTAAACAAAATAAATACAATTTAATAAAGCATAGGGCAAAACAACATAAATACAATTTAATAAAGCATAAGATAAAACAACATGAATATAATTTAGTAAAGCATAAGATAAAACAACATGAATACAATTTAATAAAGCATAGGTTAAAACAACATAAATACAATTCAAGAAAGCATAGGATAAAACTACATGAATACATTTTAATAAAGCATAGGATAAAACAACATAAATACAAATTAATAAAGCATAGGTTAAAACAACATAAATAAAATTTAATAAAGCATAGGATAAAACAACGTAAATACAATTTAATAAAGCATAGGATAAAACAACATAAATAAAATTTAATAAAGCATAGGATAAAACAACATAAATACAATTTAATAAAGCATAGGATAAAACAACATAAATACAATTTAATAAAGCATAGGTTAAAACAACATAAATGCAATTGAATAAAGCATAGGATAAAACAACATAAATACAATTTAATAAAGCATAGGATAAAACAACATAAAAAAATTTAATAAAGCATAGGATAAAACAACATAAATACAATTTAATAAAGCATAGGATAAAACAACATAAATACAATTTATAAAGCATAGGATAAAACAACATAAATACAATTTAATAAAGCATAGGATAAAACAACATAAATACAATTTAATCAAGCATAGGCTAAAACAACATAAATACACTTTAATAAAGCATAGGATAAAACAAATTAAATACAATTTAATAAAGCATAGGATAAAATAACATAAATTCAATTTAATAAAGCATAGGATAAAACAACATAAATAAAATTTAATAAAGCATAGGTTAAAACAACATAAATACAATTTAATAAAGCATAGGATAAAACAACATAAATACAATTTAATAAATCATAGGATAAAACAACATAAATACAATTTAATAAAGCACAGGATAAAACAACATAAATAAAATTTAATAAAGCATAGGATAAAACAACATAAATAAAATTTAATAAAGCATAGGATAAAACAACGTAAATACAATTTAATAAAGCATAGGATAAAACAACATAAATAAAATTTAATAAAGCATAGGATAAAACAACATAAATACAATTTAATAAAGCATAGGATAAAACAACATAAATACAATTTAATAAAGCATAGGTTAAAACAACATAAATGCAATTGAATAAAGCATAGGATAAAACAACATAAATACAATTTAATAAAGCATAGGATAAAACAACATAAAAAAATTTAATAAAGCATAGGATAAAACAACATAAATACAATTTAATAAAGCATAGGATAAAACAACATAAATACAATTTATAAAGCATAGGATAAAACAACATAAATACAATTTAATAAAGCATAGGATAAAACAACATAAATACAATTTAATCAAGCATAGGCTAAAACAACATAAATACACTTTAATAAAGCATAGGATAAAACAAATTAAATACAATTTAATAAAGCATAGGATAAAATAACATAAATTCAATTTAATAAAGCATAGGATAAAACAACATAAATAAAATTTAATAAAGCATAGGTTAAAACAACATAAATACAATTTAATAAAGCATAGGATAAAACAACATAAATACAATTTAATAAATCATAGGATAAAACAACATAAATACAATTTAATAAAGCACAGGATAAAACAACATAAATAAAATTTAATAAAGCATAGGATAAAACAACATAAATAAAATTTAATAAAGCATAGGATAAAACAACGTAAATACAATTTAATAAAGCATAGGATAAAACAACATAAATAAAATTTAATAAAGCATAGGATAAAACAACATAAATACAATTTAATAAAGCATAGGATAAAACAACATAAATACAATTTAATAAAGCATAGGTTAAAACAACATAAATGCAATTGAATAAAGCATAGGATAAAACAACATAAATACAATTTAATAAAGCATAGGATAAAACAACATAAATAAAATTTAATAAAGCATAGGATAAAACAACATAAATACAATTTAATAAAGCATAGGATAAAACAACATAAATACAATTTAATAAAGCATAGGATAAAACAACATAAATACAATTTAATAAAGCATAGGATAAAACAACATAAATAAAATTTAATAAAGCATAGGATAAAACAACATAAATAAAATTTAATAAAGCATAGGATAAAACAACATAAATACAATTTAATAAAGCATAGGATAAAACAACATAAATACAATTTAATAAAGCATAGGATAAAACAACATAAATACAATTTAATAAAGCATAGGATAAAACAACATAAATAAAATTTAATAAAGCATACTTTAAAACAACATAAATCCAATTTAATAAAGCATAGTTTAAAACAACATAAATACAATTTAATAAAGCATAGTTTAAAACAACATAAATACAATTTAATGAAACATAGGTTGAACAAAATAAATACAATTTAATAAAGCATAGGGCAAAACAACATAAATACAATTTAATAAAGCATAAGATAAAACAACATGAATATAATTTAGTAAAGCATAAGATAAAACAACATGAATACAATTTAATAAAGCATAGGTTAAAACAACATAAATACCATTCAAGAAAGCATAGGATAAAACTACATGAATACATTTTAATAAAGCATAGGATAAAACAACATAAATACAAATTAATAAAGCATAGGTTAAAACAACATAAATAAAATTTAATAAAACATAGGATAAAACAACGTAAATACAATTTAATAAAGCATAGGATAAAACAACATAAATAAAATTTAATAAAGCATAGGATAAAACAACATAAATACAATTTAATAAAGCATAGGATAAAACAACATAAATACAATTTAATAAAGCATAGGTTAAAACAACATAAATGCAATTGAATAAAGCATAGGATAAAACAACATAAATACAATTTAATAAAGCATAGGATAAAACAACATAAAAAAATTTAATAAAGCATAGGATAAAACAACATAAATACAATTTAATAAAGCATAGGATAAAACAACATAAATAAAATTTAATAAAGCATAGGATAAAACAACATAAATACAATTTAATAAAGCACAGGATAAAACAACATAAATACAATTTAATAAAGCATAGGATAAAACAACATAAATACAATTTAATAAAGCATAGGATAAAACAACATATATACAATTTAATAAAGCATAGGATAAAACAACATAAATAAAATTTAATAAAGCATAGGTTAAAACAACATAAATACAATTTAATAAAGCATAGGACAAAACAACATAAATAAAAATTTAATAAAGCATAGTTTAAAACAACATAAATACAATTTAATAAAGCATAGGATAAAACCACAGAAATACAATTTAATAAAGCATAGGATAAAACAACATAAATACAATTTAATAAAGCATAGGACAAAACAACATAAATACAATTTAATAACGCATAGGATAAAACAACATAAATACAATTTAATGAAACATAGGATAAACAACATAAATACAATTTTTATTAAGCATAGGACAAAGCAACATAAATACAATTTAATAAAGCATATGTTAAAACAACATAAATACAATTTAATAAAGCATAGTTTAAAACAGCATAAATACAATTTAATAAAGCATAGTTTAAAACAACATAAATACAATTTAATAAAGCATAGTTTAAAACAACATAAATACAATTTAATAAAACATTAGATAAAACAACATGAATATAATTTAGTAAAGCATAAGATAAAACAACATGAATACAATTTAATAAAGCATAGGATAAAACAACATAAATAAAATTTAATAAAGCATAGTTTAAAACAACATAAATCCAATTTAATAAAGCATAGTTTAAAACAACATAAATGCAATTTAATAAAGCATAGTTTAAAACAACATAAATACAATTTAATAAAGCATAGGATAAAACCACAGAAATACAATTTAATAAAGCATAGGATAAAACAACATAAATACAATTTAATAAAGCATAGGACAAAACAACATAAATACAATTTAATAAAGCATAGGATAAAACAACATAAATACAATTTAATGAAACATACGATAAACAACATAAATACAATTTAATAAAGCATAGGAAAAAACAACATAAATACAATTTAATAAAGCATAGGATAAAACAACATAAATACAATTTAATGAAACATAGGATATACAACATAAATACAATTTAATAAAGCATAGGGCAAAACAACATAAATACAATTTAATAAAGCATATGTTAAAACAACATAAATACAATTTAATAAAGCATAAGATAAAACAACATGAATATAATTTAGTAAAGCATAAGATAAAACAACATGAATACAATTTAATAAAGCATAGGTTAAAACAACATAAATACAATTCAAGAAAGCATAGGATAAAACTACATAAATACATTTTAATAAAGCATAGGATAAAACAACATAAATACAATTTAATAAAGCATAGGACAAAACAACAAAAATACAATTTAATAAAGCATAGGATAAAACAACATAAATACAATTTATAAAGCATAGGATAAAACAACATAAATACAATTTAATAAAGCATAGGATAAAACAACATAAATACAATTTAATCAAGCATAGGCTAAAACAACATAAATACAATTTAATAAAGCATAGGATAAAACAACATAAATACAATTTATAAAGCATAGGATAAAACAACATAAATACAATTTAATAAAGCATAGGATAAAACAACATAAATACAATTTAATCAAGCATAGGCTAAAACAACATAAATACACTTTAATAAAGCATAGGATAAAACAAATTAAATACAATTTAATAAAGCATAGGATAAAATAACATAAATTCAATTTAATAAAGCATAGGATAAAACAACATAAATAAAATTTAATAAAGCATAGGTTAAAACAACATAAATACAATTTAATAAAGCATAGGATAAAACAACATAAATACAATTTAATAAATCATAGGATAAAACAACATAAATACAATTTAATAAAGCACAGGATAAAACAACATAAATAAAATTTAATAAAGCATAGGATAAAACAACGTAAATACAATTTAATAAAGCATAGGATAAAACAACATAAATAAAATTTAATAAAGCATAGGATAAAACAACATAAATACAATTTAATGAAACATACGATAAACAACATAAATAAAATTTAATAAAGCATAGGATAAAACAACATAAATACAATTTAATGAAACATACGATAAACAACATAAATACAATTTAATAAAGCATAGGAAAAAACAACATAAATACAATTTAATAAAGCATAGGATAAAACAACATAAATACAATTTAATGAAACATAGGATATACAACATAAATACAATTTAATAAAGCATAGGATAAAACAACATAAATACAATTTAATAAAGCATAGGATAAAACAACATAAATACAATTTAATAAAGCATAGGATAAAACAACATAAATAAAATTTAATAAAGCATAGAATAAAACAACATAAATAAAATTTAATAAAGCATAGGATAAAACAACATAAATACAATTTAATAAAGCATAGGATAAAACAACATAAATACAATTTAATCAAGCATAGGCTAAAACAACATAAATACACTTTAATAAAGCATAGGATAAAACAAATTAAATACAATTTAATAAAGCATAGGATAAAATAACATAAATTCAATTTAATAAAGCATAGGATAAAACAACATAAATAAAATTTAATAAAGCATAGGTTAAAACAACATAAATACAATTTAATAAAGCATAGGATAAAACAACATAAATACAATTTATAAAGCATAGGATAAAACAACATAAATACAATTTAATAAAGCATAGGATAAAACAACATAAATACAATTTAATCAAGCATAGGCTAAAACAACATAAATACACTTTAATAAAGCATAGGATAAAACAAATTAAATACAATTTAATAAAGCATAGGATAAAATAACATAAATTCAATTTAATAAAGCATAGGATAAAACAACATAAATAAAATTTAATAAAGCATAGGTTAAAACAACATAAATACAATTTAATAAAGCATTAGATAAAACAACATGAATATAATTTAGTAAAGCATAGGATAAAACAACATAAATACAATTTAATGAAACATAGGATAAGCAACATAAATACAATTTAATAAAGCATAGGACAAAGCAACATAAATACAATTTAATAAAGCATAGGATAAAACAACATAAATACAATTTAATAAATCATAGGATAAAACAACATAAATACAATTTAATAAAGCACAGGATAAAACAACATAAATAAAATTTAATAAAGCATAGGATAAAACAACATAAATAAAATTTAATAAAGCATAGGATAAAACAACGTAAATACAATTTAATAAAGCATAGGATAAAACAACATAAATAAAATTTAATAAAGCATAGGATAAAACAACATAAATACAATTTAATAAAGCATAGGATAAAACAACATAAATACAATTTAATAAAGCATAGGTTAAAACAACATAAATGCAATTGAATAAAGCATAGGATAAAACAACATAAATACAATTTAATAAAGCATAGGATAAAACAACATAAATAAAATTTAATAAAGCATAGGATAAAACAACATAAATACAATTTAATAAAGCATAGGATAAAACAACATAAATACAATTTAATAAAGCATAGGATAAAACAACATAAATACAATTTAATAAAGCATAGGATAAAACAACATAAATAAAATTTAATAAAGCATAGGATAAAACAACATAAATAAAATTTAATAAAGCATAGGATAAAACAACATAAATACAATTTAATAAAGCATAGGATAAAACAACATAAATACAATTTAATAAAGCATAGGATAAAACAACATAAATACAATTTAATAAAGCATAGGATAAAACAACATAAATAAAATTTAATAAAGCATACTTTAAAACAACATAAATCCAATTTAATAAAGCATAGTTTAAAACAACATAAATACAATTTAATAAAGCATAGTTTAAAACAACATAAATACAATTTAATGAAACATAGGTTAAACAAAATAAATACAATTTAATAAAGCATAGGGCAAAACAACATAAATACAATTTAATAAAGCATAAGATAAAACAACATGAATATAATTTAGTAAAGCATAAGATAAAACAACATGAATACAATTTAATAAAGCATAGGTTAAAACAACATAAATACAATTCAAGAAAGCATAGGATAAAACTACATGAATACATTTTAATAAAGCATAGGATAAAACAACATAAATACAAATTAATAAAGCATAGGTTAAAACAACATAAATAAAATTTAATAAAGCATAGGATAAAACAACGTAAATACAATTTAATAAAGCATAGGATAAAACAACATAAATAAAATTTAATAAAGCATAGGATAAAACAACATAAATACAATTTAATAAAGCATAGGATAAAACAACATAAATACAATTTAATAAAGCATAGGTTAAAACAACATAAATGCAATTGAATAAAGCATAGGATAAAACAACATAAATACAATTTAATAAAGCATAGGATAAAACAACATAAAAAAATTTAATAAAGCATAGGATAAAACAACATAAATACAATTTAATAAAGCATAGGATAAAACAACATAAATACAATTTATAAAGCATAGGATAAAACAACATAAATACAATTTAATAAAGCATAGGATAAAACAACATAAATACAATTTAATCAAGCATAGGCTAAAACAACATAAATACACTTTAATAAAGCATAGGATAAAACAAATTAAATACAATTTAATAAAGCATAGGATAAAATAACATAAATTCAATTTAATAAAGCATAGGATAAAACAACATAAATAAAATTTAATAAAGCATAGGTTAAAACAACATAAATACAATTTAATAAAGCATAGGATAAAACAACATAAATACAATTTATAAAGCATAGGATAAAACAACATAAATACAATTTAATAAAGCATAGGATAAAACAACATAAATACAATTTAATCAAGCATAGGCTAAAACAACATAAATACAATTTAATAAAGCATAGGATAAAACAAATTAAATACAATTTAATAAAGCATAGGATAAAATAACATAAATTCAATTTAATAAAGCATAGGATAAAACAACATAAATAAAATTTAATAAAGCATAGGTTAAAACAACATAAATACAATTTAATAAAGCATAGGATAAAACAACATAAATACAATTTAATAAATCATAGGATAAAACAACATAAATACAATTTAATAAAGCACAGGATAAAACAACATAAATAAAATTTAATAAAGCATAGGATAAAACAACATAAATAAAATTTAATAAAGCATAGGATAAAACAACGTAAATACAATTTAATAAAGCATAGGATAAAACAACATAAATAAAATTTAATAAAGCATAGGATAAAACAACATAAATACAATTTAATAAAGCATAGGATAAAACAACATAAATACAATTTAATAAAGCATAGGTTAAAACAACATAAATGCAATTGAATAAAGCATAGGATAAAACAACATAAATACAATTTAATAAAGCATAGGATAAAACAACATAAATAAAATTTAATAAAGCATAGGATAAAACAACATAAATACAATTTAATAAAGCATAGGATAAAACAACATAAATACAATTTAATAAAGCATAGGATAAAACAACATAAATACAATTTAATAAAGCATAGGATAAAACAACATAAATAAAATTTAATAAAGCATAGGATAAAACAACATAAATAAAATTTAATAAAGCATAGGATAAAACAACATAAATACAATTTAATAAAGCATAGGATAAAACAACATAAATACAATTTAATAAAGCATAGGATAAAACAACATAAATACAATTTAATAAAGCATAGGATAAAACAACATAAATAAAATTTAATAAAGCATACTTTAAAACAACATAAATCCAATTTAATAAAGCATAGTTTAAAACAACATAAATACAATTTAATAAAGCATAGTTTAAAACAACATAAATACAATTTAATGAAACATAGGTTGAACAAAATAAATACAATTTAATAAAGCATAGGGCAAAACAACATAAATACAATTTAATAAAGCATAAGATAAAACAACATGAATATAATTTAGTAAAGCATAAGATAAAACAACATGAATACAATTTAATAAAGCATAGGTTAAAACAACATAAATACCATTCAAGAAAGCATAGGATAAAACTACATGAATACATTTTAATAAAGCATAGGATAAAACAACATAAATACAAATTAATAAAGCATAGGTTAAAACAACATAAATAAAATTTAATAAAGCATAGGATAAAACAACGTAAATACAATTTAATAAAGCATAGGATAAAACAACATAAATAAAATTTAATAAAGCATAGGATAAAACAACATAAATACAATTTAATAAAGCATAGGATAAAACAACATAAATACAATTTAATAAAGCATAGGTTAAAACAACATAAATGCAATTGAATAAAGCATAGGATAAAACAACATAAATACAATTTAATAAAGCATAGGATAAAACAACATAAAAAAATTTAATAAAGCATAGGATAAAACAACATAAATACAATTTAATAAAGCATAGGATAAAACAACATAAATAAAATTTAATAAAGCATAGGATAAAACAACATAAATACAATTTAATAAAGCACAGGATAAAACAACATAAATACAATTTAATAAAGCATAGGATAAAACAACATAAATACAATTTAATAAAGCATAGGATAAAACAACATATATACAATTTAATAAAGCATAGGATAAAACAACATAAATAAAATTTAATAAAGCATAGGTTAAAACAACATAAATACAATTTAATAAAGCATAGGACAAAACAACATAAATCCAATTTAATAAAGCATAGTTTAAAACAACATAAATGCAATTTAATAAAGCATAGTTTAAAACAACATAAATACAATTTAATAAAGCATAGGATAAAACCACAGAAATACAATTTAATAAAGCATAGGATAAAACAACATAAATACAATTTAATAAAGCATAGGACAAAACAACATAAATACAATTTAATAAAGCATAGGATAAAACAACATAAATACAATTTAATGAAACATACGATAAACAACATAAATACAATTTAATAAAGCATAGGAAAAAACAACATAAATACAATTTAATAAAGCATAGGATAAAACAACATAAATACAATTTAATGAAACATAGGATATACAACATAAATACAATTTAATAAAGCATAGGGCAAAACAACATAAATACAATTTAATAAAGCATATGTTAAAACAACATAAATACAATTTAATAAAGCATAAGATAAAACAACATGAATATAATTTAGTAAAGCATAAGATAAAACAACATGAATACAATTTAATAAAGCATAGGTTAAAACAACATAAATACAATTCAAGAAAGCATAGGATAAAACTACATAAATACATTTTAATAAAGCATAGGATAAAACAACATAAATACAATTTAATAAAGCATAGGACAAAACAACAAAAATACAATTTAATAAAGCATAGGATAAAACAACATAAATACAATTTATAAAGCATAGGATAAAACAACATAAATACAATTTAATAAAGCATAGGATAAAACAACATAAATACAATTTAATCAAGCATAGGCTAAAACAACATAAATACAATTTAATAAAGCATAGGATAAAACAACATAAATACAATTTATAAAGCATAGGATAAAACAACATAAATACAATTTAATAAAGCATAGGATAAAACAACATAAATACAATTTAATCAAGCATAGGCTAAAACAACATAAATACACTTTAATAAAGCATAGGATAAAACAAATTAAATACAATTTAATAAAGCATAGGATAAAATAACATAAATTCAATTTAATAAAGCATAGGATAAAACAACATAAATAAAATTTAATAAAGCATAGGTTAAAACAACATAAATACAATCTAATAAAGCATAGGATAAAACAACATAAATACAATTTAATAAATCATAGGATAAAACAACATAAATACAATTTAATAAAGCACAGGATAAAACAACATAAATAAAATTTAATAAAGCATAGGATAAAACAACGTAAATACAATTTAATAAAGCATAGGATAAAACAACATAAATAAAATTTAATAAAGCATAGGATAAAACAACATAAATACAATTTAATGAAACATACGATAAACAACATAAATAAAATTTAATAAAGCATAGGATAAAACAACATAAATACAATTTAATGAAACATACGATAAACAACATAAATACAATTTAATAAAGCATAGGAAAAAACAACATAAATACAATTTAATAAAGCATAGGATAAAACAACATAAATACAATTTAATGAAACATAGGATATACAACATAAATACAATTTAATAAAGCATAGGATAAAACAACATAAATACAATTTAATAAAGCATAGGATAAAACAACATAAATACAATTTAATAAAGCATAGGATAAAACAACATAAATAAAATTTAATAAAGCATAGAATAAAACAACATAAATAAAATTTAATAAAGCATAGGATAAAACAACATAAATACAATTTAATAAAGCATAGGATAAAACAACATAAATACAATTTAATCAAGCATAGGCTAAAACAACATAAATACACTTTAATAAAGCATAGGATAAAACAAATTAAATACAATTTAATAAAGCATAGGATAAAATAACATAAATTCAATTTAATAAAGCATAGGATAAAACAACATAAATAAAATTTAATAAAGCATAGGTTAAAACAACATAAATACAATTTAATAAAGCATAGGATAAAACAACATAAATACAATTTATAAAGCATAGGATAAAACAACATAAATACAATTTAATAAAGCATAGGATAAAACAACATAAATACAATTTAATCAAGCATAGGCTAAAACAACATAAATACACTTTAATAAAGCATAGGATAAAACAAATTAAATACAATTTAATAAAGCATAGGATAAAATAACATAAATTCAATTTAATAAAGCATAGGATAAAACAACATAAATAAAATTTAATAAAGCATAGGTTAAAACAACATAAATACAATTTAATAAAGCATTAGATAAAACAACATGAATATAATTTAGTAAAGCATAGGATAAAACAACATAAATACAATTTAATGAAACATAGGATAAGCAACATAAATACAATTTAATAAAGCATAGGACAAAGCAACATAAATACAATTTAATAAAGCATAGGATAAAACAACATAAATACAATTTAATAAATCATAGGATAAAACAACATAAATACAATTTAATAAAGCACAGGATAAAACAACATAAATAAAATTTAATAAAGCATAGGATAAAACAACATAAATAAAATTTAATAAAGCATAGGATAAAACAACGTAAATACAATTTAATAAAGCATAGGATAAAACAACATAAATAAAATTTAATAAAGCATAGGATAAAACAACATAAATACAATTTAATAAAGCATAGGATAAAACAACATAAATACAATTTAATAAAGCATAGGTTAAAACAACATAAATGCAATTGAATAAAGCATAGGATAAAACAACATAAATACAATTTAATAAAGCATAGGATAAAACAACATAAATAAAATTTAATAAAGCATAGGATAAAACAACATAAATACAATTTAATAAAGCATAGGATAAAACAACATAAATACAATTTAATAAAGCATAGGATAAAACAACATAAATACAATTTAATAAAGCATAGGATAAAACAACATAAATAAAATTTAATAAAGCATAGGATAAAACAACATAAATAAAATTTAATAAAGCATAGGATAAAACAACATAAATACAATTTAATAAAGCATAGGATAAAACAACATAAATACAATTTAATAAAGCATAGGATAAAACAACATAAATAAAATTTAATAAAGCATACTTTAAAACAACATAAATCCAATTTAATAAAGCATAGTTTAAAACAACATAAATACAATTTAATAAAGCATAGTTTAAAACAACATAAATACAATTTAATGAAACATAGGTTAAACAAAATAAATACAATTTAATAAAGCATAGGGCAAAACAACATAAATACAATTTAATAAAGCATAAGATAAAACAACATGAATATAATTTAGTAAAGCATAAGATAAAACAACATGAATACAATTTAATAAAGCATAGGTTAAAACAACATAAATACAATTCAAGAAAGCATAGGATAAAACTACATGAATACATTTTAATAAAGCATAGGATAAAACAACATAAATACAAATTAATAAAGCATAGGTTAAAACAACATAAATAAAATTTAATAAAGCATAGGATAAAACAACGTAAATACAATTTAATAAAGCATAGGATAAAACAACATAAATAAAATTTAATAAAGCATAGGATAAAACAACATAAATACAATTTAATAAAGCATAGGATAAAACAACATAAATACAATTTAATAAAGCATAGGTTAAAACAACATAAATGCAATTGAATAAAGCATAGGATAAAACAACATAAATACAATTTAATAAAGCATAGGATAAAACAACATAAAAAAATTTAATAAAGCATAGGATAAAACAACATAAATACAATTTAATAAAGCATAGGATAAAACAACATAAATACAATTTATAAAGCATAGGATAAAACAACATAAATACAATTTAATAAAGCATAGGATAAAACAACATAAATACAATTTAATCAAGCATAGGCTAAAACAACATAAATACACTTTAATAAAGCATAGGATAAAACAAATTAAATACAATTTAATAAAGCATAGGATAAAATAACATAAATTCAATTTAATAAAGCATAGGATAAAACAACATAAATAAAATTTAATAAAGCATAGGTTAAAACAACATAAATACAATTTAATAAAGCATAGGATAAAACAACATAAATACAATTTATAAAGCATAGGATAAAACAACATAAATACAATTTAATAAAGCATAGGATAAAACAACATAAATACAATTTAATCAAGCATAGGCTAAAACAACATAAATACAATTTAATAAAGCATAGGATAAAACAAATTAAATACAATTTAATAAAGCATAGGATAAAATAACATAAATTCAATTTAATAAAGCATAGGATAAAACAACATAAATAAAATTTAATAAAGCATAGGTTAAAACAACATAAATACAATTTAATAAAGCATAGGATAAAACAACATAAATACAATTTAATAAATCATAGGATAAAACAACATAAATACAATTTAATAAAGCACAGGATAAAACAACATAAATAAAATTTAATAAAGCATAGGATAAAACAACATAAATAAAATTTAATAAAGCATAGGATAAAACAACGTAAATACAATTTAATAAAGCATAGGATAAAACAACATAAATAAAATTTAATAAAGCATAGGATAAAACAACATAAATACAATTTAATAAAGCATAGGATAAAACAACATAAATACAATTTAATAAAGCATAGGTTAAAACAACATAAATGCAATTGAATAAAGCATAGGATAAAACAACATAAATACAATTTAATAAAGCATAGGATAAAACAACATAAATAAAATTTAATAAAGCATAGGATAAAACAACATAAATACAATTTAATAAAGCATAGGATAAAACAACATAAATACAATTTAATAAAGCATAGGATAAAACAACATAAATACAATTTAATAAAGCATATGATAAAACAACATAAATAAAATTTAATAAAGCATAGGATAAAACAACATAAATAAAATTTAATAAAGCATAGGATAAAACAACATAAATACAATTTAATAAAGCATAGGATAAAACAACATAAATACAATTTAATAAAGCATAGGATAAAACAACATAAATACAATTTAATAAAGCATAGGATAAAACAACATAAATAAAATTTAATAAAGCATACTTTAAAACAACATAAATCCAATTTAATAAAGCATAGTTTAAAACAACATAAATACAATTTAATAAAGCATAGTTTAAAACAACATAAATACAATTTAATGAAACATAGGTTGAACAAAATAAATACAATTTAATAAAGCATAGGGCAAAACAACATAAATACAATTTAATAAAGCATAAGATAAAACAACATGAATATAATTTAGTAAAGCATAAGATAAAACAACATGAATACAATTTAATAAAGCATAGGTTAAAACAACATAAATACCATTCAAGAAAGCATAGGATAAAACTACATGAATACATTTTAATAAAGCATAGGATAAAACAACATAAATACAAATTAATAAAGCATAGGTTAAAACAACATAAATAAAATTTAATAAAGCATAGGATAAAACAACGTAAATACAATTTAATAAAGCATAGGATAAAACAACATAAATAAAATTTAATAAAGCATAGGATAAAACAACATAAATACAATTTAATAAAGCATAGGATAAAACAACATAAATACAATTTAATAAAGCATAGGTTAAAACAACATAAATGCAATTGAATAAAGCATAGGATAAAACAACATAAATACAATTTAATAAAGCATAGGATAAAACAACATAAAAAAATTTAATAAAGCATAGGATAAAACAACATAAATACAATTTAATAAAGCATAGGATAAAACAACATAAATAAAATTTAATAAAGCATAGGATAAAACAACATAAATACAATTTAATAAAGCACAGGATAAAACAACATAAATACAATTTAATAAAGCATAGGATAAAACAACATAAATACAATTTAATAAAGCATAGGATAATACAACATATATACAATTTAATAAAGCATAGGATAAAACAACATAAATAAAATTTAATAAAGCATAGGTTAAAACAACATAAATACAATTTAATAAAGCATAGGACAAAACAACATAAATAAAAATTTAATAAAGCATAGTTTAAAACAACATAATTACAATTTAATAAAGCATAGGATAAAACCACAGAAATACAATTTAATAAAGCATAGGATAAAACAACATAAATACAATTTAATAAAGCATAGGACAAAACAACATAAATACAATTTAATAAAGCATAGGATAAAACAACATAAATAAAATTTAATAAAGCATAGGATAAAACAACGTAAATACAATTTAATAAAGCATAGGATAAAACAACATAAATAAAATTTAATAAAGCATAGGATAAAACAACATAAATACAATTTAATAAAGCATAGGATAAAACAACATAAATACAATTTAATAAAGCATAGGTTAAAACAACATAAATGCAATTGAATAAAGCATAGGATAAAACAACATAAATACAATTTAATAAAGCATAGGATAAAACAACATAAATAAAATTTAATAAAGCATAGGATAAAACAACATAAATACAATTTAATAAAGCATAGGATAAAACAACATAAATACAATTTAATAAAGCATAGGATAAAACAACATAAATACAATTTAATAAAGCATAGGATAAAACAACATAAATAAAATTTAATAAAGCATAGGATAAAACAACATAAATAAAATTTAATAAAGCATAGGATAAAACAACATAAATACAATTTAATAAAGCATAGGATAAAACAACATAAATACAATTTAATAAAGCATAGGATAAAACAACATAAATAAAATTTAATAAAGCATACTTTAAAACAACATAAATCCAATTTAATAAAGCATAGTTTAAAACAACATAAATACAATTTAATAAAGCATAGTTTAAAACAACATAAATACAATTTAATGAAACATAGGTTAAACAAAATAAATACAATTTAATAAAGCATAGGGCAAAACAACATAAATACAATTTAATAAAGCATAAGATAAAACAACATGAATATAATTTAGTAAAGCATAAGATAAAACAACATGAATACAATTTAATAAAGCATAGGTTAAAACAACATAAATACAATTCAAGAAAGCATAGGATAAAACTACATGAATACATTTTAATAAAGCATAGGATAAAACAACATAAATACAAATTAATAAAGCATAGGTTAAAACAACATAAATAAAATTTAATAAAGCATAGGATAAAACAACGTAAATACAATTTAATAAAGCATAGGATAAAACAACATAAATAAAATTTAATAAAGCATAGGATAAAACAACATAAATACAATTTAATAAAGCATAGGATAAAACAACATAAATACAATTTAATAAAGCATAGGTTAAAACAACATAAATGCAATTGAATAAAGCATAGGATAAAACAACATAAATACAATTTAATAAAGCATAGGATAAAACAACATAAAAAAATTTAATAAAGCATAGGATAAAACAACATAAATACAATTTAATAAAGCATAGGATAAAACAACATAAATACAATTTATAAAGCATAGGATAAAACAACATAAATACAATTTAATAAAGCATAGGATAAAACAACATAAATACAATTTAATCAAGCATAGGCTAAAACAACATAAATACACTTTAATAAAGCATAGGATAAAACAAATTAAATACAATTTAATAAAGCATAGGATAAAATAACATAAATTCAATTTAATAAAGCATAGGATAAAACAACATAAATAAAATTTAATAAAGCATAGGTTAAAACAACATAAATACAATTTAATAAAGCATAGGATAAAACAACATAAATACAATTTATAAAGCATAGGATAAAACAACATAAATACAATTTAATAAAGCATAGGATAAAACAACATAAATACAATTTAATCAAGCATAGGCTAAAACAACATAAATACAATTTAATAAAGCATAGGATAAAACAAATTAAATACAATTTAATAAAGCATAGGATAAAATAACATAAATTCAATTTAATAAAGCATAGGATAAAACAACATAAATAAAATTTAATAAAGCATAGGTTAAAACAACATAAATACAATTTAATAAAGCATAGGATAAAACAACATAAATACAATTTAATAAATCATAGGATAAAACAACATAAATACAATTTAATAAAGCACAGGATAAAACAACATAAATAAAATTTAATAAAGCATAGGATAAAACAACATAAATAAAATTTAATAAAGCATAGGATAAAACAACGTAAATACAATTTAATAAAGCATAGGATAAAACAACATAAATAAAATTTAATAAAGCATAGGATAAAACAACATAAATACAATTTAATAAAGCATAGGATAAAACAACATAAATACAATTTAATAAAGCATAGGTTAAAACAACATAAATGCAATTGAATAAAGCATAGGATAAAACAACATAAATACAATTTAATAAAGCATAGGATAAAACAACATAAATAAAATTTAATAAAGCATAGGATAAAACAACATAAATACAATTTAATAAAGCATAGGATAAAACAACATAAATACAATTTAATAAAGCATAGGATAAAACAACATAAATACAATTTAATAAAGCATAGGATAAAACAACATAAATAAAATTTAATAAAGCATAGGATAAAACAACATAAATAAAATTTAATAAAGCATAGGATAAAACAACATAAATACAATTTAATAAAGCATAGGATAAAACAACATAAATACAATTTAATAAAGCATAGGATAAAACAACATAAATACAATTTAATAAAGCATAGGATAAAACAACATAAATAAAATTTAATAAAGCATACTTTAAAACAACATAAATCCAATTTAATAAAGCATAGTTTAAAACAACATAAATACAATTTAATAAAGCATAGTTTAAAACAACATAAATACAATTTAATGAAACATAGGTTGAACAAAATAAATACAATTTAATAAAGCATAGGGCAAAACAACATAAATACAATTTAATAAAGCATAAGATAAAACAACATGAATATAATTTAGTAAAGCATAAGATAAAACAACATGAATACAATTTAATAAAGCATAGGTTAAAACAACATAAATACCATTCAAGAAAGCATAGGATAAAACTACATGAATACATTTTAATAAAGCATAGGATAAAACAACATAAATACAAATTAATAAAGCATAGGTTAAAACAACATAAATAAAATTTAATAAAGCATAGGATAAAACAACGTAAATACAATTTAATAAAGCATAGGATAAAACAACATAAATAAAATTTAATAAAGCATAGGATAAAACAACATAAATACAATTTAATAAAGCATAGGATAAAACAACATAAATACAATTTAATAAAGCATAGGTTAAAACAACATAAATGCAATTGAATAAAGCATAGGATAAAACAACATAAATACAATTTAATAAAGCATAGGATAAAACAACATAAAAAAATTTAATAAAGCATAGGATAAAACAACATAAATACAATTTAATAAAGCATAGGATAAAACAACATAAATAAAATTTAATAAAGCATAGGATAAAACAACATAAATACAATTTAATAAAGCACAGGATAAAACAACATAAATACAATTTAATAAAGCATAGGATAAAACAACATAAATACAATTTAATAAAGCATAGGATAATACAACATATATACAATTTAATAAAGCATAGGATAAAACAACATAAATAAAATTTAATAAAGCATAGGTTAAAACAACATAAATACAATTTAATAAAGCATAGGACAAAACAACATAAATAAAAATTTAATAAAGCATAGTTTAAAACAACATAATTACAATTTAATAAAGCATAGGATAAAACCACAGAAATACAATTTAATAAAGCATAGGATAAAACAACATAAATACAATTTAATAAAGCATAGGACAAAACAACATAAATACAATTTAATAACGCATAGGATAAAACAACATAAATACAATTTAATGAAACATAGGATAAACAACATAAATACAATTTAATTAAGCATAGGACAAAGCAACATAAATACAATTTAATAAAGCATATGTTAAAACAACATAAATACAATTTAATAAAGCATAGTTTAAAACAGCATAAATACAATTTAATAAAGCATAGTTTAAAACAACATAAATACAATTTAATAAAGCATAGTTTAAAACAACATAAATACAATTTAATAAAACATTAGATAAAACAACATGAATATAATTTAGTAAAGCATAAGATAAAACAACATGAATACAATTTAATAAAGCATAGGATAAAACAACATAAATAAAATTTAATAAAGCATAGTTTAAAACAACATAAATCCAATTTAATAAAGCATAGTTTAAAACAACATAAATGCAATTTAATAAAGCATAGTTTAAAACAACATAAATACAATTTAATAAAGCATAGGATAAAACCACAGAAATACAATTTAATAAAGCATAGGATAAAACAACATAAATACAATTTAATAAAGCATAGGACAAAACAACATAAATACAATTTAATAAAGCATAGGATAAAACAACATAAATACAATTTAATGAAACATACGATAAACAACATAAATACAATTTAATAAAGCATAGGAAAAAACAACATAAATACAATTTAATAAAGCATAGGATAAAACAACATAAATACAATTTAATGAAACATAGGATATACAACATAAATACAATTTAATAAAGCATAGGGCAAAACAACATAAATACAATTTAATAAAGCATATGTTAAAACAACATAAATACAATTTAATAAAGCATAAGATAAAACAACATGAATATAATTTAGTAAAGCATAAGATAAAACAACATGAATACAATTTAATAAAGCATAGGTTAAAACAACATAAATACAATTCAAGAAAGCATAGGATAAAACTACATAAATACATTTTAATAAAGCATAGGATAAAACAACATAAATACAATTTAATAAAGCATAGGACAAAACAACAAAAATACAATTTAATAAAGCATAGGATAAAACAACATAAATACAATTTATAAAGCATAGGATAAAACAACATAAATACAATTTAATAAAGCATAGGATAAAACAACATAAATACAATTTAATCAAGCATAGGCTAAAACAACATAAATACAATTTAATAAAGCATAGGATAAAACAACATAAATACAATTTATAAAGCATAGGATAAAACAACATAAATACAATTTAATAAAGCATAGGATAAAACAACATAAATACAATTTAATCAAGCATAGGCTAAAACAACATAAATACACTTTAATAAAGCATAGGATAAAACAAATTAAATACAATTTAATAAAGCATAGGATAAAATAACATAAATTCAATTTAATAAAGCATAGGATAAAACAACATAAATACAATTTAATAAATCATAGGATAAAACAACATAAATACAATTTAATAAAGCACAGGATAAAACAACATAAATAAAATTTAATAAAGCATAGGATAAAACAACATAAATAAAATTTAATAAAGCATAGGATAAAACAACGTAAATACAATTTAATAAAGCATAGGATAAAACAACATAAATAAAATTTAATAAAGCATAGGATAAAACAACGTAAATACAATTTAATAAAGCATAGGATAAAACAACATAAATAAAATTTAATAAAGCATAGGATAAAACAACATAAATACAATTTAATGAAACATACGATAAACAACATAAATACAATTTAATAAAGCATAGGAAAAAACAACATAAATACAATTTAATAAAGCATAGGATAAAACAACATAAATACAATTTAATGAAACATAGGATATACAACATAAATACAATTTAATAAAGCATAGGGCAAAACAACATAAATACAATTTAATAAAGCATATGTTAAAACAACATAAATACAATTTAATAAAGCATAAGATAAAACAACATGAATATAATTTAGTAAAGCATAAGATAAAACAACATGAATACAATTTAATAAAGCATAGGTTAAAACAACATAAATACAATTCAAGAAAGCATAGGATAAAACTACATAAATACATTTTAATAAAGCATAGGATAAAACAACATAAAAACAATTTAATAAAGCATAGGACAAAACAACAAAAATACAATTTAATAAAGCATAGGATAAAACAACATAAATACAATTTATAAAGCATAGGATAAAACAACATAAATACAATTTAATAAAGCATAGGATAAAACAACATAAATACAATTTAATCAAGCATAGGCTAAAACAACATAAATACAATTTAATAAAGCATAGGATAAAACAACATAAATACAATTTATAAAGCATAGGATAAAACAACATAAATACAATTTAATAAAGCATAGGATAAAACAACATAAATACAATTTAATCAAGCATAGGCTAAAACAACATAAATACACTTTAATGAAGCATAGGATAAAACAAATTAAATACAATTTAATAAAGCATAGGATAAAATAACATAAATTCAATTTAATAAAGCATAGGATAAAACAACATAAATAAAATTTAATAAAGCATAGGTTAAAACAACATAAATACAATTTAATAAAGCATAGGATAAAACAACATAAATACAATTTAATAAATCATAGGATAAAACAACATAAATACAATTTAATAAAGCACAGGATAAAACAACATAAATAAAATTTAATAAAGCATAGGATAAAACAACATAAATAAAATTTAATAAAGCATAGGATAAAACAACGTAAATACAATTTAATAAAGCATAGGATAAAACAACATAAATAAAATTTAATAAAGCATAGGATAAAACAACATAAATACAATTTAATAAAGCATAGGATAAAACAACATAAATACAATTTAATAAAGCATAGGTTAAAACAACATAAATGCAATTGAATAAAGCATAGGATAAAACAACATAAATACAATTTAATAAAGCATAGGATAAAACAACATAAATAAAATTTAATAAAGCATAGGATAAAACAACATAAATACAATTTAATAAAGCATAGGATAAAACAACATAAATACAATTTAATAAAGCATAGGATAAAACAACATAAATACAATTTAATAAAGCATAGGATAAAACAACATAAATAAAATTTAATAAAGCATAGAATAAAACAACATAAATAAAATTTAATAAAGCATAGGATAAAACAACATAAATACAATTTAATAAAGCATAGGATAAAACAACATAAATACAATTTAATCAAGCATAGGCTAAAACAACATAAATACACTTTAATAAAGCATAGGATAAAACAAATTAAATACAATTTAATAAAGCATAGGATAAAATAACATAAATTCAATTTAATAAAGCATAGGATAAAACAACATAAATAAAATTTAATAAAGCATAGGTTAAAACAACATAAATACAATTTAATAAAGCATAGGATAAAACAACATAAATACAATTTATAAAGCATAGGATAAAACAACATAAATACAATTTAATAAAGCATAGGATAAAACAACATAAATACAATTTAATCAAGCATAGGCTAAAACAACATAAATACACTTTAATAAAGCATAGGATAAAACAAATTAAATACAATTTAATAAAGCATAGGATAAAATAACATAAATTCAATTTAATAAAGCATAGGATAAAACAACATAAATAAAATTTAATAAAGCATAGGTTAAAACAACATAAATACAATTTAATAAAGCATTAGATAAAACAACATGAATATAATTTAGTAAAGCATAGGATAAAACAACATAAATACAATTTAATGAAACATAGGATAAGCAACATAAATACAATTTAATAAAGCATAGGACAAAGCAACATAAATACAATTTAATAAAGCATAGGATAAAACAACATAAATACAATTTAATAAATCATAGGATAAAACAACATAAATACAATTTAATAAAGCACAGGATAAAACAACATAAATAAAATTTAATAAAGCATAGGATAAAACAACATAAATAAAATTTAATAAAGCATAGGATAAAACAACGTAAATACAATTTAATAAAGCATAGGATAAAACAACATAAATAAAATTTAATAAAGCATAGGATAAAACAACATAAATACAATTTAATAAAGCATAGGATAAAACAACATAAATACAATTTAATAAAGCATAGGTTAAAACAACATAAATGCAATTGAATAAAGCATAGGATAAAACAACATAAATACAATTTAATAAAGCATAGGATAAAACAACATAAATAAAATTTAATAAACCATAGGATAAAACAACATAAATACAATTTAATAAAGCATAGGATAAAACAACATAAATACAATTTAATAAAGCATAGGATAAAACAACATAAATACAATTTAATAAAGCATAGGATAAAACAACATAAATAAAATTTAATAAAGCATAGGATAAAACAACATAAATAAAATTTAATAAAGCATAGGATAAAACAACATAAATACAATTTAATAAAGCATAGGATAAAACAACATAAATACAATTTAATAAAGCATAGGATAAAACAACATAAATACAATTTAATAAAGCATAGGATAAAACAACATAAATAAAATTTAATAAAGCATACTTTAAAACAACATGAATCCAATTTAATAAAGCATAGTTTAAAACAACATAAATACAATTTAATAAAGCATAGTTTAAAACAACATAAATACAATTTAATGAAACATAGGTTAAACAAAATAAATACAATTTAATAAAGCATAGGGCAAAACAACATAAATACAATTTAATAAAGCATAAGATAAAACAACATGAATATAATTTAGTAAAGCATAAGATAAAACAACATGAATACAATTTAATAAAGCATAGGTTAAAACAACATAAATACAATTCAAGAAAGCATAGGATAAAACTACATGAATACATTTTAATAAAGCATAGGATAAAACAACATAAATACAAATTAATAAAGCATAGGTTAAAACAACATAAATAAAATTTAATAAAGCATAGGATAAAACAACGTAAATACAATTTAATAAAGCATAGGATAAAACAACATAAATAAAATTTAATAAAGCATAGGATAAAACAACATAAATACAATTTAATAAAGCATAGGATAAAACAACATAAATACAATTTAATAAAGCATAGGTTAAAACAACATAAATGCAATTGAATAAAGCATAGGATAAAACAACATAAATACAATTTAATAAAGCATAGGATAAAACAACATAAAAAAATTTAATAAAGCATAGGATAAAACAACATAAATACAATTTAATAAAGCATAGGATAAAACAACATAAATACAATTTATAAAGCATAGGATAAAACAACATAAATACAATTTAATAAAGCATAGGATAAAACAACATAAATACAATTTAATCAAGCATAGGCTAAAACAACATAAATACACTTTAATAAAGCATAGGATAAAACAAATTAAATACAATTTAATAAAGCATAGGATAAAATAACATAAATTCAATTTAATAAAGCATAGGATAAAACAACATAAATAAAATTTAATAAAGCATAGGTTAAAACAACATAAATACAATTTAATAAAGCATAGGATAAAACAACATAAATACAATTTATAAAGCATAGGATAAAACAACATAAATACAATTTAATAAAGCATAGGATAAAACAACATAAATACAATTTAATCAAGCATAGGCTAAAACAACATAAATACAATTTAATAAAGCATAGGATAAAACAAATTAAATACAATTTAATAAAGCATAGGATAAAATAACATAAATTCAATTTAATAAAGCATAGGATAAAACAACATAAATAAAATTTAATAAAGCATAGGTTAAAACAACATAAATACAATTTAATAAAGCATAGGATAAAACAACATAAATACAATTTAATAAATCATAGGATAAAACAACATAAATACAATTTAATAAAGCACAGGATAAAACAACATAAATAAAATTTAATAAAGCATAGGATAAAACAACATAAATAAAATTTAATAAAGCATAGGATAAAACAACGTAAATACAATTTAATAAAGCATAGGATAAAACAACATAAATAAAATTTAATAAAGCATAGGATAAAACAACATAAATACAATTTAATAAAGCATAGGATAAAACAACATAAATACAATTTAATAAAGCATAGGTTAAAACAACATAAATGCAATTGAATAAAGCATAGGATAAAACAACATAAATACAATTTAATAAAGCATAGGATAAAACAACATAAATAAAATTTAATAAAGCATAGGATAAAACAACATAAATACAATTTAATAAAGCATAGGATAAAACAACATAAATACAATTTAATAAAGCATAGGATAAAACAACATAAATACAATTTCATAAAGCATAGGATAAAACAACATAAATAAAATTTAATAAAGCATAGGATAAAACAACATAAATAAAATTTAATAAAGCATAGGATAAAACAACATAAATACAATTTAATAAAGCATAGGATAAAACAACATAAATACAATTTAATAAAGCATAGGATAAAACAACATAAATACAATTTAATAAAGCATAGGATAAAACAACATAAAAAAATTTAATAAAGCATACTTTAAAACAACATAAATCCAATTTAATAAAGCATAGTTTAAAACAACATAAATACAATTTAATAAAGCATAGGGCAAAACAACATAAATACAATTTAATAAAGCATAAGATAAAACAACATGAATATAATTTAGTAAAGCATAAGATAAAACAACATGAATACAATTTAATAAAGCATAGGTTAAAACAACATAAATACCATTCAAGAAAGCATAGGATAAAACTACATGAATACATTTTAATAAAGCATAGGATAAAACAACATAAATACAAATTAATAAAGCATAGGTTAAAACAACATAAATAAAATTTAATAAAGCATAGGATAAAACAACGTAAATACAATTTAATAAAGCATAGGATAAAACAACATAAATAAAATTTAATAAAGCATAGGATAAAACAACATAAATACAATTTAATAAAGCATAGGATAAAACAACATAAATACAATTTAATAAAGCATAGGTTAAAACAACATAAATGCAATTGAATAAAGCATAGGATAAAACAACATAAATACAATTTAATAAAGCATAGGATAAAACAACATAAAAAAATTTAATAAAGCATAGGATAAAACAACATAAATACAATTTAATAAAGCATAGGATAAAACAACATAAATAAAATTTAATAAAGCATAGGATAAAACAACATAAATACAATTTAATAAAGCATAGGATAAAACAACATAAATACAATTTAATAAAGCATAGGATAAAACAACATATATACAATTTAATAAAGCATAGGATAAAACAACATAAATAAAATTTAATAAAGCATAGGTTAAAACAACATAAATACAATTTAATAAAGCATAGGACAAAACAACATAAATAAAAATTTAATAAAGCATAGTTTAAAACAACATAATTACAATTTAATAAAGCATAGGATAAAACCACAGAAATACAATTTAATAAAGCATAGGATAAAACAACATAAATACAATTTAATAAAGCATAGGACAAAACAACATAAATACAATTTAATAACGCATAGGATAAAACAACATAAATACAATTTAATGAAACATAGGATAAACAACATAAATACAATTTAATTAAGCATAGGACAAAGCAACATAAATACAATTTAATAAAGCATATGTTAAAACAACATAAATACAATTTAATAAAGCATAGTTTAAAACAGCATAAATACAATTTAATAAAGCATAGTTTAAAACAACATAAATACAATTTAATAAAGCATAGTTTAAAACAACATAAATACAATTTAATAAAACATTAGATAAAACAACATGAATATAATTTAGTAAAGCATAAGATAAAACAACATGAATACAATTTAATAAAGCATAGGATAAAACAACATAAATAAAATTTAATAAAGCATAGTTTAAAACAACATAAATCCAATTTAATAAAGCATAGTTTAAAACAACATAAATGCAATTTAATAAAGCATAGTTTAAAACAACATAAATACAATTTAATAAAGCATAGGATAAAACCACAGAAATACAATTTAATAAAGCATAGGATAAAACAACATAAATACAATTTAATAAAGCATAGGACAAAACAACATAAATACAATTTAATAAAGCATAGGATAAAACAACATAAATACAATTTAATGAAACATACGATAAACAACATAAATACAATTTAATAAAGCATAGGAAAAAACAACATAAATACAATTTAATAAAGCATAGGATAAAACAACATAAATACAATTTAATGAAACATAGGATATACAACATAAATACAATTTAATAAAGCATAGGGCAAAACAACATAAATACAATTTAATAAAGCATATGTTAAAACAACATAAATACAATTTAATAAAGCATAAGATAAAACAACATGAATATAATTTAGTAAAGCATAAGATAAAACAACATGAATACAATTTAATAAAGCATAGGTTAAAACAACATAAATACAATTCAAGAAAGCATAGGATAAAACTACATAAATACATTTTAATAAAGCATAGGATAAAACAACATAAATACAATTTAATAAAGCATAGGACAAAACAACAAAAATACAATTTAATAAAGCATAGGATAAAACAACATAAATACAATTTATAAAGCATAGGATAAAACAACATAAATACAATTTAATAAAGCATAGGATAAAACAACATAAATACAATTTAATCAAGCATAGGCTAAAACAACATAAATACAATTTAATAAAGCATAGGATAAAACAACATAAATACAATTTATAAAGCATAGGATAAAACAACATAAATACAATTTAATAAAGCATAGGATAAAACAACATAAATGCAATTTAATCAAGCATAGGCTAAAACAACATAAATACACTTTAATAAAGCATAGGATAAAACAAATTAAATACAATTTAATAAAGCATAGGATAAAATAACATAAATTCAATTTAATAAAGCATAGGATAAAACAACATAAATAAAATTTAATAAAGCATAGGTTAAAACAACATAAATACAATTTAATAAAGCATAGGATAAAACAACATAAATACAATTTAATAAATCATAGGATAAAACAACATAAATACAATTTAATAAAGCACAGGATAAAACAACATAAATAAAATTTAATAAAGCATAGGATAAAACAACATAAATAAAATTTAATAAAGCATAGGATAAAACAACGTAAATACAATTTAATAAAGCATAGGATAAAACAACATAAATAAAATTTAATAAAGCATAGGATAAAACAACGTAAATACAATTTAATAAAGCATAGGATAAAACAACATAAATAAAATTTAATAAAGCATAGGATAAAACAACATAAATACAATTTAATGAAACATACGATAAACAACATAAATACAATTTAATAAAGCATAGGAAAAAACAACATAAATACAATTTAATAAAGCATAGGATAAAACAACATAAATACAATTTAATGAAACATAGGATATACAACATAAATACAATTTAATAAAGCATAGGGCAAAACAACATAAATACAATTTAATAAAGCATATGTTAAAACAACATAAATACAATTTAATAAAGCATAAGATAAAACAACATGAATATAATTTAGTAAAGCATAAGATAAAACAACATGAATACAATTTAATAAAGCATAGGTTAAAACAACATAAATACAATTCAAGAAAGCATAGGATAAAACTACATAAATACATTTTAATAAAGCATAGGATAAAACAACATAAAAACAATTTAATAAAGCATAGGACAAAACAACAAAAATACAATTTAATAAAGCATAGGATAAAACAACATAAATACAATTTATAAAGCATAGGATAAAACAACATAAATACAATTTAATAAAGCATAGGATAAAACAACATAAATACAATTTAATCAAGCATAGGCTAAAACAACATAAATACAATTTAATAAAGCATAGGATAAAACAACATAAATACAATTTATAAAGCATAGGATAAAACAACATAAATACAATTTAATAAAGCATAGGATAAAACAACATAAATACAATTTAATCAAGCATAGGCTAAAACAACATAAATACACTTTAATAAAGCATAGGATAAAACAAATTAAATACAATTTAATAAAGCATAGGATAAAATAACATAAATTCAATTTAATAAAGCATAGGATAAAACAACATAAATAAAATTTAATAAAGCATAGGTTAAAACAACATAAATACAATTTAATAAAGCATAGGATAAAACAACATAAATACAATTTAATAAATCATAGGATAAAACAACATAAATACAATTTAATAAAGCACAGGATAAAACAACATAAATAAAATTTAATAAAGCATAGGATAAAACAACATAAATAAAATTTAATAAAGCATAGGATAAAACAACGTAAATACAATTTAATAAAGCATAGGATAAAACAACATAAATAAAATTTAATAAAGCATAGGATAAAACAACATAAATACAATTTAATAAAGCATAGGATAAAACAACATAAATACAATTTAATAAAGCATAGGTTAAAACAACATAAATGCAATTGAATAAAGCATAGGATAAAACAACATAAATACAATTTAATAAAGCATAGGATAAAACAACATAAATAAAATTTAATAAAGCATAGGATAAAACAAAATAAATACAATTTAATAAAGCATAGGATAAAACAGCATAAATACAATTTAATAAAGCATAGGATAAAACAACATAAATACAATTTAATAAAGCATAGGATAAAACAACATAAATAAAATTTAATAAAGCATAGAATAAAACAACATAAATAAAATTTAATAAAGCATAGGATAAAACAACATAAATACAATTTAATAAAGCATAGGATAAAACAACATAAATACAATTTAATCAAGCATAGGCTAAAACAACATAAATACACTTTAATAAAGCATAGGATAAAACAAATTAAATACAATTTAATAAAGCATAGGATAAAATAACATAAATTCAATTTAATAAAGCATAGGATAAAACAACATAAATAAAATTTAATAAAGCATAGGTTAAAACAACATAAATACAATTTAATAAAGCATAGGATAAAACAACATAAATACAATTTATAAAGCATAGGATAAAACAACATAAATACAATTTAATAAAGCATAGGATAAAACAACATAAATACAATTTAATCAAGCATAGGCTAAAACAACATAAATACACTTTAATAAAGCATAGGATAAAACAAATTAAATACAATTTAATAAAGCATAGGATAAAATAACATAAATTCAATTTAATAAAGCATAGGATAAAACAACATAAATAAAATTTAATAAAGCATAGGTTAAAACAACATAAATACAATTTAATAAAGCATAGGATAAAACAACATAAATACAATTTAATAAATCATAGGATAAAACAACATAAATACAATTTAATAAAGCACAGGATAAAACAACATAAATAAAATTTAATAAAGCATAGGATAAAACAACATAAATAAAATTTAATAAAGCATAGGATAAAACAACGTAAATACAATTTAATAAAGCATAGGATAAAACAACATAAATAAAATTTAATAAAGCATAGGATAAAACAACATAAATACAATTTAATAAAGCATAGGATAAAACAACATAAATACAATTTAATAAAGCATAGGTTAAAACAACATAAATGCAATTGAATAAAGCATAGGATAAAACAACATAAATACAATTTAATAAAGCATAGGATAAAACAACATAAATAAAATTTAATAAAGCATAGGATAAAACAACATAAATACAATTTAATAAAGCATAGGATAAAACAACATAAATACAATTTAATAAAGCATAGGATAAAACAACATAAATACAATTTAATAAAGCATAGGATAAAACAACATAAATAAAATTTAATAAAGCATAGGATAAAACAACATAAATAAAATTTAATAAAGCATAGGATAAAACAACATAAATACAATTTAATAAAGCATAGGATAAAACAACATAAATACAATTTAATAAAGCATAGGATAAAACAACATAAATACAATTTAATAAAGCATAGGATAAAACAACATAAATAAAATTTAATAAAGCATACTTTAAAACAACATAAATCCAATTTAATAAAGCATAGTTTAAAACAACATAAATACAATTTAATAAAGCATAGTTTAAAACAACATAAATACAATTTAATGAAACATAGGTTGAACAAAATAAATACAATTTAATAAAGCATAGGGCAAAACAACATAAATACAATTTAATAAAGCATAGGTTAAAACAACATAAATACCATTCAAGAAAGCATAGGATAAAACTACATGAATACATTTTAATAAAGCATAGGATAAAACAACATAAATACAAATTAATAAAGCATAGGTTAAAACAACATAAATAAAATTTAATAAAGCATAGGATAAAACAACGTAAATACAATTTAATAAAGCATAGGATAAAACAACATAAATAAAATTTAATAAAGCATAGGATAAATCAACATAAATACAATTTAATAAAGCATAGGATAAAACAACATAAATACAATTTAATAAAGCATAGGTTAAAACAACATAAATGCAATTGAATAAAGCATAGGATAAAACAACATAAATACAATTTAATAAAGCATAGGATAAAACAACATAAAAAAATTTAATAAAGCATAGGATAAAACAACATAAATACAATTTAATAAAGCATAGGATAAAACAACATAAATAAAATTTAATAAAGCATAGGATAAAACAACATAAATACAATTTAATAAAGCACAGGATAAAACAACATAAATACAATTTAATAAAGCATAGAATAAAACAACATAAATACAATTTAATAAAGCATAGGATAAAACAACATATATACAATTTAATAAAGCATAGGATAAAACAACATAAATAAAATTTAATAAAGCATAGGTTAAAACAACATAAATACAATTTAATAAAGCATAGGACAAAACAACATAAATACAATTTAATAAAGCATAGTTTAAAACAACATAAATACAATTTAATAAAGCATAGGATAAAACCACAGAAATACAATTTAATAAAGCATAGGATAAAACAACATAAATACAATTTAATACAGCATAGGACAAAACAACATAAATACAATTTAATAACGCATAGGATAAAACAACATAAATACAATTTAATGAAACATAGGATAAACAACATAAATACAATTTAATTAAGCATAGGACAAAGCAACATAAATACAATTTAATAAAGCATATGTTAAAACAACATAAATACAATTTAATAAAGCATAGTTTAAAACAGCATAAATACAATTTAATAAAGCATAGTTTAAAACAACATAAATACAATTTAATAAAGCATAGTTTAAAACAACATAAATACAATTTAATAAAACATTAGATAAAACAACATGAATATAATTTAGTAAAGCATAAGATAAAACAACATGAATACAATTTAATAAAGCATAGGATAAAACAACATAAATAAAATTTAATAAAGCATAGTTTAAAACAACATAAATCCAATTTAATAAAGCATAGTTTAAAACAACATAAATGCAATTTAATAAAGCATAGTTTAAAACAACATAAATACAATTTAATAAAGCATAGGATAAAACCACAGAAATACAATTTAATAAAGCATAGGATAAAACAACATAAATACAATTTAATAAAGCATAGGACAAAACAACATAAATACAATTTAATAAAGCATAGGATAAAACAACATAAATACAATTTAATGAAACATACGATAAACAACATAAATACAATTTAATAAAGCATAGGAAAAAACAACATAAATACAATTTAATAAAGCATAGGATAAAACAACATAAATACAATTTAATGAAACATAGGATATACAACATAAATACAATTTAATAAAGCATAGGGCAAAACAACATAAATACAATTTAATAAAGCATATGTTAAAACAACATAAATACAATTTAATAAAGCATAAGATAAAACAACATGAATATAATTTAGTAAAGCATAAGATAAAACAACATGAATACAATTTAATAAAGCATAGGTTAAAACAACATAAATACAATTCAAGAAAGCATAGGATAAAACTACATAAATACATTTTAATAAAGCATAGGATAAAACAACATAAATACAATTTAATAAAGCATAGGACAAAACAACAAAAATATAATTTAATAAAGCATAGGATAAAACAACATAAATACAATTTATAAAGCATAGGATAAAACAACATAAATACAATTTAATAAAGCATAGGATAAAACAACATAAATACAATTTAATCAAGCATAGGCTAAAACAACATAAATACAATTTAATAAAGCATAGGATAAAACAACATAAATACAATTTATAAAGCATAGGATAAAACAACATAAATACAATTTAATAAAGCATAGGATAAAACAACATAAATACAATTTAATCAAGCATAGGCTAAAACAACATAAATACACTTTAATAAAGCATAGGATAAAACAAATTAAATACAATTTAATAAAGCATAGGATAAAATAACATAAATTCAATTTAATAAAGCATAGGATAAAACAACGTAAATACAATTTAATAAAGCATAGGATAAAACAACATAAATAAAATTTAATAAAGCATAGGATAAAACAACGTAAATACAATTTAATAAAGCATAGGATAAAACAACATAAATAAAATTTAATAAAGCATAGGATAAAACAACATAAATACAATTTAATAAAGCATAGGATAAAACAACATAAATACAATTTAATAAAGCATAGGTTAAAACAACATAAATGCAATTGAATAAAGCATAGGATAAAACAACATAAATACAATTTAATAAAGCATAGGATAAAACAACATAAATAAAATTTAATAAAGCATAGGATAAAACAACATAAATACAATTTAATAAAGCATAGGATAAAACAACATAAATACAATTTAATAAAGCATAGGATAAAACAACATAAATACAATTTAATAAAGCATAGGACAAAACAACATAAATACAATTTAATAACGCATAGGATAAAACAAAATAAATACAATTTAATGAAACATAGGACAAACAACATAAATACAATTTAATTAAGCATAGGACAAAACAACATAAATACAATTTAATAAAGCATATGTTAAAACAACATAAATACAATTTAATAAAGCATAGTTTAAAACAACATAAATACAATTTAATAAAGCATAGTTTAAAACAACATAAATACAATTTAATAAAGCATAGTTTAAAACAACATAAATACAATTTAATAAAACATTAGATAAAACAACATGAATATAATTTAGTAAAGCATAGGAAAAAACAACATAAATACAATTTAATAAAGCATAGGATAAAACAACATAAATACAATTTAATAAAGCATAGGACAAAACAACATAAATACAATTTAATAAAGCATAGGAAAAAACAACATAAATACAATTTAATAAAGCATAGGATAAAACAACATAAATACAATTTAATGAAACATAGGATATACAACATAAATACAATTTAATAAAGCATAGGGCAAAACAACATAAATACAATTTAATAAAGCATATGTTAAAACAACATAAATACAATTTAATAAAGCATAAGATAAAACAACATGAATATAATTTAGTAAAGCATAAGATAAAACAACATGAATACAATTTATAAAGCATAGGATAAAACAACATAAATACAATTTAATAAAGCATAGGATAAAACAACATAAATACAATTTATAAAGCATAGGATAAAACAACATAAATACAATTTAATAAAGCATAGGATAAAACAGCATAAATACAATTTAATCAAGCATAGGCTAAAACAACATAAATACACTTTAATAAAGCATAGGATAAAACAAATTAAATACAATTTAATAAAGCATAGGATAAAATAACATAAATTCAATTTAATAAAGCATAGGATAAAACAACATAAATAAAATTTAATAAAGCATAGGTTAAAACAACATAAATACAATTTAATAAAGCATAGGATAAAACAACATAAATACAATTTAATAAATCATAGGATAAAACAACATAAATACAATTTAATAAAGCACAGGTTAAAACAACATAAATAAAATTTAATAAAGCATAGGATAAAACAACATAAATAAAATTTAATAAAGCATAGGATAAAACAACGTAAATACAATTTAATAAAGCATAGGATAAAACAACATAAATACAATTTAATAAAGCATAGGTTAAAACAACATAAATGCAATTGAATAAAGCATAGGATAAAACAACATAAATACAATTTAATAAAGCATAGGATAAAACAACATAAATAAAATTTAATAAAGCATAGGATAAAACAACATAAATACAATTTAATAAAGCATAGGATAAAACAACATAAATAAAATTTAATAAAGCATAGGATAAAACAACATAAATAAAATTTAATAAAGCATAGGATAAAACAACATAAATACAATTTAATAAAGCATAGGATAAAACAACATAAATACAATTTAATAAAGCATAGGTTAAAACAACATAAATGCAATTGAATAAAGCATAGGATAAAACAACATAAATACAATTTAATAAAGCATAGGATAAAACAACATAAAAAAATTTAATAAAGCATAGGATAAAACAACATAAATACAATTTAATAAAGCATAGGATAAAACAACATAAATAAAATTTAATAAAGCATAGGATAAAACAACATAAATACAATTTAATAAAGCACAGGATAAAACAACATAAATACAATTTAATAAAGCATAGGATAAAACAACATAAATACAATTTAATAAAGCATAGGATAAAACAACATATATACAATTTAATAAAGCATAGGATAAAACAACATAAATAAAATTTAATAAAGCATAGGTTAAAACAACATAAATACAATTTAATAAAGCATAGGACAAAACAACATAAATACAATTTAATAAAGCATAGTTTAAAACAACATAAATACAATTTAATAAAGCATAGGATAAAACCACAGAAATACAATTTAATAAAGCATAGGATAAAACAACATAAATACAATTTAATAAAGCATAGGACAAAACAACATAAATACAATTTAATAACGCATAGGATAAAACAACATAAATACAATTTAATGAAACATAGGATAAACAACATAAATACAATTTAATTAAGCATAGGACAAAACAACATAAATACAATTTAATAAAGCATATGTTAAAACAACATAAATACAATTTAATAAAGCATAGTTTAAAACAGCATAAATACAATTTAATAAAGCATAGTTTAAAACAACATAAATACAATTTAATAAAGCATAGTTTAAAACAACATAAATACAATTTAATAAAACATTAGATAAAACAACATGAATATAATTTAGTAAAGCATAAGATAAAACAACATGAATACAATTTAATAAAGCATAGGATAAAACAACATAAATAAAATTTAATAAAGCATAGTTTAAAACAACATAAATCCAATTTAATAAAGCATAGTTTAAAACAACATAAATGCAATTTAATAAAGCATAGTTTAAAACAACATAAATACAATTTAATAAAGCATAGGATAAAACCACAGGAATACAATTTAATAAAGCATAGGATAAAACAACATAAATACAATTTAATAAAGCATAGGACAAAACAACATAAATACAATTTAATAAAGCATAGGATAAAACAACATAAATACAATTTAATGAAACATACGATAAACAACATAAATACAATTTAATAAAGCATAGGACAAAACAACAAAAATACAATTTAATAAAGCATAGGATAAAACAACATAAATACAATTCATAAAGCATAGGATAAAACAACATAAATACAATTTAATAAAGCATAAGATAAAACAACATGAATATAATTTAGTAAAGCATAAGATAAAACAACATGAATACAATTTAATAAAGCATAGGTTAAAACAACATAAATACAATTCAAGAAAGCATAGGATAAAACTACATAAATACATTTTAATAAAGCATAGGATAAAACAACATAAATACAATTTAATAAAGCATAGGACAAAACAACAAAAATACAATTTAATAAAGCATAGGATAAAACAACATAAATACAATTTATAAAGCATAGGATAAAACAACATAAATACAATTTAATAAAGCATAGGATAAAACAACATAAATACAATTTAATAAAGCATAGGACAAAACAACAAAAATACAATTTAATAAAGCATAGGATAAAACAACATAAATACAATTTATAAAGCATAGGATAAAACAACATAAATACAATTTAATAAAGCATAGGATAAAACAACATAAATACAATTTAATCAAGCATAGGCTAAAACAACATAAATACAATTTAATAAAGCATAGGATAAAACAACATAAATACAATTTATAAAGCATAGGATAAAACAACATAAATACACTTTAATAAAGCATAGGATAAAACAAATTAAATACAATTTAATAAAGCATAGGATAAAATAACATAAATTCAATTTAATAAAGCATAGGATAAAACAACATAAATAAAATTTAATAAAGCATAGGTTAAAACAACATAAATACAATTTAATAAAGCATAGGATAAAACAACATAAATACAATTTAATAAATCATAGGATAAAACAACATAAATACAATTTAATAAAGCACAGGATAAAACAACATAAATAAAATTTAATAAAGCATAGGATAAAACAACATAAATAAAATTTAATAAAGCATAGGATAAAACAACGTAAATACAATTTAATAAAGCATAGGATAAAACAACATAAATAAAATTTAATAAAGCATAGGATAAAACAACATAAATACAATTTAATAAAGCATAGGATAAAACAACATAAATACAATTTAATAAAGCATAGGTTAAAACAACATAAATGCAATTGAATAAAGCATAGGATAAAACAACATAAATACAATTTAATAAAGCATAGGATAAAACAACATAAATAAAATTTAATAAAGCATAGGATAAAACAACATAAATACAATTTAATAAAGCATAGGATAAAACAACATAAATACAATTTAATAAAGCATAGGATAAAACAACATAAATAAAATTTAATAAAGCATAGGTTAAAACAAAATAAATACAATTTAATAAAGCATAGGACAAAACAACATAAATACAATTTAATAAAGCATAGTTTAAAACAACATAAATACGATTTAATAAAGCATAGGATAAAACCACAGAAATACAATTTAATAAAGCATAGGATAAAACAACATAAATACAATTTAATAAAGCATAGGACAAAACAACATAAATACAATTTAATAACGCATAGGATAAAACAACATAAATACAATTTAATGAAACATAGGACAAACAACATAAATACAATTTAATTAAGCATAGGACAAAACAACATAAATACAATTTAATAAAGCATATGTTAAAACAACATAAATACAATTTAATAAAGCATAGTTTAAAACAACATAAATACAATTTAATAAAGCATAGTTTAAAACAACATAAATACAATTTAATAAAGCATAGTTTAAAACAACATAAATACAATTTAATAAAACATTAGATAAAACAACATGAATATAATTTAGTAAAGCATAAGATAAAACAACATGAATACAATTTAATAAAGCATAGGATAAAACAACATAAATAAAATTTAATAAAGCATAGGTTAAAACAACATAAATCCAATTTAATAAAGCATAGTTTAAAACAACATAAATGCAATTTAATAAAGCATAGTTTAAAACAACATAAATACAATTTAATAAAGCATAGGATAAAACCACAGAAATACAATTTATTAAAGCATAGGATAAAACAACATAAATACAATTTAATAAAGCATAGGACAAAACAACATAAATACAATTTAATAAAGCATAGGATAAAACAACATAAATACAATTTAATGAAACATACGATAAACAACATAAATACAATTTAATAAAGCATAGGATAAAACAACATAAATACAATTTAATAAAGCATAGGACAAAACAACATAAATACAATTTAATAAAGCATAGGAAAAAACAACATAAATACAATTTAATAAAGCATAGGATAAAACAACATAAATACAATTTAATGAAACATAGGATATACAACATAAATACAATTTAATAAAGCATAGGGCAAAACAACATAAATACAATTTAATAAAGCATATGTTAAAACAACATAAATACAATTTAATAAAGCATAAGATAAAACAACATGAATATAATTTAGTAAAGCATAAGATAAAACAACATGAATACAATTTATAAAGCATAGGATAAAACAACATAAATACAATTTAATAAAGCATAGGATAAAACAACATAAATACAATTTATAAAGCATAGGATAAAACAACATAAATACAATTTAATAAAGCATAGGATAAAACAACATAAATACAATTTAATCAAGCATAGGCTAAAACAACATAAATACACTTTAATAAAGCATAGGATAAAACAACATAAATACAATTTAATAAAGCATAGGATAAAACAACGTAAATACAATTTAATAAAGCATAGGATAAAACAACATAAATACAATTTAATAAAGCATAGGATAAAACAACATAAATACAATTTAATAAAGCATAGGATAAAACAACATATATACAATTTAATAAAGCATAGGATAAAACAACATAAATCAAATTTAATAAAGCATAGGTTAAAACAAAATAAATACAATTTAATAAAGCATAGGACAAAACAACATAAATACAATTTAATAAAGCATAGTTTAAAACAACATAAATACGATTTAATAAAGCATAGGATAAAACCACAGAAATACAATTTAATAAAGCATAGGTTAAAACAACATAAATACAATTTAATAAAGCATAGTTTAAAACAACATAAATGCAATTTAATAAAGCATAGTTTAAAACAACATAAATACAATTTAATAAAGCATAGGATAAAACCACAGAAATACAATTTATTAAAGCATAGGATAAAACAACATAAATACAATTTAATAAAGCATTGGACAAAACAACATAAATACAATTTAATAAAGCATAGGATAAAACAACATAAATACAATTTAATGAAACATACGATAAACAACATAAATACAATTTAATAAAGCATAGGATAAAACAACATAAATACAATTTAATAAAGCATAGGACAAAACAACATAAATACAATTTAATAAAGCATAGGAAAAAACAACATAAATACAATTTAATAAAGCATAGGATAAAACAACATAAATACAATTTAATGAAACATAGGATATACAACATAAATACAATTTAATAAAGCATAGGGCAAAACAACATAAATACAATTTAATAAAGCATATGTTAAAACAACATAAATACAATTTAATAAAGCATAAGATAAAACAACATGAATATAATTTAGTAAAGCATAAGATAAAACAACATGAATACAATTTATAAAGCATAGGATAAAACAACATAAATACAATTTAAAAAAAGCATAGGATAAAACAACATAAATACAATTTATAAAGCATAGGATAAAACAACATAAATACAATTTAATAAAGCATAGGATAAAACAACATAAATACAATTTAATCAAGCATAGGCTAAAACAACATAAATACACTTTAATAAAGCATAGGATAAAACAACGTAAATACAATTTAATAAAGCATAGGATAAAACAACATAAATAAAATTTAATAAAGCATAGGATAAAACAACATAAATACAATTTAATAAAGCATAGGATAAAACAACATAAATACAATTTAATAAAGCATAGGTTAAAACAACATAAATGCAATTGAATAAAGCATAGGATAAAACAACATAAATACAATTTAATAAAGCATAGGATAAAACAACATAAATAAAATTTAATAAAGCATAGGATAAAACAACATAAATACAATTTAATAAAGCATAGGATAAAACAACATAAATAAAATTTAATAAAGCATAGGATAAAACAACATAAATACAATTTAATAAAGCATAGGATAAAACAACATAAATACAATTTAATAAAGCATAGGATAAAACAACATAAATACAATTTAATAAAGCATAGGATAAAACAACATATATACAATTTAATAAAGCATAGGATAAAACAACATAAATCAAATTTAATAAAGCATAGGTTAAAACAAAATAAATACAATTTAATAAAGCATAGGACAAAACAACATAAATACAATTTAATAAAGCATAGTTTAAAACAACATAAATACGATTTAATAAAGCATAGGATAAAACCACAGAAATACAATTTAATAAAGCATAGGTTAAAACAACATAAATACAATTTAATAAAGCATAGTTTAAAACAACATAAATGCAATTTAATAAAGCATAGTTTAAAACAACATAAATACAATTTAATAAAGCATAGGATAAAACCACAGAAATACAATTTATTAAAGCATAGGATAAAACAACATAAATACAATTTAATAAAGCATTGGACAAAACAACATAAATACAATTTAATAAAGCATAGGATAAAACAACATAAATACAATTTAATGAAACATACGATAAACAACATAAATACAATTTAATAAAGCATAGGATAAAACAACATAAATACAATTTAATAAAGCATAGGACAAAACAACATAAATACAATTTAATAAAGCATAGGAAAAAACAACATAAATACAATTTAATAAAGCATAGGATAAAACAACATAAATACAATTTAATGAAACATAGGATATACAACATAAATACAATTTAATAAAGCATAGGGCAAAACAACATAAATACAATTTAATAAAGCATATGTTAAAACAACATAAATACAATTTAATAAAGCATAAGATAAAACAACATGAATATAATTTAGTAAAGCATAAGATAAAACAACATGAATACAATTTATAAAGCATAGGATAAAACAACATAAATACAATTTAATAAAGCATAGGATAAAACAACATAAATACAATTTATAAAGCATAGGATAAAACAACATAAATACAATTTAATAAAGCATAGGATAAAACAACATAAATACAATTTAATCAAGCATAGGCTAAAACAACATAAATACACTTTAATAAAGCATAGGATAAAACAACATAAATACAATTTAATAAAGCATAGGATAAAACAACGTAAATACAATTTAATAAAGCATAGGATAAAACAACATAAATAAAATTTAATAAAGCATAGGATAAAACAACATAAATACAATTTAATAAAGCATAGGATAAAACAACATAAATACAATTTAATAAAGCATAGGTTAAAACAACATAAATGCAATTGAATAAAGCATAGGATAAAACAACATAAATACAATTTAATAAAGCATAGGATAAAACAACATAAATAAAATTTAATAAAGCATAGGATAAAACAACATAAATACAATTTAATAAAGCATAGGATAAAACAACATAAATAAAATTTAATAAAGCATAGGATAAAACAACATAAATACAATTTAATAAAGCATAGGATAAAACAACATAAATACAATTTAATAAAGCATAGGATAAAACAACATAAATACAATTTAATAAAGCATAGGATAAAACAACATATATACAATTTAATAAAGCATAGGATAAAACAACATAAATCAAATTTAATAAAGCATAGGTTAAAACAAAATAAATACAATTTAATAAAGCATAGGACAAAACAACATAAATACAATTTAATAAAGCATAGTTTAAAACAACATAAATACGATTTAATAAAGCATAGGATAAAACCACAGAAATACAATTTAATAAAGCATAGGATAAAACAACATAAATACAATTTAATAAAGCATAGGACAAAACAACATAAATACAATTTAATAACGCATAGGATAAAACAACATAAATACAATTTAATGAAACATAGGACAAACAACATAAATACAATTTAATTAAGCATAGGACAAAACAACATAAATACAATTTAATAAAGCATATGTTAAAACAACATAAATACAATTTAATAAAGCATAGTTTAAAACAACATAAATACAATTTAATAAAGCATAGTTTAAAACAACATAAATACAATTTAATAAAGCATAGTTTAAAACAACATAAATACAATTTAATAAAACATTAGATAAAACAACATGAATATAATTTAGTAAAGCATAAGATAAAACAACATGAATACAATTTAATAAAGCATAGGATAAAACAACATAAATAAAATTTAATAAAGCATAGGTTAAAACAACATAAATCCAATTTAATAAAGCATAGTTTAAAACAACATAAATGCAATTTAATAAAGCATAGTTTAAAACAACATAAATACAATTTAATAAAGCATAGGATAAAACCACAGAAATACAATTTAATAAAGCATAAGATAAAACAACATGAATATAATTTAGTAAATCATAAGATAAAACAACATGAATACAATTTAATAAAGCATAGGTTAAAACAACATAAATACAATTCAAGAAAGCATAGGATAAAACTACATAAATACATTTTAATAAAGCATAGGATAAAACAACATAAATACAATTTAATAAAGCATAGGACAAAACAACAAAAATACAATTTAATAAAGCATAGGATAAAACAACATAAATACAATTTATAAAGCATAGGATAAAACAACATAAATACAATTTAATAAAGCATAGGATAAAACAACATAAATACAATTTAATCAAGCATAGGCTAAAACAACATAAATACAATTTAATAAAGCATAGGATAAAACAACATAAATACAATTTATAAAGCATAGGATAAAACAACATAAATACAAATTAATAAAGCATAGGATAAAACAACATAAATACAATTTAATCAAGCATAGGCTAAAACAACATAAATACACTTTAATAAAGCATAGGATAAAACAAATTAAATACAATTTAATAAAGCATAGGATAAAATAACATAAATTCAATTTAATAAAGCATAGGATAAAACAACATAAATACAATTTAATAAAGCATAGGATAAAACAACATAAATACAATTTAATAAAGCATAAGATAAAACAACATGAATACAATTTAATAAAGCATAGGATAAAACAACGTAAATACTTTTTAATAAAGCATAGGATAAAACCACATAAATACAATTTAATAAAGCATAGGATAAAACAACATAAATAAAATTTAATAAAGCACAGGATAAAACAACATAAATAAAATTTAATAAAGCATAGGATAAAACAACATAAATAAAATTTAATAAAGCATAGGATAAAACAACGTAAATACAATTTATTAAAGCATAGGATAAAACAACATAAATAAAATTTAATAAAGCATAGGATAAAACAACATAAATACAATTTAATAAAGCATAGGTTAAAACAACATAAATACAATTCAAGAAAGCATAGGATAAAACTACATAAATACATTTTAATAAAGCATAGGATAAAACAACATAAATACAATTTCATAAAGCATAGGTTAAAACAACATAAATGCAATTTAATAAAGCATAGGACAAAACAACAAAAATACAATTTAATAAAGCATAGGATAAAACAACATAAATACAATTTATAAAGCATAGGATAAAACAACATAAATACAATTTAATAAAGCATAGGATAAAACAACATAAATACAATTTAATAAAGCATAAGATAAAACAACATGAATACAATTTAATAAAGCATAGGATAAAACAACGTAAATACTTTTTAATAAAGCATAGGATAAAACCACATAAATACAATTTAATAAAGCATAGGATAAAACAACATAAATAAAATTTAATAAAGCACAGGATAAAACAACATAAATAAAATTTAATAAAGCATAGGATAAAACAACATAAATACAATTTAATAAAGCATAAGATAAAACAACATGAATACAATTTAATAAAGCATAGGATAAAACAACGTAAATACTTTTTAATAAAGCATAGGATAAAACCACATAAATACAATTTAATAAAGCATAGGTTAAAACAACATAAATACAATTCAAGAAAGCATAGGATAAAACTACATAAATACATTTTAATAAAGCATAGGATAAAACAACATAAATACAATTTCATAAAGCATAGGTTAAAACAACATAAATGCAATTTAATAAAGCATAGGACAAAACAACAAAAATACAATTTAATAAAGCATAGGATAAAACAACATAAATACAATTTATAAAGCATAGGATAAAACAACATAAATACAATTTAATAAAGCATAGGATAAAACAACATAAATACAATTTAATCAAGCATAGGCTAAAACAACATAAATACAATTTAATAAAGCATAGGATAAAACAACATAAATACAATTTATAAAGCATAGGATAAAACAACATAAATACAATTTAATAAAGCATAGGATAAAACAACATAAATACAATTTAATCAAGCATAGGCTAAAACAACATAAATACACTTTAATAAAGCATAGGATAAAACAAATTAAATACAATTTAATAAAGCATAGGATAAAATAACATAAATTCAATTTAATAAAGCATAGGATAAAACAACATAAATACAATTTAATAAAGCATAGGATAAAACAACATAAATACAATTTAATAAAGCTTAAGATAAAACAACATAAATTCAATTTAATAAAGCATAGGATAAAACAACATAAATACTATTTAATAAAGCATAGGATAAAACCACAGAAATACAATTTAATAAAGCATAGGATAAAACAACATAAATACAATTTAATAAAGCATAGGACAAAACAACATAAATACAATTTAATAACGCAAAGGATAAAACAACATAAATAAAATTTAATGAAACATAGGATAAACAACATAAATACAATTTAATGAAGCATAGGACAAAACAACATAAATACAATTTAATAAAGCATATGTTAAAACAACATAAATACAATTTAATAAAGCATAGTTTAAAACAACATAAATACAATTTAATAAAGCATAGTTTAAAACAACATAAATACAATTTAATAAAGCATAGTTTAAAACAACATAAATACAATTTAATAAAGCATAGTTTAAAACAACATAAATACAATTTAATAAAGCATAGTTTAAAACAACATAAATACAATTTAATAAAGCATTAGATAAAACAACATGAATATAATTTAGTAAAGTATAAGATAAAACAACATGAATACAATTTAATAAAGCATTAGATAAAACAACATGAATATAATTTAGTAAAGCATAAGATAAAACAACATGAATACAATTTAATAAAGCATAGGATAAAACAACATAAATAAAATTTAAAGCATAGGTTAAAACAACATAAATACAATTTAATAAAGCATAGTTTAAAACAACATAAATACAATTTAATAAAGCATAGGATAAAACCACAGAAATGCAATTTCATAGAATCATAGAATCTTAGAATGGTAGAGTTGGAAGGGACCTCCTGGGTCATCTGGTCCAACCCCCTGCTCAAAGCAGGATTCACTAAATCATCTCAGACATATGTCTGTCCAGCCTCTGTTTGAAGACATCCATTGAAGGGGAACTCACCACCTCTCGTGGCAGCCTGTTCCACTCATTAATCACCCTAACTGTCAAAAAGTTTTTTCTAATATCTAATCTGTGTCTCCTCCCATTTAGTTTCATCCCATTGCTTCTAGTCTTTCCTTGTGCAAATGAGAATAAAGATGATCCTTCTACAATGTGACAGCCCTTGACATATTTGTAGACAGCTATTAAGTCTCCTCTCAGTCTTCTTTTTTGCAAGCTAAACATTCCCAAATCCTGCAACCGTTCCTCATAGGACATGGTTTGCAGACCAGTCACCATTCTGGTCGCTCTTCTCTGAACTTGCTCCAGTTTGTCTATGTCTTTTTTAAAATGTGGTGCCCAAAACTGTACACAGTATTCCAGATGAGGTCTGACCAAAGAGGAGTAAAGACCGATAATGACTTCACGTGATCTAGACTGTATGCTTCTGTTAATACATCCCAGAATTGTATTTGCCTTTTTTGCTGCTGCATCACACTGTTGGCTCATGTTCAGTCTATGATCTATTAGTATACCTAAGTCTTTTTCACATGTACTGTTGCTTAGCTCTATTCCTCCCATTCTGTATATGCTTTTTTCATTTTTATTGCCCAGATGTAGTACTTTGCATTTTTCCCTGTTAAAAACCATTCTGTTGGTTGCTGCCCACTGCTCCAGTTTATTTAGGTCTTTTTGAATCCTCTCTCTCTCTTCTCTAGTATTAGCTATCCCTCCTAGCTTTGTGTCATCAGCAAATTTAATCAGTTTACCCTGAATTCCTTCATCTAAATCATTGATAAAGATGTTGAACAATGATTTAATAAAGCATAGGATAAAACAACATAAATACAATTTAATAAAGCATAGGACAAAACAACATAAATACAATTTAATAAAGCATAGGATAAAACAACATAAATACAATTTAATGAAACATAGGATAAACAACATAAATACAATTTAATAAAGCATAGGACAAAACAACATAAATACAATTTAATAAAGCATAGGATAAAACAACATAAATACAATTTAATGAAACATAGGATAAACAAAATAAATACAATTTAATAAAGCATAGGACAAAACAACATAAATACAATTTAATAAAGCATATGTTAAAACAACATGAATACAATTTAATAAAGCATAAGATAAAACAACATGAATATAATTTAGTAAAGCATAAGATAAAACAACATGAATACAATTTAATAAAGCATAGGTTAAAACAACTTAAATACAATTTAAGAAAGCATAGGATAAAACTACATAAATACATTTTAATAAAGCATAGGATAAAACAACATAAATACAATTTAATAAAGCATAGGTTAAAACAACATAAATACAATTTAATAAAGCATAGGACAAAACAACATAAATACAATTTAATAAAGCATAGGATAAAACAACATAAATACAATTTATAAAGCATAGGATAAAACAACTTAAATACAATTTAATAAAGCATAGGATAAAACAACATAAATACAATTTAATGAAACATAGGATAAACAACATAAATACAATTTAATAAAGCATAGGACAAAACAACATAAATACAATTTAATAAAGCATAGGATAAAACAACATAAATACCATTTAATGAAACATAGGATAAACAAAATAAATACAATTTAATAAAGCATAGGACAAAACAACATAAATACAATTTAATAAAGCATATGTTAAAACAACATGAATACAATTTAATAAAGCATAAGATAAAACAACATGAATATAATTTAGTAAAGCATAAGATAAAACAACATGAATACAATTTAATAAAGCATAGGTTAAAACAACTTAAATACAATTTAAGAAAGCATACAATAAAACTACATAAATACATTTTAATAAAGCATAGGATAAAACAACATAAATACAATTTAATAAAGCATAGGTTAAAACAACATAAATACAATTTAATAAAGCATAGGACAAAACAACATAAATACAATTTAATAAAGCATAGGATAAAACAACATAAATACAATTTATAAAGCATAGGATAAAACAACTTAAATACAATTTAATAAAGCATAGGATAAAACAACATAAATACAATTTAATAAAGCATAGGATAAAACAACATAAATACAATTTAATAAAGCATAGGTTAAAACAACATAAATACAATTTAATAAAGCATAGGATAAAACAACATAAATACAATTTAATAAAGCATAGGATAAAACAACATAAATAAAATTTAATAAAGCATAGGTTAAAACAACATAAATACAATTTAATAAAGCATAGGATAAAACCACAGAAATACAATTTAATAAAGCATAGGATAAAACAACATAAATACAATTTAATAAAGCATAGGACAAAACAACATAAATACAATTTAATAAAGCATAGGATAAAACAACATAAATACAATTTAATGAAACATAGGATAAACAAAATAAATACAATTTAATAAAGCATAGGACAAAACAACATAAATACAATTTAATAAAGCATATGTTAAAACAACATGAATACAATTTAATAAAGCATAAGATAAAACAACATGAATATAATTTAGTAAAGCATAAGATAAAACAACATGAATACAATTTAATAAAGCATAGGTTAAAACAACTTAAATACAATTTAAGAAAGCATAGGATAAAACTACATAAATACATTTTAATAAAGCATAGGATAAAACAACATAAATACAATTTAATAAAGCATAGGTTAAAACAACATAAATACAATTTAATAAAGCATAGGACAAAACAACATAAATACAATTTAATAAAGCATAGGATAAAACAACATAAATACAATTTATAAAGCATAGGATAAAACAACTTAAATACAATTTAATAAAGCATAGGATAAAACAACATAAATACAATTTAATGAAACATAGGATAAACAACATAAATACAATTTAATAAAGCATAGGACAAAACAACATAAATACAATTTAATAAAGCATAGGATAAAACAACATAAATACCATTTAATGAAACATAGGATAAACAAAATAAATACAATTTAATAAAGCATAGGATAAAACAAATTAAATACAATTTAATAAAGCATAGGATAAAACAACATGAATTCAATTTAATAAAGCATAGGATAAAACAACATGAATTCAATTTAATAAAGCATAGGATAAAACAACATAAATACAATTTAATAAAGCATAGGATAAAACAACATAAATACAATTTAATAAAGCATAGGATAAAACAACATAAATACAATTTAATAAAGCATAGGATAAAACAACATAAATACAATGTAATAAAGCATAGTTTAAAACAACATAAATACAATTTAATAAAGCATAGGATAAAACCACAGAAATACAATTTAATAAAGCATAGGATAAAACAACATAAATACAATTTAATAAAGCATAGGACAAAACAACATAAATACAATTTAATAAAGCATAGGACAAAACAACATAAATACAATTTAATAAAGCATAAGATAAAACAACATGAATATAATTTAGTAAAGCATAAGATAAAACAACATGAATACAATTTAATAAAGCATAGGTTAAAACAACATAAATACAATTTAAGAAAGCATAGGATAAAACAACATAAATACAATTTAATAAAGCATAGGCTAAAACTACATAAATACAATTTAATAAAGCATAGGATAAAACAAATTAAATACAATTTAATAAAGCATAGGATAAAACAACATAAATTCAATTTAATAAAGCATAGGATAAAACAACATAAATACAATTTAATAAAGCATAGGATAAAACAACATAAATACAATTTAATAAAGCATAAGATAAAACAACATGAATACAATTTAATAAAGCATAGGTTAAAACAACATAAATACAATTTAATAAAGCATAGGATAAAACAACATAAATACAATGTAATAAAGCATAGGATAAAACAACATAAATACAATTTAATGAAACATAGGATAAACAACATAAATACAATTTAATAAAGCATAGGACAAAACAACATAAATACAATTTAATAAAGCATAGGATAAAACAACATAAATACCATTTAATGAAACATAGGATAAACAAAATAAATACAATTTAATAAAGGATAGGACAAAACAACATAAATACAATTTAATAAAGCATATGTTAAAACAACATGAATACAATTTAATAAAGCATAAGATAAAACAACATGAATATAATTTAGTAAAGCATAAGATAAAACAACATGAATACAATTTAATAAAGCATAGGTTAAAACAACTTAAATACAATTTAAGAAAGCATAGGATAAAACTACATAAATACATTTTAATAAAGCATAGGATAAAACAACATAAATACAATTTAATAAAGCATAGGTTAAAACAACATAAATACAATTTAATAAAGCATAGGACAAAACAACATAAATACAATTTAATAAAGCATAGGATAAAACAACATAAATACAATTTATAAAGCATAGGATAAAACAACTTAAATACAATTTAATAATGCATAGGATAAAACAACATAAATACAATTTAATGAAACATAGGATAAACAACATAAATACAATTTAATAAAGCATAGGACAAAACAACATAAATACAATTTAATAAAGCATAGGATAAAACAACATAAATACCATTTAATGAAACATAGGATAAACAAAATAAATACAATTTAATAAAGCATAGGACAAAACAACATAAATACAATTTAATAAAGCATATGTTAAAACAACATGAATACAATTTAATAAAGCATAAGATAAAACAACATGAATATAATTTAGTAAAGCATAAGATAAAACAACATGAATACAATTTAATAAAGCATAGGTTAAAACAACTTAAATACAATTTAAGAAAGCATAGGATAAAACTACATAAATACATTTTAATAAAGCATAGGATAAAACAACATAAATACAATTTAATAAAGCATAGGTTAAAACAACATAAATACAATTTAATAAAGCATAGGACAAAACAACATAAATACAATTTAATAAAGCATAGGATAAAACAACATAAATACAATTTATAAGGCATAGGATAAAACAACTTAAATACAATTTAATAAAGCATAGGATGAAACAACATAAATACAATTTAATGAAACATAGGATAAACAACATAAATACAATTTAATAAAGCATAGGACAAAACAACATAAATACAATTTAATAAAGCATAGGATAAAACAACATAAATACCATTTAATGAAACATAGGATAAACAAAATAAATACAATTTAATAAAGCATAGGATAAAACAAATTAAATACAATTTAATAAAGCATAGGATAAAACAACATGAATTCAATTTAATAAAGCATAGGATAAAACAACATGAATTCAATTTAATAAAGCATAGGATAAAACAACATAAATACAATTTAATAAAGCATAGGATAAAACAACATAAATACAATTTAATAAAGCATAGGATAAAACAACATAAATACAATTTAATAAAGCATAGGATAAAACAACATAAATACAATGTAATAAAGCATAGTTTAAAACAACATAAATACAATTTAATAAAGCATAGGATAAAACCACAGAAATACAATTTAATAAAGCATAGGATAAAACAACATAAATACAATTTAATAAAGCATAGGACAAAACAACATAAATACAATTTAATAAAGCATAGGACAAAACAACATAAATACAATTTAATAAAGAATAAGATAAAACAACATGAATATAATTTAGTAAAGCATAAGATAAAACAACATGAATACAATTTAATAAAGCATAGGTTAAAACAACATAAATACAATTTAATAAAGCATAGGACAAAACAACATAAATACAATTTAATAACGCATAGGATAAAACAACATAAATACAATTTAATGAAACATAGGACAAACAACATAAATACAATTTAATTAAGCATAGGACAAAACAACATAAATACAATTTAATAAAGCATATGTTAAAACAACATAAATACAATTTAATAAAGCATAGTTTAAAACAACATAAATACAATTTAATAAAGCATAGTTTAAAACAACATAAATACAATTTAATAAAGCATAGTTTAAAACAACATAAATACAATTTAATAAAACATTAGATAAAACAACATGAATATAATTTAGTAAAGCATAAGATAAAACAACATGAATACAATTTAATAAAGCATAGGATAAAACAACATAAATAAAATTTAATAAAGCATAGGTTAAAACAACATAAATCCAATTTAATAAAGCATAGTTTAAAACAACATAAATGCAATTTAATAAAGCATAGTTTAAAACAACATAAATACAATTTAATAAAGCATAGGATAAAACCACAGAAATACAATTTAATAAAGCATAAGATAAAACAACATGAATATAATTTAGTAAATCATAAGATAAAACAACATGAATACAATTTAATAAAGCATAGGTTAAAACAACATAAATACAATTCAAGAAAGCATAGGATAAAACTACATAAATACATTTTAATAAAGCATAGGATAAAACAACATAAATACAATTTAATAAAGCATAGGACAAAACAACAAAAATACAATTTAATAAAGCATAGGATAAAACAACATAAATACAATTTATAAAGCATAGGATAAAACAACATAAATACAATTTAATAAAGCATAGGATAAAACAACATAAATACAATTTAATCAAGCATAGGCTAAAACAACATAAATACAATTTAATAAAGCATAGGATAAAACAACATAAATACAATTTATAAAGCATAGGATAAAACAACATAAATACAAATTAATAAAGCATAGGATAAAACAACATAAATACAATTTAATCAAGCATAGGCTAAAACAACATAAATACACTTTAATAAAGCATAGGATAAAACAAATTAAATACAATTTAATAAAGCATAGGATAAAATAACATAAATTCAATTTAATAAAGCATAGGATAAAACAACATAAATACAATTTAATAAAGCATAGGATAAAACAACATAAATACAATTTAATAAAGCATAAGATAAAACAACATGAATACAATTTAATAAAGCATAGGATAAAACAACATAAATACTTTTTAATAAAGCATAGGATAAAACCACATAAATACAATTTAATAAAGCATAGGATAAAACAACATAAATAAAATTTAATAAAGCACAGGATAAAACAACATAAATAAAATTTAATAAAGCATAGGATAAAACAACATAAATAAAATTTAATAAAGCATAGGATAAAACAACGTAAATACAATTTAATAAAGCATAGGATAAAACAACATAAATAAAATTTAATAAAGCATAGGATAAAACAACATAAATACAATTTAATAAAGCATAGGTTAAAACAACATAAATACAATTCAAGAAAGCATAGGATAAAACTACATAAATACATTTTAATAAAGCATAGGATAAAACAACATAAATACAATTTCATAAAGCATAGGTTAAAACAACATAAATGCAATTTAATAAAGCATAGGACAAAACAACAAAAATACAATTTAATAAAGCATAGGATAAAACAACATAAATACAATTTATAAAGCATAGGATAAAACAACATAAATACAATTTAATAAAGCATAGGATAAAACAACATAAATACAATTTAATCAAGCATAGGCTAAAACAACATAAATACAATTTAATAAAGCATAGGATAAAACAACATAAATACAATTTATAAAGCATAGGATAAAACAACATAAATACAATTTAATAAAGCATAGGATAAAACAACATAAATACAATTTAATCAAGCATAGGCTAAAACAACATAAATACACTTTAATAAAGCATAGGATAAAACAAATTAAATACAATTTAATAAAGCATAGGATAAAATAACATAAATTCAATTTAATAAAGCATAGGATAAAACAACATAAATACAATTTAATAAAGCATAGGATAAAACAACATAAATACAATTTAATAAAGCTTAAGATAAAACAACATAAATTCAAATTAATAAAGCATAGGATAAAACAACATAAATACTATTTAATAAAGCATAGGATAAAACCACAGAAATACAATTTAATAAAGCATAGGATAAAACAACATAAATACAATTTAATAAAGCATAGGACAAAACAACATAAATACAATTTAATAACGCAAAGGATAAAACAACATAAATAAAATTTAATGAAACATAGGATAAACAACATAAATACAATTTAATGAAGCATAGGACAAAACAACATAAATACAATTTAATAAAGCATATGTTAAAACAACATAAATACAATTTAATAAAGCATAGTTTAAAACAACATAAATACAATTTAATAAAGCATAGTTTAAAACAACATAAATACAATTTAATAAAGCATAGTTTAAAACAACATAAATACAATTTAATAAAGCATAGTTTAAAACAACATAAATACAATTTAATAAAGCATAGTTTAAAACAACATAAATACAATTTAATAAAGCATTAGATAAAACAACATGAATATAATTTAGTAAAGTATAAGATAAAACAACATGAATACAATTTAATAAAGCATTAGATAAAACAACATGAATATAATTTAGTAAAGCATAAGATAAAACAACATGAATACAATTTAATAAAGCATAGGATAAAACAACATAAATAAAATTTAAAGCATAGGTTAAAACAACATAAATACAATTTAATAAAGCATAGTTTAAAACAACATAAATACAATTTAATAAAGCATAGGATAAAACCACAGAAATGCAATTTCATAGAATCATAGAATCTTAGAATGGTAGAGTTGGAAGGGACCTCCTGGGTCATCTGGTCCAACCCCCTGCTCAAAGCAGGATTCACTAAATCATCTCAGACAGATGTCTGTCCAGCCTCTGTTTGAAGACATCCATTGAAGGGGAACTCACCACCTCTCGTGGCAGCCTGTTCCACTCATTAATCACCCTAACTGTCAAAAAGTTTTTTCTAATATCTAATCTGTGTCTCCTCCCATTTAGTTTCATCCCATTGCTTCTAGTCTTTCCTTGTGCAAATGAGAATAAAGATGATCCTTCTACAATGTGACAGCCCTTGACATATTTGTAGACAGCTATTAAGTCTCCTCTCAGTCTTCTTTTTTGCAAGCTAAACATTCCCAAATCCTGCAACCGTTCCTCATAGGACATGGTTTGCAGACCAGTCACCATTCTGGTCGCTCTTCTCTGAACTTGCTCCAGTTTGTCTATGTCTTTTTTAAAATGTGGTGCCCAAAACTGTACACAGTATTCCAGATGAGGTCTGACCAAAGAGGAGTAAAGACCGATAATGACTTCACGTGATCTAGACTGTATGCTTCTGTTAATACATCCCAGAATTGTATTTGCCTTTTTTGCTGCTGCATCACACTGTTGGCTCATGTTCAGTCTATGATCTATTAGTATACCTAAGTCTTTTTCACATGTACTGTTGCTTAGCTCTATTCCTCCCATTCTGTATATGCTTTTTTCATTTTTATTGCCCAGATGTAGTACTTTGCATTTTTCCCTGTTAAAAACCATTCTGTTGGTTGCTGCCCACTGCTCCAGTTTATTTAGGTCTTTTTGAATCCTCTCTCTCTCTTCTCTAGTATTAGCTATCCCTCCTAGCTTTGTGTCATCAGCAAATTTAATCAGTTTACCCTGAATTCCTTCATCTAAATCATTGATAAAGATGTTGAACAATGATTTAATAAAGCATAGGATAAAACAACATAAATACAATTTAATAAAGCATAGGACAAAACAACATAAATACAATTTAATAAAGCATAGGATAAAACAACATAAATACAATTTAATGAAACATAGGATAAACAACATAAATACAATTTAATAAAGCATAGGACAAAACAACATAAATACAATTTAATAAAGCATAGGATAAAACAACATAAATACAATTTAATGAAACATAGGATAAACAAAATAAATACAATTTAATAAAGCATAGGACAAAACAACATAAATACAATTTAATAAAGCATATGTTAAAACAACATGAATACAATTTAATAAAGCATAAGATAAAACAACATGAATATAATTTAGTAAAGCATAAGATAAAACAACATGAATACAATTTAATAAAGCATAGGTTAAAACAACTTAAATACAATTTAAGAAAGCATAGGATAAAACTACATAAATACATTTTAATAAAGCATAGGATAAAACAACATAAATACAATTTAATAAAGCATAGGTTAAAACAACATAAATACAATTTAATAAAGCATAGGACAAAACAACATAAATACAATTTAATAAAGCATAGGATAAAACAACATAAATACAATTTATAAAGCATAGGATAAAACAACTTAAATACAATTTAATAAAGCATAGGATAAAACAACATAAATACAATTTAATGAAACATAGGATAAACAACATAAATACAATTTAATAAAGCATAGGACAAAACAACATAAATACAATTTAATAAAGCATAGGATAAAACAACATAAATACCATTTAATGAAACATAGGATAAACAAAATAAATACAATTTAATAAAGCATAGGACAAAACAACATAAATACAATTTAATAAAGCATATGTTAAAACAACATGAATACAATTTAATAAAGCATAAGATAAAACAACATGAATATAATTTAGTAAAGCATAAGATAAAACAACATGAATACAATTTAATAAAGCATAGGTTAAAACAACTTAAATACAATTTAAGAAAGCATACAATAAAACTACATAAATACATTTTAATAAAGCATAGGATAAAACAACATAAATACAATTTAATAAAGCATAGGTTAAAACAACATAAATACAATTTAATAAAGCATAGGACAAAACAACATAAATACAATTTAATAAAGCATAGGATAAAACAACATAAATACAATTTATAAAGCATAGGATAAAACAACTTAAATACAAATTAATAAAGCATAGGATAAAACAACATAAATACAATTTAATAAAGCATAGGATAAAACAACATAAATACAATTTAATAAAGCATAGGTTAAAACAACATAAATACAATTTAATAAAGCATAGGATAAAACAACATAAATACAATTTAATAAAGCATAGGATAAAACAACATAAATAAAATTTAATAAAGCATAGGTTAAAACAACATAAATACAATTTAATAAAGCATAGGATAAAACCACAGAAATACAATTTAATAAAGCATAGGATAAAACAACATAAATACAATTTAATAAAGCATAGGACAAAACAACATAAATACAATTTAATAAAGCATAGGATAAAACAACATAAATACAATTTAATGAAACATAGGATAAACAAAATAAATACAATTTAATAAAGCATAGGACAAAACAACATAAATACAATTTAATAAAGCATATGTTAAAACAACATGAATACAATTTAATAAAGCATAAGATAAAACAACATGAATATAATTTAGTAAAGCATAAGATAAAACAACATGAATACAATTTAATAAAGCATAGGTTAAAACAACTTAAATACAATTTAAGAAAGCATAGGATAAAACAACATAAATACCATTTAATGAAACATAGGATAAACAAAATAAATACAATTTAATAAAGCATAGGACAAAACAACATAAATACAATTTAATAAAGCATAGGATAAAACAACATAAATACAATTTAATGAAACATAGGATAAACAAAATAAATACAATTTAATAAAGCATAGGACAAAACAACATAAATACAATTTAATAAAGCATAAGATAAAACAACATGAATATAATTTAGTAAAGCATAAGATAAAACAACATGAATACAATTTAATAAAGCATAGGTTAAAACAACTTAAATACAATTTAAGAAAGCATAGGATAAAACTACATAAATACATTTTAATAAAGCATAGGATAAAACAACATAAATACAATTTAATAAAGCATAGGTTAAAACAACATAAATACAATTTAATAAAGCATAGGACAAAACAACATAAATACAATTTAATAAAGCATAGGATAAAACAACATAAATACAATTTATAAAGCATAGGATAAAACAACTTAAATACAATTTAATAAAGCATAGGATAAAACAACATAAATACAATTTAATGAAACATAGGATAAACAACATAAATACAATTTAATAAAGCATAGGACAAAACAACATAAATACAATTTAATAAAGCATAGGATAAAACAACATAAATACCATTTAATGAAACATAGGATAAACAAAATAAATACAATTTAATAAAGCATAGGATAAAACAAATTAAATACAATTTAATAAAGCATAGGATAAAACAACATGAATTCAATTTAATAAAGCATAGGATAAAACAACATGAATTCAATTTAATAAAGCATAGGATAAAACAACATAAATACAATTTAATAAAGCATAGGATAAAACAACATAAATACAATTTAATAAAGCATAGGATAAAACAACATAAATACAATTTAATAAAGCATAGGATAAAACAACATAAATACAATGTAATAAAGCATAGTTTAAAACAACATAAATACAATTTAATAAAGCGTAGGATAAAACCACAGAAATACAATTTAATAAAGCATAGGATAAAACAACATAAATACAATTTAATAAAGCATAGGACAAAACAACATAAATACAATTTAATAAAGCATAGGACAAAACAACATAAATACAATTTAATAAAGCATAAGATAAAACAACATGAATATAATTTAGTAAAGCATAAGATAAAACAACATGAATACAATTTAATAAAGCATAGGTTAAAACAACATAAATACAATTTAAGAAAGCATAGGATAAAACAACATAAATACAATTTAATAAAGCATAGGCTAAAACTACATAAATACAATTTAATAAAGCATAGGATAAAACAAATTAAATACAATTTAATAAAGCATAGGATAAAACAACATAAATTCAATTTAATAAAGCATAGAATAAAACAACATAAATACAATTTAATAAAGCATAGGATAAAACAACATAAATACAATTTAATAAAGCATAAGATAAAACAACATGAATACAATTTAATAAAGCATAGGTTAAAACAACATAAATACAATTTAATAAAGCATAGGATAAAACAACATAAATACAATTTAATAAAGCATAGGATAAAACAACATAAATACAATTTAATGAAACATAGGATAAACAACATAAATACAATTTAATAAAGCATAGGACAAAACAACATAAATACAATTTAATAAAGCATAGGATAAAACAACATAAATACCATTTAATGAAACATAGGATAAACAAAATAAATACAATTTAATAAATCATAGGACAAAACAACATAAATACAATTTAATAAAGCATATGTTAAAACAACATGAATACAATTTAATAAAGCATAAGATAAAACAACATGAATATAATTTAGTAAAGCATAAGATAAAACAACATGAATACAATTTAATAAAGCATAGGTTAAAACAACTTAAATACAATTTAAGAAAGCATAGGATAAAACTACATAAATACATTTTAATAAAGCATAGGATAAAACAACATAAATACAATTTAATAAAGCATAGGTTAAAACAACATAAATACAATTTAATAAAGCATAGGACAAAACAACATAAATACAATTTAATAAAGCATAGGATAAAACAACATAAATACAATTTATAAAGCATAGGATAAAACAACTTAAATACAATTTAATAAAGCATAGGATAAAACAACATAAATACAATTTAATGAAACATAGGATAAACAACATAAATACAATTTAATAAAGCATAGGACAAAACAGCATAAATACAATTTAATAAAGCATAGGATAAAACAACATAAATACCATTTAATGAAACATAGGATAAACAAAATAAATACAATTTAATAAAGGATAGGACAAAACAACATAAATACAATTTAATAAAGCATATGTTAAAACAACATGAATACAATTTAATAAAGCATAAGATAAAACAACATGAATATAATTTAGTAAAGCATAAGATAAAACAACATGAATACAATTTAATAAAGCATAGGTTAAAACAACTTAAATACAATTTAAGAAAGCATAGGATAAAACTACATAAATACATTTTAATAAAGCATAGGATAAAACAACATAAATACAATTTAATAAAGCATAGGTTAAAACAACATAAATACAATTTAATAAAGCATAGGACAAAACAACATAAATACAATTTAATAAAGCATAGGATAAAACAACATAAATACAATTTATAAAGCATAGGATAAAACAACTTAAATACAATTTAATAATGCATAGGATAAAACAACATAAATACAATTTAATGAAACATAGGATAAACAACATAAATACAATTTAATAAAGCATAGGACAAAACAACATAAATACAATTTAATAAAGCATAGGATAAAACAACATAAATGCCATTTAATGAAACATAGGATAAACAAAATAAATACAATTTAATAAAGCATAGGACAAAACAACATAAATACAATTTAATAAAGCATATGTTAAAACAACATGAATACAATTTAATAAAGCATAAGATAAAACAACATGAATATAATTTAGTAAAGCATAAGATAAAACAACATGAATACAATTTAATAAAGCATAGGTTAAAACAACTTAAATACAATTTAAGAAAGCATAGGATAAAACTACATAAATACATTTTAATAAAGCATAGGATAAAACAACATAAATACAATTTAATAAAGCATAGGTTAAAACAACATAAATACAATTTAATAAAGCATAGTTTAAAACAACATAAATACAATTTAATAAAGCATAGTTTAAAACAACATAAATACAATTTAATAAAACATTAGATAAAACAACATGAATATAATTTAGTAAAGCATAAGATAAAACAACATGAATACAATTTAATAAAGCATAGGATAAAACAACATAAATAAAATTTAATAAAGCATAGGTTAAAACAACATAAATCCAATTTAATAAAGCATAGTTTAAAACAACATAAATGCAATTTAATAAAGCATAGTTTAAAACAACATAAATACAATTTAATAAAGCATAGGATAAAACCACAGAAATACAATTTAATAAAGCATAAGATAAAACAACATGAATATAATTTAGTAAATCATAAGATAAAACAACATGAATACAATTTAATAAAGCATAGGTTAAAACAACATAAATACCATTTAATGAAACATAGGATAAACAAAATAAATACAATTTAATAAATCATAGGACAAAACAACATAAATACAATTTAATAAAGCATATGTTAAAACAACATGAATACAATTTAATAAAGCATAAGATAAAACAACATGAATATAATTTAGTAAAGCATAAGATAAAACAACATGAATACAATTTAATAAAGCATAGGTTAAAACAACTTAAATACAATTTAAGAAAGCATAGGATAAAACTACATAAATACATTTTAATAAAGCATAGGATAAAACAACATAAATACAATTTAATAAAGCATAGGTTAAAACAACATAAATACAATTTAATAAAGCATAGGACAAAACAACATAAATACAATTTAATAAAGCATAGGATAAAACAACATAAATACAATTTATAAAGCATAGGATAAAACAACTTAAATACAATTTAATAAAGCATAGGATAAAACAACATAAATACAATTTAATGAAACATAGGATAAACAACATAAATACAATTTAATAAAGCATAGGACAAAACAGCATAAATACAATTTAATAAAGCATAGGATAAAACAACATAAATACCATTTAATGAAACATAGGATAAACAAAATAAATACAATTTAATAAAGGATAGGACAAAACAACATAAATACAATTTAATAAAGCATATGTTAAAACAACATGAATACAATTTAATAAAGCATAAGATAAAACAACATGAATATAATTTAGTAAAGCATAAGATAAAACAACATGAATACAATTTAATAAAGCATAGGTTAAAACAACTTAAATACAATTTAAGAAAGCATAGGATAAAACTACATAAATACATTTTAATAAAGCATAGGATAAAACAACATAAATACAATTTAATAAAGCATAGGTTAAAACAACATAAATACAATTTAATAAAGCATAGGACAAAACAACATAAATACAATTTAATAAAGCATAGGATAAAACAACATAAATACAATTTATAAAGCATAGGATAAAACAACTTAAATACAATTTAATAATGCATAGGATAAAACAACATAAATACAATTTAATGAAACATAGGATAAACAACATAAATACAATTTAATAAAGCATAGGACAAAACAACATAAATACAATTTAATAAAGCATAGGATAAAACAACATAAATGCCATTTAATGAAACATAGGATAAACAAAATAAATACAATTTAATAAAGCATAGGACAAAACAACATAAATACAATTTAATAAAGCATATGTTAAAACAACATGAATACAATTTAATAAAGCATAAGATAAAACAACATGAATATAATTTAGTAAAGCATAAGATAAAACAACATGAATACAATTTAATAAAGCATAGGTTAAAACAACTTAAATACAATTTAAGAAAGCATAGGATAAAACTACATAAATACATTTTAATAAAGCATAGGATAAAACAACATAAATACAATTTAATAAAGCATAGGTTAAAACAACATAAATACAATTTAATAAAGCATAGTTTAAAACAACATAAATACAATTTAATAAAGCATAGTTTAAAACAACATAAATACAATTTAATAAAACATTAGATAAAACAACATGAATATAATTTAGTAAAGCATAAGATAAAACAACATGAATACAATTTAATAAAGCATAGGATAAAACAACATAAATAAAATTTAATAAAGCATAGGTTAAAACAACGTAAATCCAATTTAATAAAGCATAGTTTAAAACAACATAAATGCAATTTAATAAAGCATAGTTTAAAACAACATAAATACAATTTAATAAAGCATAGGATAAAACCACAGAAATACAATTTAATAAAGCATAAGATAAAACAACATGAATATAATTTAGTAAATCATAAGATAAAACAACATGAATACAATTTAATAAAGCATAGGTTAAAACACCATAAATACAATTCAAGAAAGCATAGGATAAAACTACATAAATACATTTTAATAAAGCATAGGATAAAACAACATAAATACAATTTAATAAAGCATAGGACAAAACAACAAAAATACAATTTAATAAAGCATAGGATAAAACAACATAAATACAATTTATAAAGCATAGGATAAAACAACATAAATACAATTTAATAAAGCATAGGATAAAACAACATAAATACAATTTAATCAAGCATAGGCTAAAACAACATAAATACAATTTAATAAAGCATAGGATAAAACAACATAAATACAATTTATAAATCATAGGATAAAACAACATAAATACAAATTAATAAAGCATAGGATAAAACAACATAAATACAATTTAATCAAGCATAGGCTAAAACAACATAAATACACTTTAATAAAGCATAGGATAAAACAAATTAAATACAATTTAATAAAGCATAGGATAAAATAACATAAATTCAATTTAATAAAGCATAGGATAAAACAACATAAATACAATTTAATAAAGCATAGGATAAAACAACATAAATACAATTTAATAAAGCATAAGATAAAACAACATGAATACAATTTAATAAAGCATAGGATAAAACAACGTAAATACTTTTTAATAAAGCATAGGATAAAACCACATAAATACAATTTAATAAAGCATAGGATAAAACAACATAAATAAAATTTAATAAAGCACAGGATAAAACAACATAAATAAAATTTAATAAAGCATAGGATAAAACAACATAAATAAAATTTAATAAAGCATAGGATAAAACAACGTAAATACAATTTAATAAAGCATAGGATAAAACAACATAAATAAAATTTAATAAAGCATAGGATAAAACAACATAAATACAATTTAATAAAGCATAGGTTAAAACAACATAAATACAATTCAAGAAAGCATAGGATAAAACTACATAAATACATTTTAATAAAGCATAGGATAAAACAACATAAATACAATTTCATAAAGCATAGGTTAAAACAACATAAATGCAATTTAATAAAGCATAGGACAAAACAACAAAAATACAATTTAATAAAGCATAGGATAAAACAACATAAATACAATTTATAAAGCATAGGATAAAACAACATAAATACAATTTAATAAAGCATAGGATAAAACAACATAAATACAATTTAATAAAGCATAAGATAAAACAACATGAATACAATTTAATAAAGCATAGGATAAAACAACGTAAATACTTTTTAATAAAGCATAGGATAAAACCACATAAATACAATTTAATAAAGCATAGGATAAAACAACATAAATAAAATTTAATAAAGCACAGGATAAAACAACATAAATAAAATTTAATAAAGCATAGGATAAAACAACATAAATAAAATTTAATAAAGCATAGGATAAAACAACGTAAATACAATTTAATAAAGCATAGGATAAAACAACATAAATAAAATTTAATAAAGCATAGGATACAACAACATAAATACAATTTAATAAAGCATAGGTTAAAACAACATAAATACAATTCAAGAAAGCATAGGATAAAACTACATAAATACATTTTAATAAAGCATAGGATAAAACAACATAAATACAATTTCATAAAGCATAGGTTAAAACAACATAAATGCAATTTAATAAAGCATAGGACAAAACAACAAAAATACAATTTAATAAAGCATAGGATAAAACAACATAAATACAATTTATAAAGCATAGGATAAAACAACATAAATACAATTTAATAAAGCATAGGATAAAACAACATAAATACAATTTAATCAAGCATAGGCTAAAACAACATAAATACAATTTAATAAAGCATAGGATAAAACAACATAAATACAATTTATAAAGCATAGGATAAAACAACATAAATACAATTTAATAAAGCATAGGATAAAACAACATAAATACAATTTAATCAAGCATAGGCTAAAACAACATAAATACACTTTAATAAAGCATAGGATAAAACAAATTAAATACAATTTAATAAAGCATACGATAAAATAACATAAATTCAATTTAATAAAGCATAGGATAAAACAACATAAATACAATTTAATAAAGCATAGGATAAAACAACATAAATACAATTTAATAAAGCTTAAGATAAAACAACATAAATTCAATTTAATAAAGCATAGGATAAAACAACATAAATACTATTTAATAAAGCATAGGATAAAACCACAGAAATACAATTTAATAAAGCATAGGATAAAACAACATAAATACAATTTAATAAAGCATAGGACAAAACAACATAAATACAATTTAATAACGCAAAGGATAAAACAACATAAATAAAATTTAATGAAACATAGGATAAACAACATAAATACAATTTAATGAAGCATAGGACAAAACAACATAAATACAATTTAATAAAGCATATGTTAAAACAACATAAATACAATTTAATAAAGCATAGTTTAAAACAACATAAATACAATTTAATAAAGCATAGTTTAAAACAACATAAATACAATTTAATAAAGCATAGTTTAAAACAACATAAATACAATTTAATAAAGCATAGTTTAAAACAACATAAATACAATTTAATAAAGCATAGTTTAAAACAACATAAATACAATTTAATAAAGCATAGTTTAAAACAACATAAATACAATTTAATAAAGCATAGTTTAAAACAACATAAATACAATTTAATAAAGCATTAGATAAAACAACATGAATATAATTTAGTAAAGTATAAGATAAAACAACATGAATACAATTTAATAAAGCATTAGATAAAACAACATGAATATAATTTAGTAAAGCATAAGATAAAACAACATGAATACAATTTAATAAAGCATAGGATAAAACAACATAAATAAAATTTAAAGCATAGGTTAAAACAACATAAATACAATTTAATAAAGCATAGTTTAAAACAACATAAATACAATTTAATAAAGCATAGGATAAAACCACAGAAATGCAATTTCATAGAATCATAGAATCTTAGAATGGTAGAGTTGGAAGGGACCTCCTGGGTCATCTGGTCCAACCCCCTGCTCAAAGCAGGATTCACTAAATCATCTCAGACAGATGTCTGTCCAGCCTCTGTTTGAAGACATCCATTGAAGGGGAACTCACCACCTCTCGTGGCAGCCTGTTCCACTCATTAATCACCCTAACTGTCAAAAAGTTTTTTCTAATATCTAATCTGTGTCTCCTCCCATTTAGTTTCATCCCATTGCTTCTAGTCTTTCCTTGTGCAAATGAGAATAAAGATGATCCTTCTACAATGTGACAGCCCTTGACATATTTGTAGACAGCTATTAAGTCTCCTCTCAGTCTTCTTTTTTGCAAGCTAAACATTCCCAAATCCTGCAACCGTTCCTCATAGGACATGGTTTGCAGACCAGTCACCATTCTGGTCGCTCTTCTCTGAACTTGCTCCAGTTTGTCTATGTCTTTTTTAAAATGTGGTGCCCAAAACTGTACACAGTATTCCAGATGAGGTCTGACCAAAGAGGAGTAAAGACCGATAATGACTTCACGTGATCTAGACTGTATGCTTCTGTTAATACATCCCAGAATTGTATTTGCCTTTTTTGCTGCTGCATCACACTGTTGGCTCATGTTCAGTCTATGATCTATTAGTATACCTAAGTCTTTTTCACATGTACTGTTGCTTAGCTCTATTCCTCCCATTCTGTATATGCTTTTTTCATTTTTATTGCCCAGATGTAGTACTTTGCATTTTTCCCTGTTAAAAACCATTCTGTTGGTTGCTGCCCACTGCTCCAGTTTATTTAGGTCTTTTTGAATCCTCTCTCTCTCTTCTCTAGTATTAGCTATCCCTCCTAGCTTTGTGTCATCAGCAAATTTAATCAGTTTACCCTGAATTCCTTCATCTAAATCATTGATAAAGATGTTGAACAATGATTTAATAAAGCATAGGATAAAACAACATAAATACAATTTAATAAAGCATAGGACAAAACAACATAAATACAATTTAATAAAGCATAGGATAAAACAACATAAATACAATTTAATGAAACATAGGATAAACAACATAAATACAATTTAATAAAGCATAGGACAAAACAACATAAATACAATTTAATAAAGCATAGGATAAAACAACATAAATACAATTTAATGAAACATAGGATAAACAAAATAAATACAATTTAATAAAGCATAGGACAAAACAACATAAATACAATTTAATAAAGCATATGTTAAAACAACATGAATACAATTTAATAAAGCATAAGATAAAACAACATGAATATAATTTAGTAAAGCATAAGATAAAACAACATGAATACAATTTAATAAAGCATAGGTTAAAACAACTTAAATACAATTTAAGAAAGCATAGGATAAAACTACATAAATACATTTTAATAAAGCATAGGATAAAACAACATAAATACAATTTAATAAAGCATAGGTTAAAACAACATAAATACAATTTAATAAAGCATAGGACAAAACAACATAAATACAATTTAATAAAGCATAGGATAAAACAACATAAATACAATTTATAAAGCATAGGATAAAACAACTTAAATACAATTTAATAAAGCATAGGATAAAACAACATAAATACAATTTAATGAAACATAGGATAAACAACATAAATACAATTTAATAAAGCATAGGACAAAACAACATAAATACAATTTAATAAAGCATAGGATAAAACAACATAAATACCATTTAATGAAACATAGGATAAACAAAATAAATACAATTTAATAAAGCATAGGACAAAACAACATAAATACAATTTAATAAAGCATATGTTAAAACAACATGAATACAATTTAATAAAGCATAAGATAAAACAACATGAATATAATTTAGTAAAGCATAAGATAAAACAACATGAATACAATTTAATAAAGCATAGGTTAAAACAACTTAAATACAATTTAAGAAAGCATACAATAAAACTACATAAATACATTTTAATAAAGCATAGGATAAAACAACATAAATACAATTTAATAAAGCATAGGTTAAAACAACATAAATACAATTTAATAAAGCATAGGACAAAACAACATAAATACAATTTAATAAAGCATAGGATAAAACAACATAAATACAATTTATAAAGCATAGGATAAAACAACTTAAATACAAATTAATAAAGCATAGGATAAAACAACATAAATACAATTTAATAAAGCATAGGATAAAACAACATAAATACAATTTAATAAAGCATAGGTTAAAACAACATAAATACAATTTAATAAAGCATAGGATAAAACAACATAAATACAATTTAATAAAGCATAGGATAAAACAACATAAATAAAATTTAATAAAGCATAGGTTAAAACAACATAAATACAATTTAATAAAGCATAGGATAAAACCACAGAAATACAATTTAATAAAGCATAGGATAAAACAACATAAATACAATTTAATAAAGCATAGGACAAAACAACATAAATACAATTTAATAAAGCATAGGATAAAACAACATAAATACAATTTAATGAAACATAGGATAAACAAAATAAATACAATTTAATAAAGCATAGGACAAAACAACATAAATACAATTTAATAAAGCATATGTTAAAACAACATGAATACAATTTAATAAAGCATAAGATAAAACAACATGAATATAATTTAGTAAAGCATAAGATAAAACAACATGAATACAATTTAATAAAGCATAGGTTAAAACAACTTAAATACAATTTAAGAAAGCATAGGATAAAACAACATAAATACCATTTAATGAAACATAGGATAAACAAAATAAATACAATTTAATAAAGCATAGGACAAAACAACATAAATACAATTTAATAAAGCATAGGATAAAACAACATAAATACAATTTAATGAAACATAGGATAAACAAAATAAATACAATTTAATAAAGCATAGGACAAAACAACATAAATACAATTTAATAAAGCATAAGATAAAACAACATGAATATAATTTAGTAAAGCATAAGATAAAACAACATGAATACAATTTAATAAAGCATAGGTTAAAACAACTTAAATACAATTTAAGAAAGCATAGGATAAAACTACATAAATACATTTTAATAAAGCATAGGATAAAACAACATAAATACAATTTAATAAAGCATAGGTTAAAACAACATAAATACAATTTAATAAAGCATAGGACAAAACAACATAAATACAATTTAATAAAGCATAGGATAAAACAACATAAATACAATTTATAAAGCATAGGATAAAACAACTTAAATACAATTTAATAAAGCATAGGATAAAACAACATAAATACAATTTAATGAAACATAGGATAAACAACATAAATACAATTTAATAAAGCATAGGACAAAACAACATAAATACAATTTAATAAAGCATAGGATAAAACAACATAAATACCATTTAATGAAACATAGGATAAACAAAATAAATACAATTTAATAAAGCATAGGATAAAACAAATTAAATACAATTTAATAAAGCATAGGATAAAACAACATGAATTCAATTTAATAAAGCATAGGATAAAACAACATGAATTCAATTTAATAAAGCATAGGATAAAACAACATGAATACAATTTAATAAAGCATAGGATAAAACAACATAAATACAATTTAATAAAGCATAGGATAAAACAACATAAATACAATTTAATAAAGCATAGGATAAAACAACATAAATACAATGTAATAAAGCATAGTTTAAAACAACATAAATACAATTTAATAAAGCATAGGATAAAACCACAGAAATACAATTTAATAAAGCATAGGATAAAACAACATAAATACAATTTAATAAAGCATAGGACAAAACAACATAAATACAATTTAATAAAGCATAGGACAAAACAACATAAATACAATTTAATAAAGCATAAGATAAAACAACATGAATATAATTTAGTAAAGCATAAGATAAAACAACATGAATACAATTTAATAAAGCATAGGTTAAAACAACATAAATACAATTTAAGAAAGCATAGGATAAAACAACATAAATACAATTTAATAAAGCATAGGCTAAAACTACATAAATACAATTTAATAAAGCATAGGATAAAACAAATTAAATACAATTTAATAAAGCATAGGATAAAACAACATAAATTCAATTTAATAAAGCATAGGATAAAACAACATAAATACAATTTAATAAAGCATAGGATAAAACAACATAAATACAATTTAATAAAGCATAAGATAAAACAACATGAATACAATTTAATAAAGCATAGGTTAAAACAACATAAATACAATTTAATAAAGCATAGGATAAAACAACATAAATACAATTTAATAAAGCATAGGATAAAACAACATAAATACAATTTAATGAAACATAGGATAAACAACATAAATACAATTTAATAAAGCATAGGACAAAACAACATAAATACAATTTAATAAAGCATAGGATAAAACAACATAAATACCATTTAATGAAACATAGGATAAACAAAATAAATACAATTTAATAAATCATAGGACAAAACAACATAAATACAATTTAATAAAGCATATGTTAAAACAACATGAATACAATTTAATAAAGCATAAGATAAAACAACATGAATATAATTTAGTAAAGCATAAGATAAAACAACATGAATACAATTTAATAAAGCATAGGTTAAAACAACTTAAATACAATTTAAGAAAGCATAGGATAAAACTACATAAATACATTTTAATAAAGCATAGGATAAAACAACATAAATACAATTTAATAAAGCATAGGTTAAAACAACATAAATACAATTTAATAAAGCATAGGACAAAACAACATAAATACAATTTAATAAAGCATAGGATAAAACAACATAAATACAATTTATAAAGCATAGGATAAAACAACTTAAATACAATTTAATAAAGCATAGGATAAAACAACATAAATACAATTTAATGAAACATAGGATAAACAACATAAATACAATTTAATAAAGCATAGGACAAAACAGCATAAATACAATTTAATAAAGCATAGGATAAAACAACATAAATACCATTTAATGAAACATAGGATAAACAAAATAAATACAATTTAATAAAGGATAGGACAAAACAACATAAATACAATTTAATAAAGCATATGTTAAAACAACATGAATACAATTTAATAAAGCATAAGATAAAACAACATGAATATAATTTAGTAAAGCATAAGATAAAACAACATGAATACAATTTAATAAAGCATAGGTTAAAACAACTTAAATACAATTTAAGAAAGCATAGGATAAAACTACATAAATACATTTTAATAAAGCATAGGATAAAACAACATAAATACAATTTAATAAAGCATAGGTTAAAACAACATAAATACAATTTAATAAAGCATAGGACAAAACAACATAAATACAATTTAATAAAGCATAGGATAAAACAACATAAATACAATTTATAAAGCATAGGATAAAACAACTTAAATACAATTTAATAATGCATAGGATAAAACAACATAAATACAATTTAATGAAACATAGGATAAACAACATAAATACAATTTAATAAAGCATAGGACAAAACAACATAAATACAATTTAATAAAGCATAGGATAAAACAACATAAATACCATTTAATGAAACATAGGATAAACAAAATAAATACAATTTAATAAAGCATAGGACAAAACAACATAAATACAATTTAATAAAGCATATGTTAAAACAACATGAATACAATTTAATAAAGCATAAGATAAAACAACATGAATATAATTTAGTAAAGCATAAGATAAAACAACATGAATACAATTTAATAAAGCATAGGTTAAAACAACTTAAATACAATTTAAGAAAGCATAGGATAAAACTACATAAATACATTTTAATAAAGCATAGGATAAAACAACATAAATACAATTTAATAAAGCATAGGTTAAAACAACATAAATACAATTTAATAAAGCATAGGACAAAACAACATAAATACAATTTAATAAAGCATAGGATAAAACAACATAAATACAATTTATAAAGCATAGGATAAAACAACTTAAATACAATTTAATAAAGCATAGGATGAAACAACATAAATACAATTTAATGAAACATAGGATAAACAACATAAATACAATTTAATAAAGCATAGGACAAAACAACATAAATACAATTTAATAAAGCATAGGATAAAACAACATAAATATCATTTAATGAAACATAGGATAAACAAAATAAATACAATTTAATAAAGCATAGGATAAAACAAATTAAATACAATTTAATAAAGCATAGGATAAAACAACATGAATTCAATTTAATAAAGCATAGGATAAAACAACATGAATTCAATTTAATAAAGCATAGGATAAAACAACATAAATACAATTTAATAAAGCATAGGATAAAACAACATAAATACAATTTAATAAAGCATAGGATAAAACAACATAAATACAATTTAATAAAGCATAGGATAAAACAACATAAATACAATGTAATAAAGCATAGTTTAAAACAACATAAATACAATTTAATAAAGCATAGGATAAAACCACAGAAATACAATTTAATAAAGCATAGGATAAAACAACATAAATACAATTTAATAAAGCATAGGACAAAACAACATAAATACAATTTAATAAAGCATAGGACAAAACAACATAAATACAATTTAATAAAGAATAAGATAAAACAACATGAATATAATTTAGTAAAGCATAAGATAAAACAACATGAATACAATTTAATAAAGCATAGGTTAAAACAACATAAATACAATTTAAGAAAGCATAGGATAAAACAACATAAATACAATTTAATAAAGCATAGGCTAAAACTACATAAATACAATTTAATAAAGCATAGGATAAAACAAATTAAATACAATTTAATAAAGCATAGGATAAAACAACATAAATTCAATTTAATAAAGCATAGGATAAAACAACATAAATACAATTTAATAAAGCATAGGATAAAACAACATAAATACAATTTAATAAAGCATAAGATAAAACAACATGAATACAATTTAATAAAGCATAGGTTAAAACAACATAAATACAATTTAATAAAGCATAGGATAAAACAACATAAATACAATTTAATAAAGCATAGGATAAAACAACATAAATACAATTTAATGAAACATAGGATAAACAACATAAATACAATTTAATAAAGCATAGGACAAAACAACATAAATACAATTTAATAAAGCATAGGATAAAACAACATAAATACCATTTAATGAAACATAGGATAAACAAAATAAATACAATTTAATAAAGCATAGGACAAAACAACATAAATACAATTTAATAAAGCATATGTTAAAACAACATGAATACAATTTAATAAAGCATAAGATAAAACAACATGAATATAATTTAGTAAAGCATAAGATAAAACAACATGAATACAATTTAATAAAGCATAGGTTAAAACAACTTAAATACAATTTAAGAAAGCATAGGATAAAACTACATAAATACATTTTAATAAAGCATAGGATAAAACAACATAAATACAATTTAATAAAGCATAGGTTAAAACAACATAAATACAATTTAATAAAGCATAGGACAAAACAACATAAATACAATTTAATAAAGCATAGGATAAAACAACATAAATACAATTTATAAAGCATAGGATAAAACAACTTAAATACAATTTAATAAAGCATAGGATAAAACAACATAAATACAATTTAATGAAACATAGGATAAACAACATAAATACAATTTAATAAAGCATAGGACAAAACAGCATAAATACAATTTAATAAAGCATAGGATAAAACAACATAAATACCATTTAATGAAACATAGGATAAACAAAATAAATACAATTTAATAAAGGATAGGACAAAACAACATAAATACAATTTAATAAAGCATATGTTAAAACAACATGAATACAATTTAATAAAGCATAAGATAAAACAACATGAATATAATTTAGTAAAGCATAAGATAAAACAACATGAATACAATTTAATAAAGCATAGGTTAAAACAACTTAAATACAATTTAAGAAAGCATAGGATAAAACTACATAAATACATTTTAATAAAGCATAGGATAAAACAACATAAATACAATTTAATAAAGCATAGGTTAAAACAACATAAATACAATTTAATAAAGCATAGGACAAAACAACATAAATACAATTTAATAAAGCATAGGATAAAACAACATAAATACAATTTATAAAGCATAGGATAAAACAACTTAAATACAATTTAATAATGCATAGGATAAAACAACATAAATACAATTTAATGAAACATAGGATAAACAACATAAATACAATTTAATAAAGCATATGTTAAAACAACATGAATACAATTTAATAAAGCATAAGATAAAACAACATGAATATAATTTAGTAAAGCATAAGATAAAACAACATGAATACAATTTAATAAAGCATAGGTTAAAACAACTTAAATACAATTTAAGAAAGCATAGGATAAAACTACATAAATACATTTTAATAAAGCATAGGATAAAACAACATAAATACAATTTAATAAAGCATAGGTTAAAACAACATAAATACAATTTAATAAAGCATAGGACAAAACAACATAAATACAATTTAATAAAGCATAGGATAAAACAACATAAATACAATTTATAAAGCATAGGATAAAACAACTTAAATACAATTTAATAAAGCATAGGATGAAACAACATAAATACAATTTAATGAAACATAGGATAAACAACATAAATACAATTTAATAAAGCATAGGACAAAACAACATAAATACAATTTAATAAAGCATAGGATAAAACAACATAAATACCATTTAATGAAACATAGGATAAACAAAATAAATACAATTTAATAAAGCATAGGATAAAACAAATTAAATACAATTTAATAAAGCATAGGATAAAACAACATGAATTCAATTTAATAAAGCATAGGATAAAACAACATGAATTCAATTTAATAAAGCATAGGATAAAACAACATAAATACAATTTAATAAAGCATAGGATAAAACAACATAAATACAATTTAATAAAGCATAGGATAAAACAACATAAATACAATTTAATAAAGCATAGGATAAAACAACATAAATACAATGTAATAAAGCATAGTTTAAAACAACATAAATACAATTTAATAAAGCATAGGATAAAACCACAGAAATACAATTTAATAAAGCATAGGATAAAACAACATAAATACAATTTAATAAAGCATAGGACAAAACAACATAAATACAATTTAATAAAGCATAGGACAAAACAACATAAATACAATTTAATAAAGCATAAGATAAAACAACATGAATATAATTTAGTAAAGCATAAGATAAAACAACATGAATACAATTTAATAAAGCATAGGTTAAAACAACATAAATACAATTTAAGAAAGCATAGGATAAAACAACATAAATACAATTTAATAAAGCATAGGCTAAAACAAATTAAATACAATTTAATAAAGCATAGGATAAAACAAATTAAATACAATTTAATAAAGCATAGGATAAAACACCATAAATTCAATTTAATAAAGCATAGGATAAAACAACATAAATACAATTTAATAAAGCATAGGATAAAACAACATAAATACAATTTAATAAAGCATAAGATAAAACAACATGAATACAATTTAATAAAGCATAGGTTAAAACAACATAAATACAATTTAATAAAGCATAGGATAAAACAACATAAATACAATTTAATAAAGCATAGGATAAAACAACATAAATACAATTTAATGAAACATAGGATAAACAACATAAATACAATTTAATAAAGCATAGGACAAAACAACATAAATACAATTTAATAAAGCATAGGACAAAACAACATAAATACAATTTATAAAGCATAGGATAAAACAACTTAAATACAATTTAATAAAGCATAGGATAAAACAACATAAATACAATTTATAAAGCATAGGATAAAACAACTTAAATACAATTTAATAAAGCATAGGACAAAACAACATAAATACAATTTAATAAAGCATATGTTAAAACAACATGAATACAATTTAATAAAGCATAAGATAAAACAACATGAATATAATTTAGTAAAGCATAAGATAAAACAACATGAATACAATTTAATAAAGCATAGGTTAAAACAACTTAAATACAATTTAAGAAAGCATAGGATAAAACTACATAAATACATTTTAATAAAGCATAGGATAAAACAACATAAATACAATTTAATAAAGCATAGGTTAAAACAACATAAATACAATTTAATAAAGCATAGGACAAAACAACATAAATACAATTTAATAAAGCATAGGATAAAACAACATAAATACAATTTATAAAGCATAGGATAAAACAACTTAAATACAATTTAATAAAGCATAGGATAAAACAACATAAATACAATTTAATAAAGCATAGGTTAAAACAACATAAATACAATTTAATAAAGCATAGGATAAAACAACATAAATACAATTTAATAAAGCATAGGATAAAACAACATAAATAAAATTTAATAAAGCATAGGTTAAAACAACATAAATACAATTTAATAAAGCATAGGATAAAACCACAGAAATACAATTTAATAAAGCATAGGATAAAACAACATAAATACAATTTAATAAAGCATAGGACAAAACAACATAAATACAATTTCATAAAGCATAGGATAAAACAACATAAATACAATTTAATGAAACATAGGATAAAACCACATAAATACAATTTAATAAAGCATAGGCTAAAACAGCATAAATACACTTTAATAAAGCATAGAATAAAACAAATTAAATACAATTTAATAAAGCATAGGATAAAACAACATGAATTCAATTTAATAAAGCATAGGATAAAACAACATGAATTCAATTTAATAAAGCATAGGATAAAACAACATAAATACAATTTAATAAAGCATAGGATAAAACAACATAAATACAATTTAATAAAGCATTAGATAAAACAACATGAATACAATTTAATAAAGCATAGGTTAAAACAACATAAATACAATTTAATAAAGCATAGGATAAAACAACATAAATACAATTTAATAAAGCATAGGTTAAAACAACATAAATACAATTTAATAAAGCATAGGATAAAACAACATAAATACAATTTAATAAAGCATAGGATAAAACAACATAAATACAATGTAATAAAGCATAGTTTAAAACAACATAAATACAATTTAATAAAGCATAGGATAAAACCACAGAAATACAATTTAATAAAGCATAGGATAAAACAACATAAATACAATTTAATAAAGCATAGGACAAAACAACATAAATACAATTTAATAAAGCATAGGACAAAACAACATAAATACAATTTAATAAAGCATATGTTAAAACAACATGAATACAATTTAATAAAGCATAAGATAAAACAACATGAATATAATTTAGTAAAGCATAAGATAAAACAACATGAATACAATTTAATAAAGCATAGGTTAAAACAACTTAAATACAATTTAAGAAAGCATAGGATAAAACTACATAAATAAATTTTAATAAAGCATAGGATAAAACAACATAAATACAATTTAATAAAGCATAGGTTAAAACAACATAAATACAATTTAATAAAGCATAGGACAAAACAACATAAATACAATTTAATAAAGCATAGGATAAAACAACATAAATACAATTTATAAAGCATAGGATAAAACAACTTAAATACAATTTAATAAAGCATAGGATAAAACAACATAAATACAATTTAATAAAGCATAGGATAAAACAAAATAAATACAATTTAATAAAGCATAGGTTAAAACAACATAAATACAATTTAATAAAGCATAGGATAAAACAACATAAATACAATTTAATAAAGCATAGGATAAAACAACATAAATAAAATTTAATAAAGCATAGGTTAAAACAACATAAATACAATTTAATAAAGCATAGGATAAAACCACAGAAATACAATTTAATAAAGCATAGGATAAAACAACATAAATACAATTTAATAAAGCATAGGACAAAACAACATAAATACAATTTCATAAAGCATAGGATAAAACAACATAAATACAATTTAATGAAACATAGGATAAACAACATAAATACAATTTAATAAAGCATATGTTAAAACAACATAAATACAATTTAATAAAGCATAAGATAAAACAACATGAATATAATTTAGTAAAGCATAAGATAAAACAACATGAATACAATTTAATAAAGCATAGGTTAAAACAACATAAATACAATTTAAGAAAGCATAGGATAAAACTACATAAATACATTTTAATAAAGCATAGGATAAAACAACATAAATACAATTTAATAAAGCATAGGATAAAACAACATAAATACAATTTAATAAAGCATATGTTAAAACAACATAAATACAATTTAATAAAGCATAAGATAAAACAACATGAATATACTTTAGTAAAGCATAAGATAAAACAACATGAATACAATTTAATAAAGCATAGGTTAAAACAACATAAATACAATTTAATAAAGCATAGGATAAAACTACATAAATACATTTTAATAAAGCATAGGATAAAACAGCATAAATACAATTTAATAAAGCATAGGATAAAACAACATAAATACAATTTAATAAAGCATAGGTTAAAACAACATAAGTACAATTTAATAAAGCATAGGACAAAACAACATAAATACAATTTAATAAAGCATAGGATAAAACAACATAAATACAATTTATAAAGCATAGGATAAAACAACTTAAATACAATTTAATAAAGCATAGGATAAAACAACATAAATACAATTTAATAAAGCATAGGATAAAACAACATAAATACAATTTAATAAAGCATAGGTTAAAACAACATAAATACAATTTAATAAAGCATAGGATAAAACAACATAAATACAATTTAATAAAGCATAGGATAAAACAACATAAATAAAATTTAATAAAGCATAGGTTAAAACAACATAAATACAATTTAATAAAGCATAGGATAAAACCACAGAAATACAATTTAATAAAGCATAGGATAAAACAACATAAATACAATTTAATAAAGCATAGGACAAAACAACATAAATACAATTTCATAAAGCATAGGATAAAACAACATAAATACAATTTAATGAAACATAGGATAAACAACATAAATACAATTTAATAAAGCATATGTTAAAACAACATAAATACAATTTAATAAAGCATAAGATAAAACAACATGAATATAATTTAGTAAAGCATAAGATAAAACAACATGAATACAATTTAATAAAGCATAGGTTAAAACAACATAAATACAATTTAAGAAAGCATAGGATAAAACTACATAAATACATTTTAATAAAGCATAGGATAAAACAACATAAATACAATTTAATAAAGCATAGGATAAAACAACATAAATACAATTTAATAAAGCATATGTTAAAACAACATAAATACAATTTAATAAAGCATAAGATAAAACAACATGAATATAATTTAGTAAAGCATAAGATAAAACAACATGAATACAATTTAATAAAGCATAGGTTAAAACAACATAAATACAATTTAAGAAAGCATAGGATAAAACTACATAAATACATTTTAATAAAGCATAGGATAAAACAACATAAATACAATTTAATAAAGCATAGGATAAAACAACATAAATACAATTTAATAAAGCATAGGTTAAAACAACATAAATACAATTTAATAAAGCATAGGACAAAACAACATAAATACAATTTAATAAAGCATAGGATAAAACAACATAAATACAATTTATAAAGCATAGGATAAAACAACTTAAATACAATTTAATAAAGCATAGGATAAAACAACATAAATACAATTTAATAAAGCATAGGATAAAACAACATAAATACAATTTAATAAAGCATAGGTTAAAACAACATAAATACAATTTAATAAAGCATAGGATAAAACAACATAAATACAATTTAATAAAGCATAGGATAAAACAACATGAATAAAATTTAATAAAGCATAGGTTAAAACAACATAAATACAATTTAATAAAGCATAGGATAAAACCACAGAAATACAATTTAATGAAGCATAGGATAAAACAACATAAATACAATTTAATAAAGCATAGGACAAAACAACATAAATACAATTTCATAAAGCATAGGATAAAACAACATAAATACAATTTAATGAAACATAGGATAAACAACATAAATACAATTTAATAAAGCATAGGACAAAACAACATAAATACAATTTAATAAAGCATACGTTAAAACAACATAAATACAATTTAATAAAGCATAAGATAAAACAACATGAATATAATTTAGTAAAGCATAAGATAAAACAACATGAATACAATTTAATAAAGCATAGGTTAAAACAACATAAATACAATTTAAGAAAGCATAGGATAAAACTACATAAATACATTTTAATAAAGCATAGGATAAAACAACATAAATACAATTTAATAAAGCATAGGATAAAAACAACATAAATAAAATTTAATAAAGCATAGGTTAAAACAACATAAATACAATTTAATAAAGCATAGGTTAAAACAACATAAATACAATTTAATAAAGCATAGGATAAAACAACATAAATACTTTTTAATAAAGCATAGGATAAAACCACATAAATACAATTTAATAAAGCATAGAATAAAACAACATAAATAAAATGTAATAAAGCATAGGTTAAAACAACATAAATACAATTTAATAAAGCGTAGGACAAAACAACATAAATACAATATAATAAAGCATAGTTTAAAACAACATAAATACAATTTAATAAAGCATATGTTAAAACAACATGAATACAATTTAATAAAGCATAAGATAAAACAACATGAATATAATTTAGTAAAGCATAAGATAAAACAACATGAATACAATTTAATAAAGCATAGGTTAAAACAACTTAAATACAATTTAAGAAAGCATAGGATAAAACTACATAAATACATTTTAATAAAGCATAGGATAAAACAACATAAATACAATTTAATAAAGCATAGGTTAAAACAACATAAATACAATTTAATAAAGCATAGGACAAAACAACATAAATACAATTTAATAAAGCATAGGATAAAACAACATAAATACAATTTATAAAGCATAGGATAAAACAACTTAAATACAATTTAATAAAGCATAGGATAAAACAACATAAATACAATTTAATAAAGCATAGGTTAAAACAACATAAATACAATTTAATAAAGCATAGGATAAAACAACATAAATACAATTTAATAAAGCATAGGATAAAACAACATAAATAAAATTTAATAAAGCATAGGTTAAAACAACATAAATACAATTTAATAAAGCATAGGATAAAACCACAGAAATACAATTTAATAAAGCATAGGATAAAACAACATAAATACAATTTAATAAAGCATAGGACAAAACAACATAAATACAATTTCATAAAGCATAGGATAAAACAACATAAATACAATTTAATGAAACATAGGATAAAACCACATAAATACAATTTAATAAAGCATAGGCTAAAACAGCATAAATACACTTTAATAAAGCATAGAATAAAACAAATTAAATACAATTTAATAAAGCATAGGATAAAACAACATGAATTCAATTTAATAAAGCATAGGATAAAACAACATGAATTCAATTTAATAAAGCATAGGATAAAACAACATAAATACAATTTAATAAAGCATAGGATAAAACAACATAAATACAATTTAATAAAGCATTAGATAAAACAACATGAATACAATTTAATAAAGCATAGGTTAAAACAACATAAATACAATTTAATAAAGCATAGGATAAAACAACATAAATACAATTTAATAAAGCATAGGTTAAAACAACATAAATACAATTTAATAAAGCATAGGATAAAACAACATAAATACAATTTAATAAAGCATAGGATAAAACAACATAAATACAATTTAATAAAGCATATGTTAAAACAACATGAATACAATTTAATAAAGCATAAGATAAAACAACATGAATATAATTTAGTAAAGCATAAGATAAAACAACATGAATACAATTTAATAAAGCATAGGTTAAAACAACATAAATACAATTTAATAAAGCATAGGATAAAACAACATAAATACAATTTAATAAAGCATAGGTTAAAACAACATAAATACAATTTAATAAAGCATAGGATAAAACAACATAAATACAATTTAATAAAGCATAGGATAAAACAACATAAATACAATGTAATAAAGCATAGTTTAAAACAACATAAATACAATTTAATAAAGCATAGGATAAAACCACAGAAATACAATTTAATAAAGCATAGGATAAAACAACATAAATACAATTTAATAAAGCATAGGACAAAACAACATAAATACAATTTAATAAAGCATAGGACAAAACAACATAAATACAATTTAATAAAGCATATGTTAAAACAACATGAATACAATTTAATAAAGCATAAGATAAAACAACATGAATATAATTTAGTAAAGCATAAGATAAAACAACATGAATACAATTTAATAAAGCATAGGTTAAAACAACTTAAATACAATTTAAGAAAGCATAGGATAAAACTACATAAATAAATTTTAATAAAGCATAGGATAAAACAACATAAATACAATTTAATAAAGCATAGGTTAAAACAACATAAATACAATTTAATAAAGCATAGGACAAAACAACATAAATACAATTTAATAAAGCATAGGATAAAACAACATAAATACAATTTATAAAGCATAGGATAAAACAACTTAAATACAATTTAATAAAGCATAGGATAAAACAACATAAATACAATTTAATAAAGCATAGGATAAAACAACATAAATACAATTTAATAAAGCATAGGTTAAAACAACATAAATACAATTTAATAAAGCATAGGATAAAACAACATAAATACAATTTAATAAAGCATAGGATAAAACAACATAAATAAAATTTAATAAAGCATAGGTTAAAACAACATAAATACAATTTAATAAAGCATAGGATAAAACCACAGAAATACAATTTAATAAAGCATAGGATAAAACAACATAAATACAATTTAATAAAGCATAGGACAAAACAACATAAATACAATTTCATAAAGCATAGGATAAAACAACATAAATACAATTTAATGAAACATAGGATAAACAACATAAATACAATTTAATAAAGCATATGTTAAAACAACATAAATACAATTTAATAAAGCATAAGATAAAACAACATGAATATAATTTAGTAAAGCATAAGATAAAACAACATGAATACAAATTAATAAAGCATAGGTTAAAACAACATAAATACAATTTAAGAAAGCATAGGATAAAACTACATAAATACATTTTAATAAAGCATAGGATAAAACAACATAAATACAATTTAATAAAGCATAGGATAAAACAACATAAATACAATTTAATAAAGCATATGTTAAAACAACATAAATACAATTTAATAAAGCATAAGATAAAACAACATGAATATAATTTAGTAAAGCATAAGATAAAACAACATGAATACAATTTAATAAAGCATAGGTTAAAACAACATAAATACAATTTAATAAAGCATAGGATAAAACTACATAAATACATTTTAATAAAGCATAGGATAAAACAGCATAAATACAATTTAATAAAGCATAGGATAAAACAACATAAATACAATTTAATAAAGCATAGGTTAAAACAACATAAGTACAATTTAATAAAGCATAGGACAAAACAACATAAATACAATTTAATAAAGCATAGGATAAAACAACATAAATACAATTTATAAAGCATAGGATAAAACAACTTAAATACAATTTAATAAAGCATAGGATAAAACAACATAAATACAATTTAATAAAGCATAGGATAAAACAACATAAATACAATTTAATAAAGCATAGGTTAAAACAACATAAATACAATTTAATAAAGCATAGGATAAAACAACATAAATACAATTTAATAAAGCATAGGATAAAACAACATAAATAAAATTTAATAAAGCATAGGTTAAAACAACATAAATACAATTTAATAAAGCATAGGATAAAACCACAGAAATACAATTTAATAAAGCATAGGATAAAACAACATAAATACAATTTAATAAAGCATAGGACAAAACAACATAAATACAATTTCATAAAGCATAGGATAAAACAACATAAATACAATTTAATGAAACATAGGATAAACAACATAAATACAATTTAATAAAGCATATGTTAAAACAACATAAATACAATTTAATAAAGCATAAGATAAAACAACATGAATATAATTTAGTAAAGCATAAGATAAAACAACATGAATACAATTTAATAAAGCATAGGTTAAAACAACATAAATACAATTTAAGAAAGCATAGGATAAAACTACATAAATACATTTTAATAAAGCATAGGATAAAACAACATAAATACAATTTAATAAAGCATAGGATAAAACAACATAAATACAATTTAATAAAGCATATGTTAAAACAACATAAATACAATTTAATAAAGCATAAGATAAAACAACATGAATATAATTTAGTAAAGCATAAGATAAAACAACATGAATACAATTTAATAAAGCATAGGTTAAAACAACATAAATACAATTTAAGAAAGCATAGGATAAAACTACATAAATACATTTTAATAAAGCATAGGATAAAACAACATAAATACAATTTAATAAAGCATAGGATAAAACAACATGAATAAAATTTAATAAAGCATAGGTTAAAACAACATAAATACAATTTAATAAAGCATAGGATAAAACCACAGAAATACAATTTAATGAAGCATAGGATAAAACAACATAAATACAATTTAATAAAGCATAGGACAAAACAACATAAATACAATTTCATAAAGCATAGGATAAAACAACATAAATACAATTTAATGAAACATAGGATAAACAACATAAATACAATTTAATAAAGCATAGGACAAAACAACATAAATACAATTTAATAAAGCATATGTTAAAACAACATAAATACAATTTAATAAAGCATAAGATAAAACAACATGAATATAATTTAGTAAAGCATAAGATAAAACAACATGAATACAATTTAATAAAGCATAGGTTAAAACAACATAAATACAATTTAAGAAAGCATAGGATAAAACTACATAAATACATTTTAATAAAGCATAGGATAAAACAACATAAATACAATTTAATAAAGCATAGGATAAAAACAACATAAATAAAATTTAATAAAGCATAGGTTAAAACAACATAAATACAATTTAATAAAGCATAGGTTAAAACAACATAAATACAATTTAATAAAGCATAGGATAAAACAACATAAATACTTTTTAATAAAGCATAGGATAAAACCACATAAATACAATTTAATAAAGCATAGAATAAAACAACATAAATAAAATTTAATAAAGCATAGGTTAAAACAACATAAATACAATTTAATAAAGCGTAGGACAAAACAACATAAATACAATATAATAAAGCATAGTTTAAAACAACATAAATACAATTTAATAAAGCATATGTTAAAACAACATGAATACAATTTAATAAAGCATAAGATAAAACAACATGAATATAATTTAGTAAAGCATAAGATAAAACAACATGAATACAATTTAATAAAGCATAGGTTAAAACAACTTAAATACAATTTAAGAAAGCATAGGATAAAACTACATAAATACATTTTAATAAAGCATAGGATAAAACAACATAAATACAATTTAATAAAGCATAGGTTAAAACAACATAAATACAATTTAATAAAGCATAGGACAAAACAACATAAATACAATTTAATAAAGCATAGGATAAAACAACATAAATACAATTTATAAAGCATAGGATAAAACAACTTAAATACAATTTAATAAAGCATAGGATAAAACAACATAAATACAATTTAATAAAGCATAGGTTAAAACAACATAAATACAATTTAATAAAGCATAGGATAAAACAACATAAATACAATTTAATAAAGCATAGGATAAAACAACATAAATAAAATTTAATAAAGCATAGGTTAAAACAACATAAATACAATTTAATAAAGCATAGGATAAAACCACAGAAATACAATTTAATAAAGCATAGGATAAAACAACATAAATACAATTTAATAAAGCATAGGACAAAACAACATAAATACAATTTCATAAAGCATAGGATAAAACAACATAAATACAATTTAATGAAACATAGGATAAAACCACATAAATACAATTTAATAAAGCATAGGCTAAAACAGCATAAATACACTTTAATAAAGCATAGAATAAAACAAATTAAATACAATTTAATAAAGCATAGGATAAAACAACATGAATTCAATTTAATAAAGCATAGGATAAAACAACATGAATTCAATTTAATAAAGCATAGGATAAAACAACATAAATACAATTTAATAAAGCATAGGATAAAACAACATAAATACAATTTAATAAAGCATTAGATAAAACAACATGAATACAATTTAATAAAGCATAGGTTAAAACAACATAAATACAATTTAATAAAGCATAGGATAAAACAACATAAATACAATTTAATAAAGCATAGGTTAAAACAACATAAATACAATTTAATAAAGCATAGGATAAAACAACATAAATACAATTTAATAAAGCATAGGATAAAACAACATAAATACAATTTAATAAAGCATATGTTAAAACAACATGAATACAATTTAATAAAGCATAAGATAAAACAACATGAATATAATTTAGTAAAGCATAAGATAAAACAACATGAATACAATTTAATAAAGCATAGGTTAAAACAACTTAAATACAATTTAAGAAAGCATAGGATAAAACTACATAAATGCATTTTAATAAAGCATAGGATAAAACAACATAAATACAATTTAATAAAGCATAGGTTAAAACAACATAAATACAATTTAATAAAGCATAGGACAAAACAACATAAATACAATTTAATAAAGCATAGGATAAAACAACATAAATAAAATTTAATAAAGCATAGGTTAAAACAACATAAATACAATTTAATAAAGCATAGGATAAAACCACAGAAATACAATTTAATAAAGCATAGGATAAAACAACATAAATACAATTTAATAAAGCATAGGACAAAACAACATAAATACAATTTCATAAAGCATAAGATAAAACAACATAAATACAATTTAATGAAACATAGGATAAACAACATAAATACAATTTAATAAAGCATAGGACAAAACAACATAAATACAATTTAATAAAGCATATGTTAAAACAACATAAATACAATTTAATAAAGCATAAGATACAACAACATGAATATAATTTAGTAAAGCATAAGATAAAACAACATGAATACAATTTAATAAAGCATAGGTTAAAACAACATAAATACAATTTAAGAAAGCATAGGATAAAACTACATAAATACATTTTAATAAAGCATAGGATAAAACAACATAAATACAATTTAATAAAGCATAGGATAAAAACAACATAAATAAAATTTAATAAAGCATAGGTTAAAACAACATAAATACAATTTAATAAAGCATAGGTTAAAACAACATAAATACAATTTAATAAAGCATAGGATAAAACAACATAAATACTTTTTAATAAAGCATAGGATAAAACCACATAAATACAATTTAATAAAGCATAGAATAAAACAACATAAATAAAATTTAATAAAGCATAGGTTAAAACAACATAAATACAATTTAATAAAGCGTAGGACAAAACAACATAAATACAATGTAATAAAGCATAGTTTAAAACAACATAAATACAATTTAATAAACCATAGGATAAAACCACATAAATACAATTTAATAAAGCATAGGCTAAAACAGCATAAATACACTTTAATAAAGCATAGGATAAAACAAATTAAATACAATTTAATAAAGCATAGGATAAAACAACATGAATTCAATTTAATAAAGCATAGGATAAAACAACATGAATTCAATTTAATAAAGCATAGGATAAAACAACATAAATACAATTTAATAAAGCATAGGATAAAACAACAAAAATACAATTTAATAAAGCATAGGATAAAACAACATAAATACAATGTAATAAAGCATAGTTTAAAACAACATAAATACAATTTAATAAAGCATAGGATAAAACCACAGAAATACAATTTAATAAAGCATAGGATAAAACAACATAAATACAATTTAATAAAGCATAGGACAAAACAACATAAATACAATTTAATAAAGCATAGGACAAAACAACATAAATACAATTTAATAAAGCATAAGATAAAACAACATGAATATAATTTAGTAAAGCATAAGATAAAACAACATGAATACAATTTAATAAAGCATAGGTTAAAACAACATAAATACAATTTAAGAAAGCATAGGATAAAACAACATAAATACAATTTAATAAAGCATAGGCTAAAACAAATTAAATACAATTTAATAAAGCATAGGATAAAACAAATTAAATACAATTTAATAAAGCATAGGATAAAACACCATAAATTCAATTTAATAAAGCATAGGATAAAACAACATAAATACAATTTAATAAAGCATAGGATAAAACAACATAAATACAATTTAATAAAGCATAAGATAAAACAACATGAATACAATTTAATAAAGCATAGGTTAAAACAACATAAATACAATTTAATAAAGCATAGGATAAAACAACATAAATACAATTTAATAAAGCATAGGATAAAACAACATAAATACAATTTAATGAAACATAGGATAAACAACATAAATACAATTTAATAAAGCATAGGACAAAACAACATAAATACAATTTAATAAAGCATAGGATAAAACAACATAAATACCATTTAATGAAACATAGGATAAACAAAATAAATACAATTTAATAAAGCATAGGACAAAACAACATAAATACAATTTAATAAAGCATATGTTAAAACAACATGAATACAATTTAATAAAGCATAAGATAAAACAACATGAATATAATTTAGTAAAGCATAAGATAAAACAACATGAATACAATTTAATAAAGCATAGGTTAAAACAACTTAAATACAATTTAAGAAAGCATAGGATAAAACTACATAAATACATTTTAATAAAGCATAGGATAAAACAACATAAATACAATTTAATAAAGCATAGGTTAAAACAACATAAATACAATTTAATAAAGCATAGGACAAAACAACATAAATACAATTTAATAAAGCATAGGATAAAACAACATAAATACAATTTATAAAGCATAGGATAAAACAACTTAAATACAATTTAATAAAGCATAGGATAAAACAACATAAATACAATTTAATGAAACATAGGATAAACAACATAAATACAATTTAATAAAGCATAGGACAAAACAACATAAATACAATTTAATAAAGCATAGGATAAAACAACATAAATACCATTTAATGAAACATAGGATAAACAAAATAAATACAATTTAATAAAGCATAGGACAAAACAACATAAATACAATTTAATAAAGCATATGTTAAAACAACATGAATACAATTTAATAAAGCATAAGATAAAACAACATGAATATAATTTAGTAAAGCATAAGATAAAACAACATGAATACAATTTAATAAAGCATAGGTTAAAACAACTTAAATACAATTTAAGAAAGCATAGGATAAAACTACATAAATACATTTTAATAAAGCATAGGATAAAACAACATAAATACAATTTAATAAAGCATAGGTTAAAACAACATAAATACAATTTAATAAAGCATAGGACAAAACAACATAAATACAATTTAATAAAGCATAGGATAAAACAACATAAATACAATTTATAAAGCATAGGATAAAACAACTTAAATACAATTTAATAAAGCATAGGATAAAACAACATAAATACAATTTAATGAAACATAGCATAAACAACATAAATACAATTTAATAAAGCATAGGACAAAACAACATAAATACAATTTAATAAAGCATAGGATAAAACAACATAAATACAATTTAATAAAGCATAGGATAAAAACAACATAAATAAAATTTAATAAAGCATAGGTTAAAACAACATAAATACAATTTAATAAAGCATAGGTTAAAACAACATAAATACAATTTAATAAAGCATAGGATAAAACAACATAAATACTTTTTAATAAAGCATAGGATAAAACCACATAAATACAATTTAATAAAGCATAGAATAAAACAACATAAATAAAATTTAATAAAGCATAGGTTAAAACAACATAAATACAATTTAATAAAGCGTAGGACAAAACAACATAAATACAATGTAATAAAGCATAGTTTAAAACAACATAAATACAATTTAATAAACCATAGGATAAAACCACATAAATACAATTTAATAAAGCATAGGCTAAAACAGCATAAATACACTTTAATAAAGCATAGGATAAAACAAATTAAATACAATTTAATAAAGCATAGGATAAAACAACATGAATTCAATTTAATAAAGCATAGGATAAAACAACATGAATTCAATTTAATAAAGCATAGGATAAAACAACATAAATACAATTTAATAAAGCATAGGATAAAACAACAAAAATACAATTTAATAAAGCATAGGATAAAACAACATAAATACAATTTAATAAAGCATAGGATAAAACAACATAAATACAATGTAATAAAGCATAGTTTAAAACAACATAAATACAATTTAATAAAGCATAGGATAAAACCACAGAAATACAATTTAATAAAGCATAGGATAAAACAACATAAATACAATTTAATAAAGCATAGGACAAAACAACATAAATACAATTTAATAAAGCATAGGACAAAACAACATAAATACAATTTAATAAAGCATAAGATAAAACAACATGAATATAATTTAGTAAAGCATAAGATAAAACAACATGAATACAATTTAATAAAGCATAGGTTAAAACAACATAAATACAATTTAAGAAAGCATAGGATAAAACAACATAAATACAATTTAATAAAGCATAGGCTAAAACAAATTAAATACAATTTAATAAAGCATAGGATAAAACAAATTAAATACAATTTAATAAAGCATAGGATAAAACACCATAAATTCAATTTAATAAAGCATAGGATAAAACAACATAAATACAATTTAATAAAGCATAGGATAAAACAACATAAATACAATTTAATAAAGCATAAGATAAAACAACATGAATACAATTTAATAAAGCATAGGTTAAAACAACATAAATACAATTTAATAAAGCATAGGATAAAACAACATAAATACAATTTAATAAAGCATAGGATAAAACAACATAAATACAATTTAATGAAACATAGGATAAACAACATAAATACAATTTAATAAAGCATAGGACAAAACAACATAAATACAATTTAATAAAGCATAGGATAAAACAACATAAATACCATTTAATGAAACATAGGATAAACAAAATAAATACAATTTAATAAAGCATAGGACAAAACAACATAAATACAATTTAATAAAGCATATGTTAAAACAACATGAATACAATTTAATAAAGCATAAGATAAAACAACATGAATATAATTTAGTAAAGCATAAGATAAAACAACATGAATACAATTTAATAAAGCATAGGTTAAAACAACTTAAATACAATTTAAGAAAGCATAGGATAAAACTACATAAATACATTTTAATAAAGCATAGGATAAAACAACATAAATACAATTTAATAAAGCATAGGTTAAAACAACATAAATACAATTTAATAAAGCATAGGACAAAACAACATAAATACAATTTAATAAAGCATAGGATAAAACAACATAAATACAATTTATAAAGCATAGGATAAAACAACTTAAATACAATTTAATAAAGCATAGGATAAAACAACATAAATACAATTTAATGAAACATAGGATAAACAACATAAATACAATTTAATAAAGCATAGGACAAAACAACATAAATACAATTTAATAAAGCATAGGATAAAACAACATAAATACCATTTAATGAAACATAGGATAAACAAAATAAATACAATTTAATAAAGCATAGGACAAAACAACATAAATACAATTTAATAAAGCATATGTTAAAACAACATGAATACAATTTAATAAAGCATAAGATAAAACAACATGAATATAATTTAGTAAAGCATAAGATAAAACAACATGAATACAATTTAATAAAGCATAGGTTAAAACAACTTAAATACAATTTAAGAAAGCATAGGATAAAACTACATAAATACATTTTAATAAAGCATAGGATAAAACAACATAAATACAATTTAATAAAGCATAGGTTAAAACAACATAAATACAATTTAATAAAGCATAGGACAAAACAACATAAATACAATTTAATAAAGCATAGGATAAAACAACATAAATACAATTTATAAAGCATAGGATAAAACAACTTAAATACAATTTAATAAAGCATAGGATAAAACAACATAAATACAATTTAATGAAACATAGCATAAACAACATAAATACAATTTAATAAAGCATAGGACAAAACAACATAAATACAATTTAATAAAGCATAGGATAAAACAACATAAATACCATTTAATGAAACATAGGATAAACAAAATAAATACAATTTAATAAAGCATAGGACAAAACAACATAAATACAATTTAATAAAGCATATGTTAAAACAACATGAATACAATTTAATAAAGCATAAGATAAAACAACATGAATATAATTTAGTAAAGCATAAGATAAAACAACATGAATACAATTTAATAAAGCATAGGTTAAAACAACTTAAATACAATTTAAGAAAGCATAGGATAAAACTACATAAATACATTTTAATAAAGCATAGGATAAAACAACATAAATACAATTTAATAAAGCATAGGTTAAAACAACATAAATACAATTTAATAAAGCATAGGACAAAACAACATAAATACAATTTAATAAAGCATAGGATAAAACAACATAAATACAATTTATAAAGCATAGGATAAAACAACTTAAATACAATTTAATAAAGCATAGGATAAAACAACATAAATACAATTTAATAAAGCATAGGTTAAAACAACATAAATACAATTTAATAAAGCATAGGATAAAACAACATAAATACAATTTAATAAAGCATAGGATAAAACAACATAAATAAAATTTAATAAAGCATAGGTTAAAACAACATAAATACAATTTAATAAAGCATAGGATAAAACCACAGAAATACAATTTAATAAAGCATAGGATAAAACAACATAAATACAATTTAATAAAGCATAGGATAAAACAACATAAATACAATTTAATGAAACATAGGATAAAACCACAGAAATACAATTTAATAAAGCATAGGATAAAACAACATAAATACAATTTAATAAAGCATAGGACAAAACAACATAAATACAATTTCATAAAGCATAGGATAAAACAACATAAATACAATTTAATGAAACATAGGATAAACAACATAAATACAATTTAATAAAGCATAGGACAAAACAACATAAATACAATTTAATAAAGCATATGTTAAAACAACATAAATACAATTTAATAAAGCATAAGATACAACAACATGAATATAATTTAGTAAAGCATAAGATAAAACAACATGAATACAATTTAATAAAGCATAGGTTAAAACAACATAAATACAATTTAAGAAAGCATAGGATAAAACTACATAAATACATTTTAATAAAGCATAGGATAAAACAACATAAATACAATTTAATAAAGCATAGGATAAAAACAACATAAATAAAATTTAATAAAGCATAGGTTAAAACAACATAAATACAATTTAATAAAGCATAGGTTAAAACAACATAAATACAATTTAATAAAGCATAGGATAAAACAACATAAATACTTTTTAATAAAGCATAGGATAAAACCACATAAATACAATTTAATAAAGCATAGAATAAAACAACATAAATAAAATTTAATAAAGCATAGGTTAAAACAACATAAATACAATTTAATAAAGCGTAGGACAAAACAACATAAATACAATGTAATAAAGCATAGTTTAAAACAACATAAATACAATTTAATAAACCATAGGATAAAACCACATAAATACAATTTAATAAAGCATAGGCTAAAACAGCATAAATACACTTTAATAAAGCATAGGATAAAACAAATTAAATACAATTTAATAAAGCATAGGATAAAACAACATGAATTTAATTTAATAAAGCATAGGATAAAACAACATGAATTCAATTTAATAAAGCATAGGATAAAACAACATAAATACAATTTAATAAAGCATAGGATAAAACAACATAAATACAATTTAATAAAGCATAGGATAAAACAACATAAATACAATTTAATAAAGCATAGGATAAAACAACATAAATACAATGTAATAAAGCATAGTTTAAAACAACATAAATACAATTTAATAAAGCATAGGATAAAACCACAGAAATACAATTTAATAAAGCATAGGATAAAACAACATAAATACAATTTAATAAAGCATAGGACAAAACAACATAAATACAATTTAATAAAGCATAGGACAAAACAACATAAATACAATTTAATAAAGCATAAGATAAAACAACATGAATATAATTTAGTAAAGCATAAGATAAAACAACATGAATACAATTTAATAAAGCATAGGTTAAAACAACATAAATACAATTTAAGAAAGCATAGGATAAAACAACATAAATACAATTTAATAAAGCATAGGCTAAAACAAATTAAATACAATTTAATAAAGCATAGGATAAAACAAATTAAATACAATTTAATAAAGCATAGGATAAAACACCATAAATTCAATTTAATAAAGCATAGGATAAAACAACATAAATACAATTTAATAAATCATAGGATAAAACAATATAAATACAATTTAATAAAGCATAAGATAAAACAACATGAATACAATTTAATAAAGCATAGGTTAAAACAACATAAATACAATTTAATAAAGCATAGGATAAAACAACATAAATACAATTTAATAAAGCATAGGATAAAACAACATAAATACAATTTAATGAAACATAGGATAAACAACATAAATACAATTTAATAAAGCATAGGACAAAACAACATAAATACAATTTAATAAAGCATAGGACAAAACAACATAAATACAATTTAATAAAGCATAGGATAAAACAACATAAATACAATTTATAAAGCATAGGATAAAACAACTTAAATACAATTTAATAAAGCATAGGATAAAACAACATAAATACAATTTAATGAAACATAGGATAAACAACATAAATACAATTTAATAAAGCATAGGACAAAACAACATAAATACAATTTAATAAAGCATAGGATAAAACAACATAAATACCATTTAATGAAACATAGGATAAACAAAATAAATACAATTTAATAAAGCATAGGACAAAACAACATAAATACAATTTAATAAAGCATATGTTAAAACAACATGAATACAATTTAATAAAGCATAAGATAAAACAACATGAATATAGTTTAGTAAAGCATAAGATAAAACTACATGAATACAATTTAATAAAGCATAGGTTAAAACAACTTAAATACAATTTAAGAAAGCATAGGATAAAACTACATAAATACATTTTAATAAAGCATAGGATAAAACAACATAAATACAATTTAATAAAGCATAGGATAAAACAACATAAATACAATTTATAAAGCATAGGATAAAACAACTTAAATACAATTTAATAAAGCATAGGATAAAACAACATAAATACAATTTAATGAAACATAGGATAAACAACATAAATACAATTTAATAAAGCATAGGACAAAACAACATAAATACAATTTAATAAAGCATAGGATAAAACAACATAAATACCATTTAATGAAACATAGGATAAACAAAATAAATACAATTTAATAAAGCATAGGACAAAACAACATAAATACAATTTAATAAAGCATATGTTAAAACAACATGAATACAATTTAATAAAGCATAAGATAAAACAACATGAATATAATTTAGTAAAGCATAAGATAAAACAACATGAATACAATTTAATAAAGCATAGGTTAAAACAACTTAAATACAATTTAAGAAAGCATAGGATAAAACTACATAAATACATTTTAATAAAGCATAGGATAAAACAACATAAATACAATTTAATAAAGCATAGGTTAAAACAACATAAATACAATTTAATAAAGCATAGGACAAAACAACATAAATACAATTTAATAAAGCATAGGATAAAACAACATAAATACAATTTATAAAGCATAGGATAAAACAACTTAAATACAATTTAATAAAGCATAGGATAAAACAACATAAATACAATTTAATAAAGCATAGGTTAAAACAACATAAATACAATTTAATAAAGCATAGGATAAAGCAACATAAATACAATTTAATAAAGCATAGGATAAAACAACATAAATAAAATTTAATAAAGCATAGGTTAAAACAACATAAATACAATTTAATAAAGCATAGGATAAAACCACAGAAATACAATTTAATAAAGCATAGGATAAAACAACATAAATACAATTTAATAAAGCATAGGACAAAACAACATAAATACAATTTCATAAAGCATAGGATAAAACAACATAAATACAATTTAATGAAACATAGGATAAAACCACATAAATACAATTTAATAAAGCATAGGCTAAAACAGCATAAATACACTTTAATAAAGCATAGAATAAAACAAATTAAATACAATTTAATAAAGCATAGGATAAAACAACATGAATTCAATTTAATAAAGCATAGGATAAAACAACATGAATTCAATTTAATAAAGCATAGGATAAAACAACATAAATACAATTTAATAAAGCATAGGATAAAACAACATAAATACAATTTAATAAAGCATTAGATAAAACAACATGAATACAATTTAATAAAGCATAGGTTAAAACAACATAAATACAATTTAATAAAGCATAGGATAAAACAACATAAATACAATTTAATAAAGCATAGGTTAAAACAACATAAATACAATTTAATAAAGCATAGGATAAAACAACATAAATACAATTTAATAAAGCATAGGATAAAACAACATAAATACAATGTAATAAAGCATAGTTTAAAACAACATAAATACAATTTAATAAAGCATAGGATAAAACCACAGAAATACAATTTAATAAAGCATAGGATAAAACAACATAAATACAATTTAATAAAGCATAGGACAAAACAACATAAATACAATTTAATAAAGCATAGGACAAAACAACATAAATACAATTTAATAAAGCATATGTTAAAACAACATGAATACAATTTAATAAAGCATAAGATAAAACAACATGAATATAATTTAGTAAAGCATAAGATAAAACAACATGAATACAATTTAATAAAGCATAGGTTAAAACAACTTAAATACAATTTAAGAAAGCATAGGATAAAACTACATAAATAAATTTTAATAAAGCATAGGATAAAACAACATAAATACAATTTAATAAAGCATAGGTTAAAACAACATAAATACAATTTAATAAAGCATAGGACAAAACAACATAAATACAATTTAATAAAGCATAGGATAAAACAACATAAATACAATTTATAATGCATAGGATAAAACAACTTAAATACAATTTAATAAAGCATAGGATAAAACAACATAAATACAATTTAATAAAGCATAGGATAAAACAACATAAATACAATTTAATAAAGCATAGGTTAAAACAACATAAATACAATTTAATAAAGCATAGGATAAAACAACATAAATACAATTTAATAAAGCATAGGATAAAACAACATAAATAAAATTTAATAAAGCATAGGTTAAAACAACATAAATACAATTTAATAAAGCATAGGATAAAACCACAGAAATACAATTTAATAAAGCATAGGATAAAACAACATAAATACAATTTAATAAAGCATAGGACAAAACAACATAAATACAATTTCATAAAGCATAGGATAAAACAACATAAATACAATTTAATGAAACATAGGATAAACAACATAAATACAATTTAATAAAGCATATGTTAAAACAACATAAATACAATTTAATAAAGCATAAGATAAAACAACATGAATATAATTTAGTAAAGCATAAGATAAAACAACATGAATACAATTTAATAAAGCATAGGTTAAAACAACATAAATACAATTTAAGAAAGCATAGGATAAAACTACATAAATACATTTTAATAAAGCATAGGATAAAACAACATAAATACAATTTAATAAAGCATAGGATAAAACAACATAAATACAATTTAATAAAGCATATGTTAAAACAACATAAATACAATTTAATAAAGCATAAGATAAAACAACATGAATATAATTTAGTAAAGCATAAGATAAAACAACATGAATACAATTTAATAAAGCATAGGTTAAAACAACATAAATACAATTTAATAAAGCATAGGATAAAACTACATAAATACATTTTAATAAAGCATAGGATAAAACAGCATAAATACAATTTAATAAAGCATAGGATAAAACAACATAAATACAATTTAATAAAGCATAGGTTAAAACAACATAAGTACAATTTAATAAAGCATAGGACAAAACAACATAAATACAATTTAATAAAGCATAGGATAAAACAACATAAATACAATTTATAAAGCATAGGATAAAACAACTTAAATACAATTTAATAAAGCATAGGATAAAACAACATAAATACAATTTAATAAAGCATAGGATAAAACAACATAAATACAATTTAATAAAGCATAGGTTAAAACAACATAAATACAATTTAATAAAGCATAGGATAAAACAACATAAATACAATTTAATAAAGCATAGGATAAAACAACATAAATAAAATTTAATAAAGCATAGGTTAAAACAACATAAATACAATTTAATAAAGCATAGGATAAAACCACAGAAATACAATTTAATAAAGCATAGGATAAAACAACATAAATACAATTTAATAAAGCATAGGACAAAACAACATAAATACAATTTCATAAAGCATAGGATAAAACAACATAAATACAATTTAATGAAACATAGGATAAACAACATAAATACAATTTAATAAAGCATATGTTAAAACAACATAAATACAATTTAATAAAGCATAAGATAAAACAACATGAATATAATTTAGTAAAGCATAAGATAAAACAACATGAATACAATTTAATAAAGCATAGGTTAAAACAACATAAATACAATTTAAGAAAGCATAGGATAAAACTACATAAATACATTTTAATAAAGCATAGGATAAAACAACATAAATACAATTTAATAAAGCATAGGATAAAACAACATAAATACAATTTAATAAAGCATATGTTAAAACAACATAAATACAATTTAATAAAGCATAAGATAAAACAACATGAATATAATTTAGTAAAGCATAAGATAAAACAACATGAATACAATTTAATAAAGCATAGGTTAAAACAACATAAATACAATTTAAGAAAGCATAGGATAAAACTACATAAATACATTTTAATAAAGCATAGGATAAAACAACATAAATACAATTTAATAAAGCATAGGATAAAACAACATAAATACAATTTAATAAAGCATAGGTTAAAACAACATAAATACAATTTAATAAAGCATAGGACAAAACAACATAAATACAATTTAATAAAGCATAGGATAAAACAACATAAATACAATTTATAAAGCATAGGATAAAACAACTTAAATACAATTTAATAAAGCATAGGATAAAACAACATAAATACAATTTAATAAAGCATAGGATAAAACAACATAAATACAATTTAATAAAGCATAGGTTAAAACAACATAAATACAATTTAATAAAGCATAGGATAAAACAACATAAATACAACTTAATAAAGCATAGGATAAAACAACATGAATAAAATTTAATAAAGCATAGGTTAAAACAACATAAATACAATTTAATAAAGCATAGGATAAAACCACAGAAATACAATTTAATGAAGCATAGGATAAAACAACATAAATACAATTTAATAAAGCATAGGACAAAACAACATAAATACAATTTCATAAAGCATAGGATAAAACAACATAAATACAATTTAATGAAACATAGGATAAACAACATAAATACAATTTAATAAAGCATAGGACAAAACAACATAAATACAATTTAATAAAGCATATGTTAAAACAACATAAATACAATTTAATAAAGCATAAGATAAAACAACATGAATATAATTTAGTAAAGCATAAGATAAAACAACATGAATACAATTTAATAAAGCATAGGTTAAAACAACATAAATACAATTTAAGAAAGCATAGGATAAAACTACATAAATACATTTTAATAAAGCATAGGATAAAACAACATAAATACAATTTAATAAAGCATAGGATAAAAACAACATAAATAAAATTTAATAAAGCATAGGTTAAAACAACATAAATACAATTTAATAAAGCATAGGTTAAAACAACATAAATACAATTTAATAAAGCATAGGATAAAACAACATAAATACTTTTTAATAAAGCATAGGATAAAACCACATAAATACAATTTAATAAAGCATAGAATAAAACAACATAAATAAAATTTAATAAAGCATAGGTTAAAACAACATAAATACAATTTAATAAAGCGTAGGACAAAACAACATAAATACAATATAATAAAGCATAGTTTAAAACAACATAAATACAATTTAATAAAGCATATGTTAAAACAACATGAATACAATTTAATAAAGCATAAGATAAAACAACATGAATATAATTTAGTAAAGCATAAGATAAAACAACATGAATACAATTTAATAAAGCATAGGTTAAAACAACTTAAATACAATTTAAGAAAGCATAGGATAAAACTACATAAATACATTTTAATAAAGCATAGGATAAAACAACATAAATACAATTTAATAAAGCATAGGTTAAAACAACATAAATACAATTTAATAAAGCATAGGACAAAACAACATAAATACAATTTAATAAAGCATAGGATAAAACAACATAAATACAATTTATAAAGCATAGGATAAAACAACTTAAATACAATTTAATAAAGCATAGGATAAAACAACATAAATACAATTTAATAAAGCATAGGTTAAAACAACATAAATACAATTTAATAAAGCATAGGATAAAACAACATAAATACAATTTAATAAAGCATAGGATAAAACAACATAAATAAAATTTAATAAAGCATAGGTTAAAACAACATAAATACAATTTAATAAAGCATAGGATAAAACCACAGAAATACAATTTAATAAAGCATAGGATAAAACAACATAAATACAATTTAATAAAGCATAGGACAAAACAACATAAATACAATTTCATAAAGCATAGGATAAAACAACATAAATACAATTTAATGAAACATAGGATAAAACCACATAAATACAATTTAATAAAGCATAGGCTAAAACAGCATAAATACACTTTAATAAAGCATAGAATAAAACAAATTAAATACAATTTAATAAAGCATAGGATAAAACAACATGAATTCAATTTAATAAAGCATAGGATAAAACAACATGAATTCAATTTAATAAAGCATAGGATAAAACAACATAAATACAATTTAATAAAGCATAGGATAAAACAACATAAATACAATTTAATAAAGCATTAGATAAAACAACATGAATACAATTTAATAAAGCATAGGTTAAAACAACATAAATACAATTTAATAAAGCATAGGATAAAACAACATAAATACAATTTAATAAAGCATAGGTTAAAACAACATAAATACAATTTAATAAAGCATAGGATAAAACAACATAAATACAATTTAATAAAGCATAGGATAAAACAACATAAATACAATGTAATAAAGCATAGTTTAAAACAACATAAATACAATTTAATAAAGCATAGGATAAAACCACAGAAATACAATTTAATAAAGCATAGGATAAAACAACATAAATACAATTTAATAAAGCATAGGACAAAACAACATAAATACAATTTAATAAAGCATAGGACAAAACAACATAAATACAATTTAATAAAGCATATGTTAAAACAACATGAATACAATTTAATAAAGCATAAGATAAAACAACATGAATATAATTTAGTAAAGCATAAGATAAAACAACATGAATACAATTTAATAAAGCATAGGTTAAAACAACTTAAATACAATTTAAGAAAGCATAGGATAAAACTACATAAATAAATTTTAATAAAGCATAGGATAAAACAACATAAATACAATTTAATAAAGCATAGGTTAAAACAACATAAATACAATTTAATAAAGCATAGGACAAAACAACATAAATACAATTTAATAAAGCATAGGATAAAACAACATAAATACAATTTATAAAGCATAGGATAAAACAACTTAAATACAATTTAATAAAGCATAGGATAAAACAACATAAATACAATTTAATAAAGCATAGGATAAAACAACATAAATACAATTTAATAAAGCATAGGTTAAAACAACATAAATACAATTTAATAAAGCATAGGATAAAACAACATAAATACAATTTAATAAAGCATAGGATAAAACAACATAAATAAAATTTAATAAAGCATAGGTTAAAACAACATAAATACAATTTAATAAAGCATAGGATAAAACCACAGAAATACAATTTAATAAAGCATAGGATAAAACAACATAAATACAATTTAATAAAGCATAGGACAAAACAACATAAATACAATTTCATAAAGCATAGGATAAAACAACATAAATACAATTTAATGAAACATAGGATAAACAACATAAATACAATTTAATAAAGCATATGTTAAAACAACATAAATACAATTTAATAAAGCATAAGATAAAACAACATGAATATAATTTAGTAAAGCATAAGATAAAACAACATGAATACAATTTAATAAAGCATAGGTTAAAACAACATAAATACAATTTAAGAAAGCATAGGATAAAACTACATAAATACATTTTAATAAAGCATAGGATAAAACAACATAAATACAATTTAATAAAGCATAGGATAAAACAACATAAATACAATTTAATAAAGCATATGTTAAAACCACATAAATACAATTTAATAAAGCATAAGATAAAACAACATGAATATAATTTAGTAAAGCATAAGATAAAACAACATGAATACAATTTAATAAAGCATAGGTTAAAACAACATAAATACAATTTAATAAAGCATAGGATAAAACTACATAAATACATTTTAATAAAGCATAGGACAAAACAACATAAATACAATTTAATAAAGCATAGGATAAAACAACATAAATACAATTTATAAAGCATAGGATAAAACAACTTAAATACAATTTAATAAAGCATAGGATAAAACAACATAAATACAATTTAATAAAGCATAGGATAAAACAACATAAATACAATTTAATAAAGCATAGGTTAAAACAACATAAATACAATTTAATAAAGCATAGGATAAAACAACATAAATACAATTTAATAAAGCATAGGATAAAACAACATAAATAAAATTTAATAAAGCATAGGTTAAAACAACATAAATACAATTTAATAAAGCATAGGATAAAACCACAGAAATACAATTTAATAAAGCATAGGATAAAACAACATAAATACAATTTAATAAAGCATAGGACAAAACAACATAAATACAATTTCATAAAGCATAGGATAAAACAACATAAATACAATTTAATGAAACATAGGATAAACAACATAAATACAATTTAATAAAGCATATGTTAAAACAACATAAATACAATTTAATAAAGCATAAGATAAAACAACATGAATATAATTTAGTAAAGCATAAGATAAAACAACATGAATACAATTTAATAAAGCATAGGTTAAAACAACATAAATACAATTTAAGAAAGCATAGGATAAAACTACATAAATACATTTTAATAAAGCATAGGATAAAACAACATAAATACAATTTAATAAAGCATAGGATAAAACAACATAAATACAATTTAATAAAGCATATGTTAAAACAACATAAATACAATTTAATAAAGCATAAGATAAAACAACATGAATATAATTTAGTAAAGCATAAGATAAAACAACATGAATACAATTTAATAAAGCATAGGTTAAAACAACATAAATACAATTTAAGAAAGCATAGGATAAAACTACATAAATACATTTTAATAAAGCATAGGATAAAACAACATAAATACAATTTAATAAAGCATAGGATAAAACAACATAAATACAATTTAATAAAGCATAGGTTAAAACAACATAAATACAATTTAATAAAGCATAGGACAAAACAACAGAAATACAATTTAATAAAGCATAGGATAAAACAACATAAATACAATTTATAAAGCATAGGATAAAACAACTTAAATACAATTTAATAAAGCATAGGATAAAACAACATAAATACAATTTAATAAAGCATAGGATAAAACAACATAAATACAATTTAATAAAGCATAGGTTAAAACAACATAAATACAATTTAATAAAGCATAGGATAAAACAACATAAATACAATTTAATAAAGCATAGGATAAAACAACATAAATAAAATTTAATAAAGCATAGGTTAAAACAACATAAATACAATTTAATAAAGCATAGGATAAAACCACAGAAATACAATTTAATAAAGCATAGGATAAAACAACATAAATACAATTTAATAAAGCATAGGACAAAACAACATAAATACAATTTCATAAAGCATAGGATAAAACAACATAAATACAATTTAATGAAACATAGGATAAACAACATAAATACAATTTAATAAAGCATATGTTAAAACAACATAAATACAATTTAATAAAGCATAAGATAAAACAACATGAATATAATTTAGTAAAGCATAAGATAAAACAACATGAATACAATTTAATAAAGCATAGGTTAAAACAACATAAATACAATTTAAGAAAGCATAGGATAAAACTACATAAATACATTTTAATAAAGCATAGGATAAAACAACATAAATACAATTTAATAAAGCATAGGATAAAACAACATAAATACAATTTAATAAAGCATATGTTAAAACAACATAAATACAATTTAATAAAGCATAAGATAAAACAACATGAATATAATTTAGTAAAGCATAAGATAAAACAACATGAATACAATTTAATAAAGCATAGGTTAAAACAACATAAATACAATTTAAGAAAGCATAGGATAAAACTACATAAATACATTTTAATAAAGCATAGGATAAAACAACATAAATACAATTTAATAAAGCATAGGATAAAACAACATAAATACAATTTAATAAAGCATAGGTTAAAACAACATAAATACAATTTAATAAAGCATAGGACAAAACAACATAAATACAATTTAATAAAGCATAGGATAAAACAACATAAATACAATTTATAAAGCATAGGATAAAACAACTTAAATACAATTTAATAAAGCATAGGATAAAACAACATAAATACAATTTAATAAAGCATAGGATAAAACAACATAAATACAATTTAATAAAGCATAGGTTAAAACAACATAAATACAATTTAATAAAGCATAGGATAAAACAACATAAATACAACTTAATAAAGCATAGGATAAAACAACATGAATAAAATTTAATAAAGCATAGGTTAAAACAACATAAATACAATTTAATAAAGCATAGGATAAAACCACAGAAATACAATTTAATGAAGCATAGGATAAAACAACATAAATACAATTTAATAAAGCATAGGACAAAACAACATAAATACAATTTCATAAAGCATAGGATAAAACAACATAAATACAATTTAATGAAACATAGGATAAACAACATAAATACAATTTAATAAAGCATAGGACAAAACAACATAAATACAATTTAATAAAGCATATGTTAAAACAACATAAATACAATTTAATAAAGCATAAGATAAAACAACATGAATATAATTTAGTAAAGCATAAGATAAAACAACATGAATACAATTTAATAAAGCATAGGTTAAAACAACATAAATACAATTTAAGAAAGCATAGGATAAAACTACATAAATACATTTTAATAAAGCATAGGATAAAACAACATAAATACAATTTAATAAAGCATAGGATAAAAACAACATAAATAAAATTTAATAAAGCATAGGTTAAAACAACATAAATACAATTTAATAAAGCATAGGTTAAAACAACATAAATACAATTTAATAAAGCATAGGATAAAACAACATAAATACTTTTTAATAAAGCATAGGATAAAACCACATAAATACAATTTAATAAAGCATAGAATAAAACAACATAAATAAAATTTAATAAAGCATAGGTTAAAACAACATAAATACAATTTAATAAAGCGTAGGACAAAACAACATAAATACAATATAATAAAGCATAGTTTAAAACAACATAAATACAATTTAATAAAGCATATGTTAAAACAACATGAATACAATTTAATAAAGCATAAGATAAAACAACATGAATATAATTTAGTAAAGCATAAGATAAAACAGCATGAATACAATTTAATAAAGCATAGGTTAAAACAACTTAAATACAATTTAAGAAAGCATAGGATAAAACTACATAAATACATTTTAATAAAGCATAGGATAAAACAACATAAATACAATTTAATAAAGCATAGGTTAAAACAACATAAATACAATTTAATAAAGCATAGGACAAAACAACATAAATACAATTTAATAAAGCATAGGATAAAACAACATAAATACAATTTATAAAGCATAGGATAAAACAACTTAAATACAATTTAATAAAGCATAGGATAAAACAACATAAATACAATTTAATAAAGCATAGGTTAAAACAACATAAATACAATTTAATAAAGCATAGGATAAAACAACATAAATACAATTTAATAAAGCATAGGATAAAACAACATAAATAAAATTTAATAAAGCATAGGTTAAAACAACATAAATACAATTTAATAAAGCATAGGATAAAACCACAGAAATACAATTTAATAAAGCATAGGATAAAACAACATAAATACAATTTAATAAAGCATAGGACAAAACAACATAAATACAATTTCATAAAGCATAGGATAAAACAACATAAATACAATTTAATGAAACATAGGATAAAACCACATAAATACAATTTAATAAAGCATAGGCTAAAACAGCATAAATACACTTTAATAAAGCATAGAATAAAACAAATTAAATACAATTTAATAAAGCATAGGATAAAACAACATGAATTCAATTTAATAAAGCATAGGATAAAACAACATGAATTCAATTTAATAAAGCATAGGATAAAACAACATAAATACAATTTAATAAAGCATAGGATAAAACAACATAAATACAATTTAATAAAGCATTAGATAAAACAACATGAATACAATTTAATAAAGCATAGGTTAAAACAACATAAATACAATTTAATAAAGCATAGGATAAAACAACATAAATACAATTTAATAAAGCATAGGTTAAAACAACATAAATACAATTTAATAAAGCATAGGATAAAACAACATAAATACAATTTAATAAAGCATAGGATAAAACAACATAAATACAATGTAATAAAGCATAGTTTAAAACAACATAAATACAATTTAATAAAGCATAGGATAAAACCACAGAAATACAATTTAATAAAGCATAGGATAAAACAACATAAATACAATTTAATAAAGCATAGGACAAAACAACATAAATACAATTTAATAAAGCATAGGACAAAACAACATAAATACAATTTAATAAAGCATATGTTAAAACAACATGAATACAATTTAATAAAGCATAAGATAAAACAACATGAATATAATTTAGTAAAGCATAAGATAAAACAACATGAATACAATTTAATAAAGCATAGGTTAAAACAACTTAAATACAATTTAAGAAAGCATAGGATAAAACTACATAAATAAATTTTAATAAAGCATAGGATAAAACAACATAAATACAATTTAATAAAGCATAGGTTAAAACAACATAAATACAATTTAATAAAGCATAGGACAAAACAACATAAATACAATTTAATAAAGCATAGGATAAAACAACATAAATACAATTTATAAAGCATAGGATAAAACAACTTAAATACAATTTAATAAAGCATAGGATAAAACAACATAAATACAATTTAATAAAGCATAGGATAAAACAACATAAATACAATTTAATAAAGCATAGGTTAAAACAACATAAATACAATTTAATAAAGCATAGGATAAAACAACATAAATACAATTTAATAAAGCATAGGATAAAACAACATAAATAAAATTTAATAAAGCATAGGTTAAAACAACATAAATACAATTTAATAAAGCATAGGATAAAACCACAGAAATACAATTTAATAAAGCATAGGATAAAACAACATAAATACAATTTAATAAAGCATAGGACAAAACAACATAAATACAATTTCATAAAGCATAGGATAAAACAACATAAATACAATTTAATGAAACATAGGATAAACAACATAAATACAATTTAATAAAGCATATGTTAAAACAACATAAATACAATTTAATAAAGCATAAGATAAAACAACATGAATATAATTTAGTAAAGCATAAGATAAAACAACATGAATACAATTTAATAAAGCATAGGTTAAAACAACATAAATACAATTTAAGAAAGCATAGGATAAAACTACATAAATACATTTTAATAAAGCATAGGATAAAACAACATAAATACAATTTAATAAAGCATAGGATAAAACAACATAAATACAATTTAATAAAGCATATGTTAAAACCACATAAATACAATTTAATAAAGCATAAGATAAAACAACATGAATATAATTTAGTAAAGCATAAGATAAAACAACATGAATACAATTTAATAAAGCATAGGTTAAAACAACATAAATACAATTTAATAAAGCATAGGATAAAACTACATAAATACATTTTAATAAAGCATAGGACAAAACAACATAAATACAATTTAATAAAGCATAGGATAAAACAACATAAATACAATTTATAAAGCATAGGATAAAACAACTTAAATACAATTTAATAAAGCATAGGATAAAACAACATAAATACAATTTAATAAAGCATAGGATAAAACAACATAAATACAATTTAATAAAGCATAGGTTAAAACAACATAAATACAATTTAATAAAGCATAGGATAAAACAACATAAATACAATTTAATAAAGCATAGGATAAAACAACATAAATAAAATTTAATAAAGCATAGGTTAAAACAACATAAATACAATTTAATAAAGCATAGGATAAAACCACAGAAATACAATTTAATAAAGCATAGGATAAAACAACATAAATACAATTTAATAAAGCATAGGACAAAACAACATAAATACAATTTCATAAAGCATAGGATAAAACAACATAAATACAATTTAATGAAACATAGGATAAACAACATAAATACAATTTAATAAAGCATATGTTAAAACAACATAAATACAATTTAATAAAGCATAAGATAAAACAACATGAATATAATTTAGTAAAGCATAAGATAAAACAACATGAATACAATTTAATAAAGCATAGGTTAAAACAACATAAATACAATTTAAGAAAGCATAGGATAAAACTACATAAATACATTTTAATAAAGCATAGGATAAAACAACATAAATACAATTTAATAAAGCATAGGATAAAACAACATAAATACAATTTAATAAAGCATATGTTAAAACAACATAAATACAATTTAATAAAGCATAAGATAAAACAACATGAATATAATTTAGTAAAGCATAAGATAAAACAACATGAATACAATTTAATAAAGCATAGGTTAAAACAACATAAATACAATTTAAGAAAGCATAGGATAAAACTACATAAATACATTTTAATAAAGCATAGGATAAAACAACATAAATACAATTTAATAAAGCATAGGATAAAACAACATAAATACAATTTAATAAAGCATAGGTTAAAACAACATAAATACAATTTAATAAAGCATAGGACAAAACAACAGAAATACAATTTAATAAAGCATAGGATAAAACAACATAAATACAATTTATAAAGCATAGGATAAAACAACTTAAATACAATTTAATAAAGCATAGGATAAAACAACATAAATACAATTTAATAAAGCATAGGATAAAACAACATAAATACAATTTAATAAAGCATAGGTTAAAACAACATAAATACAATTTAATAAAGCATAGGATAAAACAACATAAATACAATTTAATAAAGCATAGGATAAAACAACATGAATAAAATTTAATAAAGCATAGGTTAAAACAACATAAATACAATTTAATAAAGCATAGGATAAAACCACAGAAATACAATTTAATGAAGCATAGGATAAAACAACATAAATACAATTTAATAAAGCATAGGACAAAACAACATAAATACAATTTCATAAAGCATAGGATAAAACAACATAAATACAATTTAATGAAACATAGGATAAACAACATAAATACAATTTAATAAAGCATAGGACAAAACAACATAAATACAATTTAATAAAGCATATGTTAAAACAACATAAATACAATTTAATAAAGCATAAGATAAAACAACATGAATATAATTTAGTAAAGCATAAGATAAAACAACATGAATACAATTTAATAAAGCATAGGTTAAAACAACATAAATACAATTTAAGAAAGCATAGGATAAAACTACATAAATACATTTTAATAAAGCATAGGATAAAACAACATAAATACAATTTAATAAAGCATAGGATAAAAACAACATAAATAAAATTTAATAAAGCATAGGTTAAAACAACATAAATACAATTTAATAAAGCATAGGTTAAAACAACATAAATACAATTTAATAAAGCATAGGATAAAACAACATAAATACTTTTTAATAAAGCATAGGATAAAACCACATAAATACAATTTAATAAAGCATAGAATAAAACAACATAAATAAAATTTAATAAAGCATAGGTTAAAACAACATAAATACAATTTAATAAAGCGTAGGACAAAACAACATAAATACAATATAATAAAGCATAGTTTAAAACAACATAAATACAATTTAATAAACCATAGGATAAAACCACATAAATACAATTTAATAAAGCATAAGCTAAAACAGCATAAATACACTTTAATAAAGCATAGGATAAAACAAATTAAATACAATTTAATAAAGCATAGGATAAAACAACATGAATTCAATTTAATAAAGCATAGGATAAAACAACATGAATTCAATTTAATAAAGCATAGGATAAAACAACATAAATACAATTTAATAAAGCATAGGATAAAACAACATAAATACAATTTAATAAAGCATTAGATAAAACAACATGAATACAATTTAATAAAGCATAGGTTAAAACAACATAAATACAATTTAATAAAGCATAGGATAAAACAACATAAATACAATGTAATAAAGCATAGTTTAAAACAACATAAATACAATTTAATAAAGCATAGGATAAAACCACAGAAATACAATTTAATAAAGCATAGGATAAAACAACATAAATACAATTTAATAAAGCATAGGACAAAACAACATAAATACAATTTAATAAAGCATAGGACAAAACAACATAAATACAATTTAATAAAGCATAAGATAAAACAACATGAATATAATTTAGTAAAGCATAAGATAAAACAACATGAATACAATTTAATAAAGCATAGGTTAAAACAACATAAATACAATTTAAGAAAGCATAGGATAAAACAACATAAATACAATTTAATAAAGCATAGGCTAAAACTACATAAATACAATTTAATAAAGCATAGGATAAAACAAATTAAATACAATTTAATAAAGCATAGGATAAAACAACATAAATTCAATTTAATAAAGCATAGGATAAAACAACATAAATACAATTTAATAAAGCATAAGATAAAACAACATGAATACAATTTAATAAAGCATAGGTTAAAACAACATAAATACAATTTAATAAAGCATATGATAAAACAACATAAATACAATTTAATAAAGCATAGGATAAAACAACATAAATAAAATTTAATAAAGCATAGGTTAAAACAACATAAATACAATTTAATAAAGCATAGGATAAAACCACATAAATACAATTTAATAAAGCATATGTTAAAACAACATAAATACAATTTAATAAAGCATAAGATAAAACAACATGAATACAATTTAATAAAGCATAGGTTAAAACAACATAAATACAATTTAAGAAAGCATAGGATAAAACTACATAAATACATTTTAATAAAGCATAGGATAAAACAACATAAATACAATTTAATAAAGCATAGGATAAAAACAACATAAATAAAATTTAATAAAGCATAGGTTAAAACAACATAAATACAATTTAATAAAGCATAGGTTAAAACAACATAAATACAATTTAATAAAGCATAGGATAAAACAACATAAATACTTTTTAATAAAGCATAGGATAAAACCACATAAATACAATTTAATAAAGCATAGAATAAAACAACATAAATAAAATTTAATAAAGCATAGGTTAAAACAACATAAATACAATTTAATAAAGCGTAGGACAAAACAACATAAATACAATGTAATAAAGCATAGTTTAAAACAACATAAATACAATTTAATAAACCATAGGATAAAACCACATAAATACAATTTAATAAAGCATAGGCTAAAACAGCATAAATACACTTTAATAAAGCATAGGATAAAACAAATTAAATACAATTTAATAAAGCATAGGATAAAACAACATGAATTCAATTTAATAAAGCATAGGATAAAACAACATGAATTCAATTTAATAAAGCATAGGATAAAACAACATAAATACAATTTAATAAAGCATAGGATAAAACAACATAAATACAATTTAATAAAGCATTAGATAAAACAACATGAATACAATTTAATAAAGCATAGGTTAAAACAACATAAATACAATTTAATAAAGCATAGGATAAAACAACATAAATACAATTTAATAAAGCATAGGTTAAAACAACATAAATACAATGTAATAAAGCATAGGACAAAACAACATAAATACAATTTAATAAAGCATAGGATAAAACAACATAAATACCATTTAATGAAACATAGGATAAACAAAATAAATACAATTTAATAAAGCATAGGACAAAACAACATAAATACAATTTAATAAAGCATATGTTAAAACAACATGAATACAATTTAATAAAGCATAAGATAAAACAACATGAATATAATTTAGTAAAGCATAAGATAAAACAACATGAATACAATTTAATAAAGCATAGGTTAAAACAACTTAAATACAATTTAAGAAAGCATAGGATAAAACTACATAAATACATTTTAATAAAGCATAGGATAAAACAACATAAATACAATTTAATAAAGCATAGGTTAAAACAACATAAATACAATTTAATAAAGCATAGGACAAAACAACATAAATAGAATTTAATAAAGCATAGGATAAAACAACATAAATACAATTTATAAAGCATAGGATAAAACAACTTAAATACAATTTAATAAAGCATAGGATAAAACAACATAAATACAATTTAATAAAGCATAGGATAAAACAACATAAATACAATTTAATAAAGCATAGGTTAAAACAACATAAATACAATTTAATAAAGCATAGGATAAAACAACATAAATACAATTTAATAAAGCATAGGATAAAACAACATAAATAAAATTTAATAAAGCATAGGTTAAAACAACATAAATACAATTTAATAAAGCATAGGATAAAACCACAGAAATACAATTTAATAAAGCATAGGATAAAACAACATAAATACAATTTAATAAAGCATAGGACAAAACAACATAAATACAATTTCATAAAGCATAGGTTAAAACAACATAAATACAATTTAATAAAGCATAGGATAAAACAACATAAATACTTTTTAATAAAGCATAGGATAAAACCACATAAATACAATTTAATAAAGCATAGAATAAAACAACATAAATAAAATTTAATAAAGCATAGGTTAAAACAACATAAATACAATTTAATAAAGCGTAGGACAAAACAACATAAATACAATATAATAAAGCATAGTTTAAAACAACATAAATACAATTTAATAAACCATAGGATAAAACCACATAAATACAATTTAATAAAGCATAAGCTAAAACAGCATAAATACACTTTAATAAAGCATAGGATAAAACAAATTAAATACAATTTAATAAAGCATAGGATAAAACAACATGAATTCAATTTAATAAAGCATAGGATAAAACAACATGAATTCAATTTAATAAAGCATAGGATAAAACAACATAAATACAATTTAATAAAGCATAGGATAAAACAACATAAATACAATTTAATAAAGCATTAGATAAAACAACATGAATACAATTTAATAAAGCATAGGTTAAAACAACATAAATACAATTTAATAAAGCATAGGATAAAACAACATAAATACAATGTAATAAAGCATAGTTTAAAACAACATAAATACAATTTAATAAAGCATAGGATAAAACCACAGAAATACAATTTAATAAAGCATAGGATAAAACAACATAAATACAATTTAATAAAGCATAGGACAAAACAACATAAATACAATTTAATAAAGCATAGGACAAAACAACATAAATACAATTTAATAAAGCATAAGATAAAACAACATGAATATAATTTAGTAAAGCATAAGATAAAACAACATGAATACAATTTAATAAAGCATAGGTTAAAACAACATAAATACAATTTAAGAAAGCATAGGATAAAACAACATAAATACAATTTAATAAAGCATAGGCTAAAACTACATAAATACAATTTAATAAAGCATAGGATAAAACAAATTAAATACAATTTAATAAAGCATAGGATAAAACAACATAAATTCAATTTAATAAAGCATAGGATAAAACAACATAAATACAATTTAATAAAGCATAAGATAAAACAACATGAATACAATTTAATAAAGCATAGGTTAAAACAACATAAATACAATTTAATAAAGCATATGATAAAACAACATAAATACAATTTAATAAAGCATAGGATAAAACAACATAAATAAAATTTAATAAAGCATAGGTTAAAACAACATAAATACAATTTAATAAAGCATAGGATAAAACCACATAAATACAATTTAATAAAGCATATGTTAAAACAACATAAATACAATTTAATAAAGCATAAGATAAAACAACATGAATACAATTTAATAAAGCATAGGTTAAAACAACATAAATACAATTTAAGAAAGCATAGGATAAAACTACATAAATACATTTTAATAAAGCATAGGATAAAACAACATAAATACAATTTAATAAAGCATAGGATAAAAACAACATAAATAAAATTTAATAAAGCATAGGTTAAAACAACATAAATACAATTTAATAAAGCATAGGTTAAAACAACATAAATACAATTTAATAAAGCATAGGATAAAACAACATAAATACTTTTTAATAAAGCATAGGATAAAACCACATAAATACAATTTAATAAAGCATAGAATAAAACAACATAAATAAAATTTAATAAAGCATAGGTTAAAACAACATAAATACAATTTAATAAAGCGTAGGACAAAACAACATAAATACAATGTAATAAAGCATAGTTTAAAACAACATAAATACAATTTAATAAACCATAGGATAAAACCACATAAATACAATTTAATAAAGCATAGGCTAAAACAGCATAAATACACTTTAATAAAGCATAGGATAAAACAAATTAAATACAATTTAATAAAGCATAGGATAAAACAACATGAATTCAATTTAATAAAGCATAGGATAAAACAACATAAATACAATTTAATAAAGCATAGGATAAAACAACATAAATACAATTTAATAAAGCATTAGATAAAACAACATGAATACAATTTAATAAAGCATAGGTTAAAACAACATAAATACAATTTAATAAAGCATAGGATAAAACAACATAAATACAATGTAATAAAGCATAGTTTAAAACAACATAAATACAATTTAATAAAGCATAGGATAAAACCACAGAAATACAATTTAATAAAGCATAGGATAAAACAACATAAATACAATTTAATAAAGCATAGGACAAAACAACATAAATACAATTTAATAAAGCATAGGACAAAACAACATAAATACAATTTAATAAAGCATAAGATAAAACAACATGAATATAATTTAGTAAAGCATAAGATAAAACAACATGAATACAATTTAATAAAGCATAGGTTAAAACAACATAAATACAATTTAAGAAAGCATAGGATAAAACAACATAAATACAATTTAATAAAGCATAGGCTAAAACTACATAAATACAATTTAATAAAGCATAGGATAAAACAAATTAAATACAATTTAATAAAGCATAGGATAAAACAACATAAATTCAATTTAATAAAGCATAGGATAAAACAACATAAATACAATTTAATAAAGCATAAGATAAAACAACATGAATACAATTTAATAAAGCATAGGTTAAAACAACATAAATACAATTTAATAAAGCATATGATAAAACAACATAAATACAATTTAATAAAGCATAGGATAAAACAACATAAATAAAATTTAATAAAGCATAGGTTAAAACAACATAAATACAATTTAATAAAGCATAGGATAAAACCACATAAATACAATTTAATAAAGCATATGTTAAAACAACATAAATACAATTTAATAAAGCATAAGATAAAACAACATGAATACAATTTAATAAAGCATAGGTTAAAACAACATAAATACAATTTAAGAAAGCATAGGATAAAACTACATAAATACATTTTAATAAAGCATAGGATAAAACAACATAAATACAATTTAATAAAGCATAGGATAAAAACAACATAAATAAAATTTAATAAAGCATAGGTTAAAACAACATAAATACAATTTAATAAAGCATAGGTTAAAACAACATAAATACAATTTAATAAAGCATAGGATAAAACAACATAAATACTTTTTAATAAAGCATAGGATAAAACCACATAAATACAATTTAATAAAGCATAGAATAAAACAACATAAATAAAATTTAATAAAGCATAGGTTAAAACAACATAAATACAATTTAATAAAGCGTAGGACAAAACAACATAAATACAATGTAATAAAGCATAGTTTAAAACAACATAAATACAATTTAATAAACCATAGGATAAAACCACATAAATACAATTTAATAAAGCATAGGCTAAAACAGCATAAATACACTTTAATAAAGCATAGGATAAAACAAATTAAATACAATTTAATAAAGCATAGGATAAAACAACATGAATTCAATTTAATAAAGCATAGGATAAAACAACATGAATTCAATTTAATAAAGCATAGGATAAAACAACATAAATACAATTTAATAAAGCATAGGATAAAACAACATAAATACAATTTAATAAAGCATTAGATAAAACAACATGAATACAATTTAATAAAGCATAGGTTAAAACAACATAAATACAATTTAATAAAGCATAGGATAAAACAACATAAATACAATTTAATAAAGCATAGGTTAAAACAACATAAATACAATGTAATAAAGCATAGGACAAAACAACATAAATACAATTTAATAAAGCATAGGATAAAACAACATAAATACCATTTAATGAAACATAGGATAAACAAAATAAATACAATTTAATAAAGCATAGGACAAAACAACATAAATACAATTTAATAAAGCATATGTTAAAACAACATGAATACAATTTAATAAAGCATAAGATAAAACAACATGAATATAATTTAGTAAAGCATAAGATAAAACAACATGAATACAATTTAATAAAGCATAGGTTAAAACAACTTAAATACAATTTAAGAAAGCATAGGATAAAACTACATAAATACATTTTAATAAAGCATAGGATAAAACAACATAAATACAATTTAATAAAGCATAGGTTAAAACAACATAAATACAATTTAATAAAGCATAGGACAAAACAACATAAATAGAATTTAATAAAGCATAGGATAAAACAACATAAATACAATTTATAAAGCATAGGATAAAACAACTTAAATACAATTTAATAAAGCATAGGATAAAACAACATAAATACAATTTAATAAAGCATAGGATAAAACAACATAAATACAATTTAATAAAGCATAGGTTAAAACAACATAAATACAATTTAATAAAGCATAGGATAAAACAACATAAATACAATTTAATAAAGCATAGGATAAAACAACATAAATAAAATTTAATAAAGCATAGGTTAAAACAACATAAATACAATTTAATAAAGCATAGGATAAAACCACAGAAATACAATTTAATAAAGCATAGGATAAAACAACATAAATACAATTTAATAAAGCATAGGACAAAACAACATAAATACAATTTCATAAAGCATAGGTTAAAACAACATAAATACAATTTAATAAAGCATAGGATAAAACAACATAAATACTTTTTAATAAAGCATAGGATAAAACCACATAAATACAATTTAATAAAGCATAGAATAAAACAACATAAATAAAATTTAATAAAGCATAGGTTAAAACAACATAAATACAATTTAATAAAGCGTAGGACAAAACAACATAAATACAATATAATAAAGCATAGTTTAAAACAACATAAATACAATTTAATAAACCATAGGATAAAACCACATAAATACAATTTAATAAAGCATAAGCTAAAACAGCATAAATACACTTTAATAAAGCATAGGATAAAACAAATTAAATACAATTTAATAAAGCATAGGATAAAACAACATGAATTCAATTTAATAAAGCATAGGATAAAACAACATGAATTCAATTTAATAAAGCATAGGATAAAACAACATAAATACAATTTAATAAAGCATAGGATAAAACAACATAAATACAATTTAATAAAGCATTAGATAAAACAACATGAATACAATTTAATAAAGCATAGGTTAAAACAACATAAATACAATTTAATAAAGCATAGGATAAAACAACATAAATACAATGTAATAAAGCATAGTTTAAAACAACATAAATACAATTTAATAAAGCATAGGATAAAACCACAGAAATACAATTTAATAAAGCATAGGATAAAACAACATAAATACAATTTAATAAAGCATAGGACAAAACAACATAAATACAATTTAATAAAGCATAGGACAAAACAACATAAATACAATTTAATAAAGCATAAGATAAAACAACATGAATATAATTTAGTAAAGCATAAGATAAAACAACATGAATACAATTTAATAAAGCATAGGTTAAAACAACATAAATACAATTTAAGAAAGCATAGGATAAAACAACATAAATACAATTTAATAAAGCATAGGCTAAAACTACATAAATACAATTTAATAAAGCATAGGATAAAACAAATTAAATACAATTTAATAAAGCATAGGATAAAACAACATAAATTCAATTTAATAAAGCATAGGATAAAACAACATAAATACAATTTAATAAAGCATAAGATAAAACAACATGAATACAATTTAATAAAGCATAGGTTAAAACAACATAAATACAATTTAATAAAGCATATGATAAAACAACATAAATACAATTTAATAAAGCATAGGATAAAACAACATAAATAAAATTTAATAAAGCATAGGTTAAAACAACATAAATACAATTTAATAAAGCATAGGATAAAACCACATAAATACAATTTAATAAAGCATATGTTAAAACAACATAAATACAATTTAATAAAGCATAAGATAAAACAACATGAATACAATTTAATAAAGCATAGGTTAAAACAACATAAATACAATTTAAGAAAGCATAGGATAAAACTACATAAATACATTTTAATAAAGCATAGGATAAAACAACATAAATACAATTTAATAAAGCATAGGATAAAAACAACATAAATAAAATTTAATAAAGCATAGGTTAAAACAACATAAATACAATTTAATAAAGCATAGGTTAAAACAACATAAATACAATTTAATAAAGCATAGGATAAAACAACATAAATACTTTTTAATAAAGCATAGGATAAAACCACATAAATACAATTTAATAAAGCATAGAATAAAACAACATAAATAAAATTTAATAAAGCATAGGTTAAAACAACATAAATACAATTTAATAAAGCGTAGGACAAAACAACATAAATACAATGTAATAAAGCATAGTTTAAAACAACATAAATACAATTTAATAAACCATAGGATAAAACCACATAAATACAATTTAATAAAGCATAGGCTAAAACAGCATAAATACACTTTAATAAAGCATAGGATAAAACAAATTAAATACAATTTAATAAAGCATAGGATAAAACAACATGAATTCAATTTAATAAAGCATAGGATAAAACAACATGAATTCAATTTAATAAAGCATAGGATAAAACAACATAAATACAATTTAATAAAGCATAGGATAAAACAACATAAATACAATTTAATAAAGCATTAGATAAAACAACATGAATACAATTTAATAAAGCATAGGTTAAAACAACATAAATACAATTTAATAAAGCATAGGATAAAACAACATAAATACAATTTAATAAAGCATAGGTTAAAACAACATAAATACAATGTAATAAAGCATAGGACAAAACAACATAAATACAATTTAATAAAGCATAGGATAAAACAACATAAATACCATTTAATGAAACATAGGATAAACAAAATAAATACAATTTAATAAAGCATAGGACAAAACAACATAAATACAATTTAATAAAGCATATGTTAAAACAACATGAATACAATTTAATAAAGCATAAGATAAAACAACATGAATATAATTTAGTAAAGCATAAGATAAAACAACATGAATACAATTTAATAAAGCATAGGTTAAAACAACTTAAATACAATTTAAGAAAGCATAGGATAAAACTACATAAATACATTTTAATAAAGCATAGGATAAAACAACATAAATACAATTTAATAAAGCATAGGTTAAAACAACATAAATACAATTTAATAAAGCATAGGACAAAACAACATAAATAGAATTTAATAAAGCATAGGATAAAACAACATAAATACAATTTATAAAGCATAGGATAAAACAACTTAAATACAATTTAATAAAGCATAGGATAAAACAACATAAATACAATTTAATAAAGCATAGGATAAAACAACATAAATACAATTTAATAAAGCATAGGTTAAAACAACATAAATACAATTTAATAAAGCATAGGATAAAACAACATAAATACAATTTAATAAAGCATAGGATAAAACAACATAAATAAAATTTAATAAAGCATAGGTTAAAACAACATAAATACAATTTAATAAAGCATAGGATAAAACCACAGAAATACAATTTAATAAAGCATAGGATAAAACAACATAAATACAATTTAATAAAGCATAGGACAAAACAACATAAATACAATTTCATAAAGCATAGGATAAAACAACATAAATACAATTTAATGAAACATAGGATAAACAACATAAATACAATTTAATAAAGCATAGGACAAAACAACATAAATACAATTTAATAAAGCATATGTTAAAACAACATAAATACAATTTAATAAAGCATAAGATAAAACAACATGAATATAATTTAGTAAAGCATAAGATAAAACAACATGAATACAATTTAATAAAGCATAGGTTAAAACAACATAAATACAATTTAAGAAAGCATAGGATAAAACTACATAAATACATTTTAATAAAGCATAGGATAAAACAACATAAATACAATTTAATAAAGCATAGGATAAAAACAACATAAATAAAATTTAATAAAGCATAGGTTAAACCAACATAAATACAATTTAATAAAGCATAGGTTAAAACAACATAAATACAATTTAATAAAGCATAGGATAAAACAACATAAATACTTTTTAATAAAGCATAGGATAAAACCACATAAATACAATTTAATAAAGCATAGAATAAAACAACATAAATAAAATTTAATAAAGCATAGGTTAAAACAACATAAATACAATTTAATAAAGCGTAGGACAAAACAACATAAATACAATGTAATAAAGCATAGTTTAAAACAACATAAATACAATTTAATAAACCATAGGATAAAAAAACATAAATACAATTTAATAAAGCATAGGCTAAAACAGCATAAATACACTTTAATAAAGCATAGGATAAAACAAATTAAATACAATTTAATAAAGCATAGGATAAAACAACATGAATTCAATTTAATAAAGCATAGGATAAAACAACATGAATTCAATTTAATAAAGCATAGGATAAAACAACATAAATACAATTTAATAAAGCATAGGATAAAACAACATAAATACAATTTAATAAAGCATAGGATAAAACAACATAAATACAATTTAATAAAGCATAGGTTAAAACAACATAAATACAATTTAATAAAGCATAGGATAAAACAACATAAATACAATTTAATAAAGCATAGGATAAAACAACATAAATACAATGTAATAAAGCATAGTTTAAAACAACATAAATACAATTTAATAAAGCATAGGATAAAACAACATAAATACAATTTAATAAAGCATAAGATAAAACAACATGAATACAATTTAATAAAGCATAGGTTAAAACAACATAAATACAATTTAATAAAGCATAGGATAAAACAACATAAATACAATTTAATAAAGCATAGGTTAAAACAACATAAATACAATTTAATAAAGCATAGGATAAAACAACATAAATACAATTTAATAAAGCATAGGATAAAACAACATAAATAAAATTTAATAAAGCATAGGTTAAAACAACATAAATAAAATTTAATAAAGCATAGGATAAAACAACATCAATACAATTTAATGAAACATAGGATAAACAACATAAATACAATTTAATAAAGCATAGGACAAAACAACATAAATACAATTTAATAAAGCATATGTTAAAACAACATAAATACAATTTAATAAAGCATAGGATAAAACAACATGAATATAATTTAGTAAAGCATAAGATTAAACAACATGAATACAATTTAGTAAAGCATAGGTTAAAACAACATAAATACAATTTAAGAAAGCATAGGATAAAACTACATAAATACATTTTAATAAAGCATAGGATAAAACAACATAAATACAATTTAATAAAGCATAGGTTAAAACAACATAAATACAATTTAATAAAGCATAGGACAAAACAGCATAAATACAATTTAATAAAGCATAGGATAAAACAACATAAATAAAATTTAATAAAGCATAGGTTAAAACAACATAAATACAATTTAATAAAGCATAGGATAAAACCACAGAAATACAATTTAATAAAGCATAGGATAAAACAACATAAATACAATTTAATAAAGCATAGGACAAAACAACATAAATACAATTTAATAAAGCATAGGATAAAACAACATAAATACAATTTAATGAAACATAGGATAAACAAAATAAATACAATTTAATAAAGCATAGGACAAAACAACATAAATACAATTTAATAAAGCATATGTTAAAACAACATGAATACAATTTAATAAAGCATAAGATAAAACAACATGAATATAATTTAGTAAAGCATAAGATAAAACAACATGAATACAATTTAATAAAGCATAGGTTAAAACAACTTAAATACAATTTAATAAAGCATAGGATAAAACTACATAAATACATTTTAATAAAGCATAGGATAAAACAACATAAATACAATTTAATAAAGCATAGGTTAAAACAACATAAATACAATTTAATAAAGCATAGGACAAAACAACATAAATACAATTTAATAAAGCATAGGATAAAACAACATAAATACAATTTATAAAGCATAGGATAAAACAACTTAAATACAATTTAATAAAGCATAGGATAAAACAACATAAATACAATTTAATGAAACATAGGATAAACAACATAAATACAATTTAATAAAGCATAGGACAAAACAACATAAATACAATTTAATAAAGCATAGGATAAAACAACATAAATACCATTTAATGAAACATAGGATAAACAAAATAAATACAATTTAATAAAGCATAGGACAAAACAACATAAATACAATTCAATAAAGCATATGTTAAAACAACATGAATACAATTTAATAAAGCATAAGATAAAACAACATGAATATAATTTAGTAAAGCATAAGATAAAACAACATGAATACAATTTAATAAATCATAGGTTAAAACAACTTAAATACAATTTAAGAAAGCATAGGATAAAACTACATAAATACATTTTAATAAAGCATAGGATAAAACAACATAAATACAATTTAATAAAGCATAGGTTAAAACAACATAAATACAATTTAATAAAGCATAGGACAAAACAACATAAATACAATTTAATAAAGCATAGGATAAAACAACATAAATACAATTTATAAAGCATAGGATAAAACAACTTAAATACAATTTAATAAAGCATAGGATAAAACAACATAAATACAATTTAATAAAGCATAGGATAAAACAACATAAATACAATTTAATAAAGCATAGGTTAAAACAACATAAATACAATTTAATAAAGCATAGGATAAAACAACATAAATACAATTTAATAAAGCATAGGATAAAACAACATAAATAAAATTTAATAAAGCATAGGTTAAAACAACATAAATACAATTTAATAAAGCATAGGATAAAACCACAGAAATACAATTTAATAAAGCATAGGATAAAACAACATAAATACAATTTAATAAAGCATAGGACAAAACAACATAAATACAATTTCATAAAGCATAGGATAAAACAACATAAATACAATTTAATGAAACATAGGATAAACAACATAAATACAATTTAATAAAGCATAGGACAAAACAACATAAATACAATTTAATAAAGCATAGGATAAAAACAACATAAATAAAATTTAATAAAGCATAGGTTAAAACAACATAAATACAATTTAATAAAGCATAGGTTAAAACAACATAAATACAATTTAATAAAGCATAGGATAAAACAACATAAATACTTTTTAATAAAGCATAGGATAAAACCACATAAATACAATTTAATAAAGCATAGAATAAAACAACATAAATAAAATTTAATAAAGCATAGGTTAAAACAACATAAATACAATTTAATAAAGCGTAGGACAAAACAACATAAATACAATGTAATAAAGCATAGTTTAAAACAACATAAATACAATTTAATAAACCATAGGATAAAACCACATAAATACAATTTAATAAAGCATAGGCTAAAACAGCATAAATACACTTTAATAAAGCATAGGATAAAACAAATTAAATACAATTTAATAAAGCATAGGATAAAACAACATGAATTCAATTTAATAAAGCATAGGATAAAACAACATGAATTCAATTTAATAAAGCATAGGATAAAACAACATAAATACAATTTAATAAAGCATAGGATAAAACAACATAAATACAATTTAATAAAGCATTAGATAAAACAACATGAATACAATTTAATAAAGCATAGGTTAAAACAACATAAATACAATTTAATAAAGCATAGGATAAAACAACATAAATACAATTTAATAAAGCATAGGTTAAAACAACATAAATACAATTTAATAAAGCATAGGATAAAACAACATAAATACAATTTAATAAAGCATAGGATAAAACAACATAAATACAATGTAATAAAGCATAGTTTAAAACAACATAAATACAATTTAATAAAGCATAGGATAAAACCACAGAAATACAATTTAATAAAGCATAGGATAAAACAACATAAATACAATTTAATAAAGCATAGGACAAAACAACATAAATACAATTTAATAAAGCATAGGACAAAACAACATAAATACAATTTAATAAAGCATAAGATAAAACAACATGAATATAATTTAGCAAAGCATAAGATAAAACAACATGAATACAATTTAATAAAGCATAGGTTAAAACAACATAAATACAATTTAAGAAAGCATAGGATAAAACAACATAAATACAATTTAATAAAGCATAGGCTAAAACTACATAAATACAATTTAATAAAGCATAGGATAAAACAAATTAAATACAATTTAATAAAGCATAGGATAAAACAACATAAATTCAATTTAATAAAGCATAGGATAAAACAACATAAATACAATTTAATAAAGCATAGGATAAAACAACATAAATACAATTTAATAAAGCATAAGATAAAACAACATGAAGACAATTTAATAAAGCATAGGTTAAAACAACATAAATACAATTTAATAAAGCATAGGATAAAACAACATAAATACAATTTAATAAAGCATAGGTTAAAACAACATAAATACAATTTAATAAAGCATAGGATAAAACAACATAAATACAATTTAATAAAGCATAGGATAAAACAGCATAAATAAAATTTAATAAAGCATAGGTTAAAACAACATAAATACAATTTAATAAAGCATAGGGTAAAACCACAGAAATACAATTTAATAAAGCATAGGATAAAACAACATAAATACAATTTAAGAAAGCATAGGATAAAACAACATAAATACAATTTAATAAAGCATAGGCTAAAACTACATAAATACAATTTAATAAAGCATAGGATAAAACAAATTAAATACAATTTAATAAAGCATAGGATAAAACAACATAAATTCAATTTAATAAAGCATAGGATAAAACAACATAAATACAATTTAATAAAGCATAGGATAAAACAACATAAATACAATTTAATAAAGCATAAGATAAAACAACATGAATACAATTTCATAAAGCATAGGTTAAAACAACATAAATACAATTCAATAAAGCATAGGATAAAACAACATAAATACAATTTAATAAAGCATAGGTTAAAACAACATAAATACAATTTAATAAAGCATAGGATAAAACAACATAAATACAATTTAATAAAGCATAGGATAAAACAACATAAATAAAATTTAATAAAGCATAGGTTAAAACAACATAAATACAATTTCATAAAGCATAGGATAAAAGCACAGAAATACAATTTAATAAAGCATATGTTAAAACAACATAAATACAATTTAATAAAGCATAGGATAAAACAACATAAATACAATTTAATAAAGCATAGGATAAAACAACATAAATACAATTTAATAAAGCATAGGTTAAAACAACATAAATACAATTTAATAAAGCATAGGATAAAACAACATAAATACAATTTAATAAAGCATAGGATAAAACAACATAAATAAAATTTAATAAAGCATAGGTTAAAACAACATAAATACAATTTAATAAAGCATAGGATAAAACCACAGAAATACAATTTAATAAAGCATAGGATAAAACAACATAAATACAATTTAATAAAGCATAGGACAAAACAACATAAATACAATTTCATAAAGCATAGGATAAAACAACATAAATACAATTTAATGAAACATAGGATAAACAACATAAATACAATTTAATAAAGCATAGGACAAAACAACATAAATACAATTTAATAAAGCATAGGATAAAAACAACATAAATAAAATTTAATAAAGCATAGGTTAAAACAACATAAATACAATTTAATAAAGCATAGGTTAAAACAACATAAATACAATTTAATAAAGCATAGGATAAAACAACATAAATACTTTTTAATAAAGCATAGGATAAAACCACATAAATACAATTTAATAAAGCATAGAATAAAACAACATAAATAAAATTTAATAAAGCATAGGTTAAAACAACATAAATACAATTTAATAAAGCGTAGGACTAAACAACATAAATACAATGTAATAAAGCATAGTTTAAAACAACATAAATACAATTTAATAAACCATAGGATAAAACCACATAAATACAATTTAATAAAGCATAGGCTAAAACAGCATAAATACACTTTAATAAAGCATAGGATAAAACAAATTAAATACAATTTAATAAAGCATAGGATAAAACAACATGAATTCAATTTAATAAAGCATAGGATAAAACAACATGAATTCAATTTAATAAAGCATAGGATAAAACAACATAAATACAATTTAATAAAGCATAGGATAAAACAACATAAATACAATTTAATAAAGCATTAGATAAAACAACATGAATACAATTTAATAAAGCATAGGTTAAAACAACATAAATACAATTTAATAAAGCATAGGATAAAACAACATAAATACAATTTAATAAAGCATAGGTTAAAACAACATAAATACAATTTAATAAAGCATAGGATAAAACAACATAAATACAATTTAATAAAGCATAGGATAAAACAACATAAATACAATGTAATAAAGCATAGTTTAAAACAACATAAATACAATTTAATAAAGCATAGGATAAAACCACAGAAATACAATTTAATAAAGCATAGGATAAAACAACATAAATACAATTTAATAAAGCATAGGACAAAACAACATAAATACAATTTAATAAAGCATAGGACAAAACAACATAAATACAATTTAATAAAGCATAAGATAAAACAACATGAATATAATTTAGTAAAACATAAGATAAAACAACATGAATACAATTTAATAAAGCATAGGATAAAACAACATAAATACTTTTTAATAAAGCATAGGATAAAACCACATAAATACAATTTAATAAAGCACAGAATAAAACAACATAAATAAAATTTAATAAAGCATAGGTTAAAACAACATAAATACAATTTAATAAAGCGTAGGACAAAACAACATAAATACAATGTAATAAAGCATAGTTTAAAACAACATAAATACAATTTAATAAACCATAGGATAAAACCACATAAATACAATTTAATAAAGCATAGGCTAAAACAGCATAAATACACTTTAATAAAGCATAGGATAAAACAAATTAAATACAATTTAATAAAGCATAGGATAAAACAACATGAATTCAATTTAATAAAGCATAGGATAAAACAACATGAATTCAATTTAATAAAGCATAGGATAAAACAACATAAATACAATTTAATAAAGCATAGGATAAAACAACATAAATACAATTTATAAAGCATAGGATAAAACAACTTAAATATAATTTAATAAAGCATAGGATAAAACAACATAAATACAATTTAATAAAGCATAGGATAAAACAACATAAATACAATTTAATAAAGCATAGGTTAAAACAACATAAATACAATTTAATAAAGCATAGGATAAAACAACATAAATACAATTTAATAAAGCATAGGATAAAACAACATAAATAAAATTTAATAAAGCATAGGTTAAAACAACATAAATACAATTTAATAAAGCATAGGATAAAACCACAGAAATACAATTTAATAAAGCATAGGATAAAACAACATAAATATAATTTAATAAAGCATAGGACAAAACAACATAAATACAATTTCATAAAGCATAGGATAAAACAACATAAATACAATTTAATGAAACATAGGATAAACAACATAAATACAATTTAATAAAGCATAGGACAAAACAACATAAATACAATTTAATAAAGCATATGTTAAAACAACATAAATACAATTTAATAAAGCATAAGATAAAACAACATGAATATAATTTAGTAAAGCATAAGATAAAACAACATGAATACAATTTAATAAAGCATAGGTTAAAACAACATAAATACAATTTAAGAAAGCATAGGATAAAACTACATAAATACATTTTAATAAAGCATAGGATAAAACAACATAAATACAATTTAATAAAGCATAGGATAAAAACAACATAAATAAAATTTAATAAAGCATAGGTTAAAACAACATAAATACAATTTAATAAAGCATAGGTTAAAACAACATAAATACAATTTAATAAAGCATAGGATAAAACAACATAAATACTTTTTAATAAAGCATAGGATAAAACCACATAAATACAATTTAATAAAGCATAGAATAAAACAACATAAATAAAATTTAATAAAGCATAGGTTAAAACAACATAAATACAATTTAATAAAGCGTAGGACAAAACAACATAAATACAATGTAATAAAGCATAGTTTAAAACAACATAAATACAATTTAATAAACCATAGGATAAAACCACATAAATACAATTTAATAAAGCATAGGCTAAAACAGCATAAATACACTTTAATAAAGCATAGGATAAAACAAATTAAATACAATTTAATAAAGCATAGGATAAAACAACATGAATTCAATTTAATAAAGCATAGGATAAAACAACATGAATTCAATTTAATAAAGCATAGGATAAAACAACATAAATACAATTTAATAAAGCATAGGATAAAACAACATAAATACAATTTAATAAAGCATTAGATAAAACAACATGAATACAATTTAATAAAGCATAGGTTAAAACAACATAAATACAATTTAATAAAGCATAGGATAAAACAACATAAATACAATTTAATAAAGCATAGGTTAAAACAACATAAATACAATTTAATAAAGCATAGGATAAAACAACATAAATACAATTTAATAAAGCATAGGATAAAACAACATAAATACAATGTAATAAAGCATAGTTTAAAACAACATAAATACAATTTAATAAAGCATAGGATAAAACCACAGAAATACAATTTAATAAAGCATAGGATAAAACAACATAAATACAATTTAATAAAGCATAGGACAAAACAACATAAATACAATTTAAAAAAGCATAGGACAAAACAACATAAATACAATTTAATAAAGCATAAGATAAAACAACATGAATATAATTTAGTAAAGCATAAGATAAAACAACATGAATACAATTTAATAAAGCATAGGTTAAAACAACATAAATACAATTTAAGAAAGCATAGGATAAAACAACATAAATACAATTTAATAAAGCATAGGCTAAAACTACATAAATACAATTTAATAAAGCATAGGATAAAACAAATTAAATACAATTTAATAAAGCATAGGATAAAACAACATAAATTCAATTTAATAAAGCATAGGATAAAACAACATAAATACAATTTAATAAAGCATAGGATAAAACAACATAAATACAATTTAATAAAGCATAAGATAAAGCAACATGAATACAATTTAATAAAGCATAGGTTAAAACAACATAAATACAATTTAATAAAGCATAGGATAAAACAACATAAATACAATTTAATAAAGCATAGGTTAAAACAACATAAATACAATTTAATAAAGCATAGGACAAAACAACATAAATACAATTTAATAAAGCATAGGATAAAACAACATAAATACAATTTATAAAGCATAGGATAAAACAACTTAAATACAATTTAATAAAGCATAGGATAAAACAACATAAATACAATTTAATGAAACATAGGATAAACAACATAAATACAATTTAATAAAGCATAGGACAAAACAACATAAATACAATTTAATAAAGCATAGGATAAAACAACATAAATACCATTTAATGAAACATAGGATAAACAAAATAAATACAATTTAATAAAGCATAGGACAAAACAACATAAATACAATTTAATAAAGCATATGTTAAAACAACATGAATACAATTTAATAAAGCATAAGATAAAACAACATGAATATAATTTAGTAAAGCATAAGATAAAACAACATGAATACAATTTAATAAAGCATAGGTTAAAACAACATAAATACAATTTAAGAAAGCATAGGATAAAACTACATAAATACATTTTAATAAAGCATAGGATAAAACAACATAAATACAATTTAATAAAGCATAGGATAAAAACAACATAAATAAAATTTAATAAAGCATAGGTTAAAACAACATAAATACAATTTAATAAAGCATAGGTTAAAACAACATAAATACAATTTAATAAAGCATAGGATAAAACAACATAAATACTTTTTAATAAATCATAGGATAAAACCACATAAATACAATTTAATAAAGCATAGAATAAAACAGCATAAATAAAATTTAATAAAGCATAGGTTAAAACAACATAAATACAATTTAATAAAGCATAGGATAAAACAACATAAATACAATCTAATAAAGCATAGTTTAAAACAACATAAATACAATTTAATAAAGCATAGGATAAAACCACAGAAATACAATTTAATAAAGCATAGGATAAAACAACATAAATACAATTTAATAAAGCATAGGACAAAACAACATAAATACAATTTAATAAAGCATAGGACAAAACAACATAAATACAATTTAATAAAGCATAAGATAAAACAACATGAATATAATTTAGTAAAGCATAAGATAAAACAACATGAATACAATTTAATAAAGCATAGGTTAAAACAACATAAATACAATTTAAGAAAGCAAAGGATAAAACAACATAAATACAATTTAATAAAGCATAGGCTAAAACTACATAAATACAATTTAATAAAGCATAGGATAAAACAAATTAAATACAATTTAATAAAGCATAGGATAAAACAACATAAATTCAATTTAATAAAGCATAGGATAAAACAACATAAATACAATTTAATAAAGCATAGGATAAAACAACATAAATACAATTTAATAAAGCATAAGATAAAACAACATGAATACAATTTAATAAAGCATAGGTTAAAACAACATAAATACAATTTAATAAAGCATAGGATAAAACAACATAAATACAATTTAATAAAGCATAGGTTAAAACAACATAAATACAATTTAATAAAGCATAGGATAAAACAACATAAATACAATTTAATAAAGCATAGGTTAAAACAACATAAATAAAATTTAATAAAGCATAGGTTAAAACAACATAAATACAATTTAATAAAGCGTAGGACAAAATAACATAAATACAATGTAATAAAGCATAGTTTAAAACAACATAAATACAATTTAATAAAGCATAGGATAAAACCACATAAATACAATTTAATAAAGCATAGGATAAAACAACATAAATAAAATTTAATAAAGCATAGGTTAAAACAACATAAATACAATTTAAGAAAGCATAGGATAAAACTACATAAATACATTTTAATAAAGCATAGGTTAAAACAACATAAATACAATTTAATAAAGCATCGGACAAAACAACATAAATACAATTTAATAAAGCATAGGATAAAACAACATAAATACAATTTAATAAAGCATAGGATAAAACAACATAAATACAATTTAATAAAGCATTAGATAAAACAACATGAATACAATTTAATAAAGCATAGGTTAAAACAACATAAATACAATTTAATAAAGCATAGGATAAAACAACATAAATACAATTTAATAAAGCATAGGTTAAAACAACATAAATACAATTTAATAAAGCATAGGATAAAACAACATAAATACAATTTAATAAAGCATAGGATAAAACAACACAAATACAATGTAATAAAGCATAGTTTAAAACAACATAAATACAATTTAATAAAGCATAGGATAAAACCACAGAAATACAATTTAATAAAGCATAGGATAAAACAACATAAATACAATTTAATAAAGCATAGGACAAAACAACATAAATACAATTTAATAAAGCATAGGACAAAACAACATAAATACAATTTAATAAAGCATAAGATAAAACAACATGAATATAATTTAGCAAAGCATAAGATAAAACAACATGAATACAATTTAATAAAGCATAGGTTAAAACAACATAAATACAATTTAAGAAAGCATAGGATAAAACAACATAAATACAATTTAATAAAGCATAGGCTAAAACTACATAAATACAATTTAAGAAAGCATAGGATAAAACAAATTAAATACAATTTAATAAAGCATAGGATAAAACAACATAAATTCAATTTAATAAAGCATAGGATAAAACAACATAAATACAATTTAATAAAGCATAGGATAAAACAACATAAATACAATTTAATAAAGCATAAGATAAAACAACATGAAGACAATTTAATAAAGCATAGGTTAAAACAACATAAATACAATTTAATAAAGCATAGGATAAAACAACATAAATACAATTTAATAAAGCATAGGCTAAAACTACATAAATACAATTTAATAAAGCATAGGATAAAACAAATTAAATACAATTTAATAAAGCATAGGATAAAACAACATAAATTCAATTTAATAAAGCATAGGATAAAACAACATAAATACAATTTAATAAAGCATAGGATAAAACAACATAAATACAATTTAATAAAGCATAAGATAAAACAACATGAATACAATTTCATAAAGCATAGGTTAAAACAACATAAATACAATTTAATAAAGCATAGGATAAAACAACATAAATACAATTTAATAAAGCATAGGTTAAAACAACATAAATACAATTTAATAAAGCATAGGATAAAACAACATAAATACAATTTAATAAAGCATAGGATAAAACAACATAAATAAAATTTAATAAAGCATAGGTTAAAACAACATAAATACAATTTAATAAAGCATAGGATAAAACCACAGAAATACAATTAAATAAAGCATATGTTAAAACAACATAAATACAATTTAATAAAGCATAAGATAAAACAACATGAATATAATTTAGTAAAGCATAAGATTAAACAACATGAATACAATTTAGTAAAGCATAGGTTAAAACAACATAAATACAATTTAAGAAAGCATAGGATAAAACTACATAAATACATTTTAATAAAGCATAGGATAAAACAACATAAATACAATTTAATAAAGCATAGGTTAAAACAACATAAATACAATTTAATAAAGCATAGGACAAAACAACATAAATACAATTTAATGAAACATAGTATAAACAACATAAATACAATTTAATAAAGCATAGGACAAAACAACATAAATACAATTTAATAAAGCATAGGATAAAACAACATAAATACCATTTAATGAAACATAGGATAAACAAAATAAATACAATTTAATAAAGCATAGGACAAAACAACATAAATAAAATTTAATAAAGCATATGTTAAAACAACATGAATACAATTTAATAAAGCATAAGATAAAACAACATGAATATAATTTAGTAAAGCATAAGATAAAACAACATGAATACAATTTAATAAAGCATAGGTTAAAACAACTTAAATACAATTTAAGAAAGCATAGGATAAAACGACATAAATACATTTTAATAAAGCATAGGATAAAACAACATAAATACAATTTAATAAAGCATAGGTTAAAACAACATAAATACAATTTAATAAAGCATAGGACAAAACAACATAAATACAATTTAATAATGCATAGGATAAAACAACATAAATACAATTTATAAAGCATAGGATAAAACAACTTAAATACAATTTAATAAAACATAGGATAAAACAACATAAATACAATTTAATAAAGCATAGGATAAAACAACATAAATACAATTTAATAAAGCATAGGTTAAAACAACATAAATACAATTTAATAAAGCATAGGATAAAACAACATAAATACAATTTAATAAAGCATAGGATAAAACAACATAAATAAAATTTAATAAAGCATAGGTTAAAACAACATAAATACAATTTAATAAAGCATAGGATAAAACCACAGAAATACAATTTAATAAAGCATAGGATAAAACAACATAAATACAATTTAATAAAGCATTGGACAAAACAACATAAATACAATTTAATAAAGCATAGGATAAAACAACATAAATACAATTTAATGAAACATAGGATAAACAAAATAAATACAATTTAATAAAGCATAGGACAAAACAACATAAATACAATTTAATAAAGCATATGTTAAAACAACATGAATACAAATTAATAAAGCATAAGATAAAACAACATGAATATAATTCAGTAAAGCATAAGATAAAACAACATGAATACAATTTAATAAAGCATAGGTTAAAACAACTTAAATACAATTTAAGAAAGCATAGGATAAAACTACATAAATACATTTTAATAAAGCATAGGATAAAACAACATAAATACAATTTAATAAAGCATAGGTTAAAACAACATAAATACAATTTAATAAAGCATAGGACAAAACAACATAAATACAATTTAATAAAGCATAGGATAAAACATCATAAATACAATTTATAAAGCATAGGATAAAACAACTTAAATACAATTTAATAAAGCATAGGATAAAACAACATAAATACAATTTAATGAAAGATAGGATAAACAACATAAATACAATTTAATAAAGCATAGGACAAAACAACATAAATACAATTTAATAAAGCATAGGATAAAACAAGATAAATACCATTTAATGAAACATAGGATAAACAAAATAAATACAATTTAATAAAGCATAGGACAAAACAACATAAATACAATTTAATAAAGCATATGTTAAAACAACATGAATACAATTTAATAAAGCATAAGATAAAACAACATGAATATAATTTAGTAAAGCATAAGATAAAACAACATGAATACAATTTAATAAAGCATAGGTTAAAACAACTTAAATACAATTTAAGAAAGCATAGGATAAAACTACATAAATACATTTTAATAAAGCATAGGATAAAACAACATAAATACAATTTAATAAAGCATAGGTTAAAACAACATAAATACAATTTAATAAAGCATAGGACAGAACAACATAAATACAATTTAATAAAGCATAGGATAAAACAACATAAATACAATTTATAAAGCATAGGATAAAACAACTTAAATACAATTTAATAAAGCATAGGATAAAACAACATAAATACAATTTAATAAAGCATAGGATAAAACAACATAAATACAATTTAATAAAGCATAGGTTAAAACAACATAAATACAATTTAATAAAGCATAGGATAAAACAACATAAGTACAATTTAATAAAGCATAGGATAAAACAACATAAATAAAATTTAATAAAGCATAGGTTAAAACAACATAAATACAATTTAATAAAGCATAGGATAAAACCACAGAAATACAATTTAATAAAGCATAGGATAAAACAACATAAATACAATTTAATAAAGCATAGGACAAAACAACATAAATACAATTTCATAAAGCATAGGATAAAACAACATAAATACAATTTAATGAAACATAGGATAAACAACATAAATACAATTTAATAAAGCATAGGACAAAACAACATAAATACAATTTAATAAAGCATATGTTAAAACAACATAAATACAATTTAATAAAGCATAAGATAAAACAACATGAATATAATTTAGTAAAGCATAAGATAAAACAACATGAATACAATTTAATAAAGCATAGGTTAAAACAACATAAATACAATTTAAGAAAGCATAGGATAAAACTACATAAATACATTTTAATAAAGCATAGGATAAAACAACATAAATACAATTTAATAAAGCATAGGATAAAAACAACATAAATAAAATTTAATAAAGCATAGGTTAAAACAACATAAATACAATTTAATAAAGCATAGGTTAAAACAACATAAATACAATTTAATAAAGCATAGGATAAAACAACATAAATACTTTTTAATAAAGCATAGGATAAAACCACATAAATACAATTTAATAAAGCATAGAATAAAACAACATAAATAAAATTTAATAAAGCATAGGTTAAAACAACATAAATACAATTTAATAAAGCGTAGGACAAAACAACATAAATACAATGTAATAAAGCATAGTTTAAAACAACATAAATACAATTTAATAAAGCATAGGATAAAACAACATGAATTCAATTTAATAAAGCATAGGATAAAACAACATGAATTCAATTTAATAAAGCATAGGATAAAACAACATAAATACAATTTAATAAAGCATAGGATAAAACAACATAAATACAATTTAATAAAGCATTAGATAAAACAACATGAATACAATTTAATAAAGCATAGGTTAAAACAACATAAATACAATTTAATAAAGCATAGGATAAAACAACATAAATACAATTTAATAAAGCATAGGATAAAACAACATAAATACAATGTAATAAAGCATAGTTTAAAACAACATAAATACAATTTAATAAAGCATAGGATAAAACCACAGAAATACAATTTAATAAAGCATAGGATAAAACAACATAAATACAATTTAATAAAGCATAGGACAAAACAACATAAATACAATTTAAAAAAGCATAGGACAAAACAACATAAATACAATTTAATAAAGCATAAGATAAAACAACATGAATATAATTTAGTAAAGCATAAGATAAAACAACATGAATACAATTTAATAAAGCATAGGTTAAAACAACATAAATACAATTTAAGAAAGCATAGGATAAAACAACATAAATACAATTTAATAAAGCATAGGTTAAAACTACATAAATACAATTTAATAAAGCATAGGATAAAACAAATTAAATACAATTTAATAAAGCATAGGATAAAACAACATAAATTCAATTTAATAAAGCATAGGATAAAACAACATAAATACAATTTAATAAAGCATAGGATAAAACAACATAAATACAATTTAATAAAGCATAAGATAAAACAACATGAATACAATTTAATAAAGCATAGGTTAAAACAACATAAATACAATTTAATAAAGCATAGGATAAAACAACATAAATACAATTTAATAAAGCATAGGTTAAAACAACATAAATACAATTTAATAAAGCATAGGACAAAACAACATAAATACAATTTAATAAAGCATAGGATAAAACAACATAAATACAATTTATAAAGCATAGGATAAAACAACTTAAATACAATTTAATAAAGCATAGGATAAAACAACATAAATACAATTTAATGAAACATAGGATAAACAACATAAATACAATTTAATAAAGCATAGGACAAAACAACATAAATACAATTTAATAAAGCATAGGATAAAACAACATAAATACCATTTAATGAAACATAGGATAAACAAAATAAATACAATTTAATAAAGCATAGGACAAAACAACATAAATACAATTTAATAAAGCATATGTTAAAACAACATGAATACAATTTAATAAAGCATAAGATAAAACAACATGAATATAATTTAGTAAAGCATAAGATAAAACAACATGAATACAATTTAATAAAGCATAGGTTAAAAGAACATAAATACAATTTAAGAAAGCATAGGATAAAACTACATAAATACATTTTAATAAAGCATAGGATAAAACAACATAAATACAATTTAATAAAGCATAGGATAAAAACAACATAAATAAAATTTAATAAAGCATAGGTTAAAACAACATAAATACAATTTAATAAAGCATAGGTTAAAACAACATAAATACAATTTAATAAAGCATAGGATAAAACAACATAAATACTTTTTAATAAATCATAGGATAAAACCACATAAATACAATTTAATAAAGCATAGAATAAAACAGCATAAATAAAATTTAATAAAGCATAGGTTAAAACAACATAAATACAATTTAATAAAGCATAGGATAAAACAACATAAATACAATGTAATAAAGCATAGTTTAAAACAACATAAATACAATTTAATAAAGCATAGGATAAAACCACAGAAATACAATTTAATAAAGCATAGGATAAAACAACATAAATACAATTTAATAAAGCATAGGACAAAACAACATAAATACAATTTAATAAAGCATAGGACAAAACAACATAAATACAATTTAATAAAGCATAAGATAAAACAACATGAATATAATTTAGTAAAGCATAAGATAAAACAACATGAATACAATTTAATAAAGCATAGGTTAAAACAACATAAATACAATTTAAGAAAGCAAAGGATAAAACAACATAAATACAATTTAATAAAGCATAGGCTAAAACTACATAAATACAATTTAATAAAGCATAGGATAAAACAAATTAAATACAATTTAATAAAGCATAGGATAAAACAACATAAATTCAATTTAATAAAGCATAGGATAAAACAACATAAATACAATTTAATAAAGCATAGGATAAAACAACATAAATACAATTTAATAAAGCATAAGATAAAACAACATGAATACAATTTAATAAAGCATAGGTTAAAACAACATAAATACAATTTAATAAAGCATAGGATAAAACAACATAAATACAATTTAATAAAGCATAGGTTAAAACAACATAAATACAATTTAATAAAGCATAGGATAAAACAACATAAATACAATTTAATAAAGCATAGGTTAAAACAACATAAATAAAATTTAATAAAGCATAGGTTAAAACAACATAAATACAATTTAATAAAGCGTAGGACAAAATAACATAAATACAATGTAATAAAGCATAGTTTAAAACAACATAAATACAATTTAATAAAGCATAGGATAAAACCACATAAATACAATTTAATAAAGCATAGGATAAAACAACATAAATAAAATTTAATAAAGCATAGGTTAAAACAACATAAATACAATTTAAGAAAGCATAGGATAAAACTACATAAATACATTTTAATAAAGCATAGGTTAAAACAACATAAATACAATTTAATAAAGCATCGGACAAAACAACATAAATACAATTTAATAAAGCATAGGATAAAACAACATAAATACAATTTAATAAAGCATAGGATAAAACAACATAAATACAATTTAATAAAGCATAGGATAAAACAACATAAATAAAATTTATTAAAGCATAGGTTAAAACAACATAAATACAATTTATTAAAGCATCGGACAAAACAACATAAATACAATTTAATAAAGCATAGGATAAAACAACATAAATACAATTTATAAAGCATAGGATAAAACAACATAAATACAATTTAATAAAGCATAGGATAAAACAACATAAATACAATTTAATAAAGCATAGGATAAAACAACATAAATACAATTTAATAAAGTATAGGCTAAAACTACATAAATACAATTTAATAAAGCATAGGATAAAACAACATAAATACAATTTAATAAAGCATAGGTTAAAACAACATAAATACAATTTAATAAAACATAGGATAAAACAACATAAATACAATTTAATAAAGCATAGGATAAAACAACATAAATAAAATTTAATAAAGCATAGGTTAAAACAACATAAATACAATTTAATAAAGCATAGGATAAAACAACATAAATACAATTTAATAAAGCATAGGATAAAACAACATAAATACTTTTTAATAAAGCATAGGATAAAACCACATAAATACAATTTAATAAAGCACAGGATAAAACAACATAAATACAATTTAATAAAGCATAGGATAAAACAACATAAATACAATTTAATAAAGCATAGGATAAAACCACAGAAATACAATTTAATAAAGCATAGGATAAAACAACATAAATACAATTTAATAAAGCATAGGACAAAACAACATAAATACAATTTCATAAAGCATAGGATAAAACAACATAAATACAATTTAATGAAACATAGGATAAACAACATAAATACAATTTAATAAAGCATAGGACAAAACAACATAAATACAATTTAATAAAGCATATGTTAAAACAACATAAATACAATTTAATAAAGCATAAGATAAAACAACATGAATATAATTTAGTAAAGCATAAGATAAAACAACATGAATACAATTTAATAAAGCATAGGTTAAAACAACATAAATACAATTTAAGAAAGCATAGGATAAAGCTACATAAATACATTTTAATAAAGCATAGGATAAAACAACATAAATACAATTTAATAAAGCATAGGATAAAAACAATATAAATAAAATTTAATAAAGCATAGGTTAAAACAACATAAATACAATTTAATAAAGCATAGGTTAAAACAACATAAATACAATTTAATAAAGCATAGGATAAAACAACATAAATACTTTTTAATAAAGCATAGGATAAAACCACATAAATACAATATAATAAAGCATAGAATAAAACAGCATAAATAAAATTTAATAAAGCATAGGTTAAAACAACATAAATACAATTTAATAAAGCATTCGATAAAACAACATAAATACAATGTAATAAAGCATAGTTTAAAACAACATAAATACAATTTAATAAAGCATAGGATAAAACCACAGAAATACAATTTAATAAAGCATAGGATAAAACAACATAAATACAATTTAATAAAGCATAGGACAAAACAAAATAAATACAATTTAATAAAGCATAGGACAAAACAACATAAATACAATTTAATAAAGCATAAGATAAAACAACATGAATATAATTTAGTAAAGCATAAGATAAAACAACATGAATACAATTTAATAAAGCATAGGTTAAAACAACATAAATACAATTTAAGAAAGCAAAGGATAAAACAACATAAATACAATTTAATAAAGCATAGGCTAAAACTACATAAATACAATTTAATAAAGCATAGGATAAAACAAATTAAATACAATGTAATAAAGCATAGGATAAAACAACATAAATTCAATTTAATAAAGCATAGGATAAAACAACATAAATACAATTTAATAAAGCATAGGTTAAAACAACATAAATAAAATTTAATAAAGCATAGGTTAAAACAACATAAATACAATTTAATAAAGCGTAGGACAAAATAACATAAATACAATGTAATAAAGCATAGTTTAAAACAACATAAATACAATTTAATAAAGCATAGGATAAAACCACATAAATACAATTTAATAAAGCATAGGTTAAAACAACATAAATACAATTTAATAAAGCGTAGGACAAAATAACATAAATACAATGTAATAAAGCATAGTTTAAAACAACATAAATACAATTTAATAAAGCATAGGATAAAACAACATAAATACTTTTTAATAAAGCATAGGATAAAACCACATAAATACAATTTAATAAAGCACAGGATAAAACAACATAAATACAATTTAATAAAGCATAGGATAAAACAACATAAATACAATTTAATAAAGCATAGGATAAAACAACATAAATACAATTTAATAAAGCATACGTTAAAACAACATAAATACAATTAAATAAAGCATAGGATAAAACAACATAAATACAATTTAATAAAGCATAGGTTAAAACAACATAAATTCAATTTTATAAAGCATAGGATAAAACAACATAAATACAATTTAATAAAGCATAGATTAAAACAACATAAATACAATTTAATAAAGCATAGGATAAAACAACATAAATTCAATTTAATAAAGCATAGGATAAAACAACATAAATACAATTTAATAAAGCACAGGATAAAACAACATAAATAAAATTTAATAAAGCATAGGATAAAACAACATAAATATAATTTAATAAAGCATAGGATAAAACAATGTAAATACAATTTAATAAAGCATAGGATAAAACAACATAAATAAAATTTAATAAAGCATAGGATAAAACAAGATAAATACAATTTAATAAAGCATAGGATAAAACAACATAAATACAATTTAATAAAGCATAGGTTAAAACAAAATAAATACAATTTAATAAAGCATAGGATAAAACAACATAAATATAATTTAATAAAGCATAGGATAAAACAACATAAATAAAATTTAATAAAGCATAGGATAAAACAACATAAATACAATTTAATAAAACATAGGATAAAACAACATGAATACAATTTAATAAAGCATAGGATAAAACAACATAAATACAATTTAATAAAGCATAGGATAAAACAACATAAATACAATTTAATAAAGCATAGGATAAAACAACATAAATACAATTTAATAAAGCATAGGATAAAACAACATGAATACAATTTAATAAAGCATAGGTTAAAACAACATAAATACAATTTAAGAAAGCATAGGATAAAGCTACATAAATACATTTTAATAAAGCATAGGATAAAACAACATAAATACAATTTAATAAAGCATAGGATAAAAACAACATAAATAAAATTTAATAAAGCATAGGTTAAAACAACATAAATACAATTTAATAAAGCATAGGTTAAAACAACATAAATACAATTTAATAAAGCATAGGATAAAACAACATAAATACTTTTTAATAAAGCATAGGATAAAACCACATAAATACAATATAATAAAGCATAGAATAAAACAGCATAAATAAAATTTAATAAAGCATAGGTTAAAACAACATAAATACAATTTAATAAAGCATTCGATAAAACAACATAAATACAATGTAATAAAGCATAGTTTAAAACAACATAAATACAATTTAATAAAGCATAGGATAAAACCACAGAAATACAATTTAATAAAGCATAGGATAAAACAACATAAATACAATTTAATAAAGCATAGGACAAAACAAAATAAATACAATTTAATAAAGCATAGGACAAAACAACATAAATACAATTTAATAAAGCATAAGATAAAACAACATGAATATAATTTAGTAAAGCATAAGATAAAACAACATGAATACAATTTAATAAAGCATAGGTTAAAACAACATAAATACAATTTAAGAAAGCAAAGGATAAAACAACATAAATACAATTTAATAAAGCATAGGCTAAAACTACATAAATACAATTTAATAAAGCATAGGATAAAACAAATTAAATACAATGTAATAAAGCATAGGATAAAACAACATAAATTCAATTTAATAAAGCATAGGATAAAACAACATAAATACAATTTAATAAAGCATAGGTTAAAACAACATAAATAAAATTTAATAAAGCATAGGTTAAAACAACATAAATACAATTTAATAAAGCGTAGGACAAAATAACATAAATACAATGTAATAAAGCATAGTTTAAAACAACATAAATACAATTTAATAAAGCATAGGATAAAACCACATAAATACAATTTAATAAAGCATAGGATAAAACAACATAAATAAAATTTAATAAAGCATAGGTTAAAACAACATAAATACAATTTAAGAAAGCATAGGATAAAACTACATAAATACATTTTAATAAAGCATAGGTTAAAACAACATAAATACAATTTAATAAAGCGTAGGACAAAATAACATAAATACAATGTAATAAAGCATAGTTTAAAACAACATAAATACAATTTAATAAAGCATAGGATAAAACAACATAAATACTTTTTAATAAAGCATAGGATAAAACCACATAAATACAATTTAATAAAGCACAGGATAAAACAACATAAATACAATTTAATAAAGCATAGGATAAAACAACATAAATACAATTTAATAAAGCATAGGATAAAACAACATAAATACAATTTAATAAAGCATAGGATAAAACAACATAAATACAATTTAATAAAGCATACGTTAAAACAACATAAATACAATTAAATAAAGCATAGGATAAAACAACATAAATACAATTTAATAAAGCATAGGTTAAAACAACATAAATTCAATTTTATAAAGCATAGGATAAAACAACATAAATACAATTTAATAAAGCATAGATTAAAACAACATAAATACAATTTAATAAAGCATAGGATAAAACAACATAAATTCAATTTAATAAAGCATAGGATAAAACAACATAAATACAATTTAATAAAGCACAGGATAAAACGACATAAATAAAATTTAATAAAGCATAGGATAAAACAACATAAATATAATTTAATAAAGCATAGGATAAAACAATGTAAATACAATTTAATAAAGCATAGGATAAAACAACATAAATAAAATTTAATAAAGCATAGGATAAAACAAGATAAATACAATTTAATAAAACATAGGATAAAACAACATAAATACAATTTAATAAAGCATAGGTTAAAACAAAATAAATACAATTTAATAAAGCATAGGATAAAACAACATAAATATAATTTAATAAAGCATAGGATAAAACAACATAAATAAAATTTAATAAAGCATAGGATAAAACAACATAAATACAATTTAATAAAACATAGGATAAAACAACATGAATACAATTTAATAAAGCATAGGATAAAACAACATAAATACAATTTAATAAAGCATAGGATAAAACAACATAAATACAATTTAATAAAGCATAGGATAAAACAACATAAATACAATTTAATAAAGCATAGGATAAAACAACATAAATAAAATTTAATAAAGCATAGGTTAAAACAACATAAATACAATTTAATAAAGCATAGGACAAAACAACATAAATACAATTTAATAAAGCATAGTTTAAAACAACATGAATACAATTTAATAAAGCATAGGATAAAACCACAGAAATAAAATTTAATAAAGCATAGGATAAAACAACATAAATACAATTTATTAAAGCATATTATAAAACAACATAAATACAATTTAATAAAACATAGGATAAAACAACATGAATACAATTTAATAAAGCATAGGATAAAACAACATAAATACAATTTAATAAAGCATAGGATAAAACAACATAAATACCATTTAATGAAACATAAGATAAACAAAATAAATACAATTTAATAAAGCATAGGACAAAACAACATAAATACAATTTAATAAAGCATATGTTAAAACAACATGAATACAATTTAATAAAGCATAAGATAAAACAACATGAATATAATTTAGTAAAGCATAAGATAAAACAACATAAATACAATTTAATAAAGCATAGGTTAAAACAACATAAATACAATTTAAGAAAGCATAGGATAAAACTACATAAATACATTTTAATAAAGCATAGGATAAAACAACATAAATACAATTTAATAAAGCATAGGATAAAAACAACATAAATAAAATTTAATAAAGCATAGGTTAAAACAACATAAATACAATTTAATAAAGCATAGGTTAAAACAACATAAATACAATTTAATAAAGCATAGGATAAAACAACATAAATACTTTTTAATAAATCATAGGATAAAACCACATAAATACAATTTAATAAAGCATAGAATAAAACAGCATAAATAAAATTTAATAAAGCATAGGTTAAAACAACATAAATACAATTTAATAAAGCATAGGATAAAACAACATAAATACAATGTAATAAAGCATAGTTTAAAACAACATAAATACAATTTAATAAAGCATAGGATAAAACCACAGAAATACAATTTAATAAAGCATAGGATAAAACAACATAAATACAATTTAATAAAGCATAGGACAAAACAACATAAATACAATTTAATAAAGCATAGGACAAAACAACATAAATACAATTTAATAAAGCATAAGATAAAACAACATGAATATAATTTAGTAAAGCATAAGATAAAACAACATGAATACAATTTAATAAAGCATAGGTTAAAACAACATAAATACAATTTAAGAAAGCAAAGGATAAAACAACATAAATACAATTTAATAAAGCATAGGCTAAAACTACATAAATACAATTTAATAAAGCATAGGATAAAACAAATTAAATACAATTTAATAAAGCATAGGATAAAACAACATAAATTCAATTTAATAAAGCATAGGATAAAACAACATAAATACAATTTAATAAAGCATAGGATAAAACAACATAAATACAATTTAATAAAGCATAAGATAAAACAACATGAATACAATTTAATAAAGCATAGGTTAAAACAACATAAATACAATTTAATAAAGCATAGGATAAAACAACATAAATACAATTTAATAAAGCATAGGTTAAAACAACATAAATACAATTTAATAAAGCATAGGATAAAACAACATAAATACAATTTAATAAAGCATAGGTTAAAACAACATAAATAAAATTTAATAAAGCATAGGTTAAAACAACATAAATACAATTTAATAAAGCGTAGGACAAAATAACATAAATACAATGTAATAAAGCATAGTTTAAAACAACATAAATACAATTTAATAAAGCATAGGATAAAACCACATAAATACAATTTAATAAAGCATAGGATAAAACAACATAAATAAAATTTAATAAAGCATAGGTTAAAACAACATAAATACAATTTAAGAAAGCATAGGATAAAACTACATAAATACATTTTAATAAAGCATAGGTTAAAACAACATAAATACAATTTAATAAAGCATCGGACAAAACAACATAAATACAATTTAATAAAGCATAGGATAAAACAACATAAATACAATTTAATAAAGCATAGGATAAAACAACATAAATACAATTTAATAAAGCATAGGATAAAACAACATAAATAAAATTTATTAAAGCATAGGTTAAAACAACATAAATACAATTTATTAAAGCATCGGACAAAACAACATAAATACAATTTAATAAAGCATAGGATAAAACAACATAAATACAATTTATAAAGCATAGGATAAAACAACATAAATACAATTTAATAAAGCATAGGATAAAACAACATAAATACAATTTAATAAAGCATAGGATAAAACAACATCAATACAATTTAATAAAGTATAGGCTAAAACTACATAAATACAATTTAATAAAGCATAGGATAAAACAACATAAATACAATTTAATAAAGCATAGGTTAAAACAACATAAATACAATTTAATAAAGCATAGGATAAAACAACATAAATACAATTTAATAAAGCATAGGATAAAACAACATAAATACTTTTTAATAAAGCATAGGATAAAACCACATAAATACAATTTAATAAAGCATAGGATAAAACAACATAAATACTTTTTAATAAAGCATAGGATAAAACCACATAAATACAATTTAATAAAGCACAGGATAAAACAACATAAATACAATTTAATAAAGCATAGGATAAAACAACATAAATACAATTTAATAAAGCATAGGATAAAACAACATAAATACAATTTAATAAAGCATAGGATAAAACAACATAAATACAATTTAATAAAGCATACGTTAAAACAACATAAATACAATTAAATAAAGCATAGGATAAAACAACATAAATACAATTTAATAAAGCATAGGTTAAAACAACATAAATACAATTTAATAAAGCATAGGATAAAACAACATAAATACAATTTAATAAAGCATAGGATAAAACAACATAAATAAAATTTAATAAAGCATAGGATAAAACAACATAAATACAATTTAATAAAGCATAGGATAAAACAACATAAATACAATTTAATAAAGCATAGGATAAAACAACATAAATACAATTTAATAAAGCATACGTTAAAACAACATAAATACAATTAAATAAAGCATAGGATAAAACAACATAAATACAATTTAATAAAGCATAGGTTAAAACAACATAAATACAATTTAATAAAGCATAGGATAAAACCACAGAAATACAATTTAATAAAGCATAGGATAAAACAACATAAATACAATTTAATAAAGCATAGGACAAAACAACATAAATACAATTTCATAAAGCATAGGATAAAACAACATAAATACAATTTAATGAAACATAGGATAAACAACATAAATACAATTTAATAAAGCATAGGACAAAACAACATAAATACAATTTAATAAAGCATATGTTAAAACAACATAAATACAATTTAATAAAGCATAAGATAAAACAACATGAATATAATTTAGTAAAGCATAAGATAAAACAACATGAATACAATTTAATAAAGCATAGGTTAAAACAACATAAATACAATTTAAGAAAGCATAGGATAAAGCTACATAAATACATTTTAATAAAGCATAGGATAAAACAACATAAATACAATTTAATAAAGCATAGGATAAAAACAACATAAATAAAATTTAATAAAGCATAGGTTAAAACAACATAAATACAATTTAATAAAGCATAGGTTAAAACAACATAAATACAATTTAATAAAGCATAGGATAAAACAACATAAATACTTTTTAATAAAGCATAGGATAAAACCACATAAATACAATATAATAAAGCATAGAATAAAACAGCATAAATAAAATTTAATAAAGCATAGGTTAAAACAACATAAATACAATTTAATAAAGCATTCGATAAAACAACATAAATACAATGTAATAAAGCATAGTTTAAAACAACATAAATACAATTTAATAAAGCATAGGATAAAACCACAGAAATACAATTTAATAAAGCATAGGATAAAACAACATAAATACAATTTAATAAAGCATAGGACAAAACAACATAAATACAATTTAATAAAGCATAGGACAAAACAACATAAATACAATTTAATAAAGCATAAGATAAAACAACATGAATATAATTTAGTAAAGCATAAGATAAAACAACATGAATACAATTTAATAAAGCATAGGTTAAAACAACATAAATACAATTTAAGAAAGCAAAGGATAAAACAACATAAATACAATTTAATAAAGCATAGGTTAAAACAACATAAATAAAATTTAATAAAGCATAGGATAAAACAACATAAATACAATTTAATAAAGCACAGGATAAAACAACATAAATAAAATTTAATAAAGCATAGGATAAAACAACATAAATATAATTTAATAAAGCATAGGATAAAACAATGTAAATACAATTTAATAAAGCATAGGATAAAACAACATAAATAAAATTTAATAAAGCATAGGATAAAACAAGATAAATACAATTTAATAAAGCATAGGATAAAACAACATAAATACAATTTAATAAAGCATAGGTTAAAACAAAATAAATACAATTTAATAAAGCATAGGATAAAACAACATAAATATAATTTAATAAAGCATAGGATAAAACAACATAAATAAAATTTAATAAAGCATAGGATAAAACAACATAAATACAATTTAATAAAACATAGGATAAAACAACATGAATACAATTTAATAAAGCATAGGATAAAACAACATAAATACAATTTAATAAAGCATAGGATAAAACAACATAAATACAATTTAATAAAGCATAGGATAAAACAACATAAATACAATTTAATAAAGCATAGGATAAAACAACATAAATAAAATTTAATAAAGCATAGGTTAAAACAACATAAATACAATTTAATAAAGCATAGGACAAAACAACATAAATACAATTTAATAAAGCATAGTTTAAAACAACATGAATACAATTTAATAAAGCATAGGATAAAACCACAGAAATAAAATTTAATAAAGCATAGGATAAAACAACATAAATACAATTTATTAAAGCATATTATAAAACAACATAAATACAATTTAATAAAACATAGGATAAAACAACATGAATACAATTTAATAAAGCATAGGATAAAACAACATAAATACAATTTAATAAAGCATAGGATAAAACAACATAAATACAATTTCATAAAGCATAGGATAAAACAACATAAATACAATTTATTAAAGCATATTATAAAACAACATAAATACAATTTAATAAAACATAGGATAAAACAACATGAATACAATTTAATAAAGCATAGGATAAAACAACATAAATACAATTTAATAAAGCATAGGATAAAACAACATAAATACAATTTCATAAAGCATAGGATAAAACAACATAAATACAATTTAATGAAACATAGGATAAACAACATAAATACAATTTAATAAAGCATAGGACAAAACAACATAAATACAATTTAATAAAGCATATGTTAAAACAACATAAATACAATTTAATAAAGCATAAGATAAAACAACATGAATATAATTTAGTAAAGCATAAGATAAAACAACATGAATACAATTTAATAAAGCATAGGTTAAAACAACATAAATACAATTTAAGAAAGCATAGGATAAAGCTACATAAATACATTTTAATAAAGCATAGGATAAAACAACATAAATACAATTTAATAAAGCATAGGATAAAAACAACATAAATAAAATTTAATAAAGCATAGGTTAAAACAACATAAATACAATTTAATAAAGCATAGGTTAAAACAACATAAATACAATTTAATAAAGCATAGGATAAAACAACATAAATACTTTTTAATAAAGCATAGGATAAAACCACATAAATACAATATAATAAAGCATAGAATAAAACAGCATAAATAAAATTTAATAAAGCATAGGTTAAAACAACATAAATACAATTTAATAAAGCATTCGATAAAACAACATAAATACAATGTAATAAAGCATAGTTTAAAACAACATAAATACAATTTAATAAAGCATAGGATAAAACCACAGAAATACAATTTAATAAAGCATAGGATAAAACAACATAAATACAATTTAATAAAGCATAGGACAAAACAACATAAATACAATTTAATAAAGCATAGGACAAAACAACATAAATACAATTTAATAAAGCATAAGATAAAACAACATGAATATAATTTAGTAAAGCATAAGATAAAACAACATGAATACAATTTAATAAAGCATAGGTTAAAACAACATAAATACAATTTAAGAAAGCAAAGGATAAAACAACATAAATACAATTTAATAAAGCATAGGCTAAAACAACATAAATACAATTTAATAAAGCATAGGATAAAACAACATAAATAAAATTTAATAAAGCATAGGTTAAAACAACATAAATACAATTTAATAAAGCATAGGACAAAACAACATAAATACAATTTAATAAAGCATAGTTTAAAACAACATGAATACAATTTAATAAAGCATAGGATAAAACCACAGAAATAAAATTTAATAAAGCATAGGATAAAACAACATAAATACAATTTATTAAAGCATATTATAAAACAACATAAATACAATTTAATAAAACATAGGATAAAACAACATGAATACAATTTAATAAAGCATAGGATAAAACAACATAAATACAATTTAATAAAGCATAGGATAAAACAACATAAATACCATTTAATGAAACATAGGATAAACAAAATAAATACAATTTAATAAAGCATAGGACAAAACAACATAAATACAATTTAATAAAGCATATGTTAAAACAACATGAATACAATTTAATAAAGCATAAGATAAAACAACATGAATATAATTTAGTAAAGCATAAGATAAAACAACATGAATACAATTTAATAAAGCATAGGTTAAAACAACATAAATACAATTTAAGAAAGCATAGGATAAAACTACATAAATACATTTTAATAAAGCATAGGATAAAACAACATAAATACAATTTAATAAAGCATAGGATAAAAACAACATAAATAAAATTTAATAAAGCATAGGTTAAAACAACATAAATACAATTTAATAAAGCATAGGTTAAAACAACATAAATACAATTTAATAAAGCATAGGATAAAACAACATAAATACTTTTTAATAAATCATAGGATAAAACCACATAAATACAATTTAATAAAGCATAGAATAAAACAGCATAAATAAAATTTAATAAAGCATAGGTTAAAACAACATAAATACAATTTAATAAAGCATAGGATAAAACAACATAAATACAATGTAATAAAGCATAGTTTAAAACAACATAAATACAATTTAATAAAGCATAGGATAAAACCACAGAAATACAATTTAATAAAGCATAGGATAAAACAACATAAATACAATTTAATAAAGCATAGGACAAAACAACATAAATACAATTTAATAAAGCATAGGACAAAACAACATAAATACAATTTAATAAAGCATAAGATAAAACAACATGAATATAATTTAGTAAAGCATAAGATAAAACAACATGAATACAATTTAATAAAGCATAGGTTAAAACAACATAAATACAATTTAAGAAAGCAAAGGATAAAACAACATAAATACAATTTAATAAAGCATAGGCTAAAACTACATAAATACAATTTAATAAAGCATAGGATAAAACAAATTAAATACAATTTAATAAAGCATAGGATAAAACAACATAAATTCAATTTAATAAAGCATAGGATAAAACAACATAAATACAATTTAATAAAGCATAGGATAAAACAACATAAATACAATTTAATAAAGCATAAGATAAAACAACATGAATACAATTTAATAAAGCATAGGTTAAAACAACATAAATACAATTTAATAAAGCATAGGATAAAACAACATAAATACAATTTAATAAAGCATAGGTTAAAACAACATAAATACAATTTAATAAAGCATAGGATAAAACAACATAAATACAATTTAATAAAGCATAGGTTAAAACAACATAAATAAAATTTAATAAAGCATAGGTTAAAACAACATAAATACAATTTAATAAAGCGTAGGACAAAATAACATAAATACAATGTAATAAAGCATAGTTTAAAACAACATAAATACAATTTAATAAAGCATAGGATAAAACCACATAAATACAATTTAATAAAGCATAGGATAAAACAACATAAATAAAATTTAATAAAGCATAGGTTAAAACAACATAAATACAATTTAAGAAAGCATAGGATAAAACTACATAAATACATTTTAATAAAGCATAGGTTAAAACAACATAAATACAATTTAATAAAGCATCGGACAAAACAACATAAATACAATTTAATAAAGCATAGGATAAAACAACATAAATACAATTTAATAAAGCATAGGATAAAACAACATAAATACAATTTAATAAAGCATAGGATAAAACAACATAAATAAAATTTATTAAAGCATAGGTTAAAACAACATAAATACAATTTATTAAAGCATCGGACAAAACAACATAAATACAATTTAATAAAGCATAGGATAAAACAACATAAATACAATTTATAAAGCATAGGATAAAACAACATAAATACAATTTAATAAAGCATAGGATAAAACAACATAAATACAATTTAATAAAGCATAGGATAAAACAACATCAATACAATTTAATAAAGTATAGGCTAAAACTACATAAATACAATTTAATAAAGCATAGGATAAAACAACATAAATACAATTTAATAAAGCATAGGTTAAAACAACATAAATACAATTTAATAAAGCATAGGATAAAACAACATAAATACAATTTAATAAAGCATAGGATAAAACAACATAAATACTTTTTAATAAAGCATAGGATAAAACCACATAAATACAATTTAATAAAGCACAGGATAAAACAACATAAATACAATTTAATAAAGCATAGGATAAAACAACATAAATACAATTTAATAAAGCATAGGATAAAACAACATAAATACAATTTAATAAAGCATAGGATAAAACAACATAAATACAATTTAATAAAGCATACGTTAAAACAACATAAATACAATTAAATAAAGCATAGGATAAAACAACATAAATACAATTTAATAAAGCATAGGTTAAAACAACATAAATACAATTTAATAAAGCATAGGATAAAACAACATAAATACAATTTAATAAAGCATAGGATAAAACAACATAAATAAAATTTAATAAAGCATAGGTTAAAACAACATAAATACAATTTAATAAAGCATAGGATAAAACCACAGAAATACAATTTAATAAAGCATAGGATAAAACAACATAAATACAATTTAATAAAGCATAGGACAAAACAACATAAATACAATTTCATAAAGCATAGGATAAAACAACATAAATACAATTTAATGAAACATAGGATAAACAACATAAATACAATTTAATAAAGCATAGGACAAAACAACATAAATACAATTTAATAAAGCATATGTTAAAACAACATAAATACAATTTAATAAAGCATAAGATAAAACAACATGAATATAATTTAGTAAAGCATAAGATAAAACAACATGAATACAATTTAATAAAGCATAGGTTAAAACAACATAAATACAATTTAAGAAAGCATAGGATAAAGCTACATAAATACATTTTAATAAAGCATAGGATAAAACAACATAAATACAATTTAATAAAGCATAGGATAAAAACAACATAAATAAAATTTAATAAAGCATAGGTTAAAACAACATAAATACAATTTAATAAAGCATAGGTTAAAACAACATAAATACAATTTAATAAAGCATAGGATAAAACAACATAAATACTTTTTAATAAAGCATAGGATAAAACCACATAAATACAATATAATAAAGCATAGAATAAAACAGCATAAATAAAATTTAATAAAGCATAGGTTAAAACAACATAAATACAATTTAATAAAGCATTCGATAAAACAACATAAATACAATGTAATAAAGCATAGTTTAAAACAACATAAATACAATTTAATAAAGCATAGGATAAAACCACAGAAATACAATTTAATAAAGCATAGGATAAAACAACATAAATACAATTTAATAAAGCATAGGACAAAACAACATAAATACAATTTAATAAAGCATAGGACAAAACAACATAAATACAATTTAATAAAGCATAAGATAAAACAACATGAATATAATTTAGTAAAGCATAAGATAAAACAACATGAATACAATTTAATAAAGCATAGGTTAAAACAACATAAATACAATTTAAGAAAGCAAAGGATAAAACAACATAAATACAATTTAATAAAGCATAGGTTAAAACAACATAAATAAAATTTAATAAAGCATAGGTTAAAACAACATAAATACAATTTAATAAAGCGTAGGACAAAATAACATAAATACAATGTAATAAAGCATAGTTTAAAACAACATAAATACAATTTAATAAAGCATAGGATAAAACCACATAAATACAATTTAATAAAGCATAGGATAAAACAACATAAATAAAATTTAATAAAGCATAGGTTAAAACAACATAAATACAATTTAAGAAAGCATAGGATAAAACTACATAAATACATTTTAATAAAGCATAGGTTAAAACAACATAAATACAATTTAATAAAGCGTAGGACAAAATAACATAAATACAATGTAATAAAGCATAGTTTAAAACAACATAAATACAATTTAATAAAGCATAGGATAAAACAACATAAATACTTTTTAATAAAGCATAGGATAAAACCACATAAATACAATTTAATAAAGCACAGGATAAAACAACATAAATACAATTTAATAAAGCATAGGATAAAACAACATAAATACAATTTAATAAAGCATAGGATAAAACAACATAAATACAATTTAATAAAGCATAGGATAAAACAACATAAATAAAATTTATTAAAGCATAGGTTAAAACAACATAAATACAATTTATTAAAGCATCGGACAAAACAACATAAATACAATTTAATAAAGCATAGGATAAAACAACATAAATACAATTTATAAAGCATAGGATAAAACAACATAAATACAATTTAATAAAGCATAGGATAAAACAACATAAATACAATTTAATAAAGCATAGGATAAAACAACATCAATACAATTTAATAAAGTATAGGCTAAAACTACATAAATACAATTTAATAAAGCATAGGATAAAACAACATAAATACAATTTAATAAAGCATAGGTTAAAACAACATAAATACAATTTAATAAAGCATAGGATAAAACAACATAAATACAATTTAATAAAGCATAGGATAAAACAACATAAATACTTTTTAATAAAGCATAGGATAAAACCACATAAATACAATTTAATAAAGCACAGGATAAAACAACATAAATACAATTTAATAAAGCATAGGATAAAACAACATAAATACAATTTAATAAAGCATAGGATAAAACAACATAAATACAATTTAATAAAGCATAGGATAAAACAACATAAATACAATTTAATAAAGCATACGTTAAAACAACATAAATACAATTAAATAAAGCATAGGATAAAACAACATAAATACAATTTAATAAAGCATAGGTTAAAACAACATAAATACAATTTAATAAAGCATAGGATAAAACAACATAAATACAATTTAATAAAGCATAGGATAAAACAACATAAATAAAATTTAATAAAGCATAGGTTAAAACAACATAAATACAATTTAATAAAGCATAGGATAAAACCACAGAAATACAATTTAATAAAGCATAGGATAAAACAACATAAATACAATTTAATAAAGCATAGGACAAAACAACATAAATACAATTTCATAAAGCATAGGATAAAACAACATAAATACAATTTAATGAAACATAGGATAAACAACATAAATACAATTTAATAAAGCATAGGACAAAACAACATAAATACAATTTAATAAAGCATATGTTAAAACAACATAAATACAATTTAATAAAGCATAAGATAAAACAACATGAATATAATTTAGTAAAGCATAAGATAAAACAACATGAATACAATTTAATAAAGCATAGGTTAAAACAACATAAATACAATTTAAGAAAGCATAGGATAAAGCTACATAAATACATTTTAATAAAGCATAGGATAAAACAACATAAATACAATTTAATAAAGCATAGGATAAAAACAACATAAATAAAATTTAATAAAGCATAGGTTAAAACAACATAAATACAATTTAATAAAGCATAGGTTAAAACAACATAAATACAATTTAATAAAGCATAGGATAAAACAACATAAATACTTTTTAATAAAGCATAGGATAAAACCACATAAATACAATATAATAAAGCATAGAATAAAACAGCATAAATAAAATTTAATAAAGCATAGGTTAAAACAACATAAATACAATTTAATAAAGCATTCGATAAAACAACATAAATACAATGTAATAAAGCATAGTTTAAAACAACATAAATACAATTTAATAAAGCATAGGATAAAACCACAGAAATACAATTTAATAAAGCATAGGATAAAACAACATAAATACAATTTAATAAAGCATAGGACAAAACAACATAAATACAATTTAATAAAGCATAGGACAAAACAACATAAATACAATTTAATAAAGCATAAGATAAAACAACATGAATATAATTTAGTAAAGCATAAGATAAAACAACATGAATACAATTTAATAAAGCATAGGTTAAAACAACATAAATACAATTTAAGAAAGCAAAGGATAAAACAACATAAATACAATTTAATAAAGCATAGGTTAAAACAACATAAATAAAATTTAATAAAGCATAGGTTAAAACAACATAAATACAATTTAATAAAGCGTAGGACAAAATAACATAAATACAATGTAATAAAGCATAGTTTAAAACAACATAAATACAATTTAATAAAGCATAGGATAAAACCACATAAATACAATTTAATAAAGCATAGGATAAAACAACATAAATAAAATTTAATAAAGCATAGGTTAAAACAACATAAATACAATTTAAGAAAGCATAGGATAAAACTACATAAATACATTTTAATAAAGCATAGGTTAAAACAACATAAATACAATTTAATAAAGCGTAGGACAAAATAACATAAATACAATGTAATAAAGCATAGTTTAAAACAACATAAATACAATTTAATAAAGCATAGGATAAAACAACATAAATACTTTTTAATAAAGCATAGGATAAAACCACATAAATACAATTTAATAAAGCACAGGATAAAACAACATAAATACAATTTAATAAAGCATAGGATAAAACAACATAAATACAATTTAATAAAGCATAGGATAAAACAACATAAATACAATTTAATAAAGCATAGGATAAAACAACATAAATACAATTTAATAAAGCATACGTTAAAACAACATAAATACAATTAAATAAAGCATAGGATAAAACAACATAAATACAATTTAATAAAGCATAGGTTAAAACAACATAAATTCAATTTTATAAAGCATAGGATAAAACAACATAAATACAATTTAATAAAGCATAGATTAAAACAACATAAATACAATTTAATAAAGCATAGGATAAAACCACATAAATACAATTTAATAAAGCATAGGATAAAACAACATAAATAAAATTTAATAAAGCATAGGTTAAAACAACATAAATACAATTTAAGAAAGCATAGGATAAAACTACATAAATACATTTTAATAAAGCATAGGCTAAAACTACATAAATACAATTTAATAAAGCATAGGATAAAACAACATAAATACAATTTAATAAAGCATAGGTTAAAACAACATAAATACAATTTAATAAAGCATAGGATAAAACAACATAAATACAATTTAATAAAGCATAGGTTAAAACAACATAAATAAAATTTAATAAAGCATAGGTTAAAACAACATAAATACAATTTAATAAAGCGTAGGACAAAATAACATAAATACAATGTAATAAAGCATAGTTTAAAACAACATAAATACAATTTAATAAAGCATAGGATAAAACCACATAAATACAATTTAATAAAGCATAGGATAAAACAACATAAATAAAATTTAATAAAGCATAGGTTAAAACAACATAAATACAATTTAAGAAAGCATAGGATAAAACTACATAAATACATTTTAATAAAGCATAGGTTAAAACAACATAAATACAATTTAATAAAGCATCGGACAAAACAACATAAATACAATTTAATAAAGCATAGGATAAAACAACATAAATACAATTTAATAAAGCATAGGATAAAACAACATAAATACAATTTAATAAAGCATAGGATAAAACAACATAAATAAAATTTATTAAAGCATAGGTTAAAACAACATAAATACAATTTATTAAAGCATCGGACAAAACAACATAAATACAATTTAATAAAGCATAGGATAAAACAACATAAATACAATTTATAAAGCATAGGATAAAACAACATAAATACAATTTAATAAAGCATAGGATAAAACAACATAAATACAATTTAATAAAGCATAGGATAAAACAACATCAATACAATTTAATAAAGTATAGGCTAAAACTACATAAATACAATTTAATAAAGCATAGGATAAAACAACATAAATACAATTTAATAAAGCATAGGTTAAAACAACATAAATACAATTTAATAAAGCATAGGATAAAACAACATAAATACAATTTAATAAAGCATAGGATAAAACAACATAAATACTTTTTAATAAAGCATAGGATAAAACCACATAAATACAATTTAATAAAGCACAGGATAAAACAACATAAATACAATTTAATAAAGCATAGGATAAAACAACATAAATACAATTTAATAAAGCATAGGATAAAACAACATAAATACAATTTAATAAAGCATAGGATAAAACAACATAAATACAATTTAATAAAGCATACGTTAAAACAACATAAATACAATTAAATAAAGCATAGGATAAAACAACATAAATACAATTTAATAAAGCATAGGTTAAAACAACATAAATACAATTTAATAAAGCATAGGATAAAACAACATAAATACAATTTAATAAAGCATAGGATAAAACAACATAAATAAAATTTAATAAAGCATAGGTTAAAACAACATAAATACAATTTAATAAAGCATAGGATAAAACCACAGAAATACAATTTAATAAAGCATAGGATAAAACAACATAAATACAATTTAATAAAGCATAGGACAAAACAACATAAATACAATTTCATAAAGCATAGGATAAAACAACATAAATACAATTTAATGAAACATAGGATAAACAACATAAATACAATTTAATAAAGCATAGGACAAAACAACATAAATACAATTTAATAAAGCATATGTTAAAACAACATAAATACAATTTAATAAAGCATAAGATAAAACAACATGAATATAATTTAGTAAAGCATAAGATAAAACAACATGAATACAATTTAATAAAGCATAGGTTAAAACAACATAAATACAATTTAAGAAAGCATAGGATAAAGCTACATAAATACATTTTAATAAAGCATAGGATAAAACAACATAAATACAATTTAATAAAGCATAGGATAAAAACAACATAAATAAAATTTAATAAAGCATAGGTTAAAACAACATAAATACAATTTAATAAAGCATAGGTTAAAACAACATAAATACAATTTAATAAAGCATAGGATAAAACAACATAAATACTTTTTAATAAAGCATAGGATAAAACCACATAAATACAATATAATAAAGCATAGAATAAAACAGCATAAATAAAATTTAATAAAGCATAGGTTAAAACAACATAAATACAATTTAATAAAGCATTCGATAAAACAACATAAATACAATGTAATAAAGCATAGTTTAAAACAACATAAATACAATTTAATAAAGCATAGGATAAAACCACAGAAATACAATTTAATAAAGCATAGGATAAAACAACATAAATACAATTTAATAAAGCATAGGACAAAACAACATAAATACAATTTAATAAAGCATAGGACAAAACAACATAAATACAATTTAATAAAGCATAAGATAAAACAACATGAATATAATTTAGTAAAGCATAAGATAAAACAACATGAATACAATTTAATAAAGCATAGGTTAAAACAACATAAATACAATTTAAGAAAGCAAAGGATAAAACAACATAAATACAATTTAATAAAGCATAGGTTAAAACAACATAAATAAAATTTAATAAAGCATAGGTTAAAACAACATAAATACAATTTAATAAAGCGTAGGACAAAATAACATAAATACAATGTAATAAAGCATAGTTTAAAACAACATAAATACAATTTAATAAAGCATAGGATAAAACAACATAAATACTTTTTAATAAAGCATAGGATAAAACCACATAAATACAATTTAATAAAGCACAGGATAAAACAACATAAATACAATTTAATAAAGCATAGGATAAAACAACATAAATACAATTTAATAAAGCATAGGATAAAACAACATAAATACAATTTAATAAAGCATAGGATAAAACAACATAAATACAATTTAATAAAGCATACGTTAAAACAACATAAATACAATTAAATAAAGCATAGGATAAAACAACATAAATACAATTTAATAAAGCATAGGTTAAAACAACATAAATTCAATTTTATAAAGCATAGGATAAAACAACATAAATACAATTTAATAAAGCATAGATTAAAACAACATAAATACAATTTAATAAAGCATAGGATAAAACCACATAAATACAATTTAATAAAGCATAGGATAAAACAACATAAATAAAATTTAATAAAGCATAGGTTAAAACAACATAAATACAATTTAAGAAAGCATAGGATAAAACTACATAAATACATTTTAATAAAGCATAGGTTAAAACAACATAAATACAATTTAATAAAGCGTAGGACAAAATAACATAAATACAATGTAATAAAGCATAGTTTAAAACAACATAAATACAATTTAATAAAGCATAGGATAAAACAACATAAATACTTTTTAATAAAGCATAGGATAAAACCACATAAATACAATTTAATAAAGCACAGGATAAAACAACATAAATACAATTTAATAAAGCATAGGATAAAACAACATAAATACAATTTAATAAAGCATAGGATAAAACAACATAAATACAATTTAATAAAGCATAGGATAAAACAACATAAATACAATTTAATAAAGCATACGTTAAAACAACATAAATACAATTAAATAAAGCATAGGATAAAACAACATAAATACAATTTAATAAAGCATAGGTTAAAACAACATAAATTCAATTTTATAAAGCATAGGATAAAACAACATAAATACAATTTAATAAAGCATAGATTAAAACAACATAAATACAATTTAATAAAGCATAGGATAAAACAACATAAATTCAATTTAATAAAGCATAGGATAAAACAACATAAATACAATTTAATAAAGCACAGGATAAAACAACATAAATAAAATTTAATAAAGCATAGGATAAAACAACATAAATATAATTTAATAAAGCATAGGATAAAACAATGTAAATACAATTTAATAAAGCATAGGATAAAACAACATAAATAAAATTTAATAAAGCATAGGATAAAACAAGATAAATACAATTTAATAAAGCATAGGATAAAACAACATAAATACAATTTAATAAAGCATAGGTTAAAACAAAATAAATACAATTTAATAAAGCATAGGATAAAACAAAATAAATACAATTTAATAAAGCATAGGATAAAACAACATCAATACAATTTAATAAAGTATAGGATAAAACAACATCAATACAATTTAATAAAGTATAGGCTAAAACTACATAAATACAATTTAATAAAGCATAGGATAAAACAACATAAATACAATTTAATAAAGCATAGGTTAAAACAACATAAATACAATTTAATAAAGCATAGGATAAAACAACATAAATACAATTTAATAAAGCATAGGATAAAACAACATAAATACTTTTTAATAAAGCATAGGATAAAACCACATAAATACAATTTAATAAAGCACAGGATAAAACAACATAAATACAATTTAATAAAGCATAGGATAAAACAACATAAATACAATTTAATAAAGCATAGGATAAAACAACATAAATACAATTTAATAAAGCATAGGATAAAACAACATAAATACAATTTAATAAAGCATACGTTAAAACAACATAAATACAATTAAATAAAGCATAGGATAAAACAACATAAATACAATTTAATAAAGCATAGGTTAAAACAACATAAATACAATTTAATAAAGCATAGGATAAAACAACATAAATACAATTTAATAAAGCATAGGATAAAACAACATAAATAAAATTTAATAAAGCATAGGTTAAAACAACATAAATACAATTTAATAAAGCATAGGATAAAACCACAGAAATACAATTTAATAAAGCATAGGATAAAACAACATAAATACAATTTAATAAAGCATAGGACAAAACAACATAAATACAATTTCATAAAGCATAGGATAAAACAACATAAATACAATTTAATGAAACATAGGATAAACAACATAAATACAATTTAATAAAGCATAGGACAAAACAACATAAATACAATTTAATAAAGCATATGTTAAAACAACATAAATACAATTTAATAAAGCATAAGATAAAACAACATGAATATAATTTAGTAAAGCATAAGATAAAACAACATGAATACAATTTAATAAAGCATAGGTTAAAACAACATAAATACAATTTAAGAAAGCATAGGATAAAGCTACATAAATACATTTTAATAAAGCATAGGATAAAACAACATAAATACAATTTAATAAAGCATAGGATAAAAACAACATAAATAAAATTTAATAAAGCATAGGTTAAAACAACATAAATACAATTTAATAAAGCATAGGTTAAAACAACATAAATACAATTTAATAAAGCATAGGATAAAACAACATAAATACTTTTTAATAAAGCATAGGATAAAACCACATAAATACAATATAATAAAGCATAGAATAAAACAGCATAAATAAAATTTAATAAAGCATAGGTTAAAACAACATAAATACAATTTAATAAAGCATTCGATAAAACAACATAAATACAATGTAATAAAGCATAGTTTAAAACAACATAAATACAATTTAATAAAGCATAGGATAAAACCACAGAAATACAATTTAATAAAGCATAGGATAAAACAACATAAATACAATTTAATAAAGCATAGGACAAAACAACATAAATACAATTTAATAAAGCATAGGACAAAACAACATAAATACAATTTAATAAAGCATAAGATAAAACAACATGAATATAATTTAGTAAAGCATAAGATAAAACAACATGAATACAATTTAATAAAGCATAGGTTAAAACAACATAAATACAATTTAAGAAAGCAAAGGATAAAACAACATAAATACAATTTAATAAAGCATAGGTTAAAACAACATAAATAAAATTTAATAAAGCATAGGTTAAAACAACATAAATACAATTTAATAAAGCGTAGGACAAAATAACATAAATACAATGTAATAAAGCATAGTTTAAAACAACATAAATACAATTTAATAAAGCATAGGATAAAACCACATAAATACAATTTAATAAAGCATAGGATAAAACAACATAAATAAAATTTAATAAAGCATAGGTTAAAACAACATAAATACAATTTAAGAAAGCATAGGATAAAACTACATAAATACATTTTAATAAAGCATAGGTTAAAACAACATAAATACAATTTAATAAAGCGTAGGACAAAATAACATAAATACAATGTAATAAAGCATAGTTTAAAACAACATAAATACAATTTAATAAAGCATAGGATAAAACAACATAAATACTTTTTAATAAAGCATAGGATAAAACCACATAAATACAATTTAATAAAGCACAGGATAAAACAACATAAATACAATTTAATAAAGCATAGGATAAAACAACATAAATACAATTTAATAAAGCATAGGATAAAACAACATAAATACAATTTAATAAAGCATAGGATAAAACAACATAAATACAATTTAATAAAGCATACGTTAAAACAACATAAATACAATTAAATAAAGCATAGGATAAAACAACATAAATACAATTTAATAAAGCATAGGTTAAAACAACATAAATTCAATTTTATAAAGCATAGGATAAAACAACATAAATACAATTTAATAAAGCATAGATTAAAACAACATAAATACAATTTAATAAAGCATAGGATAAAACCACATAAATACAATTTAATAAAGCATAGGATAAAACAACATAAATAAAATTTAATAAAGCATTGGTTAAAACAACATAAATACAATTTAAGAAAGCATAGGATAAAACTACATAAATACATTTTAATAAAGCATAGGTTAAAACAACATAAATACAATTTAATAAAGCGTAGGACAAAATAACATAAATACAATGTAATAAAGCATAGTTTAAAACAACATAAATACAATTTAATAAAGCATAGGATAAAACAACATAAATACTTTTTAATAAAGCATAGGATAAAACCACATAAATACAATTTAATAAAGCACAGGATAAAACAACATAAATACAATTTAATAAAGCATAGGATAAAACAACATAAATACAATTTAATAAAGCATAGGATAAAACAACATAAATACAATTTAATAAAGCATAGGATAAAACAACATAAATACAATTTAATAAAGCATACGTTAAAACAACATAAATACAATTAAATAAAGCATAGGATAAAACAACATAAATACAATTTAATAAAGCATAGGTTAAAACAACATAAATTCAATTTTATAAAGCATAGGATAAAACAACATAAATACAATTTAATAAAGCATAGATTAAAACAACATAAATACAATTTAATAAAGCATAGGATAAAACAACATAAATTCAATTTAATAAAGCATAGGATAAAACAACATAAATACAATTTAATAAAGCACAGGATAAAACAACATAAATAAAATTTAATAAAGCATAGGATAAAACAACATAAATATAATTTAATAAAGCATAGGATAAAACAATGTAAATACAATTTAATAAAGCATAGGATAAAACAACATAAATAAAATTTAATAAAGCATAGGATAAAACAAGATAAATACAATTTAATAAAGCATAGGATAAAACAACATAAATACAATTTAATAAAGCATAGGTTAAAACAAAATAAATACAATTTAATAAAGCATAGGATAAAACAACATAAATATAATTTAATAAAGCATATTATAAAACAACATAAATACAATTTAATAAAACATAGGATAAAACAACATGAATACAATTTAATAAAGCATAGGATAAAACAACATAAATACAATTTAATAAAGCATAGGATAAAACAACATAAATACAATTTCATAAAGCATAGGATAAAACAACATAAATACAATTTAATGAAACATAGGATAAACAACATAAATACAATTTAATAAAGCATAGGACAAAACAACATAAATACAATTTAATAAAGCATATGTTAAAACAACATAAATACAATTTAATAAAGCATAAGATAAAACAACATGAATATAATTTAGTAAAGCATAAGATAAAACAACATGAATACAATTTAATAAAGCATAGGTTAAAACAACATAAATACAATTTAAGAAAGCATAGGATAAAGCTACATAAATACATTTTAATAAAGCATAGGATAAAACAACATAAATACAATTTAATAAAGCATAGGATAAAAACAACATTAATAAAATTTAATAAAGCATAGGTTAAAACAACATAAATACAATTTAATAAAGCATAGGTTAAAACAACATAAATACAATTTAATAAAGCATAGGATAAAACAACATAAATACTTTTTAATAAAGCATAGGATAAAACCACATAAATACAATATAATAAAGCATAGAATAAAACAGCATAAATAAAATTTAATAAAGCATAGGTTAAAACAACATAAATACAATTTAATAAAGCATTCGATAAAACAACATAAATACAATGTAATAAAGCATAGTTTAAAACAACATAAATACAATTTAATAAAGCATAGGATAAAACCACAGAAATACAATTTAATAAAGCATAGGATAAAACAACATAAATACAATTTAATAAAGCATAGGACAAAACAACATAAATACAATTTAATAAAGCATAGGACAAAACAACATAAATACAATTTAATAAAGCATAAGATAAAACAACATGAATATAATTTAGTAAAGCATAAGATAAAACAACATGAATACAATTTAATAAAGCATAGGTTAAAACAACATAAATACAATTTAAGAAAGCAAAGGATAAAACAACATAAATACAATTTAATAAAGCATAGGCTAAAACAACATAAATACAATTTAATAAAGCATAGGATAAAACAACATAAATACAATTTAATAAAGCATAGGATAAAACAACATAAATAAAATTTAATAAAGCATAGGTTAAAACAACATAAATACAATTTAATAAAGCATAGGACAAAACAACATAAATACAATTTAATAAAGCATAGTTTAAAACAACATGAATACAATTTAATAAAGCATAGGATAAAACCACAGAAATAAAATTTAATAAAGCATAGGATAAAACAACATAAATACAATTTATTAAAGCATATTATAAAACAACATAAATACAATTTAATAAAACATAGGATAAAACAACATGAATACAATTTAATAAAGCATAGGATAAAACAACATAAATACAATTTAATAAAGCATAGGATAAAACCACAGAAATAAAATTTAATAAAGCATAGGATAAAACAACATAAATACAATTTATTAAAGCATATTATAAAACAACATAAATACAATTTAATAAAACATAGGATAAAACAACATGAATACAATTTAATAAAGCATAGGATAAAACAACATAAATACAATTTAATAAAGCATAGGATAAAACAACATAAATACCATTTAATGAAACATAGGATAAACAAAATAAATACAATTTAATAAAGCATAGGACAAAACAACATAAATACAATTTAATAAAGCATATGTTAAAACAACATGAATACAATTTAATAAAGCATAAGATAAAACAACATGAATATAATTTAGTAAAGCATAAGATAAAACAACATGAATACAATTTAATAAAGCATAGGATAAAACAACATAAATACAATTTAATAAAGCATAGGATAAAACAACATAAATACAATTTAATAAAGCATAAGATAAAACAACATAAATACAATTTAATAAAGCATAGGTTAAAACAACATAAATACAATTTAATAAAGCATAGGATAAAACAACATATATACAATTTAATAAAGCATAGGATAAAACAACATAAATAAAATTTAATAAAGCATAGGATAAAACAACATATATACAATTTAATAAAGAATAAGATAAAACAACATAAATACAATTTAATAAAGCATAGGTTAAAACAACATAAATACAATTTAATAAAGCATAGGATAAAACAACATAAATACTTTTTAATAAAGCATAGGATAAAACAACATAAATACAATTTAATAAAGCACAGGATAAAACAACATAAATACAATTTAATAAAGCATAGGATAAAACAACATAAATACAATTTAATGAAACATAGGATAAACAACATAAATACAATTTAATAAAGCATAGGACAAAACAACATAAATACAATTCAATAAAGCATATGTTAAAACAACATAAATGCAATTTAATAAAGCATAGGATAAAACAACATAAATACAATTTAATAAAGCATAGGTTAAAACAACATAAATACAATTTAATAAAGCCTACAATAAAACAACATAAATACAATTTAATAAAGCATAGGAAAAAACAACATAAATACAATTTAATAAAGCCTACAATAAAACAACATAAATACAATTTAATAAAGCATAGGAAAAAACAACATAAATACAATTTAATAAAGCATAGGATAAAACAACATAAATACTTTTTAATAAAGCATAGGATAAAACCACATAAATACAATTTAATAAAGCACAGGATAAAACAACATAAATACAATTTAATAAAGCATAGGATAAAACAACATAAATACAATTTAATAAAGCATAGGATAAAACAACATAAATACAATTTAATAAAGCATAGGATAAAACAACATAAATACAATTTAATAAAGCATACGTTAAAACAACATAAATACAATTAAATAAAGCATAGGATAAAACAACATAAATACAATTTAATAAAGCATAGGTTAAAACAACATAAATTCAATTTTATAAAGCATAGGATAAAACAACATAAATACAATTTAATAAAGCATAGATTAAAACAACATAAATACAATTTAATAAAGCATAGGATAAAACAACATAAATTCAATTTAATAAAGCATAGGATAAAACAACATAAATACAATTTAATAAAGCACAGGATAAAACAACATAAATAAAATTTAATAAAGCATAGGATAAAACAACATAAATATAATTTAATAAAGCATAGGATAAAACAATGTAAATACAATTTAATAAAGCATAGGATAAAACAACATAAATAAAATTTAATAAAGCATAGGATAAAACAAGATAAATACAATTTAATAAAGCATAGGATAAAACAACATAAATACAATTTAATAAAGCATAGGTTAAAACAAAATAAATACAATTTAATAAAGCATAGGATAAAACAACATAAATATAATTTAATAAAGCATAGGATAAAACAACATAAATAAAATTTAATAAAGCATAGGATAAAACAACATAAATACAATTTAATAAAACATAGGATAAAACAACATGAATACAATTTAATAAAGCATAGGATAAAACAACATAAATACAATTTAATAAAGCATAGGATAAAACAACATAAATACAATTTAATAAAGCATAGGATAAAACAACATAAATACAATTTAATAAAGCATAGGATAAAACAACATGAATACAATTTAATAAAGCATAGGTTAAAACAACATAAATACAATTTAAGAAAGCATAGGATAAAGCTACATAAATACATTTTAATAAAGCATAGGATAAAACAACATAAATACAATTTAATAAAGCATAGGATAAAAACAACATAAATAAAATTTAATAAAGCATAGGTTAAAACAACATAAATACAATTTAATAAAGCATAGGTTAAAACAACATAAATACAATTTAATAAAGCATAGGATAAAACAACATAAATACTTTTTAATAAAGCATAGGATAAAACCACATAAATACAATATAATAAAGCATAGAATAAAACAGCATAAATAAAATTTAATAAAGCATAGGTTAAAACAACATAAATACAATTTAATAAAGCATTCGATAAAACAACATAAATACAATGTAATAAAGCATAGTTTAAAACAACATAAATACAATTTAATAAAGCATAGGATAAAACAACATAAATACAATTTAATAAAGCATAGGACAAAACAAAATAAATACAATTTAATAAAGCATAGGACAAAACAACATAAATACAATTTAATAAAGCATAAGATAAAACAACATGAATATAATTTAGTAAAGCATAAGATAAAACAACATGAATACAATTTAATAAAGCATAGGTTAAAACAACATAAATACAATTTAAGAAAGCAAAGGATAAAACAACATAAATACAATTTAATAAAGCATAGGCTAAAACTACATAAATACAATTTAATAAAGCATAGGATAAAACAAATTAAATACAATGTAATAAAGCATAGGATAAAACAACATAAATTCAATTTAATAAAGCATAGGATAAAACAACATAAATACAATTTAATAAAGCATAGGTTAAAACAACATAAATAAAATTTAATAAAGCATAGGTTAAAACAACATAAATACAATTTAATAAAGCGTAGGACAAAATAACATAAATACAATGTAATAAAGCATAGTTTAAAACAACATAAATACAATTTAATAAAGCATAGGATAAAACCACATAAATACAATTTAATAAAGCATAGGATAAAACAACATAAATAAAATTTAATAAAGCATAGGTTAAAACAACATAAATACAATTTAAGAAAGCATAGGATAAAACTACATAAATACATTTTAATAAAGCATAGGTTAAAACAACATAAATACAATTTAATAAAGCGTAGGACAAAATAACATAAATACAATGTAATAAAGCATAGTTTAAAACAACATAAATACAATTTAATAAAGCATAGGATAAAACAACATAAATACTTTTTAATAAAGCATAGGATAAAACCACATAAATACAATTTAATAAAGCACAGGATAAAACAACATAAATACAATTTAATAAAGCATAGGATAAAACAACATAAATACAATTTAATAAAGCATAGGATAAAACAACATAAATACAATTTAATAAAGCATAGGATAAAACAACATAAATACAATTTAATAAAGCATACGTTAAAACAACATAAATACAATTAAATAAAGCATAGGATAAAACAACATAAATACAATTTAATAAAGCATAGGTTAAAACAACATAAATTCAATTTTATAAAGCATAGGATAAAACAACATAAATACAATTTAATAAAGCATAGATTAAAACAACATAAATACAATTTAATAAAGCATAGGATAAAACAACATAAATTCAATTTAATAAAGCATAGGATAAAACAACATAAATACAATTTAATAAAGCACAGGATAAAACGACATAAATAAAATTTAATAAAGCATAGGATAAAACAACATAAATATAATTTAATAAAGCATAGGATAAAACAATGTAAATACAATTTAATAAAGCATAGGATAAAACAACATAAATAAAATTTAATAAAGCATAGGATAAAACAAGATAAATACAATTTAATAAAGCATAGGATAAAACAACATAAATACAATTTAATAAAGCATAGGTTAAAACAAAATAAATACAATTTAATAAAGCATAGGATAAAACAACATAAATATAATTTAATAAAGCATAGGATAAAACAACATAAATAAAATTTAATAAAGCATAGGATAAAACAACATAAATACAATTTAATAAAACATAGGATAAAACAACATGAATACAATTTAATAAAGCATAGGATAAAACAACATAAATACAATTTAATAAAGCATAGGATAAAACAACATAAATACAATTTAATAAAGCATAGGATAAAACAACATAAATACAATTTAATAAAGCATAGGATAAAACAACATAAATAAAATTTAATAAAGCATAGGTTAAAACAACATAAATACAATTTAATAAAGCATAGGACAAAACAACATAAATACAATTTAATAAAGCATAGTTTAAAACAACATGAATACAATTTAATAAAGCATAGGATAAAACCACAGAAATAAAATTTAATAAAGCATAGGATAAAACAACATAAATACAATTTATTAAAGCATATTATAAAACAACATAAATACAATTTAATAAAACATAGGATAAAACAACATGAATACAATTTAATAAAGCATAGGATAAAACAACATAAATACAATTTAATAAAGCATAGGATAAAACAACATAAATACCATTTAATGAAACATAAGATAAACAAAATAAATACAATTTAATAAAGCATAGGACAAAACAACATAAATACAATTTAATAAAGCATATGTTAAAACAACATGAATACAATTTAATAAAGCATAAGATAAAACAACATGAATATAATTTAGTAAAGCATAAGATAAAACAACATAAATACAATTTAATAAAGCATAGGTTAAAACAACATAAATACAATTTAAGAAAGCATAGGATAAAACTACATAAATACATTTTAATAAAGCATAGGATAAAACAACATAAATACAATTTAATAAAGCATAGGATAAAAACAACATAAATAAAATTTAATAAAGCATAGGTTAAAACAACATAAATACAATTTAATAAAGCATAGGTTAAAACAACATAAATACAATTTAATAAAGCATAGGATAAAACAACATAAATACTTTTTAATAAATCATAGGATAAAACCACATAAATACAATTTAATAAAGCATAGAATAAAACAGCATAAATAAAATTTAATAAAGCATAGGTTAAAACAACATAAATACAATTTAATAAAGCATAGGATAAAACAACATAAATACAATGTAATAAAGCATAGTTTAAAACAACATAAATACAATTTAATAAAGCATAGGATAAAACCACAGAAATACAATTTAATAAAGCATAGGATAAAACAACATAAATACAATTTAATAAAGCATAGGACAAAACAACATAAATACAATTTAATAAAGCATAGGACAAAACAACATAAATACAATTTAATAAAGCATAAGATAAAACAACATGAATATAATTTAGTAAAGCATAAGATAAAACAACATGAATACAATTTAATAAAGCATAGGTTAAAACAACATAAATACAATTTAAGAAAGCAAAGGATAAAACAACATAAATACAATTTAATAAAGCATAGGCTAAAACTACATAAATACAATTTAATAAAGCATAGGATAAAACAAATTAAATACAATTTAATAAAGCATAGGATAAAACAACATAAATTCAATTTAATAAAGCATAGGATAAAACAACATAAATACAATTTAATAAAGCATAGGATAAAACAACATAAATACAATTTAATAAAGCATAAGATAAAACAACATGAATACAATTTAATAAAGCATAGGTTAAAACAACATAAATACAATTTAATAAAGCATAGGATAAAACAACATAAATACAATTTAATAAAGCATAGGTTAAAACAACATAAATACAATTTAATAAAGCATAGGATAAAACAACATAAATACAATTTAATAAAGCATAGGTTAAAACAACATAAATAAAATTTAATAAAGCATAGGTTAAAACAACATAAATACAATTTAATAAAGCGTAGGACAAAATAACATAAATACAATGTAATAAAGCATAGTTTAAAACAACATAAATACAATTTAATAAAGCATAGGATAAAACCACATAAATACAATTTAATAAAGCATAGGATAAAACAACATAAATAAAATTTAATAAAGCATAGGTTAAAACAACATAAATACAATTTAAGAAAGCATAGGATAAAACTACATAAATACATTTTAATAAAGCATAGGTTAAAACAACATAAATACAATTTAATAAAGCATCGGACAAAACAACATAAATACAATTTAATAAAGCATAGGATAAAACAACATAAATACAATTTAATAAAGCATAGGATAAAACAACATAAATACAATTTAATAAAGCATAGGATAAAACAACATAAATAAAATTTATTAAAGCATAGGTTAAAACAACATAAATACAATTTAATAAAGCATAGGATAAAACAACATGAATACAATTTAATAAAGCATAGGTTAAAACAACATAAATACAATTTAAGAAAGCATAGGATAAAGCTACATAAATACATTTTAATAAAGCATAGGATAAAACAACATAAATACAATTTAATAAAGCATAGGATAAAAACAACATAAATAAAATTTAATAAAGCATAGGTTAAAACAACATAAATACAATTTAATAAAGCATAGGTTAAAACAACATAAATACAATTTAATAAAGCATAGGATAAAACAACATAAATACTTTTTAATAAAGCATAGGATAAAACCACATAAATACAATATAATAAAGCATAGAATAAAACAGCATAAATAAAATTTAATAAAGCATAGGTTAAAACAACATAAATACAATTTAATAAAGCATTCGATAAAACAACATAAATACAATGTAATAAAGCATAGTTTAAAACAACATAAATACAATTTAATAAAGCATAGGATAAAACCACAGAAATACAATTTAATAAAGCATAGGATAAAACAACATAAATACAATTTAATAAAGCATAGGACAAAACAAAATAAATACAATTTAATAAAGCATAGGACAAAACAACATAAATACAATTTAATAAAGCATAAGATAAAACAACATGAATATAATTTAGTAAAGCATAAGATAAAACAACATGAATACAATTTAATAAAGCATAGGTTAAAACAACATAAATACAATTTAAGAAAGCAAAGGATAAAACAACATAAATACAATTTAATAAAGCATAGGCTAAAACTACATAAATACAATTTAATAAAGCATAGGATAAAACAAATTAAATACAATGTAATAAAGCATAGGATAAAACAACATAAATTCAATTTAATAAAGCATAGGATAAAACAACATAAATACAATTTAATAAAGCATAGGTTAAAACAACATAAATAAAATTTAATAAAGCATAGGTTAAAACAACATAAATACAATTTAATAAAGCGTAGGACAAAATAACATAAATACAATGTAATAAAGCATAGTTTAAAACAACATAAATACAATTTAATAAAGCATAGGATAAAACCACATAAATACAATTTAATAAAGCATAGGATAAAACAACATAAATAAAATTTAATAAAGCATAGGTTAAAACAACATAAATACAATTTAAGAAAGCATAGGATAAAACTACATAAATACATTTTAATAAAGCATAGGTTAAAACAACATAAATACAATTTAATAAAGCGTAGGACAAAATAACATAAATACAATGTAATAAAGCATAGTTTAAAACAACATAAATACAATTTAATAAAGCATAGGATAAAACAACATAAATACTTTTTAATAAAGCATAGGATAAAACCACATAAATACAATTTAATAAAGCACAGGATAAAACAACATAAATACAATTTAATAAAGCATAGGATAAAACAACATAAATACAATTTAATAAAGCATAGGATAAAACAACATAAATACAATTTAATAAAGCATAGGATAAAACAACATAAATACAATTTAATAAAGCATACGTTAAAACAACATAAATACAATTAAATAAAGCATAGGATAAAACAACATAAATACAATTTAATAAAGCATAGGTTAAAACAACATAAATTCAATTTTATAAAGCATAGGATAAAACAACATAAATACAATTTAATAAAGCATAGATTAAAACAACATAAATACAATTTAATAAAGCATAGGATAAAACAACATAAATTCAATTTAATAAAGCATAGGATAAAACAACATAAATACAATTTAATAAAGCACAGGATAAAACGACATAAATAAAATTTAATAAAGCATAGGATAAAACAACATAAATATAATTTAATAAAGCATAGGATAAAACAATGTAAATACAATTTAATAAAGCATAGGATAAAACAACATAAATAAAATTTAATAAAGCATAGGATAAAACAAGATAAATACAATTTAATAAAGCATAGGATAAAACAACATAAATACAATTTAATAAAGCATAGGTTAAAACAAAATAAATACAATTTAATAAAGCATAGGATAAAACAACATAAATATAATTTAATAAAGCATAGGATAAAACAACATAAATAAAATTTAATAAAGCATAGGATAAAACAACATAAATACAATTTAATAAAACATAGGATAAAACAACATGAATACAATTTAATAAAGCATAGGATAAAACAACATAAATACAATTTAATAAAGCATAGGATAAAACAACATAAATACAATTTAATAAAGCATAGGATAAAACAACATAAATACAATTTAATAAAGCATAGGATAAAACAACATAAATAAAATTTAATAAAGCATAGGTTAAAACAACATAAATACAATTTAATAAAGCATAGGACAAAACAACATAAATACAATTTAATAAAGCATAGTTTAAAACAACATGAATACAATTTAATAAAGCATAGGATAAAACCACAGAAATAAAATTTAATAAAGCATAGGATAAAACAACATAAATACAATTTATTAAAGCATATTATAAAACAACATAAATACAATTTAATAAAACATAGGATAAAACAACATGAATACAATTTAATAAAGCATAGGATAAAACAACATAAATACAATTTAATAAAGCATAGGATAAAACAACATAAATACCATTTAATGAAACATAAGATAAACAAAATAAATACAATTTAATAAAGCATAGGACAAAACAACATAAATACAATTTAATAAAGCATATGTTAAAACAACATGAATACAATTTAATAAAGCATAAGATAAAACAACATGAATATAATTTAGTAAAGCATAAGATAAAACAACATAAATACAATTTAATAAAGCATAGGTTAAAACAACATAAATACAATTTAAGAAAGCATAGGATAAAACTACATAAATACATTTTAATAAAGCATAGGATAAAACAACATAAATACAATTTAATAAAGCATAGGATAAAAACAACATAAATAAAATTTAATAAAGCATAGGTTAAAACAACATAAATACAATTTAATAAAGCATAGGTTAAAACAACATAAATACAATTTAATAAAGCATAGGATAAAACAACATAAATACTTTTTAATAAATCATAGGATAAAACCACATAAATACAATTTAATAAAGCATAGAATAAAACAGCATAAATAAAATTTAATAAAGCATAGGTTAAAACAACATAAATACAATTTAATAAAGCATAGGATAAAACAACATAAATACAATGTAATAAAGCATAGTTTAAAACAACATAAATACAATTTAATAAAGCATAGGATAAAACCACAGAAATACAATTTAATAAAGCATAGGATAAAACAACATAAATACAATTTAATAAAGCATAGGACAAAACAACATAAATACAATTTAATAAAGCATAGGACAAAACAACATAAATACAATTTAATAAAGCATAAGATAAAACAACATGAATATAATTTAGTAAAGCATAAGATAAAACAACATGAATACAATTTAATAAAGCATAGGTTAAAACAACATAAATACAATTTAAGAAAGCAAAGGATAAAACAACATAAATACAATTTAATAAAGCATAGGCTAAAACTACATAAATACAATTTAATAAAGCATAGGATAAAACAAATTAAATACAATTTAATAAAGCATAGGATAAAACAACATAAATTCAATTTAATAAAGCATAGGATAAAACAACATAAATACAATTTAATAAAGCATAGGATAAAACAACATAAATACAATTTAATAAAGCATAAGATAAAACAACATGAATACAATTTAATAAAGCATAGGTTAAAACAACATAAATACAATTTAATAAAGCATAGGATAAAACAACATAAATACAATTTAATAAAGCATAGGTTAAAACAACATAAATACAATTTAATAAAGCATAGGATAAAACAACATAAATACAATTTAATAAAGCATAGGTTAAAACAACATAAATAAAATTTAATAAAGCATAGGTTAAAACAACATAAATACAATTTAATAAAGCGTAGGACAAAATAACATAAATACAATGTAATAAAGCATAGTTTAAAACAACATAAATACAATTTAATAAAGCATAGGATAAAACCACATAAATACAATTTAATAAAGCATAGGATAAAACAACATAAATAAAATTTAATAAAGCATAGGTTAAAACAACATAAATACAATTTAAGAAAGCATAGGATAAAACTACATAAATACATTTTAATAAAGCATAGGTTAAAACAACATAAATACAATTTAATAAAGCATAGGATAAAACAACATAAATACAATTTATAAAGCATAGGATAAAACAACATAAATACAATTTAATAAAGCATAGGATAAAACAACATAAATACAATTTAATAAAGCATAGGATAAAACAACATCAATACAATTTAATAAAGTATAGGCTAAAACTACATAAATACAATTTAATAAAGCATAGGATAAAACAACATAAATACAATTTAATAAAGCATAGGTTAAAACAACATAAATACAATTTAATAAAGCATAGGATAAAACAACATAAATACAATTTAATAAAGCATAGGATAAAACAACATAAATACTTTTTAATAAAGCATAGGATAAAACCACATGAATACAATTTAATAAAGCACAGGATAAAACAACATAAATACAATTTAATAAAGCATAGGATAAAACAACATAAATACAATTTAATAAAGCATAGGATAAAACAACATAAATACAATTTAATAAAGCATAGGATAAAACAACATAAATACAATTTAATAAAGCATACGTTAAAACAACATAAATACAATTAAATAAAGCATAGGATAAAACAACATAAATACAATTTAATAAAGCATAGGTTAAAACAACATAAATACAATTTAATAAAGCATAGGATAAAACAACATAAATACAATTTAATAAAGCATAGGATAAAACAACATAAATAAAATTTAATAAAGCATAGGTTAAAACAACATAAATACAATTTAATAAAGCATAGGATAAAACCACAGAAATACAATTTAATAAAGCATAGGATAAAACAACATAAATACAATTTAATAAAGCATAGGACAAAACAACATAAATACAATTTCATAAAGCATAGGATAAAACAACATAAATACAATTTAATGAAACATAGGATAAACAACATAAATACAATTTAATAAAGCATAGGACAAAACAACATAAATACAATTTAATAAAGCATATGTTAAAACAACATAAATACAATTTAATAAAGCATAAGATAAAACAACATGAATATAATTTAGTAAAGCATAAGATAAAACAACATGAATACAATTTAATAAAGCATAGGTTAAAACAACATAAATACAATTTAAGAAAGCATAGGATAAAGCTACATAAATACATTTTAATAAAGCATAGGATAAAACAACATAAATACAATTTAATAAAGCATAGGATAAAAACAACATAAATAAAATTTAATAAAGCATAGGTTAAAACAACATAAATACAATTTAATAAAGCATAGGTTAAAACAACATAAATACAATTTAATAAAGCATAGGATAAAACAACATAAATACTTTTTAATAAAGCATAGGATAAAACCACATAAATACAATATAATAAAGCATAGAATAAAACAGCATAAATAAAATTTAATAAAGCATAGGTTAAAACAACATAAATACAATTTAATAAAGCATTCGATAAAACAACATAAATACAATGTAATAAAGCATAGTTTAAAACAACATAAATACAATTTAATAAAGCATAGGATAAAACCACAGAAATACAATTTAATAAAGCATAGGATAAAACAACATAAATACAATTTAATAAAGCATAGGACAAAACAACATAAATACAATTTAATAAAGCATAGGACAAAACAACATAAATACAATTTAATAAAGCATAAGATAAAACAACATGAATATAATTTAGTAAAGCATAAGATAAAACAACATGAATACAATTTAATAAAGCATAGGTTAAAACAACATAAATACAATTTAAGAAAGCAAAGGATAAAACAACATAAATACAATTTAATAAAGCATAGGTTAAAACAACATAAATAAAATTTAATAAAGCATAGGATAAAACAACATAAATACAATTTAATAAAGCACAGGATAAAACAACATAAATAAAATTTAATAAAGCATAGGATAAAACAACATAAATATAATTTAATAAAGCATAGGATAAAACAATGTAAATACAATTTAATAAAGCATAGGATAAAACAACATAAATAAAATTTAATAAAGCATAGGATAAAACAAGATAAATACAATTTAATAAAGCATAGGATAAAACAACATAAATACAATTTAATAAAGCATAGGTTAAAACAAAATAAATACAATTTAATAAAGCATAGGATAAAACAACATAAATATAATTTAATAAAGCATAGGATAAAACAACATAAATAAAATTTAATAAAGCATAGGATAAAACAACATAAATACAATTTAATAAAACATAGGATAAAACAACATGAATACAATTTAATAAAGCATAGGATAAAACAACATAAATACAATTTAATAAAGCATAGGATAAAACAACATAAATACAATTTAATAAAGCATAGGATAAAACAACATAAATACAATTTAATAAAGCATAGGATAAAACAACATAAATAAAATTTAATAAAGCATAGGTTAAAACAACATAAATACAATTTAATAAAGCATAGGACAAAACAACATAAATACAATTTAATAAAGCATAGTTTAAAACAACATGAATACAATTTAATAAAGCATAGGATAAAACCACAGAAATAAAATTTAATAAAGCATAGGATAAAACAACATAAATACAATTTATTAAAGCATATTATAAAACAACATAAATACAATTTAATAAAACATAGGATAAAACAACATGAATACAATTTAATAAAGCATAGGATAAAACAACATAAATACAATTTAATAAAGCATAGGATAAAACAACATAAATACAATTTCATAAAGCATAGGATAAAACAACATAAATACAATTTATTAAAGCATATTATAAAACAACATAAATACAATTTAATAAAACATAGGATAAAACAACATGAATACAATTTAATAAAGCATAGGATAAAACAACATAAATACAATTTAATAAAGCATAGGATAAAACAACATAAATACAATTTCATAAAGCATAGGATAAAACAACATAAATACAATTTAATGAAACATAGGATAAACAACATAAATACAATTTAATAAAGCATAGGACAAAACAACATAAATACAATTTAATAAAGCATATGTTAAAACAACATAAATACAATTTAATAAAGCATAAGATAAAACAACATGAATATAATTTAGTAAAGCATAAGATAAAACAACATGAATACAATTTAATAAAGCATAGGTTAAAACAACATAAATACAATTTAAGAAAGCATAGGATAAAGCTACATAAATACATTTTAATAAAGCATAGGATAAAACAACATAAATACAATTTAATAAAGCATAGGATAAAAACAACATAAATAAAATTTAATAAAGCATAGGTTAAAACAACATAAATACAATTTAATAAAGCATAGGTTAAAACAACATAAATACAATTTAATAAAGCATAGGATAAAACAACATAAATACTTTTTAATAAAGCATAGGATAAAACCACATAAATACAATATAATAAAGCATAGAATAAAACAGCATAAATAAAATTTAATAAAGCATAGGTTAAAACAACATAAATACAATTTAATAAAGCATTCGATAAAACAACATAAATACAATGTAATAAAGCATAGTTTAAAACAACATAAATACAATTTAATAAAGCATAGGATAAAACCACAGAAATACAATTTAATAAAGCATAGGATAAAACAACATAAATACAATTTAATAAAGCATAGGACAAAACAACATAAATACAATTTAATAAAGCATAGGACAAAACAACATAAATACAATTTAATAAAGCATAAGATAAAACAACATGAATATAATTTAGTAAAGCATAAGATAAAACAACATGAATACAATTTAATAAAGCATAGGTTAAAACAACATAAATACAATTTAAGAAAGCAAAGGATAAAACAACATAAATACAATTTAATAAAGCATAGGCTAAAACAACATAAATACAATTTAATAAAGCATAGGATAAAACAACATAAATACAATTTAATAAAGCATAGGATAAAACAACATAAATAAAATTTAATAAAGCATAGGTTAAAACAACATAAATACAATTTAATAAAGCATAGGACAAAACAACATAAATACAATTTAATAAAGCATAGTTTAAAACAACATGAATACAATTTAATAAAGCATAGGATAAAACCACAGAAATAAAATTTAATAAAGCATAGGATAAAACAACATAAATACAATTTATTAAAGCATATTATAAAACAACATAAATACAATTTAATAAAACATAGGATAAAACAACATGAATACAATTTAATAAAGCATAGGATAAAACAACATAAATACAATTTAATAAAGCATAGGATAAAACAACATAAATACAATTTATTAAAGCATATTATAAAACAACATAAATACAATTTAATAAAACATAGGATAAAACAACATGAATACAATTTAATAAAGCATAGGATAAAACAACATAAATACAATTAAATAAAGCATAGGATAAAACAACATAAATACAATTTAATAAAGCATAGGTTAAAACAACATAAATACAATTTAATAAAGCATAGGATAAAACAACATAAATACAATTTAATAAAGCATAGGATAAAACAACATAAATAAAATTTAATAAAGCATAGGTTAAAACAACATAAATACAATTTAATAAAGCATAGGATAAAACCACAGAAATACAATTTAATAAAGCATAGGATAAAACAACATAAATACAATTTAATAAAGCATAGGACAAAACAACATAAATACAATTTCATAAAGCATAGGATAAAACAACATAAATACAATTTAATGAAACATAGGATAAACAACATAAATACAATTTAATAAAGCATAGGACAAAACAACATAAATACAATTTAATAAAGCATATGTTAAAACAACATAAATACAATTTAATAAAGCATAAGATAAAACAACATGAATATAATTTAGTAAAGCATAAGATAAAACAACATGAATACAATTTAATAAAGCATAGGTTAAAACAACATAAATACAATTTAAGAAAGCATAGGATAAAGCTACATAAATACATTTTAATAAAGCATAGGATAAAACAACATAAATACAATTTAATAAAGCATAGGATAAAAACAACATAAATAAAATTTAATAAAGCATAGGTTAAAACAACATAAATACAATTTAATAAAGCATAGGTTAAAACAACATAAATACAATTTAATAAAGCATAGGATAAAACAACATAAATACTTTTTAATAAAGCATAGGATAAAACCACATAAATACAATATAATAAAGCATAGAATAAAACAGCATAAATAAAATTTAATAAAGCATAGGTTAAAACAACATAAATACAATTTAATAAAGCATTCGATAAAACAACATAAATACAATGTAATAAAGCATAGTTTAAAACAACATAAATACAATTTAATAAAGCATAGGATAAAACCACAGAAATACAATTTAATAAAGCATAGGATAAAACAACATAAATACAATTTAATAAAGCATAGGACAAAACAACATAAATACAATTTAATAAAGCATAGGACAAAACAACATAAATACAATTTAATAAAGCATAAGATAAAACAACATGAATATAATTTAGTAAAGCATAAGATAAAACAACATGAATACAATTTAATAAAGCATAGGTTAAAACAACATAAATACAATTTAAGAAAGCAAAGGATAAAACAACATAAATACAATTTAATAAAGCATAGGTTAAAACAACATAAATAAAATTTAATAAAGCATAGGATAAAACAACATAAATACAATTTAATAAAGCACAGGATAAAACAACATAAATAAAATTTAATAAAGCATAGGATAAAACAACATAAATATAATTTAATAAAGCATAGGATAAAACAATGTAAATACAATTTAATAAAGCATAGGATAAAACAACATAAATAAAATTTAATAAAGCATAGGATAAAACAAGATAAATACAATTTAATAAAGCATAGGATAAAACAACATAAATACAATTTAATAAAGCATAGGTTAAAACAAAATAAATACAATTTAATAAAGCATAGGATAAAACAACATAAATATAATTTAATAAAGCATAGGATAAAACAACATAAATAAAATTTAATAAAGCATAGGATAAAACAACATAAATACAATTTAATAAAACATAGGATAAAACAACATGAATACAATTTAATAAAGCATAGGATAAAACAACATAAATACAATTTAATAAAGCATAGGATAAAACAACATAAATACAATTTAATAAAGCATAGGATAAAACAACATAAATACAATTTAATAAAGCATAGGATAAAACAACATAAATAAAATTTAATAAAGCATAGGTTAAAACAACATAAATACAATTTAATAAAGCATAGGACAAAACAACATAAATACAATTTAATAAAGCATAGTTTAAAACAACATGAATACAATTTAATAAAGCATAGGATAAAACCACAGAAATAAAATTTAATAAAGCATAGGATAAAACAACATAAATACAATTTATTAAAGCATATTATAAAACAACATAAATACAATTTAATAAAACATAGGATAAAACAACATGAATACAATTTAATAAAGCATAGGATAAAACAACATAAATACAATTTAATAAAGCATAGGATAAAACAACATAAATACAATTTCATAAAGCATAGGATAAAACAACATAAATACAATTTATTAAAGCATATTATAAAACAACATAAATACAATTTAATAAAACATAGGATAAAACAACATGAATACAATTTAATAAAGCATAGGATAAAACAACATAAATACAATTTAATAAAGCATAGGATAAAACAACATAAATACAATTTCATAAAGCATAGGATAAAACAACATAAATACAATTTAATGAAACATAGGATAAACAACATAAATACAATTTAATAAAGCATAGGACAAAACAACATAAATACAATTTAATAAAGCATATGTTAAAACAACATAAATACAATTTAATAAAGCATAAGATAAAACAACATGAATATAATTTAGTAAAGCATAAGATAAAACAACATGAATACAATTTAATAAAGCATAGGTTAAAACAACATAAATACAATTTAAGAAAGCATAGGATAAAGCTACATAAATACATTTTAATAAAGCATAGGATAAAACAACATAAATACAATTTAATAAAGCATAGGATAAAAACAACATAAATAAAATTTAATAAAGCATAGGTTAAAACAACATAAATACAATTTAATAAAGCATAGGTTAAAACAACATAAATACAATTTAATAAAGCATAGGATAAAACAACATAAATACTTTTTAATAAAGCATAGGATAAAACCACATAAATACAATATAATAAAGCATAGAATAAAACAGCATAAATAAAATTTAATAAAGCATAGGTTAAAACAACATAAATACAATTTAATAAAGCATTCGATAAAACAACATAAATACAATGTAATAAAGCATAGTTTAAAACAACATAAATACAATTTAATAAAGCATAGGATAAAACCACAGAAATACAATTTAATAAAGCATAGGATAAAACAACATAAATACAATTTAATAAAGCATAGGACAAAACAACATAAATACAATTTAATAAAGCATAGGACAAAACAACATAAATACAATTTAATAAAGCATAAGATAAAACAACATGAATATAATTTAGTAAAGCATAAGATAAAACAACATGAATACAATTTAATAAAGCATAGGTTAAAACAACATAAATACAATTTAAGAAAGCAAAGGATAAAACAACATAAATACAATTTAATAAAGCATAGGCTAAAACAACATAAATACAATTTAATAAAGCATAGGATAAAACAACATAAATACAATTTAATAAAGCATAGGATAAAACAACATAAATAAAATTTAATAAAGCATAGGTTAAAACAACATAAATACAATTTAATAAAGCATAGGACAAAACAACATAAATACAATTTAATAAAGCATAGTTTAAAACAACATGAATACAATTTAATAAAGCATAGGATAAAACCACAGAAATAAAATTTAATAAAGCATAGGATAAAACAACATAAATACAATTTATTAAAGCATATTATAAAACAACATAAATACAATTTAATAAAACATAGGATAAAACAACATGAATACAATTTAATAAAGCATAGGATAAAACAACATAAATACAATTTAATAAAGCATAGGATAAAACAACATAAATACCATTTAATGAAACATAGGATAAACAAAATAAATACAATTTAATAAAGCATAGGACAAAACAACATAAATACAATTTCATAAAGCATATGTTAAAACAACATGAATACAATTTAATAAAGCATAAGATAAAACAACATGAATATAATTTAGTAAAGCATAAGATAAAACAACATGAATACAATTTAATAAAGCATAGGTTAAAACAACATAAATACAATTTAAGAAAGCATAGGATAAAACTACATAAATACATTTTAATAAAGCATAGGATAAAACAACATAAATACAATTTAATAAAGCATAGGATAAAAACAACATAAATAAAATTTAATAAAGCATAGGTTAAAACAACATAAATACAATTTAATAAAGCATAGGTTAAAACAACATAAATACAATTTAATAAAGCATAGGATAAAACAACATAAATACTTTTTAATAAATCATAGGATAAAACCACATAAATACAATTTAATAAAGCATAGAATAAAACAGCATAAATAAAATTTAATAAAGCATAGGTTAAAACAACATAAATACAATTTAATAAAGCATAGGATAAAACAACATAAATACAATGTAATAAAGCATAGTTTAAAACAACATAAATACAATTTAATAAAGCATAGGATAAAACCACAGAAATACAATTTAATAAAGCATAGGATAAAACAACATAAATACAATTTAATAAAGCATAGGACAAAACAACATAAATACAATTTAATAAAGCATAGGACAAAACAACATAAATACAATTTAATAAAGCATAAGATAAAACAACATGAATATAATTTAGTAAAGCATAAGATAAAACAACATGAATACAATTTAATAAAGCATAGGTTAAAACAACATAAATACAATTTAAGAAAGCAAAGGATAAAACAACATAAATACAATTTAATAAAGCATAGGCTAAAACTACATAAATACAATTTAATAAAGCATAGGATAAAACAAATTAAATACAATTTAATAAAGCATAGGATAAAACAACATAAATTCAATTTAATAAAGCATAGGATAAAACAACATAAATACAATTTAATAAAGCATAGGATAAAACAACATAAATACAATTTAATAAAGCATAAGATAAAACAACATGAATACAATTTAATAAAGCATAGGTTAAAACAACATAAATACAATTTAATAAAGCATAGGATAAAACAACATAAATACAATTTAATAAAGCATAGGTTAAAACAACATAAATACAATTTAATAAAGCATAGGATAAAACAACATAAATACAATTTAATAAAGCATAGGTTAAAACAACATAAATAAAATTTAATAAAGCATAGGTTAAAACAACATAAATACAATTTAATAAAGCGTAGGACAAAATAACATAAATACAATGTAATAAAGCATAGTTTAAAACAACATAAATACAATTTAATAAAGCATAGGATAAAACCACATAAATACAATTTAATAAAGCATAGGATAAAACAACATAAATAAAATTTAATAAAGCATAGGTTAAAACAACATAAATACAATTTAAGAAAGCATAGGATAAAACTACATAAATACATTTTAATAAAGCATAGGTTAAAACAACATAAATACAATTTAATAAAGCATCGGACAAAACAACATAAATACAATTTAATAAAGCATAGGATAAAACAACATAAATACAATTTAATAAAGCATAGGATAAAACAACATAAATACAATTTAATAAAGCATAGGATAAAACAACATAAATAAAATTTATTAAAGCATAGGTTAAAACAACATAAATACAATTTATTAAAGCATCGGACAAAACAACATAAATACAATTTAATAAAGCATAGGATAAAACAACATAAATACAATTTATAAAGCATAGGATAAAACAACATAAATACAATTTAATAAAGCATAGGATAAAACAACATAAATACAATTTAATAAAGCATAGGATAAAACAACATCAATACAATTTAATAAAGTATAGGCTAAAACTACATAAATACAATTTAATAAAGCATAGGATAAAACAACATAAATACAATTTAATAAAGCATAGGTTAAAACAACATAAATACAATTTAATAAAGCATAGGATAAAACAACATAAATACAATTTAATAAAGCATAGGTTAAAACAAAATAAATACAATTTAATAAAGCATAGGATAAAACAACATAAATATAATTTAATAAAGCATAGGATAAAACAACATAAATAAAATTTAATAAAGCATAGGATAAAACAACATAAATACAATTTAATAAAACATAGGATAAAACAACATGAATACAATTTAATAAAGCATAGGATAAAACAACATAAATACAATTTAATAAAGCATAGGATAAAACAACATAAATACAATTTAATAAAGCATAGGATAAAACAACATAAATACAATTTAATAAAGCATAGGATAAAACAACATAAATAAAATTTAATAAAGCATAGGTTAAAACAACATAAATACAATTTAATAAAGCATAGGACAAAACAACATAAATACAATTTAATAAAGCATAGTTTAAAACAACATGAATACAATTTAATAAAGCATAGGATAAAACCACAGAAATAAAATTTAATAAAGCATAGGATAAAACAACATAAATACAATTTATTAAAGCATATTATAAAACAACATAAATACAATTTAATAAAACATAGGATAAAACAACATGAATACAATTTAATAAAGCATAGGATAAAACAACATAAATACAATTTAATAAAGCATAGGATAAAACAACATAAATACAATTTCATAAAGCATAGGATAAAACAACATAAATACAATTTATTAAAGCATATTATAAAACAACATAAATACAATTTAATAAAACATAGGATAAAACAACATGAATACAATTTAATAAAGCATAGGATAAAACAACATAAATACAATTTAATAAAGCATAGGATAAAACAACATAAATACAATTTCATAAAGCATAGGATAAAACAACATAAATACAATTTAATGAAACATAGGATAAACAACATAAATACAATTTAATAAAGCATAGGACAAAACAACATAAATACAATTTAATAAAGCATATGTTAAAACAACATAAATACAATTTAATAAAGCATAAGATAAAACAACATGAATATAATTTAGTAAAGCATAAGATAAAACAACATGAATACAATTTAATAAAGCATAGGTTAAAACAACATAAATACAATTTAAGAAAGCATAGGATAAAGCTACATAAATACATTTTAATAAAGCATAGGATAAAACAACATAAATACAATTTAATAAAGCATAGGATAAAAACAACATAAATAAAATTTAATAAAGCATAGGTTAAAACAACATAAATACAATTTAATAAAGCATAGGTTAAAACAACATAAATACAATTTAATAAAGCATAGGATAAAACAACATAAATACTTTTTAATAAAGCATAGGATAAAACCACATAAATACAATATAATAAAGCATAGAATAAAACAGCATAAATAAAATTTAATAAAGCATAGGTTAAAACAACATAAATACAATTTAATAAAGCATTCGATAAAACAACATAAATACAATGTAATAAAGCATAGTTTAAAACAACATAAATACAATTTAATAAAGCATAGGATAAAACCACAGAAATACAATTTAATAAAGCATAGGATAAAACAACATAAATACAATTTAATAAAGCATAGGACAAAACAACATAAATACAATTTAATAAAGCATAGGACAAAACAACATAAATACAATTTAATAAAGCATAAGATAAAACAACATGAATATAATTTAGTAAAGCATAAGATAAAACAACATGAATACAATTTAATAAAGCATAGGTTAAAACAACATAAATACAATTTAAGAAAGCAAAGGATAAAACAACATAAATACAATTTAATAAAGCATAGGCTAAAACAACATAAATACAATTTAATAAAGCATAGGATAAAACAACATAAATACAATTTAATAAAGCATAGGATAAAACAACATAAATAAAATTTAATAAAGCATAGGTTAAAACAACATAAATACAATTTAATAAAGCATAGGACAAAACAACATAAATACAATTTAATAAAGCATAGTTTAAAACAACATGAATACAATTTAATAAAGCATAGGATAAAACCACAGAAATAAAATTTAATAAAGCATAGGATAAAACAACATAAATACAATTTATTAAAGCATATTATAAAACAACATAAATACAATTTAATAAAACATAGGATAAAACAACATGAATACAATTTAATAAAGCATAGGATAAAACAACATAAATACTTTTTAATAAAGCATAGGATAAAACCACATAAATACAATATAATAAAGCATAGAATAAAACAGCATAAATAAAATTTAATAAAGCATAGGTTAAAACAACATAAATACAATTTAATAAAGCATTCGATAAAACAACATAAATACAATGTAATAAAGCATAGTTTAAAACAACATAAATACAATTTAATAAAGCATAGGATAAAACCACAGAAATACAATTTAATAAAGCATAGGATAAAACAACATAAATACAATTTAATAAAGCATAGGACAAAACAACATAAATACAATTTAATAAAGCATAGGACAAAACAACATAAATACAATTTAATAAAGCATAAGATAAAACAACATGAATATAATTTAGTAAAGCATAAGATAAAACAACATGAATACAATTTAATAAAGCATAGGTTAAAACAACATAAATACAATTTAAGAAAGCAAAGGATAAAACAACATAAATACAATTTAATAAAGCATAGGTTAAAACAACATAAATAAAATTTAATAAAGCATAGGATAAAACAACATAAATACAATTTAATAAAGCACAGGATAAAACAACATAAATAAAATTTAATAAAGCATAGGATAAAACAACATAAATATAATTTAATAAAGCATAGGATAAAACAATGTAAATACAATTTAATAAAGCATAGGATAAAACAACATAAATAAAATTTAATAAAGCATAGGATAAAACAAGATAAATACAATTTAATAAAGCATAGGATAAAACAACATAAATACAATTTAATAAAGCATAGGTTAAAACAAAATAAATACAATTTAATAAAGCATAGGATAAAACAACATAAATATAATTTAATAAAGCATAGGATAAAACAACATAAATAAAATTTAATAAAGCATAGGATAAAACAACATAAATACAATTTAATAAAACATAGGATAAAACAACATGAATACAATTTAATAAAGCATAGGATAAAACAACATAAATACAATTTAATAAAGCATAGGATAAAACAACATAAATACAATTTAATAAAGCATAGGATAAAACAACATAAATACAATTTAATAAAGCATAGGATAAAACAACATAAATAAAATTTAATAAAGCATAGGTTAAAACAACATAAATACAATTTAATAAAGCATAGGACAAAACAACATAAATACAATTTAATAAAGCATAGTTTAAAACAACATGAATACAATTTAATAAAGCATAGGATAAAACCACAGAAATAAAATTTAATAAAGCATAGGATAAAACAACATAAATACAATTTATTAAAGCATATTATAAAACAACATAAATACAATTTAATAAAACATAGGATAAAACAACATGAATACAATTTAATAAAGCATAGGATAAAACAACATAAATACAATTTAATAAAGCATAGGATAAAACAACATAAATACAATTTCATAAAGCATAGGATAAAACAACATAAATACAATTTATTAAAGCATATTATAAAACAACATAAATACAATTTAATAAAACATAGGATAAAACAACATGAATACAATTTAATAAAGCATAGGATAAAACAACATAAATACAATTTAATAAAGCATAGGATAAAACAACATAAATACAATTTCATAAAGCATAGGATAAAACAACATAAATACAATTTAATGAAACATAGGATAAACAACATAAATACAATTTAATAAAGCATAGGACAAAACAACATAAATACAATTTAATAAAGCATATGTTAAAACAACATAAATACAATTTAATAAAGCATAAGATAAAACAACATGAATATAATTTAGTAAAGCATAAGATAAAACAACATGAATACAATTTAATAAAGCATAGGTTAAAACAACATAAATACAATTTAAGAAAGCATAGGATAAAGCTACATAAATACATTTTAATAAAGCATAGGATAAAACAACATAAATACAATTTAATAAAGCATAGGATAAAAACAACATAAATAAAATTTAATAAAGCATAGGTTAAAACAACATAAATACAATTTAATAAAGCATAGGTTAAAACAACATAAATACAATTTAATAAAGCATAGGATAAAACAACATAAATACTTTTTAATAAAGCATAGGATAAAACCACATAAATACAATATAATAAAGCATAGAATAAAACAGCATAAATAAAATTTAATAAAGCATAGGTTAAAACAACATAAATACAATTTAATAAAGCATTCGATAAAACAACATAAATACAATGTAATAAAGCATAGTTTAAAACAACATAAATACAATTTAATAAAGCATAGGATAAAACCACAGAAATACAATTTAATAAAGCATAGGATAAAACAACATAAATACAATTTAATAAAGCATAGGACAAAACAACATAAATACAATTTAATAAAGCATAGGACAAAACAACATAAATACAATTTAATAAAGCATAAGATAAAACAACATGAATATAATTTAGTAAAGCATAAGATAAAACAACATGAATACAATTTAATAAAGCATAGGTTAAAACAACATAAATACAATTTAAGAAAGCAAAGGATAAAACAACATAAATACAATTTAATAAAGCATAGGCTAAAACAACATAAATACAATTTAATAAAGCATAGGATAAAACAACATAAATACAATTTAATAAAGCATAGGATAAAACAACATAAATAAAATTTAATAAAGCATAGGTTAAAACAACATAAATACAATTTAATAAAGCATAGGACAAAACAACATAAATACAATTTAATAAAGCATAGTTTAAAACAACATGAATACAATTTAATAAAGCATAGGATAAAACCACAGAAATAAAATTTAATAAAGCATAGGATAAAACAACATAAATACAATTTATTAAAGCATATTATAAAACAACATAAATACAATTTAATAAAACATAGGATAAAACAACATGAATACAATTTAATAAAGCATAGGATAAAACAACATAAATACAATTTAATAAAGCATAGGATAAAACAACATAAATACCATTTAATGAAACATAGGATAAACAAAATAAATACAATTTAATAAAGCATAGGACAAAACAACATAAATACAATTTAATAAAGCATATGTTAAAACAACATGAATACAATTTAATAAAGCATAAGATAAAACAACATGAATATAATTTAGTAAAGCATAAGATAAAACAACATGAATACAATTTAATAAAGCATAGGTTAAAACAACATAAATACAATTTAAGAAAGCATAGGATAAAACTACATAAATACATTTTAATAAAGCATAGGATAAAACAACATAAATACAATTTAATAAAGCATAGGATAAAAACAACATAAATAAAATTTAATAAAGCATAGGTTAAAACAACATAAATACAATTTAATAAAGCATAGGTTAAAACAACATAAATACAATTTAATAAAGCATAGGATAAAACAACATAAATACTTTTTAATAAATCATAGGATAAAACCACATAAATACAATTTAATAAAGCATAGAATAAAACAGCATAAATAAAATTTAATAAAGCATAGGTTAAAACAACATAAATACAATTTAATAAAGCATAGGATAAAACAACATAAATACAATGTAATAAAGCATAGTTTAAAACAACATAAATACAATTTAATAAAGCATAGGATAAAACCACAGAAATACAATTTAATAAAGCATAGGATAAAACAACATAAATACAATTTAATAAAGCATAGGACAAAACAACATAAATACAATTTAATAAAGCATAGGACAAAACAACATAAATACAATTTAATAAAGCATAAGATAAAACAACATGAATATAATTTAGTAAAGCATAAGATAAAACAACATGAATACAATTTAATAAAGCATAGGTTAAAACAACATAAATACAATTTAAGAAAGCAAAGGATAAAACAACATAAATACAATTTAATAAAGCATAGGCTAAAACTACATAAATACAATTTAATAAAGCATAGGATAAAACAAATTAAATACAATTTAATAAAGCATAGGATAAAACAACATAAATTCAATTTAATAAAGCATAGGATAAAACAACATAAATACAATTTAATAAAGCATAGGATAAAACAACATAAATACAATTTAATAAAGCATAAGATAAAACAACATGAATACAATTTAATAAAGCATAGGTTAAAACAACATAAATACAATTTAATAAAGCATAGGAAAAAACAACATAAATACAATTTAATAAAGCATAGGTTAAAACAACATAAATACAATTTAATAAAGCATAGGATAAAACAACATAAATACAATTTAATAAAGCATAGGTTAAAACAACATAAATAAAATTTAATAAAGCATAGGTTAAAACAACATAAATACAATTTAATAAAGCGTAGGACAAAATAACATAAATACAATGTAATAAAGCATAGTTTAAAACAACATAAATACAATTTAATAAAGCATAGGATAAAACCACATAAATACAATTTAATAAAGCATAGGATAAAACAACATAAATAAAATTTAATAAAGCATAGGTTAAAACAACATAAATACAATTTAAGAAAGCATAGGATAAAACTACATAAATACATTTTAATAAAGCATAGGTTAAAACAACATAAATACAATTTAATAAAGCATCGGACAAAACAACATAAATACAATTTAATAAAGCATAGGATAAAACAACATAAATACAATTTAATAAAGCATAGGATAAAACAACATAAATACAATTTAATAAAGCATAGGATAAAACAACATAAATAAAATTTATTAAAGCATAGGTTAAAACAACATAAATACAATTTATTAAAGCATCGGACAAAACAACATAAATACAATTTAATAAAGCATAGGATAAAACAACATAAATACAATTTATAAAGCATAGGATAAAACAACATAAATACAATTTAATAAAGCATAGGATAAAACAACATAAATACAATTTAATAAAGCATAGGATAAAACAACATCAATACAATTTAATAAAGTATAGGCTAAAACTACATAAATACAATTTAATAAAGCATAGGATAAAACAACATAAATACAATTTAATAAAGCATAGGTTAAAACAACATAAATACAATTTAATAAAGCATAGGATAAAACAACATAAATACAATTTAATAAAGCATAGGATAAAACAACATAAATACTTTTTAATAAAGCATAGGATAAAACCACATAAATACAATTTAATAAAGCACAGGATAAAACAACATAAATACAATTTAATAAAGCATAGGATAAAACAACATAAATACAATTTAATAAAGCATAGGATAAAACAACATAAATACAATTTAATAAAGCATAGGATAAAACAACATAAATACAATTTAATAAAGCATACGTTAAAACAACATAAATACAATTAAATAAAGCATAGGATAAAACAACATAAATACAATTTAATAAAGCATAGGTTAAAACAACATAAATACAATTTAATAAAGCATAGGATAAAACAACATAAATACAATTTAATAAAGCATAGGATAAAACAACATAAATAAAATTTAATAAAGCATAGGTTAAAACAACATAAATACAATTTAATAAAGCATAGGATAAAACCACAGAAATACAATTTAATAAAGCATAGGATAAAACAACATAAATACAATTTAATAAAGCATAGGACAAAACAACATAAATACAATTTCATAAAGCATAGGATAAAACAACATAAATACAATTTAATGAAACATAGGATAAACAACATAAATACAATTTAATAAAGCATAGGACAAAACAACATAAATACAATTTAATAAAGCATATGTTAAAACAACATAAATACAATTTAATAAAGCATAAGATAAAACAACATGAATATAATTTAGTAAAGCATAAGATAAAACAACATGAATACAATTTAATAAAGCATAGGTTAAAACAACATAAATACAATTTAAGAAAGCATAGGATAAAGCTACATAAATACATTTTAATAAAGCATAGGATAAAACAACATAAATACAATTTAATAAAGCATAGGATAAAAACAACATAAATAAAATTTAATAAAGCATAGGTTAAAACAACATAAATACAATTTAATAAAGCATAGGTTAAAACAACATAAATACAATTTAATAAAGCATAGGATAAAACAACATAAATACTTTTTAATAAAGCATAGGATAAAACCACATAAATACAATATAATAAAGCATAGAATAAAACAGCATAAATAAAATTTAATAAAGCATAGGTTAAAACAACATAAATACAATTTAATAAAGCATTCGATAAAACAACATAAATACAATGTAATAAAGCATAGTTTAAAACAACATAAATACAATTTAATAAAGCATAGGATAAAACCACAGAAATACAATTTAATAAAGCATAGGATAAAACAACATAAATACAATTTAATAAAGCATAGGACAAAACAACATAAATACAATTTAATAAAGCATAGGACAAAACAACATAAATACAATTTAATAAAGCATAAGATAAAACAACATGAATATAATTTAGTAAAGCATAAGATAAAACAACATGAATACAATTTAATAAAGCATAGGTTAAAACAACATAAATACAATTTAAGAAAGCAAAGGATAAAACAACATAAATACAATTTAATAAAGCATAGGTTAAAACAACATAAATAAAATTTAATAAAGCATAGGTTAAAACAACATAAATACAATTTAATAAAGCGTAGGACAAAATAACATAAATACAATGTAATAAAGCATAGTTTAAAACAACATAAATACAATTTAATAAAGCATAGGATAAAACCACATAAATACAATTTAATAAAGCATAGGATAAAACAACATAAATAAAATTTAATAAAGCATAGGTTAAAACAACATAAATACAATTTAAGAAAGCATAGGATAAAACTACATAAATACATTTTAATAAAGCATAGGTTAAAACAACATAAATACAATTTAATAAAGCGTAGGACAAAATAACATAAATACAATGTAATAAAGCATAGTTTAAAACAACATAAATACAATTTAATAAAGCATAGGATAAAACAACATAAATACTTTTTAATAAAGCATAGGATAAAACCACATAAATACAATTTAATAAAGCACAGGATAAAACAACATAAATACAATTTAATAAAGCATAGGATAAAACAACATAAATACAATTTAATAAAGCATAGGATAAAACAACATAAATACAATTTAATAAAGCATAGGATAAAACAACATAAATACAATTTAATAAAGCATACGTTAAAACAACATAAATACAATTAAATAAAGCATAGGATAAAACAACATAAATACAATTTAATAAAGCATAGGTTAAAACAACATAAATTCAATTTTATAAAGCATAGGATAAAACAACATAAATACAATTTAATAAAGCATAGATTAAAACAACATAAATACAATTTAATAAAGCATAGGATAAAACCACATAAATACAATTTAATAAAGCATAGGATAAAACAACATAAATAAAATTTAATAAAGCATAGGTTAAAACAACATAAATACAATTTAAGAAAGCATAGGATAAAACTACATAAATACATTTTAATAAAGCATAGGCTAAAACTACATAAATACAATTTAATAAAGCATAGGATAAAACAACATAAATACAATTTAATAAAGCATAGGTTAAAACAACATAAATACAATTTAATAAAGCATAGGATAAAACAACATAAATACAATTTAATAAAGCATAGGTTAAAACAACATAAATAAAATTTAATAAAGCATAGGTTAAAACAACATAAATACAATTTAATAAAGCGTAGGACAAAATAACATAAATACAATGTAATAAAGCATAGTTTAAAACAACATAAATACAATTTAATAAAGCATAGGATAAAACCACATAAATACAATTTAATAAAGCATAGGATAAAACAACATAAATAAAATTTAATAAAGCATAGGTTAAAACAACATAAATACAATTTAAGAAAGCATAGGATAAAACTACATAAATACATTTTAATAAAGCATAGGTTAAAACAACATAAATACAATTTAATAAAGCATCGGACAAAACAACATAAATACAATTTAATAAAGCATAGGATAAAACAACATAAATACAATTTAATAAAGCATAGGATAAAACAACATAAATACAATTTAATAAAGCATAGGATAAAACAACATAAATAAAATTTATTAAAGCATAGGTTAAAACAACATAAATACAATTTATTAAAGCATCGGACAAAACAACATAAATACAATTTAATAAAGCATAGGATAAAACAACATAAATACAATTTATAAAGCATAGGATAAAACAACATAAATACAATTTAATAAAGCATAGGATAAAACAACATAAATACAATTTAATAAAGCATAGGATAAAACAACATCAATACAATTTAATAAAGTATAGGCTAAAACTACATAAATACAATTTAATAAAGCATAGGATAAAACAACATAAATACAATTTAATAAAGCATAGGTTAAAACAACATAAATACAATTTAATAAAGCATAGGATAAAACAACATAAATACAATTTAATAAAGCATAGGATAAAACAACATAAATACTTTTTAATAAAGCATAGGATAAAACCACATAAATACAATTTAATAAAGCACAGGATAAAACAACATAAATACAATTTAATAAAGCATAGGATAAAACAACATAAATACAATTTAATAAAGCATAGGATAAAACAACATAAATACAATTTAATAAAGCATAGGATAAAACAACATAAATACAATTTAATAAAGCATACGTTAAAACAACATAAATACAATTAAATAAAGCATAGGATAAAACAATATAAATACAATTTAATAAAGCATAGGTTAAAACAACATAAATACAATTTAATAAAGCATAGGATAAAACAACATAAATACAATTTAATAAAGCATAGGATAAAACAACATAAATAAAATTTAATAAAGCATAGGTTAAAACAACATAAATACAATTTAATAAAGCATAGGATAAAACCACAGAAATACAATTTAATAAAGCATAGGATAAAACAACATAAATACAATTTAATAAAGCATAGGACAAAACAACATAAATACAATTTCATAAAGCATAGGATAAAACAACATAAATACAATTTAATGAAACATAGGATAAACAACATAAATACAATTTAATAAAGCATAGGACAAAGCAACATAAATACAATTTAATAAAGCATATGTTAAAACAACATAAATACAATTTAATAAAGCATAAGATAAAACAACATGAATATAATTTAGTAAAGCATAAGATAAAACAACATGAATACAATTTAATAAAGCATAGGTTAAAACAACATAAATACAATTTAAGAAAGCATAGGATAAAGCTACATAAATACATTTTAATAAAGCATAGGATAAAACAACATAAATACAATTTAATAAAGCATAGGATAAAAACAACATAAATAAAATTTAATAAAGCATAGGTTAAAACAACATAAATACAATTTAATAAAGCATAGGTTAAAACAACATAAATACAATTTAATAAAGCATAGGATAAAACAACATAAATACTTTTTAATAAAGCATAGGATAAAACCACATAAATACAATATAATAAAGCATAGAATAAAACAGCATAAATAAAATTTAATAAAGCATAGGTTAAAACAACATAAATACAATTTAATAAAGCATTCGATAAAACAACATAAATACAATGTAATAAAGCATAGTTTAAAACAACATAAATACAATTTAATAAAGCATAGGATAAAACCACAGAAATACAATTTAATAAAGCATAGGATAAAACAACATAAATACAATTTAATAAAGCATAGGACAAAACAACATAAATACAATTTAATAAAGCATAGGACAAAACAACATAAATACAATTTAATAAAGCATAAGATAAAACAACATGAATATAATTTAGTAAAGCATAAGATAAAACAACATGAATACAATTTAATAAAGCATAGGTTAAAACAACATAAATACAATTTAAGAAAGCAAAGGATAAAACAACATAAATACAATTTAATAAAGCATAGGTTAAAACAACATAAATAAAATTTAATAAAGCATAGGTTAAAACAACATAAATACAATTTAATAAAGCGTAGGACAAAATAACATAAATACAATGTAATAAAGCATAGTTTAAAACAACATAAATACAATTTAATAAAGCATAGGATAAAACCACATAAATACAATTTAATAAAGCATAGGATAAAACAACATAAATAAAATTTAATAAAGCATAGGTTAAAACAACATAAATACAATTTAAGAAAGCATAGGATAAAACTACATAAATACATTTTAATAAAGCATAGGTTAAAACAACATAAATACAATTTAATAAAGCGTAGGACAAAATAACATAAATACAATGTAATAAAGCATAGTTTAAAACAACATAAATACAATTTAATAAAGCATAGGATAAAACAACATAAATACTTTTTAATAAAGCATAGGATAAAACCACATAAATACAATTTAATAAAGCACAGGATAAAACAACATAAATACAATTTAATAAAGCATAGGATAAAACAACATAAATACAATTTAATAAAGCATAGGATAAAACAACATAAATACAATTTAATAAAGCATAGGATAAAACAACATAAATACAATTTAATAAAGCATACGTTAAAACAACATAAATACAATTAAATAAAGCATAGGATAAAACAACATAAATACAATTTAATAAAGCATAGGTTAAAACAACATAAATTCAATTTTATAAAGCATAGGATAAAACAACATAAATACAATTTAATAAAGCATAGATTAAAACAACATAAATACAATTTAATAAAGCATAGGATAAAACCACATAAATACAATTTAATAAAGCATAGGATAAAACAACATAAATAAAATTTAATAAAGCATAGGTTAAAACAACATAAATACAATTTAAGAAAGCATAGGATAAAACTACATAAATACATTTTAATAAAGCATAGGTTAAAACAACATAAATACAATTTAATAAAGCGTAGGACAAAATAACATAAATACAATGTAATAAAGCATAGTTTAAAACAACATAAATACAATTTAATAAAGCATAGGATAAAACAACATAAATACTTTTTAATAAAGCATAGGATAAAACCACATAAATACAATTTAATAAAGCACAGGATAAAACAACATAAATACAATTTAATAAAGCATAGGATAAAACAACATAAATACAATTTAATAAAGCATAGGATAAAACAACATAAATACAATTTAATAAAGCATAGGATAAAACAACATAAATACAATTTAATAAAGCATACGTTAAAACAACATAAATACAATTAAATAAAGCATAGGATAAAACAACATAAATACAATTTAATAAAGCATAGGTTAAAACAACATAAATTCAATTTTATAAAGCATAGGATAAAACAACATAAATACAATTTAATAAAGCATAGATTAAAACAACATAAATACAATTTAATAAAGCATAGGATAAAACAACATAAATTCAATTTAATAAAGCATAGGATAAAACAACATAAATACAATTTAATAAAGCACAGGATAAAACAACATAAATAAAATTTAATAAAGCATAGGATAAAACAACATAAATATAATTTAATAAAGCATAGGATAAAACAATGTAAATACAATTTAATAAAGCATAGGATAAAACAACATAAATAAAATTTAATAAAGCATAGGATAAAACAAGATAAATACAATTTAATAAAGCATAGGATAAAACAACATAAATACAATTTAATAAAGCATAGGTTAAAACAAAATAAATACAATTTAATAAAGCATAGGATAAAACAACATAAATATAATTTAATAAAGCATATTATAAAACAACATAAATACAATTTAATAAAACATAGGATAAAACAACATGAATACAATTTAATAAAGCATAGGATAAAACAACATAAATACAATTTAATAAAGCATAGGATAAAACAACATAAATACAATTTCATAAAGCATAGGATAAAACAACATAAATACAATTTAATGAAACATAGGATAAACAACATAAATACAATTTAATAAAGCATAGGACAAAACAACATAAATACAATTTAATAAAGCATATGTTAAAACAACATAAATACAATTTAATAAAGCATAAGATAAAACAACATGAATATAATTTAGTAAAGCATAAGATAAAACAACATGAATACAATTTAATAAAGCATAGGTTAAAACAACATAAATACAATTTAAGAAAGCATAGGATAAAGCTACATAAATACATTTTAATAAAGCATAGGATAAAACAACATAAATACAATTTAATAAAGCATAGGATAAAAACAACATAAATAAAATTTAATAAAGCATAGGTTAAAACAACATAAATACAATTTAATAAAGCATAGGTTAAAACAACATAAATACAATTTAATAAAGCATAGGATAAAACAACATAAATACTTTTTAATAAAGCATAGGATAAAACCACATAAATACAATATAATAAAGCATAGAATAAAACAGCATAAATAAAATTTAATAAAGCATAGGTTAAAACAACATAAATACAATTTAATAAAGCATTCGATAAAACAACATAAATACAATGTAATAAAGCATAGTTTAAAACAACATAAATACAATTTAATAAAGCATAGGATAAAACCACAGAAATACAATTTAATAAAGCATAGGATAAAACAACATAAATACAATTTAATAAAGCATAGGACAAAACAACATAAATACAATTTAATAAAGCATAGGACAAAACAACATAAATACAATTTAATAAAGCATAAGATAAAACAACATGAATATAATTTAGTAAAGCATAAGATAAAACAACATGAATACAATTTAATAAAGCATAGGTTAAAACAACATAAATACAATTTAAGAAAGCAAAGGATAAAACAACATAAATACAATTTAATAAAGCATAGGCTAAAACAACATAAATACAATTTAATAAAGCATAGGATAAAACAACATAAATACAATTTAATAAAGCATAGGATAAAACAACATAAATAAAATTTAATAAAGCATAGGTTAAAACAACATAAATACAATTTAATAAAGCATAGGACAAAACAACATAAATACAATTTAATAAAGCATAGTTTAAAACAACATGAATACAATTTAATAAAGCATAGGATAAAACCACAGAAATAAAATTTAATAAAGCATAGGATAAAACAACATAAATACAATTTATTAAAGCATATTATAAAACAACATAAATACAATTTAATAAAACATAGGATAAAACAACATGAATACAATTTAATAAAGCATAGGATAAAACAACATAAATACAATTTAATAAAGCATAGGATAAAACAACATAAATACCATTTAATGAAACATAGGATAAACAAAATAAATACAATTTAATAAAGCATAGGACAAAACAACATAAATACAATTTAATAAAGCATATGTTAAAACAACATGAATACAATTTAATAAAGCATAAGATAAAACAACATGAATATAATTTAGTAAAGCATAAGATAAAACAACATGAATACAATTTAATAAAGCATAGGTTAAAACAACATAAATACAATTTAAGAAAGCATAGGATAAAACTACATAAATACATTTTAATAAAGCATAGGATAAAACAACATAAATACAATTTAATAAAGCATAGGATAAAAACAACATAAATAAAATTTAATAAAGCATAGGTTAAAACAACATAAATACAATTTAATAAAGCATAGGTTAAAACAACATAAATACAATTTAATAAAGCATAGGATAAAACAACATAAATACTTTTTAATAAATCATAGGATAAAACCACATAAATACAATTTAATAAAGCATAGAATAAAACAGCATAAATAAAATTTAATAAAGCATAGGTTAAAACAACATAAATACAATTTAATAAAGCATAGGATAAAACAACATAAATACAATGTAATAAAGCATAGTTTAAAACAACATAAATACAATTTAATAAAGCATAGGATAAAACCACAGAAATACAATTTAATAAAGCATAGGATAAAACAACATAAATACAATTTAATAAAGCATAGGACAAAACAACATAAATACAATTTAATAAAGCATAGGACAAAACAACATAAATACAATTTAATAAAGCATAAGATAAAACAACATGAATATAATTTAGTAAAGCATAAGATAAAACAACATGAATACAATTTAATAAAGCATAGGTTAAAACAACATAAATACAATTTAAGAAAGCAAAGGATAAAACAACATAAATACAATTTAATAAAGCATAGGCTAAAACTACATAAATACAATTTAATAAAGCATAGGATAAAACAAATTAAATACAATTTAATAAAGCATAGGATAAAACAACATAAATTCAATTTAATAAAGCATAGGATAAAACAACATAAATACAATTTAATAAAGCATAGGATAAAACAACATAAATACAATTTAATAAAGCATAAGATAAAACAACATGAATACAATTTAATAAAGCATAGGTTAAAACAACATAAATACAATTTAATAAAGCATAGGATAAAACAACATAAATACAATTTAATAAAGCATAGGTTAAAACAACATAAATACAATTTAATAAAGCATAGGATAAAAAAACATAAATACAATTTAATAAAGCATAGGTTAAAACAACATAAATAAAATTTAATAAAGCATAGGTTAAAACAACATAAATACAATTTAATAAAGCGTAGGACAAAATAACATAAATACAATGTAATAAAGCATAGTTTAAAACAACATAAATACAATTTAATAAAGCATAGGATAAAACCACATAAATACAATTTAATAAAGCATAGGATAAAACAACATAAATAAAATTTAATAAAGCATAGGTTAAAACAACATAAATACAATTTAAGAAAGCATAGGATAAAACTACATAAATACATTTTAATAAAGCATAGGTTAAAACAACATAAATACAATTTAATAAAGCATCGGACAAAACAACATAAATACAATTTAATAAAGCATAGGATAAAACAACATAAATACAATTTAATAAAGCATAGGATAAAACAACATAAATACAATTTAATAAAGCATAGGATAAAACAACATAAATAAAATTTATTAAAGCATAGGTTAAAACAACATAAATACAATTTATTAAAGCATCGGACAAAACAACATAAATACAATTTAATAAAGCATAGGATAAAACAACATAAATACAATTTATAAAGCATAGGATAAAACAACATAAATACAATTTAATAAAGCATAGGATAAAACAACATAAATACAATTTAATAAAGCATAGGATAAAACAACATCAATACAATTTAATAAAGTATAGGCTAAAACTACATAAATACAATTTAATAAAGCATAGGATAAAACAACATAAATACAATTTAATAAAGCATAGGTTAAAACAACATAAATACAATTTAATAAAGCATAGGATAAAACAACATAAATACAATTTAATAAAGCATAGGATAAAACAACATAAATACTTTTTAATAAAGCATAGGATAAAACCACATAAATACAATTTAATAAAGCACAGGATAAAACAACATAAATACAATTTAATAAAGCATAGGATAAAACAACATAAATACAATTTAATAAAGCATAGGATAAAACAACATAAATACAATTTAATAAAGCATAGGATAAAACAACATAAATACAATTTAATAAAGCATACGTTAAAACAACATAAATACAATTAAATAAAGCATAGGATAAAACAACATAAATACAATTTATTAAAGCATATTATAAAACAACATAAATACAATTTAATAAAACATAGGATAAAACAACATGAATACAATTTAATAAAGCATAGGATAAAACAACATAAATACAATTTAATAAAGCATAGGATAAAACAACATAAATACCATTTAATGAAACATAGGATAAACAAAATAAATACAATTTAATAAAGCATAGGACAAAACAACATAAATACAATTTAATAAAGCATATGTTAAAACAACATGAATACAATTTAATAAAGCATAAGATAAAACAACATGAATATAATTTAGTAAAGCATAAGATAAAACAACATGAATACAATTTAATAAAGCATAGGTTAAAACAACATAAATACAATTTAAGAAAGCATAGGATAAAACTACATAAATACATTTTAATAAAGCATAGGATAAAACAACATAAATACAATTTAATAAAGCATAGGATAAAAACAACATAAATAAAATTTAATAAAGCATAGGTTAAAACAACATAAATACAATTTAATAAAGCATAGGTTAAAACAACATAAATACAATTTAATAAAGCATAGGATAAAACAACATAAATACTTTTTAATAAATCATAGGATAAAACCACATAAATACAATTTAATAAAGCATAGAATAAAACAGCATAAATAAAATTTAATAAAGCATAGGTTAAAACAACATAAATACAATTTAATAAAGCATAGGATAAAACAACATAAATACAATGTAATAAAGCATAGTTTAAAACAACATAAATACAATTTAATAAAGCATAGGATAAAACCACAGAAATACAATTTAATAAAGCATAGGATAAAACAACATAAATACAATTTAATAAAGCATAGGACAAAACAACATAAATACAATTTAATAAAGCATAGGACAAAACAACATAAATACAATTTAATAAAGCATAAGATAAAACAACATGAATATAATTTAGTAAAGCATAAGATAAAACAACATGAATACAATTTAATAAAGCATAGGTTAAAACAACATAAATACAATTTAAGAAAGCAAAGGATAAAACAACATAAATACAATTTAATAAAGCATAGGCTAAAACTACATAAATACAATTTAATAAAGCATAGGATAAAACAAATTAAATACAATTTAATAAAGCATAGGATAAAACAACATAAATTCAATTTAATAAAGCATAGGATAAAACAACATAAATACAATTTAATAAAGCATAGGATAAAACAACATAAATACAATTTAATAAAGCATAAGATAAAACAACATGAATACAATTTAATAAAGCATAGGTTAAAACAACATAAATACAATTTAATAAAGCATAGGATAAAACAACATAAATACAATTTAATAAAGCATAGGTTAAAACAACATAAATACAATTTAATAAAGCATAGGATAAAACAACATAAATACAATTTAATAAAGCATAGGTTAAAACAACATAAATAAAATTTAATAAAGCATAGGTTAAAACAACATAAATACAATTTAATAAAGCGTAGGACAAAATAACATAAATACAATGTAATAAAGCATAGTTTAAAACAACATAAATACAATTTAATAAAGCATAGGATAAAACCACATAAATACAATTTAATAAAGCATAGGATAAAACAACATAAATAAAATTTAATAAAGCATAGGTTAAAACAACATAAATACAATTTAAGAAAGCATAGGATAAAACTACATAAATACATTTTAATAAAGCATAGGTTAAAACAACATAAATACAATTTAATAAAGCATCGGACAAAACAACATAAATACAATTTAATAAAGCATAGGATAAAACAACATAAATACAATTTAATAAAGCATAGGATAAAACAACATAAATACAATTTAATAAAGCATAGGATAAAACAACATAAATAAAATTTATTAAAGCATAGGTTAAAACAACATAAATACAATTTATTAAAGCATCGGACAAAACAACATAAATACAATTTAATAAAGCATAGGATAAAACAACATAAATACAATTTATAAAGCATAGGATAAAACAACATAAATACAATTTAATAAAGCATAGGATAAAACAACATAAATACAATTTAATAAAGCATAGGATAAAACAACATCAATACAATTTAATAAAGTATAGGCTAAAACTACATAAATACAATTTAATAAAGCATAGGATAAAACAACATAAATACAATTTAATAAAGCATAGGTTAAAACAACATAAATACAATTTAATAAAGCATAGGATAAAACAACATAAATACAATTTAATAAAGCATAGGATAAAACAACATAAATAGTTTTTAATAAAGCATAGGATAAAACCACATAAATACAATTTAATAAAGCACAGGATAAAACAACATAAATACAATTTAATAAAGCATAGGATAAAACAACATAAATACAATTTAATAAAGCATAGGATAAAACAACATAAATACAATTTAATAAAGCATAGGATAAAACAACATAAATACAATTTAATAAAGCATACGTTAAAACAACATAAATACAATTAAATAAAGCATAGGATAAAACAACATAAATACAATTTAATAAAGCATAGGTTAAAACAACATAAATACAATTTAATAAAGCATAGGATAAAACAACATAAATACAATTTAATAAAGCATAGGTTAAAACAACATAAATACAATTTAATAAAGCATAGGATAAAACAACATAAATAAAATTTAATAAAGCATAGGTTAAAACAACATAAATACAATTTAATAAAGCATAGGATAAAACCACAGAAATACAATTTAATAAAGCATAGGATAAAACAACATAAATACAATTTAATAAAGCATAGGACAAAACAACATAAATACAATTTCATAAAGCATAGGATAAAACAACATAAATACAATTTAATGAAACATAGGATAAACAACATAAATACAATTTAATAAAGCATAGGACAAAACAACATAAATACAATTTAATAAAGCATATGTTAAAACAACATAAATACAATTTAATAAAGCATAAGATAAAACAACATGAATATAATTTAGTAAAGCATAAGATAAAACAACATGAATACAATTTAATAAAGCATAGGTTAAAACAACATAAATACAATTTAAGAAAGCATAGGATAAAGCTACATAAATACATTTTAATAAAGCATAGGATAAAACAACATAAATACAATTTAATAAAGCATAGGATAAAAACAACATAAATAAAATTTAATAAAGCATAGGTTAAAACAACATAAATACAATTTAATAAAGCATAGGTTAAAACAACATAAATACAATTTAATAAAGCATAGGATAAAACAACATAAATACTTTTTAATAAAGCATAGGATAAAACCACATAAATACAATATAATAAAGCATAGAATAAAACAGCATAAATAAAATTTAATAAAGCATAGGTTAAAACAACATAAATACAATTTAATAAAGCATTCGATAAAACAACATAAATACAATGTAATAAAGCATAGTTTAAAACAACATAAATACAATTTAATAAAGCATAGGATAAAACCACAGAAATACAATTTAATAAAGCATAGGATAAAACAACATAAATACAATTTAATAAAGCATAGGACAAAACAACATAAATACAATTTAATAAAGCATAGGACAAAACAACATAAATACAATTTAATAAAGCATAAGATAAAACAACATGAATATAATTTAGTAAAGCATAAGATAAAACAACATGAATACAATTTAATAAAGCATAGGTTAAAACAACATAAATACAATTTAAGAAAGCAAAGGATAAAACAACATAAATACAATTTAATAAAGCATAGGTTAAAACAACATAAATAAAATTTAATAAAGCATAGGTTAAAACAACATAAATACAATTTAATAAAGCGTAGGACAAAATAACATAAATACAATGTAATAAAGCATAGTTTAAAACAACATAAATACAATTTAATAAAGCATAGGATAAAACCACATAAATACAATTTAATAAAGCATAGGATAAAACAACATAAATAAAATTTAATAAAGCATAGGTTAAAACAACATAAATACAATTTAAGAAAGCATAGGATAAAACTACATAAATACATTTTAATAAAGCATAGGTTAAAACAACATAAATACAATTTAATAAAGCGTAGGACAAAATAACATAAATACAATGTAATAAAGCATAGTTTAAAACAACATAAATACAATTTAATAAAGCATAGGATAAAACAACATAAATACTTTTTAATAAAGCATAGGATAAAACCACATAAATACAATTTAATAAAGCACAGGATAAAACAATATAAATACAATTTAATAAAGCATAGGATAAAACAACATAAATACAATTTAATAAAGCATAGGATAAAACAACATAAATACAATTTAATAAAGCATAGGATAAAACAACATAAATACAATTTAATAAAGCATACGTTAAAACAACATAAATACAATTAAATAAAGCATAGGATAAAACAACATAAATACAATTTAATAAAGCATAGGTTAAAACAACATAAATTCAATTTTATAAAGCATAGGATAAAACAACATAAATACAATTTAATAAAGCATAGATTAAAACAACATAAATACAATTTAATAAAGCATAGGATAAAACCACATAAATACAATTTAATAAAGCATAGGATAAAACAACATAAATAAAATTTAATAAAGCATAGGTTAAAACAACATAAATACAATTTAAGAAAGCATAGGATAAAACTACATAAATACATTTTAATAAAGCATAGGTTAAAACAACATAAATACAATTTAATAAAGCGTAGGACAAAATAACATAAATACAATGTAATAAAGCATAGTTTAAAACAACATAAATACAATTTAATAAAGCATAGGATAAAACAACATAAATACTTTTTAATAAAGCATAGGATAAAACCACATAAATACAATTTAATAAAGCACAGGATAAAACAACATAAATACAATTTAATAAAGCATAGGATAAAACAACATAAATACAATTTAATAAAGCATAGGATAAAACAACATAAATACAATTTAATAAAGCATAGGATAAAACAACATAAATACAATTTAATAAAGCATACGTTAAAACAACATAAATACAATTAAATAAAGCATAGGATAAAACAACATAAATACAATTTAATAAAGCATAGGTTAAAACAACATAAATTCAATTTTATAAAGCATAGGATAAAACAACATAAATACAATTTAATAAAGCATAGATTAAAACAACATAAATACAATTTAATAAAGCATAGGATAAAACAACATAAATTCAATTTAATAAAGCATAGGATAAAACAACATAAATACAATTTAATAAAGCACAGGATAAAACAACATAAATAAAATTTAATAAAGCATAGGATAAAACAACATAAATATAATTTAATAAAGCATAGGATAAAACAATGTAAATACAATTTAATAAAGCATAGGATAAAACAACATAAATAAAATTTAATAAAGCATAGGATAAAACAAGATAAATACAATTTAATAAAGCATAGGATAAAACAACATAAATACAATTTAATAAAGCATAGGTTAAAACAAAATAAATACAATTTAATAAAGCATAGGATAAAACAACATAAATACAATTTCATAAAGCATAGGTTAAAACAACATAAATACAATTTAATAAAGCATAAGATAAAACAACATGAATATAATTTAGTAAAGCATAAGATAAAACAACATGAATACAATTTAATAAAGCATAGGTTAAAACAACATAAATACAATTTAAGAAAGCATAGGATAAAGCTACATAAATACATTTTAATAAAGCATAGGATAAAACAACATAAATACAATTTAATAAAGCATAGGATAAAAACAACATAAATAAAATTTAATAAAGCATAGGTTAAAACAACATAAATACAATTTAATAAAGCATAGGTTAAAACAACATAAATACAATTTAATAAAGCATAGGATAAAACAACATAAATACTTTTTAATAAAGCATAGGATAAAACCACATAAATACAATATAATAAAGCATAGAATAAAACAGCATAAATAAAATTTAATAAAGCATAGGTTAAAACAACATAAATACAATTTAATAAAGCATTCGATAAAACAACATAAATACAATGTAATAAAGCATAGTTTAAAACAACATAAATACAATTTAATAAAGCATAGGATAAAACCACAGAAATACAATTTAATAAAGCATAGGATAAAACAACATAAATACAATTTAATAAAGCATAGGACAAAACAACATAAATACAATTTAATAAAGCATAGGACAAAACAACATAAATACAATTTAATAAAGCATAAGATAAAACAACATGAATATAATTTAGTAAAGCATAAGATAAAACAACATGAATACAATTTAATAAAGCATAGGTTAAAACAACATAAATACAATTTAAGAAAGCAAAGGATAAAACAACATAAATACAATTTAATAAAGCATAGGCTAAAACAACATAAATACAATTTAATAAAGCATAGGATAAAACAACATAAATACAATTTAATAAAGCATAGGATAAAACAACATAAATAAAATTTAATAAAGCATAGGTTAAAACAACATAAATACAATTTAATAAAGCATAGGACAAAACAACATAAATACAATTTAATAAAGCATAGTTTAAAACAACATGAATACAATTTAATAAAGCATAGGATAAAACCACAGAAATAAAATTTAATAAAGCATAGGATAAAACAACATAAATACAATTTATTAAAGCATATTATAAAACAACATAAATACAATTTAATAAAACATAGGATAAAACAACATGAATACAATTTAATAAAGCATAGGATAAAACAACATAAATACAATTTAATAAAGCATAGGATAAAACAACATAAATACCATTTAATGAAACATAGGATAAACAAAATAAATACAATTTAATAAAGCATAGGACAAAACAACATAAATACAATTTAATAAAGCATATGTTAAAACAACATGAATACAATTTAATAAAGCATAAGATAAAACAACATGAATATAATTTAGTAAAGCATAAGATAAAACAACATGAATACAATTTAATAAAGCATAGGTTAAAACAACATAAATACAATTTAAGAAAGCATAGGATAAAACTACATAAATACATTTTAATAAAGCATAGGATAAAACAACATAAATACAATTTAATAAAGCATAGGATAAAAACAACATAAATAAAATTTAATAAAGCATAGGTTAAAACAACATAAATACAATTTAATAAAGCATAGGTTAAAACAACATAAATACAATTTAATAAAGCATAGGATAAAACAACATAAATACTTTTTAATAAATCATAGGATAAAACCACATAAATACAATTTAATAAAGCATAGAATAAAACAGCATAAATAAAATTTAATAAAGCATAGGTTAAAACAACATAAATACAATTTAATAAAGCATAGGATAAAACAACATAAATACAATGTAATAAAGCATAGTTTAAAACAACATAAATACAATTTAATAAAGCATAGGATAAAACCACAGAAATACAATTTAATAAAGCATAGGATAAAACAACATAAATACAATTTAATAAAGCATAGGACAAAACAACATAAATACAATTTAATAAAGCATAGGACAAAACAACATAAATACAATTTAATAAAGCATAAGATAAAACAACATGAATATAATTTAGTAAAGCATAAGATAAAACAACATGAATACAATTTAATAAAGCATAGGTTAAAACAACATAAATACAATTTAAGAAAGCAAAGGATAAAACAACATAAATACAATTTAATAAAGCATAGGCTAAAACTACATAAATACAATTTAATAAAGCATAGGATAAAACAAATTAAATACAATTTAATAAAGCATAGGATAAAACAACATAAATTCAATTTAATAAAGCATAGGATAAAACAACATAAATACAATTTAATAAAGCATAGGATAAAACAACATAAATACAATTTAATAAAGCATAAGATAAAACAACATGAATACAATTTAATAAAGCATAGGTTAAAACAACATAAATACAATTTAATAAAGCATAGGATAAAACAACATAAATACAATTTAATAAAGCATAGGTTAAAACAACATAAATACAATTTAATAAAGCATAGGATAAAACAACATAAATACAATTTAATAAAGCATAGGTTAAAACAACATAAATAAAATTTAATAAAGCATAGGTTAAAACAACATAAATACAATTTAATAAAGCGTAGGACAAAATAACATAAATACAATGTAATAAAGCATAGTTTAAAACAACATAAATACAATTTAATAAAGCATAGGATAAAACCACATAAATACAATTTAATAAAGCATAGGATAAAACAACATAAATAAAATTTAATAAAGCATAGGTTAAAACAACATAAATACAATTTAAGAAAGCATAGGATAAAACTACATAAATACATTTTAATAAAGCATAGGTTAAAACAACATAAATACAATTTAATAAAGCATCGGACAAAACAACATAAATACAATTTAATAAAGCATAGGATAAAACAACATAAATACAATTTAATAAAGCATAGGATAAAACAACATAAATACAATTTAATAAAGCATAGGATAAAACAACATAAATAAAATTTATTAAAGCATAGGTTAAAACAACATAAATACAATTTATTAAAGCATCGGACAAAACAACATAAATACAATTTAATAAAGCATAGGATAAAACAACATAAATACAATTTATAAAGCATAGGATAAAACAACATAAATACAATTTAATAAAGCATAGGATAAAACAACATAAATACAATTTAATAAAGCATAGGATAAAACAACATCAATACAATTTAATAAAGTATAGGCTAAAACTACATAAATACAATTTAATAAAGCATAGGATAAAACAACATAAATACAATTTAATAAAGCATAGGTTAAAACAACATAAATACAATTTAATAAAGCATAGGATAAAACAACATAAATACAATTTAATAAAGCATAGGATAAAACACCATAAATACTTTTTAATAAAGCATAGGATAAAACCACATAAATACAATTTAATAAAGCACAGGATAAAACAACATAAATACAATTTAATAAAGCATAGGATAAAACAACATAAATACAATTTAATAAAGCATAGGATAAAACAACATAAATACAATTTAATAAAGCATAGGATAAAACAACATAAATACAATTTAATAAAGCATACGTTAAAACAACATAAATACAATTAAATAAAGCATAGGATAAAACAACATAAATACAATTTAATAAAGCATAGGTTAAAACAACATAAATACAATTTAATAAAGCATAGGATAAAACAACATAAATACAATTTAATAAAGCATAGGATAAAACAACATAAATAAAATTTAATAAAGCATAGGTTAAAACAACATAAATACAATTTAATAAAGCATAGGATAAAACCACAGAAATACAATTTAATAAAGCATAGGATAAAACAACATAAATACAATTTAATAAAGCATAGGACAAAACAACATAAATACAATTTCATAAAGCATAGGATAAAACAACATAAATACAATTTAATGAAACATAGGATAAACAACATAAATACAATTTAATAAAGCATAGGACAAAACAACATAAATACAATTTAATAAAGCATATGTTAAAACAACATAAATACAATTTAATAAAGCATAAGATAAAACAACATGAATATAATTTAGTAAAGCATAAGATAAAACAACATGAATACAATTTAATAAAGCATAGGTTAAAACAACATAAATACAATTTAAGAAAGCATAGGATAAAGCTACATAAATACATTTTAATAAAGCATAGGATAAAACAACATAAATACAATTTAATAAAGCATAGGATAAAAACAACATAAATAAAATTTAATAAAGCATAGGTTAAAACAACATAAATACAATTTAATAAAGCATAGGTTAAAACAACATAAATACAATTTAATAAAGCATAGGATAAAACAACATAAATACTTTTTAATAAAGCATAGGATAAAACCACATAAATACAATATAATAAAGCATAGAATAAAACAGCATAAATAAAATTTAATAAAGCATAGGTTAAAACAACATAAATACAATTTAATAAAGCATTCGATAAAACAACATAAATACAATGTAATAAAGCATAGTTTAAAACAACATAAATACAATTTAATAAAGCATAGGATAAAACCACAGAAATACAATTTAATAAAGCAAAGGATAAAACAACATAAATACAATTTAATAAAGCATAGGACAAAACAACATAAATACAATTTAATAAAGCATAGGACAAAACAACATAAATACAATTTAATAAAGCATAAGATAAAACAACATGAATATAATTTAGTAAAGCATAAGATAAAACAACATGAATACAATTTAATAAAGCATAGGTTAAAACAACATAAATACAATTTAAGAAAGCAAAGGATAAAACAACATAAATACAATTTAATAAAGCATAGGTTAAAACAACATAAATAAAATTTAATAAAGCATAGGTTAAAACAACATAAATACAATTTAATAAAGCGTAGGACAAAATAACATAAATACAATGTAATAAAGCATAGTTTAAAACAACATAAATACAATTTAATAAAGCATAGGATAAAACCACATAAATACAATTTAATAAAGCATAGGATAAAACAACATAAATAAAATTTAATAAAGCATAGGTTAAAACAACATAAATACAATTTAAGAAAGCATAGGATAAAACTACATAAATACAATGTAATAAAGCATAGTTTAAAACAACATAAATACAATTTAATAAAGCATAGGATAAAACAACATAAATACTTTTTAATAAAGCATAGGATAAAACCACATAAATACAATTTAATAAAGCACAGGATAAAACAACATAAATACAATTTAATAAAGCATAGGATATAACAACATAAATACAATTTAATAAAGCATAGGATAAAACAACATAAATACAATTTAATAAAGCATAGGATAAAACAACATAAATACAATTTAATAAAGCATACGTTAAAACAACATAAATACAATTAAATAAAGCATAGGATAAAACAACATAAATACAATTTAATAAAGCATAGGTTAAAACAACATAAATTCAATTTTATAAAGCATAGGATAAAACAACATAAATACAATTTAATAAAGCATAGATTAAAACAACATAAATACAATTTAATAAAGCATAGGATAAAACAACATAAATTCAATTTAATAAAGCATAGGATAAAACAACATAAATACAATTTAATAAAGCACAGGATAAAACAACATAAATAAAATTTAATAAAGCATAGGATAAAACAACATAAATATAATTTAATAAAGCATAGGATAAAACAATGTAAATACAATTTAATAAAGCATAGGATAAAACAACATAAATAAAATTTAATAAAGCATAGGATAAAACAAGATAAATACAATTTAATAAAGCATAGGATAAAACAACATAAATACAATTTAATAAAGCATAGGTTAAAACAAAATAAATACAATTTAATAAAGCATAGGATAAAACAACATAAATATAATTTAATAAAGCATAGGATAAAACAACATAAATAAAATTTAATAAAGCATAGGATAAAACAACATAAATACAATTTAATAAAACATAGGATAAAACAACATGAATACAATTTAATAAAGCATAGGATAAAACAACATAAATACAATTTAATAAAGCATAGGATAAAACAACATAAATACAATTTAATAAAGCATAGGATAAAACAACATAAATACAATTTAATAAAGCATAGGATAAAACAACATAAATAAAATTTAATAAAGCATAGGTTAAAACAACATAAATACAATTTAATAAAGCATAGGACAAAACAACATAAATACAATTTAATAAAGCATAGTTTAAAACAACATGAATACAATTTAATAAAGCATAGGATAAAACCACAGAAATAAAATTTAATAAAGCATAGGATAAAACAACATAAATACAATTTATTAAAGCATATTATAAAACAACATAAATACAATTTAATAAAACATAGGATAAAACAACATGAATACAATTTAATAAAGCATAGGATAAAACAACATAAATACAATTTAATAAAGCATAGGATAAAACAACATAAATACAATTTCATAAAGCATAGGATAAAACAACATAAATACAATTTATTAAAGCATATTATAAAACAACATAAATACAATTTAATAAAACATAGGATAAAACAACATGAATACAATTTAATAAAGCATAGGATAAAACAACATAAATACAATTTAATAAAGCATAGGATAAAACAACATAAATACAATTTCATAAAGCATAGGATAAAACAACATAAATACAATTTAATGAAACATAGGATAAACAACATAAATACAATTTAATAAAGCATAGGACAAAACAACATAAATACAATTTAATAAAGCATATGTTAAAACAACATAAATACAATTTAATAAAGCATAAGATAAAACAACATGAATATAATTTAGTAAAGCATAAGATAAAACAACATGAATACAATTTAATAAAGCATAGGTTAAAACAACATAAATACAATTTAAGAAAGCATAGGATAAAGCTACATAAATACATTTTAATAAAGCATAGGATAAAACAACATAAATACAATTTAATAAAGCATAGGATAAAAACAACATAAATAAAATTTAATAAAGCATAGGTTAAAACAACATAAATACAATTTAATAAAGCATAGGTTAAAACAACATAAATACAATTTAATAAAGCATAGGATAAAACAACATAAATACTTTTTAATAAAGCATAGGATAAAACCACATAAATACAATATAATAAAGCATAGAATAAAACAGCATAAATAAAATTTAATAAAGCATAGGTTAAAACAACATAAATACAATTTAATAAAGCATTCGATAAAACAACATAAATACAATGTAATAAAGCATAGTTTAAAACAACATAAATACAATTTAATAAAGCATAGGATAAAACCACAGAAATACAATTTAATAAAGCATAGGATAAAACAACATAAATACAATTTAATAAAGCATAGGACAAAACAACATGAATACAATTTAATAAAGCATAGGACAAAACAACATAAATACAATTTAATAAAGCATAAGATAAAACAACATGAATATAATTTAGTAAAGCATAAGATAAAACAACATGAATACAATTTAATAAAGCATAGGTTAAAACAACATAAATACAATTTAAGAAAGCAAAGGATAAAACAACATAAATACAATTTAATAAAGCATAGGATAAAACAACATAAATACAATTTCATAAAGCATAGGATAAAACAACATAAATACAATTTATTAAAGCATATTATAAAACAACATAAATACAATTTAATAAAACATAGGATAAAACAACATGAATACAATTTAATAAAGCATAGGATAAAACAACATAAATACAATTTAATAAAGCATAGGATAAAACAACATAAATACAATTTCATAAAGCATAGGATAAAACAACATAAATACAATTTAATGAAACATAGGATAAACAACATAAATACAATTTAATAAAGCATAGGACAAAACAACATAAATACAATTTAATAAAGCATATGTTAAAACAACATAAATACAATTTAATAAAGCATAAGATAAAACAACATGAATATAATTTAGTAAAGCATAAGATAAAACAACATGAATACAATTTAATAAAGCATAGGTTAAAACAACATAAATACAATTTAAGAAAGCATAGGATAAAGCTACATAAATACATTTTAATAAAGCATAGGATAAAACAACATAAATACAATTTAATAAAGCATAGGATAAAAACAACATAAATAAAATTTAATAAAGCATAGGTTAAAACAACATAAATACAATTTAATAAAGCATAGGTTAAAACAACATAAATACAATTTAATAAAGCATAGGATAAAACAACATAAATACTTTTTAATAAAGCATAGGATAAAACCACATAAATACAATATAATAAAGCATAGAATAAAACAGCATAAATAAAATTTAATAAAGCATAGGTTAAAACAACATAAATACAATTTAATAAAGCATTCGATAAAACAACATAAATACAATGTAATAAAGCATAGTTTAAAACAACATAAATACAATTTAATAAAGCATAGGATAAAACCACAGAAATACAATTTAATAAAGCATAGGATAAAACAACATAAATACAATTTAATAAAGCATAGGACAAAACAACATGAATACAATTTAATAAAGCATAGGACAAAACAACATAAATACAATTTAATAAAGCATAAGATAAAACAACATGAATATAATTTAGTAAAGCATAAGATAAAACAACATGAATACAATTTAATAAAGCATAGGTTAAAACAACATAAATACAATTTAAGAAAGCAAAGGATAAAACAACATAAATACAATTTAATAAAGCATAGGCTAAAACTACATAAATACAATTTAATAAAGCATAGGATAAAACAAATTAAATACAATGTAATAAAGCATAGGATAAAACAACATAAATTCAATTTAATAAAGCATAGGATAAAACAACATAAATACAATTTAATAAAGCATAGGTTAAAACAACATAAATAAAATTTAATAAAGCATAGGTTAAAACAACATAAATACAATTTAATAAAGCGTAGGACAAAATAACATAAATACAATGTAATAAAGCATAGTTTAAAACAACATAAATACAATTTAATAAAGCATAGGATAAAACCACATAAATACAATTTAATAAAGCATAGGATAAAACAACATAAATAAAATGTAATAAAGCATAGTTTAAAACAACATAAATACAATTTAATAAAGCATAGGATAAAACAACATAAATACTTTTTAATAAAGCATAGGATAAAACCACATAAATACAATTTAATAAAGCACAGGATAAAACAACATAAATACAATTTAATAAAGCATAGGATAAAACAACATAAATACAATTTAATAAAGCATAGGATAAAACAACATACATACAATTTAATAAAGCATAGGATAAAACAACATAAATACAATTTAATAAAGCATACGTTAAAACAACATAAATACAATTAAATAAAGCATAGGATAAAACAACATAAATACAATTTAATAAAGCATAGGTTAAAACAACATAAATTCAATTTTATAAAGCATAGGATAAAACAACATAAATACAATTTAATAAAGCATAGATTAAAACAACATAAATACAATTTAATAAAGCATAGGATAAAACAACATAAATTCAATTTAATAAAGCATAGGATAAAACAACATAAATACAATTTAATAAAGCACAGGATAAAACAACATAAATAAAATTTAATAAAGCATAGGATAAAACAACATAAATATAATTTAATAAAGCATAGGATAAAACAATGTAAATACAATTTAATAAAGCATAGGATAAAACAACATAAATAAAATTTAATAAAGCATAGGATAAAACAAGATAAATACAATTTAATAAAGCATAGGATAAAACAACATAAATACAAATTAATAAAGCATAGGTTAAAACAAAATAAATACAATTTAATAAAGCATAGGATAAAACAACATAAATATAATTTAATAAAGCATAGGATAAAACAACATAAATAAAATTTAATAAAGCATAGGATAAAACCACAGAAATAAAATTTAATAAAGCATAGGATAAAACAACATAAATACAATTTATTAAAGCATATTATAAAACAACATAAATACAATTTAATGAAACATAGGATAAACAACATAAATACAATTTAATAAAGCATAGGACAAAACAACATAAATACAATTTAATAAAGCATATGATAAAACAACATAAATACAATTTAATAAAGCATAGTTTAAAACAACATAAATACAATTTAATAAAGCATAGTTTAAAACAACATAAATACAATTTAATAAAGCATAGTTTAAAACAACATAAATACAATTTAATAAAGCATAGTTTAAAACAACATAAATACAATTTAATAAGGCATAGTTTAAAACAACATAAATACAATTTAATAAAGCATAGGATAAAACAACATAAATACAATTTAATAAAGCATATGACAAAACAACATAAATACAATTTAATAAAGCATAGGTTAAAACAACATAAATACAATTTTATGAAACATAGGATAAACAACATAAATACAATTTAATAAAGCATAGGACAAATCAACATAAATACAATTTAATAAAGCATAGGATAAAACAACATAAATACAATTTAATGAAACATAGGATAAACAACATAAATACAATTTAATAAAGCATAGGACAAAACAACATAAATACAATTTAATAAAGCATATGTTAAAACAACATAAATACAATTTAATAAAGCATAAGATAAAACAACATGAATATAATTTAGTAAAGCATAAGATAAAACAACATGAATACAATTTAATAAAGCATAGGATAAAACAACATAAATACAATTTAATAAAGCATAGGATAAAACAACATAAATACAATTTAATAAAGCATAGGATAAAACAACATAAATACAATTTAATAAAGCATAGGATAAAACAACATAAATACAATTTAATAAAGCATACGTTAAAACAACATAAATACAATTAAATAAAGCATAGGATAAAACAACATAAATACAATTTAATAAAGCATAGGTTAAAACAACATAAATACAATTTAATAAAGCATAGGATAAAACAACATAAATACAATTTAATAAAGCATAGGATAAAACAACATAAATAAAATTTAATAAAGCATAGGTTAAAACAACATAAATACAATTTAATAAAGCATAGGATAAAACCACAGAAATACAATTTAATAAAGCATAGGATAAAACAACATAAATACAATTATATAAAGCATAGGACAAAACAACATAAATACAATTTCATAAAGCATAGGATAAAACAACATAAATACAATTTAATGAAACATAGGATAAACAACATAAATACAATTTAATAAAGCATAGGACAAAACAACATAAATACAATTTAATAAAGCATATGTTAAAACAACATAAATACAATTTAATAAAGCATAAGATAAAACAACATGAATATAATTTAGTAAAGCATAAGATAAAACAACATGAATACAATTTAATAAAGCATAGGTTAAAACAACATAAATACAATTTAAGAAAGCATAGGATAAAGCTACATAAATACATTTTAATAAAGCATAGGATAAAACAACATAAATACAATTTAATAAAGCATAGGATAAAAACAACATAAATAAAATTTAATAAAGCATAGGTTAAAACAACATAAATACAATTTAATAAAGCATAGGTTAAAACAACATAAATACAATTTAATAAAGCATAGGATAAAACAACATAAATACTTTTTAATAAAGCATAGGATAAAACCACATAAATACAATTTAATAAAGGATAGAATAAAACAGCATACATAAAATTTAATAAAGCATAGGTTAAAACAACATAAATACAATTTAATAAAGCATAGGATAAAACAACATAAATACAATGTAATAAAGCATAGTTTAAAACAACATAAATACAATTTAATAAAGCATAGGATAAAACCACAGAAATACAATTTAATAAAGCATAGGATAAAACAACATAAATACAATTTAATAAAGCATAGTTTAAAACAACATAAATATAATTTAATAAAGCATAGGATAAAACCACAGAAATACAATTTAATAAAGCATAGGATAAAACAACATAAATACAATTTAATAAAGCATAGGACAAAACAACATAAATACAATTTAATAAGGCATAGGACAAAACAACATAAATACAATTTAGTAAAGCATAAGATAAAACAACATGAATATAATTTAGTAAAGCATAAGATAAAACAACATGAATACAATTTAATAAAGCATAGGTTAAAACAACATAAATACAATTTAAGAAAGCAAAGGATAAAACAACATAAATACAATTTAATAAAGCATAGGCTAAAACTACATAAATACAATTTAATAAAGCATAGGATAAAACAAATTAAATACAATGTAATAAAGCATAGGATAAAACAACATAAATTCAATTTAATAAAGCATAGGATAAAACAACATAAATACAATTTAATAAAGCATAGGTTAAAACAACATAAATAAAATTTAATAAAGCATAGGTTAAAACAACATAAATACAATTTAATAAAGCGTAGGACAAAATAACATAAATACAATGTAATAAAGCATAGTTTAAAACAACATAAATACAATTTAATAAAGCATAGGATAAAACCACATAAATACAATTTAATAAAGCATAGGATAAAACAACATAAATAAAATTTAATAAAGCATAGGTTAAAACAACATAAATACAATTTAAGAAAGCATAGGATAAAACTACATAAATACATTTTAATAAAGCATAGGTTAAAACAACATAAATACAATTTAATAAAGCATCGGACAAAACAACATAAATACAATTTAATAAAGCATAGGATAAAACAACATAAATACAATTTAATAAAGCATAGGATAAAACAACATAAATACAATTTAATAAAGCATAGGTTAAAACAACATAAATACAATTTAATAAAACATAGGATAAAACAACATAAATACAATTTAATAAAGCATAGGATAAAACAACATAAATAAAATTTAATAAAGCATAGGTTAAAACAACATAAATACAATTTAATAAAGCATAGGATAAAACAACATAAATACAATTTAATAAAGCATAGGATAAAACAACATAAATACTTTTTAATAAAGCATAGGATAAAACCACATAAATACAATTTAATAAAGCACAGGATAAAACAACATAAATACAATTTAATAAAGCATAGGATAAAACAACATAAATACAATTTAATAAAGCATAGGATAAAACAACATAAATACAATTTAATAAAGCATAGGATAAAACAACATAAATACAATTTAATAAAGCATACGTTAAAACAACATAAATACAATTAAATAAAGCATAGGATAAAACAACATAAATACAATTTAATAAATCATAGGTTAAAACAACATAAATTCAATTTTATAAAGCATAGGATAAAACAACATAAATACAATTTAATAAAGCTTAGATTAAAACAACATAAATACAATTTAATAAAGCATAGGATAAAACAACATAAATACAATTTAATAAAGCATAGGATAAAACAACATAAATACAATTTAATAAAACATAGGATAAAACAACATGAATACAATTTAATAAAGCATAGGATAAAACAACATAAATACAATTTAATAAAGCATAGGATAAAACAACATAAATACAATTTAATAAAGCATAGGATAAAACAACATAAATACAATTTAATAAAGCATAGGATAAAACAACATAAATAAAATTTAATAAAGCATAGGTTAAAACAACATAAATACAATTTAATAAAGCATAGGACAAAACAACATAAATACAATTTAATAAAGCATAGTTTAAAACAACATGAATACAATTTAATAAAGCATAGGATAAAACCACAGAAATAAAATTTAATAAAGCATAGGATAAAACAACATAAATACAATTTATTAAAGCATATTATAAAACAACATAAATACAATATAATGAAACATAGGATAAACAACATAAATACAATTTAATAAAGCATAGGACAAAACAACATAAATACAATTTATTAAAGCATATTATAAAACAACATAAATACAATTTAATAAAACATAGGATAAAACAACATGAATACAATTTAATAAAGCATAGGATAAAACAACATAAATACAATTTAATAAAGCATAGGATAAAACAACATAAATACAATTTAATAAAGCATAGGATAAAACAACATAAATACAATTTAATAAAGCATAGGATAAAACAACATAAATAAAATTTAATAAAGCATAGGTTAAAACAACATAAATACAATTTAATAAAGCATAGGACAAAACAACATAAATACAATTTAATAAAGCATAGGTTAAAACAACATGAATACAATTTAATAAAGCATAGGATAAAACCACAGAAATAAAATTTAATAAAGCATAGGATAAAACAACATAAATACAATTTATTAAAGCATATTATAAAACAACATAAATACAATTTAATGAAACATAGGATAAACAACATAAATACAATTTAATAAAGCATAGGACAAAACAACATAAATACAATTTAATAAAGCATATGATAAAACAACATAAATACAATTTAATAAAGCATAGTTTAAAACAACATAAATACAATTTAATAAAGCATAGTTTAAAACAACATAAATACAATTTAATAAAGCATAGTTTAAAACAACATAAATACAATTTAATAAAGCATAGTTTAAAACAACATAAATACAATTTAATAAGGCATAGTTTAAAACAACATAAATGCAATTTAATAAAGCATAGGATAAAACAACATAAATACAATTTAATAAAGCATATGACAAAACAACATAAATACAATTTAATAAAGCATAGGTTAAAACAACATAAATACAATTTTATGAAACATAGGATAAACAACATAAATACAATTTAATAAAGCATAGGACAAATCAACATAAATACAATTTAATAAAGCATAGGATAAAACAACATAAATACAATTTAATGAAACATAGGATAAACAACATAAATACAATTTAATAAAGCATAGGACAAAACAACATAAATACAATTTAATAAAGCATATGTTAAAACAACATAAATACAATTTAATAAAGCATAAGATAAAACAACATGAATATAATTTAGTAAAGCATAAGATAAAACAACATGAATACAATTTAATAAAGCATAGGATAAAACAACATAAATACAATTTAATAAAGCATAGGATAAAACAACATAAATACAATTTAATAAAGCATAGGATAAAACAACATAAATACAATTTAATAAAGCATAGGATAAAACAACATAAATACAATTTAATAAAGCATACGTTAAAACAACATAAATACAATTAAATAAAGCATAGGATAAAACAACATAAATACAATTTAATAAAGCATAGGTTAAAACAACATAAATACAATTTAATAAAGCATAGGATAAAACAACATAAATACAATTTAATAAAGCATAGGATAAAACAACATAAATAAAATTTAATAAAGCATAGGTTAAAACAACATAAATACAATTTAATAAAGCATAGGATAAAACCACAGAAATACAATTTAATAAAGCATAGGATAAAACAACATAAATACAATTTAATAAAGCATAGGACAAAACAACATAAATACAATTTCATAAAGCATAGGATAAAACAACATAAATACAATTTAATGAAACATAGGATAAACAACATAAATACAATTTAATAAAGCATAGGACAAAACAACATAAATACAATTTAATAAAGCATATGTTAAAACAACATAAATACAATTTAATAAAGCATAAGATAAAACAACATGAATATAATTTAGTAAAGCATAAGATAAAACAACATGAATACAATTTAATAAAGCATAGGTTAAAACAACATAAATACAATTTAAGAAAGCATAGGATAAAGCTACATAAATACATTTTAATAAAGCATAGGATAAAACAACATAAATACAATTTAATAAAGCATAGGATAAAAACAACATAAATAAAATTTAATAAAGCATAGGTTAAAACAACATAAATACAATTTAATAAAGCATAGGTTAAAACAACATAAATACAATTTAATAAAGCATAGGATAAAACAACATAAATACTTTTTAATAAAGCATAGGATAAAACCACATAAATACAATTTAATAAAGCATAGAATAAAACAGCATAAATAAAATTTAATAAAGCATAGGTTAAAACAACATAAATACAATTTAATAAAGCATAGGATAAAACAACATAAATACAATGTAATAAAGCATAGTTTAAAACAACATAAATACAATTTAATAAAGCATAGGATAAAACCACAGAAATACAATTTAATAAAGCATAGGATAAAACAACATAAATACAATTTAATAAAGCATAGTTTAAAACAACATAAATACAATTTAATAAAGCATAGGATAAAACCACAGAAATACAATTTAATAAAGCATAGGATAAAACAACATAAATACAATTTAATAAAGCATAGGACAAAACAACATAAATACAATTTAATAAAGCATAGGACAAAACAACATAAATACAATTTAATAAAGCATAAGATAAAACAACATGAATATAATTTAGTAAAGCATAAGATAAAACAACATGAATACAATTTAATAAAGCATAGGTTAAAACAACATAAATACAATTTAAGAAAGCAAAGGATAAAACAACATAAATACAATTTAATAAAGCATAGGCTAAAACTACATAAATACAATTTAATAAAGCATAGGATAAAACAAATTAAATACAATGTAATAAAGCATAGGATAAAACAACATAAATTCAATTTAATAAAGCATAGGATAAAACAACACAAATACAATTTAATAAAGCATAGGTTAAAACAACATAAATAAAATTTAATAAAGCATAGGTTAAAACAACATAAATACAATTTAATAAAGCGTAGGACAAAATAACATAAATACAATGTAATAAAGCATAGTTTAAAACAACATAAATACAATTTAATAAAGCATAGGATAAAACCACATAAATACAATTTAATAAAGCATAGGATAAAACAACATAAATAAAATTTAATAAAGCATAGGTTAAAACAACATAAATACAATTTAAGAAAGCATAGGATAAAACTACATAAATACATTTTAATAAAGCATAGGTTAAAACAACATAAATACAATTTAATAAAGCATCGGACAAAACAACATAAATACAATTTAATAAAGCATAGGATAAAACAACATAAATACAATTTAATAAAGCATAGGATAAAACAACATAAATACAATTTAATAAAGCATAGGATAAAACAACATAAATAAAATTTATTAAAGCATAGGTTAAAACAACATAAATACAATTTATTAAAGCATCGGACAAAACAACATAAATACAATTTAATAAAGCATAGGATAAAACAACATAAATACAATTTATAAAGCATAGGATAAAACAACATAAATACAATTTAATAAAGCATAGGATAAAACAACATAAATACAATTTAATAAAGCATAGGATAAAACAACAAAAATACAATTTAATAAAGTATAGGCTAAAACTACATAAATACAATTTAATAAAGCATAGGATAAAACAACATAAATACAATTTAATAAAGCATAGGTTAAAACAACATAAATACAATTTAATAAAACATAGGATAAAACAACATAAATACAATTTAATAAAGCATAGGATAAAACAACATAAATAAAATTTAATAAAGCATAGGTTAAAACAACATAAATACAATTTAATAAAGCATAGGATAAAACAACATAAATACAATTTAATAAAGCATAGGATAAAACAACATAAATACTTTTTAATAAAGCATAGGATAAAACCACATAAATACAATTTAATAAAGCACAGGATAAAACAACATAAATACAATTTAATAAAGCATAGGATAAAACAACATAAATACAATTTAATAAAGCATAGGATAAAACAACATAAATACAATTTAATAAAGCATAGGATAAAACAACATAAATACAATTTAATAAAGCATACGTTAAAACAACATAAATACAATTAAATAAAGCATAGGATAAAACAACATAAATACAATTTAATAAAGCATAGGTTAAAACAACATAAATTCAATTTTATAAAGCATAGGATAAAACAACATAAATACAATTTAATAAAGCATAGATTAAAACAACATAAATACAATTTAATAAAGCATAGGATAAAACAACATAAATAAAATTTAATAAAGCATAGGATAAAACAACATAAATACAATTTAATAAAACATAGGATAAAACAACATGAATACAATTTAATAAAGCATAGGATAAAACAACATAAATACAATTTAATAAAGCATAGGATAAAACAACATAAATACAATTTAATAAAGCATAGGATAAAACAACATAAATACAATTTAATAAAGCATAGGATAAAACAACATAAATAAAATTTAATAAAGCATAGGTTAAAACAACATAAATACAATTTAATAAAGCATAGGACAAAACAACATAAATACAATTTAATAAAGCATAGTTTAAAACAACATGAATACAATTTAATAAAGCATAGGATAAAACCACAGAAATAAAATTTAATAAAGCATAGGATAAAACAACATAAATACAATTTATTAAAGCATATTATAAAACAACATAAATACAATTTAATAAAACATAGGATAAAACAACATGAATACAATTTAATAAAGCATAGGATAAAACAACATAAAAACAATTTAATAAAGCATAGGATAAAACAACATAAATACAATTTAATAAAGCATAGGATAAAACAACATAAATACAATTTAATAAAGCATAGGATAAAACAACATAAATAAAATTTAATAAAGCATAGGTTAAAACAACATAAATACAATTTAATAAAGCATAGGACAAAACAACATAAATACAATTTAATAAAGCATAGTTTAAAACAACATGAATACAATTTAATAAAGCATAGGATAAAACCACAGAAATAAAATTTAATAAAGCATAGGATAAAACAACATAAATACAATTTATTAAAGCATATTATAAAACAACATAAATACAATATAATGAAACATAGGATAAACAACATAAATACAATTTAATAAAGCATAGGACAAAACAACATAAATACAATTTAATAAAGCATATGATAAAACAACATAAATACAATTTAATAAAGCATAGTTTAAAACAACATAAATACAATTTAATAAAGCATAGTTTAAAACAACATAAATACAATTTAATAAAGCATAGTTTAAAACAACATAAATACAATTTAATAAAGCATAGTTTAAAACAACATAAATACAATTTAATAAGGCATAGTTTAAAACAACATAAATACAATTTAATAAAGCATAGGATAAAACAACATAAATACAATTTAATAAAGCATATGACAAAACAACATAAATACAATTTAATAAAGCATAGGTTAAAACAACATAAATACAATTTTATGAAACATAGGATAAACAACATAAATACAATTTAATAAAGCATAGGACAAATCAACATAAATACAATTTAATAAAGCATAGGATAAAACAACATAAATACAATTTAATGAAACATAGGATAAACAACATAAATACAATTTAATAAAGCATAGGACAAAACAACATAAATACAATTTAATAAAGCATATGTTAAAACAACATAAATACAATTTAATAAAGCATAAGATAAAACAACATGAATATAATTTAGTAAAGCATAAGATAAAACAACATGAATACAATTTAATAAAGCATAGGTTAAAACAACATAAATACAATTTAAGAAAGCATAGGATAAAACTACATAAATACATTTTAATAAAGCATAGGATAAAACAACATAAATGCAATTTAATAAAGCATAGGTTAAAACAACATAAATACAATTTAATAAAGCATCGGACAAAACAACATAAATACAATTTAATAAAGCATAGGATAAAACAACATAAATACAATTTATAAAGCATAGTATAAAACAACATAAATACAATTTAATAAAGCATAGGATAAAACAACATGAATACAATTTAATATAGCATAGGATAAAATAACATAAATACAATTTAATAAAGCATAGGCTAAAACTACATAAATACAATTTAATAAAGCATAGGATAAAACAACATAAATACAATTTAATAAAGCATAGGTTAAAACAACATAAATACAATTTAATAAAGCATAGGATAAAACAACATAAATACAATTTAATAAAGCATAGGACAAAACAACATAAATACAATTTAATAAAGCATAAGATAAAACAACATGAATATAATTTAGTAAAGCATAAGATAAAACAACATGAATACAATTTAATAAAGCATAGGTTAAAACAACATAAATACAATTTAATAAAGCATAGGATAAAACAAATTAAATACAATTTAATAAAGCATAGGATAAAACAACATAAATTCAATTTAATAAAGCATAGGATAAAACAACATAAATAAAATTTAATAAAGCATAGGATAAAACAACATAAATACAATTTAATAAAGCATAAGATAAAACAACATGAATACAATTTAATAAAGCATAGGTTAAAACAACATAAATACAATTTAATAAAGCATAGGATAAAACAACATAAATACAACTTAATAAAGCATAGGATAAAACAACATAAATAAAATTTAATAAAGCATAGGTTAAAACATCATAAATACAATTTAATAAAGCATAGGATAAAACCACAGAAATACAATTTAATAAAGCATAGGATAAAACAACATAAATACAATTTAATAAAGCATAGGACAAAACAACATGAATACAATTTCATAAAGCATAGGATAAAACAACATAAATACAATTTAATGAAACATAGGATAAACAACATAAATACAATTTAATAAAGCATAGGACAAAACAACATAAATACAATTTAATAAAGCATATGTTAAAACAACATAAATACAATTTAATAAAGCATAGGATAAAACAACATAAATACTTTTTAATAAAGCATAGGATAAAACCACATAAATACAATTTAATAAAGCATAGGATAAAACAACATAAATAAAATTTAATAAAGCATAGGTTAAAACAACATAAATACAATTTAATAAAGCGTAGGACAAAATAACATAAATACAATGTAATAAAGCATAGTTTAAAACAACATAAATACAATTTAATAAAGCATAGGATAAAACCACATAAATACAATGTAATAAAGCATAGGATAAAACAACATAAATAAAATTTAATAAAGCATAGGTTAAAACAACATAAATACAATTTAAGAAAGCATAGGATAAAACTACATAAATACATTTTAATAAAGCATAGGTTAAAACAACATAAATACAATTTAATAAAGCATCGGACAAAACAACATAAATACAATTTAATAAAGCATAGGATAAAACAACATAAATACAATTTAATAAAGCATAGGATAAAACAAGATAAATACAATTTAATAAAGCATAGGATAAAACAACATAAATAAAATTTATTAAAGCATAGGTTAAAACAACATAAATACAATTTATTAAAGCATCGGACAAAACAACATAAATACAATTTAATAAAGCATAGGATAAAACAACATAAATACAATTTATAAAGCATAGGATAAAACAACATAAATACAATTTAATAAAGCATAGGATAAAACAACATAAATACAATTTAATAAAGCACAGGATAAAACAACATAAATACAATTTAATAAAGCATAGGATAAAACAACATAAATACAATTTAATAAAGCATAGGATAAAACAACATAAATACAATTTAATAAAGCATAGGATAAAACAACATAAATACAATTTAATAAAGCATAGATTAAAACAACATAAATACAATTTAATAAAGCATAGGATAAAACAACATAAATTCAATTTAATAAAGCATAGGATAAAACAACATAAATACAATTTAATAAAGCACAGGATAAAACAACATAAATAAAATTTAATAAAGCATAGGATAAAACAACATAAATATAATTTAATAAAGCATAGGATAAAACAACGTAAATACAATTTAATAAAGCATAGGATAAAACAACATAAATAAAATTTAATAAAGCATAGGATAAAACAACATAAATACAATTTAATAAAGCATAGGATAAAACAACATAAATACAATTTAATAAAACATAGGTTAAAACAAAATAAATACAATTTAATAAAGCATAGGATAAAACAACATAAATACAATTTAATAAAGCATAGGATAAAACAACATAAATAAAATTTAATAAAGCATAGGATAAAACAACATAAATAAAATTTAATAAAGCATAGGTTAAAACAACATAAATACAATTTAAGAAAGCAAAGGATAAAACAACATAAATACAATTTAATAAAGCATAGGCTAAAACTACATAAATACAATTTAATAAAGCATAGGATAAAACAAATTAAATACAATGTAATAAAGCATAGGATAAAACAACATAAATTCAATTTAATAAAGCATAGGATAAAACAACAAAAATACAATTTAATAAAGCATAGGTTAAAACAACATAAATAAAATTTAATAAAGCATAGGTTAAAACAACATAAATACAATTTAATAAAGCGTAGGACAAAATAACATAAATACAATGTAATAAAGCATAGTTTAAAACAACATAAATACAATTTAATAAAGCATAGGATAAAACCACATAAATACAATTTAATAAAGCATAGGATAAAACAACATAAATAAAATTTAATAAAGCATAGGTTAAAACAACATAAATACAATTTAAGAAAGCATAGGATAAAACTACATAAATACATTTTAATAAAGCATAGGTTAAAACAACATAAATACAATTTAATAAAGCATCGGACAAAACAACATAAATACAATTTAATAAAGCATAGGATAAAACAACATAAATACAATTTAATAAAGCATAGGATAAAACAACATAAATACAATTTAATAAAGCATAGGATAAAACAACATAAATAAAATTTATTAAAGCATAGGTTAAAACAACATAAATACAATTTATTAAAGCATCGGACAAAACAACATAAATACAATTTAATAAAGCATAGGATAAAACAACATAAATACAATTTATAAAGCATAGGATAAAACAACATAAATACAATTTAATAAAGCATAGGATAAAACAACATAAATACAATTTAATAAAGCATAGGATAAAACAACATAAATACAATTTAATAAAGTATAGGCTAAAACTACATAAATACAATTTAATAAAGCATAGGATAAAACAACATAAATACAATTTAATAAAGCATAGGTTAAAACAACATAAATACAATTTAATAAAACATAGGATAAAACAACATAAATACAATTTAATAAAGCATAGGATAAAACAACATAAATAAAATTTAATAAAGCATAGGTTAAAACAACATAAATACAATTTAATAAAGCATAGGTTAAAACAACATAAATACAATTTAATAAAACATAGGATAAAACAACATAAATACAATTTAATAAAGCATAGGATAAAACAACATAAATAAAATTTAATAAAGCATAGGTTAAAACAACATAAATACAATTTAATAAAGCATAGGATAAAACAACATAAATACAATTTAATAAAGCATACATTAAAACAACATAAATACAATTAAATAAAGCATAGGATAAAACAACATAAATACAATTTAATAAAGCATAGGTTAAAACAACATAAATTCAATTTTATAAAGCATAGGATAAAACAACATAAATACAATTTAATAAAGCATAGATTAAAACAACATAAATACAATTTAATAAAGCATAGGATAAAACAACATAAATAAAATTTAATAAAGCATAGGATAAAACAACATAAATACAATTTAATAAAACATAGGATAAAACAACATGAATACAATTTAATAAAGCATAGGTTAAAACAACATAAATACAATTTAATAAAGCATAGGACAAAACAACATAAATACAATTTAATAAAGCATAGTTTAAAACAACATGAATACAATTTAATAAAGCATAGGATAAAACCACAGAAATAAAATTTAATAAAGCATAGGATAAAACAACATAAATAAAATTTATTAAAGCATAGGTTAAAACAACATAAATACAATTTATTAAAGCATCGGACAAAACAACATAAATACAATTTAATAAAGCATAGGATAAAACAACATAAATACAATTTATAAAGCATAGGATAAAACAACATAAATACAATTTAATAAAGCATAGGATAAAACAACATAAATACAATTTAATAAAGCATAGGATAAAACAACATAAATACAATTTAATAAAGTATAGGCTAAAACTACATAAATACAATTTAATAAAGCATAGGATAAAACAACATAAATACAATTTAATAAAGCATAGGTTAAAACAACATAAATACAATTTAATAAAACATAGGATAAAACAACATAAATACAATTTAATAAAGCATAGGATAAAACAACATAAATAAAATTTAATAAAGCATAGGTTAAAACAACATAAATACAATTTAATAAAGCATAGGATAAAACAACATAAATACAATTTAATAAAGCATAGGATAAAACAACATAAATACTTTTTAATAAAGCATAGGATAAAACCACATAAATACAATTTAATAAAGCACAGGATAAAACAACATAAATACAATTTAATAAAGCATAGGATAAAACAACATAAATACAATTTAATAAAGCATAGGATAAAACAACATAAATACAATTTAATAAAGCATAGGATAAAACAACATAAATACAATTTAATAAAGCATACGTTAAAACAACATAAATACAATTAAATAAAGCATAGGATAAAACAACATAAATACAATTTAATAAAGCATAGGTTAAAACAACATAAATTCAATTTTATAAAGCATAGGATAAAACAACATAAATACAATTTAATAAAGCATAGATTAAAACAACATAAATACAATTTAATAAAGCATAGGATAAAACAACATAAATAAAATTTAATAAAGCATAGGATAAAACAACATAAATACAATTTAATAAAACATAGGATAAAACAACATGAATACAATTTAATAAAGCATAGGATAAAACAACATAAATACAATTTAATAAAGCATAGGATAAAACAACATAAATACAATTTAATAAAGCATAGGATAAAACAACATAAATACAATTTAATAAAGCATAGGATAAAACAACATAAATAAAATTTAATAAAGCATAGGTTAAAACAACATAAATACAATTTAATAAAGCATAGGACAAAACAACATAAATACAATTTAATAAAGCATAGTTTAAAACAACATGAATACAATTTAATAAAGCATAGGATAAAACCACAGAAATAAAATTTAATAAAGCATAGGATAAAACAACATAAATACAATTTATTAAAGCATATTATAAAACAACATAAATACAATTTAATAAAACATAGGATAAAACAACATGAATACAATTTAATAAAGCATAGGATAAAACAACATAAAAACAATTTAATAAAGCATAGGATAAAACAACATAAATACAATTTAATAAAGCATAGGATAAAACAACATAAATACAATTTAATAAAGCATAGGATAAAACAACATAAATAAAATTTAATAAAGCATAGGTTAAAACAACATAAATACAATTTAATAAAGCATAGGACAAAACAACATAAATACAATTTAATAAAGCATAGTTTAAAACAACATGAATACAATTTAATAAAGCATAGGATAAAACCACAGAAATAAAATTTAATAAAGCATAGGATAAAACAACATAAATACAATTTATTAAAGCATATTATAAAACAACATAAATACAATATAATGAAACATAGGATAAACAACATAAATACAATTTAATAAAGCATAGGACAAAACAACATAAATACAATTTAATAAAGCATATGATAAAACAACATAAATACAATTTAATAAAGCATAGTTTAAAACAACATAAATACAATTTAATAAAGCATAGTTTAAAACAACATAAATACAATTTAATAAAGCATAGTTTAAAACAACATAAATACAATTTAATAAAGCATAGTTTAAAACAACATAAATACAATTTAATAAGGCATAGTTTAAAACAACATAAATACAATTTAATAAAGCATAGGATAAAACAACATAAATACAATTTAATAAAGCATATGACAAAACAACATAAATACAATTTAATAAAGCATAGGTTAAAACAACATAAATACAATTTTATGAAACATAGGATAAACAACATAAATACAATTTAATAAAGCATAGGACAAATCAACATAAATACAATTTAATAAAGCATAGGATAAAACAACATAAATACAATTTAATGAAACATAGGATAAACAACATAAATACAATTTAATAAAGCATAGGACAAAACAACATAAATACAATTTAATAAAGCATATGTTAAAACAACATAAATACAATTTAATAAAGCATAAGATAAAACAACATGAATATAATTTAGTAAAGCATAAGATAAAACAACATGAATACAATTTAATAAAGCATAGGTTAAAACAACATAAATACAATTTAAGAAAGCATAGGATAAAACTACATAAATACATTTTAATAAAGCATAGGATAAAACAACATAAATGCAATTTAATAAAGCATAGGTTAAAACAACATAAATACAATTTAATAAAGCATCGGACAAAACAACATAAATACAATTTAATAAAGCATAGGATAAAACAACATAAATACAATTTATAAAGCATAGTATAAAACAACATAAATACAATTTAATAAAGCATAGGATAAAACAACATGAATACAATTTAATATAGCATAGGATAAAATAACATAAATACAATTTAATAAAGCATAGGCTAAAACTACATAAATACAATTTAATAAAGCATAGGATAAAACAACATAAATACAATTTAATAAAGCATAGGTTAAAACAACATAAATACAATTTAATAAAGCATAGGATAAAACAACATAAATACAATTTAATAAAGCATAGGACAAAACAACATAAATACAATTTAATAAAGCATAAGATAAAACAACATGAATATAATTTAGTAAAGCATAAGATAAAACAACATGAATACAATTTAATAAAGCATAGGTTAAAACAACATAAATACAATTTAATAAAGCATAGGATAAAACAAATTAAATACAATTTAATAAAGCATAGGATAAAACAACATAAATTCAATTTAATAAAGCATAGGATAAAACAACATAAATAAAATTTAATAAAGCATAGGATAAAACAACATAAATACAATTTAATAAAGCATAAGATAAAACAACATGAATACAATTTAATAAAGCATAGGTTAAAACAACATAAATACAATTTAATAAAGCATAGGATAAAACAACATAAATACAACTTAATAAAGCATAGGATAAAACAACATAAATAAAATTTAATAAAGCATAGGTTAAAACATCATAAATACAATTTAATAAAGCATAGGATAAAACCACAGAAATACAATTTAATAAAGCATAGGATAAAACAACATAAATACAATTTAATAAAGCATAGGACAAAACAACATGAATACAATTTCATAAAGCATAGGATAAAACAACATAAATACAATTTAATGAAACATAGGATAAACAACATAAATACAATTTAATAAAGCATAGGACAAAACAACATAAATACAATTTAATAAAGCATATGTTAAAACAACATAAATACAATTTAATAAAGCATAGGATAAAACAACATAAATACTTTTTAATAAAGCATAGGATAAAACCACATAAATACAATTTAATAAAGCATAGGATAAAACAACATAAATAAAATTTAATAAAGCATAGGTTAAAACAACATAAATACAATTTAATAAAGCGTAGGACAAAATAACATAAATACAATGTAATAAAGCATAGTTTAAAACAACATAAATACAATTTAATAAAGCATAGGATAAAACCACATAAATACAATGTAATAAAGCATAGGATAAAACAACATAAATAAAATTTATTAAAGCATAGGTTAAAACAACATAAATACAATTTATTAAAGCATCGGACAAAACAACATAAATACAATTTAATAAAGCATAGGATAAAACAACATAAATACAATTTATAAAGCATAGGATAAAACAACATAAATACAATTTAATAAAGCATAGGATAAAACAACATAAATACAATTTAATAAAGCACAGGATAAAACAACATAAATACAATTTAATAAAGCATAGGATAAAACAACATAAATAAAATTTAATAAAGCATAGGTTAAAACAACATAAATACAATTTAAGAAAGCAAAGGATAAAACAACATAAATACAATTTAATAAAGCATAGGCTAAAACTACATAAATACAATTTAATAAAGCATAGGATAAAACAAATTAAATACAATGTAATAAAGCATAGGATAAAACAACATAAATTCAATTTAATAAAGCATAGGATAAAACAACAAAAATACAATTTAATAAAGCATAGGTTAAAACAACATAAATAAAATTTAATAAAGCATAGGTTAAAACAACATAAATACAATTTAATAAAGCGTAGGACAAAATAACATAAATACAATGTAATAAAGCATAGTTTAAAACAACATAAATACAATTTAATAAAGCATAGGATAAAACCACATAAATACAATTTAATAAAGCATAGGATAAAACAACATAAATAAAATTTAATAAAGCATAGGTTAAAACAACATAAATACAATTTAAGAAAGCATAGGATAAAACTACATAAATACATTTTAATAAAGCATAGGTTAAAACAACATAAATACAATTTAATAAAGCATCGGACAAAACAACATAAATACAATTTAATAAAGCATAGGATAAAACAACATAAATACAATTTAATAAAGCATAGGATAAAACAACATAAATACAATTTAATAAAGCATAGGATAAAACAACATAAATAAAATTTATTAAAGCATAGGTTAAAACAACATAAATACAATTTATTAAAGCATCGGACAAAACAACATAAATACAATTTAATAAAGCATAGGATAAAACAACATAAATACAATTTATAAAGCATAGGATAAAACAACATAAATACAATTTAATAAAGCATAGGATAAAACAACATAAATACAATTTAATAAAGCATAGGATAAAACAACATAAATACAATTTAATAAAGTATAGGCTAAAACTACATAAATACAATTTAATAAAGCATAGGATAAAACAACATAAATACAATTTAATAAAGCATAGGTTAAAACAACATAAATACAATTTAATAAAACATAGGATAAAACAACATAAATACAATTTAATAAAGCATAGGATAAAACAACATAAATAAAATTTAATAAAGCATAGGTTAAAACAACATAAATACAATTTAATAAAGCATAGGTTAAAACAACATAAATACAATTTAATAAAACATAGGATAAAACAACATAAATACAATTTAATAAAGCATAGGATAAAACAACATAAATAAAATTTAATAAAGCATAGGTTAAAACAACATAAATACAATTTAATAAAGCATAGGATAAAACAACATAAATACAATTTAATAAAGCATACATTAAAACAACATAAATACAATTAAATAAAGCATAGGATAAAACAACATAAATACAATTTAATAAAGCATAGGTTAAAACAACATAAATTCAATTTTATAAAGCATAGGATAAAACAACATAAATACAATTTAATAAAGCATAGATTAAAACAACATAAATACAATTTAATAAAGCATAGGATAAAACAACATAAATAAAATTTAATAAAGCATAGGATAAAACAACATAAATACAATTTAATAAAACATAGGATAAAACAACATGAATACAATTTAATAAAGCATAGGTTAAAACAACATAAATACAATTTAAGAAAGCATAGGATAAAACTACATAAATACATTTTAATAAAGCATAGGATAAAACAACATAAATGCAATTTAATAAAGCATAGGTTAAAACAACATAAATACAATTTAATAAAGCATCGGACAAAACAACATAAATACAATTTAATAAAGCATAGGATAAAACAACATAAATACAATTTATAAAGCATAGTATAAAACAACATAAATACAATTTAATAAAGCATAGGATAAAACAACATGAATACAATTTAATATAGCATAGGATAAAATAACATAAATACAATTTAATAAAGCATAGGCTAAAACTACATAAATACAATTTAATAAAGCATAGGATAAAACAACATAAATACAATTTAATAAAGCATAGGTTAAAACAACATAAATACAATTTAATAAAGCATAGGATAAAACAACATAAATACAATTTAATAAAGCATAGGACAAAACAACATAAATACAATTTAATAAAGCATAAGATAAAACAACATGAATATAATTTAGTAAAGCATAAGATAAAACAACATGAATACAATTTCATAAAGCATAGGTTAAAACAACATAAATACAATTTAATAAAGCATAGGATAAAACAAATTAAATACAATTTAATAAAGCATAGGATAAAACAACATAAATTCAATTTAATAAAGCATAGGATAAAACAACATAAATAAAATTTAATAAAGCATAGGATAAAACAACATAAATACAATTTAATAAAGCATAAGATAAAACAACATGAATACAATTTAATAAAGCATAGGTTAAAACAACATAAATACAATTTAATAAAGCATAGGATAAAACAACATAAATACAACTTAATAAAGCATAGGATAAAACAACATAAATAAAATTTAATAAAGCATAGGTTAAAACATCATAAATACAATTTAATAAAGCATAGGATAAAACCACAGAAATACAATTTAATAAAGCATAGGATAAAACAACATAAATACAATTTAATAAAGCATAGGACAAAACAACATGAATACAATTTCATAAAGCATAGGATAAAACAACATAAATACAATTTAATGAAACATAGGATAAACAACATAAATACAATTTAATAAAGCATAGGACAAAACAACATAAATACAATTTAATAAAGCATATGTTAAAACAACATAAATACAATTTAATAAAGCATAGGGCAAAACAACATAAATACAATTTAATAAAGCATAGGATAAAACAACATAAATACTTTTTAATAAAGCATAGGATAAAACCACATAAATACAATTTAATAAAGCACAGGATAAAACAACATAAATACAATTTAATAAAGCATAGGATAAAACAACATAAATACAATTTAATAAAGCATAGGATAAAACAACTTAAATACAATTTAATAAAGCATAGGATAAAACAACATAAATACAATTTAATAAAGCATACGTTAAAACAACATAAATACAATTAAATAAAGCATAGGATAAAATAACATAAATACAATTTAATAAAGCATAGGTTAAAACAACATAAATTCAATTTTATAAAGCATAGGATAAAACAACATAAATACAATTTAATAAAGCATAGATTAAAACAACATAAATACAATTTAATAAAGCATAGGATAAAACAACATAAATAAAATTTAATAAAGCATAGGATAAAACAACATAAATACAATTTAATAAAACATAGGATAAAACAACACGAATACAATTTAATAAAGCATAGGATAAAACAACATAAATACAATTTAATAAAGCATAGGATAAAACAACATAAATACAATTTAATAAAGCATAGGATAAAACAACATAAATACAATTTAATAAAGCATAGGATAAAACAACATAAATAAAATTTAATAAAGCATAGGTTAAAACAACATAAATACAATTTAATAAAGCATAGGACAAAACAACATAAATACAATTTAATAAAGCATAGTTTAAAACAACATGAATACAATTTAATAAAGCATAGGATAAAACCACAGAAATAAAATTTAATAAAGCATAGGATAAAACAACATAAATACAATTTATTAAAGCATATTATAAAACAACATAAATACAATTTAATAAAACATAGGATAAAACAACATGAATACAATTTAATAAAGCATAGGATAAAACAACATAAAAACAATTTAATAAAGCATAGGATAAAACAACATAAATACAATTTAATAAAGCATAGGATAAAACAACATAAATACAATTTAATAAAGCATAGGATAAAACAACATAAATAAAATTTAATAAAGCATAGGTTAAAACAACATAAATACAATTTAATAAAGCATAGGACAAAACAACATAAATACAATTTAATAAAGCATAGGATAAAACAACATAAATACAATTTAATAAAACATAGGATAAAACAACATGAATACAATTTAATAAAGCATAGGATAAAACAACATAAATACAATTTAATAAAGCATAGGATAAAACAACATAAATACAATTTAATAAAGCATAGGATAAAACAACATAAATACAATTTAATAAAGCATAGGATAAAACAACATAAATAAAATTTAATAAAGCATAGGTTAAAACAACAAAAATACAATTTAATAAAGCATAGTTTAAAACAACATAAATACAATTTAATAAGGCATAGTTTAAAACAACATAAATACAATTTAATAAAGCATAGGATAAAACAACATAAATACAATTTAATAAAGCATATGACAAAACAACATAAATACAATTTAATAAAGCATAGGTTAAAACAACATAAATACAATTTTATGAAACATAGGATAAACAACATAAATACAATTTAATAAAGCATAGGACAAATCAACATAAATACAATTTAATAAAGCATAGGATAAAACAACATAAATACAATTTAATGAAACATAGGATAAACAACATAAATACAATTTAATAAAGCATAGGACAAAACAACATAAATACAATTTAATAAAGCATATGTTAAAACAACATAAATACAATTTAATAAAGCATAAGATAAAACAACATGAATATAATTTAGTAAAGCATAAGATAAAACAACATGAATACAATTTAATAAAGCATAGGTTAAAACAACATAAATACAATTTAAGAAAGCATAGGATAAAACTACATAAATACATTTTAATAAAGCATAGGATAAAACAACATAAATGCAATTTAATAAAGCATAGGTTAAAACAACATAAATACAATTTAATAAAGCATCGGACAAAACAACATAAATACAATTTAATAAAGCATAGGATAAAACAACATAAATACAATTTATAAAGCATAGTATAAAACAACATAAATACAATTTAATAAAGCATAGGATAAAACAACATGAATACAATTTAATATAGCATAGGATAAAATAACATAAATACAATTTAATAAAGCATAGGCTAAAACTACATAAATACAATTTAATAAAGCATAGGATAAAACAACATAAATACAATTTAATAAAGCATAGGTTAAAACAACATAAATACAATTTAATAAAGCATAGGATAAAACAACATAAATACAATTTAATAAAGCATAGGACAAAACAACATAAATACAATTTAATAAAGCATAAGATAAAACAACATGAATATAATTTAGTAAAGCATAAGATAAAACAACATGAATACAATTTAATAAAGCATAGGTTAAAACAACATAAATACAATTTAATAAAGCATAGGATAAAACAAATTAAATACAATTTAATAAAGCATAGGATAAAACAACATAAATTCAATTTAATAAAGCATAGGATAAAACAACATAAATAAAATTTAATAAAGCATAGGATAAAACAACATAAATACAATTTAATAAAGCATAAGATAAAACAACATGAATACAATTTAATAAAGCATAGGTTAAAACAACATAAATACAATTTAATAAAGCATAGGATAAAACAACATAAATACAACTTAATAAAGCATAGGATAAAACAACATAAATAAAATTTAATAAAGCATAGGTTAAAACATCATAAATACAATTTAATAAAGCATAGGATAAAACCACAGAAATACAATTTAATAAAGCATAGGATAAAACAACATAAATACAATTTAATAAAGCATAGGACAAAACAACATGAATACAATTTCATAAAGCATAGGATAAAACAACATAAATACAATTTAATGAAACATAGGATAAACAACATAAATACAATTTAATAAAGCATAGGACAAAACAACATAAATACAATTTAATAAAGCATATGTTAAAACAACATAAATACAATTTAATAAAGCATAGGATAAAACAACATAAATACTTTTTAATAAAGCATAGGATAAAACCACATAAATACAATTTAATAAAGCATAGGATAAAACAACATAAATAAAATTTAATAAAGCATAGGTTAAAACAACATAAATACAATTTAATAAAGCGTAGGACAAAATAACATAAATACAATGTAATAAAGCATAGTTTAAAACAACATAAATACAATTTAATAAAGCATAGGATAAAACCACATAAATACAATGTAATAAAGCATAGGATAAAACAACATAAATAAAATTTAATAAAGCATAGGTTAAAACAACATAAATACAATTTAAGAAAGCATAGGATAAAACTACATAAATACATTTTAATAAAGCATAGGTTAAAACAACATAAATACAATTTAATAAAGCATCGGACAAAACAACATAAATACAATTTAATAAAGCATAGGATAAAACAACATAAATACAATTTAATAAAGCATAGGATAAAACAAGATAAATACAATTTAATAAAGCATAGGATAAAACAACATAAATAAAATTTATTAAAGCATAGGTTAAAACAACATAAATACAATTTATTAAAGCATCGGACAAAACAACATAAATACAATTTAATAAAGCATAGGATAAAACAACATAAATACAATTTATAAAGCATAGGATAAAACAACATAAATACAATTTAATAAAGCATAGGATAAAACAACATAAATACAATTTAATAAAGCACAGGATAAAACAACATAAATACAATTTAATAAAGCATAGGATAAAACAACATAAATACAATTTAATAAAGCATAGGATAAAACAACATAAATACAATTTAATAAAGCATAGGATAAAACAACATAAATACAATTTAATAAAGCATAGATTAAAACAACATAAATACAATTTAATAAAGCATAGGATAAAACAACATAAATTCAATTTAATAAAGCATAGGATAAAACAACATAAATACAATTTAATAAAGCACAGGATAAAACAACATAAATAAAATTTAATAAAGCATAGGATAAAACAACATAAATATAATTTAATAAAGCATAGGATAAAACAACGTAAATACAATTTAATAAAGCATAGGATAAAACAACATAAATAAAATTTAATAAAGCATAGGATAAAACAACATAAATACAATTTAATAAAGCATAGGATAAAACAACATAAATACAATTTAATAAAACATAGGTTAAAACAAAATAAATACAATTTAATAAAGCATAGGATAAAACAACATAAATACAATTTAATAAAGCATAGGATAAAACAACATAAATAAAATTTAATAAAGCATAGGATAAAACAACATAAATACAATTTAATAAAACATAGGATAAAACAACATGAATACAATTTAATAAAGCATAGGATAAAACAACATAAATACAATTTAATAAAGCATAGGATAAAACAACATAAATACAATTTAATAAAGCATAGGATAAAACAACATAAATACAATTTAATAAAGCATAGGACAAAACAACATAAATACAATTTAATAAAGCATAGGACAAAACAACATAAATACAATTTAATAAAGCATAAGATAAAACAACATGAATATAATTTAGTAAAGCATAAGATAAAACAACATGAATACAATTTAATAAAGCATAGGTTAAAACAACATAAATACAATTTAAGAAAGCAAAGGATAAAACAACATAAATACAATTTAATAAAGCATAGGCTAAAACTACATAAATACAATTTAATAAAGCATAGGATAAAACAAATTAAATACAATGTAATAAAGCATAGGATAAAACAACATAAATTCAATTTAATAAAGCATAGGATAAAACAACACAAATACAATTTAATAAAGCATAGGTTAAAACAACATAAATAAAATTTAATAAAGCATAGGTTAAAACAACATAAATACAATTTAATAAAGCGTAGGACAAAATAACATAAATACAATGTAATAAAGCATAGTTTAAAACAACATAAATACAATTTAATAAAGCATAGGATAAAACCACATAAATACAATTTAATAAAGCATAGGATAAAACAACATAAATAAAATTTAATAAAGCATAGGTTAAAACAACATAAATACAATTTAAGAAAGCATAGGATAAAACTACATAAATACATTTTAATAAAGCATAGGTTAAAACAACATAAATACAATTTAATAAAGCATCGGACAAAACAACATAAATACAATTTAATAAAGCATAGGATAAAACAACATAAATACAATTTAATAAAGCATAGGATAAAACAACATAAATACAATTTAATAAAGCATAGGATAAAACAACATAAATAAAATTTATTAAAGCATAGGTTAAAACAACATAAATACAATTTATTAAAGCATCGGACAAAACAACATAAATACAATTTAATAAAGCATAGGATAAAACAACATAAATACAATTTATAAAGCATAGGATAAAACAACATAAATACAATTTAATAAAGCATAGGATAAAACAACATAAATACAATTTAATAAAGCATAGGATAAAACAACATAAATACAATTTAATAAAGTATAGGCTAAAACTACATAAATACAATTTAATAAAGCATAGGATAAAACAACATAAATACAATTTAATAAAGCATAGGTTAAAACAACATAAATACAATTTAATAAAACATAGGATAAAACAACATAAATACAATTTAATAAAGCATAGGATAAAACAACATAAATAAAATTTAATAAAGCATAGGTTAAAACAACATAAATACAATTTAATAAAGCATAGGTTAAAACAACATAAATACAATTTAATAAAACATAGGATAAAACAACATAAATACAATTTAATAAAGCATAGGATAAAACAACATAAATAAAATTTAATAAAGCATAGGTTAAAACAACATAAATACAATTTAATAAAGCATAGGATAAAACAACATAAATACAATTTAATAAAGCATACGTTAAAACAACATAAATACAATTAAATAAAGCATAGGATAAAACAACATAAATACAATTTAATAAAGCATAGGTTAAAACAACATAAATTCAATTTTATAAAGCATAGGATAAAACAACATAAATACAATTTAATAAAGCATAGATTAAAACAACATAAATACAATTTAATAAAGCATAGGATAAAACAACATAAATAAAATTTAATAAAGCATAGGATAAAACAACATAAATACAATTTAATAAAACATAGGATAAAACAACATGAATACAATTTAATAAAGCATAGGTTAAAACAACATAAATACAATTTAAGAAAGCATAGGATAAAACTACATAAATACATTTTAATAAAGCATAGGATAAAACAACATAAATGCAATTTAATAAAGCATAGGTTAAAACAACATAAATACAATTTAATAAAGCATCGGACAAAACAACATAAATACAATTTAATAAAGCATAGGATAAAACAACATAAATACAATTTATAAAGCATAGTATAAAACAACATAAATACAATTTAATAAAGCATAGGATAAAACAACATGAATACAATTTAATATAGCATAGGATAAAATAACATAAATACAATTTAATAAAGCATAGGCTAAAACTACATAAATACAATTTAATAAAGCATAGGATAAAACAACATAAATACAATTTAATAAAGCATAGGTTAAAACAACATAAATACAATTTAATAAAGCATAGGATAAAACAACATAAATACAATTTAATAAAGCATAGGACAAAACAACATAAATACAATTTAATAAAGCATAAGATAAAACAACATGAATATAATTTAGTAAAGCATAAGATAAAACAACATGAATACAATTTCATAAAGCATAGGTTAAAACAACATAAATACAATTTAATAAAGCATAGGATAAAACAAATTAAATACAATTTAATAAAGCATAGGATAAAACAACATAAATTCAATTTAATAAAGCATAGGATAAAACAACATAAATAAAATTTAATAAAGCATAGGATAAAACAACATAAATACAATTTAATAAAGCATAAGATAAAACAACATGAATACAATTTAATAAAGCATAGGTTAAAACAACATAAATACAATTTAATAAAGCATAGGATAAAACAACATAAATACAACTTAATAAAGCATAGGATAAAACAACATAAATAAAATTTAATAAAGCATAGGTTAAAACATCATAAATACAATTTAATAAAGCATAGGATAAAACCACAGAAATACAATTTAATAAAGCATAGGATAAAACAACATAAATACAATTTAATAAAGCATAGGACAAAACAACATGAATACAATTTCATAAAGCATAGGATAAAACAACATAAATACAATTTAATGAAACATAGGATAAACAACATAAATACAATTTAATAAAGCATAGGACAAAACAACATAAATACAATTTAATAAAGCATATGTTAAAACAACATAAATACAATTTAATAAAGCATAGGGCAAAACAACATAAATACAATTTAATAAAGCATAGGATAAAACAACATAAATACTTTTTAATAAAGCATAGGATAAAACCACATAAATACAATTTAATAAAGCACAGGATAAAACAACATAAATACAATTTAATAAAGCATAGGATAAAACAACATAAATACAATTTAATAAAGCATAGGATAAAACAACTTAAATACAATTTAATAAAGCATAGGATAAAACAACATAAATACAATTTAATAAAGCATACGTTAAAACAACATAAATACAATTAAATAAAGCATAGGATAAAACAACATAAATACAATTTAATAAAGCATAGGTTAAAACAACATAAATTCAATTTTATAAAGCATAGGATAAAACAACATAAATACAATTTAATAAAGCATAGATTAAAACAACATAAATACAATTTAATAAAGCATAGGATAAAACAACATAAATAAAATTTAATAAAGCATAGGATAAAACAACATAAATACAATTTAATAAAACATAGGATAAAACAACATGAATACAATTTAATAAAGCATAGGATAAAACAACATAAATACAATTTAATAAAGCATAGGATAAAACAACATAAATACAATTTAATAAAGCATAGGATAAAACAACATAAATACAATTTAATAAAGCATAGGATAAAACAACATAAATAAAATTTAATAAAGCATAGGTTAAAACAACATAAATACAATTTAATAAAGCATAGGACAAAACAACATAAATACAATTTAATAAAGCATAGTTTAAAACAACATGAATACAATTTAATAAAGCATAGGATAAAACCACAGAAATAAAATTTAATAAAGCATAGGATAAAACAACATAAATACAATTTATTAAAGCATATTATAAAACAACATAAATACAATTTAATAAAACATAGGATAAAACAACATGAATACAATTTAATAAAGCATAGGATAAAACAACATAAAAACAATTTAATAAAGCATAGGATAAAACAACATAAATACAATTTAATAAAGCATAGGATAAAACAACATAAATACAATTTAATAAAGCATAGGATAAAACAACATAAATAAAATTTAATAAAGCATAGGTTAAAACAACATAAATACAATTTAATAAAGCATAGGACAAAACAACATAAATACAATTTAATAAAGCATAGTTTAAAACAACATGAATACAATTTAATAAAGCATAGGATAAAACCACAGAAATAAAATTTAATAAAGCATAGGATAAAACAACATAAATACAATTTATTAAAGCATATTATAAAACAACATAAATACAATATAATGAAACATAGGATAAACAACATAAATACAATTTAATAAAGCATAGGACAAAACAACATAAATACAATTTAATAAAGCATATGATAAAACAACATAAATACAATTTAATAAAGCATAGTTTAAAACAACATAAATACAATTTAATAAAGCATAGTTTAAAACAACATAAATACAATTTAATAAAGCATAGTTTAAAACAACAAAAATACAATTTAATAAAGCATAGTTTAAAACAACATAAATACAATTTAATAAGGCATAGTTTAAAACAACATAAATACAATTTAATAAAGCATAGGATAAAACAACATAAATACAATTTAATAAAGCATATGACAAAACAACATAAATACAATTTAATAAAGCATAGGTTAAAACAACATAAATACAATTTTATGAAACATAGGATAAACAACATAAATACAATTTAATAAAGCATAGGACAAATCAACATAAATACAATTTAATAAAGCATAGGATAAAACAACATAAATACAATTTAATGAAACATAGGATAAACAACATAAATACAATTTAATAAAGCATAGGACAAAACAACATAAATACAATTTAATAAAGCATATGTTAAAACAACATAAATACAATTTAATAAAGCATAAGATAAAACAACATGAATATAATTTAGTAAAGCATAAGATAAAACAACATGAATACAATTTAATAAAGCATAGGTTAAAACAACATAAATACAATTTAAGAAAGCATAGGATAAAACTACATAAATACATTTTAATAAAGCATAGGATAAAACAACATAAATGCAATTTAATAAAGCATAGGTTAAAACAACATAAATACAATTTAATAAAGCATCGGACAAAACAACATAAATACAATTTAATAAAGCATAGGATAAAACAACATAAATACAATTTATAAAGCATAGTATAAAACAACATAAATACAATTTAATAAAGCATAGGATAAAACAACATGAATACAATTTAATATAGCATAGGATAAAATAACATAAATACAATTTAATAAAGCATAGGCTAAAACTACATAAATACAATTTAATAAAGCATAGGATAAAACAACATAAATACAATTTAATAAAGCATAGGACAAAACAACATAAATACAATTTAATAAAGCATAAGATAAAACAACATGAATATAATTTAGTAAAGCATAAGATAAAACAACATGAATACAATTTAATAAAGCATAGGTTAAAACAACATAAATACAATTTAATAAAGCATAGGATAAAACAAATTAAATACAATTTAATAAAGCATAGGATAAAACAACATAAATTCAATTTAATAAAGCATAGGATAAAACAACATAAATAAAATTTAATAAAGCATAGGATAAAACAACATAAATACAATTTAATAAAGCATAAGATAAAACAACATGAATACAATTTAATAAAGCATAGGTTAAAACAACATAAATACAATTTAATAAAGCATAGGATAAAACAACATAAATACAACTTAATAAAGCATAGGATAAAACAACATAAATAAAATTTAATAAAGCATAGGTTAAAACATCATAAATACAATTTAATAAAGCATAGGATAAAACCACAGAAATACAATTTAATAAAGCATAGGATAAAACAACATAAATACAATTTAATAAAGCATAGGACAAAACAACATGAATACAATTTCATAAAGCATAGGATAAAACAACATAAATACAATTTAATGAAACATAGGATAAACAACATAAATACAATTTAATAAAGCATAGGACAAAACAACATAAATACAATTTAATAAAGCATATGTTAAAACAACATAAATACAATTTAATAAAGCATAGGATAAAACAACATAAATACTTTTTAATAAAGCATAGGATAAAACCACATAAATACAATTTAATAAAGCATAGGATAAAACAACATAAATAAAATTTAATAAAGCATAGGTTAAAACAACATAAATACAATTTAATAAAGCGTAGGACAAAATAACATAAATACAATGTAATAAAGCATAGTTTAAAACAACATAAATACAATTTAATAAAGCATAGGATAAAACCACATAAATACAATGTAATAAAGCATAGGATAAAACAACATAAATAAAATTTAATAAAGCATAGGTTAAAACAACATAAATACAATTTAAGAAAGCATAGGATAAAACTACATAAATACATTTTAATAAAGCATAGGTTAAAACAACATAAATACAATTTAATAAAGCATCGGACAAAACAACATAAATACAATTTAATAAAGCATAGGATAAAACAACATAAATACAATTTAATAAAGCATAGGATAAAACAAGATAAATACAATTTAATAAAGCATAGGATAAAACAACATAAATAAAATTTATTAAAGCATAGGTTAAAACAACATAAATACAATTTATTAAAGCATCGGACAAAACAACATAAATACAATTTAATAAAGCATAGGATAAAACAACATAAATACAATTTATAAAGCATAGGATAAAACAACATAAATACAATTTAATAAAGCATAGGATAAAACAACATAAATACAATTTAATAAAGCACAGGATAAAACAACATAAATACAATTTAATAAAGCATAGGATAAAACAACATAAATACAATTTAATAAAGCATAGGATAAAACAACATAAATACAATTTAATAAAGCATAGGATAAAACAACATAAATACAATTTAATAAAGCATAGATTAAAACAACATAAATACAATTTAATAAAGCATAGGATAAAACAACATAAATTCAATTTAATAAAGCATAGGATAAAACAACATAAATACAATTTAATAAAGCACAGGATAAAACAACATAAATAAAATTTAATAAAGCATAGGATAAAACAACATAAATATAATTTAATAAAGCATAGGATAAAACAACGTAAATACAATTTAATAAAGCATAGGATAAAACAACATAAATAAAATTTAATAAAGCATAGGATAAAACAACATAAATACAATTTAATAAAGCATAGGATAAAACAACATGAATACAATTTAATAAAACATAGGTTAAAACAAAATAAATACAATTTAATAAAGCATAGGATAAAACAACATAAATACAATTTAATAAAGCATAGGATAAAACAACATAAATAAAATTTAATAAAGCATAGGATAAAACAACATAAATACAATTTAATAAAACATAGGATAAAACAACATGAATACAATTTAATAAAGCATAGGATAAAACAACATAAATACAATTTAATAAAGCATAGGATAAAACAACATAAATACAATTTAATAAAGCATAGGATAAAACAACATAAATACAATTTAATAAAGCATAGGACAAAACAACATAAATACAATTTAATAAAGCATAGGACAAAACAACATAAATACAATTTAATAAAGCATAAGATAAAACAACATGAATATAATTTAGTAAAGCATAAGATAAAACAACATGAATACAATTTAATAAAGCATAGGTTAAAACAACATAAATACAATTTAAGAAAGCAAAGGATAAAACAACATAAATACAATTTAATAAAGCATAGGCTAAAACTACATAAATACAATTTAATAAAGCATAGGATAAAACAAATTAAATACAATGTAATAAAGCATAGGATAAAACAACATAAATTCAATTTAATAAAGCATAGGATAAAACAACACAAATACAATTTAATAAAGCATAGGTTAAAACAACATAAATAAAATTTAATAAAGCATAGGTTAAAACAACATAAATACAATTTAATAAAGCGTAGGACAAAATAACATAAATACAATGTAATAAAGCATAGTTTAAAACAACATAAATACAATTTAATAAAGCATAGGATAAAACCACATAAATACAATTTAATAAAGCATAGGATAAAACAACATAAATAAAATTTAATAAAGCATAGGTTAAAACAACATAAATACAATTTAAGAAAGCATAGGATAAAACTACATAAATACATTTTAATAAAGCATAGGTTAAAACAACATAAATACAATTTAATAAAGCATCGGACAAAACAACATAAATACAATTTAATAAAGCATAGGATAAAACAACATAAATACAATTTAATAAAGCATAGGATAAAACAACATAAATACAATTTAATAAAGCATAGGATAAAACAACATAAATAAAATTTATTAAAGCATAGGTTAAAACAACATAAATACAATTTATTAAAGCATCGGACAAAACAACATAAATACAATTTAATAAAGCATAGGATAAAACAACATAAATACAATTTATAAAGCATAGGATAAAACAACATAAATACAATTTAATAAAGCATAGGATAAAACAACATAAATACAATTTAATAAAGCATAGGATAAAACAACATAAATACAATTTAATAAAGTATAGGCTAAAACTACATAAATACAATTTAATAAAGCATAGGATAAAACAACATAAATACAATTTAATAAAGCATAGGTTAAAACAACATAAATACAATTTAATAAAACATAGGATAAAACAACATAAATACAATTTAATAAAGCATAGGATAAAACAACATAAATAAAATTTAATAAAGCATAGGTTAAAACAACATAAATACAATTTAATAAAGCATAGGTTAAAACAACATAAATACAATTTAATAAAACATAGGATAAAACAACATAAATACAATTTAATAAAGCATAGGATAAAACAACATAAATAAAATTTAATAAAGCATAGGTTAAAACAACATAAATACAATTTAATAAAGCATAGGATAAAACAACATAAATACAATTTAATAAAGCATACGTTAAAACAACATAAATACAATTAAATAAAGCATAGGATAAAACAACATAAATACAATTTAATAAAGCATAAGATAAAACAACATGAATACAATTTAATAAAGCATAGGTTAAAACAACATAAATACAATTTAATAAAGCATAGGATAAAACAACATAAATACAACTTAATAAAGCATAGGATAAAACAACATAAATAAAATTTAATAAAGCATAGGATAAAACAACATAAATACAATTTAATAAAGCATAAGATAAAACAACATGAATACAATTTAATAAAGCATAGGTTAAAACAACATAAATACAATTTAATAAAGCATAGGATAAAACAACATAAATACAACTTAATAAAGCATAGGATAAAACAACATAAATAAAATTTAATAAAGCATAGGTTAAAACATCATAAATACAATTTAATAAAGCATAGGATAAAACCACAGAAATACAATTTAATAAAGCATAGGATAAAACAACATAAATACAATTTAATAAAGCATAGGACAAAACAACATGAATACAATTTCATAAAGCATAGGATAAAACAACATAAATACAATTTAATGAAACATAGGATAAACAACATAAATACAATTTAATAAAGCATAGGCCAAAACAACATAAATACAATTTAATAAAGCATATGTTAAAACAACATAAATACAATTTAATAAAGCATAGGATAAAACAACATAAATACTTTTTAATAAAGCATAGGATAAAACCACATAAATACAATTTAATAAAGCATAGGATAAAACAACATAAATAAAATTTAATAAAGCATAGGTTAAAACAACATAAATACAATTTAATAAAGCGTAGGACAAAATAACATAAATACAATGTAATAAAGCATAGTTTAAAACAACATAAATACAATTTAATAAAGCATAGGATAAAACCACATAAATACAATGTAATAAAGCATAGGATAAAACAACATAAATAAAATTTAATAAAGCATAGGTTAAAACAACATAAATACAATTTAAGAAAGAATAGGATAAAACTACATAAATACATTTTAATAAAGCATAGGTTAAAACAACATAAATACAATTTAATAAAGCATCGGACAAAACAACATAAATACAATTTAATAAAGCATAGGATAAAACAACATAAATACAATTTAATAAAGCATAGGATAAAACAAGATAAATACAATTTAATAAAGCATAGGATAAAACAACATAAATAAAATTTATTAAAGCATAGGTTAAAACAACATAAATACAATTTATTAAAGCATCGGACAAAACAACATAAATACAATTTAATAAAGCATAGGATAAAACAACATAAATACAATTTATAAAGCATAGGATAAAACAACATAAATACAATTTAATAAAGCATAGGATAAAACAACATAAATACAATTTAATAAAGCACAGGATAAAACAACATAAATACAATTTAATAAAGCATAGGATAAAACAACATAAATACAATTTAATAAAGCATAGGATAAAACAACATAAATACAATTTAATAAAGCATAGGATAAAACAACATAAATACAATTTAATAAAGCATAGATTAAAACAACATAAATACAATTTAATAAAGCATAGGATAAAACAACATAAATTCAATTTAATAAAGCATAGGATAAAACAACATAAATACAATTTAATAAAGCACAGGATAAAACAACATAAATAAAATTTAATAAAGCATAGGATAAAACAACATAAATATAATTTAATAAAGCATAGGATAAAACAACGTAAATACAATTTAATAAAGCATAGGATAAAACAACATAAATAAAATTTAATAAAGCATAGGATAAAGCAACATAAATACAATTTAATAAAGCATAGGATAAAACAACATAAATACAATTTAATAAAACATAGGTTAAAACAAAATAAATACAATTTAATAAAGCATAGGATAAAACAACATAAATACAATTTAATAAAGCATAGGATAAAACAACATAAATAAAATTTAATAAAGCATAGGATAAAACAACATAAATACAATTTAATAAAACATAGGATAAAACAACATGAATACAATTTAATAAAGCATAGGATAAAACAACATAAATACAATTTAATAAAGCATAGGATAAAACAACATAAATACAATTTAATAAAGCATAGGATAAAACAACATAAATACAATTTAATAAAGCATAGGACAAAACAACATAAATACAATTTAATAAAGCATAGGACAAAACAACATAAATACAATTTAATAAAGCATAAGATAAAACAACATGAATATAATTTAGTAAAGCATAAGATAAAACAACATGAATACAATTTAATAAAGCATAGGTTAAAACAACATAAATACAATTTAAGAAAGCAAAGGATAAAACAACATAAATACAATTTAATAAAGCATAGGCTAAAACTACATAAATACAATTTAATAAAGCATAGGATAAAACAAATTAAATACAATGTAATAAAGCATAGGATAAAACAACATAAATTCAATTTAATAAAGCATAGGATAAAACAACACAAATACAATTTAATAAAGCATAGGTTAAAACAACATAAATAAAATTTAATAAAGCATAGGTTAAAACAACATAAATACAATTTAATAAAGCGTAGGACAAAATAACATAAATACAATGTAATAAAGCATAGTTTAAAACAACATAAATACAATTTAATAAAGCATAGGATAAAACCACATAAATACAATTTAATAAAGCATAGGATAAAACAACATAAATAAAATTTAATAAAGCATAGGTTAAAACAACATAAATACAATTTAAGAAAGCATAGGATAAAACTACATAAATACATTTTAATAAAGCATAGGTTAAAACAACATAAATACAATTTAATAAAGCATCGGACAAAACAACATAAATACAATTTAATAAAGCATAGGATAAAACAACATAAATACAATTTAATAAAGCATAGGATAAAACAACATAAATACAATTTAATAAAGCATAGGATAAAACAACATAAATAAAATTTATTAAAGCATAGGTTAAAACAACATAAATACAATTTATTAAAGCATCGGACAAAACAACATAAATACAATTTAATAAAGCATAGGATAAAACAACATAAATACAATTTATAAAGCATAGGATAAAACAACATAAATACAATTTAATAAAGCATAGGATAAAACAACATAAATACAATTTAATAAAGCATAGGATAAAACAACATAAATACAATTTAATAAAGTATAGGCTAAAACTACATAAATACAATTTAATAAAGCATAGGATAAAACAACATAAATACAATTTAATAAAGCATAGGTTAAAACAACATAAATACAATTTAATAAAACATAGGATAAAACAACATAAATACAATTTAATAAAGCATAGGATAAAACAACATAAATAAAATTTAATAAAGCATAGGTTAAAACAACATAAATACAATTTAATAAAGCATAGGTTAAAACAACATAAATACAATTTAATAAAACATAGGATAAAACAACATAAATACAATTTAATAAAGCATAGGATAAAACAACATAAATAAAATTTAATAAAGCATAGGTTAAAACAACATAAATACAATTTAATAAAGCATAGGATAAAACAACATAAATACAATTTAATAAAGCATACGTTAAAACAACATAAATACAATTAAATAAAGCATAGGATAAAACAACATAAATACAATTTAATAAAGCATAGGTTAAAACAACATAAATTCAATTTTATAAAGCATAGGATAAAACAACATAAATACAATTTAATAAAGCATAGATTAAAACAACATAAATACAATTTAATAAAGCATAGGATAAAACAACATAAATAAAATTTAATAAAGCATAGGATAAAACAACATAAATACAATTTAATAAAACATAGGATAAAACAACATGAATACAATTTAATAAAGCATAGGATAAAACAACATAAATACAATTTAATAAAGCATAGGATAAAACAACATAAATACAATTTAATAAAGCATAGGATAAAACAACATAAATACAATTTAATAAAGCATAGGATAAAACAACATAAATAAAATTTAATAAAGCATAGGTTAAAACAACATAAATACAATTTAATAAAGCATAGGACAAAACAACATAAATACAATTTAATAAAGCATAGTTTAAAACAACATGAATACAATTTAATAAAGCATAGGATAAAACCACAGAAATAAAATTTAATAAAGCATAGGATAAAACAACATAAATACAATTTATTAAAGCATATTATAAAACAACATAAATACAATTTAATAAAACATAGGATAAAACAACATGAATACAATTTAATAAAGCATAGGATAAAACAACATAAATACAATTTAATAAAGCATAGGATAAAACAACATAAATACAATTTAATAAAGCATAGGATAAAACAACATAAATACAATTTAATAAAGCATAGGATAAAACAACATAAATAAAATTTAATAAAGCATAGGTTAAAACAACATAAATACAATTTAATAAAGCATAGGACAAAACAACATAAATACAATTTAATAAAGCATAGTTTAAAACAACATGAATACAATTTAATAAAGCATAGGATAAAACCACAGAAATAAAATTTAATAAAGCATAGGATAAAACAACATAAATACAATTTATTAAAGCATATTATAAAACAACATAAATACAATATAATGAAACATAGGATAAACAACATAAATACAATTTAATAAAGCATAGGACAAAACAACATAAATACAATTTAATAAAGCATATGATAAAACAACATAAATACAATTTAATAAAGCATAGTTTAAAACAACATAAATACAATTTAATAAAGCATAGTTTAAAACAACATAAATACAATTTAATAAAGCATAGTTTAAAACAACATAAATACAATTTAATAAAGCATAGTTTAAAACAACATAAATACAATTTAATAAGGCATAGTTTAAAACAACATAAATACAATTTAATAAAGCATAGGATAAAACAACATAAATACAATTTAATAAAGCATATGACAAAACAACATAAATACAATTTAATAAAGCATAGGTTAAAACAACATAAATACAATTTTATGAAACATAGGATAAACAACATAAATACAATTTAATAAAGCATAGGACAAATCAACATAAATACAATTTAATAAAGCATAGGATAAAACAACATAAATACAATTTAATGAAACATAGGATAAACAACATAAATACAATTTAATAAAGCATAGGACAAAACAACATAAATACAATTTAATAAAGCATATGTTAAAACAACATAAATACAATTTAATAAAGCATAAGATAAAACAACATGAATATAATTTAGTAAAGCATAAGATAAAACAACATGAATACAATTTAATAAAGCATAGGTTAAAACAACATAAATACAATTTAAGAAAGCATAGGATAAAACAACATAAATACATTTTAATAAAGCATAGGATAAAACAACATAAATGCAATTTAATAAAGCATAGGTTAAAACAACATAAATACAATTTAATAAAGCATCGGACAAAACAACATAAATACAATTTAATAAAGCATAGGATAAAACAACATAAATACAATTTATAAAGCATAGTATAAAACAACATAAATACAATTTAATAAAGCATAGGATAAAACAACATGAATACAATTTAATATAGCATAGGATAAAATAACATAAATACAATTTAATAAAGCATAGGCTAAAACTACATAAATACAATTTAATAAAGCATAGGATAAAACAACATAAATACAATTTAATAAAGCATAGGTTAAAACAACATAAATACAATTTAATAAAGCATAGGATAAAACAACATAAATACAATTTAATAAAGCATAGGACAAAACAACATAAATACAATTTAATAAAGCATAAGATAAAACAACATGAATATAATTTAGTAAAGCATAAGATAAAACAACATGAATACAATTTAATAAAGCATAGGTTAAAACAACATAAATACAATTTAATAAAGCATAGGATAAAACAAATTAAATACAATTTAATAAAGCATAGGATAAAACAACATAAATTCAATTTAATAAAGCATAGGATAAAACAACATAAATAAAATTTAATAAAGCATAGGATAAAACAACATAAATACAATTTAATAAAGCATAAGATAAAACAACATGAATACAATTTAATAAAGCATAGGTTAAAACAACATAAATACAATTTAATAAAGCATAGGATAAAACAACATAAATACAACTTAATAAAGCATAGGATAAAACAACATAAATAAAATTTAATAAAGCATAGGTTAAAACATCATAAATACAATTTAATAAAGCGTAGGATAAAACCACAGAAATACAATTTAATAAAGCATAGGATAAAACAACATAAATACAATTTAATAAAGCATAGGACAAAACAACATGAATACAATTTCATAAAGCATAGGATAAAACAACATAAATACAATTTAATGAAACATAGGATAAACAACATAAATACAATTTAATAAAGCATAGGACAAAACAACATAAATACAATTTAATAAAGCATATGTTAAAACAACATAAATACAATTTAATAAAGCATAGGATAAAACAACATAAATACTTTTTAATAAAGCATAGGATAAAACCACATAAATACAATTTAATAAAGCATAGGATAAAACAACATAAATAAAATTTAATAAAGCATAGGTTAAAACAACATAAATACAATTTAATAAAGCGTAGGACAAAATAACATAAATACAATGTAATAAAGCATAGTTTAAAACAACATAAATACAATTTAATAAAGCATAGGATAAAACCACATAAATACAATGTAATAAAGCATAGGATAAAACAACATAAATAAAATTTAATAAAGCATAGGTTAAAACAACATAAATACAATTTAAGAAAGCATAGGATAAAACTACATAAATACATTTTAATAAAGCATAGGTTAAAACAACATAAATACAATTTAATAAAGCATCGGACAAAACAACATAAATACAATTTAATAAAGCATAGGATAAAACAACATAAATACAATTTAATAAAGCATAGGATAAAACAAGATAAATACAATTTAATAAAGCATAGGATAAAACAACATAAATAAAATTTATTAAAGCATAGGTTAAAACAACATAAATACAATTTATTAAAGCATCGGACAAAACAACATAAATACAATTTAATAAAGCATAGGATAAAACAACATAAATACAATTTATAAAGCATAGGATAAAACAACATAAATACAATTTAATAAAGCATAGGATAAAACAACATAAATACAATTTAATAAAGCACAGGATAAAACAACATAAATACAATTTAATAAAGCATAGGATAAAACAACATAAATACAATTTAATAAAGCATAGGATAAAACAACATAAATACAATTTAATAAAGCATAGATTAAAACAACATAAATACAATTTAATAAAGCATAGGATAAAACAACATAAATTCAATTTAATAAAGCATAGGATAAAACAACATAAATACAATTTAATAAAGCACAGGATAAAACAACATAAATAAAATTTAATAAAGCATAGGATAAAACAACATAAATATAATTTAATAAAGCATAGGATAAAACAACGTAAATACAATTTAATAAAGCATAGGATAAAACAACATAAATAAAATTTAATAAAGCATAGGATAAAACAACATAAATACAATTTAATAAAGCATAGGATAAAACAACATAAATACAATTTAATAAAACATAGGTTAAAACAAAATAAATACAATTTAATAAAGCATAGGATAAAACAACATAAATACAATTTAATAAAGCATAGGATAAAACAACATAAATAAAATTTAATAAAGCATAGGATAAAACAACATAAATACAATTTAATAAAACATAGGATAAAACAACATGAATACAATTTAATAAAGCATAGGATAAAACAACATAAATACAATTTAATAAAGCATAGGATAAAACAACATAAATACAATTTAATAAAGCATAGGATAAAACAACATAAATACAATTTAATAAAGCATAGGATAAAACAACATAAATAAAATTTAATAAAGCATAGGTTAAAACAACATAAATACAATTTAATAAAGCATAGGACAAAACAACATAAATACAATTTAATAAAGCATAGTTTAAAACAACATGAATACAATTTAATAAAGCATAGGATAAAACCACAGAAATAAAATTTAATAAAGCATAGGATAAAACAACATAAATACAATTTATTAAAGCATATTATAAAACAACATAAATACAATTTAATAAAACATAGGATAAAACAACATGAATACAATTTAATAAAGCATAGGATAAAACAACATAAATACAATTTAATAAAGCATAGGATAAAACAACATAAATATAATTTAATAAAGCATAGGATAAAACAACATAAATACAATTTAATAAAGCATAGGATAAAACAACATAAATAAAATTTAATAAAGCATAGGTTAAAACAACATAAATACAATTTAATAAAGCATAGGACAAAACAACATAAATACAATTTAATAAAGCATAGTTTAAAACAACATGAATACAATTTAATAAAGCATAGGATAAAACCACAGAAATAAAATTTAATAAAGCATAGGATAAAACAACATAAATACAATTTATTAAAGCATATTATAAAACAACATAAATACAATTTAATAAAGCATAGGATAAAACAACATAAATAAAATTTAATAAAGCATAGGTTAAAACAACATAAATACAATTTAATAAAGCATAGGACAAAACAACATAAATACAATTTAATAAAGCATAGTTTAAAACAACATGAATACAATTTAATAAAGCATAGGATAAAACCACAGAAATAAAATTTAATAAAGCATAGGATAAAACAACATAAATACAATTTATTAAAGCATATTATAAAACAACATAAATACAATATAATGAAACATAGGATAAACAACATAAATACAATTTAATAAAGCATAGGACAAAACAACATAAATACAATTTAATAAAGCATATGATAAAACAACATAAATACAATTTAATAAAGCATAGTTTAAAACAACATAAATACAATTTAATAAAGCATAGTTTAAAACAACATAAATACAATTTAATAAAGCATAGTTTAAAACAACATAAATACAATTTAATAAAGCATAGTTTAAAACAACATAAATACAATTTAATAAGGCATAGTTTAAAACAACATAAATACAATTTAATAAAGCATAGGATAAAACAACATAAATACAATTTAATAAAGCATATGACAAAACAACATAAATACAATTTAATAAAGCATAGGTTAAAACAACATAAATACAATTTTATGAAACATAGGATAAACAACATAAATACAATTTAATAAAGCATAGGACAAATCAACATAAATACAATTTAATAAAGCATAGGATAAAACAACATAAATACAATTTAATGAAACATAGGATAAACAACATAAATACAATTTAATAAAGCATAGGACAAAACAACATAAATACAATTTAATAAAGCATATGTTAAAACAACATAAATACAATTTAATAAAGCATAAGATAAAACAACATGAATATAATTTAGTAAAGCATAAGATAAAACAACATGAATACAATTTAATAAAGCATAGGTTAAAACAACATAAATACAATTTAAGAAAGCATAGGATAAAACAACATAAATACATTTTAATAAAGCATAGGATAAAACAACATAAATGCAATTTAATAAAGCATAGGTTAAAACAACATAAATACAATTTAATAAAGCATCGGACAAAACAACATAAATACAATTTAATAAAGCATAGGATAAAACAACATAAATACAATTTATAAAGCATAGTATAAAACAACATAAATACAATTTAATAAAGCATAGGATAAAACAACATGAATACAATTTAATAAAGCATAGGATAAAACAACATAAATAAAATTTAATAAAGCATAGGATAAAACAACATAAATACAATTTAATAAAACATAGGATAAAACAACATGAATACAATTTAATAAAGCATAGGATAAAACAACATAAATACAATTTAATAAAGCATAGGATAAAACAACATAAATACAATTTAATAAAGCATAGGATAAAACAACATAAATACAATTTAATAAAGCATAGGACAAAACAACATAAATACAATTTAATAAAGCATAGGACAAAACAACATAAATACAATTTAATAAAGCATAAGATAAAACAACATGAATATAATTTAGTAAAGCATAAGATAAAACAACATGAATACAATTTAATAAAGCATAGGTTAAAACAACATAAATACAATTTAAGAAAGCAAAGGATAAAACAACATAAATACAATTTAATAAAGCATAGGCTAAAACTACATAAATACAATTTAATAAAGCATAGGATAAAACAAATTAAATACAATGTAATAAAGCATAGGATAAAACAACATAAATTCAATTTAATAAAGCATAGGATAAAACAACACAAATACAATTTAATAAAGCATAGGTTAAAACAACATAAATAAAATTTAATAAAGCATAGGTTAAAACAACATAAATACAATTTAATAAAGCGTAGGACAAAATAACATAAATACAATGTAATAAAGCATAGTTTAAAACAACATAAATACAATTTAATAAAGCATAGGATAAAACCACATAAATACAATTTAATAAAGCATAGGATAAAACAACATAAATAAAATTTAATAAAGCATAGGTTAAAACAACATAAATACAATTTAAGAAAGCATAGGATAAAACTACATAAATACATTTTAATAAAGCATAGGTTAAAACAACATAAATACAATTTAATAAAGCATCGGACAAAACAACATAAATACAATTTAATAAAGCATAGGATAAAACAACATAAATACAATTTAATAAAGCATAGGATAAAACAACATAAATACAATTTAATAAAGCATAGGATAAAACAACATAAATAAAATTTATTAAAGCATAGGTTAAAACAACATAAATACAATTTATTAAAGCATCGGACAAAACAACATAAATACAATTTAATAAAGCATAGGATAAAACAACATAAATACAATTTATAAAGCATAGGATAAAACAACATAAATACAATTTAATAAAGCATAGGATAAAACAACATAAATACAATTTAATAAAGCATAGGATAAAACAACATAAATACAATTTAATAAAGTATAGGCTAAAACTACATAAATACAATTTAATAAAGCATAGGATAAAACAACATAAATACAATTTAATAAAGCATAGGTTAAAACAACATAAATACAATTTAATAAAACATAGGATAAAACAACATAAATACAATTTAATAAAGCATAGGATAAAACAACATAAATAAAATTTAATAAAGCATAGGTTAAAACAACATAAATACAATTTAATAAAGCATAGGTTAAAACAACATAAATACAATTTAATAAAACATAGGATAAAACAACATAAATACAATTTAATAAAGCATAGGATAAAACAACATAAATAAAATTTAATAAAGCATAGGTTAAAACAACATAAATACAATTTAATAAAGCATAGGATAAAACAACATAAATACAATTTAATAAAGCATACGTTAAAACAACATAAATACAATTAAATAAAGCATAGGATAAAACAACATAAATACAATTTAATAAAGCATAGGTTAAAACAACATAAATTCAATTTTATAAAGCATAGGATAAAACAACATAAATACAATTTAATAAAGCATAGATTAAAACAACATAAATACAATTTAATAAAGCATAGGATAAAACAACATAAATAAAATTTAATAAAGCATAGGATAAAACAACATAAATACAATTTAATAAAACATAGGATAAAACAACATGAATACAATTTAATAAAGCATAGGATAAAACAACATAAATACAATTTAATAAAGCATAGGATAAAACAACATAAATACAATTTAATAAAGCATAGGATAAAACAACATAAATACAATTTAATAAAGCATAGGATAAAACAACATAAATAAAATTTAATAAAGCATAGGTTAAAACAACATAAATACAATTTAATAAAGCATAGGACAAAACAACATAAATACAATTTAATAAAGCATAGTTTAAAACAACATGAATACAATTTAATAAAGCATAGGATAAAACCACAGAAATAAAATTTAATAAAGCATAGGATAAAACAACATAAATACAATTTATTAAAGCATATTATAAAACAACATAAATACAATTTAATAAAACATAGGATAAAACAACATGAATACAATTTAATAAAGCATAGGATAAAACAACATAAATACAATTTAATAAAGCATAGGATAAAACAACATAAATACAATTTAATAAAGCATAGGATAAAACAACATAAATACAATTTAATAAAGCATAGGATAAAACAACATAAATAAAATTTAATAAAGCATAGGTTAAAACAACATAAATACAATTTAATAAAGCATAGGACAAAACAACATAAATACAATTTAATAAAGCATAGTTTAAAACAACATGAATACAATTTAATAAAGCATAGGATAAAACCACAGAAATAAAATTTAATAAAGCATAGGATAAAACAACATAAATACAATTTATTAAAGCATATTATAAAACAACATAAATACAATATAATGAAACATAGGATAAACAACATAAATACAATTTAATAAAGCATAGGACAAAACAACATAAATACAATTTAATAAAGCATATGATAAAACAACATAAATACAATTTAATAAAGCATAGTTTAAAACAACATAAATACAATTTAATAAAGCATAGTTTAAAACAACATAAATACAATTTAATAAAGCATAGTTTAAAACAACATAAATACAATTTAATAAAGCATAGTTTAAAACAACATAAATACAATTTAATAAGGCATAGTTTAAAACAACATAAATACAATTTAATAAAGCATAGGATAAAACAACATAAATACAATTTAATAAAGCATATGACAAAACAACATAAATACAATTTAATAAAGCATAGGTTAAAACAACATAAATACAATTTTATGAAACATAGGATAAACAACATAAATACAATTTAATAAAGCATAGGACAAATCAACATAAATACAATTTAATAAAGCATAGGATAAAACAACATAAATACAATTTAATGAAACATAGGATAAACAACATAAATACAATTTAATAAAGCATAGGACAAAACAACATAAATACAATTTAATAAAGCATATGTTAAAACAACATAAATACAATTTAATAAAGCATAAGATAAAACAACATGAATATAATTTAGTAAAGCATAAGATAAAACAACATGAATACAATTTAATAAAGCATAGGTTAAAACAACATAAATACAATTTAAGAAAGCATAGGATAAAACAACATAAATACATTTTAATAAAGCATAGGATAAAACAACATAAATGCAATTTAATAAAGCATAGGTTAAAACAACATAAATACAATTTAATAAAGCATCGGACAAAACAACATAAATACAATTTAATAAAGCATAGGATAAAACAACATAAATACAATTTATAAAGCATAGTATAAAACAACATAAATACAATTTAATAAAGCATAGGATAAAACAACATGAATACAATTTAATATAGCATAGGATAAAATAACATAAATACAATTTAATAAAGCATAGGCTAAAACTACATAAATACAATTTAATAAAGCATAGGATAAAACAACATAAATACAATTTAATAAAGCATAGGTTAAAACAACATAAATACAATTTAATAAAGCATAGGATAAAACAACATAAATACAATTTAATAAAGCATAGGACAAAACAACATAAATACAATTTAATAAAGCATAAGATAAAACAACATGAATATAATTTAGTAAAGCATAAGATAAAACAACATGAATACAATTTAATAAAGCATAGGTTAAAACAACATAAATACAATTTAATAAAGCATAGGATAAAACAAATTAAATACAATTTAATAAAGCATAGGATAAAACAACATAAATTCAATTTAATAAAGCATAGGATAAAACAACATAAATAAAATTTAATAAAGCATAGGATAAAACAACATAAATACAATTTAATAAAGCATAAGATAAAACAACATGAATACAATTTAATAAAGCATAGGTTAAAACAACATAAATACAATTTAATAAAGCATAGGATAAAACAACATAAATACAACTTAATAAAGCATAGGATAAAACAACATAAATAAAATTTAATAAAGCATAGGTTAAAACATCATAAATACAATTTAATAAAGCGTAGGATAAAACCACAGAAATACAATTTAATAAAGCATAGGATAAAACAACATAAATACAATTTAATAAAGCATAGGACAAAACAACATGAATACAATTTCATAAAGCATAGGATAAAACAACATAAATACAATTTAATGAAACATAGGATAAACAACATAAATACAATTTAATAAAGCATAGGACAAAACAACATAAATACAATTTAATAAAGCATATGTTAAAACAACATAAATACAATTTAATAAAGCATAGGATAAAACAACATAAATACTTTTTAATAAAGCATAGGATAAAACCACATAAATACAATTTAATAAAGCATAGGATAAAACAACATAAATAAAATTTAATAAAGCATAGGTTAAAACAACATAAATACAATTTAATAAAGCGTAGGACAAAATAACATAAATACAATGTAATAAAGCATAGTTTAAAACAACATAAATACAATTTAATAAAGCATAGGATAAAACCACATAAATACAATGTAATAAAGCATAGGATAAAACAACATAAATAAAATTTAATAAAGCATAGGTTAAAACAACATAAATACAATTTAAGAAAGCATAGGATAAAACTACATAAATACATTTTAATAAAGCATAGGTTAAAACAACATAAATACAATTTAATAAAGCATCGGACAAAACAACATAAATACAATTTAATAAAGCATAGGATAAAACAACATAAATACAATTTAATAAAGCATAGGATAAAACAAGATAAATACAATTTAATAAAGCATAGGATAAAACAACATAAATAAAATTTATTAAAGCATAGGTTAAAACAACATAAATACAATTTATTAAAGCATCGGACAAAACAACATAAATACAATTTAATAAAGCATAGGATAAAACAACATAAATACAATTTATAAAGCATAGGATAAAACAACATAAATACAATTTAATAAAGCATAGGATAAAACAACATAAATACAATTTAATAAAGCACAGGATAAAACAACATAAATACAATTTAATAAAGCATAGGATAAAACAACATAAATACAATTTAATAAAGCATAGGATAAAACAACATAAATACAATTTAATAAAGCATAGATTAAAACAACATAAATACAATTTAATAAAGCATAGGATAAAACAACATAAATTCAATTTAATAAAGCATAGGATAAAACAACATAAATACAATTTAATAAAGCACAGGATAAAACAACATAAATAAAATTTAATAAAGCATAGGATAAAACAACATAAATATAATTTAATAAAGCATAGGATAAAACAACGTAAATACAATTTAATAAAGCATAGGATAAAACAACATAAATAAAATTTAATAAAGCATAGGATAAAACAACATAAATACAATTTAATAAAGCATAGGATAAAACAACATAAATACAATTTAATAAAACATAGGTTAAAACAAAATAAATACAATTTAATAAAGCATAGGATAAAACAACATAAATACAATTTAATAAAGCATAGGATAAAACAACATAAATAAAATTTAATAAAGCATAGGATAAAACAACATAAATACAATTTAATAAAACATAGGATAAAACAACATGAATACAATTTAATAAAGCATAGGATAAAACAACATAAATACAATTTAATAAAGCATAGGATAAAACAACATAAATACAATTTAATAAAGCATAGGATAAAACAACATAAATACAATTTAATAAAGCATAGGATAAAACAACATAAATAAAATTTAATAAAGCATAGGTTAAAACAACATAAATACAATTTAATAAAGCATAGGACAAAACAACATAAATACAATTTAATAAAGCATAGTTTAAAACAACATGAATACAATTTAATAAAGCATAGGATAAAACCACAGAAATAAAATTTAATAAAGCATAGGATAAAACAACATAAATACAATTTATTAAAGCATATTATAAAACAACATAAATACAATTTAATAAAACATAGGATAAAACAACATGAATACAATTTAATAAAGCATAGGATAAAACAACATAAATACAATTTAATAAAGCATAGGATAAAACAACATAAATATAATTTAATAAAGCATAGGATAAAACAACATAAATACAATTTAATAAAGCATAGGATAAAACAACATAAATAAAATTTAATAAAGCATAGGTTAAAACAACATAAATACAATTTAATAAAGCATAGGACAAAACAACATAAATACAATTTAATAAAGCATAGTTTAAAACAACATGAATACAATTTAATAAAGCATAGGATAAAACCACAGAAATAAAATTTAATAAAGCATAGGACAAAACAACATAAATACAATTTAATAAAGCATATGTTAAAACAACATAAATACAATTTAATAAAGCATAGTTTAAAACAACATAAATACAATTTAATAAAGCATAGTTTAAAACAACATAAATACAATTTAATAAAGCATAGTTTAAAACAACATAAATACAATTTAATAAAGCATAGTTTAAAACAACATAAATACAATTTAATAAGGCATAGTTTAAAACAACATAAATACAATTTAATAAAGCATAGGATAAAACAACATAAATACAATTTAATAAAGCATATGACAAAACAACATAAATACAATTTAATAAAGCATAGGTTAAAACAACATAAATACAATTTAATGAAACATAGGATAAACAACATAAATACAATTTAATAAAGCATAGGACAAATCAACATAAATACAATTTAATAAAGCATAGGATAAAACAACATAAATACAATTTAATGAAACATAGGATAAACAACATAAATACAATTTAATAAAGCATAAGATAAAACAACATGAATATAATTTAGTAAAGCATAAGATAAAACAACATGAATACAATTTAATAAAGCATAGGTTAAAACAACATAAATACAATTTAAGAAAGCATAGGATAAAACTACATAAATACATTTTAATAAAGCATAGGATAAAACAACATAAATGCAATTTAATAAAGCATAGGTTAAAACAACATAAATACAATTTAATAAAGCATCGGACAAAACAACATAAATACAATTTAATAAAGCATAGGATAAAACAACATAAATACAATTTATAAAGCATAGGATAAAACAACATAAATACAATTTAATAAAGCATAGGATAAAACAACATGAATACAATTTAATAAAGCATAGGATAAAACAACATAAATACAATTTAATAAAGCATAGGATAAAACAACATAAATACAATTTAATAAAGCATAGGATAAAACAACATAAATAAAATTTAATAAAGCATAGGATAAAACAACATAAATACAATTTAATAAAACATAGGATAAAACAACATGAATACAATTTAATAAAGCATAGGATAAAACAACATAAATACAATTTAATAAAGCATAGGATAAAACAACATAAATACAATTTAATAAAGCATAGGATAAAACAACATAAATACAATTTAATAAAGCATAGGATAAAACAACATAAATACAATTTAATAAAGCATAGGATAAAACAACATAAATAAAATTTAATAAAGCATAGGTTAAAACAACATAAATACAATTTAATAAAGCATAGGACAAAACAACATAAATACAATTTAATAAAGCATAGTTTAAAACAACATGAATACAATTTAATAAAGCATAGGATAAAACCACAGAAATAAAATTTAATAAAGCATAGAATAAAACAACATAAATACAATTTATTAAAGCATATTATAAAACAACATAAATACAATTTAATGAAACATAGGATAAACAACATAAATACAATTTAATAAAGCATAGGACAAAACAACATAAATACAATTTAATAAAGCATATGTTAAAACAACATAAATACAATTTAATAAAGCATAGTTTAAAACAACATAAATACAATTTAATAAAGCATAGTTTAAAACAACATAAATACAATTTAATAAAGCATAGTTTAAAACAACATAAATACAATTTAATAAAGCATAGTTTAAAACAACATAAATACAATTTAATAAGGCATACTTTAAAACAACATAAATACAATTTAATAAAGCATAGGATAAAACAACATAAATACAATTTAATAAAGCATATGACAAAACAACATAAATACAATTTAATAAAGCATAGGTTAAAACAACATAAATACAATTTAATGAAACATAGGATAAACAACATAAATACAATTTAATAAAGCATAGGATAAAACAACATAAATACAATTTAATAAAGCATAGGATAAAACAACATAAATACAATTTAATAAAGCATAGGATAAAACAACATGAATACAATTTAATAAAGCATAGGATAAAACAACATAAATACAATTTAAGAAAAGCATAGGATAAAACAACATAAATACAATTTAATAAAGCATAGGATAAAACAACATAAATACAATTTAATAAAGCATAGGATAAAACAACATAAATAAAATTTAATAAAGCATAGGTTAAAACAAATTAAATACAATTTAATAAAGCATAGAACAAAACAACATAAATACAATTTAATAAAGCATAGTTTAAAACAACATGAATACAATTTAATAAAGCATAGGATAAAACCACAGAAATAAAATTTAATAAAGCATAGGATAAAACAACATAAATACAATTTAATAAAGCATAGGACAAAACAACATAAATACAATTTATTAAAGCATAGGATAAAACAACATAAATATAATTTAATGAAACATAGGATAAACAACATAAATACAATTTAATAAAGCATAGGACAAAACAACATAAATACAATTTAATAAAGCATAGGATAAAACAACATAAATACAAATTAATGAAAAATAGGATAAACAACATAAATACAATTTAATAAAGCATAGGACAAAACAACATAAATACAATTTAATAAAGCATATGTTAAAACAACATAAATACAATTTAATAAAGCATAGTTTAAAACAACATAAATACAATTTAATAAAGCATAGTTTAAAACAACATAAATACAATTTAATAAAGCATAGTTTAAAACAACATAAATACAATTTAATAAAGCATAGTTTAAAACAACATAAATACAATTTAATAAAGCATAGTTTAAAACAACATAAATACAATTTAATAAAGCATAATTTAAAACAACATAAATACAATTTAATAAAGCATAGTTTAAAACAACATAAATACAATTTAATAAAGCATTAGATAAAACAACATGAATATAATTTAGTAAAGCATAAGATAAAACAACATGAATACAATTTAATAAAGCATAGGATAAAACAACATAAATAATATTTAATAAAGCATAGTTTAAAACAACATAAATACAATTTAATAAAGCATAGTTTAAAACAACATAAATACAATTTAATAAAGCATAGTTTAAAACAACATAAATACAATTTAATAAAGCATAGGATAAAACAACATAAATACAATTTAATAAAGCATATGACAAAACAACATAAATACAATTTAATAAAGCATAGGTTAAAACAACATAAATACAATTTAATGAAACATAGGATAAACAAAATATATACAATTTAATAAAGCATAGGACAAATCCACATAAATACAATTTAATAAAGCATAGGATAAAACAACATAAATACAATTTAATGAAGCATAGGATAAACAACATAAATACAATTTAATAAAGCATAGGACAAAACAACATAAATACAATTTAATAAAGCATATGTTAAAACAACATAAATACAATTTAATAAAGCATAAGATAAAACAACATGAATATAATTTAGTAAATCATAAGATAAAACAACATGAATACAATTTAATAAAGCATAGGTTAAAACAACATAAATACAATTTAAGAAAGCATAGGATAAAACTACATAAATACATTTTAATAAAGCATAGGATAAAACAACATAAATGCAATTTAATAAAGCATAGGTAAAAACAACATAAATACAATTTAATAAAGCATCGGACAAAACAACATAAATACAATTTAATAAAGCATAGGATAAAACAACATAAATACAATTTATAAAGCATAGGATAAAACAACATAAATACAATTTAATAAAGCATAGGATAAAACAACATAAATACAATTTAATAAAGCATAGGATAAAACAACATAAATAAAATTTAATAAAGCATAGGTTAAAACAATATAAATACAATTTAATAAAGCATAGGATAAAACAACATAAATACAATTTAATAAAGCATAGGTTAAAACAACATAAATACAATTTAATAAAGCATAGGACAAAACAACATAAATACAATTTAATAAAGCATAGTTTAAAACAACATGAATACAATTTAATAAAGCATAGGATAAAACCACAGAAATAAAATTTAATAAAGCATAGGATAAAACAACATAAATACAATTTATTAAAGCATATTATAAAACAACATAAATACAATTTAATAAAACATAGGATAAAACAACATAAATACAATTTAATAAAGCATAGTTTAAAACAACATAAATACAATTTAATAAAGCATAGTTTAAAACAACATAAATACAATTTAATAAGGCATAGTTTAAAACAACATAAATACAATTTAATAAAGCATAGGATAAAACAACATAAATACAATTTAATAAAGCATATGACAAAACAACATAAATACAATTTAATAAAGCATAGGTTAAAACAACATAAATACAATTTTATGAAACATAGGATAAACAACATAAATACAATTTAATAAAGCATAGGACAAAACAACATAAATACAATTTAATAAAGCATATGTTAAAACAACATAAATACAATTTAATAAAGCATAAGATAAAACAACATGAATATAATTTAGTAAAGCATAAGATAAAACAACATGAATACAATTTAATAAAGCATAGGTTAAAACAACATAAATACAATTTAAGAAAGCATAGGATAAAACTACATAAATACATTTTAATAAAGCATAGGATAAAACAACATAAATGCAATTTAATAAAGCATAGGTTAAAACAACATAAATACAATTTAATAAAGCATCGGACAAAACAACATAAATACAATTTAATAAAGCATAGGATAAAACAACATAAATACAATTTATAAAGCATAGTATAAAACAACATAAATACAATTTAATAAAGCATAGTATAAAACAACATGAATACAATTTAATAAAGCATAGGATAAAATAACATGAATACAATTTAATAAAGCATAGGCTAAAACTACATAAATACAATTTAATAAAGCATAGGATAAAACAACATAAATACAATTTAATAAAGCATAGGTTAAAACAACATAAATACAATTTAATAAAGCATAGGACAAAACAACATAAATACAATTTAATAAAGCATAGGTTAAAACAACATAAATACAATTTAATGAAACATAGGATAAACAAAATATATACAATTTAATAAAGCATAGGACAAATCCACATAAATACAATTTAATAAAGCATAGGATAAAACAACATAAATACAATTTAATGAAGCATAGGATAAACAACATAAATACAATTTAATAAAGCATAGGACAAAACAACATAAATACAATTTAATAAAGCATATGTTAAAACAACATAAATACAATTTAATAAAGCATAAGATAAAACAACATGAATATAATTTAGTAAATCATAAGATAAAACAACATGAATACAATTTAATAAAGCATAGGTTAAAACAACATAAATACAATTTAAGAAAGCATAGGATAAAACTACATAAATACATTTTAATAAAGCATAGGATAAAACAACATAAATGCAATTTAATAAAGCATAGGTAAAAACAACATAAATACAATTTAATAAAGCATCGGACAAAACAACATAAATACAATTTAATAAAGCATAGGATAAAACAACATAAATACAATTTATAAAGCATAGGATAAAACAACATAAATACAATTTAATAAAGCATAGGATAAAACAACATAAATACAATTTAATAAAGCATAGGATAAAACAACATAAATAAAATTTAATAAAGCATAGGTTAAAACAATATAAATACAATTTAATAAAGCATAGGATAAAACAACATAAATACAATTTAATAAAGCATAGGTTAAAACAACATAAATACAATTTAATAAAGCATAGGACAAAACAACATAAATACAATTTAATAAAGCATAGTTTAAAACAACATGAATACAATTTAATAAAGCATAGGATAAAACCACAGAAATAAAATTTAATAAAGCATAGGATAAAACAACATAAATACAATTTATTAAAGCATATTATAAAACAACATAAATACAATTTAATAAAACATAGGATAAAACAACATAAATACAATTTAATAAAGCATAGTTTAAAACAACATAAATACAATTTAATAAAGCATAGTTTAAAACAACATAAATACAATTTAATAAGGCATAGTTTAAAACAACATAAATACAATTTAATAAAGCATAGGATAAAACAACATAAATACAATTTAATAAAGCATATGACAAAACAACATAAATACAATTTAATAAAGCATAGGTTAAAACAACATAAATACAATTTTATGAAACATAGGATAAACAACATAAATACAATTTAATAAAGCATAGGACAAATCAACATAAATACAATTTAATAAAGCATAGGATAAAACAACATAAATACAATTTAATGAAACATAGGATAAACAACATAAATACAATTTAATAAAGCATAGGACAAAACAACATAAATACAATTTAATAAAGCATATGTTAAAACAACATAAATACAATTTAATAAAGCATAAGATAAAACAACATGAATATAATTTAGTAAAGCATAAGATAAAACAACATGAATACAATTTAATAAAGCATAGGTTAAAACAACATAAATACAATTTAAGAAAGCATAGGATAAAACTACATAAATACATTTTAATAAAGCATAGGATAAAACAACATAAATGCAATTTAATAAAGCATAGGTTAAAACAACATAAATACAATTTAATAAAGCATCGGACAAAACAACATAAATACAATTTAATAAAGCATAGGATAAAACAACATAAATACAATTTATAAAGCATAGTATAAAACAACATAAATACAATTTAATAAAGCATAGTATAAAACAACATGAATACAATTTAATAAAGCATAGGATAAAATAACATGAATACAATTTAATAAAGCATAGGCTAAAACTACATAAATACAATTTAATAAAGCATAGGATAAAACAACATAAATACAATTTAATAAAGCATAGGTTAAAACAACATAAATACAATTTAATAAAGCATAGGACAAAACAACATAAATACAATTTAATAAAGCATAAGATAAAACAACATGAATATAATTTAGTAAAGCATAAGATAAAACAACATGAATACAATTTAATAAAGCATAGGTTAAAACAACATAAATACAATTTAATAAAGCATAGGATAAAACAAATTAAATACAATTTAATAAAGCATAGGATAAAACAACATAAATTCAATTTAATAAAGCATAGGATAAAACAACATAAATAAAATTTAATAAAGCATAGGATAAAACAACATAAATACAATTTAATAAAGCATAAGATAAAACAACATGAATACAATTTAATAAAGCATAGGTTAAAACAACATAAATACAATTTAATAAAGCATAGGATAAAACAACTTAAATACAATTTAATAAAGCATAGGTTAAAACAACATAAATACAATTTAATAAAGCATAGGATAAAACAACTTAAATACAATTTAATAAAGCATAGGATAAAACCACAGAAATAAAATTTAATAAAGCATAGGATAAAACAACATAAATACAATTTATTAAAGCATATTATAAAACAACATAAATACAATTTAATAAAACATAGGATAAAACAACATGAATACAATTTAATAAAGCATAGGATAAAACAACATAAATACAATTTAATAAAGCATAGGATAAAACAACATAAATACAATTTAATAAAGCATAGGATAAAACAACATAAATACAATTTAATAAAGCATAGGATAAAACAACATAAATAAAATTTAATAAAGCATAGGTTAAAACAACATAAATACAATTTAATAAAGCATAGGACAAAACAACATAAATACAATTTAATAAAGCATAGTTTAAAACAACATGAATACAATTTAATAAAGCATAGGATAAAACCACAGAAATAAAATTTAATAAAGCATAGGATAAAACAACATAAATACAATTTATTAAAGCATATTATAAAACAACATAAATACAATTTAATGAAACATAGGATAAACAACATAAATACAATTTAATAAAGCATAGGACAAAACAACATAAATACAATTTAATAAAGCATATGTTAAAACAACATAAATACAATTTAATAAAGCATAGTTTAAAACAACATAAATACAATTTAATAAAGCATAGTTTAAAACAACATAAATACAATTTAATAAAGCATAGTTTAAAACAACATAAATACAATTTAATAAAGCATAGTTTAAAACAACATAAATACAATTTAATAAGGCATAGTTTAAAACAACATAAATACAATTTAATAAAGCATAGGATAAAACAACATAAATACAATTTAATAAAGCATATGACAAAACAACATAAATACAATTTAATAAAGCATAGGTTAAAACAACATAAATACAATTTAATGAAACATAGGATAAACAACATAAATACAATTTAATAAAGCATAGGACAAATCAACATAAATACAATTTAATAAAGCATAGGATAAAACAACATAAATACAATTTAATGAAACATAGGATAAACAACATAAATACAATTTAATAAAGCATAGGACAAAACAACATAAATACAATTTAATAAAGCATATGTTAAAACAACATAAATACAATTTAATAAAGCATAAGATAAAACAACATGAATATAATTTAGTAAAGCATAAGATAAAACAACATGAATACAATTTAATAAAGCATAGGTTAAAACAACATAAATACAATTTAAGAAAGCATAGGATAAAACTACATAAATACATTTTAATAAAGCATAGGATAAAACAACATAAATGCAATTTAATAAAGCATAGGTTAAAACAACATAAATACAATTTAATAAAGCATCGGACAAAACAACATAAATACAATTTAATAAAGCATAGGATAAAACAACATAAATACAATTTATAAAGCATAGGATAAAACAACATAAATACAATTTAATAAAGCATAGGATAAAACAACATAAATACAATTTAATAAAGCATAGGATAAAACAACATAAATACAATTTAATAAAGCATAGGATAAAACAACATAAATAAAATTTAATAAAGCATAGGATAAAACAACATAAATACAATTTAATAAAACATAGGATAAAACAACATGAATACAATTTAATAAAGCATAGGATAAAACAACATAAATACAATTTAATAAAGCATAGGATAAAACAACATAAATACAATTTAATAAAGCATAGGATAAAACAACATAAATACAATTTAATAAAGCATAGGATAAAACAACATAAATACAATTTAATAAAGCATAGGATAAAACAACATAAATAAAATTTAATAAAGCATAGGTTAAAACAACATAAATACAATTTAATAAAGCATAGGACAAAACAACATAAATACAATTTAATAAAGCATAGTTTAAAACAACATAAATACAATTTAATAAAGCATAGTTTAAAACAACATAAATACAATTTAATAAAGCATAGTTTAAAACAACATAAATACAATTTAATAAAGCATAGTTTAAAACAACATAAATACAATTTAATAAAGCATAGTTTAAAACAACATAAATACAATTTAATAAAGCATAATTTAAAACAACATAAATACAATTTAATAAAGCATAGTTTAAAACAACATAAATACAATTTAATAAAGCATTAGATAAAACAACATGAATATAATTTAGTAAAGCATAAGATAAAACAACATGAATACAATTTAATAAAGCATAGGATAAAACAACATAAATAATATTTAATAAAGCATAGTTTAAAACAACATAAATACAATTTAATAAAGCATAGTTTAAAACAACATAAATACAATTTAATAAAGCATAGTTTAAAACAACATAAATACAATTTAATAAAGCATAGGATAAAACAACATAAATACAATTTAATAAAGCATATGACAAAACAACATAAATACAATTTAATAAAGCATAGGTTAAAACAACATAAATACAATTTAATGAAACATAGGATAAACAAAATATATACAATTTAATAAAGCATAGGACAAATCCACATAAATACAATTTAATAAAGCATAGGATAAAACAACATAAATACAATTTAATGAAGCATAGGATAAACAACATAAATACAATTTAATAAAGCATAGGACAAAACAACATAAATACAATTTAATAAAGCATATGTTAAAACAACATAAATACAATTTAATAAAGCATAAGATAAAACAACATGAATATAATTTAGTAAATCATAAGATAAAACAACATGAATACAATTTAATAAAGCATAGGTTAAAACAACATAAATACAATTTAAGAAAGCATAGGATAAAACTACATAAATACATTTTAATAAAGCATAGGATAAAACAACATAAATGCAATTTAATAAAGCATAGGTAAAAACAACATAAATACAATTTAATAAAGCATCGGACAAAACAACATAAATACAATTTAATAAAGCATAGGATAAAACAACATAAATACAATTTATAAAGCATAGGATAAAACAACATAAATACAATTTAATAAAGCATAGGATAAAACAACATAAATACAATTTAATAAAGCATAGGATAAAACAACATAAATAAAATTTAATAAAGCATAGGTTAAAACAATATAAATACAATTTAATAAAGCATAGGATAAAACAACATAAATACAATTTAATAAAGCATAGGTTAAAACAACATAAATACAATTTAATAAAGCATAGGACAAAACAACATAAATACAATTTAATAAAGCATAGTTTAAAACAACATGAATACAATTTAATAAAGCATAGGATAAAACCACAGAAATAAAATTTAATAAAGCATAGGATAAAACAACATAAATACAATTTATTAAAGCATATTATAAAACAACATAAATACAATTTAATAAAACATAGGATAAAACAACATAAATACAATTTAATAAAGCATAGTTTAAAACAACATAAATACAATTTAATAAAGCATAGTTTAAAACAACATAAATACAATTTAATAAGGCATAGTTTAAAACAACATAAATACAATTTAATAAAGCATAGGATAAAACAACATAAATACAATTTAATAAAGCATATGACAAAACAACATAAATACAATTTAATAAAGCATAGGTTAAAACAACATAAATACAATTTTATGAAACATAGGATAAACAACATAAATACAATTTAATAAAGCATAGGACAAATCAACATAAATACAATTTAATAAAGCATAGGATAAAACAACATAAATACAATTTAATGAAACATAGGATAAACAACATAAATACAATTTAATAAAGCATAGGACAAAACAACATAAATACAATTTAATAAAGCATATGTTAAAACAACATAAATACAATTTAATAAAGCATAAGATAAAACAACATGAATATAATTTAGTAAAGCATAAGATAAAACAACATGAATACAATTTAATAAAGCATAGGTTAAAACAACATAAATACAATTTAAGAAAGCATAGGATAAAACTACATAAATACATTTTAATAAAGCATAGGATAAAACAACATAAATGCAATTTAATAAAGCATAGGTTAAAACAACATAAATACAATTTAATAAAGCATCGGACAAAACAACATAAATACAATTTAATAAAGCATAGGATAAAACAACATAAATACAATTTATAAAGCATAGTATAAAACAACATAAATACAATTTAATAAAGCATAGGATAAAACAACATGAATACAATTTAATAAAGCATAGGATAAAATAACATGAATACAATTTAATAAAGCATAGGCTAAAACTACATAAATACAATTTAATAAAGCATAGGATAAAACAACATAAATACAATTTAATAAAGCATAGGTTAAAACAACATAAATACAATTTAATAAAGCATAGGATAAAACAACATAAATACAATTTAATAAAGCATAGGACAAAACAACATAAATACAATTTAATAAAGCATAAGATAAAACAACATGAATATAATTTAGTAAAGCATAAGATAAAACAACATGAATACAATTTAATAAAGCATAGGTTAAAACAACATAAATACAATTTAATAAAGCATAGGATAAAACAAATTAAATACAATTTAATAAAGCATAGGATAAAACAACATAAATTCAATTTAATAAAGCATAGGATAAAACAACATAAATAAAATTTAATAAAGCATAGGATAAAACAACATAAATACAATTTAATAAAGCATAAGATAAAACAACATGAATACAATTTAATAAAGCATAGGTTAAAACAACATAAATACAATTTAATAAAGCATAGGATAAAACAACTTAAATACAATTTAATAAAGCATAGGTTAAAACAACATAAATACAATTTAATAAAGCATAGGATAAAACAACTTAAATACAATTTAATAAAGCATAGGATAAAACCACAGAAATAAAATTTAATAAAGCATAGGATAAAACAACATAAATACAATTTATTAAAGCATATTATAAAACAACATAAATACAATTTAATAAAACATAGGATAAAACAACATGAATACAATTTAATAAAGCATAGGGTAAAACAACATAAATACAATTTAATAAAGCATAGGATAAAACAACATAAATACAATTTAATAAAGCATAGGATAAAACAACATAAATACAATTTAATAAAGCATAGGATAAAACAACATAAATAAAATTTAATAAAGCATAGGTTAAAACAACATAAATACAATTTAATAAAGCATAGGACAAAACAACATAAATACAATTTAATAAAGCATAGTTTAAAACAACATGAATACAATTTAATAAAGCATAGGATAAAACCACAGAAATAAAATTTAATAAAGCATAGGATAAAACAACATAAATACAATTTATTAAAGCATATTATAAAACAACATAAATACAATTTAATGAAACATATAAATACAATTTATTAAAGCATATTATAAAACAACATAAATACAATTTAATGAAACATAGGATAAACAACATAAATACAATTTAATAAAGCATAGGACAAAACAACATAAATACAATTTAATAAAGCATATGTTAAAACAACATAAATACAATTTAATAAAGCATAGTTTAAAACAACATAAATACAATTTAATAAAGCATAGTTTAAAACAACATAAATACAATTTAATAAAGCATAGTTTAAAACAACATAAATACAATTTAATAAAGCATAGTTTAAAACAACATAAATACAATTTAATAAGGCATAGTTTAAAACAACATAAATACAATTTAATAAAGCATAGGATAAAACAACATAAATACAATTTAATAAAGCATATGACAAAACAACATAAATACAATTTAATAAAGCATAGGTTAAAACAACATAAATACAATTTAATGAAACATAGGATAAACAACATAAATACAATTTAATAAAGCATAGGACAAATCAACATAAATACAATTTAATAAAGCATAGGATAAAACAACATAAATACAATTTAATGAAACATAGGATAAACAACATAAATACAATTTAATAAAGCATAGGACAAAACAACATAAATACAATTTAATAAAGCATATGTTAAAACAACATAAATACAATTTAACAAAGCATAAGATAAAACAACATGAATATAATTTAGTAAAGCATAAGATAAAACAACATGAATACAATTTAATAAAGCATAGGTTAAAACAACATAAATACAATTTAAGAAAGCATAGGATAAAACTACATAAATACATTTTAATAAAGCATAGGATAAAACAACATAAATGCAATTTAATAAAGCATAGGTTAAAACAACATAAATACAATTTAATAAAGCATCGGACAAAACAACATAAATACAATTTAATAAAGCATAGGATAAAACAACATAAATACAATTTATAAAGCATAGGATAAAACAACATAAATACAATTTAATAAAGCATAGGATAAAACAACATGAATACAATTTAATAAAGCATAGGATAAAACAACATAAATACAATTTAATAAAGCATAGGATAAAACAACATAAATACAATTTAATAAAGCATAGGATAAAACAACATAAATAAAATTTAATAAAGCATAGGATAAAACAACATAAATACAATTTAATAAAACATAGGATAAAACAACATGAATACAATTTAATAAAGCATAGGATAAAACAACATAAATACAATTTAATAAAGCATAGGATAAAACAACATAAATACAATTTAATAAAGCATAGGATAAAACAACATAAATACAATTTAATAAAGCATAGGTTAAAACAACATAAATACAATTTAATAAAGCATAGGACAAAACAACATAAATACAATTTAATAAAGCATAGTTTAAAACAACATGAATACAATTTAATAAAGCATAGGATAAAACCACAGAAATAAAATTTAATAAAGCATAGAATAAAACAACATAAATACAATTTATTAAAGCATATTATAAAACAACATAAATACAATTTAATGAAACATAGGATAAACAACATAAATACAATTTAATAAAGCATAGGACAAAACAACATAAATACAATTTAATAAAGCATATGTTAAAACAACATAAATACAATTTAATAAAGCATAGTTTAAAACAACATAAATACAATTTAATAAAGCATAGTTTAAAACAACATAAATACAATTTAATAAAGCATAGTTTAAAACAACATAAATACAATTTAATAAAGCATAGTTTAAAACAACATAAATACAATTTAATAAGGCATACTTTAAAACAACATAAATACAATTTAATAAAGCATAGGATAAAACAACATAAATACAATTTAATAAAGCATATGACAAAACAACATAAATACAATTTAATAAAGCATAGGTTAAAACAACATAAATACAATTTAATGAAACATAGGATAAACAACATAAATACAATTTAATAAAGCATAGGACAAATCAACATAAATACAATTTAATAAAGCATAGGATAAAACAACATAAATACAATTTAATGAAACATAGGATAAACCACATAAATACAATTTAATAAAGCACAGGATAAAACAACATAAATACAATTTAATAAAGCATAGGATAAAACAACATAAATACAATTTAATAAAGCATAGGATAAAACAACATAAATACAATTTAATGAAGCATAGGATAAAACAACATAAATACAATTTAATAAAGCATACGTTAAAACAACATAAATACAATTAAATAAAGCATAGGATAAAACAACATAAATACAATTTAATAAAGCATAGGATAAAACAACATAAATACAATTTAATAAAGCATAGGATAAAACAACATGAATACAATTTAATAAAGCATAGGATAAAACAACATAAATACAATTTAAGAAAAGCATAGGATAAAACAACATAAATACAATTTAATAAAGCATAGGATAAAACAACATAAATACAATTTAATAAAGCATAGGATAAAACAACATAAATAAAATTTAATAAAGCATAGGTTAAAACAACTTAAATACAATTTAATAAAGCATAGAACAAAACAACATAAATACAATTTAATAAAGCATAGTTTAAAACAACATGAATACAATTTAATAAAGCATAGGTTAAAACAACATAAATACAATTTAATAAAGCATAGGATAAAACCACAGAAATAAAATTTAATAAAGCATAGGATAAAACAACATAAATACAATTTATTAAAGCATATTATAAAACAACATAAATACAATTTAATAAAACATAGGATAAAACAACATAAATACAATTTAATAAAGCATAGTTTAAAACAACATAAATACAATTTAATAAAGCATAGTTTAAAACAACATAAATACAATTTAATAAGGCATAGTTTAAAACAACATAAATACAATTTAATAAAGCATAGGATAAAACAACATAAATACAATTTAATAAAGCATATGACAAAACAACATAAATACAATTTAATAAAGCATAGGTTAAAACAACATAAATACAATTTTATGAAACATAGGATAAACAACATAAATACAATTTAATAAAGCATAGGACAAATCAACATAAATACAATTTAATAAAGCATAGGATAAAACAACATAAATACAATTTAATGAAACATAGGATAAACAACATAAATACAATTTAATAAAGCATAGGACAAAACAACATAAATACAATTTAATAAAGCATATGTTAAAACAACATAAATACAATTTAATAAAGCATAAGATAAAACAACATGAATATAATTTAGTAAAGCATAAGATAAAACAACATGAATACAATTTAATAAAGCATAGGTTAAAACAACATAAATACAATTTAAGAAAGCATAGGATAAAACTACATAAATACATTTTAATAAAGCATAGGATAAAACAACATAAATGCAATTTAATAAAGCATAGGTTAAAACAACATAAATACAATTTAATAAAGCATCGGACAAAACAACATAAATACAATTTAATAAAGCATAGGATAAAACAACATAAATACAATTTATAAAGCATAGTATAAAACAACATAAATACAATTTAATAAAGCATAGGATAAAACAACATGAATACAATTTAATAAAGCATAGGATAAAATAACATGAATACAATTTAATAAAGCATAGGCTAAAACTACATAAATACAATTTAATAAAGCATAGGATAAAACAACATAAATACAATTTAATAAAGCATAGGTTAAAACAACATAAATACAATTTAATAAAGCATAGGATAAAACAACATGAATACAATTTAATAAAGCATAGGACAAAACAACATAAATACAATTTAATAAAGCATAAGATAAAACAACATGAATATAATTTAGTAAAGCATAAGATAAAACAACATGAATACAATTTAATAAAGCATAGGTTAAAACAACATAAATACAATTTAATAAAGCATAGGATAAAACAAATTAAATACAATTTAATAAAGCATAGGATAAAACAACATAAATTCAATTTAATAAAGCATAGGATAAAACAACATAAATAAAATTTAATAAAGCATAGGATAAAACAACATAAATACAATTTAATAAAGCATAAGATAAAACAACATGAATACAATTTAATAAAGCATAGGTTAAAACAACATAAATACAATTTAATAAAGCATAGGATAAAACAACTTAAATACAATTTAATAAAGCATAGGTTAAAACAACATAAATACAATTTAATAAAGCATAGGATAAAACAACTTAAATACAATTTAATAAAGCATAGGATAAAACCACAGAAATAAAATTTAATAAAGCATAGGATAAAACAACATAAATACAATTTATTAAAGCATATTATAAAACAACATAAATACAATTTAATAAAACATAGGATAAAACAACATGAATACAATTTAATAAAGCATAGGGTAAAACAACATAAATACAATTTAATAAAGCATAGGATAAAACAACATAAATACAATTTAATAAAGCATAGGATAAAACAACATAAATACAATTTAATAAAGCATAGGATAAAACAACATAAATAAAATTTAATAAAGCATAGGTTAAAACAACATAAATACAATTTAATAAAGCATAGGACAAAACAACATAAATACAATTTAATAAAGCATAGTTTAAAACAACATGAATACAATTTAATAAAGCATAGGATAAAACCACAGAAATAAAATTTAATAAAGCATAGGATAAAACAACATAAATACAATTTATTAAAGCATATTATAAAACAACATAAATACAATTTAATGAAACATAGGATAAACAACATAAATACAATTTAATAAAGCATAGGACAAAACAACATAAATACAATTTAATAAAGCATATGTTAAAACAACATAAATACAATTTAATAAAGCATAGTTTAAAACAACATAAATACAATTTAATAAAGCATAGTTTAAAACAACATAAATACAATTTAATAAAGCATAGTTTAAAACAACATAAATACAATTTAATAAAGCATAGTTTAAAACAACATAAATACAATTTAATAAGGCATAGTTTAAAACAACATAAATACAATTTAATAAAGCATAGGATAAAACAACATAAATACAATTTAATAAAGCATATGACAAAACAACATAAATACAATTTAATAAAGCATAGGTTAAAACAACATAAATACAATTTAATGAAACATAGGATAAACAACATAAATACAATTTAATAAAGCATAGGACAAATCAACATAAATACAATTTAATAAAGCATAGGATAAAACAACATAAATACAATTTAATGAAACATAGGATAAACAACATAAATACAATTTAATAAAGCATAGGACAAAACAACATAAATACAATTTAATAAAGCATATGTTAAAACAACATAAATACAATTTAACAAAGCATAAGATAAAACAACATGAATATAATTTAGTAAAGCATAAGATAAAACAACATGAATACAATTTAATAAAGCATAGGTTAAAACAACATAAATACAATTTAAGAAAGCATAGGATAAAACTACATAAATACGTTTTAATAAAGCATAGGATAAAACAACATAAATGCAATTTAATAAAGCATAGGTTAAAACAACATAAATACAATTTAATAAAGCATCGGACAAAACAACATAAATACAATTTAATAAAGCATAGGATAAAACAACATAAATACAATTTATAAAGCATAGGATAAAACAACATAAATACAATTTAATAAAGCATAGGATAAAACAACATGAATACAATTTAATAAAGCATAGGATAAAACAACATAAATACAATTTAATAAAGCATAGGATAAAACAACATAAATACAATTTAATAAAGCATAGGATAAAACAACATAAATAAAATTTAATAAAGCATAGGATAAAACAACATAAATACAATTTAATAAAACATAGGATAAAACAACATGAATACAATTTAATAAAGCATAGGATAAAACAACATAAATACAATTTAATAAAGCATAGGATAAAACAACATAAATACAATTTAATAAAGCATAGGATAAAACAACATAAATACAATTTAATAAAGCATAGGTTAAAACAACATAAATACAATTTAATAAAGCATAGGACAAAACAACATAAATACAATTTAATAAAGCATAGTTTAAAACAACATGAATACAATTTAATAAAGCATAGGATAAAACCACAGAAATAAAATTTAATAAAGCATAGAATAAAACAACATAAATACAATTTATTAAAGCATATTATAAAACAACATAAATACAATTTAATGAAACATAGGATAAACAACATAAATACAATTTAATAAAGCATAGGACAAAACAACATAAATACAATTTAATAAAGCATATGTTAAAACAACATAAATACAATTTAATAAAGCATAGTTTAAAACAACATAAATACAATTTAATAAAGCATAGTTTAAAACAACATAAATACAATTTAATAAAGCATAGTTTAAAACAACATAAATACAATTTAATAAAGCATAGTTTAAAACAACATAAATACAATTTAATAAGGCATACTTTAAAACAACATAAATACAATTTAATAAAGCATAGGATAAAACAACATAAATACAATTTAATAAAGCATATGACAAAACAACATAAATACAATTTAATAAAGCATAGGTTAAAACAACATAAATACAATTTAATGAAACATAGGATAAACAACATAAATACAATTTAATAAAGCATAGGACAAATCAACATAAATACAATTTAATAAAGCATAGGATAAAACAACATAAATACAATTTAATGAAACATAGGATAAACCACATAAATACAATTTAATAAAGCACAGGATAAAACAACATAAATACAATTTAATAAAGCATAGGATAAAACAACATAAATACAATTTAATAAAGCATAGGATAAAACAACATAAATACAATTTAATGAAGCATAGGATAAAACAACATAAATACAATTTAATAAAGCATACGTTAAAACAACATAAATACAATTAAATAAAGCATAGGATAAAACAACATAAATACAATTTAATAAAGCATAGGATAAAACAACATAAATACAATTTAATAAAGCATAGGATAAAACAACATGAATACAATTTAATAAAGCATAGGATAAAACAACATAAATACAATTTAAGAAAAGCATAGGATAAAACAACATAAATACAATTTAATAAAGCATAGGATAAAACAACATAAATACAATTTAATAAAGCATAGGATAAAACAACATAAATAAAATTTAATAAAGCATAGGTTAAAACAACTTAAATACAATTTAATAAAGCATAGAACAAAACAACATAAATACAATTTAATAAAGCATAGTTTAAAACAACATGAATACAATTTAATAAAGCATAGGATAAAACCACAGAAATAAAATTTAATAAAGCATAGGATAAAACCACATAAATACAATTTAATAAAGCATAGTTTAAAACAACATAAATACAATTTAATAAAGCATAGTTTAAAACAACATAAATACAATTTAATAAAGCATAGGATAAAACAACATAAATACAATTTAATAAAGCATATGACAAAACAACATAAATACAATTTAATAAAGCATAGGTTAAAACAACATAAATACAATTTAATGAAACATAGGATAAACAAAATATATACAATTTAATAAAGCATAGGACAAATCCACATAAATACAATTTAATAAAGCATAGGATAAAACAACATAAATACAATTTAATGAAGCATAGGATAAACAACATAAATACAATTTAATAAAGCATAGGACAAAACAACATAAATACAATTTAATAAAGCATATGTTAAAACAACATAAATACAATTTAATAAAGCATAAGATAAAACAACATGAATATAATTTAGTAAATCATAAGATAAAACAACATGAATACAATTTAATAAAGCATAGGTTAAAACAACATAAATACAATTTAAGAAAGCATAGGATAAAACTACATAAATACATTTTAATAAAGCATAGGATAAAACAACATAAATGCAATTTAATAAAGCATAGGTAAAAACAACATAAATACAATTTAATAAAGCATCGGACAAAACAACATAAATACAATTTAATAAAGCATAGGATAAAACAACATAAATACAATTTAATAAAGCATAGGATAAAACAACATAAATAAAATTTAATAAAGCATAGGTTAAAACAACATAAATACAATTTAATAAAGCATAGGATAAAACAACATAAATACAATTTAATAAAGCATAGGTTAAAACAACATAAATACAATTTAATAAAGCATAGGACAAAACAACATAAATACAATTTAATAAAGCATAGTTTAAAACAACATGAATACAATTTAATAAAGCATAGGATAAAACCACAGAAATAAAATTTAATAAAGCATAGGATAAAACAACATAAATACAATTTATTAAAGCATATTATAAAACAACATAAATACAATTTAATAAAACATAGGATAAAACAACATAAATACAATTTAATAAAGCATAGTTTAAAACAACATAAATACAATTTAATAAAGCATAGTTTAAAACAACATAAATACAATTTAATAAGGCATAGTTTAAAACAACATAAATACAATTTAATAAAGCATAGGATAAAACAACATAAATACAATTTAATAAAGCATATGACAAAACAACATAAATACAATTTAATAAAGCATAGGTTAAAACAACATAAATACAATTTTATGAAACATAGGATAAACAACATAAATACAATTTAATAAAGCATAGGACAAATCAACATAAATACAATTTAATAAAGCATAGGATAAAACAACATAAATACAATTTAATGAAACATAGGATAAACAACATAAATACAATTTAATAAAGCATAGGACAAAACAACATAAATACAATTTAATAAAGCATATGTTAAAACAACATAAATACAATTTAATAAAGCATAAGATAAAACAACATGAATATAATTTAGTAAAGCATAAGATAAAACAACATGAATACAATTTAATAAAGCATAGGTTAAAACAACATAAATACAATTTAAGAAAGCATAGGATAAAACTACATAAATACATTTTAATAAAGCATAGGATAAAACAACATAAATGCAATTTAATAAAGCATAGGTTAAAACAACATAAATACAATTTAATAAAGCATCGGACAAAACAACATAAATACAATTTAATAAAGCATAGGATAAAACAACATAAATACAATTTATAAAGCATAGTATAAAACAACATAAATACAATTTAATAAAGCATAGGATAAAACAACATGAATACAATTTAATAAAGCATAGGATAAAATAACATGAATACAATTTAATAAAGCATAGGCTAAAACTACATAAATACAATTTAATAAAGCATAGGATAAAACAACATAAATACAATTTAATAAAGCATAGGTTAAAACAACATAAATACAATTTAATAAAGCATAGGATAAAACAACATAAATACAATTTAATAAAGCATAGGACAAAACAACATAAATACAATTTAATAAAGCATAAGATAAAACAACATGAATATAATTTAGTAAAGCATAAGATAAAACAACATGAATACAATTTAATAAAGCATAGGTTAAAACAACATAAATACAATTTAATAAAGCATAGGATAAAACAAATTAAATACAATTTAATAAAGCATAGGATAAAACAACATAAATTCAATTTAATAAAGCATAGGATAAAACAACATAAATAAAATTTAATAAAGCATAGGATAAAACAACATAAATACAATTTAATAAAGCATAAGATAAAACAACATGAATACAATTTAATAAAGCATAGGTTAAAACAACATAAATACAATTTAATAAAGCATAGGATAAAACAACTTAAATACAATTTAATAAAGCATAGGTTAAAACAACATAAATACAATTTAATAAAGCATAGGATAAAACAACATAAATACAACTTAATAAAGCATAGGATAAAACAACATAAATAAAATTTAATAAAGCATAGGTTAAAACATCATAAATACAATTTAATAAAGCATAGGATAAAACCACAGAAATACAATTTAATAAAGCATAGGATAAAACAACATAAATACAATTTAATAAAGCATAGGACAAAACAACATGAATACAATTTCATAAAGCATAGGATAAAACAACATAAATACAATTTAATGAAACATAGGATAAACAACATAAATACAATTTAATAAAGCATAGGACAAAACAACATAAATACAATTTAATAAAGCATATGTTAAAACAACATAAATACAATTTAATAAAGCATAGGATAAAACAACATAAATACTTTTTAATAAAGCATAGGATAAAACCACATAAATACAATTTAATAAAGCATAGGATAAAACAACATAAATAAAATTTAATAAAGCATAGGTTAAAACAACATAAATACAATTTAATAAAGCTTAGGACAAAATAACATAAATACAATGTAATAAAGCATAGTTTAAAACAACATAAATACAATTTAATAAAGCATAGGATAAAACCACATAAATACAATTTAATAAAGCATAGGATAAAACAACATAAATAAAATGTAATAAAGCATAGGTTAAAACAACATAAATACAATTTAAGAAAGCATAGGATAAAACTACATAAATACATTTTAATAAAGCATAGGTTAAAACAACATAAATACAATTTAATAAAGCATCGGACAAAACAACATAAATACAATTTAATAAAGCATAGGATAAAACAACATAAATACAATTTAATAAAGCATAGGATAAAACAAGATAAATACAATTTAATAAAGCATAGGATAAAACAACATAAATAAAATTTATTAAAGCATAGGTTAAAACAACATAAATACAATTTATTAAAGCATCGGACAAAACAACATAAATACAATTTAATAAAGCATAGGATAAAACAACATAAATACAATTTATAAAGCATAGGATAAAACAACATAAATACAATTTAATAAAGCATAGGATAAAACAACATAAATACAATTTAATAAAGCACAGGATAAAACAACATAAATACAATTTAATAAAGCATGGGATAAAACAACATAAATACAATTTAATAAAGCATAGGATAAAACAACATAAATACAATTTAATAAAGCATAGGATAAAACAACATAAATACAATTTAATAAAGCATAGATTAAAACAACATAAATACAATTTAATAAAGCATAGGATAAAACAACATAAATTCAATTTAATAAAGCATAGGATAAAACAACATAAATACAATTTAATAAAGCACAGGATAAAACAACATAAATAAAATTTAATAAAGCATAGGATAAAACAACATAAATATAATTTAATAAAGCATAGGATAAAACAACGTAAATACAATTTAATAAAGCATAGGATAAAACAACATAAATAAAATTTAATAAAGCATAGGATAAAACAACATAAATACAATTTAATAAAGCATAGGATAAAACAACATAAATACAATTTAATAAAGCATAGGTTAAAACAAAATAAATACAATTTAATAAAGCATAGGATAAAACAACATAAATACAATTTAATAAAGCATAGGATAAAACAACATAAATAAAATTTAATAAAGCATAGGATAAAACAACATAAATACAATTTAATAAAAAGGATAAAACAACATGAATACAATTTAATAAAGCATAGGATAAAACAACATAAATACAATTTAATAAAGCATAGGATAAAACAACATAAATACAATTTAATAAAGCATAGGATAAAACAACATAAATACAATTTAATAAAGCATAGGATAAAACAACATAAATAAAATTTAATAAAGCATAGGTTAAAACAACATAAATACAATTTAATAAAGCATAGGACAAAACAACATAAATACAATTTAATAAAGCATAGTTTAAAACAACATGAATACAATTTAATAAAGCATAGGATAAAACCACAGAAATAAAATTTAATAAAGCATAGGATAAAACAACATAAATACAATTTATTAAAGCATATTATAAAACAACATAAATACAATGTAATAAAACATAGGATAAAACAACATGAATACAATTTAATAAAGCATAGGATAAAACAACATAAATACAATTTAATAAAGCATAGGATAAAACAACATAAATACAATTTAATAAAGCATAGGATAAAACAACATAAATACAATTTAATAAAGCATAGGATAAAACAACATAAATAAAATTTAATAAAGCATAGGTTAAAACAACATAAATACAATTTAATAAAGCATAGGACAAAACAACATAAATACAATTCAATAAAGCATAGTTTAAAACAACATGAATACAATTTAATAAAGCATAGGATAAAACCACAGAAATAAAATTTAATAAAGCATAGGATAAAACAACATAAATACAATTTATTAAAGCATATTATAAAACAACATAAATACAATTTAATGAAACATAGGATAAACAACATAAATACAATTTAATAAAGCATAGGACAAAACAACATAAATACAATTTAATAAAGCATATGTTAAAACAACATAAATACAATTTAATAAAGCATAGTTTAAAACAACATAAATACAATTTAATAAAGCATAGTTTAAAACAACATAAATACAATTTAATAAAGCATAGTTTAAAACAACATAAATACAATTTAATAAAGCATAGTTTAAAACAACATAAATACAATTTAATAAGACATAGTTTAAAACAACATAAATACAATTTAATAAAGCATAGGATAAAACAACATAAATACAATTTAATAAAGCATATGACAAAACAACATAAATACAATTTAATAAAGCATAGGTTAAAACAACATAAATACAATTTAATGAAACATAGGATAAACAACATAAATACAATTTAATAAAGCATAGGACAAATCAACATAAATACAATTTAATAAAGCATAGGATAAAACAACATAAATACAATTTAATGAAACATAGGATAAACAACATAAATACAATTTAATAAAGCATAGGACAAAACAACATAAATACAATTTAATAAAGCATATGTTAAAACAACATAAATACAATTTAATAAAGCATAAGATAAAACAACATGAATATAATTTAGTAAAGCATAAGATAAAACAACATGAATACAATTTAATAAAGCATAGGTTAAAACAACATAAATACAATTTAAGAAAGCATAGGATAAAACTACATAAATACATTTTAATAAAGCATAGGATAAAACAACATAAATGCAATTTAATAAAGCATAGGTTAAAACAACATAAATACAATTTAATAAAGCATCGGACAAAACAACATAAATACAATTTAATAAAGCATAGGATAAAACAACATAAATACAATTTATAAAGCATAGGATAAAACAACATAAATACAATTTAATAAAGCATAGGATAAAACAACATGAATACAATTTAATAAAGCATAGGATAAAACAACATAAATACAATTTAATAAAGCATAGGATAAAACAACATAAATACAATTTAATAAATCATAGGATAAAACAACATAAATAAAATTTAATAAAGCATAGGATAAAACAACATAAATACAATTTAATAAAACATAAGATAAAACAACATGAATACAATTTAATAAAGCATAGGATAAAACAACATAAATACAATTTAATAAAGCATAGGATAAAACAACATAAATACAATTTAATAAAGCATAGGATAAAACAACATAAATACAATTTAATAAAGCATAGGATAAAACAACATAAATACAATTTAATAAAGCATAGGATAAAACAACATAAATAAAATTTAATAAAGCATAGGTTAAAACAACATAAATACAATTTAATAAAGCATAGGACAAAACAACATAAATACAATTTAATAAAGCATAGTTTAAAACAACATGAATACAATTTAATAAAGCATAGGATAAAACCACAGAAATAAAATTTAATAAAGCATAGAATAAAACAACATAAATACAATTTATTAAAGCATATTATAAAACAACATAAATACAATTTAATGAAACATAGGATAAACAACATAAATACAATTTAATAAAGCATAGGACAAAACAACATAAATACAATTTAATAAAGCATATGTTAAAACAACATAAATACAATTTAATAAAGCATAGTTTAAAACAACATAAATACAATTTAATAAAGCATAGTTTAAAACAACATAAATACAATTTAATAAAGCATAGTTTAAAACAACATAAATACAATTTAATAAAGCATAGTTTAAAACAACATAAATACAATTTAATAAGGCATACTTTAAAACAACATAAATACAATTTAATAAAGCATAGGATAAAACAACATAAATACAATTTAATAAAGCATATGACAAAACAACATATATACAATTTAATAAAGCATAGGTTAAAACAACATAAATACAATTTAATGAAACATAGGATAAACAACATAAATACAATTTAATAAAGCATAGGACAAATCAACATAAATACAATTTAATAAAGCATAGGATAAAACAACATAAATACAATTTAATGAAACATAGGATAAACCACATAAATACAATTTAATAAAGCACAGGATAAAACAACATAAATACAATTTAATAAAGCATAGGATAAAACAACATAAATACAATTTAATAAAGCATAGGATAAAACAACATAAATACAATTTAATGAAGCATAGGATAAAACAACATAAATACAATTTAATAAAGCATACGTTAAAACAACATAAATACAATTAAATAAAGCATAGGATAAAACAACATAAATACAATTTAATAAAGCATAGGATAAAACAACATAAATACAATTTAATAAAGCATAGGATAAAACAACATGAATACAATTTAATAAAGCATAGGATAAAACAACATAAATACAATTTAAGAAAAGCATAGGATAAAACAACATGAATACAATTTAATAAAGCATAGGATAAAACAACATAAATACAATTTAATAAAGCATAGGATAAAACAACATAAATACAATTTAATAAAGCATAGGATAAAACAACATAAATAAAATTTAATAAAGCATAGGATAAAACAACATAAATACAATTTAATAAAACATAGGATAAAACAACATGAATACAATTTAATAAAGCATAGGATAAAACAACATAAATACAATTTAATAAAGCATAGGATAAAACAACATAAATACAATTTAATAAAGCATAGGATAAAACAACATAAATACAATTTAATAAAGCATAGGATAAAACAACATAAATACAATTTAATAAAGCATAGGATAAAACAACATAAATAAAATTTAATAAAGCATAGGTTAAAACAACATAAATACAATTTAATAAAGCATAGGACAAAACAACATAAATACAATTTAATAAAGCATAGTTTAAAACAACATGAATACAATTTAATAAAGCATAGGATAAAACAACATAAATACAATTTAATGAAGCATAGGATAAAACAACATAAATACAATTTAATAAAGCATACGTTAAAACAACATAAATACAATTAAATAAAGCATAGGATAAAACAACATAAATACAATTTAATAAAGCATAGGATAAAACAACATAAATACAATTTAATAAAGCATAGGATAAAACAACATGAATACAATTTAATAAAGCATAGGATAAAACAACATAAATACAATTTAAGAAAAGCATAGGATAAAACAACATAAATACAATTTAATAAAGCATAGGATATAACAACATAAATACAATTTAATAAAGCATAGGATAAAACAACATAAATAAAATTTAATAAAGCATAGGTTAAAACAACTTAATTACAATTTAATAAAGCGTAGAACAAAACAACATAAATACAATTTAATAAAGCATAGTTTAAAACAACATGAATACAATTTAATAAAGCATAGGATAAAACCACAGAAATAAAATTTAATAAAGCATAGGATAAAACAACATAAATACAATTTAATAAAGCATAGGACAAAACAACATAAATACAATTTATTAAAGCATAGGATAAAACAACATAAATATAATTTAATGAAACATAGGATAAACAACATAAATACAATTTAATAAAGCATAGGACAAAACAACATAAATACGATTTAATAAAACATATGTTAAAACGACATAAATACAATTTAATAAAGCATAGTTTAAAACAACATAAATACAATTTAATAAAGCATAGGATAAAACAACATAAATACAATTTAATGAAAAATAGGATAAACAACATAAATACAATTTAATAAAGCATAGGACAAAACAACATAAATACAATTTAATAAAGCATATGTTAAAACAACATAAATACAATTAAATAAAGCGTAGGATAAAACAACATAAATAAAATTTAATAAAGCATAGGTTAAAACAACTTAAATACAATTTAATAAAGCATAGAACAAAACAACATAAATACAATTTAATAAAGCATAGTTTAAAACAACATGAATACAATTTAATAAAGCATAGGATAAAACCACAGAAATAAAATTTAATAAAGCATAGGATAAAACAACATAAATACAATTTAATAAAGCATAGGACAAAACAACATAAATACAATTTATTAAAGCATAGGATAAAACAACATAAATATAATTTAATGAAACATAGGATAAACAACATAAATACAATTTAATAAAGCATAGGACAAAACAACATAAATACAATTTAATAAAACATATGTTAAAACGACATAAATACAATTTAATAAAGCATAGTTTAAAACAACATAAATACAATTTAATAAAGCATAGGATAAAACAACATAAATACAATTTAATGAAAAATAGGATAAACAACATAAATACAATTTAATAAAGCATAGGATAAAACAACATAAATAAAATTTAATAAAGCATAGGTTAAAACAACTTAAATACAATTTAATAAAGCATAGAACAAAACAACATAAATACAATTTAATAAAGCATAGTTTAAAACAACATGAATACAATTTAATAAAGCATAGGATAAAACCACAGAAATAAAATTTAATAAAGCATAGGATAAAACAACATAAATACAATTTAATAAAGCATAGGACAAAACAACATAAATACAATTTATTAAAGCATAGGATAAAACAACATAAATATAATTTAATGAAACATAGGATAAACAACATAAATACAATTTAATAAAGCATAGGACAAAACAACATAAATACAATTTAATAAAACATATGTTAAAACGACATAAATACAATTTAATAAAGCATAGTTTAAAACAACATGAATACAATTTAATAAAGCATAGGATAAAACCACAGAAATAAAATTTAATAAAGCATAGGATAAAACAACATAAAAACAATTTAATAAAGCATAGGACAAAACAACATAAATACAATTTATTAAAGCATAGGATAAAACAACATAAATATAATTTAATGAAACATAGGATAAACAACATAAATACAATTTAATAAAGCATAGGACAAAACAACATAAATACGATTTAATAAAACATATGTTAAAACGACATAAATACAATTTAATAAAGCATAGTTTAAAACAACATAAATACAATTTAATAAAGCATAGGATAAAACAACATAAATACAATTTAATGAAAAATAGGATAAACAACATAAATACAATTTAATAAAGCATAGGACAAAACAACATAAATACAATTTAATAAAGCATATGTTAAAACAACATAAATACAATTAAATAAAGCATAGGATAAAACAACATAAATACAATTTAAGAAAAGCATAGGATAAAACAACATAAATACAATTTAATAAAGCATAGGATAAAACAACATAAATACAATTTAATAAAGCGTAGGATAAAACAACATAAATAAAATTTAATAAAGCATAGGTTAAAACAACTTAAATACAATTTAATAAAGCATAGAACAAAACAACATAAATACAATTTAATAAAGCATAGTTTAAAACAACATGAATACAATTTAATAAAGCATAGGATAAAACCACAGAAATAAAATTTAATAAAGCATAGGATAAAACAACATAAATACAATTTAATAAAGCATAGGACAAAACAACATAAATACAATTTATTAAAGCATAGGATAAAACAACATAAATATAATTTAATGAAACATAGGATAAACAACATAAATACAATTTAATAAAGCATAGGACAAAACAACATAAATACAATTTAATAAAACATATGTTAAAACGACATAAATACAATTTAATAAAGCATAGTTTAAAACAACATAAATACAATTTAATAAAGCATAGGATAAAACAACATAAATACAATTTAATGAAAAATAGGATAAACAACATAAATACAATTTAATAAAGCATAGGATAAAACAACATAAATAAAATTTAATAAAGCATAGGTTAAAACAACTTAAATACAATTTAATAAAGCATAGAACAAAACAACATAAATACAATTTAATAAAGCATAGTTTAAAACAACATGAATACAATTTAATAAAGCATAGGATAAAACCACAGAAATAAAATTTAATAAAGCATAGGATAAAACAACATAAATACAATTTAATAAAGCATAGGACAAAACAACATAAATACAATTTATTAAAGCATAGGATAAAACAACATAAATATAATTTAATGAAACATAGGATAAACAACATAAATACAATTTAATAAAGCATAGGACAAAACAACATAAATACAATTTAATAAAACATATGTTAAAACGACATAAATACAATTTAATAAAGCATAGTTTAAAACAACATGAATACAATTTAATAAAGCATAGGATAAAACCACAGAAATAAAATTTAATAAAGCATAGGATAAAACAACATAAATACAATTTAATAAAGCATAGGACAAAACAACATAAATACAATTTATTAAAGCATAGGATAAAACAACATAAATATAATTTAATGAAACATAGGATAAACAACATAAATACAATTTAATAAAGCATAGGACAAAACAACATAAATACGATTTAATAAAACATATGTTAAAACGACATAAATACAATTTAATAAAGCATAGTTTAAAACAACATAAATACAATTTAATAAAGCATAGGATAAAACAACATAAATACAATTTAATGAAAAATAGGATAAACAACATAAATACAATTTAATAAAGCATAGGATAAAACAACATAAATAAAATTTAATAAAGCATAGGTTAAAACAACTTAAATACAATTTAATAAAGCATAGAACAAAACAACATAAATACAATTTAATAAAGCATAGTTTAAAACAACATGAATACAATTTAATAAAGCATAGGATAAAACCACAGAAATAAAATTTAATAAAGCATAGGATAAAACAACATAAATACAATTTAATAAAGCATAGGACAAAACAACATAAATACAATTTATTAAAGCATAGGATAAAACAACATAAATATAATTTAATGAAACATAGGATAAACAACATAAATACAATTTAATAAAGCATAGGACAAAACAACATAAATACAATTTAATAAAACATATGTTAAAACGACATAAATACAATTTAATAAAGCATAGTTTAAAACAACATGAATACAATTTAATAAAGCATAGGATAAAACCACAGAAATAAAATTTAATAAAGCATAGGATAAAACAACATAAATACAATTTAATAAAGCATAGGACAAAACAACATAAATACAATTTATTAAAGCATAGGATAAAACAACATAAATATAATTTAATGAAACATAGGATAAACAACATAAATACAATTTAATAAAGCATAGGACAAAACAACATAAATACGATTTAATAAAACATATGTTAAAACGACATAAATACAATTTAATAAAGCATAGTTTAAAACAACATAAATACAATTTAATAAAGCATAGGATAAAACAACATAAATACAATTTAATGAAAAATAGGATAAACAACATAAATACAATTTAATAAAGCATAGGACAAAACAACATAAATACAATTTAATAAAGCATATGTTAAAACAACATAAATACAATTAAATAAAGCATAGGATAAAACAACATAAATACAATTTAATAAAGCATAGGATAAAACAACATAAATAAAATTTAATAAAGCATAGGTTAAAACAACATAAATACAATTTAATAAAGCATAGGACAAAACAACATAAATACAATTTAATAAAGCATAGTTTAAAACAACATGAATACAATTTAATAAAGCATAGGATAAAACCACAGAAATAAAATTTAATAAAGCATAGAATAAAACAACATAAATACAATTTATTAAAGCATATTATAAAACAACATAAATACAATTTAATGAAACATAGGATAAACAACATAAATACAATTTAATAAAGCATAGGACAAAACAACATAAATACAATTTAATAAAGCATATGTTAAAACAACATAAATACAATTTAATAAAGCATAGTTTAAAACAACATAAATACAATTTAATAAAGCATAGTTTAAAACAACATAAATACAATTTAATAAAGCATAGTTTAAAACAACATAAATACAATTTAATAAAGCATAGTTTAAAACAACATAAATACAATTTAATAAGGCATACTTTAAAACAACATAAATACAATTTAATAAAGCATAGGATAAAACAACATAAATACAATTTAATAAAGCATATGACAAAACAACATATATACAATTTAATAAAGCATAGGTTAAAACAACATAAATACAATTTAATGAAACATAGGATAAACAACATAAATACAATTTAATAAAGCATAGGACAAATCAACATAAATACAATTTAATAAAGCATAGGATAAAACAACATAAATACAATTTAATGAAACATAGGATAAACCACATAAATACAATTTAATAAAGCACAGGATAAAACAACATAAATACAATTTAATAAAGCATAGGATAAAACAACATAAATACAATTTAATAAAGCATAGGATAAAACAACATAAATACAATTTAATGAAGCATAGGATAAAACAACATAAATACAATTTAATAAAGCATACGTTAAAACAACATAAATACAATTAAATAAAGCATAGGATAAAACAACATAAATACAATTTAATAAAGCATAGGATAAAACAACATAAATACAATTTAATAAAGCATAGGATAAAACAACATGAATACAATTTAATAAAGCATAGGATAAAACAACATAAATACAATTTAAGAAAAGCATAGGATAAAACAACATGAATACAATTTAATAAAGCATAGGATAAAACAACATAAATACAATTTAATAAAGCATAGGATAAAACAACATAAATACAATTTAATAAAGCATAGGATAAAACAACATAAATAAAATTTAATAAAGCATAGGATAAAACAACATAAATACAATTTAATAAAACATAGGATAAAACAACATGAATACAATTTAATAAAGCATAGGATAAAACAACATAAATACAATTTAATAAAGCATAGGATAAAACAACATAAATACAATTTAATAAAGCATAGGATAAAACAACATAAATACAATTTAATAAAGCATAGGATAAAACAACATAAATACAATTTAATAAAGCATAGGATAAAACAACATAAATAAAATTTAATAAAGCATAGGTTAAAACAACATAAATACAATTTAATAAAGCATAGGACAAAACAACATAAATACAATTTAATAAAGCATAGTTTAAAACAACATGAATACAATTTAATAAAGCATAGGATAAAACAACATAAATACAATTTAATGAAGCATAGGATAAAACAACATAAATACAATTTAATAAAGCATACGTTAAAACAACATAAATACAATTAAATAAAGCATAGGATAAAACAACATAAATACAATTTAATAAAGCATAGGATAAAACAACATAAATACAATTTAATGAAGCATAGGATAAAACAACATGAATACAATTTAATAAAGCATAGGATAAAACAACATAAATACAATTTAAGAAAAGCATAGGATAAAACAACATAAATACAATTTAATAAAGCATAGGACAAAACAACATAAATACAATTTAATAAAGCATATGTTAAAACAACATAAATACAATTAAATAAAGCATAGGATAAAACAACATAAATACAATTTAAGAAAAGCATAGGATAAAACAACATAAATACAATTTAATAAAGCATAGGATAAAACAACATAAATACAATTTAATAAAGCGTAGGATAAAACAACATAAATAAAATTTAATAAAGCATAGGTTAAAACAACTTAAATACAATTTAATAAAGCATAGAACAAAACAACATAAATACAATTTAATAAAGCATAGTTTAAAACAACATGAATACAATTTAATAAAGCATAGGATAAAACCACAGAAATAAAATTTAATAAAGCATAGGATAAAACAACATAAATACAATTTAATAAAGCATAGGACAAAACAACATAAATACAATTTATTAAAGCATAGGATAAAACAACATAAATATAATTTAATGAAACATAGGATAAACAACATAAATACAATTTAATAAAGCATAGGACAAAACAACATAAATACAATTTAATAAAACATATGTTAAAACGACATAAATACAATTTAATAAAGCATAGTTTAAAACAACATAAATACAATTTAATAAAGCATAGGATAAAACAACATAAATACAATTTAATGAAAAATAGGATAAACAACATAAATACAATTTAATAAAGCATAGGATAAAACAACATAAATAAAATTTAATAAAGCATAGGTTAAAACAACTTAAATACAATTTAATAAAGCATAGAACAAAACAACATAAATACAATTTAATAAAGCATAGTTTAAAACAACATGAATACAATTTAATAAAGCATAGGATAAAACCACAGAAATAAAATTTAATAAAGCATAGGATAAAACAACATAAATACAATTTAATAAAGCATAGGACAAAACAACATAAATACAATTTATTAAAGCATAGGATAAAACAACATAAATATAATTTAATGAAACATAGGATAAACAACATAAATACAATTTAATAAAGCATAGGACAAAACAACATAAATACAATTTAATAAAACATATGTTAAAACGACATAAATACAATTTAATAAAGCATAGTTTAAAACAACATGAATACAATTTAATAAAGCATAGGATAAAACCACAGAAATAAAATTTAATAAAGCATAGGATAAAACAACATAAATACAATTTAATAAAGCATAGGACAAAACAACATAAATACAATTTATTAAAGCATAGGATAAAACAACATAAATATAATTTAATGAAACATAGGATAAACAACATAAATACAATTTAATAAAGCATAGGACAAAACAACATAAATACGATTTAATAAAACATATGTTAAAACGACATAAATACAATTTAATAAAGCATAGTTTAAAACAACATAAATACAATTTAATAAAGCATAGGATAAAACAACATAAATACAATTTAATGAAAAATAGGATAAACAACATAAATACAATTTAATAAAGCATAGGATAAAACAACATAAATAAAATTTAATAAAGCATAGGTTAAAACAACTTAAATACAATTTAATAAAGCATAGAACAAAACAACATAAATACAATTTAATAAAGCATAGTTTAAAACAACATGAATACAATTTAATAAAGCATAGGATAAAACCACAGAAATAAAATTTAATAAAGCATAGGATAAAACAACATAAATACAATTTAATAAAGCATAGGACAAAACAACATAAATACAATTTATTAAAGCATAGGATAAAACAACATAAATATAATTTAATGAAACATAGGATAAACAACATAAATACAATTTAATAAAGCATAGGACAAAACAACATAAATACAATTTAATAAAACATATGTTAAAACGACATAAATACAATTTAATAAAGCATAGTTTAAAACAACATGAATACAATTTAATAAAGCATAGGATAAAACCACAGAAATAAAATTTAATAAAGCATAGGATAAAACAACATAAATACAATTTAATAAAGCATAGGACAAAACAACATAAATACAATTTATTAAAGCATAGGATAAAACAACATAAATATAATTTAATGAAACATAGGATAAACAACATAAATACAATTTAATAAAGCATAGGACAAAACAACATAAATACGATTTAATAAAACATATGTTAAAACGACATAAATACAATTTAATAAAGCATAGTTTAAAACAACATAAATACAATTTAATAAAGCATAGGATAAAACAACATAAATACAATTTAATGAAAAATAGGATAAACAACATAAATACAATTTAATAAAGCATAGGATAAAACAACATAAATAAAATTTAATAAAGCATAGGTTAAAACAACTTAAATACAATTTAATAAAGCATAGAACAAAACAACATAAATACAATTTAATAAAGCATAGTTTAAAACAACATGAATACAATTTAATAAAGCATAGGATAAAACCACAGAAATAAAATTTAATAAAGCATAGGATAAAACAACATAAATACAATTTAATAAAGCATAGGACAAAACAACATAAATACAATTTATTAAAGCATAGGATAAAACAACATAAATATAATTTAATGAAACATAGGATAAACAACATAAATACAATTTAATAAAGCATAGGACAAAACAACATAAATACAATTTAATAAAACATATGTTAAAACGACATAAATACAATTTAATAAAGCATAGTTTAAAACAACATGAATACAATTTAATAAAGCATAGGATAAAACCACAGAAATAAAATTTAATAAAGCATAGGATAAAACAACATAAATACAATTTAATAAAGCATAGGACAAAACAACATAAATACAATTTATTAAAGCATAGGATAAAACAACATAAATATAATTTAATGAAACATAGGATAAACAACATAAATACAATTTAATAAAGCATAGGACAAAACAACATAAATACGATTTAATAAAACATATGTTAAAACGACATAAATACAATTTAATAAAGCATAGTTTAAAACAACATAAATACAATTTAATAAAGCATAGGATAAAACAACATAAATACAATTTAATGAAAAATAGGATAAACAACATAAATACAATTTAATAAAGCATAGGACAAAACAACATAAATACAATTTAATAAAGCATATGTTAAAACAACATAAATACAATTAAATAAAGCATAGGATAAAACAACATAAATACAATTTAATAAAGCATAGGATAAAACAACATAAATAAAATTTAATAAAGCATAGGTTAAAACAACATAAATACAATTTAATAAAGCATAGGACAAAACAACATAAATACAATTTAATAAAGCATAGTTTAAAACAACATGAATACAATTTAATAAAGCATAGGATAAAACCACAGAAATAAAATTTAATAAAGCATAGAATAAAACAACATAAATACAATTTATTAAAGCATATTATAAAACAACATAAATACAATTTAATGAAACATAGGATAAACAACATAAATACAATTTAATAAAGCATAGGACAAAACAACATAAATACAATTTAATAAAGCATATGTTAAAACAACATAAATACAATTTAATAAAGCATAGTTTAAAACAACATAAATACAATTTAATAAAGCATAGTTTAAAACAACATAAATACAATTTAATAAAGCATAGTTTAAAACAACATAAATACAATTTAATAAAGCATAGTTTAAAACAACATAAATACAATTTAATAAGGCATACTTTAAAACAACATAAATACAATTTAATAAAGCATAGGATAAAACAACATAAATACAATTTAATAAAGCATATGACAAAACAACATATATACAATTTAATAAAGCATAGGTTAAAACAACATAAATACAATTTAATGAAACATAGGATAAACAACATAAATACAATTTAATAAAGCATAGGACAAATCAACATAAATACAATTTAATAAAGCATAGGATAAAACAACATAAATACAATTTAATGAAACATAGGATAAACCACATAAATACAATTTAATAAAGCACAGGATAAAACAACATAAATACAATTTAATAAAGCATAGGATAAAACAACATAAATACAATTTAATAAAGCATAGGATAAAACAACATAAATACAATTTAATGAAGCATAGGATAAAACAACATAAATACAATTTAATAAAGCATACGTTAAAACAACATAAATACAATTAAATAAAGCATAGGATAAAACAACATAAATACAATTTAATAAAGCATAGGATAAAACAACATAAATACAATTTAATAAAGCATAGGATAAAACAACATGAATACAATTTAATAAAGCATAGGATAAAACAACATAAATACAATTTAAGAAAAGCATAGGATAAAACAACATGAATACAATTTAATAAAGCATAGGATAAAACAACATAAATACAATTTAATAAAGCATAGGATAAAACAACATAAATACAATTTAATAAAGCATAGGATAAAACAACATAAATAAAATTTAATAAAGCATAGGATAAAACAACATAAATACAATTTAATAAAACATAGGATAAAACAACATGAATACAATTTAATAAAGCATAGGATAAAACAACATAAATACAATTTAATAAAGCATAGGATAAAACAACATAAATACAATTTAATAAAGCATAGGATAAAACAACATAAATACAATTTAATAAAGCATAGGATAAAACAACATAAATACAATTTAATAAAGCATAGGATAAAACAACATAAATAAAATTTAATAAAGCATAGGTTAAAACAACATAAATACAATTTAATAAAGCATAGGACAAAACAACATAAATACAATTTAATAAAGCATAGTTTAAAACAACATGAATACAATTTAATAAAGCATAGGATAAAACAACATAAATACAATTTAATGAAGCATAGGATAAAACAACATAAATACAATTTAATAAAGCATACGTTAAAACAACATAAATACAATTAAATAAAGCATAGGATAAAACAACATAAATACAATTTAATAAAGCATAGGATAAAACAACATAAATACAATTTAATAAAGCATAGGATAAAACAACATGAATACAATTTAATAAAGCATAGGATAAAACAACATAAATACAATTTAAGAAAAGCATAGGATAAAACAACATAAATACAATTTAATAAAGCATAGGATAAAACAACATAAATACAATTTAATGAAAAATAGGATAAACAACATAAATACAATTTAATAAAGCATAGGATAAAACAACATAAATAAAATTTAATAAAGCATAGGTTAAAACAACTTAAATACAATTTAATAAAGCATAGAACAAAACAACATAAATACAATTTAATAAAGCATAGTTTAAAACAACATGAATACAATTTAATAAAGCATAGGATAAAACCACAGAAATAAAATTTAATAAAGCATAGGATAAAACAACATAAATACAATTTAATAAAGCATAGGACAAAACAACATAAATACAATTTATTAAAGCATAGGATAAAACAACATAAATATAATTTAATGAAACATAGGATAAACAACATAAATACAATTTAATAAAGCATAGGACAAAACAACATAAATACAATTTAATAAAACATATGTTAAAACGACATAAATACAATTTAATAAAGCATAGTTTAAAACAACATGAATACAATTTAATAAAGCATAGGATAAAACCACAGAAATAAAATTTAATAAAGCATAGGATAAAACAACATAAATACAATTTAATAAAGCATAGGACAAAACAACATAAATACAATTTATTAAAGCATAGGATAAAACAACATAAATATAATTTAATGAAACATAGGATAAACAACATAAATACAATTTAATAAAGCATAGGACAAAACAACATAAATACGATTTAATAAAACATATGTTAAAACGACATAAATACAATTTAATAAAGCATAGTTTAAAACAACATAAATACAATTTAATAAAGCATAGGATAAAACAACATAAATACAATTTAATGAAAAATAGGATAAACAACATAAATACAATTTAATAAAGCATAGGACAAAACAACATAAATACAATTTAATAAAGCATATGTTAAAACAACATAAATACAATTAAATAAAGCATAGGATAAAACAACATAAATACAATTTAAGAAAAGCATAGGATAAAACAACATAAATACAATTTAATAAAGCATAGGATAAAACAACATAAATACAATTTAATAAAGCGTAGGATAAAACAACATAAATAAAATTTAATAAAGCATAGGTTAAAACAACTTAAATACAATTTAATAAAGCATAGAACAAAACAACATAAATACAATTTAATAAAGCATAGTTTAAAACAACATGAATACAATTTAATAAAGCATAGGATAAAACCACAGAAATAAAATTTAATAAAGCATAGGATAAAACAACATAAATACAATTTAATAAAGCATAGGACAAAACAACATAAATACAATTTATTAAAGCATAGGATAAAACAACATAAATATAATTTAATGAAACATAGGATAAACAACATAAATACAATTTAATAAAGCATAGGACAAAACAACATAAATACAATTTAATAAAACATATGTTAAAACGACATAAATACAATTTAATAAAGCATAGTTTAAAACAACATGAATACAATTTAATAAAGCATAGGATAAAACCACAGAAATAAAATTTAATAAAGCATAGGATAAAACAACATAAATACAATTTAATAAAGCATAGGACAAAACAACATAAATACAATTTATTAAAGCATAGGATAAAACAACATAAATATAATTTAATGAAACATAGGATAAACAACATAAATACAATTTAATAAAGCATAGGACAAAACAACATAAATACGATTTAATAAAACATATGTTAAAACGACATAAATACAATTTAATAAAGCATAGTTTAAAACAACATAAATACAATTTAATAAAGCATAGGATAAAACAACATAAATACAATTTAATGAAAAATAGGATAAACAACATAAATACAATTTAATAAAGCATAGGATAAAACAACATAAATAAAATTTAATAAAGCATAGGTTAAAACAACTTAAATACAATTTAATAAAGCATAGAACAAAACAACATAAATACAATTTAATAAAGCATAGTTTAAAACAACATGAATACAATTTAATAAAGCATAGGATAAAACCACAGAAATAAAATTTAATAAAGCATAGGATAAAACAACATAAATACAATTTAATAAAGCATAGGACAAAACAACATAAATACAATTTATTAAAGCATAGGATAAAACAACATAAATATAATTTAATGAAACATAGGATAAACAACATAAATACAATTTAATAAAGCATAGGACAAAACAACATAAATACAATTTAATAAAACATATGTTAAAACGACATAAATACAATTTAATAAAGCATAGTTTAAAACAACATGAATACAATTTAATAAAGCATAGGATAAAACCACAGAAATAAAATTTAATAAAGCATAGGATAAAACAACATAAATACAATTTAATAAAGCATAGGACAAAACAACATAAATACAATTTATTAAAGCATAGGATAAAACAACATAAATATAATTTAATGAAACATAGGATAAACAACATAAATACAATTTAATAAAGCATAGGACAAAACAACATAAATACGATTTAATAAAACATATGTTAAAACGACATAAATACAATTTAATAAAGCATAGTTTAAAACAACATAAATACAATTTAATAAAGCATAGGATAAAACAACATAAATACAATTTAATGAAAAATAGGATAAACAACATAAATACAATTTAATAAAGCATAGGACAAAACAACATAAATACAATTTAATAAAGCATATGTTAAAACAACATAAATACAATTAAATAAAGCATAGGATAAAACAACATAAATACAATTTAAGAAAAGCATAGGATAAAACAACATAAATACAATTTAATAAAGCATAGGATAAAACAACATAAATACAATTTAATAAAGCGTAGGATAAAACAACATAAATAAAATTTAATAAAGCATAGGTTAAAACAACTTAAATACAATTTAATAAAGCATAGAACAAAACAACATAAATACAATTTAATAAAGCATAGTTTAAAACAACATGAATACAATTTAATAAAGCATAGGATAAAACCACAGAAATAAAATTTAATAAAGCATAGGATAAAACAACATAAATACAATTTAATAAAGCATAGGACAAAACAACATAAATACAATTTATTAAAGCATAGGATAAAACAACATAAATATAATTTAATGAAACATAGGATAAACAACATAAATACAATTTAATAAAGCATAGGACAAAACAACATAAATACAATTTAATAAAACATATGTTAAAACGACATAAATACAATTTAATAAAGCATAGTTTAAAACAACATGAATACAATTTAATAAAGCATAGGATAAAACAACATAAATACAATTTAATGAAAAATAGGATAAACAACATAAATACAATTTAATAAAGCATAGGATAAAACAACATAAATAAAATTTAATAAAGCATAGGTTAAAACAACTTAAATACAATTTAATAAAGCATAGAACAAAACAACATAAATACAATTTAATAAAGCATAGTTTAAAACAACATGAATACAATTTAATAAAGCATAGGATAAAACCACAGAAATAAAATTTAATAAAGCATAGGATAAAACAACATAAATACAATTTAATAAAGCATAGGACAAAACAACATAAATACAATTTATTAAAGCATAGGATAAAACAACATAAATATAATTTAATGAAACATAGGATAAACAACATAAATACAATTTAATAAAGCATAGGACAAAACAACATAAATACAATTTAATAAAACATATGTTAAAACGACATAAATACAATTTAATAAAGCATAGTTTAAAACAACATGAATACAATTTAATAAAGCATAGGATAAAACCACAGAAATAAAATTTAATAAAGCATAGGATAAAACAACATAAATACAATTTAATAAAGCATAGGACAAAACAACATAAATACAATTTATTAAAGCATAGGATAAAACAACATAAATATAATTTAATGAAACATAGGATAAACAACATAAATACAATTTAATAAAGCATAGGACAAAACAACATAAATACGATTTAATAAAACATATGTTAAAACGACATAAATACAATTTAATAAAGCATAGTTTAAAACAACATAAATACAATTTAATAAAGCATAGGATAAAACAACATAAATACAATTTAATGAAAAATAGGATAAACAACATAAATACAATTTAATAAAGCATAGGACAAAACAACATAAATACAATTTAATAAAGCATATGTTAAAACAACATAAATACAATTAAATAAAGCATAGGATAAAACAACATAAATACAATTTAATAAAGCATAGGATAAAACAACATAAATACAATTTAATAAAGCATAGGATAAAACAACATGAATACAATTTAATAAAGCATAGGATAAAACAACATAAATACAATTTAAGAAAAGCATAGGATAAAACAACATAAATACAATTTAATAAAGCATAGGATAAAACAACATAAATACAATTTAATAAAGCATAGGATAAAACAACATAAATAAAATTTAATAAAGCATAGGTTAAAACAACTTAAATACAATTTAATAAAGCATAGAACAAAACAACATAAATACAATTTAATAAAGCATAGTTTAAAACAACATGAATACAATTTAATAAAGCATAGGATAAAACCACAGAAATAACATTTAATAAAGCATAGGATAAAACAACATGAATACAATTTAATAAAGCATAGGACAAAACAACATAAATACAATTTATTAAAGCATAGGATAAAACAACATAAATATAATTTAATGAAACATAGGATAAACAACATAAATACAATTTAATAAAGCATAGGACAAAACAACATAAATACAATTTAATAAAACATATGTTAAAACGACATAAATACAATTTAATAAAGCATAGTTTAAAACAACATAAATACAATTTAATAAAGCATAGGATAAAACAACATAAATACAATTTAATGAAAAATAGGATAAACAACATAAATACAATTTAATAAAGCATAGGATAAAACAACATAAATAAAATTTAATAAAGCATAGGTTAAAACAACTTAAATACAATTTAATAAAGCATAGAACAAAACAACATAAATACAATTTAATAAAGCATAGTTTAAAACAACATGAATACAATTTAATAAAGCATAGGATAAAACCACAGAAATAAAATTTAATAAAGCATAGGATAAAACAACATAAATACAATTTAATAAAGCATAGGACAAAACAACATAAATACAATTTATTAAAGCATAGGATAAAACAACATAAATATAATTTAATGAAACATAGGATAAACAACATAAATACAATTTAATAAAGCATAGGACAAAACAACATAAATACAATTTAATAAAACATATGTTAAAACGACATAAATACAATTTAATAAAGCATAGTTTAAAACAACATAAATACAATTTAATAAAGCATAGGATAAAACAACATAAATACAATTTAATGAAAAATAGGATAAACAACATAAATACAATTTAATAAAGCATAGGACAAAACAACATAAATACAATTTAATAAAGCATATGTTAAAACAACATAAATACAATTTAATAAAGCATAGTTTAAAACAACATAAATACAATTTAATAGAGCATAGTTTAAAACAACATAAATACAATTTAATAAAGCATAGTTTAAAACAACATAAATACAATTTAATAAAGCATAGTTTAAAACAACATAAATACAATTTAATAAAGCATAATTTAAAACAACATAAATACAATTTAATAAAGCATAGTTTAAAACAACATAAATACAATTTAATAAAGCATTAGATAAAACAACATGAATATAATTTAGTAAAGCATAAGATAAAACAACATAAATACAATTTAATAAAGCATAGGTTAAAACAACATAAATACAATTTAATGAAACATAGGATAAACAACATATATACAATTTAATAAAGCATAGGACAAATCCACATAAATACAATTTAATAAAGCATAGGATAAAACAACATAAATACAATTTAATGAAGCATAGGATAAACAACATAAATACAATTTAATAAAGCATAGGACAAAACAACATAAATACAATTTAATAAAGCATATGTTAAAACAACATAAATACAATTTAATAAAGCATAAGATAAAACAACATGAATATAATTTAGTAAATCATAAGATAAAACAACATGAATACAATTTAATAAAGCATAGGTTAAAACAACATAAATACAATTTAAGAAAGCATAGGATAAAACAACATAAATACATTTTAATAAAGCATAGGATAAAACAACATAAATGCAATTTAATAAAGCATAGGTAAAAACAACATAAATACAATTTAATAAAGCATCGGACAAAACAACATAAATACAATTTAATAAAGCATAGGATAAAACAACATAAATACAATTTATAAAGCATAGGATAAAACAACATAAATACAATTTAATAAAGCATAGGATAAAACAACATAAATACAATTTAATAAAGCATAGGATAAAACAACATAAATAAAATTTAATAAAGCATAGGTTAAAACAACATAAATACAATTTAATAAAGCATAGGATAAAACAACATAAATACAATTTAATAAAGCATAGGTTAAAACAACATAAATACAATTTAATAAAGCATAGGACAAAACAACATAAATACAATTTAATAAAGCATAGTTTAAAACAACATGAATACAATTTAATAAAGCATAGGATAAAACCACAGAAATAAAATTTAATAAAGCATAGGATAAAACAACATAAATACAATTTATTAAAGCATATTATAAAACAACATAAATACAATTTAATAAAACATAGGATAAAACAACATAAATACAATTTAATAAAGCATAGTTTAAAACAACATAAATACAATTTAATAAAGCATAGTTTAAAACAACATAAATACAATTTAATAAGGCATAGTTTAAAACAACATAAATACAATTTAATAAAGCATAGGATAAAACAACATAAATACAATTTAATAAAGCATATGACAAAACAACATAAATACAATTTAATAAAGCATAGGTTAAAACAACATAAATACAATTTTATGAAACATAGGATAAACAAAATAAATACAATTTAATAAAGCATAGGACAAATCAACATAAATACAATTTAATAAAGCATAGGATAAAACAACATAAATACAATTTAATGAAACATAGGATAAACAACATAAATACAATTTAATAAAGCATAGGACAAAACAACATAAATACAATTTAATAAAGCATATGTTAAAACAACATAAATACAATTTAATAAAGCATAAGATAAAACAACATGAATATAATTTAGTAAAGCATAAGATAAAACAACATGAATACAATTTAATAAAGCATAGGTTAAAACAACATAAATACAATTTAAGAAAGCATAGGATAAAACTACATAAATACATTTTAATAAAGCATAGGATAAAACAACATAAATACAATTTAATAAAGCATAGGTTAAAACAACATAAATACAATTTAATAAAGCATCGGACAAAACAACATAAATACAATTTAATAAAGCATAGGATAAAACAACATAAATACAATTTATAAAGCATAGTATAAAACAACATAAATACAATTTAATAAAGCATAGGATAAAACAACATGAATACAATTTAATAAAGCATAGGATAAAATAACATGAATACAATTTAATAAAGCATAGGCTAAAACTACATAAATACAATTTAATAAAGCATAGGATAAAACAACATAAATACAATTTAATAAAGCATAGGTTAAAACAACATAAATACAATTTAATAAAGCATAGGATAAAACAACATAAATACAATTTAATAAAGCATAGGACAAAACAACATAAATACAATTTAATAAAGCATAAGATAAAACAACATGAATATAATTTAGTAAAGCATAAGATAAAACAACATGAATACAATTTAATAAAGCATAGGTTAAAACAACATAAATACAATTTAATAAAGCATAGGATAAAACAAATTAAATACAATTTAATAAAGCATAGGATAAAACAACATAAATTCAATTTAATAAAGCATAGGATAAAACAACATAAATAAAATTTAATAAAGCATAGGATAAAACAACATAAATACAATTTAATAAAGCATAAGATAAAACAACATGAATACAATTTAATAAAGCATAGGTTAAAACAACATAAATACAATTTAATAAAGCATAGGATAAAACAACTTAAATACAATTTAATAAAGCATAGGTTAAAACAACATAAATACAATTTAATAAAGCATAGGATAAAACAACATAAATACAACTTAATAAAGCATAGGATAAAACAACATAAATAAAATTTAATAAAGCATAGGTTAAAACATCATAAATACAATTTAATAAAGCATAGGATAAAACCACAGAAATACAATTTAATAAAGCATAGGATAAAACAACATAAATACAATTTAATAAAGCATAGGACAAAACAACATGAATACAATTTCATAAAGCATAGGATAAAACAACATAAATACAATTTAATGAAACATAGGATAAACAACATAAATACAATTTAATAAAGCATAGGACAAAACAACATAAATACAATTTAATAAAGCATATGTTAAAACAACATAAATACAATTTAATAAAGCATAGGATAAAACAACATAAATACTTTTTAATAAAGCATAGGATAAAACCACATAAATACAATTTAATAAAGCATAGGATAAAACAACATAAATAAAATTTAATAAAGCATAGGTTAAAACAACATAAATACAATTTAATAAAGCGTAGGACAAAATAACATAAATACAATGTAATAAAGCATAGTTTAAAACAACATAAATACAATTTAATAAAGCATAGGATAAAACCACATAAATACAATTTAATAAAGCATAGGATAAAACAACATAAATAAAATTTAATAAAGCATAGGTTAAAACAACATAATTACAATTTAAGAAAGCATAGGATAAAACTACATAAATACATTTTAATAAAGCATAGGTTAAAACAACATAAATACAATTTAATAAAGCATCGGACAAAACAACATAAATACAATTTAATAAAGCATAGGATAAAACAACATAAATACAATTTAATAAAGCATAGGATAAAACAAGATAAATACAATTTAATAAAGCATAGGATAAAACAACATAAATAAAATTTATTAAAGCATAGGTTAAAACAACATAAATACAATTTATTAAAGCATCGGACAAAACAACATAAATACAATTAAATAAAGCATAGGATAAAACAACATAAATACAATTTATAAAGCATAGGATAAAACAACATAAATACAATTTAATAAAGCATAGGATAAAACAACATAAATACAATTTAATAAAGCACAGGATAAAACAACATAAATACAATTTAATAAAGCATAGGATAAAACAACATAAATACAATTTAATAAAGCATAGGATAAAACAACATAAATACAATTTAATAAAGCATAGGATAAAACAACATAAATACAATTTAATAAAGCATAGATTAAAACAACATAAATACAATTTAATAAAGCATAGGATAAAACAACATAAATTCAATTTAATAAAGCATAGGATAAAACAACATAAATACAATTTAATAAAGCACAGGATAAAACAACATAAATAAAATTTAATAAAGCATAGGATAAAACAACATAAATATAATTTAATAAAGCATAGGATAAAACAACGTAAATACAATTTAATAAAGCATAGGATAAAACAACATAAATAAAATTTAATAAAGCATAGGATAAAACAACATAAATACAATTTAATAAAGCATAGGATAAAACAACATAAATACAATTTAATAAAGCATAGGTTAAAACAAAATAAATACAATTTAATAAAGCATAGGATAAAACAACATAAATACAATTTAATAAAGCATAGGATAAAACAACATAAATAAAATTTAATAAAGCATAGGATAAAACAACATAAATACAATTTAATAAAACATAGGATAAAACAACATGAATACAATTTAATAAAGCATAGGATAAAACAACATAAATACAATTTAATAAAGCATAGGATAAAACAACATAAATACAATTTAATAAAGCATAGGATAAAACAACATAAATACAATTTAATAAAGCATAGGATAAAACAACATAAATAAAATTTAATAAAGCATAGGTTAAAACAACATAAATACAATTTAATAAAGCATAGGACAAAACAACATAAATACAATTTAATAAAGCATAGTTTAAAACAACATGAATACAATTTAATAAAGCATAGGATAAAACCACAGAAATAAAATTTAATAAAGCATAGGATAAAACAACATAAATACAATTTATTAAAGCATATTATAAAACAACATAAATACAATTTAATAAAACATAGGATAAAACAACATGAATACAATTTAATAAAGCATAGGATAAAACAACATAAATACAATTTAATAAAGCATAGGATAAAACAACATAAATACAATTTAATAAAGCATAGGATAAAACAACATAAATACAATTTAATAAAGCATAGGATAAAACAACATAAATAAAATTTAATAAAGCATAGGTTAAAACAACATAAATACAATTTAATAAAGCATAGGACAAAACAACATAAATACAATTTAATAAAGCATAGTTTAAAACAACATGAATACAATTTAATAAAGCATAGGATAAAACCACAGAAATAAAATTTAATAAAGCATAGGATAAAACAACATAAATACAATTTATTAAAGCATATTATAAAACAACATAAATACAATTTAATGAAACATAGGATAAACAACATAAATACAATTTAATAAAGCATAGGACAAAACAACATAAATACAATTTATTAAAGCATAGGATAAAACAACATAAATATAATTTAATGAAACATAGGATAAACAACATAAATACAATTTAATAAAGCATAGGACAAAACAACATAAATACAATTTAATAAAACATATGTTAAAACGACATAAATACAATTTAATAAAGCATAGTTTAAAACAACATGAATACAATTTAATAAAGCATAGGATAAAACCACAGAAATAAAATTTAATAAAGCATAGGATAAAACAACATAAATACAATTTAATAAAGCATAGGACAAAACAACATAAATACAATTTATTAAAGCATAGGATAAAACAACATAAATATAATTTAATGAAACATAGGATAAACAACATAAATACAATTTAATAAAGCATAGGACAAAACAACATAAATACGATTTAATAAAACATATGTTAAAACGACATAAATACAATTTAATAAAGCATAGTTTAAAACAACATAAATACAATTTAATAAAGCATAGGATAAAACAACATAAATACAATTTAATGAAAAATAGGATAAACAACATAAATACAATTTAATAAAGCATAGGATAAAACAACATAAATAAAATTTAATAAAGCATAGGTTAAAACAACTTAAATACAATTTAATAAAGCATAGAACAAAACAACATAAATACAATTTAATAAAGCATAGTTTAAAACAACATGAATACAATTTAATAAAGCATAGGATAAAACCACAGAAATAAAATTTAATAAAGCATAGGATAAAACAACATAAATACAATTTAATAAAGCATAGGACAAAACAACATAAATACAATTTATTAAAGCATAGGATAAAACAACATAAATATAATTTAATGAAACATAGGATAAACAACATAAATACAATTTAATAAAGCATAGGACAAAACAACATAAATACAATTTAATAAAACATATGTTAAAACGACATAAATACAATTTAATAAAGCATAGTTTAAAACAACATGAATACAATTTAATAAAGCATAGGATAAAACCACAGAAATAAAATTTAATAAAGCATAGGATAAAACAACATAAATACAATTTAATAAAGCATAGGACAAAACAACATAAATACAATTTATTAAAGCATAGGATAAAACAACATAAATATAATTTAATGAAACATAGGATAAACAACATAAATACAATTTAATAAAGCATAGGACAAAACAACATAAATACGATTTAATAAAACATATGTTAAAACGACATAAATACAATTTAATAAAGCATAGTTTAAAACAACATAAATACAATTTAATAAAGCATAGGATAAAACAACATAAATACAATTTAATGAAAAATAGGATAAACAACATAAATACAATTTAATAAAGCATAGGACAAAACAACATAAATACAATTTAATAAAGCATATGTTAAAACAACATAAATACAATTAAATAAAGCATAGGATAAAACAACATAAATACAATTTAAGAAAAGCATAGGATAAAACAACATAAATACAATTTAATAAAGCATAGGATAAAACAACATAAATACAATTTAATAAAGCGTAGGATAAAACAACATAAATAAAATTTAATAAAGCATAGGTTAAAACAACTTAAATACAATTTAATAAAGCATAGAACAAAACAACATAAATACAATTTAATAAAGCATAGTTTAAAACAACATGAATACAATTTAATAAAGCATAGGATAAAACCACAGAAATAAAATTTAATAAAGCATAGGATAAAACAACATAAATACAATTTAATAAAGCATAGGACAAAACAACATAAATACAATTTATTAAAGCATAGGATAAAACAACATAAATATAATTTAATGAAACATAGGATAAACAACATAAATACAATTTAATAAAGCATAGGACAAAACAACATAAATACAATTTAATAAAACATATGTTAAAACGACATAAATACAATTTAATAAAGCATAGTTTAAAACAACATAAATACAATTTAATAAAGCATAGGATAAAACAACATAAATACAATTTAATGAAAAATAGGATAAACAACATAAATACAATTTAATAAAGCATAGGATAAAACAACATAAATAAAATTTAATAAAGCATAGGTTAAAACAACTTAAATACAATTTAATAAAGCATAGAACAAAACAACATAAATACAATTTAATAAAGCATAGTTTAAAACAACATGAATACAATTTAATAAAGCATAGGGTAAAACCACAGAAATAAAATTTAATAAAGCATAGGATAAAACAACATAAATACAATTTAATAAAGCATAGGACAAAACAACATAAATACAATTTATTAAAGCATAGGATAAAACAACATAAATATAATTTAATGAAACATAGGATAAACAACATAAATACAATTTAATAAAGCATAGGACAAAACAACATAAATACAATTTAATAAAACATATGTTAAAACGACATAAATACAATTTAATAAAGCATAGTTTAAAACAACATGAATACAATTTAATAAAGCATAGGATAAAACCACAGAAATAAAATTTAATAAAGCATAGGATAAAACAACATAAATACAATTTAATAAAGCATAGGACAAAACAACATAAATACAATTTATTAAAGCATAGGATAAAACAACATAAATATAATTTAATGAAACATAGGATAAACAACATAAATACAATTTAATAAAGCATAGGACAAAACAACATAAATACGATTTAATAAAACATATGTTAAAACGACATAAATACAATTTAATAAAGCATAGTTTAAAACAACATAAATACAATTTAATAAAGCATAGGATAAAACAACATAAATACAATTTAATGAAAAATAGGATAAACAACATAAATACAATTTAATAAAGCATAGGACAAAACAACATAAATACAATTTAATAAAGCATATGTTAAAACAACATAAATACAATTAAATAAAGCATAGGATAAAACAACATAAATACAATTTAATAAAGCATAGGATAAAACAACATAAATACAATTTAATAAAGCATAGGATAAAACAACATGAATACAATTTAATAAAGCATAGGATAAAACAACATAAATACAATTTAAGAAAAGCATAGGATAAAACAACATAAATACAATTTAATAAAGCATAGGATAAAACAACATAAATACAATTTAATAAAGCATAGGATAAAACAACATAAATAAAATTTAATAAAGCATAGGTTAAAACAACTTAAATACAATTTAATAAAGCATAGAACAAAACAACATAAATACAATTTAATAAAGCATAGTTTAAAACAACATGAATACAATTTAATAAAGCATAGGATAAAACCACAGAAATAACATTTAATAAAGCATAGGATAAAACAACATAAATACAATTTAATAAAGCATAGGACAAAACAACATAAATACAATTTATTAAAGCATAGGATAAAACAACATAAATATAATTTAATGAAACATAGGATAAACAACATAAATACAATTTAATAAAGCATAGGACAAAACAACATAAATACAATTTAATAAAACATATGTTAAAACGACATAAATACAATTTAATAAAGCATAGTTTAAAACAACATAAATACAATTTAATAAAGCATAGGATAAAACAACATAAATACAATTTAATGAAAAATAGGATAAACAACATAAATACAATTTAATAAAGCATAGGATAAAACAACATAAATAAAATTTAATAAAGCATAGGTTAAAACAACTTAAATACAATTTAATAAAGCATAGAACAAAACAACATAAATACAATTTAATAAAGCATAGTTTAAAACAACATGAATACAATTTAATAAAGCATAGGATAAAACCACAGAAATAAAATTTAATAAAGCATAGGATAAAACAACATAAATACAATTTAATAAAGCATAGGACAAAACAACATAAATACAATTTATTAAAGCATAGGATAAAACAACATAAATATAATTTAATGAAACATAGGATAAACAACATAAATACAATTTAATAAAGCATAGGACAAAACAACATAAATACAATTTAATAAAACATATGTTAAAACGACATAAATACAATTTAATAAAGCATAGTTTAAAACAACATAAATACAATTTAATAAAGCATAGGATAAAACAACATAAATACAATTTAATGAAAAATAGGATAAACAACATAAATACAATTTAATAAAGCATAGGACAAAACAACATAAATACAATTTAATAAAGCATATGTTAAAACAACATAAATACAATTTAATAAAGCATAGTTTAAAACAACATAAATACAATTTAATAAAGCATAGTTTAAAACAACATAAATACAATTTAATAAAGCATAGTTTAAAACAACATAAATACAATTTAATAAAGCATAGTTTAAAACAACATAAATACAATTTAATAAAGCATAATTTAAAACAACATAAATACAATTTAATAAAGCATAGTTTAAAACAACATAAATACAATTTAATAAAGCATTAGATAAAACAACATGAATATAATTTAGTAAAGCATAAGATAAAACAACATAAATACAATTTAATAAAGCATAGGTTAAAACAACATAAATACAATTTAATGAAACATAGGATAAACAACATATATACAATTTAATAAAGCATAGGACAAATCCACATAAATACAATTTAATAAAGCATAGGATAAAACAACATAAATACAATTTAATGAAGCATAGGATAAACAACATAAATACAATTTAATAAAGCATAGGACAAAACAACATAAATACAATTTAATAAAGCATATGTTAAAACAACATAAATACAATTTAATAAAGCATAAGATAAAACAACATGAATATAATTTAGTAAATCATAAGATAAAACAACATGAATACAATTTAATAAAGCATAGGTTAAAACAACATAAATACAATTTAAGAAAGCATAGGATAAAACAACATAAATACATTTTAATAAAGCATAGGATAAAACAACATAAATGCAATTTAATAAAGCATAGGTAAAAACAACATAAATACAATTTAATAAAGCATCGGACAAAACAACATAAATATAATTTAATAAAGCATAGGATAAAACAACATAAATACAATTTATAAAGCATAGGATAAAACAACATAAATACAATTTAATAAAGCATAGGATAAAACAACATAAATACAATTTAATAAAGCATAGGATAAAACAACATAAATAAAATTTAATAAAGCATAGGTTAAAACAACATAAATACAATTTAATAAAGCATAGGATAAAACAACATAAATACAATTTAATAAAGCATAGGTTAAAACAACATAAATACAATTTAATAAAGCATAGGACAAAACAACATAAATACAATTTAATAAAGCATAGTTTAAAACAACATGAATACAATTTAATAAAGCATAGGATAAAACCACAGAAATAAAATTTAATAAAGCATAGGATAAAACAACATAAATACAATTTATTAAAGCATATTATAAAACAACATAAATACAATTTAATAAAACATAGGATAAAACAACATAAATACAATTTAATAAAGCATAGTTTAAAACAACATAAATACAATTTAATAAAGCATAGTTTAAAACAACATAAATACAATTTAATAAGGCATAGTTTAAAACAACATAAATACAATTTAATAAAGCATAGGATAAAACAACATAAATACAATTTAATAAAGCATATGACAAAACAACATAAATACAATTTAATAAAGCATAGGTTAAAACAACATAAATACAATTTTATGAAACATAGGATAAACAAAATAAATACAATTTAATAAAGCATAGGACAAATCAACATAAATACAATTTAATAAAGCATAGGATAAAACAACATAAATACAATTTAATGAAACATAGGATAAACAACATAAATACAATTTAATAAAGCATAGGACAAAACAACATAAATACAATTTAATAAAGCATATGTTAAAACAACATAAATACAATTTAATAAAGCATAAGATAAAACAACATGAATATAATTTAGTAAAGCATAAGATAAAACAACATGAATACAATTTAATAAAGCATAGGTTAAAACAACATAAATACAATTTAAGAAAGCATAGGATAAAACTACATAAATACATTTTAATAAAGCATAGGATAAAACAACATAAATACAATTTAATAAAGCATAGGTTAAAACAACATAAATACAATTTAATAAAGCATCGGACAAAACAACATAAATACAATTTAATAAAGCATAGGATAAAACAACATAAATACAATTTATAAAGCATAGTATAAAACAACATAAATACAATTTAATAAAGCATAGGATAAAACAACATGAATACAATTTAATAAAGCATAGGATAAAATAACATGAATACAATTTAATAAAGCATAGGCTAAAACTACATAAATACAATTTAATAAAGCATAGGATAAAACAACATAAATACAATTTAATAAAGCATAGGTTAAAACAACATAAATACAATTTAATAAAGCATAGGATAAAACAACATAAATACAATTTAATAAAGCATAGGACAAAACAACATAAATACAATTTAATAAAGCATAAGATAAAACAACATGAATATAATTTAGTAAAGCATAAGATAAAACAACATGAATACAATTTAATAAAGCATAGGTTAAAACAACATAAATACAATTTAATAAAGCATAGGATAAAACAAATTAAATACAATTTAATAAAGCATAGGATAAAACAACATAAATTCAATTTAATAAAGCATAGGATAAAACAACATAAATAAAATTTAATAAAGCATAGGATAAAACAACATAAATACAATTTAATAAAGCATAAGATAAAACAACATGAATACAATTTAATAAAGCATAGGTTAAAACAACATAAATACAATTTAATAAAGCATAGGATAAAACAACTTAAATACAATTTAATAAAGCATAGGTTAAAACAACATAAATACAATTTAATAAAGCATAGGATAAAACAACATAAATACAACTTAATAAAGCATAGGATAACACAACATAAATAAAATTTAATAAAGCATAGGTTAAAACATCATAAATACAATTTAATAAAGCATAGGATAAAACCACAGAAATACAATTTAATAAAGCATAGGATAAAACAACATAAATACAATTTAATAAAGCATAGGACAAAACAACATGAATACAATTTCATAAAGCATAGGATAAAACAACATAAATACAATTTAATGAAACATAGGATAAACAACATAAATACAATTTAATAAAGCATAGGACAAAACAACATAAATACAATTTAATAAAGCATATGTTAAAACAACATAAATACAATTTAATAAAGCATAGGATAAAACAACATAAATACTTTTTAATAAAGCATAGGATAAAACCACATAAATACAATTTAATAAAGCATAGGATAAAACAACATAAATAAAATTTAATAAAGCATAGGTTAAAACAACATAAATACAATTTAATAAAGCGTAGGACAAAATAACATAAATACAATGTAATAAAGCATAGTTTAAAACAACATAAATACAATTTAATAAAGCATAGGATAAAACCACATAAATACAATTTAATAAAGCATAGGATAAAACAACATAAATAAAATTTAATAAAGCATAGGTTAAAACAACATAATTACAATTTAAGAAAGCATAGGATAAAACTACATAAATACATTTTAATAAAGCATAGGTTAAAACAACATAAATACAATTTAATAAAGCATCGGACAAAACAACATAAATACAATTTAATAAAGCATAGGATAAAACAACATAAATACAATTTAATAAAGCATAGGATAAAACAAGATAAATACAATTTAATAAAGCATAGGATAAAACAACATAAATAAAATTTATTAAAGCATAGGTTAAAACAACATAAATACAATTTATTAAAGCATCGGACAAAACAACATAAATACAATTAAATAAAGCATAGGATAAAACAACATAAATACAATTTATAAAGCATAGGATAAAACAACATAAATACAATTTAATAAAGCATAGGATAAAACAACATAAATACAATTTAATAAAGCACAGGATAAAACAACATAAATACAATTTAATAAAGCATAGGATAAAACAACATAAATACAATTTAATAAAGCATAGGATAAAACAACATAAATACAATTTAATAAAGCATAGGATAAAACAACATAAATACAATTTAATAAAGCATAGATTAAAACAACATAAATACAATTTAATAAAGCATAGGATAAAACAACATAAATTCAATTTAATAAAGCATAGGATAAAACAACATAAATACAATTTAATAAAGCACAGGATAAAACAACATAAATAAAATTTAATAAAGCATAGGATAAAACAACATAAATATAATTTAATAAAGCATAGGATAAAACAACGTAAATACAATTTAATAAAGCATAGGATAAAACAACATAAATAAAATTTAATAAAGCATAGGATAAAACAACATAAATACAATTTAATAAAGCATAGGATAAAACAACATAAATACAATTTAATAAAGCATAGGTTAAAACAAAATAAATACAATTTAATAAAGCATAGGATAAAACAACATAAATACAATTTAATAAAGCATAGGATAAAACAACATAAATAAAATTTAATAAAGCATAGGATAAAACAACATAAATACAATTTAATAAAACATAGGATAAAACAACATGAATACAATTTAATAAAGCATAGGATAAAACAACATAAATACAATTTAATAAAGCATAGGATAAAACAACATAAATACAATTTAATAAAGCATAGGATAAAACAACATAAATACAATTTAATAAAGCATAGGATAAAACAACATAAATAAAATTTAATAAAGCATAGGTTAAAACAACATAAATACAATTTAATAAAGCATAGGACAAAACAACATAAATACAATTTAATAAAGCATAGTTTAAAACAACATGAATACAATTTAATAAAGCATAGGATAAAACCACAGAAATAAAATTTAATAAAGCATAGGATAAAACAACATAAATACAATTTATTAAAGCATATTATAAAACAACATAAATACAATTTAATAAAACATAGGATAAAACAACATGAATACAATTTAATAAAGCATAGGATAAAACAACATAAATACAATTTAATAAAGCATAGGATAAAACAACATAAATACAATTTAATAAAGCATAGGATAAAACAACATAAATACAATTTAATAAAGCATAGGATAAAACAACATAAATAAAATTTAATAAAGCATAGGTTAAAACAACATAAATACAATTTAATAAAGCATAGGACAAAACAACATAAATACAATTTAATAAAGCATAGTTTAAAACAACATGAATACAATTTAATAAAGCATAGGATAAAACCACAGAAATAAAATTTAATAAAGCATAGGATAAAACAACATAAATACAATTTATTAAAGCATATTATAAAACAACATAAATACAATTTAATGAAACATAGGATAAACAACATAAATACAATTTAATAAAGCATAGGACAAAACAACATAAATACAATTTAATAAAGCATATGTTAAAACAACATAAATACAATTTAATAAAGCATAGTTTAAAACAACATAAATACAATTTAATAAAGCATAGTTTAAAACAACATAAATACAATTTAATAAAGCATAGTTTAAAACAACATAAATACAATTTAATAAAGCATAGTTTAAAACAACATAAATACAATTTAATAAGGCATAGTTTAAAACAACATAAATAGAATTTAATAAAGCATAGGATAAAACAACATAAATACAATTTAATAAAGCATATGACAAAACAACATAAATATAATTTAATAAAGCATAGGTTAAAACAACATAAATACAATTTAATGAAACATAGGATAAACAACATAAATACAATTTAATAAAGCATAGGACAAATCAACATAAATACAATTTAATAAAGCATAGGATAAAACAACATAAATACAATTTAATGAAACATAGGATAAACAACATAAATACAATTTAATAAAGCATAGGACAAAACAACATAAATACAATTTAATAAAGCATATGTTAAAACAACATAAATACAATTTAATAAAGCATAAGATAAAACAACATGAATATAATTTAGTAAAGCATAAGATAAAACAACATGAATACAATTTAATAAAGCATAGGTTAAAACAACATAAATACAATTTAAGAAAGCATAGGATAAAACTACATAAATACATTTTAATAAAGCATAGGATAAAACAACATAAATGCAATTTAATAAAGCATAGGTTAAAACAACATAAATACAATTTAATAAAGCATCGGACAAAACAACATAAATACAATTTAATAAAGCATAGGATAAAACAACATAAATACAATTTATAAAGCATAGGATAAAACAACATAAATACAATTTAATAAAGCATAGGATAAAACAACATGAATACAATTTAATAAAGCATAGGATAAAACAACATAAATACAATTTAATAAAGCATAGGATAAAACAACATAAATACAATTTAATAAAGCATAGGATAAAACAACATAAATAAAATTTAATAAAGCATAGGATAAAACAACATAAATACAATTTAATAAAACATAGGATAAAACAACATGAATACAATTTAATAAAGCATAGGATAAAACAACATAAATACAATTTAATAAAGCATAGGATAAAACAACATAAATACAATTTAATAAAGCATAGGATAAAACAACATAAATACAATTTAATAAAGCATAGGATAAAACAACATAAATACAATTTAATAAAGCATAGGATAAAACAACATAAATAAAATTTAATAAAGCATAGGTTAAAACAACATAAATACAATTTAATAAAGCATAGGACAAAACAACATAAATACAATTTAATAAAGCATAGTTTAAAACAACATGAATACAATTTAATAAAGCATAGGATAAAACCACAGAAATAAAATTTAATAAAGCATAGAATAAAACAACATAAATACAATTTATTAAAGCATATTATAAAACAACATAAATACAATTTAATGAAACATAGGATAAACAACATAAATACAATTTAATAAAGCATAGGACAAAACAACATAAATACAATTTAATAAAGCATATGTTAAAACAACATAAATACAATTTAATAAAGCATAGTTTAAAACAACATAAATACAATTTAATAAAGCATAGTTTAAAACAACATAAATACAATTTAATAAAGCATAGTTTAAAACAACATAAATACAATTTAATAAAGCATAGTTTAAAACAACATAAATACAATTTAATAAGGCATACTTTAAAACAACATAAATACAATTTAATAAAGCATAGGATAAAACAACATAAATACAATTTAATAAAGCATATGACAAAACAACATAAATACAATTTAATAAAGCATAGGTTAAAACAACATAAATACAATTTAATGAAACATAGGATAAACAACATAAATACAATTTAATAAAGCATAGGACAAATCAACATAAATACAATTTAATAAAGCATAGGATAAAACAACATAAATACAATTTAATGAAACATAGGATAAACCACATAAATACAATTTAATAAAGCACAGGATAAAACAACATAAATACAATTTAATAAAGCATAGGATAAAACAACATAAATACAATTTAATAAAGCATAGGATAAAACAACATAAATACAATTTAATGAAGCATAGGATAAAACAACATAAATACAATTTAATAAAGCATACGTTAAAACAACATAAATACAATTAAATAAAGCATAGGATAAAACAACATAAATACAATTTAATAAAGCATAGGATAAAACAACATAAATACAATTTAATAAAGCATAGTTTAAAACAACATAAATACAATTTAATAAAGCATAATTTAAAACAACATAAATACAATTTAATAAAGCATAGTTTAAAACAACATAAATACAATTTAATAAAGCATTAGATAAAACAACATGAATATAATTTAGTAAAGCATAAGATAAAACAACATGAATACAATTTAATAAAGCATAGGATAAAACAACATAAATAATATTTAATAAAGCATAGTTTAAAACAACATAAATACAATTTAATAAAGCATAGTTTAAAACAACATAAATACAATTTAATAAAGCATAGTTTAAAACAACATAAATACAATTTAATAAAGCATAGGATAAAACAACATAAATACAATGTAATAAAGCATATGACAAAACAACATAAATACAATTTAATAAAGCATAGGTTAAAACAACATAAATACAATTTAATGAAACATAGGATAAACAACATATATACAATTTAATAAAGCATAGGACAAATCCACATAAATACAATTTAATAAAGCATAGGATAAAACAACATAAATACAATTTAATGAAGCATAGGATAAACAACATAAATACAATTTAATAAAGCATAGGACAAAACAACATAAATACAATTTAATAAAGCATATGTTAAAACAACATAAATACAATTTAATAAAGCATAAGATAAAACAACATGAATATAATTTAGTAAATCATAAGATAAAACAACATGAATACAATTTAATAAAGCATAGGTTAAAACAACATAAATACAATTTAAGAAAGCATAGGATAAAACTACATAAATACATTTTAATAAAGCATAGGATAAAACAACATAAATGCAATTTAATAAAGCATAGGTTAAAACAACATAAATACAATTTAATAAAGCATCGGACAAAACAACATAAATACAATTTAATAAAGCATAGGATAAAACAACATAAATACAATTTATAAAGCATAGGATAAAACAACATAAATACAATTTAATAAAGCATAGGATAAAACAACATAAATACAATTTAATAAAGCATAGGATAAAACAACATAAATAAAATTTAATAAAGCATAGGTTAAAACAACATAAATACAATTTAATAAAGCATAGGATAAAACAACATAAATACAATTTAATAAAGCATAGGTTAAAACAACATAAATACAATTTAATAAAGCATAGGACAAAACAACATAAATACAATTTAATAAAGCATAGTTTAAAACAACATGAATACAATTTAATAAAGCATAGGATAAAACCACAGAAATAAAATTTAATAAAGCATAGGATAAAACAACATAAATACAATTTATTAAAGCATATTATAAAACAACATAAATACAATTTAATGAAACATAGGATAAACAACATAAATACAATTTAATAAAGCATAGGACAAAACAACATAAATACAATTTAATAAAGCATATGTTAAAACAACATAAATACAATTTAATAAAGCATAGTTTAAAACAACATAAATACAATTTAATAAAGCATAGTTTAAAACAACATAAATACAATTTAATAAAGCATAGTTTAAAACAACATAAATACAATTTAATAAAGCATAGTTTAAAACAACATAAATACAATTTAATAAAGCATAGGACAAAACAACATGAATACAATTTCATAAAGCATAGGATAAAACAACATAAATACAATTTAATGAAACATAGGATAAACAACATAAATACAATTTAATAAAGCATAGGACAAAACAACATAAATACAATTTAATAAAGCATATGTTAAAACAACATAAATACAATTTAATAAAGCATAGGATAAAACAACATAAATACTTTTTAATAAAGCATAGGATAAAACCACATAAATACAATTTAATAAAGCATAGGATAAAACAACATAAATAAAATTTAATAAAGCATAGGTTAAAACAACATAAATACAATTTAATAAAGCGTAGGACAAAATAACATAAATACAATGTAATAAAGCATAGTTTAAAACAACATAAATACAATTTAATAAAGCATAGGATAAAACCACATAAATACAATTTAATAAAGCATAGGATAAAACAACATAAATAAAATTTAATAAAGCATAGGTTAAAACAACATAATTACAATTTAAGAAAGCATAGGATAAAACTACATAAATACATTTTAATAAAGCATAGGTTAAAACAACATAAATACAATTTAATAAAGCATCGGACAAAACAACATAAATACAATTTAATAAAGCATAGGATAAAACAACATAAATACAATTTAATAAAGCATAGGATAAAACAAGATAAATACAATTTAATAAAGCATAGGATAAAACAACATAAATAAAATTTATTAAAGCATAGGTTAAAACAACATAAATACAATTTATTAAAGCATCGGACAAAACAACATAAATACAATTTAATAAAGCATAGGATAAAACAACATAAATACAATTTAATGAAAAATAGGATAAACAACATAAATACAATTTAATAAAGCATAGGACAAAACAACATAAATACAATTTAATAAAGCATATGTTAAAACAACATAAATACAATTAAATAAAGCATAGGATAAAACAACATAAATACAATTTAATAAAGCATAGGATAAAACAACATAAATACAATTTAATAAAGCATAGGATAAAACAACATGAATACAATTTAATAAAGCATAGGATAAAACAACATAAATACAATTTAAGAAAAGCATAGGATAAAACAACATAAATACAATTTAATAAAGCATAGGATAAAACAACATAAATACAATTTAATAAAGCATAGGATAAAACAACATAAATAAAATTTAATAAAGCATAGGTTAAAACAACTTAAATACAATTTAATAAAGCATAGAACAAAACAACATAAATACAATTTAATAAAGCATAGTTTAAAACAACATGAATACAATTTAATAAAGCATAGGATAAAACCACAGAAATAAAATTTAATAAAGCATAGGATAAAACAACATAAATACAATTTAATAAAGCATAGGACAAAACAACATAAATACAATTTAATAAAGCATAGGATAAAACAACATAAATACAATGTAATAAAGCATATGACAAAACAACATAAATACAATTTAATAAAGCATAGGTTAAAACAACATAAATACAATTTAATGAAACATAGGATAAACAACATATATACAATTTAATAAAGCATAGGACAAATCCACATAAATACAATTTAATAAAGCATAGGATAAAACAACATAAATACAATTTAATGAAGCATAGGATAAACAACATAAATACAATTTAATAAAGCATAGGACAAAACAACATAAATACAATTTAATAAAGCATATGTTAAAACAACATAAATACAATTTAATAAAGCATAAGATAAAACAACATGAATATAATTTAGTAAATCATAAGATAAAACAACATGAATACAATTTAATAAAGCATAGGTTAAAACAACATAAATACAATTTAAGAAAGCATAGGATAAAACTACATAAATACATTTTAATAAAGCATAGGATAAAACAACATAAATGCAATTTAATAAAGCATAGGTTAAAACAACATAAATACAATTTAATAAAGCATCGGACAAAACAACATAAATACAATTTAATAAAGCATAGGATAAAACAACATAAATACAATTTATAAAGCATAGGATAAAACAACATAAATACAATTTAATAAAGCATAGGATAAAACAACATAAATACAATTTAATAAAGCATAGGATAAAACAACATAAATAAAATTTAATAAAGCATAGGTTAAAACAACATAAATACAATTTAATAAAGCATAGGATAAAACAACATAAATACAATTTAATAAAGCATAGGTTAAAACAACATAAATACAATTTAATAAAGCATAGGACAAAACAACATAAATACAATTTAATAAAGCATAGTTTAAAACAACATGAATACAATTTAATAAAGCATAGGATAAAACCACAGAAATAAAATTTAATAAAGCATAGGATAAAACAACATAAATACAATTTATTAAAGCATATTATAAAACAACATAAATACAATTTAATGAAACATAGGATAAACAACATAAATACAATTTAATAAAGCATAGGACAAAACAACATAAATACAATTTAATAAAGCATATGTTAAAACAACATAAATACAATTTAATAAAGCATAGTTTAAAACAACATAAATACAATTTAATAAAGCATAGTTTAAAACAACATAAATACAATTTAATAAAGCATAGTTTAAAACAACATAAATACAATTTAATAAAGCATAGTTTAAAACAACATAAATACAATTTAATAAAGCATAGGACAAAACAACATGAATACAATTTCATAAAGCATAGGATAAAACAACATAAATACAATTTAATGAAACATAGGATAAACAACATAAATACAATTTAATAAAGCATAGGACAAAACAACATAAATACAATTTAATAAAGCATATGTTAAAACAACATAAATACAATTTAATAAAGCATAGGATAAAACAACATAAATACTTTTTAATAAAGCATAGGATAAAACCACATAAATACAATTTAATAAAGCATAGGATAAAACAACATAAATAAAATTTAATAAAGCATAGGTTAAAACAACATAAATACAATTTAATAAAGCGTAGGACAAAATAACATAAATACAATGTAATAAAGCATAGTTTAAAACAACATAAATACAATTTAATAAAGCATAGGATAAAACCACATAAATACAATTTAATAAAGCATAGGATAAAACAACATAAATAAAATTTAATAAAGCATAGGTTAAAACAACATAATTACAATTTAAGAAAGCATAGGATAAAACTACATAAATACATTTTAATAAAGCATAGGTTAAAACAACATAAATACAATTTAATAAAGCATCGGACAAAACAACATAAATACAATTTAATAAAGCATAGGATAAAACAACATAAATACAATTTAATAAAGCATAGGATAAAACAAGATAAATACAATTTAATAAAGCATAGGATAAAACAACATAAATAAAATTTATTAAAGCATAGGTTAAAACAACATAAATACAATTTATTAAAGCATCGGACAAAACAACATAAATACAATTTAATAAAGCATAGGATAAAACAACATAAATACAATTTAATGAAAAATAGGATAAACAACATAAATACAATTTAATAAAGCATAGGACAAAACAACATAAATACAATTTAATAAAGCATATGTTAAAACAACATAAATACAATTAAATAAAGCATAGGATAAAACAACATAAATACAATTTAATAAAGCATAGGATAAAACAACATAAATACAATTTAATAAAGCATAGGATAAAACAACATGAATACAATTTAATAAAGCATAGGATAAAACAACATAAATACAATTTAAGAAAAGCATAGGATAAAACAACATAAATACAATTTAATAAAGCATAGGATAAAACAACATAAATACAATTTAATAAAGCATAGGATAAAACAACATAAATAAAATTTAATAAAGCATAGGTTAAAACAACTTAAATACAATTTAATAAAGCATAGAACAAAACAACATAAATACAATTTAATAAAGCATAGTTTAAAACAACATGAATACAATTTAATAAAGCATAGGATAAAACCACAGAAATAAAATTTAATAAAGCATAGGATAAAACAACATAAATACAATTTAATAAAGCATAGGACAAAACAACATAAATACAATTTATTAAAGCATAGGATAAAACAACATAAATATAATTTAATGAAACATAGGATAAACAACATAAATACAATTTAATAAAGCATAGGACAAAACAACATAAATACAATTTAATAAAACATATGTTAAAACGACATAAATACAATTTAATAAAGCATAGTTTAAAACAACATAAATACAATTTAATAAAGCATAGGATAAAACAACATAAATACAATTTAATGAAAAATAGGATAAACAACATAAATACAATTTAATAAAGCATAGGATAAAACAACATAAATAAAATTTAATAAAGCATAGGTTAAAACAACTTAAATACAATTTAATAAAGCATAGAACAAAACAACATAAATACAATTTAATAAAGCATAGTTTAAAACAACATGAATACAATTTAATAAAGCATAGGATAAAACCACAGAAATAAAATTTAATAAAGCATAGGATAAAACAACATAAATACAATTTAATAAAGCATAGGACAAAACAACATAATTACAATTTATTAAAGCATAGGATAAAACAACATAAATATAATTTAATGAAACATAGGATAAACAACATAAATACAATTTAATAAAGCATAGGACAAAACAACATAAATACAATTTAATAAAACATATGTTAAAACGACATAAATACAATTTAATAAAGCATAGTTTAAAACAACATAAATACAATTTAATAAAGCATAGGATAAAACAACATAAATACAATTTAATGAAAAATAGGATAAACAACATAAATACAATTTAATAAAGCATAGGACAAAACAACATAAATACAATTTAATAAAGCATATGTTAAAACAACATAAATACAATTTAATAAAGCATAGTTTAAAACAACATAAATACAATTTAATAAAGCATAGTTTAAAACAACATAAATACAATTTAATAAAGCATAGTTTAAAACAACATAAATACAATTTAATAAAGCATAGTTTAAAACAACATAAATACAATTTAATAAAGCATAATTTAAAACAACATAAATACAATTTAATAAAGCATAGTTTAAAACAACATAAATACAATTTAATAAAGCATTAGATAAAACAACATGAATATAATTTAGTAAAGCATAAGATAAAACAACATGAATACAATTTAATAAAGCATAGGATAAAACAACATAAATAATATTTAATAAAGCATAGTTTAAAACAACATAAATACAATTTAATAAAGCATAGTTTAAAACAACATAAATACAATTTAATAAAGCATAGTTTAAAACAACATAAATACAATTTAATAAAGCATAGGATAAAACAACATAAATACAATTTAATAAAGCATATGACAAAACAACATAAATACAATTTAATAAAGCATAGGTTAAAACAACATAAATACAATTTAATGAAACATAGGATAAACAACATATATACAATTTAATAAAGCATAGGACAAATCCACATAAATACAATTTAATAAAGCATAGGATAAAACAACATAAATACAATTTAATGAAGCATAGGATAAACAACATAAATACAATTTAATAAAGCATAGGACAAAACAACATAAATACAATTTAATAAAGCATATGTTAAAACAACATAAATACAATTTAGTAAATCATAAGATAAAACAACATGAATACAATTTAATAAAGCATAGGTTAAAACAACATAAATACAATTTAAGAAAGCATAGGATAAAACTACATAAATACATTTTAATAAAGCATAGGATAAAACAACATAAATGCAATTTAATAAAGCATAGGTTAAAACAACATAAATACAATTTAATAAAGCATCGGACAAAACAACATAAATACAATTTAATAAAGCATAGGATAAAACAACATAAATACAATTTATAAAGCATAGGATAAAACAACATAAATACAATTTAATAAAGCATAGGATAAAACAACATAAATACAATTTAATAAAGCATAGGATAAAACAACATAAATAAAATTTAATAAAGCATAGGTTAAAACAACATAAATACAATTTAATAAAGCATAGGACAAAACAACATAAATACAATTTAATAAAGCATAGTTTAAAACAACATGAATACAATTTAATAAAGCATAGGATAAAACCACAGAAATAAAATTTAATAAAGCATAGGATAAAACAACATAAATACAATTTATTAAAGCATATTATAAAACAACATAAATACAATTTAATGAAACATAGGATAAACAACATAAATACAATTTAATAAAGCATAGGACAAAACAACATAAATACAATTTAATAAAGCATATGTTAAAACAACATAAATACAATTTAATAAAGCATAGTTTAAAACAACATAAATACAATTTAATAAAGCATAGTTTAAAACAACATAAATACAATTTAATAAAGCATAGTTTAAAACAACATAAATACAATTTAATAAAGCATAGTTTAAAACAACATAAATACAATTTAATAAAGCATAGGACAAAACAACATGAATACAATTTCATAAAGCATAGGATAAAACAACATAAATACAATTTAATGAAACATAGGATAAACAACATAAATACAATTTAATAAAGCATAGGACAAAACAACATAAATACAATTTAATAAAGCATATGTTAAAACAACATAAATACAATTTAATAAAGCATAGGATAAAACAACATAAATACTTTTTAATAAAGCATAGGATAAAACCACATAAATACAATTTAATAAAGCATAGGATAAAACAACATAAATAAAATTTAATAAAGCATAGGTTAAAACAACATAAATACAATTTAATAAAGCGTAGGACAAAATAACATAAATACAATGTAATAAAGCATAGTTTAAAACAACATAAATACAATTTAATAAAGCATAGGATAAAACCACATAAATACAATTTAATAAAGCATAGGATAAAACAACATAAATAAAATTTAATAAAGCATAGGTTAAAACAACATAATTACAATTTAAGAAAGCATAGGATAAAACTACATAAATACATTTTAATAAAGCATAGGTTAAAACAACATAAATACAATTTAATAAAGCATCGGACAAAACAACATAAATACAATTTAATAAAGCATAGGATAAAACAACATAAATACAATTTAATAAAGCATAGGATAAAACAAGATAAATACAATTTAATAAAGCATAGGATAAAACAACATAAATAAAATTTATTAAAGCATAGGTTAAAACAACATAAATACAATTTATTAAAGCATCGGACAAAACAACATAAATACAATTAAATAAAGCATAGGATAAAACAACATAAATACAATTTATAAAGCATAGGATAAAACAACATAAATACAATTTAATAAAGCATAGGATAAAACAACATAAATACAATTTAATAAAGCACAGGATAAAACAACATAAATACAATTTAATAAAGCATAGGATAAAACAACATAAATACAATTTAATAAAGCATAGGATAAAACAACATAAATACAATTTAATAAAGCATAGGATAAAACAACATAAATACAATTTAATAAAGCATAGATTAAAACAACATAAATACAATTTAATAAAGCATAGGATAAAACAACATAAATTCAATTTAATAAAGCATAGGATAAAACAACATAAATACAATTTAATAAAGCACAGGATAAAACAACATAAATAAAATTTAATAAAGCATAGGATAAAACAACATAAATATAATTTAATAAAGCATAGGATAAAACAACGTAAATACAATTTAATAAAGCATAGGATAAAACAAAATAAATAAAATTTAATAAAGCATAGGATAAAACAACATAAATACAATTTAATAAAGCATAGGATAAAACAACATAAATACAATTTAATAAAGCATAGGTTAAAACAAAATAAATACAATTTAATAAAGCATAGGATAAAACAACATAAATACAATTTAATAAAGCATAGGATAAAACAACATAAATAAAATTTAATAAAGCATAGGATAAAACAACATAAATACAATTTAATAAAACATAGGATAAAACAACATGAATACAATTTAATAAAGCATAGGATAAAACAACATAAATACAATTTAATAAAGCATAGGATAAAACAACATAAATACAATTTAATAAAGCATAGGATAAAACAACATAAATACAATTTAATAAAGCATAGGATAAAACAACATAAATAAAATTTAATAAAGCATAGGTTAAAACAACATAAATACAATTTAATAAAGCATAGGACAAAACAACATAAATACAATTTAATAAAGCATAGTTTAAAACAACATGAATACAATTTAATAAAGCATAGGATAAAACCACAGAAATAAAATTTAATAAAGCATAGGATAAAACAACATAAATACAATTTATTAAAGCATATTATAAAACAACATAAATACAATTTAATAAAACATAGGATAAAACAACATGAATACAATTTAATAAAGCATAGGATAAAACAACATAAATACAATTTAATAAAGCATAGGATAAAACAACATAAATACAATTTAATAAAGCATAGGATAAAACAACATAAATACAATTTAATAAAGCATAGGATAAAACAACATAAATAAAATTTAATAAAGCATAGGTTAAAACAACATAAATACAATTTAATAAAGCATAGGACAAAACAACATAAATACAATTTAATAAAGCATAGTTTAAAACAACATGAATACAATTTAATAAAGCATAGGATAAAACCACAGAAATAAAATTTAATAAAGCATAGGATAAAACAACATAAATACAATTTATTAAAGCATATTATAAAACAACATAAATACAATTTAATGAAACATAGGATAAACAACATAAATACAATTTAATAAAGCATAGGACAAAACAACATAAATACAATTTAATAAAGCATATGTTAAAACAACATAAATACAATTTAATAAAGCATAGTTTAAAACAACATAAATACAATTTAATAAAGCATAGTTTAAAACAACATAAATACAATTTAATAAAGCATAGTTTAAAACAACATAAATACAATTTAATAAAGCATAGTTTAAAACAACATAAATACAATTTAATAAGGCATAGTTTAAAACAACATAAATACAATTTAATAAAGCATAGGATAAAACAACATAAATACAATTTAATAAAGCATATGACAAAACAACATAAATATAATTTAATAAAGCATAGGTTAAAACAACATAAATACAATTTAATGAAACATAGGATAAACAACATAAATACAATTTAATAAAGCATAGGACAAATCAACATAAATACAATTTAATAAAGCATAGGATAAAACAACATAAATACAATTTAATGAAACATAGGATAAACAACATAAATACAATTTAATAAAGCATAGGACAAAACAACATAAATACAATTTAATAAAGCATATGTTAAAACAACATAAATACAATTTAATAAAGCATAAGATAAAACAACATGAATATAATTTAGTAAAGCATAAGATAAAACAACATGAATACAATTTAATAAAGCATAGGTTAAAACAACATAAATACAATTTAAGAAAGCATAGGATAAAACTACATAAATACATTTTAATAAAGCATAGGATAAAACAACATAAATGCAATTTAATAAAGCATAGGTTAAAACAACATAAATACAATTTAATAAAGCATCGGACAAAACAACATAAATACAATTTAATAAAGCATAGGATAAAACAACATAAATACAATTTATAAAGCATAGGATAAAACAACATAAATACAATTTAATAAAGCATAGGATAAAACAACATGAATACAATTTAATAAAGCATAGGATAAAACAACATAAATACAATTTAATAAAGCATAGGATAAAACAACATAAATACAATTTAATAAAGCATAGGATAAAACAACATAAATAAAATTTAATAAAGCATAGGATAAAACAACATAAATACAATTTAATAAAACATAGGATAAAACAACATGAATACAATTTAATAAAGCATAGGATAAAACAACATAAATACAATTTAATAAAGCATAGGATAAAACAACATAAATACAATTTAATAAAGCATAGGATAAAACAACATAAATACAATTTAATAAAGCATAGGATAAAACAACATAAATACAATTTAATAAAGCATAGGATAAAACAACATAAATAAAATTTAATAAAGCATAGGTTAAAACAACATAAATACAATTTAATAAAGCATAGGACAAAACAACATAAATACAATTTAATAAAGCATAGTTTAAAACAACATGAATACAATTTAATAAAGCATAGGATAAAACCACAGAAATAAAATTTAATAAAGCATAGGATAAAACAACATAAATACAATTTATTAAAGCATATTATAAAACAACATAAATACAATTTAATGAAACATAGGATAAACAACATAAATACAATTTAATAAAGCATAGGACAAAACAACATAAATACAATTTAATAAAGCATATGTTAAAACAACATAAATACAATTTAATAAAGCATAGTTTAAAACAACATAAATACAATTTAATAAAGCATAGTTTAAAACAACATAAATACAATTTAATAAAGCATAGTTTAAAACAACATAAATACAATTTAATAAAGCATAGTTTAAAACAACATAAATACAATTTAATAAAGCATAGGACAAAACAACATGAATACAATTTCATAAAGCATAGGATAAAACAACATAAATACAATTTAATGAAACATAGGATAAACAACATAAATACAATTTAATAAAGCATAGGACAAAACAACATAAATACAATTTAATAAAGCATATGTTAAAACAACATAAATACAATTTAATAAAGCATAGGATAAAACAACATAAATACTTTTTAATAAAGCATAGGATAAAACCACATAAATACAATTTAATAAAGCATAGGATAAAACAACATAAATAAAATTTAATAAAGCATAGGTTAAAACAACATAAATACAATTTAATAAAGCGTAGGACAAAATAACATAAATACAATGTAATAAAGCATAGTTTAAAACAACATAAATACAATTTAATAAAGCATAGGATAAAACCACATAAATACAATTTAATAAAGCATAGGATAAAACAACATAAATAAAATTTAATAAAGCATAGGTTAAAACAACATAATTACAATTTAAGAAAGCATAGGATAAAACTACATAAATACATTTTAATAAAGCATAGGTTAAAACAACATAAATACAATTTAATAAAGCATCGGACAAAACAACATAAATACAATTTAATAAAGCATAGGATAAAACAACATAAATACAATTTAATAAAGCATAGGATAAAACAAGATAAATACAATTTAATAAAGCATAGGATAAAACAACATAAATAAAATTTATTAAAGCATAGGTTAAAACAACATAAATACAATTTATTAAAGCATCGGACAAAACAACATAAATACAATTTAATAAAGCATAGGATAAAACAACATAAATACAATTTAATGAAAAATAGGATAAACAACATAAATACAATTTAATAAAGCATAGGACAAAACAACATAAATACAATTTAATAAAGCATATGTTAAAACAACATAAATACAATTAAATAAAGCATAGGATAAAACAACATAAATACAATTTAATAAAGCATAGGATAAAACAACATAAATACAATTTAATAAAGCATAGGATAAAACAACATGAATACAATTTAATAAAGCATAGGATAAAACAACATAAATACAATTTAAGAAAAGCATAGGATAAAACAACATAAATACAATTTAATAAAGCATAGGATAAAACAACATAAATACAATTTAATAAAGCATAGGATAAAACAACATAAATAAAATTTAATAAAGCATAGGTTAAAACAACTTAAATACAATTTAATAAAGCATAGAACAAAACAACATAAATAAAATTTAATAAAGCATAGTTTAAAACAACATGAATACAATTTAATAAAGCATAGGATAAAACCACAGAAATAAAATTTAATAAAGCATAGGATAAAACAACATAAATACAATTTAATAAAGCATAGGACAAAACAACATAAATACAATTTATTAAAGCATAGGATAAAACAACATAAATATAATTTAATGAAACATAGGATAAACAACATAAATACAATTTAATAAAGCATAGGACAAAACAACATAAATACAATTTAATAAAACATATGTTAAAACGACATAAATACAATTTAATAAAGCATAGTTTAAAACAACATAAATACAATTTAATAAAGCATAGGATAAAACAACATAAATACAATTTAATGAAAAATAGGATAAACAACATAAATACAATTTAATAAAGCATAGGATAAAACAACATAAATAAAATTTAATAAAGCATAGGTTAAAACAACTTAAATACAATTTAATAAAGCATAGAACAAAACAACATAAATACAATTTAATAAAGCATAGTTTAAAACAACATGAATACAATTTAATAAAGCATAGGATAAAACCACAGAAATAAAATTTAATAAAGCATAGGATAAAACAACATAAATACAATTTAATAAAGCATAGGTTAAAACAACATAAATACAATTTAATAAAGCGTAGGACAAAATAACATAAATACAATGTAATAAAGCATAGTTTAAAACAACATAAATACAATTTAATAAAGCATAGGATAAAACCACATAAATACAATTTAATAAAGCATAGGATAAAACAACATAAATAAAATTTAATAAAGCATAGGTTAAAACAACATAATTACAATTTAAGAAAGCATAGGATAAAACTACATAAATACATTTTAATAAAGCATAGGTTAAAACAACATAAATACAATTTAATAAAGCATCGGACAAAACAACATAAATACAATTTAATAAAGCATAGGATAAAACAACATAAATACAATTTAATAAAGCATAGGATAAAACAAGATAAATACAATTTAATAAAGCATAGGATAAAACAACATAAATAAAATTTATTAAAGCATAGGTTAAAACAACATAAATACAATTTATTAAAGCATCGGACAAAACAACATAAATACAATTTAATAAAGCATAGGATAAAACAACATAAATACAATTTAATGAAAAATAGGATAAACAACATAAATACAATTTAATAAAGCATAGGACAAAACAACATAAATACAATTTAATAAAGCATATGTTAAAACAACATAAATACAATTAAATAAAGCATAGGATAAAACAACATAAATACAATTTAATAAAGCATAGGATAAAACAACATAAATACAATTTAATAAAGCATAGGATAAAACAACATGAATACAATTTAATAAAGCATAGGATAAAACAACATAAATACAATTTAAGAAAAGCATAGGATAAAACAACATAAATACAATTTAATAAAGCATAGGATAAAACAACATAAATACAATTTAATAAAGCATAGGATAAAACAACATAAATACAATTTAATAAAGCATAGGTTAAAACAACTTAAATACAATTTAATAAAGCATAGAACAAAACAACATAAATAAAATTTAATAAAGCATAGTTTAAAACAACATGAATACAATTTAATAAAGCATAGGATAAAACCACAGAAATAAAATTTAATAAAGCATAGGATAAAACAACATAAATACAATTTAATAAAGCATAGGACAAAACAACATAAATACAATTTATTAAAGCATAGGATAAAACAACATAAATATAATTTAATGAAACATAGGATAAACAACATAAATACAATTTAATAAAGCATAGGACAAAACAACATAAATACAATTTAATAAAACATATGTTAAAACGACATAAATACAATTTAATAAAGCATAGTTTAAAACAACATAAATACAATTTAATAAAGCATAGGATAAAACAACATAAATACAATTTAATGAAAAATAGGATAAACAACATAAATACAATTTAATAAAGCATAGGATAAAACAACATAAATAAAATTTAATAAAGCATAGGTTAAAACAACTTAAATACAATTTAATAAAGCATAGAACAAAACAACATAAATACAATTTAATAAAGCATAGTTTAAAACAACATGAATACAATTTAATAAAGCATAGGATAAAACCACAGAAATAAAATTTAATAAAGCATAGGATAAAACAACATAAATACAATTTAATAAAGCATAGGACAAAACAACATAAATACAATTTATTAAAGCATAGGATAAAACAACATAAATATAATTTAATGAAACATAGGATAAACAACATAAATACAATTTAATAAAGCATAGGACAAAACAACATAAATACAATTTAATAAAACATATGTTAAAACGACATAAATACAATTTAATAAAGCATAGTTTAAAACAACATAAATACAATTTAATAAAGCATAGGATAAAACAACATAAATACAATTTAATGAAAAATAGGATAAACAACATAAATACAATTTAATAAAGCATAGGACAAAACAACATAAATACAATTTAATAAAGCATATGTTAAAACAACATAAATACAATTTAATAAAGCATAGTTTAAAACAACATAAATACAATTTAATAAAGCATAGTTTAAAACAACATAAATACAATTTAATAAAGCATAGTTTAAAACAACATAAATACAATTTAATAAAGCATAGTTTAAAACAACATAAATACAATTTAATAAAGCATAATTTAAAACAACATAAATACAATTTAATAAAGCATAGTTTAAAACAACATAAATACAATTTAATAAAGCATTAGATAAAACAACATGAATATAATTTAGTAAAGCATAAGATAAAACAACATGAATACAATTTAATAAAGCATAGGATATAACAACATAAATAATATTTAATAAAGCATAGTTTAAAACAACATAAATACAATTTAATAAAGCATAGTTTAAAACAACATAAATACAATTTAATAAAGCATAGTTTAAAACAACAACATAAATACAATTTAATAAAGCATAGGATAAAACAACATAAATACAATTTAATAAAGCATATGACAAAACAACATAAATACAATTTAATAAAGCATAGGTTAAAACAACATAAATACAATTTAATGAAACATAGGATAAACAACATATATACAATTTAATAAAGCATAGGACAAATCCACATAAATACAATTTAATAAAGCATAGGATAAAACAACATAAATACAATTTAATGAAGCATAGGATAAACAACATAAATACAATTTAATAAAGCATAGGACAAAACAACATAAATACAATTTAATAAAGCATAGGACAAAACAACATAAATACAATTTAATAAAGCATATGTTAAAACAACATAAATACAATTTAGTAAATCATAAGATAAAACAACATGAATACAATTTAATAAAGCATAGGTTAAAACAACATAAATACAATTTAAGAAAGCATAGGATAAAACTACATAAATACATTTTAATAAAGCATAGGATAAAACAACATAAATGCAATTTAATAAAGCATAGGTTAAAACAACATAAATACAATTTAATAAAGCATCGGACAAAACAACATAAATACAATTTAATAAAGCATAGGATAAAACAACATAAATACAATTTATAAAGCATAGGATAAAACAACATAAATACAATTTAATAAAGCATAGGATAAAACAACATAAATACAATTTAATAAAGCATAGGATAAAACAACATAAATAAAATTTAATAAAGCATAGGTTAAAACAACATAAATACAATTTAATAAAGCATAGGATAAAACAACATAAATACAATTTAATAAAGCATAGGTTAAAACAACATAAATACAATTTAATAAAGCATAGGACAAAACAACATAAATACAATTTAATAAAGCATAGTTTAAAACAACATGAATACAATTTAATAAAGCATAGGATAAAACCACAGAAATAAAATTTAATAAAGCATAGGATAAAACAACATAAATACAATTTATTAAAGCATATTATAAAACAACATAAATACAATTTAATGAAACATAGGATAAACAACATAAATACAATTTAATAAAGCATAGGACAAAACAACATAAATACAATTTAATAAAGCATATGTTAAAACAACATAAATACAATTTAATAAAGCATAGTTTAAAACAACATAAATACAATTTAATAAAGCATAGTTTAAAACAACATAAATACAATTTAATAAAGCATAGTTTAAAACAACATAAATACAATTTAATAAAGCATAGTTTAAAACAACATAAATACAATTTAATAAAGCATAGGACAAAACAACATGAATACAATTTCATAAAGCATAGGATAAAACAACATAAATACAATTTAATGAAACATAGGATAAACAACATAAATACAATTTAATAAAGCATAGGACAAAACAACATAAATACAATTTAATAAAGCATATGTTAAAACAACATAAATACAATTTAATAAAGCATAGGATAAAACAACATAAATACTTTTTAATAAAGCATAGGATAAAACCACATAAATACAATTTAATAAAGCATAGGATAAAACAACATAAATAAAATTTAATAAAGCATAGGTTAAAACAACATAAATACAATTTAATAAAGCGTAGGACAAAATAACATAAATACAATGTAATAAAGCATAGTTTAAAACAACATAAATACAATTTAATAAAGCATAGGATAAAACCACATAAATACAATTTAATAAAGCATAGGATAAAACAACATAAATAAAATTTAATAAAGCATAGGTTAAAACAACATAATTACAATTTAAGAAAGCATAGGATAAAACTACATAAATACATTTTAATAAAGCATAGGTTAAAACAACATAAATACAATTTAATAAAGCATCGGACAAAACAACATAAATACAATTTAATAAAGCATAGGATAAAACAACATAAATACAATTTAATAAAGCATAGGATAAAACAAGATAAATACAATTTAATAAAGCATAGGATAAAACAACATAAATAAAATTTATTAAAGCATAGGTTAAAACAACATAAATACAATTTATTAAAGCATCGGACAAAACAACATAAATACAATTAAATAAAGCATAGGATAAAACAACATAAATACAATTTATAAAGCATAGGATAAAACAACATAAATACAATTTAATAAAGCATAGGATAAAACAACATAAATACAATTTAATAAAGCACAGGATAAAACAACATAAATACAATTTAATAAAGCATAGGATAAAACAACATAAATACAATTTAATAAAGCATAGGATAAAACAACATAAATACAATTTAATAAAGCATAGGATAAAACAACATAAATACAATTTAATAAAGCATAGATTAAAACAACATAAATACAATTTAATAAAGCATAGGATAAAACAACATAAATTCAATTTAATAAAGCATAGGATAAAACAACATAAATACAATTTAATAAAGCACAGGATAAAACAACATAAATAAAATTTAATAAAGCATAGGATAAAACAACATAAATATAATTTAATAAAGCATAGGATAAAACAACGTAAATACAATTTAATAAAGCATAGGATAAAACAACATAAATAAAATTTAATAAAGCATAGGATAAAACAACATAAATACAATTTAATAAAGCATAGGATAAAACAACATAAATACAATTTAATAAAGCATAGGTTAAAACAAAATAAATACAATTTAATAAAGCATAGGATAAAACAACATAAATACAATTTAATAAAGCATAGGATAAAACAACATAAATAAAATTTAATAAAGCATAGGATAAAACAACATAAATACAATTTAATAAAACATAGGATAAAACAACATGAATACAATTTAATAAAGCATAGGATAAAACAACATAAATACAATTTAATAAAGCATAGGATAAAACAACATAAATACAATTTAATAAAGCATAGGATAAAACAACATAAATACAATTTAATAAAGCATAGGATAAAACAACATAAATAAAATTTAATAAAGCATAGGTTAAAACAACATAAATACAATTTAATAAAGCATAGGACAAAACAACATAAATACAATTTAATAAAGCATAGTTTAAAACAACATGAATACAATTTAATAAAGCATAGGATAAAACCACAGAAATAAAATTTAATAAAGCATAGGATAAAACAACATAAATACAATTTATTAAAGCATATTATAAAACAACATAAATACAATTTAATAAAACATAGGATAAAACAACATGAATACAATTTAATAAAGCATAGGATAAAACAACATAAATACAATTTAATAAAGCATAGGATAAAACAACATAAATACAATTTAATAAAGCATAGGATAAAACAACATAAATACAATTTAATAAAGCATAGGATAAAACAACATAAATAAAATTTAATAAAGCATAGGTTAAAACAACATAAATACAATTTAATAAAGCATAGGACAAAACAACATAAATACAATTTAATAAAGCATAGTTTAAAACAACATGAATACAATTTAATAAAGCATAGGATAAAACCACAGAAATAAAATTTAATAAAGCATAGGATAAAACAACATAAATACAATTTATTAAAGCATATTATAAAACAACATAAATACAATTTAATGAAACATAGGATAAACAACATAAATACAATTTAATAAAGCATAGGACAAAACAACATAAATACAATTTAATAAAGCATATGTTAAAACAACATAAATACAATTTAATAAAGCATAGTTTAAAACAACATAAATACAATTTAATAAAGCATAGTTTAAAACAACATAAATACAATTTAATAAAGCATAGTTTAAAACAACATAAATACAATTTAATAAAGCATAGTTTAAAACAACATAAATACAATTTAATAAGGCATAGTTTAAAACAACATAAATACAATTTAATAAAGCATAGGATAAAACAACATAAATACAATTTAATAAAGCATATGACAAAACAACATAAATATAATTTAATAAAGCATAGGTTAAAACAACATAAATACAATTTAATGAAACATAGGATAAACAACATAAATACAATTTAATAAAGCATAGGACAAATCAACATAAATACAATTTAATAAAGCATAGGATAAAACAACATAAATACAATTTAATGAAACATAGGATAAACAACATAAATACAATTTAATAAAGCATAGGACAAAACAACATAAATACAATTTAATAAAGCATATGTTAAAACAACATAAATACAATTTAATAAAGCATAAGATAAAACAACATGAATATAATTTAGTAAAGCATAAGATAAAACAACATGAATACAATTTAATAAAGCATAGGTTAAAACAACATAAATACAATTTAAGAAAGCATAGGATAAAACTACATAAATACATTTTAATAAAGCATAGGATAAAACAACATAAATGCAATTTAATAAAGCATAGGTTAAAACAACATAAATACAATTTAATAAAGCATCGGACAAAACAACATAAATACAATTTAATAAAGCATAGGATAAAACAACATAAATACAATTTATAAAGCATAGGATAAAACAACATAAATACAATTTAATAAAGCATAGGATAAAACAACATGAATACAATTTAATAAAGCATAGGATAAAACAACATAAATACAATTTAATAAAGCATAGGATAAAACAACATAAATACAATTTAATAAAGCATAGGATAAAACAACATAAATAAAATTTAATAAAGCATAGGATAAAACAACATAAATACAATTTAATAAAACATAGGATAAAACAACATGAATACAATTTAATAAAGCATAGGATAAAACAACATAAATACAATTTAATAAAGCATAGGATAAAACAACATAAATACAATTTAATAAAGCATAGGATAAAACAACATAAATACAATTTAATAAAGCATAGGATAAAACAACATAAATACAATTTAATAAAGCATAGGATAAAACAACATAAATAAAATTTAATAAAGCATAGGTTAAAACAACATAAATACAATTTAATAAAGCATAGGACAAAACAACATAAATACAATTTAATAAAGCATAGTTTAAAACAACATGAATACAATTTAATAAAGCATAGGATAAAACCACAGAAATAAAATTTAATAAAGCATAGAATAAAACAACATAAATACAATTTATTAAAGCATATTATAAAACAACATAAATACAATTTAATGAAACATAGGATAAACAACATAAATACAATTTAATAAAGCATAGGACAAAACAACATAAATACAATTTAATAAAGCATATGTTAAAACAACATAAATACAATTTAATAAAGCATAGTTTAAAACAACATAAATACAATTTAATAAAGCATAGTTTAAAACAACATAAATACAATTTAATAAAGCATAGTTTAAAACAACATAAATACAATTTAATAAAGCATAGTTTAAAACAACATAAATACAATTTAATAAGGCATACTTTAAAACAACATAAATACAATTTAATAAAGCATAGGATAAAACAACATAAATACAATTTAATAAAGCATATGACAAAACAACATAAATACAATTTAATAAAGCATAGGTTAAAACAACATAAATACAATTTAATGAAACATAGGATAAACAACATAAATACAATTTAATAAAGCATAGGACAAATCAACATAAATACAATTTAATAAAGCATAGGATAAAACAACATAAATACAATTTAATGAAACATAGGATAAACCACATAAATACAATTTAATAAAGCACAGGATAAAACAACATAAATACAATTTAATAAAGCATAGGATAAAACAACATAAATACAATTTAATAAAGCATAGGATAAAACAACATAAATACAATTTAATGAAGCATAGGATAAAACAACATAAATACAATTTAATAAAGCATACGTTAAAACAACATAAATACAATTAAATAAAGCATAGGATAAAACAACATAAATACAATTTAATAAAGCATAGGATAAAACAACATAAATACAATTTAATAAAGCATAGGATAAAACAACATGAATACAATTTAATAAAGCATAGGATAAAACAACATAAATACAATTTAAGAAAAGCATAGGATAAAACAACATAAATACAATTTAATAAAGCATAGGATAAAACAACATAAATACAATTTAATAAAGCATAGGATAAAACAACATAAATAAAATTTAATAAAGCATAGGTTAAAACAACTTAAATACAATTTAATAAAGCATAGAACAAAACAACATAAATACAATTTAATAAAGCATAGTTTAAAACAACATGAATACAATTTAATAAAGCATAGGATAAAACCACAGAAATAAAATTTAATAAAGCATAGGATAAAACAACATAAATACAATTTAATAAAGCATAGGACAAAACAACATAAATACAATTTATTAAAGCATAGGATAAAACAACATAAATATAATTTAATGAAACATAGGATAAACAACATAAATACAATTTAATAAAGCATAGGACAAAGCAACATAAATACAATTTAATAAAACATATGTTAAAACGACATAAATACAATTTAATAAAGCATAGTTTAAAACAACATAAATACAATTTAATAAAGCATAGGATAAAACAACATAAATACAATTTAATGAAAAATAGGATAAACAACATAAATACAATTTAATAAAGCATAGGACAAAACAACATAAATACAATTTAATAAAGCATATGTTAAAACAACATAAATACAATTAAATAAAGCATAGGATAAAACAACATAAATACAATTTAATAAAGCATAGGATAAAACAACATAAATACAATTTAATAAAGCATAGGATAAAACAACATGAATACAATTTAATAAAGCATAGGATAAAACAACATAAATACAATTTAAGAAAAGCATAGGATAAAACAACATAAATACAATTTAATAAAGCATAGGATAAAACAACATAAATACAATTTAATAAAGCATAGGATAAAACAACATAAATAAAATTTAATAAAGCATAGGTTAAAACAACTTAAATACAATTTAATAAAGCATAGAACAAAACAACATAAATACAATTTAATAAAGCATAGTTTAAAACAACATGAATACAATTTAATAAAGCATAGGATAAAACCACAGAAATAAAATTTAATAAAGCATAGGATAAAACAACATAAATACAATTTAATAAAGCATAGGACAAAACAACATAAATACAATTTATTAAAGCATAGGATAAAACAACATAAATATAATTTAATGAAACATAGGATAAACAACATAAATACAATTTAATAAAGCATAGGACAAAACAACATAAATACAATTTAATAAAACATATGTTAAAACGACATAAATACAATTTAATAAAGCATAGTTTAAAACAACATAAATACAATTTAATAAAGCATAGGATAAAACAACATAAATACAATTTAATGAAAAATAGGATAAACAACATAAATACAATTTAATAAAGCATAGGACAAAACAACATAAATACAATTTATTAAAGCATAGGATAAAACAACATAAATACAATTTAATAAAGCATAGGATAAAACAACATAAATACAATTTAATGAAAAATAGGATAAACAACATAAATACAATTTAATAAAGCATAGGATAAAACAACATAAATAAAATTTAATAAAGCATAGGTTAAAACAACTTAAATACAATTTAATAAAGCATAGAACAAAACAACATAAATACAATTTAACAAAGCATAGTTTAAAACAACATGAATACAATTTAATAAAGCATAGGATAAAACCACAGAAATAAAATTTAATAAAGCATAGGATAAAACAACATAAATACAATTTAATAAAGCATAGGACAAAACAACATAAATACAATTTATTAAAGCATAGGATAAAACAACATAAATATAATTTAATGAAACATAGGATAAACAACATAAATACAATTTAATAAAGCATAGGACAAAACAACATAAATACAATTTAATAAAACATATGTTAAAACGACATAAATACAATTTAATAAAGCATAGTTTAAAACAACATAAATACAATTTAATAAAGCATAGGATAAAACAACATAAATACAATTTAATGAAAAATATTATAAACAACATAAATACAATTTAATAAAGCATAGGACAAAACAACATAAATACAATTTAATAAAGCATATGTTAAAACAACATAAATACAATTTAATAAAGCATAGTTTAAAACAACATAAATACAATTTAATAAAGCATAGTTTAAAACAACATAAATACAATTTAATAAAGCATAGTTTAAAACAACATAAATACAATTTAATAAAGGATAGTTTAAAAGAACATAAATACAATTTAATAAAGCATAATTTAAAACAACATAAATACAATTTAATAAAGCATAGTTTAAAACAACATAAATACAATTTAATAAAGCATTAGATAAAACAACATGAATATAATTTAGTAAAGCATAAGATAAAACAACATGAATACAATTTAATAAAGCATAGGATAAAACAACATAAATAATATTTAATAAAGCATAGTTTAAAACAACATAAATACAATTTAATAAAGCATAGTTTAAAACAACATAAATACAATTTAATAAAGCATAGTTTAAAACAACATAAATACAATTTAATAAAGCATAGGATAAAACAACATAAATACAATTTAATAAAGCATATGACAAAACAACATAAATACAATTTAATAAAGCATAGGTTAAAACAACATAAATACAATTTAATGAAACATAGGATAAACAACATATATACAATTTAATAAAGCATAGGACAAATCCACATAAATACAATTTAATAAAGCATAGGATAAAACAACATAAATACAATTTAATGAAGCATAGGATAAACAACATAAATACAATTTAATAAAGCATAGGACAAAACAACATAAATACAATTTAATAAAGCATATGTTAAAACAACATAAATACAATTTAATAAAGCATAAGATAAAACAACATGAATATAATTTAGTAAATCATAAGATAAAACAACATGAATACAATTTAATAAAGCATAGGTTAAAACAACATAAATACAATTTAAGAAAGCATAGGATAAAACTACATAAATACATTTTAATAAAGCATAGGATAAAACAACATAAATGCAATTTAATAAAGCATAGGTTAAAACAACATAAATACAATTTAATAAAGCATCGGACAAAACAACATAAATACAATTTAATAAAGCATAGGATAAAACAACATAAATACAATTTATAAAGCATAGGATAAAACAACATAAATACAATTTAATAAAGCATAGGATAAAACAACATAAATACAATTTAATAAAGCATAGGATAAAACAACATAAATACAATTTAATAAAGCATAGGTTAAAACAACATAAATACAATTTAATAAAGCATAGGATAAAACAACATAAATACAATTTAATAAAGCATAGGTTAAAACAACATAAATACAATTTAATAAAGCATAGGACAAAACAACATAAATACAATTTAATAAAGCATAGTTTAAAACAACATGAATACAATTTAATAAAGCATAGGATAAAACCACAGAAATAAAATTTAATAAAGCATAGGATAAAACAACATAAATACAATTTATTAAAGCATATTATAAAACAACATAAATACAATTTAATGAAACAGGATAAACAACATAAATACAATTTAATAAAGCATAGGACAAAACAACATAAATACAATTTAATAAAGCATATGTTAAAACAACATAAATACAATTTAATAAAGCATAGTTTAAAACAACATAAATACAATTTAATAAAGCATAGTTTAAAACAACATAAATACAATTTAATAAAGCATAGTTTAAAACAACATAAATACAATTTAATAAAGCATAGTTTAAAACAACATAAATACAATTTAATAAGGCATAGTTTAAAACAACATAAATACAATTTAATAAAGCATAGGATAAAACAACATAAATACAATTTAATAAAGCATATGACAAAACAACATAAATACAATTTAATAAAGCATAGGTTAAAACAACATAAATACAATTTAATGAAACATAGGATAAACAACATAAATACAATTTAATAAAGCATAGGACAAATCAACATAAATACAATTTAATAAAGCATAGGATAAAACAACATAAATACAATTTAATGAAACATAGGATAAACAACATAAATACAATTTAATAAAGCATAGGACAAAACAACATAAATACAATTTAATAAAGCATAAGATAAAACAACATGAATATAATTTAGTAAAGCATAAGATAAAACAACATGAATACAATTTAATAAAGCATAGGTTAAAACAACATAAATACAATTTAAGAAAGCATAGGATAAAACAACATGAATACAATTTAATAAAGCATAGGATAAAACAACATAAATACAATTTAATAAAGCATAGGATAAAACAACATAAATACAATTTAATAAAGCATAGGATAAAACAACATAAATAAAATTTAATAAAGCATAGGATAAAACAACATAAATACAATTTAATAAAACATAGGATAAAACAACATGAATACAATTTAATAAAGCATAGGATAAAACAACATAAATACAATTTAATAAAGCATAGGATAAAACAACATAAATACAATTTAATAAAGCATAGGATAAAACAACATAAATACAATTTAATAAAGCATAGGATAAAACAACATAAATACAATTTAATAAAGCATAGGATAAAACAACATAAATACAATTTAATAAAGCATAGGTTAAAACAACATAAATACAATTTAATAAAGCATAGGACAAAACAACATAAATACAATTTAATAAAGCATAGTTTAAAACAACATGAATACAATTTAATAAAGCATAGGATAAAACCACAGAAATAAAATTTAATAAAGCATAGGATAAAACAACATAAATACAATTTATTAAAGCATATTATAAAACAACATAAATACAATTTAATGAAACAGGATAAACAACATAAATACAATTTAATAAAGCATAGGACAAAACAACATAAATACAATTTAATAAAGCATATGTTAAAACAACATAAATACAATTTAATAAAGCATAGTTTAAAACAACATAAATACAATTTAATAAAGCATAGTTTAAAACAACATAAATACAATTTAATAAAGCATAGTTTAAAACAACATAAATACAATTTAATAAAGCATAGTTTAAAACAACATAAATACAATTTAATAAGGCATAGTTTAAAACAACATAAATACAATTTAATAAAGCATAGGATAAAACAACATAAATACAATTTAATAAAGCATATGACAAAACAACATAAATACAATTTAATAAAGCATAGGTTAAAACAACATAAATACAATTTAATGAAACATAGGATAAACAACATAAATACAATTTAATAAAGCATAGGACAAATCAACATAAATACAATTTAATAAAGCATAGGATAAAACAACATAAATACAATTTAATGAAACATAGGATAAACAACATAAATACAATTTAATAAAGCATAGGACAAAACAACATAAATACAATTTAATAAAGCATAAGATAAAACAACATGAATATAATTTAGTAAAGCATAAGATAAAACAACATGAATACAATTTAATAAAGCATAGGTTAAAACAACATAAATACAATTTAAGAAAGCATAGGATAAAACAACATGAATACAATTTAATAAAGCATAGGATAAAACAACATAAATACAATTTAATAAAGCATAGGATAAAACAACATAAATACAATTTAATAAAGCATAGGATAAAACAACATAAATAAAATTTAATAAAGCATAGGATAAAACAACATAAATACAATTTAATAAAACATAGGATAAAACAACATGAATACAATTTAATAAAGCATAGGATAAAACAACATAAATACAATTTAATAAAGCATAGGATAAAACAACATAAATACAATTTAATAAAGCATAGGATAAAACAACATAAATACAATTTAATAAAGCATAGGATAAAACAACATAAATACAATTTAATAAAGCATAGGATAAAACAACATAAATAAAATTTAATAAAGCATAGGTTAAAACAACATAAATACAATTTAATAAAGCATAGGACAAAACAACATAAATACAATTTAATAAAGCATAGTTTAAAACAACATGAATACAATTTAATAAAGCATAGGATAAAACCACAGAAATAAAATTTAATAAAGCATAGAATAAAACAACATAAATACAATTTATTAAAGCATATTATAAAACAACATAAATACAATTTAATGAAACATAGGATAAACAACATAAATACAATTTAATAAAGCATAGGACAAAACAACATAAATACAATTTAATAAAGCATATGTTAAAACAACATAAATACAATTTAATAAAGCATAGTTTAAAACAACATAAATACAATTTAATAAAGCATAGTTTAAAACAACATAAATACAATTTAATAAAGCATAGTTTAAAACAACATAAATACAATTTAATAAAGCATAGTTTAAAACAACATAAATACAATTTAATAAGGCATACTTTAAAACAACATAAATACAATTTAATAAAGCATAGGATAAAACAACATAAATACAATTTAATAAAGCATATGACAAAACAACATAAATACAATTTAATAAAGCATAGGTTAAAACAACATAAATACAATTTAATGAAACATAGGATAAACAACATAAATACAATTTAATAAAGCATAGGACAAATCAACATAAATACAATTTAATAAAGCATAGGATAAAACAACATGAAAACAATTTAATGAAACATAGGATAAACAACATAAATACAATTAAATAAAGCATAGGATAAAACAACATAAATACAATTTAATAAAGCATAGGATAAAACAACATAAATACAATTTAATAAAGCATAGGATAAAACAACATGAATACAATTTAATAAAGCATAGGATAAAACAACATAAATACAATTTAAGAAAAGCATAGGATAAAACAACATAAATACAATTTAATAAAGCATAGGATAAAACAACATAAATACAATTTAATAAAGCATAGGATAAAACAACATAAATAAAATTTAATAAAGCATAGGTTAAAACAACTTAAATACAATTTAATAAAGCATAGAACAAAACAACATAAATACAATTTAATAAAGCATAGTTTAAAACAACATGAATACAATTTAATAAAGCATAGGATAAAACCACAGAAATAAAATTTAATAAAGCATAGGATAAAACAACATAAATACAATTTAATAAAGCATAGGACAAAACAACATAAATACAATTTATTAAAGCATAGGATAAAACAACATAAATATAATTTAATGAAACATAGGATAAACAACATAAATACAATTTAATAAAGCATAGGACAAAACAACATAAATACAATTTAATAAAACATATGTTAAAACGACATAAATACAATTTAATAAAGCATAGTTTAAAACAACATAAATACAATTTAATAAAGCATAGGATAAAACAACATAAATACAATTTAATGAAAAATAGGATAAACAACATAAATACAATTTAATAAAGCATAGGACAAAACAACATAAATACAATTTAATAAAGCATATGTTAAAACAACATAAATACAATTTAATAAAGCATAGTTTAAAACAACATAAATACAATTTAATAAAGCATAGTTTAAAACAACATAAATACAATTTAATAAAGCATAGTTTAAAACAACATAAATACAATTTAATAAAGCATAGTTTAAAACAACATAAATACAATTTAATAAAGCATAATTTAAAACAACATAAATACAATTTAATAAAGCATAGTTTAAAACAACATAAATACAATTTAATAAAGCATTAGATAAAACAACATGAATATAATTTAGTAAAGCATAAGATAAAACAACATGAATACAATTTAATAAAGCATAGGATAAAACAACATAAATAATATTTAATAAAGCATAGTTTAAAACAACATAAATACAATTTAATAAAGCATAGTTTAAAACAACATAAATACAATTTAATAAAGCATAGTTTAAAACAACATAAATACAATTTAATAAAGCATAGTTTAAAACAACATAAATACAATTTAATAAGGCATACTTTAAAACAACATAAATACAATTTAATAAAGCATAGGATAAAACAACATAAATACAATTTAATAAAGCATATGACAAAACAACATAAATACAATTTAATAAAGCATAGGTTAAAACAACATAAATACAATTTAATGAAACATAGGATAAACAACATAAATACAATTTAATAAAGCATAGGACAAATCAACATAAATACAATTTAATAAAGCATAGGATAAAACAACATAAATACAATTTAATGAAACATAGGATAAACAACATAAATACAATTTAATAAAGCATAGGACAAAACAACATAAATACAATTTAATAAAGCATATGTTAAAACAACATAAATACAATTTAATAAAGCATAAGATAAAACAACATGAATATAATTTAGTAAAGCATAAGATAAAACAACATGAATACAATTTAATAAAGCATAGGTTAAAACCACATAAATACAATTTAATAAAGCACAGGATAAAACAACATAAATACAATTTAATAAAGCATAGGATAAAACAACATAAATACAATTTAATAAAGCATAGGATAAAACAACATAAATACAATTTAATGAAGCATAGGATAAAACAACATAAATACAATTTAATAAAGCATACGTTAAAACAACATAAATACAATTAAATAAAGCATAGGATAAAACAACATAAATACAATTTAATAAAGCATAGGATAAAACAACATAAATACAATTTAATAAAGCATAGGATAAAACAACATGAATACAATTTAATAAAGCATAGGATAAAACAACATAAATACAATTTAAGAAAAGCATAGGATAAAACAACATAAATACAATTTAATAAAGCATAGGATAAAACAACATAAATAAAATTTAATAAAGCATAGGTTAAAACAACATAAATACAATTTAAGAAAAGCATAGGATAAAACAACATAAATACAATTTAATAAAGCATAGGATAAAACAACATAAATACAATTTAATAAAGCATAGGACAAAACAACATAAATACAATTTAATAAAGCATATGTTAAAACAACATAAATACAATTTAATAAAGCATAGTTTAAAACAACATAAATACAATTTAATAAAGCATAGTTTAAAACAACATAAATACAATTTAATAAAGCATAGTTTAAAACAACATAAATACAATTTAATAAAGCATAGTTTAAAACAACATAAATACAATTTAATAAAGCATAATTTAAAACAACATAAATACAATTTAATAAAGCATAGTTTAAAACAACATAAATACAATTTAATAAAGCATTAGATAAAACAACATGAATATAATTTAGTAAAGCATAAGATAAAACAACATGAATACAATTTAATAAAGCAGAGGATAAAACAACATAAATAATATTTAATAAAGCATAGTTTAAAACAACATAAATACAATTTAATAAAGCATAGTTTAAAACAACATAAATACAATTTAATAAAGCATAGTTTAAAACAACATAAATACAATTTAATAAAGCATAGGATAAAACAACATAAATACAATTTAATAAAGCATATGACAAAACAACATAAATACAATTTAATAAAGCATAGGTTAAAACAACATAAATACAATTTAATGAAACATAGGATAAACAACATATATACAATTTAATAAAGCATAGGACAAATCCACATAAATACAATTTAATAAAGCATAGGATAAAACAACATAAATACAATTTAATGAAGCATAGGATAAACAACATAAATACAATTTAATAAAGCATAGGACAAAACAACATAAATACAATTTAATAAAGCATATGTTAAAACAACATAAATACAATTTAATAAAGCATAAGATAAAACAACATGAATATAATTTAGTAAATCATAAGATAAAACAACATGAATACAATTTAATAAAGCATAGGTTAAAACAACATAAATACAATTTAAGAAAGCATAGGATAAAACTACATAAATACATTTTAATAAAGCATAGGATAAAACAACATAAATGCAATTTAATAAAGCATAGGTTAAAACAACATAAATACAATTTAATAAAGCATCGGACAAAACAACATAAATACAATTTAATAAAGCATAGGATAAAACAACATAAATACAATTTATAAAGCATAGGATAAAACAACATAAATACAATTTAATAAAGCATAGGATAAAACAACATAAATACAATTTAATAAAGCATAGGATAAAACAACATAAATAAAATTTAATAAAGCATAGGTTAAAACAACATAAATACAATTTAATAAAGCATAGGATAAAACAACATAAATACAATTTAATAAAGCATAGGATAAAAAAACATAAATACTTTTTAATAAAGCATAGGATAAAACCACATAAATACAATTTAAAAAAGCACAGGATAAAACAACATAAATACAATTTAATAAAGCATAGGATAAAACAACATAAATACAATTTAATAAAGCATAGGATAAAACAACATAAATACAATTTAATAAAGCATAGGATAAAACAACATAAATACAATTTAATAAAGCATACGTTAAAACAACATAAATACAATTAAATAAAGCATCGGACAAAACAACATAAATACAATTTAATAAAGCATAGGATAAAACAACATAAATACAATTTATAAAGCAAAGGATAAAACAACATAAATACAATTTAATAAAGCATAGGATAAAACAACATGAATAAAATTTAATAAAGCATAGGATAAAATAACATAAATACAATTTAATAAAGCATAGGCTAAAACTACATAAATACAATTTAATAAAGCATAGGATAAAACAACATAAATACAATTTAATAAAGCATAGGTTAAAACAACATAAATACAATTTAATAAAGCATAGGATAAAACAACATAAATACAATTTAATAAAGCATAGGATAAAACAGCATAAATAAAATTTAATAAAGCATAGGTTAAAACAACATAAATACAATTTAATAAAGCATAGGATAAAACAACATAAATACAATTTAATAAAGCATAGGATAAAACAACATAAATACTTTTTAATAAACCATAGGATAAAACCACATAAATACAATTTAAAAAAGCACAGGATAAAACAACATAAATACAATTTAATAAAGCATAGGATAAAACAACATAAATACAATTTAATAAAGCATAGGATAAAACAACATAAATACAATTTAATAAAGCATACATTAAAACAACATAAATACAATTAAATAAAGCATAGGATAAAACAACATAAATACAATTTAATAAAGCATAGGTTAAAACAACATAAATACAATTTTATAAAGCATAGGATAAAACAACATAAATACAATTTAATAATGCATAGATTAAAACAACATAAATACAATTTAATAAAGCATAGGATAAAACAACATAAATTCAATTTAATAAAGCATAGGATAAAACAACATAAATACAATTTAATAAAGCACAGGATAAAACAACATAAATACAATTTAATAAAGCATAGGATAAAACAACATAAATACAATTTAATAAAGCATAGGTTAAAACAACATAAATACAATTTAATAAAGCATAGGATAAAACAACATAAATACAATTTAATAAAGCATAGGATAAAACAACATAAATAAAATTTAATAAAGCATAGGATAAAACAACATAAATACAATTTAATAAAGCATAGGATAAAACACCATGAATACAATTTAATAAAGCATAGGATAAAACAACATAAATATAATTTAATAAAGCATAGGATAAAACAACATAAATACAATTTAATAAAGCATAGGATAAAACAACATAAATACAATTTAATAAAGCATAGGATAAAACAACATAAATAAAATTTAATAAAGCATAGGTTAAAACAACATAAATACAATTTAATAAAGCATAGGACAAAAAAAATAAATACAATTTAATAAAGCATAGTTAAAAACAACATGAATACAATTTAATAAAGCATAGGATAAAACCACAGAAATAAAATTTAATAAAGCATAGGATAAAACAACATAAATACAATTTAATAAAGCATAGGACAAAACAACATAAATACAATTTATTAAAGCATAGGATAAAACAACATAAATACAATTTAATTAAACATAGGATAAACAACATAAATACAATTTAATAAAGCATAGGACAAAACAACATAAATACAATTTAATAAAACATGTTAAAACGACATAAATACAATTTAATAAAGCATAGTTTAAAACAACATAAATACAATTTAATAAAGCATAGGATAAAACAACATAAACACAATTTAATGAAAAATAGGATAAACAACATAAATACATTTAATAAAGCATAGGACAAAACAACATAAATACAATTTAATAAAGCATATGTTAAAACAACATAAATACAATTTATTAAAGCATAGGCTAAAACTACATAAATACAATTTAATAAAGCATAGGATAAAACAAATTAAATACAATTTAATAAAGCATAGGATAAAATAACATAAATTCAATTTAATAAAGCATAAGATAAAACAACATAAATTCAATTTAATAAAGCATAGGATAAAACAACATAAATACAATTTAATAAAGCATAGAATAAAACAACATGAATACAATTTAATAAAGCATAAGATAAAACAACATGAATACAATTTAATAAAGCATAGGTTAAAACAACATAAATACAATTTAATAAAGCATAGCTTAAAACAACATAAATACAATTTAATAAAGCATAGGATAAAACAACATAAATACAATTTATTAAAGCATAGGATAAAACAACATAAATATAATTTAATAAAGCATAGGACAAAACAACATAAATACAATTTATTAAAGCATAGGATAAAACAACATAAATATAATTTAATGAAACATAGGATAAACAACATAAATACAATTTAATAAAGCATAGGACAAAACAACATAAATACAATTTAATAAAACATATGTTAAAACGACATAAATACAATTTAATAAAGCATAGTTTAAAACAACATAAATACAATTTAATAAAGCATAGGATAAAACAACATAAATACAATTTAATGAAAAATAGGATAAACAACATAAATACAATTTAATAAAGCATAGGACAAAACAACATAAATACAATTTAATAAAGCATATGTTAAAACAACATAAATACAATTTAATAAAGCATAGTTTAAAACAACATAAATACAATTTAATAAAGCATAGTTTAAAACAACATAAATACAATTTAATAAAGCATAGTTTAAAACAACATAAATACAATTTAATAAAGCATAGTTTAAAACAACATAAATACAATTTAATAAAGCATAATTTAAAACAACATAAATACAATTTAATAAAGCATAGTTTAAAACAACATAAATACAATTTAATAAAGCATTAGATAAAACAACATGAATATAATTTAGTAAAGCATAAGATAAAACAACATGAATACAATTTAATAAAGCATAGGATAAAACAACATAAATAATATTTAATAAAGCATAGTTTAAAACAACATAAATACAATTTAATAAAGCATAGTTTAAAACAACATAAATACAATTTAATAAAGCATAGTTTAAAACAACATAAATACAATTTAATAAAGCATAGTTTAAAACAACATAAATACAATTTAATAAGGCATACTTTAAAACAACATAAATACAATTTAATAAAGCATAGGATAAAACAACATAAATACAATTTAATAAAGCATATGACAAAACAACATAAATACAATTTAATAAAGCATAGGTTAAAACAACATAAATACAATTTAATGAAACATAGGATAAACAACATAAATACAATTTAATAAAGCATAGGACAAATCAACATAAATACAATTTAATAAAGCATAGGATAAAACAACATAAATACAATTTAATGAAACATAGGATAAACAACATAAATACAATTTAATAAAGCATAGGACAAAACAACATAAATACAATTTAATAAAGCATATGTTAAAACAACATAAATACAATTTAATAAAGCATAAGATAAAACAACATGAATATAATTTAGTAAAGCATAAGATAAAACAACATGAATACAATTTAATAAAGCATAGGTTAAAACCACATAAATACAATTTAATAAAGCACAGGATAAAACAACATAAATACAATTTAATAAAGCATAGGATAAAACAACATAAATACAATTTAATAAAGCATAGGATAAAACAACATAAATACAATTTAATGAAGCATAGGATAAAACAACATAAATACAATTTAATAAAGCATACGTTAAAACAACATAAATACAATTAAATAAAGCATAGGATAAAACAACATAAATACAATTTAATAAAGCATAGGATAAAACAACATAAATACAATTTAATAAAGCATATGACAAAACAACATAAATACAATTTAATAAAGCATAGGATAAAACAACATAAATACAATTTAATAAAGCATAGGATAAAACAACATAAATAAAAATTTAATAAAGCATAGGATAAAAAACATAAATACAATTTAATAAAGCATAGGATAAAACAACATAAATACAATTTAATAAAGCATATGATAAAACAACATAAATACAATTTAATAAAGCATAGGTTAAAACAACATAAATACAATTTAATAAAGCATAGGATAAAACAACATAAATACAATTTAATAAAGCATAGGATAAAACAACATAAATACAATTTAATAAAGTATAGACAAAACAACATAAATACAATTTAATAAAGCATAGGATAAAACAACATAAATACAATTTAATGAAACATAGGATAAACAACATAAATACAATTTAATAAAGCATAGGATAAACAACATAAATACAATTTAATAAAGCATAGGCTAAAACTACATAAATACAATTTAATAAAGCTTAGGATAAAACAAATTAAATACAATATAATAAAGCATAGGATAAAACAACATAAATTCAATTTAATAAAGCATAGGCTAAAACTACATGAATACAATTTAATAAAGCATAGGATAAAACAAATTAAATACAATATAATAAAGCATAGGATAAAACAACATAAATACAATTTAATAAAGCATAGGATAAAACAACATAAATAAAATTTAATAAAGCATAGGATAAAACAACATAAATACAATTTAATAAAGCATAGGATAAAACAACATAAATACAATTTAATAAAGCATAGGATAAAACAACATAAATAAAATTTAATAAAGCATAGGTTAAAACAACATAAATACAATTTAATAAAGCATAGGACAAAACCACAGAAATACAATTTAATAAAGCATAGGATAAAACAACATAAATACAATTTAATAAAGCATAGGACAAAACAACATAAATACAATTTAATAAAGCAGAGGATAAAACAACATAAATACAATTTAATGAAACATAGGATAAACAACATAAATACAATTTAATAAAGCATAGGATAAAACAACATAAATACAATTTAATAAAGCATAGGATAAAACAACATAAATACAATTTAATAAAGCATAGGATAAAACCACAGAAATACAATTTAATAAAGCATAGGATAAAACAACATAAATACAATTTAATAAAGCATAGGACAAAACAACATAAATACAATTTAATAAAGCAGAGGATAAAACAACATAAATACAATTTAATGAAACATAGGATAAACAACATAAATACAATTTAATAAAGCATAGGATAAAACAACATAAATACAATTTAATAAAGCATAGGATAAAACAACATAAATACAATTTAATAAAGCATAGGATAAAACAACATAAATACAATTTAATAAAGCATAGGATAAAACAACATGAATACAATTTAATAAAGCATAGGATAAAACAACATAAATACAATTTAAGAAAAGCATAGGATAAAACAACATAAATACAATTTAATAAAGCATAGGATAAAACAACATAAATACAATTTAATAAAGCATAGGATAAAACAACATAAATAAAATTTAATAAAGCATAGGTTAAAACAACTTAAATACAATTTAATAAAGCATAGAACAAAACAACATAAATACAATTTAATAAAGCATAGTTTAAAACAACATGAATACAATTTAATAAAGCATAGGATAAAACCACAGAAATAAAATTTAATAAAGCATAGGATAAAACAACATAAATACAATTTAATAAAGCATAGGACAAAACAACATAAATACAATTTATTAAAGCATAGGATAAAACAACATAAATATAATTTAATGAAACATAGGATAAACAACATAAATACAATTTAATAAAGCATAGGACAAAACAACATAAATACAATTTAATAAAACATATGTTAAAACGACATAAATACAATTTAATAAAGCATAGTTTAAAACAACATAAATACAATTTAATAAAGCATAGGATAAAACAACATAAATACAATTTAATGAAAAATAGGATAAACAACATAAATACAATTTAATAAAGCATAGGACAAAACAACATAAATACAATTTAATAAAGCATATGTTAAAACAACATAAATACAATTTAATAAAGCATAGTTTAAAACAACATAAATACAATTTAATAAAGCATAGTTTAAAACAACATAAATACAATTTAATAAAGCATAGTTTAAAACAACATAAATACAATTTAATAAAGCATAGTTTAAAACAACATAAATACAATTTAATAAAGCATAATTTAAAACAACATAAATACAATTTAATAAAGCATAGTTTAAAACAACATAAATACAATTTAATAAAGCATTAGATAAAACAACATGAATATAATTTAGTAAAGCATAAGATAAAACAACATGAATACAATTTAATAAAGCATAGGAAAAAACAACATAAATAATATTTAATAAAGCATAGTTTAAAACAACATAAATACAATTTAATAAAGCATAGTTTAAAACAACATAAATACAATTTAATAAAGCATAGTTTAAAACAACATAAATACAATTTAATAAAGCATAGTTTAAAACAACATAAATACAATTTAATAAGGCATACTTTAAAACAACATAAATACAATTTAATAAAGCATAGGATAAAACAACATAAATACAATTTAATAAAGCATATGACAAAACAACATAAATACAATTTAATAAAGCATAGGTTAAAACAACATAAATACAATTTAATGAAACATAGGATAAACAACATAAATACAATTTAATAAAGCATAGGACAAATCAACATAAATACAATTTAATAAAGCATAGGATAAAACAACATAAATACAATTTAATGAAACATAGGATAAACAACATAAATACAATTTAATAAAGCATAGGACAAAACAACATAAATACAATTTAATAAAGCATATGTTAAAACAACATAAATACAATTTAATAAAGCATAAGATAAAACAACATGAATATAATTTAGTAAAGCATAAGATAAAACAACATGAATACAATTTAATAAAGCATAGGTTAAAACCACATAAATACAATTTAATAAAGCACAGGATAAAACAACATAAATACAATTTAATAAAGCATAGGATAAAACAACATAAATACAATTTAATAAAGCATAGGATAAAACAACATAAATACAATTTAATGAAGCATAGGATAAAACAACATAAATACAATTTAATAAAGCATACGTTAAAACAACATAAATACAATTAAATAAAGCATAGGATAAAACAACATAAATACAATTTAATAAAGCATAGGATAAAACAACATAAATACAATTTAATAAAGCATAGGATAAAACAACATGAATACAATTTAATAAAGCATAGGATAAAACAACATAAATACAATTTAAGAAAAGCATAGGATAAAACAACATAAATACAATTTAATAAAGCATAGGATAAAACAACATAAATACAATTTAATAAAGCATAGGATAAAACAACATAAATAAAATTTAATAAAGCATAGGTTAAAACAACTTAAATACAATTTAATAAAGCATAGAACAAAACAACATAAATACAATTTAATAAAGCATAGTTTAAAACAACATGAATACAATTTAATAAAGCATAGGATAAAACCACAGAAATAAAATTTAATAAAGCATAGGATAAAACAACATAAATACAATTTAATAAAGCATAGGACAAAACAACATAAATACAATTTATTAAAGCATAGGATAAAACAACATAAATATAATTTAATGAAACATAGCATAAACAACATAAATACAATTTAATAAAGCATAGGACAAAACAACATAAATACAATTTAATAAAACATATGTTAAAACGACATAAATACAATTTAATAAAGCATAGTTTAAAACAACATAAATACAATTTAATAAAGCATAGGATAAAACAACATAAATACAATTTAATGAAAAATAGGATAAACAACATAAATACAATTTAATAAAGCATAGGACAAAACAACATAAATACAATTTAATAAAGCATATGTTAAAACAACATAAATACAATTTAATAAAGCATAGTTTAAAACAACATAAATACAATTTAATAAAGCATAGTTTAAAACAACATAAATACAATTTAATAAAGCATAGTTTAAAACAACATAAATACAATTTAATAAAGCATAGTTTAAAACAACATAAATACAATTTAATAAAGCATAATTTAAAACAACATAAATACAATTTAATAAAGCATAGTTTAAAACAACATAAATACAATTTAATAAAGCATTAGATAAAACAACATGAATATAATTTAGTAAAGCATAAGATAAAACAACATGAATACAATTTAATAAAGCATAGGATAAAACAACATAAATAATATTTAATAAAGCATAGTTTAAAACAACATAAATACAATTTAATAAAGCATAGTTTAAAACAACATAAATACAATTTAATAAAGCATAGTTTAAAACAACATAAATACAATTTAATAAAGCATAGGATAAAACAACATAAATACAATTTAATAAAGCATATGACAAAACAACATAAATACAATTTAATAAAGCATAGGTTAAAACAACATAAATACAATTTAATGAAACATAGGATAAACAACATATATACAATTTAATAAAGCATAGGACAAATCCACATAAATACAATTTAATAAAGCATAGGATAAAACAACATAAATACAATTTAATGAAGCATAGGATAAACAACATAAATACAATTTAATAAAGCATAGGACAAAACAACATAAATACAATTTAATAAAGCATATGTTAAAACAACATAAATACAATTTAATAAAGCATAAGATAAAACAACATGAATATAATTTAGTAAATCATAAGATAAAACAACATGAATACAATTTAATAAAGCATAGGTTAAAACAACATAAATACAATTTAAGAAAGCATAGGATAAAACTACATAAATACATTTTAATAAAGCATAGGATAAAACAACATAAATGCAATTTAATAAAGCATAGGTTAAAACAACATAAATACAATTTAATAAAGCATCGGACAAAACAACATAAATACAATTTAATAAAGCATAGGATAAAACAACATAAATACAATTTATAAAGCATAGGATAAAACAACATAAATACAATTTAATAAAGCATAGGATAAAACAACATAAATACAATTTAATAAAGCATAGGATAAAACAACATAAATAAAATTTAATAAAGCATAGGTTAAAACAACATAAATACAATTTAATAAAGCATAGGATAAAAAAACATAAATACTTTTTAATAAAGCATAGGATAAAACCACATAAATACAATTTAAAAAAGCACAGGATAAAACAACATAAATACAATTTAATAAAGCATAGGATAAAACAACATAAATACAATTTAATAAAGCATAGGATAAAACAACATAAATACAATTTAATAAAGCATAGGATAAAACAACATAAATACAATTTAATAAAGCATACGTTAAAACAACATAAATACAATTAAATAAAGCATCGGACAAAACAACATAAATACAATTTAATAAAGCATAGGATAAAACAACATAAATACAATTTATAAAGCAAAGGATAAAACAACATAAATACAATTTAATAAAGCATAGGATAAAACAACATGAATAAAATTTAATAAAGCATAGGATAAAATAACATAAATACAATTTAATAAAGCATAGGCTAAAACTACATAAATACAATTTAATAAAGCATAGGATAAAACAACATAAATACAATTTAATAAAGCATAGGTTAAAACAACATAAATACAATTTAATAAAGCATAGGATAAAACAACATAAATACAATTTAATAAAGCATAGGATAAAACAGCATAAATAAAATTTAATAAAGCATAGGTTAAAACAACATAAATACAATTTAATAAAGCATAGGATAAAACAACATAAATACAATTTAATAAAGCATAGGATAAAACAACATAAATACTTTTTAATAAACCATAGGATAAAACCACATAAATACAATTTAAAAAAGCACAGGATAAAACAACATAAATACAATTTAATAAAGCATAGGATAAAACAACATAAATACAATTTAATAAAGCATAGGATAAAACAACATAAATACAATTTAATAAAGCATACATTAAAACAACATAAATACAATTAAATAAAGCATAGGATAAAACAACATAAATACAATTTAATAAAGCATAGGTTAAAACAACATAAATACAATTTTATAAAGCATAGGATAAAACAACATAAATACAATTTAATAATGCATAGATTAAAACAACATAAATACAATTTAATAAAGCATAGGATAAAACAACATAAATTCAATTTAATAAAGCATAGGATAAAACAACATAAATACAATTTAATAAAGCACAGGATAAAACAACATAAATACAATTTAATAAAGCATAGGATAAAACAACATAAATACAATTTAATAAAGCATAGGTTAAAACAACATAAATACAATTTAATAAAGCATAGGATAAAACAACATAAATACAATTTAATAAAGCATAGGATAAAACAACATAAATAAAATTTAATAAAGCATAGGATAAAACAACATAAATACAATTTAATAAAGCATAGGATAAAACACCATGAATACAATTTAATAAAGCATAGGATAAAACAACATAAATATAATTTAATAAAGCATAGGATAAAACAACATAAATACAATTTAATAAAGCATAGGATAAAACAACATAAATACAATTTAATAAAGCATAGGATAAAACAACATAAATAAAATTTAATAAAGCATAGGTTAAAACAACATAAATACAATTTAATAAAGCATAGGACAAAAAAAATAAATACAATTTAATAAAGCATAGTTAAAAACAACATGAATACAATTTAATAAAGCATAGGATAAAACCACAGAAATAAAATTTAATAAAGCATAGGATAAAACAACATAAATACAATTTAATAAAGCATAGGACAAAACAACATAAATACAATTTATTAAAGCATAGGATAAAACAACATAAATACAATTTAATTAAACATAGGATAAACAACATAAATACAATTTAATAAAGCATAGGACAAAACAACATAAATACAATTTAATAAAACATGTTAAAACGACATAAATACAATTTAATAAAGCATAGTTTAAAACAACATAAATACAATTTAATAAAGCATAGGATAAAACAACATAAACACAATTTAATGAAAAATAGGATAAACAACATAAATACATTTAATAAAGCATAGGACAAAACAACATAAATACAATTTAATAAAGCATATGTTAAAACAACATAAATACAATTTATTAAAGCATAGGCTAAAACTACATAAATACAATTTAATAAAGCATAGGATAAAACAAATTAAATACAATTTAATAAAGCATAGGATAAAACAAATTAAATACAATTTAATAAAGCATAGGATAAAACAAATTAAATACAATTTAATAAAGCATAGGATAAAATAACATAAATTCAATTTAATAAAGCATAAGATAAAACAACATAAATTCAATTTAATAAAGCATAGGATAAAACAACATAAATACAATTTAATAAAGCATAGAATAAAACAACATGAATACAATTTAATAAAGCATAAGATAAAACAACATGAATACAATTTAATAAAGCATAGGTTAAAACAACATAAATACAATTTAATAAAGCATAGCTTAAAACAACATAAATACAATTTAATAAAGCATAGGATAAAACAACATAAATACAATTTATTAAAGCATAGGATAAAACAACATAAATATAATTTAATAAAGCATAGGACAAAACAACATAAATACAATTTATTAAAGCATAGGATAAAACAACATAAATATAATTTAATGAAACATAGGATAAACAACATAAATACAATTTAATAAAGCATAGGACAAAACAACATAAATACAATTTAATAAAACATATGTTAAAACGACATAAATACAATTTAATAAAGCATAGTTTAAAACAACATAAATACAATTTAATAAAGCATAGGATAAAACAACATAAATACAATTTAATGAAAAATAGGATAAACAACATAAATACAATTTAATAAAGCATAGGACAAAACAACATAAATACAATTTAATAAAGCATATGTTAAAACAACATAAATACAATTTAATAAAGCATAGTTTAAAACAACATAAATACAATTTAATTAAGCATAGTTTAAAACAACATAAATACAATTTAATAAAGCATAGTTTAAAACAACATAAATACAATTTAATAAAGCATAGTTTAAAACAACATAAATACAATTTAATAAAGCATAATTTAAAACAACATAAATACAATTTAATAAAGCATAGTTTAAAACAACATAAATACAATTTAATAAAGCATTAGATAAAACAACATGAATATAATTTAGTAAAGCATAAGATAAAACAACATGAATACAATTTAATAAAGCATAGGATAAAACAACATAAATAATATTTAATAAAGCATAGTTTAAAACAACATAAATACAATTTAATAAAGCATAGTTTAAAACAACATAAATACAATTTAATAAAGCATAGTTTAAAACAACATAAATACAATTTAATAAAGCATAGTTTAAAACAACATAAATACAATTTAATAAGGCATACTTTAAAACAACATAAATACAATTTAATAAAGCATAGGATAAAACAACATAAATACAATTTAATAAAGCATATGACAAAACAACATAAATACAATTTAATAAAGCATAGGTTAAAACAACATAAATACAATTTAATGAAACATAGGATAAACAACATAAATACAATTTAATAAAGCATAGGACAAATCAACATAAATACAATTTAATAAAGCATAGGATAAAACAACATAAATACAATTTAATGAAACATAGGATAAACAACATAAATACAATTTAATAAAGCATAGGACAAAACAACATAAATACAATTTAATAAAGCATATGTTAAAACAACATAAATACAATTTAATAAAGCATAAGATAAAACAACATGAATATAATTTAGTAAAGCATAAGATAAAACAACATGAATACAATTTAATAAAGCATAGGTTAAAACCACATAAATACAATTTAATAAAGCACAGGATAAAACAACATAAATACAATTTAATAAAGCATAGGATAAAACAACATAAATACAATTTAATAAAGCATACAATAAAACAACATAAATACAATTTAATGAAGCATAGGATAAAACAACATAAATACAATTTAATAAAGCATACGTTAAAACAACATAAATACAATTAAATAAAGCATAGGATAAAACAACATAAATACAATTTAATAAAGCATAGGATAAAACAACATAAATACAATTTAATAAAGCATATGACAAAACAACATAAATACAATTTAATAAAGCATAGGTTAAAACAACATAAATACAATTTAATGAAACATAGGATAAACAACATATATACAATTTAATAAAGCATAGGACAAATCCACATAAATACAATTTAATAAAGCATAGGATAAAACAACATAAATACAATTTAATGAAGCATAGGATAAACAACATAAATACAATTTAATAAAGCATAGGACAAAACAACATAAATACAATTTAATAAAGCATATGTTAAAACAACATAAATACAATTTAATAAAGCATAAGATAAAACAACATGAATATAATTTAGTAAATCATAAGATAAAACAACATGAATACAATTTAATAAAGCATAGGTTAAAACAACATAAATACAATTTAAGAAAGCATAGGATAAAACTACATAAATACATTTTAATAAAGCATAGGATAAAACAACATAAATGCAATTTAATAAAGCATAGGTTAAAACAACATAAATACAATTTAATAAAGCATCGGACAAAACAACATAAATACAATTTAATAAAGCATAGGATAAAACAACATAAATACAATTTATAAAGCATAGGATAAAACAACATAAATACAATTTAATAAAGCATAGGATAAAACAACATAAATACAATTTAATAAAGCATAGGATAAAACAACATAAATAAAATTTAATAAAGCATAGGTTAAAACAACATAAATACAATTTAATAAAGCATAGGATAAAACAACATAAATACAATTTAATAAAGCATAGGATAAAAAAACATAAATACTTTTTAATAAAGCATAGGATAAAACCACATAAATACAATTTAAAAAAGCACAGGATAAAACAACATAAATACAATTTAATAAAGCATAGGATAAAACAACATAAATACAATTTAATAAAGCATAGGATAAAACAACATAAATACAATTTAATAAAGCATAGGATAAAACAACATAAATACAATTTAATAAAGCATACGTTAAAACAACATAAATACAATTAAATAAAGCATCGGACAAAACAACATAAATACAATTTAATAAAGCATAGGATAAAACAACATAAATACAATTTATAAAGCAAAGGATAAAACAACATAAATACAATTTAATAAAGCATAGGATAAAACAACATGAATAAAATTTAATAAAGCATAGGATAAAATAACATAAATACAATTTAATAAAGCATAGGCTAAAACTACATAAATACAATTTAATAAAGCATAGGATAAAACAACATAAATACAATTTAATAAAGCATAGGTTAAAACAACATAAATACAATTTAATAAAGCATAGGATAAAACAACATAAATACAATTTAATAAAGCATAGGATAAAACAGCATAAATAAAATTTAATAAAGCATAGGTTAAAACAACATAAATACAATTTAATAAAGCATAGGATAAAACAACATAAATACAATTTAATAAAGCATAGGATAAAACAACATAAATACTTTTTAATAAACCATAGGATAAAACCACATAAATACAATTTAAAAAAGCACAGGATAAAACAACATAAATACAATTTAATAAAGCATAGGATAAAACAACATAAATACAATTTAATAAAGCATAGGATAAAACAACATAAATACAATTTAATAAAGCATACATTAAAACAACATAAATACAATTAAATAAGGCATAGGATAAAACAACATAAATACAATTTAATAAAGCATAGGTTAAAACAACATAAATACAATTTTATAAAGCATAGGATAAAACAACATAAATACAATTTAATAATGCATAGATTAAAACAACATAAATACAATTTAATAAAGCATAGGATAAAACAACATAAATTCAATTTAATAAAGCATAGGATAAAACAACATAAATACAATTTAATAAAGCACAGGATAAAACAACATAAATACAATTTAATAAAGCATAGGATAAAACAACATAAATACAATTTAATAAAGCATAGGTTAAAACAACATAAATACAATTTAATAAAGCATAGGATAAAACAACATAAATACAATTTAATAAAGCATAGGATAAAACAACATAAATAAAATTTAATAAAGCATAGGATAAAACAACATAAATACAATTTAATAAAGCATAGGATAAAACACCATGAATACAATTTAATAAAGCATAGGATAAAACAACATAAATATAATTTAATAAAGCATAGGATAAAACAACATAAATACAATTTAATAAAGCATAGGATAAAACAACATAAATACAATTTAATAAAGCATAGGATAAAACAACATAAATAAAATTTAATAAAGCATAGGTTAAAACAACATAAATACAATTTAATAAAGCATAGGACAAAAAAAAATAAATACAATTTAATAAAGCATAGTTAAAAACAACATGAATACAATTTAATAAAGCATAGGATAAAACCACAGAAATAAAATTTAATAAAGCATAGGATAAAACAACATAAATACAATTTAATAAAGCATAGGACAAAACAACATAAATACAATTTATTAAAGCATAGGATAAAACAACATAAATACAATGTAATTAAACATAGGATAAACAACATAAATACAATTTAATAAAGCATAGGACAAAACAACATAAATACAATTTAATAAAACATGTTAAAACGACATAAATACAATTTAATAAAGCATAGTTTAAAACAACATAAATACAATTTAATAAAGCATAGGATAAAACAACATAAACACAATTTAATGAAAAATAGGATAAACAACATAAATACATTTAATAAAGCATAGGACAAAACAACATAAATACAATTTAATAAAGCATATGTTAAAACAACATAAATACAATTTATTAAAGCATAGGCTAAAACTACATAAATACAATTTAATAAAGCATAGGATAAAACAAATTAAATACAATTTAATAAAGCATAGGATAAAACAAATTAAATACAATTTAATAAAGCATAGGATAAAACAAATTAAATACAATTTAATAAAGCATAGGATAAAATAACATAAATTCAATTTAATAAAGCATAAGATAAAACAACATAAATTCAATTTAATAAAGCATAGGATAAAACAACATAAATACAATTTAATAAAGCATAGAATAAAACAACATGAATACAATTTAATAAAGCATAAGATAAAACAACATGAATACAATTTAATAAAGCATAGGTTAAAACAACATAAATACAATTTAATAAAGCATAGCTTAAAACAACATAAATACAATTTAATAAAGCATAGGATAAAACAACATAAATACAATTTAATAAAGCATAGGATAAAACAACATAAATAAAATTTAATAAAGCATAGGTTAAAACAACATAAATACAATTTAATAAAGCATAGGATAAAACAACATAAATACAATTTAATAAAGCATAGGATAAAACAACATAAATATTTTTTAATAAAGCATAGGATAAAACCACATAAATACAATTTAATAAAGCATAGGATAAAACAACATAAATACAATTTAATAAAGCATAGGATAAAACAACATAAATAAAATTTAATAAAGCATAGGTTAAAACAACATAAATACAATTTAATAAAGCATAGGACAAAAAAAAATAAATACAATTTAATAAAGCATAGTTAAAAACAACATGAATACAATTTAATAAAGCATAGGATAAAACCACAGAAATAAAATTTAATAAAGCATAGGATAAAACAACATAAATACAATTTAATAAAGCATAGGACAAAACAACATAAATACAATTTATTAAAGCATAGGATAAAACAACATAAATACAATTTAATGAAACATAGGATAAACAACATAAATACAATTTAATAAAGCATAGGACAAAACAACATAAATACAATTTAATAAAGCATATGTTAAAACAACATAAATACAATTTATTAAAGCATAGGCTAAAACTACATAAATACAATTTAATAAAGCATAGGATAAAACAAATTAAATACAATTTAATAAAGCATAGGATAAAACAAATTAAATACAATTTAATAAAGCATAGGATAAAACAAATTAAATACAATTTAATAAAGCATAGGATAAAATAACATAAATTCAATTTAATAAAGCATAAGATAAAACAACATAAATTCAATTTAATAAAGCATAGGATAAAACAACATAAATACAATTTAATAAAGCATAGGATAAAACAACATGAATACAATTTAATAAAGCATAAGATAAAACAACATGAATACAATTTAATAAAGCATAGGTTAAAACAACATAAATACAATTTAATAAAGCATAGCTTAAAACAACATAAATACAATTTAATAAAGCATAGGATAAAACAACATAAATACAATTTAATAAAGCATAGGATAAAACAACATAAATAAAATTTAATAAAGCATAGGTTAAAACAACATAAATACAATTTAATAAAGCATAGGATAAAACAACATAAATACAATTTAATAAAGCATAGGATAAAACAACATAAATATTTTTTAATAAAGCATAGGATAAAACCACATAAATACAATTTAATAAAGCATAGGATAAAACAACATAAATACAATTTAATAAAGCATAGGTTAAAACAACATAAATACAGTTTAATAAAGCATAAGATAAAACAACATGAATACAATTTAATAAAGCATAGGTTAAAACAACATAAATACAATTTAAGAAAGCATAGGATAAAACTACATAAATACATTTTAATAAAGCATAGGATAAAACAACATAAATGCAATTTAATAAAGCATAGGTTAAAACAACATAAATACAATTTAATAAAGCATCGGACAAAACAACATAAATACAATTTAATAAAGCATAGGATAAAACAACATAAATACAATTTATAAAGCATAGGATAAAACAACATAAATACAATTTAATAAAGCATAGGATAAAACAACATAAATACAATTTAATAAAGCATAGGATAAAACAACATAAATAAAATTTAATAAAGCATAGGTTAAAACAACATAAATACAATTTAATAAAGCATAGGATAAAACAACATAAATACAATTTAATAAAGCATAGGATAAAAAACATAAATACTTTTTAATAAAGCATAGGATAAAACCACATAAATACAATTTAAAAAAGCACAGGATAAAACAACATAAATACAATTTAATAAAGCATAGGATAAAACAACATAAATACAATTTAATAAAGCATAGGATAAAACAACATAAATACAATTTAATAAAGCATAGGATAAAACAACATAAATACAATTTAATAAAGCATACGTTAAAACAACATAAATACAATTAAATAAAGCATCGGACAAAACAACATAAATACAATTTAATAAAGCATAGGATAAAACAACATAAATACAATTTATAAAGCATAGGATAAAACAACATAAATAAAATTTAATAAAGCATAGGTTAAAACAACATAAATACAATTTAATAAAGCATAGGATAAAACAACATAAATACAATTTAATAAAGCATAGGATAAAACAACATAAATAAAATTTAATAAAGCATAGGTTAAAACAACATAAATACAATTTAATAAAGCATAGGATAAAACAACATAAATACAATTTAATAAAGCATAGGATAAAACAACATAAATACAATTTAATAAAGCATAGGATAAAAAAACATAAATACTTTTTAATAAAGCATAGGATAAAACCACATAAATACAATTTAAAAAAGCACAGGATAAAACAACATAAATACAATTTAATAAAGCATAGGATAAAACAACATAAATACAATTTAATAAAGCATAGGATAAAACAACATAAATACAATTTAATAAAGCATAGGATAAAAAAACATAAATACTTTTTAATAAAGCATAGGATAAAACCACATAAATACAATTTAAAAAAGCACAGGATAAAACAACATAAATACAATTTAATAAAGCATAGGATAAAACAACATAAATACAATTTAATAAAGCATAGGATAAAACAACATAAATACAATTTAATAAAGCATACGTTAAAACAACATAAATACAATTAAATAAAGCATCGGACAAAACAACATAAATACAATTTAATAAAGCATAGGATAAAACAACATAAATACAATTTATAAAGCAAAGGATAAAACAACATAAATACAATTTAATAAAGCATAGGATAAAACAACATGAATAAAATTTAATAAAGCATAGGATAAAATAACATAAATACAATTTAATAAAGCATAGGCTAAAACTACATAAATACAATTTAATAAAGCATAGGATAAAACAACATAAATACAATTTAATAAAGCATAGGTTAAAACAACATAAATACAATTTAATAAAGCATAGGATAAAACAACATAAATACAATTTAATAAAGCATAGGATAAAACAGCATAAATAAAATTTAATAAAGCATAGGTTAAAACAACATAAATACAATTTAATAAAGCATAGGATAAAACAACATAAATACAATTTAATAAAGCATAGGATAAAACAACATAAATACTTTTTAATAAACCATAGGATAAAACCACATAAATACAATTTAAAAAAGCACAGGATAAAACAACATAAATACAATTTAATAAAGCATAGGATAAAACAACATAAATACAATTTAATAAAGCATAGGATAAAACAACATAAATACAATTTAATAAAGCATACATTAAAACAACATAAATACAATTAAATAAGGCATAGGATAAAACAACATAAATACAATTTAATAAAGCATAGGTTAAAACAACATAAATACAATTTTATAAAGCATAGGATAAAACAACATAAATACAATTTAATAATGCATAGATTAAAACAACATAAATACAATTTAATAAAGCATAGGATAAAACAACATAAATTCAATTTAATAAAGCATAGGATAAAACAACATAAATACAATTTAATAAAGCACAGGATAAAACAACATAAATACAATTTAATAAAGCATAGGATAAAACAACATAAATACAATTTAATAAAGCATAGGTTAAAACAACATAAATACAATTTAATAAAGCATAGGATAAAACAACATAAATACAATTTAATAAAGCATAGGACAAAACAACATAAATACAATTTATTAAAGCATAGGATAAAACAACATAAATACAATGTAATTAAACATAGGATAAACAACATAAATACAATTTAATAAAGCATAGGACAAAACAACATAAATACAATTTAATAAAACATGTTAAAACGACATAAATACAATTTAATAAAGCATAGTTTAAAACAACATAAATACAATTTAATAAAGCATAGGATAAAACAACATAAACACAATTTAATGAAAAATAGGATAAACAACATAAATACATTTAATAAAGCATAGGACAAAACAACATAAATACAATTTAATAAAGCATATGTTAAAACAACATAAATACAATTTATTAAAGCATAGGCTAAAACTACATAAATACAATTTAATAAAGCATAGGATAAAACAAATTAAATACAATTTAATAAAGCATAGGATAAAACAAATTAAATACAATTTAATAAAGCATAGGATAAAACAAATTAAATACAATTTAATAAAGCATAGGATAAAATAACATAAATTCAATTTAATAAAGCATAAGATAAAACAACATAAATTCAATTTAATAAAGCATAGGATAAAACAACATAAATACAATTTAATAAAGCATAGAATAAAACAACATGAATACAATTTAATAAAGCATAAGATAAAACAACATGAATACAATTTAATAAAGCATAGGTTAAAACAAGATAAATACAATTTAATAAAGCATAGCTTAAAACAACATAAATACAATTTAATAAAGCATAGGATAAAACAACATAAATACAATTTAATAAAGCATAGGATAAAACAACATAAATAAAATTTAATAAAGCATAGGTTAAAACAACATAAATACAATTTAATAAAGCATAGGATAAAACAACATAAATATAATTTAATAAAGCATAGGATAAAACAACATAAATATTTTTTAATAAAGCATAGGATAAAACCACATAAATACAATTTAATAAAGCATAGGATAAAACAACATAAATACAATTTAATAAAGCATAGGATAAAACAACATAAATAAAATTTAATAAAGCATAGGTTAAAACAACATAAATACAATTTAATAAAGCATAGGACAAAAAAAAATAAATACAATTTAATAAAGCATAGTTAAAAACAACATGAATACAATTTAATAAAGCATAGGATAAAACCACAGAAATAAAATTTAATAAAGCATAGGATAAAACAACATAAATACAATTTAATAAAGCATAGGACAAAACAACATAAATACAATTTATTAAAGCATAGGATAAAACAACATAAATACAATTTAATGAAACATAGGATAAACAACATAAATACAATTTAATAAAGCATAGGACAAAACAACATAAATACAATTTAATAAAGCATATGTTAAAACAACATAAATACAATTTATTAAAGCATAGGCTAAAACTACATAAATACAATTTAATAAAGCATAGGATAAAACAAATTAAATACAATTTAATAAAGCATAGGATAAAACAAATTAAATACAATTTAATAAAGCATAGGATAAAACAAATTAAATACAATTTAATAAAGCATAGGATAAAATAACATAAATTCAATTTAATAAAGCATAAGATAAAACAACATAAATTCAATTTAATAAAGCATAGGATAAAACAACATAAATACAATTTAATAAAGCATAGGATAAAACAACATGAATACAATTTAATAAAGCATAAGATAAAACAACATGAATACAATTTAATAAAGCATAGGTTAAAACAACATAAATACAATTTAATAAAGCATAGCTTAAAACAACATAAATACAATTTAATAAAGCATAGGATAAAACAACATAAATACAATTTAATAAAGCATAGGATAAAACAACATAAATAAAATTTAATAAAGCATAGGTTAAAACAACATAAATACAATTTAATAAAGCATAGGATAAAACAACATAAATACAATTTAATAAAGCATAGGATAAAACAACATAAATATTTTTTAATAAAGCATAGGATAAAACCACATAAATACAATTTAATAAAGCATAGGATAAAACAACATAAATAAAATTTAATAAAGCATAGGATAAAACAACATAAATACAATTTAATAAAGCATAGGATAAAACAACATAAATACAATTTAATAAAGCATAGGTTAAAACAACATAAATACAATTTAATAAAGCATAGGATAAAACAACATAAATACAATTTAATAAAGCATAGGATAAAACAACATAAATAAAATTTAATAAAGCATAGGATAAAACAACATAAATACAATTTAATAAAGCATAGGATAAAACACCATGAATACAATTTAATAAAGCATAGGATAAAACAACATAAATATTTTTTAATAAAGCATAGGATAAAACCACATAAATACAATTTAATAAAGCATAGGATAAAACAACATAAATAAAATTTAATAAAGCATAGGTTAAAACAACATAAATACAATTTAATAAAGCATAGGATAAAACAACATAAATACAATTTAATAAAGCATAGGTTAAAACAACATAAATACAATTTAATAAAGCATAGGATAAAACAACATAAATACAATTTAATAAAGCATAGGATAAAACAACATAAATAAAATTTAATAAAGCATAGGATAAAACAACATAAATACAATTTAATAAAGCATAGGATAAAACACCATGAATACAATTTAATAAAGCATAGGATAAAACAACATAAATATAATTTAATAAAGCATAGGATAAAACAACATAAATACAATTTAATAAAGCATAGGATAAAACAACATAAATACAATTTAATAAAGCATAGGATAAAACAACATAAATAAAATTTAATAAAGCATAGGTTAAAACAACATAAATACAATTTAATAAAGCATAGGACAAAAAAAAATAAATACAATTTAATAAAGCATAGTTAAAAACAACATGAATACAATTTAATAAAGCATAGGATAAAACCACAGAAATAAAATTTAATAAAGCATAGGATAAAACAACATAAATACAATTTAATAAAGCATAGGACAAAACAACATAAATACAATTTATTAAAGCATAGGATAAAACAACATAAATACAATGTAATTAAACATAGGATAAACAACATAAATACAATTTAATAAAGCATAGGACAAAACAACATAAATACAATTTAATAAAACATGTTAAAACGACATAAATACAATTTAATAAAGCATAGTTTAAAACAACATAAATACAATTTAATAAAGCATAGGATAAAACAACATAAACACAATTTAATGAAAAATAGGATAAACAACATAAATACATTTAATAAAGCATAGGACAAAACAACATAAATACAATTTAATAAAGCATATGTTAAAACAACATAAATACAATTTATTAAAGCATAGGCTAAAACTACATAAATACAATTTAATAAAGCATAGGATAAAACAAATTAAATACAATTTAATAAAGCATAGGATAAAACAAATTAAATACAATTTAATAAAGCATAGGATAAAACAAATTAAATACAATTTAATAAAGCATAGGATAAAATAACATAAATTCAATTTAATAAAGCATAAGATAAAACAACATAAATTCAATTTAATAAAGCATAGGATAAAACAACATAAATACAATTTAATAAAGCATAGAATAAAACAACATGAATACAATTTAATAAAGCATAAGATAAAACAACATGAATACAATTTAATAAAGCATAGGTTAAAACAACATAAATACAATTTAATAAAGCATAGCTTAAAACAACATAAATACAATTTAATAAAGCATAGGATAAAACAACATAAATACAATTTAATAAAGCATAGGATAAAACAACATAAATAAAATTTAATAAAGCATAGGTTAAAACAACATAAATACAATTTAATAAAGCATAGGATAAAACAACATAAATATAATTTAATAAAGCATAGGATAAAACAACATAAATATTTTTTAATAAAGCATAGGATAAAACCACATAAATACAATTTAATAAAGCATAGGATAAAACAACATAAATACAATTTAATAAAGCATAGGATAAAACAACATAAATAAAATTTAATAAAGCATAGGTTAAAACAACATAAATACAATTTAATAAAGCATAGGACAAAAAAAAATAAATACAATTTAATAAAGCATAGTTAAAAACAACATGAATACAATTTAATAAAGCATAGGATAAAACCACAGAAATAAAATTTAATAAAGCATAGGATAAAACAACATAAATACAATTTAATAAAGCATAGGACAAAACAACATAAATACAATTTATTAAAGCATAGGATAAAACAACATAAATACAATTTAATGAAACATAGGATAAACAACATAAATACAATTTAATAAAGCATAGGACAAAACAACATAAATACAATTTAATAAAGCATATGTTAAAACAACATAAATACAATTTATTAAAGCATAGGCTAAAACTACATAAATACAATTTAATAAAGCATAGGATAAAACAAATTAAATACAATTTAATAAAGCATAGGATAAAACAAATTAAATACAATTTAATAAAGCATAGGATAAAACAAATTAAATACAATTTAATAAAGCATAGGATAAAATAACATAAATTCAATTTAATAAAGCATAAGATAAAACAACATAAATTCAATTTAATAAAGCATAGGATAAAACAACATAAATACAATTTAATAAAGCATAGGATAAAACAACATGAATACAATTTAATAAAGCATAAGATAAAACAACATGAATACAATTTAATAAAGCATAGGTTAAAACAACATAAATACAATTTAATAAAGCATAGCTTAAAACAACATAAATACAATTTAATAAAGCATAGGATAAAACAACATAAATACAATTTAATAAAGCATAGGATAAAACAACATAAATAAAATTTAATAAAGCATAGGTTAAAACAACATAAATACAATTTAATAAAGCATAGGATAAAACAACATAAATACAATTTAATAAAGCATAGGATAAAACAACATAAATATTTTTTAATAAAGCATAGGATAAAACCACATAAATACAATTTAATAAAGCATAGGATAAAACAACATAAATACAATTTAATAAAGCATAGGTTAAAACAACATAAATACAGTTTAATAAAGCATAAGATAAAACAACATGAATACAATTTAATAAAGCATAGGTTAAAACAACATAAATACAATTTAAGAAAGCATAGGATAAAACTACATAAATACATTTTAATAAAGCATAGGATAAAACAACATAAATGCAATTTAATAAAGCATAGGTTAAAACAACATAAATACAATTTAATAAAGCATCGGACAAAACAACATAAATACAATTTAATAAAGCATAGGATAAAACAACATAAATACAATTTATAAAGCATAGGATAAAACAACATAAATACAATTTAATAAAGCATAGGATAAAACAACATAAATACAATTTAATAAAGCATAGGATAAAACAACATAAATAAAATTTAATAAAGCATAGGTTAAAACAACATAAATACAATTTAATAAAGCATAGGATAAAACAACATAAATACAATTTAATAAAGCATAGGATAAAAAAACATAAATACTTTTTAATAAAGCATAGGATAAAACCACATAAATACAATTTAAAAAAGCACAGGATAAAACAACATAAATACAATTTAATAAAGCATAGGATAAAACAACATAAATACAATTTAATAAAGCATAGGATAAAACAACATAAATACAATTTAATAAAGCATAGGATAAAACAACATAAATACAATTTAATAAAGCATACGTTAAAACAACATAAATACAATTAAATAAAGCATCGGACAAAACAACATAAATACAATTTAATAAAGCATAGGATAAAACAACATAAATACAATTTATAAAGCATAGGATAAAACAACATAAATAAAATTTAATAAAGCATAGGTTAAAACAACATAAATACAATTTAATAAAGCATAGGATAAAACAACATAAATACAATTTAATAAAGCATAGGATAAAACAACATAAATAAAATTTAATAAAGCATAGGTTAAAACAACATAAATACAATTTAATAAAGCATAGGATAAAACAACATAAATACAATTTAATAAAGCATAGGATAAAACAACATAAATACAATTTAATAAAGCATAGGATAAAACAACATAAATACAATTTAATAAAGCATAGGATAAAACAACATAAATACAATTTAATAAAGCATAGGATAAAACAACATAAATACAATTTAATAAAGCATAGGATAAAACAACATAAATACAATTTAATAAAGCATAGGATAAAAAAACATAAATACTTTTTAATAAAGCATAGGATAAAACCACATAAATACAATTTAAAAAAGCACAGGATAAAACAACATAAATACAATTTAATAAAGCATAGGATAAAACAACATAAATACAATTTAATAAAGCATAGGATAAAACAACATAAATACAATTTAATAAAGCATAGTTTAAAACAACATAAATACAATTTAATAAAGCATAGGACAAAACAACATAAATACAATTTAATAAACCATATGTTAAAACAACATAAATACAATTTATTAAAGCATAGGCTAAAACTACATAAATACAATTTAATAAAGCATAGGATAAAACAAATTAAATACAATTTAATAAAGCATAGGATAAAATAACATAAATTCAATTTAATAAAGCATAAGATAAAACAACATAAATACAATTTAATAAAGCATAGGATAAAACAACATAAATACAATTTAATAAAGCATAGGATAAAACAACATAAATACAATTTAATAAAGCATAGGACAAAACAACATAAATACAATTTATTAAAGCATAGGATAAAACAACATAAATACAATTTAATGAAACATAGGATAAACAACATAAATACAATTTAATAAAGCATAGGACAAAACAACATAAATACAATTTAATAAAACATATGTTAAAACGACATAAATACAATTTAATAAAGCATAGTTTAAAACAACATAAATACAATTTAATAAAGCATAGGATAAAACAACATAAATACAATTTAATGAAAAATAGGATAAACAACATAAATACAATTTAATAAAGCATAGGACAAAACAACATAAATACAATTTAATAAAGCATATGTTAAAACAACATAAATACAATTTTTTAAAGCATAGGCTAAAACTACATAAATACAATTTAATAAAGCATAGGATAAAACAAATTAAATACAATTTAATAAAGCATAGGATAAAATAACATAAATTCAATTTAATAAAGCATAAGATAAAACAACATAAATTCAATTTAATAAAACATAGGATAAAACAACATAAATACAAATTAATAAAGCATAGGATAAAACAACATGAATACAATTTAATAAAGCATAAGATAAAACAACATGAATACAATTTAATAAAGCATAGGTTAAAACAACATAAATACAATTTAATAAAGCATAGCTTAAAACAACATAAATACAATTTAATAAAGCATAGGATAAAACAACATAAATACAATTTAATAAAGCATAGGATAAAACAACATAAATAAAATTTAATAAAGCATAGGTTAAAACAACATAAATACAATTTAATAAAGCATAGGATAAAACAACATAAATATAATTTAATAAAGCATAGGATAAAACAACATAAATATTTTTTAATAAAGCATAGGATAAAACCACATAAATACAATTTAATAAAGCATAGGATAAAACAACATAAATACAATTTAATAAAGCATAGGTTAAAACAACATAAATACAGTTTAATAAAGCATAAGATAAAACAACATGAATACAATTTAATAAAGCATAGGTTAAAACAACATAAATACAATTTAAGAAAGCATAGGTTAAAACTACATAAATACATTTTAATAAAGCATAGGATAAAACAACATAAATGCAATTTAATAAAGCATAGGTTAAAACAACATACATACAATTTAATAAAGCATAGGATAAAACAACATAAATATAATTTAATAAAGCATAGGATAAAACAACACAAATACTTTTTAATAAAGCATAGGATAAAACCACATAAATACAATTTAATAAAGCATAGGATAAAACAACATAAATAAAATTTAATAAAGCATAGGTTAAAACAACATAAATACAATTTAATAAAGCATAGGATAAAACAACATAAATACAATTTATAAAGCATAGGATAAAACAACATAAATAAAATTTAATAAAGCATAGCTTAAAACAACATAAATACAATTTAATAAAGCATAGGATAAAACAACATAAATACAATTTAATAAAGCATAGGATAAAACAACATAAATAAAATTTAATAAAGCATAGGTTAAAACAACATAAATACAATTTAATAAAGCATAGGATAAAACAACATAAATACAATTTAATAAAGCATAGGATAAAAAAACATAAATACTTTTTAATAAAGCATAGGATAAAACCACATAAATACAATTTAAAAAAGCACAGGATAAAACAACATAAATACAATTTAATGAAAAATAGGATAAACAACATAAATACAATTTAATAAAGCATAGGACAAAACAACATAAATACAATTTAATAAAGCATATGTTAAAACAACATAAATACAATTTTTTAAAGCATAGGCTAAAACTACATAAATACAATTTAATAAAGCATAGGATAAAACAAATTAAATACAATTTAATAAAGCATAGGATAAAATAACATAAATTCAATTTAATAAAGCATAAGATAAAACAACATAAATTCAATTTAATAAAACATAGGATAAAACAACATAAATACAAATTAATAAAGCATAGGATAAAACAACATGAATACAATTTAATAAAGCATAAGATAAAACAACATGAATACAATTTAATAAAGCATAGGTTAAAACAACATAAATACAATTTAATAAAGCATAGCTTAAAACAACATAAATACAATTTAATAAAGCATAGGATAAAACAACATAAATACAATTTAATAAAGCATAGGATAAAACAACATAAATAAAATTTAATAAAGCATAGGTTAAAACAACATAAATACAATTTAATAAAGCATAGGATAAAACAACATAAATATAATTTAATAAAGCATAGGATAAAACAACATAAATATTTTTTAATAAAGCATAGGATAAAACCACATAAATACAATTTAATAAAGCATAGGATAAAACAACATAAATACAATTTAATAAAGCATAGGTTAAAACAACATAAATACAGTTTAATAAAGCATAAGATAAAACAACATGAATACAATTTAATAAAGCATAGGTTAAAACAACATAAATACAATTTAAGAAAGCATAGGTTAAAACTACATAAATACATTTTAATAAAGCATAGGATAAAACAACATAAATGCAATTTAATAAAGCATAGGTTAAAACAACATACATACAATTTAATAAAGCATAGGATAAAACAACATAAATATAATTTAATAAAGCATAGGATAAAACAACACAAATACTTTTTAATAAAGCATAGGATAAAACCACATAAATACAATTTAATAAAGCATAGGATAAAACAACATAAATAAAATTTAATAAAGCATAGGTTAAAACAACATAAATACAATTTTATAAAGCATAGGATAAAACAACATAAATACAATTTAATAAAGCATAGGATAAAACAACATAAATTCAATTTAATAAAGCATAAGATAAAACAACATAAATTCAATTTAATAAAGCATAGGATAAAACAACATAAATACAATTTAATAAAGCATAGGATAAAACAACATGAATACAATTTAATAAAGCATAGGATAAAACAACATAAATGCAATTTAATAAAGCATAGGCTAAAACTACATAAATACAATTTAATAAAGCATAGGATAAAACAAATTAAATACAATTTAATAAAGCATAGGATAAAACAAATTAAATACAATTTAATAAAGCATAGGATAAAACAACATAAATTCAATTTAATAAAGCATAAGATAAAACAACATAAATTCAATTTAATAAAGCATAGGATAAAACAACATAAATACAATTTAATAAAGCATAGGATAAAACAACATGAATACAATTTAATAAAGCATAGGATAAAACAACATAAATGCAATTTAATAAAGCATAGGCTAAAACTACATAAATACAATTTAATAAAGCATAGGATAAAACAAATTAAATACAATTTAATAAAGCATAGGATAAAACAAATTAAATACAATTTAATAAAGCATAGGATAAAACAACATAAATTCAATTTAATAAAGCATAGGATAAAACAACATAAATACAATTTAATGAAAAATAGGATAAACAACATAAATACAATTTAATAAAGCATAGGACAAAACAACATAAATACAATTTAATAAAGCATATGTTAAAACAACATAAATACAATTTAATAAAGCATAGTTTAAAACAACATAAATACAATTTAATAAAGCATAGTTTAAAACAACATAAATACAATTTAATAAAGCATAGTTTAAAACAACATAAATACAATTTAATAAAGCATAGTTTAAAACAACATAAATACAATTTAATAAAGCATAGGATAAAACCACAAAAATACAAATTAATAAAGCATAGGATAAAACAACATGAATACAATTTAATAAAGCATAAGACAAAGCAACATAAATACAATTTAATAAAGCATAGGATGAAACAACATAAATACAATTTAATGAAACATAGGATAAACAACATAAATACAATTTAAAAAAGCATAGGACAAAACAACATAAATACAATTTAATAAAGCATAAGATAAAACAACATGAATATAATTTAGTAAAGCATAAGATAAAACAACATGAATACAATTTAATAAAGCATAGGATAAAACAACATAAATGCAATTTCATAAAGCATAGGCTAAAACTACATAAATACAATTTAATAAAGCATAGGATAAAACAAATGAAATACAATTTAATAAAGCATAGGATAAAACAAATTAAATACAATTTAATAAAGCATAGGATAAAATAACATAAATTCAATTTAATAAAGCATAAGATAAAACAACATAAATTCAATTTAATAAAGCATAGGATAAAACAACATAAATACAATTTAATAAAGCATATGATAAAACAACATGAATACAATTTAATAAAGCATAAGATAAAACAACATGAATACAATTTAATAAAGCATAGGTTAAAACAACATAAATACAATTTAATAAAGCATAGCTTAAAACAACATAAATACAATTTAATAAAGCATAGGATAAAACAACATGAATACAATTTAATAAAGCATAGGATAAAACAACATACATACAATTTAATAATGCATAGGATAAAACAACATAAATATAATTTAATAAAGCATAGGATAAAACAACACAAATACTTTTTAATAAAGCATAGGATAAAACCACATAAATACAATTTAATAAAGCATAGGATAAAACAACATAAATACAATTTAATAAAGCATAGGATAAAACAACATAAATACAATTTAATAAAGCATAGGATAAAACAACATAAATACAATTTAATAAAGCATAGGATAAAACAACATAAATAAAATTTAATAAAGCATAGGTTAAAACAACATAAATACAATTTAATAAAGCATAGGATAAAACAACATAAATACAATTTAATAAAGCATAGGATAAAACAACATAAATACAATTTAATAAAGCATAGGATAAAACAACATAAATACAATTTAATAAAGCATAGGATAAAACAACATAAATACAATTTAATAAAGCATAGGATAAAACAACATAAATACAATTTAATAAAGCATAGGATAAAACAACATAAATACAATTTAATAAAGCATAGGATAAAAAAACATAAATACTTTTTAATAAAGCATAGGATAAAACCACATAAATACAATTTAAAAAAGCACAGGATAAAACAACATAAATACAATTTAATAAAGCATAGGATAAAACAACATAAATACAATTTAATAAAGCATAGGATAAAACAACATAAATACAATTTAATAAAGCATAGTTTAAAACAACATAAATACAATTTAATAAAGCATAGGACAAAACAACATAAATACAATTTAATAAACCATATGTTAAAACAACATAAATACAATTTATTAAAGCATAGGCTAAAACTACATAAATACAATTTAATAAAGCATAGGATAAAACAAATTAAATACAATTTAATAAAGCATAGGATAAAATAACATAAATTCAATTTAATAAAGCATAAGATAAAACAACATAAATACAATTTAATAAAGCATAGGATAAAACAACATAAATACAATTTAATAAAGCATAGGATAAAACAACATAAATACAATTTAATAAAGCATAGGACAAAACAACATAAATACAATTTATTAAAGCATAGGATAAAACAACATAAATACAATTTAATGAAACATAGGATAAACAACATAAATACAATTTAATAAAGCATAGGACAAAACAACATAAATACAATTTAATAAAACATATGTTAAAACGACATAAATACAATTTAATAAAGCATAGTTTAAAACAACATAAATACAATTTAATAAAGCATAGGATAAAACAACATAAATACAATTTAATGAAAAATAGGATAAACAACATAAATACAATTTAATAAAGCATAGGACAAAACAACATAAATACAATTTAATAAAGCATATGTTAAAACAACATAAATACAATTTTTTAAAGCATAGGCTAAAACTACATAAATACAATTTAATAAAGCATAGGATAAAACAAATTAAATACAATTTAATAAAGCATAGGATAAAATAACATAAATTCAATTTAATAAAGCATAAGATAAAACAACATAAATTCAATTTAATAAAACATAGGATAAAACAACATAAATACAAATTAATAAAGCATAGGATAAAACAACATGAATACAATTTAATAAAGCATAAGATAAAACAACATGAATACAATTTAATAAAGCATAGGTTAAAACAACATAAATACAATTTAATAAAGCATAGCTTAAAACAACATAAATACAATTTAATAAAGCATAGGATAAAACAACATAAATACAATTTAATAAAGCATAGGATAAAACAACATAAATAAAATTTAATAAAGCATAGGTTAAAACAACATAAATACAATTTAATAAAGCATAGGATAAAACAACATAAATATAATTTAATAAAGCATAGGATAAAACAACATAAATATTTTTTAATAAAGCATAGGATAAAACCACATAAATACAATTTAATAAAGCATAGGATAAAACAACATAAATACAATTTAATAAAGCATAGGTTAAAACAACATAAATACAGTTTAATAAAGCATAAGATAAAACAACATGAATACAATTTAATAAAGCATAGGTTAAAACAACATAAATACAATTTAAGAAAGCATAGGTTAAAACTACATAAATACATTTTAATAAAGCATAGGATAAAACAACATAAATGCAATTTAATAAAGCATAGGTTAAAACAACATACATACAATTTAATAAAGCATAGGATAAAACAACATAAATATAATTTAATAAAGCATAGGATAAAACAACACAAATACTTTTTAATAAAGCATAGGATAAAACCACATAAATACAATTTAATAAAGCATAGGATAAAACAACATAAATAAAATTTAATAAAGCATAGGTTAAAACAACATAAATACAATTTAATAAAGCATAGGATAAAACAACATAAATACAATTTATAAAGCATAGGATAAAACAACATAAATAAAATTTAATAAAGCATAGCTTAAAACAACATAAATACAATTTAATAAAGCATAGGATAAAACAACATAAATACAATTTAATAAAGCATAGGATAAAACAACATAAATAAAATTTAATAAAGCATAGGTTAAAACAACATAAATACAATTTAATAAAGCATAGGATAAAACAACATAAATACAATTTAATAAAGCATAGGATAAAAAAACATAAATACTTTTTAATAAAGCATAGGATAAAACCACATAAATACAATTTAAAAAAGCACAGGATAAAACAACATAAATACAATTTAATGAAAAATAGGATAAACAACATAAATACAATTTAATAAAGCATAGGACAAAACAACATAAATACAATTTAATAAAGCATATGTTAAAACAACATAAATACAATTTTTTAAAGCATAGGCTAAAACTACATAAATACAATTTAATAAAGCATAGGATAAAACAAATTAAATACAATTTAATAAAGCATAGGATAAAATAACATAAATTCAATTTAATAAAGCATAAGATAAAACAACATAAATTCAATTTAATAAAACATAGGATAAAACAACATAAATACAAATTAATAAAGCATAGGATAAAACAACATGAATACAATTTAATAAAGCATAAGATAAAACAACATGAATACAATTTAATAAAGCATAGGTTAAAACAACATAAATACAATTTAATAAAGCATAGCTTAAAACAACATAAATACAATTTAATAAAGCATAGGATAAAACAACATAAATACAATTTAATAAAGCATAGGATAAAACAACATAAATAAAATTTAATAAAGCATAGGTTAAAACAACATAAATACAATTTAATAAAGCATAGGATAAAACAACATAAATATAATTTAATAAAGCATAGGATAAAACAACATAAATATTTTTTAATAAAGCATAGGATAAAACCACATAAATACAATTTAATAAAGCATAGGATAAAACAACATAAATACAATTTAATAAAGCATAGGTTAAAACAACATAAATACAGTTTAATAAAGCATAAGATAAAACAACATGAATACAATTTAATAAAGCATAGGTTAAAACAACATAAATACAATTTAAGAAAGCATAGGTTAAAACTACATAAATACATTTTAATAAAGCATAGGATAAAACAACATAAATGCAATTTAATAAAGCATAGGTTAAAACAACATACATACAATTTAATAAAGCATAGGATAAAACAACATAAATATAATTTAATAAAGCATAGGATAAAACAACACAAATACTTTTTAATAAAGCATAGGATAAAACCACATAAATACAATTTAATAAAGCATAGGATAAAACAACATAAATAAAATTTAATAAAGCATAGGTTAAAACAACATAAATACAATTTTATAAAGCATAGGATAAAACAACATAAATACAATTTAATAAAGCATAGGATAAAACAACATAAATTCAATTTAATAAAGCATAAGATAAAACAACATAAATTCAATTTAATAAAGCATAGGATAAAACAACATAAATACAATTTAATAAAGCATAGGATAAAACAACATGAATACAATTTAATAAAGCATAGGATAAAACAACATAAATGCAATTTAATAAAGCATAGGCTAAAACTACATAAATACAATTTAATAAAGCATAGGATAAAACAAATTAAATACAATTTAATAAAGCATAGGATAAAACAAATTAAATACAATTTAATAAAGCATAGGATAAAACAACATAAATTCAATTTAATAAAGCATAAGATAAAACAACATAAATTCAATTTAATAAAGCATAGGATAAAACAACATAAATACAATTTAATAAAGCATAGGATAAAACAACATGAATACAATTTAATAAAGCATAGGATAAAACAACATAAATGCAATTTAATAAAGCATAGGCTAAAACTACATAAATACAATTTAATAAAGCATAGGATAAAACAAATTAAATACAATTTAATAAAGCATAGGATAAAACAAATTAAATACAATTTAATAAAGCATAGGATAAAACAACATAAATTCAATTTAATAAAGCATAGGATAAAACAACATAAATACAATTTAATGAAAAATAGGATAAACAACATAAATACAATTTAATAAAGCATAGGACAAAACAACATAAATACAATTTAATAAAGCATATGTTAAAACAACATAAATACAATTTAATAAAGCATAGTTTAAAACAACATAAATACAATTTAATAAAGCATAGTTTAAAACAACATAAATACAATTTAATAAAGCATAGTTTAAAACAACATAAATACAATTTAATAAAGCATAGTTTAAAACAACATAAATACAATTTAATAAAGCATAGGATAAAACCACAAAAATACAAATTAATAAAGCATAGGATAAAACAACATGAATACAATTTAATAAAGCATAAGACAAAGCAACATAAATACAATTTAATAAAGCATAGGATGAAACAACATAAATACAATTTAATGAAACATAGGATAAACAACATAAATACAATTTAAAAAAGCATAGGACAAAACAACATAAATACAATTTAATAAAGCATAAGATAAAACAACATGAATATAATTTAGTAAAGCATAAGATAAAACAACATGAATACAATTTAATAAAGCATAGGATAAAACAACATAAATGCAATTTCATAAAGCATAGGCTAAAACTACATAAATACAATTTAATAAAGCATAGGATAAAACAAATGAAATACAATTTAATAAAGCATAGGATAAAACAAATTAAATACAATTTAATAAAGCATAGGATAAAATAACATAAATTCAATTTAATAAAGCATAAGATAAAACAACATAAATTCAATTTAATAAAGCATAGGATAAAACAACATAAATACAATTTAATAAAGCATATGATAAAACAACATGAATACAATTTAATAAAGCATAAGATAAAACAACATGAATACAATTTAATAAAGCATAGGTTAAAACAACATAAATACAATTTAATAAAGCATAGCTTAAAACAACATAAATACAATTTAATAAAGCATAGGATAAAACAACATGAATACAATTTAATAAAGCATAGGATAAAACAACATACATACAATTTAATAATGCATAGGATAAAACAACATAAATATAATTTAATAAAGCATAGGATAAAACAACACAAATACTTTTTAATAAAGCATAGGATAAAACCACATAAATACAATTTAATAAAGCATAGGATAAAACAACATAAATAAAATTTAATAAAGCATAGGTTAAAACAACATAAATACAATTTTATAAAGCATAGGATAAAACAACATAAATACAATTTAATAAAGCATAGGTTAAAACAACATAAATACAATTTAATAAAGCATAGGATAAAACAACATAAATTCAATTTAATAAAGCATAGGATAAAACAACATAAATACAATTTAATAAAGCATAGGATAAAACAACATAAATAAAATTTAATAAATCATAGGATAAAACAACGTAAATATAATTTAATAAAGCATAGGATAAAACAACATAAATAAAATTTAATAAAGCATAGGATAAAACAACATAAATACAATTTAATAAAGCATAGGACAAAACAACATAAATACAATTTAATAAAGCATAGTTTAAAACAACATAAATACAATTTAATAAAGCATAGGACAAAACAACATAAATACAATTTAATAAAGCATATGTTAAAACAACATAAATACAATTTAATAAAGCATAGTTTAAAACAACATAAATACAATTTAATAAAGCATAGTTTAAAACAACATAAATACAATTTAATAAAGCATAGTTTAAAACAACATAAATACAATTTAATAAAGCATAAGACAAAACAACATAAATACAATTTAATAAAGCATAGGATGAAACAACATAAATACAATTTAATGAAACATAGGATAAACAACATAAATACAATTTAATAAAGCATAGGACAAAACGGCATAAATACAATTTAATAAAGCATATGTTAAAACAACATAAATACAATTTAATAAAGCATAAGATAAAACAACATAAATACAATTTAATAAAGCATAGTTTAAAACAACATAAATACAATTTAATAAAGCATAGGATAAAACCACAAAAATACAATTTAATAAAGCATAGGATAAAACAACATAAATACAATTTAATAAAGCATAAGACAAAACAACATAAATACAATTTAATAAAGCATAGGATAAAACAACATAAATACAATTTAATGAAACATAGGATAAACAACATAAATACAATTTAATAAAGCATAGGATAAAACAACATAAATACAATTTAATGAAACATAGGATAAACAACATAAATACAATTTAATAAAGCATAGGACAAAACAACATAAATTCAATTTAATAAAGCATAAGATAAAACAACATAAATACAATTTAATAAAGCATAGTTTAAAACAACATAAATACAATTTAATAAAGCATAGGATAAAACCACAAAAATACAATTTAATAAAGCATAGGATAAAACAACATAAATACAATTTAATAAAGCATAAGACAAAACAACATAAATACAATTTAATAAAGCATAGGATGAAACAACATAAATACAATTTAATGAAACATAGGATAAACAACATAAATACAATTTAATAAAGCATAGGACAAAACAACATAAATTCAATTTAATAAAGCATAAGATAAAACAACATGAATACAATTTAATAAAGCATAGGATAAAACAACATAAATAAAATTTAATAAAGCATAATTTAAAACAACATACATACAATTTAATAAAGCATAGGATAAAACAACATAAATACAAATTAATAAATCATACAATAAAACAACATAAATACAATTTAATAAAGCATAGGACAAAACAACATAAATACAATTTAATAAAGCATAGGATAAAACAACATAAATACAATTTAATAAAGCATATGTTAAAACAACATAAATACAAATTAATAAATCATACAATAAAACAACATAAATACAATTTAATAAAGCATAGGACAAAACAACATAAATACAATTTAATAAAGCATAGGATAAAACAACATAAATACAATTTAATAAAGCATAGGTTAAAACAACATAAATACAATTTAATAAAGCCTACAATAAAACAACATAAATACAATTTAATAAAGCATACGTTAAAACAACATAAATACAATTAAATAAAGCATAGGTTAAAACAGCATAAATGCAATTTAATAAAGCATAGGATAAAACAACATAAATACAATTTAATAAAGAATAGGTTAAAACAACATAAATACAATTTAATAAAGCATAGGATAAAACAACATAAATTCAATTTAATAAAGCATAGGATATAACAACATAAATACAATTTAATAAAGCATAGGATAAAACAACATAAATACAATTTAATAAAGCATAGGATAAAACAACATAAATACAATTTAATAAAGCATATGTTAAAACAACATACATACAATTTAATAAAGCATAGGATAAAACAACATAAATATAATTTAATAAAGCATAGGATAAAACAACACAAATACTTTTTAATAAAGCATAGGATAAAACCACATAAATACAATTTAATAAACCATAGGATAAAACAACATAAATAAAATTTAATAAAGCATAGGTTAAAACAACATAAATACAATTTTATAAAGCATAGGATAAAACAACATAAATACAATTTAATAAAGCATAGGATAAAACAACATAAATTCAATTTAATAAAGCATAAGATAAAACAACATAAATTCAATTTACTAAAGCATAGGATAAAACAACATAAATACAATTTAATAAAGCATAGGATAAAACAACATGAATACAATTTAATAAAGCATAGGATAAAACAACATAAATGCAATTTAATAAAGCATAGGCTAAAACTACATAAATACAATTTAATAAAGCATAGGATAAAACAAATTAAATACAATTTAATAAAGCATAGGATAAAACAAATTAAATACAATTTAATAAAGCATAGGATAAAACAACATAAATTCAATTTAATAAAGCATAAGATAAAACAACATAAATTCAATTTAATAAAGCATAGGATAAAACAACATAAATACAATTTAATAAAGCATAGGATAAAACAACATGAATACAATTTAATAAAGCATAGGATAAAACAACATAAATGCAATTTAATAAAGCATAGGCTAAAACTACATAAATACAATTTAATAAAGCATAGGATAAAACAAATTAAATACAATTTAATAAAGCATAGGATAAAACAAATTAAATACAATTTAATAAAGCATAGGATAAAACAACATAAATTCAATTTAATAAAGCATAGGATAAAACAACATAAATACAATTTAATGAAAAATAGGATAAACAACATAAATACAATTTAATAAAGCATAGGACAAAACAACATAAATACAATTTAATAAAGCATATGTTAAAACAACATAAATACAATTTAATAAAGCATAGTTTAAAACAACATAAATACAATTTAATAAAGCATAGTTTAAAACAACATAAATACAATTTAATAAAGCATAGTTTAAAACAACATAAATACAATTTAATAAAGCATAGTTTAAAACAACATAAATACAATTTAATAAAGCATAGGATAAAACCACAAAAATACAATTTAATAAAGCATAGGATAAAACAACATGAATACAATTTAATAAAGCATAAGACAAAGCAACATAAATACAATTTAATAAAGCATAGGATGAAACAACATAAATACAATTTAATGAAACATAGGATAAACAACATAAATACAATTTAATAAAGCATAGGACAAAACAACATAAATACAATTTAATAAAGCATAAGATAAAACAACATGAATATAATTTAGTAAAGCATAAGATAAAACAACATGAATACAATTTAATAAAGCATAGGATAAAACAACATAAATGCAATTTCATAAAGCATAGGCTAAAACTACATAAATACAATTTAATAAAGCATAGGATAAAACAAATGAAATACAATTTAATAAAGCATAGGATAAAACAAATTAAATACAATTTAATAAAGCATAGGATAAAATAACATAAATTCAATTTAATAAAGCATAAGATAAAACAACATAAATTCAATTTAATAAAGCATAGGATAAAACAACATAAATACAATTTAATAAAGCATATGATAAAACAACATGAATACAATTTAATAAAGCATAAGATAAAACAACATGAATACAATTTAATAAAGCATAGGTTAAAACAACATAAATACAATTTAATAAAGCATAGCTTAAAACAACATAAATACAATTTAATAAAGCATAGGATAAAACAACATGAATACAATTTAATAAAGCATAGGATAAAACAACATACATACAATTTAATAATGCATAGGATAAAACAACATAAATATAATTTAATAAAGCATAGGATAAAACAACACAAATACTTTTTAATAAAGCATAGGATAAAACCACATAAATACAATTTAATAAAGCATAGGATAAAACAACATAAATAAAATTTAATAAAGCATAGGTTAAAACAACATAAATACAATTTTATAAAGCATAGGATAAAACAACATAAATACAATTTAATAAAGCATAGGTTAAAACAACATAAATACAATTTAATAAAGCATAGGATAAAACAACATAAATTCAATTTAATAAAGCATAGGATAAAACAACATAAATACAATTTAATAAAGCATAGGATAAAACAACATAAATAAAATTTAATAAATCATAGGATAAAACAACGTAAATATAATTTAATAAAGCATAGGATAAAACAACATAAATAAAATTTAATAAAGCATAGGATAAAACAACATAAATACAATTTAATAAAGCATAGGACAAAACAACATAAATACAATTTAATAAAGCATAGTTTAAAACAACATAAATACAATTTAATAAAGCATAGGACAAAACAACATAAATACAATTTAATAAAGCATATGTTAAAACAACATAAATACAATTTAATAAAGCATAGTTTAAAACAACATAAATACAATTTAATAAAGCATAGTTTAAAACAACATAAATACAATTTAATAAAGCATAGTTTAAAACAACATAAATACAATTTAATAAAGCATAGTTTAAAACAACATAAATACAATTTAATAAAGCATAAGACAAAACAACATAAATACAATTTAATAAAGCATAGGATGAAACAACATAAATACAATTTAATGAAACATAGGATAAACAACATAAATACAATTTAATAAAGCATAAGACAAAACAGCATAAATACAATTTAATAAAGCATATGTTAAAACAACATAAATACAATTTAATAAAGCATAAGATAAAACAACATAAATACAATTTAATAAAGCATAGTTTAAAACAACATAAATACAATTTAATAAAGCATAGGATAAAACCACAAAAATACAATTTAATAAAGCATAGGATAAAACAACATAAATACAATTTAATAAAGCATAAGACAAAACAACATAAATACAATTTAATAAAGCATAGGATAAAACAACATAAATACAATTTAATGAAACATAGGATAAACAACATAAATACAATTTAATAAAGCATAGGATAAAACAACATAAATACAATTTAATGAAACATAGGATAAACAACATAAATACAATTTAATAAAGCATAGGACAAAACAACATAAATTCAATTTAATAAAGCATAAGATAAAACAACATAAATACAATTTAATAAAGCATAGTTTAAAACAACATAAATACAATTTAATAAAGCATAGGATAAAACCACAAAAATACAATTTAATAAAGCATAGGATAAAACAACATAAATACAATTTAATAAAGCATAAGACAAAACAACATAAATACAATTTAATAAAGCATAGGATGAAACAACATAAATACAATTTAATGAAACATAGGATAAACAACATAAATACAATTTAATAAAGCATAGGACAAAACAACATAAATTCAATTTAATAAAGCATAAGATAAAACAACATGAATACAATTTAATAAAGCATAGGATAAAACAACATAAATAAAATTTAATAAAGCATAATTTAAAACAACATACATACAATTTAATAAAGCATAGGATAAAACAACATAAATACAAATTAATAAATCATACAATAAAACAACATAAATACAATTTAATAAAGAATAGGTTAAAACAACATAAATACAATTTAATAAAGCATAGGATAAAACAACATAAATTCAATTTAATAAAGCATAGGATATAACAACATAAATACAATTTAATAAAGCATAGGATAAAACAACATAAATACAATTTAATAAAGCATAGGATAAAACAACATAAATACAATTTAATAAAGCATATGTTAAAACAACATAAATGTAATTTAATAAAGCATAGTATAAAACAACATAAATACAATTTAATAAAGCATAGGTTAAAACAACATAAATACAATTTAATAAAGCATACAATAAAACAACATAAATACAATTTAATAAAGCATAGGATAAAACAACATAAAAACAATTTAATAAAGCATATGTTAAAACAACATAAATGTAATTTAATAAAGCATAGTATAAAACAACATAAATACAATTTAATAAAGCATAGGTTAAAACAACATAAATACAATTTAATAAAGCATACAATAAAACAACATAAATACAATTTAATAAAGCATAGGATAAAACAACATAAAAACAATTTAATAAAGCATAGGTTAAAACAACATAAAAACAATTTAATAAAGCATAGGTTAAAACAACATAAATACAATTTAATAAAGCATAGGACAAAACAACATAAATACAATTTAATAAAGCATAGGAAAAAACAACATAAATACAATTTAATAAAGCATAGGATAAAACAACATAAATACAATTTAATAAAGAATAGGTTAAAACAACATAAATACAATTTAATAAAGCATAGGATAAAACAACATAAATTCAATTTAATAAAGCATAGGATATAACAACATAAATACAATTTAATAAAGCATAGGATAAAACAACATAAATACAATTTAATAAAGCATAGGATAAAACAACATAAATACAATTTAATAAAGCATATGTTAAAACAACATACATACAATTTAATAAAGCATAGGATAAAACAACATAAATATAATTTAATAAAGCATAGGATAAAACAACACAAATACTTTTTAATAAAGCATAGGATAAAACCACATAAATACAATTTAATAAACCATAGGATAAAACAACATAAATAAAATTTAATAAAGCATAGGTTAAAACAACATAAATACAATTTTATAAAGCATAGGATAAAACAACATAAATACAATTTAATAAAGCATAGGATAAAACAACATAAATTCAATTTAATAAAGCATAAGATAAAACAACATAAATTCAATTTACTAAAGCATAGGATAAAACAACATAAATACAATTTAATAAAGCATAGGATAAAACAACATGAATACAATTTAATAAAGCATAGGATAAAACAACATAAATGCAATTTAATAAAGCATAGGCTAAAACTACATAAATACAATTTAATAAAGCATAGGATAAAACAAATTAAATACAATTTAATAAAGCATAGGATAAAACAAATTAAATACAATTTAATAAAGCATAGGATAAAACAACATAAATTCAATTTAATAAAGCATAAGATAAAACAACATAAATTCAATTTAATAAAGCATAGGATAAAACAACATAAATACAATTTAATAAAGCATAGGATAAAACAACATGAATACAATTTAATAAAGCATAGGATAAAACAACATAAATGCAATTTAATAAAGCATAGGCTAAAACTACATAAATACAATTTAATAAAGCATAGGATAAAACAAATTAAATACAATTTAATAAAGCATAGGATAAAACAAATTAAATACAATTTAATAAAGCATAGGATAAAACAACATAAATTCAATTTAATAAAGCATAGGATAAAACAACATAAATACAATTTAATGAAAAATAGGATAAACAACATAAATACAATTTAATAAAGCATAGGACAAAACAACATAAATACAATTTAATAAAGCATATGTTAAAACAACATAAATACAATTTAATAAAGCATAGTTTAAAACAACATAAATACAATTTAATAAAGCATAGTTTAAAACAACATAAATACAATTTAATAAAGCATAGTTTAAAACAACATAAATACAATTTAATAAAGCATAGTTTAAAACAACATAAATACAATTTAATAAAGCATAGGATAAAACCACAAAAATACAATTTAATAAAGCATAGGATAAAACAACATGAATACAATTTAATAAAGCATAAGACAAAGCAACATAAATACAATTTAATAAAGCATAGGATGAAACAACATAAATACAATTTAATGAAACATAGGATAAACAACATAAATACAATTTAATAAAGCATAGGACAAAACAACATAAATACAATTTAATAAAGCATAAGATAAAACAACATGAATATAATTTAGTAAAGCATAAGATAAAACAACATGAATACAATTTAATAAAGCATAGGATAAAACAACATAAATGCAATTTCATAAAGCATAGGCTAAAACTACATAAATACAATTTAATAAAGCATAGGATAAAACAAATGAAATACAATTTAATAAAGCATAGGATAAAACAAATTAAATACAATTTAATAAAGCATAGGATAAAATAACATAAATTCAATTTAATAAAGCATAAGATAAAACAACATAAATTCAATTTAATAAAGCATAGGATAAAACAACATAAATACAATTTAATAAAGCATATGATAAAACAACATGAATACAATTTAATAAAGCATAAGATAAAACAACATGAATACAATTTAATAAAGCATAGGTTAAAACAACATAAATACAATTTAATAAAGCATAGCTTAAAACAACATAAATACAATTTAATAAAGCATAGGATAAAACAACATGAATACAATTTAATAAAGCATAGGATAAAACAACATACATACAATTTAATAATGCATAGGATAAAACAACATAAATATAATTTAATAAAGCATAGGATAAAACAACACAAATACTTTTTAATAAAGCATAGGATAAAACCACATAAATACAATTTAATAAAGCATAGGATAAAACAACATAAATAAAATTTAATAAAGCATAGGTTAAAACAACATAAATACAATTTTATAAAGCATAGGATAAAACAACATAAATACAATTTAATAAAGCATAGGTTAAAACAACATAAATACAATTTAATAAAGCATAGGATAAAACAACATAAATTCAATTTAATAAAGCATAGGATAAAACAACATAAATACAATTTAATAAAGCATAGGATAAAACAACATAAATAAAATTTAATAAATCATAGGATAAAACAACGTAAATATAATTTAATAAAGCATAGGATAAAACAACATAAATAAAATTTAATAAAGCATAGGATAAAACAACATAAATACAATTTAATAAAGCATAGGACAAAACAACATAAATACAATTTAATAAAGCATAGTTTAAAACAACATAAATACAATTTAATAAAGCATAGGACAAAACAACATAAATACAATTTAATAAAGCATATGTTAAAACAACATAAATACAATTTAATAAAGCATAGTTTAAAACAACATAAATACAATTTAATAAAGCATAGTTTAAAACAACATAAATACAATTTAATAAAGCATAGTTTAAAACAACATAAATACAATTTAATAAAGCATAGTTTAAAACAACATAAATACAATTTAATAAAGCATAAGACAAAACAACATAAATACAATTTAATAAAGCATAGGATGAAACAACATAAATACAATTTAATGAAACATAGGATAAACAACATAAATACAATTTAATAAAGCATAAGACAAAACAGCATAAATACAATTTAATAAAGCATATGTTAAAACAACATAAATACAATTTAATAAAGCATAAGATAAAACAACATAAATACAATTTAATAAAGCATAGTTTAAAACAACATAAATACAATTTAATAAAGCATAGGATAAAACCACAAAAATACAATTTAATAAAGCATAGGATAAAACAACATAAATACAATTTAATAAAGCATAAGACAAAACAACATAAATACAATTTAATAAAGCATAGGATAAAACAACATAAATACAATTTAATGAAACATAGGATAAACAACATAAATACAATTTAATAAAGCATAGGATAAAACAACATAAATACAATTTAATGAAACATAGGATAAACAACATAAATACAATTTAATAAAGCATAGGACAAAACAACATAAATTCAATTTAATAAAGCATAAGATAAAACAACATAAATACAATTTAATAAAGCATAGTTTAAAACAACATAAATACAATTTAATAAAGCATAGGATAAAACCACAAAAATACAATTTAATAAAGCATAGGATAAAACAACATAAATACAATTTAATAAAGCATAAGACAAAACAACATAAATACAATTTAATAAAGCATAGGATGAAACAACATAAATACAATTTAATGAAACATAGGATAAACAACATAAATACAATTTAATAAAGCATAGGACAAAACAACATAAATTCAATTTAATAAAGCATAAGATAAAACAACATGAATACAATTTAATAAAGCATAGGATAAAACAACATAAATAAAATTTAATAAAGCATAATTTAAAACAACATACATACAATTTAATAAAGCATAGGATAAAACAACATAAATACAAATTAATAAATCATACAATAAAACAACATAAATACAATTTAATAAAGAATAGGTTAAAACAACATAAATACAATTTAATAAAGCATAGGATAAAACAACATAAATTCAATTTAATAAAGCATAGGATATAACAACATAAATACAATTTAATAAAGCATAGGATAAAACAACATAAATACAATTTAATAAAGCATAGGATAAAACAACATAAATACAATTTAATAAAGCATATGTTAAAACAACATAAATGTAATTTAATAAAGCATAGTATAAAACAACATAAATACAATTTAATAAAGCATAGGTTAAAACAACATAAATACAATTTAATAAAGCATACAATAAAACAACATAAATACAATTTAATAAAGCATAGGATAAAACAACATAAAAACAATTTAATAAAGCATATGTTAAAACAACATAAATGTAATTTAATAAAGCATAGTATAAAACAACATAAATACAATTTAATAAAGCATAGGTTAAAACAACATAAATACAATTTAATAAAGCATACAATAAAACAACATAAATACAATTTAATAAAGCATAGGATAAAACAACATAAAAACAATTTAATAAAGCATAGGTTAAAACAACATAAAAACAATTTAATAAAGCATAGGTTAAAACAACATAAATACAATTTAATAAAGCATAGGACAAAACAACATAAATACAATTTAATAAAGCATAGGAAAAAACAACATAAATACAATTTAATAAAGCATAGGATAAAACAACATAAATACAATTTAATAAAGCATACGTTAAAACAACATAAATACAATTTAATAAAGCATAGGTTAAAACAACATAAATACAATTTAATAAAGCATAGGATAAAACAACATAAATACAATTTAATAAAGCATAGGTTAAAACAACATAAATACAATTTAATAAAGCATAGGATAAAACAACATAAATACAATTTAATAAAGCATACAATAAAACAACATAAATACAATTTAATAAAGCATAGGAAAAAACAACATAAATACAATTTAATAAAGCATAGGATAAAACAACATAAATAAAATTTAATAAAGCATAGGTTAAAACAACATAAATACAATTTAATAAAGCATAGGACAAAACAACATAAATACAATTTAATAAAGCATAGGAAAAAACAACATAAATACAATTTAATAAAGCATAGGATAAAACAACATAAATACAATTTAATAAAGCATACAATAAAACAACATAAATGCAATTTAATAAAGCATAGGAAAAAACAACATAAATACAATTTAATAAAGCATAGGATAAAACAACATAAATAAAATTTAATAAAGCATAGGTTTAAACAACATAAATACAATTTAATAAAGCATAGGACAAAACAACATAAATACAATTTAATAAAGCATAGGATAAAACAACATAAATACAATTTAATAAAGCATACAATAAAACAACATAAATACAATTTAATAAAGCATAGGATAAAACAACATAAATACAATTTAATAAAGCATACAATAAAACAACATAAATACAATTTAATAAAGCATAGGAAAAAACAACATAAATACAATTTAATAAAGCATAGGATAAAACAACATAAATACAATTTAATAAAGCATAGGACAAAACAACATTAATACAATTTAATAAAGCATAGGTTAAAACAACATAAATCCAATTTAATAAAGCATAGGATAAAACAACATAAATACAATTTAATAAAGCATAGGATAAAACAACATAAATACAATTTAATAAAGCATAGGATAAAACAACATAAATAATTTTTAATAAAGCATAGGATAAAACCACATAAATACAATTTAATAAAGCACAGGATAAAACAACATAAATACAATTTAATAAAGCATAGGATAAAACAACATAAATACAATTTAATAAAGCATAGGATAAAACAACATAAATACAATTTAATAAAGCATACGTTAAAACAACATAAATACAATTAAATAAAGCATAGGATAAAACAATATAAATACAATTTAATAAAGCATAGGTTAAAACAACATAAATACAATTTAATAAAGCATAGGATAAAACAATATAAATACAATTTAATAAAGCATAGGTTAAAACAACATAAATACAATTTAATAAAGCATAGGATAAAACAACATAAATTCAATTTAATAAAGCATAGGATAAAACAACATAAATACAATTTAATAAAGCATAGGATAAAACAACATAAATAATTTTTAATAAAGCATAGGATAAAACCACATAAATACAATTTAATAAAGCACAGGATAAAACAACATAAATACAATTTAATAAAGCATAGGATAAAACAACATAAATACAATTTAATAAAGCATAGGATAAAACAAATTAAATACAATTTAATAAAGCATAGGTTAAAACAACATAAATACAATTTAATAAAGCATAGGATAAAACAACATAAATTCAATTTAATAAAGCATAGGATAAAACAACATAAATACAATTTAATAAAGCATAGGATAAAACAACATAAATAATTTTTAATAAAGCATAGGATAAAACCACATAAATACAATTTAATAAAGCACAGGATAAAACAACATAAATACAATTTAATAAAGCATAGGATAAAACAACATAAATAATTTTTAATAAAGCATAGGATAAAACCACATAAATACAATTTAATAAAGCACAGGATAAAACAACATAAATACAATTTAATAAAGCATAGGCTAAAACTACATAAATACAATTTAATAAAGCATAGGATAAAACAAATTAAATACAATTTAATAAAGCATAGGATAAAACAACATAAATTCAATTTAATAAAGCATAGGATGAAACAACATAATAAAATTTAATAAAGCATACGTTAAAACAACATAAATACAATTAAATAAAGCATAAGATAAAGCAACATAAATACAATTTAATAAAGCATAGGTTAAAACAACATAAATACAATTTAATAAAGCATAGGTTAAAACAACATAAATACAATTTAATAAAGCATAGGATAAAACAACATAAATACAATTTAATAAAGCATAGGATAAAACCACGTAAATACAATTTAATAAAGCACAGGATAAAACAACATAAATACAATTTAATAAAGCATAGGATAAAACAACATAAATACAATTTAATAAAGCATAGGATAAAACAACATAAATACAATTTAATAAAGCATACGTTAAAACAACATAAATACAATTAAATAAAGCATAGGATAAAACAACATAAATTTAATTTAATTAAGCATAGGATAAAACAACATAAATACAATTTAATAAAGCATAGGATAAAACAACATAAATAAAATTTAATAAAGCATAGGATAAAACAACATAAATACAATTTAATAAAGCATAGGATAAAACAACATAAGTTCAATTTAATAAAGCATAGGTTAAAACAGCATAAATAAAATTTAATAAAGCATAGGTTAAAACAACATAAATACAATTTAATAAAGCATAGGATAAAACAACATAAATACAATTTAATAAAGCATAGGATAAAACAACAAATACTTTTTAATAAAGCATAGGATAAAACCACATAAATACAATTTAATAAAGCATAGGTTAAAACAACATAAATACAATTTAATAAAGCATAGGATAAAATAACATAAATACAATTTAATAAAGCATAGGCTAAAACTACATAAATACAATTTAATAAAGCATAGGATAAAACAAATTAAATACAATTTAATAAAGCATAGGATAAAACAACATAAATTCAATTTAATAAAGCATAGGATGAAACAAGATAAATACAATTTAATAAAGCATACGTTAAAACAACATAAATACAATTAAATAAAGCATAAGATAAAACAACATAAATACAATTTAATAAAGCATAGGTTAAAACAACATAAATACAATTTAATAAAGCATAGGATAAAACAACATAAATACAATTTAATAAAGCATAGGTTAAAACAACATAAATACAATTTAATAAAGCATAGGATAAAACAACATAAATTCAATTTAATAAAGCATAGGATGAAACAACATAAATAAAATTTAATAAAGCATACGTTAAAACAACATAAATACAATTAAATAAAGCATAAGATAAAGCAACATAAATACAATTTAATAAAGCATAGGTTAAAACAACATAAATACAATTTAATAAAGCATAGGTTAAAACAACATAAATACAATTTAATAAAGCATAGGATAAAACAACATAAATACAATTTAATAAATCATAGGATAAAACCACGTAAATACAATTTAATAAAGCACAGGATAAAACAACATAAATACAATTTAATAAAGCATAGGATAAAACAACATAAATACAATTTAATAAAGCATAGGATAAAACAACATAAATACAATTTAATAAAGCATACGTTAAAACAACATAAATACAATTAAATAAAGCATAGGATAAAACAACATAAATTTAATTTAATTAAGCATAGGATAAAACAACATAAATACAATTTAATAAAGCATAGGATAAAACAACATAAATAAAATTTAATAAAGCATAGGATAAAACAACATAAATACAATTTAATAAAGCATAGGATAAAACAACATAAGTTCAATTTAATAAAGCATAGGTTAAAACAGCATAAATAAAATTTAATAAAGCATAGGTTAAAACAACATAAATACAATTTAATAAAGCATAGGATAAAACAACATAAATACAATTTATTAAAGCATAGGATAAAACAACAAATACTTTTTAATAAAGCATAGGATAAAACCACATAAATACAATTTAATAAAGCACAGGATAAAACAACATAAATACAATTTAATAAAGCATAGGATAAAACAACATAAATACAATTTAATAAAGCATAGGATAAAACAACATAAATACAATTTAATAAAGCATACGTTAAAACAACATAAATACAATTAAATAAAGCATAGGATAAAACAATATAAATACAATTTAATAAAGCATAGGTTTAAACAACATAAATACAATTTAATAAAGCATAGGATAAAACAAATTAAATGCAATTTAATAAAGCATAGGATAAAACAACATAAATTCAATTTATTAAAGCATAGGATGAAACAAGATAAATACAATTTAATAAAGCATACGTTAAAACAACATAAATACAATTAGATAAAGCATAAGATAAAACAACATAAATACAGTTTAATAAAGCATAGGTTAAAACAACATGAATACAATTTAATAAAGCATAGGATAAAACAACATAAATACAATTTAATAAAGCATAGGTTAAAACAACATAAATACAATTTAATAAAGCATAGGATAAAACAACATAAATTCAATTTAATAAAGCATAGGATAAAACAACATAAATACAATTTAAAAAGGAAAAGGATAAAACAACATAAATAAAATTTAATAAAGCATAGGATAAAACAACATAAATAAAATTTAATAAAGCATAGGATAAAACAACATAAATACAATTTAATAAAGCATAGGATAAAACAACATAAATGAAATTTAATAAAGCATAGGATAAAACAACATAAATACAATTTAATAAAGCATAGGATAAAACAACATAAATAAAATTTAATAAAGCATAGGATAAAACAACATAAATACAATTTAATAAAGCATAGGATAAAACAACATAAATAAAATTTAATAAAGCATAGGTTAAAACAACATAAATACAATTTAATAAAGCATAGGATAAAACAACATAAATACAATTTAATAAAGCATAGGATAAAACAACATAAATAAAATTTAATAAAGCATAGGATAAAACAACATAAATACAATTTAATAAAGCATAGGATAAAACCACGTAAATACAATTTAATAAAGCACAGGATAAAACAACATAAATACAATTTAATAAAGCATAGGATAAAACAACATAAATACAATTTAATAAAGCATAGGATAAAACAACATAAATACAATTTAATAAAGCATACGTTAAAACAACATAAATACAATTAAATAAAGCATAGGATAAAACAACATAAATTTAATTTAATTAAGCATAGAATAAAACAACATAAATACAATTTAATAAAGCATAGGATAAAACAACATAAATAAATTTTAATAAAGCATAGGATAAAAGAACATAAATACAATTTAATAAAGCATAGGATAAAACAAATTAAATGCAATTTAATAAAGCATAGGATAAAACAACATAAATTCAATTTAATAAAGCATAGGATGAAACAAGATAAATACAATTTAATAAAGCATAGGATAAAACAAATTAAATGCAATTTAATAAAGCATAGGTTAAAACAACATAAATCCAATTTAATAAAGCATAGGATAAAACAACATAAATACAATTTAATAAAGCATAGGATAAAACAACATAAATACAATTTAATAAAGCATAGGATAAAACAACATAAATAATTTTTAATAAAGCATAGGATAAAACCACATAAATACAATTTAATAAAGCACAGGATAAAACAACATAAATACAATTTAATAAAGCATAGGATAAAACAACATAAATACAATTTAATAAAGCATAGGATAAAACAACATAAATACAATTTAATAAAGCATACGTTAAAACAACATAAATACAATTAAATAAAGCATAGGATAAAACAATATAAATACAATTTAATAAAGCATAGGTTAAAACAACATAAATACAATTTAATAAAGCATAGGATAAAACAATATAAATACAATTTAATAAAGCATAGGTTAAAACAACATAAATACAATTTAATAAAGCATAGGATAAAACAACATAAATTCAATTTAATAAAGCATAGGATAAAACAACATAAATACAATTTAATAAAGCACAGTATAAAACAACATAAATACAATTTAATAAAGCATAGGATAAAACAACATAAATACAATTTAATAAAGCATAGGATAAAACAACATAAATACAATGTAATAAAGCATACGTTAAAACAACATAAATACAATTAAATAAAGCATAGGATAAAACAATATAAATACAATTTAATAAAGCATAGGTTAAAACAACATAAATACAATTTAATAAAGCATAGGATAAAACAATATAAATACAATTTAATAAAGCATAGGTTAAAACAACATAAATACAATTTAATAAAGCATAGGATAAAACAACATAAATTCAATTTAATAAAGCATAGGATAAAACAACATAAATACAATGTAATAAAGCATACGTTAAAACAACATAAATACAATTAAATAAAGCATAGGATAAAACAATATAAATACAATTTAATAAAGCATACGTTAAAACAACATAAATACAATTAAATAAAGCATAAGATAAAGCAACATAAATACAATTTAATAAAGCATAGGTTAAAACAACATAAATACAATTTAATAAAGCATAGGTTAAAACAACATAAATACAATTTAATAAAGCATAGGATAAAACAACATAAATACAATTTAATAAAGCATAGGATAAAACCACGTAAATACAATTTAATAAAGCACAGGATAAAACAACATAAATACAATTTAATAAAGCATAGGATAAAACAACATAAATACAATTTAATAAAGCATAGGATAAAACAACATAAATACAATTTAATAAAGCATACGTTAAAACAACATAAATACAATTAAATAAAGCATAGGATAAAACAACATAAATTTAATTTAATTAAGCATAGGATAAAACAACATAAATACAATTTAATAAAGCATAGGATAAAACAACATAAATAAAATTTAATAAAGCATAGGATAAAACAACATAAATACAATTTAATAAAGCATAGGATAAAACAACATAAGTTCAATTTAATAAAGCATAGGTTAAAACAGCATAAATAAAATTTAATAAAGCATAGGTTAAAACAACATAAATACAATTTAATAAAGCATAGGATAAAACAACATAAATACAATTTAATAAAGCATACAATAAAACAACATAAATACAATTTAATAAAGCATAGGATAAAACAACATAAATACAATTTAATAAAGCATACAATAAAACAACATAAATACAATTTAATAAAGCATAGGAAAAAACAACATAAATACAATTTAATAAAGCATAGGATAAAACAACATAAATACAATTTAATAAAGCATAGGACAAAACAACATTAATACAATTTAATAAAGCATAGGTTAAAACAACATAAATCCAATTTAATAAAGCATAGGATAAAACAACATAAATACAATTTAATTAAGCATAGGATAAAACAACATAAATACAATTTAATAAAGCATAGGATAAAACAACATAAATAATTTTTAATAAAGCATAGGATAAAACCACATAAATACAATTTAATAAAGCACAGGATAAAACAACATAAATACAATTTAATAAAGCATAGGATAAAACAACATAAATACAATTTAATAAAGCATAGGATAAAACAACATAAATACAATTTAATAAAGCATACGTTAAAACAACATAAATACAATTAAATAAAGCATAGGATAAAACAATATAAATACAATTTAATAAAGCATAGGTTAAAACAACATAAATACAATTTAATAAAGCATAGGATAAAACAATATAAATACAATTTAATAAAGCATAGGTTAAAACAACATAAATACAATTTAATAAAGCATAGGATAAAACAACATAAATTCAATTTAATAAAGCATAGGATAAAACAACATAAATACAATTTAATAAAGCATAGGATAAAACAACATAAATAATTTTTAATAAAGCATAGGATAAAACCACATAAATACAATTTAATAAAGCACAGGATAAAACAACATAAATACAATTTAATAAAGCATAGGATAAAACAACATAAATACAATTTAATAAAGCATAGGATAAAACAACATAAATACAATGCAATAAAGCATACGTTAAAACAACATAAATACAATTAAATAAAGCATAGGATAAAACAATATAAATACAATTTAATAAAGCATAGGTTAAAACAACATAAATACAATTTAATAAAGCATAGGATAAAACAATATAAATACAATTTAATAAAGCATAGGTTAAAACAACATAAATACAATTTAATAAAGCATAGGATAAAACAACATAAATTCAATTTAATAAAGCATAGGATAAAACAACATAAATACAATTTAAGAAAGCATAGGTTAAAACAACATAAATACAATTTAATAAAGCATAGGATAAAATAACATAAATACAATTTAATAAAGCATAGGCTAAAACTACATAAATACAATTTAATAAAGCATAGGATAAAACAAATTAAATACAATTTAATAAAGCATAGGATAAAACAACATAAATTCAATTTAATAAAGCATAGGATGAAACAACATAATAAAATTTAATAAAGCATACGTTAAAACAACATAAATACAATTAAATAAAGCATAAGATAAAGCAACATAAATACAATTTAATAAAGCATAGGTTAAAACAACATAAATACAATTTAATAAAGCATAGGTTAAAACAACATAAATACAATTTAATAAAGCATAGGATAAAACAACATAAATACAATTTAATAAAGCATAGGATAAAACCACGTAAATACAATTTAATAAAGCACAGGATAAAACAACATAAATACAATTTAATAAAGCATAGGATAAAACAACATAAATACAATTTAATAAAGCATAGGATAAAACAACATAAATACAATTTAATAAAGCATACGTTAAAACAACATAAATACAATTAAATAAAGCATAGGATAAAACAACATAAATTTAATTTAATTAAGCATAGGATAAAACAACATAAATACAATTTAATAAAGCATAGGATAAAACAACATAAATAAAATTTAATAAAGCATAGGATAAAACAACATAAATACAATTTAATAAAGCATAGGATAAAACAACATAAGTTCAATTTAATAAAGCATAGGTTAAAACAGCATAAATAAAATTTAATAAAGCATAGGTTAAAACAACATAAATACAATTTAATAAAGCATAGGATAAAACAACATAAATACAATTTAATAAAGCATAGGATAAAACAACAAATACTTTTTAATAAAGCATAGGATAAAACCACATAAATACAATTTAATAAAGCATAGGTTAAAACAACATAAATACAATTTAATAAAGCATAGGATAAAATAACATAAATACAATTTAATAAAGCATAGGCTAAAACTACATAAAAACAATTTAATAAAGCATAGGATAAAACAAATTAAATACAATTTAATAAAGCATAGGATAAAACAACATAAATTCAATTTAATAAAGCATAGGATGAAACAAGATAAATACAATTTAATAAAGCATACGTTAAAACAACATAAATACAATTTAATAAAGCATAGGTTAAAACAACATAAATACAGTTTAATAAAGCATAGGTTAAAACAACATAAATACAATTTAATAAAGCATAGGATAAAACAACATAAATACAATTTAATAAATCATAGGATAAAACCACGTAAATACAATTTAATAAAGCACAGGATAAAACAACATAAATACAATTTAATAAAGCATAGGATAAAACAACATAAATACAATTTAATAAAGCATAGGATAAAACAACATAAATACAATTTAATAAAGCATACGTTAAAACAACATAAATACAATTAAATAAAGCATAGGATAAAACAACATAAATTTAATTTAATTAAGCATAGGATAAAACAACATAAATACAATTTAATAAAGCATAGGATAAAACAACATAAATAAAATTTAATAAAGCATAGGATAAAACAACATAAATACAATTTAATAAAGCATAGGATAAAACAACATAAGTTCAATTTAATAAAGCATAGGTTAAAACAGCATAAATAAAATTTAATAAAGCATAGGTTAAAACAACATAAATACAATTTAATAAAGCATAGGATAAAACAACATAAATACAATTTATTAAAGCATAGGATAAAACAACAAATACTTTTTAATAAAGCATAGGATAAAACCACATAAATACAATTTAATAAAGCACAGGATAAAACAACATAAATACAATTTAATAAAGCATAGGATAAAACAACATAAATACAATTTAATAAAGCATAGGATAAAACAACATAAATACAATTTAATAAAGCATACGTTAAAACAACATAAATACAATTAAATAAAGCATAGGATAAAACAATATAAATACAATTTAATAAAGCATAGGTTTAAACAACATAAATACAATTTAATAAAGCATAGGATAAAACAAATTAAATGCAATTTAATAAAGCATAGGATAAAACAACATAAATTCAATTTATTAAAGCATAGGATGAAACAAGATAAATACAATTTAATAAAGCATACGTTAAAACAACATAAATACAATTAGATAAAGCATAAGATAAAACAACATAAATACAATTTAATAAAGCATAGGTTAAAACAACATGAATACAATTTAATAAAGCATAGGATAAAACAACATAAATACAATTTAATAAAGCATAGGTTAAAACAACATAAATACAATTTAATAAAGCATAGGATAAAACAACATAAATTCAATTTAATAAAGCATAGGATAAAACAACATAAATACAATTTAAAAAGGAAAAGGATAAAACAACATAAATAAAATTTAATAAAGCATAGGATAAAACAACATAAATAAAATTTAATAAAGCATAGGATAAAACAACATAAATACAATTTAATAAAGCATAGGATAAAACAACATAAATGAAATTTAATAAAGCATAGGATAAAACAACATAAATACAATTTAATAAAGCATAGGATAAAACAACATAAATAAAATTTAATAAAGCATAGGATAAAACAACATAAATACAATTTAATAAAGCATAGGATAAAACAACATAAATAAAATTTAATAAAGCATAGGTTAAAACAACATAAATACAATTTAATAAAGCATAGGATAAAACAACATAAATACAATTTAATAAAGCATAGGATAAAACAACATAAATAAAATTTAATAAAGCATAGGATAAAACAACATAAATACAATTTAATAAAGCATAGGATAAAACCACGTAAATACAATTTAATAAAGCACAGGATAAAACAACATAAATACAATTTAATAAAGCATAGGATAAAACAACATAAATACAATTTAATAAAGCATAGGATAAAACAACATAAATACAATTTAATAAAGCATACGTTAAAACAACATAAATACAATTAAATAAAGCATAGGATAAAACAACATAAATTTAATTTAATTAAGCATAGAATAAAACAACATAAATACAATTTAATAAAGCATAGGATAAAACAACATAAATAAAATTTAATAAAGCATAGGATAAAAGAACATAAATACAATTTAATAAAGCATAGGATAAAACAAATTAAATGCAATTTAATAAAGCATAGGATAAAACAACATAAATTCAATTTAATAAAGCATAGGATGAAACAAGATAAATACAATTTAATAAAGCATAGGATAAAACAAATTAAATGCAATTTAATAAAGCATAGGTTAAAACAACATAAATCCAATTTAATAAAGCATAGGATAAAACAACATAAATACAATTTAATAAAGCATAGGATAAAACAACATAAATACAATTTAATAAAGCATAGGATAAAACAACATAAATAATTTTTAATAAAGCATAGGATAAAACCACATAAATACAATTTAATAAAGCACAGGATAAAACAACATAAATACAATTTAATAAAGCATAGGATAAAACAACATAAATACAATTTAATAAAGCATAGGATAAAACAACATAAATACAATTTAATAAAGCATACGTTAAAACAACATAAATACAATTAAATAAAGCATAGGATAAAACAATATAAATACAATTTAATAAAGCATAGGTTAAAACAACATAAATACAATTTAATAAAGCATAGGATAAAACAATATAAATACAATTTAATAAAGCATAGGTTAAAACAACATAAATACAATTTAATAAAGCATAGGATAAAACAACATAAATTCAATTTAATAAAGCATAGGATAAAACAACATAAATACAATTTAATAAAGCATAGGATAAAACAACATAAATAATTTTTAATAAAGCATAGGATAAAACCACATAAATACAATTTAATAAAGCACAGGATAAAACAACATAAATACAATTTAATAAAGCATAGGATAAAACAACATAAATACAATTTAATAAAGCATAGGATAAAACAACATAAATACAATGTAATAAAGCATACGTTAAAACAACATAAATACAATTAAATAAAGCATAGGATAAAACAATATAAATACAATTTAATAAAGCATAGGTTAAAACAACATAAATACAATTTAATAAAGCATAGGATAAAACAATATAAATACAATTTAATAAAGCATAGGTTAAAACAACATAAATACAATTTAATAAAGCATAGGATAAAACAACATAAATTCAATTTAATAAAGCATAGGATAAAACAACATAAATACAATTTAAGAAAGCATAGGTTAAAACAACATAAATACAATTTAATAAAGCATAGGATAAAATAACATAAATACAATTTAATAAAGCATAGGCTAAAACTACATAAATACAATTTAATAAAGCATAGGATAAAACAAATTAAATACAATTTAATAAAGCATAGGATAAAACAACATAAATTCAATTTAATAAAGCATAGGATGAAACAACATAATAAAATTTAATAAAGCATACGTTAAAACAACATAAATACAATTAAATAAAGCATAAGATAAAGCAACATAAATACAATTTAATAAAGCATAGGTTAAAACAACATAAATACAATTTAATAAAGCATAGGTTAAAACAACATAAATACAATTTAATAAAGCATAGGATAAAACAACATAAATACAATTTAATAAAGCATAGGATAAAACCACGTAAATACAATTTAATAAAGCACAGGATAAAACAACATAAATACAATTTAATAAAGCATAGGATAAAACAACATAAATACAATTTAATAAAGCATAGGATAAAACAACATAAATACAATTTAATAAAGCATACGTTAAAACAACATAAATACAATTAAATAAAGCATAGGATAAAACAACATAAATTTAATTTAATTAAGCATAGGATAAAACAACATAAATACAATTTAATAAAGCATAGGATAAAACAACATAAATAAAATTTAATAAAGCATAGGATAAAACAACATAAATACAATTTAATAAAGCATAGGATAAAACAACATAAGTTCAATTTAATAAAGCATAGGTTAAAACAGCATAAATAAAATTTAATAAAGCATAGGTTAAAACAACATAAATACAATTTAATAAAGCATAGGATAAAACAACATAAATACAATTTAATAAAGCATACAATAAAACAACATAAATACAATTTAATAAAGCATAGGATAAAACAACATAAATACAATTTAATAAAGCATACAATAAAACAACATAAATACAATTTAATAAAGCATAGGAAAAAACAACATAAATACAATTTAATAAAGCATAGGATAAAACAACATAAATACAATTTAATAAAGCATAGGACAAAACAACATTAATACAATTTAATAAAGCATAGGTTAAAACAACATAAATCCAATTTAATAAAGCATAGGATAAAACAACATAAATACAATTTAATAAAGCATAGGATAAAACAACATAAATACAATTTAATAAAGCATAGGATAAAACAACATAAATAATTTTTAATAAAGCATAGGATAAAACCACATAAATACAATTTAATAAAGCACAGGATAAAACAACATAAATACAATTTAATAAAGCATAGGATAAAACAACATAAATACAATTTAATAAAGCATAGGATAAAACAACATAAATACAATTTAATAAAGCATACGTTAAAACAACATAAATACAATTAAATAAAGCATAGGATAAAACAATATAAATACAATTTAATAAAGCATAGGTTAAAACAACATAAATACAATTTAATAAAGCATAGGATAAAACAATATAAATACAATTTAATAAAGCATAGGTTAAAACAACATAAATACAATTTAATAAAGCATAGGATAAAACAACATAAATTCAATTTAATAAAGCATAGGATAAAACAACATAAATACAATTTAATAAAGCATAGGATAAAACAACATAAATAATTTTTAATAAAGCATAGGATAAAACCACATAAATACAATTTAATAAAGCACAGGATAAAACAACATAAATACAATTTAATAAAGCATAGGATAAAACAACATAAATACAATTTAATAAAGCATAGGATAAAACAACATAAATACAATGCAATAAAGCATACGTTAAAACAACATAAATACAATTAAATAAAGCATAGGATAAAACAATATAAATACAATTTAATAAAGCATAGGTTAAAACAACATAAATACAATTTAATAAAGCATAGGATAAAACAATATAAATACAATTTAATAAAGCATAGGTTAAAACAACATAAATACAATTTAATAAAGCATAGGATAAAACAACATAAATTCAATTTAATAAAGCATAGGATAAAACAACATAAATACAATTTAAGAAAGCATAGGTTAAAACAACATAAATACAATTTAATAAAGCATAGGATAAAATAACATAAATACAATTTAATAAAGCATAGGCTAAAACTACATAAATACAATTTAATAAAGCATAGGATAAAACAAATTAAATACAATTTAATAAAGCATAGGATAAAACAACATAAATTCAATTTAATAAAGCATAGGATGAAACAACATAATAAAATTTAATAAAGCATACGTTAAAACAACATAAATACAATTAAATAAAGCATAAGATAAAGCAACATAAATACAATTTAATAAAGCATAGGTTAAAACAACATAAATACAATTTAATAAAGCATAGGTTAAAACAACATAAATACAATTTAATAAAGCATAGGATAAAACAACATAAATACAATTTAATAAAGCATAGGATAAAACCACGTAAATACAATTTAATAAAGCACAGGATAAAACAACATAAATACAATTTAATAAAGCATAGGATAAAACAACATAAATACAATTTAATAAAGCATAGGATAAAACAACATAAATACAATTTAATAAAGCATACGTTAAAACAACATAAATACAATTAAATAAAGCATAGGATAAAACAACATAAATTTAATTTAATTAAGCATAGGATAAAACAACATAAATACAATTTAATAAAGCATAGGATAAAACAACATAAATAAAATTTAATAAAGCATAGGATAAAACAACATAAATACAATTTAATAAAGCATAGGATAAAACAACATAAGTTCAATTTAATAAAGCATAGGTTAAAACAGCATAAATAAAATTTAATAAAGCATAGGTTAAAACAACATAAATACAATTTAATAAAGCATAGGATAAAACAACATAAATACAATTTAATAAAGCATAGGATAAAACAACAAATACTTTTTAATAAAGCATAGGATAAAACCACATAAATACAATTTAATAAAGCATAGGTTAAAACAACATAAATACAATTTAATAAAGCATAGGATAAAATAACATAAATACAATTTAATAAAGCATAGGCTAAAACTACATAAAAACAATTTAATAAAGCATAGGATAAAACAAATTAAATACAATTTAATAAAGCATAGGATAAAACAACATAAATTCAATTTAATAAAGCATAGGATGAAACAAGATAAATACAATTTAATAAAGCATACGTTAAAACAACATAAATACAATTTAATAAAGCATAGGTTAAAACAACATAAATACAGTTTAATAAAGCATAGGTTAAAACAACATAAATACAATTTAATAAAGCATAGGATAAAACAACATAAATACAATTTAATAAATCATAGGATAAAACCACGTAAATACAATTTAATAAAGCACAGGATAAAACAACATAAATACAATTTAATAAAGCATAGGATAAAACAACATAAATACAATTTAATAAAGCATAGGATAAAACAACATAAATACAATTTAATAAAGCATACGTTAAAACAACATAAATACAATTAAATAAAGCATAGGATAAAACAACATAAATTTAATTTAATTAAGCATAGGATAAAACAACATAAATACAATTTAATAAAGCATAGGATAAAACAACATAAATAAAATTTAATAAAGCATAGGATAAAACAACATAAATACAATTTAATAAAGCATAGGATAAAACAACATAAGTTCAATTTAATAAAGCATAGGTTAAAACAGCATAAATAAAATTTAATAAAGCATAGGTTAAAACAACATAAATACAATTTAATAAAGCATAGGATAAAACAACATAAATACAATTTATTAAAGCATAGGATAAAACAACAAATACTTTTTAATAAAGCATAGGATAAAACCACATAAATACAATTTAATAAAGCACAGGATAAAACAACATAAATACAATTTAATAAAGCATAGGATAAAACAACATAAATACAATTTAATAAAGCATAGGATAAAACAACATAAATACAATTTAATAAAGCATACGTTAAAACAACATAAATACAATTAAATAAAGCATAGGATAAAACAATATAAATACAATTTAATAAAGCATAGGTTTAAACAACATAAATACAATTTAATAAAGCATAGGATAAAACAAATTAAATGCAATTTAATAAAGCATAGGATAAAACAACATAAATTCAATTTATTAAAGCATAGGATGAAACAAGATAAATACAATTTAATAAAGCATACGTTAAAACAACATAAATACAATTAGATAAAGCATAAGATAAAACAACATAAATACAATTTAATAAAGCATAGGTTAAAACAACATGAATACAATTTAATAAAGCATAGGATAAAACAACATAAATACAATTTAATAAAGCATAGGTTAAAACAACATAAATACAATTTAATAAAGCATAGGATAAAACAACATAAATTCAATTTAATAAAGCATAGGATAAAACAACATAAATACAATTTAAAAAGGAAAAGGATAAAACAACATAAATAAAATTTAATAAAGCATAGGATAAAACAACATAAATAAAATTTAATAAAGCATAGGATAAAACAACATAAATACAATTTAATAAAGCATAGGATAAAACAACATAAATGAAATTTAATAAAGCATAGGATAAAACAACATAAATACAATTTAATAAAGCATAGGATAAAACAACATAAATAAAATTTAATAAAGCATAGGATAAAACAACATAAATACAATTTAATAAAGCATAGGATAAAACAACATAAATAAAATTTAATAAAGCATAGGTTAAAACAACATAAATACAATTTAATAAAGCATAGGATAAAACAACATAAATACAATTTAATAAAGCATAGGATAAAACAACATAAATAAAATTTAATAAAGCATAGGATAAAACAACATAAATACAATTTAATAAAGCATAGGATAAAACCACGTAAATACAATTTAATAAAGCACAGGATAAAACAACATAAATACAATTTAATAAAGCATAGGATAAAACAACATAAATACAATTTAATAAAGCATAGGATAAAACAACATAAATACAATTTAATAAAGCATACGTTAAAACAACATAAATACAATTAAATAAAGCATAGGATAAAACAACATAAATTTAATTTAATTAAGCATAGGATAAAACAACATAAATACAATTTAATAAAGCATAGGATAAAACAACATAAATAAAATTTAATAAAGCATAGGATAAAAGAACATAAATACAATTTAATAAAGCATAGGATAAAACAAATTAAATGCAATTTAATAAAGCATAGGATAAAACAACATAAATTCAATTTAATAAAGCATAGGATGAAACAAGATAAATACAATTTAATAAAGCATAGGATAAAACAAATTAAATGCAATTTAATAAAGCATAGGTTAAAACAACATAAATCCAATTTAATAAAGCATAGGATAAAACAACATAAATACAATTTAATAAAGCATAGGATAAAACAACATAAATACAATTTAATAAAGCATAGGATAAAACAACATAAATAATTTTTAATAAAGCATAGGATAAAACCACATAAATACAATTTAATAAAGCACAGGATAAAACAACATAAATACAATTTAATAAAGCATAGGATAAAACAACATAAATACAATTTAATAAAGCATAGGATAAAACAACATAAATACAATTTAATAAAGCATACGTTAAAACAACATAAATACAATTAAATAAAGCATAGGATAAAACAATATAAATACAATTTAATAAAGCATAGGTTAAAACAACATAAATACAATTTAATAAAGCATAGGATAAAACAATATAAATACAATTTAATAAAGCATAGGTTAAAACAACATAAATACAATTTAATAAAGCATAGGATAAAACAACATAAATTCAATTTAATAAAGCATAGGATAAAACAACATAAATACAATTTAATAAAGCATAGGATAAAACAACATAAATAATTTTTAATAAAGCATAGGATAAAACCACATAAATACAATTTAATAAAGCACAGGATAAAACAACATAAATACAATTTAATAAAGCATAGGATAAAACAACATAAATACAATTTAATAAAGCATAGGATAAAACAACATAAATACAATGTAATAAAGCATACGTTAAAACAACATAAATACAATTAAATAAAGCATAGGATAAAACAATATAAATACAATTTAATAAAGCATAGGTTAAAACAACATAAATACAATTTAATAAAGCATAGGATAAAACAATATAAATACAATTTAATAAAGCATAGGTTAAAACAACATAAATACAATTTAATAAAGCATAGGATAAAACAACATAAATTCAATTTAATAAAGCATAGGATAAAACAACATAAATACAATTTAAGAAAGCATAGGTTAAAACAACATAAATACAATTTAATAAAGCATAGGATAAAATAACATAAATACAATTTAATAAAGCATACGTTAAAATAACATAAATTCAATTTAATAAAGCATAGGATGAAACAACATAATAAAATTTAATAAAGCATACGTTAAAACAACATAAATACAATTAAATAAAGCATAAGATAAAGCAACATAAATACAATTTAATAAAGCATAGGTTAAAACAACATAAATACAATTTAATAAAGCATAGGTTAAAACAACATAAATACAATTTAATAAAGCATAGGATAAAACAACATAAATACAATTTAATAAAGCATACGTTAAAACAACATAAATACAATTAAATAAAGCATAGGATAAAACAACATAAATTTAATTTAATTAAGCATAGGATAAAACAACATAAATACAATTTAATAAAGCATAGGATAAAACAACATAAATAAAATTTAATAAAGCATAGGATAAAACAACATAAATACAATTTAATAAAGCATAGGATAAAACAACATAAGTTCAATTTAATAAAGCATAGGTTAAAACAGCATAAATAAAATTTAATAAAGCATAGGTTAAAACAACATAAATACAATTTAATAAAGCATAGGATAAAACAACATAAATACAATTTAATAAAGCATAGGATAAAACAACAAATACTTTTTAATAAAGCATAGGATAAAACCACATAAATACAATTTAATAAAGCATAGGTTAAAACAACATAAATACAATTTAATAAAGCATAGGATAAAATAACATAAATACAATTTAATAAAGCATAGGCTAAAACTACATAAATACAATTTAATAAAGCATAGGATAAAACAAATTAAATACAATTTAATAAAGCATAGGATAAAACAACATAAATTCAATTTAATAAAGCATAGGATGAAACAAGATAAATACAATTTAATAAAGCATACGTTAAAACAACATAAATACAATTAAATAAAGCATAAGATAAAACAACATAAATACAATTTAATAAAGCATAGGTTAAAACAACATAAATACAATTTAATAAAGCATAGGATAAAACAACATAAATACAATTTAATAAAGCATAGGTTAAAACAACATAAATACAATTTAATAAAGCATAGGATAAAACAACATAAATTCAATTTAATAAAGCATAGGATGAAACAACATAAATAAAATTTAATAAAGCATACGTTAAAACAACATAAATACAATTAAATAAAGCATAAGATAAAGCAACATAAATACAATTTAATAAAGCATAGGTTAAAACAACATAAATACAATTTAATAAAGCATAGGTTAAAACAACATAAATACAATTTAATAAAGCATAGGATAAAACAACATAAATACAATTTAATAAATCATAGGATAAAACCACGTAAATACAATTTAATAAAGCACAGGATAAAACAACATAAATACAATTTAATAAAGCATAGGATAAAACAACATAAATACAATTTAATAAAGCATAGGATAAAACAACATAAATACAATTTAATAAAGCATACGTTAAAACAACATAAATACAATTAAATAAAGCATAGGCTAAAACAACATAAATTTAATTTAATTAAGCATAGGATAAAACAACATAAATACAATTTAATAAAGCATAGGATAAAACAACATAAATAAAATTTAATAAAGCATAGGATAAAACAACATAAATACAATTTAATAAAGCATAGGATAAAACAACATAAGTTCAATTTAATAAAGCATAGGTTAAAACAGCATAAATAAAATTTAATAAAGCATAGGTTAAAACAACATAAATACAATTTAATAAAGCATAGGATAAAACAACATAAATACAATTTATTAAAGCATAGGATAAAACAACAAATACTTTTTAATAAAGCATAGGATAAAACCACATAAATACAATTTAATAAAGCACAGGATAAAACAACATAAATACAATTTAATAAAGCATAGGATAAAACAACATAAATACAATTTAATAAAGCATAGGATAAAACAACATAAATACAATTTAATAAAGCATACGTTAAAACAACATAAATACAATTAAATAAAGCATAGGATAAAACAATATAAATACAATTTAATAAAGCATAGGTTTAAACAACATAAATACAATTTAATAAAGCATAGGATAAAACAAATTAAATGCAATTTAATAAAGCATAGGATAAAACAACATAAATTCAATTTAATAAAGCATAGGATGAAACAAGATAAATACAATTTAATAAAGCATACGTTAAAACAACATAAATACAATTAAATAAAGCATAAGATAAAACAACATAAATACAATTTAATAAAGCATAGGTTAAAACAACATAAATACAATTTAATAAAGCATAGGATAAAACAACATAAATACAATTTAATAAAGCATAGGTTAAAACAACATAAATACAATTTAATAAAGCATAGGATAAAACAACATAAATTCAATTTAATAAAGCATAGGATAAAACAACATAAATACAATTTAAAAAGGAAAAGGATAAAACAACATAAATAAAATTTAATAAAGCATAGGATAAAACAACATAAATAAAATTTAATAAAGCATAGGATAAAACAACATAAATACAATTTAATAAAGCATAGGATAAAACAACATAAATGAAATTTAATAAAGCATAGGATAAAACAACATAAATACAATTTAATAAAGCATAGGATAAAACAACATAAATAAAATTTAATAAAGCATAGGATAAAACAACATAAATACAATTTAATAAAGCATAGGATAAAACAACATAAATAAAATTTAATAAAGCATAGGATAAAACAACATAAATACAATTTAATAAAGCATAGGATAAAACCACGTAAATACAATTTAATAAAGCACAGGATAAAACAACATAAATACAATTTAATAAAGCATAGGATAAAACAACATAAATACAATTTAATAAAGCATAGGATAAAACAACATAAATACAATTTAATAAAGCATACGTTAAAACAACATAAATACAATTAAATAAAGCATAGGATAAAACAACATAAATTTAATTTAATTAAGCATAGGATAAAACAACATAAATACAATTTAATAAAGCATAGGATAAAACAACATAAATAAAATTTAATAAAGCATAGGATAAAACAACATAAATACAATTTAATAAAGCATAGGATAAAACAACATAAGTTCAATTTAATAAAGCATAGGTTAAAACAGCATAAATAAAATTTAATAAAGCATAGGTTAAAACAACATAAATACAATTTAATAAAGCATAGGATAAAACAACATAAATACAATTTAATAAAGCATAGGATAAAACAACAAATACTTTTTAATAAAGCATAGGATAAAACCACATAAATACAATTTAATAAAGCACAGGATAAAACAACATAAATACAATTTAATAAAGCATAGGATAAAACAACATAAATACAATTTAATAAAGCATAGGATAAAACAACATAAATACAATTTAATAAAGCATACGTTAAAACAACATAAATACAATTAAATAAAGCATAGGATAAAACAATATAAATACAATTTAATAAAGCATAGGTTTAAACAACATAAATACAATTTAATAAAGCATAGGATAAAACAATATAAATACAATTTAATAAAGCATAGGTTAAAACAACATAAATACAATTTAATAAAGCATAGGATAAAATAACATAAATACAATTTAATAAAGCAGAGGCTAAAACTACATAAATACAATTTAATAAAGCATAGGATAAAACAAATTAAATACAATTTAATAAAGCATAGGATAAAACAACATAAATTCAATTTAATAAAGCATAGGATGAAACAAGATAAATACAATTTAATAAAGCATACGTTAAAACAACATAAATACAATTAAATAAAGCATAAGATAAAACAACATAAATACAATTTAATAAAGCATAGGTTAAAACAACATAAATACAATTTAATAAAGCATAGGATAAAACAACATAAATACAATTTAATAAAGCATAGGTTAAAACAACATAAATACAATTTAATAAATCATAGGATAAAACAACATAAATTCAATTTAATAAAGCATAGGATGAAACAACATAAATAAAATTTAATAAAGCATACGTTAAAACAACATAAATACAATTAAATAAAGCATAAGATAAAGCAACATAAATACAATTTAATAAAGCATAGGTTAAAACAACATAAATACAATTTAATAAAGCATAGGTTAAAACAACATAAATACAATTTAATAAAGAATAGGATAAAACAACATAAATACAATTTAATAAATCATAGGATAAAACCACGTAAATACAATTTAATAAAGCACAGGATAAAACAACATAAATACAATTTAATAAAGCATAGGATAAAACAACATAAATACAATTTAATAAAGCATAGGATAAAACAACATAAATACAATTTAATAAAGCATACGTTAAAACAACATAAATACAATTTAATAAAGCATAGGATAAAACAACATAAGTTCAATTTAATAAAGCATAGGTTAAAACAGCATAAATAAAATTTAATAAAGCATAGGTTAAAACAACATAAATACAATTTAATAAAGCATAGGATAAAACAACATAAATACAATTTATTAAAGCATAGGATAAAACAACAAATACTTTTTAATAAAGCATAGGATAAAACCACATAAATACAATTTAATAAAGCACAGGATAAAACAACATAAATACAATTTAATAAAGCATAGGATAAAACAACATAAATACAATTTAATAAAGCATAGGATAAAACAACATAAATACAATTTAATAAAGCATACGTTAAAACAACATAAATACAATTAAATAAAGCATAGGATAAAACAATATAAATACAATTTAATAAAGCATAGGTTTAAACAACATAAATACAATTTAATAAAGCATAGGATAAAACAAATTAAATGCAATTTAATAAAGCATAGGATAAAACAACATAAATTCAATTTATTAAAGCATAGGATGAAACAAGATAAATACAATTTAATAAAGCATACGTTAAAACAACATAAATACAATTAGATAAAGCATAAGATAAAACAACATAAATACAATTTAATAAAGCATAGGTTAAAACAACATGAATACAATTTAATAAAGCATAGGATAAAACAACATAAATACAATTTAATAAAGCATAGGTTAAAACAACATAAATACAATTTAATAAAGCATAGGATAAAACAACATAAATTCAATTTAATAAAGCATAGGATAAAACAACATAAATACAATTTAAAAAGGAAAAGGATAAAACAACATAAATAAAATTTAATAAAGCATAGGATAAAACAACATAAATAAAATTTAATAAAGCATAGGATAAAACAACATAAATACAATTTAATAAAGCATAGGATAAAACAACATAAATGAAATTTAATAAAGCATAGGATAAAACAACATAAATACAATTTAATAAAGCATAGGATAAAACAACATAAATAAAATTTAATAAAGCATAGGATAAAACAACATAAATACAATTTAATAAAGCATAGGATAAAACAACATAAATAAAATTTAATAAAGCATAGGTTAAAACAACATAAATACAATTTAATAAAGCATAGGATAAAACAACATAAATACAATTTAATAAAGCATAGGATAAAACAACATAAATAAAATTTAATAAAGCATAGGATAAAACAACATAAATACAATTTAATAAAGCATAGGATAAAACCACGTAAATACAATTTAATAAAGCACAGGATAAAACAACATAAATACAATTTAATAAAGCATAGGATAAAACAACATAAATACAATTTAATAAAGCATAGGATAAAACAACATAAATACAATTTAATAAAGCATACGTTAAAACAACATAAATACAATTAAATAAAGCATAGGATAAAACAACATAAATTTAATTTAATTAAGCATAGGATAAAACAACATAAATACAATTTAATAAAGCATAGGATAAAACAACATAAATAAAATTTAATAAAGCATAGGATAAAAGAACATAAATACAATTTAATAAAGCATAGGATAAAACAAATTAAATGCAATTTAATAAAGCATAGGATAAAACAACATAAATTCAATTTAATAAAGCATAGGATGAAACAAGATAAATACAATTTAATAAAGCATAGGATAAAACAAATTAAATGCAATTTAATAAAGCATAGGTTAAAACAACATAAATCCAATTTAATAAAGCATAGGATAAAACAACATAAATACAATTTAATAAAGCATAGGATAAAACAACATAAATACAATTTAATAAAGCATAGGATAAAACAACATAAATAATTTTTAATAAAGCATAGGATAAAACCACATAAATACAATTTAATAAAGCACAGGATAAAACAACATAAATACAATTTAATAAAGCATAGGATAAAACAACATAAATACAATTTAATAAAGCATAGGATAAAACAACATAAATACAATTTAATAAAGCATACGTTAAAACAACATAAATACAATTAAATAAAGCATAGGATAAAACAATATAAATACAATTTAATAAAGCATAGGTTAAAACAACATAAATACAATTTAATAAAGCATAGGATAAAACAATATAAATACAATTTAATAAAGCATAGGTTAAAACAACATAAATACAATTTAATAAAGCATAGGATAAAACAACATAAATTCAATTTAATAAAGCATAGGATAAAACAACATAAATACAATTTAATAAAGCATAGGATAAAACAACATAAATAATTTTTAATAAAGCATAGGATAAAACCACATAAATACAATTTAATAAAGCACAGGATAAAACAACATAAATACAATTTAATAAAGCATAGGATAAAACAACATAAATACAATTTAATAAAGCATAGGATAAAACAACATAAATACAATGTAATAAAGCATACGTTAAAACAACATAAATACAATTAAATAAAGCATAGGATAAAACAATATAAATACAATTTAATAAAGCATAGGTTAAAACAACATAAATACAATTTAATAAAGCATAGGATAAAACAATATAAATACAATTTAATAAAGCATAGGTTAAAACAACATAAATACAATTTAATAAAGCATAGGATAAAACAACATAAATTCAATTTAATAAAGCATAGGATAAAACAACATAAATACAATTTAAGAAAGCATAGGTTAAAACAACATAAATACAATTTAATAAAGCATAGGATAAAATAACATAAATACAATTTAATAAAGCATACGTTAAAATAACATAAATTCAATTTAATAAAGCATAGGATGAAACAACATAATAAAATTTAATAAAGCATACGTTAAAACAACATAAATACAATTAAATAAAGCATAAGATAAAGCAACATAAATACAATTTAATAAAGCATAGGTTAAAACAACATAAATACAATTTAATAAAGCATAGGTTAAAACAACATAAATACAATTTAATAAAGCATAGGATAAAACAACATAAATACAATTTAATAAAGCATACGTTAAAACAACATAAATACAATTAAATAAAGCATAGGATAAAACAACATAAATTTAATTTAATTAAGCATAGGATAAAACAACATAAATACAATTTAATAAAGCATAGGATAAAACAACATAAATAAAATTTAATAAAGCATAGGATAAAACAACATAAATACAATTTAATAAAGCATAGGATAAAACAACATAAGTTCAATTTAATAAAGCATAGGTTAAAACAGCATAAATAAAATTTAATAAAGCATAGGTTAAAACAACATAAATACAATTTAATAAAGCATAGGATAAAACAACATAAATACAATTTAATAAAGCATAGGATAAAACAACAAATACTTTTTAATAAAGCATAGGATAAAACCACATAAATACAATTTAATAAAGCATAGGTTAAAACAACATAAATACAATTTAATAAAGCATAGGATAAAATAACATAAATACAATTTAATAAAGCATAGGCTAAAACTACATAAATACAATTTAATAAAGCATAGGATAAAACAAATTAAATACAATTTAATAAAGCATAGGATAAAACAACATAAATTCAATTTAATAAAGCATAGGATGAAACAAGATAAATACAATTTAATAAAGCATACGTTAAAACAACATAAATACAATTAAATAAAGCATAAGATAAAACAACATAAATACAATTTAATAAAGCATAGGTTAAAACAACATAAATACAATTTAATAAAGCATAGGATAAAACAACATAAATACAATTTAATAAAGCATAGGTTAAAACAACATAAATACAATTTAATAAAGCATAGGATAAAACAACATAAATTCAATTTAATAAAGCATAGGATGAAACAACATAAATAAAATTTAATAAAGCATACGTTAAAACAACATAAATACAATTAAATAAAGCATAAGATAAAGCAACATAAATACAATTTAATAAAGCATAGGTTAAAACAACATAAATACAATTTAATAAAGCATAGGTTAAAACAACATAAATACAATTTAATAAAGCATAGGATAAAACAACATAAATACAATTTAATAAATCATAGGATAAAACCACGTAAATACAATTTAATAAAGCACAGGATAAAACAACATAAATACAATTTAATAAAGCATAGGATAAAACAACATAAATACAATTTAATAAAGCATAGGATAAAACAACATAAATACAATTTAATAAAGCATACGTTAAAACAACATAAATACAATTAAATAAAGCATAGGCTAAAACAACATAAATTTAATTTAATTAAGCATAGGATAAAACAACATAAATACAATTTAATAAAGCATAGGATAAAACAACATAAATAAAATTTAATAAAGCATAGGATAAAACAACATAAATACAATTTAATAAAGCATAGGATAAAACAACATAAGTTCAATTTAATAAAGCATAGGTTAAAACAGCATAAATAAAATTTAATAAAGCATAGGTTAAAACAACATAAATACAATTTAATAAAGCATAGGATAAAACAACATAAATACAATTTATTAAAGCATAGGATAAAACAACAAATACTTTTTAATAAAGCATAGGATAAAACCACATAAATACAATTTAATAAAGCACAGGATAAAACAACATAAATACAATTTAATAAAGCATAGGATAAAACAACATAAATACAATTTAATAAAGCATAGGATAAAACAACATAAATACAATTTAATAAAGCATACGTTAAAACAACATAAATACAATTAAATAAAGCATAGGATAAAACAATATAAATACAATTTAATAAAGCATAGGTTTAAACAACATAAATACAATTTAATAAAGCATAGGATAAAACAAATTAAATGCAATTTAATAAAGCATAGGATAAAACAACATAAATTCAATTTAATAAAGCATAGGATGAAACAAGATAAATACAATTTAATAAAGCATACGTTAAAACAACATAAATACAATTAAATAAAGCATAAGATAAAACAACATAAATACAATTTAATAAAGCATAGGTTAAAACAACATAAATACAATTTAATAAAGCATAGGATAAAACAACATAAATACAATTTAATAAAGCATAGGTTAAAACAACATAAATACAATTTAATAAAGCATAGGATAAAACAACATAAATTCAATTTAATAAAGCATAGGATAAAACAACATAAATACAATTTAAAAAGGAAAAGGATAAAACAACATAAATAAAATTTAATAAAGCATAGGATAAAACAACATAAATAAAATTTAATAAAGCATAGGATAAAACAACATAAATACAATTTAATAAAGCATAGGATAAAACAACATAAATGAAATTTAATAAAGCATAGGATAAAACAACATAAATACAATTTAATAAAGCATAGGATAAAACAACATAAATAAAATTTAATAAAGCATAGGATAAAACAACATAAATACAATTTAATAAAGCATAGGATAAAACAACATAAATAAAATTTAATAAAGCATAGGATAAAACAACATAAATACAATTTAATAAAGCATAGGATAAAACCACGTAAATACAATTTAATAAAGCACAGGATAAAACAACATAAATACAATTTAATAAAGCATAGGATAAAACAACATAAATACAATTTAATAAAGCATAGGATAAAACAACATAAATACAATTTAATAAAGCATACGTTAAAACAACATAAATACAATTAAATAAAGCATAGGATAAAACAACATAAATTTAATTTAATTAAGCATAGGATAAAACAACATAAATACAATTTAATAAAGCATAGGATAAAACAACATAAATAAAATTTAATAAAGCATAGGATAAAACAACATAAATACAATTTAATAAAGCATAGGATAAAACAACATAAGTTCAATTTAATAAAGCATAGGTTAAAACAGCATAAATAAAATTTAATAAAGCATAGGTTAAAACAACATAAATACAATTTAATAAAGCATAGGATAAAACAACATAAATACAATTTAATAAAGCATAGGATAAAACAACAAATACTTTTTAATAAAGCATAGGATAAAACCACATAAATACAATTTAATAAAGCACAGGATAAAACAACATAAATACAATTTAATAAAGCATAGGATAAAACAACATAAATACAATTTAATAAAGCATAGGATAAAACAACATAAATACAATTTAATAAAGCATACGTTAAAACAACATAAATACAATTAAATAAAGCATAGGATAAAACAATATAAATACAATTTAATAAAGCATAGGTTTAAACAACATAAATACAATTTAATAAAGCATAGGATAAAACAATATAAATACAATTTAATAAAGCATAGGTTAAAACAACATAAATACAATTTAATAAAGCATAGGATAAAATAACATAAATACAATTTAATAAAGCAGAGGCTAAAACTACATAAATACAATTTAATAAAGCATAGGATAAAACAAATTAAATACAATTTAATAAAGCATAGGATAAAACAACATAAATTCAATTTAATAAAGCATAGGATGAAACAAGATAAATACAATTTAATAAAGCATACGTTAAAACAACATAAATACAATTAAATAAAGCATAAGATAAAACAACATAAATACAATTTAATAAAGCATAGGTTAAAACAACATAAATACAATTTAATAAAGCATAGGATAAAACAACATAAATACAATTTAATAAAGCATAGGTTAAAACAACATAAATACAATTTAATAAATCATAGGATAAAACAACATAAATTCAATTTAATAAAGCATAGGATGAAACAACATAAATAAAATTTAATAAAGCATACGTTAAAACAACATAAATACAATTAAATAAAGCATAAGATAAAGCAACATAAATACAATTTAATAAAGCATAGGTTAAAACAACATAAATACAATTTAATAAAGCATAGGTTAAAACAACATAAATACAATTTAATAAAGAATAGGATAAAACAACATAAATACAATTTAATAAATCATAGGATAAAACCACGTAAATACAATTTAATAAAGCACAGGATAAAACAACATAAATACAATTTAATAAAGCATAGGATAAAACAACATAAATACAATTTAATAAAGCATAGGATAAAACAACATAAATACAATTTAATAAAGCATACGTTAAAACAACATAAATACAATTAAATAAAGCATAGGATAAAACAACATAAATTTAATTTAATTAAGCATAGGATAAAACAACATAAATACAATTTAATAAAGCATAGGATAAAACAACATAAATAAAATTTAATAAAGCATAGGATAAAACAACATAAATACAATTTAATAAAGCATAGGATAAAACAACATAAGTTCAATTTAATAAAGCATAGGTTAAAACAGCATAAATAAAATTTAATAAAGCATAGGTTAAAACAACATAAATACAATTTAATAAAGCATAGGATAAAACAACATAAATACAATTTATTAAAGCATAGGATAAAACAACAAATACTTTTTAATAAAGCATAGGATAAAACCACATAAATACAATTTAATAAAGCACAGGATAAAACAACATAAATACAATTTAATAAAGCATAGGATAAAACAACATAAATACAATTTAATAAAGCATAGGATAAAACAACATAAATACAATTTAATAAAGCATACGTTAAAACAACATAAATACAATTAAATAAAGCATAGGATAAAACAATATAAATACAATTTAATAAAGCATAGGTTTAAACAACATAAATACAATTTAATAAAGCATAGGATAAAACAATATAAATACAATTTAATAAAGCATAGGTTAAAACAACATAAATACAATTTAATAAAGCATAGGATAAAACAACATAAATACAATTTAATAAAGCATAGGTTAAAACAACATAAATACAATTTAATAAAGCATAGGATAAAACAACATAAATTCAATTTAATAAAGCATAGGATAAAACAACATAAATACAATTTAAAAAGGAAAAGGATAAAACAACATAAATAAAATTTAATAAAGCATAGGATAAAACAACATAAATAAAATTTAATAAAGCATAGGATAAAACAACATAAATACAATTTAATAAAGCATAGGATAAAACAACATAAATGAAATTTAATAAAGCATAGGATAAAACAACATAAATACAATTTAATAAAGCATAGGATAAAACAACATAAATAAAATTTAATAAAGCATAGGATAAAACAACATAAATACAATTTAATAAAGCATAGGATAAAACAACATAAATAAAATTTAATAAAGCATAGGATAAAACAACATAAATACAATTTAATAAAGCATAGGATAAAACCACGTAAATACAATTTAATAAAGCACAGGATAAAACAACATAAATACAATTTAATAAAGCATAGGATAAAACAACATAAATACAATTTAATAAAGCATAGGATAAAACAACATAAATACAATTTAATAAAGCATACGTTAAAACAACATAAATACAATTAAATAAAGCATAGGATAAAACAACATAAATTTAATTTAATTAAGCATAGGATAAAACAACATAAATACAATTTAATAAAGCATAGGATAAAACAACATAAATAAAATTTAATAAAGCATAGGATAAAACAACATAAATACAATTTAATAAAGCATAGGATAAAACAACATAAGTTCAATTTAATAAAGCATAGGTTAAAACAGCATAAATAAAATTTAATAAAGCATAGGTTAAAACAACATAAATACAATTTAATAAAGCATAGGATAAAACAACATAAATACAATTTAATAAAGCATAGGATAAAACAACAAATACTTTTTAATAAAGCATAGGATAAAACCACATAAATACAATTTAATAAAGCACAGGATAAAACAACATAAATACAATTTAATAAAGCATAGGATAAAACAACATAAATACAATTTAATAAAGCATAGGATAAAACAACATAAATACAATTTAATAAAGCATACGTTAAAACAACATAAATACAATTAAATAAAGCATAGGATAAAACAATATAAATACAATTTAATAAAGCATAGGTTTAAACAACATAAATACAATTTAATAAAGCATAGGATAAAACAATATAAATACAATTTAATAAAGCATAGGTTAAAACAACATAAATACAATTTAATAAAGCATAGGATAAAATAACATAAATACAATTTAATAAAGCAGAGGCTAAAACTACATAAATACAATTTAATAAAGCATAGGATAAAACAAATTAAATACAATTTAATAAAGCATAGGATAAAACAACATAAATTCAATTTAATAAAGCATAGGATGAAACAAGATAAATACAATTTAATAAAGCATACGTTAAAACAACATAAATACAATTAAATAAAGCATAAGATAAAACAACATAAATACAATTTAATAAAGCATAGGTTAAAACAACATAAATACAATTTAATAAAGCATAGGATAAAACAACATAAATACAATTTAATAAAGCATAGGTTAAAACAACATAAATACAATTTAATAAATCATAGGATAAAACAACATAAATTCAATTTAATAAAGCATAGGATGAAACAACATAAATAAAATTTAATAAAGCATACGTTAAAACAACATAAATACAATTAAATAAAGCATAAGATAAAGCAACATAAATACAATTTAATAAAGCATAGGTTAAAACAACATAAATACAATTTAATAAAGCATAGGTTAAAACAACATAAATACAATTTAATAAAGAATAGGATAAAACAACATAAATACAATTTAATAAATCATAGGATAAAACCACGTAAATACAATTTAATAAAGCACAGGATAAAACAACATAAATACAATTTAATAAAGCATAGGATAAAACAACATAAATACAATTTAATAAAGCATAGGATAAAACAACATAAATACAATTTAATAAAGCATACGTTAAAACAACATAAATACAATTAAATAAAGCATAGGATAAAACAACATAAATTTAATTTAATTAAGCATAGGATAAAACAACATAAATACAATTTAATAAAGCATAGGATAAAACAACATAAATAAAATTTAATAAAGCATAGGATAAAACAACATAAATACAATTTAATAAAGCATAGGATAAAACAACATAAGTTCAATTTAATAAAGCATAGGTTAAAACAGCATAAATAAAATTTAATAAAGCATAGGTTAAAACAACATAAATACAATTTAATAAAGCATAGGATAAAACAACATAAATACAATTTATTAAAGCATAGGATAAAACAACAAATACTTTTTAATAAAGCATAGGATAAAACCACATAAATACAATTTAATAAAGCACAGGATAAAACAACATAAATACAATTTAATAAAGCATAGGATAAAACAACATAAATACAATTTAATAAAGCATAGGATAAAACAACATAAATACAATTTAATAAAGCATACGTTAAAACAACATAAATACAATTAAATAAAGCATAGGATAAAACAATATAAATACAATTTAATAAAGCATAGGTTTAAACAACATAAATACAATTTAATAAAGCATAGGATAAAACAATATAAATACAATTTAATAAAGCATAGGTTAAAACAACATAAATACAATTTAATAAAGCATAGGATAAAATAACATAAATACAATTTAATAAAGCATAGGCTAAAACTACATAAATACAATTTAATAAAGCATAGGATAAAACAAATTAAATACAATTTAATAAAGCATAGGATAAAACAACATAAATTCAATTTAATAAAGCATAGGATGAAACAAGATAAATACAATTTAATAAAGCATACGTTAAAACAACATAAATACAATTAAATAAAGCATAAGATAAAACAACATAAATACAATTTAATAAAGCATAGGTTAAAACAACATAAATACAATTTAATAAAGCATAGGATAAAACAACATAAATACAATTTAATAAAGCATAGGTTAAAACAACATAAATACAATTTAATAAAGCATAGGATAAAACAACATAAATTCAATTTAATAAAGCATAGGATAAAACAACATAAATACAATTTAAAAAGGAAAAGGATAAAACAACATAAATAAAATTTAATAAAGCATAGGATAAAACAACATAAATGAAATTTAATAAAGCATAGGATAAAACAACATAAATACAATTTAATAAAGCATAGGATAAAACAACATAAATAAAATTTAATAAAGCATAGGATAAAACAACATAAATACAATTTAATAAAGCATAGGATAAAACAACATAAATAAAATTTAATAAAGCATAGGATAAAACAACATAAATACAATTTAATAAAGCATAGGATAAAACAACATAAATAAAATTTAATAAAGCATAGGATAAAACAACATAAGTACAATTTAATAAAGCATAGGATAAAACAACATAAATAAAATTTAATAAAGCATAGGATAAAACAACATAAATACAATTTAATAAAGCATAGGATAAAACAACATAAATACAATTTAATAAAGCATAGGTTAAAACAACATAAATACAATTTAATAAAGCATAGGATAAAACAACATAAATACAATTTAATAAAGCATAGGATAAAACAACATAAATACAATTTAATAAAGCATAGGATAAAACCACGTAAATACAATTTAATAAAGCATAGGAAAAAACAACATAAATACAATTTAATAAAGCATAGGATAAAACAACATAAATACAATTGAATAAAGCATAGGACAAAACAACATTAATACAATTTAATAAAGCATAGGTTAAAACAACATAAATCCAATTTAATAAACCAAAGGATAAAACAACATAAATACAATTTAATAAAGCATAGGATAAAACAACATAAATACTATTTAATAAAGCATAGGATAAAACAACATAAATACAATTTAATAAAGCATATGATAAAACAACATAAATACAATTTAATAAAGCATAGGATAAAACCACGTAAATACAATTTAATAAAGCACAGGATAAAACAACATAAATACAATTTAATAAAGCATAGGATAAAACAACATAAATACAATTTAATAAAGCATAGGATAAAACAACATAAATACAATTTAATAAAGCATAGGTTAAAACAACATAAATACAATTTAATAAAGCATAGGATAAAACAACATAAATACAATTTAATAAAGCATAGGATAAAACCACGTAAATACAATTTAATAAAGCATAGGAAAAAACAACATAAATACAATTTAATAAAGCATAGGATAAAACAACATAAATACAATTTAATAAAGCATAGGACAAAACAACATTAATACAATTTAATAAAGCATAGGTTAAAACAACATAAATCCAATTTAATAAAGCATAGGATAAAACAACATAAATACTATTTAATAAAGCATAGGATAAAACAACATAAATACAATTTAATAAAGCATAGGATAAAACAACATAAATACAATTTAATAAAGCATAGGATAAAACCACGTAAATACAATTTAATAAAGCACAGGATAAAACAACATAAATACAATTTAATAAAGCATAGGATAAAACAACATAAATACAATTTAATAAAGCATAGGATAAAACAACATAAATACAATTTAATAAAGCATAGGAAAAAACAACATAAATACAATTTAATAAAGCATAGGATAAAACAACATAAATACAATTTAATAAAGCATAGGACAAAACAACATTAATACAATTTAATAAAGCATAGGTTAAAACAACATAAATCCAATTTAATAAAGCATAGGATAAAACAACATAAATACAATTTAATAAAGCATAGGATAAAACAACATAAATACAATTTAATAAAGCATACGTTAAAACAACATAAATACAATTAAATAAAGCATAGGATAAAACAAGATAAATTTAATTTAATTAAGCATAGGATAAAACAACATAAATACAATTTAATAAAGCATAGGATAAAACAACATAAATAAAATTTAATAAAGCATAGGATAAAACAACATAAATACAATTTAATAAAGCATAGGATAAAACAACATAAATACAATTTAATAAATCATAGGTTAAAACAGCATAAACACAATTTAATAAAGCATAGGATAAAACAACATAAATTCAATTTAATAAAGCATAGGTTAAAACAGCATAAATAAAATTTAATAAAGCATAGGTTAAAACAACATAAATACAATTTAATAAAGCATAGGATAAAACAACATAAATACAATTTAATAAAGCATAGGATAAAACAACATAAATACCTTTTAATAAAGCATAGGATAAAACCACATAAATACAATTTAATAAAGCACAGGATAAAACAACATAAATACAATTTAATAAAGCATAGGATAAAACAACATAAATAAAATTTAATAAAGCATAGGTTAAAACAACATAAATACAATTTTATAAAGCATAGGATAAAACAACATAAATACAATTTAATAAAGCATAGGATAAAACAACATAAATTCAATTTAATAAAGCATAAGATAAAACAACATAAATTCAATTTAATAAAGCATAGGATAAAACAACATAAATACAATTTAATAAAGCATAGGATAAAACAACATGAATACAATTTAATAAAGCATAGGATAAAACAACATAAATGCAATTTAATAAAGCATAGGCTAAAACTACATAAATACAATTTAATAAAGCATAGGATAAAACAAATTAAATACAATTTAATAAAGCATAGGATAAAACAAATTAAATACAATTTAATAAAGCATAGGATAAAACAACATAAATTCAATTTAATAAAGCATAAGATAAAACAACATAAATTCAATTTAATAAAGCATAGGATAAAACAACATAAATACAATTTAATAAAGCATAGGATAAAACAACATGAATACAATTTAATAAAGCATAGGATAAAACAACATAAATGCAATTTAATAAAGCATAGGCTAAAACTACATAAATACAATTTAATAAAGCATAGGCTAAAACTACATAAATACAATTTAATAAAGCATAGGATAAAACAAATTAAATACAATTTAATAAAGCATAGGATAAAACAAATTAAATACAATTTAATAAAGCATAGGATAAAACAACATAAATTCAATTTAATAAAGCATAGGATAAAACAACATAAATACAATTTAATGAAAAATAGGATAAACAACATAAATACAATTTAATAAAGCATAGGACAAAACAACATAAATACAATTTAATAAAGCATATGTTAAAACAACATAAATACAATTTAATAAAGCATAGTTTAAAACAACATAAATACAATTTAATAAAGCATAGTTTAAAACAACATAAATACAATTTAATAAAGCATAGTTTAAAACAACATAAATACAATTTAATAAAGCATAATTTAAAACAACATAAATACAATTTAATAAAGCATAGGATAAAACCACAAAAATACAATTTAATAAAGCATAGGATAAAACAACATGAATACAATTTAATAAAGCATAAGACAAAGCAACATAAATACAATTTAATAAAGCATAGGATGAAACAACATAAATACAATTTAATGAAACATAGGATAAACAACATAAATACAATTTAATAAAGCATAGGACAAAACAACATAAATACAATTTAATAAAGCATAAGATAAAACAACATGAATATAATTTAGTAAAGCATAAGATAAAACAACATGAATACAATTTAATAAAGCATAGGATAAAACAACATAAATGCAATTTCATAAAGCATAGGCTAAAACTACATAAATACAATTTAATAAAGCATAGGATAAAACAAATGAAATACAATTTAATAAAGCATAGGATAAAACAAATTAAATACAATTTAATAAAGCATAGGATAAAATAACATAAATTCAATTTAATAAAGCATAAGATAAAACAACATAAATTCAATTTAATAAAGCATAGGTTAAAACAACATAAATACAATTTAATAAAGCATAGGATAAAACAACATAAATACAATTTATTAAAGCATAGGATAAAACAACAAATACTTTTTAATAAAGCATAGGATAAAACCACATAAATACAATTTAATAAAGCACAGGATAAAACAACATAAATACAATTTAATAAAGCATAGGATAAAACAACATAAATACAATTTAATAAAGCATAGGATAAAACAACATAAATACAATTTAATAAAGCATACGTTAAAACAACATAAATACAAGTAAATAAAGCATAGGATAAAACAATATAAATACAATTTAATAAAGCATAGGTTTAAACAACATAAATACAATTTAATAAAGCATAGGATAAAACAATATAAATACAATTTAATAAAGCATAGGTTAAAACAACATAAATACAATTTAATAAAGCATAGGATAAAATAACATAAATACAATTTAATAAAGCATAGGCTAAAACTACATAAATACAATTTAATAAAGCATAGGATAAAACAAATTAAATACAATTTAATAAAGCATAGGATAAAACAACATAAATTCAATTTAATAAAGCATAGGATGAAACAAGATAAATACAATTTAATAAAGCATACGTTAAAACAACATAAATACAATTAAATAAAGCATAAGATAAAACAACATAAATACAATTTAATAAAGCATAGGTTAAAACAACATAAATACAATTTAATAAAGCATAGGATAAAACAACATAAATACAATTTAATAAAGCATAGGATAAAACAACATAAATAAAATTTAATAAAGCATAGTATAAAACAACATAAATACAATTTAATAAAGCATAGGATAAAACAACATAAGTACAATTTAATAAAGCATAGGATAAAACAACATAAATAAAATTTAATAAAGCATAGGATAAAACAACATAAATACAATTTAATAAAGCATAGGATAAAACAACATAAATACAATTTAATAAAGCATAGGTTAAAACAACATAAATACAATTTAATAAAGCATAGGTTAAAACAACATAAATACAATTTAATAAAGCATAGGATAAAACAACATAAATACAATTTAATAAAGCATAGGATAAAACCACGTAAATACAATTTAATAAAGCACAGGATAAAACAACATAAATACAATTTAATAAAGCACAGGATAAAACAACATAAATACAATTTAATAAAGCATAGGAAAAAACAACATAAATACAATTTAATAAACCAAAGGATAAAACAACATAAATACAATTTAATAAAGCATAGGATAAAACAACATAAATACTATTTAATAAAGCATAGGATAAAACAACATAAATACAATTTAATAAAGCATATGATAAAACAACATAAATACAATTTAATAAAGCATAGGATAAAACCACGTAAATACAATTTAATAAAGCACAGGATAAAACCACGTAAATACAATTTAATAAAGCATAGGAAAAAACAACATAAATACAATTTAATAAAGCATAGGATAAAACAACATAAATACAATTTAATAAAGCATAGGACAAAACAACATTAATACAATTTAATAAAGCATAGGTTAAAACAACATAAATCCAATTTAATAAAGCATAGGATAAAACAACATAAATACTATTTAATAAAGCATAGGATAAAACAACATAAATACAATTTAATAAAGCATAGGATAAAACAACATAAATACAATTTAATAAAGCATAGGATAAAACCACGTAAATACAATTTAATAAAGCACAGGATAAAACAACATAAATACAATTTAATAAAGCATAGGATAAAACAACATAAATACAATTTAATAAAGCATAGGATAAAACAACATAAATACAATTTAATAAAGCATAGGAAAAAACAACATAAATACAATTTAATAAAGCATAGGATAAAACAACATAAATACAATTTAATAAAGCATAGGACAAAACAACATTAATACAATTTAATAAAGCATAGGTTAAAACAACATAAATCCAATTTAATAAAGCATAGGATAAAACAACATAAATACAATTTAATAAAGCATAGGATAAAACAACATAAATACAATTTAATAAAGCATACGTTAAAACAACATAAATACAATTAAATAAAGCATAGGATAAAACAAGATAAATTTAATTTAATTAAGCATAGGATAAAACAACATAAATACAATTTAATAAAGCATAGGATAAAACAACATAAATAAAATTTAATAAACCATAGGATAAAACAACATAAATACAATTTAATAAAGCATAGGATAAAACAACATAAATACAATTTAATAAATCATAGGTTAAAACAGCATAAACACAATTTAATAAAGCATAGGATAAAACAACATAAATTCAATTTAATAAAGCATAGGTTAAAACAGCATAAATAAAATTTAATAAAGCATAGGTTAAAACAACATAAATACAATTTAATAAAGCATAGGATAAAACAACATAAATACAATTTAATAAAGCATAGGATAAAACAACATAAATACCTTTTAATAAAGCATAGGATAAAACCACATAAATACAATTTAATAAAGCACAGGATAAAACAACATAAATACAATTTAATAAAGCATAGGATAAAACAACATAAATAAAATTTAATAAAGCATAGGTTAAAACAACATAAATACAATTTTATAAAGCATAGGATAAAACAACATAAATACAATTTAATAAAGCATAGGATAAAACAACATAAATTCAATTTAATAAAGCATAAGATAAAACAACATAAATTCAATTTAATAAAGCATAGGATAAAACAACATAAATACAATTTAATAAAGCATAGGATAAAACAACATGAATACAATTTAATAAAGCATAGGATAAAACAACATAAATGCAATTTAATAAAGCATAGGCTAAAACTACATAAATACAATTTAATAAAGCATAGGATAAAACAAATTAAATACAATTTAATAAAGCATAGGATAAAACAAATTAAATACAATTTAATAAAGCATAGGATAAAACAACATAAATTCAATTTAATAAAGCATAAGATAAAACAACATAAATTCAATTTAATAAAGCATAGGATAAAACAACATAAATACAATTTAATAAAGCATAGGATAAAACAACATGAATACAATTTAATAAAGCATAGGATAAAACAACATAAATGCAATTTAATAAAGCATAGGCTAAAACTACATAAATACAATTTAATAAAGCATAGGATAAAACAAATTAAATACAATTTAATAAAGCATAGGATAAAACAAATTAAATACAATTTAATAAAGCATAGGATAAAACAACATAAATTCAATTTAATAAAGCATAGGATAAAACAACATAAATACAATTTAATGAAAAATAGGATAAACAACATAAATACAATTTAATAAAGCATGGGACAAAACAACATAAATACAATTTAATAAAGCATATGTTAAAACAACATAAATACAATTTAATAAAGCATAGTTTAAAACAACATAAATACAATTTAATAAAGCATAGTTTAAAACAACATAAATACAATTTAATAAAGCATAGTTTAAAACAACATAAATACAATTTAATAAAGCATAGTTTAAAACAACATAAATACAATTTAATAAAGCATAGGATAAAACCACAAAAATACAATTTAATAAAGCATAGGATAAAACAACATGAATACAATTTAATAAAGCATAAGACAAAGCAACATAAATACAATTTAATAAAGCATAGGATGAAACAACATAAATACAATTTAATGAAACATAGGATAAACAACATAAATACAATTTAATAAAGCATAGGACAAAACAACATAAATACAATTTAATAAAGCATAAGATAAAACAACATGAATATAATTTAGTAAAGCATAAGATAAAACAACATGAATACAATTTAATAAAGCATAGGATAAAACAACATAAATGCAATTTCATAAAGCATAGCTTAAAACAACATAAATACAATTTAATAAAGCATAGGATAAAACAACATGAATACAATTTAATAAAGCATAGGATAAAACAACATACATACAATTTAATAATGCATAGGATAAAACAACATAAATATAATTTAATAAAGCATAGGATAAAACAACACAAATACTTTTTAATAAAGCATAGGATAAAACCACATAAATACAATTTAATAAAGCATAGGATAAAACAACATAAATAAAATTTAATAAAGCATAGGATAAAACAACATAAATAAAATTTAATAAAGCATAGGTTAAAACAACATAAATACAATTTTATAAAGCATAGGATAAAACAACATAAATACAATTTAATAAAGCATAGGATAAAACAACATAAATAAAATTTAATAAACCATAGGATAAAACAACATAAATACAATTTAATAAAGCATAGGATAAAACAACATAAATACAATTTAATAAATCATAGGTTAAAACAGCATAAACACAATTTAATAAAGCATAGGATAAAACAACATAAATTCAATTTAATAAAGCATAGGTTAAAACAGCATAAATAAAATTTAATAAAGCATAGGTTAAAACAACATAAATACAATTTAATAAAGCATAGGATAAAACAACATAAATACAATTTAATAAAGCATAGGATAAAACAACATAAATACCTTTTAATAAAGCATAGGATAAAACCACATAAATACAATTTAATAAAGCACAGGATAAAACAACATAAATACAATTTAATAAAGCATAGGATAAAACAACATAAATAAAATTTAATAAAGCATAGGTTAAAACAACATAAATACAATTTTATAAAGCATAGGATAAAACAACATAAATACAATTTAATAAAGCATAGGATAAAACAACATAAATTCAATTTAATAAAGCATAAGATAAAACAACATAAATTCAATTTAATAAAGCATAGGATAAAACAACATAAATACAATTTAATAAAGCATAGGATAAAACAACATGAATACAATTTAATAAAGCATAGGATAAAACAACATAAATGCAATTTAATAAAGCATAGGCTAAAACTACATAAATACAATTTAATAAAGCATAGGATAAAACAAATTAAATACAATTTAATAAAGCATAGGATAAAACAAATTAAATACAATTTAATAAAGCATAGGATAAAACAACATAAATTCAATTTAATAAAGCATAAGATAAAACAACATAAATTCAATTTAATAAAGCATAGGATAAAACAACATAAATACAATTTAATAAAGCATAGGATAAAACAACATGAATACAATTTAATAAAGCATAGGATAAAACAACATAAATGCAATTTAATAAAGCATAGGCTAAAACTACATAAATACAATTTAATAAAGCATAGGATAAAACAAATTAAATACAATTTAATAAAGCATAGGATAAAACAAATTAAATACAATTTAATAAAGCATAGGATAAAACAACATAAATTCAATTTAATAAAGCATAGGATAAAACAACATAAATACAATTTAATGAAAAATAGGATAAACAACATAAATACAATTTAATAAAGCATGGGACAAAACAACATAAATACAATTTAATAAAGCATATGTTAAAACAACATAAATACAATTTAATAAAGCATAGTTTAAAACAACATAAATACAATTTAATAAAGCATAGTTTAAAACAACATAAATACAATTTAATAAAGCATAGTTTAAAACAACATAAATACAATTTAATAAAGCATAGTTTAAAACAACATAAATACAATTTAATAAAGCATAGGATAAAACCACAAAAATACAATTTAATAAAGCATAGGATAAAACAACATGAATACAATTTAATAAAGCATAAGACAAAGCAACATAAATACAATTTAATAAAGCATAGGATGAAACAACATAAATACAATTTAATGAAACATAGGATAAACAACATAAATACAATTTAATAAAGCATAGGACAAAACAACATAAATACAATTTAATAAAGCATAAGATAAAACAACATGAATATAATTTAGTAAAGCATAAGATAAAACAACATGAATACAATTTAATAAAGCATAGGATAAAACAACATAAATGCAATTTCATAAAGCATAGCTTAAAACAACATAAATACAATTTAATAAAGCATAGGATAAAACAACATGAATACAATTTAATAAAGCATAGGATAAAACAACATACATACAATTTAATAATGCATAGGATAAAACAACATAAATATAATTTAATAAAGCATAGGATAAAACAACACAAATACTTTTTAATAAAGCATAGGATAAAACCACATAAATACAATTTAATAAAGCATAGGATAAAACAACATAAATAAAATTTAATAAAGCATAGGATAAAACAACATAAATAAAATTTAATAAAGCATAGGTTAAAACAACATAAATACAATTTTATAAAGCATAGGATAAAACAACATAAATACAATTTAATAAAGCATAGGTTAAAACAACATAAATACAATTTAATAAAGCATAGGATAAAACAACATAAATTCAATTTAATAAAGCATAGGATAAAACAACATAAATACAATTTAATAAAGCATAGGATAAAACAACATAAATAAAATTTAATAAATCATAGGATAAAACAACGTAAATATAATTTAATAAAGCATAGGATAAAACAACATAAATAAAATTTAATAAAGCATAGGATAAAACAACATAAATACAATTTAATAAAGCATAGGACAAAACAACATAAATACAATTTAATAAAGCATAGTTTAAAACAACATAAATACAATTTAATAAAGCATAGGACAAAACAACATAAATACAATTTAATAAAGCATATGTTAAAACAACATAAATACAATTTAATAAAGCATAGTTTAAAACAACATAAATACAATTGAATAAAGCATAGGTTAAAACAACATAAATACAATTTAATAAAGCATACAATAAAACAACATAAATACAATTTAATAAAGCATAGGATAAAACAACATAAAAACAATTTAATAAAGCATAGGTTAAAACAACATAAAAACAATTTAATAAAGCATAGGTTAAAACAACATAAATACAATTTAATAAAGCATAGGACAAAACAACATAAATACAATTTAATAAAGCATAGGAAAAAACAACATAAATACAATTTAATAAAGCATAGGATAAAACAACATAAATACAATTTAATAAAGCATACGTTAAAACAACATAAATACAATTTAATAAAGCATAGGTTAAAACAACATAAATACAATTTAATAAAGCATAGGATAAAACAACATAAATACAATTTAATAAAGCATAGGTTAAAACAACATAAATACAATTTAATAAAGCATAGGATAAAACAACATAAATACAATTTAATAAAGCATACAATAAAACAACATAAATACAATTTAATAAAGCATAGGAAAAAACAACATAAATAGAATTTAATAAAGCATAGGATAAAACAACATAAATAAAATTTAATAAAGCATAGGTTAAAACAACATAAATACAATTTAATAAAGCATAGGACAAAACAACATAAATACAATTTAATAAAGCATAGGAAAAAACAACATAAATACAATTTAATAAAGCATAGGATAAAACAACATAAATACAATTTAATAAAGCATACAATAAAACAACATAAATACAATTTAATAAAGCATAGGAAAAAACAACATAAATACAATTTAATAAAGCATAGGATAAAACAACATAAATAAAATTTAATAAAGCATAGGTTTAAACAACATAAATACAATTTAATAAAGCATAGGACAAAACAACATAAATACAATTTAATAAAGCATAGGATAAAACAACATAAATACAATTTAATAAAGCATACAATAAAACAACATAAATACAATTTAATAAAGCATAGGATAAAACAACATAAATACAATTTAATAAAGCATACAATAAAACAACATAAATACAATTTAATAAAGCATAGGAAAAAACAACATAAATACAATTTAATAAAGCATAGGATAAAACAACATAAATACAATTTAATAAAGCATAGGACAAAACAACATTAATACAATTTAATAAAGCATAGGTTAAAACAACATAAATCCAATTTAATAAAGCATAGGATAAAACAACATAAATACAATTTAATAAAGCATAGGATAAAACAACATAAATACAATTTAATAAAGCATAGGATAAAACAACATAAATAATTTTTAATAAAGCATAGGATAAAACCACATAAATACAATTTAATAAAGCACAGGATAAAACAACATAAATACAATTTAATAAAGCATAGGATAAAACAACATAAATACAATTTAATAAAGCATAGGATAAAACAACATAAATACAATTTAATAAAGCATACGTTAAAACAACATAAATACAATTAAATAAAGCATAGGATAAAACAATATAAATACAATTTAATAAAGCATAGGTTAAAACAACATAAATACAATTTAATAAAGCATAGGATAAAACAATATAAATACAATTTAATAAAGCATAGGTTAAAACAACATAAATACAATTTAATAAAGCATAGGATAAAACAACATAAATTCAATTTAATAAAGCATAGGATAAAACAACATAAATACAATTTAATAAAGCATAGGATAAAACAACATAAATAATTTTTAATAAAGCATAGGATAAAACCACATAAATACAATTTAATAAAGCAGAGGATAAAACAACATAAATACAATTTAATAAAGCATAGGATAAAACAACATAAATACAATTTAATAAAGCATAGGATAAAACAACATAAATACAATGCAATAAAGCATACGTTAAAACAACATAAATACAATTAAATAAAGCATAGGATAAAACAATATAAATACAATTTAATAAAGCATAGGTTAAAACAACATAAATACAATTTAATAAAGCATAGGATAAAACAATATAAATACAATTTAATAAAGCATAGGTTAAAACAACATAAATACAATTTAATAAAGCATAGGATAAAACAACATAAATTCAATTTAATAAAGCATAGGATAAAACAACATAAATACAATTTAAGAAAGCATAGGTTAAAACAACATAAATACAATTTAATAAAGCATAGGATAAAATAACATAAATACAATTTAATAAAGCATAGGCTAAAACTACATAAATACAATTTAATAAAGCATAGGATAAAACAAATTAAATACAATTTAATAAAGCATAGGATAAAACAACATAAATTCAATTTAATAAAGCATAGGATGAAACAACATAATAAAATTTAATAAAGCATACGTTAAAACAACATAAATACAATTAAATAAAGCATAAGATAAAGCAACATAAATACAATTTAATAAAGCATAGGTTAAAACAACATAAATACAATTTAATAAAGCATAGGTTAAAACAACATAAATACAATTTAATAAAGCATAGGATAAAACAACATAAATACAATTTAATAAAGCATAGGATAAAACCACGTAAATACAATTTAATAAAGCACAGGATAAAACAACATAAATACAATTTAATAAAGCATAGGATAAAACAACATAAATACAATTTAATAAAGCATAGGATAAAACAACATAAATACAATTTAATAAAGCATACGTTAAAACAACATAAATACAATTAAATAAAGCATAGGATAAAACAACATAAATTTAATTTAATTAAGCATAGGATAAAACAACATAAATACAATTTAATAAAGCATAGGATAAAACAACATAAATAAAATTTAATAAAGCATAGGATAAAACAACATAAATACAATTTAATAAAGCATAGGATAAAACAACATAAGTTCAATTTAATAAAGCATAGGTTAAAACAGCATAAATAAAATTTAATAAAGCATAGGTTAAAACAACATAAATACAATTTAATAAAGCATAGGATAAAACAACATAAATACAATTTAATAAAGCATAGGATAAAACAACAAATACTTTTTAATAAAGCATAGGATAAAACCACATAAATACAATTTAATAAAGCATAGGTTAAAACAACATAAATACAATTTAATAAAGCATAGGATAAAATAACATAAATACAATTTAATAAAGCATAGGCTAAAACTACATAAATACAATTTAATAAAGCATAGGATAAAACAAATTAAATACAATTTAATAAAGCATAGGATAAAACAACATAAATTCAATTTAATAAAGCATAGGATGAAACAAGATAAATACAATTTAATAAAGCATACGTTAAAACAACATAAATACAATTAAATAAAGCATAAGATAAAACAACATAAATACAATTTAATAAAGCATAGGTTAAAACAACATAAATACAATTTAATAAAGCATAGGATAAAACAACATAAATACAATTTAATAAAGCATAGGTTAAAACAACATAAATACAATTTAATAAAGCATAGGATAAAACAACATAAATTCAATTTAATAAAGCATAGGATGAAACAACATAAATAAAATTTAATAAAGCATACGTTAAAACAACATAAATACAATTAAATAAAGCATAAGATAAAACAACATAAATACAATTTAATAAAGCATAGGTTAAAACAACATAAATACAATTTAATAAAGCATAGGATAAAACAACATAAATACAATTTAATAAAGCATAGGTTAAAACAACATAAATACAATTTAATAAAGCATAGGATAAAACAACATAAATTCAATTTAATAAAGCATAGGATAAAACAACATAAATACAATTTAATAAAGCATAGGATAAAACAACATAAATAATTTTTAATAAAGCATAGGATAAAACCACATAAATACAATTTAATAAAGCAGAGGATAAAACAACATAAATACAATTTAATAAAGCATAGGATAAAACAACATAAATACAATTTAATAAAGCATAGGATAAAACAACATAAATACAATGCAATAAAGCATACGTTAAAACAACATAAATACAATTAAATAAAGCATAGGATAAAACAATATAAATACAATTTAATAAAGCATAGGTTAAAACAACATAAATACAATTTAATAAAGCATAGGATAAAACAATATAAATACAATTTAATAAAGCATAGGTTAAAACAACATAAATACAATTTAATAAAGCATAGGATAAAACAACATAAATTCAATTTAATAAAGCATAGGATAAAACAACATAAATACAATTTAAGAAAGCATAGGTTAAAACAACATAAATACAATTTAATAAAGCATAGGATAAAATAACATAAATACAATTTAATAAAGCATAGGCTAAAACTACATAAATACAATTTAATAAAGCATAGGATAAAACAAATTAAATACAATTTAATAAAGCATAGGATAAAACAACATAAATTCAATTTAATAAAGCATAGGATGAAACAACATAATAAAATTTAATAAAGCATACGTTAAAACAACATAAATACAATTAAATAAAGCATAAGATAAAGCAACATAAATACAATTTAATAAAGCATAGGTTAAAACAACATAAATACAATTTAATAAAGCATAGGTTAAAACAACATAAATACAATTTAATAAAGCATAGGATAAAACAACATAAATACAATTTAATAAAGCATAGGATAAAACCACGTAAATACAATTTAATAAAGCACAGGATAAAACAACATAAATACAATTTAATAAAGCATAGGATAAAACAACATAAATACAATTTAATAAAGCATAGGATAAAACAACATAAATACAATTTAATAAAGCATACGTTAAAACAACATAAATACAATTAAATAAAGCATAGGATAAAACAACATAAATTTAATTTAATTAAGCATAGGATAAAACAACATAAATACAATTTAATAAAGCATAGGATAAAACAACATAAATAAAATTTAATAAAGCATAGGATAAAACAACATAAATACAATTTAATAAAGCATAGGATAAAACAACATAAGTTCAATTTAATAAAGCATAGGTTAAAACAGCATAAATAAAATTTAATAAAGCATAGGTTAAAACAACATAAATACAATTTAATAAAGCATAGGATAAAACAACATAAATACAATTTAATAAAGCATAGGATAAAACAACAAATACTTTTTAATAAAGCATAGGATAAAACCACATAAATACAATTTAATAAAGCATAGGTTAAAACAACATAAATACAATTTAATAAAGCATAGGATAAAATAACATAAATACAATTTAATAAAGCATAGGCTAAAACTACATAAATACAATTTAATAAAGCATAGGATAAAACAAATTAAATACAATTTAATAAAGCATAGGATAAAACAACATAAATTCAATTTAATAAAGCATAGGATGAAACAAGATAAATACAATTTAATAAAGCATACGTTAAAACAACATAAATACAATTAAATAAAGCATAAGATAAAACAACATAAATACAATTTAATAAAGCATAGGTTAAAACAACATAAATACAATTTAATAAAGCATAGGATAAAACAACATAAATACAATTTAATAAAGCATAGGTTAAAACAACATAAATACAATTTAATAAAGCATAGGATAAAACAACATAAATTCAATTTAATAAAGCATAGGATGAAACAACATAAATAAAATTTAATAAAGCATACGTTAAAACAACATAAATACAATTAAATAAAGCATAAGATAAAGCAACATAAATACAATTTAATAAAGCATAGGTTAAAACAACATAAATACAATTTAATAAAGCATAGGTTAAAACAACATAAATACAATTTAATAAAGCATAGGATAAAACAACATAAATACAATTTAATAAATCATAGGATAAAACCACGTAAATACAATTTAATAAAGCACAGGATAAAACAACATAAATACAATTTAATAAAGCATAGGATAAAACAACATAAATACAATTTAATAAAGCATAGGATAAAACAACATAAATACAATTTAATAAAGCATACGTTAAAACAACATAAATACAATTAAATAAAGCATAGGTTAAAACAACATAAATACAATTTAATAAAGCATAGGATAAAACAACATAAATACAATTTATTAAAGCATAGGATAAAACAACAAATACTTTTTAATAAAGCATAGGATAAAACCACATAAATACAATTTAATAAAGCACAGGATAAAACAACATAAATACAATTTAATAAAGCATAGGATAAAACAACATAAATACAATTTAATAAAGCATAGGATAAAACAACATAAATACAATTTAATAAAGCATACGTTAAAACAACATAAATACAATTAAATAAAGCATAGGATAAAACAATATAAATACAATTTAATAAAGCATAGGTTTAAACAACATAAATACAATTTAATAAAGCATAGGATAAAACAAATTAAATGCAATTTAATAAAGCATAGGATAAAACAACATAAATTCAATTTATTAAAGCATAGGATGAAACAAGATAAATACAATTTAATAAAGCATACGTTAAAACAACATAAATACAATTAGATAAAGCATAAGATAAAACAACATAAATACAATTTAATAAAGCATAGGTTAAAACAACATGAATACAATTTAATAAAGCATAGGATAAAACAACATAAATACAATTTAATAAAGCATAGGTTAAAACAACATAAATACAATTTAATAAAGCATAGGATAAAACAACATAAATTCAATTTAATAAAGCATAGGATAAAACAACATAAATACAATTTAAAAAGGAAAAGGATAAAACAACATAAATAAAATTTAATAAAGCATAGGATAAAACAACATAAATAAAATTTAATAAAGCATAGGATAAAACAACATAAATACAATTTAATAAAGCATAGGATAAAACAACATAAATGAAATTTAATAAAGCATAGGATAAAACAACATAAATACAATTTAATAAAGCATAGGATAAAACAACATAAATAAAATTTAATAAAGCATAGGATAAAACAACATAAATACAATTTAATAAAGCATAGGTTAAAACAACATAAATACAATTTAATAAAGCATAGGATAAAACAACATAAATACAATTTAATAAAGCATAGGATAAAACAACATAAATACAATTTAATAAAGCATAGGATAAAACCACGTAAATACAATTTAATAAAGCATAGGAAAAAACAACATAAATACAATTTAATAAAGCATAGGATAAAACAACATAAATACAATTGAATAAAGCATAGGACAAAACAACATTAATACAATTTAATAAAGCATAGGTTAAAACAACATAAATCCAATTTAATAAACCAAAGGATAAAACAACATAAATACAATTTAATAAAGCATAGGATAAAACAACATAAATACTATTTAATAAAGCATAGGATAAAACAACATAAATACAATTTAATAAAGCATATGATAAAACAACATAAATACAATTTAATAAAGCATAGGATAAAACCACGTAAATACAATTTAATAAAGCACAGGATAAAACAACATAAATACAATTTAATAAAGCATAGGATAAAACAACATAAATACAATTTAATAAAGCATAGGATAAAACAACATAAATACAATTTAATAAAGCATAGGTTAAAACAACATAAATACAATTTAATAAAGCATAGGATAAAACAACATAAATACAATTTAATAAAGCATAGGATAAAACCACGTAAATACAATTTAATAAAGCATAGGAAAAAACAACATAAATACAATTTAATAAAGCATAGGATAAAACAACATAAATACAATTTAATAAAGCATAGGACAAAACAACATTAATACAATTTAATAAAGCATAGGTTAAAACAACATAAATCCAATTTAATAAAGCATAGGATAAAACAACATAAATACTATTTAATAAAGCATAGGATAAAACAACATAAATACAATTTAATAAAGCATAGGATAAAACAACATAAATACAATTTAATAAAGCATAGGATAAAACCACGTAAATACAATTTAATAAAGCACAGGATAAAACAACATAAATACAATTTAATAAAGCATAGGATAAAACAACATAAATACAATTTAATAAAGCATAGGATAAAACAACATAAATACAATTTAATAAAGCATAGGAAAAAACAACATAAATACAATTTAATAAAGCATAGGATAAAACAACATAAATACAATTTAATAAAGCATAGGACAAAACAACATTAATACAATTTAATAAAGCATAGGTTAAAACAACATAAATCCAATTTAATAAAGCATAGGATAAAACAACATAAATTCAATTTAATAAAGCATAGGATAAAACAACATAAATACAATTTAATAAAGCATACGTTAAAACAACATAAATACAATTAAATAAAGCATAGGATAAAACAAGATAAATTTAATTTAATTAAGCATAGGATAAAACAACATAAATACAATTTAATAAAGCATAGGATAAAACAACATAAATAAAATTTAATAAAGCATAGGATAAAACAACATAAATACAATTTAATAAAGCATAGGATAAAACAACATAAATACAATTTAATAAATCATAGGTTAAAACAGCATAAACACAATTTAATAAAGCATAGGATAAAACAACATAAATTCAATTTAATAAAGCATAGGTTAAAACAGCATAAATAAAATTTAATAAAGCATAGGTTAAAACAACATAAATACAATTTAATAAAGCATAGGATAAAACAACATAAATACAATTTAATAAAGCATAGGATAAAACAACATAAATACCTTTTAATAAAGCATAGGATAAAACCACATAAATACAATTTAATAAAGCACAGGATAAAACAACATAAATACAATTTAATAAAGCATAGGATAAAACAACATAAATAAAATTTAATAAAGCATAGGTTAAAACAACATAAATACAATTTTATAAAGCATAGGATAAAACAACATAAATACAATTTAATAAAGCATAGGATAAAACAACATAAATTCAATTTAATAAAGCATAAGATAAAACAACATAAATTCAATTTAATAAAGCATAGGATAAAACAACATAAATACAATTTAATAAAGCATAGGATAAAACAACATGAATACAATTTAATAAAGCATAGGATAAAACAACATAAATGCAATTTAATAAAGCATAGGCTAAAACTACATAAATACAATTTAATAAAGCATAGGATAAAACAAATTAAATACAATTTAATAAAGCATAGGATAAAACAAATTAAATACAATTTAATAAAGCATAGGATAAAACAACATAAATTCAATTTAATAAAGCATAAGATAAAACAACATAAATTCAATTTAATAAAGCATAGGATAAAACAACATAAATACAATTTAATAAAGCATAGGATAAAACAACATGAATACAATTTAATAAAGCATAGGATAAAACAACATAAATGCAATTTAATAAAGCATAGGCTAAAACTACATAAATACAATTTAATAAAGCATAGGATAAAACAAATTAAATACAATTTAATAAAGCATAGGATAAAACAAATTAAATACAATTTAATAAAGCATAGGATAAAACAACATAAATTCAATTTAATAAAGCATAGGATAAAACAACATAAATACAATTTAATGAAAAATAGGATAAACAACATAAATACAATTTAATAAAGCATAGGACAAAACAACATAAATACAATTTAATAAAGCATATGTTAAAACAACATAAATACAATTTAATAAAGCATAGTTTAAAACAACATAAATACAATTTAATAAAGCATAGTTTAAAACAACATAAATACAATTTAATAAAGCATAGTTTAAAACAACATAAATACAATTTAATAAAGCATAATTTAAAACAACATAAATACAATTTAATAAAGCATAGGATAAAACCACAAAAATACAATTTAATAAAGCATAGGATAAAACAACATGAATACAATTTAATAAAGCATAAGACAAAGCAACATAAATACAATTTAATAAAGCATAGGATGAAACAACATAAATACAATTTAATGAAACATAGGATAAACAACATAAATACAATTTAATAAAGCATAGGACAAAACAACATAAATACAATTTAATAAAGCATAAGATAAAACAACATGAATATAATTTAGTAAAGCATAAGATAAAACAACATGAATACAATTTAATAAAGCATAGGATAAAACAACATAAATGCAATTTCATAAAGCATAGGCTAAAACTACATAAATACAATTTAATAAAGCATAGGATAAAACAAATGAAATACAATTTAATAAAGCATAGGATAAAACAAATTAAATACAATTTAATAAAGCATAGGATAAAATAACATAAATTCAATTTAATAAAGCATAAGATAAAACAACATAAATTCAATTTAATAAAGCATAGGTTAAAACAACATAAATACAATTTAATAAAGCATAGGATAAAACAACATAAATACAATTTAATAAATCATAGGATAAAACCACGTAAATACAATTTAATAAAGCACAGGATAAAACAACATAAATACAATTTAATAAAGCATAGGATAAAACAACATAAATACAATTTAATAAAGCATAGGATAAAACAACATAAATACAATTTAATAAAGCATACGTTAAAACAACATAAATACAATTAAATAAAGCATAGGATAAAACAACATAAATTTAATTTAATTAAGCATAGGATAAAACAACATAAATACAATTTAATAAAGCATAGGATAAAACAACATAAATAAAATTTAATAAAGCATAGGATAAAACAACATAAATACAATTTAATAAAGCATAGGATAAAACAACATAAGTTCAATTTAATAAAGCATAGGTTAAAACAGCATAAATAAAATTTAATAAAGCATAGGTTAAAACAACATAAATACAATTTAATAAAGCATAGGATAAAACAACATAAATACAATTTATTAAAGCATAGGATAAAACAACAAATACTTTTTAATAAAGCATAGGATAAAACCACATAAATACAATTTAATAAAGCACAGGATAAAACAACATAAATACAATTTAATAAAGCATAGGATAAAACAACATAAATACAATTTAATAAAGCATAGGATAAAACAACATAAATACAATTTAATAAAGCATACGTTAAAACAACATAAATACAAGTAAATAAAGCATAGGATAAAACAATATAAATACAATTTAATAAAGCATAGGTTTAAACAACATAAATACAATTTAATAAAGCATAGGATAAAACAATATAAATACAATTTAATAAAGCATAGGTTAAAACAACATAAATACAATTTAATAAAGCATAGGATAAAATAACATAAATACAATTTAATAAAGCATAGGCTAAAACTACATAAATACAATTTAATAAAGCATAGGATAAAACAAATTAAATACAATTTAATAAAGCATAGGATAAAACAACATAAATTCAATTTAATAAAGCATAGGATGAAACAAGATAAATACAATTTAATAAAGCATACGTTAAAACAACATAAATACAATTAAATAAAGCATAAGATAAAACAACATAAATACAATTTAATAAAGCATAGGTTAAAACAACATAAATACAATTTAATAAAGCATAGGATAAAACAACATAAATACAATTTAATAAAGCATAGGATAAAACAACATAAATAAAATTTAATAAAGCATAGGATAAAACAACATAAATACAATTTAATAAAGCATAGGATAAAACAACATAAGTACAATTTAATAAAGCATAGGATAAAACAACATAAATAAAATTTAATAAAGCATAGGATAAAACAACATAAATACAATTTAATAAAGCATAGGATAAAACAACATAAATACAATTTAATAAAGCATAGGTTAAAACAACATAAATACAATTTAATAAAGCATAGGTTAAAACAACATAAATACAATTTAATAAAGCATAGGATAAAACAACATAAATACAATTTAATAAAGCATAGGATAAAACCACGTAAATACAATTTAATAAAGCACAGGATAAAACAACATAAATACAATTTAATAAAGCACAGGATAAAACAACATAAATACAATTTAATAAAGCATAGGAAAAAACAACATAAATACAATTTAATAAACCAAAGGATAAAACAACATAAATACAATTTAATAAAGCATAGGATAAAACAACATAAATACTATTTAATAAAGCATAGGATAAAACAACATAAATACAATTTAATAAAGCATATGATAAAACAACATAAATACAATTTAATAAAGCATAGGATAAAACCACGTAAATACAATTTAATAAAGCACAGGATAAAACCACGTAAATACAATTTAATAAAGCATAGGAAAAAACAACATAAATACAATTTAATAAAGCATAGGATAAAACAACATAAATACAATTTAATAAAGCATAGGACAAAACAACATTAATACAATTTAATAAAGCATAGGTTAAAACAACATAAATCCAATTTAATAAAGCATAGGATAAAACAACATAAATACTATTTAATAAAGCATATAATAAAACAACATAAATACAATTTAATAAAGCATAGGATAAAACAACATAAATACAATTTAATAAAGCATAGGATAAAACCACGTAAATACAATTTAATAAAGCACAGGATAAAACAACATAAATACAATTTAATAAAGCATAGGATAAAACAACATAAATACAATTTAATAAAGCATAGGATAAAACAACATAAATACAATTTAATAAAGCATAGGAAAAAACAACATAAATACAATTTAATAAAGCATAGGATAAAACAACATAAATACAATTTAATAAAGCATAGGACAAAACAACATTAATACAATTTAATAAAGCATAGGTTAAAACAACATAAATCCAATTTAATAAAGCATAGGATAAAACAACATAAATACAATTTAATAAAGCATAGGATAAAACAACATAAATACAATTTAATAAAGCATACGTTAAAACAACATAAATACAATTAAATAAAGCATAGGATAAAACAAGATAAATTTAATTTAATTAAGCATAGGATAAAACAACATAAATACAATTTAATAAAGCATAGGATAAAACAACATAAATAAAATTTAATAAACCATAGGATAAAACAACATAAATACAATTTAATAAAGCATAGGATAAAACAACATAAATACAATTTAATAAATCATAGGTTAAAACAGCATAAACACAATTTAATAAAGCATAGGATAAAACAACATAAATTCAATTTAATAAAGCATAGGTTAAAACAGCATAAATAAAATTTAATAAAGCATAGGTTAAAACAACATAAATACAATTTAATAAAGCATAGGATAAAACAACATAAATACAATTTAATAAAGCATAGGATAAAACAACATAAATACCTTTTAATAAAGCATAGGATAAAACCACATAAATACAATTTAATAAAGCACAGGATAAAACAACATAAATACAATTTAATAAAGCATAGGATAAAACAACATAAATAAAATTTAATAAAGCATAGGTTAAAACAACATAAATACAATTTTATAAAGCATAGGATAAAACAACATAAATACAATTTAATAAAGCATAGGATAAAACAACATAAATTCAATTTAATAAAGCATAAGATAAAACAACATAAATTCAATTTAATAAAGCATAGGATAAAACAACATAAATACAATTTAATAAAGCATAGGATAAAACAACATGAATACAATTTAATAAAGCATAGGATAAAACAACATAAATGCAATTTAATAAAGCATAGGCTAAAACTACATAAATACAATTTAATAAAGCATAGGATAAAACAAATTAAATACAATTTAATAAAGCATAGGATAAAACAAATTAAATACAATTTAATAAAGCATAGGATAAAACAACATAAATTCAATTTAATAAAGCATAAGATAAAACAACATAAATTCAATTTAATAAAGCATAGGATAAAACAACATAAATACAATTTAATAAAGCATAGGATAAAACAACATGAATACAATTTAATAAAGCATAGGATAAAACAACATAAATGCAATTTAATAAAGCATAGGCTAAAACTACATAAATACAATTTAATAAAGCATAGGATAAAACAAATTAAATACAATTTAATAAAGCATAGGATAAAACAAATTAAATACAATTTAATAAAGCATAGGATAAAACAACATAAATTCAATTTAATAAAGCATAGGATAAAACAACATAAATACAATTTAATGAAAAATAGGATAAACAACATAAATACAATTTAATAAAGCATGGGACAAAACAACATAAATACAATTTAATAAAGCATATGTTAAAACAACATAAATACAATTTAATAAAGCATAGTTTAAAACAACATAAATACAATTTAATAAAGCATAGTTTAAAACAACATAAATACAATTTAATAAAGCATAGTTTAAAACAACATAAATACAATTTAATAAAGCATAGTTTAAAACAACATAAATACAATTTAATAAAGCATAGGATAAAACCACAAAAATACAATTTAATAAAGCATATTATAAAACAACATGAATACAATTTAATAAAGCATAAGACAAAGCAACATAAATACAATTTAATAAAGCATAGGATGAAACAACATAAATACAATTTAATGAAACATAGGATAAACAACATAAATACAATTTAATAAAGCATAGGACAAAACAACATAAATACAATTTAATAAAGCATAAGATAAAACAACATGAATATAATTTAGTAAAGCATAAGATAAAACAACATGAATACAATTTAATAAAGCATAGGATAAAACAACATAAATGCAATTTCATAAAGCATAGGCTAAAACTACATAAATACAATTTAATAAAGCATAGGATAAAACAAATGAAATACAATTTAATAAAGCATAGGATAAAACAACATAAATACAATTTAATAAAGCATATGATAAAACAACATAAATACAATTTAATAAAGCATAGGATAAAACCACGTAAATACAATTTAATAAAGCACAGGATAAAACCACGTAAATACAATTTAATAAAGCATAGGAAAAAACAACATAAATACAATTTAATAAAGCATAGGATAAAACAACATAAATACAATTTAATAAAGCATAGGACAAAACAACATTAATACAATTTAATAAAGCATAGGTTAAAACAACATAAATCCAATTTAATAAAGCATAGGATAAAACAACATAAATACTATTTAATAAAGCATAGGATAAAACAACATAAATACAATTTAATAAAGCATAGGATAAAACAACATAAATACAATTTAATAAAGCATAGGATAAAACCACGTAAATACAATTTAATAAAGCACAGGATAAAACAACATAAATACAATTTAATAAAGCATAGGATAAAACAACATAAATACAATTTAATAAAGCATAGGATAAAACAACATAAATAAAATTTAATAAACCATAGGATAAAACAACATAAATACAATTTAATAAAGCATAGGATAAAACAACATAAATACAATTTAATAAATCATAGGTTAAAACAGCATAAACACAATTTAATAAAGCATAGGATAAAACAACATAAATTCAATTTAATAAAGCATAGGTTAAAACAGCATAAATAAAATTTAATAAAGCATAGGTTAAAACAACATAAATACAATTTAATAAAGCATAGGATAAAACAACATAAATACAATTTAATAAAGCATAGGATAAAACAACATAAATACCTTTTAATAAAGCATAGGATAAAACCACATAAATACAATTTAATAAAGCACAGGATAAAACAACATAAATACAATTTAATAAAGCATAGGATAAAACAACATAAATAAAATTTAATAAAGCATAGGTTAAAACAACATAAATACAATTTTATAAAGCATAGGATAAAACAACATAAATACAATTTAATAAAGCATAGGATAAAACAACATAAATTCAATTTAATAAAGCATAAGATAAAACAACATAAATTCAATTTAATAAAGCATAGGATAAAACAACATAAATACAATTTAATAAAGCATAGGATAAAACAACATGAATACAATTTAATAAAGCATAGGATAAAACAACATAAATGCAATTTAATAAAGCATAGGCTAAAACTACATAAATACAATTTAATAAAGCATAGGATAAAACAAATTAAATACAATTTAATAAAGCATAGGATAAAACAAATTAAATACAATTTAATAAAGCATAGGATAAAACAACATAAATTCAATTTAATAAAGCATAAGATAAAACAACATAAATTCAATTTAATAAAGCATAGGATAAAACAACATAAATACAATTTAATAAAGCATAGGATAAAACAACATGAATACAATTTAATAAAGCATAGGATAAAACAACATAAATGCAATTTAATAAAGCATAGGCTAAAACTACATAAATACAATTTAATAAAGCATAGGATAAAACAAATTAAATACAATTTAATAAAGCATAGGATAAAACAAATTAAATACAATTTAATAAAGCATAGGATAAAACAACATAAATTCAATTTAATAAAGCATAGGATAAAACAACATAAATACAATTTAATGAAAAATAGGATAAACAACATAAATACAATTTAATAAAGCATGGGACAAAACAACATAAATACAATTTAATAAAGCATATGTTAAAACAACATAAATACAATTTAATAAAGCATAGTTTAAAACAACATAAATACAATTTAATAAAGCATAGTTTAAAACAACATAAATACAATTTAATAAAGCATAGTTTAAAACAACATAAATACAATTTAATAAAGCATAGTTTAAAACAACATAAATACAATTTAATAAAGCATAGGATAAAACCACAAAAATACAATTTAATAAAGCATATTATAAAACAACATGAATACAATTTAATAAAGCATAAGACAAAGCAACATAAATACAATTTAATAAAGCATAGGATGAAACAACATGAATACAATTTAATGAAACATAGGATAAACAACATAAATACAATTTAATAAAGCATAAGATAAAACAACATGAATATAATTTAGTAAAGCATAAGATAAAACAACATGAATACAATTTAATAAAGCATAGGATAAAACAAATGAAATACAATTTAATAAAGCATAGGATAAAACAAATTAAATACAATTTAATAAAGCATAGGATAAAATAACATAAATTCAATTTAATAAAGCATAAGATAAAACAACATAAATTCAATTTAATAAAGCATAGGATAAAACAACATAAATACAATTTAATAAAGCATATGATAAAACAACATGAATACAATTTAATAAAGCATAAGATAAAACAACATGAATACAATTTAATAAAGCATAGGTTAAAACAACATAAATACAATTTAATAAAGCATAGCTTAAAACAACATAAATACAATTTAATAAAGCATAGGATAAAACAACATGAATACAATTTAATAAAGCATAGGATAAAACAACATACATACAATTTAATAATGCATAGGATAAAACAACATAAATATAATTTAATAAAGCATAGGATAAAACAACACAAATACTTTTTAATAAAGCATAGGATAAAACCACATAAATACAATTTAATAAAGCATAGGATAAAACAACATAAATAAAATTTAATAAAGCATAGGATAAAACAACATAAATAAAATTTAATAAAGCATAGGTTAAAACAACATAAATACAATTTTATAAAGCATAGGATAAAACAACATAAATACAATTTAATAAAGCATAGGTTAAAACAACATAAATACAATTTAATAAAGCATAGGATAAAACAACATAAATTCAATTTAATAAAGCATAGGATAAAACAACATAAATACAATTTAATAAAGCATAGGATAAAACAACATAAATAAAATTTAATAAATCATAGGATAAAACAACGTAAATATAATTTAATAAAGCATAGGATAAAACAACATAAATAAAATTTAATAAAGCATAGGATAAAACAACATAAATACAATTTAATAAAGCATAGGACAAAACAACATAAATACAATTTAATAAAGCATAGTTTAAAACAACATAAATACAATTTAATAAAGCATAGGACAAAACAACATAAATACAATTTAATAAAGCATATGTTAAAACAACATAAATACAATTTAATAAAGCATAGTTTAAAACAACATAAATACAATTGAATAAAGCATAGGTTAAAACAAAATAAATACAATTTAATAAAGCATACAATAAAACAACATAAATACAATTTAATAAAGCATAGGATAAAACAACATAAAAACAATTTAATAAAGCATAGGTTAAAACAACATAAAAACAATTTAATAAAGCATAGGTTAAAACAACATAAATACAATTTAATAAAGCATAGGACAAAACAACATAAATACAATTTAATAAAGCATAGGAAAAAACAACATAAATACAATTTAATAAAGCATAGGATAAAACAACATAAATACAATTTAATAAAGCATACGTTAAAACAACATAAATACAATTTAATAAAGCATAGGTTAAAACAACATAAATACAATTTAATAAAGCATAGGATAAAACAACATAAATACAATTTAATAAAGCATAGGTTAAAACAACATAAATACAATTTAATAAAGCATAGGATAAAACAACATAAATACAATTTAATAAAGCATACAATAAAACAACATAAATACAATTTAATAAAGCATAGGAAAAAACAACATAAATAGAATTTAATAAAGCATAGGATAAAACAACATAAATAAAATTTAATAAAGCATAGGTTAAAACAACATAAATACAATTTAATAAAGCATAGGACAAAACAACATAAATACAATTTAATAAAGCATAGGAAAAAACAACATAAATACAATTTAATAAAGCATAGGATAAAACAACATAAATACAATTTAATAAAGCATACAATAAAACAACATAAATACAATTTAATAAAGCATAGGAAAAAACAACATAAATACAATTTAATAAAGCATAGGATAAAACAACATAAATAAAATTTAATAAAGCATAGGTTTAAACAACATAAATACAATTTAATAAAGCATAGGACAAAACAACATAAATACAATTTAATAAAGCATAGGATAAAACAACATAAATACAATTTAATAAAGCATACAATAAAACAACATAAATACAATTTAATAAAGCATAGGATAAAACAACATAAATACAATTTAATAAAGCATACAATAAAACAACATAAATACAATTTAATAAAGCATAGGAAAAAACAACATAAATACAATTTAATAAAGCATAGGATAAAACAACATAAATACAATTTAATAAAGCATAGGACAAAACAACATTAATACAATTTAATAAAGCATAGGTTAAAACAACATAAATCCAATTTAATAAAGCATAGGATAAAACAACATAAATACAATTTAATAAAGCATAGGATAAAACAACATAAATACAATTTAATAAAGCATAGGATAAAACAACATAAATAATTTTTAATAAAGCATAGGATAAAACCACATAAATACAATGTAATAAAGCACAGGATAAAACAACATAAATACAATTTAATAAAGCATAGGATAAAACAACATAAATACAATTTAATAAAGCATAGGATAAAACAACATAAATACAATTTAATAAAGCATACGTTAAAACAACATAAATACAATTAAATAAAGCATAGGATAAAACAATATAAATACAATTTAATAAAGCATAGGTTAAAACAACATAAATACAATTTAATAAAGCATAGGATAAAACAACATAAATAATTTTTAATAAAGCATAGGATAAAACCACATAAATACAATTTAATAAAGCAGAGGATAAAACAACATAAATACAATTTAATAAAGCATAGGATAAAACAACATAAATACAATTTAATAAAGCATAGGATAAAACAACATAAATACAATGCAATAAAGCATACGTTAAAACAACATAAATACAATTAAATAAAGCATAGGATAAAACAATATAAATACAATTTAATAAAGCATAGGTTAAAACAACATAAATACAATTTAATAAAGCATAGGATAAAACAATATAAATACAATTTAATAAAGCATAGGTTAAAACAACATAAATACAATTTAATAAAGCATAGGATAAAACAACATAAATTCAATTTAATAAAGCATAGGATAAAACAACATAAATACAATTTAAGAAAGCATAGGTTAAAACAACATAAATACAATTTAATAAAGCATAGGATAAAATAACATAAATACAATTTAATAAAGCATAGGCTAAAACTACATAAATACAATTTAATAAAGCATAGGATAAAACAAATTAAATACAATTTAATAAAGCATAGGATAAAACAACATAAATTCAATTTAATAAAGCAAAGGATGAAACAACATAATAAAATTTAATAAAGCATACGTTAAAACAACATAAATACAATTAAATAAAGCATAAGATAAAGCAACATAAATACAATTTAATAAAGCATAGGTTAAAACAACATAAATACAATTTAATAAAGCATAGGTTAAAACAACATAAATACAATTTAATAAAGCATAGGATAAAACAACATAAATACAATTTAATAAAGCATAGGATAAAACCACGTAAATACAATTTAATAAAGCACAGGATAAAACAACATAAATACAATTTAATAAAGCATAGGATAAAACAACATAAATACAATTTAATAAAGCATAGGATAAAACAACATAAATACAATTTAATAAAGCATACGTTAAAACAACATAAATACAATTAAATAAAGCATAGGATAAAACAACATAAATTTAATTTAATTAAGCATAGGATAAAACAACATAAATACAATTTAATAAAGCATAGGATAAAACAACATAAATAAAATTTAATAAAGCATAGGATAAAACAACATAAATACAATTTAATAAAGCATAGGATAAAACAACATAAGTTCAATTTAATAAAGCATAGGTTAAAACAGCATAAATAAAATTTAATAAAGCATAGGTTAAAACAACATAAATACAATTTAATAAAGCATAGGATAAAACAACATAAATACAATTTAATAAAGCATAGGATAAAACAACAAATACTTTTTAATAAAGCATAGGATAAAACCACATAAATACAATTTAATAAAGCATAGGTTAAAACAACATAAATACAATTTAATAAAGCATAGGATAAAATAACATAAATACAATTTAATAAAGCATAGGCTAAAACTACATAAATACAATTTTATAAAGCATAGGATAAAACAAATTAAATACAATTTAATAAAGCATAGGATAAAACAACATAAATTCAATTTAATAAAGCATAGGATGAAACAAGATAAATACAATTTAATAAAGCATACGTTAAAACAACATAAATACAATTAAATAAAGCATAAGATAAAACAACATAAATACAATTTAATAAAGCATAGGTTAAAACAACATAAATACAATTTAATAAAGCATAGGATAAAACAACATAAATACAATTTAATAAAGCATAGGTTAAAACAACATAAATACAATTTAATAAAGCATAGGATAAAACAACATAAATTCAATTTAATAAAGCATAGGATGAAACAACATAAATAAAATTTAATAAAGCATACGTTAAAACAACATAAATACAATTAAATAAAGCATAAGATAAAGCAACATAAATACAATTTAATAAAGCATAGGTTAAAACAACATAAATACAATTTAATAAAGCATAGGTTAAAACAACATAAATACAATTTAATAAAGCATAGGATAAAACAACATAAATACAATTTAATAAATCATAGGATAAAACCACGTAAATACAATTTAATAAAGCACAGGATAAAACAACATAAATACAATTTAATAAAGCATAGGATAAAACAACATAAATACAATTTAATAAAGCATAGGATAAAACAACATAAATACAATTTAATAAAGCATACGTTAAAACAACATAAATACAATTAAATAAAGCATAGGTTAAAACAACATAAATACAATTTAATAAAGCATAGGATAAAACAACATAAATACAATTTATTAAAGCATAGGATAAAACAACAAATACTTTTTAATAAAGCATAGGATAAAACCACATAAATACAATTTAATAAAGCACAGGATAAAACAACATAAATACAATTTAATAAAGCATAGGATAAAACAACATAAATACAATTTAATAAAGCATAGGATAAAACAACATAAATACAATTTAATAAAGCATACGTTAAAACAACATAAATACAATTAAATAAAGCATAGGATAAAACAATATAAATACAATTTAATAAAGCATAGGTTTAAACAACATAAATACAATTTAATAAAGCATAGGATAAAACAAATTAAATGCAATTTAATAAAGCATAGGATAAAACAACATAAATTCAATTTATTAAAGCATAGGATGAAACAAGATAAATACAATTTAATAAAGCATACGTTAAAACAACATAAATACAATTAGATAAAGCATAAGATAAAACAACATAAATACAATTTAATAAAGCATAGGTTAAAACAACATGAATACAATTTAATAAAGCATAGGATAAAGCAACATAAATACAATTTAATAAAGCATAGGTTAAAACAACATAAATACAATTTAATAAAGCATAGGATAAAACAACATAAATTCAATTTAATAAAGCATAGGATAAAACAACATAAATACAATTTAAAAAGGAAAAGGATAAAACAACATAAATAAAATTTAATAAAGCATAGGATAAAACAACATAAATAAAATTTAATAAAGCATAGGATAAAACAACATAAATACAATTTAATAAAGCATAGGATAAAACAACATAAATGAAATTTAATAAAGCATAGGATAAAACAACATAAATACAATTTAATAAAGCATAGGATAAAACAACATAAATAAAATTTAATAAAGCATAGGATAAAACAACATAAATACAATTTAATAAAGCATAGGATAAAACAACATAAATAAAATTTAATAAAGCATAGGTTAAAACAACATAAATACAATTTAATAAAGCATAGGATAAAACAACATAAATACAATTTAATAAAGCATAGGATAAAACAACATAAATAAAATTTAATAAAGCATAGGATAAAACAACATAAATACAATTTAATAAAGCATAGGATAAAACCACGTAAATACAATTTAATAAAGCACAGGATAAAACAACATAAATACAATTTAATAAAGCATAGGATAAAACAACATAAATACAATTTAATAAAGCATAGGATAAAACAACATAAATACAATTTAATAAAGCATACGTTAAAACAACATAAATACAATTAAATAAAGCATAGGATAAAACAACATAAATTTAATTTAATTAAGCATAGGATAAAACAACATAAATACAATTTAATAAAGCAAGGATAAAACAACATAAATAAAATTTAATAAAGCATAGGATAAAAGAACATAAATACAATTTAATAAAGCATAGGATAAAACAAATTAAATGCAATTTAATAAAGCATAGGATAAAACAACATAAATTCAATTTAATAAAGCATAGGATGAAACAAGATAAATACAATTTAATAAAGCATAGGATAAAACAAATTAAATGCAATTTAATAAAGCATAGGTTAAAACAACATAAATCCAATTTAATAAAGCATAGGATAAAACAACATAAATACAATTTAATAAAGCATAGGATAAAACAACATAAATACAATTTAATAAAGCATAGGATAAAACAACATAAATAATTTTTAATAAAGCATAGGATAAAACCACATAAATACAATTTAATAAAGCACAGGATAAAACAACATAAATACAATTTAATAAAGCATAGGATAAAACAACATAAATACAATTTAATAAAGCATAGGATAAAACAACATAAATACAATTTAATAAAGCATACGTTAAAACAACATAAATACAATTAAATAAAGCATAGGATAAAACAATATAAATACAATTTAATAAAGCATAGGTTAAAACAACATAAATACAATTTAATAAAGCATAGGATAAAACAATATAAATACAATTTAATAAAGCATAGGTTAAAACAACATAAATACAATTTAATAAAGCATAGGATAAAACAACATAAATTCAATTTAATAAAGCATAGGATAAAACAACATAAATACAATTTAATAAAGCATAGGATAAAACAACATAAATAATTTTTAATAAAGCATAGGATAAAACCACATAAATACAATTTAATAAAGCACAGGATAAAACAACATAAATACAATTTAATAAAGCATAGGTTAAAACAACATAAATACAATTTAATAAAGCATAGGATAAAACAACATAAATACAATTTAATAAATCATAGGATAAAACCACGTAAATACAATTTAATAAAGCACAGGATAAAACAACATAAATACAATTTAATAAAGCATAGGATAAAACAACATAAATACAATTTAATAAAGCATAGGATAAAACAACATAAATACAATTTAATAAAGCATACGTTAAAACAACATAAATACAATTAAATAAAGCATAGGCTAAAACAACATAAATTTAATTTAATTAAGCATAGGATAAAACAACATAAATACAATTTAATAAAGCATAGGATAAAACAACATAAATAAAATTTAATAAAGCATAGGATAAAACAACATAAATACAATTTAATAAAGCATAGGATAAAACAACATAAGTTCAATTTAATAAAGCATAGGTTAAAACAGCATAAATAAAATTTAATAAAGCATAGGTTAAAACAACATAAATACAATTTAATAAAGCATAGGATAAAACAACATAAATACAATTTATTAAAGCATAGGATAAAACAACAAATACTTTTTAATAAAGCATAGGATAAAACCACATAAATACAATTTAATAAAGCACAGGATAAAACAACATAAATACAATTTAATAAAGCATAGGATAAAACAACATAAATACAATTTAATAAAGCATAGGATAAAACAACATAAATACAATTTAATAAAGCATACGTTAAAACAACATAAATACAATTAAATAAAGCATAGGATAAAACAATATAAATACAATTTAATAAAGCATAGGTTTAAACAACATAAATACAATTTAATAAAGCATAGGATAAAACAAATTAAATGCAATTTAATAAAGCATAGGATAAAACAACATAAATTCAATTTAATAAAGCATAGGATGAAACAAGATAAATACAATTTAATAAAGCATACGTTAAAACAACATAAATACAATTAAATAAAGCATAAGATAAAACAACATAAATACAATTTAATAAAGCATAGGTTAAAACAACATAAATACAATTTAATAAAGCATAGGATAAAACAACATAAATACAATTTAGTAAAGCATAGGTTAAAACAACATAAATACAATTTAATAAAGCATAGGATAAAACAACATAAATTCAATTTAATAAAGCATAGGATAAAACAACATAAATACAATTTAAAAAGGAAAAGGATAAAACAACATAAATAAAATTTAATAAAGCATAGGATAAAACAACATAAATAAAATTTAATAAAGCATAGGATAAAACAACATAAATACAATTTAATAAAGCATAGGATAAAACAACATAAATGAAATTTAATAAAGCATAGGATAAAACAACATAAATACAATTTAATAAAGCATAGGATAAAACAACATAAATAAAATTTAATAAAGCATAGGATAAAACAACATAAATACAATTTAATAAAGCATAGGATAAAACAACATAAATAAAATTTAATAAAGCATAGGATAAAACAACATAAATACAATTTAATAAAGCATAGGATAAAACCACGTAAATACAATTTAATAAAGCACAGGATAAAACAACATAAATACAATTTAATAAAGCATAGGATAAAACAACATAAATACAATTTAATAAAGCATAGGATAAAACAACATAAATACAATTTAATAAAGCATACGTTAAAACAACATAAATACAATTAAATAAAGCATAGGATAAAACAACATAAATTTAATTTAATTAAGCATAGGATAAAACAACATAAATACAATTTAATAAAGCATAGGATAAAACAACATAAGTTCAATTTAATAAAGCATAGGTTAAAACAGCATAAATAAAATTTAATAAAGCATAGGTTAAAACAACATAAATACAATTTAATAAAGCATAGGATAAAACAACATAAATACAATTTAATAAAGCATAGGATAAAACAACAAATACTTTTTAATAAAGCATAGGATAAAACCACATAAATACAATTTAATAAAGCACAGGATAAAACAACATAAATACAATTTAATAAAGCATAGGATAAAACAACATAAATTCAATTTAATAAAGCATAGGATGAAACAAGATAAATACAATTTAATAAAGCATACGTTAAAACAACATAAATACAATTAAATAAAGCATAAGATAAAACAACATAAATACAATTTAATAAAGCATAGGTTAAAACAACATAAATACAATTTAATAAAGCATAGGATAAAACAACATAAATACAATTTAATAAAGCATAGGTTAAAACAACATAAATACAATTTAATAAATCATAGGATAAAACAACATAAATTCAATTTAATAAAGCATAGGATGAAACAACATAAATAAAATTTAATAAAGCATACGTTAAAACAACATAAATACAATTAAATAAAGCATAAGATAAAGCAACATAAATACAATTTAATAAAGCATAGGTTAAAACAACATAAATACAATTTAATAAAGCATAGGTTAAAACAACATAAATACAATTTAATAAAGCATAGGATAAAACAACATAAATACAATTTAATAAATCATAGGATAAAACCACGTAAATACAATTTAATAAAGCACAGGATAAAACAACATAAATACAATTTAATAAAGCATAGGATAAAACAACATAAATACAATTTAATAAAGCATAGGATAAAACAACATAAATACAATTTAATAAAGCATACGTTAAAACAACATAAATACAATTAAATAAAGCATAGGATAAAACAACATAAATTTAATTTAATTAAGCATAGGATAAAACAACATAAATACAATTTAATAAAGCATAGGATAAAACAACATAAATAAAATTTAATAAAGCATAGGATAAAACAACATAAATACAATTTAATAAAGCATAGGATAAAACAACATAAGTTCAATTTAATAAAGCATAGGTTAAAACAGCATAAATAAAATTTAATAAAGCATAGGTTAAAACAACATAAATACAATTTAATAAAGCATAGGATAAAACAACATAAATACAATTTAATAAAGCATAGGATAAAACAACAAATACTTTTTAATAAAGCATAGGATAAAACCACATAAATACAATTTAATAAAGCATAGGTTAAAACAACATAAATACAATTTAATAAAGCATAGGATAAAATAACATAAATACAATTTAATAAAGCATAGGCTAAAACTACATAAATACAATTTAATAAAGCATAGGATAAAACAAATTAAATACAATTTAATAAAGCATAGGATAAAACAACATAAATTCAATTTAATAAAGCATAGGATGAAACAAGATAAATACAATTTAATAAAGCATACGTTAAAACAACATAAATACAATTAAATAAAGCATAAGATAAAACAACATAAATACAATTTAATAAAGCATAGGTTAAAACAACATAAATACAATTTAATAAAGCATAGGATAAAACAACATAAATACAATTTAATAAAGCATAGGTTAAAACAACATAAATACAATTTAATAAAGCATAGGATAAAACAACATAAATTCAATTTAATAAAGCATAGGATGAAACAACATAAATAAAATTTAATAAAGCATACGTTAAAACAACATAAATACAATTAAATAAAGCATAAGATAAAGCAACATAAATACAATTTAATAAAGCATAGGTTAAAACAACATAAATACAATTTAATAAAGCATAGGTTAAAACAACATAAATACAATTTAATAAAGCATAGGATAAAACAACATAAATACAATTTAATAAATCATAGGATAAAACCACGTAAATACAATTTAATAAAGCACAGGATAAAACAACATAAATACAATTTAATAAAGCATAGGATAAAACAACATAAATACAATTTAATAAAGCATAGGATAAAACAACATAAATACAATTTAATAAAGCATACGTTAAAACAACATAAATACAATTAAATAAAGCATAGGTTAAAACAACATAAATACAATTTAATAAAGCATAGGATAAAACAACATAAATACAATTTATTAAAGCATAGGATAAAACAACAAATACTTTTTAATAAAGCATAGGATAAAACCACATAAATACAATTTAATAAAGCACAGGATAAAACAACATAAATACAATTTAATAAAGCATAGGATAAAACAACATAAATACAATTTAATAAAGCATAGGATAAAACAACATAAATACAATTTAATAAAGCATACGTTAAAACAACATAAATACAATTAAATAAAGCATAGGATAAAACAATATAAATACAATTTAATAAAGCATAGGTTTAAACAACATAAATACAATTTAATAAAGCATAGGATAAAACAAATTAAATGCAATTTAATAAAGCATAGGATAAAACAACATAAATTCAATTTATTAAAGCATAGGATGAAACAAGATAAATACAATTTAATAAAGCATACGTTAAAACAACATAAATACAATTAGATAAAGCATAAGATAAAACAACATAAATACAATTTAATAAAGCATAGGTTAAAACAACATGAATACAATTTAATAAAGCATAGGATAAAACAACATAAATACAATTTAATAAAGCATAGGTTAAAACAACATAAATACAATTTAATAAAGCATAGGATAAAACAACATAAATTCAATTTAATAAAGCATAGGATAAAACAACATAAATACAATTTAAAAAGGAAAAGGATAAAACAACATAAATAAAATTTAATAAAGCATAGGATAAAACAACATAAATAAAATTTAATAAAGCATAGGATAAAACAACATAAATACAATTTAATAAAGCATAGGATAAAACAACATAAATGAAATTTAATAAAGCATAGGATAAAACAACATAAATACAATTTAATAAAGCATAGGATAAAACAACATAAATAAAATTTAATAAAGCATAGGATAAAACAACATAAATACAATTTAATAAAGCATAGGATAAAACAACATAAATAAAATTTAATAAAGCATAGGTTAAAACAACATAAATACAATTTAATAAAGCATAGGATAAAACAACATAAATACAATTTAATAAAGCATAGGATAAAACAACATAAATAAAATTTAATAAAGCATAGGATAAAACAACATAAATACAATTTAATAAAGCATAGGATAAAACCACGTAAATACAATTTAATAAAGCACAGGATAAAACAACATAAATACAATTTAATAAAGCATAGGATAAAACAACATAAATACAATTTAATAAAGCATAGGATAAAACAACATAAATACAATTTAATAAAGCATACGTTAAAACAACATAAATACAATTAAATAAAGCATAGGATAAAACAACATAAATTTAATTTAATTAAGCATAGGATAAAACAACATAAATACAATTTAATAAAGCAAGGATAAAACAACATAAATAAAATTTAATAAAGCATAGGATAAAAGAACATAAATACAATTTAATAAAGCATAGGATAAAACAAATTAAATGCAATTTAATAAAGCATAGGATAAAACAACATAAATTCAATTTAATAAAGCATAGGATGAAACAAGATAAATACAATTTAATAAAGCATAGGATAAAACAAATTAAATGCAATTTAATAAAGCATAGGTTAAAACAACATAAATCCAATTTAATAAAGCATAGGATAAAACAACATAAATACAATTTAATAAAGCATAGGATAAAACAACATAAATACAATTTAATAAAGCATAGGATAAAACAACATAAATAATTTTTAATAAAGCATAGGATAAAACCACATAAATACAATTTAATAAAGCACAGGATAAAACAACATAAATACAATTTAATAAAGCATAGGATAAAACAACATAAATACAATTTAATAAAGCATAGGATAAAACAACATAAATACAATTTAATAAAGCATACGTTAAAACAACATAAATACAATTAAATAAAGCATAGGATAAAACAATATAAATACAATTTAATAAAGCATAGGTTAAAACAACATAAATACAATTTAATAAAGCATAGGATAAAACAATATAAATACAATTTAATAAAGCATAGGTTAAAACAACATAAATACAATTTAATAAAGCATAGGATAAAACAACATAAATTCAATTTAATAAAGCATAGGATAAAACAACATAAATACAATTTAATAAAGCATAGGATAAAACAACATAAATAATTTTTAATAAAGCATAGGATAAAACCACATAAATACAATTTAATAAAGCACAGGATAAAACAACATAAATACAATTTAATAAAGCATAGGTTAAAACAACATAAATACAATTTAATAAAGCATAGGATAAAACAACATAAATACAATTTAATAAATCATAGGATAAAACCACGTAAATACAATTTAATAAAGCACAGGATAAAACAACATAAATACAATTTAATAAAGCATAGGATAAAACAACATAAATACAATTTAATAAAGCATAGGATAAAACAACATAAATACAATTTAATAAAGCATACGTTAAAACAACATAAATACAATTAAATAAAGCATAGGCTAAAACAACATAAATTTAATTTAATTAAGCATAGGATAAAACAACATAAATACAATTTAATAAAGCATAGGATAAAACAACATAAATAAAATTTAATAAAGCATAGGATAAAACAACATAAATACAATTTAATAAAGCATAGGATAAAACAACATAAGTTCAATTTAATAAAGCATAGGTTAAAACAGCATAAATAAAATTTAATAAAGCATAGGTTAAAACAACATAAATACAATTTAATAAAGCATAGGATAAAACAACATAAATACAATTTATTAAAGCATAGGATAAAACAACAAATACTTTTTAATAAAGCATAGGATAAAACCACATAAATACAATTTAATAAAGCACAGGATAAAACAACATAAATACAATTTAATAAAGCATAGGATAAAACAACATAAATACAATTTAATAAAGCATAGGATAAAACAACATAAATACAATTTAATAAAGCATACGTTAAAACAACATAAATACAATTAAATAAAGCATAGGATAAAACAATATAAATACAATTTAATAAAGCATAGGTTTAAACAACATAAATACAATTTAATAAAGCATAGGATAAAACAAATTAAATGCAATTTAATAAAGCATAGGATAAAACAACATAAATTCAATTTAATAAAGCATAGGATGAAACAAGATAAATACAATTTAATAAAGCATACGTTAAAACAACATAAATACAATTAAATAAAGCATAAGATAAAACAACATAAATACAATTTAATAAAGCATAGGTTAAAACAACATAAATACAATTTAATAAAGCATAGGATAAAACAACATAAATACAATTTAGTAAAGCATAGGTTAAAACAACATAAATACAATTTAATAAAGCATAGGATAAAACAACATAAATTCAATTTAATAAAGCATAGGATAAAACAACATAAATACAATTTAAAAAGGAAAAGGATAAAACAACATAAATAAAATTTAATAAAGCATAGGATAAAACAACATAAATAAAATTTAATAAAGCATAGGATAAAACAACATAAATACAATTTAATAAAGCATAGGATAAAACAACATAAATGAAATTTAATAAAGCATAGGATAAAACAACATAAATACAATTTAATAAAGCATAGGATAAAACAACATAAATAAAATTTAATAAAGCATAGGATAAAACAACATAAATACAATTTAATAAAGCATAGGATAAAACAACATAAATAAAATTTAATAAAGCATAGGATAAAACAACATAAATACAATTTAATAAAGCATAGGATAAAACCACGTAAATACAATTTAATAAAGCACAGGATAAAACAACATAAATACAATTTAATAAAGCATAGGATAAAACAACATAAATACAATTTAATAAAGCATAGGATAAAACAACATAAATACAATTTAATAAAGCATACGTTAAAACAACATAAATACAATTAAATAAAGCATAGGATAAAACAACATAAATTTAATTTAATTAAGCATAGGATAAAACAACATAAATACAATTTAATAAAGCATAGGATAAAACAACATAAATAAAATTTAATAAAGCATAGGATAAAACAACATAAATACAATTTAATAAAGCATAGGATAAAACAACATAAGTTCAATTTAATAAAGCATAGGTTAAAACAGCATAAATAAAATTTAATAAAGCATAGGTTAAAACAACATAAATACAATTTAATAAAGCATAGGATAAAACAACATAAATACAATTTAATAAAGCATAGGATAAAACAACAAATACTTTTTAATAAAGCATAGGATAAAACCACATAAATACAATTTAATAAAGCACAGGATAAAACAACATAAATACAATTTAATAAAGCATAGGATAAAACAACATAAATACAATTTAATAAAGCATAGGATAAAACAACATAAATACAATTTAATAAAGCATACGTTAAAACAACATAAATACAATTAAATAAAGCATAGGATAAAACAATATAAATACAATTTAATAAAGCATAGGTTAAAACAACATAAATACAATTTAATAAAGCATAGGATAAAATAACATAAATACAATTTAATAAAGCATAGGCTAAAACTACATAAATACAATTTAATAAAGCATAGGATAAAACAAATTAAATACAATTTAATAAAGCATAGGATAAAACAACATAAATTCAATTTAATAAAGCATAGGATGAAACAAGATAAATACAATTTAATAAAGCATACGTTAAAACAACATAAATACAATTAAATAAAGCATAAGATAAAACAACATAAATACAATTTAATAAAGCATAGGTTAAAACAACATAAATACAATTTAATAAAGCATAGGATAAAACAACATAAATACAATTTAATAAAGCATAGGTTAAAACAACATAAATACAATTTAATAAATCATAGGATAAAACAACATAAATTCAATTTAATAAAGCATAGGATGAAACAACATAAATAAAATTTAATAAAGCATACGTTAAAACAACATAAATACAATTAAATAAAGCATAAGATAAAGCAACATAAATACAATTTAATAAAGCATAGGTTAAAACAACATAAATACAATTTAATAAAGCATAGGTTAAAACAACATAAATACAATTTAATAAAGCATAGGATAAAACAACATAAATACAATTTAATAAATCATAGGATAAAACCACGTAAATACAATTTAATAAAGCACAGGATAAAACAACATAAATACAATTTAATAAAGCATAGGATAAAACAACATAAATACAATTTAATAAAGCATAGGATAAAACAACATAAATACAATTTAATAAAGCATACGTTAAAACAACATAAATACAATTAAATAAAGCATAGGATAAAACAACATAAATTTAATTTAATTAAGCATAGGATAAAACAACATAAATACAATTTAATAAAGCATAGGATAAAACAACATAAATAAAATTTAATAAAGCATAGGATAAAACAACATAAATACAATTTAATAAAGCATAGGATAAAACAACATAAGTTCAATTTAATAAAGCATAGGTTAAAACAGCATAAATAAAATTTAATAAAGCATAGGTTAAAACAACATAAATACAATTTAATAAAGCATAGGATAAAACAACATAAATACAATTTATTAAAGCATAGGATAAAACAACAAATACTTTTTAATAAAGCATAGGATAAAACCACATAAATACAATTTAATAAAGCACAGGATAAAACAACATAAATACAATTTAATAAAGCATAGGATAAAACAACATAAATACAATTTAATAAAGCATAGGATAAAACAACATAAATACAATTTAATAAAGCATACGTTAAAACAACATAAATACAATTAAATAAAGCATAGGATAAAACAATATAAATACAATTTAATAAAGCATAGGTTTAAACAACATAAATACAATTTAATAAAGCATAGGATAAAACAATATAAATACAATTTAATAAAGCATAGGTTAAAACAACATAAATACAATTTAATAAAGCATAGGCTAAAACTACATAAATACAATTTAATAAAGCATAGGATAAAACAAATTAAATACAATTTAATAAAGCATAGGATAAAACAACATAAATTCAATTTAATAAAGCATAGGATGAAACAAGATAAATACAATTTAATAAAGCATACGTTAAAACAACATAAATACAATTAAATAAAGCATAAGATAAAACAACATAAATACAATTTAATAAAGCATAGGTTAAAACAACATAAATACAATTTAATAAAGCATAGGATAAAACAACATAAATACAATTTAATAAAGCATAGGTTAAAACAACATAAATACAATTTAATAAAGCATAGGATAAAACAACATAAATTCAATTTAATAAAGCATAGGATAAAACAACATAAATACAATTTAAAAAGGAAAAGGATAAAACAACATAAATAAAATTTAATAAAGCATAGGATAAAACAACATAAATGAAATTTAATAAAGCATAGGATAAAACAACATAAATACAATTTAATAAAGCATAGGATAAAACAACATAAATAAAATTTAATAAAGCATAGGATAAAACAACATAAATACAATTTAATAAAGCATAGGATAAAACAACATAAATAAAATTTAATAAAGCATAGGATAAAACAACATAAATACAATTTAATAAAGCATAGGATAAAACAACATAAATAAAATTTAATAAAGCATAGGATAAAACAACATAAGTACAATTTAATAAAGCATAGGATAAAACAACATAAATAAAATTTAATAAAGCATAGGATAAAACAACATAAATACAATTTAATAAAGCATAGGATAAAACAACATAAATACAATTTAATAAAGCATAGGTTAAAACAACATAAATACAATTTAATAAAGCATAGGTTAAAACAACATAAATACAATTTAATAAAGCATAGGATAAAACAACATAAATACAATTTAATAAAGCATAGGATAAAACCACGTAAATACAATTTAATAAAGCACAGGATAAAACAACATAAATACAATTTAATAAAGCACAGGATAAAACAACATAAATACAATTTAATAAAGCATAGGAAAAAACAACATAAATACAATTTAATAAAGCATAGGATAAAACAACATAAATACAATTTAATAAAGCATATGATAAAACAACATAAATACAATTTAATAAAGCATAGGATAAAACCACGTAAATACAATTTAATAAAGCACAGGATAAAACAACATAAATACAATTTAATAAAGCATAGGATAAAACAACATAAATACAATTTAATAAAGCATAGGATAAAACAACATAAATACAATTTAATAAAGCATAGGTTAAAACAACATAAATACAATTTAATAAAGCATAGGATAAAACAACATAAATACAATTTAATAAAGCATAGGATAAAACCACGTAAATACAATTTAATAAAGCATAGGAAAAAACAACATAAATACAATTTAATAAAGCATAGGATAAAACAACATAAATACAATTTAATAAAGCATAGGACAAAACAACATTAATACAATTTAATAAAGCATAGGTTAAAACAACATAAATCCAATTTAATAAAGCATAGGATAAAACAACATAAATACTATTTAATAAAGCATAGGATAAAACAACATAAATACAATTTAATAAAGCATAGGATAAAACAACATAAATACAATTTAATAAAGCATAGGATAAAACAACATAAATACAATTTAATAAAGCATAGGATAAAACAACATAAATACAATTTAATAAAGCATAGGAAAAAACAACATAAATACAATTTAATAAAGCATAGGATAAAACAACATAAATACAATTTAATAAAGCATAGGACAAAACAACATTAATACAATTTAATAAAGCATAGGTTAAAACAACATAAATCCAATTTAATAAAGCATAGGATAAAACAACATAAATACAATTTAATAAAGCATAGGATAAAACAACATAAATACAATTTAATAAAGCATACGTTAAAACAACATAAATACAATTAAATAAAGCATAGGATAAAACAAGATAAATTTAATTTAATTAAGCATAGGATAAAACAACATAAATACAATTTAATAAAGCATAGGATAAAACAACATAAATAAAATTTAATAAAGCATAGGATAAAACAACATAAATACAATTTAATAAAGCATAGGATAAAACAACATAAATACAATTTAATAAATCATAGGTTAAAACAGCATAAACACAATTTAATAAAGCATAGGATAAAACAACATAAATTCAATTTAATAAAGCATAGGTTAAAACAGCATAAATAAAATTTAATAAAGCATAGGTTAAAACAACATAAATACAATTTAATAAAGCATAGGATAAAACAACATAAATACAATTTAATAAAGCATAGGATAAAACAACATAAATACCTTTTAATAAAGCATAGGATAAAACCACATAAATACAATTTAATAAAGCACAGGATAAAACAACATAAATACAATTTAATAAAGCATAGGTTAAAACAACATAAATACAATTTAATAAAGCATAGGATAAAACAACATAAATACAATTTAATAAAGCATAGGATAAAACCACGTAAATACAATTTAATAAAGCACAGGATAAAACAACATAAATACAATTTAATAAAGCATAGGATAAAACAACATAAATACAATTTAATAAAGCATAGGATAAAACAACATAAATACAATTTAATAAAGCATACGTTAAAACAACATAAATACAATTAAATAAAGCATAGGATAAAACAATATAAATACAATTTAATAAAGCATAGGATAAAACAACATAAATACAATTTAATAAAGCATACGTTAAAACAACATAAATACAATTAAATAAAGCATAGGATAAAACAATATAAATACAATTTAATAAAGCATAGGGTAAAACAACATAAATACAATTTAATAAAGCATAGGATAAAACAATATAAATACAATTTAATAAAGCATAGGTTAAGACAACATAAATACAATTTAATAAAGCATAGGATAAAACAACATAAATTCAATTTAATAAAGCATAGGATAAAACAACATAAATACAATTTAAGAAAGCATAGGTTAAAACAACATAAATACAATTTAATAAAGCATAGGATAAAATAACATAAATACAATTTAATAAAGCATAGGCTAAAACTACATAAATACAATTTAATAAATCATAGGATAATACAAATTAAATACAATTTAATATGCATAGGATAAAACAACATAAATACAATTTAATAAAGCATAGGATAAAACAACATAAATACAATGTAATAAAGCATAGGATAAAACAACATAAATACAATTTAATAAAGCATAGGATAAAACAACATAAATACAATTTAATAAAGCATAGGTTAAAACAACATAAATACAATTTAATAAAGCATAGGTTAAAACAACATAAATAGAATTTAATAAAGCATAGGATGAAACAACATAAATAAAATTTAATAAAGCATACGTTAAAACAACATAAATACAATTAAATAAAGCATAAGATAAAGCAACATAAATACAATTTAATAAAGCATAGGTTAAAACAACATAAATACAATTTAATAAAGCATAGGATAAAACAACATAAATTCAATTTAATAAAGCATAGGATGAAACAACATAAATAAAATTTAATAAAGCATACGTTAAAACAACATAAATACAATTAAATAAAGCATAAGATAAAGCAACATAAATACAATTTAATAAAGCATAGGTTAAAACAACATAAATACAATTTAATAAAGCATAGGTTAAAACAACATAAATACAATTTAATAAAGCATAGGATAAAACAACATAAATACAATTTAATAAAGCATAGGATAAAACCACGTAAATACAATTTAATAAAGCACAGGATAAAACAACATAAATACAATTTAATAAAGCATAGGATAAAACAACATAAATACAATTTAATAAAGCATAGGTTAAAACAACATAAATACAATTTAATAAAGCATAGGATAAAACAACATAAACACAATTTAATAAAGCATAGGTTAAAACAACATAAATACAAATTAATAAATCATACAATAAAACAACATAAATACAATTTAATAAAGCATAGGACAAAACAACATAAATACAATTTAATAAAGCATAGGATAAAACAACATAAATACAATTTAATAAAGCATAGGTTAAAACAACATAAATACAATTTAATAAAGCCTACAATAAAACAACATAAATTCAATTTAATAAAGCATAGGAAAAAACAATATAAATACAATTTAATAAAGCCTACAATAAAACAACATAAATACAATTTAATAAAGCATAGGAAAAAACAACATAAATACAATTTAATAAAGCATAGGATAAAACAACATAAATACAATTTAATAAAGCATAGGATAAAACAAAATAAATACAATTTAATAAAGCATAGGAAAAAACAACATAAATACAATTTAATAAAGCATAGGATAAAACAACATAAATACAATTTAATAAAGCATAGGACAAAACAACATTAATACAATTTAATAAAGCATAGGTTAAAACAACATAAATCCAATTTAATAAAGCATAGGATAAAACAACATAAATACAATTTAATAAAGCATAGGATAAAACAACATAAATACAATTTAATAAAGCATAGGATAAAACAACATAAATACAATTTAATAAAGCATAGGATAAAACAACATAAATACAATTTAATAAAGCATAGGATAAAACAAGATAAATTTAATTTAATTAAGCATAGGATAAAACAACATAAATACAATTTAATAAAGCATACGTTAAAAAAAACATAAATACAATTAAATAAAGCATAGGATAAAACAAGATAAATTTAATTTAATTAAGCATAGGATAAAACAACATAAATACAATTTAATAAAGCATAGGATAAAACAACATAAATTCAATTTAATAAAGCATAGGTTAAAACAGCATAAATAAAATTTAATAAAGCATACGTTAAAACAACATAAATACAATTAAATAAAGCATAGGATAAAACAATATAAATACAATTTAATAAAGCATAGGTTAAAACAACATAAATACAATTTAATAAAGCATAGGACAAAACAAAATAAATACAATTTAATAAAGCATAGGTTAAAACAACATAAATACAATTTAATAAAGCATAGGATAAAACAACATAAATTCAATTTAATAAAGCATAGGATAAAACAACATAAATACAATTTAAGAAAGCATAGGTTAAAACAACATAAATACAATTTAATAAAGCATAGGATAAAATAACATAAATACAATTTAATAAAGCATAGGCTAAAACTACATAAATAAAATTTAATAAAGCATAGGATAAAACAAATTAAATACAATTTAATAAAGCATAGGATAAAACAACATAAATTCAATTTAATAAAGCATAGGATAAAACAACATAAATACAATTTAATAAAGCATACAATAAAACAACATAAATACAATTTAATAAAGCATAGGATAAAACAACATAAATACAATTTAATAAAGCATACAATAAAACAACATAAATACAATTTAATAAAGCATAAGATAAAACAACATAACTACAATTTAATAAAGCACAGGTTAAAACAACATAAATACAATTTAATAAAGCATAGGTTAAAACAACATAAATACAATTTAATAAAGCATAGGATAAAACAACATAAATACAATTTAATAAAGCATACAATAAAACAACATAAATACAATTTAATAAAGCATAGGATAAAACAACATAAATACAATTTAATAAAGCATACAATAAAACAACATAAATACAATTTAATAAAGCATAGGAAAAAACAACATAAATACAATTTAATAAAGCATAGGATAAAACAACATAAATACAATTTAATAAAGCATAGGATAAAACAACATAAATACAATTTAATAAAGCATAGGATAAAACCACGTAAATACAATTTAATAAAGCACAGGATAAAACAACATAAATTCAATTTAATAAAGCATGGGATAAAACAACATAAATACAATTTAATAAAGCATAGGATAAAACAACATAAATACAATTTAATAAAGCATAGTTTAAAACAACATAAATACAATTAAATAAAGCATAGGATAAAACAGGATAAATTTAATTTAATTAAGCATAGGATAAAACAACATAAATACAATTTAATAAAGCATAGGATAAAACAACATAAATAAAATTTAATAAAGCATAGGTTAAAACAACATAAATAGAATTTAATAAAGCATAGGATGAAACAACATAAATAAAATTTAATAAAGCATACGTTAAAACAACATAAATACAATTAAATAAAGCATAAGATAAAGCAACATAAATACAATTTAATAAAGCATAGGTTAAAACAACATAAATACAATTTAATAAAGCATAGGATAAAACAACATAAATTCAATTTAATAAAGCATAGGATGAAACAACATAAATAAAATTTAATAAAGCATACGTTAAAACAACATAAATACAATTAAATAAAGCATAAGATAAAGCAACATAAATACAATTTAATAAAGCATAGGTTAAAACAACATAAATACAATTTAATAAAGCATAGGTTAAAACAACATAAATACAATTTAATAAAGCATAGGATAAAACAACATAAATACAATTTAATAAAGCATAGGATAAAACCACGTAAATACAATTTAATAAAGCACAGGATAAAACAACATAAATACAATTTAATAAAGCATAGGATAAAACAACATAAATACAATTTAATAAAGCATAGGTTAAAACAACATAAATACAATTTAATAAAGCATAGGATAAAACAACATAAACACAATTTAATAAAGCATAGGTTAAAACAACATAAATACAAATTAATAAATCATACAATAAAACAACATAAATACAATTTAATAAAGCATAGGACAAAACAACATAAATACAATTTAATAAAGCATAGGATAAAACAACATAAATACAATTTAATAAAGCATAGGTTAAAACAACATAAATACAATTTAATAAAGCCTACAATAAAACAACATAAATTCAATTTAATAAAGCATAGGAAAAAACAATATAAATACAATTTAATAAAGCCTACAATAAAACAACATAAATACAATTTAATAAAGCATAGGAAAAAACAACATAAATACAATTTAATAAAGCATAGGATAAAACAACATAAATACAATTTAATAAAGCATAGGATAAAACAAAATAAATACAATTTAATAAAGCATAGGAAAAAACAACATAAATACAATTTAATAAAGCATAGGATAAAACAACATAAATACAATTTAATAAAGCATAGGACAAAACAACATTAATACAATTTAATAAAGCATAGGTTAAAACAACATAAATCCAATTTAATAAAGCATAGGATAAAACAACATAAATACAATTTAATAAAGCATAGGATAAAACAACATAAATACAATTTAATAAAGCATAGGATAAAACAACATAAATACAATTTAATAAAGCATAGGATAAAACAACATAAATACAATTTAATAAAGCATAGGATAAAACAAGATAAATTTAATTTAATTAAGCATAGGATAAAACAACATAAATACAATTTAATAAAGCATACGTTAAAAAAAACATAAATACAATTAAATAAAGCATAGGATAAAACAAGATAAATTTAATTTAATTAAGCATAGGATAAAACAACATAAATACAATTTAATAAAGCATAGGATAAAACAACATAAATTCAATTTAATAAAGCATAGGTTAAAACAGCATAAATAAAATTTAATAAAGCATACGTTAAAACAACATAAATACAATTAAATAAAGCATAGGATAAAACAATATAAATACAATTTAATAAAGCATAGGTTAAAACAACATAAATACAATTTAATAAAGCATAGGACAAAACAAAATAAATACAATTTAATAAAGCATAGGTTAAAACAACATAAATACAATTTAATAAAGCATAGGATAAAACAACATAAATTCAATTTAATAAAGCATAGGATAAAACAACATAAATACAATTTAAGAAAGCATAGGTTAAAACAACATAAATACAATTTAATAAAGCATAGGATAAAATAACATAAATACAATTTAATAAAGCATAGGCTAAAACTACATAAATAAAATTTAATAAAGCATAGGATAAAACAAATTAAATACAATTTAATAAAGCATAGGATAAAACAACATAAATTCAATTTAATAAAGCATAGGATAAAACAACATAAATACAATTTAATAAAGCATACAATAAAACAACATAAATACAATTTAATAAAGCATAGGATAAAACAACATAAATACAATTTAATAAAGCATACAATAAAACAACATAAATACAATTTAATAAAGCATAAGATAAAACAACATAACTACAATTTAATAAAGCACAGGTTAAAACAACATAAATACAATTTAATAAAGCATAGGTTAAAACAACATAAATACAATTTAATAAAGCATAGGATAAAACAACATAAATACAATTTAATAAAGCATACAATAAAACAACATAAATACAATTTAATAAAGCATAGGATAAAACAACATAAATACAATTTAATAAAGCATACAATAAAACAACATAAATACAATTTAATAAAGCATAGGAAAAAACAACATAAATACAATTTAATAAAGCATAGGATAAAACAACATAAATACAATTTAATAAAGCATAGGATAAAACAACATAAATACAATTTAATAAAGCATAGGATAAAACCACGTAAATACAATTTAATAAAGCACAGGATAAAACAACATAAATTCAATTTAATAAAGCATGGGATAAAACAACATAAATACAATTTAATAAAGCATAGGATAAAACAACATAAATACAATTTAATAAAGCATAGTTTAAAACAACATAAATACAATTAAATAAAGCATAGGATAAAACAGGATAAATTTAATTTAATTAAGCATAGGATAAAACAACATAAATACAATTTAATAAAGCATAGGATAAAACAACATAAATAAAATTTAATAAAGCATAGGATAAAACAACATAAATACAATTTAATAAAGCATAGGATAAAACAACATAAATACAATTTAATAAATCATAGGTTAAAACAACATAAATTCAATTTAATAAAGCATAGGTTAAAACAGCATGAATACAATTTAATAAAGCATAGGTTAAAACAACATAAATACAATTTAATAAAGCATAGGATAAAACAACATAAATAAAATTTAATAAAGCATAGGATAAAACAACATAAATACAATTTAATAAAGCATAGGATAAAACAACATAAATACAATTTAATAAAGCATACGTTAAAACAACATAAATACAATTAAATAAAGCATAGGATAAAACAATATAAATACAATTTAATAAAGCATAGGATAAAATAACATAAATACAATTTAATAAAGCATAGGCTAAAACTACATAAATACAATTTAATAAAGCATAGGATAATACAAATTAAATACAATTTAATAAAACATAGGATAAAACAACATAAATTCAATTTAATAAAGCATAGGATAAAACAACATAAATACAATTTAATAAAGCATAGGATAAAACAACATAAATACAATTTAATAAAGCATAGGATAAAACAACATAAATACAATGTAATAAAGCATAGGATAAAACAACATAAATACAATTTAATAAAGCATAGGATAAAACAACATAAATACAATTTAATAAAGCATAGGTTAAAACAACATAAATACAATTTATTAAAGCATAGGTTAAAACAACATAAATACAATTTAATAAAGCATAGGATGAAACAACATAAATAAAATTTAATAAAGCATACGTTAAAACAACATAAATACAATTAAATAAAGCATAAGATAAAGCAACATAAATACAATTTAATAAAGCATAGGATAAAACAACATAAATACAATTTAATAAAGCATAGGATAAAACAACATAAATTCAATTTAATAAAGCATAGGATGAAACAACATAAATAAAATTTAATAAAGCATACGTTAAAACAACATAAATACAATTAAATAAAGCATAGGATAAAACAACATAAATACAATTTAATAAAGCATAGGATAAAACAACATAAATACAATTTAATAAAGCATAGGATAAAACAACATAAATACAATTTAATAAAGCATAGGATAAAACAACATAAATACAATTTAATAAAGCATAGGAAAAAACAACATAAATACAATTTAATAAAGCATAGGATAAAACAACATAAATACAATTTAATAAAGCATAGGACAAAACAACATTAATACAATTTAATAAAGCATAGGTTAAAACAACATAAATCCAATTTAATAAAGCATAGGATAAAACAACATAAATACAATTTAATAAAGCATAGGATAAAACAACATAAATACAATTTAATAAAGCATACGTTAAAACAACATAAATACAATTAAATAAAGCATAGGATAAAACAAGATAAATTTAATTTAATTAAGCATAGGATAAAACAACATAAATACAATTTAATAAAGCATAGGATAAAACAACATAAATAAAATTTAATAAAGCATAGGATAAAACAACATAAATACAATTTAATAAAGCATAGGATAAAACAACATAAATACAATTTAATAAATCATAGGTTAAAACAGCATAAACACAATTTAATAAAGCATAGGATAAAACAACATAAATTCAATTTAATAAAGCATAGGTTAAAACAGCATAAATAAAATTTAATAAAGCATAGGTTAAAACAACATAAATACAATTTAATAAAGCATAGGATAAAACAACATAAATACAATTTAATAAAGCATAGGATAAAACAACATAAATACCTTTTAATAAAGCATAGGATAAAACCACATAAATACAATTTAATAAAGCACAGGATAAAACAACATAAATACAATTTAATAAAGCATAGGTTAAAACAACATAAATACAATTTAATAAAGCATAGGATAAAACAACATAAATACAATTTAATAAAGCATAGGATAAAACCACGTAAATACAATTTAATAAAGCACAGGATAAAACAACATAAATACAATTTAATAAAGCATAGGATAAAACAACATAAATACAATTTAATAAAGCATAGGATAAAACAACATAAATACAATTTAATAAAGCATACGTTAAAACAACATAAATACAATTAAATAAAGCATAGGATAAAACAATATAAATACAATTTAATAAAGCATAGGATAAAACAACATAAATACAATTTAATAAAGCATACGTTAAAACAACATAAATACAATTAAATAAAGCATAGGATAAAACAATATAAATACAATTTAATAAAGCATAGGGTAAAACAACATAAATACAATTTAATAAAGCATAGGATAAAACAATATAAATACAATTTAATAAAGCATAGGTTAAAACAACATAAATACAATTTAATAAAGCATAGGATAAAACAACATAAATTCAATTTAATAAAGCATAGGATAAAACAACATAAATACAATTTAAGAAAGCATAGGTTAAAACAACATAAATACAATTTAATAAAGCATAGGATAAAATAACATAAATACAATTTAATAAAGCATAGGCTAAAACTACATAAATACAATTTAATAAATCATAGGATAATACAAATTAAATACAATTTAATATGCATAGGATAAAACAACATAAATACAATTTAATAAAGCATAGGTTAAAACAACATAAATACAATTTAATAAAGCATAGGATAAAACAACATAAATACAATTTAATAAAGCATAGGATAAAACCACGTAAATACAATTTAATAAAGCACAGGATAAAACAACATAAATACAATTTAATAAAGCATAGGATAAAACAACATAAATACAATTTAATAAAGCATAGGATAAAACAACATAAATACAATTTAATAAAGCATACGTTAAAACAACATAAATACAATTAAATAAAGCATAGGATAAAACAATATAAATACAATTTAATAAAGCATAGGATAAAACAACATAAATACAATTTAATAAAGCATACGTTAAAACAACATAAATACAATTAAATAAAGCATAGGATAAAACAATATAAATACAATTTAATAAAGCATAGGGTAAAACAACATAAATACAATTTAATAAAGCATAGGATAAAACAATATAAATACAATTTAATAAAGCATAGGTTAAAACAACATAAATACAATTTAATAAAGCATAGGATAAAACAACATAAATTCAATTTAATAAAGCATAGGATAAAACAACATAAATACAATTTAAGAAAGCATAGGTTAAAACAACATAAATACAATTTAATAAAGCATAGGATAAAATAACATAAATACAATTTAATAAAGCATAGGCTAAAACTACATAAATACAATTTAATAAATCATAGGATAATACAAATTAAATACAATTTAATATGCATAGGATAAAACAACATAAATACAATTTAATAAAGCATAGGATAAAACAACATAAATACAATGTAATAAAGCATAGGATAAAACAACATAAATACAATTTAATAAAGCATAGGATAAAACAACATAAATACAATTTAATAAAGCATAGGTTAAAACAACATAAATACAATTTAATAAAGCATAGGTTAAAACAACATAAATAGAATTTAATAAAGCATAGGATGAAACAACATAAATAAAATTTAATAAAGCATACGTTAAAACAACATAAATACAATTAAATAAAGCATAAGATAAAGCAACATAAATACAATTTAATAAAGCATAGGTTAAAACAACATAAATACAATTTAATAAAGCATAGGATAAAACAACATAAATTCAATTTAATAAAGCATAGGATGAAACAACATAAATAAAATTTAATAAAGCATACGTTAAAACAACATAAATACAATTAAATAAAGCATAAGATAAAGCAACATAAATACAATTTAATAAAGCATAGGTTAAAACAACATAAATACAATTTAATAAAGCATAGGTTAAAACAACATAAATACAATTTAATAAAGCATAGGATAAAACAACATAAATACAATTTAATAAAGCATAGGATAAAACCACGTAAATACAATTTAATAAAGCACAGGATAAAACAACATAAATACAATTTAATAAAGCATAGGATAAAACAACATAAATACAATTTAATAAAGCATAGGTTAAAACAACATAAATACAATTTAATAAAGCATAGGATAAAACAACATAAACACAATTTAATAAAGCATAGGTTAAAACAACATAAATACAAATTAATAAATCATACAATAAAACAACATAAATACAATTTAATAAAGCATAGGACAAAACAACATAAATACAATTTAATAAAGCATAGGATAAAACAACATAAATACAATTTAATAAAGCATAGGTTAAAACAACATAAATACAATTTAATAAAGCCTACAATAAAACAACATAAATTCAATTTAATAAAGCATAGGAAAAAACAATATAAATACAATTTAATAAAGCCTACAATAAAACAACATAAATACAATTTAATAAAGCATAGGAAAAAACAACATAAATACAATTTAATAAAGCATAGGATAAAACAACATAAATACAATTTAATAAAGCATAGGATAAAACAAAATAAATACAATTTAATAAAGCATAGGAAAAAACAACATAAATACAATTTAATTAAGCATAGGATAAAACAACATAAATACAATTTAATAAAGCATAGGACAAAACAACATTAATACAATTTAATAAAGCATAGGTTAAAACAACATAAATCCAATTTAATAAAGCATAGGATAAAACAACATAAATACAATTTAATAAAGCATAGGATAAAACAACATAAATACAATTTAATAAAGCATAGGATAAAACAACATAAATACAATTTAATAAAGCATAGGATAAAACAACATAAATACAATTTAATAAAGCATAGGATAAAACAAGATAAATTTAATTTAATTAAGCATAGGATAAAACAACATAAATACAATTTAATAAAGCATACGTTAAAAAAAACATAAATACAATTAAATAAAGCATAGGATAAAACAAGATAAATTTAATTTAATTAAGCATAGGATAAAACAACATAAATACAATTTAATAAAGCATAGGATAAAACAACATAAATTCAATTTAATAAAGCATAGGTTAAAACAGCATAAATAAAATTTAATAAAGCATACGTTAAAACAACATAAATACAATTAAATAAAGCATAGGATAAAACAATATAAATACAATTTAATAAAGCATAGGTTAAAACAACATAAATACAATTTAATAAAGCATAGGACAAAACAAAATAAATACAATTTAATAAAGCATAGGTTAAAACAACATAAATACAATTTAATAAAGCATAGGATAAAACAACATAAATTCAATTTAATAAAGCATAGGATAAAACAACATAAATACAATTTAAGAAAGCATAGGTTAAAACAACATAAATACAATTTAATAAAGCATAGGATAAAATAACATAAATACAATTTAATAAAGCATAGGCTAAAACTACATAAATAAAATTTAATAAAGCATAGGATAAAACAAATTAAATACAATTTAATAAAGCATAGGATAAAACAACATAAATTCAATTTAATAAAGCATAGGATGAAACAACATAAATACAATTTAATAAAGCATACGTTAAAACAACATAAATACAATTAAATAAAGCATAAGATAAAACAACATAACTACAATTTAATAAAGCACAGGTTAAAACAACATAAATACAATTTAATAAAGCATAGGTTAAAACAACATAAATACAATTTAATAAAGCATAGGATAAAACAACATAAATACAATTTAATAAAGCATACAATAAAACAACATAAATACAATTTAATAAAGCATAGGATAAAACAACATAAATACAATTTAATAAAGCATACAATAAAACAACATAAATACAATTTAATAAAGCATAGGAAAAAACAACATAAATACAATTTAATAAAGCATAGGATAAAACAACATAAATACAATTTAATAAAGCATAGGACAAAACAACATTAATACAATTTAATAAAGCATAGGTTAAAACAACATAAATCCAATTTAATAAAGCATAGGATAAAACAACATAAATACAATTTAATAAAGCATAGGATAAAACAACATAAATACAATTTAATAAAGCATAGGATAAAACAACATAAATACAATTTAATAAAGCATAGGATAAAACAACATAAATACAATTTAATAAAGCATAGGATAAAACCACGTAAATACAATTTAATAAAGCACAGGATAAAACAACATAAATTCAATTTAATAAAGCATGGGATAAAACAACATAAATACAATTTAATAAAGCATAGGATAAAACAACATAAATACAATTTAATAAAGCATAGTTTAAAACAACATAAATACAATTAAATAAAGCATAGGATAAAACAGGATAAATTTAATTTAATTAAGCATAGGATAAAACAACATAAATACAATTTAATAAAGCATAGGATAAAACAACATAAATAAAATTTAATAAAGCATAGGATAAAACAACATAAATACAATTTAATAAAGCATAGGATAAAACAACATAAATACAATTTAATAAATCATAGGTTAAAACAACATAAATTCAATTTAATAAAGCATAGGTTAAAACAGCATGAATACAATTTAATAAAGCATAGGTTAAAACAACATAAATACAATTTAATAAAGCATAGGATAAAACAACATAAATAAAATTTAATAAAGCATAGGATAAAACAACATAAATACAATTTAATAAAGCATAGGATAAAACAACATAAATACAATTTAATAAAGCATACGTTAAAACAACATAAATACAATTAAATAAAGCATAGGATAAAACAATATAAATACAATTTAATAAAGCATAGGATAAAATAACATAAATACAATTTAATAAAGCATAGGCTAAAACTACATAAATACAATTTAATAAAGCATAGGATAATACAAATTAAATACAATTTAATAAAGCATAGGATAAAACAACATAAATTCAATTTAATAAAGCATAGGATAAAACAACATAAATACAATTTAATAAAGCATAGGATAAAACAACATAAATACAATGTAATAAAGCATAGGATAAAACAACATAAATACAATTTAATAAAGCATAGGATAAAACAACATAAATACAATTTAATAAAGCATAGGTTAAAACAACATAAATACAATTTATTAAAGCATAGGTTAAAACAACATAAATACAATTTAATAAAGCATAGGATGAAACAACATAAATAAAATTTAATAAAGCATACGTTAAAACAACATAAATACAATTAAATAAAGCATAAGATAAAGCAACATAAATACAATTTAATAAAGCATAGGATAAAACAACATAAATACAATTTAATAAAGCATAGGATAAAACAACATAAATTCAATTTAATAAAGCATAGGATGAAACAACATAAATAAAATTTAATAAAGCATACGTTAAAACAACATAAATACAATTAAATAAAGCATAAGATAAAGCAACATAAATACAATTTAATAAAGCATAGGTTAAAACAACATAAATACAATTTAATAAAGCATAGGTTAAAACAACATAAATACAATTTAATAAAGCATAGGATAAAACAACATAAATACAATTTAATAAAGCATAGGATAAAACCACGTAAATACAATTTAATAAAGCACAGGATAAAACAACATAAATACAATTTAATAAAGCATAGGATAAAACAACATAAATACAATTTAATAAAGCATAGGTTAAAACAACATAAATACAATTTAATAAAGCATAGGATAAAACTACATAAACACAATTTAATAAAGCATAGGTTAAAACAACATAAATACAAATTAATAAATCATACAATAAAACAACATAAATACAATTTAATAAAGCATAGGACAAAACAACATAAATACAATTTAATAAAGCATAGGATAAAACAACATAAATACAATTTAATAAAGCATAGGTTAAAACAACATAAATACAATTTAATAAAGCCTACAATAAAACAACATAAATTCAATTTAATAAAGCATAGGAAAAAACAATATAAATACAATTTAATAAAGCCTACAATAAAACAACATAAATACAATTTTATTAATCATAGGAAAAAACAACATAAATACAATTTAATAAAGCATAGGATAAAACAACATAAATACAATTTAATAAAGCATAGGATAAAACAACATAAATACAATTTAATAAAGCATAGGAAAAAACAACATAAATACAATTTAATAAAGCATAGGATAAAACAACATAAATACAATTTAATAAAGCATAGGACAAAACAACATTAATACAATTTAATAAAGCATAGGTTAAAACAACATAAATCCAATTTAATAAAGCATAGGATAAAACAACATAAATACAATTTAATAAAGCATAGGATAAAACAACATAAATACAATTTAATAAAGCATAGGATAAAACAACATAAATACAATTTAATAAAGCATAGGATAAAACAAGATAAATTTAATTTAATTAAGCATAGGATAAAACAACATAAATACAATTTAATAAAGCATACGTTAAAAAAAACATAAATACAATTAAATAAAGCATAGGATAAAACAAGATAAATTTAATTTAATTAAGCATAGGATAAAACAACATAAATACAATTTAATAAAGCATAGGATAAAACAACATAAATAAAATTTAATAAAGCATAGGATAAAACAACATAAATACAATTTAATAAAGCATAGGATAAAACAACATAAATACAATTTAATAAATCATAGGTTAAAACAGCATAAACACAATTTAATAAAGCATAGGATAAAACAACATAAATTCAATTTAATAAAGCATAGGTTAAAACAGCATAAATAAAATTTAATAAAGCATACGTTAAAACAACATAAATACAATTTAATAAAGCATAGGATAAAACAACATAAATACAATTTAATAAAGCATAGGATAAAACAACATTAATACCTTTTAATAAAGCATAGGATAAAACCACATAAATACAATTTAATAAAGCACAGGATAAAACAACATAAATACAATTTAATAAAGCATAGGATAAAACAACATAAATACAATTTAATAAAGCATAGGATAAAACAACATAAATACAATTTAATAAAGCATACGTTAAAACAACATAAATACAATTAAATAAAGCATAGGATAAAACAATATAAATACAATTTAATAAAGCATAGGTTAAAACAACATAAATACAATTTAATAAAGCATAGGATAAAACAATATAAATACAATTTAATAAAGCATAGGTTAAAACAACATAAATACAATTTAATAAAGCATAGGATAAAACAACATAAATTCAATTTAATAAAGCATAGGATAAAACAACATAAATACAATTTAAGAAAGCATAGGTTAAAACAACATAAATACAATTTAATAAAGCATAGGATAAAATAACATAAATACAATTTAATAAAGCATAGGCTAAAACTACATAAATAAAATTTAATAAAGCATAGGATAAAACAAATTAAATACAATTTAATAAAGCATAGGATAAAACAACATAAATTCAATTTAATAAAGCATAGGATGAAACAACATAAATACAATTTAATAAAGCATACGTTAAAACAACATAAATACAATTAAATAAAGCATAGGATAAAACAATATAAATACAATTTAATAAAGCATAGGATAAAATAACATAAATACAATTTAATAAAGCATAGGCTAAAACTACATAAATACAATTTAATAAAGCATAGGATAATACAAATTAAATACAATTTAATAAAGCATAGGATAAAACAACATAAATTCAATTTAATAAAGCATAGGATAAAACAACATAAATACAATTTAATAAAGCATAGGATAAAACAACATAAATACAATTTAATAAAGCATAGGATAAAACAACATAAATACAATGTAATAAAGCATAGGATAAAACAACATAAATACAATTTAATAAAGCATAGGATAAAACAACATAAATACAATTTAATAAAGCATAGGTTAAAACAACATAAATACAATTTATTAAAGCATAGGTTAAAACAACATAAATACAATTTAATAAAGCATAGGATGAAACAACATAAATTCAATTTAATAAAGCATAGGATGAAACAACATAAATAAAATTTAATAAAGCATACGTTAAAACAACATAAATACAATTAAATAAAGCATAAGATAAAGCAACATAAATACAATTTAATAAAGCATAGGTTAAAACAACATAAATACAATTTAATAAAGCATAGGTTAAAACAACATAAATACAATTTAATAAAGCATAGGATAAAACAACATAAATACAATTTAATAAAGCATAGGATAAAACAACATAAATACAATTTAATAAAGCATACGTTAAAACAACATAAATACAATTAAATAAAGCATAGGATAAAACAATATAAATACAATTTAATAAAGCATAGGTTAAAACAACATAAATACAATTTAATAAAGCATAGGATAAAACAATATAAATACAATTTAATAAAGCATAGGTTAAAACAACATAAATACAATTTAATAAATCATAGGTTAAAACAACATAAATACAAATTAATAAATCATAGGTTAAAACAACATAAATACAATTTATTAAAGCATAGGTTAAAACAACATAAATACAATTTAATAAAGCATAGGATGAAACAACATAAATAAAATTTAATAAAGCATACGTTAAAACAACATAAATACAATTAAATAAAGCATAAGATAAAGCAACATAAATACAATTTAATAAAGCATAGGATGAAACAACATAAATAAAATTTAATAAAGCATACGTTAAAACAACATAAATACAATTAAATAAAGCATAAGATAAAGCAACATAAATACAATTTAATAAAGCATAGGTTAAAACAACATAAATACAATTTAATAAAGCATAGGATAAAACAACATAAATTCAATTTAATAAAGCATAGGATGAAACAACATAAATAAAATTTAATAAAGCATACGTTAAAACAACATAAATACAATTAAATAAAGCATAAGATAAAGCAACATAAATACAATTTAATAAAGCATAGGTTAAAACAACATAAATACAATTTAATAAAGCATAGGTTAAAACAACATAAATACAATTTAATAAAGCATAGGATAAAACAACATAAATACAATTTAATAAAGCATAGGATAAAACCACGTAAATACAATTTAATAAAGCACAGGATAAAACAACATAAATACAATTTAATAAAGCATAGGATAAAACAACATAAATACAATTTAATAAAGCATAGGTTAAAACAACATAAATACAATTTAATAAAGCATAGGATAAAACAACATAAACACAATTTAATAAATCATAGGTTAAAACAACATAAATACAAATTAATAAATCATACAATAAAACAACATAAATACAATTTAATAAAGCATAGGACAAAACAACATAAATACAATTTAATAAAGCATAGGATAAAACAACATAAATACAATTTAATAAAGCATAGGTTAAAACAACATAAATACAATTTAATAAAGCCTACAATAAAACAACATAAATTCAATTTAATAAAGCATAGGAAAAAACAATATAAATACAATTTAATAAAGCCTACAATAAAACAACATAAATACAATTTAATAAAGCATAGGAAAAAACAACATAAATACAATTTAATAAAGCATAGGATAAAACAACATAAATACAATTTAATAAAGCATAGGATAAAACAACATAAATACAATTTAATAAAGCATAGGAAAAAACAACATAAATACAATTTAATAAAGCATAGGATAAAACAACATAAATACAATTTAATAAAGCATAGGACAAAACAACATTAATACAATTTAATAAAGCATAGGTTAAAACAACATAAATCCAATTTAATAAAGCATAGGATAAAACAACATAAATACAATTTAATAAAGCATAGGATAAAACAACATAAATACAATTTAATAAAGCATAGGATAAAACAACATAAATACAATTTAATAAAGCATAGGATAAAACAACATAAATACAATTTAATAAAGCATAGGATAAAACAAGATAAATTTAATTTAATTAAGCATAGGATAAAACAACATAAATACAATTTAATAAAGCATACGTTAAAAAAAACATAAATACAATTAAATAAAGCATAGGATAAAACAAGATAAATTTAATTTAATTAAGCATAGGATAAAACAACATAAATACAATTTAATAAAGCATAGGATAAAACAACATAAATTCAATTTAATAAAGCATAGGTTAAAACAGCATAAATAAAATTTAATAAAGCATACGTTAAAACAACATAAATACAATTAAATAAAGCATAGGATAAAACAATATAAATACAATTTAATAAAGCATAGGTTAAAACAACATAAATACAATTTAATAAAGCATAGGACAAAACAAAATAAATACAATTTAATAAAGCATAGGTTAAAACAACATAAATACAATTTAATAAAGCATAGGATAAAACAACATAAATTCAATTTAATAAAGCATAGGATAAAACAACATAAATACAATTTAATAAAGCCTACAATAAAACAACATAAATTCAATTTAATAAAGCATAGGAAAAAACAATATAAATACAATTTAATAAAGCCTACAATAAAACAACATAAATACAATTTAATAAAGCATAGGAAAAAACAACATAAATACAATTTAATAAAGCATAGGATAAAACAACATAAATACAATTTAATAAAGCATAGGATAAAACAACATAAATACAATTTAATAAAGCATAGGAAAAAACAACATAAATACAATTTAATAAAGCATAGGATAAAACAACATAAATACAATTTAATAAAGCATAGGACAAAACAACATTAATACAATTTAATAAAGCATAGGTTAAAACAACATAAATCCAATTTAATAAAGCATAGGATAAAACAACATAAATACAATTTAATAAAGCATAGGATAAAACAACATAAATACAATTTAATAAAGCATAGGATAAAACAACATAAATTCAATTTAATAAAGCATAGGTTAAAACAGCATAAATAAAATTTAATAAAGCATACGTTAAAACAACATAAATACAATTAAATAAAGCATAGGATAAAACAATATAAATACAATTTAATAAAGCATAGGTTAAAACAACATAAATACAATTTAATAAAGCATAGGACAAAACAAAATAAATACAATTTAATAAAGCATAGGTTAAAACAACATAAATACAATTTAATAAAGCATAGGATAAAACAACATAAATTCAATTTAATAAAGCATAGGATAAAACAACATAAATACAATTTAAGAAAGCATAGGTTAAAACAACATAAATACAATTTAATAAAGCATAGGATAAAATAACATAAATACAATTTAATAAAGCATAGGCTAAAACTACATAAATAAAATTTAATAAAGCATAGGATAAAACAAATTAAATACAATTTAATAAAGCATAGGATAAAACAACATAAATTCAATTTAATAAAGCATAGGATTAAACAACATAAATACAATTTAATAAAGCATACGTTAAAACAACATAAATACAATTAAATAAAGCATAAGATAAAACAACATAACTACAATTTAATAAAGCACAGGTTAAAACAACATAAATACAATTTAATAAAGCATAGGTTAAAACAACATAAATACAATTTAATAAAGCATAGGATAAAACAACATAAATACAATTTAATAAAGCATACAATAAAACAACATAAATACAATTTAATAAAGCATAGGATAAAACAACATAAATACAATTTAATAAAGCATACAATAAAACAACATAAATACAATTTAATAAAGCATAGGAAAAAACAACATAAATACAATTTAATAAAGCATAGGATAAAACAACATAAATACAATTTAATAAAGCATAGGACAAAACAACATTAATACAATTTAATAAAGCATAGGTTAAAACAACATAAATCCAATTTAATAAAGCATAGGATAAAACAACATAAATACAATTTAATAAAGCATAGGATAAAACAACATAAATACAATTTAATAAAGCATAGGATAAAACAACATAAATACAATTTAATAAAGCATAGGATAAAACAACATAAATACAATTTAATAAAGCATAGGATAAAACCACGTAAATACAATTTAATAAAGCACAGGATAAAACAACATAAATTCAATTTAATAAAGCATGGGATAAAACAACATAAATACAATTTAATAAAGCATAGGATAAAACAACATAAATACAATTTAATAAAGCATAGTTTAAAACAACATAAATACAATTAAATAAAGCATAGGATAAAACAGGATAAATTTAATTTAATTAAGCATAGGATAAAACAACATAAATACAATTTAATAAAGCATAGGATAAAACAACATAAATACAATTTAATAAAGCATAGGATAAAACCACGTAAATACAATTTAATAAAGCACAGGATAAAACAACATAAATTCAATTTAATAAAGCATGGGATAAAACAACATAAATACAATTTAATAAAGCATAGGAAAAAACAACATAAATACAATTTAATTAAGCATAGGATAAAACAACATAAATACAATTTAATAAAGCATAGGACAAAACAACATTAATACAATTTAATAAAGCATAGGTTAAAACAACATAAATCCAATTTAATAAAGCATAGGATAAAACAACATAAATACAATTTAATAAAGCATAGGATAAAACAACATAAATACAATTTAATAAAGCATAGGATAAAACAACATAAATACAATTTAATAAAGCATAGGATAAAACAACATAAATACAATTTAATAAAGCATAGGATAAAACAAGATAAATTTAATTTAATTAAGCATAGGATAAAACAACATAAATACAATTTAATAAAGCATACGTTAAAAAAAACATAAATACAATTAAATAAAGCATAGGATAAAACAAGATAAATTTAATTTAATTAAGCATAGGATAAAACAACATAAATACAATTTAATAAAGCATAGGATAAAACAACATAAATTCAATTTAATAAAGCATAGGTTAAAACAGCATAAATAAAATTTAATAAAGCATACGTTAAAACAACATAAATACAATTAAATAAAGCATAGGATAAAACAATATAAATACAATTTAATAAAGCATAGGTTAAAACAACATAAATACAATTTAATAAAGCATAGGACAAAACAAAATAAATACAATTTAATAAAGCATAGGTTAAAACAACATAAATACAATTTAATAAAGCATAGGATAAAACAACATAAATTCAATTTAATAAAGCATAGGATAAAACAACATAAATACAATTTAAGAAAGCATAGGTTAAAACAACATAAATACAATTTAATAAAGCATAGGATAAAATAACATAAATACAATTTAATAAAGCATAGGCTAAAACTACATAAATAAAATTTAATAAAGCATAGGATAAAACAAATTAAATACAATTTAATAAAGCATAGGATAAAACAACATAAATTCAATTTAATAAAGCATAGGATGAAACAACATAAATACAATTTAATAAAGCATACGTTAAAACAACATAAATACAATTAAATAAAGCATAAGATAAAACAACATAACTACAATTTAATAAAGCACAGGTTAAAACAACATAAATACAATTTAATAAAGCATAGGTTAAAACAACATAAATACAATTTAATAAAGCATAGGATAAAACAACATAAATACAATTTAATAAAGCATACAATAAAACAACATAAATACAATTTAATAAAGCATAGGATAAAACAACATAAATACAATTTAATAAAGCATACAATAAAACAACATAAATACAATTTAATAAAGCATAGGAAAAAACAACATAAATACAATTTAATAAAGCATAGGATAAAACAACATAAATACAATTTAATAAAGCATAGGACAAAACAACATTAATACAATTTAATAAAGCATAGGTTAAAACAACATAAATCCAATTTAATAAAGCATAGGATAAAACAACATAAATACAATTTAATAAAGCATAGGATAAAACAACATAAATACAATTTAATAAAGCATAGGATAAAACAACATAAATACAATTTAATAAAGCATAGGATAAAACAACATAAATACAATTTAATAAAGCATAGGATAAAACCACGTAAATACAATTTAATAAAGCACAGGATAAAACAACATAAATTCAATTTAATAAAGCATGGGATAAAACAACATAAATACAATTTAATAAAGCATAGGATAAAACAACATAAATACAATTTAATAAAGCATAGTTTAAAACAACATAAATACAATTAAATAAAGCATAGGATAAAACAGGATAAATTTAATTTAATTAAGCATAGGATAAAACAACATAAATACAATTTAATAAAGCATAGGATAAAACAACATAAATAAAATTTAATAAAGCATAGGATAAAACAACATAAATACAATTTAATAAAGCATAGGATAAAACAACATAAATACAATTTAATAAATCATAGGTTAAAACAACATAAATTCAATTTAATAAAGCATAGGTTAAAACAGCATGAATACAATTTAATAAAGCATAGGTTAAAACAACATAAATACAATTTAATAAAGCATAGGATAAAACAACATAAATAAAATTTAATAAAGCATAGGATAAAACAACATAAATACAATTTAATAAAGCATAGGATAAAACAACATAAATACAATTTAATAAAGCATACGTTAAAACAACATAAATACAATTAAATAAAGCATAGGATAAAACAATATAAATACAATTTAATAAAGCATAGGATAAAATAACATAAATACAATTTAATAAAGCATAGGCTAAAACTACATAAATACAATTTAATAAAGCATAGGATAATACAAATTAAATACAATTTAATAAAGCATAGGATAAAACAACATAAATTCAATTTAATAAAGCATAGGATAAAACAACATAAATACAATTTAATAAAGCATAGGATAAAACAACATAAATACAATGTAATAAAGCATAGGATAAAACAACATAAATACAATTTAATAAAGCATAGGATAAAACAACATAAATACAATTTAATAAAGCATAGGTTAAAACAACATAAATACAATTTATTAAAGCATAGGTTAAAACAACATAAATACAATTTAATAAAGCATAGGATGAAACAACATAAATAAAATTTAATAAAGCATACGTTAAAACAACATAAATACAATTAAATAAAGCATAAGATAAAGCAACATAAATACAATTTAATAAAGCATAGGATAAAACAACATAAATACAATTTAATAAAGCATAGGATAAAACAACATAAATTCAATTTAATAAAGCATAGGATGAAACAACATAAATAAAATTTAATAAAGCATACGTTAAAACAACATAAATACAATTAAATAAAGCATAAGATAAAGCAACATAAATACAATTTAATAAAGCATAGGTTAAAACAACATAAATACAATTTAATAAAGCATAGGTTAAAACAACATAAATACAATTTAATAAAGCATAGGATAAAACAACATAAATACAATTTAATAAAGCATAGGATAAAACCACGTAAATACAATTTAATAAAGCACAGGATAAAACAACATAAATACAATTTAATAAAGCATAGGATAAAACAACATAAATACAATTTAATAAAGCATAGGTTAAAACAACATAAATACAATTTAATAAAGCATAGGATAAAACTACATAAACACAATTTAATAAAGCATAGGTTAAAACAACATAAATACAAATTAATAAATCATACAATAAAACAACATAAATACAATTTAATAAAGCATAGGACAAAACAACATAAATACAATTTAATAAAGCATAGGATAAAACAACATAAATACAATTTAATAAAGCATAGGTTAAAACAACATAAATACAATTTAATAAAGCCTACAATAAAACAACATAAATTCAATTTAATAAAGCATAGGAAAAAACAATATAAATACAATTTAATAAAGCCTACAATAAAACAACATAAATACAATTTTATTAATCATAGGAAAAAACAACATAAATACAATTTAATAAAGCATAGGATAAAACAACATAAATACAATTTAATAAAGCATAGGATAAAACAACATAAATACAATTTAATAAAGCATAGGAAAAAACAACATAAATACAATTTAATAAAGCATAGGATAAAACAACATAAATACAATTTAATAAAGCATAGGACAAAACAACATTAATACAATTTAATAAAGCATAGGTTAAAACAACATAAATCCAATTTAATAAAGCATAGGATAAAACAACATAAATACAATTTAATAAAGCATAGGATAAAACAACATAAATACAATTTAATAAAGCATAGGATAAAACAACATAAATACAATTTAATAAAGCATAGGATAAAACAACATAAATACAATTTAATAAAGCATAGGATAAAACAAGATAAATTTAATTTAATTAAGCATAGGATAAAACAACATAAATACAATTTAATAAAGCATACGTTAAAAAAAACATAAATACAATTAAATAAAGCATAGGATAAAACAAGATAAATTTAATTTAATTAAGCATAGGATAAAACAACATAAATACAATTTAATAAAGCATAGGATAAAACAACATAAATAAAATTTAATAAAGCATAGGATAAAACAACATAAATACAATTTAATAAAGCATAGGATAAAACAACATAAATACAATTTAATAAATCATAGGTTAAAACAGCATAAACACAATTTAATAAAGCATAGGATAAAACAACATAAATTCAATTTAATAAAGCATAGGTTAAAACAGCATAAATAAAATTTAATAAAGCATACGTTAAAACAACATAAATACAATTTAATAAAGCATAGGATAAAACAACATAAATACAATTTAATAAAGCATAGGATAAAACAACATAAATACCTTTTAATAAAGCATAGGATAAAACCACATAAATACAATTTAATAAAGCACAGGATAAAACAACATAAATACAATTTAATAAAGCATAGGATAAAACAACATAAATACAATTTAATAAAGCATAGGATAAAACAACATAAATACAATTTAATAAAGCATACGTTAAAACAACATAAATACAATTAAATAAAGCATAGGATAAAACAATATAAATACAATTTAATAAAGCATAGGTTAAAACAACATAAATACAATTTAATAAAGCATAGGATAAAACAATATAAATACAATTTAATAAAGCATAGGTTAAAACAACATAAATACAATTTAATAAAGCATAGGATAAAACAACATAAATTCAATTTAATAAAGCATAGGATAAAACAACATAAATACAATTTAAGAAAGCATAGGTTAAAACAACATAAATACAATTTAATAAAGCATAGGATAAAATAACATAAATACAATTTAATAAAGCATAGGCTAAAACTACATAAATAAAATTTAATAAAGCATAGGATAAAACAAATTAAATACAATTTAATAAAGCATAGGATAAAACAACATAAATTCAATTTAATAAAGCATAGGATGAAACAACATAAATACAATTTAATAAAGCATACGTTAAAACAACATAAATACAATTAAATAAAGCATAGGATAAAACAATATAAATACAATTTAATAAAGCATAGGATAAAATAACATAAATACAATTTAATAAAGCATAGGCTAAAACTACATAAATACAATTTAATAAAGCATAGGATAATACAAATTAAATACAATTTAATAAAGCATAGGATAAAACAACATAAATTCAATTTAATAAAGCATAGGATAAAACAACATAAATACAATTTAATAAAGCATAGGATAAAACAACATAAATACAATTTAATAAAGCATAGGATAAAACAACATAAATACAATGTAATAAAGCATAGGATAAAACAACATAAATACAATTTAATAAAGCATAGGATAAAACAACATAAATACAATTTAATAAAGCATAGGTTAAAACAACATAAATACAATTTATTAAAGCATAGGTTAAAACAACATAAATACAATTTAATAAAGCATAGGATGAAACAACATAAATTCAATTTAATAAAGCATAGGATGAAACAACATAAATAAAATTTAATAAAGCATACGTTAAAACAACATAAATACAATTAAATAAAGCATAAGATAAAGCAACATAAATACAATTTAATAAAGCATAGGTTAAAACAACATAAATACAATTTAATAAAGCATAGGTTAAAACAACATAAATACAATTTAATAAAGCATAGGATAAAACAACATAAATACAATTTAATAAAGCATAGGATAAAACAACATAAATACAATTTAATAAAGCATACGTTAAAACAACATAAATACAATTAAATAAAGCATAGGATAAAACAATATAAATACAATTTAATAAAGCATAGGTTAAAACAACATAAATACAATTTAATAAAGCATAGGATAAAACAATATAAATACAATTTAATAAAGCATAGGTTAAAACAACATAAATACAATTTAATAAATCATAGGTTAAAACAACATAAATACAAATTAATAAATCATAGGTTAAAACAACATAAATACAATTTATTAAAGCATAGGTTAAAACAACATAAATACAATTTAATAAAGCATAGGATGAAACAACATAAATAAAATTTAATAAAGCATACGTTAAAACAACATAAATACAATTAAATAAAGCATAAGATAAAGCAACATAAATACAATTTAATAAAGCATAGGATGAAACAACATAAATAAAATTTAATAAAGCATACGTTAAAACAACATAAATACAATTAAATAAAGCATAAGATAAAGCAACATAAATACAATTTAATAAAGCATAGGTTAAAACAACATAAATACAATTTAATAAAGCATAGGATAAAACAACATAAATTCAATTTAATAAAGCATAGGATGAAACAACATAAATAAAATTTAATAAAGCATACGTTAAAACAACATAAATACAATTAAATAAAGCATAAGATAAAGCAACATAAATACAATTTAATAAAGCATAGGTTAAAACAACATAAATACAATTTAATAAAGCATAGGTTAAAACAACATAAATACAATTTAATAAAGCATAGGATAAAACAACATAAATACAATTTAATAAAGCATAGGATAAAACCACGTAAATACAATTTAATAAAGCACAGGATAAAACAACATAAATACAATTTAATAAAGCATAGGATAAAACAACATAAATACAATTTAATAAAGCATAGGTTAAAACAACATAAATACAATTTAATAAAGCATAGGATAAAACAACATAAACACAATTTAATAAATCATAGGTTAAAACAACATAAATACAAATTAATAAATCATACAATAAAACAACATAAATACAATTTAATAAAGCATAGGACAAAACAACATAAATACAATTTAATAAAGCATAGGATAAAACAACATAAATACAATTTAATAAAGCATAGGTTAAAACAACATAAATACAATTTAATAAAGCCTACAATAAAACAACATAAATTCAATTTAATAAAGCATAGGAAAAAACAATATAAATACAATTTAATAAAGCCTACAATAAAACAACATAAATACAATTTAATAAAGCATAGGAAAAAACAACATAAATACAATTTAATAAAGCATAGGATAAAACAACATAAATACAATTTAATAAAGCATAGGATAAAACAACATAAATACAATTTAATAAAGCATAGGAAAAAACAACATAAATACAATTTAATAAAGCATAGGATAAAACAACATAAATACAATTTAATAAAGCATAGGACAAAACAACATTAATACAATTTAATAAAGCATAGGTTAAAACAACATAAATCCAATTTAATAAAGCATAGGATAAAACAACATAAATACAATTTAATAAAGCATAGGATAAAACAACATAAATACAATTTAATAAAGCATAGGATAAAACAACATAAATACAATTTAATAAAGCATAGGATAAAACAACATAAATACAATTTAATAAAGCATAGGATAAAACAAGATAAATTTAATTTAATTAAGCATAGGATAAAACAACATAAATACAATTTAATAAAGCATACGTTAAAAAAAACATAAATACAATTAAATAAAGCATAGGATAAAACAAGATAAATTTAATTTAATTAAGCATAGGATAAAACAACATAAATACAATTTAATAAAGCATAGGATAAAACAACATAAATTCAATTTAATAAAGCATAGGTTAAAACAGCATAAATAAAATTTAATAAAGCATACGTTAAAACAACATAAATACAATTAAATAAAGCATAGGATAAAACAATATAAATACAATTTAATAAAGCATAGGTTAAAACAACATAAATACAATTTAATAAAGCATAGGACAAAACAAAATAAATACAATTTAATAAAGCATAGGTTAAAACAACATAAATACAATTTAATAAAGCATAGGATAAAACAACATAAATTCAATTTAATAAAGCATAGGATAAAACAACATAAATACAATTTAATAAAGCCTACAATAAAACAACATAAATTCAATTTAATAAAGCATAGGAAAAAACAATATAAATACAATTTAATAAAGCCTACAATAAAACAACATAAATACAATTTAATAAAGCATAGGAAAAAACAACATAAATACAATTTAATAAAGCATAGGATAAAACAACATAAATACAATTTAATAAAGCATAGGATAAAACAACATAAATACAATTTAATAAAGCATAGGAAAAAACAACATAAATACAATTTAATAAAGCATAGGATAAAACAACATAAATACAATTTAATAAAGCATAGGACAAAACAACATTAATACAATTTAATAAAGCATAGGTTAAAACAACATAAATCCAATTTAATAAAGCATAGGATAAAACAACATAAATACAATTTAATAAAGCATAGGATAAAACAACATAAATACAATTTAATAAAGCATAGGATAAAACAACATAAATACAATTTAATAAAGCATAGGATAAAACAACATAAATACAATTTAATAAAGCATAGGATAAAACAAGATAAATTTAATTTAATTAAGCATAGGATAAAACAACATAAATACAATTTAATAAAGCATACGTTAAAAAAAACATAAATACAATTAAATAAAGCATAGGATAAAACAAGATAAATTTAATTTAATTAAGCATAGGATAAAACAACATAAATACAATTTAATAAAGCATAGGATAAAACAACATAAATTCAATTTAATAAAGCATAGGTTAAAACAGCATAAATAAAATTTAATAAAGCATACGTTAAAACAACATAAATACAATTAAATAAAGCATAGGATAAAACAATATAAATACAATTTAATAAAGCATAGGTTAAAACAACATAAATACAATTTAATAAAGCATAGGACAAAACAAAATAAATACAATTTAATAAAGCATAGGTTAAAACAACATAAATACAATTTAATAAAGCATAGGATAAAACAACATAAATTCAATTTAATAAAGCATAGGATAAAACAACATAAATACAATTTAAGAAAGCATAGGTTAAAACAACATAAATACAATTTAATAAAGCATAGGATAAAATAACATAAATACAATTTAATAAAGCATAGGCTAAAACTACATAAATAAAATTTAATAAAGCATAGGATAAAACAAATTAAATACAATTTAATAAAGCATAGGATAAAACAACATAAATTCAATTTAATAAAGCATAGGATTAAACAACATAAATACAATTTAATAAAGCATACGTTAAAACAACATAAATACAATTAAATAAAGCATAAGATAAAACAACATAACTACAATTTAATAAAGCACAGGTTAAAACAACATAAATACAATTTAATAAAGCATAGGTTAAAACAACATAAATACAATTTAATAAAGCATAGGATAAAACAACATAAATACAATTTAATAAAGCATACAATAAAACAACATAAATACAATTTAATAAAGCATAGGATAAAACAACATAAATACAATTTAATAAAGCATACAATAAAACAACATAAATACAATTTAATAAAGCATAGGAAAAAACAACATAAATACAATTTAATAAAGCATAGGATAAAACAACATAAATACAATTTAATAAAGCATAGGACAAAACAACATTAATACAATTTAATAAAGCATAGGTTAAAACAACATAAATCCAATTTAATAAAGCATAGGATAAAACAACATAAATACAATTTAATAAAGCATAGGATAAAACAACATAAATACAATTTAATAAAGCATAGGATAAAACAACATAAATACAATTTAATAAAGCATAGGATAAAACAACATAAATACAATTTAATAAAGCATAGGATAAAACCACGTAAATACAATTTAATAAAGCACAGGATAAAACAACATAAATTCAATTTAATAAAGCATGGGATAAAACAACATAAATACAATTTAATAAAGCATAGGATAAAACAACATAAATACAATTTAATAAAGCATAGTTTAAAACAACATAAATACAATTAAATAAAGCATAGGATAAAACAGGATAAATTTAATTTAATTAAGCATAGGATAAAACAACATAAATACAATTTAATAAAGCATAGGATAAAACAACATAAATAAAATTTAATAAAGCATAGGATAAAACAACATAAATACAATTTAATAAAGCATAGGATAAAACAACATAAATACAATTTAATAAATCATAGGTTAAAACAACATAAATTCAATTTAATAAAGCATAGGTTAAAACAGCATGAATACAATTTAATAAAGCATAGGTTAAAACAACATAAATACAATTTAATAAAGCATAGGATAAAACAACATAAATAAAATTTAATAAAGCATAGGATAAAACAACATAAATACAATTTAATAAAGCATAGGATAAAACAACATAAATACAATTTAATAAAGCATACGTTAAAACAACATAAATACAATTAAATAAAGCATAGGATAAAACAATATAAATACAATTTAATAAAGCATAGGATAAAATAACATAAATACAATTTAATAAAGCATAGGCTAAAACTACATAAATACAATTTAATAAAGCATAGGATAATACAAATTAAATACAATTTAATAAAGCATAGGATAAAACAACATAAATTCAATTTAATAAAGCATAGGATAAAACAACATAAATACAATTTAATAAAGCATAGGATAAAACAACATAAATACAATTTAATAAAGCATAGGATAAAACAACATAAATACAATGTAATAAAGCATAGGATAAAACAACATAAATACAATTTAATAAAGCATAGGATAAAACAACATAAATACAATTTAATAAAGCATAGGTTAAAACAACATAAATACAATTTATTAAAGCATAGGTTAAAACAACATAAATACAATTTAATAAAGCATAGGATGAAACAACATAAATAAAATTTAATAAAGCATACGTTAAAACAACATAAATACAATTAAATAAAGCATAAGATAAAGCAACATAAATACAATTTAATAAAGCATAGGATAAAACAACATAAATACAATTTAATAAAGCATAGGATAAAACAACATAAATTCAATTTAATAAAGCATAGGATGAAACAACATAAATAAAATTTAATAAAGCATACGTTAAAACAACATAAATACAATTAAATAAAGCATAAGATAAAGCAACATAAATACAATTTAATAAAGCATAGGTTAAAACAACATAAATACAATTTAATAAAGCATAGGTTAAAACAACATAAATACAATTTAATAAAGCATAGGATAAAACAACATAAATACAATTTAATAAAGCATAGGATAAAACCACGTAAATACAATTTAATAAAGCACAGGATAAAACAACATAAATACAATTTAATAAAGCATAGGATAAAACAACATAAATACAATTTAATAAAGCATAGGTTAAAACAACATAAATACAATTTAATAAAGCATAGGATAAAACTACATAAACACAATTTAATAAAGCATAGGTTAAAACAACATAAATACAAATTAATAAATCATACAATAAAACAACATAAATACAATTTAATAAAGCATAGGTTAAAACAACATAAATACAATTTAATAAAGCATAGGATAAAACAACATAAATACAATTTAATAAAGCATAGGAAAAAACAACATAAATACAATTTAATAAAGCATAGGATAAAACAACATAAATACAATTTAATAAAGCATAGGAAAAAACAACATAAATACAATTTAATAAAGCATAGGATAAAACAACATAAATACAATTTAATAAAGCATAGGACAAAACAACATTAATACAATTTAATAAAGCATAGGTTAAAACAACATAAATCCAATTTAATAAAGCATAGGATAAAACAACATAAATACAATTTAATAAAGCATAGGATAAAACAACATAAATACAATTTAATAAAGCATAGGATAAAACAACATAAATACAATTTAATAAAGCATAGGATAAAACAAGATAAATTTAATTTAATTAAGCATAGGATAAAACAACATAAATACAATTTAATAAAGCATACGTTAAAAAAAACATAAATACAATTAAATAAAGCATAGGATAAAACAAGATAAATTTAATTTAATTAAGCATAGGATAAAACAACATAAATACAATTTAATAAAGCATAGGATAAAACAACATAAATAAAATTTAATAAAGCATAGGATAAAACAACATAAATACAATTTAATAAAGCATAGGATAAAACAACATAAATACAATTTAATAAAGCATAGGATAAAACAACATAAATTCAATTTAATAAAGCATAGGTTAAAACAGCATAAATAAAATTTAATAAAGCATACGTTAAAACAACATAAATACAATTAAATAAAGCATAGGATAAAACAATATAAATACAATTTAATAAAGCATAGGTTAAAACAACATAAATACAATTTAATAAAGCATAGGACAAAACAAAATAAATACAATTTAATAAAGCATAGGTTAAAACAACATAAATACAATTTAATAAAGCATAGGATAAAACAACATAAATTCAATTTAATAAAGCATAGGATAAAACAACATAAATACAATTTAATAAAGCCTACAATAAAACAACATAAATTCAATTTAATAAAGCATAGGAAAAAACAATATAAATACAATTTAATAAAGCCTACAATAAAACAACATAAATACAATTTAATAAAGCATAGGAAAAAACAACATAAATACAATTTAATAAAGCATAGGATAAAACAACATAAATACAATTTAATAAAGCATAGGATAAAACAACATAAATTCAATTTAATAAAGCATAGGTTAAAACAGCATAAATAAAATTTAATAAAGCATACGTTAAAACAACATAAATACAATTAAATAAAGCATAGGATAAAACAATATAAATACAATTTAATAAAGCATAGGTTAAAACAACATAAATACAATTTAATAAAGCATAGGACAAAACAAAATAAATACAATTTAATAAAGCATAGGTTAAAACAACATAAATACAATTTAATAAAGCATAGGATAAAACAACATAAATTCAATTTAATAAAGCATAGGATAAAACAACATAAATACAATTTAATAAAGCCTACAATAAAACAACATAAATTCAATTTAATAAAGCATAGGAAAAAACAATATAAATACAATTTAATAAAGCCTACAATAAAACAACATAAATACAATTTAATAAAGCATAGGAAAAAACAACATAAATACAATTTAATAAAGCATAGGATAAAACAACATAAATACAATTTAATAAAGCATAGGATAAAACAACATAAATTCAATTTAATAAAGCATAGGAAAAAACAACATAAATACAATTTAATAAAGCATAGGATAAAACAACATAAATACAATTTAATAAAGCATAGGACAAAACAACATAAATACAATTTAATAAAGCATAGGATAAAACAACATAAATACAATTTAATAAAGCATAGGTTAAAACAACATAAATACAATTTATTAAAGCATAGGTTAAAACAACATAAATACAATTTAATAAAGCATAGGATGAAACAACATAAATAAAATTTAATAAAGCATACGTTAAAACAACATAAATACAATTAAATAAAGCATAAGATAAAGCAACATAAATACAATTTAATAAAGCATAGGATAAAACAACATAAATACAATTTAATAAAGCATAGGATAAAACAACATAAATTCAATTTAATAAAGCATAGGATGAAACAACATAAATAAAATTTAATAAAGCATACGTTAAAACAACATAAATACAATTAAATAAAGCATAAGATAAAGCAACATAAATACAATTTAATAAAGCATAGGTTAAAACAACATAAATACAATTTAATAAAGCATAGGTTAAAACAACATAAATACAATTTAATAAAGCATAGGATAAAACAACATAAATACAATTTAATAAAGCATAGGATAAAACCACGTAAATACAATTTAATAAAGCACAGGATAAAACAACATAAATACAATTTAATAAAGCATAGGATAAAACAACATAAATACAATTTAATAAAGCATAGGTTAAAACAACATAAATACAATTTAATAAAGCATAGGATAAAACTACATAAACACAATTTAATAAAGCATAGGTTAAAACAACATAAATACAAATTAATAAATCATACAATAAAACAACATAAATACAATTTAATAAAGCATAGGTTAAAACAACATAAATACAATTTAATAAAGCATAGGATAAAACAACATAAATACAATTTAATAAAGCATAGGAAAAAACAACATAAATACAATTTAATAAAGCATAGGATAAAACAACATAAATACAATTTAATAAAGCATAGGAAAAAACAACATAAATACAATTTAATAAAGCATAGGATAAAACAACATAAATACAATTTAATAAAGCATAGGACAAAACAACATTAATACAATTTAATAAAGCATAGGTTAAAACAACATAAATCCAATTTAATAAAGCATAGGATAAAACAACATAAATACAATTTAATAAAGCATAGGATAAAACAACATAAATACAATTTAATAAAGCATAGGATAAAACAACATAAATACAATTTAATAAAGCATAGGATAAAACAACATAAATACAATTTAATAAAGCATAGGATAAAACAAGATAAATTTAATTTAATTAAGCATAGGATAAAACAACATAAATACAATTTAATAAAGCATACGTTAAAAAAAACATAAATACAATTAAATAAAGCATAGGATAAAACAAGATAAATTTAATTTAATTAAGCATAGGATAAAACAACATAAATACAATTTAATAAAGCATAGGATAAAACAACATAAATAAAATTTAATAAAGCATAGGATAAAACAACATAAATACAATTTAATAAAGCATAGGATAAAACAACATAAATACAATTTAATAAAGCATAGGATAAAACAACATAAATTCAATTTAATAAAGCATAGGTTAAAACAGCATAAATAAAATTTAATAAAGCATACGTTAAAACAACATAAATACAATTAAATAAAGCATAGGATAAAACAATATAAATACAATTTAATAAAGCATAGGTTAAAACAACATAAATACAATTTAATAAAGCATAGGACAAAACAAAATAAATACAATTTAATAAAGCATAGGTTAAAACAACATAAATACAATTTAATAAAGCATAGGATAAAACAACATAAATTCAATTTAATAAAGCATAGGATAAAACAACATAAATACAATTTAATAAAGCCTACAATAAAACAACATAAATTCAATTTAATAAAGCATAGGAAAAAAACAATATAAATACAATTTAATAAAGCCTACAATAAAACAACATAAATACAATTTAATAAAGCATAGGAAAAAACAACATAAATACAATTTAATAAAGCATAGGATAAAACAACATAAATACAATTTAATAAAGCATAGGATAAAACAACATAAATACAATTTAATAAAGCATAGGAAAAAACAACATAAATACAATTTAATAAAGCATAGGATAAAACAACATAAATACAATTTAATAAAGCATAGGACAAAACAACATTAATACAATTTAATAAAGCATAGGTTAAAACAACATAAATCCAATTTAATAAAGCATAGGATAAAACAACATAAATACAATTTAATAAAGCATAGGATAAAACAACATAAATACAATTTAATAAAGCATAGGATAAAACAACATAAATACAATTTAATAAAGCATAGGATAAAACAACATAAATACAATTTAATAAAGCATAGGATAAAACAAGATAAATTTAATTTAATTAAGCATAGGATAAAACAACATAAATACAATTTAATAAAGCATACGTTAAAAAAAACATAAATACAATTAAATAAAGCATAGGATAAAACAAGATAAATTTAATTTAATTAAGCATAGGATAAAACAACATAAATACAATTTAATAAAGCATAGGATAAAACAACATAAATTCAATTTAATAAAGCATAGGTTAAAACAGCATAAATAAAATTTAATAAAGCATACGTTAAAACAACATAAATACAATTAAATAAAGCATAGGATAAAACAATATAAATACAATTTAATAAAGCATAGGTTAAAACAACATAAATACAATTTAATAAAGCATAGGTTAAAACAACATAAATACAATTTAATAAAGCATAGGATAAAACAACATAAATACAATTTAATAAAGCATAGGATAAAACCACGTAAATACAATTTAATAAAGCACAGGATAAAACAACATAAATACAATTTAATAAAGCATAGGATAAAACAACATAAATACAATTTAATAAAGCATAGGTTAAAACAACATAAATACAATTTAATAAAGCATAGGATAAAACTACATAAACACAATTTAATAAAGCATAGGTTAAAACAACATAAATACAAATTAATAAATCATACAATAAAACAACATAAATACAATTTAATAAAGCATAGGTTAAAACAACATAAATACAATTTAATAAAGCATAGGATAAAACAACATAAATACAATTTAATAAAGCATAGGAAAAAACAACATAAATACAATTTAATAAAGCATAGGATAAAACAACATAAATACAATTTAATAAAGCATAGGAAAAAACAACATAAATACAATTTAATAAAGCATAGGATAAAACAACATAAATACAATTTAATAAAGCATAGGACAAAACAACATTAATACAATTTAATAAAGCATAGGTTAAAACAACATAAATCCAATTTAATAAAGCATAGGATAAAACAACATAAATACAATTTAATAAAGCATAGGATAAAACAACATAAATACAATTTAATAAAGCATAGGATAAAACAACATAAATACAATTTAATAAAGCATAGGATAAAACAACATAAATACAATTTAATAAAGCATAGGATAAAACAAGATAAATTTAATTTAATTAAGCATAGGATAAAACAACATAAATACAATTTAATAAAGCATACGTTAAAAAAAACATAAATACAATTAAATAAAGCATAGGATAAAACAAGATAAATTTAATTTAATTAAGCATAGGATAAAACAACATAAATACAATTTAATAAAGCATAGGATAAAACAACATAAATAAAATTTAATAAAGCATAGGATAAAACAACATAAATACAATTTAATAAAGCATAGGATAAAACAACATAAATACAATTTAATAAAGCATAGGATAAAACAACATAAATTCAATTTAATAAAGCATAGGTTAAAACAGCATAAATAAAATTTAATAAAGCATACGTTAAAACAACATAAATACAATTAAATAAAGCATAGGATAAAACAATATAAATACAATTTAATAAAGCATAGGTTAAAACAACATAAATACAATTTAATAAAGCATAGGACAAAACAAAATAAATACAATTTAATAAAGCATAGGTTAAAACAACATAAATACAATTTAATAAAGCATAGGATAAAACAACATAAATTCAATTTAATAAAGCATAGGATAAAACAACATAAATACAATTTAATAAAGCCTACAATAAAACAACATAAATTCAATTTAATAAAGCATAGGAAAAAACAATATAAATACAATTTAATAAAGCCTACAATAAAACAACATAAATACAATTTAATAAAGCATAGGAAAAAACAACATAAATACAATTTAATAAAGCATAGGATAAAACAACATAAATACAATTTAATAAAGCATAGGACAAAACAACATTAATACAATTTAATAAAGCATAGGTTAAAACAACATAAATCCAATTTAATAAAGCATAGGATAAAACAACATAAATACAATTTAATAAAGCATAGGATAAAACAACATAAATACAATTTAATAAAGCATAGGATAAAACAACATAAATACAATTTAATAAAGCATAGGATAAAACAACATAAATACAATTTAATAAAGCATAGGATAAAACAAGATAAATTTAATTTAATTAAGCATAGGATAAAACAACATAAATACAATTTAATAAAGCATACGTTAAAAAAAACATAAATACAATTAAATAAAGCATAGGATAAAACAAGATAAATTTAATTTAATTAAGCATAGGATAAAACAACATAAATACAATTTAATAAAGCATAGGATAAAACAACATAAATTCAATTTAATAAAGCATAGGTTAAAACAGCATAAATAAAATTTAATAAAGCATACGTTAAAACAACATAAATACAATTAAATAAAGCATAGGATAAAACAATATAAATACAATTTAATAAAGCATAGGTTAAAACAACATAAATACAATTTAATAAAGCATAGGACAAAACAAAATAAATACAATTTAATAAAGCATAGGTTAAAACAACATAAATACAATTTAATAAAGCATAGGATAAAACAACATAAATTCAATTTAATAAAGCATAGGATAAAACAACATAAATACAATTTAAGAAAGCATAGGTTAAAACAACATAAATACAATTTAATAAAGCATAGGATAAAATAACATAAATACAATTTAATAAAGCATAGGCTAAAACTACATAAATAAAATTTAATAAAGCATAGGATAAAACAAATTAAATACAATTTAATAAAGCATAGGATAAAACAACATAAATTCAATTTAATAAAGCATAGGATTAAACAACATAAATACAATTTAATAAAGCATACGTTAAAACAACATAAATACAATTAAATAAAGCATAAGATAAAACAACATAACTACAATTTAATAAAGCACAGGTTAAAACAACATAAATACAATTTAATAAAGCATAGGTTAAAACAACATAAATACAATTTAATAAAGCATAGGATAAAACAACATAAATACAATTTAATAAAGCATACAATAAAACAACATAAATACAATTTAATAAAGCATAGGATAAAACAACATAAATACAATTTAATAAAGCATACAATAAAACAACATAAATACAATTTAATAAAGCATAGGAAAAAACAACATAAATACAATTTAATAAAGCATAGGATAAAACAACATAAATACAATTTAATAAAGCATAGGACAAAACAACATTAATACAATTTAATAAAGCATAGGTTAAAACAACATAAATCCAATTTAATAAAGCATAGGATAAAACAACATAAATACAATTTAATAAAGCATAGGATAAAACAACATAAATACAATTTAATAAAGCATAGGATAAAACAACATAAATACAATTTAATAAAGCATAGGATAAAACAACATAAATACAATTTAATAAAGCATAGGATAAAACCACGTAAATACAATTTAATAAAGCACAGGATAAAACAACATAAATTCAATTTAATAAAGCATGGGATAAAACAACATAAATACAATTTAATAAAGCATAGGATAAAACAACATAAATACAATTTAATAAAGCATAGTTTAAAACAACATAAATACAATTAAATAAAGCATAGGATAAAACAGGATAAATTTAATTTAATTAAGCATAGGATAAAACAACATAAATACAATTTAATAAAGCATAGGATAAAACAACATAAATAAAATTTAATAAAGCATAGGATAAAACAACATAAATACAATTTAATAAAGCATAGGATAAAACAACATAAATACAATTTAATAAATCATAGGTTAAAACAACATAAATTCAATTTAATAAAGCATAGGTTAAAACAGCATGAATACAATTTAATAAAGCATAGGTTAAAACAACATAAATACAATTTAATAAAGCATAGGATAAAACAACATAAATAAAATTTAATAAAGCATAGGATAAAACAACATAAATACAATTTAATAAAGCATAGGATAAAACAACATAAATACAATTTAATAAAGCATACGTTAAAACAACATAAATACAATTAAATAAAGCATAGGATAAAACAATATAAATACAATTTAATAAAGCATAGGATAAAATAACATAAATACAATTTAATAAAGCATAGGCTAAAACTACATAAATACAATTTAATAAAGCATAGGATAATACAAATTAAATACAATTTAATAAAGCATAGGATAAAACAACATAAATTCAATTTAATAAAGCATAGGATAAAACAACATAAATACAATTTAATAAAGCATAGGATAAAACAACATAAATACAATTTAATAAAGCATAGGATAAAACAACATAAATACAATGTAATAAAGCATAGGATAAAACAACATAAATACAATTTAATAAAGCATAGGATAAAACAACATAAATACAATTTAATAAAGCATAGGTTAAAACAACATAAATACAATTTATTAAAGCATAGGTTAAAACAACATAAATACAATTTAATAAAGCATAGGATGAAACAACATAAATAAAATTTAATAAAGCATACGTTAAAACAACATAAATACAATTAAATAAAGCATAAGATAAAGCAACATAAATACAATTTAATAAAGCATAGGATAAAACAACATAAATACAATTTAATAAAGCATAGGATAAAACAACATAAATTCAATTTAATAAAGCATAGGATGAAACAACATAAATAAAATTTAATAAAGCATACGTTAAAACAACATAAATACAATTAAATAAAGCATAAGATAAAGCAACATAAATACAATTTAATAAAGCATAGGTTAAAACAACATAAATACAATTTAATAAAGCATAGGTTAAAACAACATAAATACAATTTAATAAAGCATAGGATAAAACAACATAAATACAATTTAATAAAGCATAGGATAAAACCACGTAAATACAATTTAATAAAGCACAGGATAAAACAACATAAATACAATTTAATAAAGCATAGGATAAAACAACATAAATACAATTTAATAAAGCATAGGTTAAAACAACATAAATACAATTTAATAAAGCATAGGATAAAACTACATAAACACAATTTAATAAAGCATAGGTTAAAACAACATAAATACAAATTAATAAATCATACAATAAAACAACATAAATACAATTTAATAAAGCATAGGTTAAAACAACATAAATACAATTTAATAAAGCATAGGATAAAACAACATAAATACAATTTAATAAAGCATAGGAAAAAACAACATAAATACAATTTAATAAAGCATAGGATAAAACAACATAAATACAATTTAATAAAGCATAGGAAAAAACAACATAAATACAATTTAATAAAGCATAGGATAAAACAACATAAATACAATTTAATAAAGCATAGGACAAAACAACATTAATACAATTTAATAAAGCATAGGTTAAAACAACATAAATCCAATTTAATAAAGCATAGGATAAAACAACATAAATACAATTTAATAAAGCATAGGATAAAACAACATAAATACAATTTAATAAAGCATAGGATAAAACAACATAAATACAATTTAATAAAGCATAGGATAAAACAACATAAATACAATTTAATAAAGCATAGGATAAAACAAGATAAATTTAATTTAATTAAGCATAGGATAAAACAACATAAATACAATTTAATAAAGCATACGTTAAAAAAAACATAAATACAATTAAATAAAGCATAGGATAAAACAAGATAAATTTAATTTAATTAAGCATAGGATAAAACAACATAAATACAATTTAATAAAGCATAGGATAAAACAACATAAATAAAATTTAATAAAGCATAGGATAAAACAACATAAATACAATTTAATAAAGCATAGGATAAAACAACATAAATACAATTTAATAAATCATAGGTTAAAACAGCATAAACACAATTTAATAAAGCATAGGATAAAACAACATAAATTCAATTTAATAAAGCATAGGTTAAAACAGCATAAATAAAATTTAATAAAGCATACGTTAAAACAACATAAATACAATTTAATAAAGCATAGGATAAAACAACATAAATACAATTTAATAAAGCATAGGATAAAACAACATAAATACCTTTTAATAAAGCATAGGATAAAACCACATAAATACAATTTAATAAAGCACAGGATAAAACAACATAAATACAATTTAATAAAGCATAGGATAAAACAACATAAATACAATTTAATAAAGCATAGGATAAAACAACATAAATACAATTTAATAAAGCATACGTTAAAACAACATAAATACAATTAAATAAAGCATAGGATAAAACAATATAAATACAATTTAATAAAGCATAGGTTAAAACAACATAAATACAATTTAATAAAGCATAGGATAAAACAATATAAATACAATTTAATAAAGCATAGGTTAAAACAACATAAATACAATTTAATAAAGCATAGGATAAAACAACATAAATTCAATTTAAGAAAGCATAGGATAAAACAACATAAATACAATTTAAGAAAGCATAGGTTAAAACAACATAAATACAATTTAATAAAGCATAGGATAAAATAACATAAATACAATTTAATAAAGCATAGGCTAAAACTACATAAATAAAATTTAATAAAGCATAGGATAAAACAAATTAAATACAATTTAATAAAGCATAGGATAAAACAACATAAATTCAATTTAATAAAGCATAGGATGAAACAACATAAATACAATTTAATAAAGCATACGTTAAAACAACATAAATACAATTAAATAAAGCATAGGATAAAACAATATAAATACAATTTAATAAAGCATAGGATAAAATAACATAAATACAATTTAATAAAGCATAGGCTAAAACTACATAAATACAATTTAATAAAGCATAGGATAATACAAATTAAATACAATTTAATAAAGCATAGGATAAAACAACATAAATTCAATTTAATAAAGCATAGGATAAAACAACATAAATACAATTTAATAAAGCATAGGATAAAACAACATAAATACAATTTAATAAAGCATAGGATAAAACAACATAAATACAATGTAATAAAGCATAGGATAAAACAACATAAATACAATTTAATAAAGCATAGGATAAAACAACATAAATACAATTTAATAAAGCATAGGTTAAAACAACATAAATACAATTTATTAAAGCATAGGTTAAAACAACATAAATACAATTTAATAAAGCATAGGATGAAACAACATAAATACAATTTAATAAAGCATACGTTAAAACAACATAAATACAATTAAATAAAGCATAAGATAAAGCAACATAAATACAATTTAATAAAGCATAGGATGAAACAACATAAATAAAATTTAATAAAGCATACGTTAAAACAACATAAATACAATTAAATAAAGCATAAGATAAAGCAACATAAATACAATTTAATAAAGCATAGGTTAAAACAACATAAATACAATTTAATAAAGCATAGGATAAAACAACATAAATTCAATTTAATAAAGCATAGGATGAAACAACATAAATAAAATTTAATAAAGCATACGTTAAAACAACATAAATACAATTAAATAAAGCATAAGATAAAGCAACATAAATACAATTTAATAAAGCATAGGTTAAAACAACATAAATACAATTTAATAAAGCATAGGTTAAAACAACATAAATACAATTTAATAAAGCATAGGATAAAACAACATAAATACAATTTAATAAAGCATAGGATAAAACCACGTAAATACAATTTAATAAAGCACAGGATAAAACAACATAAATACAATTTAATAAAGCATAGGATAAAACAACATAAATACAATTTAATAAAGCATAGGTTAAAACAACATAAATACAATTTAATAAAGCATAGGATAAAACAACATAAACACAATTTAATAAAGCATAGGTTAAAACAACATAAATACAAATTAATAAATCATACAATAAAACAACATAAATACAATTTAATAAAGCATAGGACAAAACAACATAAATACAATTTAATAAAGCATAGGATAAAACAACATAAATACAATTTAATAAAGCATAGGTTAAAACAACATAAATACAATTTAATAAAGCCTACAATAAAACAACATAAATTCAATTTAATAAAGCATAGGAAAAAACAATATAAATACAATTTAATAAAGCCTACAATAAAACAACATAAATACAATTTAATAAAGCATAGGAAAAAACAACATAAATACAATTTAATAAAGCATAGGATAAAACAACATAAATACAATTTAATAAAGCATAGGATAAAACAACATAAATACAATTTAATAAAGCATAGGAAAAAACAACATAAATACAATTTAATAAAGCATAGGATAAAACAACATAAATACAATTTAATAAAGCATAGGACAAAACAACATTAATACAATTTAATAAAGCATAGGTTAAAACAACATAAATCCAATTTAATAAAGCATAGGATAAAACAACATAAATACAATTTAATAAAGCATAGGATAAAACAACATAAATACAATTTAATAAAGCATAGGATAAAACAACATAAATACAATTTAATAAAGCATAGGATAAAACAACATAAATACAATTTAATAAAGCATAGGATAAAACAAGATAAATTTAATTTAATTAAGCATAGGATAAAACAACATAAATACAATTTAATAAAGCATACGTTAAAAAAAACATAAATACAATTAAATAAAGCATAGGATAAAACAAGATAAATTTAATTTAATTAAGCATAGGATAAAACAACATAAATACAATTTAATAAAGCATAGGATAAAACAACATAAATTCAATTTAATAAAGCATAGGTTAAAACAGCATAAATAAAATTTAATAAAGCATACGTTAAAACAACATAAATACAATTAAATAAAGCATAGGATAAAACAATATAAATACAATTTAATAAAGCATAGGTTAAAACAACATAAATACAATTTAATAAAGCATAGGACAAAACAAAATAAATACAATTTAATAAAGCATAGGTTAAAACAACATAAATACAATTTAATAAAGCATAGGATAAAACAACATAAATTCAATTTAATAAAGCATAGGATAAAACAACATAAATACAATTTAAGAAAGCATAGGTTAAAACAACATAAATACAATTTAATAAAGCATAGGATAAAATAACATAAATACAATTTAATAAAGCATAGGCTAAAACTACATAAATAAAATTTAATAAAGCATAGGATAAAACAAATTAAATACAATTTAATAAAGCATAGGATAAAACAACATAAATTCAATTTAATAAAGCATAGGATGAAACAACATAAATACAATTTAATAAAGCATACGTTAAAACAACATAAATACAATTAAATAAAGCATAAGATAAAACAACATAACTACAATTTAATAAAGCACAGGTTAAAACAACATAAATACAATTTAATAAAGCATAGGTTAAAACAACATAAATACAATTTAATAAAGCATAGGATAAAACAACATAAATACAATTTAATAAAGCATACAATAAAACAACATAAATACAATTTAATAAAGCATAGGATAAAACAACATAAATACAATTTAATAAAGCATACAATAAAACAACATAAATACAATTTAATAAAGCATAGGAAAAAACAACATAAATACAATTTAATAAAGCATAGGATAAAACAACATAAATACAATTTAATAAAGCATAGGACAAAACAACATTAATACAATTTAATAAAGCATAGGTTAAAACAACATAAATCCAATGTAATAAAGCATAGGATAAAACAACATAAATACAATTTAATAAAGCATAGGATAAAACAACATAAATACAATTTAATAAAGCATAGGATAAAACAACATAAATACAATTTAATAAAGCATAGGATAAAACAACATAAATACAATTTAATAAAGCATAGGATAAAACCACGTAAATACAATTTAATAAAGCACAGGATAAAACAACATAAATTCAATTTAATAAAGCATGGGATAAAACAACATAAATACAATTTAATAAAGCATAGGATAAAACAACATAAATACAATTTAATAAAGCATAGTTTAAAACAACATAAATACAATTAAATAAAGCATAGGATAAAACAGGATAAATTTAATTTAATTAAGCATAGGATAAAACAACATAAATACAATTTAATAAAGCATAGGATAAAACAACATAAATAAAATTTAATAAAGCATAGGATAAAACAACATAAATACAATTTAATAAAGCATAGGATAAAACAACATAAATACAATTTAATAAATCATAGGTTAAAACAACATAAATTCAATTTAATAAAGCATAGGTTAAAACAGCATGAATACAATTTAATAAAGCATAGGTTAAAACAACATAAATACAATTTAATAAAGCATAGGATAAAACAACATAAATAAAATTTAATAAAGCATAGGATAAAACAACATAAATACAATTTAATAAAGCATAGGATAAAACAACATAAATACAATTTAATAAAGCATACGTTAAAACAACATAAATACAATTAAATAAAGCATAGGATAAAACAATATAAATACAATTTAATAAAGCATAGGATAAAATAACATAAATACAATTTAATAAAGCATAGGCTAAAACTACATAAATACAATTTAATAAAGCATAGGATAATACAAATTAAATACAATTTAATAAAGCATAGGATAAAACAACATAAATTCAATTTAATAAAGCATAGGATAAAACAACATAAATACAATTTAATAAAGCATAGGATAAAACAACATAAATACAATTTAATAAAGCATAGGATAAAACAACATAAATACAATGTAATAAAGCATAGGATAAAACAACATAAATACAATTTAATAAAGCATAGGACAAAACAACATTAATACAATTTAATAAAGCATAGGTTAAAACAACATAAATCCAATTTAATAAAGCATAGGATAAAACAACATAAATACAATTTAATAAAGCATAGGATAAAACAACATAAATACAATTTAATAAAGCATAGGATAAAACAACATAAATACAATTTAATAAAGCATAGGATAAAACAACATAAATACAATTTAATAAAGCATAGGATAAAACAAGATAAATTTAATTTAATTAAGCATAGGATAAAACAACATAAATACAATTTAATAAAGCATACGTTAAAAAAAACATAAATACAATTAAATAAAGCATAGGATAAAACAAGATAAATTTAATTTAATTAAGCATAGGATAAAACAACATAAATACAATTTAATAAAGCATAGGATAAAACAACATAAATAAAATTTAATAAAGCATAGGATAAAACAACATAAATACAATTTAATAAAGCATAGGATAAAACAACATAAATACAATTTAATAAATCATAGGTTAAAACAGCATAAACACAATTTAATAAAGCATAGGATAAAACAACATAAATTGAATTTAATAAAGCATAGGTTAAAACAGCATAAATAAAATTTAATAAAGCATACGTTAAAACAACATAAATACAATTTAATAAAGCATAGGATAAAACAACATAAATACAATTTAATAAAGCATAGGATAAAACAACATAAATACCTTTTAATAAAGCATAGGATAAAACCACATAAATACAATTTAATAAAGCACAGGATAAAACAACATAAATACAATTTAATAAAGCATAGGATAAAACAACATAAATACAATTTAATAAAGCATAGGATAAAACAACATAAATACAATTTAATAAAGCATACGTTAAAACAACATAAATACAATTAAATAAAGCATAGGATAAAACAATATAAATACAATTTAATAAAGCATAGGTTAAAACAACATAAATACAATTTAATAAAGCATAGGATAAAACAATATAAATACAATTTAATAAAGCATAGGTTAAAACAACATAAATACAATTTAATAAAGCATAGGATAAAACAACATAAATTCAATTTAAGAAAGCATAGGATAAAACAACATAAATACAATTTAAGAAAGCATAGGTTAAAACAACATAAATACAATTTAATAAAGCATAGGATAAAATAACATAAATACAATTTAATAAAGCATAGGCTAAAACTACATAAATAAAATTTAATAAAGCATAGGATAAAACAAATTAAATACAATTTAATAAAGCATAGGATAAAACAACATAAATTCAATTTAATAAAGCATAGGATGAAACAACATAAATACAATTTAATAAAGCATACGTTAAAACAACATAAATACAATTAAATAAAGCATAGGATAAAACAATATAAATACAATTTAATAAAGCATAGGATAAAATAACATAAATACAATTTAATAAAGCATAGGCTAAAACTACATAAATACAATTTAATAAAGCATAGGATAATACAAATTAAATACAATTTAATAAAGCATAGGATAAAACAACATAAATTCAATTTAATAAAGCATAGGATAAAACAACATAAATACAATTTAATAAAGCATAGGATAAAACAACATAAATACAATTTAATAAAGCATAGGATAAAACAACATAAATACAATGTAATAAAGCATAGGATAAAACAACATAAATACAATTTAATAAAGCATAGGATAAAACAACATAAATACAATTTAATAAAGCATAGGTTAAAACAACATAAATACAATTTATTAAAGCATAGGTTAAAACAACATAAATACAATTTAATAAAGCATAGGATGAAACAACATAAATACAATTTAATAAAGCATACGTTAAAACAACATAAATACAATTAAATAAAGCATAAGATAAAGCAACATAAATACAATTTAATAAAGCATAGGATGAAACAACATAAATAAAATTTAATAAAGCATACGTTAAAACAACATAAATACAATTAAATAAAGCATAAGATAAAGCAACATAAATACAATTTAATAAAGCATAGGTTAAAACAACATAAATACAATTTAATAAAGCATAGGATAAAACAACATAAATTCAATTTAATAAAGCATAGGATGAAACAACATAAATAAAATTTAATAAAGCATACGTTAAAACAACATAAATACAATTAAATAAAGCATAAGATAAAGCAACATAAATACAATTTAATAAAGCATAGGTTAAAACAACATAAATACAATTTAATAAAGCATAGGTTAAAACAACATAAATACAATTTAATAAAGCATAGGATAAAACAACATAAATACAATTTAATAAAGCATAGGATAAAACCACGTAAATACAATTTAATAAAGCACAGGATAAAACAACATAAATACAATTTAATAAAGCATAGGATAAAACAACATAAATACAATTTAATAAAGCATAGGTTAAAACAACATAAATACAATTTAATAAAGCATAGGATAAAACAACATAAACACAATTTAATAAAGCATAGGTTAAAACAACATAAATACAAATTAATAAATCATACAATAAAACAACATAAATACAATTTAATAAAGCATAGGACAAAACAACATAAATACAATTTAATAAAGCATAGGATAAAACAACATAAATACAATTTAATAAAGCATAGGTTAAAACAACATAAATACAATTTAATAAAGCCTACAATAAAACAACATAAATTCAATTTAATAAAGCATAGGAAAAAACAATATAAATACAATTTAATAAAGCCTACAATAAAACAACATAAATACAATTTAATAAAGCATAGGAAAAAACAACATAAATACAATTTAATAAAGCATAGGATAAAACAACATAAATACAATTTAATAAAGCATAGGATAAAACAACATAAATACAATTTAATAAAGCATAGGAAAAAACAACATAAATACAATTTAATAAAGCATAGGATAAAACAACATAAATACAATTTAATAAAGCATAGGACAAAACAACATTAATACAATTTAATAAAGCATAGGTTAAAACAACATAAATCCAATTTAATAAAGCATAGGATAAAACAACATAAATACAATTTAATAAAGCATAGGATAAAACAACATAAATACAATTTAATAAAGCATAGGATAAAACAACATAAATACAATTTAATAAAGCATAGGATAAAACAACATAAATACAATTTAATAAAGCATAGGATAAAACAAGATAAATTTAATTTAATTAAGCATAGGATAAAACAACATAAATACAATTTAATAAAGCATACGTTAAAAAAAACATAAATACAATTAAATAAAGCATAGGATAAAACAAGATAAATTTAATTTAATTAAGCATAGGATAAAACAACATAAATACAATTTAATAAAGCATAGGATAAAACAACATAAATTCAATTTAATAAAGCATAGGTTAAAACAGCATAAATAAAATTTAATAAAGCATACGTTAAAACAACATAAATACAATTAAATAAAGCATAGGATAAAACAATATAAATACAATTTAATAAAGCATAGGTTAAAACAACATAAATACAATTTAATAAAGCATAGGACAAAACAAAATAAATACAATTTAATAAAGCATAGGTTAAAACAACATAAATACAATTTAATAAAGCATAGGATAAAACAACATAAATTCAATTTAATAAAGCATAGGATAAAACAACATAAATACAATTTAAGAAAGCATAGGTTAAAACAACATAAATACAATTTAATAAAGCATAGGATAAAATAACATAAATACAATTTAATAAAGCATAGGCTAAAACTACATAAATAAAATTTAATAAAGCATAGGATAAAACAAATTAAATACAATTTAATAAAGCATAGGATAAAACAACATAAATTCAATTTAATAAAGCATAGGATGAAACAACATAAATACAATTTAATAAAGCATACGTTAAAACAACATAAATACAATTAAATAAAGCATAAGATAAAACAACATAACTACAATTTAATAAAGCACAGGTTAAAACAACATAAATACAATTTAATAAAGCATAGGTTAAAACAACATAAATACAATTTAATAAAGCATAGGATAAAACAACATAAATACAATTTAATAAAGCATACAATAAAACAACATAAATACAATTTAATAAAGCATAGGATAAAACAACATAAATACAATTTAATAAAGCATACAATAAAACAACATAAATACAATTTAATAAAGCATAGGAAAAAACAACATAAATACAATTTAATAAAGCATAGGATAAAACAACATAAATACAATTTAATAAAGCATAGGACAAAACAACATTAATACAATTTAATAAAGCATAGGTTAAAACAACATAAATCCAATGTAATAAAGCATAGGATAAAACAACATAAATACAATTTAATAAAGCATAGGATAAAACAACATAAATACAATTTAATAAAGCATAGGATAAAACAACATAAATACAATTTAATAAAGCATAGGATAAAACAACATAAATACAATTTAATAAAGCATAGGATAAAACCACGTAAATACAATTTAATAAAGCACAGGATAAAACAACATAAATTCAATTTAATAAAGCATGGGATAAAACAACATAAATACAATTTAATAAAGCATAGGATAAAACAACATAAATACAATTTAATAAAGCATAGTTTAAAACAACATAAATACAATTAAATAAAGCATAGGATAAAACAGGATAAATTTAATTTAATTAAGCATAGGATAAAACAACATAAATACAATTTAATAAAGCATAGGATAAAACAACATAAATAAAATTTAATAAAGCATAGGATAAAACAACATAAATACAATTTAATAAAGCATAGGATAAAACAACATAAATACAATTTAATAAATCATAGGTTAAAACAACATAAATTCAATTTAATAAAGCATAGGTTAAAACAGCATGAATACAATTTAATAAAGCATAGGTTAAAACAACATAAATACAATTTAATAAAGCATAGGATAAAACAACATAAATAAAATTTAATAAAGCATAGGATAAAACAACATAAATACAATTTAATAAAGCATAGGATAAAACAACATAAATACAATTTAATAAAGCATACGTTAAAACAAAATAAATACAATTAAATAAAGCATAGGATAAAACAATATAAATACAATTTAATAAAGCATAGGATAAAATAACATAAATACAATTTAATAAAGCATAGGCTAAAACTACATAAATACAATTTAATAAAGCATAGGATAATACAAATTAAATACAATTTAATAAAGCATAGGATAAAACAACATAAATTCAATTTAATAAAGCATAGGATAAAACAACATAAATACAATTTAATAAAGCATAGGATAAAACAACATAAATACAATTTAATAAAGCATAGGATAAAACAACATAAATACAATGTAATAAAGCATAGGATAAAACAACATAAATACAATTTAATAAAGCATAGGATAAAACAACATAAATACAATTTAATAAAGCATAGGTTAAAACAACATAAATACAATTTATTAAAGCATAGGTTAAAACAACATAAATACAATTTAATAAAGCATAGGATGAAACAACATAAATAAAATTTAATAAAGCATACGTTAAAACAACATAAATACAATTAAATAAAGCATAAGATAAAGCAACATAAATACAATTTAATAAAGCATAGGATAAAACAACATAAATACAATTTAATAAAGCATAGGATAAAACAACATAAATTCAATTTAATAAAGCATAGGATGAAACAACATAAATAAAATTTAATAAAGCATACGTTAAAACAACATAAATACAATTAAATAAAGCATAAGATAAAGCAACATAAATACAATTTAATAAAGCATAGGTTAAAACAACATAAATACAATTTAATAAAGCATAGGTTAAAACAACATAAATACAATTTAATAAAGCATAGGATAAAACAACATAAATACAATTTAATAAAGCATAGGATAAAACCACGTAAATACAATTTAATAAAGCACAGGATAAAACAACATAAATACAATTTAATAAAGCATAGGATAAAACAACATAAATACAATTTAATAAAGCATAGGTTAAAACAACATAAATACAATTTAATAAAGCATAGGATAAAACTACATAAACACAATTTAATAAAGCATAGGTTAAAACAACATAAATACAAATTAATAAATCATACAATAAAACAACATAAATACAATTTAATAAAGCATATGACAAAACAACATAAATACAATTTAATAAAGCATAGGATAAAACAACATAAATACAATTTAATAAAGCATAGCTTAAAACAACATAAATACAATTTAATAAAGCCTACAATAAAACAACATAAATTCAATTTAATAAAGCATAGGAAAAAACAATATAAATACAATTTAATAAAGCCTACAATAAAACAACATAAATACAATTTTATTAATCATAGGAAAAAACAACATAAATACAATTTAATAAAGCATAGGATAAAACAACATAAATACAATTTAATAAAGCATAGGATAAAACAACATAAATACAATTTAATAAAGCATAGGAAAAAACAACATAAATACAATTTAATAAAGCATAGGATAAAACAACATAAATACAATTTAATAAAGCATAGGACAAAACAACATTAATACAATTTAATAAAGCATAGGTTAAAACAACATAAATCCAATTTAATAAAGCATAGGATAAAACAACATAAATACAATTTAATAAAGCATAGGATAAAACAACATAAATACAATTTAATAAAGCATAGGATAAAACAACATAAATACAATTTAATAAAGCATAGGATAAAACAACATAAATACAATTTAATAAAGCATAGGATAAAACAAGATAAATTTAATTTAATTAAGCATAGGATAAAACAACATAAATACAATTTAATAAAGCATACGTTAAAAAAAACATAAATACAATTAAATAAAGCATAGGATAAAACAAGATAAATTTAACTTAATTAAGCATAGGATAAAACAACATAAATACAATTTAATAAAGCATAGGATAAAACAACATAAATAAAATTTAATAAAGCATAGGATAAAACAACATAAATACAATTTAATAAAGCATAGGATAAAACAACATAAATACAATTTAATAAATCATAGGTTAAAACAGCATAAACACAATTTAATAAAGCATAGGATAAAACAACATAAATTCAATTTAATAAAGCATAGGTTAAAACAGCATAAATAAAATTTAATAAAGCATACGTTAAAACAACATAAATACAATTTAATAAAGCATAGGATAAAACAACATAAATACAATTTAATAAAGCATAGGATAAAACAACATAAATACCTTTTAATAAAGCATAGGATAAAACCACATAAATACAATTTAATAAAGCACAGGATAAAACAACATAAATACAATTTAATAAAGCATAGGATAAAACAACATAAATACAATTTAATAAAGCATAGGATAAAACAACATAAATACAATTTAATAAAGCATACGTTAAAACAACATAAATACAATTAAATAAAGCATAGGATAAAACAATATAAATACAATTTAATAAAGCATAGGTTAAACAACATAAATACAATTTAATAAAGCATAGGATAAAACAATATAAATACAATTTAATAAAGCATAGGTTAAAACAACATAAATACAATTTAATAAAGCATAGGATAAAACAACATAAATTCAATTTAATAAAGCATAGGATAAAACAACATAAATACAATTTAAGAAAGCATAGGTTAAAACAACATAAATACAATTTAATAAAGCATAGGATAAAATAACATAAATACAATTTAATAAAGCATAGGCTAAAACTACATAAATAAAATTTAATAAAGCATAGGATAAAACAAATTAAATACAATTTAATAAAGCATAGGATAAAACAACATAAATTCAATTTAATAAAGCATAGGATGAAACAACATAAATACAATTTAATAAAGCATACGTTAAAACAACATAAATACAATTAAATAAAGCATAGGATAAAACAATATAAATACAATTTAATAAAGCATAGGATAAAATAACATAAATACAATTTAATAAAGCATAGGCTAAAACTACATAAATACAATTTAATAAAGCATAGGATAATACAAATTAAATACAATTTAATAAAGCATAGGATAAAACAACATAAATTCAATTTAATAAAGCATAGGATAAAACAACATAAATACAATTTAATAAAGCATAGGATAAAACAACATAAATACAATTTAATAAAGCATAGGATAAAACAACATAAATACAATGTAATAAAGCATAGGATAAAACAACATAAATACAATTTAATAAAGCATAGGATAAAACAACATAAATACAATTTAATAAAGCATAGGTTAAAACAACATAAATACAATTTATTAAAGCATAGGTTAAAACAACATAAATACAATTTAATAAAGCATAGGATAAAATAACATAAATACAATTTAATAAAGCATAGGCTAAAACTACATAAATAAAATTTAATAAAGCATAGGATAAAACAAATTAAATACAATTTAATAAAGCATAGGATAAAACAACATAAATTCAATTTAATAAAGCATAGGATGAAACAACATAAATACAATTTAATAAAGCATACGTTAAAACAACATAAATACAATTAAATAAAGCATAAGATAAAACAACATAACTACAATTTAATAAAGCACAGGTTAAAACAACATAAATACAATTTAATAAAGCATAGGTTAAAACAACATAAATACAATTTAATAAAGCATAGGATAAAACAACATAAATACAATTTAATAAAGCATACAATAAAACAACATAAATACAATTTAATAAAGCATAGGATAAAACAACATAAATACAATTTAATAAAGCATACAATAAAACAACATAAATACAATTTAATAAAGCATAGGAAAAAACAACATAAATACAATTTAATAAAGCATAGGATAAAACAACATAAATACAATTTAATAAAGCATAGGACAAAACAACATTAATACAATTTAATAAAGCATAGGTTAAAACAACATAAATCCAATGTAATAAAGCATAGGATAAAACAACATAAATACAATTTAATAAAGCATAGGATAAAACAACATAAATACAATTTAATAAAGCATAGGATAAAACAACATAAATACAATTTAATAAAGCATAGGATAAAACAACATAAATACAATTTAATAAAGCATAGGATAAAACCACGTAAATACAATTTAATAAAGCACAGGATAAAACAACATAAATTCAATTTAATAAAGCATGGGATAAAACAACATAAATACAATTTAATAAAGCATAGGATAAAACAACATAAATACAATTTAATAAAGCATAGTTTAAAACAACATAAATACAATTAAATAAAGCATAGGATAAAACAGGATAAATTTAATTTAATTAAGCATAGGATAAAACAACATAAATACAATTTAATAAAGCATAGGATAAAACAACATAAATAAAATTTAATAAAGCATAGGATAAAACAACATAAATACAATTTAATAAAGCATAGGATAAAACAACATAAATACAATTTAATAAATCATAGGTTAAAACAACATAAATTCAATTTAATAAAGCATAGGTTAAAACAGCATGAATACAATTTAATAAAGCATAGGTTAAAACAACATAAATACAATTTAATAAAGCATAGGATAAAACAACATAAATAAAATTTAATAAAGCATAGGATAAAACAACATAAATACAATTTAATAAAGCATAGGATAAAACAACATAAATACAATTTAATAAAGCATACGTTAAAACAACATAAATACAATTAAATAAAGCATAGGATAAAACAATATAAATACAATTTAATAAAGCATAGGATAAAATAACATAAATACAATTTAATAAAGCATAGGCTAAAACTACATAAATACAATTTAATAAAGCATAGGATAATACAAATTAAATACAATTTAATAAAGCATAGGATAAAACAACATAAATTCAATTTAATAAAGCATAGGATAAAACAACATAAATACAATTTAATAAAGCATAGGATAAAACAACATAAATACAATTTAATAAAGCATAGGATAAAACAACATAAATACAATGTAATAAAGCATAGGATAAAACAACATAAATACAATTTAATAAAGCATAGGATAAAACAACATAAATACAATTTAATAAAGCATAGGTTAAAACAACATAAATACAATTTATTAAAGCATAGGTTAAAACAACATAAATACAATTTAATAAAGCATAGGATGAAACAACATAAATAAAATTTAATAAAGCATACGTTAAAACAACATAAATACAATTAAATAAAGCATAAGATAAAGCAACATAAATACAATTTAATAAAGCATAGGATAAAACAACATAAATACAATTTAATAAAGCATAGGATAAAACAACATAAATTCAATTTAATAAAGCATAGGATGAAACAACATAAATAAAATTTAATAAAGCATACGTTAAAACAACATAAATACAATTAAATAAAGCATAAGATAAAGCAACATAAATACAATTTAATAAAGCATAGGTTAAAACAACATAAATACAATTTAATAAAGCATAGGTTAAAACAACATAAATACAATTTAATAAAGCATAGGATAAAACAACATAAATACAATTTAATAAAGCATAGGATAAAACCACGTAAATACAATTTAATAAAGCACAGGATAAAACAACATAAATACAATTTAATAAAGCATAGGATAAAACAACATAAATACAATTTAATAAAGCATAGGTTAAAACAACATAAATACAATTTAATAAAGCATAGGATAAAACTACATAAACACAATTTAATAAAGCATAGGTTAAAACAACATAAATACAAATTAATAAATCATACAATAAAACAACATAAATACAATTTAATAAAGCATAGGACAAAACAACATAAATACAATTTAATAAAGCATAGGATAAAACAACATAAATACAATTTAATAAAGCATAGGTTAAAACAACATAAATACAATTTAATAAAGCCTACAATAAAACAACATAAATTCAATTTAATAAAGCATAGGAAAAAACAATATAAATACAATTTAATAAAGCCTACAATAAAACAACATAAATACAATTTTATTAATCATAGGAAAAAACAACATAAATACAATTTAATAAAGCATAGGATAAAACAACATAAATACAATTTAATAAAGCATAGGATAAAACAACATAAATACAATTTAATAAAGCATAGGAAAAAACAACATAAATACAATTTAATAAAGCATAGGATAAAACAACATAAATACAATTTAATAAAGCATAGGACAAAACAACATTAATACAATTTAATAAAGCATAGGTTAAAACAACATAAATCCAATTTAATAAAGCATAGGATAAAACAACATAAATACAATTTAATAAAGCATAGGATAAAACAACATAAATACAATTTAATAAAGCATAGGATAAAACAACATAAATACAATTTAATAAAGCATAGGATAAAACAACATAAATACAATTTAATAAAGCATAGGATAAAACAAGATAAATTTAATTTAATTAAGCATAGGATAAAACAACATAAATACAATTTAATAAAGCATACGTTAAAAAAAACATAAATACAATTAAATAAAGCATAGGATAAAACAAGATAAATTTAATTTAATTAAGCATAGGATAAAACAACATAAATACAATTTAATAAAGCATAGGATAAAACAACATAAATAAAATTTAATAAAGCATAGGATAAAACAACATAAATACAATTTAATAAAGCATAGGATAAAACAACATAAATACAATTTAATAAATCATAGGTTAAAACAGCATAAACACAATTTAATAAAGCATAGGATAAAACAACATAAATTCAATTTAATAAAGCATAGGTTAAAACAGCATAAATAAAATTTAATAAAGCATACGTTAAAACAACATAAATACAATTTAATAAAGCATAGGATAAAACAACATAAATACAATTTAATAAAGCATAGGATAAAACAACATAAATACCTTTTAATAAAGCATAGGATAAAACCACATAAATACAATTTAATAAAGCACAGGATAAAACAACATAAATACAATTTAATAAAGCATAGGATAAAACAACATAAATACAATTTAATAAAGCATAGGATAAAACAACATAAATACAATTTAATAAAGCATACGTTAAAACAACATAAATACAATTAAATAAAGCATAGGATAAAACAATATAAATACAATTTAATAAAGCATAGGTTAAAACAACATAAATACAATTTAATAAAGCATAGGATAAAACAATATAAATACAATTTAATAAAGCATAGGTTAAAACAACATAAATACAATTTAATAAAGCATAGGATAAAACAACATAAATTCAATTTAATAAAGCATAGGATAAAACAACATAAATACAATTTAAGAAAGCATAGGTTAAAACAACATAAATACAATTTAATAAAGCATAGGATAAAATAACATAAATACAATTTAATAAAGCATAGGCTAAAACTACATAAATAAAATTTAATAAAGCATAGGATAAAACAAATTAAATACAATTTAATAAAGCATAGGATAAAACAACATAAATTCAATTTAATAAAGCATAGGATGAAACAACATAAATACAATTTAATAAAGCATACGTTAAAACAACATAAATACAATTAAATAAAGCATAGGATAAAACAATATAAATACAATTTAATAAAGCATAGGATAAAATAACATAAATACAATTTAATAAAGCATAGGCTAAAACTACATAAATACAATTTAATAAAGCATAGGATAATACAAATTAAATACAATTTAATAAAGCATAGGATAAAACAACATAAATTCAATTTAATAAAGCATAGGATAAAACAACATAAATACAATTTAATAAAGCATAGGATAAAACAACATAAATACAATTTAATAAAGCATAGGATAAAACAACATAAATACAATGTAATAAAGCATAGGATAAAACAACATAAATACAATTTAATAAAGCATAGGATAAAACAACATAAATACAATTTAATAAAGCATAGGTTAAAACAACATAAATACAATTTATTAAAGCATAGGTTAAAACAACATAAATACAATTTAATAAAGCATAGGATGAAACAACATAAATAAAATTTAATAAAGCATACGTTAAAACAACATAAATACAATTAAATAAAGCATAAGATAAAGCAACATAAATACAATTTAATAAAGCATAGGATAAAACAACATAAATACAATTTAATAAAGCATAGGTTAAAACAACATAAATACAATTTAATAAAGCATAGGATAAAACAACATAAACACAATTTAATAAAGCATAGGTTAAAACAACATAAATACAAATTAATAAATCATACAATAAAACAACATAAATACAATTTAATAAAGCATAGGACAAAACAACATAAATACAATTTAATAAAGCATAGGATAAAACAACATAAATACAATTTAATAAAGCATAGGTTAAAACAACATAAATACAATTTAATAAAGCCTACAATAAAACAACATAAATTCAATTTAATAAAGCATAGGAAAAAACAATATAAATACAATTTAATAAAGCCTACAATAAAACAACATAAATACAATTTAATAAAGCATAGGAAAAAACAACATAAATACAATTTAATAAAGCATAGGATAAAACAACATAAATACAATTTAATAAAGCATAGGATAAAACAACATAAATACAATTTAATAAAGCATAGGAAAAAACAACATAAATACAATTTAATAAAGCATAGGATAAAACAACATAAATACAATTTAATAAAGCATAGGACAAAACAACATTAATACAATTTAATAAAGCATAGGTTAAAACAACATAAATCCAATTTAATAAAGCATAGGATAAAACAACATAAATACAATTTAATAAAGCATAGGATAAAACAACATAAATACAATTTAATAAAGCATAGGATAAAACAACATAAATACAATTTAATAAAGCATAGGATAAAACAACATAAATACAATTTAATAAAGCATAGGATAAAACAACATAAATAAAATTTAATAAAGCATAGGATAAAACAACATAAATACAATTTAATAAAGCATAGGATAAAACAACATAAATACAATTTAATAAATCATAGGTTAAAACAGCATAAACACAATTTAATAAAGCATAGGATAAAACAACATAAATTCAATTTAATAAAGCATAGGTTAAAACAGCATAAATAAAATTTAATAAAGCATACGTTAAAACAACATAAATAGAATTTAATAAAGCATAGGATAAAACAACATAAATACAATTTAATAAAGCATAGGATAAAACAACATAAATACCTTTTAATAAAGCATAGGATAAAACCACATAAATACAATTTAATAAAGCACAGGATAAAACAACATAAATACAATTTAATAAAGCATAGGATAAAACAACATAAATACAATTTAATAAAGCATAGGATAAAACAACATAAATACAATTTAATAAAGCATACGTTAAAAAAAACATAAATACAATTAAATAAAGCATAGGATAAAACAAGATAAATTTAATTTAATTAAGCATAGGATAAAACAACATAAATACAATTTAATAAAGCATAGGATAAAACAACATAAATAAAATTTAATAAAGCATAGGATAAAACAACATAAATACAATTTAATAAAGCATAGGATAAAACAACATAAATACAATTTAATAAATCATAGGTTAAAACAGCATAAACACAATTTAATAAAGCATAGGATAAAACAACATAAATTCAATTTAATAAAGCATAGGTTAAAACAGCATAAATAAAATTTAATAAAGCATACGTTAAAACAACATAAATACAATTTAATAAAGCATAGGATAAAACAACATAAATACAATTTAATAAAGCATAGGATAAAACAACATAAATACCTTTTAATAAAGCATAGGATAAAACCACATAAATACAATTTAATAAAGCACAGGATAAAACAACATAAATACAATTTAATAAAGCATAGGATAAAACAACATAAATACAATTTAATAAAGCATAGGATAAAACAACATAAATACAATTTAATAAAGCATACGTTAAAACAACATAAATACAATTAAATAAAGCATAGGATAAAACAATATAAATACAATTTAATAAAGCATAGGTTAAAACAACATAAATACAATTTAATAAAGCATAGGATAAAACAATATAAATACAATTTAATAAAGCATAGGTTAAAACAACATAAATAAAATTTAATAAAGCATAGGTTAAAACAACATAAATACAATTTAATAAAGCATAGGACAAAACAACATAAATACAATTTAATAAAGCATAGGAAAAAACAACATAAATACAATTTAATAAAGCATAGGATAAAACAACATAAATACAATGTAATAAAGCATAGGATAAAACAACATAAATACAATTTAATAAAGCATAGGATAAAACAACATAAATACAATTTAATAAAGCATAGGTTAAAACAACATAAATACAATTTATTAAAGCATAGGTTAAAACAACATAAATACAATTTAATAAAGCATAGGATGAAACAACATAAATAAAATTTAATAAAGCATACGTTAAAACAACATAAATACAATTAAATAAAGCATAAGATAAAGCAACATAAATACAATTTAATAAAGCATAGGTTAAAACAACATAAATACAATTTAATAAAGCATAGGATAAAACAACATAAATTCAATTTAATAAAGCATAGGATGAAACAACATAAATAAAATTTAATAAAGCATACGTTAAAACAACATAAATACAATTAAATAAAGCATAAGATAAAGCAACATAAATACAATTTAATAAAGCATAGGTTAAAACAACATAAATACAATTTAATAAAGCATAGGTTAAAACAACATAAATACAATTTAATAAAGCATAGGATAAAACAACATAAATACAATTTAATAAAGCATAGGCTAAAACTACAAAAATACAATTTAATAAAGCATAGGATAATACAAATTAAATACAATTTAATAAAGCATAGGATAAAACAACATAAATTCAATTTAATAAAGCATAGGATAAAACAACATAAATACAATTTAATAAAGCATAGGATAAAACAACATAAATACAATTTAATAAAGCATAGGATAAAACAACATAAATACAATGTAATAAAGCATAGGATAAAACAACATAAATACAATTTAATAAAGCATAGGATAAAACAACATAAATACAATTTAATAAAGCATAGGTTAAAACAACATAAATACAATTTATTAAAGCATAGGTTAAAACAACATAAATACAATTTAATAAAGCATAGGATGAAACAACATAAATAAAATTTAATAAAGCATACGTTAAAACAACATAAATACAATTAAATAAAGCATAAGATAAAGCAACATAAATACAATTTAATAAAGCATAGGATAAAACAACATAAATACAATTTAATAAAGCATAGGATAAAACAACATAAATTCAATTTAATAAAGCATAGGATGAAACAACATAAATAAAATTTAATAAAGCATACGTTAAAACAACATAAATACAATTAAATAAAGCATAAGATAAAGCAACATAAATACAATTTAATAAAGCATAGGTTAAAACAACATAAATACAATTTAATAAAGCATAGGTTAAAACAACATAAATACAATTTAATAAAGCATAGGATAAAACAACATAAATACAATTTAATAAAGCATAGGATAAAACCACGTAAATACAATTTAATAAAGCACAGGATAAAACAACATAAATACAATTTAATAAAGCATAGGATAAAACAACATAAATACAATTTAATAAAGCATAGGTTAAAACAACATAAATACAATTTAATAAAGCATAGGATAAAACTACATAAACACAATTTAATAAAGCATAGGTTAAAACAACATAAATACAAATTAATAAATCATACAATAAAACAACATAAATACAATTTAATAAAGCATAGGACAAAACAACATAAATACAATTTAATAAAGCATAGGATAAAACAACATAAATACAATTTAATAAAGCATAGGTTAAAACAACATAAATACAATTTAATAAAGCCTACAATAAAACAACATAAATACAATTTTATTAATCATAGGAAAAAACAACATAAATACAATTTAATAAAGCATAGGATAAAACAACATAAATACAATTTAATAAAGCATAGGATAAAACAACATAAATACAATTTAATAAAGCATAGGAAAAAACAACATAAATACAATTTAATAAAGCATAGGATAAAACAACATAAATACAATTTAATAAAGCATAGGACAAAACAACATTAATACAATTTAATAAAGCATAGGTTAAAACAACATAAATCCAATTTAATAAAGCATAGGATAAAACAACATAAATACAATTTAATAAAGCATAGGATAAAACAACATAAATACAATTTAATAAAGCATAGGATAAAACAACATAAATACAATTTAATAAAGCATAGGATAAAACAACATAAATACAATTTAATAAAGCATAGGATAAAACAAGATAAATTTAATTTAATTAAGCATAGGATAAAACAACATAAATACAATTTAATAAAGCATACGTTAAAAAAAACATAAATACAATTAAATAAAGCATAGGATAAAACAAGATAAATTTAATTTAATTAAGCATAGGATAAAACAACATAAATACAATTTAATAAAGCATAGGATAAAACAACATAAATAAAATTTAATAAAGCATAGGATAAAACAACATAAATACAATTTAATAAAGCATAGGATAAAACAACATAAATACAATTTAATAAATCATAGGTTAAAACAGCATAAACACAATTTAATAAAGCATAGGATAAAACAACATAAATTCAATTTAATAAAGCATAGGTTAAAACAGCATAAATAAAATTTAATAAAGCATACGTTAAAACAACATAAATACAATTTAATAAAGCATAGGATAAAACAACATAAATACAATTTAATAAAGCATAGGATAAAACAACATAAATACCTTTTAATAAAGCATAGGATAAAACCACATAAATACAATTTAATAAAGCACAGGATAAAACAACATAAATACAATTTAATAAAGCATAGGATAAAACAACATAAATACAATTTAATAAAGCATAGGATAAAACAACATAAATACAATTTAATAAAGCATACGTTAAAACAACATAAATACAATTAAATAAAGCATAGGATAAAACAATATAAATACAATTTAATAAAGCATAGGTTAAAACAACATAAATACAATTTAATAAAGCATAGGATAAAACAATATAAATACAATTTAATAAAGCATAGGTTAAAACAACATAAATACAATTTAATAAAGCATAGGATAAAACAACATAAATTCAATTTAATAAAGCATAGGATAAAACAACATAAATACAATTTAAGAAAGCATAGGTTAAAACAACATAAATACAATTTAATAAAGCATAGGATAAAATAACATAAATACAATTTAATAAAGCATAGGCTAAAACTACATAAATAAAATTTAATAAAGCATAGGATAAAACAAATTAAATACAATTTAATAAAGCATAGGATAAAACAACATAAATTCAATTTAATAAAGCATAGGATGAAACAACATAAATACAATTTAATAAAGCATACGTTAAAACAACATAAATACAATTAAATAAAGCATAGGATAAAACAATATAAATACAATTTAATAAAGCATAGGATAAAATAACATAAATACAATTTAATAAAGCATAGGCTAAAACTACATAAATACAATTTAATAAAGCATAGGATAATACAAATTAAATACAATTTAATAAAGCATAGGATAAAACAACATAAATTCAATTTAATAAAGAATAGGATAAAACAACATAAATACAATTTAATAAAGCATAGGATAAAACAACATAAATACAATTTAATAAAGCATAGGATAAAACAACATAAATACAATGTAATAAAGCATAGGATAAAACAACATAAATACAATTTAATAAAGCATAGGATAAAACAACATAAATACAATTTAATAAAGCATAGGTTAAAACAACATAAATACAATTTATTAAAGCATAGGTTAAAACAACATAAATACAATTTAATAAAGCATAGGATGAAACAACATAAATAAAATTTAATAAAGCATACGTTAAAACAACATAAATACAATTAAATAAAGCATAAGATAAAGCAACATAAATACAATTTAATAAAGCATAGGTTAAAACAACATAAATACAATTTAATAAAGCATAGGATAAAACAACATAAATTCAATTTAATAAAGCATAGGATGAAACAACATAAATAAAATTTAATAAAGCATACGTTAAAACAACATAAATACAATTAAATAAAGCATAAGATAAAGCAACATAAATACAATTTAATAAAGCATAGGTTAAAACAACATAAATAAAATTTAATAAAGCATACGTTAAAACAACATAAATACAATTTAATAAAGCATAGGATAAAACCACGTAAATACAATTTAATAAAGCACAGGATAAAACAACATAAATACAATTTAATAAAGCATAGGATAAAACAACATAAATACAATTTAATAAAGCATAGGTTAAAACAACATAAATACAATTTAATAAAGCATAGGATAAAACAACATAAACACAATTTAATAAAGCATAGGTTAAAACAACATAAATACAAATTAATAAATCATACAATAAAACAACATAAATACAATTTAATAAAGCATAGGACAAAACAACATAAATACAATTTAATAAAGCATAGGATAAAACAACATAAATACAATTTAATAAAGCATAGGTTAAAACAACATAAATACAATTTAATAAAGCCTACAATAAAACAACATAAATTCAATTTAATAAAGCATAGGAAAAAACAATATAAATACAATTTAATAAAGCCTACAATAAAACAACATAAATACAATTTAATAAAGCATAGGAAAAAACAACATAAATACAATTTAATAAAGCATAGGATAAAACAACATAAATACAATTTAATAAAGCATAGGATAAAACAACATAAATACAATTTAATAAAGCATAGGAAAAAACAACATAAATACAATTTAATAAAGCATAGGATAAAACAACATAAATACAATTTAATAAAGCATAGGACAAAACAACATTAATACAATTTAATAAAGCATAGGTTAAAACAACATAAATCCAATTTAATAAAGCATAGGATAAAACAACATAAATACAATTTAATAAAGCATAGGATAAAACAACATAAATACAATTTAATAAAGCATAGGATAAAACAACATAAATACAATTTAATAAAGCATAGGATAAAACAACATAAATACAATTTAATAAAGCATAGGATAAAACAACATAAATAAAATTTAATAAAGCATAGGATAAAACAACATAAATACAATTTAATAAAGCATAGGATAAAACAACATAAATACAATTTAATAAATCATAGGTTAAAACAGCATAAACACAATTTAATAAAGCATAGGATAAAACAACATAAATTCAATTTAATAAAGCATAGGTTAAAACAGCATAAATAAAATTTAATAAAGCATACGTTAAAACAACATAAATAGAATTTAATAAAGCATAGGATAAAACAACATAAATACAATTTAATAAAGCATAGGATAAAACAACATAAATACCTTTTAATAAAGCATAGGATAAAACCACATAAATACAATTTAATAAAGCACAGGATAAAACAACATAAATACAATTTAATAAAGCATAGGATAAAACAACATAAATACAATTTAATAAAGCATAGGATAAAACAACATAAATACAATTTAATAAAGCATACGTTAAAAAAAACATAAATACAATTAAATAAAGCATAGGATAAAACAAGATAAATTTAATTTAATTAAGCATAGGATAAAACAACATAAATACAATTTAATAAAGCATAGGATAAAACAACATAAATAAAATTTAATAAAGCATAGGATAAAACAACATAAATACAATTTAATAAAGCATAGGATAAAACAACATAAATACAATTTAATAAATCATAGGTTAAAACAGCATAAACACAATTTAATAAAGCATAGGATAAAACAACATAAATTCAATTTAATAAAGCATAGGTTAAAACAGCATAAATAAAATTTAATAAAGCATACGTTAAAACAACATAAATACAATTTAATAAAGCATAGGATAAAACAACATAAATACAATTTAATAAAGCATAGGATAAAACAACATAAATACCTTTTAATAAAGCATAGGATAAAACCACATAAATACAATTTAATAAAGCACAGGATAAAACAACATAAATACAATTTAATAAAGCATAGGATAAAACAACATAAATACAATTTAATAAAGCATAGGATAAAACAACATAAATACAATTTAATAAAGCATACGTTAAAACAACATAAATACAATTAAATAAAGCATAGGATAAAACAATATAAATACAATTTAATAAAGCATAGGTTAAAACAACATAAATACAATTTAATAAAGCATAGGATAAAACAATATAAATACAATTTAATAAAGCATAGGTTAAAACAACATAAATACAATTTAATAAAGCATAGGATAAAACAACATAAATTCAATTTAATAAAGCATAGGATAAAACAACATAAATACAATTTAAGAAAGCATAGGTTAAAACAACATAAATACAATTTAATAAAGCATAGGATAAAATAACATAAATACAATTTAATAAAGCATAGGCTAAAACTACATAAATAAAATTTAATAAAGCATAGGATAAAACAAATTAAATACAATTTAATAAAGCATAGGATAAAACAACATAAATTCAATTTAATAAAGCATAGGATGAAACAACATAAATACAATTTAATAAAGCATACGTTAAAACAACATAAATACAATTTAATAAAGCATAGGATAAAACAGCATAAATACAATTTAATAAAGCATAGGATAAAACAACATAAATACAATTTAATAAAGCATAGGATAAAACAACATAAATAAAATTTAATAAAGCATAGGTTAAAACAACATAAATACAATTTAATAAAGCATAGGACAAAACAACATAAATACAATTTAATAAAGCATAGGAAAAAACAACATAAATACAATTTAATAAAGCATAGGATAAAACAACATAAATACAATGTAATAAAGCATAGGATAAAACAACATAAATACAATTTAATAAAGCATAGGATAAAACAACATAAATACAATTTAATAAAGCATAGGTTAAAACAACATAAATACAATTTATTAAAGCATAGGTTAAAACAACATAAATACAATTTAATAAAGCATAGGATGAAACAACATAAATAAAATTTAATAAAGCATACGTTAAAACAACATAAATACAATTAAATAAAGCATAAGATAAAGCAACATAAATACAATTTAATAAAGCATAGGTTAAAACAACATAAATACAATTTAATAAAGCATAGGATAAAACAACATAAATTCAATTTAATAAAGCATAGGATGAAACAACATAAATAAAATTTAATAAAGCATACGTTAAAACAACATAAATACAATTAAATAAAGCATAAGATAAAGCAACATAAATACAATTTAATAAAGCATAGGTTAAAACAACATAAATACAATTTAATAAAGCATAGGTTAAAACAACATAAATACAATTTAATAAAGCATAGGATAAAACAACATAAATACAATTTAATAAAGCATAGGATAAAACCACGTAAATACAATTTAATAAAGCACAGGATAAAACAACATAAATACAATTTAATAAAGCATAGGATAAAACAACATAAATACAATTTAATAAAGCATAGGTTAAAACAACATAAATACAATTTAATAAAGCATAGGATAAAACAACATAAACACAATTTAATAAAGCATAGGTTAAAACAACATAAATACAAATTAATAAATCATACAATAAAACAACATAAATAAAATTTAATAAAGCATAGGACAAAACAACATAAATACAATTTAATAAAGCATAGGATAAAACAACATAAATACAATTTAATAAAGCATAGGTTAAAACAACATAAATACAATTTAATAAAGCCTACAATAAAACAACATAAATTCAATTTAATAAAGCATAGGAAAAAACAATATAAATACAATTTAATAAAGCCTACAATAAAACAACATAAATACAATTTAATAAAGCATAGGAAAAAACAACATAAATACAATTTAATAAAGCATAGGATAAAACAACATAAATACAATTTAATAAAGCATAGGATAAAACAACATAAATACAATTTAATAAAGCATAGGAAAAAACAACATAAATACAATTTAATAAAGCATAGGATAAAACAACATAAATACAATTTAATAAAGCATAGGACAAAACAACATTAATACAATTTAATAAAGCATAGGTTAAAACAACATAAATCCAATTTAATAAATCATAGGATAAAACAACATAAATACAATTTAATAAAGCATAGGATAAAACAACATAAATACAATTTAATAAAGCATAGGATAAAACAACATAAATACAATTTAATAAAGCATAGGATAAAACAACATAAATACAATTTAATAAAGCATAGGATAAAACAAGATAAATTTAATTTAATTAAGCATAGGATAAAACAACATAAATACAATTTAATAAAGCATACGTTAAAAAAAACATAAATACAATTAAATAAAGCATAGGATAAAACAAGATAAATTTAATTTAATTAAGCATAGGATAAAACAACATAAATACAATTTAATAAAGCATAGGATAAAACAACATAAATAAAATTTAATAAAGCATAGGATAAAACAACATAAATACAATTTAATAAAGCATAGGATAAAACAACATAAATACAATTTAATAAATCATAGGTTAAAACAGCATAAACACAATTTAATAAAGCATAGGATAAAACAACATAAATTCAATTTAATAAAGCATAGGTTAAAACAGCATAAATAAAATTTAATAAAGCATACGTTAAAACAACATAAATACAATTTAATAAAGCATAGGATAAAACAACATAAATACAATTTAATAAAGCATAGGATAAAACAACATAAATACCTTTTAATAAAGCATAGGATAAAACCACATAAATACAATTTAATAAAGCACAGGATAAAACAACATAAATACAATTTAATAAAGCATAGGATAAAACAACATAAATACAATTTAATAAAGCATAGGATAAAACAACATAAATACAATTTAATAAAGCATACGTTAAAACAACATAAATACAATTAAATAAAGCATAGGATAAAACAATATAAATACAATTTAATAAAGCATAGGTTAAAACAACATAAATACAATTTAATAAAGCATAGGATAAAACAATATAAATACAATTTAATAAAGCATAGGTTAAAACAACATAAATACAATTTAATAAAGCATAGGATAAAACAACATAAATTCAATTTAATAAAGCATAGGATAAAACAACATAAATACAATTTAAGAAAGCATAGGTTAAAACAACATAAATACAATTTAATAAAGCATAGGATAAAATAACATAAATACAATTTAATAAAGCATAGGCTAAAACTACATAAATAAAATTTAATAAAGCATAGGATAAAACAAATTAAATACAATTTAATAAAGCATAGGATAAAACAACATAAATTCAATTTAATAAAGCATAGGATGAAACAACATAAATACAATTTAATAAAGCATACGTTAAAACAACATAAATACAATTTAATAAAGCATAGGATAAAACAGCATAAATACAATTTAATAAAGCATAGGATAAAACAACATAAATACAATTTAATATAGCATAGGATAAAACAACATAAATAAAATTTAATAAAGCATAGGTTAAAACAACATAAATACAATTTAATAAAGCATAGGACAAAACAACATAAATACAATTTAATAAAGCATAGGAAAAAACAACATAAATACAATTTAATAAAGCATAGGATAAAACAACATAAATAAAATTTAATAAAGCACAGGTTAAAACAACATAAATACAATTTAATAAAGCATAGGTTAAAACAACATAAATACAATTTAATAAAGCATAGGATAAAACAACATAAATACAATTTAATAAAGCATACAATAAAACAACATAAATACAATTTAATAAAGCATAGGATAAAACAACATAAATACAATTTAATAAAGCATACAATAAAACAACATAAATACAATTTAATAAAGCATAGGAAAAAACAACATAAATACAATTTAATAAAGCATAGGATAAAACAACATAAATACAATTTAATAAAGCATAGGACAAAACAACATTAATACAATTTAATAAAGCATAGGTTAAAACAACATAAATCCAATTTAATAAAGCATAGGATAAAACAACATAAATACAATTTAATAAAGCATAGGATAAAACAACATAAATACAATTTAATAAAGCATAGGATAAAACAACATAAATACAATTTAATAAAGCATAGGATAAAACCACGTAAATACAATTTAATAAAGCACAGGATAAAACAACATAAATTCAATTTAATAAAGCATGGGATAAAACAACATAAATACAATTTAATAAAGCATAGGATAAAACAACATAAATACAATTTAATAAAGCATAGTTTAAAACAACATAAATACAATTAAATAAAGCATAGGATAAAACAGGATAAATTTAATTTAATTAAGCATAGGATAAAACAACATAAATACAATTTAATAAAGCATAGGATAAAACAACATAAATAAAATTTAATAAAGCATAGGATAAAACAACATAAATACAATTTAATAAAGCATAGGATAAAACAACATAAATACAATTTAATAAATCATAGGTTAAAACAACATAAATTCAATTTAATAAAGCATAGGTTAAAACAGCATGAATAAAATTTAATAAAGCATAGGTTAAAACAACATAAATACAATTTAATAAAGCATAGGATAAAACAACATAAATACAATTTAATAAAGCATAGGATAAAACAACATAAATACTTTTTAATAAAGCATAGGATAAAACCACATAAATACAATTTAATAAAGCACAGGATAAAACAGCATAAATACAATTTAATAAAGCATAGGATAAAACAACATAAATACAATTTAATAAAGCATACGTTAAAACAACATAAATACAATTAAATAAAGCATAGGATAAAACAATATAAATACAATTTAATAAAGCATAGGTTAAAACAACATAAATACAATTTAATAAAGCATAGGATAAAACAATATAAATACAATTTAATAAAACATAGGTTAAAACAACATAAATACAATTTAATAAAGCATAGGATAAAACAACATAAATTCAATTTAAGAAAGCATAGGATAAAACAACATAAATACAATTTAAGAAAGCATAGGTTAAAACAACATAAATACAATTTAATAAAGCATAGGATAAAATAACATAAATACAATTTAATAAAGCATAGGCTAAAACTACATAAATACAATTTAATAAAGCATAGGATAAAACAAATTAAATACAATTTAATAAAGCATAGGATAAAACAACATAAATTCAATTTAATAAAGCATAGGATGAAACAACATAAATAAAATTTAATAAAGCATACGTTAAAACAACATAAATACAATTAAATAATGCATAAGATAAAACAACATAAATACAATTTAATAAAGCATAGGTTAAAACAACATAAATACAATTTAATAAAGCATAGGTTAAAACAACATAAATACAATTTAATAAAGCATAGGATAAAGCAACATAAATACAATTTAATAAAGCATAGGATAAAACCACGTAAATACAATTTAATAAAGCACACGATAAAACAACATAAATACAATTTAATAAAGCATAGGATAAAACAACATAAATACAATTTAATAAAGCATAGGATAAAACAACATAAATACAATTTAATAAAGCATACGTTAAAACAACATAAATACAATTAAATAAAGCATAGGATAAAACAAGATAAATTTAATTTAATTAAGCATAGGATAAAACAACATAAATACAATTTAATAAAGCATAGGATAAAACAACATAAGTTCAATTTAATAAAGCATAGGTTAAAACAGCATAAATAAAATTTAATAAAGCATAGGTTAAAACAACATAAATACAATTTAATAAAGCATAGGATAAAACAACATAAATACAATTTAATAAAGCATAGGATAAAACAACATAAATACTTTTTAATAAAGCATAGGATAAAACCACATAAATACAATTTAATAAAGCACAGGATAAAACAACATAAATACAATTTAATAAAGCATAGGATAAAACAACATAAATACAATTTAATAAAGCATACGTTAAAACAACATAAATACAATTAAATAAAGCATAGGATAAAACAATATAAATACAATTTAATAAAGCATAGGTTAAAACAACATAAATTCAATTTAAGAAAGCATAGGATAAAACAACATAAATACAATTTAAGAAAGCATAGGTTAAAACAACATAAATACAATTTAGTAAAGCATAGGATAAAATAACATAAATACAATTTAATAAAGCATAGGCTAAAACTACATAAATACAATTTAATAAAGCATAGGATAAAACAACATAAATACAATTTAATAAAGCATAGGATAAAACCACGTAAATACAATTTAATAAAGCACACGATAAAACAACATAAATACAATTTAATAAAGCATAGGATAAAACAACATAAATACAATTTAATAAAGCATAGGATAAAACAACATAAATACAATTTAATAAAGCATACGTTAAAACAACATAAATACAATTAAATAAAGCATAGGATAAAACAAGATAAATTTAATTTAATTAAGCATAGGATAAAACAACATAAATACAATTTAATAAAGCATAGGATAAAACAACATAAGTTCAATTTAATAAAGCATAGGTTAAAACAGCATAAATAAAATTTAATAAAGCATAGGTTAAAACAACATAAATACAATTTAATAAAGCATAGGATAAAACAACATAAATACAATTTAATAAAGCATAGGATAAAACAACATAAATACTTTTTAATAAAGCATAGGATAAAACCACATAAATACAATTTAATAAAGCACAGGATAAAACAACATAAATACAATTTAATAAAGCATAGGATAAAACAACATAAATACAATTTAATAAAGCATACGTTAAAACAACATAAATACAATTAAATAAAGCATAGGATAAAACAATATAAATACAATTTAATAAAGCATAGGTTAAAACAACATAAATACAATTTAATAAAGCATAGGATAAAACAATATAAATACAATTTAATAAAGCATAGGTTAAAACAACATAAATACAATTTAATAAAGCATAGGATAAAACAACATAAATTCAATTTAAGAAAGCATAGGATAAAACAACATAAATACAATTTAAGAAAGCATAGGTTAAAACAACATAAATACAAATTAGTAAAGCATAGGATAAAATAACATAAATACAATTTAATAAAGCATAGGCTAAAACTACATAAATACAATTTAATAAAGCATAGGATAAAACAAATTAAATACAATTTAATAAAGCATAGGCTAAAACAACATAAATTCAATTTAATAAAGCATAGGATGAAACAACATAAATAAAATTTAATAAAGCATACGTTAAAACAACATAAATACAATTAAATAAAGCATAAGATAAAACAACATAAATACAATTTAATAAAGCATAGGTTAAAACAACATAAATACAATTTAATAAAGCATAGGATAAAACAACATAAATAAAATTTAATAAAGCATAGGATAAAACAACATAAATACAATTTAATAAAGCATAGGATAAAACAACATAAGTTCAATTTAATAAAGCATAGGTTAAAACAGCATAAATAAAATTTAATAAAGCATACGTTAAAACAACATAAATACAATTAAATAAAGCATAAGATAAAACAACATAAATACAATTTAATAAAGCATAGGTTAAAACAACATAAATACAATTTAATAAAGCATAGGATAAAACAACATAAATAAAATTTAATAAAGCATAGGATAAAACAACATAAATACAATTTAATAAAGCATAGGATAAAACAACATAAGTTCAATTTAATAAAGCATAGGTTAAAACAGCATAAATAAAATTTAATAAAGCATAGGTTAAAACAACATAAATACAATTTAATAAAGCATAGGATAAAACAACATAAATACAATTTAATAAAGCATAGGATAAAACAACATAAATACTTTTTAATAAAGCATAGGATAAAACCACATAAATACAATTTAATAAAGCACAGGATAAAACAGCATAAATACAATTTAATAAAGCATAGGATAAAACAACATAAATACAATTTAATAAAGCATACGTTAAAACAACATAAATACAATTAAATAAAGCATAGGATAAAACAATATAAATACAATTTAATAAAGCATAGGATAAAATAACATAAATACAATTTAATAAAGCATAGGCTAAAACTACATAAATACAATTTAATAAAGCATAGGATAATACAAATTAAATACAATTTAATAAAGCATAGGATAAAACAACATAAATTCAATTTAATAAAGCATAGGATAAAACAACATAAATACAATTTAATAAAGCATAGGATAAAACAACATAAATACAATGTAATAAAGCATAGGATAAAACAACATAAATACAATTTAATAAAGCATAGGATAAAACAACATAAATACAATTTAATAAAGCATAGGTTAAAACAACATAAATACAATTTATTAAAGCATAGGTTAAAACAACATAAATACAATTTAATAAAGCATAGGATGAAACCACATAAATAAAATTTAATAAAGCATACGTTAAAACAACATAAATACAATTAAATAAAGCATAAGATAAAGCAACATAAATACAATTTAATAAAGCATAGGTTAAAACAACATAAATACAATTTAATAAAGCATAGGTTAAAACAACATAAATACAATTTAATAAAGCATAGGATAAAACAACATAAATACAATTTAATAAAGCATAGGATAAAACCACGTAAATACAATTTAATAAAGCACAGGATAAAACAACATAAATACAATTGAATAAAGCATAGGATAAAACAACATAAATACAATTTAATAAAGCATAGGTTAAAACAACATAAATACAATTTAATAAAGCATAGGATAAAACAACATAAACACAATTTAATAAAGCATAGGTTAAAACAACATAAATACAAATTAATAAATCATACAATAAAACAACATAAATACAATTTAATAAAGCATAGGACAAAACAACATAAATACAATTTAATAAAGCATAGGATAAAACAACATAAATACAATTTAATAAAGCATAGGTTAAAACAACATAAATACAATTTAATAAAGCCTACAATAAAACAACATAAATTCAATTTAATAAAGCATAGGAAAAAACAATATAAATACAATTTAATAAAGCCTACAATAAAACAACATAAATACAATTTAATAAAGCATAGGAAAAAACAACATAAATACAATTTAATAAAGCATAGGATAAAACAACATAAATACAATTTAATAAAGCATAGGATAAAACAACATAAATACAATTTAATAAAGCATAGGAAAAAACAACATAAATACAATTTAATAAAGCATAGGATAAAACAACATAAATACAATTTAATAAAGCATAGGACAAAACAACATTAATACAATTTAATAAAGCATAGGTTAAAACAACATAAATCCAATTTAATAAAGCATAGGATAAAACAACATAAATACAATTTAATAAAGCATAGGATAAAACAACATAAATACAATTTAATAAAGCATAGGATAAAACAACATAAATACAATTTAATAAAGCATAGGATAAAACAACATAAATACAATTTAATAAAGCATACGTTAAAAAAAACATAAATACAATTAAATAAAGCATAGGATAAAACAAGATAAATTTAATTTAATTAAGCATAGGATAAAACAACATAAATACAATTTAATAAAGCATAGGATAAAACAACATAAATAAAATTTAATAAAGCATAGGATAAAACAACATAAATACAATTTAATAAAGCATAGGATAAAACAACATAAATACAATTTAATAAATCATAGGTTAAAACAGCATAAACACAATTTAATAAAGCATAGGATAAAACAACATAAATTCAATTTAATAAAGCATAGGTTAAAACAGCATAAATAAAATTTAATAAAGCATACGTTAAAACAACATAATTACAATTTAATAAAGCATAGGATAAAACAACATAAATACAATTTAATAAAGCATAGGATAAAACAACATAAATACCTTTTAATAAAGCATAGGATAAAACCACATAAATACAATTTAATAAAGCACAGGATAAAACAACATAAATACAATTTAATAAAGCATAGGATAAAACAACATAAATACAATTTAATAAAGCATAGGATAAAACAACATAAATACAATTTAATAAAGCATACGTTAAAACAACATAAATACAATTAAATAAAGCATAGGATAAAACAATATAAATACAATTTAATAAAGCATAGGTTAAAACAACATAAATACAATTTAATAAAGCATAGGATAAAACAATATAAATACAATTTAATAAAGCATAGGTTAAAACAACATAAATACAATTTAATAAAGCATAGGATAAAACAACATAAATTCAATTTAATAAAGCATAGGATAAAACAACATAAATACAATTTAAGAAAGCATAGGTTAAAACAACATAAATACAATTTAATAAAGCATAGGATAAAATAACATAAATACAATTTAATAAAGCATAGGCTAAAACTACATAAATAAAATTTAATAAAGCATAGGATAAAACAAACTAAATACAATTTAATAAAGCATAGGATAAAACAACATAAATTCAATTTAATAAAGCATAAGATGAAACAACATAAATACAATTTAATAAAGCATACGTTAAAACAACATAAATACAATTTAATAAAGCATAGGATAAAACAGCATAAATACAATTTAATAAAGCATAGGATAAAACAACATAAATACAATTTAATAAAGCATAGGATAAAACAACATAAATAAAATTTAATAAAGCATAGGTTAAAACAACATAAATACAATTTAATAAAGCATAGGACAAAACAACATAAATACAATTTAATAAAGCATAGGAAAAAACAACATAAATACAATTTAATAAAGCATAGGATAAAACAACATAAATACAATTTAATAAAGCATAGGATAAAACAACATAAATAAAATTTAATAAAGCACAGGTTAAAACAACATAAATACAATTTAATAAAGCATAGGTTAAAACAACATAAATACAATTTAATAAAGCATAGGATAAAACAACATAAATACAATTTAATAAAGCATACAATAAAACAACATAAATACAATTTAATAAAGCATAGGATAAAACAACATAAATACAATTTAATAAAGCATACAATAAAACAACATAAATACAATTTAATAAAGCATAGGAAAAAACAACATAAATACAATTTAATAAAGCATAGGATAAAACAACATAAATACAATTTAATAAAGCATAGGACAAAACAACATTAATACAATTTAATAAAGCATAGGTTAAAACAACATAAATCCAATTTAATAAAGCATAGGATAAAACAACATAAATACAATTTAATAAAGCATAGGATAAAACAACATAAATACAATTTAATAAAGCATAGGATAAAACAACATAAATACAATTTAATAAAGCATAGGATAAAACAACATAAATACAATTTAATAAAGCATAGGATAAAACCACGTAAATACAATTTAATAAAGCACAGGATAAAACAACATAAATTCAATTTAATAAAGCATGGGATAAAACAACATAAATACAATTTAATAAAGCATAGGATAAAACAACATAAATACAATTTAATAAAGCATAGTTTAAAACAACATAAATACAATTAAATAAAGCATAGGATAAAACAGGATAAATTTAATTTAATTAAGCATAGGATAAAACAACATAAATACAATTTAATAAAGCATAGGATAAAACAACATAAATAAAATTTAATAAAGCATAGGATAAAACAATATAAATACAATTTAATAAAGCATAGGTTAAAACAACATAAATACAATTTAATAAAGCATAGGATAAAACAATATAAATACAATTTAATAAAACATAGGTTAAAACAACATAAATACAATTTAATAAAGCATAGGATAAAACAACATAAATTCAATTTAAGAAAGCATAGGATAAAACAACATAAATACAATTTAAGAAAGCATAGGTTAAAACAACATAAATACAATTTAATAAAGCATAGGATAAAATAACATAAATACAATTTAATAAAGCATAGGCTAAAACTACATAAATACAATTTAATAAAGCATAGGATAAAACAAATTAAATACAATTTAATAAAGCATAGGATAAAACAACATAAATTCAATTTAATAAAGCATAGGATGAAACAACATAAATAAAATTTAATAAAGCATACGTTAAAACAACATAAATACAATTAAATAATGCATAAGATAAAACAACATAAATACAATTTAATAAAGCATAGGTTAAAACAACATAAATACAATTTAATAAAGCATAGGTTAAAACAACATAAATACAATTTAATAAAGCATAGGATAAAACAACATAAATACAATTTAATAAAGCATAGGATAAAACCACGTAAATACAATTTAATAAAGCACACGATAAAACAACATAAATACAATTTAATAAAGCATAGGATAAAACAACATAAATACAATTTAATAAAGCATAGGACAAAACAACATTAATACAATTTAATAAAGCATAGGTTAAAACAACATAAATCCAATTTAATAAAGCATAGGATAAAACAACATAAATACAATTTAATAAAGCATAGGATAAAACAACATAAATACAATTTAATAAAGCATAGGATAAAACAACATAAATACAATTTAATAAAGCATAGGATAAAACCACGTAAATACAATTTAATAAAGCACAGGATAAAACAACATAAATTCAATTTAATAAAGCATGGGATAAAACAACATAAATACAATTTAATAAAGCATAGGATAAAACAACATAAATACAATTTAATAAAGCATAGTTTAAAACAACATAAATACAATTAAATAAAGCATAGGATAAAACAGGATAAATTTAATTTAATTAAGCATAGGATAAAACAACATAAATACAATTTAATAAAGCATAGGATAAAACAACATAAATAAAATTTAATAAAGCATAGGATAAAACAACATAAATACAATTTAATAAAGCATAGGATAAAACAACATAAATACAATTTAATAAATCATAGGTTAAAACAACATAAATTCAATTTAATAAAGCATAGGTTAAAACAGCATGAATAAAATTTAATAAAGCATAGGTTAAAACAACATAAATACAATTTAATAAAGCATAGGATAAAACAACATAAATACAATTTAATAAAGCATAGGATAAAACAACATAAATACTTTTTAATAAAGCATAGGATAAAACCACATAAATACAATTTAATAAAGCACAGGATAAAACAGCATAAATACAATTTAATAAAGCATAGGATAAAACAACATAAATACAATTTAATAAAGCATACGTTAAAACAACATAAATACAATTAAATAAAGCATAGGATAAAACAATATAAATACAATTTAATAAAGCATAGGTTAAAACAACATAAATACAATTTAATAAAGCATAGGATAAAACAATATAAATACAATTTAATAAAACATAGGTTAAAACAACATAAATACAATTTAATAAAGCATAGGATAAAACAACATAAATTCAATTTAAGAAAGCATAGGATAAAACAACATAAATACAATTTAAGAAAGCATAGGTTAAAACAACATAAATACAATTTAATAAAGCATAGGATAAAATAACATAAATACAATTTAATAAAGCATAGGCTAAAACTACATAAATACAATTTAATAAAGCATAGGATAAAACAAATTAAATACAATTTAATAAAGCATAGGATAAAACAACATAAATTCAATTTAATAAAGCATAGGATGAAACAACATAAATAAAATTTAATAAAGCATACGTTAAAACAACATAAATACAATTTAATAAAGCATAGGATAAAACAACATAAATTCAATTTAAGAAAGCATAGGATAAAACAACATAAATACAATTTAAGAAAGCATAGGTTAAAACAACATAAATACAATTTAATAAAGCATAGGATAAAATAACATAAATACAATTTAATAAAGCATAGGCTAAAACTACATAAATACAATTTAATAAAGCATAGGATAAAACAAATTAAATACAATTTAATAAAGCATAGGATAAAACAACATAAATTCAATTTAATAAAGCATAGGATGAAGCAACATAAATAAAATTTAATAAAGCATACGTTAAAACAACATAAATACAATTAAATAATGCATAAGATAAAACAACATAAATACAATTTAATAAAGCATAGGTTAAAACAACATAAATACAATTTAATAAAGCATAGGTTAAAACAACATAAATACAATTTAATAAAGCATAGGATAAAACAACATAAATACAATTTAATAAAGCATAGGATAAAACCACGTAAATACAATTTAATAAAGCACACGATAAAACAACATAAATACAATTTAATAAAGCATAGGATAAAACAACATAAATACAATTTAATAAAGCATAGGACAAAACAACATTAATACAATTTAATAAAGCATAGGTTAAAACAACATAAATCCAATTTAATAAAGCATAGGATAAAACAACATAAATACAATTTAATAAAGCATAGGATAAAACAACATAAATACAATTTAATAAAGCATAGGATAAAACAACATAAATACAATTTAATAAAGCATAGGATAAAACCACGTAAATACAATTTAATAAAGCACAGGATAAAACAACATAAATTCAATTTAATAAAGCATGGGATAAAACAACATAAATACAATTTAATAAAGCATAGGATAAAACAACATAAATACAATTTAATAAAGCATAGTTTAAAACAACATAAATACAATTAAATAAAGCATAGGATAAAACAGGATAAATTTAATTTAATTAAGCATAGGATAAAACAACATAAATACAATTTAATAAAGCATAGGATAAAACAACATAAATAAAATTTAATAAAGCATAGGATAAAACAACATAAATACAATTTAATAAAGCATAGGATAAAACAACATAAATACAATTTAATAAATCATAGGTTAAAACAACATAAATTCAATTTAATAAAGCATAGGTTAAAACAGCATGAATAAAATTTAATAAAGCATAGGTTAAAACAACATAAATACAATTTAATAAAGCATAGGATAAAACAACATAAATACAATTTAATAAAGCATAGGATAAAACAACATAAATACCTTTTAATAAAGCATAGGATAAAACCACATAAATACAATTTAATAAAGCACAGGATAAAACAACATAAATACAATTTAATAAAGCATAGGATAAAACAACATAAATACAATTTAATAAAGCATAGGATAAAACAACATAAATACAATTTAATAAAGCATACGTTAAAACAACATAAATACAATTAAATAAAGCATAGGATAAAACAATATAAATACAATTTAATAAAGCATAGGTTAAAACAACATAAATACAATTTAATAAAGCATAGGATAAAACAATATAAATACAATTTAATAAAGCATAGGTTAAAACAACATAAATACAATTTAATAAAGCATAGGATAAAACAACATAAATTCAATTTAATAAAGCATAGGATAAAACAACATAAATACAATTTAAGAAAGCATAGGTTAAAACAACATAAATACAATTTAATAAAGCATAGGATAAAATAACATAAATACAATTTAATAAAGCATAGGCTAAAACTACATAAATAAAATTTAATAAAGCATAGGATAAAACAAACTAAATACAATTTAATAAAGCATAGGATAAAACAACATAAATTCAATTTAATAAAGCATAAGATGAAACAACATAAATACAATTTAATAAAGCATACGTTAAAACAACATAAATACAATTTAATAAAGCATAGGATAAAACAGCATAAATACAATTTAATAAAGCATAGGATAAAACAACATAAATACAATTTAATAAAGCATAGGATAAAACAACATAAATAAAATTTAATAAAGCATAGGTTAAAACAACATAAATACAATTTAATAAAGCATAGGACAAAACAACATAAATACAATTTAATAAAGCATAGGAAAAAACAACATAAATACAATTTAATAAAGCATAGGATAAAACAACATAAATACAATTTAATAAAGCATAGGATAAAACAACATAAATAAAATTTAATAAAGCACAGGTTAAAACAACATAAATACAATTTAATAAAGCATAGGTTAAAACAACATAAATACAATTTAATAAAGCATAGGATAAAACAACATAAATACAATTTAATAAAGCATACAATAAAACAACATAAATACAATTTAATAAAGCATAGGATAAAACAACATAAATACAATTTAATAAAGCATACAATAAAACAACATAAATACAATTTAATAAAGCATAGGAAAAAACAACATAAATACAATTTAATAAAGCATAGGATAAAACAACATAAATACAATTTAATAAAGCATAGGACAAAACAACATTAATACAATTTAATAAAGCATAGGTTAAAACAACATAAATCCAATTTAATAAAGCATAGGATAAAACAACATAAATACAATTTAATAAAGCATAGGATAAAACAACATAAATACAATTTAATAAAGCATAGGATAAAACAACATAAATACAATTTAATAAAGCATAGGATAAAACAACATAAATACAATTTAATAAAGCATAGGATAAAACCACGTAAATACAATTTAATAAAGCACAGGATAAAACAACATAAATTCAATTTAATAAAGCATGGGATAAAACAACATAAATACAATTTAATAAAGCATAGGATAAAACAACATAAATACAATTTAATAAAGCATAGTTTAAAACAACATAAATACAATTAAATAAAGCATAGGATAAAACAGGATAAATTTAATTTAATTAAGCATAGGATAAAACAACATAAATACAATTTAATAAAGCATAGGATAAAACAACATAAATAAAATTTAATAAAGCATAGGATAAAACAATATAAATACAATTTAATAAAGCATAGGTTAAAACAACATAAATACAATTTAATAAAGCATAGGATAAAACAATATAAATACAATTTAATAAAACATAGGTTAAAACAACATAAATACAATTTAATAAAGCATAGGATAAAACAACATAAATTCAATTTAAGAAAGCATAGGATAAAACAACATAAATACAATTTAAGAAAGCATAGGTTAAAACAACATAAATACAATTTAATAAAGCATAGGATAAAATAACATAAATACAATTTAATAAAGCATAGGCTAAAACTACATAAATACAATTTAATAAAGCATAGGATAAAACAAATTAAATACAATTTAATAAAGCATAGGATAAAACAACATAAATTCAATTTAATAAAGCATAGGATGAAACAACATAAATAAAATTTAATAAAGCATACGTTAAAACAACATAAATACAATTAAATAATGCATAAGATAAAACAACATAAATACAATTTAATAAAGCATAGGTTAAAACAACATAAATACAATTTAATAAAGCATAGGTTAAAACAACATAAATACAATTTAATAAAGCATAGGATAAAACAACATAAATACAATTTAATAAAGCATAGGATAAAACCACGTAAATACAATTTAATAAAGCACACGATAAAACAACATAAATACAATTTAATAAAGCATAGGATAAAACAACATAAATACAATTTAATAAAGCATAGGACAAAACAACATTAATACAATTTAATAAAGCATAGGTTAAAACAACATAAATCCAATTTAATAAAGCATAGGATAAAACAACATAAATACAATTTAATAAAGCATAGGATAAAACAACATAAATACAATTTAATAAAGCATAGGATAAAACAACATAAATACAATTTAATAAAGCATAGGATAAAACCACGTAAATACAATTTAATAAAGCACAGGATAAAACAACATAAATTCAATTTAATAAAGCATGGGATAAAACAACATAAATACAATTTAATAAAGCATAGGATAAAACAACATAAATACAATTTAATAAAGCATAGTTTAAAACAACATAAATACAATTAAATAAAGCATAGGATAAAACAGGATAAATTTAATTTAATTAAGCATAGGATAAAACAACATAAATACAATTTAATAAAGCATAGGATAAAACAACATAAATAAAATTTAATAAAGCATAGGATAAAACAACATAAATACAATTTAATAAAGCATAGGATAAAACAACATAAATACAATTTAATAAATCATAGGTTAAAACAACATAAATTCAATTTAATAAAGCATAGGTTAAAACAGCATGAATAAAATTTAATAAAGCATAGGTTAAAACAACATAAATACAATTTAATAAAGCATAGGATAAAACAACATAAATACAATTTAATAAAGCATAGGATAAAACAACATAAATACTTTTTAATAAAGCATAGGATAAAACCACATAAATACAATTTAATAAAGCACAGGATAAAACAGCATAAATACAATTTAATAAAGCATAGGATAAAACAACATAAATACAATTTAATAAAGCATACGTTAAAACAACATAAATACAATTAAATAAAGCATAGGATAAAACAATATAAATACAATTTAATAAAGCATAGGTTAAAACAACATAAATACAATTTAATAAAGCATAGGATAAAACAATATAAATACAATTTAATAAAACATAGGTTAAAACAACATAAATACAATTTAATAAAGCATAGGATAAAACAACATAAATTCAATTTAAGAAAGCATAGGATAAAACGACATAAATACAATTTAAGAAAGCATAGGTTAAAACAACATAAATACAATTTAATAAAGCATAGGATAAAATAACATAAATACAATTTAATAAAGCATAGGCTAAAACTACATAAATACAATTTAATAAAGCATAGGATAAAACAAATTAAATACAATTTAATAAAGCATAGGATAAAACAACATAAATTCAATTTAATAAAGCATAGGATGAAACAACATAAATAAAATTTAATAAAGCATACGTTAAAACAACATAAATACAATTTAATAAAGCATAGGATAAAACAACATAAATTCAATTTAAGAAAGCATAGGATAAAACAACATAAATACAATTTAAGAAAGCATAGGTTAAAACAACATAAATACAATTTAATAAAGCATAGGATAAAATAACATAAATACAATTTAATAAAGCATAGGCTAAAACTACATAAATACAATTTAATAAAGCATAGGATAAAACAAATTAAATACAATTTAATAAAGCATAGGATAAAACAACATAAATTCAATTTAATAAAGCATAGGATGAAACAACATAAATAAAATTTAATAAAGCATACGTTAAAACAACATAAATACAATTAAATAATGCATAAGATAAAACAACATAAATACAATTTAATAAAGCATAGGTTAAAACAACATAAATACAATTTAATAAAGCATAGGTTAAAACAACATAAATACAATTTAATAAAGCATAGGATAAAACAACATAAATACAATTTAATAAAGCATAGGATAAAACCACGTAAATACAATTTAATAAAGCACACGATAAAACAACATAAATACAATTTAATAAAGCATAGGATAAAACAACATAAATACAATTTAATAAAGCATAGGACAAAACAACATTAATACAATTTAATAAAGCATAGGTTAAAACAACATAAATCCAATTTAATAAAGCATAGGATAAAACAACATAAATACAATTTAATAAAGCATAGGATAAAACAACATAAATACAATTTAATAAAGCATAGGATAAAACAACATAAATACAATTTAATAAAGCATAGGATAAAACCACGTAAATACAATTTAATAAAGCACAGGATAAAACAACATAAATTCAATTTAATAAAGCATGGGATAAAACAACATAAATACAATTTAATAAAGCATAGGATAAAACAACATAAATACAATTTAATAAAGCATAGTTTAAAACAACATAAATACAATTAAATAAAGCATAGGATAAAACAGGATAAATTTAATTTAATTAAGCATAGGATAAAACAACATAAATACAATTTAATAAAGCATAGGATAAAACAACATAAATAAAATTTAATAAAGCATAGGATAAAACAACATAAATACAATTTAATAAAGCATAGGATAAAACAACATAAATACAATTTAATAAATCATAGGTTAAAACAACATAAATTCAATTTAATAAAGCATAGGTTAAAACAGCATGAATAAAATTTAATAAAGCATAGGTTAAAACAACATAAATACAATTTAATAAAGCATAGGATAAAACAACATAAATACAATTTAATAAAGCATAGGATAAAACAACATAAATACTTTTTAATAAAGCATAGGATAAAACCACATAAATACAATTTAATAAAGCACAGGATAAAACAGCATAAATACAATTTAATAAAGCATAGGATAAAACAACATAAATACAATTTAATAAAGCATACGTTAAAACAACATAAATACAATTAAATAAAGCATAGGATAAAACAATATAAATACAATTTAATAAAGCATAGGTTAAAACAACATAAATACAATTTAATAAAGCATAGGATAAAACAATATAAATACAATTTAATAAAACATAGGTTAAAACAACATAAATACAATTTAATAAAGCATAGGATAAAACAACATAAATTCAATTTAAGAAAGCATAGGATAAAACAACATAAATACAATTTAAGAAAGCATAGGTTAAAACAACATAAATACAATTTAATAAAGCATAGGATAAAATAACATAAATACAATTTAATAAAGCATAGGCTAAAACTACATAAATACAATTTAATAAAGCATAGGATAAAACAAATTAAATACAATTTAATAAAGCATAGGATAAAACAACATAAATTCAATTTAATAAAGCATAGGATGAAACAACATAAATAAAATTTAATAAAGCATACGTTAAAACAACATAAATACAATTAAATAATGCATAAGATAAAACAACATAAATACAATTTAATAAAGCATAGGTTAAAACAACATAAATACAATTTAATAAAGCATAGGTTAAAACAACATAAATACAATTTAATAAAGCATAGGATAAAGCAACATAAATACAATTTAATAAAGCATAGGATAAAACCACGTAAATACAATTTAATAAAGCACACGATAAAACAACATAAATACAATTTAATAAAGCATAGGATAAAACAACATAAATACAATTTAATAAAGCATAGGATAAAACAACATAAATACAATTTAATAAAGCATACGTTAAAACAACATAAATACAATTAAATAAAGCATAGGATAAAACAAGATAAATTTAATTTAATTAAGCATAGGATAAAACAACATAAATACAATTTAATAAAGCATAGGATAAAACAACATAAGTTCAATTTAATAAAGCATAGGTTAAAACAGCATAAATAAAATTTAATAAAGCATAGGTTAAAACAACATAAATACAATTTAATAAAGCATAGGATAAAACAACATAAATACAATTTAATAAAGCATAGGATAAAACAACATAAATACTTTTTAATAAAGCATAGGATAAAACCACATAAATACAATTTAATAAAGCACAGGATAAAACAACATAAATACAATTTAATAAAGCATAGGATAAAACAACATAAATACAATTTAATAAAGCATACGTTAAAACAACATAAATACAATTAAATAAAGCATAGGATAAAACAATATAAATACAATTTAATAAAGCATAGGTTAAAACAACATAAATACAATTTAATAAAGCATAGGATAAAACAATATAAATACAATTTAATAAAGCATAGGTTAAAACAACATAAATACAATTTAATAAAGCATAGGATAAAACAACATAAATTCAATTTAAGAAAGCATAGGATAAAACAACATAAATACAATTTAAGAAAGCATAGGTTAAAACAACATAAATACAATTTAGTAAAGCATAGGATAAAATAACATAAATACAATTTAATAAAGCATAGGCTAAAACTACATAAATACAATTTAATAAAGCATAGGATAAAACAACATAAATACAATTTAATAAAGCATAGGATAAAACCACGTAAATACAATTTAATAAAGCACACGATAAAACAACATAAATACAATTTAATAAAGCATAGGATAAAACAACATAAATACAATTTAATAAAGCATAGGATAAAACAACATAAATACAATTTAATAAAGCATACGTTAAAACAACATAAATACAATTAAATAAAGCATAGGATAAAACAAGATAAATTTAATTTAATTAAGCATAGGATAAAACAACATAAATACAATTTAATAAAGCATAGGATAAAACAACATAAGTTCAATTTAATAAAGCATAGGTTAAAACAGCATAAATAAAATTTAATAAAGCATAGGTTAAAACAACATAAATACAATTTAATAAAGCATAGGATAAAACAACATAAATACAATTTAATAAAGCATAGGATAAAACAACATAAATACTTTTTAATAAAGCATAGGATAAAACCACATAAATACAATTTAATAAAGCACAGGATAAAACAACATAAATACAATTTAATAAAGCATAGGATAAAACAACATAAATACAATTTAATAAAGCATACGTTAAAACAACATAAATACAATTAAATAAAGCATAGGATAAAACAATATAAATACAATTTAATAAAGCATAGGTTAAAACAACATAAATACAATTTAATAAAGCATAGGATAAAACAATATAAATACAATTTAATAAAGCATAGGTTAAAACAACATAAATACAATTTAATAAAGCATAGGATAAAACAACATAAATTCAATTTAAGAAAGCATAGGATAAAACAACATAAATACAATTTAAGAAAGCATAGGTTAAAACAACATAAATACAAATTAGTAAAGCATAGGATAAAATAACATAAATACAATTTAATAAAGCATAGGCTAAAACTACATAAATACAATTTAATAAAGCATAGGATAAAACAAATTAAATACAATTTAATAAAGCATAGGCTAAAACAACATAAATTCAATTTAATAAAGCATAGGATGAAACAACATAAATAAAATTTAATAAAGCATACGTTAAAACAACATAAATACAATTAAATAAAGCATAAGATAAAACAACATAAATACAATTTAATAAAGCATAGGTTAAAACAACATAAATACAATTTAATAAAGCATAGGATAAAACAACATAAATAAAATTTAATAAAGCATAGGATAAAACAACATAAATACAATTTAATAAAGCATAGGATAAAACAACATAAGTTCAATTTAATAAAGCATAGGTTAAAACAGCATAAATAAAATTTAATAAAGCATACGTTAAAACAACATAAATACAATTAAATAAAGCATAAGATAAAACAACATAAATACAATTTAATAAAGCATAGGTTAAAACAACATAAATACAATTTAATAAAGCATAGGATAAAACAACATAAATAAAATTTAATAAAGCATAGGATAAAACAACATAAATACAATTTAATAAAGCATAGGATAAAACAACATAAGTTCAATTTAATAAAGCATAGGTTAAAACAGCATAAATAAAATTTAATAAAGCATAGGTTAAAACAACATAAATACAATTTAATAAAGCATAGGATAAAACAACATAAATACAATTTAATAAAGCATAGGATAAAACAACATAAATACTTTTTAATAAAGCATAGGATAAAACCACATAAATACAATTTAATAAAGCACAGGATAAAACAGCATAAATACAATTTAATAAAGCATAGGATAAAACAACATAAATACAATTTAATAAAGCATACGTTAAAACAACATAAATACAATTAAATAAAGCATAGGATAAAACAATATAAATACAATTTAATAAAGCATAGGATAAAATAACATAAATACAATTTAATAAAGCATAGGCTAAAACTACATAAATACAATTTAATAAAGCATAGGATAATACAAATTAAATACAATTTAATAAAGCATAGGATAAAACAACATAAATTCAATTTAATAAAGCATAGGATAAAACAACATAAATACAATTTAATAAAGCATAGGATAAAACAACATAAATACAATGTAATAAAGCATAGGATAAAACAACATAAATACAATTTAATAAAGCATAGGATAAAACAACATAAATACAATTTAATAAAGCATAGGTTAAAACAACATAAATACAATTTATTAAAGCATAGGTTAAAACAACATAAATACAATTTAATAAAGCATAGGATGAAACCACATAAATAAAATTTAATAAAGCATACGTTAAAACAACATAAATACAATTAAATAAAGCATAAGATAAAGCAACATAAATACAATTTAATAAAGCATAGGTTAAAACAACATAAATACAATTTAATAAAGCATAGGTTAAAACAACATAAATACAATTTAATAAAGCATAGGATAAAACAACATAAATACAATTTAATAAAGCATAGGATAAAACCACGTAAATACAATTTAATAAAGCACAGGATAAAACAACATAAATACAATTGAATAAAGCATAGGATAAAACAACATAAATACAATTTAATAAAGCATAGGTTAAAACAACATAAATACAATTTAATAAAGCATAGGATAAAACAACATAAACACAATTTAATAAAGCATAGGTTAAAACAACATAAATACAAATTAATAAATCATACAATAAAACAACATAAATACAATTTAATAAAGCATAGGACAAAACAACATAAATACAATTTAATAAAGCATAGGATAAAACAACATAAATACAATTTAATAAAGCATAGGTTAAAACAACATAAATACAATTTAATAAAGCCTACAATAAAACAACATAAATTCAATTTAATAAAGCATAGGAAAAAACAATATAAATACAATTTAATAAAGCCTACAATAAAACAACATAAATACAATTTAATAAAGCATAGGAAAAAACAACATAAATACAATTTAATAAAGCATAGGATAAAACAACATAAATACAATTTAATAAAGCATAGGATAAAACAACATAAATACAATTTAATAAAGCATAGGAAAAAACAACATAAATACAATTTAATAAAGCATAGGATAAAACAACATAAATACAATTTAATAAAGCATAGGACAAAACAACATTAATACAATTTAATAAAGCATAGGTTAAAACAACATAAATCCAATTTAATAAAGCATAGGATAAAACAACATAAATACAATTTAATAAAGCATAGGATAAAACAACATAAATACAATTTAATAAAGCATAGGATAAAACAACATAAATACAATTTAATAAAGCATAGGATAAAACAACATAAATACAATTTAATAAAGCATAGGATAAAACAAGATAAATTTAATTTAATTAAGCATAGGATAAAACAACATAAATACAATTTAATAAAGCATACGTTAAAAAAAACATAAATACAATTAAATAAAGCATAGGATAAAACAAGATAAATTTAATTTAATTAAGCATAGGATAAAACAACATAAATACAATTTAATAAAGCATAGGATAAAACAACATAAATAAAATTTAATAAAGCATAGGATAAAACAACATAAATACAATTTAATAAAGCATAGGATAAAACAACATAAATACAATTTAATAAATCATAGGTTAAAACAGCATAAACACAATTTAATAAAGCATAGGATAAAACAACATAAATTCAATTTAATAAAGCATAGGTTAAAACAGCATAAATAAAATTTAATAAAGCATACGTTAAAACAACATAATTACAATTTAATAAAGCATAGGATAAAACAACATAAATACAATTTAATAAAGCATAGGATAAAACAACATAAATACCTTTTAATAAAGCATAGGATAAAACCACATAAATACAATTTAATAAAGCACAGGATAAAACAACATAAATACAATTTAATAAAGCATAGGATAAAACAACATAAATACAATTTAATAAAGCATAGGATAAAACAACATAAATACAATTTAATAAAGCATACGTTAAAACAACATAAATACAATTAAATAAAGCATAGGATAAAACAATATAAATACAATTTAATAAAGCATAGGTTAAAACAACATAAATACAATTTAATAAAGCATAGGATAAAACAATATAAATACAATTTAATAAAGCATAGGTTAAAACAACATAAATACAATTTAATAAAGCATAGGATAAAACAACATAAATTCAATTTAATAAAGCATAGGATAAAACAACATAAATACAATTTAAGAAAGCATAGGTTAAAACAACATAAATACAATTTAATAAAGCATAGGATAAAATAACATAAATACAATTTAATAAAGCATAGGCTAAAACTACATAAATAAAATTTAATAAAGCATAGGATAAAACAAATTAAATACAATTTAATAAAGCATAGGATAAAACAACATAAATTCAATTTAATAAAGCATAAGATGAAACAACATAAATACAATTTAATAAAGCATACGTTAAAACAACATAAATACAATTTAATAAAGCATAGGATAAAACAGCATAAATACAATTTAATAAAGCATAGGATAAAACAACATAAATACAATTTAATAAAGCATAGGATAAAACAACATAAATAAAATTTAATAAAGCATAGGTTAAAACAACATAAATACAATTTAATAAAGCATAGGACAAAACAACATAAATACAATTTAATAAAGCATAGGAAAAAACAACATAAATACAATTTAATAAAGCATAGGATAAAACAACATAAATACAATTTAATAAAGCATAGGATAAAACAACATAAATAAAATTTAATAAAGCACAGGTTAAAACAACATAAATACAATTTAATAAAGCATAGGTTAAAACAACATAAATACAATTTAATAAAGCATAGGATAAAACAACATAAATACAATTTAATAAAGCATACAATAAAACAACATAAATACAATTTAATAAAGCATAGGATAAAACAACATAAATACAATTTAATAAAGCATACAATAAAACAACATAAATACAATTTAATAAAGCATAGGAAAAAACAACATAAATACAATTTAATAAAGCATAGGATAAAACAACATAAATACAATTTAATAAAGCATAGGACAAAACAACATTAATACAATTTAATAAAGCATAGGTTAAAACAACATAAATCCAATTTAATAAAGCATAGGATAAAACAACATAAATACAATTTAATAAAGCATAGGATAAAACAACATAAATACAATTTAATAAAGCATAGGATAAAACAACATAAATACAATTTAATAAAGCATAGGATAAAACAACATAAATACAATTTAATAAAGCATAGGATAAAACCACGTAAATACAATTTAATAAAGCACAGGATAAAACAACATAAATTCAATTTAATAAAGCATGGGATAAAACAACATAAATACAATTTAATAAAGCATAGGATAAAACAACATAAATACAATTTAATAAAGCATAGTTTAAAACAACATAAATACAATTAAATAAAGCATAGGATAAAACAGGATAAATTTAATTTAATTAAGCATAGGATAAAACAACATAAATACAATTTAATAAAGCATAGGATAAAACAACATAAATAAAATTTAATAAAGCATAGGATAAAACAATATAAATACAATTTAATAAAGCATAGGTTAAAACAACATAAATACAATTTAATAAAGCATAGGATAAAACAATATAAATACAATTTAATAAAACATAGGTTAAAACAACATAAATACAATTTAATAAAGCATAGGATAAAACAACATAAATTCAATTTAAGAAAGCATAGGATAAAACAACATAAATACAATTTAAGAAAGCATAGGTTAAAACAACATAAATACAATTTAATAAAGCATAGGATAAAATAACATAAATACAATTTAATAAAGCATAGGCTAAAACTACATAAATACAATTTAATAAAGCATAGGATAAAACAAATTAAATACAATTTAATAAAGCATAGGATAAAACAACATAAATTCAATTTAATAAAGCATAGGATGAAACAACATAAATAAAATTTAATAAAGCATACGTTAAAACAACATAAATACAATTAAATAATGCATAAGATAAAACAACATAAATACAATTTAATAAAGCATAGGTTAAAACAACATAAATACAATTTAATAAAGCATAGGTTAAAACAACATAAATACAATTTAATAAAGCATAGGATAAAACAACATAAATACAATTTAATAAAGCATAGGATAAAACCACGTAAATACAATTTAATAAAGCACACGATAAAACAACATAAATACAATTTAATAAAGCATAGGATAAAACAACATAAATACAATTTAATAAAGCATAGGATAAAACAACATAAATACAATTTAATAAAGCATACGTTAAAACAACATAAATACAATTAAATAAAGCATAGGATAAAACAAGATAAATTTAATTTAATTAAGCATAGGATAAAACAACATAAATACAATTTAATAAAGCATAGGATAAAACAACATAAGTTCAATTTAATAAAGCATAGGTTAAAACAGCATAAATAAAATTTAATAAAGCATAGGTTAAAACAACATAAATACAATTTAATAAAGCATAGGATAAAACAACATAAATACAATTTAATAAAGCATAGGATAAAACAACATAAATACTTTTTAATAAAGCATAGGATAAAACCACATAAATACAATTTAATAAAGCACAGGATAAAACAACATAAATACAATTTAATAAAGCATAGGATAAAACAACATAAATACAATTTAATAAAGCATACGTTAAAACAACATAAATACAATTAAATAAAGCATAGGATAAAACAATATAAATACAATTTAATAAAGCATAGGTTAAAACAACATAAATACAATTTAATAAAGCATAGGATAAAACAATATAAATACAATTTAATAAAGCATAGGTTAAAACAACATAAATACAATTTAATAAAGCATAGGATAAAACAACATAAATTCAATTTAAGAAAGCATAGGATAAAACAACATAAATACAATTTAAGAAAGCATAGGTTAAAACAACATAAATACAATTTAGTAAAGCATAGGATAAAATAACATAAATACAATTTAATAAAGCATAGGCTAAAACTACATAAATACAATTTAATAAAGCATAGGATAAAACAAATTAAATACAATTTAATAAAGCATAGGATAAAACAACATAAATTCAATTTAATAAAGCATAGGATGAAACAACATAAATAAAATTTAATAAAGCATACGTTAAAACAACATAAATACAATTAAATAAAGCATAAGATAAAACAACATAAATACAATTTAATAAAGCATAGGTTAAAACAACATAAATACAATTTAATAAAGCATAGGATAAAACAACATAAATAAAATTTAATAAAGCATAGGATAAAACAACATAAATACAATTTAATAAAGCATAGGATAAAACAACATAAGTTCAATTTAATAAAGCATAGGTTAAAACAGCATAAATAAAATTTAATAAAGCATAGGTTAAAACAACATAAATACAATTTAATAAAGCATAGGATAAAACAACATAAATACAATTTAATAAAGCATAGGATAAAACAACATAAATACAATTTAATAAAGCATAGGATAAAACCACGTAAATACAATTTAATAAAGCACAGGATAAAACAACATAAATACAATTGAATAAAGCATAGGATAAAACAACATAAATACAATTTAATAAAGCATAGGTTAAAACAACATAAATACAATTTAATAAAGCATAGGATAAAACAACATAAACACAATTTAATAAAGCATAGGTTAAAACAACATAAATACAAATTAATAAATCATACAATAAAACAACATAAATACAATTTAATAAAGCATAGGACAAAACAACATAAATACAATTTAATAAAGCATAGGATAAAACAACATAAATACAATTTAATAAAGCATAGGTTAAAACAACATAAATACAATTTAATAAAGCCTACAATAAAACAACATAAATTCAATTTAATAAAGCATAGGAAAAAACAATATAAATACAATTTAATAAAGCCTACAATAAAACAACATAAATACAATTTAATAAAGCATAGGAAAAAACAACATAAATACAATTTAATAAAGCATAGGATAAAACAACATAAATACAATTTAATAAAGCATAGGATAAAACAACATAAATACAATTTAATAAAGCATAGGAAAAAACAACATAAATACAATTTAATAAAGCATAGGATAAAACAACATAAATACAATTTAATAAAGCATAGGACAAAACAACATTAATACAATTTAATAAAGCATAGGTTAAAACAACATAAATCCAATTTAATAAAGCATAGGATAAAACAACATAAATACAATTTAATAAAGCATAGGATAAAACAACATAAATACAATTTAATAAAGCATAGGATAAAACAACATAAATACAATTTAATAAAGCATAGGATAAAACAACATAAATACAATTTAATAAAGCATAGGATAAAACAAGATAAATTTAATTTAATTAAGCATAGGATAAAACAACATAAATACAATTTAATAAAGCATACGTTAAAAAAAACATAAATACAATTAAATAAAGCATAGGATAAAACAAGATAAATTTAATTTAATTAAGCATAGGATAAAACAACATAAATACAATTTAATAAAGCATAGGATAAAACAACATAAATAAAATTTAATAAAGCATAGGATAAAACAACATAAATACAATTTAATAAAGCATAGGATAAAACAACATAAATACAATTTAATAAATCATAGGTTAAAACAGCATAAACACAATTTAATAAAGCATAGGATAAAACAACATAAATTCAATTTAATAAAGCATAGGTTAAAACAGCATAAATAAAATTTAATAAAGCATACGTTAAAACAACATAATTACAATTTAATAAAGCATAGGATAAAACAACATAAATACAATTTAATAAAGCATAGGATAAAACAACATAAATACCTTTTAATAAAGCATAGGATAAAACCACATAAATACAATTTAATAAAGCACAGGATAAAACAACATAAATACAATTTAATAAAGCATAGGATAAAACAACATAAATACAATTTAATAAAGCATAGGATAAAACAACATAAATACAATTTAATAAAGCATACGTTAAAACAACATAAATACAATTTAATAAAGCATAGGATAAAATAACATAAATACAATTTAATAAAGCATAGGCTAAAACTACATAAATAAAATTTAATAAAGCATAGGATAAAACAAATTAAATACAATTTAATAAAGCATAGGATAAAACAACATAAATTCAATTTAATAAAGCATAAGATGAAACAACATAAATACAATTTAATAAAGCATACGTTAAAACAACATAAATACAATTTAATAAAGCATAGGATAAAACAGCATAAATACAATTTAATAAAGCATAGGATAAAACAACATAAATACAATTTAATAAAGCATAGGATAAAACAACATAAATAAAATTTAATAAAGCATAGGTTAAAACAACATAAATACAATTTAATAAAGCATAGGACAAAACAACATAAATACAATTTAATAAAGCATAGGAAAAAACAACATAAATACAATTTAATAAAGCATAGGATAAAACAACATAAATACAATTTAATAAAGCATAGGATAAAACAACATAAATAAAATTTAATAAAGCACAGGTTAAAACAACATAAATACAATTTAATAAAGCATAGGTTAAAACAACATAAATACAATTTAATAAAGCATAGGATAAAACAACATAAATACAATTTAATAAAGCATACAATAAAACAGCATAAATACAATTTAATAAAGCATAGGATAAAACAACATAAATACAATTTAATAAAGCATACAATAAAACAACATAAATACAATTTAATAAAGCATAGGAAAAAACAACATAAATACAATTTAATAAAGCATAGGATAAAACAACATAAATACAATTTAATAAAGCATAGGACAAAACAACATTAATACAATTTAATAAAGCATAGGTTAAAACAACATAAATCCAATTTAATAAAGCATAGGATAAAACAACATAAATACAATTTAATAAAGCATAGGATAAAACAACATAAATACAATTTAATAAAGCATAGGATAAAACAACATAAATACAATTTAATAAAGCATAGGATAAAACAACATAAATACAATTTAATAAAGCATAGGATAAAACCACGTAAATACAATTTAATAAAGCACAGGATAAAACAACATAAATTCAATTTAATAAAGCATGGGATAAAACAACATAAATACAATTTAATAAAGCATAGGATAAAACAACATAAATACAATTTAATAAAGCATAGTTTAAAACAACATAAATACAATTAAATAAAGCATAGGATAAAACAGGATAAATTTAATTTAATTAAGCATAGGATAAAACAACATAAATACAATTTAATAAAGCATAGGATAAAACAACATAAATAAAATTTAATAAAGCATAGGATAAAACAATATAAATACAATTTAATAAAGCATAGGTTAAAACAACATAAATACAATTTAATAAAGCATAGGATAAAACAATATAAATACAATTTAATAAAACATAGGTTAAAACAACATAAATACAATTTAATAAAGCATAGGATAAAACAACATAAATTCAATTTAAGAAAGCATAGGATAAAACAACATAAATACAATTTAAGAAAGCATAGGTTAAAACAACATAAATACAATTTAATAAAGCATAGGATAAAATAACATAAATACAATTTAATAAAGCATAGGCTAAAACTACATAAATACAATTTAATAAAGCATAGGATAAAACAAATTAAATACAATTTAATAAAGCATAGGATAAAACAACATAAATTCAATTTAATAAAGCATAGGATGAAACAACATAAATAAAATTTAATAAAGCATACGTTAAAACAACATAAATACAATTAAATAATGCATAAGATAAAACAACATAAATACAATTTAATAAAGCATAGGTTAAAACAACATAAATACAATTTAATAAAGCATAGGTTAAAACAACATAAATACAATTTAATAAAGCATAGGATAAAACAACATAAATACAATTTAATAAAGCATAGGATAAAACCACGTAAATACAATTTAATAAAGCACACGATAAAACAACATAAATACAATTTAATAAAGCATAGGATAAAACAACATAAATACAATTTAATAAAGCATAGGATAAAACAACATAAATACAATTTAATAAAGCATACGTTAAAACAACATAAATACAATTAAATAAAGCATAGGATAAAACAAGATAAATTTAATTTAATTAAGCATAGGATAAAACAACATAAATACAATTTAATAAAGCATAGGATAAAACAACATAAGTTCAATTTAATAAAGCATAGGTTAAAACAGCATAAATAAAATTTAATAAAGCATAGGTTAAAACAACATAAATACAATTTAATAAAGCATAGGATAAAACAACATAAATACAATTTAATAAAGCATAGGATAAAACAACATAAATACTTTTTAATAAAGCATAGGATAAAACCACATAAATACAATTTAATAAAGCACAGGATAAAACAACATAAATACAATTTAATAAAGCATAGGATAAAACAACATAAATACAATTTAATAAAGCATACGTTAAAACAACATAAATACAATTAAATAAAGCATAGGATAAAACAATATAAATACAATTTAATAAAGCATAGGTTAAAACAACATAAATACAATTTAATAAAGCATAGGATAAAACAATATAAATACAATTTAATAAAGCATAGGTTAAAACAACATAAATACAATTTAATAAAGCATAGGATAAAACAACATAAATTCAATTTAAGAAAGCATAGGATAAAACAACATAAATACAATTTAAGAAAGCATAGGTTAAAACAACATAAATACAATTTAGTAAAGCATAGGATAAAATAACATAAATACAATTTAATAAAGCATAGGCTAAAACTACATAAATACAATTTAATAAAGCATAGGATAAAACAAATTAAATACAATTTAATAAAGCATAGGATAAAACAACATAAATTCAATTTAATAAAGCATAGGATGAAACAACATAAATAAAATTTAATAAAGCATACGTTAAAACAACATAAATACAATTAAATAAAGCATAAGATAAAACAACATAAATACAATTTAATAAAGCATAGGTTAAAACAACATAAATACAATTTAATAAAGCATAGGATAAAACAACATAAATAAAATTTAATAAAGCATAGGATAAAACAACATAAATACAATTTAATAAAGCATAGGATAAAACAACATAAGTTCAATTTAATAAAGCATAGGTTAAAACAGCATAAATAAAATTTAATAAAGCATAGGTTAAAACAACATAAATACAATTTAATAAAGCATAGGATAAAACAACATAAATACAATTTAATAAAGCATAGGATAAAACAACATAAATACTTTTTAATAAAGCATAGGATAAAACCACATAAATACAATTTAATAAAGCACAGGATAAAACAACATAAATACAATTTAATAAAGCATAGGATAAAACAACATAAATACAATTTAATAAAGCATACGTTAAAACAACATAAATACAATTAAATAAAGCATAAGATAAAGCAACATAAATACAATTTAATAAAGCATAGGTTAAAACAACATAAATACAATTTAATAAAGCATAGGATAAAACAACATAAATTCAATTTAATAAAGCATAGGATGAAACAACATAAATAAAATTTAATAAAGCATACGTTAAAACAACATAAATACAATTAAATAAAGCATAAGATAAAGCAACATAAATACAATTTAATAAAGCATAGGTTAAAACAACATAAATACAATTTAATAAAGCATAGGTTAAAACAACATAAATACAATTTAATAAAGCATAGGATAAAACAACATAAATACAATTTAATAAAGCATAGGATAAAACCACGTAAATACAATTTAATAAAGCACAGGATAAAACAACATAAATACAATTGAATAAAGCATAGGATAAAACAACATAAATACAATTTAATAAAGCATAGGTTAAAACAACATAAATACAATTTAATAAAGCATAGGATAAAACAACATAAACACAATTTAATAAAGCATAGGTTAAAACAACATAAATACAAATTAATAAATCATACAATAAAACAACATAAATACAATTTAATAAAGCATAGGACAAAACAACATAAATACAATTTAATAAAGCATAGGATAAAACAACATAAATACAATTTAATAAAGCATAGGTTAAAACAACATAAATACAATTTAATAAAGCCTACAATAAAACAACATAAATTCAATTTAATAAAGCATAGGAAAAAACAATATAAATACAATTTAATAAAGCCTACAATAAAACAACATAAATACAATTTAATAAAGCATAGGAAAAAACAACATAAATACAATTTAATAAAGCATAGGATAAAACAACATAAATACAATTTAATAAAGCATAGGATAAAACAACATAAATACAATTTAATAAAGCATAGGAAAAAACAACATAAATACAATTTAATAAAGCATAGGATAAAACAACATAAATACAATTTAATAAAGCATAGGACAAAACAACATTAATACAATTTAATAAAGCATAGGTTAAAACAACATAAATCCAATTTAATAAAGCATAGGATAAAACAACATAAATACAATTTAATAAAGCATAGGATAAAACAACATAAATACAATTTAATAAAGCATAGGATAAAACAACATAAATACAATTTAATAAAGCATAGGATAAAACAACATAAATACAATTTAATAAAGCATAGGATAAAACAAGATAAATTTAATTTAATTAAGCATAGGATAAAACAACATAAATACAATTTAATAAAGCATACGTTAAAAAAAACATAAATACAATTAAATAAAGCATAGGATAAAACAAGATAAATTTAATTTAATTAAGCATAGGATAAAACAACATAAATACAATTTAATAAAGCATAGGATAAAACAACATAAATAAAATTTAATAAAGCATAGGATAAAACAACATAAATACAATTTAATAAAGCATAGGATAAAACAACATAAATACAATTTAATAAATCATAGGTTAAAACAGCATAAACACAATTTAATAAAGCATAGGATAAAACAACATAAATTCAATTTAATAAAGCATAGGTTAAAACAGCATAAATAAAATTTAATAAAGCATACGTTAAAACAACATAATTACAATTTAATAAAGCATAGGATAAAACAACATAAATACAATTTAATAAAGCATAGGATAAAACAACATAAATACCTTTTAATAAAGCATAGGATAAAACCACATAAATACAATTTAATAAAGCACAGGATAAAACAACATAAATACAATTTAATAAAGCATAGGATAAAACAACATAAATACAATTTAATAAAGCATAGGATAAAACAACATAAATACAATTTAATAAAGCATACGTTAAAACAACATAAATACAATTAAATAAAGCATAGGATAAAACAATATAAATACAATTTAATAAAGCATAGGTTAAAACAACATAAATACAATTTAATAAAGCATAGGATAAAACAACATAAATTCAATTTAATAAAGCATAGGATAAAACAACATAAATACAATTTAAGAAAGCATAGGTTAAAACAACATAAATACAATTTAATAAAGCATAGGATAAAATAACATAAATACAATTTAATAAAGCATAGGCTAAAACTACATAAATAAAATTTAATAAAGCATAGGATAAAACAAATTAAATACAATTTAATAAAGCATAGGATAAAACAACATAAATTCAATTTAATAAAGCATAGGATGAAACAACATAAATACAATTTAATAAAGCATACGTTAAAACAACATAAATACAATTTAATAAAGCATAGGATAAAACAGCATAAATACAATTTAATAAAGCATAGGATAAAACAACATAAATACAATTTAATAAAGCATAGGATAAAACAACATAAATAAAATTTAATAAAGCATAGGTTAAAACAACATAAATACAATTTAATAAAGCATAGGACAAAACAACATAAATACAATTTAATAAAGCATAGGAAAAAACAACATAAATACAATTTAATAAAGCATAGGATAAAACAACATAAATACAATTTAATAAAGCATAGGATAAAACAACATAAATAAAATTTAATAAAGCACAGGTTAAAACAACATAAATACAATTTAATAAAGCATAGGTTAAAACAACATAAATACAATTTAATAAAGCATAGGATAAAACAACATAAATACAATTTAATAAAGCATACAATAAAACAACATAAGTACAATTTAATAAAGCATAGGATAAAACAACATAAATACAATTTAATAAAGCATACAATAAAACAACATAAATACAATTTAATAAAGCATAGGAAAAAACAACATAAATACAATTTAATAAAGCATAGGATAAAACAACATAAATACAATTTAATAAAGCATAGGACAAAACAACATTAATACAATTTAATAAAGCATAGGTTAAAACAACATAAATCCAATTTAATAAAGCATAGGATAAAACAACATAAATACAATTTAATAAAGCATAGGATAAAACAACATAAATACAATTTAATAAAGCATAGGATAAAACAACATAAATACAATTTAATAAAGCATAGGATAAAACAACATAAATACAATTTAATAAAGCATAGGATAAAACCACGTAAATACAATTTAATAAAGCACAGGATAAAACAACATAAATTCAATTTAATAAAGCATGGGATAAAACAACATAAATACAATTTAATAAATCATAGGATAAAACAACATAAATACAATTTAATAAAGCATAGTTTAAAACAACATAAATACAATTAAATAAAGCATAGGATAAAACAGGATAAATTTAATTTAATTAAGCATAGGATAAAACAACATAAATACAATTTAATAAAGCATAGGATAAAACAACATAAATAAAATTTAATAAAGCATAGGATAAAACAACATAAATACAATTTAATAAAGCATAGGATAAAACAACATAAATACAATTTAATAAATCATAGGTTAAAACAACATAAATTCAATTTAATAAAGCATAGGTTAAAACAGCATGAATAAAATTTAATAAAGCATAGGTTAAAACAACATAAATACAATTTAATAAAGCATAGGATAAAACAACATAAATACAATTTAATAAAGCATAGGATAAAACAACATAAATACTTTTTAATAAAGCATAGGATAAAACCACATAAATACAATTTAATAAAGCACAGGATAAAACAGCATAAATACAATTTAATAAAGCATAGGATAAAACAACATAAATACAATTTAATAAAGCATACGTTAAAACAACATAAATACAATTAAATAAAGCATAGGATAAAACAATATAAATACAATTTAATAAAGCATAGGTTAAAACAACATAAATACAATTTAATAAAGCATAGGATAAAACAATATAAATACAATTTAATAAAACATAGGTTAAAACAACATAAATACAATTTAATAAAGCATAGGATAAAACAACATAAATTCAATTTAAGAAAGCATAGGATAAAACAACATAAATACAATTTAAGAAAGCATAGGTTAAAACAACATAAATACAATTTAATAAAGCATAGGATAAAATAACATAAATACAATTTAATAAAGCATAGGCTAAAACTACATAAATACAATTTAATAAAGCATAGGATAAAACAAATTAAATACAATTTAATAAAGCATAGGATAAAACAACATAAATTCAATTTAATAAAGCATAGGATGAAACAACATAAATAAAATTTAATAAAGCATACGTTAAAACAACATAAATACAATTAAATAATGCATAAGATAAAACAACATAAATACAATTTAATAAAGCATAGGTTAAAACAACATAAATACAATTTAATAAAGCATAGGTTAAAACAACATAAATACAATTTAATAAAGCATAGGATAAAACAACATAAATACAATTTAATAAAGCATAGGATAAAACCACGTAAATACAATTTAATAAAGCACACGATAAAACAACATAAATACAATTTAATAAAGCATAGGATAAAACAACATAAATACAATTTAATAAAGCATAGGATAAAACAACATAAATACAATTTAATAAAGCATACGTTAAAACAACATAAATACAATTAAATAAAGCATAGGATAAAACAAGATAAATTTAATTTAATTAAGCATAGGATAAAACAACATAAATACAATTTAATAAAGCATAGGATAAAACAACATAAGTTCAATTTAATAAAGCATAGGTTAAAACAGCATAAATAAAATTTAATAAAGCATAGGTTAAAACAACATAAATACAATTTAATAAAGCATAGGATAAAACAACATAAATACAATTTAATAAAGCATAGGATAAAACAACATAAATAAAATTTAATAAAGCATAGGATAAAACAACATAAATACAATTTAATAAAGCATAGGATAAAACAACATAAATACAATTTAATAAATCATAGGTTAAAACAGCATAAACACAATTTAATAAAGCATAGGATAAAACAACATAAATTCAATTTAATAAAGCATAGGTTAAAACAGCATAAATAAAATTTAATAAAGCATACGTTAAAACAACATAATTACAATTTAATAAAGCATAGGATAAAACAACATAAATACAATTTAATAAAGCATAGGATAAAACAACATAAATACCTTTTAATAAAGCATAGGATAAAACCACATAAATACAATTTAATAAAGCACAGGATAAAACAACATAAATACAATTTAATAAAGCATAGGATAAAACAACATAAATACAATTTAATAAAGCATAGGATAAAACAACATAAATACAATTTAATAAAGCATACGTTAAAACAACATAAATACAATTAAATAAAGCATAGGATAAAACAATATAAATACAATTTAATAAAGCATAGGTTAAAACAACATAAATACAATTTAATAAAGCATAGGATAAAACAATATAAATACAATTTAATAAAGCATAGGTTAAAACAACATAAATACAATTTAATAAAGCATAGGATAAAACAACATAAATTCAATTTAATAAAGCATAGGATAAAACAACATAAATACAATTTAAGAAAGCATAGGTTAAAACAACATAAATACAATTTAATAAAGCATAGGATAAAATAACATAAATACAATTTAATAAAGCATAGGCTAAAACTACATAAATAAAATTTAATAAAGCATAGGATAAAACAAATTAAATACAATTTAATAAAGCATAGGATAAAACAACATAAATTCAATTTAATAAAGCATAAGATGAAACAACATAAATACAATTTAATAAAGCATACGTTAAAACAACATAAATACAATTTAATAAAGCATAGGATAAAACAGCATAAATACAATTTAATAAAGCATAGGATAAAACAACATAAATACAATTTAATAAAGCATAGGATAAAACAACATAAATAAAATTTAATAAAGCATAGGTTAAAACAACATAAATACAATTTAATAAAGCATAGGACAAAACAACATAAATACAATTTAATAAAGCATAGGAAAAAACAACATAAATACAATTTAATAAAGCATAGGATAAAACAACATAAATACAATTTAATAAAGCATAGGATAAAACAACATAAATAAAATTTAATAAAGCACAGGTTAAAACAACATAAATACAATTTAATAAAGCATAGGTTAAAACAACATAAATACAATTTAATAAAGCATAGGATAAAACAACATAAATACAATTTAATAAAGCATACAATAAAACAACATAAATACAATTTAATAAAGCATAGGATAAAACAACATAAATACAATTTAATAAAGCATACAATAAAACAACATAAATACAATTTAATAAAGCATAGGAAAAAACAACATAAATACAATTTAATAAAGCATAGGATAAAACAACATAAATACAATTTAATAAAGCATAGGACAAAACAACATTAATACAATTTAATAAAGCATAGGTTAAAACAACATAAATCCAATTTAATAAAGCATAGGATAAAACAACATAAATACAATTTAATAAAGCATAGGATAAAACAACATAAATACAATTTAATAAAGCATAGGATAAAACAACATAAATACAATTTAATAAAGCATAGGATAAAACAACATAAATACAATTTAATAAAGCATAGGATAAAACCACGTAAATACAATTTAATAAAGCACAGGATAAAACAACATAAATTCAATTTAATAAAGCATGGGATAAAACAACATAAATACAATTTAATAAAGCATAGGATAAAACAACATAAATACAATTTAATAAAGCATAGTTTAAAACAACATAAATACAATTAAATAAAGCATAGGATAAAACAGGATAAATTTAATTTAATTAAGCATAGGATAAAACAACATAAATACAATTTAATAAAGCATAGGATAAAACAACATAAATAAAATTTAATAAAGCATAGGATAAAACAATATAAATACAATTTAATAAAGCATAGGTTAAAACAACATAAATACAATTTAATAAAGCATAGGATAAAACAATATAAATACAATTTAATAAAACATAGGTTAAAACAACATAAATACAATTTAATAAAGCATAGGATAAAACAACATAAATTCAATTTAAGAAAGCATAGGATAAAACAACATAAATACAATTTAAGAAAGCATAGGTTAAAACAACATAAATACAATTTAATAAAGCATAGGATAAAATAACATAAATACAATTTAATAAAGCATAGGCTAAAACTACATAAATACAATTTAATAAAGCATAGGATAAAACAAATTAAATACAATTTAATAAAGCATAGGATAAAACAACATAAATTCAATTTAATAAAGCATAGGATGAAACAACATAAATAAAATTTAATAAAGCATACGTTAAAACAACATAAATACAATTAAATAATGCATAAGATAAAACAACATAAATACAATTTAATAAAGCATAGGTTAAAACAACATAAATACAATTTAATAAAGCATAGGTTAAAACAACATAAATACAATTTAATAAAGCATAGGATAAAACAACATAAATACAATTTAATAAAGCATAGGATAAAACCACGTAAATACAATTTAATAAAGCACACGATAAAACAACATAAATACAATTTAATAAAGCATAGGATAAAACAACATAAATACAATTTAATAAAGCATAGGATAAAACAACATAAATACAATTTAATAAAGCATACGTTAAAACAACATAAATACAATTAAATAAAGCATAGGATAAAACAAGATAAATTTAATTTAATTAAGCATAGGATAAAACAACATAAATACAATTTAATAAAGCATAGGATAAAACAACATAAGTTCAATTTAATAAAGCATAGGTTAAAACAGCATAAATAAAATTTAATAAAGCATAGGTTAAAACAACATAAATACAATTTAATAAAGCATAGGATAAAACAACATAAATACAATTTAATAAAGCATAGGATAAAACAACATAAATACTTTTTAATAAAGCATAGGATAAAACCACATAAATACAATTTAATAAAGCACAGGATAAAACAACATAAATACAATTTAATAAAGCATAGGATAAAACAACATAAATACAATTTAATAAAGCATACGTTAAAACAACATAAATACAATTAAATAAAGCATAGGATAAAACAATATAAATACAATTTAATAAAGCATAGGTTAAAACAACATAAATACAATTTAATAAAGCATAGGATAAAACAATATAAATACAATTTAATAAAGCATAGGTTAAAACAACATAAATACAATTTAATAAAGCATAGGATAAAACAACATAAATTCAATTTAAGAAAGCATAGGATAAAACAACATAAATACAATTTAAGAAAGCATAGGTTAAAACAACATAAATACAATTTAGTAAAGCATAGGATAAAATAACATAAATACAATTTAATAAAGCATAGGCTAAAACTACATAAATACAATTTAATAAAGCATAGGATAAAACAAATTAAATACAATTTAATAAAGCATAGGATAAAACAACATAAATTCAATTTAATAAAGCATAGGATGAAACAACATAAATAAAATTTAATAAAGCATACGTTAAAACAACATAAATACAATTAAATAAAGCATAAGATAAAACAACATAAATACAATTTAATAAAGCATAGGTTAAAACAACATAAATACAATTTAATAAAGCATAGGATAAAACAACATAAATAAAATTTAATAAAGCATAGGATAAAACAACATAAATACAATTTAATAAAGCATAGGATAAAACAACATAAGTTCAATTTAATAAAGCATAGGTTAAAACAGCATAAATAAAATTTAATAAAGCATAGGTTAAAACAACATAAATACAATTTAATAAAGCATAGGATAAAACAACATAAATACAATTTAATAAAGCATAGGATAAAACAACATAAATACTTTTTAATAAAGCATAGGATAAAACCACATAAATACAATTTAATAAAGCACAGGATAAAACAACATAAATACAATTTAATAAAGCATAGGATAAAACAACATAAATACAATTTAATAAAGCATACGTTAAAACAACATAAATACAATTAAATAAAGCATAAGATAAAGCAACATAAATACAATTTAATAAAGCATAGGTTAAAACAACATAAATACAATTTAATAAAGCATAGGATAAAACAACATAAATTCAATTTAATAAAGCATAGGATGAAACAACATAAATAAAATTTAATAAAGCATACGTTAAAACAACATAAATACAATTAAATAAAGCATAAGATAAAGCAACATAAATACAATTTAATAAAGCATAGGTTAAAACAACATAAATACAATTTAATAAAGCATAGGTTAAAACAACATAAATACAATTTAATAAAGCATAGGATAAAACAACATAAATACAATTTAATAAAGCATAGGATAAAACCACGTAAATACAATTTAATAAAGCACAGGATAAAACAACATAAATACAATTGAATAAAGCATAGGATAAAACAACATAAATACAATTTAATAAAGCATAGGTTAAAACAACATAAATACAATTTAATAAAGCATAGGATAAAACAACATAAACACAATTTAATAAAGCATAGGTTAAAACAACATAAATACAAATTAATAAATCATACAATAAAACAACATAAATACAATTTAATAAAGCATAGGACAAAACAACATAAATACAATTTAATAAAGCATAGGATAAAACAACATAAATACAATTTAATAAAGCATAGGTTAAAACAACATAAATACAATTTAATAAAGCCTACAATAAAACAACATAAATTCAATTTAATAAAGCATAGGAAAAAACAATATAAATACAATTTAATAAAGCCTACAATAAAACAACATAAATACAATTTAATAAAGCATAGGAAAAAACAACATAAATACAATTTAATAAAGCATAGGATAAAACAACATAAATACAATTTAATAAAGCATAGGATAAAACAACATAAATACAATTTAATAAAGCATAGGAAAAAACAACATAAATACAATTTAATAAAGCATAGGATAAAACAACATAAATACAATTTAATAAAGCATAGGACAAAACAACATTAATACAATTTAATAAAGCATAGGTTAAAACAACATAAATCCAATTTAATAAAGCATAGGATAAAACAACATAAATACAATTTAATAAAGCATAGGATAAAACAACATAAATACAATTTAATAAAGCATAGGATAAAACAACATAAATACAATTTAATAAAGCATAGGATAAAACAACATAAATACAATTTAATAAAGCATAGGATAAAACAAGATAAATTTAATTTAATTAAGCATAGGATAAAACAACATAAATACAATTTAATAAAGCATACGTTAAAAAAAACATAAATACAATTAAATAAAGCATAGGATAAAACAAGATAAATTTAATTTAATTAAGCATAGGATAAAACAACATAAATACAATTTAATAAAGCATAGGATAAAACAACATAAATAAAATTTAATAAAGCATAGGATAAAACAACATAAATACAATTTAATAAAGCATAGGATAAAACAACATAAATACAATTTAATAAATCATAGGTTAAAACAGCATAAACACAATTTAATAAAGCATAGGATAAAACAACATAAATTCAATTTAATAAAGCATAGGTTAAAACAGCATAAATAAAATTTAATAAAGCATACGTTAAAACAACATAATTACAATTTAATAAAGCGTAGGATAAAACAACATAAATACAATTTAATAAAGCATAGGATAAAACAACATAAATACCTTTTAATAAAGCATAGGATAAAACCACATAAATACAATTTAATAAAGCACAGGATAAAACAACATAAATACAATTTAATAAAGCATAGGATAAAACAACATAAATACAATTTAATAAAGCATAGGATAAAACAACATAAATACAATTTAATAAAGCATACGTTAAAACAACATAAATACAATTAAATAAAGCATAGGATAAAACAATATAAATACAATTTAATAAAGCATAGGTTAAAACAACATAAATACAATTTAATAAAGCATAGGATAAAACAACATAAATTCAATTTAATAAAGCATAGGATAAAACAACATAAATACAATTTAAGAAAGCATAGGTTAAAACAACATAAATACAATTTAATAAAGCATAGGATAAAATAACATAAATACAATTTAATAAAGCATAGGCTAAAACTACATAAATAAAATTTAATAAAGCATAGGATAAAACAAATTAAATACAATTTAATAAAGCATAGGATAAAACAACATAAATTCAAATTAATAAAGCATAGGATGAAACAACATAAATACAATTTAATAAAGCATACGTTAAAACAACATAAATACAATTTAATAAAGCATAGGATAAAACAGCATAAATACAATTTAATAAAGCATAGGATAAAACAACATAAATACAATTTAATAAAGCATAGGATAAAACAACATAAATAAAATTTAATAAAGCATAGGTTAAAACAACATAAATACAATTTAATAAAGCATAGGACAAAACAACATAAATACAATTTAATAAAGCATAGGAAAAAACAACATAAATACAATTTAATAAAGCATAGGATAAAACAACATAAATACAATTTAATAAAGCATAGGATAAAACAACATAAATAAAATTTAATAAAGCACAGGTTAAAACAACATAAATACAATTTAATAAAGCATAGGTTAAAACAACATAAATACAATTTAATAAAGCATAGGATAAAACAACATAAATACAATTTAATAAAGCATACAATAAAACAACATAAGTACAATTTAATAAAGCATAGGATAAAACAACATAAATACAATTTAATAAAGCATACAATAAAACAACATAAATACAATTTAATAAAGCATAGGAAAAAACAACATAAATACAATTTAATAAAGCATAGGATAAAACAACATAAATACAATTTAATAAAGCATAGGACAAAACAACATTAATACAATTTAATAAAGCATAGGTTAAAACAACATAAATCCAATTTAATAAAGCATAGGATAAAACAACATAAATACAATTTAATAAAGCATAGGATAAAACAACATAAATACAATTTAATAAAGCATAGGATAAAACAACATAAATACAATTTAATAAAGCATAGGATAAAACAACATAAATACAATTTAATAAAGCATAGGATAAAACCACGTAAATACAATTTAATAAAGCACAGGATAAAACAACATAAATTCAATTTAATAAAGCATGGGATAAAACAACATAAATACAATTTAATAAATCATAGGATAAAACAACATAAATACAATTTAATAAAGCATAGTTTAAAACAACATAAATACAATTAAATAAAGCATAGGATAAAACAGGATAAATTTAATTTAATTAAGCATAGGATAAAACAACATAAATACAATTTAATAAAGCATAGGATAAAACAACATAAATAAAATTTAATAAAGCATAGGATAAAACAACATAAATACAATTTAATAAAGCATAGGATAAAACAACATAAATACAATTTAATAAATCATAGGTTAAAACAACATAAATTCAATTTAATAAAGCATAGGTTAAAACAGCATGAATAAAATTTAATAAAGCATAGGTTAAAACAACATAAATACAATTTAATAAAGCATAGGATAAAACAACATAAATACAATTTAATAAAGCATAGGATAAAACAACATAAATACTTTTTAATAAAGCATAGGATAAAACCACATAAATACAATTTAATAAAGCACAGGATAAAACAGCATAAATACAATTTAATAAAGCATAGGATAAAACAACATAAATACAATTTAATAAAGCATACGTTAAAACAACATAAATACAATTAAATAAAGCATAGGATAAAACAATATAAATACAATTTAATAAAGCATAGGTTAAAACAACATAAATACAATTTAATAAAGCATAGGATAAAACAATATAAATACAATTTAATAAAACATAGGTTAAAACAACATAAATACAATTTAATAAAGCATAGGATAAAACAACATAAATTCAATTTAAGAAAGCATAGGATAAAACAACATAAATACAATTTAAGAAAGCATAGGTTAAAACAACATAAATACAATTTAATAAAGCATAGGATAAAATAACATAAATACAATTTAATAAAGCATAGGCTAAAACTACATAAATACAATTTAATAAAGCATAGGATAAAACAAATTAAATACAATTTAATAAAGCATAGGATAAAACAACATAAATTCAATTTAATAAAGCATAGGATGAAACAACATAAATAAAATTTAATAAAGCATACGTTAAAACAACATAAATACAATTAAATAATGCATAAGATAAAACAACATAAATACAATTTAATAAAGCATAGGTTAAAACAACATAAATACAATTTAATAAAGCATAGGTTAAAACAACATAAATACAATTTAATAAAGCATAGGATAAAACAACATAAATACAATTTAATAAAGCATAGGATAAAACCACGTAAATACAATTTAATAAAGCACACGATAAAACAACATAAATACAATTTAATAAAGCATAGGATAAAACAACATAAATACAATTTAATAAAGCATAGGATAAAACAACATAAATACAATTTAATAAAGCATACGTTAAAACAACATAAATACAATTAAATAAAGCATAGGATAAAACAAGATAAATTTAATTTAATTAAGCATAGGATAAAACAACATAAATACAATTTAATAAAGCATAGGATAAAACAACATAAGTTCAATTTAATAAAGCATAGGTTAAAACAGCATAAATAAAATTTAATAAAGCATAGGTTAAAACAACATAAATACAATTTAATAAAGCATAGGATAAAACAACATAAATACAATTTAATAAAGCATAGGATAAAACAACATAAATACTTTTTAATAAAGCATAGGATAAAACCACATAAATACAATTTAATAAAGCACAGGATAAAACAACATAAATACAATTTAATAAAGCATAGGATAAAACAACATAAATACAATTTAATAAAGCATACGTTAAAACAACATAAATACAATTAAATAAAGCATAGGATAAAACAATATAAATACAATTTAATAAAGCATAGGTTAAAACAACATAAATACAATTTAATAAAGCATAGGATAAAACAATATAAATACAATTTAATAAAGCATAGGTTAAAACAACATAAATACAATTTAATAAAGCATAGGATAAAACAACATAAATTCAATTTAAGAAAGCATAGGATAAAACAACATAAATACAATTTAAGAAAGCATAGGTTAAAACAACATAAATACAATTTAGTAAAGCATAGGATAAAATAACATAAATACAATTTAATAAAGCATAGGCTAAAACTACATAAATACAATTTAATAAAGCATAGGATAAAACAAATTAAATACAATTTAATAAAGCATAGGATAAAACAACATAAATTCAATTTAATAAAGCATAGGATGAAACAACATAAATAAAATTTAATAAAGCATACGTTAAAACAACATAAATACAATTAAATAAAGCATAAGATAAAACAACATAAATACAATTTAATAAAGCATAGGTTAAAACAACATAAATACAATTTAATAAAGCATAGGATAAAACAACATAAATAAAATTTAATAAAGCATAGGATAAAACAACATAAATACAATTTAATAAAGCATAGGATAAAACAACATAAGTTCAATTTAATAAAGCATAGGTTAAAACAGCATAAATAAAATTTAATAAAGCATAGGTTAAAACAACATAAATACAATTTAATAAAGCATAGGATAAAACAACATAAATACAATTTAATAAAGCATAGGATAAAACAACATAAATACTTTTTAATAAAGCATAGGATAAAACCACATAAATACAATTTAATAAAGCACAGGATAAAACAACATAAATACAATTTAATAAAGCATAGGATAAAACAATATAAATACAATTTAATAAAGCATAGGTTAAAACAACATAAATACAATTTAATAAAGCATAGGATAAAACAATATAAATACAATTTAATAAAGCATAGGTTAAAACAACATAAATACAATTTAATAAAGCATAGGATAAAACAACATAAATTCAATTTAATAAAGCATAGGATAAAACAACATAAATACAATTTAAGAAAGCATAGGTTAAAACAACATAAATACAATTTAATAAAGCATAGGATAAAATAACATAAATACAATTTAATAAAGCATAGGCTAAAACTACATAAATAAAATTTAATAAAGCATAGGATAAAACAAATTAAATACAATTTAATAAAGCATAGGATAAAACAACATAAATTCAATTTAATAAAGCATAGGATGAAACAACATAAATACAATTTAATAAAGCATACGTTAAAACAACATAAATACAATTTAATAAAGCATAGGATAAAACAGCATAAATACAATTTAATAAAGCATAGGATAAAACAACATAAATACAATTTAATACAGCATAGGATAAAACAACATAAATAAAATTTAATAAAGCATAGGTTAAAACAACATAAATACAATTTAATAAAGCATAGGACAAAACAACATAAATACAATTTAATAAAGCATAGGAAAAAACAACATAAATACAATTTAATAAAGCATAGGATAAAACAACATAAATACAATTTAATAAAGCATAGGATAAAACAACATAAATAAAATTTAATAAAGCACAGGTTAAAACAACATAAATACAATTTAATAAAGCATAGGTTAAAACAACATAAATACAATTTAATAAAGCATAGGATAAAACAACATAAATACAATTTAATAAAGCATACAATAAAACAACATAAATACAATTTAATAAAGCATAGGATAAAACAACATAAATACAATTTAATAAAGCATACAATAAAACAACATAAATACAATTTAATAAAGCATAGGAAAAAACAACATAAATACAATTTAATAAAGCATAGGATAAAACAACATAAATACAATTTAATAAAGCATAGGACAAAACAACATTAATACAATTTAATAAAGCATAGGTTAAAACAACATAAATCCAATTTAATAAAGCATAGGATAAAACAACATAAATACAATTTAATAAAGCATAGGATAAAACAACATAAATACAATTTAATAAAGCATAGGATAAAACAACATAAATACAATTTAATAAAGCATAGGATAAAACAACATAAATACAATTTAATAAAGCATAGGATAAAACCACGTAAATACAATTTAATAAAGCACAGGATAAAACAACATAAATTCAATTTAATAAAGCATGGGATAAAACAACATAAATACAATTTAATAAAGCATAGGATAAAACAACATAAATACAATTTAATAAAGCATAGTTTAAAACAACATAAATACAATTAAATAAAGCATAGGATAAAACAGGATAAATTTAATTTAATTAAGCATAGGATAAAACAACATAAATACAATTTAATAAAGCATAGGATAAAACAACATAAATACAATTTAATAAAGCATAGGATAAAACAACATAAATACTTTTTAATAAAGCATAGGATAAAACCACATAAATACAATTTAATAAAGCACAGGATAAAACAGCATAAATACAATTTAATAAAGCATAGGATAAAACAACATAAATACAATTTAATAAAGCATACGTTAAAACAACATAAATACAATTAAATAAAGCATAGGATAAAACAATATAAATACAATTTAATAAAGCATAGGTTAAAACAACATAAATACAATTTAATAAAGCATAGGATAAAACAATATAAATACAATTTAATAAAACATAGGTTAAAACAACATAAATACAATTTAATAAAGCATAGGATAAAACAACATAAATTCAATTTAAGAAAGCATAGGATAAAACAACATAAATACAATTTAAGAAAGCATAGGTTAAAACAACATAAATACAATTTAATAAAGCATAGGATAAAATAACATAAATACAATTTAATAAAGCATAGGATAAAACAACATAAATACAATTTAATAAAGCATAGGATAAAACAACATAAATACAATTTAATAAAGCATACGTTAAAACAACATAAATACAATTAAATAAAGCATAGGATAAAACAAGATAAATTTAATTTAATTAAGCATAGGATAAAACAACATAAATACAATTTAATAAAGCATAGGATAAAACAACATAAGTTCAATTTAATAAAGCATAGGTTAAAACAGCATAAATAAAATTTAATAAAGCATAGGTTAAAACAACATAAATACAATTTAATAAAGCATAGGATAAAACAACATAAATACAATTTAATAAAGCATAGGATAAAACAACATAAATACTTTTTAATAAAGCATAGGATAAAACCACATAAATACAATTTAATAAAGCACAGGATAAAACAACATAAATACAATTTAATAAAGCATAGGATAAAACAACATAAATACAATTTAATAAAGCATACGTTAAAACAACATAAATACAATTAAATAAAGCATAGGATAAAACAATATAAATACAATTTAATAAAGCATAGGTTAAAACAACATAAATACAATTTAATAAAGCATAGGATAAAACAATATAAATACAATTTAATAAAGCATAGGTTAAAACAACATAAATACAATTTAATAAAGCATAGGATAAAACAACATAAATTCAATTTAAGAAAGCATAGGATAAAACAACATAAATACAATTTAAGAAAGCATAGGTTAAAACAACATAAATACAATTTAGTAAAGCATAGGATAAAATAACATAAATACAATTTAATAAAGCATAGGCTAAAACTACATAAATACAATTTAATAAAGCATAGGATAAAACAAATTAAATACAATTTAATAAAGCATAGGATAAAACAACATAAATTCAATTTAATAAAGCATAGGATGAAACAACATAAATACAATTTAATAAAGCATACGTTAAAACAACATAAATACAATTTAATAAAGCATAGGATAAAACAGCATAAATACAATTTAATAAAGCATAGGATAAAACAACATAAATACAATTTAATAAAGCATAGGATAAAACAACATAAATAAAATTTAATAAAGCATAGGTTAAAACAACATAAATACAATTTAATAAAGCATAGGACAAAACAACATAAATACAATTTAATAAAGCATAGGAAAAAACAACATAAATACAATTTAATAAAGCATAGGATAAAACAACATAAATACAATTTAATAAAGCATAGGATAAAACAACATAAATAAAATTTAATAAAGCACAGGTTAAAACAACATAAATACAATTTAATAAAGCATAGGTTAAAACAACATAAATACAATTTAATAAAGCATAGGATAAAACAACATAAATACAATTTAATAAAGCATACAATAAAACAACATAAGTACAATTTAATAAAGCATAGGATAAAACAACATAAATACAATTTAATAAAGCATACAATAAAACAACATAAATACAATTTAATAAAGCATAGGAAAAAACAACATAAATACAATTTAATAAAGCATAGGATAAAACAACATAAATACAATTTAATAAAGCATAGGACAAAACAACATTAATACAATTTAATAAAGCATAGGTTAAAACAACATAAATCCAATTTAATAAAGCATAGGATAAAACAACATAAATACAATTTAATAAAGCATAGGATAAAACAACATAAATACAATTTAATAAAGCATAGGATAAAACAACATAAATACAATTTAATAAAGCATAGGATAAAACAACATAAATACAATTTAATAAAGCATAGGATAAAACCACGTAAATACAATTTAATAAAGCACAGGATAAAACAACATAAATTCAATTTAATAAAGCATGGGATAAAACAACATAAATACAATTTAATAAAGCATAGGATAAAACAACATAAATACAATTTAATAAAGCATAGTTTAAAACAACATAAATACAATTAAATAAAGCATAGGATAAAACAGGATAAATTTAATTTAATTAAGCATAGGATAAAACAACATAAATACAATTTAATAAAGCATAGGATAAAACAACATAAATAAAATTTAATAAAGCATAGGATAAAACAACATAAATACAATTTAATAAAGCATAGGATAAAACAACATAAATACAATTTAATAAATCATAGGTTAAAACAACATAAATTCAATTTAATAAAGCATAGGTTAAAACAGCATGAATAAAATTTAATAAAGCATAGGTTAAAACAACATAAATACAATTTAATAAAGCATAGGATAAAACAACATAAATACAATTTAATAAAGCATAGGATAAAACAACATAAATACTTTTTAATAAAGCATAGGATAAAACCACATAAATACAATTTAATAAAGCACAGGATAAAACAGCATAAATACAATTTAATAAAGCATAGGATAAAACAACATAAATACAATTTAATAAAGCATACGTTAAAACAACATAAATACAATTAAATAAAGCATAGGATAAAACAATATAAATACAATTTAATAAAGCATAGGTTAAAACAACATAAATACAATTTAATAAAGCATAGGATAAAACAATATAAATACAATTTAATAAAACATAGGTTAAAACAACATAAATACAATTTAATAAAGCATAGGATAAAACAACATAAATTCAATTTAAGAAAGCATAGGATAAAACAACATAAATACAATTTAAGAAAGCATAGGTTAAAACAACATAAATACAATTTAATAAAGCATAGGATAAAATAACATAAATACAATTTAATAAAGCATAGGCTAAAACTACATAAATACAATTTAATAAAGCATAGGATAAAACAAATTAAATACAATTTAATAAAGCATAGGATAAAACAACATAAATTCAATTTAATAAAGCATAGGATGAAACAACATAAATAAAATTTAATAAAGCATACGTTAAAACAACATAAATACAATTAAATAATGCATAAGATAAAACAACATAAATACAATTTAATAAAGCATAGGTTAAAACAACATAAATACAATTAAATAAAGCATAGGTTAAAACAACATAAATACAATTTAATAAAGCATAGGATAAAACAACATAAATACAATTTAATAAAGCATAGGATAAAACCACGTAAATACAATTTAATAAAGCACACGATAAAACAACATAAATACAATTTAATAAAGCATAGGATAAAACAACATAAATACAATTTAATAAAGCATAGGATAAAACAACATAAATACAATTTAATAAAGCATACGTTAAAACAACATAAATACAATTAAATAAAGCATAGGATAAAACAAGATAAATTTAATTTAATTAAGCATAGGATAAAACAACATAAATACAATTTAATAAAGCATAGGATAAAACAACATAAGTTCAATTTAATAAAGCATAGGTTAAAACAGCATAAATAAAATTTAATAAAGCATAGGTTAAAACAACATAAATACAATTTAATAAAGCATAGGATAAAACAACATAAATACAATTTAATAAAGCATAGGATAAAACAACATAAATACTTTTTAATAAAGCATAGGATAAAACCACATAAATACAATTTAATAAAGCACAGGATAAAACAACATAAATACAATTTAATAAAGCATAGGATAAAACAACATAAATACAATTTAATAAAGCATACGTTAAAACAACATAAATACAATTAAATAAAGCATAGGATAAAACAATATAAATACAATTTAATAAAGCATAGGTTAAAACAACATAAATACAATTTAATAAAGCATAGGATAAAACAATATAAATACAATTTAATAAAGCATAGGTTAAAACAACATAAATACAATTTAATAAAGCATAGGATAAAACAACATAAATTCAATTTAAGAAAGCATAGGATAAAACAACATAAATACAATTTAAGAAAGCATAGGTTAAAACAACATAAATACAATTTAGTAAAGCATAGGATAAAATAACATAAATACAATTTAATAAAGCATAGGCTAAAACTACATAAATACAATTTAATAAAGCATAGGATAAAACAAATTAAATACAATTTAATAAAGCATAGGATAAAACAACATAAATTCAATTTAATAAAGCATAGGATGAAACAACATAAATAAAATTTAATAAAGCATACGTTAAAACAACATAAATACAATTAAATAAAGCATAAGATAAAACAACATAAATACAATTTAATAAAGCATAGGTTAAAACAACATAAATACAATTTAATAAAGCATAGGATAAAACAACATAAATAAAATTTAATAAAGCATAGGATAAAACAACATAAATACAATTTAATAAAGCATAGGATAAAACAACATAAGTTCAATTTAATAAAGCATAGGTTAAAACAGCATAAATAAAATTTAATAAAGCATAGGTTAAAACAACATAAATACAATTTAATAAAGCATAGGATAAAACAACATAAATACAATTTAATAAAGCATAGGATAAAACAACATAAATACTTTTTAATAAAGCATAGGATAAAACCACATAAATACAATTTAATAAAGCACAGGATAAAACAACATAAATACAATTTAATAAAGCATAGGATAAAACAATATAAATACAATTTAATAAAGCATAGGTTAAAACAACATAAATACAATTTAATAAAGCATAGGATAAAACAATATAAATACAATTTAATAAAGCATAGGTTAAAACAACATAAATACAATTTAATAAAGCATAGGATAAAACAACATAAATTCAATTTAATAAAGCATAGGATAAAACAACATAAATACAATTTAAGAAAGCATAGGTTAAAACAACATAAATACAATTTAATAAAGCATAGGATAAAATAACATAAATACAATTTAATAAAGCATAGGCTAAAACTACATAAATAAAATTTAATAAAGCATAGGATAAAACAAATTAAATACAATTTAATAAAGCATAGGATAAAACAACATAAATTCAATTTAATAAAGCATAGGATGAAACAACATAAATACAATTTAATAAAGCATACGTTAAAACAACATAAATACAATTTAATAAAGCATAGGATAAAACAGCATAAATACAATTTAATAAAGCATAGGATAAAACAACATAAATACAATTTAATACAGCATAGGATAAAACAACATAAATAAAATTTAATAAAGCATAGGTTAAAACAACATAAATACAATTTAATAAAGCATAGGACAAAACAACATAAATACAATTTAATAAAGCATAGGAAAAAACAACATAAATACAATTTAATAAAGCATAGGATAAAACAACATAAATACAATTTAATAAAGCATAGGATAAAACAACATAAATAAAATTTAATAAAGCACAGGTTAAAACAACATAAATACAATTTAATAAAGCATAGGTTAAAACAACATAAATACAATTTAATAAAGCATAGGATAAAACAACATAAATACAATTTAATAAAGCATACAATAAAACAACATAAATACAATTTAATAAAGCATAGGATAAAACAACATAAATACAATTTAATAAAGCATACAATAAAACAACATAAATACAATTTAATAAAGCATAGGAAAAAACAACATAAATACAATTTAATAAAGCATAGGATAAAACAACATAAATACAATTTAATAAAGCATAGGACAAAACAACATTAATACAATTTAATAAAGCATAGGTTAAAACAACATAAATCCAATTTAATAAAGCATAGGATAAAACAACATAAATACAATTTAATAAAGCATAGGATAAAACAACATAAATACAATTTAATAAAGCATAGGATAAAACAACATAAATACAATTTAATAAAGCATAGGATAAAACAACATAAATACAATTTAATAAAGCATAGGATAAAACCACGTAAATACAATTTAATAAAGCACAGGATAAAACAACATAAATTCAATTTAATAAAGCATGGGATAAAACAACATAAATACAATTTAATAAAGCATAGGATAAAACAACATAAATACAATTTAATAAAGCATAGTTTAAAACAACATAAATACAATTAAATAAAGCATAGGATAAAACAGGATAAATTTAATTTAATTAAGCATAGGATAAAACAACATAAATACAATTTAATAAAGCATAGGATAAAACAACATAAATAAAATTTAATAAAGCATAGGATAAAACAACATAAATACAATTTAATAAAGCATAGGATAAAACAACATAAATACAATTTAATAAATCATAGGTTAAAACAACATAAATTCAATTTAATAAAGCATAGGTTAAAACAGCATGAATAAAATTTAATAAAGCATAGGTTAAAACAACATAAATACAATTTAATAAAGCATAGGATAAAACAACATAAATACAATTTAATAAAGCATAGGATAAAACAACATAAATACTTTTTAATAAAGCATAGGATAAAACCACATAAATACAATTTAATAAAGCACAGGATAAAACAGCATAAATACAATTTAATAAAGCATAGGATAAAACAACATAAATACAATTTAATAAAGCATACGTTAAAACAACATAAATACAATTAAATAAAGCATAGGATAAAACAATATAAATACAATTTAATAAAGCATAGGTTAAAACAACATAAATACAATTTAATAAAGCATAGGATAAAACAATATAAATACAATTTAATAAAACATAGGTTAAAACAACATAAATACAATTTAATAAAGCATAGGATAAAACAACATAAATTCAATTTAAGAAAGCATAGGATAAAACAACATAAATACAATTTAAGAAAGCATAGGTTAAAACAACATAAATACAATTTAATAAAGCATAGGATAAAATAACATAAATACAATTTAATAAAGCATAGGATAAAACAACATAAATACAATTTAATAAAGCATAGGATAAAACAACATAAATACAATTTAATAAAGCATACGTTAAAACAACATAAATACAATTAAATAAAGCATAGGATAAAACAAGATAAATTTAATTTAATTAAGCATAGGATAAAACAACATAAATACAATTTAATAAAGCATAGGATAAAACAACATAAGTTCAATTTAATAAAGCATAGGTTAAAACAGCATAAATAAAATTTAATAAAGCATAGGTTAAAACAACATAAATACAATTTAATAAAGCATAGGATAAAACAACATAAATACAATTTAATAAAGCATAGGATAAAACAACATAAATACTTTTTAATAAAGCATAGGATAAAATCACATAAATACAATTTAATAAAGCACAGGATAAAACAACATAAATACAATTTAATAAAGCATAGGATAAAACAACATAAATACAATTTAATAAAGCATAGGATAAAACAACATAAATAAAATTTAATAAAGCACAGGTTAAAACAACATAAATACAATTTAATAAAGCATAGGTTAAAACAACATAAATACAATTTAATAAAGCATAGGATAAAACAACATAAATACAATTTAATAAAGCATACAATAAAACAACATAAATACAATTTAATAAAGCATAGGATAAAACAACATAAATACAATTTAATAAAGCATACAATAAAACAACATAAATACAATTTAATAAAGCATAGGAAAAAACAACATAAATACAATTTAATAAAGCATAGGATAAAACAACATAAATACAATTTAATAAAGCATAGGACAAAACAACATTAATACAATTTAATAAAGCATAGGTTAAAACAACATAAATCCAATTTAATAAAGCATAGGATAAAACAACATAAATACAATTTAATAAAGCATAGGATAAAACAACATAAATACAATTTAATAAAGCATAGGATAAAACAACATAAATACAATTTAATAAAGCATAGGATAAAACAACATAAATACAATTTAATAAAGCATAGGATAAAACCACGTAAATACAATTTAATAAAGCACAGGATAAAACAACATAAATTCAATTTAATAAAGCATGGGATAAAACAACATAAATACAATTTAATAAAGCATAGGATAAAACAACATAAATACAATTTAATAAAGCATAGTTTAAAACAACATAAATACAATTAAATAAAGCATAGGATAAAACAGGATAAATTTAATTTAATTAAGCATAGGATAAAACAACATAAATACAATTTAATAAAGCATAGGATAAAACAACATAAATAAAATTTAATAAAGCATAGGATAAAACAACATAAATACAATTTAATAAAGCATAGGATAAAACAACATAAATACAATTTAATAAATCATAGGTTAAAACAACATAAATTCAATTTAATAAAGCATAGGTTAAAACAGCATGAATAAAATTTAATAAAGCATAGGTTAAAACAACATAAATACAATTTAATAAAGCATAGGATAAAACAACATAAATACAATTTAATAAAGCATAGGATAAAACAACATAAATACTTTTTAATAAAGCATAGGATAAAACCACATAAATACAATTTAATAAAGCACAGGATAAAACAGCATAAATACAATTTAATAAAGCATAGGATAAAACAACATAAATACAATTTAATAAAGCATACGTTAAAACAACATAAATACAATTAAATAAAGCATAGGATAAAACAATATAAATACAATTTAATAAAGCATAGGTTAAAACAACATAAATACAATTTAATAAAGCATAGGATAAAACAATATAAATACAATTTAATAAAACATAGGTTAAAACAACATAAATACAATTTAATAAAGCATAGGATAAAACAACATAAATTCAATTTAAGAAAGCATAGGATAAAACAACATAAATACAATTTAAGAAAGCATAGGTTAAAACAACATAAATACAATTTAATAAAGCATAGGATAAAATAACATAAATACAATTTAATAAAGCATAGGATAAAACAACATAAATACAATTTAATAAAGCATAGGATAAAACAACATAAATACAATTTAATAAAGCATACGTTAAAACAACATAAATACAATTAAATAAAGCATAGGATAAAACAAGATAAATTTAATTTAATTAAGCATAGGATAAAACAACATAAATACAATTTAATAAAGCATAGGATAAAACAACATAAGTTCAATTTAATAAAGCATAGGTTAAAACAGCATAAATAAAATTTAATAAAGCATAGGTTAAAACAACATAAATACAATTTAATAAAGCATAGGATAAAACAACATAAATACAATTTAATAAAGCATAGGATAAAACAACATAAATACTTTTTAATAAAGCATAGGATAAAATCACATAAATACAATTTAATAAAGCACAGGATAAAACAACATAAATACAATTTAATAAAGCATAGGATAAAACAACATAAATACAATTTAATAAAGCATACGTTAAAACAACATAAATACAATTAAATAAAGCATAGGATAAAACAATATAAATACAATTTAATAAAGCATAGGTTAAAACAACATAAATACAATTTAATAAAGCATAGGATAAAACAATATAAATACAATTTAATAAAGCATAGGTTAAAACAACATAAATACAATTTAATAAAGCATAGGATAAAACAACATAAATTCAATTTAAGAAAGCATAGGATAAAACAACATAAATACAATTTAAGAAAGCATAGGTTAAAACAACATAAATACAATTTAGTAAAGCATAGGATAAAATAACATAAATACAATTTAATAAAGCATAGGCTAAAACTACATAAATACAATTTAATAAAGCATAGGATAAAACAAATTAAATACAATTTAATAAAGCATAGGATAAAACAACATAAATTCAATTTAATAAAGCATAGGATGAAACAACATAAATAAAATTTAATAAAGCATACGTTAAAACAACATAAATACAATTAAATAAAGCATAAGATAAAACAACATAAATACAATTTAATAAAGCATAGGTTAAAACAACATAAATACAATTTAATAAAGCATAGGATAAAACAACATAAATAAAATTTAATAAAGCATAGGATAAAACAACATAAATACAATTTAATAAAGCATAGGATAAAACAACATAAGTTCAATTTAATAAAGCATAGGTTAAAACAGCATAAATAAAATTTAATAAAGCATAGGTTAAAACAACATAAATACAATTTAATAAAGCATAGGATAAAACAACATAAATACAATTTAATAAAGCATAGGATAAAACAACATAAATACTTTTTAATAAAGCATAGGATAAAACCACATAAATACAATTTAATAAAGCACAGGATAAAACAACATAAATACAATTTAATAAAGCATAGGATAAAACAATATAAATACAATTTAATAAAGCATAGGTTAAAACAACATAAATACAATTTAATAAAGCATAGGATAAAACAATATAAATACAATTTAATAAAGCATAGGTTAAAACAACATAAATACAATTTAATAAAGCATAGGATAAAACAACATAAATTCAATTTAATAAAGCATAGGATAAAACAACATAAATACAATTTAAGAAAGCATAGGTTAAAACAACATAAATACAATTTAATAAAGCATAGGATAAAATAACATAAATACAATTTAATAAAGCATAGGCTAAAACTACATAAATAAAATTTAATAAAGCATAGGATAAAACAACATAAATACTTTTTAATAAAGCATAGGATAAAACCACATAAATACAATTTAATAAAGCACAGGATAAAACAACATAAATACAATTTAATAAAGCATAGGATAAAACAATATAAATACAATTTAATAAAGCATAGGTTAAAACAACATAAATACAATTTAATAAAGCATAGGATAAAATAACATAAATAAAATTTAATAAAGCACAGGTTAAAACAACATAAATACAATTTAATAAAGCATAGGTTAAAACAACATAAATACAATTTAATAAAGCATAGGATAAAACAACATAAATACAATTTAATAAAGCATACAATAAAACAACATAAATACAATTTAATAAAGCATAGGATAAAACAACATAAATACAATTTAATAAAGCATACAATAAAACAACATAAATACAATTTAATAAAGCATAGGAAAAAACAACATAAATACAATTTAATAAAGCATAGGATAAAACAACATAAATACAATTTAATAAAGCATAGGACAAAACAACATTAATACAATTTAATAAAGCATAGGTTAAAACAACATAAATCCAATTTAATAAAGCATAGGATAAAACAACATAAATACAATTTAATAAAGCATAGGATAAAACAACATAAATACAATTTAATAAAGCATAGGATAAAACAACATAAATACAATTTAATAAAGCATAGGATAAAACAACATAAATACAATTTAATAAAGCATAGGATAAAACCACGTAAATACAATTTAATAAAGCACAGGATAAAACAACATAAATTCAATTTAATAAAGCATGGGATAAAACAACATAAATACAATTTAATAAAGCATAGGATAAAACAACATAAATACAATTTAATAAAGCATAGTTTAAAACAACATAAATACAATTAAATAAAGCATAGGATAAAACAGGATAAATTTAATTTAATTAAGCATAGGATAAAACAACATAAATACAATTTAATAAAGCATAGGATAAAACAACATAAATAAAATTTAATAAAGCATAGGATAAAACAACATAAATACAATTTAATAAAGCATAGGATAAAACAACATAAATACAATTTAATAAATCATAGGTTAAAACAACATAAATTCAATTTAATAAAGCATAGGTTAAAACAGCATGAATAAAATTTAATAAAGCATAGGTTAAAACAACATAAATACAATTTAATAAAGCATAGGATAAAACAACATAAATACAATTTAATAAAGCATAGGATAAAACAACATAAATACTTTTTAATAAAGCATAGGATAAAACCACATAAATACAATTTAATAAAGCACAGGATAAAACAGCATAAATACAATTTAATAAAGCATAGGATAAAACAACATAAATACAATTTAATAAAGCATACGTTAAAACAACATAAATACAATTAAATAAAGCATAGGATAAAACAATATAAATACAATTTAATAAAGCATAGGTTAAAACAACATAAATACAATTTAATAAAGCATAGGATAAAACAATATAAATACAATTTAATAAAACATAGGTTAAAACAACATAAATACAATTTAATAAAGCATAGGATAAAACAACATAAATTCAATTTAAGAAAGCATAGGATAAAACAACATAAATACAATTTAAGAAAGCATAGGTTAAAACAACATAAATACAATTTAATAAAGCATAGGATAAAATAACATAAATACAATTTAATAAAGCATAGGATAAAACAACATAAATACAATTTAATAAAGCATAGGATAAAACAACATAAATACAATTTAATAAAGCATACGTTAAAACAACATAAATACAATTAAATAAAGCATAGGATAAAACAAGATAAATTTAATTTAATTAAACATAGGATAAAACAACATAAATACAATTTAATAAAGCATAGGATAAAACAACATAAGTTCAATTTAATAAAGCATAGGTTAAAACAGCATAAATAAAATTTAATAAAGCATAGGTTAAAACAACATAAATACAATTTAATAAAGCATAGGATAAAACAACATAAATACAATTTAATAAAGCATAGGATAAAACAACATAAATACTTTTTAATAAAGCATAGGATAAAACCACATAAATACAATTTAATAAAGCACAGGATAAAACAACATAAATACAATTTAATAAAGCATAGGATAAAACAACATAAATACAATTTAATAAAGCATACGTTAAAACAACATAAATACAATTAAATAAAGCATAGGATAAAACAATATAAATACAATTTAATAAAGCATAGGTTAAAACAACATAAATACAATTTAATAAAGCATAGGATAAAACAATATAAATACAATTTAATAAAGCATAGGTTAAAACAACATAAATACAATTTAATAAAGCATAGGATAAAACAACATAAATTCAATTTAAGAAAGCATAGGTTAAAACAACATAAATACAATTTAATAAAGCATAGGATAAAACAACATAAATAAAATTTAATAAAGCATAGGATAAAACAACATAAATACAATTTAATAAAGCATAGGATAAAACAACATAAGTTCAATTTAATAAAGCATAGGTTAAAACAGCATAAATAAAATTTAATAAAGCATAGGTTAAAACAACATAAATACAATTTAATAAAGCATAGGATAAAACAACATAAATACTTTTTAATAAAGCATAGGATAAAACCACATAAATACAATTTAATAAAGCACAGGATAAAACAACATAAATACAATTTAATAAAGCATAGGATAAAACAACATAAATACAATTTAATAAAGCATACGTTAAAACAACATAAATACAATTAAATAAAGCATAGGATAAAACAATATAAATACAATTTAATAAAGCATAGGTTAAAACAACATAAATACAATTTAATAAAGCATAGGATAAAACAATATAAATACAATTTAATAAAGCATAGGTTAAAACAACTTAAATACAATTTAATAAAGCATAGGATAAAACAACATAAATTCAATTTAAGAAAGCATAGGATAAAACAACATAAATACAATTTAAGAAAGCATAGGTTAAAACAACATAAATACAATTTAATAAAGCATAGGATAAAATAACATAAATACAATTTAATAAAGCATAGGATAAAACAACATAAATACAATTTAATAAAGCATACGTTAAAACAACATAAATACAATTAAATAAAGCATAGGATAAAACAACATAAATTTAATTTAATTAAGCATAGGATAAAACAACATAAATACAATTTAATAAAGCATAGGATAAAACAACATAAATAAAATTTAATAAAGCATAGGATAAAACAACATAAATACAATTTAATAAAGCATAGGATAAAACAATATAAGTTCAATTTAATAAAGCATAGGTTAAAACAGCATAAATAAAATTTAATAAAGCATAGGTTAAAACAACATAAATACAATTTAATAAAGCATAGGATAAAACAACATAAATACAATTTAATAAAGCATAGGATAGAACAACATAAATACTTTTTAATAAAGCATAGGATAAAACCACATAAATACAATTTAATAAAGCACAGGATAAAACAACATAAATACAATTTAATAAAGCATAGGATAAAACAACATAAATACAATTTAATAAAGCATAGGATAAAACAACATAAATACAATTTAATAAAGCATACGTTAAAACAACATAAATACAATTAAATAAAGCATAGGATAAAACAATATAAATACAATTTAATAAAGCATAGGTTTAAACAACATAAATACAATTTAATAAAGCATAGGATAAAACAATATAAATACAATTTAATAAAGCATAGGTTAAAACAACATAAATACAATTTAATAAAGCATAGGATAAAACAACATAAATACAATTTAATAAAGCATAGGATAAAACAAATTAAATACAATTTAATAAAGCATAGGATAAAACAACATAAATTCAATTTAATAAAGCATAGGATGAAACAACATAAATACAATTTAATAAAGCATACGTTAAAACAACATAAATACAATTAAATAAAGCATAAGATAAAACAAAATAAATACAATTTAATAAAGCATAGGTTAAAACAACATAAATACAATTTAATAAATCATAGGATAAAACAACATAAATACAATTTAATAAAGCATAGGTTAAAACAACATAAATACAATTTAATAAAGCATAGGATAATACAACATAAATTCAATTTAATAAAGCATATGATAAAACAACATAAATACAATTTAAAAAGGAAAAGGATAAAACAACATAAATAAAATTTAATAAAGCATAGGATAAAACAACATAAATAAAATTTAATAAAGCATAGGATAAAACAACATAAATACAATTTAATAAAGCATAGGATAAAACAACATAAATGAAATTTAATAAAGCATAGGATAAAACAACATAAATACAATTTAATAAAGCATAGGATAAAACAACATAAGTTCAATTTAATAAAGCATAGGTTAAAACAGCATAAATAAAATTTAATAAAGCATAGGTTAAAACAACATAAATACAATTTAATAAAGCATAGGATAAAACAACATAAATACAATTTAATAAAGCATAGGATAAAACAACATAAATACTTTTTAATAAAGCATAGGATAAAACCACATAAATACAATTTAATAAAGCACAGGATAAAACAACATAAATACAATTTAATAAAGCATAGGATAAAACAACATAAATACAATTTAATAAAGCATACGTTAAAACAACATAAATACAATTAAATAAAGCATAGGATAAAACAATATAAATACAATTTAATAAAGCATAGGTTAAAACAACATAAATACAATTTAATAAAGCATAGGATAAAACAATATAAATACAATTTAATAAAGCATAGGTTAAAACAACATAAATACAATTTAATAAAGCATAGGATAAAACAACATAAATTCAATTTAAGAAAGCATAGGATAAAACAACATAAATACAATTTAAGAAAGCATAGGTTAAAACAACATAAATACAATTTAGTAAAGCATAGGATAAAACCACATAAATACAATTTAATAAAGCACAGGATAAAACAACATAAATACAATTTAATAAAGCATAGGATAAAACAACATAAATACAATTTAATAAAGCATACGTTAAAACAACATAAATACAATTAAATAAAGCATAGGATAAAACAATATAAATACAATTTAATAAAGCATAGGTTAAAACAACATAAATACAATTTAATAAAGCATAGGATAAAACAATATAAATACAATTTAATAAAGCATAGGTTAAAACAACATAAATACAATTTAATAAAGCATAGGATAAAACAACATAAATTCAATTTAAGAAAGCATAGGTTAAAACAACATAAATACAATTTAGTAAAGCATAGGATAAAATAACATAAATACAATTTAATAAAGCATAGGCTAAAACTACATAAATACAATTTAATAAAGCATAGGATAAAACAAATTAAATACAATTTAATAAAGCATAGGATAAAACAACATAAATTCAATTTAATAAAGCATAGGATGAAACAACATAAATAAAATTTAATAAAGCATACGTTAAAACAACATAAATACAATTAAATAAAGCATAAGATAAAACAACATAAATACAATTTAATAAAGCATAGGTTAAAACAACATAAATACAATTTAATAAAGCATAGGATAAAACAACATAAATAAAATTTAATAAAGCATAGGATAAAACAACATAAATACAATTTAATAAAGCATAGGATAAAACAACATAAGTTCAATTTAATAAAGCATAGGTTAAAACAGCATAAATAAAATTTAATAAAGCATAGGTTAAAACAACATAAATACAATTTAATAAAGCATAGGATAAAACAACATAAATACAATTTAATAAAGCATAGGATAAAACAACATAAATACTTTTTAATAAAGCATAGGATAAAACCACATAAATACAATTTAATAAAGCACAGGATAAAACAACATAAATACAATTTAATAAAGCATAGGATAAAACAATATAAATACAATTTAATAAAGCATAGGTTAAAACAACATAAATACAATTTAATAAAGCATAGGATAAAACAATATAAATACAATTTAATAAAGCATAGGTTAAAACAACATAAATACAATTTAATAAAGCATAGGATAAAACAACATAAATTCAATTTAATAAAGCATAGGATAAAACAACATAAATACAATTTAAGAAAGCATAGGTTAAAACAACATAAATACAATTTAATAAAGCATAGGATAAAATAACATAAATACAATTTAATAAAGCATAGGCTAAAACTACATAAATAAAATTTAATAAAGCATAGGATAAAACAAATTAAATACAATTTAATAAAGCATAGGATAAAACAACATAAATTCAATTTAATAAAGCATAGGATGAAACAACATAAATACAATTTAATAAAGCATACGTTAAAACAACATAAATACAATTTAATAAAGCATAGGATAAAACAGCATAAATACAATTTAATAAAGCATAGGATAAAACAACATAAATACAATTTAATACAGCATAGGATAAAACAACATAAATAAAATTTAATAAAGCATAGGTTAAAACAACATAAATACAATTTAATAAAGCATAGGACAAAACAACATAAATACAATTTAATAAAGCATAGGAAAAAACAACATAAATACAATTTAATAAAGCATAGGATAAAACAACATAAATACAATTTAATAAAGCATAGGATAAAACAACATAAATAAAATTTAATAAAGCACAGGTTAAAACAACATAAATACAATTTAATAAAGCATAGGTTAAAACAACATAAATACAATTTAATAAAGCATAGGATAAAACAACATAAATACAATTTAATAAAGCATACAATAAAACAACATAAATACAATTTAATAAAGCATAGGATAAAACAACATAAATACAATTTAATAAAGCATACAATAAAACAACATAAATACAATTTAATAAAGCATAGGAAAAAACAACATAAATACAATTTAATAAAGCATAGGATAAAACAACATAAATACAATTTAATAAAGCATAGGACAAAACAACATTAATACAATTTAATAAAGCATAGGTTAAAACAACATAAATCCAATTTAATAAAGCATAGGATAAAACAACATAAATACAATTTAATAAAGCATAGGATAAAACAACATAAATACAATTTAATAAAGCATAGGATAAAACAACATAAATACAATTTAATAAAGCATAGGATAAAACAACATAAATACAATTTAATAAAGCATAGGATAAAACCACGTAAATACAATTTAATAAAGCACAGGATAAAACAACATAAATTCAATTTAATAAAGCATGGGATAAAACAACATAAATACAATTTAATAAAGCATAGGATAAAACAACATAAATACAATTTAATAAAGCATAGTTTAAAACAACATAAATACAATTAAATAAAGCATAGGATAAAACAGGATAAATTTAATTTAATTAAGCATAGGATAAAACAACATAAATACAATTTAATAAAGCATAGGATAAAACAACATAAATAAAATTTAATAAAGCATAGGATAAAACAACATAAATACAATTTAATAAAGCATAGGATAAAACAACATAAATACAATTTAATAAATCATAGGTTAAAACAACATAAATTCAATTTAATAAAGCATAGGTTAAAACAGCATGAATAAAATTTAATAAAGCATAGGTTAAAACAACATAAATACAATTTAATAAAGCATAGGATAAAACAACATAAATACAATTTAATAAAGCATAGGATAAAACAACATAAATACTTTTTAATAAAGCATAGGATAAAACCACATAAATACAATTTAATAAAGCACAGGATAAAACAGCATAAATACAATTTAATAAAGCATAGGATAAAACAACATAAATACAATTTAATAAAGCATACGTTAAAACAACATAAATACAATTAAATAAAGCATAGGATAAAACAATATAAATACAATTTAATAAAGCATAGGTTAAAACAACATAAATACAATTTAATAAAGCATAGGATAAAACAATATAAATACAATTTAATAAAACATAGGTTAAAACAACATAAATACAATTTAATAAAGCATAGGATAAAACAACATAAATTCAATTTAAGAAAGCATAGGATAAAACAACATAAATACAATTTAAGAAAGCATAGGTTAAAACAACATAAATACAATTTAATAAAGCATAGGATAAAATAACATAAATACAATTTAATAAAGCATAGGATAAAACAACATAAATACAATTTAATAAAGCATAGGATAAAACAACATAAATACAATTTAATAAAGCATACGTTAAAACAACATAAATACAATTAAATAAAGCATAGGATAAAACAAGATAAATTTAATTTAATTAAGCATAGGATAAAACAACATAAATACAATTTAATAAAGCATAGGATAAAACAACATAAGTTCAATTTAATAAAGCATAGGTTAAAACAGCATAAATAAAATTTAATAAAGCATAGGTTAAAACAACATAAATACAATTTAATAAAGCATAGGATAAAACAACATAAATACAATTTAATAAAGCATAGGATAAAACAACATAAATACTTTTTAATAAAGCATAGGATAAAACCACATAAATACAATTTAATAAAGCACAGGATAAAACAACATAAATACAATTTAATAAAGCATAGGATAAAACAACATAAATACAATTTAATAAAGCATACGTTAAAACAACATAAATACAATTAAATAAAGCATAGGATAAAACAATATAAATACAATTTAATAAAGCATAGGTTAAAACAACATAAATACAATTTAATAAAGCATAGGATAAAACAATATAAATACAATTTAATAAAGCATAGGTTAAAACAACATAAATACAATTTAATAAAGCATAGGATAAAACAACATAAATTCAATTTAAGAAAGCATAGGATAAAACAACATAAATACAATTTAAGAAAGCATAGGTTAAAACAACATAAATACAATTTAGTAAAGCATAGGATAAAATAACATAAATACAATTTAATAAAGCATAGGCTAAAACTACATAAATACAATTTAATAAAGCATAGGATAAAACAAATTAAATACAATTTAATAAAGCATAGGATAAAACAACATAAATTCAATTTAATAAAGCATAGGATGAAACAACATAAATAAAATTTAATAAAGCATACGTTAAAACAACATAAATACAATTAAATAAAGCATAAGATAAAACAACATAAATACAATTTAATAAAGCATAGGTTAAAACAACATAAATACAATTTAATAAAGCATAGGATAAAACAACATAAATAAAATTTAATAAAGCATAGGATAAAACAACATAAATACAATTTAATAAAGCATAGGATAAAACAACATAAGTTCAATTTAATAAAGCATAGGTTAAAACAGCATAAATAAAATTTAATAAAGCATAGGTTAAAACAACATAAATACAATTTAATAAAGCATAGGATAAAACAACATAAATACAATTTAATAAAGCATAGGATAAAACAACATAAATACTTTTTAATAAAGCATAGGATAAAACCACATAAATACAATTTAATAAAGCACAGGATAAAACAACATAAATACAATTTAATAAAGCATAGGATAAAACAATATAAATACAATTTAATAAAGCATAGGTTAAAACAACATAAATACAATTTAATAAAGCATAGGATAAAACAATATAAATACAATTTAATAAAGCATAGGTTAAAACAACATAAATACAATTTAATAAAGCATAGGATAAAACAACATAAATTCAATTTAATAAAGCATAGGATAAAACAACATAAATACAATTTAAGAAAGCATAGGTTAAAACAACATAAATACAATTTAATAAAGCATAGGATAAAATAACATAAATACAATTTAATAAAGCATAGGCTAAAACTACATAAATAAAATTTAATAAAGCATAGGATAAAACAACATAAATACTTTTTAATAAAGCATAGGATAAAACCACATAAATACAATTTAATAAAGCACAGGATAAAACAACATAAATACAATTTAATAAAGCATAGGATAAAACAATATAAATACAATTTAATAAAGCATAGGTTAAAACAACATAAATACAATTTAATAAAGCATAGGATAAAATAACATAAATAAAATTTAATAAAGCACAGGTTAAAACAACATAAATACAATTTAATAAAGCATAGGTTAAAACAACATAAATACAATTTAATAAAGCATAGGATAAAACAACATAAATACAATTTAATAAAGCATACAATAAAACAACATAAATACAATTTAATAAAGCATAGGATAAAACAACATAAATACAATTTAATAAAGCATACAATAAAACAACATAAATACAATTTAATAAAGCATAGGAAAAAACAACATAAATACAATTTAATAAAGCATAGGATAAAACAACATAAATACAATTTAATAAAGCATAGGACAAAACAACATTAATACAATTTAATAAAGCATAGGTTAAAACAACATAAATCCAATTTAATAAAGCATAGGATAAAACAACATAAATACAATTTAATAAAGCATAGGATAAAACAACATAAATACAATTTAATAAAGCATAGGATAAAACAACATAAATACAATTTAATAAAGCATAGGATAAAACAACATAAATACAATTTAATAAAGCATAGGATAAAACCACGTAAATACAATTTAATAAAGCACAGGATAAAACAACATAAATTCAATTTAATAAAGCATGGGATAAAACAACATAAATACAATTTAATAAAGCATAGGATAAAACAACATAAATACAATTTAATAAAGCATAGTTTAAAACAACATAAATGCAATTAAATAAAGCATAGGATAAAACAGGATAAATTTAATTTAATTAAGCATAGGATAAAACAACATAAATACAATTTAATAAAGCATAGGATAAAACAACATAAATAAAATTTAATAAAGCATAGGATAAAACAACATAAATACAATTTAATAAAGCATAGGATAAAACAACATAAATACAATTTAATAAATCATAGGTTAAAACAACATAAATTCAATTTAATAAAGCATAGGTTAAAACAGCATGAATAAAATTTAATAAAGCATAGGTTAAAACAACATAAATACAATTTAATAAAGCATAAGATAAAACAACATAAATACAATTTAATAAAGCATAGGATAAAACAACATAAATACTTTTTAATAAAGCATAGGATAAAACCACATAAATACAATTTAATAAAGCACAGGATAAAACAGCATAAATACAATTTAATAAAGCATAGGATAAAACAACATAAATACAATTTAATAAAGCATACGTTAAAACAACATAAATACAATTAAATAAAGCATAGGATAAAACAATATAAATACAATTTAATAAAGCATAGGTTAAAACAACATAAATACAATTTAATAAAGCATAGGATAAAACAATATAAATACAATTTAATAAAACATAGGTTAAAACAACATAAATACAATTTAATAAAGCATAGGATAAAACAACATAAATTCAATTTAAGAAAGCATAGGATAAAACAACATAAATACAATTTAAGAAAGCATAGGTTAAAACAACATAAATACAATTTAATAAAGCATAGGATAAAATAACATAAATACAATTTAATAAAGCATAGGATAAAACAACATAAATACAATTTAATAAAGCATAGGATAAAACAACATAAATACAATTTAATAAAGCATACGTTAAAACAACATAAATACAATTAAATAAAGCATAGGATAAAACAAGATAAATTTAATTTAATTAAGCATAGGATAAAACAACATAAATACAATTTAATAAAGCATAGGATAAAACAACATAAGTTCAATTTAATAAAGCATAGGTTAAAACAGCATAAATAAAATTTAATAAAGCATAGGTTAAAACAACATAAATACAATTTAATAAAGCATAGGATAAAACAACATAAATACAATTTAATAAAGCATAGGATAAAACAACATAAATACTTTTTAATAAAGCATAGGATAAAACCACATAAATACAATTTAATAAAGCACAGGATAAAACAACATAAATACAATTTAATAAAGCATAGGATAAAACAACATAAATACAATTTAATAAAGCATACGTTAAAACAACATAAATACAATTAAATAAAGCATAGGATAAAACAATATAAATACAATTTAATAAAGCATAGGTTAAAACAACATAAATACAATTTAATAAAGCATAGGATAAAACAATATAAATACAATTTAATAAAGCATAGGTTAAAACAACATAAATACAATTTAATAAAGCATAGGATAAAACAACATAAATTCAATTTAAGAAAGCATAGGTTAAAACAACATAAATACAATTTAATAAAGCATAGGATAAAACAACATAAATAAAATTTAATAAAGCATAGGATAAAACAACATAAATACAATTTAATAAAGCATAGGATAAAACAACATAAGTTCAATTTAATAAAGCATAGGTTAAAACAGCATAAATAAAATTTAATAAAGCATAGGTTAAAACAACATAAATACAATTTAATAAAGCATAGGATAAAACAACATAAATACTTTTTAATAAAGCATAGGATAAAACCACATAAATACAATTTAATAAAGCACAGGATAAAACAACATAAATACAATTTAATAAAGCATAGGATAAAACAACATAAATACAATTTAATAAAGCATACGTTAAAACAACATAAATACAATTAAATAAAGCATAGGATAAAACAATATAAATACAATTTAATAAAGCATAGGTTAAAACAACATAAATACAATTTAATAAAGCATAGGATAAAACAATATAAATACAATTTAATAAAGCATAGGTTAAAACAACTTAAATACAATTTAATAAAGCATAGGATAAAACAACATAAATTCAATTTAAGAAAGCATAGGATAAAACAACATAAATACAATTTAAGAAAGCATAGGTTAAAACAACATAAATACAATTTAATAAAGCATAGGATAAAATAACATAAATACAATTTAATAAAGCATAGGATAAAACAACATAAATACAATTTAATAAAGCATACGTTAAAACAACATAAATACAATTAAATAAAGCATAGGATAAAACAACATAAATTTAATTTAATTAAGCATAGGATAAAACAACATAAATACAATTTAATAAAGCATAGGATAAAACAACATAAATAAAATTTAATAAAGCATAGGATAAAACAACATAAATACAATTTAATAAAGCATAGGATAAAACAATATAAGTTCAATTTAATAAAGCATAGGTTAAAACAGCATAAATAAAATTTAATAAAGCATAGGTTAAAACAACATAAATACAATTTAATAAAGCATAGGATAAAACAACATAAATACAATTTAATAAAGCATAGGATAGAACAACATAAATACTTTTTAATAAAGCATAGGATAAAACCACATAAATACAATTTAATAAAGCACAGGATAAAACAACATAAATACAATTTAATAAAGCATAGGATAAAACAACATAAATACAATTTAATAAAGCATAGGATAAAACAACATAAATACAATTTAATAAAGCATACGTTAAAACAACATAAATACAATTAAATAAAGCATAGGATAAAACAATATAAATACAATTTAATAAAGCATAGGTTTAAACAACATAAATACAATTTAATAAAGCATAGGATAAAACAATATAAATACAATTTAATAAAGCATAGGTTAAAACAACATAAATACAATTTAATAAAGCATAGGATAAAACAACATAAATACAATTTAATAAAGCATAGGATAAAACAAATTAAATACAATTTAATAAAGCATAGGATAAAACAACATAAATTCAATTTAATAAAGCATAGGATGAAACAACATAAATACAATTTAATAAAGCATACGTTAAAACAACATAAATACAATTAAATAAAGCATAAGATAAAACAAAATAAATACAATTTAATAAAGCATAGGTTAAAACAACATAAATACAATTTAATAAATCATAGGATAAAACAACATAAATACAATTTAATAAAGCATAGGTTAAAACAACATAAATACAATTTAATAAAGCATAGGATAATACAACATAAATTCAATTTAATAAAGCATATGATAAAACAACATAAATACAATTTAAAAAGGAAAAGGATAAAACAACATAAATAAAATTTAATAAAGCATAGGATAAAACAACATAAATAAAATTTAATAAAGCATAGGATAAAACAACATAAATACAATTTAATAAAGCATAGGATAAAACAACATAAATGAAATTTAATAAAGCATAGGATAAAACAACATAAATACAATTTAATAAAGCATAGGATAAAACAACATAAGTTCAATTTAATAAAGCATAGGTTAAAACAGCATAAATAAAATTTAATAAAGCATAGGTTAAAACAACATAAATACAATTTAATAAAGCATAGGATAAAACAACATAAATACAATTTAATAAAGCATAGGATAAAACAACATAAATACTTTTTAATAAAGCATAGGATAAAACCACATAAATACAATTTAATAAAGCACAGGATAAAACAACATAAATACAATTTAATAAAGCATAGGATAAAACAACATAAATACAATTTAATAAAGCATACGTTAAAACAACATAAATACAATTAAATAAAGCATAGGATAAAACAATATAAATACAATTTAATAAAGCATAGGTTAAAACAACATAAATACAATTTAATAAAGCATAGGATAAAACAATATAAATACAATTTAATAAAGCATAGGTTAAAACAACATAAATACAATTTAATAAAGCATAGGATAAAACAACATAAATTCAATTTAAGAAAGCATAGGATAAAACAACATAAATACAATTTAAGAAAGCATAGGTTAAAACAACATAAATACAATTTAGTAAAGCATAGGATAAAATAACATAAATACAATTTAATAAAGCATAGGCTAAAACTACATAAATACAATTTAATAAAGCATAGGATAAAACAAATTAAATACAATTTAATAAAGCATAGGATAAAACAACATAAATTCAATTTAATAAAGCATAGGATGAAACAACATAAATAAAATTTAATAAAGCATACGTTAAAACAACATAAATACAATTAAATAAAGCATAAGATAAAACAACATAAATACAATTTAATAAAGCATAGGATAAAACAACATAAGTTCAATTTAATAAAGCATAGGTTAAAACAGCATAAATAAAATTTAATAAAGCATAGGTTAAAACAACATAAATACAATTTAATAAAGCATAGGATAAAACAACATAAATACAATTTAATAAAGCATAGGATAAAACAACATAAATACTTTTTAATAAAGCATAGGATAAAACCACATGAATACAATTTAATAAAGCACAGGATAAAACAACATAAATACAATTTAATAAAGCATAGGATAAAACAACATAAATACAATTTAATAAAGCATACGTTAAAACAACATAAATACAATTAAATAAAGCATAGGATAAAACAATATAAATACAATTTAATAAAGCATAGGTTAAAACAACATAAATACAATTTAATAAAGCATAGGATAAAACAATATAAATACAATTTAATAAAGCATAGGTTAAAACAACTTAAATACAATTTAATAAAGCATAGGATAAAACAACATAAATTCAATTTAAGAAAGCATAGGATAAAACAACATAAATACAATTTAAGAAAGCATAGGTTAAAACAACATAAATACAATTTAATAAAGCATAGGATAAAATAACATAAATACAATTTAATAAAGCATAGGATAAAACAACATAAATACAATTTAATAAAGCATACGTTAAAACAACATAAATACAATTAAATAAAGCATAGGATAAAACAACATAAATTTAATTTAATTAAGCATAGGATAAAACAACATAAATACAATTTAATAAAGCATAGGATAAAACAACATAAATAAAATTTAATAAAGCATAGGATAAAACAACATAAATACAATTTAATAAAGCATAGGATAAAACAATATAAGTTCAATTTAATAAAGCATAGGTTAAAACAGCATAAATAAAATTTAATAAAGCATAGGTTAAAACAACATAAATACAATTTAATAAAGCATAGGATAAAACAACATAAATACAATTTAATAAAGCATAGGATAGAACAACATAAATACTTTTTAATAAAGCATAGGATAAAACCACATAAATACAATTTAATAAAGCACAGGATAAAACAACATAAATACAATTTAATAAAGCATAGGATAAAACAACATAAATACAATTTAATAAAGCATAGGATAAAACAACATAAATACAATTTAATAAAGCATACGTTAAAACAACATAAATACAATTAAATAAAGCATAGGATAAAACAATATAAATACAATTTAATAAAGCATAGGTTAAAACAACATAAATACAATTTAATAAAGCATAGGATAAAACAACATAAATACAATTTAATAAAGCATAGGATAAAACAAATTAAATACAATTTAATAAAGCATAGGATAAAACAACATAAATTCAATTTAATAAAGCATAGGATGAAACAACATAAATACAATTTAATAAAGCATACGTTAAAACAACATAAATACAATTAAATAAAGCATAAGATAAAACAAAATAAATACAATTTAATAAAGCATAGGTTAAAACAACATAAATACAATTTAATAAATCATAGGATAAAACAACATAAATACAATTTAATAAAGCATAGGTTAAAACAACATAAATACAATTTAATAAAGCATAGGATAAAACAACATAAATTCAATTTAATAAAGCATATGATAAAACAACATAAATACAATTTAAAAAGGAAAAGGATAAAACAACATAAATAAAATTTAATAAAGCATAGGATAAAACAACATAAATAAAATTTAATAAAGCATAGGATAAAACAACATAAATACAATTTAATAAAGCATAGGATAAAACAACATAAATGAAATTTAATAAAGCATAGGATAAAACAACATAAATACAATTTAATAAAGCATAGGATAAAACAACATAAATAAAATTTAATAAAGCATAGGATAAAACAACATAAATACAATTTAATAAAGCATAGGATAAAACAACATAAATAAAATTTAATAAAGCATAGGATAAAACAACATAAATACAATTTAATAAAGCATAGGATAAAACAGCATAAATACAATTTAATAAAGCATAGGATAAAACAACATAAATAAAATTTAATAAAGCATAGGTTAAAACAACATAAATACAATTTAATAAAGCATAGGACAAAACAACATAAATACAATTTAATAAAGCATAGGATAAAACAACATAAATACAATTTAATAAAGCATAGGATGAAACAAAATAAATACAATTTAATAAAGCATACATTAAAACAACATAAATACAATTAAATAAAGCATAAGATAAAACAACATAAATACAATTTAATAAAGCATAGGTTAAAACAACATAAATACAATTTAATAAAGCATAGGATAAAACAACATAAATACAATTTAATAAAGCATAGGTTAAAACAACATAAATACAATTTAATAAAGCATAGGATAAAACAACATAAATTCAATTTAATAAAGCATATGATAAAACAACATAAATACAATTTAAAAAGGAAAAGGATAAAACAACATAAATACAATTTAATAAAGCATAGGATAAAACCACGTAAATACAATTTAATAAAGCACAGGATAAAACAACATAAATTCAATTTAATAAAGCATAGGATAAAACAACATAAATACAATTTAATAAAGCATAGGATAAAACAACATAAATAAAATTTAATAAAGCATAGGATAAAACAACATAAATACAATTTAATAAAGCATAGGATAAAACAACATAAATACAATTTAATAAAGCATAGGATAAAACAACATAAATACAATTTAATAAAGCATAGGACAAAACAACATAAATACAATTTAATAAAGCATATGTTAAAACAACAAAAATACAATTTAATAAAGCATAGGATAAAACAACATAAATACAATTTAATAAAGCATAGGACAAAACAACATAAATACAATTTAATAAAGCATAGGATAAAACAACATAAATACAATTTAATGAAACATAAGATAAACAACATAAATATAATTTAATAAAGCCTACAATAAAACAACATAAATACAATTTAATAAAGCATAGGAAAAAACAACATAAATACAATTTAATAAAGCCTACAATAAAACAACATAAATACAATTTAATAAAGCATAGGATAAAACAACCTAAATACTTTTTAATAAAGCATAGGATAAAACCACATAAATACAATTTAATAAAGCACAGGATAAAACAACATAAATAAAATTTAATAAAGCATAGGATAAAACAACATAAATACAATTTAATAAAGCATAGGATAAAACAACATAAATACAATTTAATAAAGCATACGTTAAAACAACATAAATACAATTAAATAAAGCATAAGATAAAACAATATAAATACAATTTAATAAAGCATAGGTTAAAACAACATAAATACAATTTAATAAAGCATAGGATAAAACAATATAAATACAATTTAATAAAGCATAGGTTAAAACAACATAAATACAATTTAACAAAACATTGGACAAAACAACATAAATACAATTTAATAAAGCATAGGATAAAACAACATAAATACAATTTAATGAAACATAAGATAAACAACATAAATATAATTTAATAAAGCCTACAATAAAACAACATAAATACAATTTAATAAAGCATAGGAAAAAACAACATAAATACTTTTTAATAAAGCATAGGATAAAACCACATAAATACAATTTAATAAAGCACAGGATAAAACAACATGAATACAATTTAATAAAGCATAGGATAAAACAACATAAATACAATTTAATAAAGCATAGGATAAAACAACATAAATACAATTTAATAAAGCATACGTTAAAACAACATAAATACAATTAAATAAAGCATAAGATAAAACAATATAAATACAATTTAATAAAGCATAGGTTAAAACAACATAAATACAATTTAATAAAGCATAGGATAAAACAATATAAATACAATTTAATAAAGCATAGGTTAAAACAACATAAATACAATTTAATAAAGCATAGGATAAAACAACATAAATTCAATTTAATAAAGCATAGGATAAAACAACATAAATACAATTTAAGAAAGCATAGGTTAAAACAACATAAATACAATTTAATAAAGCAAAGGATAAAATAACATAAATACAATTTAATAAAGCATAGGCTAAAACTACATAAATACAATTTAATAAAGCATAGTATAAAACAAATTAAATACATTTTAATAAAGCAGAGGATAAAACAACATAAATACAATTTAATAAAGCATACGTTAAAACAACATAAATACAATTAAATAAAGCATAGGATAAAACAATATAAATACAATTTAATAAAGCATAGGTTTAAACAACATAAATACAATTTAATAAAGCATAGGATAAAACAATATAAATACAATTTAATAAAGCATAGGTTAAAACAACATAAATACAATTTAATAAAGCATAGGATAAAACAACATAAATACAATTTAATAAAGCATAGGATAAAACAAATTAAATACAATTTAATAAAGCATAGGATAAAACAACATAAATTCAATTTAATAAAGCATAGGATGAAACAACATAAATACAATTTAATAAAGCATACGTTAAAACAACATAAATACAATTAAATAAAGCATAAGATAAAACAAAATAAATACAATTTAATAAAGCATAGGTTAAAACAACATAAATACAATTTAATAAATCATAGGATAAAACAACATAAATACAATTTAATAAAGCATAGGTTAAAACAACATAAATACAATTTAATAAAGCATAGGATAATACAACATAAATTCAATTTAATAAAGCATATGATAAAACAACATAAATACAATTTAAAAAGGAAAAGGATAAAACAACATAAATAAAATTTAATAAAGCATAGGATAAAACAACATAAATAAAATTTAATAAAGCATAGGATAAAACAACATAAATACAATTTAATAAAGCATAGGATAAAACAACATAAATGAAATTTAATAAAGCATAGGATAAAACAACATAAATACAATTTAATAAAGCATAGGATAAAACAACATAAGTTCAATTTAATAAAGCATAGGTTAAAACAGCATAAATAAAATTTAATAAAGCATAGGTTAAAACAACATAAATACAATTTAATAAAGCATAGGATAAAACAACATAAATACAATTTAATAAAGCATAGGATAAAACAACATAAATACTTTTTAATAAAGCATAGGATAAAACCACATAAATACAATTTAATAAAGCACAGGATAAAACAACATAAATACAATTTAATAAAGCATAGGATAAAACAACATAAATACAATTTAATAAAGCATACGTTAAAACAACATAAATACAATTAAATAAAGCATAGGATAAAACAATATAAATACAATTTAATAAAGCATAGGTTAAAACAACATAAATACAATTTAATAAAGCATAGGATAAAACAATATAAATACAATTTAATAAAGCATAGGTTAAAACAACATAAATACAATTTAATAAAGCATAGGATAAAACAACATAAATTCAATTTAAGAAAGCATAGGATAAAACAACATAAATACAATTTAAGAAAGCATAGGTTAAAACAACATAAATACAATTTAGTAAAGCATAGGATAAAACCACATAAATACAATTTAATAAAGCACAGGATAAAACAACATAAATACAATTTAATAAAGCATAGGATAAAACAACATAAATACAATTTAATAAAGCATACGTTAAAACAACATAAATACAATTAAATAAAGCATAGGATAAAACAATATAAATACAATTTAATAAAGCATAGGTTAAAACAACATAAATACAATTTAATAAAGCATAGGATAAAACAATATAAATACAATTTAATAAAGCATAGGTTAAAACAACATAAATACAATTTAATAAAGCATAGGATAAAACAACATAAATTCAATTTAAGAAAGCATAGGTTAAAACAACATAAATACAATTTAGTAAAGCATAGGATAAAATAACATAAATACAATTTAATAAAGCATAGGCTAAAACTACATAAATACAATTTAATAAAGCATAGGATAAAACAAATTAAATACAATTTAATAAAGCATAGGATAAAACAACATAAATTCAATTTAATAAAGCATAGGATGAAACAACATAAATAAAATTTAATAAAGCATACGTTAAAACAACATAAATACAATTAAATAAAGCATAAGATAAAACAACATAAATACAATTTAATAAAGCATAGGTTAAAACAACATAAATACAATTTAATAAAGCATAGGATAAAACAACATAAATAAAATTTAATAAAGCATAGGATAAAACAACATAAATACAATTTAATAAAGCATAGGATAAAACAACATAAGTTCAATTTAATAAAGCATAGGTTAAAACAGCATAAATAATATTTAATAAAGCATAGGTTAAAACAACATAAATACAATTTAATAAAGCATAGGATAAAACAACATAAATACAATTTAATAAAGCATAGGATAAAACAACATAAATACTTTTTAATAAAGCATAGGATAAAACCACATAAATACAATTTAATAAAGCACAGGATAAAACAACATAAATACAATTTAATAAAGCATAGGATAAAACAATATAAATACAATTTAATAAAGCATAGGTTAAAACAACATAAATACAATTTAATAAAGCATAGGATAAAACAATATAAATACAATTTAATAAAGCATAGGTTAAAACAACATAAATACAATTTAATAAAGCATAGGATAAAACAACATAAATTCAATTTAATAAAGCATAGGATAAAACAACATAAATACAATTTAAGAAAGCATAGGTTAAAACAACATAAATACAATTTAATAAAGCATAGGATAAAATAACATAAATACAATTTAATAAAGCATAGGCTAAAACTACATAAATAAAATTTAATAAAGCATAGGATAAAACAAATTAAATACAATTTAATAAAGCATAGGATAAAACAACATAAATTCAATTTAATAAAGCATAGGATGAAACAACATAAATACAATTTAATAAAGCATACGTTAAAACAACATAAATACAATTTAATAAAGCATAGGATAAAACAGCATAAATACAATTTAATAAAGCATAGGATAAAACAACATAAATACAATTTAATACAGCATAGGATAAAACAACATAAATAAAATTTAATAAAGCATAGGTTAAAACAACATAAATACAATTTAATAAAGCATAGGACAAAACAACATAAATACAATTTAATAAAGCATAGGAAAAAACAACATAAATACAATTTAATAAAGCATAGGATAAAACAACATAAATACAATTTAATAAAGCATAGGATAAAACAACATAAATAAAATTTAATAAAGCACAGGTTAAAACAACATAAATACAATTTAATAAACCATAGGTTAAAACAACATAAATACAATTTAATAAAGCATAGGATAAAACAACATAAATACAATTTAATAAAGCATACAATAAAACAACATAAATACAATTTAATAAAGCATAGGATAAAACAACATAAATACAATTTAATAAAGCATACAATAAAACAACATAAATACAATTTAATAAAGCATAGGAAAAAACAACATAAATACAATTTAATAAAGCATAGGATAAAACAACATAAATACAATTTAATAAAGCATAGGACAAAACAACATTAATACAATTTAATAAAGCATAGGTTAAAACAACATAAATCCAATTTAATAAAGCATAGGATAAAACAACATAAATACAATTTAATAAAGCATAGGATAAAACAACATAAATACAATTTAATAAAGCATAGGATAAAACAACATAAATACAATTTAATAAAGCATAGGATAAAACAACATAAATACAATTTAATAAAGCATAGGATAAAACCACGTAAATACAATTTAATAAAGCACAGGATAAAACAACATAAATTCAATTTAATAAAGCATGGGATAAAACAACATAAATACAATTTAATAAAGCATAGGATAAAACAACATAAATACAATTTAATAAAGCATAGTTTAAAACAACATAAATACAATTAAATAAAGCATAGGATAAAACAGGATAAATTTAATTTAATTAAGCATAGGATAAAACAACATAAATACAATTTAATAAAGCATAGGATAAAACAACATAAATAAAATTTAATAAAGCATAGGATAAAACAACATAAATACAATTTAATAAAGCATAGGATAAAACAACATAAATACAATTTAATAAATCATAGGTTAAAACAACATAAATTCAATTTAATAAAGCATAGGTTAAAACAGCATGAATAAAATTTAATAAAGCATAGGTTAAAACAACATAAATACAATTTAATAAAGCATAGGATAAAACAACATAAATACAATTTAATAAAGCATAGGATAAAACAACATAAATACTTTTTAATAAAGCATAGGATAAAACCACATAAATACAATTTAATAAAGCACAGGATAAAACAGCATAAATACAATTTAATAAAGCATAGGATAAAACAACATAAATACAATTTAATAAAGCATACGTTAAAACAACATAAATACAATTAAATAAAGCATAGGATAAAACAATATAAATACAATTTAATAAAGCATAGGTTAAAACAACATAAATACAATTTAATAAAGCATAGGATAAAACAATATAAATACAATTTAATAAAACATAGGTTAAAACAACATAAATACAATTTAATAAAGCATAGGATAAAACAACATAAATTCAATTTAAGAAAGCATAGGATAAAACAACATAAATACAATTTAAGAAAGCATAGGTTAAAACAACATAAATACAATTTAATAAAGCATAGGATAAAATAACATAAATACAATTTAATAAAGCATAGGATAAAACAACATAAATACAATTTAATAAAGCATAGGATAAAACAACATAAATACAATTTAATAAAGCATACGTTAAAACAACATAAATACAATTAAATAAAGCATAGGATAAAACAAGATAAATTTAATTTAATTAAGCATAGGATAAAACAACATAAATACAATTTAATAAAGCATAGGATAAAACAACATAAGTTCAATTTAATAAAGCATAGGTTAAAACAGCATAAATAAAATTTAATAAAGCATAGGTTAAAACAACATAAATACAATTTAATAAAGCATAGGATAAAACAACATAAATACAATTTAATAAAGCATAGGATAAAACAACATAAATACTTTTTAATAAAGCATAGGATAAAACCACATAAATACAATTTAATAAAGCACAGGATAAAACAACATAAATACAATTTAATAAAGCATAGGATAAAACAACATAAATACAATTTAATAAAGCATACGTTAAAACAACATAAATACAATTAAATAAAGCATAGGATAAAACAATATAAATACAATTTAATAAAGCATAGGTTAAAACAACATAAATACAATTTAATAAAGCATAGGATAAAACAATATAAATACAATTTAATAAAGCATAGGTTAAAACAACATAAATACAATTTAATAAAGCATAGGATAAAACAACATAAATTCAATTTAAGAAAGCATAGGATAAAACAACATAAATACAATTTAAGAAAGCATAGGTTAAAACAACATAAATACAATTTAGTAAAGCATAGGATAAAATAACATAAATACAATTTAATAAAGCATAGGCTAAAACTACATAAATACAATTTAATAAAGCATAGGATAAAACAAATTAAATACAATTTAATAAAGCATAGGATAAAACAACATAAATTCAATTTAATAAAGCATAGGATGAAACAACATAAATAAAATTTAATAAAGCATACGTTAAAACAACATAAATACAATTAAATAAAGCATAAGATAAAACAACATAAATACAATTTAATAAAGCATAGGTTAAAACAACATAAATACAATTTAATAAAGCATAGGATAAAACAACATAAATAAAATTTAATAAAGCATAGGATAAAACAACATAAATACAATTTAATAAAGCATAGGATAAAACAACATAAGTTCAATTTAATAAAGCATAGGTTAAAACAGCATAAATAAAATTTAATAAAGCATAGGTTAAAACAACATAAATACAATTTAATAAAGCATAGGATAAAACAACATAAATACAATTTAATAAAGCATAGGATAAAACAACATAAATACTTTTTAATAAAGCATAGGATAAAACCACATAAATACAATTTAATAAAGCACAGGATAAAACAACATAAATACAATTTAATAAAGCATAGGATAAAACAATATAAATACAATTTAATAAAGCATAGGTTAAAACAACATAAATACAATTTAATAAAGCATAGGATAAAACAATATAAATACAATTTAATAAAGCATAGGTTAAAACAACATAAATACAATTTAATAAAGCATAGGATAAAACAACATAAATTCAATTTAATAAAGCATAGGATAAAACAACATAAATACAATTTAAGAAAGCATAGGATAAAACAACATAAATACAATTTAATAAAGCATAGGACAAAACAACATAAATACAATTTAATAAAGCATATGTTAAAACAACAAAAATACAATTTAATAAAGCATAGGATAAAACAACATAAATACAATTTAATAAAGCATAGGACAAAACAACATAAATACAATTTAATAAAGCATAGGATAAAACAACATAAATACAATTTAATGAAACATAAGATAAACAACATAAATATAATTTAATAAAGCCTACAATAAAACAACATAAATACAATTTAATAAAGCATAGGAAAAAACAACATAAATACAATTTAATAAAGCCTACAATAAAACAACATAAATACAATTTAATAAAGCATAGGATAAAACAACCTAAATACTTTTTAATAAAGCATAGGATAAAACCACATAAATACAATTTAATAAAGCACAGGATAAAACAACATAAATAAAATTTAATAAAGCATAGGATAAAACAACATAAATACAATTTAATAAAGCATAGGATAAAACAACATAAATACAATTTAATAAAGCATACGTTAAAACAACATAAATACAATTAAATAAAGCATAAGATAAAACAATATAAATACAATTTAATAAAGCATAGGTTAAAACAACATAAATACAATTTAATAAAGCATAGGATAAAACAATATAAATACAATTTAATAAAGCATAGGTTAAAACAACATAAATACAATTTAACAAAACATTGGACAAAACAACATAAATACAATTTAATAAAGCATAGGATAAAACAACATAAATACAATTTAATGAAACATAAGATAAACAACATAAATATAATTTAATAAAGCCTACAATAAAACAACATAAATACAATTTAATAAAGCATAGGAAAAAACAACATAAATACTTTTTAATAAAGCATAGGATAAAACCACATAAATACAATTTAATAAAGCACAGGATAAAACAACATGAATACAATTTAATAAAGCATAGGATAAAACAACATAAATACAATTTAATAAAGCATAGGATAAAACAACATAAATACAATTTAATAAAGCATACGTTAAAACAACATAAATACAATTAAATAAAGCATAAGATAAAACAATATAAATACAATTTAATAAAGCATAGGTTAAAACAACATAAATACAATTTAATAAAGCATAGGATAAAACAATATAAATACAATTTAATAAAGCATAGGTTAAAACAACATAAATACAATTTAATAAAGCATAGGATAAAACAACATAAATTCAATTTAATAAAGCATAGGATAAAACAACATAAATACAATTTAAGAAAGCATAGGTTAAAACAACATAAATACAATTTAATAAAGCAAAGGATAAAATAACATAAATACAATTTAATAAAGCATAGGCTAAAACTACATAAATACAATTTAATAAAGCATAGTATAAAACAAATTAAATACATTTTAATAAAGCAGAGGATAAAACAACATAAATACAATTTAATAAAGCATACGTTAAAACAACATAAATACAATTAAATAAAGCATAGGATAAAACAATATAAATACAATTTAATAAAGCATAGGTTTAAACAACATAAATACAATTTAATAAAGCATAGGATAAAACAATATAAATACAATTTAATAAAGCATAGGTTAAAACAACATAAATACAATTTAATAAAGCATAGGATAAAACAACATAAATACAATTTAATAAAGCATAGGATAAAACAAATTAAATACAATTTAATAAAGCATAGGATAAAACAACATAAATTCAATTTAATAAAGCATAGGATGAAACAACATAAATACAATTTAATAAAGCATACGTTAAAACAACATAAATACAATTAAATAAAGCATAAGATAAAACAAAATAAATACAATTTAATAAAGCATAGGTTAAAACAACATAAATACAATTTAATAAATCATAGGATAAAACAACATAAATACAATTTAATAAAGCATAGGTTAAAACAACATAAATACAATTTAATAAAGCATAGGATAATACAACATAAATTCAATTTAATAAAGCATATGATAAAACAACATAAATACAATTTAAAAAGGAAAAGGATAAAACAACATAAATAAAATTTAATAAAGCATAGGATAAAACAACATAAATAAAATTTAATAAAGCATAGGATAAAACAACATAAATACAATTTAATAAAGCATAGGATAAAACAACATAAATGAAATTTAATAAAGCATAGGATAAAACAACATAAATACAATTTAATAAAGCATAGGATAAAACAACATAAGTTCAATTTAATAAAGCATAGGTTAAAACAGCATAAATAAAATTTAATAAAGCATAGGTTAAAACAACATAAATACAATTTAATAAAGCATAGGATAAAACAACATAAATACAATTTAATAAAGCATAGGATAAAACAACATAAATACTTTTTAATAAAGCATAGGATAAAACCACATAAATACAATTTAATAAAGCACAGGATAAAACAACATAAATACAATTTAATAAAGCATAGGATAAAACAACATAAATACAATTTAATAAAGCATACGTTAAAACAACATAAATACAATTAAATAAAGCATAGGATAAAACAATATAAATACAATTTAATAAAGCATAGGTTAAAACAACATAAATACAATTTAATAAAGCATAGGATAAAACAATATAAATACAATTTAATAAAGCATAGGTTAAAACAACATAAATACAATTTAATAAAGCATAGGATAAAACAACATAAATTCAATTTAAGAAAGCATAGGATAAAACAACATAAATACAATTTAAGAAAGCATAGGTTAAAACAACATAAATACAATTTAGTAAAGCATAGGATAAAACCACATAAATACAATTTAATAAAGCACAGGATAAAACAACATAAATACAATTTAATAAAGCATAGGATAAAACAACATAAATACAATTTAATAAAGCATACGTTAAAACAACATAAATACAATTAAATAAAGCATAGGATAAAACAATATAAATACAATTTAATAAAGCATAGGTTAAAACAACATAAATACAATTTAATAAAGCATAGGATAAAACAATATAAATACAATTTAATAAAGCATAGGTTAAAACAACATAAATACAATTTAATAAAGCATAGGATAAAACAACATAAATTCAATTTAAGAAAGCATAGGTTAAAACAACATAAATACAATTTAGTAAAGCATAGGATAAAATAACATAAATACAATTTAATAAAGCATAGGCTAAAACTACATAAATACAATTTAATAAAGCATAGGATAAAACAAATTAAATACAATTTAATAAAGCATAGGATAAAACAACATAAATTCAATTTAATAAAGCATAGGATGAAACAACATAAATAAAATTTAATAAAGCATACGTTAAAACAACATAAATACAATTAAATAAAGCATAAGATAAAACAACATAAATACAATTTAATAAAGCATAGGTTAAAACAACATAAATACAATTTAATAAAGCATAGGATAAAACAACATAAATAAAATTTAATAAAGCATAGGATAAAACAACATAAATACAATTTAATAAAGCATAGGATAAAACAACATAAGTTCAATTTAATAAAGCATAGGTTAAAACAGCATAAATAAAATTTAATAAAGCATAGGTTAAAACAACATAAATACAATTTAATAAAGCATAGGATAAAACAACATAAATACAATTTAATAAAGCATAGGATAAAACAACATAAATACTTTTTAATAAAGCATAGGATAAAACCACATAAATACAATTTAATAAAGCACAGGATAAAACAACATAAATACAATTTAATAAAGCATAGGATAAAACAATATAAATACAATTTAATAAAGCATAGGTTAAAACAACATAAATACAATTTAATAAAGCATAGGATAAAACAATATAAATACAATTTAATAAAGCATAGGTTAAAACAACATAAATACAATTTAATAAAGCATAGGATAAAACAACATAAATTCAATTTAATAAAGCATAGGATAAAACAACATAAATACAATTTAAGAAAGCATAGGTTAAAACAACATAAATACAATTTAATAAAGCATAGGATAAAATAACATAAATACAATTTAATAAAGCATAGGCTAAAACTACATAAATAAAATTTAATAAAGCATAGGATAAAACAAATTAAATACAATTTAATAAAGCATAGGATAAAACAACATAAATTCAATTTAATAAAGCATAGGATGAAACAACATAAATACAATTTAATAAAGCATACGTTAAAACAACATAAATACAATTTAATAAAGCATAGGATAAAACAGCATAAATACAATTTAATAAAGCATAGGATAAAACAACATAAATACAATTTAATACAGCATAGGATAAAACAACATAAATAAAATTTAATAAAGCATAGGTTAAAACAACATAAATACAATTTAATAAAGCATAGGACAAAACAACATAAATACAATTTAATAAAGCATAGGAAAAAACAACATAAATACAATTTAATAAAGCATAGGATAAAACAACATAAATACAATTTAATAAAGCATAGGATAAAACAACATAAATAAAATTTAATAAAGCACAGGTTAAAACAACATAAATACAATTTAATAAAGCATAGGTTAAAACAACATAAATACAATTTAATAAAGCATAGGATAAAACAACATAAATACAATTTAATAAAGCATACAATAAAACAACATAAATACAATTTAATAAAGCATAGGATAAAACAACATAAATACAATTTAATAAAGCATACAATAAAACAACATAAATACAATTTAATAAAGCATAGGAAAAAACAACATAAATACAATTTAATAAAGCATAGGATAAAACAACATAAATACAATTTAATAAAGCATAGGACAAAACAACATTAATACAATTTAATAAAGCATAGGTTAAAACAACATAAATCCAATTTAATAAAGCATAGGATAAAACAACATAAATACAATTTAATAAAGCATAGGATAAAACAACATAAATACAATTTAATAAAGCATAGGATAAAACAACATAAATACAATTTAATAAAGCATAGGATAAAACAACATAAATACAATTTAATAAAGCATAGGATAAAACCACGTAAATACAATTTAATAAAGCACAGGATAAAACAACATAAATTCAATTTAATAAAGCATGGGATAAAACAACATAAATACAATTTAATAAAGCATAGGATAAAACAACATAAATACAATTTAATAAAGCATAGTTTAAAACAACATAAATACAATTAAATAAAGCATAGGATAAAACAGGATAAATTTAATTTAATTAAGCATAGGATAAAACAACATAAATACAATTTAATAAAGCATAGGATAAAACAACATAAATAAAATTTAATAAAGCATAGGATAAAACAACATAAATACAATTTAATAAAGCATAGGATAAAACAACATAAATACAATTTAATAAATCATAGGTTAAAACAACATAAATTCAATTTAATAAAGCATAGGTTAAAACAGCATGAATAAAATTTAATAAAGCATAGGTTAAAACAACATAAATACAATTTAATAAAGCATAGGATAAAACAACATAAATACAATTTAATAAAGCATAGGATAAAACAACATAAATACTTTTTAATAAAGCATAGGATAAAACCACATAAATACAATTTAATAAAGCACAGGATAAAACAGCATAAATACAATTTAATAAAGCATAGGATAAAACAACATAAATACAATTTAATAAAGCATACGTTAAAACAACATAAATACAATTAAATAAAGCATAGGATAAAACAATATAAATACAATTTAATAAAGCATAGGTTAAAACAACATAAATACAATTTAATAAAGCATAGGATAAAACAATATAAATACAATTTAATAAAACATAGGTTAAAACAACATAAATACAATTTAATAAAGCATAGGATAAAACAACATAAATTCAATTTAAGAAAGCATAGGATAAAACAACATAAATACAATTTAAGAAAGCATAGGTTAAAACAACATAAATACAATTTAATAAAGCATAGGATAAAATAACATAAATACAATTTAATAAAGCATAGGATAAAACAACATAAATACAATTTAATAAAGCATAGGATAAAACAACATAAATACAATTTAATAAAGCATACGTTAAAACAACATAAATACAATTAAATAAAGCATAGGATAAAACAAGATAAATTTAATTTAATTAAGCATAGGATAAAACAACATAAATACAATTTAATAAAGCATAGGATAAAACAACATAAGTTCAATTTAATAAAGCATAGGTTAAAACAGCATAAATAAAATTTAATAAAGCATAGGTTAAAACAACATAAATACAATTTAATAAAGCATAGGATAAAACAACATAAATACAATTTAATAAAGCATAGGATAAAACAACATAAATACTTTTTAATAAAGCATAGGATAAAACCACATAAATACAATTTAATAAAGCACAGGATAAAACAACATAAATACAATTTAATAAAGCATAGGATAAAACAACATAAATACAATTTAATAAAGCATACGTTAAAACAACATAAATACAATTAAATAAAGCATAGGATAAAACAATATAAATACAATTTAATAAAGCATAGGTTAAAACAACATAAATACAATTTAATAAAGCATAGGATAAAACAATATAAATACAATTTAATAAAGCATAGGTTAAAACAACATAAATACAATTTAATAAAGCATAGGATAAAACAACATAAATTCAATTTAAGAAAGCATAGGATAAAACAACATAAATACAATTTAAGAAAGCATAGGTTAAAACAACATAAATACAATTTAGTAAAGCATAGGATAAAATAACATAAATACAATTTAATAAAGCATAGGCTAAAACTACATAAATACAATTTAATAAAGCATAGGATAAAACAAATTAAATACAATTTAATAAAGCATAGGATAAAACAACATAAATTCAATTTAATAAAGCATAGGATGAAACAACATAAATAAAATTTAATAAAGCATACGTTAAAACAACATAAATACAATTAAATAAAGCATAAGATAAAACAACATAAATACAATTTAATAAAGCATAGGTTAAAACAACATAAATACAATTTAATAAAGCATAGGATAAAACAACATAAATAAAATTTAATAAAGCATAGGATAAAACAACATAAATACAATTTAATAAAGCATAGGATAAAACAACATAAGTTCAATTTAATAAAGCATAGGTTAAAACAGCATAAATAAAATTTAATAAAGCATAGGTTAAAACAACATAAATACAATTTAATAAAGCATAGGATAAAACAACATAAATACAATTTAATAAAGCATAGGATAAAACAACATAAATACTTTTTAATAAAGCATAGGATAAAACCACATAAATACAATTTAATAAAGCACAGGATAAAACAACATAAATACAATTTAATAAAGCATAGGATAAAACAATATAAATACAATTTAATAAAGCATAGGTTAAAACAACATAAATACAATTTAATAAAGCATAGGATAAAACAATATAAATACAATTTAATAAAGCATAGGTTAAAACAACATAAATACAATTTAATAAAGCATAGGATAAAACAACATAAATTCAATTTAATAAAGCATAGGATAAAACAACATAAATACAATTTAAGAAAGCATAGGTTAAAACAACATAAATACAATTTAATAAAGCATAGGATAAAATAACATAAATACAATTTAATAAAGCATAGGCTAAAACTACATAAATAAAATTTAATAAAGCATAGGATAAAACAACATAAATACTTTTTAATAAAGCATAGGATAAAACCACATAAATACAATTTAATAAAGCACAGGATAAAACAACATAAATACAATTTAATAAAGCATAGGATAAAACAATATAAATACAATTTAATAAAGCATAGGTTAAAACAACATAAATACAATTTAATAAAGCATAGGATAAAATAACATAAATAAAATTTAATAAAGCACAGGTTAAAACAACATAAATACAATTTAATAAAGCATAGGTTAAAACAACATAAATACAATTTAATAAAGCATAGGATAAAACAACATAAATACAATTTAATAAAGCATACAATAAAACAACATAAATACAATTTAATAAAGCATAGGATAAAACAACATAAATACAATTTAATAAAGCATACAATAAAACAACATAAATACAATTTAATAAAGCATAGGAAAAAACAACATAAATACAATTTAATAAAGCATAGGATAAAACAACATAAATACAATTTAATAAAGCATAGGACAAAACAACATTAATACAATTTAATAAAGCATAGGTTAAAACAACATAAATCCAATTTAATAAAGCATAGGATAAAACAACATAAATACAATTTAATAAAGCATAGGATAAAACAACATAAATACAATTTAATAAAGCATAGGATAAAACAACATAAATACAATTTAATAAAGCATAGGATAAAACAACATAAATACAATTTAATAAAGCATAGGATAAAACCACGTAAATACAATTTAATAAAGCACAGGATAAAACAACATAAATTCAATTTAATAAAGCATGGGATAAAACAACATAAATACAATTTAATAAAGCATAGGATAAAACAACATAAATACAATTTAATAAAGCATAGTTTAAAACAACATAAATACAATTAAATAAAGCATAGGATAAAACAGGATAAATTTAATTTAATTAAGCATAGGATAAAACAACATAAATACAATTTAATAAAGCATAGGATAAAACAACATAAATAAAATTTAATAAAGCATAGGATAAAACAACATAAATACAATTTAATAAAGCATAGGATAAAACAACATAAATACAATTTAATAAATCATAGGTTAAAACAACATAAATTCAATTTAATAAAGCATAGGTTAAAACAGCATGAATAAAATTTAATAAAGCATAGGTTAAAACAACATAAATACAATTTAATAAAGCATAAGATAAAACAACATAAATACAATTTAATAAAGCATAGGATAAAACAACATAAATACTTTTTAATAAAGCATAGGATAAAACCACATAAATACAATTTAATAAAGCACAGGATAAAACAGCATAAATACAATTTAATAAAGCATAGGATAAAACAACATAAATACAATTTAATAAAGCATACGTTAAAACAACATAAATACAATTAAATAAAGCATAGGATAAAACAATATAAATACAATTTAATAAAGCATAGGTTAAAACAACATAAATACAATTTAATAAAGCATAGGATAAAACAATATAAATACAATTTAATAAAACATAGGTTAAAACAACATAAATACAATTTAATAAAGCATAGGATAAAACAACATAAATTCAATTTAAGAAAGCATAGGATAAAACAACATAAATACAATTTAAGAAAGCATAGGTTAAAACAACATAAATACAATTTAATAAAGCATAGGATAAAATAACATAAATACAATTTAATAAAGCATAGGATAAAACAACATAAATACAATTTAATAAAGCATAGGATAAAACAACATAAATACAATTTAATAAAGCATACGTTAAAACAACATAAATACAATTAAATAAAGCATAGGATAAAACAAGATAAATTTAATTTAATTAAGCATAGGATAAAACAACATAAATACAATTTAATAAAGCATAGGATAAAACAACATAAGTTCAATTTAATAAAGCATAGGTTAAAACAGCATAAATAAAATTTAATAAAGCATAGGTTAAAACAACATAAATACAATTTAATAAAGCATAGGATAAAACAACATAAATACAATTTAATAAAGCATAGGATAAAACAACATAAATACTTTTTAATAAAGCATAGGATAAAACCACATAAATACAATTTAATAAAGCACAGGATAAAACAACATAAATACAATTTAATAAAGCATAGGATAAAACAACATAAATACAATTTAATAAAGCATACGTTAAAACAACATAAATACAATTAAATAAAGCATAGGATAAAACAATATAAATACAATTTAATAAAGCATAGGTTAAAACAACATAAATACAATTTAATAAAGCATAGGATAAAACAATATAAATACAATTTAATAAAGCATAGGTTAAAACAACATAAATACAATTTAATAAAGCATAGGATAAAACAACATAAATTCAATTTAAGAAAGCATAGGTTAAAACAACATAAATACAATTTAATAAAGCATAGGATAAAACAACATAAATAAAATTTAATAAAGCATAGGATAAAACAACATAAATACAATTTAATAAAGCATAGGATAAAACAACATAAGTTCAATTTAATAAAGCATAGGTTAAAACAGCATAAATAAAATTTAATAAAGCATAGGTTAAAACAACATAAATACAATTTAATAAAGCATAGGATAAAACAACATAAATACTTTTTAATAAAGCATAGGATAAAACCACATAAATACAATTTAATAAAGCACAGGATAAAACAACATAAATAAAATTTAATAAAGCATAGGTTAAAACAACATAAATACAATTTAATAAAGCATAGGTTAAAACAACATAAATACAATTTAATAAAGCATAGGATAAAACAACATAAATTCAATTTAAGAAAGCATAGGATAAAACAACATAAATACAATTTAAGAAAGCATAGGTTAAAACAACATAAATACAATTTAGTAAAGCATAGGATAAAATAACATAAATACAATTTAATAAAGCATAGGCTAAAACTACATAAATACAATTTAATAAAGCATAGGATAAAACAAATTAAATACAATTTAATAAAGCATAGGATAAAACAACATAAATTCAATTTAATAAAGCATAGGATGAAACAACATAAATAAAATTTAATAAAGCATACGTTAAAACAACATAAATACAATTAAATAAAGCATAAGATAAAACAACATAAATACAATTTAATAAAGCATAGGATAAAACAACATAAATACAATTTAATAAAGCATAGGATAAAACAACATAAGTTCAATTTAATAAAGCATAGGTTAAAACAGCATAAATAAAATTTAATAAAGCATAGGTTAAAACAACATAAATACAATTTAATAAAGCATAGGATAAAACAACATAAATACAATTTAATAAAGCATAGGATAAAACAACATAAATACTTTTTAATAAAGCATAGGATAAAACCACATGAATACAATTTAATAAAGCACAGGATAAAACAACATAAATACAATTTAATAAAGCATAGGATAAAACAACATAAATACAATTTAATAAAGCATACGTTAAAACAACATAAATACAATTAAATAAAGCATAGGATAAAACAATATAAATACAATTTAATAAAGCATAGGTTAAAACAACATAAATACAATTTAATAAAGCATAGGATAAAACAATATAAATACAATTTAATAAAGCATAGGTTAAAACAACTTAAATACAATTTAATAAAGCATAGGATAAAACAACATAAATTCAATTTAAGAAAGCATAGGATAAAACAACATAAATACAATTTAAGAAAGCATAGGTTAAAACAACATAAATACAATTTAATAAAGCATAGGATAAAATAACATAAATACAATTTAATAAAGCATAGGATAAAACAACATAAATACAATTTAATAAAGCATACGTTAAAACAACATAAATACAATTAAATAAAGCATAGGATAAAACAACATAAATTTAATTTAATTAAGCATAGGATAAAACAACATAAATACAATTTAATAAAGCATAGGATAAAACAACATAAATAAAATTTAATAAAGCATAGGATAAAACAACATAAATACAATTTAATAAAGCATAGGATAAAACAATATAAGTTCAATTTAATAAAGCATAGGTTAAAACAGCATAAATAAAATTTAATAAAGCATAGGTTAAAACAACATAAATACAATTTAATAAAGCATAGGATAAAACAACATAAATACAATTTAATAAAGCATAGGATAGAACAACATAAATACTTTTTAATAAAGCATAGGATAAAACCACATAAATACAATTTAATAAAGCACAGGATAAAACAACATAAATACAATTTAATAAAGCATAGGATAAAACAACATAAATACAATTTAATAAAGCATAGGATAAAACAACATAAATACAATTTAATAAAGCATACGTTAAAACAACATAAATACAATTAAATAAAGCATAGGATAAAACAATATAAATACAATTTAATAAAGCATAGGTTAAAACAACATAAATACAATTTAATAAAGCATAGGATAAAACAACATAAATACAATTTAATAAAGCATAGGATAAAACAAATTAAATACAATTTAATAAAGCATAGGATAAAACAACATAAATTCAATTTAATAAAGCATAGGATGAAACAACATAAATACAATTTAATAAAGCATACGTTAAAACAACATAAATACAATTAAATAAAGCATAAGATAAAACAAAATAAATACAATTTAATAAAGCATAGGTTAAAACAACATAAATACAATTTAATAAATCATAGGATAAAACAACATAAATACAATTTAATAAAGCATAGGTTAAAACAACATAAATACAATTTAATAAAGCATAGGATAAAACAACATAAATTCAATTTAATAAAGCATATGATAAAACAACATAAATACAATTTAAAAAGGAAAAGGATAAAACAACATAAATAAAATTTAATAAAGCATAGGATAAAACAACATAAATAAAATTTAATAAAGCATAGGATAAAACAACATAAATACAATTTAATAAAGCATAGGATAAAACAACATAAATGAAATTTAATAAAGCATAGGATAAAACAACATAAATACAATTTAATAAAGCATAGGATAAAACAACATAAATAAAATTTAATAAAGCATAGGATAAAACAACATAAATACAATTTAATAAAGCATAGGATAAAACAACATAAATAAAATTTAATAAAGCATAGGATAAAACAACATAAATACAATTTAATAAAGCATAGGATAAAACAGCATAAATACAATTTAATAAAGCATAGGATAAAACAACATAAATAAAATTTAATAAAGCATAGGTTAAAACAACATAAATACAATTTAATAAAGCATAGGACAAAACAACATAAATACAATTTAATAAAGCATAGGATAAAACAACATAAATACAATTTAATAAAGCATAGGATGAAACAAAATAAATACAATTTAATAAAGCATACATTAAAACAACATAAATACAATTAAATAAAGCATAAGATAAAACAACATAAATACAATTTAATAAAGCATAGGTTAAAACAACATAAATACAATTTAATAAAGCATAGGATAAAACAACATAAATACAATTTAATAAAGCATAGGTTAAAACAACATAAATACAATTTAATAAAGCATAGGATAAAACAACATAAATTCAATTTAATAAAGCATATGATAAAACAACATAAATACAATTTAAAAAGGAAAAGGATAAAACAACATAAATACAATTTAATAAAGCATAGGATAAAACCACGTAAATACAATTTAATAAAGCACAGGATAAAACAACATAAATTCAATTTAATAAAGCATAGGATAAAACAACATAAATACAATTTAATAAAGCATAGGATAAAACAACATAAATAAAATTTAATAAAGCATAGGATAAAACAACATAAATACAATTTAATAAAGCATAGGATAAAACAACATAAATACAATTTAATAAAGCATAGGATAAAACAACATAAATACAATTTAATAAAGCATAGGACAAAACAACATAAATACAATTTAATAAAGCATATGTTAAAACAACAAAAATACAATTTAATAAAGCATAGGATAAAACAACATAAATACAATTTAATAAAGCATAGGACAAAACAACATAAATACAATTTAATAAAGCATAGGATAAAACAACATAAATACAATTTAATGAAACATAAGATAAACAACATAAATATAATTTAATAAAGCCTACAATAAAACAACATAAATACAATTTAATAAAGCATAGGAAAAAACAACATAAATACAATTTAATAAAGCCTACAATAAAACAACATAAATACAATTTAATAAAGCATAGGATAAAACAACCTAAATACTTTTTAATAAAGCATAGGATAAAACCACATAAATACAATTTAATAAAGCACAGGATAAAACAACATAAATAAAATTTAATAAAGCATAGGATAAAACAACATAAATACAATTTAATAAAGCATAGGATAAAACAACATAAATACAATTTAATAAAGCATACGTTAAAACAACATAAATACAATTAAATAAAGCATAAGATAAAACAATATAAATACAATTTAATAAAGCATAGGTTAAAACAACATAAATACAATTTAATAAAGCATAGGATAAAACAATATAAATACAATTTAATAAAGCATAGGTTAAAACAACATAAATACAATTTAACAAAACATTGGACAAAACAACATAAATACAATTTAATAAAGCATAGGATAAAACAACATAAATACAATTTAATGAAACATAAGATAAACAACATAAATATAATTTAATAAAGCCTACAATAAAACAACATAAATACAATTTAATAAAGCATAGGAAAAAACAACATAAATACTTTTTAATAAAGCATAGGATAAAACCACATAAATACAATTTAATAAAGCACAGGATAAAACAACATGAATACAATTTAATAAAGCATAGGATAAAACAACATAAATACAATTTAATAAAGCATAGGATAAAACAACATAAATACAATTTAATAAAGCATACGTTAAAACAACATAAATACAATTAAATAAAGCATAAGATAAAACAATATAAATACAATTTAATAAAGCATAGGTTAAAACAACATAAATACAATTTAATAAAGCATAGGATAAAACAATATAAATACAATTTAATAAAGCATAGGTTAAAACAACATAAATACAATTTAATAAAGCATAGGATAAAACAACATAAATTCAATTTAATAAAGCATAGGATAAAACAACATAAATACAATTTAAGAAAGCATAGGTTAAAACAACATAAATACAATTTAATAAAGCAAAGGATAAAATAACATAAATACAATTTAATAAAGCATAGGCTAAAACTACATAAATACAATTTAATAAAGCATAGTATAAAACAAATTAAATACATTTTAATAAAGCAGAGGATAAAACAACATAAATTAAATTTAATAAAGCATAGGATGAAACAACATAAATACAATTTAATAAAGCATACGTTAAAACAACATAAATACAATTAAATAAAGCATAAGATAAAACAACATAAATACAATTTAATAAAGCATAGGTTAAAACAGCATAAATACAATTTAATAAAGGATAGGATAAAACAACATAAATACAATTTAATAAAGCATAGGTTAAAACAACATAAATACAATTTAATAAAGCATAGGTTAAAACAGCATAAATACAATTTAATAAAGCATAGGATAAAACAACATAAATACAATTTAATAAAGCATAGGTTAAAACAACATAAATACAATTTAATAAAGCATAGGATAAAACAACATAAATTCAATTTAATAAAGCATAGGATAAAACAACATAAATAAAATTTAATAAAGCATAGGATAAAACAACATAAATAAAATTTAATAAAGCATAGGATAAAACAACATAAATACAATTTAATAAAGCATAGGATAAAACAACATAAATAAAATTTAATAAAGCATAGGATAAAACAACATAAATACAATTTAATAAAGCATAGGATAAAACAACATAAATACAATTTAATAACGCATAAGATAAAACAACATAAATACAATTTAATAAAGCATAGGTTAAAACAACATAAATACAATTTAATAAAGCATAGGATAAAACAACATATATACAATTTAATAAAGCATAGGATAAAACAACATAAATAAAATTTAATAAAGCATAGGATAAAACAACATATATACAATTTAATAAAGCATAGGATAAAACAACATAAATACAATTTAATAAAGCATAGGATAAAACAACATAAATACTTTATAATAAAGCATAGGATAAAACCACATAAATACAATTTAATAAAGCACAGGATACAACAACATAAATACAATTTAATAAAGCATAGGATAAAACAACATAAATACAATTTAATAAAGCATAGGATAAAACAACATAAATACAATTTAATAAAGCATACGTTAAAACAACATAAATACAATTTAATAAAGCATAGGATGAAACAGCATAAATACAATTTAATAAAGCATACGTTAAAACAACATAAATACAATTAAATAAAGCATAAGATAAAACAACATAAATACAATTTAATAAAGCATAGGTTAAAACAACATAAATACAATTTAATAAAGCATAGGACAAAACAACATAAATACAATTTAATAAAGCATAGGATAAAACAACATAAATAAAATTTAATAAAGCATAGGTTAAAACAACATAAATACAATTTAATAAAGCATAGGACAAAACAACATAAATACAATTTAATAAAGCATAGGATAAAACAACATAAATACAATTTAATAAAGCATAGGTTAAAACAACATAAATACAATTTAATAAAGCCTACAATAAAACAACATAAATACAATTTAATAAAGCATAGGAAAAAACAACATAAATACAATTTAATAAAGCCTACAATAAAACAACATAAATACAATTTAATAAAGCATAGGAAAAAACAAAATAAATACAATTTAATAAAGCATAGGATAAAACAACATAAATACAATTTAATAAAGCATACAATAAAACAACATAAATACAATTTAATAAAGCATAGGACAAAACAACATAAATACAATTTAATAACGCATAGGATAAAACAACATAAATACAATTTAATGAAACATAGGATAAACAACATAAATACAATTTAATAAAGCATAGGACAAAACAACATAAATACAATTTAATAAAGCATAGGATAAAAAAACATAAATACAATTTAACAAAACATTGGACAAAACAACATAAATACAATTTAATAAAGCATAGGATAAAACAACATAAATACAATTTAATGAAACATAGGATAAACAACATAAATACAATTTAATAAAGCCTACAATAAAACAACATAAATACAATTTAATAAAGCATAGGATAAAACAACATAAATACAATTTAATAAAGCATAGGACAAAACAACATTAATACAATTTAATAAAGCATAGGTTAAAACAACATAAATCCAATTTAATAAAGCATAGGATAAAACAACATAAATACAATTTAATAAAGCATAGGATAAAACAACATAAATACAATTTAATACAGCATAGGATAAAACAACATAAATACAATTTAATAAAGCATAGGATAAAACAACATAAATACAATTTAATAAAGCATAGGATAAAACCACGTAAATACAATTTAATAAAGCACAGGATAAAACAACATAAATACAATTTAATAAAGCATAGGATAAAACAACATAAATACAATTTAATAAAGCATAGGATAAAACAACATAAATACAATTTAATAAAGCATACGTTAAAACAACATAAATACAATTAAATAAAGCATAGGATAAAACAACATAAATTTAATTTAATTAAGCATAGGATAAAACAACATAAATACAATTTAATAAAGCATAGGATAAAACAACATAAATAAAATTTAATAAAGCATAGGATAAAACAACATAAATACAATTTAATAAAGCATAGGATAAAACAACATAAATACAATTTAATAAAGCATAGGATAAAACAACATAAATACAATTTAATAAAGCATAGGTTAAAACAACATAAATCCAATTTAATAAAGCATAGGATAAAACAACATAAATCCAATTTAATAAAGCATACAATAAAACAACATAAATACAATTTAATAAAGCATAGGACAAAACAACATAAATACAATTTAATAAAGCATAGGATAAAACAACATAAATACAATTTAATGAAACATAGGATAAACAACATAAATACAATTTAATAAAGCATAGGACAAAACAACATAAATACAATTTAATAAAGCATATGTTAAAACAACAAAAATACAATTTAATAAAGCATAGGATAAAACAACATAAATACAATTTAATAAAGCATAGGACAAAACAACATAAATACAATTTAATAAAGCATAGGATAAAACAACATAAATACAATTTAATAAAGCATAGGATAAAACAACATAAATAAAATTTAATAAAGCACAGGATAAAACAACATAAATACAATTTAATAAAGCATAGGATAAAACAACATAAATACAATTTAATAAAGCATACGTTAAAACAACATAAATACAATTAAATAAAGCATAGGATAAAACAATATAAATACAATTTAATAAAGCATAGGTTAAAACAACATAAATACAATTTAATAAAGCATAGGATAAAACAATATAAATACAATTTAATAAAGCATAGGTTAAAACAACTTAAATACAATTTAATAAAGCATAGGATAAAACAACATAAATTCAATTTAAGAAAGCATAGGATAAAACAACATAAATACAATTTAAGAAAGCATAGGTTAAAACAACATAAATACAATTTAATAAAGCATAGGATAAAATAACATAAATACAATTTAATAAAGCATAGGATAAAACAACATAAATACAATTTAATAAAGCATACGTTAAAACAACATAAATACAATTAAATAAAGCATAGGATAAAACAACATAAATTTAATTTAATTAAGCATAGGATAAAACAACATAAATACAATTTAATAAAGCATAGGATAAAACAACATAAATAAAATTTAATAAAGCATAGGATAAAACAACATAAATACAATTTAATAAAGCATAGGATAAAACAATATAAGTTCAATTTAATAAAGCATAGGTTAAAACAGCATAAATAAAATTTAATAAAGCATAGGTTAAAACAACATAAATACAATTTAATAAAGCATAGGATAAAACAACATAAATACAATTTAATAAAGCATAGGATAGAACAACATAAATACTTTTTAATAAAGCATAGGATAAAACCACATAAATACAATTTAATAAAGCACAGGATAAAACAACATAAATACAATTTAATAAAGCATAGGATAAAACAACATAAATACAATTTAATAAAGCATAGGATAAAACAACATAAATACAATTTAATAAAGCATACGTTAAAACAACATAAATACAATTAAATAAAGCATAGGATAAAACAATATAAATACAATTTAATAAAGCATAGGTTAAAACAACATAAATACAATTTAATAAAGCATAGGATAAAACAACATAAATACAATTTAATAAAGCATAGGATAAAACAAATTAAATACAATTTAATAAAGCATAGGATAAAACAACATAAATTCAATTTAATAAAGCATAGGATGAAACAACATAAATACAATTTAATAAAGCATACGTTAAAACAACATAAATACAATTAAATAAAGCATAAGATAAAACAAAATAAATACAATTTAATAAAGCATAGGTTAAAACAACATAAATACAATTTAATAAATCATAGGATAAAACAACATAAATACAATTTAATAAAGCATAGGTTAAAACAACATAAATACAATTTAATAAAGCATAGGATAAAACAACATAAATTCAATTTAATAAAGCATATGATAAAACAACATAAATACAATTTAAAAAGGAAAAGGATAAAACAACATAAATAAAATTTAATAAAGCATAGGATAAAACAACATAAATAAAATTTAATAAAGCATAGGATAAAACAACATAAATACAATTTAATAAAGCATAGGATAAAACAACATAAATGAAATTTAATAAAGCATAGGATAAAACAACATAAATACAATTTAATAAAGCATAGGATAAAACAACATAAATAAAATTTAATAAAGCATAGGATAAAACAACATAAATACAATTTAATAAAGCATAGGATAAAACAACATAAATAAAATTTAATAAAGCATAGGATAAAACAACATAAATACAATTTAATAAAGCATAGGATAAAACAGCATAAATACAATTTAATAAAGCATAGGATAAAACAACATAAATAAAATTTAATAAAGCATAGGTTAAAACAACATAAATACAATTTAATAAAGCATAGGACAAAACAACATAAATACAATTTAATAAAGCATAGGATAAAACAACATAAATACAATTTAATAAAGCATAGGATGAAACAAAATAAATACAATTTAATAAAGCATACATTAAAACAACATAAATACAATTAAATAAAGCATAAGATAAAACAACATAAATACAATTTAATAAAGCATAGGTTAAAACAACATAAATACAATTTAATAAAGCATAGGATAAAACAACATAAATACAATTTAATAAAGCATAGGTTAAAACAACATAAATACAATTTAATAAAGCATAGGATAAAACAACATAAATTCAATTTAATAAAGCATATGATAAAACAACATAAATACAATTTAAAAAGGAAAAGGATAAAACAACATAAATACAATTTAATAAAGCATAGGATAAAACCACGTAAATACAATTTAATAAAGCACAGGATAAAACAACATAAATTCAATTTAATAAAGCATAGGATAAAACAACATAAATACAATTTAATAAAGCATAGGATAAAACAACATAAATAAAATTTAATAAAGCATAGGATAAAACAACATAAATACAATTTAATAAAGCATAGGATAAAACAACATAAATACAATTTAATAAAGCATAGGATAAAACAACATAAATACAATTTAATAAAGCATAGGACAAAACAACATAAATACAATTTAATAAAGCATATGTTAAAACAACAAAAATACAATTTAATAAAGCATAGGATAAAACAACATAAATACAATTTAATAAAGCATAGGACAAAACAACATAAATACAATTTAATAAAGCATAGGATAAAACAACATAAATACAATTTAATGAAACATAAGATAAACAACATAAATATAATTTAATAAAGCCTACAATAAAACAACATAAATACAATTTAATAAAGCATAGGAAAAAACAACATAAATACAATTTAATAAAGCCTACAATAAAACAACATAAATACAATTTAATAAAGCATAGGATAAAACAACCTAAATACTTTTTAATAAAGCATAGGATAAAACCACATAAATACAATTTAATAAAGCACAGGATAAAACAACATAAATAAAATTTAATAAAGCATAGGATAAAACAACATAAATACAATTTAATAAAGCATAGGATAAAACAACATAAATACAATTTAATAAAGCATACGTTAAAACAACATAAATACAATTAAATAAAGCATAAGATAAAACAATATAAATACAATTTAATAAAGCATAGGTTAAAACAACATAAATACAATTTAATAAAGCATAGGATAAAACAATATAAATACAATTTAATAAAGCATAGGTTAAAACAACATAAATACAATTTAACAAAACATTGGACAAAACAACATAAATACAATTTAATAAAGCATAGGATAAAACAACATAAATACAATTTAATGAAACATAAGATAAACAACATAAATATAATTTAATAAAGACTACAATAAAACAACATAAATACAATTTAATAAAGCATAGGAAAAAACAACATAAATACTTTTTAATAAAGCATAGGATAAAACCACATAAATACAATTTAATAAAGCACAGGATAAAACAACATGAATACAATTTAATAAAGCATAGGATAAAACAACATAAATACAATTTAATAAAGCATAGGATAAAACAACATAAATACAATTTAATAAAGCATACGTTAAAACAACATAAATACAATTAAATAAAGCATAAGATAAAACAATATAAATACAATTTAATAAAGCATAGGTTAAAACAACATAAATACAATTTAATAAAGCATAGGATAAAACAATATAAATACAATTTAATAAAGCATAGGTTAAAACAACATAAATACAATTTAATAAAGCATAGGATAAAACAACATAAATTCAATTTAATAAAGCATAGGATAAAACAACATAAATACAATTTAAGAAAGCATAGGTTAAAACAACATAAATACAATTTAATAAAGCAAAGGATAAAATAACATAAATACAATTTAATAAAGCATAGGCTAAAACTACATAAATACAATTTAATAAAGCATAGTATAAAACAAATTAAATACATTTTAATAAAGCAGAGGATAAAACAACATAAATTAAATTTAATAAAGCATAGGATGAAACAACATAAATACAATTTAATAAAGCATACGTTAAAACAACATAAATACAATTAAATAAAGCATAAGATAAAACAACATAAATACAATTTAATAAAGCATAGGTTAAAACAGCATAAATACAATTTAATAAAGGATAGGATAAAACAACATAAATACAATTTAATAAAGCATAGGTTAAAACAACATAAATACAATTTAATAAAGCATAGGTTAAAACAGCATAAATACAATTTAATAAAGCATAGGATAAAACAACATAAATACAATTTAATAAAGCATAGGTTAAAACAACATAAATACAATTTAATAAAGCATAGGATAAAACAACATAAATTCAATTTAATAAAGCATAGGATAAAACAACATAAATAAAATTTAATAAAGCATAGGATAAAACAACATAAATAAAATTTAATAAAGCATAGGATAAAACAACATAAATACAATTTAATAAAGCATAGGATAAAACAACATAAATAAAATTTAATAAAGCATAGGATAAAACAACATAAATACAATTTAATAAAGCATAGGATAAAACAACATAAATACAATTTAATAAAGCATAAGATAAAACAACATAAATACAATTTAATAAAGCATAGGTTAAAACAACATAAATACAATTTAATAAAGCATAGGATAAAACAACATATATACAATTTAATAAAGCATAGGATAAAACAACATAAATAAAATTTAATAAAGCATAGGATAAAACAACATATATACAATTTAATAAAGCATAGGATAAAACAACATAAATACAATTTAATAAAGCATAGGATAAAACAACATAAATACTTTATAATAAAGCATAGGATAAAACCACATAAATACAATTTAATAAAGCACAGGATACAACAACATAAATACAATTTAATAAAGCATAGGATAAAACAACATAAATACAATTTAATAAAGCATAGGATAAAACAACATAAATACAATTTAATAAAGCATACGTTAAAACAACATAAATACAATTTAATAAAGCATAGGATGAAACAGCATAAATACAATTTAATAAAGCATACGTTAAAACAACATAAATACAATTAAATAAAGCATAAGATAAAACAACATAAATACAATTTAATAAAGCATAGGTTAAAACAACATAAATACAATTTAATAAAGCATAGGACAAAACAACATAAATACAATTTAATAAAGCATAGGATAAAACAACATAAATAAAATTTAATAAAGCATAGGTTAAAACAACATAAATACAATTTAATAAAGCATAGGACAAAACAACATAAATACAATTTAATAAAGCATAGGATAAAACAACATAAATACAATTTAATAAAGCATAGGTTAAAACAACATAAATACAATTTAATAAAGCCTACAATAAAACAACATAAATACAATTTAATAAAGCATAGGAAAAAACAACATAAATACAATTTAATAAAGCCTACAATAAAACAACATAAATACAATTTAATAAAGCATAGGAAAAAACAAAATAAATACAATTTAATAAAGCATAGGATAAAACAACATAAATACAATTTAATAAAGCATACAATAAAACAACATAAATACAATTTAATAAAGCATAGGACAAAACAACATAAATACAATTTAATAACGCATAGGATAAAACAACATAAATACAATTTAATGAAACATAGGATAAACAACATAAATACAATTTAATAAAGCATAGGACAAAACAACATAAATACAATTTAATAAAGCATAGGATAAAAAAACATAAATACAATTTAACAAAACATTGGACAAAACAACATAAATACAATTTAATAAAGCATAGGATAAAACAACATAAATACAATTTAATGAAACATAGGATAAACAACATAAATACAATTTAATAAAGCCTACAATAAAACAACATAAATACAATTTAATAAAGCATAGGATAAAACAACATAAATACAATTTAATAAAGCATAGGACAAAACAACATTAATACAATTTAATAAAGCATAGGTTAAAACAACATAAATCCAATTTAATAAAGCATAGGATAAAACAACATAAATACAATTTAATAAAGCATAGGATAAAACAACATAAATACAATTTAATACAGCATAGGATAAAACAACATAAATACAATTTAATAAAGCATAGGATAAAACAACATAAATACAATTTAATAAAGCATAGGATAAAACCACGTAAATACAATTTAATAAAGCACAGGATAAAACAACATAAATACAATTTAATAAAGCATAGGATAAAACAACATAAATACAATTTAATAAAGCATAGGATAAAACAACATAAATACAATTTAATAAAGCATACGTTAAAACAACATAAATACAATTAAATAAAGCATAGGATAAAACAACATAAATTTAATTTAATTAAGCATAGGATAAAACAACATAAATACAATTTAATAAAGCATAGGATAAAACAACATAAATAAAATTTAATAAAGCATAGGATAAAACAACATAAATACAATTTAATAAAGCATAGGATAAAACAACATAAATACAATTTAATAAAGCATAGGATAAAACAACATAAATACAATTTAATAAAGCATAGGTTAAAACAACATAAATCCAATTTAATAAAGCATAGGATAAAACAACATAAATCCAATTTAATAAAGCATACAATAAAACAACATAAATACAATTTAATAAAGCATAGGACAAAACAACATAAATACAATTTAATAAAGCATAGGATAAAACAACATAAATACAATTTAATGAAACATAGGATAAACAACATAAATACAATTTAATAAAGCATAGGACAAAACAACATAAATACAATTTAATAAAGCATATGTTAAAACAACAAAAATACAATTTAATAAAGCATAGGATAAAACAACATAAATACAATTTAATAAAGCATAGGACAAAACAACATAAATACAATTTAATAAAGCATAGGATAAAACAACATAAATACAATTTAATAAAGCATAGGATAAAACAACATAAATAAAATTTAATAAAGCATAGGATAAAACAACATAAATACAATTTAATAAAGCATAGGATAAAACAACATAAATACAATTTAATAAAGCATAAGATAAAACAACATAAATACAATTTAATAAAGCATAGGTTAAAACAACATAAATACAATTTAATAAAGCATAGGATAAAACAACATATATACAATTTAATAAAGCATAGGATAAAACAACATAAATAAAATTTAATAAAGCATAGGATAAAACAACATATATACAATTTAATAAAGCATAGGATAAAACAACATAAATACAATTTAATAAAGCATAGGATAAAACAACATAAATACTTTATAATAAAGCATAGGATAAAACCACATAAATACAATTTAATAAAGCACAGGATACAACAACATAAATACAATTTAATAAAGCATAGGATAAAACAACATAAATACAATTTAATAAAGCATAGGATAAAACAACATAAATACAATTTAATAAAGCATACGTTAAAACAACATAAATACAATTTAATAAAGCATAGGATGAAACAGCATAAATACAATTTAATAAAGCATACGTTAAAACAACATAAATACAATTAAATAAAGCATAAGATAAAACAACATAAATACAATTTAATAAAGCATAGGTTAAAACAACATAAATACAATTTAATAAAGCATAGGACAAAACAACATAAATACAATTTAATAAAGCATAGGATAAAACAACATAAATAAAATTTAATAAAGCATAGGTTAAAACAACATAAATACAATTTAATAAAGCATAGGACAAAACAACATAAATACAATTTAATAAAGCATAGGATAAAACAACATAAATACAATTTAATAAAGCATAGGTTAAAACAACATAAATACAATTTAATAAAGCCTACAATAAAACAACATAAATACAATTTAATAAAGCATAGGAAAAAACAACATAAATACAATTTAATAAAGCCTACAATAAAACAACATAAATACAATTTAATAAAGCATAGGAAAAAACAAAATAAATACAATTTAATAAAGCATAGGATAAAACAACATAAATACAATTTAATAAAGCATACAATAAAACAACATAAATACAATTTAATAAAGCATAGGACAAAACAACATAAATACAATTTAATAACGCATAGGATAAAACAACATAAATACAATTTAATGAAACATAGGATAAACAACATAAATACAATTTAATAAAGCATAGGACAAAACAACATAAATACAATTTAATAAAGCATAGGATAAAAAAACATAAATACAATTTAACAAAACATTGGACAAAACAACATAAATACAATTTAATAAAGCATAGGATAAAACAACATAAATACAATTTAATGAAACATAGGATAAACAACATAAATACAATTTAATAAAGCCTACAATAAAACAACATAAATACAATTTAATAAAGCATAGGATAAAACAACATAAATACAATTTAATAAAGCATAGGACAAAACAACATTAATACAATTTAATAAAGCATAGGTTAAAACAACATAAATCCAATTTAATAAAGCATAGGATAAAACAACATAAATACAATTTAATAAAGCATAGGATAAAACAACATAAATACAATTTAATACAGCATAGGATAAAACAACATAAATACAATTTAATAAAGCATAGGATAAAACAACATAAATACAATTTAATAAAGCATAGGATAAAACCACGTAAATACAATTTAATAAAGCACAGGATAAAACAACATAAATACAATTTAATAAAGCATAGGATAAAACAACATAAATACAATTTAATAAAGCATAGGATAAAACAACATAAATACAATTTAATAAAGCATACGTTAAAACAACATAAATACAATTAAATAAAGCATAGGATAAAACAACATAAATTTAATTTAATTAAGCATAGGATAAAACAACATAAATACAATTTAATAAAGCATAGGATAAAACAACATAAATAAAATTTAATAAAGCATAGGATAAAACAACATAAATACAATTTAATAAAGCATAGGATAAAACAACATAAATACAATTTAATAAAGCATAGGATAAAACAACATAAATACAATTTAATAAAGCATAGGATAAAACAACATAAATACAATTTAATAAAGCATAGGTTAAAACAACATAAATCCAATTTAATAAAGCATAGGATAAAACAACATAAATCCAATTTAATAAAGCATACAATAAAACAACATAAATACAATTTAATAAAGCATAGGACAAAACAACATAAATACAATTTAATAAAGCATAGGATAAAACAACATAAATACAATTTAATGAAACATAGGATAAACAACATAAATACAATTTAATAAAGCATAGGACAAAACAACATAAATACAATTTAATAAAGCATATGTTAAAACAACAAAAATACAATTTAATAAAGCATAGGATAAAACAACATAAATACAATTTAATAAAGCATAGGACAAAACAACATAAATACAATTTAATAAAGCATAGGATAAAACAACATAAATACAATTTAATGAAACATAAGATAAACAACATAAATATAATTTAATAAAGCCTACAATAAAATAACATAAATACAATTTAATAAAGCATAGGAAAAAACAACATAAATACAATTTAATAAAGCCTACAATAAAACAACATAAATACAATTTAATAAAGCATAGGATAAAACAACCTAAATACTTTTTAATAAAGCATAGGATAAAACCACATAAATACAATTTAATAAAGCACAGGATAAAACAACATAAATAAAATTTAATAAAGCATAGGATAAAACAACATAAATACAATTTAATAAAGCATAGGATAAAACAACATAAATACAATTTAATAAAGCATACGTTAAAACAACATAAATACAATTAAATAAAGCATAAGATAAAACAATATAAATACAATTTAATAAAGCATAGGTTAAAACAACATAAATACAATTTAATAAAGCATAGGATAAAACAATATAAATACAATTTAATAAAGCATAGGTTAAAACAACATAAATACAATTTAACAAAACATTGGACAAAACAACATAAATACAATTTAATAAAGCATAGGATAAAACAACATAAATACAATTTAATGAAACATAAGATAAACAACATAAATATAATTTAATAAAGCCTACAATAAAACAACATAAATACAATTTAATAAAGCATAGGAAAAAACAACATAAATACTTTTTAATAAAGCATAGGATAAAACCACATAAATACAATTTAATAAAGCATAGGATAAAACAACATAAATAAAATTTAATAAAGCATAGGTTAAAACAACATAAATACAATTTAATAAAGCATAGGATAAAACAACATAAATAAAATTTAATAAAGCATAGGTTAAAACAACATAAATACAATTTAATAAAGCATAGGACAAAACAACATAAATACAATTTAATAAAGCATAGGATAAAACAACATAAATACAATTTAATGAAACATAGGATAAACAACATAAATACAATTTAATAAAGCATAGGACAAAACAACATAAATACAATTTAATAAAGCATATGTTAAAACAACATAAATACAATTTAATAAAGCATAGGACAAAACAACATAAATACAATTTAATGAAACATAGGATAAACAACATAAATACAATTTAATAAAGCATAGGACAAAACAACATAAATACAATTTAATGAAACATAGGATAAACAACATAAATACAATTTAATAAAGCATAGGACAAAACAACATAAATACAATTTAATAAAGCATATGTTAAAACAACATAAATACAATTTTATAAAGCATAGGATAAAACAACATAAATACAATTTAATGAAACATAGGATAAACAACATAAATACAATTTAATAAAGCCTACAATAAAACAACATAAATACAATTTAATAAAGCATAGGATAAAACAACATAAATACAATTTAATAAAGCATAGGACAAAACAACATTAATACAATTTAATAAAGCATAGGTTAAAACAACATAAATCCATTTTAATAAAGCATAGGATAAAACAACATAAATACAATTTAATAAAGCATAGGATAAAACAACATAAATACAATTTAATACAGCATAGGATAAAACAACATAAATACAATTTAATAAAGCATAGGATAAAACAACATAAATACAATTTAATAAAGCATAGGATAAAACCACGTAAATACAATTTAATAAAGCACAGGATAAAACAACATAAATACAATTTAATAAAGCATAGGATAAAACAACATAAATACAATTTAATAAAGCATAGGATAAAACAACATAAATACAATTTAATAAAGCATACGTTAAAACAACATAAATACAATTAAATAAAGCATAGGATAAAACAACATAAATTTAATTTAATTAAGCATAGGATAAAACAACATAAATACAATTTAATAAAGCATAGGATAAAACAACATAAATAAAATTTAATAAAGCATAGGATAAAACAACATAAATACAATTTAATAAAGCATAGGATAAAACAACATAAATACAATTTAATAAAGCATAGGATAAAACAACATAAATACAATTTAATAAAGCATAGGATAAAACAACATAAATACAATTTAATAAAGCATAGGTTAAAACAACATAAATCCAATTTAATAAAGCATAGGATAAAACAACATAAATCCAATTTAATAAAGCATACAATAAAACAACATAAATACAATTTAATAAAGCATAGGACAAAACAACATAAATACAATTTAATAAAGCATAGGATAAAACAACATAAATACAATTTAATGAAACATAGGATAAACAACATAAATACAATTTAATAAAGCATAGGACAAAACAACATAAATACAATTTAATAAAGCATATGTTAAAACAACAAAAATACAATTTAATAAAGCATAGGATAAAACAACATAAATACAATTTAATAAAGCATAGGATAAACAACATAAATATAATTTAATAAAGCACAGGATAAAACAACATAAATAAAATTTAATAAAGCATAGGATAAAACAACATAAATACAATTTAATAAAGCATAGGATAAAACAACATAAATAAAATTTAATAAAGCATAGGTAAAAACAACATAAATACAATTTAATAAAGCATAGGATAAAACAACATAAATAAAATTTAATAAAGCATAGGTTAAAACAACATAAAGACAATTTAATAAAGCATAGGACAAAACAACATAAATACAATTTAATAAAGCATAGGATAAAACAACATAAATACAATTTAATGAAACATAGGATAAACAACATAAATACAATTTAATAAAGCATAGGACAAAACAACATAAATACAATTTAATAAAGCATATGTTAAAACAACATAAATACAATTTAATAAAGCATAGGATAAAACAACATAAATACAATTTAATGAAACATAGGATAAACAACATAAATACAATTTAATAAAGCATAGGACAAAACAACATAAATACAATTTAATAAAGCATATGTTAAAACAACATAAATACAATTTTATAAAGCATAGGATAAAACAACATAAATACAATTTAATAAAGCATAGGTTAAAACAACATAAATACAATTTAATAAAGCCTACAATAAAACAACATAAATACAATTTAATAAAGCATAGGAAAAAACAACATAAATACAATTTAATAAAGCCTACAATAAAACAACATAAATACAATTTAATAAAGCATAGGAAAAAACAAAATAAATACAATTTAATAAAGCATAGGATAAAACAACATAAATACAATTTAATAAAGCATAGGATAAAACAACATAAATACAATTTAATAAAGCATAGGTTAAAACAACATAAATCCAATTTAATAAAGCATAGGATAAAACAACATAAATACAATTTAATAAAGCATACAATAAAACAACATAAATACAATTTAATAAAGCATAGGACAAAACAACATAAATACAATTTAATAACGCATAGGATAAAACAACATAAATACAATTTAATGAAACATAGGATAAACAACATAAATACAATTTAATAAAGCATATGTTAAAACAACATAAATACAATTTAATAAAGCATAGGACAAAACAACATAAATACAATTTAATAAAGCATAGGATAAAACAACATAAATACAATTTAACAAAACATTGGACAAAACAACATAAATACAATTTAATAAAGCATAGGATAAAACAACATAAATACAATTTAATAAAGCATAGGATAAAACCACGTAAATACAATTTAATAAAGCACAGGATAAAACAACATAAATACAATTTAATAAAGCATAGGATAAAACAACATAAATACAATTTAATAAAGCATAGGATAAAACAACATAAATACAATTTAATAAAGCATACGTTAAAACAACATAAATACAATTAAATAAAGCATAGGATAAAACAACATAAATTTAATTTAATTAAGCATAGGATAAAACAACATAAATACAATTTAATAAAGCATAGGATAAAACAACATAAATAAAATTTAATAAAGCATAGGATAAAACAACATAAATACAATTTAATAAAGCATAGGATAAAACAACATAAATACAATATAATAAAGCATAGGATAAAACAACATAAATACAATTTAATAAAGCATAGGATAAAACAACATAAATACAATTTAATAAAGCATAGGTTAAAACAACATAAATCCAATTTAATAAAGCATAGGATAAAACAACATAAATCCAATTTAATAAAGCATACAATAAAACAACATAAATACAATTTAATAAAGCATAGGTTAAAACAACATAAATACAATTTAACAAAACATTGGACAAAAGAACATAAATACAATTTAATAAAGCATAGGATAAAACAACATAAATACAATTTAATGAAACATAAGATAAACAACATAAATATAATTTAATAAAGCCTACAATAAAACAACATAAATACAATTTAATAAAGCATAGGAAAAAACAACATAAATACTTTTTAATAAAGCATAGGATAAAACCACATAAATACAATTTAATAAAGCATAGGATAAAACAACATAAATAAAATTTAATAAAGCATAGGTAAAAACAACATAAATACAATTTAATAAAGCATAGGATAAAACAACATAAATACAATTTAATAAAGCATAGGTTAAAACAACATAAATACAATTTAATAAAGCATAGGATAAAACAACATAAATACAATTTAATGAAACATAGGATAAACAACATAAATACAATTTAATAAAGCATATGTTAAAACAACATAAATACAATTTTATAAAGCATAGGATAAATCAACATAAATACAATTTAATAAAGCATAGGTTAAAACAACATAAATACAATTTAATAAAGCCTACAATAAAACAACATAAATACAATTTAATAAAGCCTACAATAAAACAACATAAATACAATTTAATAAAGCATAGGAAAAAACAACATAAATACAATTTAATAAAGCCTACAATAAAACAACATAAATACAATTTAATAAAGCATAGGAAAAAACAAAATAAATACAATTTAATAAAGCATAGGATAAAACAACATAAATACAATTTAATAAAGCATAGGATAAAACAACATAAATACAATTTAATAAAGCATAGGTTAAAACAACATAAATCCAATTTAATAAAGCATAGGATAAAACAACATAAATACAATTTAATAAAGCATACAATAAAACAACATAAATACAATTTAATAAAGCATAGGACAAAACAACATAAATACAATTTAATAACGCATAGGATAAAACAACATAAATACAATTTAATGAAACATAGGAGAAACAACATAAATACAATTTAATAAAGCATATGTTAAAACAACATAAATACAATTTAATAAAGCATAGGACAAAACAACATAAATACAATTTAATAAAGCATAGGATAAAACAACATAAATACAATTTAACAAAACATTGGACAAAACAACATAAATACAATTTAATAAAGCATAGGATAAAACAACATAAATACAATTTAATAAAGCATAGGATAAAACCACGTAAATACAATTTAATAAAGCACAGGATAAAACAACATAAATACAATTTAATAAAGCATAGGATAAAACAACATAAATACAATTTAATAAAGCATAGGATAAAACAACATAAATACAATTTAATAAAGCATACGTTAATACAACATAAATACAATTAAATAAAGCATAGGATAAAACAACATAAATTTAATTTAATTAAGCATAGGATAAAACAACATAAATACAATTTAATAAAGCATAGGATAAAACAACATAAATAAAATTTAATAAAGCATAGGATAAAACAACATAAATACAATTTAATAAAGCATAGGATAAAACAACATAAATACAATTTAATAAAGCATAGGATAAAACAACATAAATACAATTTCATAAAGCATATTATAAAACAACATAAATACAATTTAATAAAGCATAGGTTAAAACAACATAAATCCAATTTAATAAAGCATAGGATAAAACAACATAAATCCAATTTAATAAAGCATACAATAAAACAACATAAATACAATTTAATAAAGCATAGGACAAAACAACATAAATAAAATTTAATAAAGCATAGGATAAAACAACATAAATACAATTTAATAAAGCATAGGATAAAACAACATAAATACAATTTAATAAAGCATACGTTAAAACAACATAAATACAATTAAATAAAGCATAAGATAAAACAATATAAATACAATTTAATAAAGCATAGGTTAAAACAACATAAATACAATTTAATATAGCATAGGATAAAACAATATAAATACAATTTAATAAAGCATAGGTTAAAACAACATAAATACAATTTAACAAAACATTGGACAAAACAACATAAATACAATTTAATAAAGCATAGGATAAAACAACATAAATACAATTTAATGAAACATAAGATAAACAACATAAATATAATTTAATAAAGCCTACAATAAAACAACATAAATACAATTTAATAAAGCATAGGAAAAAACAACATAAATACTTTTTAATAAAGCATAGGATAAAACCACATAAATACAATTTAATAAAGCACAGGATAAAACAACATGAATACAATTTAATAAAGCATAGGATAAAACAACATAAATACAATTTAATAAAGCATAGGATAAAACAACATAAATACAATTTAATAAAGCATACGTTAAAACAACATAAATACAATTAAATAAAGCATAAGATAAAACAATATAAATACAATTTAATAAAGCATAGGTTAAAACAACATAAATACAATTTAATAAAGCATAGGATAAAACAATATAAATACAATTTAATAAAGCATAGGTTAAAACAACATAAATACAATTTAATAAAGCATAGGTTAAAACAGCATAAATACAATTTAATAAAGCATAGGATAAAACAACATAAATACAATTTAATAAAGCATAGGTTAAAACAACATAAATACAATTTAATAAAGCATAGGTTAAAACAGCATAAATACAATTTAATAAAGCATAGGATAAAACAACATAAATACAATTTAATAAAGCATAGGTTAAAACAACATAAATACAATTTAATAAAGCATAGGATAAAACAACATAAATTCAATTTAATAAAGCATAGGATAAAACAACATAAATACAATTTAAAAAGGAAAAGGATAAAACAACATAAATAAAATTTAATAAAGCATAGGATAAAACAACATAAATAAAATTTAATAAAGCATAGGATAAAACAACATAAATACAATTTAATAAAGCATAGGATAAAACAACATAAATAAAATTTAATAAAGCATAGGATAAAACAACATAAATACAATTTAATGAAGCATAGGATAAAACAACATAAATAAAATTTAATAAAGCATAGGATAAAACAACATAAATACAATTTAATAAAGCATAGGATAAAACAACATAAATACAATTTAATAAAGCATAAGATAAAACAACATAAATACAATTTAATAAAGCATAGGTTAAAACAACATAAATACAATTTAATAAAGCATAGGATAAAACAACATATATACAATTTAATAAAGCATAGGATAAAACAACATAAATAAAATTTAATAAAGCATAGGATAAAACAACATATATACAATTTAATAAAGCATAGGATAAAACAACATAAATACAATTTAATAAAGCATAGGATAAAACAACATAAATACTTTTTAATAAAGCATAGGATAAAACCACATAAATACAATTTAATAAAGCACAGGATACAACAACATAAATACAATTTAATAAAGCATAGGATAAAACAACATAAATGCAATTTAATAAAGCATAGGATAAAACAACATAAATACAATTTAATAAAGCATACGTTAAAACAACATAAATACAATTTAATAAAGCATAGGATGAAACAGCATAAATACAATTTAATAAAGCATACGTTAAAACAACATAAATACAATTAAATAAAGCATAAGATAAAACAACATAAATACAATTTAATAAAGCATAGGATAAAACAACATAAATACAATTTAATAAAGCATAGGTTAAAACAACATAAATACAATTTAATAAAGCATAGGATAAAACAACATAAATACAATTTAATAAAGCATAGGATAAAACAACATAAATACAATTTAATAAAGCATAGGATAAAACAACATAAATAAAATTTAATAAAGCATAGGTAAAAACAACATAAATACAATTTAATAAAGCATAGGATAAAACAACATAAATAAAATTTAATAAAGCATAGGTTAAAACAACATAAATACAATTTAATAAAGCATAGGACAAAACAACATAAATACAATTTAATAAAGCATAGGATAAAACAACATAAATACAATTTAATGAAACATAGGATAAACAACATAAATACAATTTAATAAAGCATAGGACAAAACAACATAAATACAATTTAATAAAGCATAGGATAAAACAACATAAATACAATTTAATAAAGCATACGTTAAAACAACATAAATACAATTAAATAAAGCATAAGATAAAACAATATAAATACAATTTAATAAAGCATAGGTTAAAACAACATAAATACAATTTAATAAAGCATAGGATAAAACAATATAAATACAATTTAATAAAGCATAGGTTAAAACAACATAAATACAATTTAACAAAACATTGGACAAAACAACATAAATACAATTTAATAAAGCATAGGATAAAACAACATAAATACAATTTAATGAAACATAAGATAAACAACATAAATATAATTTAATAAAGCCTACAATAAAACAACATAAATACAATTTAATAAAGCATAGGAAAAAACAACATAAATACTTTTTAATAAAGCATAGGATAAAACCACATAAATACAATTTAATAAAGCATATGATAAAACAATATAAATACAATTTAATAAAGCATAGGATAAACAACATAAATACAATTTAATAAAGCATAGGATAAAACAACATAAATACAATTTAATAAAGCATACGTTAAAACAACATAAATACAATTAAATAAAGCATAAGATAAAACAACATAAATACAATTTAAGAAAGCATAGGTTAAAACAACATAAATACAATTTAATAAAGCAAAGGATAAAATAACATAAATACAATTTAATAAAGCATAGGCTAAAACTACATAAATACAATTTAATAAAGCATAGGATAAAACAAATTAAATACATTTTAATAAAGCATAGGATAAAACAACATAAATTCAATTTAATAAAGCATAGGATGAAACAACATAAATACAATTTAATGAAACATAGGATAAACAACATAAATACAATTTAATAAAGCATAGGACAAAACAACATAAATACAATTTAATAAAGCATATGTTAAAACAACAAAAATACAATTTAATAAAGCATAGGATAAAACAACATAAATACAATTTAATAAAGCATAGGATAAAACAACATAAATACAATTTAATGAAACATAAGATAAACAACATAAATATAATTTAATAAAGCCTACAATAAAACAACATAAATACAATTTAATAAAGCATAGGAAAAAACAACATAAATACAATTTAATAAAGCCTACAATAAAACAACATAAATACAATTTAATAAAGCATAGGATAAAACAACCTAAATACTTTTTAATAAAGCATAGGATAAAACCACATAAATACAATTTAATAAAGCACAGGATAAAACAAAATAAATAAAATTTAATAAAGCATAGGATAAAACAACATAAATACAATTTAATAAAGCTTAGGATAAAACAACATAAATACAATTTAATAAAGCATACGTTAAAACAACATAAATACAATTAAATAAAGCATAAGATAAAACAATATAAATACAATTTAATAAAGCATAGGTTAAAACAACATAAATACAATTTAATAAAGCATAGGATAAAACAATATAAATACAATTTAATAAAGCATAGGTTAAAACAACATAAATACAATTTAACAAAACATTGGACAAAACAACATAAATACAATTTAATAAAGCATAGGATAAAACAACATAAATACAATTTAATGAAACATAAGATAAACAACATAAATATAATTTAATAAAGCCTACAATAAAACAACATAAATACAATTTAATAAAGCATAGGAAAAAACAACATAAATACTTTTTAATAAAGCATAGGATAAAACCACATAAATACAATTTAATAAAGCATAGGATAAAACAACATAAATAAAATTTAATAAAGCATAGGTAAAAACAACATAAATACAATTTAATAAAGTATAGGATAAAACAACATAAATACAATTTAATAAAGCATAGGTTAAAACAACATAAATACAATTTAATAAAGCATAGGATAAAACAACATAAATACAATTTAATGAAACATAGGATAAACAACATAAATACAATTTAATAAAGCATATGTTAAAACAACATAAATACAATTTTATAAAGCATAGGATAAAACAACATAAATACAATTTAATAAAGCATAGGTTAAAACAACATAAATACAATTTAATAAAGCCTACAATAAAACAACATAAATACAATTTAATAAAGCCTACAATAAAACAACATAAATACAATTTAATAAAGCATAGGAAAAAACAACATAAATACAATTTAATAAAGCCTACAATAAAACAACATAAATACAATTTAATAAAGCATAGGAAAAAACAAAATAAATACAATTTAATAAAGCATAGGATAAAACAACATAAATACAATTTAATAAAGCATAGGATAAAACAACATAAATACAATTTAATAAAGCATAGGTTAAAACAACATAAATCCAATTTAATAAAGCATAGGATAAAACAACATAAATACAATTTAATAAAGCATACAATAAAACAACATAAATACAATTTAATAAAGCATAGGACAAAACAACATAAATACAATTTAATAACGCATAGGATAAAACAACATAAATACAATTTAATGAAACATAGGATAAACAACATAAATACAATTTAATAAAGCATATGTTAAAACAACATAAATACAATTTAATAAAGCATAGGACAAAACAACATAAATACAATTTAATAAAGCATAGGATAAAACAACATAAATACAATTTAACAAAACATTGGACAAAACAACATAAATACAATTTAATAAAGCATAGGATAAAACAACATAAATACAATTTAATAAAGCATAGGATAAAACCACGTAAATACAATTTAATAAAGCACAGGATAAAACAACATAAATACAATTTAATAAAGCATAGGATAAAACAACATAAATACAATTTAATAAAGCATAGGATAAAACAACATAAATACAATTTAATAAAGCATACGTTAAAACAACATAAATACAATTAAATAAAGCATAGGATAAAACAACATAAATTTAATTTAATTAAGCATAGGATAAAACAACATAAATACAATTTAATAAAGCATAGGATAAAACAACATAAATAAAATTTAATAAAGCATAGGATAAAACAACATAAATACAATTTAATAAAGCATAGGATAAAACAACATAAATACAATTTAATAAAGCATAGGATAAAACAACATAAATACAATTTCATAAAGCATATTATAAAACAACATAAATACAATTTAATAAAGCATAGGTTAAAACAACATAAATCCAATTTAATAAAGCATAGGATAAAACAACATAAATCCAATTTAATAAAGCATACAATAAAACAACATAAATACAATTTAATAAAGAATAGGACAAAACAACATAAATAAAATTTAATAAAGCATAGGATAAAACAACATAAATACAATTTAATAAAGCATAGGATAAAACAACATAAATACAATTTAATAAAGCATACGTTAAAACAACATAAATACAATTAAATAAAGCATAAGATAAAACAATATAAATGCAATTTAATAAAGCATAGGTTAAAACAACATAAATACAATTTAATAAAGCATAGGATAAAACAATATAAATACAATTTAATAAAGCATAGGTTAAAACAACATAAATACAATTTAACAAAACATTGGACAAAACAACATAAATACAATTTAATAAAGCATAGGATAAAACAACATAAATACAATTTAATGAAACATAAGATAAACAACATAAATATAATTTAATAAAGCCTACAATAAAACAACATAAATACAATTTAATAAAGCATAGGAAAAAACAACATAAATACTTTTTAATAAAGCATAGGATAAAACCACATAAATACAATTTAATAAAGCACAGGATAAAACAACATGAATACAATTTAACAAAACATTGGACAAAACAACATAAATACAATTTAATAAAGCATAGGATAAAACAACATAAATACAATTTAATAAAGCATAGGATAAAACCACGTAAATACAATTTAATAAAGCACAGGATAAAACAACATAAATACAATTTAATAAAGCATAGGATAAAACAACATAAATACAATTTAATAAAGCATAGGATAAAACAACATAAATACAATTTAATAAAGCATACGTTAAAACAACATAAATACAATTAAATAAAGCATAGGATAAAACAACATAAATTTAATTTAATTAAGCATAGGATAAAACAACATAAATACAATTTAATAAAGCATAGGATAAAACAACATAAATAAAATTTAATAAAGCATAGGATAAAACAACATAAATACAATTTAATAAAGCATAGGATAAAACAACATAAATACAATATAATAAAGCATAGGATAAAACAACATAAATACAATTTAATAAAGCATAGGATAAAACAACATAAATACAATTTAATAAAGCATAGGTTAAAACAACATAAATCCAATTTAATAAAGCATAGGATAAAACAACATAAATCCAATTTAATAAAGCATACAATAAAACAACATAAATACAATTTAATAAAGCATAGGACAAAACAACATAAATAAAATTTAATAAAGCATAGGATAAAACAACATAAATACAATTTAATAAAGCATAGGATAAAACAACATAAATACAATTTAATAAAGCATACGTTAAAACAACATAAATACAATTAAATAAAGCATAAGATAAAACAATATAAATACAATTTAATAAAGCATAGGTTAAAACAACATAAATACAATTTAATAAAGCATAGGATAAAACAATATAAATACAATTTAATAAAGCATAGGTTAAAACAACATAAATACAATTTAACAAAACATTGGACAAAACAACATAAATACAATTTAATAAAGCATAGGATAAAACAACATAAATACAATTTAATGAAACATAAGATAAACAACATAAATATAATTTAATAAAGCCTACAATAAAACAACATAAATACAATTTAATAAAGCATAGGAAAAAACAACATAAATACTTTTTAATAAAGCATAGGATAAAACCACATAAATACAATTTAATAAAGCATATGATAAAACAATATAAATACAATTTAATAAAGCATAGGATAAACAACATAAATACAATTTAATAAAGCATAGGATAAAACAACATAAATACAATTTAATAAAGCATACGTTAAAACAACATAAATACAATTAAATAAAGCATAAGATAAAACAACATAAATACAATTTAAGAAAGCATAGGTTAAAACAACATAAATACAATTTAATAAAGCAAAGGATAAAATAACATAAATACAATTTAATAAAGCATAGGCTAAAACTACATAAATACAATTTAATAAAGCATAGGATAAAACAAATTAAATACATTTTAATAAAGCATAGGATAAAACAACATAAATTCAATTTAATAAAGCATAGGATGAAACAACATAAATACAATTTAATGAAACATAGGATAAACAACATAAATACAATTTAATAAAGCATAGGACAAAACAACATAAATACAATTTAATAAAGCATATGTTAAAACAACAAAAATACAATTTAATAAAGCATAGGATAAAACAACATAAATACAATTTAATAAAGCATAGGATAAAACAACATAAATACAATTTAATGAAACATAAGATAAACAACATAAATATAATTTAATAAAGCCTACAATAAAACAACATAAATACAATTTAATAAAGCATAGGAAAAAACAACATAAATACAATTTAATAAAGCCTACAATAAAACAACATAAATACAATTTAATAAAGCATAGGATAAAACAACCTAAATACTTTTTAATAAAGCATAGGATAAAACCACATAAATACAATTTAATAAAGCACAGGATAAAACAACATAAATAAAATTTAATAAAGCATAGGATAAAACAACATAAATACAATTTAATAAAGCATAGGATAAAACAACATAAATACAATTTAATAAAGCATACGTTAAAACAACATAAATACAATTAAATAAAGCATAAGATAAAACAATATAAATACAATTTAATAAAGCATAGGTTAAAACAACATAAATACAATTTAATAAAGCATAGGATAAAACAATATAAATACAATTTAATAAAGCATAGGTTAAAACAACATAAATACAATTTAACAAAACATTGGACAAAACAACATAAATACAATTTAATAAAGCATAGGATAAAACAACATAAATACAATTTAATGAAACATAAGATAAACAACATAAATATAATTTAATAAAGCCTACAATAAAACAACATAAATACAATTTAATAAAGCATAGGAAAAAACAACATAAATACTTTTTAATAAAGCATAGGATAAAACCACATAAATACAATTTAATAAAGCATAGGATAAAACAACATAAATAAAATTTAATAAAGCATAGGTAAAAACAACATAAATACAATTTAATAAAGCATAGGATAAAACAACATAAATACAATTTAATAAAGCATAGGTTAAAACAACATAAATACAATTTAATAAAGCATAGGATAAAACAACATAAATACAATTTAATGAAACATAGGATAAACAACATAAATACAATTTAATAAAGCATATGTTAAAACAACATAAATACAATTTTATAAAGCATAGGATAAAACAACATAAATACAATTTAATAAAGCATAGGTTAAAACAACATAAATACAATTTAATAAAGCCTACAATAAAACAACATAAATACAATTTAATAAAGCCTACAATAAAACAACATAAATACAATTTAATAAAGCATAGGAAAAAACAACATAAATACAATTTAATAAAGCCTACAATAAAACAACATAAATACAATTTAATAAAGCATAGGAAAAAACAAAATAAATACAATTTAATAAAGCATAGGATAAAACAACATAAATACAATTTAATAAAGCATAGGATAAAACAACATAAATACAATTTAATAAAGCATAGGTTAAAACAACATAAATCCAATTTAATAAAGCATAGGATAAAACAACATAAATACAATTTAATAAAGCATACAATAAAACAACATAAATACAATTTAATAAAGCATAGGACAAAACAACATAAATACAATTTAATAACGCATAGGATAAAACAACATAAATACAATTTAATGAAACATAGGAGAAACAACATAAATACAATTTAATAAAGCATATGTTAAAACAACATAAATACAATTTAATAAAGCATAGGACAAAACAACATAAATACAATTTAATAAAGCATAGGATAAAACAACATAAATACAATTTAACAAAACATTGGACAAAACAACATAAATACAATTTAATAAAGCATAGGATAAAACAACATAAATACAATTTAATAAAGCATAGGATAAAACCACGTAAATACAATTTAATAAAGCACAGGATAAAACAACATAAATACAATTTAATAAAGCATAGGATAAAACAACATAAATACAATTTAATAAAGCATAGGATAAAACAACATAAATACAATTTAATAAAGCATACGTTAATACAACATAAATACAATTAAATAAAGCATAGGATAAAACAACATAAATTTAATTTAATTAAGCATAGGATAAAACAACATAAATACAATTTAATAAAGCATAGGATAAAACAACATAAATAAAATTTAATAAAGCATAGGATAAAACAACATAAATACAATTTAATAAAGCATAGGATAAAACAACATAAATACAATTTAATAAAGCATAGGATAAAACAACATAAATACAATTTCATAAAGCATATTATAAAACAACATAAATACAATTTAATAAAGCATAGGTTAAAACAACATAAATCCAATTTAATAAAGCATAGGATAAAACAACATAAATCCAATTTAATAAAGCATACAATAAAACAACATAAATACAATTTAATAAAGCATAGGACAAAACAACATAAATAAAATTTAATAAAGCATAGGATAAAACAACATAAATACAATTTAATAAAGCATAGGATAAAACAACATAAATACAATTTAATAAAGCATACGTTAAAACAACATAAATACAATTAAATAAAGCATAAGATAAAACAATATAAATACAATTTAATAAAGCATAGGTTAAAACAACATAAATACAATTTAATAAAGCATAGGATAAAACAATATAAATACAATTTAATAAAGCATAGGTTAAAACAACATAAATACAATTTAACAAAACATTGGACAAAACAACATAAATACAATTTAATAAAGCATAGGATAAAACAACATAAATACAATTTAATGAAACATAAGATAAACAACATAAATATAATTTAATAAAGCCTACAATAAAACAACATAAATACAATTTAATAAAGCATAGGAAAAAACAACATAAATACTTTTTAATAAAGCATAGGATAAAACCACATAAATACAATTTAATAAAGCACAGGATAAAACAACATGAATACAATTTAATAAAGCATAGGATAAAACAACATAAATACAATTTAATAAAGCATAGGATAAAACAACATAAATACAATTTAATAAAGCATACGTTAAAACAACATAAATACAATTAAATAAAGCATAAGATAAAACAATATAAATACAATTTAATAAAGCATAGGTTAAAACAACATAAATACAATTTAATAAAGCATAGGATAAAACAATATAAATACAATTTAATAAAGCATAGGTTAAAACAACATAAATACAATTTAATAAAGCATAGGTTAAAACAGCATAAATACAATTTAATAAAGCATAGGATAAAACAACATAAATACAATTTAATAAAGCATAGGTTAAAACAACATAAATACAATTTAATAAAGCATAGGTTAAAACAGCATAAATACAATTTAATAAAGCATAGGATAAAACAACATAAATACAATTTAATAAAGCATAGGTTAAAACAACATAAATACAATTTAATAAAGCATAGGATAAAACAACATAAATTCAATTTAATAAAGCATAGGATAAAACAACATAAATACAATTTAAAAAGGAAAAGGATAAAACAACATAAATAAAATTTAATAAAGCATAGGATAAAACAACATAAATAAAATTTAATAAAGCATAGGATAAAACAACATAAATACAATTTAATAAAGCATAGGATAAAACAACATAAATAAAATTTAATAAAGCATAGGATAAAACAACATAAATACAATTTAATGAAGCATAGGATAAAACAACATAAATAAAATTTAATAAAGCATAGGATAAAACAACATAAATACAATTTAATAAAGCATAGGATAAAACAACATAAATACAATTTAATAAAGCATAAGATAAAACAACATAAATACAATTTAATAAAGCATAGGTTAAAACAACATAAATACAATTTAATAAAGCATAGGATAAAACAACATATATACAATTTAATAAAGCATAGGATAAAACAACATAAATAAAATTTAATAAAGCATAGGATAAAACAACATATATACAATTTAATAAAGCATAGGATAAAACAACATAAATACAATTTAATAAAGCATAGGATAAAACAACATAAATACTTTTTAATAAAGCATAGGATAAAACCACATAAATACAATTTAATAAAGCACAGGATACAACAACATAAATACAATTTAATAAAGCATAGGATAAAACAACATAAATACAATTTAATAAAGCATAGGATAAAACAACATAAATACAATTTAATAAAGCATACGTTAAAACAACATAAATACAATTTAATAAAGCATAGGATGAAACAGCATAAATACAATTTAATAAAGCATACGTTAAAACAACATAAATACAATTAAATAAAGCATAAGATAAAACAACATAAATACAATTTAATAAAGCATAGGATAAAACAACATAAATACAATTTAATAAAGCATAGGTTAAAACAACATAAATACAATTTAATAAAGCATAGGATAAAACAACATAAATACAATTTAATAAAGCATAGGATAAAACAACATAAATACAATTTAATAAAGCATAGGATAAAACAACATAAATAAAATTTAATAAAGCATAGGTAAAAACAACATAAATACAATTTAATAAAGCATAGGATAAAACAACATAAATAAAATTTAATAAAGCATAGGTTAAAACAACATAAATACAATTTAATAAAGCATAGGACAAAACAACATAAATACAATTTAATAAAGCATAGGATAAAACAACATAAATACAATTTAATGAAACATAGGATAAACAACATAAATACAATTTAATAAAGCATAGGACAAAACAACATAAATACAATTTAATAAAGCATAGGATAAAACAACATAAATACAATTTAATAAAGCATACGTTAAAACAACATAAATACAATTAAATAAAGCATAAGATAAAACAATATAAATACAATTTAATAAAGCATAGGTTAAAACAACATAAATACAATTTAATAAAGCATAGGATAAAACAATATAAATACAATTTAATAAAGCATAGGTTAAAACAACATAAATACAATTTAACAAAACATTGGACAAAACAACATAAATACAATTTAATAAAGCATAGGATAAAACAACATAAATACAATTTAATGAAACATAAGATAAACAACATAAATATAATTTAATAAAGCCTACAATAAAACAACATAAATACAATTTAATAAAGCATAGGAAAAAACAACATAAATACTTTTTAATAAAGCATAGGATAAAACCACATAAATACAATTTAATAAAGCATATGATAAAACAATATAAATACAATTTAATAAAGCATAGGATAAACAACATAAATACAATTTAATAAAGCATAGGATAAAACAACATAAATACAATTTAATAAAGCATACGTTAAAACAACATAAATACAATTAAATAAAGCATAAGATAAAACAACATAAATACAATTTAAGAAAGCATAGGTTAAAACAACATAAATACAATTTAATAAAGCAAAGGATAAAATAACATAAATACAATTTAATAAAGCATAGGCTAAAACTACATAAATACAATTTAATAAAGCATAGGATAAAACAAATTAAATACATTTTAATAAAGCATAGGATAAAACAACATAAATTCAATTTAATAAAGCATAGGATGAAACAACATAAATACAATTTAATGAAACATAGGATAAACAACATAAATACAATTTAATAAAGCATAGGACAAAACAACATAAATACAATTTAATAAAGCATATGTTAAAACAACAAAAATACAATTTAATAAAGCATAGGATAAAACAACATAAATACAATTTAATAAAGCATAGGATAAAACAACATAAATACAATTTAATGAAACATAAGATAAACAACATAAATATAATTTAATAAAGCCTACAATAAAACAACATAAATACAATTTAATAAAGCATAGGAAAAAACATCATAAATACAATTTAATAAAGCCTACAATAAAACAACATAAATACAATTTAATAAAGCATAGGATAAAACAACCTAAATACTTTTTAATAAAGCATAGGATAAAACCACATAAATACAATTTAATAAAGCACAGGATAAAACAAAATAAATAAAATTTAATAAAGCATAGGATAAAACAACATAAATACAATTTAATAAAGCTTAGGATAAAACAACATAAATACAATTTAATAAAGCATACGTTAAAACAACATAAATACAATTAAATAAAGCATAAGATAAAACAATATAAATACAATTTAATAAAGCATAGGTTAAAACAACATAAATACAATTTAATAAAGCATAGGATAAAACAATATAAATACAATTTAATAAAGCATAGGTTAAAACAACATAAATACAATTTAACAAAACATTGGACAAAACAACATAAATACAATTTAATAAAGCATAGGATAAAACAACATAAATACAATTTAATGAAACATAAGATAAACAACATAAATATAATTTAATAAAGCCTACAATAAAACAACATAAATACAATTTAATAAAGCATAGGAAAAAACAACATAAATACTTTTTAATAAAGCATAGGATAAAACCACATAAATACAATTTAATAAAGCATAGGATAAAACAACATAAATAAAATTTAATAAAGCATAGGTAAAAACAACATAAATACAATTTAATAAAGTATAGGATAAAACAACATAAATACAATTTAATAAAGCATAGGTTAAAACAACATAAATACAATTTAATAAAGCATAGGATAAAACAACATAAATACAATTTAATGAAACATAGGATAAACAACATAAATACAATTTAATAAAGCATATGTTAAAACAACATAAATACAATTTTATAAAGCATAGGATAAAACAACATAAATACAATTTAATAAAGCATAGGTTAAAACAACATAAATACAATTTAATAAAGCCTACAATAAAACAACATAAATACAATTTAATAAAGCCTACAATAAAACAACATAAATACAATTTAATAAAGCATAGGAAAAAACAACATAAATACAATTTAATAAAGCCTACAATAAAACAACATAAATACAATTTAATAAAGCATAGGAAAAAACAAAATAAATACAATTTAATAAAGCATAGGATAAAACAACATAAATACAATTTAATAAAGCATAGGATAAAACAACATAAATACAATTTAATAAAGCATAGGATAAAACAACATAAATACAATTTAATAAAGCATACAATAAAACAACATAAATACAATTTAATAAAGCATAGGACAAAACAACATAAATACAATTTAATAACGCATAGGATAAAACAACATAAATACAATTTAATGAAACATAGGATAAACAACATAAATACAATTTAATAAAGCATATGTTAAAACAACATAAATACAATTTAATAAAGCATAGGACAAAACAACATAAATACAATTTAATAAAGCATAGGATAAAACAACATAAATACAATTTAACAAAACATTGGACAAAACAACATAAATACAATTTAATAAAGCATAGGATAAAACAACATAAATACAATTTAATAAAGCATAGGATAAAACCACGTAAATACAATTTAATAAAGCACAGGATAAAACAACATAAATACAATTTAATAAAGCATAGGATAAAACAACATAAATACAATTTAATAAAGCATAGGATAAAACAACATAAATACAATTTAATAAAGCATACGTTAAAACAACATAAATACAATTAAATAAAGCATAGGATAAAACAACATAAATTTAATTTAATTAAGCATAGGATAAAACAACATAAATACAATTTAATAAAGCATAGGATAAAACAACATAAATAAAATTTAATAAAGCATAGGATAAAACAACATAAATACAATTTAATAAAGCATAGGATAAAACAACATAAATACAATTTAATAAAGCATAGGATAAAACAACATAAATACAATTTCATAAAGCATATTATAAAACAACATAAATACAATTTAATAAAGCATAGGTTAAAACAACATAAATCCAATTTAATAAAGCATAGGATAAAACAACATAAATCCAATTTAATAAAGCATACAATAAAACAACATAAATACAATTTAATAAAGCATAGGACAAAACAACATAAATAAAATTTAATAAAGCATAGGATAAAACAACATAAATACAATTTAATAAAGCATAGGATAAAACAACATAAATACAATTTAATAAAGCATACGTTAAAACAACATAAATACAATTAAATAAAGCATAAGATAAAACAATATAAATGCAATTTAATAAAGCATAGGTTAAAACAACATAAATACAATTTAATAAAGCATAGGATAAAACAATATAAATACAATTTAATAAAGCATAGGTTAAAACAACATAAATACAATTTAACAAAACATTGGACAAAACAACATAAATACAATTTAATAAAGCATAGGATAAAACAACATAAATACAATTTAATGAAACATAAGATAAACAACATAAATATAATTTAATAAAGCCTACAATAAAACAACATAAATACAATTTAATAAAGCATAGGAAAAAACAACATAAATACTTTTTAATAAAGCATAGGATAAAACCACATAAATACAATTTAATAAAGCACAGGATAAAACAACATGAATACAATTTAATAAAGCATAGGATAAAACAACATAAATACAATTTAATAAAGCATAGGATAAAACAACATAAATACAATTTAATAAAGCATACGTTAAAACAACATAAATACAATTAAATAAAGCATAAGATAAAACAATATAAATACAATTTAATAAAGCATAGGTTAAAACAACATAAATACAATTTAATAAAGCATAGGATAAAACAATATAAATACAATTTAATAAAGCAAAGGTTAAAACAACATAAATACAATTTAATAAAGCATAGGTTAAAACAGCATAAATACAATTTAATAAAGCATAGGATAAAACAACATAAATACAATTTAATAAAGCATAGGTTAAAACAACATAAATACAATTTAATAAAGCATAGGTTAAAACAGCATAAATACAATTTAATAAAGCATAGGATAAAACAACATAAATACAATTTAATAAAGCATAGGTTAAAACAACATAAATACAATTTAATAAAGCATAGGATAAAACAACATAAATTCAATTTAATAAAGCATAGGATAAAACAACATAAATACAATTTAAAAAGGAAAAGGATAAAACAACATAAATAAAATTTAATAAAGCATAGGATAAAACAACATAAATAAAATTTAATAAAGCATAGGATAAAACAACATAAATACAATTTAATAAAGCATAGGATAAAACAACATAAATAAAATTTAATAAAGCATAGGATAAAACAACATAAATACAATTTAATGAAGCATAGGATAAAACAACATAAATAAAATTTAATAAAGCATAGGATAAAACAACATAAATACAATTTAATAAAGCATAGGATAAAACAACATAAATACAATTTAATAAAGCATAAGATAAAACAACATAAATACAATTTAATAAAGCATAGGTTAAAACAACATAAATACAATTTAATAAAGCATAGGATAAAACAACATATATACAATTTAATAAAGCATAGGATAAAACAACATAAATAAAATTTAATAAAGCATAGGATAAAACAACATATATACAATTTAATAAAGCATAGGATAAAACAACATAAATACAATTTAATAAAGCATAGGATAAAACAACATAAATACTTTTTAATAAAGCATAGGATAAAACCACATAAATACAATTTAATAAAGCACAGGATACAACAACATAAATACAATTTAATAAAGCATAGGATAAAACAACATAAATACAATTTAATAAAGCATAGGATAAAACAACATAAATACAATTTAATAAAGCATACGTTAAAACAACATAAATACAATTTAATAAAGCATAGGATGAAACAGCATAAATACAATTTAATAAAGCATACGTTAAAACAACATAAATACAATTAAATAAAGCATAAGATAAAACAACATAAATACAATTTAATAAAGCATAGGATAAAACAACATAAATACAATTTAATAAAGCATAGGTTAAAACAACATAAATACAATTTAATAAAGCATAGGATAAAACAACATAAATACAATTTAATAAAGCATAGGATAAAACAACATAAATACAATTTAATAAAGCATAGGATAAAACAACATAAATAAAATTTAATAAAGCATAGGTAAAAACAACATAAATACAATTTAATAAAGCATAGGATAAAACAACATAAATAAAATTTAATAAAGCATAGGTTAAAACAACATAAATACAATTTAATAAAGCATAGGACAAAACAACATAAATAAAATTTAATAAAGCATAGGATAAAACAACATAAATACAATTTAATGAAACATAGGATAAACAACATAAATACAATTTAATAAAGCATAGGACAAAACAACATAAATACAATTTAATAAAGCATATGTTAAAACAACATAAATACAATTTAATAAAGCATAGGATAAAACAACATAAATACAATTTAATGAAACATAGGATAAACAACATAAATACAATTTAATAAAGCATAGGACAAAACAACATAAATACAATTTAATAAAGCATATGTTAAAACAACATAAATACAATTTAATAAAGCATAGGATAAAACAACATAAATACAATTTAATAAAGCATAGGTTAAAACAACATAAATACAATTTAATAAAGCCTACAATAAAACAACATAAATACAATTTAATAAAGCATAGGAAAAAACAACATAAATACAATTTAATAAAGCCTACAATAAAACAACATAAATACAATTTAATAAAGCATAGGAAAAAACAAAATAAATACAATTTAATAAAGCATAGGATAAAACAACATAAATACAATTTAATAAAGCATAGGATAAAACAACATAAATCCAATTTAATAAAGCATAGGATAAAACAACATAAATACAATTTAATAAAGCATACAATAAAACAACATAAATACAATTTAATAAAGCATAGGACAAAACAACATAAATACAATTTAATAACGCATAGGATAAAACAACATAAATACAATTTAATGAAACATAGGATAAACAACATAAATACAAATTAATAAAGCATAGGACAAAACAACATAAATACAATTTAATAAAGCATAGGTTAAAACAACATAAATACAATTTAATAAAGCATAGGATAAAACAACATAAATTCAATTTAATAAAGCATAGGATAAAACAACATAAATACAATTTAAAAAGGAAAAGGATAAAACAACATAAATAAAATTTAATAAAGCATAGGATAAAACAACATAAATAAAATTTAATAAAGCATAGGATAAAACAACATAAATACAATTTAATAAAGCATAGGATAAAACAACATAAATAAAATTTAATAAAGCATAGGATAAAACAACAAAAACACAATTTAATAAAGCATAGGATAAAACAACATAAATAAAATTTAATAAAGCATAGGATAAAACAACATAAATACAATTTAATAAAGCATAGGATAAAACAACATAAATACAATTTAATAAAGCATAAGATAAAACAACATAAATACAATTTAATAAAGCATAGGTTAAAACAACATAAATACAATTTAATAAAGCATAGGATAAAACAACATATATACAATTTAATAAAGCATAGGATAAAACAACATAAATAAAATTTAATAAAGCATAGGATAAAACAACATATATACAATTTAATAAAGCATAGGATAAAACAACATAAATACAATTTAATAAAGCATAGGATAAAACAACATAAATACTTTTTAATAAAGCATAGGATAAAACCACATAAATACAATTTAATAAAGCACAGGATACAACAACATAAATACAATTTAATAAAGCATAGGATAAAACAACATAAATACAATTTAATAAAGCATACGTTAAAACAACATAAATACAATTTAATAAAGCATAGGATGAAACAGCATAAATACAATTTAATAAAGCATACGTTAAAACAACATAAATACAATTAAATAAAGCATAAGATAAAACAACATAAATACAATTTAATAAAGCATAGGATAAAACAACATAAATACAATTTAATAAAGCATAGGTTAAAACAACATAAATACAATTTAATAAAGCATAGGATAAAACAACATAAATACAATTTAATAAAGCATAGGATAAAACAACATAAATACAATTTAATAAAGCATAGGATAAAACAACATAAATAAAATTTAATAAAGCATAGGTAAAAACAACATAAATACAATTTAATAAGGCATAGGATAAAACAACATAAATAAAATTTAATAAAGCATAGGTTAAAACAACATAAATACAATTTAATAAAGCATAGGACAAAACAACATAAATACAATTTAATAAAGCATAGGATAAAACAACATAAATACAATTTAATGAAACATAGGATAAACAACATAAATACAATTTAATAAAGCATAGGACAAAACAACATAAATACAATTTAATAAAGCATATGTTAAAACAACATAAATACAATTTAATAAAGCATAGGATAAAACAACATAAATACAATTTAATGAAACATAGGATAAACAACATAAATACAATTTAATAAAGCATAGGACAAAACAACATAAATACAATTTAATAAAGCATATGTTAAAACAACATAAATACAATTTAATAAAGCATAGGATAAAACAACATAAATACAATTTAACAAAGCATAGGTTAAAACAACATAAATACAATTTAATAAAGCCTACAATAAAACAACATAAATACAACTTAATAAAGCATAGGAAAAAACAACATAAATACAATTTAATAAAGCCTACAATAAAACAACATAAATACAATTTAATAAAGCATAGGAAAAAACAAAATAAATACAATTTAATAAAGCATAGGATAAAACAACATAAATACAATTTAATAAAGCATAGGATAAAACAACATAAATCCAATTTAATAAAGCATAGGATAAAACAACATAAATACAATTTAATAAAGCATACAATAAAACAACATAAATACAATTTAATAAAGCATAGGACAATACAACATAAATACAATTTAATAACGCATAGGATAAAACAACATAAATACAATTTAATGAAACATAGGATAAACAACATAAATACAAATTAATAAAGCATAGGACAAAACAACATAAATACAATTTAATAAAGCATATGTTAAAACAACATAAATACAATTTAATAAAGCATAGGACAAAACAACATAAATACAATTTAATAAAGCACAGGATAAAACAACATAAATACAATTTAATAAAGCATAGGATAAAACAACATAAATACAATTTAATAAAGCATAAGATAAAACAACATAAATACAATTTAGTAAAGCATAGGTTAAAACAACATAAATACAATTTAGTAAAGCATAGGATAAAACAACATATATACAATTTAATAAAGCATAGGATAAAACAACATAAATAAAATTTAATAAAGCATAGGATAAAACACTATATATACAATTTAATAAAGCATAGGATAAAACAACATAAATACAATTTAATAAAGCATAGGATAAAACAACATAAATACTTTTTAATAAAGCATAAGATAAAACCACATAAATACAATTTAATAAAGCACAGGATAAAACAACATAAATACAATTTAATAAAGCATACGTTAAAACAACATAAATACAATTTAATAAAGCATAGGATGAAACAACATAAATACAATTTAATAAAGCATACGTTAAAACAACATAAATACAATTAAATAAAGCATAAGATAAAACAACATAAATACAATTTAATAAAGCATAGGTTAAAACAACATAAATACAATTTAATAAAGCATAGGATAAAACAACATAAATACAATTTAATAAAGCATAGGTTAAAACAACATAAATACAATTTAATAAAGCATAGGATAAAACAACATAAATTCAATTTAATAAAGCATAGGATAAAACAACATAAATACAATTTAAAAAGGAAAAGGATAAAACAACATAAATAAAATTTAATAAAGCATAGGATAAAACAACATAAATAAAATTTAATAAAGCATAGGATAAAACAACATAAATACAATTTAATAAAGCATAGGATAAAACAACATAAATAAAATTTAATAAAGCATAGGATAAAACAACAAAAACACAATTTAATAAAGCATAGGATAAAACAACATAAATAAAATTTAATAAAGCATAGGATAAAACAACATAAATACAATTTAATAAAGCATAGGATAAAACAACATAAATACAATTTAATAAAGCATAAGATAAAACAACATAAATACAATTTAATAAAGCATAGGTTAAAACAACATAAATACAATTTAATAAAGCATAGGATAAAACAACATATATACAATTTAATAAAGCATAGGATAAAACAACATAAATAAAATTTAATAAAGCATAGGATAAAACAACATATATACAATTTAATAAAGCATAGGATAAAACAACATAAATACAATTTAATAAAGCATAGGATAAAACAACATAAATACTTTTTAATAAAGCATAGGATAAAACCACATAAATACAATTTAATAAAGCACAGGATACAACAACATAAATACAATTTAATAAAGCATAGGATAAAACAACATAAATACAATTTAATAAAGCATACGTTAAAACAACATAAATACAATTTAATAAAGCATAGGATGAAACAGCATAAATACAATTTAATAAAGCATACGTTAAAACAACATAAATACAATTAAATAAAGCATAAGATAAAACAACATAAATACAATTTAATAAAGCATAGGATAAAACAACATAAATACAATTTAATAAAGCATAGGTTAAAACAACATAAATACAATTTAATAAAGCATAGGATAAAACAACATAAATACAATTTAATAAAGCATAGGATAAAACAACATAAATACAATTTAATAAAGCATAGGATAAAACAACATAAATAAAATTTAATAAAGCATAGGTAAAAACAACATAAATACAATTTAATAAGGCATAGGATAAAACAACATAAATAAAATTTAATAAAGCATAGGTTAAAACAACATAAATACAATTTAATAAAGCATAGGACAAAACAACATAAATACAATTTAATAAAGCATAGGATAAAACAACATAAATACAATTTAATGAAACATAGGATAAACAACATAAATACAATTTAATAAAGCATAGGACAAAACAACATAAATACAATTTAATAAAGCATATGTTAAAACAACATAAATACAATTTAATAAAGCATAGGATAAAACAACATAAATACAATTTAATGAAACATAGGATAAACAACATAAATACAATTTAATAAAGCATAGGACAAAACAACATAAATACAATTTAATAAAGCATATGTTAAAACAACATAAATACAATTTAATAAAGCATAGGATAAAACAACATAAATACAATTTAACAAAGCATAGGTTAAAACAACATAAATACAATTTAATAAAGCCTACAATAAAACAACATAAATACAACTTAATAAAGCATAGGAAAAAACAACATAAATACAATTTAATAAAGCCTACAATAAAACAACATAAATACAATTTAATAAAGCATAGGAAAAAACAAAATAAATACAATTTAATAAAGCATAGGATAAAACAACATAAATACAATTTAATAAAGCATAGGATAAAACAACATAAATCCAATTTAATAAAGCATAGGATAAAACAACATAAATACAATTTAATAAAGCATACAATAAAACAACATAAATACAATTTAATAAAGCATAGGACAATACAACATAAATACAATTTAATAACGCATAGGATAAAACAACATAAATACAATTTAATGAAACATAGGATAAACAACATAAATACAAATTAATAAAGCATAGGACAAAACAACATAAATACAATTTAATAAAGCATATGTTAAAACAACATAAATACAATTTAATAAAGCATAGGACAAAACAACATAAATACAATTTAATAAAGCACAGGATAAAACAACATAAATACAATTTAATAAAGCATAGGATAAAACAACATAAATACAATTTAATAAAGCATAAGATAAAACAACATAAATACAATTTAGTAAAGCATAGGTTAAAACAACATAAATACAATTTAGTAAAGCATAGGATAAAACAACATATATACAATTTAATAAAGCATAGGATAAAACAACATAAATAAAATTTAATAAAGCATAGGATAAAACACTATATATACAATTTAATAAAGCATAGGATAAAACAACATAAATACAATTTAATAAAGCATAGGATAAAACAACATAAATACTTTTTAATAAAGCATAAGATAAAACCACATAAATACAATTTAATAAAGCACAGGATAAAACAACATAAATACAATTTAATAAAGCATACGTTAAAACAACATAAATACAATTTAATAAAGCATAGGATGAAACAACATAAATACAATTTAATAAAGCATACGTTAAAACAACATAAATACAATTAAATAAAGCATAAGATAAAACAACATAAATACAATTTAATAAAGCATAGGTTAAAACAACATAAATACAATTTAATAAAGCATAGGATAAAACAACATAAATACAATTTAATAAAGCATAGGTTAAAACAACATAAATACAATTTAATAAAGCATAGGATAAAACAACATAAATACTTTTTAATAAAGCATAGGATAAAACCACATAAATACAATTTAATAAAGCACAGGATAAAACAACATAAATACAATTTAATAAAGCATAGGATAAAACAACATAAATACAATTTAATAAAGCATAGGATAAAACAACATAAATACAATTTAATAAAGCATACGTTAAAACAACATAAATACAATTAAATAAAGCATAGGATAAAACAATATAAATACAATTTAATAAAGCAAAGGTTAAAACAACATAAATACAATTTAATAAAGCATAGGATAAAACAATATAAATACAATTTAAAAAAGCATAGGCTAAAACTACATAAATACAATTTAATAAAGCATAGGATAAAACAAATTAAATACAATTTAATAAAGCATAGGATAAAACAACATAAATTCAATTTAATAAAGCATAGGATGAAACAACATAAATACAATTTAATAAAGCATACGTTAAAACAACATAAATACAATTAAATAAAGCATAAGATAAAACAACATAAATACAATTTAATAAAGCATAGATTAAAACAGCATAAATACAATTTAATAAAGCATAGGATAAAACAACATAAATACAATTTAATAAAGCATAGGTTAAAACAACATAAATACAATTAAATAAAGCATAGGATAAAACAATATAAATACAATTTAATAAAGCATAGGTTAAAACAACATAAATACAATTTAATAAAGCATAGGATAAAACAATATAAATACAATTTAATAAAGCATAGGTTAAAACAACATAAATACAATTTAATAAAGCATAGGATAAAACAACATAAATTCAATTTAATAAAGCATAGGATAAAACAACATAAATACAATTTAAGAAAGCATAGGTTAAAACAACATAAATACAATTTAATAAAGCAAAGGATAAAATAACATAAATACAATTTAATAAAGCATAGGCTAAAACTACATAAATACAATTTAATAAAGCATATGATAAAACAAATTAAATACAATTTAATAAAGCAGAGGATAAAACAACATAAATTCAATTTAATAAAGCATAGGATGAAACAACATAAATACAATTTAATAAAGCATACATTAAAACAACATAAATACAATTAAATAAAGCATAAGATAAAACAACATAAATACAATTTAATAAAGCATAGGTTAAAACAGCATAAATACAATTTAATAAAGCATAGGATAAAACAACATAAATACAATTTAATAAAGCATAGGTTAAAACAACATAAATACAATTTAATAAAGCATAGGATAAAACAACATAAATTCAATTTAATAAAGCATAGGATAAAACAACATAAATACAATTTAAAAAGGAAAAGGATAAAACAACATAAATAAAATTTAAAAAGGAAAAGGATAAAACAACATAAATAAAATTTAATAAAGCATAGGATAAAACAACATAAATACAATTTAATAAAGCATAGGATAAAACAACATAAATAAAATTTAATAAAGCATAGGATAAAACAACATAAATACAATTTAATAAAGCATAGGATAAAACAACATAAATACAATTTAATAAAGCATAGGATAAAACAACATAAATACAATTTAATAAAGCATAAGATAAAACAACATAAATACAATTTAATAAAGCATATGTTAAAACAACATAAATACAATTTAATAAAGCATAGGATAAAACAACATATATACAATTTAATAAAGCATAGGATAAAACAACATAAATAAAATTTAATAAAGCATAGGATAAAACAACATATATACAATTTAATAAATCATAGGATAAAACAACATAAATACAATTTAATAAAGCATACGTTAAAACAACATAAATACAATTTAATAAAGCATAGGATGAAACAGCATAAATACAATTTAATAAAGCATACGTTAAAACAACATAAATACAATTAAATAAAGCATAAGATAAAACAACATAAATACAATTTAATAAAGCATAGGATAAAACAACATAAATACAATTTAATAAAGCATAGGTTAAAACAACATAAATACAATTTAATAAAGCATAGGATAAAACAACATAAATACAATTTAATAAAGCATAGGATAAAACAACATAAATACAATTTAATAAAGCATAGGACAAAACAACATATATACAATTTAATAAAGCATATGTTAAAACAACATAAATACAATTTAATAAAGCATAGGATAAAACAACATAAATACAATTTAATGAAACATAGGATAAACAACATAAATACAATTTAATAAAGCATAGGATAAAACAACATAAATAAAATTTAATAAAGCATAGGATAAAACAACATAAATACAATTTAATAAAGCATAGGATAAAACAACATAAATACAATTTAATAAAGCATAAGATAAAACAACATAAATACAATTTAGTAAAGCATAGGTTAAAACAACATAAATACAATTTAATAAAGCATAGGATAAAACAACATATATACAATTTAATAAAGCATAGGATAAAACAACATAAATAAAATTTAATAAAGCATAGGATAAAACAACATATATACAATTTAATAAAGCATAGGATAAAACAACATAAATACAATTTAATAAAGCATAGGATAAAACAACATAAATACAATTTAATAAAGCATACGTTAAAACAACATAAATACAATTAAATAAAGCATAGGATAAAACAATATAAATACAATTTAATAAAGCAAAGGTTAAAACAACATAAATACAATTTAAGAAAGCATAGGTTAAAACAACATAAATACAATTTAATAAAGCAAAGGATAAAATAACATAAATACAATTTAATAAAGCATAGGCTAAAATTACATAAATACAATTTAATAAAGCATAGGATAAAACAAATTAAATACAATTTAATAAAGCATAGGATAAAACAACATAAATTCAATTTAATAAAGCATAGGATGAAACAACATAAATACAATTTAATAAAGCATACGTTAAAACAACATAAATACAATTAAATAAAGCATAAGATAAAACAGCATAAATACAATTTAATAAAGCATAGATTAAAACAGCATAAATACAATTTAATAAAGCATAGGATAAAACAACATAAATACAATTTAATAAAGCATAGGTTAAAACAACATAAATACAATTTAATAAAGCATAGGATAAAACAACATAAATTCAATTTAATAAAGCATAGGATAAAACAACATAAATACAATTTAATAAATCATAGGATAAAACAACATAAATACAACTTAATAAAGCATACGTTAAAACAACATAAATACAATTTAATAAAGCATAGGATGAAACAGCATAAATACAATTTAATAAAGCATACGTTAAAACAACATAAATACAATTAAATAAAGCATAAGATAAAACAACATAAATACAATTTAATAAAGCATAGGATAAAACAACATAAATACAATTTAATAAAGCATAGGTTAAAACAACATAAATACAATTTAATAAAGCATAGGATAAAACAACATAAATACAATTTAATAAAGCATAGGATAAAACAACATAAATACAATTTAATAAAGCATAGGACAAAACAACATATATACAATTTAATAAAGCATATGTTAAAACAACATAAATACAATTTAATAAAGCATAGGATAAAACAACATAAATACAATTTAATGAAACATAGGATAAACAACATAAATACAATTTAATAAAGCATAGGATAAAACAACATAAATAAAATTTAATAAAGCATAGGATAAAACAACATAAATACAATTTAATAAAGCATAGGATAAAACAACATAAATACAATTTAATAAAGCATAAGATAAAACAACATAAATACAATTTAGTAAAGCATAGGTTAAAACAACATAAATACAATTTAATAAAGCATAGGATAAAACAACATATATACAATTTAATAAAGCATAGGATAAAACAACATAAATAAAATTTAATAAAGCATAGGATAAAACAACATATATACAATTTAATAAAGCATAGGATAAAACAACATAAATACAATTTAATAAAGCATAGGATAAAACAACATAAATACAATTTAATAAAGCATACGTTAAAACAACATAAATACAATTAAATAAAGCATAGGATAAAACAATATAAATACAATTTAATAAAGCAAAGGTTAAAACAACATAAATACAATTTAATAAAGCATAGGATAAAACAATATAAATACAATTTAATAAAGCATAGGTTAAAACAACATAAATACAATTTAATAAAGCATAGGATAAAACAACATAAATTCAATTTAATAAAGCATAGGATAAAACAACATAAATACAATTTAAGAAAGCATAGGTTAAAACAACATAAATACAATTTAATAAAGCAAAGGATAAAATAACATAAATACAATTTAATAAAGCATAGGCTAAAACTACATAAATACAATTTAATAAAGCATAGGATAAAACAAATTAAATACAATTTAATAAAGCATAGGATAAAACAACATAAATTCAATTTAATAAAGCATAGGATGAAACAACATAAATACAATTTAATAAAGCATACGTTAAAACAACATAAATACAATTAAATAAAGCATAAGATAAAACAACATAAATACAATTTAATAAAGCATAGATTAAAACAGCATAAATACAATTTAATAAAGCATAGGATAAAACAACATAAATACAATTTAATAAAGCATAGGTTAAAACAACATAAATACAATTTAATAAAGCATAGGATAAAACAACATAAATTCAATTTAATAAAGCATAGGATAAAACAACATAAATACAATTTAAAAAGGAAAAGGATAAAACAACATAAATAAAATTTAATAAAGCATAGGATAAAACAACATAAATAAAATTTAATAAAGCATAGGATAAAACAACATAAATACAATTTAATAAAGCATAGGATAAAACAACATAAATACAATTTAATAAAGCATAGGATAAAACAACATAAATACTTTTTAATAAAGCATAGGATAAAACCACATAAATACAATTTAATAAAGCACAGGATAAAACAACATAAATACAATTTAATAAAGCATAGGATAAAACAACATAAATACAATTTAATAAAACATAGGATAAAACAACATAAATACAATTTAATAAAGCATACGTTAAAACAACATAAATACAATTAAATAAAGCATAGGATAAAACAATATAAATACAATTTAATAAAGCATAGGTTAAAACAACATAAATACAATTTAAAAAGGAAAAGGATAAAACAACATAAATAAAATTTAATAAAGCATAGGATAAAACAACATAAATAAAATTTAATAAAGCATAGGATAAAACAACATAAATACAATTTAATAAAGCATAGGATAAAACAACATAAATAAAATTTAATAAAGCATAGGATAAAACAACATAAATACAATTTAATAAAGAATAGGATAAAACAACATAAATACAATTTAATAAAGCATAGGATAAAACAACATAAATACAATTTAATAAAGCATAAGATAAAACAACATAAATACAATTTAATAAAGCATAGGTTAAAACAACATAAATACAATTTAATAAAGCATAGGATAAAACAACATATATACAATTTAATAAAGCATAGGATAAAACAACATAAATAAAATTTAATAAAGCATAGGATAAAACAACATATATACAATTTAATAAAGCATAAGATAAAACAACATAAATACAATTTAATAAAGCATAGGTTAAAACAACATAAATACAATTTAATAAAGCATAGGATAAAACAACATAAATACTTTTTAATAAAGCATAGGATAAAACCACATAAATACAATTTAATAAAGCACAGGATAAAACAACATAAATACAATTTAATAAAGCATAGGATAAAACAACATAAATACAATTTAATAAAGCATACGTTAAAACAACATAAATACAATTAAATAAAGCATAGGATAAAACAATATAAATACAATTTAATAAAGCATAGGTTAAAACAACATAAATACAATTTAATAAAGCATAGGATAAAACAATATAAATACAATTTAATAAAGCATAGGTTAAAACAACATAAATACAATTTAATAAAGCATAGGATAAAACAACATAAATTCAATTTAAGAAAGCATAGGATAAAACAACATAAATACAATTTAAGAAAGCATAGGTTAAAACAACATAAATACAATTTAGTAAAGCATAGGATAAAATAACATAAATACAATTTAATAAAGCATAGGCTAAAACTACATAAATACAATTTAATAAAGCATAGGATAAAACAAATTAAATACAATTTAATAAAGCATAGGATAAAACAACATAAATTCAATTTAATAAAGCATAGGATGAAACAACATAAATAAAATTTAATAAAGCATACGTTAAAACAACATAAATACAATTAAATAAAGCATAAGATAAAACAACATAAATACAATTTAATAAAGCATAGGTTAAAACAACATAAATACAATTTAATAAAGCATAGGATAAAACAACATAAATAAAATTTAATAAAGCATAGGATAAAACAACATAAATACAATTTAATAAAGCATAGGATAAAACAACATAAGTTCAATTTAATAAAGCATAGGTTAAAACAGCATAAATAAAATTTAATAAAGCATAGGTTAAAACAACATAAATACAATTTAATAAAGCATAGGATAAAACAACATAAATACAATTTAATAAAGCATAGGATAAAACAACATAAATACTTTTTAATAAAGCATAGGATAAAACCACATAAATACAATTTAATAAAGCACAGGATAAAACAACATAAATACAATTTAATAAAGCATAGGATAAAACAACATAAATACAATTTAATAAAGCATACGTTAAAACAACATAAATACAATTAAATAAAGCATAGGATAAAACAATATAAATACAATTTAATAAAGCATAGGTTAAAACAACATAAATACAATTTAATAAAGCATAGGATAAAACAATATAAATACAATTTAATAAAGCATAGGTTAAAACAACTTAAATACAATTTAATAAAGCATAGGATAAAACAACATAAATTCAATTTAAGAAAGCATAGGATAAAACAACATAAATACAATTTAAGAAAGCATAGGTTAAAACAACATAAATACAATTTAATAAAGCATAGGATAAAATAACATAAATACAATTTAATAAAGCATAGGATAAAACAACATAAATACAATTTAATAAAGCATACGTTAAAACAACATAAATACAATTAAATAAAGCATAGGATAAAACAACATAAATTTAATTTAATTAAGCATAGGATAAAACAACATAAATACAATTTAATAAAGCATAGGATAAAACAACATAAATAAAATTTAATAAAGCATAGGATAAAACAACATAAATACAATTTAATAAAGCATAGGATAAAACAATATAAGTTCAATTTAATAAAGCATAGGTTAAAACAGCATAAATAAAATTTAATAAAGCATAGGTTAAAACAACATAAATACAATTTAATAAAGCATAGGATAAAACAACATAAATACAATTTACTAAAGCATAGGATAGAACAACATAAATACTTTTTAATAAAGCATAGGATAAAACCACATAAATACAATTTAATAAAGCACAGGATAAAACAACATAAATACAATTTAATAAAGCATAGGATAAAACAACATAAATACAATTTAATAAAGCATAGGATAAAACAACATAAATACAATTTAATAAAGCATACGTTAAAACAACATAAATACAATTAAATAAAGCATAGGATAAAACAATATAAATACAATTTAATAAAGCATAGGTTTAAACAACATAAATACAATTTAATAAAGCATAGGATAAAACAATATAAATACAATTTAATAAAGCATAGGTTAAAACAACATAAATACAATTTAATAAAGCATAGGATAAAACAACATAAATACAATTTAATAAAGCATAGGATAAAACAAATTAAATACAATTTAATAAAGCATAGGATAAAACAACATAAATTCAATTTAATAAAGCATAGGATGAAACAACATAAATACAATTTAATAAAGCATACGTTAAAACAACATAAATACAATTAAATAAAGCATAAGATAAAACAAAATAAATACAATTTAATAAAGCATAGGTTAAAACAACATAAATACAATTTAATAAATCATAGGATAAAACAACATAAATTCAATTTAATAAAGCATAGGATGAAACAACATAAATACAATTTAATAAAGCATACGTTAAAACAACATAAATACAATTAAATAAAGCATAAGATAAAACAAAATAAATACAATTTAATAAAGCATAGGTTAAAACAACATAAATACAATTTAATAAATCATAGGATAAAACAACATAAATACAATTTAATAAAGCATAGGTTAAAACAACATAAATACAATTTAATAAAGCATAGGATAAAACAACATAAATTCAATTTAATAAAGCATATGATAAAACAACATAAATACAATTTAAAAAGGAAAAGGATAAAACAACATAAATAAAATTTAATAAAGCATAGGATAAAACAACATAAATAAAATTTAATAAAGCATAGGATAAAACAACATAAATACAATTTAATAAAGCATAGGATAAAACAACATAAATGAAATTTAATAAAGCATAGGATAAAACAACATAAATACAATTTAATAAAGCATAGGATAAAACAACATAAATAAAATTTAATAAAGCATAGGTTAAAACAACATAAATACAATTTAATAAAGCATAGGACAAAACAACATAAATACAATTTAATAAAGCATAGGATAAAACAACATAAATACAATTTAATAAAGCATAGGATGAAACAACATAAATACAATTTAATAAAGCATACATTAAAACAACATAAATACAATTAAATAAAGCATAAGATAAAACAACATAAATACAATTTAATAAAGCATAGGTTAAAACAACATAAATACAATTTAATAAAGCATAGGATAAAACAACATAAATACAATTTAATAAAGCATAGGTTAAAACAACATAAATACAATTTAATAAAGCATAGGATAAAACAACATAAATTCAATTTAATAAAGCATATGATAAAACAACATAAATACAATTTAAAAAGGAAAAGGATAAAACAACATAAATACAATTTAATAAAGCATAGGATAAAACCACGTAAATACAATTTAATAAAGCACAGGATAAAACAACATAAATTCAATTTAATAAAGCATAGGATAAAACAACATAAATACAATTTAATAAAGCATAGGATAAAACAACATAAATAAAATTTAATAAAGCATAGGATAAAACAACATAAATACAATTTAATAAAGCATAGGATAAAACAACATAAATACAATTTAATAAAGCATAGGATAAAACAACATAAATACAATTTAATAAAGCATAGGACAAAACAACATAAATACAATTTAATAAAGCATATGTTAAAACAACAAAAATACAATTTAATAAAGCATAGGATAAAACAACATAAATACAATTTAATAAAGCATAGGACAAAACAACATAAATACAATTTAATAAAGCATAGGATAAAACAACATAAATACAATTTAATGAAACATAAGATAAACAACATAAATATAATTTAATAAAGCCTACAATAAAACAACATAAATACAATTTAATAAAGCATAGGAAAAAACAACATAAATACAATTTAATAAAGCCTACAATAAAACAACATAAATACAATTTAATAAAGCATAGGATAAAACAACCTAAATACTTTTTAATAAAGCATAGGATAAAACCACATAAATACAATTTAATAAAGCACAGGATAAAACAACATAAATAAAATTTAATAAAGCATAGGATAAAACAACATAAATACAATTTAATAAAGCATAGGATAAAACAACATAAATACAATTTAATAAAGCATACGTTAAAACAACATAAATACAATTAAATAAAGCATAAGATAAAACAATATAAATACAATTTAATAAAGCATAGGTTAAAACAACATAAATACAATTTAATAAAGCATAGGATAAAACAATATAAATACAATTTAATAAAGCATAGGTTAAAACAACATAAATACAATTTAACAAAACATTGGACAAAACAACATAAATACAATTTAATAAAGCATAGGATAAAACAACATAAATACAATTTAATGAAACATAAGATAAACAACATAAATATAATTTAATAAAGCCTACAATAAAACAACATAAATACAATTTAATAAAGCATAGGAAAAAACAACATAAATACTTTTTAATAAAGCATAGGATAAAACCACATAAATACAATTTAATAAAGCACAGGATAAAACAACATGAATACAATTTAATAAAGCATAGGATAAAACAACATAAATACAATTTAATAAAGCATAGGATAAAACAACATAAATACAAGTTAATAAAGCATACGTTAAAACAACATAAATACAATTAAATAAAGCATAAGATAAAACAATATAAATACAATTTAATAAAGCATAGGTTAAAACAACATAAATACAATTTAATAAAGCATAGGATAAAACAATATAAATACAATTTAATAAAGCATAGGTTAAAACAACATAAATACAATTTAATAAAGCATAGGATAAAACAACATAAATTCAATTTAATAAAGCATAGGATAAAACAACATAAATACAATTTAAGAAAGCATAGGTTAAAACAACATAAATACAATTTAATAAAGCAAAGGATAAAATAACATAAATACAATTTAATAAAGCATAGGCTAAAACTACATAAATACAATTTAATAAAGCATAGTATAAAACAAATTAAATACATTTTAATAAAGCAGAGGATAAAACAACATAAATTAAATTTAATAAAGCATAGGATGAAACAACATAAATACAATTTAATAAAGCATACGTTAAAACAACATAAATACAATTAAATAAAGCATAAGATAAAACAACATAAATACAATTTAATAAAGCATAGGTTAAAACAACATAAATACAATTTAATAAAGCATAGGACAAAACAACATAAATACAATTTAATAAAGCATAGGATAAAACAACATAAATAAAATTTAATAAAGCATAGGTTAAAACAACATAAATACAATTTAATAAAGCATAGGACAAAACAACATAAATACAATTTAATAAAGCATAGGATAAAACAACATAAATACAATTTAATAAAGCATAGGTTAAAACAACATAAATACAATTTAATAAAGCCTACAATAAAACAACATAAATACAATTTAATAAAGCATAGGAAAAAACAACATAAATACAATTTAATAAAGCCTACAATAAAACAACATAAATACAATTTAATAAAGCATAGGAAAAAACAAAATAAATACAATTTAATAAAGCATAGGATAAAACAACATAAATACAATTTAATAAAGCATACAATAAAACAACATAAATACAATTTAATAAAGCATAGGACAAAACAACATAAATACAATTTAATAACGCATAGGATAAAACAACATAAATACAATTTAATGAAACATAGGATAAACAACATAAATACAATTTAATAAAGCATAGGACAAAACAACATAAATACAATTTAATAAAGCATATGTTAAAACAACATAAATACAATTTAATAAAGCATAGGACAAAACAACATAAATACAATTTAATAAAGCATAGGATAAAAAAACATAAATACAATTTAACAAAACATTGGACAAAACAACATAAATACAATTTAATAAAGCATAGGATAAAACAACATAAATACAATTTAATGAAACATAGGATAAACAACATAAATACAATTTAATAAAGCCTACAATAAAACAACATAAATACAATTTAATAAAGCATAGGATAAAACAACATAAATACAATTTAATAAAGCATAGGACAAAACAACATTAATACAATTTAATAAAGCATAGGTTAAAACAACATAAATCCAATTTAATAAAGCATAGGATAAAACAACATAAATACAATTTAATAAAGCATAGGATAAAACAACATAAATACAATTTAATACAGCATAGGATAAAACAACATAAATACAATTTAATAAAGCATAGGATAAAACAACATAAATACAATTTAATAAAGCATAGGATAAAACCACGTAAATACAATTTAATAAAGCACAGGATAAAACAACATAAATACAATTTAATAAAGCATAGGATAAAACAACATAAATACAATTTAATAAAGCATAGGATAAAACAACATAAATACAATTTAATAAAGCATACGTTAAAACAACATAAATACAATTAAATAAAGCATAGGATAAAACAACATAAATTTAATTTAATTAAGCATAGGATAAAACAACATAAATACAATTTAATAAAGCATAGGATAAAACAACATAAATAAAATTTAATAAAGCATAGGATAAAACAACATAAATACAATTTAATAAAGCATAGGATAAAACAACATAAATACAATTTAATAAAGCATAGGATAAAACAACATAAATACAATTTAATAAAGCATAGGATAAAACAACATAAATACAATTTAATAAAGCATAGGTTAAAACAACATAAATCCAATTTAATAAAGCATAGGATAAAACAACATAAATCCAATTTAATAAAGCATACAATAAAACAACATAAATACAATTTAATAAAGCATAGGACAAAACAACATAAATACAATTTAATAAAGCATAGGATAAAACAACATAAATACAATTTAATGAAACATAGGATAAACAACATAAATACAATTTAATAAAGCATAGGACAAAACAACATAAATACAATTTAATAAAGCATATGTTAAAACAACAAAAATACAATTTAATAAAGCATAGGATAAAACAACATAAATACAATTTAATACAGCATAGGACAAAACAACATAAATACAATTTAATAAAGCATAGGATAAAACAACATAAATACAATTTAATGAAACATAAGATAAACAACATAAATATAATTTAATAAAGCCTACAATAAAACAACATAAATACAATTTAATAAAGCATAGGAAAAAACAACATAAATACAATTTAATAAAGCCTACAATAAAACAACATAAATACAATTTAATAAAGCATAGGATAAAACAACCTAAATACTTTTTAATAAAGCATAGGATAAAACCACATAAATACAATTTAATAAAGCACAGGATAAAACAACATAAATAAAATTTAATAAAGCATAGGATAAAACAACATAAATACAATTTAATAAAGCATAGGATAAAACAACATAAATACAATTTAATAAAGCATACGTTAAAACAACATAAATACAATTAAATAAAGCATAAGATAAAACAATATAAATACAATTTAATAAAGCATAGGTTAAAACAACATAAATACAATTTAATAAAGCATAGGATAAAACAATATAAATACAATTTAATAAAGCATAGGTTAAAACAACATAAATACAATTTAACAAAACATTGGACAAAACAACATAAATACAATTTAATAAAGCATAGGATAAAACAACATAAATACAATTTAATGAAACATAAGATAAACAACATAAATATAATTTAATAAAACCTACAATAAAACAACATAAATACAATTTAATAAAGCCTACAATAAAACAACATAAATACAATTTAATAAAGCATAGGATAAAACAACATAAATACAATTTAATAAAGCATAGGACAAAACAACATTAATACAATTTAATAAAGCATAGGTTAAAACAACATAAATCCAATTTAATAAAGCATAGGATAAAACAACATAAATACAATTTAATAAAGCATAGGATAAAACAACATAAATACAATTTAATACAGCATAGGATAAAACAACATAAATACAATTTAATAAAGCATAGGATAAAACAACATAAATACAATTTAATAAAGCATAGGATAAAACCACGTAAATACAATTTAATAAAGCACAGGATAAAACAACATAAATACAATTTAATAAAGCATAGGATAAAACAACATAAATACAATTTAATAAAGCATAGGATAAAACAACATAAATACAATTTAATAAAGCATACGTTAAAACAACATAAATACAATTAAATAAAGCATAGGATAAAACAACATAAATTTAATTTAATTAAGCATAGGATAAAACAACATAAATACAATTTAATAAAGCATAGGATAAAACAACATAAATAAAATTTAATAAAGCATAGGATAAAACAACATAAATACAATTTAATAAAGCATAGGATAAAACAACATAAATACAATTTAATAAAGCATAGGATAAAACAACATAAATACAATTTAATAAAGCATAGGATAAAACAACATAAATACAATTTAATAAAGCATAGGTTAAAACAACATAAATCCAATTTAATAAAGCATAGGATAAAACAACATAAATCCAATTTAATAAAGCATACAATAAAACAACATAAATACAATTTAATAAAGCATAGGACAAAACAACATAAATACAATTTAATAAAGCATAGGATAAAACAACATAAATACAATTTAATGAAACATAGGATAAACAACATAAATACAATTTAATAAAGCATAGGACAAAACAACATAAATACAATTTAATAAAGCATATGTTAAAACAACAAAAATACAATTTAATAAAGCATAGGATAAAACAACATAAATACAATTTAATAAAGCATAGGAAAAAACAACATAAATACAATTTAATAAAGCCTACAATAAAACAACATAAATACAATTTAATAAAGCATAGGATAAAACAACCTAAATACTTTTTAATAAAGCATAGGATAAAACCACATAAATACAATTTAATAAAGCACAGGATAAAACAACATAAATAAAATTTAATAAAGCATAGGATAAAACAACATAAATACAATTTAATAAAGCATAGGATAAAACAACATAAATACAATTTAATAAAGCATACGTTAAAACAACATAAATACAATTAAATAAAGCATAAGATAAAACAATATAAATACAATTTAATAAAGCATAGGTTAAAACAACATAAATACAATTTAATAAAGCATAGGATAAAACAATATAAATACAATTTAATAAAGCATAGGTTAAAACAACATAAATACAATTTAACAAAACATTGGACAAAACAACATAAATACAATTTAATAAAGCATAGGATAAAACAACATAAATACAATTTAATGAAACATAAGATAAACAACATAAATATAATTTAATAAAGCCTACAATAAAACAACATAAATACAATTTAATAAAGCATAGGAAAAAACAACATAAATACTTTTTAATAAAGCATAGGATAAAACCACATAAATACAATTTAATAAAGCATAGGATAAAACAACATAAATAAAATTTAATAAAGCATAGGTAAAAACAACATAAATACAATTTAATAAAGCATAGGATAAAACAACATAAATAAAATTTAATAAAGCATAGGTTAAAACAACATAAATACAATTTAATAAAGCATAGGACAAAACAACATAAATACAATTTAATAAAGCATAGGATAAAACAACATAAATAAAATTTAATAAAGCATAGGTAAAAACAACATAAATACAATTTAATAAAGCATAGGATAAAACAACATAAATAAAATTTAATAAAGCATAGGTTAAAACAACATAAATACAATTTAATAAAGCATAGGACAAAACAACATAAATACAATTTAATAAAGCATAGGATAAAACAACATAAATACAATTTAATGAAACATAGGATAAACAACATAAATACAATTTAATAAAGCATAGGACAAAACAACATAAATACAATTTAATAAAGCATATGTTAAAACAACATAAATACAATTTAATAAAGCATAGGATAAAACAACATAAATACAATTTAATGAAACATAGGATAAACAACATAAATACAATTTAATAAAGCATAGGACAAAACAACATAAATACAATTTAATAAAGCATATGTTAAAACAACATAAATACAATTTTATAAAGCATAGGATAAAACAACATAAATACAATTTAATAAAGCATAGGTTAAAACAACATAAATACAATTTAATAAAGCCTACAATAAAACAACATAAATACAATTTAATAAAGCATAGGAAAAAACAACATAAATACAATTTAATAAAGCCTACAATAAAACAACATAAATACAATTTAATAAAGCATAGGAAAAAACAAAATAAATACAATTTAATAAAGCATAGGATAAAACAACATAAATACAATTTAATAAAGCATAGGATAAAACAACATAAATACAATTTAATAAAGCATAGGTTAAAACAACATAAATCCAATTTAATAAAGCATAGGATAAAACAACATAAATACAATTTAATAAAGCATACAATAAAACAACATAAATACAATTTAATAAAGCATAGGACAAAACAACATAAATACAATTTAATAAAGCATAGGATAAAACAACATAAATACAATTTAATAAAGCATACGTTAAAACAACATAAATACAATTAAATAAAGCATAGGATAAAACAACATAAATTTAATTTAATTAAGCATAGGATAAAACAACATAAATACAATTTAATAAAGCATAGGATAAAACAACATAAATAAAATTTAATAAAGCATAGGATAAAACAACATAAATACAATTTAATAAAGCATAGGATAAAACAACATAAATACAATTTAATAAAGCATAGGATAAAACAACATAAATACAATTTAATAAAGCATAGGATAAAACAACATAAATACAATTTAATAAAGCATAGGTTAAAACAACATAAATCCAATTTAATAAAGCATAGGATAAAACAACATAAATCCAATTTAATAAAGCATACAATAAAACAACATAAATACAATTTAATAAAGCATAGGACAAAACAACATAAATAAAATTTAATAAAGCATAGGATAAAACAACATAAATACAATTTAATAAAGCATAGGATAAAACAACATAAATACAATTTAATAAAGCATACGTTAAAACAACATAAATACAATTAAATAAAGCATAAGATAAAACAATATAAATACAATTTAATAAAGCATAGGTTAAAACAACATAAATACAATTTAATAAAGCATAGGATAAAACAATATAAATACAATTTAATAAAGCATAGGTTAAAACAACATAAATACAATTTAACAAAACATTGGACAAAACAACATAAATACAATTTAATAAAGCATAGGATAAAACAACATAAATACAATTTAATGAAACATAAGATAAACAACATAAATATAATTTAATAAAGCCTACAATAAAACAACATAAATACAATTTAATAAAGCATAGGAAAAAACAACATAAATACTTTTTAATAAAGCATAGGATAAAACCACATAAATACAATTTAATAAAGCATATGATAAAACAATATAAATACAATTTAATAAAGCATAGGATAAACAACATAAATACAATTTAATAAAGCATAGGATAAAACAACATAAATACAATTTAATAAAGCATACGTTAAAACAACATAAATACAATTAAATAAAGCATAAGATAAAACAACATAAATACAATTTAAGAAAGCATAGGTTAAAACAACATAAATACAATTTAATAAAGCAAAGGATAAAATAACATAAATACAATTTAATAAAGCATAGGCTAAAACTACATAAATACAATTTAATAAAGCATAGGATAAAACAAATTAAATACATTTTAATAAAGCATAGGATAAAACAACATAAATTCAATTTAATAAATCATAGGATGAAACAACATAAATACAATTTAATGAAACATAGGATAAACAACATAAATACAATTTAATAAAGCATAGGACAAAACAACATAAATACAATTTAATAAAGCATATGTTAAAACAACAAAAATACAATTTAATAAAGCATAGGATAAAACAACATAAATACAATTTAATAAAGCATAGGATAAAACAACATAAATACAATTTAATGAAACATAAGATAAACAACATAAATATAATTTAATAAAGCCTACAATAAAACAACATAAATACAATTTAATAAAGCATAGGAAAAAACAACATAAATACAATTTAATAAAGCCTACAATAAAACAACATAAATACAATTTAATAAAGCATAGGATAAAACAACCTAAATACTTTTTAATAAAGCATAGGATAAAACCACATAAATACAATTTAATAAAGCACAGGATAAAACAACATAAATAAAATTTAATAAAGCATAGGATAAAACAACATAAATACAATTTAATAAAGCATAGGATAAAACAACATAAATACAATTTAATAAAGCATACGTTAAAACAACATAAATACAATTAAATAAAGCATAAGATAAAACAACATAAAAACAATTTAATAAAGCATAGGATAAAACAATATAAATACAATTTAATAAAGCATAGGTTAAAACAACATAAATACAATTTAACAAAACATTGGACAAAACAACATAAATACAATTTAATAAAGCATAGGATAAAACAACATAAATACAATTTAATGAAACATAAGATAAACAACATAAATATAATTTAATAAAGCCTACAATAAAACAACATAAATACAATTTAATAAAGCATAGGAAAAAACAACATAAATACTTTTTAATAAAGCATAGGATAAAACCACATAAATACAATTTAATAAAGCATAGGATAAAACAACATAAATAAAATTTAATAAAGCATAGGTAAAAACAACATAAATACAATTTAATAAAGCATAGGATAAAACAACATAAATACAATTTAATAAAGCATAGGTTAAAACAACATAAATACAATTTAATAAAGCATAGGATAAAACAACATAAATACAATTTAATGAAACATAGGATAAACAACATAAATACAATTTAATAAAGCATATGTTAAAACAACATAAATACAATTTTATAAAGCATAGGATAAAACAACATAAATACAATTTAATAAAGCATAGGTTAAAACAACATAAATACAATTTAATAAAGCCTACAATAAAACAACATAAATACAATTTAATAAAGCCTACAATAAAACAACATAAATACAATTTAATAAAGCATAGGAAAAAACAACATAAATACAATTTAATAAAGCCTACAATAAAACAACATAGATACAATTTAATAAAGCATAGGAAAAAACAAAATAAATACAATTTAATAAAGCATAGGATAAAACAACATAAATACAATTTAATAAAGCATAGGATAAAACAACATAAATACAATTTAATAAAGCATAGGTTAAAACAACATAAATCCAATTTAATAAAGCATAGGATAAAACAACATAAATACAATTTAATAAAGCATACAATAAAACAACATAAATACAATTTAATAAAGCATAGGACAAAACAACATAAATACAATTTAATAACGCATAGGATAAAACAACATAAATACAATTTAATGAAACATAGGATAAACAACATAAATACAATTTAATAAAGCATATGTTAAAACAACATAAATACAATTTAATAAAGCATAGGACAAAACAACATAAATACAATTTAATAAAGCATAGGATAAAACAACATAAATACAATTTAACAAAACATTGGACAAAACAACATAAATACAATTTAATAAAGCATAGGATAAAACAACATAAATACAATTTAATAAAGCATAGGATAAAACCACGTAAATACAATTTAATAAAGCACAGGATAAAACAACATAAATACAATTTAATAAAGCATAGGATAAAACAACATAAATACAATTTAATAAAGCATAGGATAAAACAACATAAATACAATTTAATAAAGCATACGTTAAAACAACATAAATACAATTAAATAAAGCATAGGATAAAACAACATAAATTTAATTTAATTAAGCATAGGATAAAACAACATAAATACAATTTAATAAAGCATAGGATAAAACAACATAAATAAAATTTAATAAAGCATAGGATAAAACAACATAAATACAATTTAATAAAGCATAGGATAAAACAACATAAATACAATTTAATAAAGCATAGGATAAAACAACATAAATACAATTTCATAAAGCATATTATAAAACAACATAAATACAATTTAATAAAGCATAGGTTAAAACAACATAAATCCAATTTAATAAAGCATAGGATAAAACAACATAAATCCAATTTAATAAAGCATACAATAAAACAACATAAATACAATTTAATAAAGCATAGGACAAAACAACATAAATAAAATTTAATAAAGCATAGGATAAAACAACATAAATACAATTTAATAAAGCATAGGATAAAACAACATAAATACAATTTAATAAAGCATACGTTAAAACAACATAAATACAATTAAATAAAGCATAAGATAAAACAATATAAATACAATTTAATAAAGCATAGGTTAAAACAACATAAATACAATTTAATAAAGCATAGGATAAAACAATATAAATACAATTTAATAAAGCATAGGTTAAAACAACATAAATACAATTTAACAAAACATTGGACAAAACAACATAAATACAATTTAATAAAGCATAGGATAAAACAACATAAATACAATTTAATGAAACATAAGATAAACAACATAAATATAATTTAATAAAGCCTACAATAAAACAACATAAATACAATTTAATAAAGCATAGGAAAAAACAACATAAATACTTTTTAATAAAGCATAGGATAAAACCACATAAATACAATTTAATAAAGCATATGATAAAACAATATAAATACAATTTAATAAAGCATAGGATAAACAACATAAATACAATTTAATAAAGCATAGGATAAAACAACATAAATACAATTTAATAAAGCATACGTTAAAACAACATAAATACAATTAAATAAAGCATAAGATAAAACAACATAAATACAATTTAAGAAAGCATAGGTTAAAACAACATAAATACAATTTAATAAAGCAAAGGATAAAATAACATAAATACAATTTAATAAAGCATAGGCTAAAACTACATAAATACAATTTAATAAAGCATAGGATAAAACAAATTAAATACATTTTAATAAAGCATAGGATAAAACAACATAAATTCAATTTAATAAATCATAGGATGAAACAACATAAATACAATTTAATGAAACATAGGATAAACAACATAAATACAATTTAATAAAGCATAGGACAAAACAACATAAATACAATTTAATAAAGCATATGTTAAAACAACAAAAATACAATTTAATAAAGCATAGGATAAAACAACATAAATACAATTTAATAAAGCATAGGATAAAACAACATAAATACAATTTAATGAAACATAAGATAAACAACATAAATATAATTTAATAAAGCCTACAATAAAACAACATAAATACAATTTAATAAAGCATAGGAAAAAACAACATAAATACAATTTAATAAAGCCTACAATAAAACAACATAAATACAATTTAATAAAGCATAGGATAAAACAACCTAAATACTTTTTAATAAAGCATAGGATAAAACCACATAAATACAATTTAATAAAGCACAGGATAAAACAACATAAATAAAATTTAATAAAGCATAGGATAAAACAACATAAATACAATTTAATAAAGCATAGGATAAAACAACATAAATACAATTTAATAAAGCATACGTTAAAACAACATAAATACAATTAAATAAAGCATAAGATAAAACAACATAAAAACAATTTAATAAAGCATAGGATAAAACAATATAAATACAATTTAATAAAGCATAGGTTAAAACAACATAAATACAATTTAACAAAACATTGGACAAAACAACATAAATACAATTTAATAAAGCATAGGATAAAACAACATAAATACAATTTAATGAAACATAAGATAAACAACATAAATATAATTTAATAAAGCCTACAATAAAACAACATAAATACAATTTAATAAAGCATAGGAAAAAACAACATAAATACTTTTTAATAAAGCATAGGATAAAACCACATAAATACAATTTAATAAAGCATAGGATAAAACAACATAAATAAAATTTAATAAAGCATAGGTAAAAACAACATAAATACAATTTAATAAAGCATAGGATAAAACAACATAAATACAATTTAATAAAGCATAGGTTAAAACAACATAAATACAATTTAATAAAGCATAGGATAAAACAACATAAATACAATTTAATGAAACATAGGATAAACAACATAAATACAATTTAATAAAGCATATGTTAAAACAACATAAATACAATTTTATAAAGCATAGGATAAAACAACATAAATACAATTTAATAAAGCATAGGTTAAAACAACATAAATACAATTTAATAAAGCCTACAATAAAACAACATAAATACAATTTAATAAAGCCTACAATAAAACAACATAAATACAATTTAATAAAGCATAGGAAAAAACAACATAAATACAATTTAATAAAGCCTACAATAAAACAACATAGATACAATTTAATAAAGCATAGGAAAAAACAAAATAAATACAATTTAATAAAGCATAGGATAAAACAACATAAATACAATTTAATAAAGCATAGGATAAAACAACATAAATACAATTTAATAAAGCATAGGTTAAAACAACATAAATCCAATTTAATAAAGCATAGGATAAAACAACATAAATACAATTTAATAAAGCATACAATAAAACAACATAAATACAATTTAATAAAGCATAGGACAAAACAACATAAATACAATTTAATAACGCATAGGATAAAACAACATAAATACAATTTAATGAAACATAGGATAAACAACATAAATACAATTTAATAAAGCATATGTTAAAACAACATAAATACAATTTAATAAAGCATAGGACAAAACAACATAAATACAATTTAACAAAACATTGGACAAAACAACATAAATACAATTTAATAAAGCATAGGATAAAACAACATAAATACAATTTAATAAAGCATAGGATAAAACCACGTAAATACAATTTAATAAAGCACAGGATAAAACAACATAAATACAATTTAATAAAGCATAGGATAAAACAACATAAATACAATTTAATAAAGCATAGGATAAAACAACATAAATACAATTTAATAAAGCATACGTTAAAACAACATAAATACAATTAAATAAAGCATAGGATAAAACAACATAAATTTAATTTAATTAAGCATAGGATAAAACAACATAAATACAATTTAATAAAGCATAGGATAAAACAACATAAATAAAATTTAATAAAGCATAGGATAAAACAACATAAATACAATTTAATAAAGCATAGGATAAAACAACATAAATACAATTTAATAAAGCATAGGATAAAACAACATAAATACAATTTCATAAAGCATATTATAAAACAACATAAATACAATTTAATAAAGCATAGGTTAAAACAACATAAATCCAATTTAATAAAGCATAGGATAAAACAACATAAATCCAATTTAATAAAGCATACAATAAAACAACATAAATACAATTTAATAAAGCATAGGACAAAACAACATAAATAAAATTTAATAAAGCATAGGATAAAACAACATAAATACAATTTAATAAAGCATAGGATAAAACAACATAAATACAATTTAATAAAGCATACGTTAAAACAACATAAATACAATTAAATAAAGCATAAGATAAAACAATATAAATACAATTTAATAAAGCATAGGTTAAAACAACATAAATACAATTTAATAAAGCATAGGATAAAACAATATAAATACAATTTAATAAAGCATAGGTTAAAACAACATAAATACAATTTAACAAAACATTGGACAAAACAACATAAATACAATTTAATAAAGCATAGGATAAAACAACATAAATACAATTTAATGAAACATAAGATAAACAACATAAATATAATTTAATAAAGCCTACAATAAAACAACATAAATACAATTTAATAAAGCATAGGAAAAAACAACATAAATACTTTTTAATAAAGCATAGGATAAAACAACATAAATACAATTTAATAAAGCATAAGATAAAACAACATAAATACAATTTAATAAAGCATAGGTTAAAACAACATAAATACAATTTAATAAAGCATAGGATAAAACAACATATATACAATTTAATAAAGCATAGGATAAAACAACATAAATAAAATTTAATAAAGCATAGGATAAAACAACATATATACAATTTAATAAAGCATAGGATAAAACAACATAAATACAATTTAATAAAGCATAGGATAAAACAACATAAATACTTTTTAATAAAGCATAGGATAAAACCACATAAATACAATTTAATAAAGCACAGGATACAACAACATAAATACAATTTAATAAAGCATAGGATAAAACAACATAAATACAATTTAATAAAGCATAGGATAAAACAACATAAATACAATTTAATAAAGCATACGTTAAAACAACATAAATACAATTAAATAAAGCATAAGATAAAACAACATGAATACAATTTAATAAAGCATAGGATAAAACAACATAAATACAATTTAATAAAGCATAGGTTAAAACAACATAAATACAATTTAATAAAGCATAGGATAAAACAACATAAATACAATTTAATAAAGCATAGGATAAAACAACATAAATACAATTTAATAAAGCATAGGATAAAACAACATAAATAAAATTTAATAAAGCATAGGTAAAAACAACATAAATACAATTTAATAAAGCATAGGATAAAACAACATAAATAAAATTTAATAAAGCATAGGTTAAAACAACATAAATACAATTTAATAAAGCATAGGACAAAACAACATAAATACAATTTAATAAAGCATAGGATAAAACAACATAAATACAATTTAATGAAACATAGGATAAACAACATAAATACAATTTAATAAAGCATAGGACAAAACAACATAAATACAATTTAATAAAGCATATGTTAAAACAACATAAATACAATTTAATAAAGCATAGGATAAAACAACATAAATACAATTTAATGAAACATAGGATAAACAACATAAATACAATTTAATAAAGCATAGGACAAAACAACATAAATACAATTTAATAAAGCATATGTTAAAACAACATAAATACAATTTAATAAAGCATAGGATAAAACAACATAAATACAATTTAATAAAGCATAGGTTAAAACAACATAAATACAATTTAATAAAGCCTACAATAAAACAACATAAATACAATTTAATAAAGCATAGGAAAAAACAACATAAATACAATTTAATAAAGCCTACAATAAAACAACATAAATACAATTTAATAAAGCATAGGAAAAAACAAAATAAATACAATTTAATAAAGCATAGGATAAAACAACATAAATACAATTTAATAAAGCATAGGATAAAACAACATAAATCCAATTTAATAAAGCATAGGATAAAACAACATAAATACAATTTAATAAAGCATACAATAAAACAACATAAATACAATTTAATAAAGCATAGGACAAACCAACATAAATACAATTTAATAATGCATAGGATAAAACAACATAAATACAATTTAATGAAACATAGGATAAACAACATAAATACAAATTAATAAAGCATAGGACAAAACAACATAAATACAATTTAATAAAGCATAGGTTAAAACAACATAAATACAATTTAATAAAGCATAGGATAAAACAACATAAATTCAATTTAATAAAGCATAGGATAAAACAACATAAATACAATTTAAAAAGGAAAAGGATAAAACAACATAAATAAAATTTAATAAAGCATAGGATAAAACAACATAAATAAAATTTAATAAAGCATAGGATAAAACAACATAAGTACAATTTAATAAAGCATAGGATAAAACAACATAAATAAAATTTAATAAAGCATAGGATAAAACAACAAAAACACAATTTAATAAAGCATAGGATAAAACAACATAAATAAAATTTAATAAAGCATAGGATAAAACAACATAAATACAATTTAATAAAGCATAGGATAAAACAACATAAATACAATTTAATAAAGCATAAGATAAAACAACATAAATACAATTTAATAAAGCATAGGTTAAAACAACATAAATACAATTTAATAAAGCATAGGATAAAACAACATATATACAATTTAATAAAGCATAGGATAAAACAACATAAATAAAATTTAATAAAGCATAGGATAAAACAACATATATACAATTTAATAAAGCATAGGATAAAACAACATAAATACAATTTAATAAAGCATAGGATAAAACAACATAAATACTTTTTAATAAAGCATAGGATAAAACCACATAAATACAATTTAATAAAGCACAGGATACAACAACATAAATACAATTTAATAAAGCATAGGATAAAACAACATAAATACAATTTAATAAAGCATAGGATAAAACAACATAAATACAATTTAATAAAGCATACGTTAAAACAACATAAATACAATTTAATAAAGCATAGGATGAATCAGCATAAATACAATTTAATAAAGCATACGTTAAAACAACATAAATACAATTAAATAAAGCATAAGATAAAACAACATAAATACAATTTAATAAAGCATAGGATAAAACAACATAAATACAATTTAATAAAGCATAGGTTAAAACAACATAAATACAATTTAATAAAGCATAGGATAAAACAACATAAATACAATTTAATAAAGCATAGGATAAAACAACATAAATACAATTTAATAAAGCATAGGATAAAACAACATAAATAAAATTTAATAAAGCATAGGTAAAAACAACATAAATACAATTTAATAAGGCATAGGATAAAACAACATAAATAAAATTTAATAAAGCATAGGTTAAAACAACATAAATACAATTTAATAAAGCATAGGACAAAACAACATAAATACAATTTAATAAAGCATAGGATAAAACAACATAAATACAATTTAATGAAACATAGGATAAACAACATAAATACAATTTAATAAAGCATAGGACAAAACAACATAAATACAATTTAATAAAGCATATGTTAAAACAACATAAATACAATTTAATAAAGCATAGGATAAAACAACATAAATACAATTTAATGAAACATAGGATAAACAACATAAATACAATTTAATAAAGCATAGGACAAAACAACATAAATACAATTTAATAAAGCATATGTTAAAACAACATAAATACAATTTAATAAAGCATAGGATAAAACAACATAAATACAATTTAATAAAGCATAGGTTAAAACAACATAAATACAATTTAATAAAGCCTACAATAAAACAACATAAATACAACTTAATAAAGCATAGGAAAAAACAACATAAATACAATTTAATAAAGCCTACAATAAAACAACATAAATACAATTTAATAAAGCATAGGAAAAAACAAAATAAATACAATTTAATAAAGCATAGGATAAAACAACATAAATACAATTTAATAAAGCATAGGATAAAACAACATAAATCCAATTTAATAAAGCATAGGATAAAACAAAATAAATACAATTTAATAAAGCATACAATAAAACAACATAAATACAATTTAATAAAGCATAGGACAATACAACATAAATACAATTTAATAACGCATAGGATAAAACAACATAAATACAATTTAATGAAACATAGGATAAACAACATAAATACAAATTAATAAAGCATAGGACAAAACAACATAAATACAATTTAATAAAGCATATGTTAAAACAACATAAATACAATTTAATAAAGCATAGGACAAAACAACATAAATACAATTTAATAAAGCACAGGATAAAACAACATAAATACAATTTAATAAAGCATAGGATAAAACAACATAAATACAATTTAATAAAGCATAAGATAAAACAACATAAATACAATTTAGTAAAGCATAGGTTAAAACAACATAAATACAATTTAGTAAAGCATAGGATAAAACAACATATATACAATTTAATAAAGCATAGGATAAAACAACATAAATAAAATTTAATAAAGCATAGGATAAAACACTATATATACAATTTAATAAAGCATAGGATAAAACAACATAAATACAATTTAATAAAGCATAGGATAAAACAACATAAATACTTTTTAATAAAGCATAAGATAAAACCACATAAATACAATTTAATAAAGCACAGGATAAAACAACATAAATACAATTTAATAAAGCATACGTTAAAACAACATAAATACAATTTAATAAAGCATAGGATGAAACAACATAAATACAATTTAATAAAGCATACGTTAAAACAACATAAATACAATTAAATAAAGCATAAGATAAAACAACATAAATACAATTTAATAAAGCATAGGTTAAAACAACATAAATACAATTTAATAAAGCATAGGATAAAACAACATAAATACAATTTAATAAAGCATAGGTTAAAACAACATAAATACAATTTAATAAAGCATAGGATAAAACAACATAAATACTTTTTAATAAAGCATAGGATAAAACCACATAAATACAATTAAATAAAGCACAGGATAAAACAACATAAATACAATTTAATAAAGCATAGGATAAAACAACATAAATACAATTTAATAAAGCATAGGATAAAACAACATAAATACAATTTAATAAAGCATACGTTAAAACAACATAAATACAATTAAATAAAGCATAGGATAAAACAATATAAATACAATTTAATAAAGCAAAGGTTAAAACAACATAAATACAATTTAATAAAGCATAGGATAAAACAATATAAATACAATTTAATAAAGCATAGGTTAAAACAACATAAATACAATTTAATAAAGCATAGGATAAAACAACATAAATTCAATTTAATAAAGCATAGGATAAAACAACATAAATACAATTTAAGAAAGCATAGGTTAAAACAACATAAATACAATTTAATAAAGCAAAGGATAAAATAACATAAATACAATTTAAAAAAGCAAAGGCTAAAACTACATAAATACAATTTAATAAAGCATAGGATAAAACAAATTAAATACAATTTAATAAAGCATAGGATAAAACAACATAAATTCAATTTAATAAAGCATAGGATGAAACAACATAAATACAATTTAATAAAGCATACATTAAAACAACATAAATACAATTAAATAAAGCATAAGATAAAACAACATAAATACAATTTAATAAAGCATAGGTTAAAACAGCATAAATACAATTTAATAAAGCATAGGATAAAACAACATAAATACAATTTAATAAAGCATAGGTTAAAACAACATAAATACAATTTAATAAAGCATAGGATAAAACAACATAAATTCAATTTAATAAAGCATAGGATAAAACAACATAAATACAATTTAAAAAGGAAAAGGATAAAACAACATAAATAAAATTTAAAAAGGAAAAGGATAAAACAACATAAATAAAATTTAATAAAGCATAGGATAAAACAACATAAATACAATTTAATAAAGCATAGGATAAAACAACATAAATAAAATTTAATAAAGCATAGGATAAAACAACATAAATACAATTTAATAAAGCATAGGATAAAACAACATAAATACAATTTAATAAAGCATAGGATAAAACAACATAAATACAATTTAATAAAGCATAAGATAAAACCACATAAATACAATTTAATAAAGCACAGGATAAAACAACATAAATACAATTTAATAAAGCATAGGATAAAACAACATAAATACAATTTAATAAAGCATAGGATAAAACAACATAAATACAATTTAATAAAGCATACGTTAAAACAACATAAATACAATTAAATAAAGCATAGGATAAAACAATATAAATACAATTTAATAAAGCAAAGGTTAAAACAACATAAATACAATTTAATAAAGCATAGGATAAAACAATATAAATACAATTTAAGAAAGCATAGGTTAAAACAACATAAATACAATTTAATAAAGCAAAGGATAAAATAACATAAATACAATTTAAAAAAGCATAGGATAAAACAACATAAATACAATTTAATAAAGCATAGGATAAAACAACATAAATACAATTTCATAAAGCATATTATAAAACAACATAAATACAATTTAATAAAGCATAGGTTAAAACAACATAAATCCAATTTAATAAAGCATAGGATAAAACAACATAAATCCAATTTAATAAAGCATACAATAAAACAACATAAATACAATTTAATAAAGCATAGGACAAAACAACATAAATAAAATTTAATAAAGCATAGGATAAAACAACATAAATACAATTTAATAAAGCATAGGATAAAACAACATAAATACAATTTAATAAAGCATACGTTAAAACAACATAAATACAATTAAATAAAGCATAAGATAAAACAATATAAATACAATTTAATAAAGCATAGGTTAAAACAACATAAATACAATTTAATAAAGCATAGGATAAAACAATATAAATACAATTTAATAAAGCATAGGTTAAAACAACATAAATACAATTTAACAAAACATTGGACAAAACAACATAAATACAATTTAATAAAGCATAGGATAAAACAACATAAATACAATTTAATGAAACATAAGATAAACAACATAAATATAATTTAATAAAGCCTACAATAAAACAACATAAATACAATTTAATAAAGCATAGGAAAAAACAACATAAATACTTTTTAATAAAGCATAGGATAAAACAACATAAATACAATTTAATAAAGCATAAGATAAAACAACATAAATACAATTTAATAAAGCATAGGTTAAAACAACATAAATACAATTTAATAAAGCATAGGATAAAACAACATATATACAATTTAATAAAGCATAGGATAAAACAACATAAATAAAATTTAATAAAGCATAGGATAAAACAACATATATACAATTTAATAAAGCATAGGATAAAACAACATAAATACAATTTAATAAAGCATAGGATAAAACAACATAAATACTTTTTAATAAAGCATAGGATAAAACCACATAAATACAATTTAATAAAGCACAGGATACAACAACATAAATACAATTTAATAAAGCATAGGATAAAACAACATAAATACAATTTAATAAAGCATAGGATAAAACAACATAAATACAATTTAATAAAGCATACGTTAAAACAACATAAATACAATTAAATAAAGCATAAGATAAAACAACATGAATACAATTTAATAAAGCATAGGATAAAACAACATAAATACAATTTAATAAAGCATAGGTTAAAACAACATAAATACAATTTAATAAAGCATAGGATAAAACAACATAAATACAATTTAATAAAGCATAGGATAAAACAACATAAATACAATTTAATAAAGCATAGGATAAAACAACATAAATAAAATTTAATAAAGCATAGGTAAAAACAACATAAATACAATTTAATAAAGCATAGGATAAAACAACATAAATAAAATTTAATAAAGCATAGGTTAAAACAACATAAATACAATTTAATAAAGCATAGGACAAAACAACATAAATACAATTTAATAAAGCATAGGATAAAACAACATAAATACAATTTAATGAAACATAGGATAAACAACATAAATACAATTTAATAAAGCATAGGACAAAACAACATAAATACAATTTAATAAAGCATATGTTAAAACAACATAAATACAATTTAATAAAGCATAGGATAAAACAACATAAATACAATTTAATGAAACATAGGATAAACAACATAAATACAATTTAATAAAGCATAGGACAAAACAACATAAATACAATTTAATAAAGCATATGTTAAAACAACATAAATACAATTTAATAAAGCATAGGATAAAACAACATAAATACAATTTAATAAAGCATAGGTTAAAACAACATAAATACAATTTAATAAAGCCTACAATAAAACAACATAAATACAATTTAATAAAGCATAGGAAAAAACAACATAAATACAATTTAATAAAGCCTACAATAAAACAACATAAATACAATTTAATAAAGCATAGGAAAAAACAAAATAAATACAATTTAATAAAGCATAGGATAAAACAACATAAATACAATTTAATAAAGCATAGGATAAAACAACATAAATCCAATTTAATAAAGCATAGGATAAAACAACATAAATACAATTTAATAAAGCATACAATAAAACAACATAAATACAATTTAATAAAGCATAGGACAAACCAACATAAATACAATTTAATAATGCATAGGATAAAACAACATAAATACAATTTAATGAAACATAGGATAAACAACATAAATACAAATTAATAAAGCATAGGACAAAACAACATAAATACAATTTAATAAAGCATAGGTTAAAACAACATAAATACAATTTAATAAAGCATAGGATAAAACAACATAAATTCAATTTAATAAAGCATAGGATAAAACAACATAAATACAATTTAAAAAGGAAAAGGATAAAACAACATAAATAAAATTTAATAAAGCATAGGATAAAACAACATAAATAAAATTTAATAAAGCATAGGATAAAACAACATAAATACAATTTAATAAAGCATAGGATAAAACAACATAAATAAAATTTAATAAAGCATAGGATAAAACAACAAAAACACAATTTAATAAAGCATAGGATAAAACAACATAAATAAAATTTAATAAAGCATAGGATAAAACAACATAAATACAATTTAATAAAGCATAGGATAAAACAACATAAATACAATTTAATAAAGCATAAGATAAAACAACATAAATACAATTTAATAAAGCATAGGTTAAAACAACATAAATACAATTTAATAAAGCATAGGATAAAACAACATATATACAATTTAATAAAGCATAGGATAAAACAACATAAATAAAATTTAATAAAGCATAGGATAAAACAACATATATACAATTTAATAAAGCATAGGATAAAACAACATAAATACAATTTAATAAAGCATAGGATAAAACAACATAAATACTTTTTAATAAAGCATAGGATAAAACCACATAAATACAATTTAATAAAGCACAGGATACAACAACATAAATACAATTTAATAAAGCATAGGATAAAACAACATAAATACAATTTAATAAAGCATAGGATAAAACAACATAAATACAATTTAATAAAGCATACGTTAAAACAACATAAATACAATTTAATAAAGCATAGGATGAATCAGCATAAATACAATTTAATAAAGCATACGTTAAAACAACATAAATACAATTAAATAAAGCATAAGATAAAACAACATAAATACAATTTAATAAAGCATAGGATAAAACAACATAAATACAATTTAATAAAGCATAGGTTAAAACAACATAAATACAATTTAATAAAGCATAGGATAAAACAACATAAATACAATTTAATAAAGCATAGGATAAAACAACATAAATACAATTTAATAAAGCATAGGATAAAACAACATAAATAAAATTTAATAAAGCATAGGTAAAAACAACATAAATACAATTTAATAAGGCATAGGATAAAACAACATAAATAAAATTTAATAAAGCATAGGTTAAAACAACATAAATACAATTTAATAAAGCATAGGACAAAACAACATAAATACAATTTAATAAAGCATAGGATAAAACAACATAAATACAATTTAATGAAACATAGGATAAACAACATAAATACAATTTAATAAAGCATAGGACAAAACAACATAAATACAATTTAATAAAGCATATGTTAAAACAACATAAATACAATTTAATAAAGCATAGGATAAAACAACATAAATACAATTTAATGAAACATAGGATAAACAACATAAATACAATTTAATAAAGCATAGGACAAAACAACATAAATACAATTTAATAAAGCATATGTTAAAACAACATAAATACAATTTAATAAAGCATAGGATAAAACAACATAAATACAATTTAATAAAGCATAGGTTAAAACAACATAAATACAATTTAATAAAGCCTACAATAAAACAACATAAATACAACTTAATAAAGCATAGGAAAAAACAACATAAATACAATTTAATAAAGCCTACAATAAAACAACATAAATACAATTTAATAAAGCATAGGAAAAAACAAAATAAATACAATTTAATAAAGCATAGGATAAAACAACATAAATACAATTTAATAAAGCATAGGATAAAACAACATAAATCCAATTTAATAAAGCATAGGATAAAACAAAATAAATACAATTTAATAAAGCATACAATAAAACAACATAAATACAATTTAATAAAGCATAGGACAATACAACATAAATACAATTTAATGAAACATAGGATAAACAACATAAATACAAATTAATAAAGCATAGGACAAAACAACATAAATACAATTTAATAAAGCATATGTTAAAACAACATAAATACAATTTAATAAAGCATAGGACAAAACAACATAAATACAATTTAATAAAGCATATGTTAAAACAACATAAATACAATTTAATAAAGCATAGGACAAAACAACATAAATACAATTTAATAAAGCACAGGATAAAACAACATAAATACAATTTAATAAAGCATAGGATAAAACAACATAAATACAATTTAATAAAGCATAAGATAAAACAACATAAATACAATTTAGTAAAGCATAGGTTAAAACAACATAAATACAATTTAGTAAAGCATAGGATAAAACAACATATATACAATTTAATAAAGCATAGGATAAAACAACATAAATAAAATTTAATAAAGCATAGGATAAAACACTATATATACAATTTAATAAAGCATAGGATAAAACAACATAAATACAATTTAATAAAGCATAGGATAAAACAACATAAATACTTTTTAATAAAGCATAAGATAAAACCACATAAATACAATTTAATAAAGCACAGGATAAAACAACATAAATACAATTTAATAAAGCATACGTTAAAACAACATAAATACAATTTAATAAAGCATAGGATGAAACAACATAAATACAATTTAATAAAGCATACGTTAAAACAACATAAATACAATTAAATAAAGCATAAGATAAAACAACATAAATACAATTTAATAAAGCATAGGTTAAAACAACATAAATACAATTTAATAAAGCATAGGATAAAACAACATAAATACAATTTAATAAAGCATAGGTTAAAACAACATAAATACAATTTAATAAAGCATAGGATAAAACAACATAAATACTTTTTAATAAAGCATAGGATAAAACCACATAAATACAATTAAATAAAGCACAGGATAAAACAACATAAATACAATTTAATAAAGCATAGGATAAAACAACATAAATACAATTTAATAAAGCATAGGATAAAACAACATAAATACAATTTAATAAAGCATACGTTAAAACAACATAAATACAATTAAATAAAGCATAGGATAAAACAATATAAATACAATTTAATAAAGCAAAGGTTAAAACAACATAAATACAATTTAATAAAGCATAGGATAAAACAATATAAATACAATTTAATAAAGCATAGGTTAAAACAACATAAATACAATTTAATAAAGCATAGGATAAAACAACATAAATTCAATTTAATAAAGCATAGGATAAAACAACATAAATACAATTTAAGAAAGCATAGGTTAAAACAACATAAATACAATTTAATAAAGCAAAGGATAAAATAACATAAATACAATTTAAAAAAGCAAAGGCTAAAACTACATAAATACAATTTAATAAAGCATAGGATAAAACAAATTAAATACAATTTAATAAAGCATAGGATAAAACAACATAAATTCAATTTAATAAAGCATAGGATGAAACAACATAAATACAATTTAATAAAGCATACATTAAAACAACATAAATACAATTAAATAAAGCATAAGATAAAACAACATAAATACAATTTAATAAAGCATAGGTTAAAACAGCATAAATACAATTTAATAAAGCATAGGATAAAACAACATAAATACAATTTAATAAAGCATAGGTTAAAACAACATAAATACAATTTAATAAAGCATAGGATAAAACAACATAAATTCAATTTAATAAAGCATAGGATAAAACAACATAAATACAATTTAAAAAGGAAAAGGATAAAACAACATAAATAAAATTTAAAAAGGAAAAGGATAAAACAACATAAATAAAATTTAATAAAGCATAGGATAAAACAACATAAATACAATTTAATAAAGCATAGGATAAAACAACATAAATACAATTTAATAAAGCATAAGATAAAACCACATAAATACAATTTAATAAAGCACAGGATAAAACAACATAAATACAATTTAATAAAGCATAGGATAAAACAACATAAATACAATTTAATAAAGCATAGGATAAAACAACATAAATACAATTTAATAAAGCATACGTTAAAACAACATAAATACAATTAAATAAAGCATAGGATAAAACAATATAAATACAATTTAATAAAGCAAAGGTTAAAACAACATAAATACAATTTAATAAAGCATAGGATAAAACAATATAAATACAATTTAAGAAAGCATAGGTTAAAACAACATAAATACAATTTAATAAAGCAAAGGATAAAATAACATAAATACAATTTAAAAAAGCATAGGCTAAAACTACATAAATACAATTTAATAAAGCATAGGATAAAACAAATTAAATACAATTTAATAAAGCATAGGATAAAACAACATAAATTCAATTTAATAAAGCATAGGATGAAACAACATAAATACAATTTAATAAAGCATACGTTAAAACAACATAAATACAATTAAATAAAGCATAAGATAAAACAACATAAATACAATTTAATAAAGCATAGATTAAAACAGCATAAATACAATTTAATAAAGCATAGGATAAAACAACATAAATACAATTTAATAAAGCATAGGTTAAAACAACATAAATACAATTAAATAAAGCATAGGATAAAACAATATAAATACAATTTAATAAAGCATAGGTTAAAACAACATAAATACAATTTAATAAAGCATAGGATAAAACAACATAAATTCAATTTAATAAAGCATAGGATAAAACAACATAAATACAATTTAATAAAGCATAGGCTAAAACAACATAAATACAATTTAATAAAGCATAGGATAAAACAACATAAATACAATTTAATAAAGCATAGGATAAAACAACATAAATACAATTTAATAAAGCATAGGATAAAACAACATAAATAAAATTTAATAAAGCATAGGTAAAAACAACATAAATACAATTTAATAAAGCATAGGATAAAACAACATAAATAAAATTTAATAAAGCATAGGTTAAAACAACATAAATACAATTTAATAAAGCATAGGACAAAACAACATAAATACAATTTAATAAAGCATAGGATAAAACAACATAAATACAATTTAATGAAACATAGGATAAACAACATAAATACAATTTAATAAAGCATAGGACAAAACAACATAAATACAATTTAATAAAGCATATGTTAAAACAACATAAATACAATTTAATAAAGCATAGGATAAAACAACATAAATACAATTTAATAAAGCATAGGTTAAAACAACATAAATACAATTTAATAAAGCCTACAATAAAACAACATAAATACAATTTAATAAAGCATAGGAAAAAACAACATAAATACAATTTAATAAAGCCTACAATAAAACAACATAAATACAATTTAATAAAGCATAGGAAAAAACAAAATAAATACAATTTAATAAAGCATAGGATAAAACAACATAAATACAATTTAATAAAGCATAGGATAAAACAACATAAATCCAATTTAATAAAGCATAGGATAAAACAACATAAATACAATTTAATAAAGCATACAATAAAACAACATAAATACAATTTAATAAAGCATAGGACAAAACAACATAAATACAATTTAATAACGCATAGGATAAAACAACATAAATACAATTTAATGAAACATAGGATAAACAACATAAATACAAATTAATAAAGCATAGGACAAAACAACATAAATACAATTTAATAAAGCATAGGTTAAAACAACATAAATACAATTTAATAAAGCATAGGATAAAACAACATAAATTCAATTTAATAAAGCATAGGATAAAACAACATAAATACAATTTAAAAAGGAAAAGGATAAAACAACATAAATAAAATTTAATAAAGCATAGGATAAAACAACATAAATAAAATTTAATAAAGCATAGGATAAAACAACATAAATACAATTTAATAAAGCATAGGATAAAACAACATAAATAAAATTTAATAAAGCATAGGATAAAACAACAAAAACACAATTTAATAAAGCATAGGATAAAACAACATAAATAAAATTTAATAAAGCATAGGATAAAACAACATAAATACAATTTAATAAAGCATAGGATAAAACAACATAAATACAATTTAATAAAGCATAAGATAAAACAACATAAATACAATTTAATAAAGCATAGGTTAAAACAACATAAATACAATTTAATAAAGCATAGGATAAAACAACATATATACAATTTAATAAAGCATAGGATAAAACAACATAAATAAAATTTAATAAAGCATAGGATAAAACAACATATATACAATTTAATAAAGCATAGGATAAAACAACATAAATACAATTTAATAAAGCATAGGATAAAACAACATAAATACTTTTTAATAAAGCATAGGATAAAACCACATAAATACAATTTAATAAAGCACAGGATACAACAACATAAATACAATTTAATAAAGCATAGGATAAAACAACATAAATACAATTTAATAAAGCATAGGATAAAACAACATAAATACAATTTAATAAAGCATACGTTAAAACAACATAAATACAATTTAATAAAGCATAGGATGAAACAGCATAAATACAATTTAATAAAGCATACGTTAAAACAACATAAATACAATTTAATAAAGCATAGGATAAAACAACATAAATACAATTTAATAAAGCATAGGTTAAAACAACATAAATACAATTTAATAAAGCCTACAATAAAACAACATAAATACAACTTAATAAAGCATAGGAAAAAACAACATAAATACAATTTAATAAAGCCTACAATAAAACAACATAAATACAATTTAATAAAGCATAGGAAAAAACAAAATAAATACAATTTAATAAAGCATAGGATAAAACAACATAAATACAATTTAATAAAGCATAGGATAAAACAACATAAATCCAATTTAATAAAGCATAGGATAAAACAACATAAATACAATTTAATAAAGCATACAATAAAACAACATAAATACAATTTAATAAAGCATAGGACAATACAACATAAATACAATTTAATAACGCATAGGATAAAACAACATAAATACAATTTAATGAAACATAGGATAAACAACATAAATACAAATTAATAAAGCATAGGACAAAACAACATAAATACAATTTAATAAAGCATATGTTAAAACAACATAAATACAATTTAATAAAGCATAGGACAAAACAACATAAATACAATTTAATAAAGCACAGGATAAAACAACATAAATACAATTTAATAAAGCATAGGATAAAACAACATAAATACAATTTAATAAAGCATAAGATAAAACAACATAAATACAATTTAGTAAAGCATAGGTTAAAACAACATAAATACAATTTAGTAAAGCATAGGATAAAACAACATATATACAATTTAATAAAGCATAGGTTAAAACAACATAAATAAAATTTAATAAAGCATAGGATAAAACACTATATATACAATTTAATAAAGCATAGGATAAAACAACATAAATACAATTTAATAAAGCATAGGATAAAACAACATAAATACTTTTTAATAAAGCATAAGATAAAACCACATAAATACAATTTAATAAAGCACAGGATAAAACAACATAAATACAATTTAATAAAGCATACGTTAAAACAACATAAATACAATTTAATAAAGCATAGGATGAAACAACATAAATACAATTTAATAAAGCATACGTTAAAACAACATAAATACAATTAAATAAAGCATAAGATAAAACAACATAAATACAATTTAATAAAGCATAGGTTAAAACAACATAAATACAATTTAATAAAGCATAGGATAAAACAACATAAATACAATTTAATAAAGCATAGGTTAAAACAACATAAATACAATTTAATAAAGCATAGGATAAAACAACATAAATACTTTTTAATAAAGCATAGGATAAAACCACATAAATACAATTAAATAAAGCACAGGATAAAACAACATAAATACAATTTAATAAAGCATAGGATAAAACAACATAAATACAATTTAATAAAGCATAGGATAAAACAACATAAATACAATTTAATAAAGCATACGTTAAAACAACATAAATACAATTAAATAAAGCATAGGATAAAACAATATAAATACAATTTAATAAAGCAAAGGTTAAAACAACATAAATACAATTTAATAAAGCATAGGATAAAACAATATAAATACAATTTAATAAAGCATAGGTTAAAACAACATAAATACAATTTAATAAAGCATAGGATAAAACAACATAAATTCAATTTAATAAAGCATAGGATAAAACAACATAAATACAATTTAAGAAAGCATAGGTTAAAACAACATAAATACAATTTAATAAAGCAAAGGATAAAATAACATAAATACAATTTAAAAAAGCATAGGCTAAAACTACATAAATACAATTTAATAAAGCATAGGATAAAACAAATTAAATACAATTTAATAAAGCATAGGATAAAACAACATAAATTCAATTTAATAAAGCATAGGATGAAACAACATAAATACAATTTAATAAAGCATACGTTAAAACAACATAAATACAATTAAATAAAGCATAAGATAAAACAACATAAATACAATTTAATAAAGCATAGATTAAAACAGCATAAATACAATTTAATAAAGCATAGGATAAAACAACATAAATACAATTTAATAAAGCATAGGTTAAAACAACATAAATACAATTAAATAAAGCATAGGATAAAACAATATAAATACAATTTAATAAAGCATAGGTTAAAACAACATAAATACAATTTAATAAAGCATAGGATAAAACAATATAAATACAATTTAATAAAGCATAGGTTAAAACAACATAAATACAATTTAATAAAGCATAGGATAAAACAACATAAATTCAATTTAATAAAGCATAGGATAAAACAACATATATACAATTTAAGAAAGCATAGGTTAAAACAACATAAATACAATTTAATAAAGCAAAGGATAAAATAACATAAATACAATTTAATAAAGCATAGGCTAAAACTACATAAATACAATTTAATAAAGCATATGATAAAACAAATTAAATACAATTTAATAAAGCAGAGGATAAAACAACATAAATTCAATTTAATAAAGCATAGGATGAAACAACATAAATACAATTTAATAAAGCATACATTAAAACAACATAAATACAATTAAATAAAGCATAAGATAAAACAACATAAATACAATTTAATAAAGCATAGGTTAAAACAGCATAAATACAATTTAATAAAGCATAGGATAAAACAACATAAATACAATTTAATAAAGCATAGGTTAAAACAACATAAATACAATTTAATAAAGCATAGGATAAAACAACATAAATTCAATTTAATAAAGCATAGGATAAAACAACATAAATACAATTTAAAAAGGAAAAGGATAAAACAACATAAATAAAATTTAAAAAGGAAAAGGATAAAACAACATAAATAAAATTTAATAAAGCATAGGATAAAACAACATAAATACAATTTAATAAAGCATAGGATAAAACAACATAAATAAAATTTAATAAAGCATAGGATAAAACAACATAAATACAATTTAATAAAGCATAGGATAAAACAACATAAATACAATTTAATAAAGCATAGGATAAAACAACATAAATACAATTTAATAAAGCATAAGATAAAACCACATAAATACAATTTAATAAAGCACAGGATAAAACAACATAAATACAATTTAATAAAGCATAGGATAAAACAACATAAATACAATTTAATAAAGCATAGGATAAAACAACATAAATACAATTTAATAAAGCATACGTTAAAACAACATAAATACAATTAAATAAAGCATAGGATAAAACAATATAAATACAATTTAATAAAGCAAAGGTTAAAACAACATAAATACAATTTAATAAAGCATAGGATAAAACAATATAAATACAATTTAATAAAGCATAGGTTAAAACAACATAAATACAATTTAATAAAGCATAGGATAAAACAACATAAATTCAATTTAATAAAGCATAGGATAAAACAACATAAATACAATTTAAGAAAGCATAGGTTAAAACAACATAAATACAATTTAATAAAGCAAAGGATAAAATAACATAAATACAATTTAAAAAAGCATAGGCTAAAACTACATAAATACAATTTAATAAAGCATAGGATAAAACAAATTAAATACAATTTAATAAAGCATAGGATAAAACAACATAAATTCAATTTAATAAAGCATAGGATGAAACAACATAAATACAATTTAATAAAGCATACGTTAAAACAACATAAATACAATTAAATAAAGCATAAGATAAAACAACATAAATACAATTTAATAAAGCATAGATTAAAACAGCATAAATACAATTTAATAAAGCATAGGATAAAACAACATAAATACAATTTAATAAAGCATAGGTTAAAACAACATAAATACAATTAAATAAAGCATAGGATAAAACAATATAAATACAATTTAATAAAGCATAGGTTAAAACAACATAAATACAATTTAATAAAGCATAGGATAAAACAATATAAATACAATTTAATAAAGCATAGGTTAAAACAACATAAATACAATTTAATAAAGCATAGGATAAAACAACATAAATTCAATTTAATAAAGCATAGGATAAAACAACATAAATACAATTTAAGAAAGCATAGGTTAAAACAACATAAATACAATTTAATAAAGCAAAGGATAAAATAACATAAATACAATTTAATAAAGCATAGGCTAAAACTACATAAATACAATTTAATAAAGCATATGATAAAACAAATTAAATACAATTTAATAAAGCAGAGGATAAAACAACATAAATTCAATTTAATAAAGCATAGGATGAAACAACATAAATACAATTTAATAAAGCATACATTAAAACAACATAAATACAATTAAATAAAGCATAAGATAAAACAACATAAATACAATTTAATAAAGCATAGGTTAAAACAGCATAAATACAATTTAATAAAGCATAGGATAAAACAACATAAATACAATTTAATAAAGCATAGGTTAAAACAACATAAATACAATTTAATAAAGCATAGGATAAAACAACATAAATTCAATTTAATAAAGCATAGGATAAAACAACATAAATACAATTTAAAAAGGAAAAGGATAAAACAACATAAATAAAATTTAAAAAGGAAAAGGATAAAACAACATAAATAAAATTTAATAAAGCATAGGATAAAACAACATAAATACAATTTAATAAAGCATAGGATAAAACAACATAAATACAATTTAATAAAGCATAAGATAAAACAACATAAATACAATTTAATAAAGCATAGGATGAAACAGCATAAATACAATTTAATAAAGCATACGTTAAAACAACATAAATACAATTTAATAAAGCATAGGATGAAACAGCATAAATACAATTTAATAAAGCATACGTTAAAACAACATAAATACAATTAAATAAAGCATAAGATAAAACAACATAAATACAATTTAATAAAGCATAGGATAAAACAACATAAATACAATTTAATAAAGCATAGGTTAAAACAACATAAATACAATTTAATAAAGCATAGGATAAAACAACATAAATACAATTTAATAAAGCATAGGATAAAACAACATAAATACAATTTAATAAAGCATAGGACAAAACAACATATATACAATTTAATAAAGCATATGTTAAAACAACATAAATACAATTTAATAAAGCATAGGATAAAACAACATAAATACAATTTAATGAAACATAGGATAAACAACATAAATACAATTTAATAAAGCATAGGATAAAACAACATAAATAAAATTTAATAAAGCATAGGATAAAACAACATAAATACAATTTAATAAAGCATAGGATAAAACAACATAAATTCAATTTAATAAAGCATAGGATAAAACAACATAAATAAAATTTAATAAAGCATAGGATAAAACAACATAAATTCAATTTAATAAAGCATAGGATAAAACAACATAAATACAATTTAATAAATCATAGGATAAAACAACATAAATACAATTTAATAAAGCATACGTTAAAACAACATAAATACAATTTAATAAAGCATAGGATGAAACAGCATAAATACAATTTAATAAAGCATACGTTAAAACAACATAAATACAATTAAATAAAGCATAAGATAAAACAACATAAATACAATTTAATAAAGCATAGGATAAAACAACATAAATACAATTTAATAAAGCATAGGTTAAAACAACATAAATACAATTTAATAAAGCATAGGATAAAACAACATAAATACAATTTAATAAAGCATAGGATAAAACAACATAAATACAATTTAATAAAGCATAGGACAAAACAACATATATACAATTTAATAAAGCATATGTTAAAACAACATAAATACAATTTAATAAAGCATAGGATAAAACAACATAAATACAATTTAATGAAACATAGGATAAACAACATAAATACAATTTAATAAAGCATAGGATAAAACAACATAAATAAAATTTAATAAAGCATAGGATAAAACAACATAAATACAATTTAATAAAGCATAGGATAAAACAACATAAATACAATTTAATAAAGCATAAGATAAAACCACATAAATACAATTTAATAAAGCACAGGATAAAACAACATAAATACAATTTAATAAAGCATAGGATAAAACAACATAAATACAATTTAATAAAGCATAGGATAAAACAACATAAATACAATTTAATAAAGCATACGTTAAAACAACATAAATACAATTAAATAAAGCATAGGATAAAACAATATAAATACAATTTAATAAAGCAAAGGTTAAAACAACATAAATACAATTTAATAAAGCATAGGATAAAACAATATAAATACAATTTAATAAAGCATAGGTTAAAACAACATAAATACAATTTAATAAAGCATAGGATAAAACAACATAAATTCAATTTAATAAAGCATAGGATAAAACAACATAAATACAATTTAAGAAAGCATAGGTTAAAACAACATAAATACAATTTAATAAAGCAAAGGATAAAATAACATAAATACAATTTAAAAAAGCATAGGCTAAAACTACATAAATACAATTTAATAAAGCATAGGATAAAACAAATTAAATACAATTTAATAAAGCATAGGATAAAACAACATAAATTCAATTTAATAAAGCATAGGATGAAACAACATAAATACAATTTAATAAAGCATACGTTAAAACAACATAAATACAATTAAATAAAGCATAAGATAAAACAACATAAATACAATTTAATAAAGCATAGATTAAAACAGCATAAATACAATTTAATAAAGCATAGGATAAAACAACATAAATACAATTTAATAAAGCATAGGTTAAAACAACATAAATACAATTAAATAAAGCATAGGATAAAACAATATAAATACAATTTAATAAAGCATAGGTTAAAACAACATAAATACAATTTAATAAAGCATAGGATAAAACAATATAAATACAATTTAATAAAGCATAGGTTAAAACAACATAAATACAATTTAATAAAGCATAGGATAAAACAACATAAATTCAATTTAATAAAGCATAGGATAAAACAACATAAATACAATTTAAGAAAGCATAGGTTAAAACAACATAAATACAATTTAATAAAGCAAAGGATAAAATAACATAAATACAATTTAATAAAGCATAGGCTAAAACTACATAAATACAATTTAATAAAGCATATGATAAAACAAATTAAATACAATTTAATAAAGCAGAGGATAAAACAACATAAATTCAATTTAATAAAGCATAGGATGAAACAACATAAATACAATTTAATAAAGCATACATTAAAACAACATAAATACAATTAAATAAAGCATAAGATAAAACAACATAAATACAATTTAATAAAGCATAGGTTAAAACAGCATAAATACAATTTAATAAAGCATAGGATAAAACAACATAAATACAATTTAATAAAGCATAGGTTAAAACAACATAAATACAATTTAATAAAGCATAGGATAAAACAACATAAATTCAATTTAATAAAGCATAGGATAAAACAACATAAATACAATTTAAAAAGGAAAAGGATAAAACAACATAAATAAAATTTAAAAAGGAAAAGGATAAAACAACATAAATAAAATTTAATAAAGCATAGGATAAAACAACATAAATACAATTTAATAAAGCATAGGATAAAACAACATAAATACAATTTAATAAAGCATAAGATAAAACAACATAAATACAATTTAATAAAGCATAGGATGAAACAGCATAAATACAATTTAATAAAGCATACGTTAAAACAACATAAATACAATTTAATAAAGCATAGGATGAAACAGCATAAATACAATTTAATAAAGCATACGTTAAAACAACATAAATACAATTAAATAAAGCATAAGATAAAACAACATAAATACAATTTAATAAAGCATAGGATAAAACAACATAAATACAATTTAATAAAGCATAGGTTAAAACAACATAAATACAATTTAATAAAGCATAGGATAAAACAACATAAATACAATTTAATAAAGCATAGGATAAAACAACATAAATACAATTTAATAAAGCATAGGACAAAACAACATATATACAATTTAATAAAGCATATGTTAAAACAACATAAATACAATTTAATAAAGCATAGGATAAAACAACATAAATACAATTTAATGAAACATAGGATAAACAACATAAATACAATTTAATAAAGCATAGGATAAAACAACATAAATAAAATTTAATAAAGCATAGGATAAAACAACATAAATACAATTTAATAAAGCATAGGATAAAACAACATAAATTCAATTTAATAAAGCATAGGATAAAACAACATAAATAAAATTTAATAAAGCATAGGATAAAACAACATAAATTCAATTTAATAAAGCATAGGATAAAACAACATAAATACAATTTAATAAATCATAGGATAAAACAACATAAATACAATTTAATAAAGCATACGTTAAAACAACATAAATACAATTTAATAAAGCATAGGATGAAACAGCATAAATACAATTTAATAAAGCATACGTTAAAACAACATAAATACAATTAAATAAAGCATAAGATAAAACAACATAAATACAATTTAATAAAGCATAGGATAAAACAACATAAATACAATTTAATAAAGCATAGGACAAAACAACATATATACAATTTAATAAAGCATATGTTAAAACAACATAAATACAATTTAATAAAGCATAGGATAAAACAACATAAATACAATTTAATGAAACATAGGATAAACAACATAAATACAATTTAATAAAGCATAGGATAAAACAACATAAATAAAATTTAATAAAGCATAGGATAAAACAACATATATACAATTTAATAAAGCATAGGATAAAACAACATAAATACAATTTAATAAAGCATAAGATAAAACAACATAAATACAATTTAGTAAAGCATAGGTTAAAACAACATAAATACAATTTAATAAAGCATAGGATAAAACAACATATATACAATTTAATAAAGCATAGGATAAAACAACATAAATAAAATTTAATAAAGCATAGGATAAAACAACATATATACAATTTAATAAAGCATAGGATAAAACAACATAAATACAATTTAATAAAGCATAGGATAAAACAACATAAATACAATTTAATAAAGCATACGTTAAAACAACATAAATACAATTAAATAAAGCATAGGATAAAACAATATAAATACAATTTAATAAAGCAAAGGTTAAAACAACATAAATACAATTTAATAAAGCATAGGATAAAACAATATAAATACAATTTAATAAAGCATAGGTTAAAACAACATAAATACAATTTAATAAAGCATAGGATAAAACAACATAAATTCAATTTAATAAAGCATAGGATAAAACAACATAAATACAATTTAAGAAAGCATAGGTTAAAACAACATAAATACAATTTAATAAAGCAAAGGATAAAATAACATAAATACAATTTAATAAAGCATAGGCTAAAACTACATAAATACAATTTAATAAAGCATAGGATAAAACAAATTAAATACAATTTAATAAAGCATAGGATAAAACAACATAAATTCAATTTAATAAAGCATAGGATGAAACAACATAAATACAATTTAATAAAGCATACGTTAAAACAACATAAATACAATTAAATAAAGCATAAGATAAAACAACATAAATACAATTTAATAAAGCATAGATTAAAACAGCATAAATACAATTTAATAAAGCATAGGATAAAACAACATAAATACAATTTAATAAAGCATAGGTTAAAACAACATAAATACAATTTAATAAAGCATAGGATAAAACAACATAAATTCAATTTAATAAAGCATAGGATAAAACAACATAAATACAATTTAAAAAGGAAAAGGATAAAACAACATAAATAAAATTTAATAAAGCATAGGATAAAACAACATAAATAAAATTTAATAAAGCATAGGATAAAACAACATAAATACAATTTAATAAAGCATAGGATAAAACAACATAAATACAATTTAATAAAGCATAGGATAAAACAACATAAATACTTTTTAATAAAGCATAGGATAAAACCACATAAATACAATTTAATAAAGCACAGGATAAAACAACATAAATACAATTTAATAAAGCATAGGATAAAACAACATAAATACAATTTAATAAAACATAGGATAAAACAACATAAATACAATTTAATAAAGCATACGTTAAAACAACATAAATACAATTAAATAAAGCATAGGATAAAACAATATAAATACAATTTAATAAAGCATAGGTTAAAACAACATAAATACAATTTAAAAAGGAAAAGGATAAAACAACATAAATAAAATTTAATAAAGCATAGGATAAAACAACATAAATAAAATTTAATAAAGCATAGGATAAAACAACATATATACAATTTAATAAAGCATAGGATAAAACAACATAAATAAAATTTAATAAAGCATAGGATAAAACAACATATATACAATTTAATAAAGCATAGGATAAAACAACATAAATACAATTTAATAAAGCATAGGATAAAACAACATAAATACAATTTAATAAAGCATACGTTAAAACAACATAAATACAATTAAATAAAGCATAGGATAAAACAATATAAATACAATTTAATAAAGCAAAGGTTAAAACAACATAAATACAATTTAATAAAGCATAGGATAAAACAATATAAATACAATTTAATAAAGCATAGGTTAAAACAACATAAATACAATTTAATAAAGCATAGGATAAAACAACATAAATTCAATTTAATAAAGCATAGGATAAAACAACATAAATACAATTTAAGAAAGCATAGGTTAAAACAACATAAATACAATTTAATAAAGCAAAGGATAAAATAACATAAATACAATTTAAAAAAGCATAGGCTAAAACTACATAAATACAATTTAATAAAGCATAGGATAAAACAAATTAAATACAATTTAATAAAGCATAGGATAAAACAACATAAATTCAATTTAATAAAGCATAGGATGAAACAACATAAATACAATTTAATAAAGCATACGTTAAAACAACATAAATACAATTAAATAAAGCATAAGATAAAACAACATAAATACAATTTAATAAAGCATAGATTAAAACAGCATAAATACAATTTAATAAAGCATAGGATAAAACAACATAAATACAATTTAATAAAGCATAGGTTAAAACAACATAAATACAATTAAATAAAGCATAGGATAAAACAATATAAATACAATTTAATAAAGCATAGGTTAAAACAACATAAATACAATTTAATAAAGCATAGGATAAAACAATATAAATACAATTTAATAAAGCATAGGTTAAAACAACATAAATACAATTTAATAAAGCATAGGATAAAACAACATAAATTCAATTTAATAAAGCATAGGATAAAACAACATAAATACAATTTAAGAAAGCATAGGTTAAAACAACATAAATACAATTTAATAAAGCAAAGGATAAAATAACATAAATACAATTTAATAAAGCATAGGCTAAAACTACATAAATACAATTTAATAAAGCATATGATAAAACAAATTAAATACAATTTAATAAAGCAGAGGATAAAACAACATAAATTCAATTTAATAAAGCATAGGATGAAACAACATAAATACAATTTAATAAAGCATACATTAAAACAACATAAATACAATTAAATAAAGCATAAGATAAAACAACATAAATACAATTTAATAAAGCATAGGTTAAAACAGCATAAATACAATTTAATAAAGCATAGGATAAAACAACATAAATACAATTTAATAAAGCATAGGTTAAAACAACATAAATACAATTTAATAAAGCATAGGATAAAACAACATAAATTCAATTTAATAAAGCATAGGATAAAACAACATAAATACAATTTAAAAAGGAAAAGGATAAAACAACATAAATAAAATTTAAAAAGGAAAAGGATAAAACAACATAAATAAAATTTAATAAAGCATAGGATAAAACAACATAAATACAATTTAATAAAGCATAGGATAAAACAACATAAATAAAATTTAATAAAGCATAGGATAAAACAACATAAATACAATTTAATAAAGCATAGGATAAAACAACATAAATACAATTTAATAAAGCATAGGATAAAACAACATAAATACAATTTAATAAAGCATAAGATAAAACAACATAAATACAATTTAATAAAGCATAGGATGAAACAGCATAAATACAATTTAATAAAGCATACGTTAAAACAACATAAATACAATTTAATAAAGCATAGGATGAAACAGCATAAATACAATTTAATAAAGCATACGTTAAAACAACATAAATACAATTAAATAAAGCATAAGATAAAACAACATAAATACAATTTAATAAAGCATAGGATAAAACAACATAAATACAATTTAATAAAGCATAGGTTAAAACAACATAAATACAATTTAATAAAGCATAGGATAAAACAACATAAATACAATTTAATAAAGCATAGGATAAAACAACATAAATACAATTTAATAAAGCATAGGACAAAACACCATATATACAATTTAATAAAGCATATGATAAAACAACATAAATACAATTTAATAAAGCATAGGATAAAACAACATAAATACAATTTAATAAAGCATAGGATAAAACAACATAAATACTTTTTAATAAAGCATAGGATAAAACCACATAAATACAATTTAATAAAGCACAGGATAAAACAACATAAATACAATTTAATAAAGCATAGGATAAAACAACATAAATACAATTTAATAAAACATAGGATAAAACAACATAAATACAATTTAATAAAGCATACGTTAAAACAACATAAATACAATTAAATAAAGCATAGGATAAAACAATATAAATACAATTTAATAAAGCATAGGTTAAAACAACATAAATACAATTTAAAAAGGAAAAGGATAAAACAACATAAATACAATTTAATAAAGCATAGGATAAAACAACATAAATACAATTTAAGAAAGCATAGGTTAAAACAACATAAATACAATTTAATAAAGCAAAGGATAAAATAACATAAATACAATTTAATAAAGCATAGGCTAAAACTACATAAATACAATTTAATAAAGCATAGGATAAAACAAATTAAATACAATTTAATAAAGCATAGGATAAAACAACATAAATTCAATTTAATAAAGCATAGGATGAAACAACATAAATACAATTTAATAAAGCATACGTTAAAACAACATAAATACAATTAAATAAAGCATAAGATAAAACAACATAAATACAATTTAATAAAGCATAGATTAAAACAGCATAAATACAATTTAATAAAGCATAGGATAAAACAACATAAATACAATTTAATAAAGCATAGGTTAAAACAACATAAATACAATTTAATAAAGCATAGGATAAAACAACATAAATTCAATTTAATAAAGCATAGGATAAAACAACATAAATACAATTTAAAAAGGAAAAGGATAAAACAACATAAATAAAATTTAATAAAGCATAGGATAAAACAACATAAATAAAATTTAATAAAGCATAGGATAAAACAACATAAATACAATTTAATAAAGCATAGGATAAAACAACATAAATACAATTTAATAAAGCATAGGATAAAACAACATAAATACTTTTTAATAAAGCATAGGATAAAACCACATAAATACAATTTAATAAAGCACAGGATAAAACAACATAAATACAATTTAATAAAGCATAGGATAAAACAACATAAATACAATTTAATAAAACATAGGATAAAACAACATAAATACAATTTAATAAAGCATACGTTAAAACAACATAAATACAATTAAATAAAGCATAGGATAAAACAATATAAATACAATTTAATAAAGCATAGGTTAAAACAACATAAATACAATTTAAAAAGGAAAAGGATAAAACAACATAAATAAAATTTAATAAAGCATAGGATAAAACAACATAAATAAAATTTAATAAAGCATAGGATAAAACAACATATATACAATTTAATAAAGCATAGGATAAAACAACATAAATAAAATTTAATAAAGCATAGGATAAAACAACATATATACAATTTAATAAAGCATAGGATAAAACAACATAAATACAATTTAATAAAGCATAGGATAAAACAACATAAATACAATTTAATAAAGCATACGTTAAAACAACATAAATACAATTAAATAAAGCATAGGATAAAACAATATAAATACAATTTAATAAAGCAAAGGTTAAAACAACATAAATACAATTTAATAAAGCATAGGATAAAACAATATAAATACAATTTAATAAAGCATAGGTTAAAACAACATAAATACAATTTAATAAAGCATAGGATAAAACAACATAAATTCAATTTAATAAAGCATAGGATAAAACAACATAAATACAATTTAAGAAAGCATAGGTTAAAACAACATAAATACAATTTAATAAAGCAAAGGATAAAATAACATAAATACAATTTAATAAAGCATAGGCTAAAACTACATAAATACAATTTAATAAAGCATAGGATAAAACAAATTAAATACAATTTAATAAAGCATAGGATAAAACAACATAAATTCAATTTAATAAAGCATAGGATGAAACAACATAAATACAATTTAATAAAGCATACGTTAAAACAACATAAATACAATTAAATAAAGCATAAGATAAAACAACATAAATACAATTTAATAAAGCATAGATTAAAACAGCATAAATACAATTTAATAAAGCATAGGATAAAACAACATAAATACAATTTAATAAAGCATAGGTTAAAACAACATAAATACAATTTAATAAAGCATAGGATAAAACAACATAAATTCAATTTAATAAAGCATAGGATAAAACAACATAAATACAATTTAAAAAGGAAAAGGATAAAACAACATAAATAAAATTTAATAAAGCATAGGATAAAACAACATAAATAAAATTTAATAAAGCATAGGATAAAACAACATAAATACAATTTAATAAAGCATAGGATAAAACAACATAAATACAATTTAATAAAGCATAGGATAAAACAACATAAATACTTTTTAATAAAGCATAGGATAAAACCACATAAATACAATTTAATAAAGCACAGGATAAAACAACATAAATACAATTTAATAAAGCATAGGATAAAACAACATAAATACAATTTAATAAAGCATAGGATAAAACAACATAAATACAATTTAATAAAGCATACGTTAAAACAACATAAATACAATTAAATAAAGCATAGGATAAAACAATATAAATACAATTTAATAAAGCAAAGGTTAAAACAACATAAATACAATTTAATAAAGCATAGGATAAAACAATATAAATACAATTTAATAAAGCATAGGTTAAAACAACATAAATACAATTTAATAAAGCATAGGATAAAACAACATAAATTCAATTTAATAAAGCATAGGATAAAACAACATAAATACAATTTAAGAAAGCATAGGTTAAAACAACATAAATACAATTTAATAAAGCAAAGGATAAAATAACATAAATACAATTTAAAAAAGCATAGGCTAAAACTACATAAATACAATTTAATAAAGCATAGGATAAAACAAATTAAATACAATTTAATAAAGCATAGGATAAAACAACATAAATTCAATTTAATAAAGCATAGGATGAAACAACATAAATACAATTTAATAAAGCATACGTTAAAACAACATAAATACAATTAAATAAAGCATAAGATAAAACAACATAAATACAATTTAATAAAGCATAGATTAAAACAGCATAAATACAATTTAATAAAGCATAGGATAAAACAACATAAATACAATTTAATAAAGCATAGGTTAAAACAACATAAATACAATTAAATAAAGCATAGGATAAAACAATATAAATACAATTTAATAAAGCATAGGTTAAAACAACATAAATACAATTTAATAAAGCATAGGATAAAACAATATAAATACAATTTAATAAAGCATAGGTTAAAACAACATAAATACAATTTAATAAAGCATAGGATAAAACAACATAAATTCAATTTAATAAAGCATAGGATAAAACAACATAAATACAATTTAAGAAAGCATAGGTTAAAACAACATAAATACAATTTAATAAAGCAAAGGATAAAATAACATAAATACAATTTAATAAAGCATAGGCTAAAACTACATAAATACAATTTAATAAAGCATATGATAAAACAAATTAAATACAATTTAATAAAGCAGAGGATAAAACAACATAAATTCAATTTAATAAAGCATAGGATGAAACAACATAAATACAATTTAATAAAGCATACATTAAAACAACATAAATACAATTAAATAAAGCATAAGATAAAACAACATAAATACAATTTAATAAAGCATAGGATAAAACAACATAAATACAATTTAATAAAGCATAGGATAAAACAACATAAATACAATTTAATAAAGCATAGGATAAAACAACATAAATACTTTTTAATAAAGCATAGGATAAAACCACATAAATACAATTTAATAAAGCACAGGATAAAACAACATAAATACAATTTAATAAAGCATAGGATAAAACAACATAAATACAATTTAATAAAACATAGGATAAAACAACATAAATACAATTTAATAAAGCATACGTTAAAACAACATAAATACAATTAAATAAAGCATAGGATAAAACAATATAAATACAATTTAATAAAGCATAGGTTAAAACAACATAAATACAATTTAAAAAGGAAAAGGATAAAACAACATAAATAAAATTTAATAAAGCATAGGATAAAACAACATAAATAAAATTTAATAAAGCATAGGATAAAACAACATATATACAATTTAATAAAGCATAGGATAAAACAACATAAATACAATTTAATAAAGCATAGGATAAAACAACATAAATACAATTTAATAAAGCATACGTTAAAACAACATAAATACAATTAAATAAAGCATAGGATAAAACAATATAAATACAATTTAATAAAGCAAAGGTTAAAACAACATAAATACAATTTAATAAAGCATAGGATAAAACAATATAAATACAATTTAATAAAGCATAGGTTAAAACAACATAAATACAATTTAATAAAGCATAGGATAAAACAACATAAATTCAATTTAATAAAGCATAGGATAAAACAACATAAATACAATTTAAGAAAGCATAGGTTAAAACAACATAAATACAATTTAATAAAGCAAAGGATAAAATAACATAAATACAATTTAAAAAAGCATAGGCTAAAACTACATAAATACAATTTAATAAAGCATAGGATAAAACAAATTAAATACAATTTAATAAAGCATAGGATAAAACAACATAAATTCAATTTAATAAAGCATAGGATGAAACAACATAAATACAATTTAATAAAGCATACGTTAAAACAACATAAATACAATTAAATAAAGCATAAGATAAAACAACATAAATACAATTTAATAAAGCATAGATTAAAACAGCATAAATACAATTTAATAAAGCATAGGATAAAACAACATAAATACAATTTAATAAAGCATAGGTTAAAACAACATAAATACAATTAAATAAAGCATAGGATAAAACAATATAAATACAATTTAATAAAGCATAGGTTAAAACAACATAAATACAATTTAATAAAGCATAGGATAAAACAATATAAATACAATTTAATAAAGCATAGGTTAAAACAACATAAATACAATTTAATAAAGCATAGGATAAAACAACATAAATTCAATTTAATAAAGCATAGGATAAAACAACATAAATACAATTTAAGAAAGCATAGGTTAAAACAACATAAATACAATTTAATAAAGCAAAGGATAAAATAACATAAATACAATTTAATAAAGCATAGGCTAAAACTACATAAATACAATTTAATAAAGCATATGATAAAACAAATTAAATACAATTTAATAAAGCAGAGGATAAAACAACATAAATTCAATTTAATAAAGCATAGGATGAAACAACATAAATACAATTTAATAAAGCATACATTAAAACAACATAAATACAATTAAATAAAGCATAAGATAAAACAACATAAATACAATTTAATAAAGCATAGGTTAAAACAGCATAAATACAATTTAATAAAGCATAGGATAAAACAACATAAATACAATTTAATAAAGCATAGGTTAAAACAACATAAATACAATTTAATAAAGCATAGGATAAAACAACATAAATTCAATTTAATAAAGCATAGGATAAAACAACATAAATACAATTTAAAAAGGAAAAGGATAAAACAACATAAATAAAATTTAAAAAGGAAAAGGATAAAACAACATAAATAAAATTTAATAAAGCATAGGATAAAACAACATAAATACAATTTAATAAAGCATAGGATAAAACAACATAAATAAAATTTAATAAAGCATAGGATAAAACAACATAAATACAATTTAATAAAGCATAGGATAAAACAACATAAATACAATTTAATAAAGCATAGGATAAAACAACATAAATACAATTTAATAAAGCATAAGATAAAACAACATAAATACAATTTAATAAAGCATAGGATGAAACAGCATAAATACAATTTAATAAAGCATACGTTAAAACAACATAAATACAATTTAATAAAGCATAGGATGAAACAGCATAAATACAATTTAATAAAGCATACGTTAAAACAACATAAATACAATTAAATAAAGCATAAGATAAAACAACATAAATACAATTTAATAAAGCATAGGATAAAACAACATAAATACAATTTAATAAAGCATAGGTTAAAACAACATAAATACAATTTAATAAAGCATAGGATAAAACAACATAAATACAATTTAATAAAGCATAGGATAAAACAACATAAATACAATTTAATAAAGCATAGGACAAAACACCATATATACAATTTAATAAAGCATATGATAAAACAACATAAATACAATTTAATAAAGCATAGGATAAAACAACATAAATACAATTTAATAAAGCATAGGATAAAACAACATAAATACTTTTTAATAAAGCATAGGATAAAACCACATAAATACAATTTAATAAAGCACAGGATAAAACAACATAAATACAATTTAATAAAGCATAGGATAAAACAACATAAATACAATTTAATAAAACATAGGATAAAACAACATAAATACAATTTAATAAAGCATACGTTAAAACAACATAAATACAATTAAATAAAGCATAGGATAAAACAATATAAATACAATTTAATAAAGCATAGGTTAAAACAACATAAATACAATTTAAAAAGGAAAAGGATAAAACAACATAAATACAATTTAATAAAGCATAGGATAAAACAACATAAATACAATTTAAGAAAGCATAGGTTAAAACAACATAAATACAATTTAATAAAGCAAAGGATAAAATAACATAAATACAATTTAATAAAGCATAGGCTAAAACTACATAAATACAATTTAATAAAGCATAGGATAAAACAAATTAAATACAATTTAATAAAGCATAGGATAAAACAACATAAATTCAATTTAATAAAGCATAGGATGAAACAACATAAATACAATTTAATAAAGCATACGTTAAAACAACATAAATACAATTAAATAAAGCATAAGATAAAACAACATAAATACAATTTAATAAAGCATAGATTAAAACAGCATAAATACAATTTAATAAAGCATAGGATAAAACAACATAAATACAATTTAATAAAGCATAGGTTAAAACAACATAAATACAATTTAATAAAGCATAGGATAAAACAACATAAATTCAATTTAATAAAGCATAGGATAAAACAACATAAATACAATTTAAAAAGGAAAAGGATAAAACAACATAAATAAAATTTAATAAAGCATAGGATAAAACAACATAAATAAAATTTAATAAAGCATAGGATAAAACAACATAAATACAATTTAATAAAGCATAGGATAAAACAACATAAATACAATTTAATAAAGCATAGGATAAAACAACATAAATACTTTTTAATAAAGCATAGGATAAAACCACATAAATACAATTTAATAAAGCACAGGATAAAACAACATAAATACAATTTAATAAAGCATAGGATAAAACAACATAAATACAATTTAATAAAACATAGGATAAAACAACATAAATACAATTTAATAAAGCATACGTTAAAACAACATAAATACAATTAAATAAAGCATAGGATAAAACAATATAAATACAATTTAATAAAGCATAGGTTAAAACAACATAAATACAATTTAAAAAGGAAAAGGATAAAACAACATAAATAAAATTTAATAAAGCATAGGATAAAACAACATAAATAAAATTTAATAAAGCATAGGATAAAACAACATATATACAATTTAATAAAGCATAGGATAAAACAACATAAATAAAATTTAATAAAGCATAGGATAAAACAACATATATACAATTTAATAAAGCATAGGATAAAACAACATAAATACAATTTAATAAAGCATAGGATAAAACAACATAAATACAATTTAATAAAGCATACGTTAAAACAACATAAATACAATTAAATAAAGCATAGGATAAAACAATATAAATACAATTTAATAAAGCAAAGGTTAAAACAACATAAATACGATTTAATAAAGCATAGGATAAAACAATATAAATACAATTTAATAAAGCATAGGTTAAAACAACATAAATACAATTTAATAAAGCATAGGATAAAACAACATAAATTCAATTTAATAAAGCATAGGATAAAACAACATAAATACAATTTAAGAAAGCATAGGTTAAAACAACATAAATACAATTTAATAAAGCAAAGGATAAAATAACATAAATACAATTTAATAAAGCATAGGCTAAAACTACATAAATACAATTTAATAAAGCATAGGATAAAACAAATTAAATACAATTTAATAAAGCATAGGATAAAACAACATAAATTCAATTTAATAAAGCATAGGATGAAACAACATAAATACAATTTAATAAAGCATACGTTAAAACAACATAAATACAATTAAATAAAGCATAAGATAAAACAACATAAATACAATTTAATAAAGCATAGATTAAAACAGCATAAATACAATTTAATAAAGCATAGGATAAAACAACATAAATACAATTTAATAAAGCATAGGTTAAAACAACATAAATACAATTTAATAAAGCATAGGATAAAACAACATAAATTCAATTTAATAAAGCATAGGATAAAACAACATAAATACAATTTAAAAAGGAAAAGGATAAAACAACATAAATAAAATTTAATAAAGCATAGGATAAAACAACATAAATAAAATTTAATAAAGCATAGGATAAAACAACATAAATACAATTTAATAAAGCATAGGATAAAACAACATAAATACAATTTAATAAAGCATAGGATAAAACAACATAAATACTTTTTAATAAAGCATAGGATAAAACCACATAAATACAATTTAATAAAGCACAGGATAAAACAACATAAATACAATTTAATAAAGCATAGGATAAAACAACATAAATACAATTTAATAAAGCATAGGATAAAACAACATAAATACAATTTAATAAAGCATACGTTAAAACAACATAAATACAATTAAATAAAGCATAGGATAAAACAATATAAATACAATTTAATAAAGCAAAGGTTAAAACAACATAAATACAATTTAATAAAGCATAGGATAAAACAATATAAATACAATTTAATAAAGCATAGGTTAAAACAACATAAATACAATTTAATAAAGCATAGGATAAAACAACATAAATTCAATTTAATAAAGCATAGGATAAAACAACATAAATACAATTTAAGAAAGCATAGGTTAAAACAACATAAATACAATTTAATAAAGCAAAGGATAAAATAACATAAATACAATTTAAAAAAGCATAGGCTAAAACTACATAAATACAATTTAATAAAGCATAGGATAAAACAAATTAAATACAATTTAATAAAGCATAGGATAAAACAACATAAATTCAATTTAATAAAGCATAGGATGAAACAACATAAATACAATTTAATAAAGCATACGTTAAAACAACATAAATACAATTAAATAAAGCATAAGATAAAACAACATAAATACAATTTAATAAAGCATAGATTAAAACAGCATAAATACAATTTAATAAAGCATAGGATAAAACAACATAAATACAATTTAATAAAGCATAGGTTAAAACAACATAAATACAATTAAATAAAGCATAGGATAAAACAATATAAATACAATTTAATAAAGCATAGGTTAAAACAACATAAATACAATTTAATAAAGCATAGGATAAAACAATATAAATACAATTTAATAAAGCATAGGTTAAAACAACATAAATACAATTTAATAAAGCATAGGATAAAACAACATAAATTCAATTTAATAAAGCATAGGATAAAACAACATAAATACAATTTAAGAAAGCATAGGTTAAAACAACATAAATACAATTTAATAAAGCAAAGGATAAAATAACATAAATACAATTTAATAAAGCATAGGCTAAAACTACATAAATACAATTTAATAAAGCATATGATAAAACAAATTAAATACAATTTAATAAAGCAGAGGATAAAACAACATAAATTCAATTTAATAAAGCATAGGATGAAACAACATAAATACAATTTAATAAAGCATACATTAAAACAACATAAATACAATTAAATAAAGCATAAGATAAAACAACATAAATACAATTTAATAAAGCATAGGTTAAAACAGCATAAATACAATTTAATAAAGCATAGGATAAAACAACATAAATACAATTTAATAAAGCATAGGTTAAAACAACATAAATACAATTTAATAAAGCATAGGATAAAACAACATAAATTCAATTTAATAAAGCATAGGATAAAACAACATAAATACAATTTAAAAAGGAAAAGGATAAAACAACATAAATAAAATTTAAAAAGGAAAAGGATAAAACAACATAAATAAAATTTAATAAAGCATAGGATAAAACAACATAAATACAATTTAATAAAGCATAGGATAAAACAACATAAATAAAATTTAATAAAGCATAGGATAAAACAACATAAATACAATTTAATAAAGCATAGGATAAAACAACATAAATACAATTTAATAAAGCATAGGATAAAACAACATAAATACAATTTAATAAAGCATAAGATAAAACAACATAAATACAATTTAATAAAGCATAGGATGAAACAGCATAAATACAATTTAATAAAGCATACGTTAAAACAACATAAATACAATTTAATAAAGCATAGGATGAAACAGCATAAATACAATTTAATAAAGCATACGTTAAAACAACATAAATACAATTAAATAAAGCATAAGATAAAACAACATAAATACAATTTAATAAAGCATAGGATAAAACAACATAAATACAATTTAATAAAGCATAGGTTAAAACAACATAAATACAATTTAATAAAGCATAGGATAAAACAACATAAATACAATTTAATAAAGCATAGGATAAAACAACATAAATACAATTTAATAAAGCATAGGACAAAACAACATATATACAATTTAATAAAGCATAGGATAAAACAACATAAATACAATTTAATAAAGCATAGGATAAAACAACATAAATACAATTTAATAAAGCATAGGATAAAACAACATAAATACTTTTTAATAAAGCATAGGATAAAACCACATAAATACAATTTAATAAAGCACAGGATAAAACAACATAAATACAATTTAATAAAGCATAGGATAAAACAACATAAATACAATTTAATAAAACATAGGATAAAACAACATAAATACAATTTAATAAAGCATACGTTAAAACAACATAAATACAATTAAATAAAGCATAGGATAAAACAATATAAATACAATTTAATAAAGCATAGGTTAAAACAACATAAATACAATTTAAAAAGGAAAAGGATAAAACAACATAAATAAAATTTAATAAAGCATAGGATAAAACAACATAAATAAAATTTAATAAAGCATAGGATAAAACAACATAAATACAATTTAATAAAGCATAGGATAAAACAACATAAATAAAATTTAATAAAGCATAGGATAAAACAACATAAATACAATTTAATAAAGAATAGGATAAAACAACATAAATACAATTTAATAAAGCATAGGATAAAACAACATAAATACAATTTAATAAAGCATAAGATAAAACAACATAAATACAATTTAATAAAGCATAGGTTAAAACAACATAAATACAATTTAATAAAGCATAGGATAAAACAACATATATACAATTTAATAAAGCATAGGATAAAACAACATAAATAAAATTTAATAAAGCATAGGATAAAACAACATATATACAATTTAATAAAGCATAAGATAAAACAACATAAATACAATTTAATAAAGCATAGGTTAAAACAACATAAATACAATTTAATAAAGCATAGGATAAAACAACATAAATACTTTTTAATAAAGCATAGGATAAAACCACATAAATACAATTTAATAAAGCACAGGATAAAACAACATAAATACAATTTAATAAAGCATAGGATAAAACAACATAAATACAATTTAATAAAGCATAGGATAAAACAACATAAATACAATTTACTAAAGCATACGTTAAAACAACATAAATACAATTTAATAAAGCATAGGATAAAACAACATAAATACTTTTTAATAAAGCAAAGGATAAAATAACATAAATACAATTTAATAAAGCATAGGCTAAAACTACATAAATACAATTTAATAAAGCATATGATAAAACAAATTAAATACAATTTAATAAAGCAGAGGATAAAACAACATCAATTCAATTTAATAAAGCATAGGATGAAACAACATAAATACAATTTAATAAAGCATACGTTAAAACAACATAAATACAATTAAATAAAGCATAAGATAAAACAACATAAATACAATTTAATAAAGCATAGGTTAAAACAGCATAAATACAATTTAAGAAAGCATAGGATAAAACAACATAAATACAATTTAATAAAGCATAGGTTAAAACAACATAAATACAATTTAATAAAGCATAGGATAAAACAACATAAATTCAATTTAATAAAGCATAGGATAAAACAACATAAATACAATTTAAAAAGGAAAAGGATAAAACAACATAAATAAAATTTAATAAAGCATAGGATAAAACAACATAAATACAATTTAATAAAGCATAGGATAAAACAACATAAATAAAATTTAATAAAGCATAGGATAAAACAACATAAATACAATTTAATAAAGCATAGGATAAAACAACATAAATACAATTTAATAAAGCATAGGATAAAACAACATAAATACAATTTAATAAAGCATAAGATAAAACAACATAAATACAATTTAATAAAGCATAGGTTAAAACAACATAAATACAATTTAATAAAGCATAGGATAAAACAACATAAATACAATTTAATAAAGCATAGGTTAAAACAACATAAATAAAATTTAATAAAGCATAGGATAAAACAACATAAATACAATTTAATAAAGCATAGGATAAAACAACATAAATACAATTTAATAAAGCATAGGATAAAACAACATAAATACAATTTAATAAAGCATAGGATAAAACAACATAAATACAATTTAATAAAGCATAGGTTAAAACAACATAAATACAATTTAATAAAGCATAGGATAAAACAACATAAATACAATTTAATAAAGCATAGGTTAAAACAACATAAATAAAATTTAATAAAGCATAGGATAAAACAACATAAATAAAATTTAATAAAGCATAGGATAAAACAACATAAATACAATTTAATAAAGCATAGGATAAAACAACATAAATGAAATTTAATAAAGCATAGGATAAAACAACATAAATACAATTTAATAAAGCATAGGATAAAACAACATAAATAAAATTTAATAAAGCATAGGATAAAACAACATAAATACAATTTAATAAAGCATAGGATAAAACAACATAAATAAAATTTAATAAAGCATAGGATAAAACAACATAAATACAATTTAATAAAGCATAGGATAAAACAACATAAATAAAATTTAATAAAGCATAGGATAAAACAACATAAATACAATTTAATAAAGCATAGGATAAAACAACATAAATAAAATTTAATAAAGCATAGGATAAAACAACATAAATACAATTTAATAAAGCATAGGATAAAACAACATAAATACAATTTAATAAAGCATAGGTTAAAACAACATAAATACAATTTAATAAAGCATAGGATAGAACAACATAAATACAATTTAATAAAGCATAGGATAAAACAACATAAATACAATTTAATAAAGCATAGGATAAAACAACATAAATAAAATTTAATAAAGCATAGGTTAAAACAACATAAATACAATTTAATAAAGCATAGGTTAAAACAACATAAATACAATTTAATAAAGCATAGGATAAAACAACATAAACACAATTTAATAAAGCATAGGTTAAAACAACATAAATACAAATTAATAAATCATACGATAAAACAACATAAATACAATTTAATAAAGCATAGGACAAAACAACATAAATACAATTTAATAAAGCATAGGATAAAACAACATAAATACAATTTAATAAAGCATAGGATAAAACAACATAAATAAAATTTAATAAAGCATAGGATAAAACAACATAAATACAATTTAATAAAGCATAGGATAAAACAACATAAATACAATTTAATAAAGCATAGGATAAAACAACATAAATACAATTTAATAAAGCATAGGATAAAACAACATAAATACAATTTAATAAAGCATAGGATAAAACAACATAAATAAAATTTAATAAAGCATAGGATAAAACAACATAAATACAATTTAATAAAGCATAGGATAAAACAACATAAATACAATTTAATAAAGCATAGGATAAAACAACATAAATACAATTTAATAAAGCATAAGATAAAACAACATAAATACAATTTAATAAAGCATAGGTTAAAACAACATAAATACAATTTAATAAAGCATAGGATAAAACAACATAAATACAATTTAATAAAGCATAGGTTAAAACAACATAAATAAAATTTAATAAAGCATAGGATAAAACAACATACATAAAATTTAATAAAGCATAGGATAAAACAACATAAATGAAATTTAATAAAGCATAGGATAAAACAACATAAATGAAATTTAATAAAGCATAGGATAAAACATCATAAATACAATTTAATAAAGCATAGGATAAAACAACATAAATAAAATTTAATAAAGCATAGGATAAAACCACATAAATACAATTTAATAAAGCACAGGATAAAACAACATAAATACAATTTAATAAAGCATAGGATAAAACAACATAAATACAATTTAATAAAACATAGGATAAAACAACATAAATACAATTTAATAAAGCATACGTTAAAACAACATAAATACAATTAAATAAAGCATAGGATAAAACAATATAAATACAATTTAATAAAGCATAGGTTAAAACAACATAAATACAATTTAAAAAGGAAAAGGATAAAACAACATAAATAAAATTTAATAAAGCATAGGATAAAACAACATAAATAAAATTTAATAAAGCATAGGATAAAACAACATAAATACAATTTAATAAAGCATAGGATAAAACAACATAAATAAAATTTAATAAAGCATAGGATAAAACAACATAAATACAATTTAATAAAGAATAGGATAAAACAACATAAATACAATTTAATAAAGCATAGGATAAAACAACATAAATACAATTTAATAAAGCATAAGATAAAACAACATAAATACAATTTAATAAAGCATAGGTTAAAACAACATAAATACAATTTAATAAAGCATAGGATAAAACAACATATATACAATTTAATAAAGCATAGGATAAAACAACATAAATAAAATTTAATAAAGCATAGGATAAAACAACATATATACAATTTAATAAATCATAAGATAAAACAACATAAATACAATTTAATAAAGCATAGGACAAAACAACATAAATACAATTTAATAAAGCATAGGATAAAACAACATAAATACAATTTAATGAAACATAGGATAAACAACATAAATACAATTTAATAAAGCATAGGACAAAACAACATAAATACAATTTAATAAAGCATAGGATAAAACAACATAAATACAATTTACTAAAGCATACGTTAAAAAAACATAAATACAATTTAATAAAGCATAGGATAAAACAACATAAATACTTTTTAATAAAGCAAAGGATAAAATAACATAAATACAATTTAATAAAGCATAGGCTAAAACTACATAAATACAATTTAATAAAGCATATGATAAAACAAATTAAATACAATTTAATAAAGCAGAGGATAAAACAACATCAATTCAATTTAATAAAGCATAGGATGAAACAACATAAATACAATTTAATAAAGCATACGTTAAAACAACATAAATACAATTAAATAAAGCATAAGATAAAACAACATAAATACAATTTAATAAAGCATAGGTTAAAACAGCATAAATACAATTTAAGAAAGCATAGGATAAAACAACATAAATACAATTTAATAAAGCATAGGTTAAAACAACATAAATACAATTTAATAAAGCATACAATAAAACAACATAAATTCAATTTAATAAAGCATAGGACAAAACAACATAAATACAATTTAATAAAGCATAGGATAAAACAACATAAATACAATTTAATGAAACATAGGATAAACAACATAAATACAATTTAATAAAGCATAGGACAAAACAACATAAATACAATTTAATAAAGCATAGGATAAAACAACATAAATACAATTTACTAAAGCATACGTTAAAAAAACATAAATACAATTTAATAAAGCATAGGATAAAACAACATAAATACTTTTTAATAAAGCAAAGGATAAAATAACATAAATACAATTTAATAAAGCATAGGCTAAAACTACATAAATACAATTTAATAAAGCATACAATAAAACAACATAAATACAATTTAATAAAGCATAGGACAAAACAACATAAATACAATTTAATAAAGCATAGGATAAAACAACATAAATACAATTTAATAAAGCATAGGATAAAACAACATAAATACAATTTAATAAAGCATAGGTTAAAACAACATAAATCCAATTTAATAAAGCATAGGATAAAACAACATAAATACAATTTAATAAAGCATACAATAAAACAACATAAATTCAATTTAATAAAGCATAGGACAAAACAACATAAATACAATTTAATAAAGCATAGGATAAAACAACATAAATACAATTTAATGAAACATAGGATAAACAACATAAATACAATTTAATAAAGCATAGGACAAAACAACATAAATACAATTTAATAAAGCATAGGATAAAACAACATAAATACAATTTACTAAAGCATACGTTAAAAAAACATAAATACAATTTAATAAAGCATAGGATAAAACAACATAAATACTTTTTAATAAAGCAAAGGATAAAATAACATAAATACAATTTAATAAAGCATAGGCTAAAACTACATAAATACAATTTAATAAAGCATATGATAAAACAAATTAAATACAATTTAATAAAGCAGAGGATAAAACAACATCAATTCAATTTAATAAAGCATAGGATGAAACAACATAAATACAATTTAATAAAGCATACGTTAAAACAACATAAATACAATTAAATAAAGCATAAGATAAAACAACATAAATACAATTTAATAAAGCATAGGTTAAAACAGCATAAATACAATTTAAGAAAGCATAGGATAAAACAACATAAATACAATTTAATAAAGCATAGGTTAAAACAACATAAATACAATTTAATAAAGCATAGGATAAAACAACATAAATTCAATTTAATAAAGCATAGGATAAAACAACATAAATACAATTTAAAAAGGAAAAGGATAAAACAACATAAATAAAATTTAATAAAGCATAGGATAAAACAACATAAATAAAATTTAATAAAGCATAGGATAAAACAACATAAATACAATTTAATAAAGCATAGGATAAAACAACATAAATAAAATTTAATAAAGCATAGGATAAAACAACATAAATACAATTTAATAAAGCATAGGATAAAACAACATAAATACAATTTAATAAAGCATAGGATAAAACAACATAAATACAATTTAATAAAGCATAAGATAAAACAACATAAATACAATTTAATAAAGCATAGGTTAAAACAACATAAATACAATTTAATAAAGCATAGGATAAAACAACATAAATACAATTTAATAAAGCATAGGTTAAAACAACATAAATAAAATTTAATAAAGCATAGGATAAAACAACATAAATACAATTTAATAAAGCATAGGATAAAACAACATAAATACAATTTAATAAAGCATAGGATAAAACAACATAAATACAATTTAATAAAGCATAAGATAAAACAACATAAATACAATTTAATAAAGCATAGGTTAAAACAACATAAATACAATTTAATAAAGCATAGGATAAAACAACATAAATACAATTTAATAAAGCATAGGTTAAAACAACATAAATAAAATTTAATAAAGCATAGGATAAAACAACATAAATAAAATTTAATAAAGCATAGGATAAAACAACATAAATACAATTTAATAAAGCATAGGATAAAACAACATAAATGAAATTTAATAAAGCATAGGATAAAACAACATAAATACAATTTAATAAAGCATAGGATAAAACAACATAAATAAAATTTAATAAAGCATAGGATAAAACAACATAAATACAATTTAATAAAGCATAGGATAAAACAACATAAATAAAATTTAATAAAGCATAGGATAAAACAACATAAATACAATTTAATAAAGCATAGGATAAAACAACATAAATAAAATTTAATAAAGCATAGGATAAAACAACATAAATACAATTTAATAAAGCATAGGATAAAACAACATAAATAAAATTTAATAAAGCATAGGATAAAACAACATAAATACAATTTAATAAAGCATAGGATAAAACAACATAAATACAATTTAATAAAGCATAGGTTAAAACAACATAAATACAATTTAATAAAGCATAGGATAGAACAACATAAATACAATTTAATAAAGCATAGGATAAAACAACATAAATAAAATTTAATAAAGCATAGGATAAAACAACATAAATACAATTTAATAAAGCATAGGATAAAACAACATAAATACAATTTAATAAAGCATAGGTTAAAACAACATAAATACAATTTAATAAAGCATAGGATAGAACAACATAAATACAATTTAATAAAGCATAGGATAAAACAACATAAATACAATTTAATAAAGCATAGGATAAAACAACATAAATAAAATTTAATAAAGCATAGGTTAAAACAACATAAATACAATTTAATAAAGCATAGGTTAAAACAACATAAATACAATTTAATAAAGCATAGGATAAAACAACATAAACACAATTTAATAAAGCATAGGTTAAAACAACATAAATACAAATTAATAAATCATACAATAAAACAACATAAATACAATTTAATAAAGCATAGGACAAAACAACATAAATAAATTTAATAAAGCATAGGATAAAACAACATAAATACAATTTAATAAAGCATAGGTTAAAACAACATAAATACAATTTAATAAAGCCTACAATAAAACAACATAAATTCAATTTAATAAAGCATAGGAAAAAACAATATAAATACAATTTAATAAAGCCTACAATAAAACAACATAAATACAATTTAATAAAGCATAGGAAAAAACAACATAAATAAAATTTAATAAAGCATAGGATAAAACAACATAAATAAAATTTAATAAAGCATAGGATAAAACAACATAAATACAATTTAATAAAGCATAGGTTAAAACAACATAAATACAATTTAATAAAGCATAGGTTAAAACAACATAAATACAAATTAATAAATCATACAATAAAACAACATAAATACAATTTAATAAAGCATAGGAAAAAACAACATAAATACAATTTAATAAAGCATAGGATAAAACAACATAAATACAATTTAATAAAGCATAGGATAAAACAACATAAATACAATTTAATAAAGCATAGGAAAAAACAACATAAATACAATTTAATAAAGCATAGGATAAAACAACATAAATACAATTTAATAAAGCATAGGACAAAACAACATTAATACAATTTAATAAAGCATAGGTTAAAACAACATAAATCCAATTTAATAAAGCATAGGATAAAACAACATAAATACAATTTAATAAAGCATAGGATAAAACAACATAAATACAATTTAATAAAGCATAGGATAAAACAACATAAATACAATTTAATAAAGCATAGGATAAAACAACATAAATACAATTTAATAAAGCATAGGATAAAACCACGTAAATACAATTTAATAAAGCACAGGATAAAACAACATAAATACAATTTAATAAAGCATAGGATAAAACAACATAAATACAATTTAATAAAGCATAGGATAAAACAACATAAATACAATTTAATAAAGCATACGTTAAAACAACATAAATACAATTAAATAAAGCATAGGATAAAACAAGATAAATTTAATTTAATTAAGCATAGGATAAAACAACATAAATACAATTTAATAAAGCATAGGATAAAACAACATAAATAAAATTTAATAAAGCATAGGATAAAACAACCTAAATACAATTTAATAAAGCATAGGATAAAACAACATAAATACAATTTAATAAATCATAGGTTAAAACAGCATAAACACAATTTAATAAAGCATAGGATAAAACAACATAAATTCAATTTAATAAAGCATAGGTTAAAACAGCATAAATAAAATTTAATAAAGCATAGGTTAAAACAACATAAATACAATTTAATAAAGCATAGGATAAAACAACATAAATACAATTTAATAAAGCATAGGATAAAACAACATAAATACCTTTTAATAAAGCATAGGATAAAACCACATAAATACAATTTAATAAAGCACAGGATAAAACAACATAAATACAATTTAATAAAGCATAGGATAAAACAACATAAATACAATTTAATAAAGCATAGGATAAAACAACATAAATACAATTTAATAAAGCATAGGATAAAACAACATAAATACAATTTAATAAAGCATACGTTAAAACAACATAAATACAATTAAATAAAGCATAGGATAAAACAATATAAATACAATTTAATAAAGCATAGGTTAAAACAACATAAATACAATTTAATAAAGCATAGGATAAAACAACATAAATACAATTTAATAAAGCATAGGATAAAACAACATAAATACCTTTTAATAAAGCATAGGATAAAACCACATAAATACAATTTAATAAAGCACAGGATAAAACAACATAAATACAATTTAATAAAGCATAGGATAAAACAACATAAATAAAATTTAATAAAGCATAGGTTAAAACAACATAAATACAATTTAATAAAGCATAGGACAAAACAACATAAATACAATTTAATAAAGCATAGGAAAAAACAACATAAATACAATTTAATAAAGCATAGGATAAAACAACATAAATACAATTTAATAAAGCATAGGATAAAACATCATAAATAAAATTTAATAAAGCACAGGTTAAAACAACATAAATACAATTTAATAAAGCATAGGTTAAAACAACATAAATACAATTTAATAAAGCATAGGATAAAACAACATAAATACAATTTAATAAAGCATACAATAAAACAACATAAATACAATTTAATAAAGCATAGGATAAAACAACATAAATACAATTTAATAAAGCATACAATAAAACAACATAAATACAATTTAATAAAGCATAGGAAAAAACAACATAAATACAATTTAATAAAGCATAGGATAAAACAACATAAATACAATTTAATAAAGCATAGGACAAAACAACATTAATACAATTTAATAAAGCATAGGTTAAAACAACATAAATCCAATTTAATAAAGCATAGGATAAAACAACATAAATACAATTTAATAAAGCATAGGATAAAACAACATAAATACAATTTAATAAAGCATAGGATAAAACAACATAAATACAATTTAATAAAGCATAGGATAAAACAACATAAATACAATTTAATAAAGCATAGGATAAAACCACGTAAATACAATTTAATAAAGCACAGGATAAAACAACATAAATTCAATTTAATAAAGCATGGGATAAAACAACATAAATACAATTTAATAAAGCATAGGATAAAACAACATAAATACAATTTAATAAAGCATAGTTTAAAACAACATAAATACAATTAAATAAAGCATAGGATAAAACAGGATAAATTTAATTTAATTAAGCATAGGATAAAACAACATAAATACAATTTAATAAAGCATAGGATAAAACAACATAAATAAAATTTAATAAAGCATAGGATAAAACAACATAAATAAAATTTAATAAAGCATAGGATAAAACAACATAAATACAATTTAATAAATCATAGGTTAAAACAGCATAAATACAATTTAATAAAGCATAGGATAAAACAACATAAATTCAATTTAATAAAGCATAGGTTAAAACAGCATGAATAAAATTTAATAAAGCATAGGTTAAAACAACATAAATACAATTTAATAAAGCATAGGATAAAACAACATAAATACAATTTAATAAAGCATAGGATAAAACAACATAAATACTTTTTAATAAAGCATAGGATAAAACCACATAAATACAATTTAATAAAGCACAGGATAAAACAACATAAATACAATTTAATAAAGCATAGGATAAAACAACATAAATACAATTTAATAAAGCATAGGTTAAAACAACATAAATACAATTTAATAAAGCATAGGATAAAACAATATAAATACAATTTAATAAAGCATAGGTTAAAACAACATAAATACAATTTAATAAAGCATAGGATAAAACAACATAAATTCAATTTAAGAAAGCATAGGATAAAACAACATAAATACAATTTAAGAAAGCATAGGACAAAACAACATAAATACAATTTAATAAAGCATAGGATAAAATAACATAAATACAATTTAATAAAGCATAGGCTAAAACTACATAAATACAATTTAATAAAGCATAGGATAAAACAAATTAAATACAATTTAATAAAGCATAGGATAAAACAACATAAATTCAATTTAATAAAGCATAGGATGAAACAACATAAATAAAATTTAATAAAGCATACGTTAAAACAACATAAATACAATTAAATAAAGCATAAGATAAAACAACATAAATACAATTTAATAAAGCATAGGTTAAAACAACATAAATACAATTTAATAAAGCATAGGTTAAAACAACATAAATACAATTTAATAAAGCATAGGATAAAACAACATAAATACAATTTAATAAAGCATAGGATAAAACCACGTAAATACAATTTAATAAAGCACACGATAAAACAACATAAATACAATTTAATAAAGCATAGGATAAAACAACATAAATACAATTTAATAAAGCATAGGATAAAACAACATAAATACAATTTAATAAAGCATACGTTAAAACAACATAAATACAATTAAATAAAGCATAGGATAAAACAACATAAATTTAATTTAATTAAGCATAGGATAAAACAACATAAATACAATTTAATAAAGCACAGGATAAAACAACATAAATACAATTTAATAAAGCATACGTTAAAACAACATAAATACAATTAAAAAAAGCATAGGATAAAACAATATAAATACAATTTAATAAACCATAGGTTTAAACAACATAAATGCAATTTAATAAAGCATAGGATAAAACAATATAAATACAATTTAATAAAGCATAGGTTAAAACAACATAAATACAATTTAATAAAGCATAGGATAAAATAACATAAATACAATTTAATAAAGCATAGGCTAAAACTACATAAATACAATTTAATAAAGCATAGGATAAAACAAATTAAATACAATTTAATAAAGCATAGGATAAAACAACATAAATTCAATTTAATAAAGCATAGGATGAAACAACATAAATACAATTTAATAAAGCATACGTTAAAACAACATAAATACAATTAAATAAAGCATAAGATAAAACAACATAAATACAATTTAATAAAGCATAGGTTAAAACAACATAAATACAATTTAATAAAGCATAGGATAAAACAACATAAATACAATTTAATGAAACATAGGACAAACAACATAAATACAATTTAATAAAGCATAGGACAAAACAACATAAATACAATTTAATAAAGCATATGTTAAAACAACATAAATACAATTTAATAAAGCATAGGAAAAAACAACATAAACACAATTTAATAAAGCATAGGTTAAAACAACATAAATACAAATTAATAAATCATACAATAAAACAACATAAATGCAATTTAATAAAGCATAGGACAAAACAACATAAATACAATTTAATAAAGCATAGGATAAAACAACATAAATACAATTTAATAAAGCATAGGAAAAAACAACATAAATACAATTTAATAAAGCCTACAATAAAACAACATAAATACAATTTAATAAAGCATAGGAAAAAACAATATAAATACAATTTAATAAAGCATAGGTTAAAACAACATAAATACAATTTAATAAAGCATAGGATAAAACAACATAAATTCAATTTAATAAAGCATAGGATAAAACAACATAAATACAATTTAAGAAAGCATAGGTTAAAACAACATAAATACAATTTAATAAAGCATAGGATAAAATAACATAAATACAATTTAATAAAGCATAGGCTAAAACTACATAAATACAATTTAATAAAGCATAGGATAAAACAAATTAAATACAATTTAATAAAGCATAGGATAAAACAACATAAATTCAATTTAATAAAGCATAGGATGAAACAACATAAATACAATTTAATAAAGCATACGTTAAAACAACATAAATACAATTAAATAAAGCATAAGATAAAACAACATAACTACAATTTAATAAAGCATAGGTTAAAACAACATAAATACAATTTAATAAAGCATAGGATAAAACAACATAAATACAATTTAATAAAGCATAGGATAAAACAGCATAAATACAATTTAATAAAGCATAGGATAAAAAAACATAAATACAATTTAATAAAGCATAGGATAAAACAACATAAATAAAATTTAATAAAGCATAGGTTAAAACAACATAAATACAATTTAATAAAGCATAGGATAAAACAACATAAATACAATTTAATAAAGCATACAATAAAACAACATAAATACAATTTAATAAAGCATAGGAAAAAACAACATAAATACAATTTAATAAAGCATAGGATAAAACAACATAAATACAATTTAATAAAGCATAGGACAAAACAACATTAATACAATTTAATAAAGCATAGGTTAAAACAACATAAATCCAATTTAATAAAGCATAGGATAAAACAACATAAATACAATTTAATAAAGCATAGGATAAAACAACATAAATACAATTTAATAAAGCATAGGATAAAACAACATAAATACAATTTAATAAAGCATAGGATAAAACCACGTAAATACAATTTAATAAAGCACAGGATAAAACAACATAAATTCAATTTAATAAAGCATGGGATAAAACAACATAAATACAATTTAATAAAGCATAGGATAAAACAACATAAATACAATTTAATAAAGCATAGTTTAAAACAACATAAATACAATTAAATAAAGCATAGGATAAAACAGGATAAATTTAATTTAATTAAGCATAGGATAAAACAACATAAATACAATTTAATAAGGCATAGGATAAAACAACATAAATAAAATTAAATAAAGCATAGGATAAAACAACATAAATAAAATTTAATAAAGCATAGGATAAAACAACATAAATACAATTTAATAAATCATAGGTTAAAACAGCATAAATACAATTTAATAAAGCATAGGATAAAACAACATAAATTCAATTTAATAAAGCATAGGTTAAAACAGCATGAATAAAATTTAATAAAGCATAGGTTAAAACAACATAAATACAATTTAATAAAGCATAGGATAAAACAACATAAATACAATTTAATAAAGCATAGGATAAAACAACATAAATACTTTTTAATAAAGCATAGGATAAAACCACATAAATACAATTTAATAAAGCACAGGATAAAACAACATAAATACAATTTAATAAAGCATAGGATAAAACAACATAAATACAATTTAATAAAGCATAGGTTAAAACAACATAAATACAATTTAATAAAGCATAGGATAAAACAATATAAATACAATTTAATAAAGCATAGGTTAAAACAACATAAATACAATTTAATAAAGCATAGGATAAAACAACATAAATTCAATTTAAGAAAGCATAGGATAAAACAACATAAATACAATTTAAGAAAGCATAGGTTAAAACAACATAAATACAATTTAATAAAGCATAGGATAAAATAACATAAATACAATTTAATAAAGCATAGGCTAAAACTACATAAATACAATTTAATAAAGCATAGGATAAAACAAATTAAATACAATTTAATAAAGCATAGGATAAAACAACATAAATTCAATTTAATAAAGCATAGGATGAAACAACATAAATAAAATTTAATAAAGCATACGTTAAAACAACATAAATACAATTAAATAAAGCATAAGATAAAACAACATAAATACAATTTAATAAAGCATAGGTTAAAACAACATAAATACAATTTAATAAAGCATAGGTTAAAACAACATAAATACAATTTAATAAAGCATAGGATAAAACAACATAAATACAATTTAATAAAGCATAGGATAAAACCACGTAAATACAATTTAATAAAGCACACGATAAAACAACATAAATACAATTTAATAAAGCATAGGATAAAACAACATAAATACAATTTAATAAAGCATAGGATAAAACAACATAAATACAATTTAATAAAGCATACGTTAAAACAACATAAATACAATTAAATAAAGCATAGGATAAAACAACATAAATTTAATTTAATTAAGCATAGGATAAAACAACATAAATACAATTTAATAAAGCACAGGATAAAACAACATAAATACAATTTAATAAAGCATACGTTAAAACAACATAAATACAATTAAATAAAGCATAAGATAAAACAATATAAATACAATTTAATAAAGCATAGGTTAAAACAACATAAATACAATTTAATAAAGCATAGGATAAAACAATATAAATACAATTTAATAAAGCATAGGTTAAAACAACATAAATACAATTTAACAAAACATTGGACAAAACAACATAAATACAATTTAATAAAGCATAGGATAAAACAACATAAATTCAATTTAATAAAGCATAGGATAAAACAACATAAATACAATTTAAGAAAGCATAGGTTAAAACAACATAAATTCAATTTAATAAAGCAAAGGATAAAATAACATAAATACAATTTAATAAAGCATAGGCTAAAACTACATAAATACAATTTAATAAAGCATATGATAAAACAAATTAAATACAATTTAATAAAGCAGAGGATAAAACAACATAAATTCAATTTAATAAAGCATAGGATGAAACAACATAAATACAATTTAATAAAGCATACGTTAAAACAACATAAATACAATTAAATAAAGCATAAGATAAAACAACATAAATACAATTTAATAAAGCATAGGTTAAAACAGCATAAATACAATTTAATAAAGCATAGGATAAAACAACATAAATACAATTTAATAAAGCATAGGTTAAAACAACATAAATACAATTTAATAAAGCATAGGATAAAACAACATAAATTCAATTTAATAAAGCATAGGATAAAACAACATAAATACAATTTAAAAAGGAAAAGGATAAAACAACATAAATAAAATTTAATAAAGCATAGGATAAAACAACAGAAATAAAATTTAATAAAGCATAGGATAAAACAACATAAATACAATTTAATAAAGCATAGGATAAAACAACATAAATAAAATTTAATAAAGCATAGGATAAAACAACATAAATAAAATTTAATAAAGCATAGGATAAAACAACATAAATACAATTTAATAAAGCATAGGATAAAACAACATAAATACAATTTAATAAAGCATAAGATAAAACAACATAAATACAATTTAATAAAGCATAGGTTAAAACAACATAAATACAATTTAATAAAGCATAGGATAAAACAACATATATACAATTTAATAAAGCATAGGATAAAACAACATAAATAAAATGTAATAAAGCATAGGATAAAACAACATATATACAATTTAATAAATCATAGGATAAAACAACATAAATACAATTTAATAAAGCATACGTTAAAACAACATAAATACAATTTAATAAAGCATAGGATGAAACAGCATAAATACAATTTAATAAAGCATACGTTAAAACAACATAAATACAATTAAATAAAGCATAAGATAAAACAACATAAATACAATTTAATAAATCATAGGATAAAACAACATAAATACAATTTAATAAAGCATAGGTTAATACAACATAAATACAATTTAATAAAGCATAGGATAAAACAACATAAATACAATTTAATAAAGCATAGGTTAAAACAACATAAATAAAATTTAATAAAGCATAGGATAAAACAACATTAATAAAATTTAATAAAGCATAGGATAAAACAACATAAATACAATTTAATAAAGCATAGGATAAAACAACATAAATGAAATTTAATAAAGCATAGGATAAAACAACATAAATACAATTTAATAAAGCATAGGATAAAACAACATAAATAAAATTTAATAAAGCATAGGATAAAACAACATAAATACAATTTAATAAAGCATAGGATAAAACAACATAAATAAAATTTAATACAGCATAGGATAAAACAACATAAATACAATTTAATAAAGCATAGGATAAAACAACATAAATAAAATTTAATAAAGCATAGGATAAAACAACATAAATACAATTTAAAAAAGCATAGGATAAAACAACATAAATAAAATTTAATAAAGCATAGGATAAAACAACATAAATACAATTTAATAAAGCATAGGATAAAACAACATAAATACAATTTAATAAAGCATAGGTTAAAACAACATAAATACAATTTAATAAAGCATAGGATAAAACAACATAAATACAATTTAATAAAGCATAGGATAAAACAACATAAATACAATTTAATAAAGCATAGGATAAAACAACATAAATAAAATTTAATAAAGCATAGGTTAAAACAACATAAATACAATTTAATAAAGCATAGGTTAAAACAACATAAATACAATTTAATAAAGCATAGGATAAAACAACATAAACACAATTTAATAAAGCATAGGTTAAAACAACATAAATACAAATTAATAAATCATACAATAAAACAACATAAATACAATTTAATAAAGCATAGGACAAAACAACATAAATACAATTTAATAAAGCATAGGATAAAACAACATAAATACAATTTAATAAAGCATAGGTTAAAACAACATAAATACAATTTAATAAAGCCTACAATAAAACAACATAAATTCAATTTAATAAAGCATAGTAAAAAACAATATAAATACAATTTAATAAAGCTTACAATAAAACAACATAAATACAATTTAATAAAGCATAGGAAAAAACAACATAAATACAATTTAATAAAGCATAGGATAAAACAACATAAATACAATTTAATAAAGCATAGGATAAAACAACATAAATACAATTTAATAAAGCATAGGAAAAAACAACATAAATACAATTTAATAAAGCATAGGATAAAACAACATAAATACAATTTAATAAAGCATAGGACAAAACAACATTAATACAATTTAATAAAGCATAGGTTAAAACAACATAAATCCAATTTAATAAAGCATAGGATAAAACAACATAAATACAATTTAATAAAGCATAGGATAAAACAACATAAATACAATTTAATAAAGCATAGGATAAAACAACATAAATACAATTTAATAAAGCATAGGATAAAACAACATAAATACAATTTAATAAAGCATAGGATAAAACCACGTAAATACAATTTAATAAAGCACAGGATAAAACAACATAAATACAATTTAATAAAGCATAGGATAAAACAACATAAATACAATTTAATAAAGCATAGGATAAAACAACATAAATACAATTTAATAAAGCATACGTTAAAACAACATAAATACAATTAAATAAAGCATAGGATAAAACAAGATAAATTTAATTTAATTAAGCATAGGATAAAACAACATAAATACAATTTAATAAAGCATAGGATAAAACAACATAAATAAAATTTAATAAAGCATAGGATAAAACAACCTAAATACAATTTAATAAAGCATAGGATAAAACAACATAAATACAATTTAATAAATCATAGGTTAAAACAACATAAAAACAATTTAATAAAGCATAGGTTAAAACAACATAAATACAATTTAATAAAGCATAGGATAAAACAACATAAATACTTTTTAATAAAGCATAGGATAAAACCACATAAATACAATTTAATAAAGCATAGGATAAAACAACATAAATACAATTTAAGAAAGCATAGGTTAAAACAACATAAATACAATTTAATAAAGCAAAGGATAAAATAACATAAATACAATTTAATAAAGCATAGGCTAAAACTACATAAATACAATTTAATAAAGCATAGGATAAAACAAATTAAATACAATTTAATAAAGCATAGGATAAAACAACATAAATTCAATTTAATAAAGCATAGGATGAAACAACATAAATACAATTTAATAAAGCATACGTTAAAACAACATAAATACAATTAAATAAAGCATAAGATAAAACAACATAAATACAATTTAATAAAGCATACGTTAAAACAACATAAATACAATTAAATAAAGCATAAGATAAAACAACATAAATACAATTTAATAAAGCATAGATTAAAACAGCATAAAAACAATTTAATAAAGCATAGGATAAAACAACATAAATACAATTTAATAAAGCATAGGATAAAACAACATAAATACTTTTTAATAAAGCATAAGATAAAACCACATAAATACAATTTAATAAAGCACAGGATAAAACAACATAAATACAATTTAATAAAGCATAGGTTAAAACAACATAAATACAATTTAATAAAGTATAGGATAAAACAACATAAATACTTTTTAATAAAGCATAGGATAAAACCACATAAATACAATTTAATAAAGCACAGGATAAAACAACATAAATACAATTTAATAAAGCATAGGATGAAACAACATAAATACAATTTAATAAAGCATACGTTAAAACAACATAAATACAATTAAACAAAGCATAAGATAAAACAACATAAATACAATTTAATAAAGCATAGGATAAAACAACATAAATTCAATTTAATAAAGCATAGGATAAAACAACATAAATACAATTTAAGAAAGCATAGGTTAAAACAACATAAATACAATTTAATAAAGCAAAGGATAAAATAACATAAATACAATTTAATAAAGCATAGGCTAAAACTACATAAATACAATTTAATAAAGCATAGGATAAAACAAATTAAATACAATTTAATAAAGCATAGGATAAAACAACATAAATTCAATTTAATAAAGCATAGGATGAAACAACATAAATACAATTTAATAAAGCATACGTTAAAACAACATAAATACAATTAAATAAAGTATAAGATAAAACAACATAAATACAATTTAATAAAGCATAGATTAAAACAGCATAAATACAATTTAATAAAGCATAGGATAAAACAACATAAATACAATTTAATAAAGCATAGGATAAAACAACATAAAAACAATTTAATAAAGCATAGGTTAAAACAACATAAATACAATTTAATAAAGCATAGGATAAAACAACATAAATACAATTTAATAAAGCATAGGATAAAACAACATAAATACAATTTAATAAAGCATACGTTAAAACAACATAAATACAATTAAATAAAGCATAGGATAAAACAATATAAATACAATTTAATAAAGCAAAGGTTAAAACAACATAAATATAATTTAATAAAGCTTAGGATAAAACAATATAAATACAATTTAATAAAGCATAGGTTAAAACAACATAAATACAATTTAATAAAGCATAGGATAAAACAACATAAATTCAATTTAATAAAGCATAGGATAAAACAACATAAATACAATTTAAGAAAGCATAGGTTAAAACAACATAAATACAATTTAATAAAGCATAGGATAAAACAACATAAATAAAATTTAATAAAGCATAGGATAAAACAACATATATACAATTTAATAAAGCATAGGATAAAACAACATAAATACAATTTAATAAAGCATAGGATAAAACAACATAAATACTTTTTAATAAAGCATAAGATAAAACCACATAAATACAATTTAATAAAGCACAGGATAAAACAACATAAATACAATTTAATAAAGCATAGGATGAAACAACATAAATACAATTTAATAAAGCATACGTTAAAACAACATAAATACAATTAAACAAAGCATAAGATAAAACAACATAAATACAATTTAATAAAGCATAGGTTAAAACAACATAAATACAATTTAATAAAGCATAGGATAAAACAACATAAATACAATTTAATAAAGCATAGGTTAAAACAACATAAATACAATTTAATAAAGCATAGGATAAAACAACATAAATACTTTTTAATAAAGCATAGGATAAAACCACATAAATACAATTTAATAAAGCACAGGATAAAACAACATAAATACAATTTAATAAAGCATAGGATAAAACAATATAAATACAATTTAATAAAGCATAGGTTAAAACAACATAAATACAATTTAATAAAGCATAGGATAAAACAACATAAATTCAATTTAATAAAGCATAGGATAAAACAACATAAATACAATTTAAGTAAGCATAGGTTAAAACAACATAAATACAATTTAATAAAGCAAAGGATAAAATAACATAAATACAATTTAATAAAGCATAGGCTAAAACTACATAAATACAATTTAATAAAGCATAGGATAAAACAAATTAAATACAATTTAATAAAGCATAGGAGAAAACAACATAAATTCAATTTAATAAAGCATAGGATGAAACAACATAAATACAATTTAATAAAGCATACGTTAAAACAACATAAATACAATTAAATAAAGCATAAGATAAAACAACATAAATACAATTTAATAAAGCATAGATTAAAACAGCATAAATACAATTTAATAAAGCATAGGATAAAACAACATAAAAACAATTTAATAAAGCATAGGTTAAAACAACATAAATACAATTTAATAAAGCATAGGATAAAACAACATAAATACTTTTTAATAAAGCATAGGATAAAACCACATAAATACAATTTAATAAAGCACAGGATAAAACAACATAAATACAATTTAATAAAGCATAGGTTAAAACAACATAAATACAATTAAATAAAGCATAGGATAAAACAATATAAATACAATTTAATAAAGCAAAGGTTAAAACAACATAAATACAATTTAATAAAGCATAGGATAAAACAATATAAATACAATTTAATAAAGCATAGGTTAAAACAACATAAATACAATTTAATAAAGCATAGGATAAAACAACATAAATTCAATTTAATAAAGCATAGGATAAAACAACATAAATACAATTTAAGAAAGCATAGGTTAAAACAACATAAATACAATTTAATAAAGCAAAGGATAAAATAACATAAATACAATTTAATAAAGCATAGGCTAAAACTACATAAATACAATTTAATAAAGCATAGGATAAAACAAATTAAATACAATTTAATAAAGCATAGGATAAAATAACATAAATTCAATTTAATAAAGCATAGGATGAAACAACATAAATACAATTTAATAAAGCATACGTTAAAACAACATAAATACAATTAAATAAAGCATAAGATAAAACAACATAAATACAATTTAATAAAGCATAGATTAAAACAGCATAAATACAATTTAATAAAGCATAGGATAAAACAACATAAATACAATTTAATAAAGCATAGGATAAAACAACATACATACAATTTAATAAAGCATAGGTTAAAACAACATAAATACAATTAAATAAAGCATAGGATAAAACAATATAAATACAATTTAATAAAGCATAGGTTAAAACAACATAAATACAATTTAATAAAGCATACGTTAAAACAACATAAATACAATTAAATAAAGCATAAGATAAAACAACATAAATACAATTTAAGAAAGCATAGGTTAAAACAACATAAATACAATTTAATAAAGCATAGGATAAAACAACATAAATAAAATTTAATAAAGCATAGGATAAAACAACATATATACAATTTAATAAAGCATAGGATAAAACAACATAAATACAATTTAATAAAGCATAGGATAAAACTACATAAATACTTTTTAATAAAGCATAAGATAAAACCACATAAATACAATTTAATAAAGCACAGGATAAAACAACATAAATACAATTTAATAAAGCATAGGTTAAAACAACATAAATACAATTTAATAAAGCATAGGATAAAACAACATAAATACTTTTTAATAAAGCATAGGATAAAACCACATAAATACAATTTAATAAAGCACAGGATAAAACAACATAAATACAATTTAATAAAGCATAGGATGAAACAACATAAATACAATTTAATAAAGCATACGTTAAAACAACATAAATACAATTAAACAAAGCATAAGATAAAACAACATAAATACAATTTAATAAAGCATAGGTTAAAACAACATAAATTCAATTTAATAAAGCATAGGATAAAACAACATAAATACAATTTAATAAAGCATAGGTTAAAACAACATAAATACAATTTAATAAAGCATAGGATAAAACAACATAAATACTTTTTAATAAAGCATAGGATAAAACCACATAAATACAATTTAATAAAGCACAGGATAAAACAACATAAATACAATTTAATAAAGCATAGGATAAAACAACATAAATACAATTTAATAAAGCATAGGATAAAACAACATAAATACAATTTAATAAAGCATACGTTAAAACAACATAAATACAATTAAATAAAGCATAGGATAAAACAATATAAATACAATTTAATAAAGCAAAGGTTAAAACAACATAAATACAATTTAATAAAGCATAGGATAAAACAATATAAATACAATTTAATAAAGCATAGGTTAAAACAACATAAATACAATTTAATAAAGCATAGGATAAAACAACATAAATTCAATTTAATAAAGCATAGGATAAAACAACATAAATACAATTTAATAAAGCAAAGGATAAAATAACATAAATACAATTTAATAAAGCATAGGCTAAAACTACATAAATACAATTTAATAAAGCATAGGATAAAACAAATTAAATACAATTTAATAAAGCATAGGATAAAACAACATAAATTCAATTTAATAAAGCATAGGATGAAACAACATAAATACAATTTAATAAAGCATACGTTAAAACAACATAAATACAATTAAATAAAGCATAAGATAAAACAACATAAATACAATTTAATAAAGCATAGATTAAAACAGCATAAATACAATTTAATAAAGCATAGGATAAAACAACATAAAAACAATTTAATAAAGCATAGGTTAAAACAACATAAATACAATTTAATAAAGCATAGGATAAAACAACATAAATACTTTTTAATAAAGCATAGGATAAAACCACATAAATACAATTTAATAAAGCACAGGATAAAACAACATAAATACAATTTAATAAAGCATAGGATAAAACAACATAAATACAATTTAATAAAGCATAGGATAAAACAACATAAATACAATTTAATAAAGCATACGTTAAAACAACATAAATACAATTAAATAAAGCATAGGATAAAACAATATAAATACAATTTAATAAAGCAAAGGTTAAAACAACATAAATACAATTTAATAAAGCATAGGATAAAACAATATAAATACAATTTAATAAAGCATAGGTTAAAACAACATAAATACAATTTAATAAAGCATAGGATAAAACAACATAAATTCAATTTAATAAAGCATAGGATAAAACAACATAAATACAATTTAAGAAAGCATAGGTTAAAACAACATAAATACAATTTAATAAAGCAAAGGATAAAATAACATAAATACAATTTAATAAAGCATAGGATAAAACAACATAAATTCAATTTAATAAAGCATAGGATGAAACAACATAAATACAATTTAATAAAGCATACGTTAAAACAACATAAATACAATTAAATAAAGCATAAGATAAAACAACATAAATACAATTTAATAAAGCATAGATTAAAACAGCATAAATACAATTTAATAAAGCATAGGATAAAACAACATAAATACAATTTAATAAAGCATAGGATAAAACAACATAAATTCAATTTAATAAAGCATAGGATAAAACAACATAAATACAATTTAAGAAAGCATAGGTTAAAACAACATAAATACAATTTAATAAAGCAAAGGATAAAATAACATAAATACAATTTAATAAAGCATAGGCTAAAACTACATAAATACAATTTAATAAAGCATAGGATAAAACAAATTAAATACAATTTAATAAAGCATAGGATAAAATAACATAAATTCAATTTAATAAAGCATAGGATGAAACAACATAAATACAATTTAATAAAGCATACTTTAAAACAACATAAATACAATTAAATAAAGCATAAGATAAAACAACATAAATACAATTTAATAAAGCATAGATTAAAACAGCATAAATACAATTTAATAAAGCATAGGATAAAACAACATAAATACAATTTAATAAAGCATAGGATAAAACAACATACATACAATTTAATAAAGCATAGGTTAAAACAACATAAATACAATTAAATAAAGCATAGGATAAAACAATATAAATACAATTTAATAAAGCATAGGTTAAAACAACATAAATACAATTTAATAAAGCATACGTTAAAACAACATAAATACAATTAAATAAAGCATAAGATAAAACAACATAAATACAATTTAAGAAAGCATAGGTTAAAACAACATAAATACAATTTAATAAAGCATAGGATAAAACAACATAAATAAAATTTAATAAAGCATAGGATAAAACAACATATATACAATTTAATAAAGCATAGGATAAAACAACATAAATACAATTTAATAAAGCATAGGATAAAACAACATAAATACTTTTTAATAAAGCATAAGATAAAACCACATAAATACAATTTAATAAAGCACAGGATAAAACAACATAAATACAATTTAATAAAGCATAGGTTAAAACAACATAAATACAATTTAATAAAGCATAGGATAAAACAACATAAATACTTTTTAATAAAGCATAGGATAAAACCACATAAATACAATTTAATAAAGCACAGGATAAAACAACATAAATACAATTTAATAAAGCATAGGATGAAACAACATAAATACAATTTAATAAAGCATACGTTAAAACAACATAAATACAATTAAACAAAGCATAAGATAAAACAACATAAATACAATTTAATAAAGCATAGGTTAAAACAACATAAATACAATTTAATAAAGCATAGGATAAAACAACATAAATACAATTTAATAAAGCATAGGTTAAAACAACATAAATACAATTTAATAAAGCATAGGATAAAACAACATAAATACTTTTTAATAAAGCATAGGATAAAACCACATAAATACAATTTAATAAAGCACAGGATAAAACAACATAAATACAATTTAATAAAGCATAGGATAAAACAACATAAATACAATTTAATAAAGCATAGGATAAAACAACATAAATACAATTTAATAAAGCATACGTTAAAACAACATAAATACAATTAAATAAAGCATAGGATAAAACAATATAAATACAATTTAATAAAGCAAAGGTTAAAACAACATAAATACAATTTAATAAAGCATAGGATAAAACAATATAAATACAATTTAATAAAGCATAGGTTAAAACAACATAAATACAATTTAATAAAGCATAGGATAAAACAACATAAATTCAATTTAATAAAGCATAGGATAAAACAACATAAATACAATTTAAGTAAGCATAGGTTAAAACAACATAAATACAATTTAATAAAGCAAAGGATAAAATAACATAAATACAATTTAATAAAGCATAGGCTAAAACTACATAAATACAATTTAATAAAGCATAGGATAAAACAAATTAAATACAATTTAATAAAGCATAGGATAAAACAACATAAATTCAATTTAATAAAGCATAGGATGAAACAACATAAATACAATTTAATAAAGCATACGTTAAAACAACATAAATACAATTAAATAAAGCATAAGATAAAACAACATAAATACAATTTAATAAAGCATAGATTAAAACAGCATAAATACAATTTAATAAAGCATAGGATAAAACAACATAAAAACAATTTAATAAAGCATAGGTTAAAACAACATAAATACAATTTAATAAAGCATAGGATAAAACAACATAAATACTTTTTAATAAAGCATAGGATAAAACCACATAAATACAATTTAATAAAGCACAGGATAAAACAACATAAATACAATTTAATAAAGCATAGGATAAAACAACATAAATACAATTTAATAAAGCATAGGATAAAACAACATAAATACAATTTAATAAAGCATACGTTAAAACAACATAAATACAATTAAATAAAGCATAGGATAAAACAATATAAATACAATTTAATAAAGCAAAGGTTAAAACAACATAAATACAATTTAATAAAGCATAGGATAAAACAATATAAATACAATTTAATAAAGCATAGGTTAAAACAACATAAATACAATTTAATAAAGCATAGGATAAAACAACATAAATTCAATTTAATAAAGCATAGGATAAAATAACATAAATACAATTTAATAAAGCATAGGCTAAAACTACATAAATACAATTTAATAAAGCATAGGATAAAACAAATTAAATACAATTTAATAAAGCATAGGATAAAACAACATAAATTCAATTTAATAAAGCATAGGATGAAACAACATAAATACAATTTAATAAAGCATACGTTAAAACAACATAAATACAATTAAATAAAGCATAAGATAAAACAACATAAATACAATTTAATAAAGCATAGATTAAAACAGCATAAATACAATTTAATAAAGCATAGGATAAAACAACATAAAAACAATTTAATAAAGCATAGGTTAAAACAACATAAATACAATTTAATAAAGCATAGGATAAAACAACATAAATACTTTTTAATAAAGCATAGGATAAAACCACATAAATACAATTTAATAAAGCACAGGATAAAACAACATAAATACAATTTAATAAAGCATAGGATAAAACAACATAAATACAATTTAATAAAGCATAGGATAAAACAACATAAATACAATTTAATAAAGCATACGTTAAAACAACATAAATACAATTAAATAAAGCATAGGATAAAACAATATAAATACAATTTAATAAAGCAAAGGTTAAAACAACATAAATACAATTTAATAAAGCATAGGATAAAACAACATAAATACAATTTAATAAAGCATAGGATAAAACTACATAAATACTTTTTAATAAAGCATAAGATAAAACCACATAAATACAATTTAATAAAGCACAGGATAAAACAACATAAATACAATTTAATAAAGCATAGGTTAAAACAACATAAATACAATTTAATAAAGCATAGGATAAAACAACATAAATACTTTTTAATAAAGCATAGGATAAAACCACATAAATACAATTTAATAAAGCACAGGATAAAACAACATAAATACAATTTAATAAAGCATAGGATAAAACAACATAAATACAATTTAATAAAGCATAGGATAAAACAACATAAATACAATTTAATAAAGCATACGTTAAAACAACATAAATACAATTAAATAAAGCATAGGATAAAACAATATAAATACAATTTAATAAAGCAAAGGTTAAAACAACATAAATACAATTTAATAAAGCATAGGATAAAACAATATAAATACAATTTAATAAAGCATAGGTTAAAACAACATAAATACAATTTAATAAAGCATAGGATAAAACAACATAAATTCAATTTAATAAAGCATAGGATAAAACAACATAAATACAATTTAAGAAAGCATAGGTTAAAACAACATAAATACAATTTAATAAAGCAAAGGATAAAATAACATAAATACAATTTAATAAAGCATAGGATAAAACAACATAAATTCAATTTAATAAAGCATAGGATGAAACAACATAAATACAATTTAATAAAGCATACGTTAAAACAACATAAATACAATTAAATAAAGCATAAGATAAAACAACATAAATACAATTTAATAAAGCATAGATTAAAACAGCATAAATACAATTTAATAAAGCATAGGATAAAACAACATAAATACAATTTAATAAAGCATAGGATAAAACAACATAAATTCAATTTAATAAAGCATAGGATAAAACAACATAAATACAATTTAAGAAAGCATAGGTTAAAACAACATAAATACAATTTAATAAAGCAAAGGATAAAATAACATAAATACAATTTAATAAAGCATAGGCTAAAACTACATAAATACAATTTAATAAAGCATAGGATGAAACAAATTAAATACAATTTAATAAAGCATAGGATAAAATAACATAAATTCAATTTAATAAAGCATAGGATGAAACAACATAAATACAATTTAATAAAGCATACTTTAAAACAACATAAATACAATTAAATGAAGCATAAGATAAAACAACATAAATACAATTTAATAAAGCATAGATTAAAACAGCATAAATACAATTTAATAAAGCATAGGTTAAAACAACATAAATACAATTTAATAAAGCATAGGATAAAACAACATAAATAAAATTTAATAAAGCATAGGATAAAACAACATATATACAATTTAATAAAGCATAGGATAAAACAACATAAATACAATTTAATAAAGCATAGGATAAAACAACATAAATACTTTTTAATAAAGCATAAGATAAAACCACATAAATACAATTTAATAAAGCACAGGATAAAACAACATAAATACAATTTAATAAAGCATAGGTTAAAACAACATAAATACAATTTAATAAAGCATAGGATAAAACAACATAAATACTTTTTAATAAAGCATAGGATAAAACCACATAAATACAATTTAATAAAGCACAGGATAAAACAACATAAATACAATTTAATAAAGCATAGGATGAAACAACATAAATACAATTTAATAAAGCATACGTTAAAACAACATAAATACAATTAAACAAAGCATAAGATAAAACAACATAAATACAATTTAATAAAGCATAGGTTAAAACAACATAAATACAATTTAATAAAGCATAGGATAAAACAACATAAATACAATTTAATAAAGCATAGGTTAAAACAACATAAATACAATTTAATAAAGCATAGGATAAAACAACATAAATACTTTTTAATAAAGCATAGGATAAAACCACATAAATACAATTTAATAAAGCACAGGATAAAACAACATAAATACAATTTAATAAAGCATAGGATAAAACAACATAAATACAATTTAATAAAGCATAGGATAAAACAACATAAATACAATTTAATAAAGCATACGTTAAAACAACATAAATACAATTAAATAAAGCATAGGATAAAACAATATAAATACAATTTAATAAAGCAAAGGTTAAAACAACATAAATACAATTTAATAAAGCATAGGATAAAACAATATAAATACAATTTAATAAAGCATAGGTTAAAACAACATAAATACAATTTAATAAAGCATAGGATAAAACAACATAAATTCAATTTAATAAAGCATAGGATAAAACAACATAAATACAATTTAAGTAAGCATAGGTTAAAACAACATAAATACAATTTAATAAAGCAAAGGATAAAATAACATAAATACAATTTAATAAAGCATAGGCTAAAACTACATAAATACAATTTAATAAAGCATAGGATAAAACAAATTAAATACAATTTAATAAAGCATAGGATAAAACAACATAAATTCAATTTAATAAAGCATAGGATGAAACAACATAAATACAATTTAATAAAGCATACGTTAAAACAACATAAATACAATTAAATAAAGCATAAGATAAAACAACATAAATACAATTTAATAAAGCATAGATTAAAACAGCATAAATACAATTTAATAAAGCATAGGATAAAACAACATAAAAACAATTTAATAAAGCATAGGTTAAAACAACATAAATACAATTTAATAAAGCATAGGATAAAACAACATAAATACTTTTTAATAAAGCATAGGATAAAACCACATAAATACAATTTAATAAAGCACAGGATAAAACAACATAAATACAATTTAATAAAGCATAGGATAAAACAACATAAATACAATTTAATAAAGCATAGGATAAAACAACATAAATACAATTTAATAAAGCATACGTTAAAACAACATAAATACAATTAAATAAAGCATAGGATAAAACAATATAAATACAATTTAATAAAGCAAAGGTTAAAACAACATAAATACAATTTAATAAAGCATAGGATAAAACAATATAAATACAATTTAATAAAGCATAGGTTAAAACAACATAAATACAATTTAATAAAGCATAGGATAAAACAACATAAATTCAATTTAATAAAGCATAGGATAAAATAACATAAATACAATTTAATAAAGCATAGGCTAAAACTACATAAATACAATTTAATAAAGCATAGGATAAAACAAATTAAATACAATTTAATAAAGCATAGGATAAAACAACATAAATTCAATTTAATAAAGCATAGGATGAAACAACATAAATACAATTTAATAAAGCATACGTTAAAACAACATAAATACAATTAAATAAAGCATAAGATAAAACAACATAAATACAATTTAATAAAGCATAGATTAAAACAGCATAAATACAATTTAATAAAGCATAGGATAAAACAACATAAAAACAATTTAATAAAGCATAGGTTAAAACAACATAAATACAATTTAATAAAGCATAGGATAAAACAACATAAATACTTTTTAATAAAGCATAGGATAAAACCACATAAATACAATTTAATAAAGCACAGGATAAAACAACATAAATACAATTTAATAAAGCATAGGATAAAACAACATAAATACAATTTAATAAAGCATAGGATAAAACAACATAAATACAATTTAATAAAGCATACGTTAAAACAACATAAATACAATTAAATAAAGCATAGGATAAAACAATATAAATACAATTTAATAAAGCAAAGGTTAAAACAACATAAATACAATTTAATAAAGCATAGGATAAAACAACATAAATACAATTTAATAAAGCATAGGATAAAACTACATAAATACTTTTTAATAAAGCATAAGATAAAACCACATAAATACAATTTAATAAAGCACAGGATAAAACAACATAAATACAATTTAATAAAGCATAGGTTAAAACAACATAAATACAATTTAATAAAGCATAGGATAAAACAACATAAATACTTTTTAATAAAGCATAGGATAAAACCACATAAATACAATTTAATAAAGCACAGGATAAAACAACATAAATACAATTTAATAAAGCATAGGATGAAACAACATAAATACAATTTAATAAAGCATACGTTAAAACAACATAAATACAATTAAACAAAGCATAAGATAAAACAACATAAATACAATTTAATAAAGCATAGGTTAAAACAACATAAATACAATTTAATAAAGCATAGGATAAAACAACATAAATACAATTTAATAAAGCATAGGTTAAAACAACATAAATACAATTTAATAAAGCATAGGATAAAACAACATAAATACTTTTTAATAAAGCATAGGATAAAACCACATAAATACAATTTAATAAAGCACAGGATAAAACAACATAAATACAATTTAATAAAGCATAGGATAAAACAACATAAATACAATTTAATAAAGCATAGGATAAAACAACATAAATACAATTTAATAAAGCATACGTTAAAACAACATAAATACAATTAAATAAAGCATAGGATAAAACAATATAAATACAATTTAATAAAGCAAAGGTTAAAACAACATAAATACAATTTAATAAAGCATAGGATAAAACAATATAAATACAATTTAATAAAGCATAGGTTAAAACAACATAAATACAATTTAATAAAGCATAGGATAAAACAACATAAATTCAATTTAATAAAGCATAGGATAAAACAACATAAATACAATTTAAGTAAGCATAGGTTAAAACAACATAAATACAATTTAATAAAGCAAAGGATAAAATAACATAAATACAATTTAATAAAGCATAGGCTAAAACTACATAAATACAATTTAATAAAGCATAGGATAAAACAAATTAAATACAATTTAATAAAGCATAGGATAAAACAACATAAATTCAATTTAATAAAGCATAGGATGAAACAACATAAATACAATTTAATAAAGCATACGTTAAAACAACATAAATACAATTAAATAAAGCATAAGATAAAACAACATAAATACAATTTAATAAAGCATAGATTAAAACAGCATAAATACAATTTAATAAAGCATAGGATAAAACAACATAAAAACAATTTAATAAAGCATAGGTTAAAACAACATAAATACAATTTAATAAAGCATAGGATAAAACAACATAAATACTTTTTAATAAAGCATAGGATAAAACCACATAAATACAATTTAATAAAGCACAGGATAAAACAACATAAATACAATTTAATAAAGCATAGGATAAAACAACATAAATACAATTTAATAAAGCATAGGATAAAACAACATAAATACAATTTAATAAAGCATACGTTAAAACAACATAAATACAATTAAATAAAGCATAGGATAAAACAATATAAATACAATTTAATAAAGCAAAGGTTAAAACAACATAAATACAATTTAATAAAGCATAGGATAAAACAATATAAATACAATTTAATAAAGCATAGGTTAAAACAACATAAATACAATTTAATAAAGCATAGGATAAAACAACATAAATTCAATTTAATAAAGCATAGGATAAAACAACATAAATACAATTTAAGAAAGCATAGGTTAAAACAACATAAATACAATTTAATAAAGCAAAGGATAAAATAACATAAATACAATTTAATAAAGCATAGGATAAAACAACATAAATTCAATTTAATAAAGCATAGGATGAAACAACATAAATACAATTTAATAAAGCATACGTTAAAACAACATAAATACAATTAAATAAAGCATAAGATAAAACAACATAAATACAATTTAATAAAGCATAGATTAAAACAGCATAAATACAATTTAATAAAGCATAGGATAAAACAACATAAATACAATTTAATAAAGCATAGGATAAAACAACATAAATTCAATTTAATAAAGCATAGGATAAAACAACATAAATACAATTTAAGAAAGCATAGGTTAAAACAACATAAATACAATTTAATAAAGCAAAGGATAAAATAACATAAATACAATTTAATAAAGCATAGGCTAAAACTACATAAATACAATTTAATAAAGCATAGGATAAAACAAATTAAATACAATTTAATAAAGCATAGGATAAAATAACATAAATTCAATTTAATAAAGCATAGGATGAAACAACATAAATACAATTTAATAAAGCATACTTTAAAACAACATAAATACAATTAAATAAAGCATAAGATAAAACAACATAAATACAATTTAATAAAGCATAGATTAAAACAGCATAAATACAATTTAATAAAGCATAGGATAAAACAACATAAATACAATTAAATAAAGCATAAGATAAAACAACATAAATACAATTTAAGAAAGCATAGGTTAAAACAACATAAATACAATTTAATAAAGCATAGGATAAAACAACATAAATAAAATTTAATAAAGCATAGGATAAAACAACATATATACAATTTAATAAAGCATAGGATAAAACAACATAAATACAATTTAATAAAGCATAGGATAAAACAACATAAATACTTTTTAATAAAGCATAAGATAAAACCACATAAATACAATTTAATAAAGCACAGGATAAAACAACATAAATACAATTTAATAAAGCATAGGTTAAAACAACATAAATACAATTTAATAAAGCATAGGATAAAACAACATAAATACTTTTTAATAAAGCATAGGATAAAACCACATAAATACAATTTAATAAAGCACAGGATAAAACAACATAAATACAATTTAATAAAGCATAGGATGAAACAACATAAATACAATTTAATAAAGCATACGTTAAAACAACATAAATACAATTAAACAAAGCATAAGATAAAACAACATAAATACAATTTAATAAAGCATAGGTTAAAACAACATAAATACAATTTAATAAAGCATAGGATAAAACAACATAAATACAATTTAATAAAGCATAGGTTAAAACAACATAAATACAATTTAATAAAGCATAGGATAAAACAACATAAATACTTTTTAATAAAGCATAGGATAAAACCACATAAATACAATTTAATAAAGCACAGGATAAAACAACATAAATACAATTTAATAAAGCATAGGATAAAACAACATAAATACAATTTAATAAAGCATAGGATAAAACAACATAAATACAATTTAATAAAGCATACGTTAAAACAACATAAATACAATTAAATAAAGCATAGGATAAAACAATATAAATACAATTTAATAAAGCAAAGGTTAAAACAACATAAATACAATTTAATAAAGCATAGGATAAAACAATATAAATACAATTTAATAAAGCATAGGTTAAAACAACATAAATACAATTTAATAAAGCATAGGATAAAACAACATAAATTCAATTTAATAAAGCATAGGATAAAACAACATAAATACAATTTAAGTAAGCATAGGTTAAAACAACATAAATACAATTTAATAAAGCAAAGGATAAAATAACATAAATACAATTTAATAAAGCATAGGCTAAAACTACATAAATACAATTTAATAAAGCATAGGATAAAACAAATTAAATACAATTTAATAAAGCATAGGATAAAACAACATAAATTCAATTTAATAAAGCATAGGATGAAACAACATAAATACAATTTAATAAAGCATACGTTAAAACAACATAAATACAATTAAATAAAGCATAAGATAAAACAACATAAATACAATTTAATAAAGCATAGATTAAAACAGCATAAATACAATTTAATAAAGCATAGGATAAAACAACATAAAAACAATTTAATAAAGCATAGGTTAAAACAACATAAGTACAATTTAATAAAGCATAGGATAAAACAACATAAATACTTTTTAATAAAGCATAGGATAAAACCACATAAATACAATTTAATAAAGCACAGGATAAAACAACATAAATACAATTTAATAAAGCATAGGATAAAACAACATAAATACAATTTAATAAAGCATAGGATAAAACAACATAAATACAATTTAATAAAGCATACGTTAAAACAACATAAATACAATTAAATAAAGCATAGGATAAAACAATATAAATACAATTTAATAAAGCAAAGGTTAAAACAACATAAATACAATTTAATAAAGCATAGGATAAAACAATATAAATACAATTTAATAAAGCATAGGTTAAAACAACATAAATACAATTTAATAAAGCATAGGATAAAACAACATAAATTCAATTTAATAAAGCATAGGATAAAACAACATAAATACAATTTAAGAAAGCATAGGTTAAAACAACATAAATACAATTTAATAAAGCAAAGGATAAAATAACATAAATACAATTTAATAAAGCATAGGATAAAACAACATAAATTCAATTTAATAAAGCATAGGATGAAACAACATAAATACAATTTAATAAAGCATACGTTAAAACAACATAAATACAATTAAATAAAGCATAAGATAAAACAACATAAATACAATTTAATAAAGCATAGATTAAAACAGCATAAATACAATTTAATAAAGCATAGGATAAAACAACATAAATACAATTTAATAAAGCATAGGATAAAACAACATAAATACAATTTAATAAAGCATACGTTAAAACAACATAAATACAATTAAATAAAGCATAGGATAAAACAATATAAATACAATTTAATAAAGCAAAGGTTAAAACAACATAAATACAATTTAATAAAGCATAGGATAAAACAATATAAATACAATTTAATAAAGCATATGTTAAAACAACATAAATACAATTTAATAAAGCATAGGATAAAACAACATAAATTCAATTTAATAAAGCATAGGATAAAACAACATAAATACAATTTAAGTAAGCATAGGTTAAAACAACATAAATACAATTTAATAAAGCAAAGGATAAAATAACATAAATACAATTTAATAAAGCATAGGCTAAAACTACATAAATACAATTTAATAAAGCATAGGATAAAACAAATTAAATACAATTTAATAAAGCATAGGATAAAACAACATAAATTCAATTTAATAAAGCATAGGATGAAACAACATAAATACAATTTAATAAAGCATACGTTAAAACAACATAAATACAATTAAATAAAGCATAAGATAAAACAACATAAATACAATTTAATAAAGCATAGATTAAAACAGCATAAATACAATTTAATAAAGCATAGGATAAAACAACATAAAAACAATTTAATAAAGCATAGGTTAAAACAACATAAATACAATTTAATAAAGCATAGGATAAAACAACATAAATACTTTTTAATAAAGCATAGGATAAAACCACATAAATACAATTTAATAAAGCACAGGATAAAACAACATAAATACAATTTAATAAAGCATAGGATAAAACAACATAAATACAATTTAATAAAGCAAAGGTTAAAACAACATAAATACAATTTAATAAAGCATAGGATAAAACAATATAAATACAATTTAATAAAGCATAGGTTAAAACAACATAAATACAATTTAATAAAGCATAGGATAAAACAACATAAATTCAATTTAATAAAGCATAGGATAAAACAACATAAATACAATTTAAGAAAGCATAGGTTAAAACAACATAAATACAATTTAATAAAGCAAAGGATAAAATAACATAAATACAATTTAATAAAGCATAGGATAAAACAACATAAATTCAATTTAATAAAGCATAGGATGAAACAACATAAATACAATTTAATAAAGCATACGTTAAAACAACATAAATACAATTAAATAAAGCATAAGATAAAACAACATAAATACAATTTAATAAAGCATAGATTAAAACAGCATAAATACAATTTAATAAAGCATAGGATAAAACAACATAAATACAATTTAATAAAGCATAGGATAAAACAACATAAATTCAATTTAATAAAGCATAGGATAAAACAACATAAATACAATTTAAGAAAGCATAGGTTAAAACAACATAAATACAATTTAATAAAGCAAAGGATAAAATAACATAAATACAATTTAATAAAGCATAGGCTAAAACTACATAAATACAATTTAATAAAGCATAGGATAAAACAAATTAAATACAATTTAATAAAGCATAGGATAAAATAACATAAATTCAATTTAATAAAGCATAGGATGAAACAACATAAATACAATTTAATAAAGCATACGTTAAAACAACATAAATACAATTAAATAAAGCATAAGATAAAACAACATAAATACAATTTAATAAAGCATAGATTAAAACAGCATAAATACAATTTAATAAAGCATAGGATAAAACAACATAAATACAATTTAATAAAGCATAGGATAAAACAACATACATACAATTTAATAAAGCATAGGTTAAAACAACATAAATACAATTAAATAAAGCATAGGATAAAACAATATAAATACAATTTAATAAAGCAAAGGTTAAAACAACATAAATACAATTTAATAAAGCATAGGATAAAACAATATAAATACAATTTAATAAAGCAAAGGTTAAAACAACATAAATACAATTTAATAAAGCATAGGATAAAACAATATAAATACAATTTAATAAAGCATATGTTAAAACAACATAAATACAATTTAATAAAGCATAGGATAAAACAACATAAATTCAATTTAATAAAGCATAGGATAAAACAACATAAATACAATTTAAGTAAGCATAGGTTAAAACAACATAAATACAATTTAATAAAGCAAAGGATAAAATAACATAAATACAATTTAATAAAGCATAGGCTAAAACTACATAAATACAATTTAATAAAGCATAGGATAAAACAAATTAAATACAATTTAATAAAGCATAGGATAAAACAACATAAATTCAATTTAATAAAGCATAGGATGAAACAACATAAATACAATTTAATAAAGCATACGTTAAAACAACATAAATACAATTAAATAAAGCATAAGATAAAACAACATAAATACAATTTAATAAAGCATAGATTAAAACAGCATAAATACAATTTAATAAAGCATAGGATAAAACAACATAAAAACAATTTAATAAAGCATAGGTTAAAACAACATAAATACAATTTAATAAAGCATAGGATAAAACAACATAAATACTTTTTAATAAAGCATAGGATAAAACCACATAAATACAATTTAATAAAGCACAGGATAAAACAACATAAATACAATTTAATAAAGCATAGGATAAAACAACATAAATACAATTTAAAAAAGCATAGGATAAAACAACATAAATACAATTTAATAAAGCATACGTTAAAACAACATAAATACAATTAAATAAAGCATAGGATAAAACAATATAAATACAATTTAATAAAGCAAAGGTTAAAACAACATAAATACAATTTAATAAAGCATAGGATAAAACAATATAAATACAATTTAATAAAGCATAGGTTAAAACAACATAAATACAATTTAATAAAGCATAGGATAAAACAACATAAATTCAATTTAATAAAGCATAGGATAAAACAACATAAATACAATTTAAGAAAGCATAGGTTAAAACAACATAAATACAATTTAATAAAGCAAAGGATAAAATAACATAAATACAATTTAATAAAGCATAGGATAAAACAACATAAATTCAATTTAATAAAGCATAGGATGAAACAACATAAATACAATTTAATAAAGCATACGTTAAAACAACATAAATACAATTAAATAAAGCATAAGATAAAACAACATAAATACAATTTAATAAAGCATAGATTAAAACAGCATAAATACAATTTAATAAAGCATAGGATAAAACAACATAAATACAATTTAATAAAGCATAGGATAAAACAACATAAATTCAATTTAATAAAGCATAGGATAAAACAACATAAATACAATTTAAGAAAGCATAGGTTAAAACAACATAAATACAATTTAATAAAGCAAAGGATAAAATAACATAAATACAATTTAATAAAGCATAGGCTAAAACTACATAAATACAATTTAATAAAGCATAGGATAAAACAAATTAAATACAATTTAATAAAGCATAGGATAAAATAACATAAATTCAATTTAATAAAGCATAGGATGAAACAACATAAATACAATTTAATAAAGCATACGTTAAAACAACATAAATACAATTAAATAAAGCATAAGATAAAACAACATAAATACAATTTAATAAAGCATAGATTAAAACAGCATAAATACAATTTAATAAAGCATAGGATAAAACAACATAAATACAATTTAATAAAGCATAGGATAAAACAACATACATACAATTTAATAAAGCATAGGTTAAAACAACATAAATACAATTAAATAAAGCATAGGATAAAACAATATAAATACAATTTAATAAAGCATAGGTTAAAACAACATAAATACAATTTAATAAAGCATACGTTAAAACAACATAAATACAATTAAATAAAGCATAAGATAAAACAACATAAATACAATTTAAGAAAGCATAGGTTAAAACAACATAAATACAATTTAATAAAGCATAGGATAAAACAACATAAATAAAATTTAATAAAGCATAGGATAAAACAACATATATACAATTTAATAAAGCATAGGATAAAACAACATAAATACAATTTAATAAAGCATAGGATAAAACAACATAAATACTTTTTAATAAAGCATAGGTTAAAACAACATAAATACAATTTAATAAAGCATAGGATAAAACAACATAAATTCAATTTAATAAAGCATAGGATAAAACAACATAAATACAATTTAAGTAAGCATAGGTTAAAACAACATAAATACAATTTAATAAAGCAAAGGATAAAATAACATAAATACAATTTAATAAAGCATAGGCTAAAACTACATAAATACAATTTAATAAAGCATAGGATAAAACAAATTAAATACAATTAAATAAAGCATAGGATAAAACAACATAAATTCAATTTAATAAAGCATAGGATGAAACAACATAAATACAATTTAATAAAGCATACGTTAAAACAACATAAATACAATTAAATAAAGCATAAGATAAAACAACATAAATACAATTTAATAAAGCATAGATTAAAACAGCATAAATACAATTTAATAAAGCATAGGATAAAACAACATAAAAACAATTTAATAAAGCATAGGTTAAAACAACATAAATACAATTTAATAAAGCATAGGATAAAACAACATAAATACTTTTTAATAAAGCATAGGATAAAACCACATAAATACAATTTAATAAAGCACAGGATAAAACAACATAAATACAATTTAATAAAGCATAGGATAAAACAACATAAATACAATTTAATAAAGCATAGGATAAAACAACATAAATACAATTTAATAAAGCATACGTTAAAACAACATAAATACAATTAAATAAAGCATAGGATAAAACAATATAAATACAATTTAATAAAGCAAAGGTTAAAACAACATAAATACAATTTAATAAAGCATAGGATAAAACAATATAAATACAATTTAATAAAGCATAGGTTAAAACAACATAAATACAATTTAATAAAGCATAGGATAAAACAACATAAATTCAATTTAATAAAGCATAGGATAAAACAACATAAATACAATTTAAGAAAGCATAGGTTAAAACAACATAAATACAATTTAATAAAGCAAAGGATAAAATAACATAAATACAATTTAATAAAGCATAGGATAAAACAACATAAATTCAATTTAATAAAGCATAGGATGAAACAACATAAATACAATTTAATAAAGCATACGTTAAAACAACATAAATACAATTAAATAAAGCATAAGATAAAACAACATAAATACAATTTAATAAAGCATAGATTAAAACAGCATAAATACAATTTAATAAAGCATAGGATAAAACAACATAAATACAATTTAATAAAGCATAGGATAAAACAACATAAATTCAATTTAATAAAGCATAGGATAAAACAACATAAATACAATTTAAGAAAGCATAGGTTAAAACAACATAAATACAATTTAATAAAGCAAAGGATAAAATAACATAAATACAATTTAATAAAGCATAGGCTAAAACTACATAAATACAATTTAATAAAGCATAGGATAAAACAAATTAAATACAATTTAATAAAGCATAGGATAAAATAACATAAATTCAATTTAATAAAGCATAGGATGAAACAACATAAATACAATTTAATAAAGCATACGTTAAAACAACATAAATACAATTAAATAAAGCATAAGATAAAACAACATAAATACAATTTAATAAAGCATAGATTAAAACAGCATAAATACAATTTAATAAAGCATAGGATAAAACAACATAAATACAATTTAATAAAGCATAGGATAAAACAACATACATACAATTTAATAAAGCATAGGTTAAAACAACATAAATACAATTAAATAAAGCATAGGATAAAACAATATAAATACAATTTAATAAAGCATAGGTTAAAACAACATAAATACAATTTAATAAAGCATACGTTAAAACAACATAAATACAATTAAATAAAGCATAAGATAAAACAACATAAATACAATTTAAGAAAGCATAGGTTAAAACAACATAAATACAATTTAATAAAGCATAGGATAAAACAACATAAATAAAATTTAATAAAGCATAGGATAAAACAACATATATACAATTTAATAAAGCATAGGATAAAACAACATAAATACAATTTAATAAAGCATAGGATAAAACAACATAAATACTTTTTAATAAAGCATAAGATAAAACCACATAAATACAATTTAATAAAGCACAGGATAAAACAACATAAATACAATTTAATAAAGCATAGGTTAAAACAACATAAATACAATTTAATAAAGCATAGGATAAAACAACATAAATACTTTTTAATAAAGCATAGGATAAAACCACATAAATACAATTTAATAAAGCACAGGATAAAACAACATAAATACAATTTAATAAAGCATAGGATGAAACAACATAAATACAATTTAATAAAGCATACGTTAAAACAACATAAATACAATTAAACAAAGCATAAGATAAAACAACATAAATACAATTTAATAAAGCATAGGTTAAAACAACATAAATACAATTTAATAAAGCATAGGATAAAACAACATAAATACAATTTAATAAAGCATAGGTTAAAACAACATAAATACAATTTAATAAAGCATAGGATAAAACAACATAAATACTTTTTAATAAAGCATAGGATAAAACCACATAAATACAATTTAATAAAGCACAGGATAAAACAACATAAATACAATTTAATAAAGCATAGGATAAAACAACATAAATACAATTTAATAAAGCATAGGATAAAACAACATAAATACAATTTAATAAAGCATACGTTAAAACAACATAAATACAATTAAATAAAGCATAGGATAAAACAATATAAATACAATTTAATAAAGCAAAGGTTAAAACAACATAAATACAATTTAATAAAGCATAGGATAAAACAATATAAATACAATTTAATAAAGCATAGGTTAAAACAACATAAATACAATTTAATAAAGCATAGGATAAAACAACATAAATTCAATTTAATAAAGCATAGGATAAAACAACATAAATACAATTTAAGTAAGCATAGGTTAAAACAACATAAATACAATTTAATAAAGCAAAGGATAAAATAACATAAATACAATTTAATAAAGCATAGGCTAAAACTACATAAATACAATTTAATAAAGCATAGGATAAAACAAATTAAATACAATTTAATAAAGCATAGGATAAAACAACATAAATTCAATTTAATAAAGCATAGGATGAAACAACATAAATACAATTTAATAAAGCATACGTTAAAACAACATAAATACAATTAAATAAAGCATAAGATAAAACAACATAAATACAATTTAATAAAGCATAGATTAAAACAGCATAAATACAATTTAATAAAGCATAGGATAAAACAACATAAAAACAATTTAATAAAGCATAGGTTAAAACAACATAAATACAATTTAATAAAGCATAGGATAAAACAACATAAATACAATTTAATAAAGCATAGGATAAAACAACATAAATTCAATTTAATAAAGCATAGGATAAAACAACATAAATACAATTTAAGAAAGCATAGGTTAAAACAACATAAATACAATTTAATAAAGCAAAGGATAAAATAACATAAATACAATTTAATAAAGCATAGGCTAAAACTACATAAATACAATTTAATAAAGCATAGGATAAAACAAATTAAATACAATTTAATAAAGCATAGGATAAAATAACATAAATTCAATTTAATAAAGCATAGGATGAAACAACATAAATACAATTTAATAAAGCATACGTTAAAACAACATAAATACAATTAAATAAAGCATAAGATAAAACAACATAAATACAATTTAATAAAGCATAGATTAAAACAGCATAAATACAATTTAATAAAGCATAGGATAAAACAACATAAATACAATTTAATAAAGCATAGGATAAAACAACATACATACAATTTAATAAAGCATAGGTTAAAACAACATAAATACAATTAAATAAAGCATAGGATAAAACAATATAAATACAATTTAATAAAGCATAGGTTAAAACAACATAAATACAATTTAATAAAGCATACGTTAAAACAACATAAATACAATTAAATAAAGCATAAGATAAAACAACATAAATACAATTTAAGAAAGCATAGGTTAAAACAACATAAATACAATTTAATAAAGCATAGGATAAAACAACATAAATAAAATTTAATAAAGCATAGGATAAAACAACATATATACAATTTAATAAAGCATAGGATAAAACAACATAAATACAATTTAATAAAGCATAGGATAAAACAACATAAATACTTTTTAATAAAGCATAAGATAAAACCACATAAATACAATTTAATAAAGCACAGGATAAAACAACATAAATACAATTTAATAAAGCATAGGTTAAAACAACATAAATACAATTTAATAAAGCATAGGATAAAACAACATAAATACTTTTTAATAAAGCATAGGATAAAACCACATAAATACAATTTAATAAAGCACAGGATAAAACAACATAAATACAATTTAATAAAGCATAGGATGAAACAACATAAATACAATTTAATAAAGCATACGTTAAAACAACATAAATACAATTAAACAAAGCATAAGATAAAACAACATAAATACAATTTAATAAAGCATAGGTTAAAACAACATAAATACAATTTAATAAAGCATAGGATAAAACAACATAAATACAATTTAATAAAGCATAGGTTAAAACAACATAAATACAATTTAATAAAGCATAGGATAAAACAACATAAATACTTTTTAATAAAGCATAGGATAAAACCACATAAATACAATTTAATAAAGCACAGGATAAAACAACATAAATACAATTTAATAAAGCATAGGATAAAACAACATAAATACAATTTAATAAAGCATAGGATAAAACAACATAAATACAATTTAATAAAGCATACGTTAAAACAACATAAATACAATTAAATAAAGCATAGGATAAAACAATATAAATACAATTTAATAAAGCAAAGGTTAAAACAACATAAATACAATTTAATAAAGCATAGGATAAAACAATATAAATACAATTTAATAAAGCATAGGTTAAAACAACATAAATACAATTTAATAAAGCATAGGATAAAACAACATAAATTCAATTTAATAAAGCATAGGATAAAACAACATAAATACAATTTAAGTAAGCATAGGTTAAAACAACATAAATACAATTTAATAAAGCAAAGGATAAAATAACATAAATACAATTTAATAAAGCATAGGCTAAAACTACATAAATACAATTTAATAAAGCATAGGATAAAACAACATAAATACAATTTAATAAAGCATAGGATAAAACAACATACATACAATTTAATAAAGCATAGGTTAAAACAACATAAATACAATTAAATAAAGCATAGGATAAAACAATATAAATACAATTTAATAAAGCATAGGTTAAAACAACATAAATACAATTTAATAAAGCATACGTTAAAACAACATAAATACAATTAAATAAAGCATAAGATAAAACAACATAAATACAATTTAATAAAGCATAGGATGAAACAACATAAATACAATTTAATAAAGCATACGTTAAAACAACATAAATACAATTAAACAAAGCATAAGATAAAACAACATAAATACAATTTAATAAAGCATAGGTTAAAACAACATAAATACAATTTAATAAAGCATAGGATAAAACAACATAAATACAATTTAATAAAGCATAGGTTAAAACAACATAAATACAATTTAATAAAGCATAGGATAAAACAACATAAATACTTTTTAATAAAGCATAGGATAAAACCACATAAATACAATTTAATAAAGCACAGGATAAAACAACATAAATACAATTTAATAAAGCATAGGATAAAACAACATAAATACAATTTAATAAAGCATAGGATAAAACAACATAAATACAATTTAATAAAGCATACGTTAAAACAACATAAATACAATTAAATAAAGCATAGGATAAAACAATATAAATACAATTTAATAAAGCAAAGGTTAAAACAACATAAATACAATTTAATAAAGCATAGGATAAAACAATATAAATACAATTTAATAAAGCATAGGTTAAAACAACATAAATACAATTTAATAAAGCATAGGATAAAACAACATAAATTCAATTTAATAAAGCATAGGATAAAACAACATAAATACAATTTAAGTAAGCATAGGTTAAAACAACATAAATACAATTTAATAAAGCAAAGGATAAAATAACATAAATACAATTTAATAAAGCATAGGCTAAAACTACATAAATACAATTTAATAAAGCATAGGATAAAACAAATTAAATACAATTTAATAAAGCATAGGATAAAACAACATAAATTCAATTTAATAAAGCATAGGATGAAACAACATAAATACAATTTAATAAAGCATACGTTAAAACAACATAAATACAATTAAATAAAGCATAAGATAAAACAACATAAATACAATTTAATAAAGCATAGATTAAAACAGCATAAATACAATTTAATAAAGCATAGGATAAAACAACATAAAAACAATTTAATAAAGCATAGGTTAAAACAACATAAATACAATTTAATAAAGCATAGGATAAAACAACATAAATACTTTTTAATAAAGCATAGGATAAAACCACATAAATACAATTTAATAAAGCACAGGATAAAACAACATAAATACAATTTAATAAAGCATAGGATAAAACAACATAAATACAATTTAATAAAGCATAGGATAAAACAACATAAATACAATTTAATAAAGCATACGTTAAAACAACATAAATACAATTTAATAAAGCATAGGATAAAACAATATAAATACAATTTAATAAAGCATAGGTTAAAACAACATAAATACAATTTAATAAAGCATAGGATAAAACAACATAAATTCAATTTAATAAAGCATAGGATAAAACAACATAAATACAATTTAAGAAAGCATAGGTTAAAACAACATAAATACAATTTAATAAAGCAAAGGATAAAATAACATAAATACAATTTAATAAAGCATAGGCTAAAACTACATAAATACAATTTAATAAAGCATAGGATAAAACAAATTAAATACAATTTAATAAAGCATAGGATAAAACAACATAAATTCAATTTAATAAAGCATAGGATGAAACAACATAAATACAATTTAATAAAGCATACGTTAAAACAACATAAATACAATTTAATAAAGCATAGGATAAAACAATATAAATACAATTTAATAAAGCATAGGTTAAAACAACATAAATACAATTTAATAAAGCATAGGATAAAACAACATAAATTCAATTTAATAAAGCATAGGATAAAACAACATAAATACAATTTAAGAAAGCATAGGTTAAAACAACATAAATACAATTTAATAAAGCAAAGGATAAAATAACATAAATACAATTTAATAAAGCATAGGCTAAAACTACATAAATACAATTTAATAAAGCATAGGATAAAACAAATTAAATACAATTTAATAAAGCATAGGATAAAACAACATAAATTCAATTTAATAAAGCATAGGATGAAACAACATAAATACAATTTAATAAAGCATACGTTAAAACAACATAAATACAATTAAATAAAGCATAAGATAAAACAACATAAATACAATTTAATAAAGCATAGATTAAAACAGCATAAATACAATTTAATAAAGCATAGGATAAAACAACATAAATACAATTTAATAAAGCATAGGATAAAACAACATACATACAATTTAATAAAGCATAGGTTAAAACAACATAAATACAATTAAATAAAGCATAGGATAAAACAATATAAATACAATTTAATAAAGCATAGGTTAAAACAACATAAATACAATTTAATAAAGCATACGTTAAAACAACATAAATACAATTAAATAAAGCATAAGATAAAACAACATAAATACAATTTAATAAAGCATAGGTTAAAACAACATAAATACAATTTAATAAAGCATAGGATGAAACAACATAAATACAATTTAATAAAGCATACGTTAAAACAACATAAATACAATTAAATAAAGCATAAGATAAAACAACATAAATACAATTTAATAAAGCATAGATTAAAACAGCATAAATACAATTTAATAAAGCATAGGATAAAACAACATAAATACAATTTAATAAAGCATAGGTTAAAACAACATAAATACAATTAAATAAAGCATAGGATAAAACAATATAAATACAATTTAATAAAGCATAGGTTAAAACAACATAAATACAATTTAATAAAGCATAGGATAAAACAATATAAATACAATTTAATAAAGCATAGGTTAAAACAACATAAATACAATTTAATAAAGCATAGGAAAAAACAACATAAATTCAATTTAATAAAGCATAGGATAAAACAACATAAATACAATTTAAGAAAGCATAGGTTAAAACAACATAAATACAATTTAATAAAGCATAGGATAAAACAACATAAATACAATTTAATAAAGCATAGGATAAAACAACATAAATACAATTTAATAAAGCATAGGATAAAACAACATAAATACAATTTAATAAAGCATAGGTAAAACAACATAAATACAATTTAATAAAGCATAGGATAAAACAAGATAAATTCAATTTAATAAAGCATAGGATAAAACAACATAAATTCAATTTAATAAAGCATAGGATGAAACAACATAAATACAATTTAATAAAGCATACGTTAAAACAACATAAATACAATTAAATAAAGCATAAGATAAAACAACATAAATACAATTTAATAAAGCATAGATTAAAACAGCATAAATACAATTAAATAAAGCATAGGATAAAACAATATAAATACAATTTAATAAAGCAAAGGTTAAAACAACATAAATACAATTTAATAAAGCATAGGATAAAACAATATAAATACAATTTAATAAAGCATAGGTTAAAACAACATAAATACAATTTAATAAAGCATAGGATAAAACAACATAAATTCAATTTAATAAAGCATAGGATAAAACAACATAAATACAATTTAAGAAAGCATAGGTTAAAACAACATAAATACAATTTAATAAAGCAAAGGATAAAATAACATAAATACAATTTAATAAAGCATAGGCTAAAACTACATAAATACAATTTAATAAAGCATAGGATAAAACAAATTAAATACAATTTAATAAAGCATAGGATAAAACAACATAAATTCAATTTAATAAAGCATAGGATGAAACAACATAAATACAATTTAATAAAGCATACGTTAAAACAACATAAATACAATTAAATAAAGCATAAGATAAAACAACATAAATACAATTTAATAAAGCATAGATTAAAACAGCATAAATACAATTTAATAAAGCATAGGATAAAACAACATAAATACAATTTAATAAAGCATAGGTTAAAACAACATAAATACAATTTAATAAAGCATAGGATAAAACAACATACATACAATTTAATAAAGCATAGGTTAAAACAACATAAATACAATTAAATAAAGCATAGGATAAAACAATATAAATACAATTTAATAAAGCATAGGTTAAAACAACATAAATACAATTTAATAAAGCATACGTTAAAACAACATAAATACAATTAAATAAAGCATAAGATAAAACAACATAAATACAATTTAAGAAAGCATAGGTTAAAACAACATAAATACAATTTAATAAAGCATAGGATAAAACAACATAAATAAAATTTAATAAAGCATAGGATAAAACAACATATATACAATTTAATAAAGCATAGGATAAAACAACATAAATACAATTTAATAAAGCATAGGATAAAACAACATAAATACTTTTTAATAAAGCATAAGATAAAACCACATAAATACAATTTAATAAAGCACAGGATAAAACAACATAAATACAATTTAATAAAGCATAGGTTAAAACAACATAAATACAATTTAATAAAGCATAGGATAAAACAACATAAATACTTTTTAATAAAGCATAGGATAAAACCACATAAATACAATTTAATAAAGCACAGGATAAAACAACATAAATACAATTTAATAAAGCATAGGATGAAACAACATAAATACAATTTAATAAAGCATACGTTAAAACAACATAAATACAATTAAACAAAGCATAAGATAAAACAACATAAATACAATTTAATAAAGCATAGGTTAAAACAACATAAATACAATTTAATAAAGCATAGGATAAAACAACATAAATACAATTTAATAAAGCATAGGTTAAAACAACATAAATACAATTTAATAAAGCATAGGATAAAACAACATAAATACTTTTTAATAAAGCATAGGATAAAACCACATAAATACAATTTAATAAAGCACAGGATAAAACAACATAAATACAATTTAATAAAGCATAGGATAAAACAACATAAATACAATTTAATAAAGCATAGGATAAAACAACATAAATACAATTTAATAAAGCATACGTTAAAACAACATAAATACAATTAAATAAAGCATAGGATAAAACAATATAAATACAATTTAATAAAGCAAAGGTTAAAACAACATAAATACAATTTAATAAAGCATAGGATAAAACAATATAAATACAATTTAATAAAGCATAGGTTAAAACAACATAAATACAATTTAATAAAGCATAGGATAAAACAACATAAATTCAATTTAATAAAGCATAGGATAAAACAACATAAATACAATTTAAGTAAGCATAGGTTAAAACAACATAAATACAATTTAATAAAGCAAAGGATAAAATAACATAAATACAATTTAATAAAGCATAGGTTAAAACAACATAAATACAATTTAATAAAGCATAGGATAAAACAACATAAATTCAATTTAATAAAGCATAGGATAAAACAACATAAATACAATTTAAGTAAGCATAGGTTAAAACAACATAAATACAATTTAATAAAGCAAAGGATAAAATAACATAAATACAATTTAATAAAGCATAGGCTAAAACTACATAAATACAATTTAATAAAGCATAGGATAAAACAAATTAAATACAATTTAATAAAGCATAGGATAAAACAACATAAATTCAATTTAATAAAGCATAGGATGAAACAACATAAATACAATTTAATAAAGCATACGTTAAAACAACATAAATACAATTAAATAAAGCATAAGATAAAACAACATAAATACAATTTAATAAAGCATAGATTAAAACAGCATAAATACAATTTAATAAAGCATAGGATAAAACAACATAAAAACAATTTAATAAAGCATAGGTTAAAACAACATAAATACAATTTAATAAAGCATAGGATAAAACAACATAAATACTTTTTAATAAAGCATAGGATAAAACCACATAAATACAATTTAATAAAGCACAGGATAAAACAACATAAATACAATTTAATAAAGCATAGGATAAAACAACATAAATACAATTTAATAAAGCATAGGATAAAACAACATAAATACAATTTAATAAAGCATACGTTAAAACAACATAAATACAATTTAATAAAGCATAGGATAAAACAATATAAATACAATTTAATAAAGCATAGGTTAAAACAACATAAATACAATTTAATAAAGCATAGGATAAAACAACATAAATTCAATTTAATAAAGCATAGGATAAAACAACATAAATACAATTTAAGAAAGCATAGGTTAAAACAACATAAATACAATTTAATAAAGCAAAGGATAAAATAACATAAATACAATTTAATAAAGCATAGGCTAAAACTACATAAATACAATTTAATAAAGCATAGGATAAAACAAATTAAATACAATTTAATAAAGCATAGGATAAAACAACATAAATTCAATTTAATAAAGCATAGGATGAAACAACATAAATACAATTTAATAAAGCATACGTTAAAACAACATAAATACAATTTAATAAAGCATAGGATAAAACAATATAAATACAATTTAATAAAGCATAGGTTAAAACAACATAAATACAATTTAATAAAGCATAGGATAAAACAACATAAATTCAATTTAATAAAGCATAGGATAAAACAACATAAATACAATTTAAGAAAGCATAGGTTAAAACAACATAAATACAATTTAATAAAGCAAAGGATAAAATAACATAAATACAATTTAATAAAGCATAGGCTAAAACTACATAAATACAATTTAATAAAGCATAGGATAAAACAAATTAAATACAATTTAATAAAGCATAGGATAAAACAACATAAATTCAATTTAATAAAGCATAGGATGAAACAACATAAATACAATTTAATAAAGCATACGTTAAAACAACATAAATACAATTAAATAAAGCATAAGATAAAACAACATAAATACAATTTAATAAAGCATAGATTAAAACAGCATAAATACAATTTAATAAAGCATAGGATAAAACAACATAAATACAATTTAATAAAGCATAGGATAAAACAACATACATACAATTTAATAAAGCATAGGTTAAAACAACATAAATACAATTAAATAAAGCATAGGATAAAACAATATAAATACAATTTAATAAAGCATAGGTTAAAACAACATAAATACAATTTAATAAAGCATACGTTAAAACAACATAAATACAATTAAATAAAGCATAAGATAAAACAACATAAATACAATTTAATAAAGCATAGGTTAAAACAACATAAATACAATTTAATAAAGCATAGGATGAAACAACATAAATACAATTTAATAAAGCATACGTTAAAACAACATAAATACAATTAAATAAAGCATAAGATAAAACAACATAAATACAATTTAATAAAGCATAGATTAAAACAGCATAAATACAATTTAATAAAGCATAGGATAAAACAACATAAATACAATTTAATAAAGCATAGGTTAAAACAACATAAATACAATTAAATAAAGCATAGGATAAAACAATATAAATACAATTTAATAAAGCATAGGTTAAAACAACATAAATACAATTTAATAAAGCATAGGATAAAACAATATAAATACAATTTAATAAAGCATAGGTTAAAACAACATAAATACAATTTAATAAAGCATAGGAAAAAACAACATAAATTCAATTTAATAAAGCATAGGATAAAACAACATAAATACAATTTAAGAAAGCATAGGTTAAAACAACATAAATACAATTTAATAAAGCATAGGATAAAACAACATAAATACAATTTAATAAAGCATAGGATAAAACAACATAAATACAATTTAATAAAGCATAGGATAAAACAACATAAATACAATTTAATAAAGCATAGGTAAAACAACATAAATACAATTTAATAAAGCATAGGATAAAACAAGATAAATTCAATTTAATAAAGCATAGGATAAAACAACATAAATTCAATTTAATAAAGCATAGGATGAAACAACATAAATACAATTTAATAAAGCATACGTTAAAACAACATAAATACAATTAAATAAAGCATAAGATAAAACAACATAAATACAATTTAATAAAGCATAGATTAAAACAGCATAAATACAATTAAATAAAGCATAGGATAAAACAATATAAATACAATTTAATAAAGCAAAGGTTAAAACAACATAAATACAATTTAATAAAGCATAGGATAAAACAATATAAATACAATTTAATAAAGCATAGGTTAAAACAACATAAATACAATTTAATAAAGCATAGGATAAAACAACATAAATTCAATTTAATAAAGCATAGGATAAAACAACATAAATACAATTTAAGAAAGCATAGGTTAAAACAACATAAATACAATTTAATAAAGCAAAGGATAAAATAACATAAATACAATTTAATAAAGCATAGGCTAAAACTACATAAATACAATTTAATAAAGCATAGGATAAAACAAATTAAATACAATTTAATAAAGCATAGGATAAAACAACATAAATTCAATTTAATAAAGCATAGGATGAAACAACATAAATACAATTTAATAAAGCATACGTTAAAACAACATAAATACAATTAAATAAAGCATAAGATAAAACAACATAAATACAATTTAATAAAGCATAGATTAAAACAGCATAAATACAATTTAATAAAGCATAGGATAAAACAACATAAATACAATTTAATAAAGCATAGGTTAAAACAACATAAATACAATTTAATAAAGCATAGGATAAAACAACATACATACAATTTAATAAAGCATAGGTTAAAACAACATAAATACTTTTTAATAAAGCATAAGATAAAACCACATAAATACAATTTAATAAAGCACAGGATAAAACAACATAAATACAATTTAATAAAGCATAGGTTAAAACAACATAAATACAATTTAATAAAGCATAGGATAAAACAACATAAATACTTTTTAATAAAGCATAGGATAAAACCACATAAATACAATTTAATAAAGCACAGGATAAAACAACATAAATACAATTTAATAAAGCATAGGATGAAACAACATAAATACAATTTAATAAAGCATACGTTAAAACAACATAAATACAATTAAACAAAGCATAAGATAAAACAACATAAATACAATTTAATAAAGCATAGGTTAAAACAACATAAATACAATTTAATAAAGCATAGGATAAAACAACATAAATACAATTTAATAAAGCATAGGTTAAAACAACATAAATACAATTTAATAAAGCATAGGATAAAACAACATAAATACTTTTTAATAAAGCATAGGATAAAACCACATAAATACAATTTAATAAAGCACAGGATAAAACAACATAAATACAATTTAATAAAGCATAGGATAAAACAACATAAATACAATTTAATAAAGCATAGGATAAAACAACATAAATACAATTTAATAAAGCATACGTTAAAACAACATAAATACAATTAAATAAAGCATAGGATAAAACAATATAAATACAATTTAATAAAGCAAAGGTTAAAACAACATAAATACAATTTAATAAAGCATAGGATAAAACAATATAAATACAATTTAATAAAGCATAGGTTAAAACAACATAAATACAATTTAATAAAGCATAGGATAAAACAACATAAATTCAATTTAATAAAGCATAGGATAAAACAACATAAATACAATTTAAGTAAGCATAGGTTAAAACAACATAAATACAATTTAATAAAGCAAAGGATAAAATAACATAAATACAATTTAATAAAGCATAGGCTAAAACTACATAAATACAATTTAATAAAGCATAGGATAAAACAACATAAATACAATTTAATAAAGCATAGATTAAAACAGCATAAATACAATTTAATAAAGCATAGGATAAAACAACATAAAAACAATTTAATAAAGCATAGGTTAAAACAACATAAATACAATTTAATAAAGCATAGGATAAAACAACATAAATACTTTTTAATAAAGCATAGGATAAAACCACATAAATACAATTTAATAAAGCACAGGATAAAACAACATAAATACAATTTAATAAAGCATAGGATAAAACAACATAAATACAATTTAATAAAGCATAGGATAAAACAACATAAATACAATTTAATAAAGCATACGTTAAAACAACATAAATACAATTTAATAAAGCATAGGATAAAACAATATAAATACAATTTAATAAAGCATAGGTTAAAACAACATAAATACAATTTAATAAAGCATAGGATAAAACAACATAAATTCAATTTAATAAAGCATAGGATAAAACAACATAAATACAATTTAAGAAAGCATAGGTTAAAACAACATAAATACAATTTAATAAAGCAAAGGATAAAATAACATAAATACAATTTAATAAAGCATAGGCTAAAACTACATAAATACAATTTAATAAAGCATAGGATAAAACAAATTAAATACAATTTAATAAAGCATAGGATAAAACAACATAAATTCAATTTAATAAAGCATAGGATGAAACAACATAAATACAATTTAATAAAGCATACGTTAAAACAACATAAATACAATTAAATAAAGCATAAGATAAAACAACATAAATACAATTTAATAAAGCATAGATTAAAACAGCATAAATACAATTTAATAAAGCATAGGATAAAACAACATAAATACAATTTAATAAAGCATAGGATAAAACAACATACATACAATTTAATAAAGCATAGGTTAAAACAACATAAATACAATTAAATAAAGCATAGGATAAAACAATATAAATACAATTTAATAAAGCATAGGTTAAAACAACATAAATACAATTTAATAAAGCATACGTTAAAACAACATAAATACAATTAAATAAAGCATAAGATAAAACAACATAAATACAATTTAATAAAGCATAGGTTAAAACAACATAAATACAATTTAATAAAGCATAGGATGAAACAACATAAATACAATTTAATAAAGCATACGTTAAAACAACATAAATACAATTAAATAAAGCATAAGATAAAACAACATAAATACAATTTAATAAAGCATAGATTAAAACAGCATAAATACAATTTAATAAAGCATAGGATAAAACAACATAAATACAATTTAATAAAGCATAGGTTAAAACAACATAAATACAATTAAATAAAGCATAGGATAAAACAATATAAATACAATTTAATAAAGCATAGGTTAAAACAACATAAATACAATTTAATAAAGCATAGGATAAAACAATATAAATACAATTTAATAAAGCATAGGTTAAAACAACATAAATACAATTTAATAAAGCATAGGATAAAACAACATAAATTCAATTTAATAAAGCATAGGATAAAACAACATAAATACAATTTAAGAAAGCATAGGTTAAAACAACATAAATACAATTTAATAAAGCATAGGATAAAACAACATAAATACAATTTAATAAAGCATAGGATAAAACAACATAAATACAATTTAATAAAGCATAGGATAAAACAACATAAATACAATTTAATAAAGCATAGGTAAAACAACATAAATACAATTTAATAAAGCATAGGATAAAACAAGATAAATTCAATTTAATAAAGCATAGGATAAAACAACATAAATTCAATTTAATAAAGCATAGGATGAAACAACATAAATACAATTTAATAAAGCATACGTTAAAACAACATAAATACAATTAAATAAAGCATAAGATAAAACAACATAAATACAATTTAATAAAGCATAGATTAAAACAGCATAAATACAATTAAATAAAGCATAGGATAAAACAATATAAATACAATTTAATAAAGCATAGGATAAAACAACATAAATACAATTTAAGAAAGCATAGGTTAAAACAACATAAATACAATTTAATAAAGCAAAGGATAAAATAACATAAATACAATTTAATAAAGCATAGGCTAAAACTACATAAATACAATTTAATAAAGCATATGATAAAACAAATTAAATACAATTTAATAAAGCAGAGGATAAAACAACATAAATTCAATTTAATAAAGCATAGGATGAAACAACATAAATACAATTTAATAAAGCATACGTTAAAACAACATAAATACAATTAAATAAAGCATAAGATAAAACAACATAAATACAATTTAATAAAGCATAGGTTAAAACAGCATAAATACAATTTAATAAAGCATAGGATAAAACAACATAAATACAATTTAATAAAGCATAGGTTAAAACAACATAAATACAATTTAATAAAGCATAGGATAAAACAACATAAATTCAATTTAATAAAGCATAGGATAAAACAACATAAATACAATTTAAAAAGGAAAAGGATAAAACAACATAAATAAAATTTAATAAAGCATAGGCTAAAACTACATAAATACAATTTAATAAAGCATATGATAAAACAAATTAAATACAATTTAATAAAGCAGAGGATAAAACAACATAAATTCAATTTAATAAAGCATAGGATGAAACAACATAAATACAATTTAATAAAGCATACGTTAAAACAACATAAATACAATTAAATAAAGCATAAGATAAAACAACATAAATACAATTTAATAAAGCATAGGTTAAAACAGCATAAATACAATTTAATAAAGCATAGGATAAAACAACATAAATACAATTTAATAAAGCATAGGTTAAAACAACATAAATACAATTTAATAAAGCATAGGATAAAACAACATAAATTCAATTTAATAAAGCATAGGATAAAACAACATAAATACAATTTAAAAAGGAAAAGGATAAAACAACATAAATAAAATTTAATAAAGCATAGGATAAAACAACATAAATAAAATTTAATAAAGCATAGGATAAAACAACATAAATACAATTTAATAAAGCATAGGATAAAACAACATAAATAAAATTTAATATAGCATAGGATAAAACAACATAAATACAATTTAATAAAGCATAGGATAAAACAACATAAATACAATTTAATAAAGCATAGGATAAAACAATATAAATACAATTTAATAAAGCATAGGTTAAAACAACATAAATACAATTTAATAAAGCATAGGATAAAACAACATAAATTCAATTTATTAAAGCATAGGATAAAACAACATAAATACAATTTAAGAAAGCATAGGTTAAAACAACATAAATACAATTTAATAAAGCAAAGGATAAAATAACATAAATACAATTTAATAAAGCATAGGCTAAAACTACATAAATACAATTTAATAAAGCATAGGATAAAACAAATTAAATACAATTTAATAAAGCATAGGATAAAACAACATAAATTCAATTTAATAAAGCATAGGATGAAACAACATAAATACAATTTAATAAAGCATACGTTAAAACAACATAAATACAATTAAATAAAGCATAAGATAAAACAACATAAATACAATTTAATAAAGCATAGGTTAAAACAACATAAATACAATTTAATAAAGCATAGGATGAAACAACATAAATACAATTTAATAAAGCATACGTTAAAACAACATAAATACAATTAAATAAAGCATAAGATAAAACAACATAAATACAATTTAATAAAGCATAGATTAAAACAGCATAAATACAATTTAATAAAGCATAGGATAAAACAACATAAATACAATTTAATAAAGCATAGGTTAAAACAACATAAATACAATTTAATAAAGCATAGGATAAAACAATATAAATACAATTTAATAAAGCATAGGTTAAAACAACATAAATACAATTTAATAAAGCATACATTAAAACAACATAAATACAATTAAATAAAGCATAAGATAAAACAACATAAATACAATTTAATAAAGCATAGGTTAAAACAACATAAATACAGTTTAATAAAGCATAGGATAAAACAACATAAATACAATTTAATAAAGCATAGGATAAAACAACATAAATACAATTTAATAAAGCATAGGATAAAACAACATAAATACAATTTAATAAAGCATACGTTAAAACAACATAAACACAATTAAATAAAGCATAGGATAAAACAATATAAATACAATTTAATAAAGCAAAGGTTAAAACAACATAAATACAATTTAATAAAGCATAGGATAAAACAATATAAATACAATTTAATAAAGCATAGGTTAAAACAACATAAATACAATTTAATAAAGCATAGGATAAAACAACATAAATTCAATTTAATAAAGCATAGGATAAAACAACATAAATACAATTTAAGAAAGCATAGGTTAAAACAACAAAAATACAATTTAATAAAGCAAAGGATAAAATAACATAAATACAATTTAATAAAGCATAGGCTAAAACTACATAAATACAATTTAATAAAGCATAGGATAAATCAAATTAAATACAATTTAATAAAGCATAGGATAAAACAACATAAATTCAATTTAATAAAGCATAGGATGAAACAACATAAATACAATTTAATAAAGCATACGTTAAAACAACATAAATACAATTAAATAAAGCATAAGATAAAACAACATAAATACAATTTAATAAAGCATAGGTTAAAACAACATAAATACAATTTAATAAAGCATAGGATGAAACAACATAAATACAATTTAATAAAGCATACGTTAAAACAACATAAATACAATTAAATAAAGCATAAGATAAAACAACATAAATACAATTTAATAAAGCATAGATTAAAACAGCATAAATACAATTTAATAAAGCATAGGATAAAACAACATAAATACAATTTAATAAAGCATAGGATAAAACAACATAAATTCAATTTAATAAAGCATAGGATAAAACAACATAAATACAATTTAAGAAAGCATAGGTTAAAACAACATAAATACAATTTAATAAAGCAAAGGATAAAATAACATAAATACAATTTAATAAAGCATAGGCTAAAACTACATAAATACAATTTAATAAAGCATAGGATAAAACAACATAAATACAATTTAATAAAGCATACGTTAACACAACATAAATACAATTAAATAAAGCATAGGATAAAACAATATAAATACAATTTAATAAAGCAAAGGTTAAAACAACATAAATACAATTTAATAAAGCATAGGATAAAACAATATAAATACAATTTAATAAAGCATAGGTTAAAACAACATAAATACAATTTAATAAAGCATAGGATAAAACAACATAAATTCAATTTAATAAAGCATAGGATAAAACAACATAAATACAATTTAAGTAAGCATAGGTTAAAACAACATAAATACAATTTAATAAAGCAAAGGTTAAAACAACATAAATACAATTTAATAAAGCAAAGGATAAAATAACATAAATACAATTTAATAAAGCATAGGCTAAAACTACATAAATACAATTTAATAAAGCATAGGATAAAACAACATAAATACAATTTAATAAAGCATACGTTAAAACAACATAAATACAATTAAATAAAGCATAGGATAAAACAATATAAATACAATTTAATAAAGCAAAGGTTAAAACAACATAAATACAATTTAATAAAGCATAGGATAAAACAATATAAATACAATTTAATAAAGCATAGGTTAAAACAACATAAATACAATTTAATAAAGCATAGGATAAAACAACATAAATTCAATTTAATAAAGCATAGGATAAAACAACATAAATACAATTTAAGTAAGCATAGGTTAAAACAACATAAATACAATTTAATAAAGCAAAGGATAAAATAACATAAATACAATTTAATAAAGCATAGGCTAAAACTACATAAATACAATTTAATAAAGCATAGGATAAAACAAATTAAATACAATTTAATAAAGCATAGGATAAAACAACATAAATTCAATTTAATAAAGCATAGGATGAAACAACATAAATACAATTTAATAAAGCATACGTTAAAACAACATAAATACAATTAAATAAAGCATAAGATAAAACAACATAAATACAATTTAATAAAGCATAGATTAAAACAGCATAAATACAATTTAATAAAGCATAGGATAAAACAACATAAAAACAATTTAATAAAGCATAGGTTAAAACAACATAAATACAATTTAATAAAGCATAGGATAAAACAACATAAATACTTTTTAATAAAGCATAGGATAAAACCACATAAATACAATTTAATAAAGCACAGGATAAAACAACATAAATACAATTTAATAAAGCATAGGATAAAACAACATAAATACAATTTAATAAAGCATAGGATAAAACAACATAAATACAATTTAATAAAGCATACGTTAAAACAACATAAATACAATTTAATAAAGCATAGGATAAAACAATATAAATACAATTTAATAAAGCATAGGTTAAAACAACATAAATACAATTTAATAAAGCATAGGATAAAACAACATAAATTCAATTTAATAAAGCATAGGATAAAACAACATAAATACAATTTAAGAAAGCATAGGTTAAAACAACATAAATACAATTTAATAAAGCAAAGGATAAAATAACATAAATACAATTTAATAAAGCATAGGCTAAAACTACATAAATACAATTTAATAAAGCATAGGATAAAACAAATTAAATACAATTTAATAAAGCATAGGATAAAACAACATAAATTCAATTTAATAAAGCATAGGATGAAACAACATAAATACAATTTAATAAAGCATACGTTAAAACAACATAAATACAATTAAATAAAGCATAAGATAAAACAACATAAATACAATTTAATAAAGCATAGGTTAAAACAGCATAAATACAATTTAATAAAGCATAGGATAAAACAACATAAATACAATTTAATAAAGCATAGGTTAAAACAACATAAATACAATTTAATAAAGCATAGGATAAAACAACATAAATTCAATTTAATAAAGCATAGGATAAAACAACATAAATACAATTTAAAAAGGAAAAGGATAAAACAACATAAATAAAATTTAATAAAGCATAGGCTAAAACTACATAAATACAATTTAATAAAGCATATGATAAAACAAATTAAATACAATTTAATAAAGCAGAGGATAAAACAACATAAATTCAATTTAATAAAGCATAGGATGAAACAACATAAATACAATTTAATAAAGCATACGTTAAAACAACATAAATACAATTAAATAAAGCATAAGATAAAACAACATAAATACAATTTAATAAAGCATAGGTTAAAACAGCATAAATACAATTTAATAAAGCATAGGATAAAACAACATAAATACAATTTAATAAAGCATAGGTTAAAACAACATAAATACAATTTAATAAAGCATAGGATAAAACAACATAAATTCAATTTAATAAAGCATAGGATAAAACAACATAAATACAATTTAAAAAGGAAAAGGATAAAACAACATAAATAAAATTTAATAAAGCATAGGATAAAACAACATAAATAAAATTTAATAAAGCATAGGATAAAACAACATAAATACAATTTAATAAAGCATAGGATAAAACAACATAAATAAAATTTAATATAGCATAGGATAAAACAACATAAATACAATTTAATAAAGCATAGGATAAAACAACATAAATACAATTTAATAAAGCATAGGATAAAACAATATAAATACAATTTAATAAAGCATAGGTTAAAACAACATAAATACAATTTAATAAAGCATAGGATAAAACAACATAAATTCAATTTATTAAAGCATAGGATAAAACAACATAAATACAATTTAAGAAAGCATAGGTTAAAACAACATAAATACAATTTAATAAAGCAAAGGATAAAATAACATAAATACAATTTAATAAAGCATAGGCTAAAACTACATAAATACAATTTAATAAAGCATAGGATAAAACAAATTAAATACAATTTAATAAAGCATAGGATAAAACAACATAAATTCAATTTAATAAAGCATAGGATGAAACAACATAAATACAATTTAATAAAGCATACGTTAAAACAACATAAATACAATTAAATAAAGCATAAGATAAAACAACATAAATACAATTTAATAAAGCATAGGTTAAAACAACATAAATACAATTTAATAAAGCATAGGATGAAACAACATAAATACAATTTAATAAAGCATACGTTAAAACAACATAAATACAATTAAATAAAGCATAAGATAAAACAACATAAATACAATTTAATAAAGCATAGATTAAAACAGCATAAATACAATTTAATAAAGCATAGGATAAAACAACATAAATACAATTTAATAACGCATAGGTTAAAACAACATAAATACAATTTAATAAAGCATAGGATAAAACAATATAAATACAATTTAATAAAGCATAGGTTAAAACAACATAAATACAATTTAATAAAGCATACATTAAAACAACATAAATACAATTAAATAAAGCATAAGATAAAACAACATAAATACAATTTAATAAAGCATAGGTTAAAACAACATAAATACAGTTTAATAAAGCATAGGATAAAACAACATAAATACAATTTAATAAAGCATAGGATAAAACAACATAAATACAATTTAATAAAGCATAGGATAAAACAACATAAATACAATTTAATAAAGCATACGTTAAAACAACATAAATACAATTAAATAAAGCATAGGATAAAACAATATAAATACAATTTAATAAAGCAAAGGTTAAAACAACATAAATACAATTTAATAAAGCATAGGATAAAACAATATAAATACAATTTAATAAAGCATAGGTTAAAACAACATAAATACAATTTAATAAAGCATAGGATAAAACAACATAAATTCAATTTAATAAAGCATAGGATAAAACAACATAAATACAATTTAAGAAAGCATAGGTTAAAACAACAAAAATACAATTTAATAAAGCAAAGGATAAAATAACATAAATACAATTTAATAAAGCATAGGCTAAAACTACATAAATACAATTTAATAAAGCATAGGATAAATCAAATTAAATACAATTTAATAAAGCATAGGATAAAACAACATAAATTCAATTTAATAAAGCATAGGATGAAACAACATAAATACAATTTAATAAAGCATACGTTAAAACAACATAAATACAATTAAATAAAGCATAAGATAAAACAACATAAATACAATTTAATAAAGCATAGGTTAAAACAACATAAATACAATTTAATAAAGCATAGGATGAAACAACATAAATACAATTTAATAAAGCATACGTTAAAACAACATAAATACAATTAAATAAAGCATAAGATAAAACAACATAAATACAATTTAATAAAGCATAGATTAAAACAGCATAAATACAATTTAATAAAGCATAGGATAAAACAACATAAATACAATTTAATAAAGCATAGGATAAAACAACATAAATTCAATTTAATAAAGCATAGGATAAAACAACATAAATACAATTTAAGAAAGCATAGGTTAAAACAACATAAATACAATTTAATAAAGCAAAGGATAAAATAACATAAATACAATTTAATAAAGCATAGGCTAAAACTACATAAATACAATTTAATAAAGCATAGGATAAAACAACATAAATACAATTTAATAAAGCATACGTTAACACAACATAAATACAATTAAATAAAGCATAGGATAAAACAATATAAATACAATTTAATAAAGCAAAGGTTAAAACAACATAAATACAATTTAATAAAGCATAGGATAAAACAATATAAATACAATTTAATAAAGCATAGGTTAAAACAACATAAATACAATTTAATAAAGCATAGGATAAAACAACATAAATTCAATTTAATAAAGCATAGGATAAAACAACATAAATACAATTTAAGTAAGCATAGGTTAAAACAACATAAATACAATTTAATAAAGCAAAGGTTAAAACAACATAAATACAATTTAATAAAGCAAAGGATAAAATAACATAAATACAATTTAATAAAGCATAGGCTAAAACTACATAAATACAATTTAATAAAGCATAGGATAAAACAACATAAATACAATTTAATAAAGCATACGTTAAAACAACATAAATACAATTAAATAAAGCATAGGATAAAACAATATAAATACAATTTAATAAAGCAAAGGTTAAAACAACATAAATACAATTTAATAAAGCATAGGATAAAACAATATAAATACAATTTAATAAAGCATAGGTTAAAACAACATAAATACAATTTAATAAAGCATAGGATAAAACAACATAAATTCAATTTAATAAAGCATAGGATAAAACAACATAAATACAATTTAAGTAAGCATAGGTTAAAACAACATAAATACAATTTAATAAAGCAAAGGATAAAATAACATAAATACAATTTAATAAAGCATAGGCTAAAACTACATAAATACAATTTAATAAAGCATAGGATAAAACAAATTAAATACAATTTAATAAAGCATAGGATAAAACAACATAAATTCAATTTAATAAAGCATAGGATGAAACAACATAAATACAATTTAATAAAGCATACGTTAAAACAACATAAATACAATTAAATAAAGCATAAGATAAAACAACATAAATACAATTTAATAAAGCATAGATTAAAACAGCATAAATACAATTTAATAAAGCATAGGATAAAACAACATAAAAACAATTTAATAAAGCATAGGTTAAAACAACATAAATACAATTTAATAAAGCATAGGATAAAACAACATAAATACTTTTTAATAAAGCATAGGATAAAACCACATAAATACAATTTAATAAAGCACAGGATAAAACAACATAAATACAATTTAATAAAGCATAGGATAAAACAACATAAATACAATTTAATAAAGCATAGGATAAAACAACATAAATACAATTTAATAAAGCATACGTTAAAACAACATAAATACAATTTAATAAAGCATAGGATAAAACAATATAAATACAATTTAATAAAGCATAGGTTAAAACAACATAAATACAATTTAATAAAGCATAGGATAAAACAACATAAATTCAATTTAATAAAGCATAGGATAAAACAACATAAATACAATTTAAGAAAGCATAGGTTAAAACAACATAAATACAATTTAATAAAGCAAAGGATAAAATAACATAAATACAATTTAATAAAGCATAGGCTAAAACTACATAAATACAATTTAATAAAGCATAGGATAAAACAAATTAAATACAATTTAATAAAGCATAGGATAAAACAACATAAATTCAATTTAATAAAGCATAGGATGAAACAACATAAATACAATTTAATAAAGCATACGTTAAAACAACATAAATACAATTAAATAAAGCATAAGATAAAACAACATAAATACAATTTAATAAAGCATAGATTAAAACAGCATAAATACAATTTAATAAAGCATAGGATAAAACAACATAAATACAATTTAATAAAGCATAGGATAAAACAACATACATACAATTTAATAAAGCATAGGTTAAAACAACATAAATACAATTAAATAAAGCATAGGATAAAACAATATAAATACAATTTAATAAAGCATAGGTTAAAACAACATAAATACAATTTAATAAAGCATACGTTAAAACAACATAAATACAATTAAATAAAGCATAAGATAAAACAACATAAATACAATTTAATAAAGCATAGGTTAAAACAACATAAATACAATTTAATAAAGCATAGGATGAAACAACATAAATACAATTTAATAAAGCATACGTTAAAACAACATAAATACAATTAAATAAAGCATAAGATAAAACAACATAAATACAATTTAATAAAGCATAGATTAAAACAGCATAAATACAATTTAATAAAGCATAGGATAAAACAACATAAATACAATTTAATAAAGCATAGGTTAAAACAACATAAATACAATTAAATAAAGCATAGGATAAAACAACATAAATACAATTTAATAAAGCATAGGTTAAAACAACATAAATACAATTTAATAAAGCATAGGATAAAACAATATAAATACAATTTAATAAAGCATAGGTTAAAACAACATAAATACAATTTAATAAAGCATAGGATAAAATAACATAAATTCAATTTAATAAAGCATAGGATAAAACAACATAAATACAATTTAAGAAAGCATAGGTTAAAACAACATAAATACAATTTAATAAAGCATAGGATAAAACAACATAAATACAATTTAATAAAGCATAGGATAAAACAACATAAATACAATTTAATAAAGCATAGGATAAAACAACATAAATACAATTTAATAAAGCATAGGTAAAACAACATAAATACAATTTAATAAAGCATAGGATAAAACAACATAAATTCAATTTAATAAAGCATAGGATAAAACAACATAAATTCAATTTAATAAAGCATAGGATGAAACAACATAAATACAATTTAATAAAGCATACGTTAAAACAACATAAATACAATTAAATAAAGCATAAGATAAAACAACATAAATACAATTTAATAAAGCATAGATTAAAACAGCATAAATACAATTTAATAAAGCATAGGATAAAACAACATAAAAACAATTTAATAAAGCATAGGTTAAAACAACATAAATACAATTTAATAAAGCATAGGATAAAACAACATAAATACTTTTTAATAAAGCATAGGATAAAACCACATAAATACAATTTAATAAAGCACAGGATAAAACAACATAAATACAATTTAATAAAGCATAGGATAAAACAACATAAATACAATTTAATAAAGCATAGGATAAAACAACATAAATACAATTTAATAAAGCATACGTTAAAACAACATAAATACAATTAAATAAAGCATAGGATAAAACAATATAAATACAATTTAATAAAGCAAAGGTTAAAACAACATAAATACAATTTAATAAAGCATAGGATAAAACAATATAAATACAATTTAATAAAGCATAGGTTAAAACAACATAAATACAATTTAATAAAGCATAGGATAAAACAACATAAATTCAATTTAATAAAGCATAGGATAAAACAACATAAATACAATTTAAGAAAGCATAGGTTAAAACAACATAAATACAATTTAATAAAGCAAAGGATAAAATAACATAAATACAATTTAATAAAGCATAGGCTAAAACTACATAAATACAATTTAATAAAGCATAGGATAAAACAAATTAAATACAATTTAATAAAGCATAGGATAAAACAACATAAATTCAATTTAATAAAGCATAGGATGAAACAATATAAATACAATTTAATAAAGCATAGGATAAAACAACATAAATTCAATTTAATAAAGCATAGGATGAAACAACATAAATACAATTTAATAAAGCATACGTTAAAACAACATAAATACAATTAAATAAAGCATAAGATAAAACAACATAAATACAATTTAATAAAGCATAGGTTAAAACAGCATAAATACAATTTAATAAAGCATAGGATAAAACAACATAAATACAATTTAATAAAGCATAGGTTAAAACAACATAAATACAATTTAATAAAGCATAGGATAAAACAACATAAATTCAATTTAATAAAGCATAGGATAAAACAACATAAATACAATTTAAAAAGGAAAAGGATAAAACAACATAAATAAAATTTAATAAAGCATAGGATAAAACAACATAAATAAAATTTAATAAAGCATAGGATAAAACAACATAAATACAATTTAATAAAGCATAGGATAAAACAACATAAATAAAATTTAATATAGCATAGGATAAAACAACATAAATACAATTTAATAAAGCATAGGATAAAACAACATAAATACAATTTAATAAAGCATAGGATAAAACAATATAAATACAATTTAATAAAGCATAGGTTAAAACAACATAAATACAATTTAATAAAGCATAGGATAAAACAACATAAATTCAATTTATTAAAGCATAGGATAAAACAACATAAATACAATTTAAGAAAGCATAGGTTAAAACAACATAAATACAATTTAATAAAGCAAAGGATAAAATAACATAAATACAATTTAATAAAGCATAGGCTAAAACTACATAAATACAATTTAATAAAGCATAGGATAAAACAAATTAAATACAATTTAATAAAGCATAGGATAAAACAACATAAATTCAATTTAATAAAGCATAGGATGAAACAACATAAATACAATTTAATAAAGCATACGTTAAAACAACATAAATACAATTAAATAAAGCATAAGATAAAACAACATAAATACAATTTAATAAAGCATAGGTTAAAACAACATAAATACAATTTAATAAAGCATAGGATGAAACAACATAAATACAATTTAATAAAGCATACGTTAAAACAACATAAATACAATTAAATAAAGCATAAGATAAAACAACATAAATACAATTTAATAAAGCATAGATTAAAACAGCATAAATACAATTTAATAAAGCATAGGATAAAACAACATAAATACAATTTAATAAAGCATAGGTTAAAACAACATAAATACAATTTAATAAAGCATAGGATAAAACAATATAAATACAATTTAATAAAGCATAGGTTAAAACAACATAAATACAATTTAATAAAGCATACATTAAAACAACATAAATACAATTAAATAAAGCATAAGATAAAACAACATAAATACAATTTAATAAAGCATAGGTTAAAACAACATAAATACAGTTTAATAAAGCATAGGATAAAACAACATAAATACAATTTAATAAAGCATAGGATAAAACAACATAAATACAATTTAATAAAGCATAGGATAAAACAACATAAATACAATTTAATAAAGCATACGTTAAAACAACATAAATACAATTAAATAAAGCATAGGATAAAACAATATAAATACAATTTAATAAAGCAAAGGTTAAAACAACATAAATACAATTTAATAAAGCATAGGATAAAACAATATAAATACAATTTAATAAAGCATAGGTTAAAACAACATAAATACAATTTAATAAAGCATAGGATAAAACAACATAAATTCAATTTAATAAAGCATAGGATAAAACAACATAAATACAATTTAAGAAAGCATAGGTTAAAACAACATAAATACAATTTAATAAAGCAAAGGATAAAATAACATAAATACAATTTAATAAAGCATAGGCTAAAACTACATAAATACAATTTAATAAAGCATAGGATAAAACAAATTAAATACAATTTAATAAAGCATAGGATAAAACAACATAAATTCAATTTAATAAAGCATAGGATGAAACAACATAAATACAATTTAATAAAGCATACGTTAAAACAACATAAATACAATTAAATAAAGCATAAGATAAAACAACATAAATACAATTTAATAAAGCATAGGTTAAAACAACATAAATACAATTTAATAAAGCATAGGATGAAACAACATAAATACAATTTAATAAAGCATACGTTAAAACAACATAAATACAATTAAATAAAGCATAAGATAAAACAACATAAATACAATTTAATAAAGCATAGATTAAAACAGCATAAATACAATTTAATAAAGCATAGGATAAAACAACATAAATACAATTTAATAAAGCATAGGATAAAACAACATAAATTCAATTTAATAAAGCATAGGATAAAACAACATAAATACAATTTAAGAAAGCATAGGTTAAAACAACATAAATACAATTTAATAAAGCAAAGGATAAAATAACATAAATACAATTTAATAAAGCATAGGCTAAAACTACATAAATACAATTTAATAAAGCATAGGATAAAACAACATAAATACAATTTAATAAAGCATACGTTAACACAACATAAATACAATTAAATAAAGCATAGGATAAAACAATATAAATACAATTTAATAAAGCAAAGGTTAAAACAACATAAATACAATTTAATAAAGCATAGGATAAAACAATATAAATACAATTTAATAAAGCATAGGTTAAAACAACATAAATACAATTTAATAAAGCATAGGATAAAACAACATAAATTCAATTTAATAAAGCATAGGATAAAACAACATAAATACAATTTAAGAAAGCATAGGTTAAAACAACATAAATACAATTTAATAAAGCAAAGGATAAAATAACATAAATACAATTTTATAAAGCATAGGATAAAACAACATAAATTCAATTTAATAAAGCATAGGATGAAACAACATAAATACAATTTAATAAAGCATACGTTAAAACAACATAAATACAATTAAATAAAGCATAAGATAAAACAACATAAATACAATTTAATAAAGCATAGATTAAAACAGCATAAATACAATTTAATAAAGCATAGGATAAAACAACATAAATACAATTTAATAAAGCATAGGATAAAACAACATAAATTCAATTTAATAAAGCATAGGATAAAACAACATAAATACAATTTAAGAAAGCATAGGTTAAAACAACATAAATACAATTTAATAAAGCAAAGGATAAAATAACATAAATACAATTTAATAAAGCATAGGCTAAAACTACATAAATACAATTTAATAAAGCATAGGATAAAACAAATTAAATACAATTTAATAAAGCATAGGATAAAATAACATAAATTCAATTTAATAAAGCATAGGATGAAACAACATAAATACAATTTAATAAAGCATACGTTAAAACAACATAAATACAATTAAATAAAGCATAAGATAAAACAACATAAATACAATTTAATAAAGCATAGATTAAAACAGCATAAATACAATTTAATAAAGCATAGGATAAAACAACATAAATACAATTTAATAAAGCATAGGATAAAACAACATACATACAATTTAATAAAGCATAGGTTAAAACAACATAAATACAATTAAATAAAGCATAGGATAAAACAATATAAATACAATTTAATAAAGCATAGGTTAAAACAACATAAATACAATTTAATAAAGCATACGTTAAAACAACATAAATACAATTAAATAAAGCATAAGATAAAACAACATAAATACAATTTAAGAAAGCATAGGTTAAAACAACATAAATACAATTTAATAAAGCATAGGATAAAACAACATAAATAAAATTTAATAAAGCATAGGATAAAACAACATATATACAATTTAATAAAGCATAGGATAAAACAACATAAATACAATTTAATAAAGCATAGGATAAAACAACATAAATACTTTTTAATAAAGCATAAGATAAAACCACATAAATACAATTTAATAAAGCACAGGATAAAACAACATAAATACAATTTAATAAAGCATAGGTTAAAACAACATAAATACAATTTAATAAAGCATAGGATAAAACAACATAAATACTTTTTAATAAAGCATAGGATAAAACCACATAAATACAATTTAATAAAGCACAGGATAAAACAACATAAATACAATTTAATAAAGCATAGGATGAAACAACATAAATACAATTTAATAAAGCATACGTTAAAACAACATAAATACAATTAAACAAAGCATAAGATAAAACAACATAAATACAATTTAATAAAGCATAGGTTAAAACAACATAAATACAATTTAATAAAGCATAGGATAAAACAACATAAATACAATTTAATAAAGCATAGGTTAAAACAACATAAATACAATTTAATAAAGCATAGGATAAAACAACATAAATACTTTTTAATAAAGCATAGGATAAAACCACATAAATACAATTTAATAAAGCACAGGATAAAACAACATAAATACAATTTAATAAAGCATAGGATAAAACAACATAAATACAATTTAATAAAGCATAGGATAAAACAACATAAATACAATTTAATAAAGCATACGTTAAAACAACATAAATACAATTAAATAAAGCATAGGATAAAACAATATAAATACAATTTAATAAAGCAAAGGTTAAAACAACATAAATACAATTTAATAAAGCATAGGATAAAACAATATAAATACAATTTAATAAAGCATAGGTTAAAACAACATAAATACAATTTAATAAAGCATAGGATAAAACAACATAAATTCAATTTAATAAAGCATAGGATAAAACAACATAAATACAATTTAAGTAAGCATAGGTTAAAACAACATAAATACAATTTAATAAAGCAAAGGATAAAATAACATAAATACAATTTAATAAAGCATAGGCTAAAACTACATAAATACAATTTAATAAAGCATAGGATAAAACAAATTAAATACAATTTAATAAAGCATAGGATAAAACAACATAAATTCAATTTAATAAAGCATAGGATGAAACAACATAAATACAATTTAATAAAGCATACGTTAAAACAACATAAATACAATTAAATAAAGCATAAGATAAAACAACATAAATACAATTTAATAAAGCATAGATTAAAACAGCATAAATACAATTTAATAAAGCATAGGATAAAACAACATAAAAACAATTTAATAAAGCATAGGTTAAAACAACATAAATACAATTTAATAAAGCATAGGATAAAACAACATAAATACTTTTTAATAAAGCATAGGATAAAACCACATAAATACAATTTAATAAAGCACAGGATAAAACAACATAAATACAATTTAATAAAGCATAGGATAAAACAACATAAATACAATTTAATAAAGCATAGGATAAAACAACATAAATACAATTTAATAAAGCATACGTTAAAACAACATAAATACAATTTAATAAAGCATAGGTTAAAACAACATAAATACAATTTAATAAAGCATAGGATAAAACAACATAAATTCAATTTAATAAAGCATAGGATAAAACAACATAAATACAATTTAAGAAAGCATAGGTTAAAACAACATAAATACAATTTAATAAAGCAAAGGATAAAATAACATAAATACAATTTAATAAAGCATAGGCTAAAACTACATAAATACAATTTAATAAAGCATAGGATAAAACAAATTAAATACAATTTAATAAAGCATAGGATAAAACAACATAAATTCAATTTAATAAAGCATAGGATGAAACAACATAAATACAATTTAATAAAGCATACGTTAAAACAACATAAATACAATTAAATAAAGCATAAGATAAAACAACATAAATACAATTTAATAAAGCATAGATTAAAACAGCATAAATACAATTTAATAAAGCATAGGATAAAACAACATAAATACAATTTAATAAAGCATAGGATAAAACAACATACATACAATTTAATAAAGCATAGGTTAAAACAACATAAATACAATTAAATAAAGCATAGGATAAAACAATATAAATACAATTTAATAAAGCATAGGTTAAAACAACATAAATACAATTTAATAAAGCATACGTTAAAACAACATAAATACAATTAAATAAAGCATAAGATAAAACAACATAAATACAATTTAATAAAGCATAGGTTAAAACAACATAAATACAATTTAATAAAGCATAGGATGAAACAACATAAATACAATTTAATAAAGCATACGTTAAAACAACATAAATACAATTAAATAAAGCATAAGATAAAACAACATAAATACAATTTAATAAAGCATAGATTAAAACAGCATAAATACAATTTAATAAAGCATAGGATAAAACAACATAAATACAATTTAATAAAGCATAGGTTAAAACAACATAAATACAATTAAATAAAGCATAGGATAAAACAATATAAATACAATTTAATAAAGCATAGGTTAAAACAACATAAATACAATTTAATAAAGCATAGGATAAAACAATATAAATACAATTTAATAAAGCATAGGTTAAAACAACATAAATACAATTTAATAAAGCATAGGATAAAATAACATAAATTCAATTTAATAAAGCATAGGATAAAACAACATAAATACAATTTAAGAAAGCATAGGTTAAAACAACATAAATACAATTTAATAAAGCATAGGATAAAACAACATAAATACAATTTAATAAAGCATAGGATAAAACAACATAAATACAATTTAATAAAGCATAGGATAAAACAACATAAATACAATTTAATAAAGCATAGGTAAAACAACATAAATACAATTTAATAAAGCATAGGATAAAACAACATAAAAACAATTTAATAAAGCATAGGTTAAAACAACATAAATACAATTTAATAAAGCATAGGATAAAACAACATAAATACAATTTAATAAAGCATAGGATAAAACAACATAAATACAATTTAATAAAGCATAGGATAAAACAACATAAATACAATTTAATAAAGCATAGGTAAAACAACATAAATACAATTTAATAAAGCATAGGATAAAACAACATAAAAACAATTTAATAAAGCATAGGTTAAAACAACATAAATACAATTTAATAAAGCATAGGATAAAACAACATAAATACTTTTTAATAAAGCATAGGATAAAACCACATAAATACAATTTAATAAAGCACAGGATAAAACAACATAAATACAATTTAATAAAGCATAGGATAAAACAACATAAATACAATTTAATAAAGCATAGGATAAAACAACATAAATACAATTTAATAAAGCATACGTTAAAACAACATAAATACAATTAAATAAAGCATAGGATAAAACAATATAAATACAATTTAATAAAGCAAAGGTTAAAACAACATAAATACAATTTAATAAAGCATAGGATAAAACAATATAAATACAATTTAATAAAGCATAGGTTAAAACAACATAAATACAATTTAATAAAGCATAGGATAAAACAACATAAATTCAATTTAATAAAGCATAGGATAAAACAACATAAATACAATTTAAGAAAGCATAGGTTAAAACAACATAAATACAATTTAATAAAGCAAAGGATAAAATAACATAAATACAATTTAATAAAGCATAGGCTAAAACTACATAAATACAATTTAATAAAGCATAGGATAAAACAAATTAAATACAATTTAATAAAGCATAGGATAAAACAACATAAATTCAATTTAATAAAGCATAGGATGAAACAATATAAATACAATTTAATAAAGCAAAGGTTAAAACAACATAAATACAATTAAATAAAGCATAGGATAAAACAATATAAATACAATTTAATAAAGCAAAGGTTAAAACAACATAAATACAATTAAATAAAGCATAGGATAAAACAATATAAATACAATTTAATAAAGCATAGGTTAAAACAACATAAATACAATTTAATAAAGCATACGTTAAAACAACATAAATACAATTAAATAAAGCATAAGATAAAACAACATAAATACAATTTAATAAAGCATAGGTTAAAACAACATAAATACAATTTAATAAAGCATAGGATGAAACAACATAAATACAATTTAATAAAGCATACGTTAAAACAACATAAATACAATTAAATAAAGCATAAGATTAAACAACATAAATACAATTTAATAAAGCATAGATTAAAACAGCAAAAATACAATTTAATAAAGCATAGGATAAAACAACATAAATACAATTTAATAAAGCATAGGTTAAAACAACATAAATACAATTAAATAAAGCATAGGATAAAACAATATAAATACAATTTAATAAAGCATAGGTTAAAACAACATAAATACAATTTAATAAAGCATAGGATAAAACAATATAAATACAATTAAATAAAGCATAAGATAAAACAACATAAATACAATTTAATAAAGCATAGGTTAAAACAACATAAATACAATTTAATAAAGTATAGGATAAAACAACATAAATACTTTTTAATAAAGCATAGGATAAAACCACATAAATACAATTTAATAAAGCACAGGATAAAACAACATAAATACAATTTAATAAAGCATAGGATGAAACAACATAAATACAATTTAATAAAGCATACGTTAAAACAACATAAATACAATTAAACAAAGCATAAGATAAAACAACATAAATACAATTTAATAAAGCATAGGTTAAAACAACATAAATACAATTTAATAAAGCATAGGATAAAACAACATAAATACAATTTAATAAAGCATAGGTTAAAACAACATAAATACAATTTAATAAAGCATAGGATAAAACAACATAAATACTTTTTAATAAAGCATAGGATAAAACCACATAAATACAATTTAATAAAGCACAGGATAAAACAACATAAATACAATTTAATAAAGCATAGGATAAAACAACATAAATACAATTTAATAAAGCATAGGATAAAACAACATAAATACAATTTAATAAAGCATACGTTAAAACAACATAAATACAATTAAATAAAGCATAGGATAAAACAATATAAATACAATTTAATAAAGCAAAGGTTAAAACAACATAAATACAATTTAATAAAGCATAGGATAAAACAATATAAATACAATTTAATAAAGCATAGGTTAAAACAACATAAATACAATTTAATAAAGCATAGGATAAAACAACATAAATTCAATTTAATAAAGCATAGGATAAAACAACATAAATACAATTTAAGTAAGCATAGGTTAAAACAACATAAATACAATTTAATAAAGCAAAGGATAAAATAACATAAATACAATTTAATAAAGCATAGGCTAAAACTACATAAATACAATTTAATAAAGCATAGGATAAAACAAATTAAATACAATTTAATAAAGCATAGGATAAAACAACATAAATTCAATTTAATAAAGCATAGGATGAAACAACATAAATACAATTTAATAAAGCATACGTTAAAACAACATAAATACAATTAAATAAAGCATAAGATAAAACAACATAAATACAATTTAATAAAGCATAGATTAAAACAGCATAAATACAATTTAATAAAGCATAGGATAAAACAACATAAAAACAATTTAATAAAGCATAGGTTAAAACAACATAAATACAATTTAATAAAGCATAGGATAAAACAACATAAATACTTTTTAATAAAGCATAGGATAAAACCACATAAATACAATTTAATAAAGCACAGGATAAAACAACATAAATACAATTTAATAAAGCATAGGATAAAACAACATAAATACAATTTAATAAAGCATAGGATAAAACAACATAAATACAATTTAATAAAGCATACGTTAAAACAACATAAATACAATTTAATAAAGCATAGGATAAAACAATATAAATACAATTTAATAAAGCATAGGTTAAAACAACATAAATACAATTTAATAAAGCATAGGATAAAACAACATAAATTCAATTTAATAAAGCATAGGATAAAACAACATAAATACAATTTAAGAAAGCATAGGTTAAAACAACATAAATACAATTTAATAAAGCAAAGGATAAAATAACATAAATACAATTTAATAAAGCATAGGCTAAAACTACATAAATACAATTTAATAAAGCATAGGATAAAACAAATTAAATACAATTTAATAAAGCATAGGATAAAACAACATAAATTCAATTTAATAAAGCATAGGATGAAACAACATAAATACAATTTAATAAAGCATACGTTAAAACAACATAAATACAATTAAATAAAGCATAAGATAAAACAACATAAATACAATTTAATAAAGCATAGATTAAAACAGCATAAATACAATTTAATAAAGCATAGGATAAAACAACATAAATACAATTTAATAAAGCATAGGATAAAACAACATACATACAATTTAATAAAGCATAGGTTAAAACAACATAAATACAATTAAATAAAGCATAGGATAAAACAATATAAATACAATTTAATAAAGCATAGGTTAAAACAACATAAATACAATTTAATAAAGCATACGTTAAAACAACATAAATACAATTAAATAAAGCATAAGATAAAACAACATAAATACAATTTAATAAAGCATAGGTTAAAACAACATAAATACAATTTAATAAAGCATAGGATGAAACAACATAAATACAATTTAATAAAGCATACGTTAAAACAACATAAATACAATTAAATAAAGCATAAGATAAAACAACATAAATACAATTTAATAAAGCATAGATTAAAACAGCATAAATACAATTTAATAAAGCATAGGATAAAACAACATAAATACAATTTAATAAAGCATAGGTTAAAACAACATAAATACAATTAAATAAAGCATAGGATAAAACAATATAAATACAATTTAATAAAGCATAGGTTAAAACAACATAAATACAATTTAATAAAGCATAGGATAAAACAATATAAATACAATTTAATAAAGCATAGGTTAAAACAACATAAATACAATTTAATAAAGCATAGGATAAAATAACATAAATTCAATTTAATAAAGCATAGGATAAAACAACATAAATACAATTTAAGAAAGCATAGGTTAAAACAACATAAATACAATTTAATAAAGCATAGGATAAAACAACATAAATACAATTTAATAAAGCATAGGATAAAACAACATAAATACAATTTAATAAAGCATAGGATAAAACAACATAAATACAATTTAATAAAGCATAGGTAAAACAACATAAATACAATTTAATAAAGCATAGGATAAAACAACATAAAAACAATTTAATAAAGCATAGGTTAAAACAACATAAATACAATTTAATAAAGCATAGGATAAAACAACATAAATACAATTTAATAAAGCATAGGATAAAACAACATAAATACAATTTAATAAAGCATAGGATAAAACAACATAAATACAATTTAATAAAGCATAGGATAAAACAACATAAATACAATTTAATAAAGCATAGGATAAAACAACATAAATACAATTTAATAAAGCATACGTTAAAACAACATAAATACAATTAAATAAAGCATAGGATAAAACAATATAAATACAATTTAATAAAGCAAAGGTTAAAACAACATAAATACAATTTAATAAAGCATAGGATAAAACAATATAAATACAATTTAATAAAGCATAGGTTAAAACAACATAAATACAATTTAATAAAGCATAGGATAAAACAACATAAATTCAATTTAATAAAGCATAGGATAAAACAACATAAATACAATTTAAGAAAGCATAGGTTAAAACAACATAAATACAATTTAATAAAGCAAAGGATAAAATAACATAAATACAATTTAATAAAGCATAGGCTAAAACTACATAAATACAATTTAATAAAGCATAGGATAAAACAAATTAAATACAATTTAATAAAGCATAGGATAAAACAACATAAATTCAATTTAATAAAGCATAGGATGAAACAATATAAATACAATTTAATAAAGCAAAGGTTAAAACAACATAAATACAATTAAATAAAGCATAGGATAAAACAATATAAATACAATTTAATAAAGCAAAGGTTAAAACAACATAAATACAATTAAATAAAGCATAGGATAAAACAATATAAATACAATTTAATAAAGCATAGGTTAAAACAACATAAATACAATTTAATAAAGCATACGTTAAAACAACATAAATACAATTAAATAAAGCATAAGATAAAACAACATAAATACAATTTAATAAAGCATAGGTTAAAACAACATAAATACAATTTAATAAAGCATAGGATGAAACAACATAAATACAATTTAATAAAGCATACGTTAAAACAACATAAATACAATTAAATAAAGCATAAGATTAAACAACATAAATACAATTTAATAAAGCATAGATTAAAACAGCATAAATACAATTTAATAAAGCATAGGATAAAACAACATAAATACAATTTAATAAAGCATAGGTTAAAACAACATAAATACAATTAAATAAAGCATAGGATAAAACAATATAAATACAATTTAATAAAGCATAGGTTAAAACAACATAAATACAATTTAATAAAGCATAGGATAAAACAATATAAATACAATTAAATAAAGCATAAGATAAAACAACATAAATACAATTTAATAAAGCATAGGTTAAAACAACATAAATACAATTTAATAAAGTATAGGATAAAACAACATAAATACTTTTTAATAAAGCATAGGATAAAACCACATAAATACAATTTAATAAAGCACAGGATAAAACAACATAAATACAATTTAATAAAGCATAGGATGAAACAACATAAATACAATTTAATAAAGCATACGTTAAAACAACATAAATACAATTAAACAAAGCATAAGATAAAACAACATAAATACAATTTAATAAAGCATAGGATAAAACAATATAAATACAATTTAATAAAGCATAGGTTAAAACAACATAAATACAATTTAATAAAGCATAGGATAAAACAACATAAATTCAATTTAATAAAGCATAGGATAAAACAACATAAATACAATTTAAGAAAGCATAGGTTAAAACAACATAAATACAATTTAATAAAGCAAAGGATAAAATAACATAAATACAATTTAATAAAGCATAGGCTAAAACTACATAAATACAATTTAATAAAGCATATGATAAAACAAATTAAATACAATTTAATAAAGCAGAGGATAAAACAACATAAATTCAATTTAATAAAGCATAGGATGAAATAACATAAATACAATTTAATAAAGCATACGTTAAAACAACATAAATACAATTAAATAAAGCATAAGATAAAACAACATAAATACAATTTAATAAAGCATAGGTTAAAACAGCATAAATACAATTTAATAAAGCATAGGATAAAACAACATAAATACAATTTAATAAAGCATAGGTTAAAACAACATAAATACAATTTAATAAAGCATAGGATAAAACAACATAAATACAATTTAATAAAGCATAGGTTAAAACAACATAAATACAATTAAATAAAGCATAGGATAAAACAATATAAATACAATTTAATAAAGCATAGGTAAAAACAACATAAATACAATTTAATAAAGCATAGGATAAAACAATATAAATACAATTTAATAAAGCATAGGTTAAAACAACATAAATACAATTTAATAAAGCATAGGATAAAACAACATAAATTCAATTTAATAAAGCATAGGATAAAACAACATAAATACAATTTAAGAAAGCATAGGTTAAAACAACATAAATACAATTTAATAAAGCAAAGGATAAAATAACATAAATACAATTTAATAAAGCATAGGCTAAAACTACATAAATACAATTTAATAAAGCATATGATAAAACAAATTAAATACAATTTAATAAAGCAGAGGATAAAACAACATAAATTCAATTTAATAAAGCATAGGATGAAACAACATAAATACAATTTAATAAAGCATACGTTAAAACAACATAAATACAATTAAATAAAGCATAAGATAAAACAACATAAATACAATTTAATAAAGCATAGGTTAAAACAGCATAAATACAATTTAATAAAGCATAGGATAAAACAACATAAATACAATTTAATAAAGCATAGGTTAAAACAACATAAATACAATTTAATAAAGCATAGGATAAAACAACATAAATTCAATTTAATAAAGCATAGGATAAAACAACATAAATACAATTTAAAAAGGAAAAGGATAAAACAACATAAATAAAATTTAATAAAGCATAGGATAAAACAACATAAATAAAATTTAATAAAGCATAGGATAAAACAACATAAATACAATTTAATAAAGCATAGGATAAAACAACATAAATAAAATTTAATATAGCATAGGATAAAACAACATAAATACAATTTAATAAAGCATAGCATAAAACAACATAAATACAATTTAATAAAGCATAGGATAAAACAATATAAATACAATTTAATAAAGCATAGGTTAAAACAACATAAATACAATTTAATAAAGCATAGGATAAAACAACATAAATTCAATTTATTAAAGCATAGGATAAAACAACATAAATACAATTTAAGAAAGCATAGGTTAAAACAACATAAATACAATTTAATAAAGCAAAGGATAAAATAACATAAATACAATTTAATAAAGCATAGGCTAAAACTACATAAATACAATTTAATAAAGCATAGGATAAAACAAATTAAATACAATTTAATAAAGCATAGGATAAAACAACATAAATTCAATTTAATAAAGCATAGGATGAAACAACATAAATACAATTTAATAAAGCATACGTTAAAACAACATAAATACAATTAAATAAAGCATAAGATAAAACAACATAAATACAATTTAATAAAGCATAGGTTAAAACAACATAAATACAATTTAATAAAGCATAGGATGAAACAACATAAATACAATTTAATAAAGCATACGTTAAAACAACATAAATACAATTAAATAAAGCATAAGATAAAACAACATAAATACAATTTAATAAAGCATAGATTAAAACAGCATAAATACAATTTAATAAAGCATAGGATAAAACAACATAAATACAATTTAATAAAGCATAGGTTAAAACAACATAAATACAATTTAATAAAGCATAGGATAAAACAATATAAATACAATTTAATAAAGCATAGGTTAAAACAACATAAATACAATTTAATAAAGCATACGTTAAAACAACATAAATACAATTAAATAAAGCATAAGATAAAACAACATAAATACAATTTAATAAAGCATAGGTTAAAACAACATAAATACAATTTAATAAAGCATAGGATAAAACAACATAAATACAATTTAATAAAGCATAGGATAAAACAACATAAATACAATTTAATAAAGCATAGGATAAAACAACATAAATACAATTTAATAAAGCATACGTTAAAAAAACATAAATACAATTAAATAAAGCATAGGATAAAACAATATAAATACAATTTAATAAAGCAAAGGTTAAAACAACATAAATACAATTTAATAAAGCATAGGATAAAACAATATAAATACAATTTAATAAAGCATAGGTTAAAACAACATAAATACAATTTAATAAAGCATAGGATAAAACAACATAAATTCAATTTAATAAAGCATAGGATAAAACAACATAAATACAATTTAAGAAAGCATAGGTTAAAACAACATAAATACAATTTAATAAAGCAAAGGATAAAATAACATAAATACAATTTAATAAATCATAGGCTAAAACTACATAAATACAATTTAATAAAGCATAGGATAAAACAAATTAAATACAATTTAATAAAGCATAGGATAAAACAACATAAATTCAATTTAATAAAGCATAGGATGAAACAACATAAATACAATTTAATAAAGCATACGTTAAAACAACATAAATACAATTAAATAAAGCATAAGATAAAACAACATAAATACAATTTAATAAAGCATAGGTTAAAACAACATAAATACAATTTAATAAAGCATAGGATGAAACAACATAAATACAATTTAATAAAGCATACGTTAAAACAACATAAATACAATTAAATAAAGCATAAGATAAAACAACATAAATACAATTTAATAAAGCATAGATTAAAACAGCATAAATACAATTTAATAAAGCATAGGATAAAACAACATAAATACAATTTAATAAAGCATAGGATAAAACAACATAAATTCAATTTAATAAAGCATAGGATAAAACAACATAAATACAATTTAAGAAAGCATAGGTTAAAACAACATAAATACAATTTAATAAAGCAAAGGATAAAATAACATAAATACAATTTAATAAAGCATAGGCTAAAACTACATAAATACAATTTAATAAAGCATAGGATAAAACAACATAAATACAATTTAATAAAGCATACGTTAAAACAACATAAATACAATTAAATAAAGCATAGGATAAAACAATATAAATACAATTTAATAAAGCAAAGGTTAAAACAACATAAATACAATTTAATAAAGCACAGGATAAAACAACATAAATACAATTTAATAAAGCATAGGTTAAAACAACATAAATACAATTTAATAAAGTATAGGATAAAACAACATAAATACTTTTTAATAAAGCATAGGATAAAACCACATAAATACAATTTAATAAAGCACAGGATAAAACAACATAAATACAATTTAATAAAGCATAGGATGAAACAACATAAATACAATTTAATAAAGCATACGTTAAAACAACATAAATACAATTAAACAAAGCATAAGATAAAACAACATAAATACAATTTAATAAAGCATACGTTAAAACAACATAAATACAATTAAACAAAGCATAAGATAAAACAACATAAATACAATTTAATAAAGCATAGGATAAAACAATATAAATACAATTTAATAAAGCATAGGTTAAAACAACATAAATACAATTTAATAAAGCATAGGATAAAACAACATAAATTCAATTTAATAAAGCATAGGATAAAACAACATAAATACAATTTAAGAAAGCATAGGTTAAAACAACATAAATACAATTTAATAAAGCAAAGGATAAAATAACATAAATACAATTTAATAAAGCATAGGCTAAAACTACATAAATACAATTTAATAAAGCATATGATAAAACAAATTAAATACAATTTAATAAAGCAGAGGATAAAACAACATAAATTCAATTTAATAAAGCATAGGATGAAATATCATAAATACAATTTAATAAAGCATACGTTAAAACAACATAAATACAATTAAATAAAGCATAAGATAAAACAACATAAATACAATTTAATAAAGCATAGGTTAAAACAGCATAAATACAATTTAATAAAGCATAGGATAAAACAACATAAATACAATTTAATAAAGCATAGGTTAAAACAACATAAATACAATTTAATAAAGCATAGGATAAAACAACATAAATACAATTTAATAAAGCATAGGTTAAAACAACATAAATACAATTTAATAAAGCATAGGATGAAACAACATAAATACAATTTAATAAAGCATACGTTAAAACAACATAAATACAATTAAACAAAGCATAAGATAAAACAACATAAATACAATTTAATAAAGCATAGGTTAAAACAACATAAATACAATTTAATAAAGCATAGGATAAAACAACATAAATACAATTTAATAAAGCATAGGTTAAAACAACATAAATACAATTTAATAAAGCATAGGATAAAACATCATAAATACTTTTTAATAAAGCATAGGATAAAACCACATAAATACAATTTAATAAAGCACAGGATAAAACAACATAAATACAGTTTAATAAAGCATAGGATAAAACAACATAAATACAATTTAATAAAGCATAGGATAAAACAACATAAATACAATTTAATAAAGCATACGTTAAAACAACATAAATACAATTAAATAAAGCATAGGATAAAACAATATAAATACAATTTAATAAAGCAAAGGTTAAAACAACATAAATACAATTTAATAAAGCATAGGATAAAACAATATAAATACAATTTAATAAAGCATAGGTTAAAACAACATAAATACAATTTAATAAAGCATAGGATAAAACAACATAAATTCAATTTAATAAAGCATAGGATAAAACAACATAAATACAATTTAAGTAAGCATAGGTTAAAACAACATAAATACAATTAATAAAGCAAAGGATAAAATAACATAAATACAATTTAATAAAGCATAGGCTAAAACTACATAAATACAATTTAATAAAGCATAGGATAAAACAAATTAAATACAATTTAATAAAGCATAGGATAAAACAACATAAATTCAATTTAATAAAGCATAGGATGAAACAACATAAATACAATTTAATAAAGCATACGTTAAAACAACATAAATACAATTAAATAAAGCATAAGATAAAACAACATAAATACAATTTAATAAAGCATAGATTAAAACAGCATAAATACAATTTAATAAAGCATAGGATAAAACAACATAAAAACAATTTAATAAAGCATAGGTTAAAACAACATAAATACAATTTAATAAAGCATAGGATAAAACAACATAAATACTTTTTAATAAAGCATAGGATAAAACCACATAAATACAATTTAATAAAGCACAGGATAAAACAACATAAATACAATTTAATAAAGCATAGGATAAAACAACATAAATACAATTTAATAAAGCATAGGATAAAACAACATAAATACAATTTAATAAAGCATACGTTAAAACAACATAAATACAATTTAATAAAGCATAGGATAAAACAATATAAATACAATTTAATAAAGCATAGGTTAAAACAACATAAATACAATTTAATAAAGCATAGGATAAAACAACATAAATTCAATTTAATAAAGCATAGGATAAAACAACATAAATACAATTTAAGAAAGCATAGGTTAAAACAACATAAATACAATTTAATAAAGCAAAGGATAAAATATCATAAATACAATTTAATAAAGCATAGGCTAAAACTACATAAATACAATTTAATAAAGCATAGGATAAAACAAATTAAATACAATTTAATAAAGCATAGGATAAAACAACATAAATTCAATTTAATAAAGCATAGGATGAAACAACATAAATACAATTTAATAAAGCATACGTTAAAACAACATAAATACAATTAAATAAAGCATAAGATAAAACAACATGAATACAATTTAATAAAGCATAGATTAAAACAGCATAAATACAATTTAATAAAGCATAGGATAAAACAACATAAATACAATTTAATAAAGCATAGGATAAAACAACATACATACAATTTAATAAAGCATAGGTTAAAACAACATAAATACAATTAAATAAAGCATAGGATAAAACAATATAAATACAATTTAATAAAGCATAGGTTAAAACAACATAAATACAATTTAATAAAGCATACGTTAAAACAACATAAATACAATTAAATAAAGCATAAGATAAAACAACATAAATACAATTTAATAAAGCATAGGTTAAAACAACATAAATACAATTTAATAAAGCATAGGATGAAACAACATAAATACAATTTAATAAAGCATACGTTAAAACAACATAAATACAATTAAATAAAGCATAAGATAAAACAACATAAATACAATTTAATAAAGCATAGATTAAAACAGCATAAATACAATTTAATAAAGCATAGGATAAAACAACATAAATACAATTTAATAAAGCATAGGTTAAAACAACATAAATACAATTAAATAAAGCATAGGATAAAACAATATAAATACAATTTAATAAAGCATAGGTTAAAACAACATAAATACAATTTAATAAAGCATAGGATAAAACAATATAAATACAATTTAATAAAGCATAGGTTAAAACAACATAAATACAATTTAATAAAGCATAGGATAAAACAACATAAATTCAATTTAATAAAGCATAGGATAAAACAACATAAATACTTTTTAATAAAGCATAGGATAAAACCACATAAATACAATTTAATAAAGCACAGGATAAAACAACATAAATACAATTTAATAAAGCATAGGATAAAACAACATAAATACAATTTAATAAAGCATAGGATAAAACAACATAAATACAATTTAATAAAGCATACGTTAAAACAACATAAATACAATTTAATAAAGCATAGGATAAAACAATATAAATACAATTTAATAAAGCATAGGTTAAAACAACATAAATACAATTTAATAAAGCATAGGATAAAACAACATAAATTCAATTTAATAAAGCATAGGATAAAACAACATAAATACAATTTAAGAAAGCATAGGTTAAAACAACATAAATACAATTTAATAAAGCAAAGGATAAAATAACATAAATACAATTTAATAAAGCATAGGCTAAAACTACATAAATACAATTTAATAAAGCATAGGATAAAACAAATTAAATACAATTTAATAAAGCATAGGATAAAACAACATAAATTCAATTTAATAAAGCATAGGATGAAACAACATAAATACAATTTAATAAAGCATACGTTAAAACAACATAAATACAATTAAATAAAGCATAAGATAAAACAACATAAATACAATTTAATAAAGCATAGATTAAAACAGCATAAATACAATTTAATAAAGCATAGGATAAAACAACATAAATACAATTTAATAAAGCATAGGTTAAAACAACATAAATACAATTAAATAAAGCATAGGATAAAACAATATAAATACAATTTAATAAAGCATAGGTTAAAACAACATAAATACAATTTAATAAAGCATAGGATAAAACAATATAAATACAATTAAATAAAGCATAAGATAAAACAACATAAATACAATTTAATAAAGCATAGGTTAAAACAACATAAATACAATTTAATAAAGTATAGGATAAAACAACATAAATACTTTTTAATAAAGCATAGGATAAAACCACATAAATACAATTTAATAAAGCACAGGATAAAACAACATAAATACAATTTAATAAAGCATAGGATGAAACAACATAAATACAATTTAATAAAGCATACGTTAAAACAACATAAATACAATTAAATAAAGCATAGGATAAAACAATATAAATACAATTTAATAAAGCATAGGTTAAAACAACATAAATACAATTTAATAAAGCATAGGATAAAACAATATAAATACAATTAAATAAAGCATAAGATAAAACAACATAAATACAATTTAATAAAGCATAGGTTAAAACAACATAAATACAATTTAATAAAGTATAGGATAAAACAACATAAATACTTTTTAATAAAGCATAGGATAAAACCACATAAATACAATTTAATAAAGCACAGGATAAAACAACATAAATACAATTTAATAAAGCATAGGATGAAACAACATAAATACAATTTAATAAAGCATACGTTAAAACAACATAAATACAATTAAACAAAGCATAAGATAAAACAACATAAATACAATTTAATAAAGCATAGGATAAAACAATATAAATACAATTTAATAAAGCATAGGTTAAAACAACATAAATACAATTTAATAAAGCATAGGATAAAACAACATAAATTCAATTTAATAAAGCATAGGATAAAACAACATAAATACAATTTAAGAAAGCATAGGTTAAAACAACATAAATACAATTTAATAAAGCAAAGGATAAAATAACATAAATACAATTTAATAAAGCATAGGCTAAAACTACATAAATACAATTTAATAAAGCATATGATAAAACAAATTAAATACAATTTAATAAAGCAGAGGATAAAACAACATAAATTCAATTTAATAAAGCATAGGATGAAATAACATAAATACAATTTAATAAAGCATACGTTAAAACAACATAAATACAATTAAATAAAGCATAAGATAAAACAACATAAATACAATTTAATAAAGCATAGGTTAAAACAGCATAAATACAATTTAATAAAGCATAGGATAAAACAACATAAATACAATTTAATAAAGCATAGGTTAAAACAACATAAATACAATTTAATAAAGCATAGGATAAAACAACATAAATACAATTTAATAAAGCATAGGTTAAAACAACATAAATACAATTAAATAAAGCATAGGATAAAACAATATAAATACAATTTAATAAAGCATAGGTAAAAACAACATAAATACAATTTAATAAAGCATAGGATAAAACAATATAAATACAATTTAATAAAGCATAGGTTAAAACAACATAAATACAATTTAATAAAGCATAGGATAAAACAACATAAATTCAATTTAATAAAGCATAGGATAAAACAACATAAATACAATTTAAGAAAGCATAGGTTAAAACAACATAAATACAATTTAATAAAGCAAAGGATAAAATAACATAAATACAATTTAATAAAGCATAGGCTAAAACTACATAAATACAATTTAATAAAGCATATGATAAAACAAATTAAATACAATTTAATAAAGCAGAGGATAAAACAACATAAATTCAATTTAATAAAGCATAGGATGAAACAACATAAATACAATTTAATAAAGCATACGTTAAAACAACATAAATACAATTAAATAAAGCATAAGATAAAACAACATAAATACAATTTAATAAAGCATAGGTTAAAACAGCATAAATACAATTTAATAAAGCATAGGATAAAACAACATAAATACAATTTAATAAAGCATAGGTTAAAACAACATAAATACAATTTAATAAAGCATAGGATAAAACAACATAAATTCAATTTAATAAAGCATAGGATAAAACAACATAAATACAATTTAAAAAGGAAAAGGATAAAACAACATAAATAAAATTTAATAAAGCATAGGATAAAACAACATAAATAAAATTTAATAAAGCATAGGATAAAACAACATAAATACAATTTAATAAAGCATAGGATAAAACAACATAAATAAAATTTAATATAGCATAGGATAAAACAACATAAATACAATTTAATAAAGCATAGCATAAAACAACATAAATACAATTTAATAAAGCATAGGATAAAACAATATAAATACAATTTAATAAAGCATAGGTTAAAACAACATAAATACAATTTAATAAAGCATAGGATAAAACAACATAAATTCAATTTATTAAAGCATAGGATAAAACAACATAAATACAATTTAAGAAAGCATAGGTTAAAACAACATAAATACAATTTAATAAAGCAAAGGATAAAATAACATAAATACAATTTAATAAAGCATAGGCTAAAACTACATAAATACAATTTAATAAAGCATAGGATAAAACAAATTAAATACAATTTAATAAAGCATAGGATAAAACAACATAAATTCAATTTAATAAAGCATAGGATGAAACAACATAAATACAATTTAATAAAGCATACGTTAAAACAACATAAATACAATTAAATAAAGCATAAGATAAAACAACATAAATACAATTTAATAAAGCATAGGTTAAAACAACATAAATACAATTTAATAAAGCATAGGATGAAACAACATAAATACAATTTAATAAAGCATACGTTAAAACAACATAAATACAATTAAATAAAGCATAAGATAAAACAACATAAATACAATTTAATAAAGCATAGATTAAAACAGCATAAATACAATTTAATAAAGCATAGGATAAAACAACATAAATACAATTTAATAAAGCATAGGTTAAAACAACATAAATACAATTTAATAAAGCATAGGATAAAACAATATAAATACAATTTAATAAAGCATAGGTTAAAACAACATAAATACAATTTAATAAAGCATACGTTAAAACAACATAAATACAATTAAATAAAGCATAAGATAAAACAACATAAATACAATTTAATAAAGCATAGGTTAAAACAACATAAATACAATTTAATAAAGCATAGGATAAAACAACATAAATACAATTTAATAAAGCATAGGATAAAACAACATAAATACAATTTAATAAAGCATAGGATAAAACAACATAAATACAATTTAATAAAGCATACGTTAAAACAACATAAATACAATTAAATAAAGCATAGGATAAAACAATATAAATACAATTTAATAAAGCAAAGGTTAAAACAACATAAATACAATTTAATAAAGCATAGGATAAAACAATATAAATACAATTTAATAAAGCATAGGTTAAAACAACATAAATACAATTTAATAAAGCATAGGATAAAACAACATAAATTCAATTTAATAAAGCATAGGATAAAACAACATAAATACAATTTAAGAAAGCATAGGTTAAAACAACATAAATACAATTTAATAAAGCAAAGGATAAAATAACATAAATACAATTTAATAAATCATAGGCTAAAACTACATAAATACAATTTAATAAAGCATAGGATAAAACAAATTAAATACAATTTAATAAAGCATAGGATAAAACAACATAAATTCAATTTAATAAAGCATAGGATGAAACAACATAAATACAATTTAATAAAGCATACGTTAAAACAACATAAATACAATTAAATAAAGCATAAGATAAAACAACATAAATACAATTTAATAAAGCATAGGTTAAAACAACATAAATACAATTTAATAAAGCATAGGATGAAACAACATAAATACAATTTAATAAAGCATACGTTAAAACAACATAAATACAATTAAATAAAGCATAAGATAAAACAACATAAATACAATTTAATAAAGCATAGATTAAAACAGCATAAATACAATTTAATAAAGCATAGGATAAAACAACATAAATACAATTTAATAAAGCATAGGATAAAACAACATAAATTCAATTTAATAAAGCATAGGATAAAACAACATAAATACAATTTAAGAAAGCATAGGTTAAAACAACATAAATACAATTTAATAAAGCAAAGGATAAAATAACATAAATACAATTTAATAAAGCATAGGCTAAAACTACATAAATACAATTTAATAAAGCATAGGATAAAACAACATAAATACAATTTAATAAAGCATACGTTAAAACAACATAAATACAATTAAATAAAGCATAGGATAAAACAATATAAATACAATTTAATAAAGCAAAGGTTAAAACAACATAAATACAATTTAATAAAGCACAGGATAAAACAACATAAATACAATTTAATAAAGCATAGGTTAAAACAACATAAATACAATTTAATAAAGTATAGGATAAAACAACATAAATACTTTTTAATAAAGCATAGGATAAAACCACATAAATACAATTTAATAAAGCACAGGATAAAACAACATAAATACAATTTAATAAAGCATAGGATGAAACAACATAAATACAATTTAATAAAGCATACGTTAAAACAACATAAATACAATTAAACAAAGCATAAGATAAAACAACATAAATACAATTTAATGAAGCATACGTTAAAACAACATAAATACAATTAAACAAAGCATAAGATAAAACAACATAAATACAATTTAATAAAGCATAGGATAAAACAATATAAATACAATTTAATAAAGCATAGGTTAAAACAACATAAATACAATTTAATAAAGCATAGGATAAAACAACATAAATTCAATTTAATAAAGCATAGGATAAAACAACATAAATACAATTTAAGAAAGCATAGGTTAAAACAACATAAATACAATTTAATAAAGCATAGGATAAAACAACATAAATTCAATTTAATAAAGCATAGGATGAAACAACATAAATACAATTTAATAAAGCATACGTTAAAACAACATAAATACAATTAAATAAAGCATAAGATAAAACAACATAAATACAATTTAATAAAGCATAGATTAAAACAGCATAAATACAATTTAATAAAGCATAGGATAAAACAACATAAATACAATTTAATAAAGCATAGGTTAAAACAACATAAATACAATTAAATAAAGCATAGGATAAAACAATATAAATACAATTTAATAAAGCATAGGTTAAAACAACATAAATACAATTTAATAAAGCATAGGATAAAACAATATAAATACAATTAAATAAAGCATAAGATAAAACAACATAAATACAATTTAATAAAGCATAGGTTAAAACAACATAAATACAATTTAATAAAGTATAGGATAAAACAACATAAATACTTTTTAATAAAGCATAGGATAAAACCACATAAATACAATTTAATAAAGCACAGGATAAAACAACATAAATACAATTTAATAAAGCATAGGATGAAACAACATAAATACAATTTAATAAAGCATACGTTAAAACAACATAAATACAATTAAATAAAGCATAGGATAAAACAATATAAATACAATTTAATAAAGCATAGGTTAAAACAACATAAATACAATTTAATAAAGCATAGGATAAAACAATATAAATACAATTAAATAAAGCATAAGATAAAACAACATAAATACAATTTAATAAAGCATAGGTTAAAACAACATAAATACAATTTAATAAAGTATAGGATAAAACAACATAAATACTTTTTAATAAAGCATAGGATAAAACCACATAAATACAATTTAATAAAGCACAGGATAAAACAACATAAATACAATTTAATAAAGCATAGGATGAAACAACATAAATACAATTTAATAAAGCATACGTTAAAACAACATAAATACAATTAAACAAAGCATAAGATAAAACAACATAAATACAATTTAATAAAGCATAGGATAAAACAATATAAATACAATTTAATAAAGCATAGGTTAAAACAACATAAATACAATTTAATAAAGCATAGGATGAAACAACATAAATACAATTTAATAAAGCATACGTTAAAACAACATAAATACAATTAAATAAAGCATAAGATAAAACAACATAAATACAATTTAATAAAGCATAGATTAAAACAGCATAAATACAATTTAATAAAGCATAGGATAAAACAACATAAATACAATTTAATAAAGCATAGGATAAAACAACATAAATTCAATTTAATAAAGCATAGGATAAAACAACATAAATACAATTTAAGAAAGCATAGGTTAAAACAACATAAATACAATTTAATAAAGCAAAGGATAAAATAACATAAATACAATTTAATAAAGCATAGGCTAAAACTACATAAATACAATTTAATAAAGCATAGGATAAAACAACATAAATACAATTTAATAAAGCATACGTTAAAACAACATAAATACAATTAAATAAAGCATAGGATAAAACAATATAAATACAATTTAATAAAGCAAAGGTTAAAACAACATAAATACAATTTAATAAAGCACAGGATAAAACAACATAAATACAATTTAATAAAGCATAGGTTAAAACAACATAAATACAATTTAATAAAGTATAGGATAAAACAACATAAATACTTTTTAATAAAGCATAGGATAAAACCACATAAATACAATTTAATAAAGCACAGGATAAAACAACATAAATACAATTTAATAAAGCATAGGATGAAACAACATAAATACAATTTAATAAAGCATACGTTAAAACAACATAAATACAATTAAACAAAGCATAAGATAAAACAACATAAATACAATTTAATGAAGCATACGTTAAAACAACATAAATACAATTAAACAAAGCATAAGATAAAACAACATAAATACAATTTAATAAAGCATAGGATAAAACAATATAAATACAATTTAATAAAGCATAGGTTAAAACAACATAAATACAATTTAATAAAGCATAGGATAAAACAACATAAATTCAATTTAATAAAGCATAGGATGAAACAACATAAATACAATTTAATAAAGCATACGTTAAAACAACATAAATACAATTAAATAAAGCATAAGATAAAACAACATAAATACAATTTAATAAAGCATAGATTAAAACAGCATAAATACAATTTAATAAAGCATAGGATAAAACAACATAAATACAATTTAATAAAGCATAGGTTAAAACAACATAAATACAATTAAATAAAGCATAGGATAAAACAATATAAATACAATTTAATAAAGCATAGGTTAAAACAACATAAATACAATTTAATAAAGCATAGGATAAAACAATATAAATACAATTAAATAAAGCATAAGATAAAACAACATAAATACAATTTAATAAAGCATAGGTTAAAACAACATAAATACAATTTAATAAAGTATAGGATAAAACAACATAAATACTTTTTAATAAAGCATAGGATAAAACCACATAAATACAATTTAATAAAGCACAGGATAAAACAACATAAATACAATTTAATAAAGCATAGGATGAAACAACATAAATACAATTTAATAAAGCATACGTTAAAACAACATAAATACAATTAAATAAAGCATAGGATAAAACAATATAAATACAATTTAATAAAGCATAGGTTAAAACAACATAAATACAATTTAATAAAGCATAGGATAAAACAATATAAATACAATTAAATAAAGCATAAGATAAAACAACATAAATACAATTTAATAAAGCATAGGTTAAAACAACATAAATACAATTTAATAAAGTATAGGATAAAACAACATAAATACTTTTTAATAAAGCATAGGATAAAACCACATAAATACAATTTAATAAAGCACAGGATAAAACAACATAAATACAATTTAATAAAGCATAGGATGAAACAACATAAATACAATTTAATAAAGCATACGTTAAAACAACATAAATACAATTAAACAAAGCATAAGATAAAACAACATAAATACAATTTAATAAAGCATAGGATAAAACAATATAAATACAATTTAATAAAGCATAGGTTAAAACAACATAAATACAATTTAATAAAGCATAGATTAAAACAGCATAAATACAATTTAATAAAGCATAGGATAAAACAACATAAATACAATTTAATAAAGCATAGGATAAAACAACATAAATTCAATTTAATAAAGCATAGGATAAAACAACATAAATACAATTTAAGAAAGCATAGGTTAAAACAACATAAATACAATTTAATAAAGCAAAGGATAAAATAACATAAATACAATTTAATAAAGCATAGGCTAAAACTACATAAATACAATTTAATAAAGCATAGGATAAAACAACATAAATACAATTTAATAAAGCATACGTTAAAACAACATAAATACAATTAAATAAAGCATAGGATAAAACAATATAAATACAATTTAATAAAGCAAAGGTTAAAACAACATAAATACAATTTAATAAAGCACAGGATAAAACAACATAAATACAATTTAATAAAGCATAGGTTAAAACAACATAAATACAATTTAATAAAGTATAGGATAAAACAACATAAATACTTTTTAATAAAGCATAGGATAAAACCACATAAATACAATTTAATAAAGCACAGGATAAAACAACATAAATACAATTTAATAAAGCATAGGATGAAACAACATAAATACAATTTAATAAAGCATACGTTAAAACAACATAAATACAATTAAACAAAGCATAAGATAAAACAACATAAATACAATTTAATAAAGCATACGTTAAAACAACATAAATACAATTAAACAAAGCATAAGATAAAACAACATAAATACAATTTAATAAAGCATAGGATAAAACAATATAAATACAATTTAATAAAGCATAGGTTAAAACAACATAAATACAATTTAATAAAGCATAGGATAAAACAACATAAATTCAATTTAATAAAGCATAGGATAAAACAACATAAATACAATTTAAGAAAGCATAGGTTAAAACAACATAAATACAATTTAATAAAGCATAGGATAAAACAACATAAATTCAATTTAATAAAGCATAGGATGAAACAACATAAATACAATTTAATAAAGCATACGTTAAAACAACATAAATACAATTAAATAAAGCATAAGATAAAACAACATAAATACAATTTAATAAAGCATAGATTAAAACAGCATAAATACAATTTAATAAAGCATAGGATAAAACAACATAAATACAATTTAATAAAGCATAGGTTAAAACAACATAAATACAATTAAATAAAGCATAGGATAAAACAATATAAATACAATTTAATAAAGCATAGGTTAAAACAACATAAATACAATTTAATAAAGCATAGGATAAAACAATATAAATACAATTAAATAAAGCATAAGATAAAACAACATAAATACAATTTAATAAAGCATAGGTTAAAACAACATAAATACAATTTAATAAAGTATAGGATAAAACAACATAAATACTTTTTAATAAAGCATAGGATAAAACCACATAAATACAATTTAATAAAGCACAGGATAAAACAACATAAATACAATTTAATAAAGCATAGGATGAAACAACATAAATACAATTTAATAAAGCATACGTTAAAACAACATAAATACAATTAAATAAAGCATAGGATAAAACAATATAAATACAATTTAATAAAGCATAGGTTAAAACAACATAAATACAATTTAATAAAGCATAGGATAAAACAATATAAATACAATTAAATAAAGCATAAGATAAAACAACATAAATACAATTTAATAAAGCATAGGTTAAAACAACATAAATACAATTTAATAAAGTATAGGATAAAACAACATAAATACTTTTTAATAAAGCATAGGATAAAACCACATAAATACAATTTAATAAAGCACAGGATAAAACAACATAAATACAATTTAATAAAGCATAGGATGAAACAACATAAATACAATTTAATAAAGCATACGTTAAAACAACATAAATACAATTAAACAAAGCATAAGATAAAACAACATAAATACAATTTAATAAAGCATAGGATAAAACAATATAAATACAATTTAATAAAGCATAGGTTAAAACAACATAAATACAATTTAATAAAGCATAGGATAAAACAACATAAATTCAATTTAATAAAGCATAGGATAAAACAACATAAATACAATTTAAGAAAGCATAGGTTAAAACAACATAAATACAATTTAATAAAGCAAAGGATAAAATAACATAAATACAATTTAATAAAGCATAGGCTAAAACTACATAAATACAATTTAATAAAGCATATGATAAAACAAATTAAATACAATTTAATAAAGCAGAGGATAAAACAACATAAATTCAATTTAATAAAGCATAGGATGAAATAACATAAATACAATTTAATAAAGCATACGTTAAAACAACATAAATACAATTAAATAAAGCATAAGATAAAACAACATAAATACAATTTAATAAAGCATAGGTTAAAACAGCATAAATACAATTTAATAAAGCATAGGATAAAACAACATAAATACAATTTAATAAAGCATAGGTTAAAACAACATAAATACAATTTAATAAAGCATAGGATAAAACAACATAAATACAATTTAATAAAGCATAGGTTAAAACAACATAAATACAATTAAATAAAGCATAGGATAAAACAATATAAATACAATTTAATAAAGCATAGGTAAAAACAACATAAATACAATTTAATAAAGCATAGGATAAAACAATATAAATACAATTTAATAAAGCATAGGTTAAAACAACATAAATACAATTTAATAAAGCATAGGATAAAACAACATAAATTCAATTTAATAAAGCATAGGATAAAACAACATAAATACAATTTAAGAAAGCATAGGTTAAAACAACATAAATACAATTTAATAAAGCAAAGGATAAAATAACATAAATACAATTTAATAAAGCATAGGCTAAAACTACATAAATACAATTTAATAAAGCATATGATAAAACAAATTAAATACAATTTAATAAAGCAGAGGATAAAACAACATAAATTCAATTTAATAAAGCATAGGATGAAACAACATAAATACAATTTAATAAAGCATACGTTAAAACAACATAAATACAATTAAATAAAGCATAAGATAAAACAACATAAATACAATTTAATAAAGCATAGGTTAAAACAGCATAAATACAATTTAATAAAGCATAGGATAAAACAACATAAATACAATTTAATAAAGCATAGGTTAAAACAACATAAATACAATTTAATAAAGCATAGGATAAAACAACATAAATTCAATTTAATAAAGCATAGGATAAAACAACATAAATACAATTTAAAAAGGAAAAGGATAAAACAACATAAATAAAATTTAATAAAGCATAGGATAAAACAACATAAATAAAATTTAATAAAGCATAGGATAAAACAACATAAATACAATTTAATAAAGCATAGGATAAAACAACATAAATAAAATTTAATATAGCATAGGATAAAACAACATAAATACAATTTAATAAAGCATAGCATAAAACAACATAAATACAATTTAATAAAGCATAGGATAAAACAATATAAATACAATTTAATAAAGCATAGGTTAAAACAACATAAATACAATTTAATAAAGCATAGGATAAAACAACATAAATTCAATTTATTAAAGCATAGGATAAAACAACATAAATACAATTTAAGAAAGCATAGGTTAAAACAACATAAATACAATTTAATAAAGCAAAGGATAAAATAACATAAATACAATTTAATAAAGCATAGGCTAAAACTACATAAATACAATTTAATAAAGCATAGGATAAAACAAATTAAATACAATTTAATAAAGCATAGGATAAAACAACATAAATTCAATTTAATAAAGCATAGGATGAAACAACATAAATACAATTTAATAAAGCATACGTTAAAACAACATAAATACAATTAAATAAAGCATAAGATAAAACAACATAAATACAATTTAATAAAGCATAGGTTAAAACAACATAAATACAATTTAATAAAGCATAGGATGAAACAACATAAATACAATTTAATAAAGCATACGTTAAAACAACATAAATACAATTAAATAAAGCATAAGATAAAACAACATAAATACAATTTAATAAAGCATAGATTAAAACAGCATAAATACAATTTAATAAAGCATAGGATAAAACAACATAAATACAATTTAATAAAGCATAGGTTAAAACAACATAAATACAATTTAATAAAGCATAGGATAAAACAATATAAATACAATTTAATAAAGCATAGGTTAAAACAACATAAATACAATTTAATAAAGCATACGTTAAAACAACATAAATACAATTAAATAAAGCATAAGATAAAACAACATAAATACAATTTAATAAAGCATAGGTTAAAACAACATAAATACAATTTAATAAAGCATAGGATAAAACAACATAAATACAATTTAATAAAGCATAGGATAAAACAACATAAATACAATTTAATAAAGCATAGGATAAAACAACATAAATACAATTTAATAAAGCATACGTTAAAACAACATAAATACAATTAAATAAAGCATAGGATAAAACAATATAAATACAATTTAATAAAGCAAAGGTTAAAACAACATAAATACAATTTAATAAAGCATAGGATAAAACAATATAAATACAATTTAATAAAGCATAGGTTAAAACAACATAAATACAATTTAATAAAGCATAGGATAAAACAACATAAATTCAATTTAATAAAGCATAGGATAAAACAACATAAATACAATTTAAGAAAGCATAGGTTAAAACAACATAAATACAATTTAATAAAGCAAAGGATAAAATAACATAAATACAATTTAATAAATCATAGGCTAAAACTACATAAATACAATTTAATAAAGCATAGGATAAAACAAATTAAATACAATTTAATAAAGCATAGGATAAAACAACATAAATTCAATTTAATAAAGCATAGGATGAAACAACATAAATACAATTTAATAAAGCATACGTTAAAACAACATAAATACAATTAAATAAAGCATAAGATAAAACAACATAAATACAATTTAATAAAGCATAGGTTAAAACAACATAAACACAATTTAATAAAGCATAGGATGAAACAACATAAATACAATTTAATAAAGCATACGTTAAAACAACATAAATACAATTAAATAAAGCATAAGATAAAACAACATAAATACAATTTAATAAAGCATAGATTAAAACAGCATAAATACAATTTAATAAAGCATAGGATAAAACAACATAAATACAATTTAATAAAGCATAGGATAAAACAACATAAATTCAATTTAATAAAGCATAGGATAAAACAACATAAATACAATTTAAGAAAGCATAGGTTAAAACAACATAAATACAATTTAATAAAGCAAAGGATAAAATAACATAAATACAATTTAATAAAGCATAGGCTAAAACTACATAAATACAATTTAATAAAGCATAGGATAAAACAACATAAATACAATTTAATAAAGCATACGTTAAAACAACATAAATACAATTAAATAAAGCATAGGATAAAACAATATAAATACAATTTAATAAAGCAAAGGTTAAAACAACATAAATACAATTTAATAAAGCACAGGATAAAACAACATAAATACAATTTAATAAAGCATAGGTTAAAACAACATAAATACAATTTAATAAAGTATAGGATAAAACAACATAAATACTTTTTAATAAAGCATAGGATAAAACCACATAAATACAATTTAATAAAGCACAGGATAAAACAACATAAATACAATTTAATAAAGCATAGGATGAAACAACATAAATACAATTTAATAAAGCATACGTTAAAACAACATAAATACAATTAAACAAAGCATAAGATAAAACAACATAAATACAATTTAATAAAGCATACGTTAAAACAACATAAATACAATTAAACAAAGCATAAGATAAAACAACATAAATACAATTTAATAAAGCATAGGATAAAACAATATAAATACAATTTAATAAAGCATAGGTTAAAACAACATAAATACAATTTAATAAAGCATAGGATAAAACAACATAAATTCAATTTAATAAAGCATAGGATAAAACAACATAAATACAATTTAAGAAAGCATAGGTTAAAACAACATAAATACAATTTAATAAAGCAAAGGATAAAATAACATAAATACAATTTAATAAAGCATAGGCTAAAACTACATAAATACAATTTAATAAAGCATATGATAAAACAAATTAAATACAATTTAATAAAGCAGAGGATAAAACAACATAAATTCAATTTAATAAAGCATAGGATGAAATATCATAAATACAATTTAATAAAGCATACGTTAAAACAACATAAATACAATTAAATAAAGCATAAGATAAAACAACATAAATACAATTTAATAAAGCATAGGTTAAAACAGCATAAATACAATTTAATAAAGCATAGGATAAAACAACATAAATACAATTTAATAAAGCATAGGTTAAAACAACATAAATACAATTTAATAAAGCATAGGATAAAACAACATAAATACAATTTAATAAAGCATAGGTTAAAACAACATAAATACAATTTAATAAAGCATAGGATGAAACAACATAAATACAATTTAATAAAGCATACGTTAAAACAACATAAATACAATTAAACAAAGCATAAGATAAAACAACATAAATACAATTTAATAAAGCATAGGTTAAAACAACATAAATACAATTTAATAAAGCATAGGATAAAACAACATAAATACAATTTAATAAAGCATAGGTTAAAACAACATAAATACAATTTAATAAAGCATAGGATAAAACATCATAAATACTTTTTAATAAAGCATAGGATAAAACCACATAAATACAATTTAATAAAGCACAGGATAAAACAACATAAATACAGTTTAATAAAGCATAGGATAAAACAACATAAATACAATTTAATAAAGCATAGGATAAAACAACATAAATACAATTTAATAAAGCATACGTTAAAACAACATAAATACAATTAAATAAAGCATAGGATAAAACAATATAAATACAATTTAATAAAGCAAAGGTTAAAACAACATAAATACAATTTAATAAAGCATAGGATAAAACAATATAAATACAATTTAATAAAGCATAGGTTAAAACAACATAAATACAATTTAATAAAGCATAGGATAAAACAACATAAATTCAATTTAATAAAGCATAGGATAAAACAACATAAATACAATTTAAGTAAGCATAGGTTAAAACAACATAAATACAATTAATAAAGCAAAGGATAAAATAACATAAATACAATTTAATAAAGCATAGGCTAAAACTACATAAATACAATTTAATAAAGCATAGGATAAAACAAATTAAATACAATTTAATAAAGCATAGGATAAAACAACATAAATTCAATTTAATAAAGCATAGGATGAAACAACATAAATACAATTTAATAAAGCATACGTTAAAACAACATAAATACAATTAAATAAAGCATAAGATAAAACAACATAAATACAATTTAATAAAGCATAGATTAAAACAGCATAAATACAATTTAATAAAGCATAGGATAAAACAACATAAAAACAATTTAATAAAGCATAGGTTAAAACAACATAAATACAATTTAATAAAGCATAGGATAAAACAACATAAATACTTTTTAATAAAGCATAGGATAAAACCACATAAATACAATTTAATAAAGCACAGGATAAAACAACATAAATACAATTTAATAAAGCATAGGATAAAACAACATAAATACAATTTAATAAAGCATAGGATAAAACAACATAAATACAATTTAATAAAGCATACGTTAAAACAACATAAATACAATTTAATAAAGCATAGGATAAAACAATATAAATACAATTTAATAAAGCATAGGTTAAAACAACATAAATACAATTTAATAAAGCATAGGATAAAACAACATAAATTCAATTTAATAAAGCATAGGATAAAACAACATAAATACAATTTAAGAAAGCATAGGTTAAAACAACATAAATACAATTTAATAAAGCAAAGGATAAAATAACATAAATACAATTTAATAAAGCATAGGCTAAAACTACATAAATACAATTTAATAAAGCATAGGATAAAACAAATTAAATACAATTTAATAAAGCATAGGATAAAACAACATAAATTCAATTTAATAAAGCATAGGATGAAACAACATAAATACAATTTAATAAAGCATACGTTAAAACAACATAAATACAATTAAATAAAGCATAAGATAAAACAACATGAATACAATTTAATAAAGCATAGATTAAAACAGCATAAATACAATTTAATAAAGCATAGGATAAAACAACATAAATACAATTTAATAAAGCATAGGATAAAACAACATACATACAATTTAATAAAGCATAGGTTAAAACAACATAAATACAATTAAATAAAGCATAGGATAAAACAATATAAATACAATTTAATAAAGCATAGGTTAAAACAACATAAATACAATTTAATAAAGCATACGTTAAAACAACATAAATACAATTAAATAAAGCATAAGATAAAACAACATAAATACAATTTAATAAAGCATAGGTTAAAACAACATAAATACAATTTAATAAAGCATAGGATGAAACAACATAAATACAATTTAATAAAGCATACGTTAAAACAACATAAATACAATTAAATAAAGCATAAGATAAAACAACATAAATACAATTTAATAAAGCATAGATTAAAACAGCATAAATACAATTTAATAAAGCATAGGATAAAACAACATAAATACAATTTAATAAAGCATAGGTTAAAACAACATAAATACAATTAAATAAAGCATAGGATAAAACAATATAAATACAATTTAATAAAGCATAGGTTAAAACAACATAAATACAATTTAATAAAGCATAGGATAAAACAATATAAATACAATTTAATAAAGCATAGGTTAAAACAACATAAATACAATTTAATAAAGCATAGGATAAAACAACATAAATTCAATTTAATAAAGCATAGGATAAAACAACATAAATACTTTTTAATAAAGCATAGGATAAAACCACATAAATACAATTTAATAAAGCACAGGATAAAACAACATAAATACAATTTAATAAAGCATAGGATAAAACAACATAAATACAATTTAATAAAGCATAGGATAAAACAACATAAATACAATTTAATAAAGCATACGTTAAAACAACATAAATACAATTTAATAAAGCATAGGATAAAACAATATAAATACAATTTAATAAAGCATAGGTTAAAACAACATAAATACAATTTAATAAAGCATAGGATAAAACAACATAAATTCAATTTAATAAAGCATAGGATAAAACAACATAAATACAATTTAAGAAAGCATAGGTTAAAACAACATAAATACAATTTAATAAAGCAAAGGATAAAATAACATAAATACAATTTAATAAAGCATAGGCTAAAACTACATAAATACAATTTAATAAAGCATAGGATAAAACAAATTAAATACAATTTAATAAAGCATAGGATAAAACAACATAAATTCAATTTAATAAAGCATAGGATGAAACAACATAAATACAATTTAATAAAGCATACGTTAAAACAACATAAATACAATTAAATAAAGCATAAGATAAAACAACATAAATACAATTTAATAAAGCATAGATTAAAACAGCATAAATACAATTTAATAAAGCATAGGATAAAACAACATAAATACAATTTAATAAAGCATAGGTTAAAACAACATAAATACAATTAAATAAAGCATAGGATAAAACAATATAAATACAATTTAATAAAGCATAGGTTAAAACAACATAAATACAATTTAATAAAGCATAGGATAAAACAATATAAATACAATTTAATAAAGCATAGGTTAAAACAACATAAATACAATTTAATAAAGCATAGGATAAAACAACATAAATTCAATTTAATAAAGCATAGGTTAAAACAACATAAATACAATTTAATAAAGCATAGGATAAAACAACATAAATTCAATTTAATAAAGCATAGGATAAAACAACATAAATACAATTTAAGAAAGCATAGGTTAAAACAACATAAATACAATTTAATAAAGCAAAGGATAAAATAACATAAATACAATTTAATAAAGCATAGGCTAAAACTACATAAATACAATTTAATAAAGCATAGGATAAAACAAATTAAATACAATTTAATAAAGCATAGGATAAAACAACATAAATTCAATTTAATAAAGCATAGGATGAAACAACATAAATAAAATTTAATAAAGCATACGTTAAAACAACATAAATACAATTAAATAAAGCATAAGATAAAACAACATAAATACAATTTAATAAAGCATAGATTAAAACAGCATAAATACAATTTAATAAAGCATAGGATAAAACAACATAAATACAATTTAATAAAGCATAGGTTAAAACAACATAAATACAATTAAATAAAGCATAGGATAAAACAATATAAATACAATTTAATAAAGCATAGGTTAAAACAACATAAATACAATTTAATAAAGCATAGGATAAAACAATATAAATACAATTTAATAAAGCATAGGTTAAAACAACATAAATACAATTTAATAAAGCATAGGATAAAACAACATAAATTCAATTTAATAAAGCATAGGATAAAACAACATAAATACAATTTAAGAAAGCATAGGTTAAAACAACATAAATAAAATTTAATAAAGCATAGGATAAAACAACATATATACAATTTAATAAAGCATAGGATAAAACAACATAAATACAATTTAATAAAGCATAGGATAAAACAACATAAATACTTTTTAATAAAGCATAAGATAAAACCACATAAATACAATTTAATAAAGCACAGGATAAAACAACATAAATACAATTTAATAAAGCATAGGTTAAAACAACATAAATACAATTTAATAAATTATAGGATAAAACAACATAAATACTTTTTAATAAAGCATAGGATAAAACCACATAAATACAATTTAATAAAGCACAGGATAAAACAACATAAATACAATTTAATAAAGCATAGGATGAAACAACATAAATACAATTTAATAAAGCATACGTTAAAACAACATAAATACAATTAAACAAAGCATAAGATAAAACAACATAAATACAATTTAATAAAGCATAGGATAAAACAATATAAATACAATTTAATAAAGCATAGGTTAAAACAACATAAATACAATTTAATAAAGCATAGGATAAAACAACATAAATTCAATTTAATAAAGCATAGGATAAAACAACATAAATACAATTTAAGAAAGCATAGGTTAAAACAACATAAATACAATTTAATAAAGCAAAGGATAAAATAACATAAATACAATTTAATAAAGCATAGGCTAAAACTACATAAATACAATTTAATAAAGCATATGATAAAACAAATTAAATACAATTTAATAAAGCAGAGGATAAAACAACATAAATTCAATTTAATAAAGCATAGGATGAAATAACATAAATACAATTTAATAAAGCATACGTTAAAACAACATAAATACAATTAAATAAAGCATAAGATAAAACAACATAAATACAATTTAATAAAGCATAGGTTAAAACAGCATAAATACAATTTAATAAAGCATAGGATAAAACAACATAAATACAATTTAATAAAGCATAGGTTAAAACAACATAAATACAATTTAATAAAGCATAGGATAAAACAACATAAATACAATTTAATAAAGCATAGGTTAAAACAACATAAATACAATTAAATAAAGCATAGGATAAAACAATATAAATACAATTTAATAAAGCATAGGTAAAAACAACATAAATACAATTTAATAAAGCATAGGATAAAACAATATAAATACAATTTAATAAAGCATAGGTTAAAACAACATAAATACAATTTAATAAAGCATAGGATAAAACAACATAAATTCAATTTAATAAAGCATAGGATAAAACAACATAAATACAATTTAAGAAAGCATAGGTTAAAACAACATAAATACAATTTAATAAAGCATAGGCTAAAACTACATAAATACAATTTAATAAAGCATATGATAAAACAAATTAAATACAATTTAATAAAGCAGAGGATAAAACAACATAAATTCAATTTAATAAAGCATAGGATGAAACAACATAAATACAATTTAATAAAGCATAGGTTAAAACAGCATAAATACAATTTAATAAAGCATAGGATAAAACAACATAAATACAATTTAATAAAGCATAGGTTAAAACAACATAAATACAATTTAATAAAGCATAGGATAAAACAACATAAATTCAATTTAATAAAGCATAGGATAAAACAACATAAATACAATTTAAAAAGGAAAAGGATAAAACAACATAAATAAAATTTAATAAAGCATAGGATAAAACAACATAAATAAAATTTAATAAAGCATAGGATAAAACAACATAAATACAATTTAATAAAGCATAGGATAAAACAACATAAATAAAATTTAATATAGCATAGGATAAAACAACATAAATACAATTTAATAAAGCATAGGATAAAACAACATAAATACAATTTAATAAAGCATAGGATAAAACAATATAAATACAATTTAATAAAGCATAGGTTAAAACAACATAAATACAATTTAATAAAGCATAGGATAAAACAACATAAATTCAATTTATTAAAGCATAGGATAAAACAACATAAATACAATTTAAGAAAGCATAGGTTAAAACAACATAAATACAATTTAATAAAGCAAAGGATAAAATAACATAAATACAATTTAATAAAGCATAGGCTAAAACTACATAAATACAATTTAATAAAGCATATGATAAAACAAATTAAATACAATTTAATAAAGCAGAGGATAAAACAACATAAATTCAATTTAATAAAGCATAGGATGAAATAACATAAATACAATTTAATAAAGCATACGTTAAAACAACATAAATACAATTAAATAAAGCATAAGATAAAACAACATAAATACAATTTAATAAAGCATAGGTTAAAACAGCATAAATACAATTTAATAAAGCATAGGATAAAACAACATAAATACAATTTAATAAAGCATAGGTTAAAACAACATAAATACAATTTAATAAAGCATAGGATAAAACAACATAAATACAATTTAATAAAGCATAGGTTAAAACAACATAAATACAATTAAATAAAGCATAGGATAAAACAATATAAATACAATTTAATAAAGCATAGGTAAAAACAACATAAATACAATTTAATAAAGCATAGGATAAAACAATATAAATACAATTTAATAAAGCATAGGTTAAAACAACATAAATACAATTTAATAAAGCATAGGATAAAACAACATAAATTCAATTTAATAAAGCATAGGATAAAACAACATAAATACAATTTAAGAAAGCATAGGTTAAAACAACATAAATACAATTTAATAAAGCAAAGGATAAAATAACATAAATACAATTTAATAAAGCATAGGCTAAAACTACATAAATACAATTTAATAAAGCATATGATAAAACAAATTAAATACAATTTAATAAAGCAGAGGATAAAACAACATAAATTCAATTTAATAAAGCATAGGATGAAACAACATAAATACAATTTAATAAAGCATACGTTAAAACAACATAAATACAATTAAATAAAGCATAAGATAAAACAACATAAATACAATTTAATAAAGCATAGGTTAAAACAGCATAAATACAATTTAATAAAGCATAGGATAAAACAACATAAATACAATTTAATAAAGCATAGGTTAAAACAACATAAATACAATTTAATAAAGCATAGGATAAAACAACATAAATTCAATTTAATAAAGCATAGGATAAAACAACATAAATACAATTTAAAAAGGAAAAGGATAAAACAACATAAATAAAATTTAATAAAGCATAGGATAAAACAACATAAATAAAATTTAATAAAGCATAGGATAAAACAACATAAATACAATTTAATAAAGCATAGGATAAAACAACATAAATAAAATTTAATATAGCATAGGATAAAACAACATAAATACAATTTAATAAAGCATAGCATAAAACAACATAAATACAATTTAATAAAGCATAGGATAAAACAATATAAATACAATTTAATAAAGCATAGGTTAAAACAACATAAATACAATTTAATAAAGCATAGGATAAAACAACATAAATTCAATTTATTAAAGCATAGGATAAAACAACATAAATACAATTTAAGAAAGCATAGGTTAAAACAACATAAATACAATTTAATAAAGCAAAGGATAAAATAACATAAATACAATTTAATAAAGCATAGGCTAAAACTACATAAATACAATTTAATAAAGCATAGGATAAAACAAATTAAATACAATTTAATAAAGCATAGGATAAAACAACATAAATTCAATTTAATAAAGCATAGGATGAAACAACATAAATACAATTTAATAAAGCATACGTTAAAACAACATAAATACAATTAAATAAAGCATAAGATAAAACAACATAAATACAATTTAATAAAGCATAGGTTAAAACAACATAAATACAATTTAATAAAGCATAGGATGAAACAACATAAATACAATTTAATAAAGCATACGTTAAAACAACATAAATACAATTAAATAAAGCATAAGATAAAACAACATAAATACAATTTAATAAAGCATAGATTAAAACAGCATAAATACAATTTAATAAAGCATAGGATAAAACAACATAAATACAATTTAATAAAGCATAGGTTAAAACAACATAAATACAATTTAATAAAGCATAGGATAAAACAATATAAATACAATTTAATAAAGCATAGGTTAAAACAACATAAATACAATTTAATAAAGCATACGTTAAAACAACATAAATACAATTAAATAAAGCATAAGATAAAACAACATAAATACAATTTAATAAAGCATAGGTTAAAACAACATAAATACAATTTAATAAAGCATAGGATAAAACAACATAAATACAATTTAATAAAGCATAGGATAAAACAACATAAATACAATTTAATAAAGCATAGGATAAAACAACATAAATACAATTTAATAAAGCATACGTTAAAACAACATAAATACAATTAAATAAAGCATAGGATAAAACAATATAAATACAATTTAATAAAGCAAAGGTTAAAACAACATAAATACAATTTAATAAAGCATAGGATAAAACAATATAAATACAATTTAATAAAGCATAGGTTAAAACAACATAAATACAATTTAATAAAGCATAGGATAAAACAACATAAATTCAATTTAATAAAGCATAGGATAAAACAACATAAATACAATTTAAGAAAGCATAGGTTAAAACAACATAAATACAATTTAATAAAGCAAAGGATAAAATAACATAAATACAATTTAATAAATCATAGGCTAAAACTACATAAATACAATTTAATAAAGCATAGGATAAAACAAATTAAATACAATTTAATAAAGCATAGGATAAAACAACATAAATTCAATTTAATAAAGCATAGGATGAAACAACATAAATACAATTTAATAAAGCATACGTTAAAACAACATAAATACAATTAAATAAAGCATAAGATAAAACAACATAAATACAATTTAATAAAGCATAGGTTAAAACAACATAAATACAATTTAATAAAGCATAGGATGAAACAACATAAATACAATTTAATAAAGCATACGTTAAAACAACATAAATACAATTAAATAAAGCATAAGATAAAACAACATAAATACAATTTAATAAAGCATAGATTAAAACAGCATAAATACAATTTAATAAAGCATAGGATAAAACAACATAAATACAATTTAATAAAGCATAGGATAAAACAACATAAATTCAATTTAATAAAGCATAGGATAAAACAACATAAATACAATTTAAGAAAGCATAGGTTAAAACAACATAAATACAATTTAATAAAGCAAAGGATAAAATAACATAAATACAATTTAATAAAGCATAGGCTAAAACTACATAAATACAATTTAATAAAGCATAGGATAAAACAACATAAATACAATTTAATAAAGCATACGTTAAAACAACATAAATACAATTAAATAAAGCATAGGATAAAACAATATAAATACAATTTAATAAAGCAAAGGTTAAAACAACATAAATACAATTTAATAAAGCACAGGATAAAACAACATAAATACAATTTAATAAAGCATAGGTTAAAACAACATAAATACAATTTAATAAAGTATAGGATAAAACAACATAAATACTTTTTAATAAAGCATAGGATAAAACCACATAAATACAATTTAATAAAGCACAGGATAAAACAACATAAATACAATTTAATAAAGCATAGGATGAAACAACATAAATACAATTTAATAAAGCATACGTTAAAACAACATAAATACAATTAAACAAAGCATAAGATAAAACAACATAAATACAATTTAATAAAGCATAGGATAAAACAATATAAATACAATTTAATAAAGCATAGGTTAAAACAACATAAATACAATTTAATAAAGCATAGGATAAAACAACATAAATACAATTTAATAAAGCATAGGATAAAACATCATAAATACTTTTTAATAAAGCATAGGATAAAACCACATAAATACAATTTAATAAAGCACAGGATAAAACAACATAAATACAATTTAATAAAGCATAGGATAAAACAACATAAATACAATTTAATAAAGCATAGGATAAAACAACATAAATATAATTTAATAAAGCATACGTTAAAACAACATAAATACAATTAAATAAAGCATAGGATAAAACAATATAAATACAATTTAATAAAGCAAAGGTTAAAACAACATAAATACAATTTAATAAAGCATAGGATAAAACAATATAAATACAATTTAATAAAGCATAGGTTAAAACAACATAAATACAATTTAATAAAGCATAGGATAAAACAACATAAATTCAATTTAATAAAGCATAGGATAAAACAACATAAATACAATTTAAGTAAGCATAGGTTAAAACAACATAAATACAATTAATAAAGCAAAGGATAAAATAACATAAATACAATTTAATAAAGCATAGGCTAAAACTACATAAATACAATTTAATAAAGCATAGGATAAAACAAATTAAATACAATTTAATAAAGCATAGGATAAAACAACATAAATTCAATTTAATAAAGCATAGGATGAAACAACATAAATACAATTTAATAAAGCATACGTTAAAACAACATAAATACAATTAAATAAAGCATAAGATAAAACAACATAAATACAATTTAATAAAGCATAGATTAAAACAGCATAAATACAATTTAATAAAGCATAGGATAAAACAACATAAAAACAATTTAATAAAGCATAGGTTAAAACAACATAAATACAATTTAATAAAGCATAGGTTAAAACAACATAAATACAATTTAATAAAGCATAGGATAAAACAACATAAATTCAATTTAATAAAGCATAGGATAAAACAACATAAATACAATTTAAGAAAGCATAGGTTAAAACAACATAAATACAATTTAATAAAGCAAAGGATAAAATAACATAAATACAATTTAATAAAGCATAGGCTAAAACTACATAAATACAATTTAATAAAGCATAGGATAAAACAAATTAAATACAATTTAATAAAGCATAGGATAAAACAACATAAATTCAATTTAATAAAGCATAGGATGAAACAACATAAATACAATTTAATAAAGCATACGTTAAAACAACATAAATACAATTAAATAAAGCATAAGATAAAACAACATGAATACAATTTAATAAAGCATAGATTAAAACAGCATAAATACAATTTAATAAAGCATAGGATAAAACAACATAAATACAATTTAATAAAGCATAGGATAAAACAACATACATACAATTTAATAAAGCATAGGTTAAAACAACATAAATACAATTAAATAAAGCATAGGATAAAACAATATAAATACAATTTAATAAAGCATAGGTTAAAACAACATAAATACAATTTAATAAAGCATACGTTAAAACAACATAAATACAATTAAATAAAGCATAAGATAAAACAACATAAATACAATTTAATAAAGCATAGGTTAAAACAACATAAATACAATTTAATAAAGCATAGGATGAAACAACATAAATACAATTTAATAAAGCATACGTTAAAACAACATAAATACAATTAAATAAAGCATAAGATAAAACAACATAAATACAATTTAATAAAGCATAGATTAAAACAGCATAAATACAATTTAATAAAGCATAGGATAAAACAACATAAATACAATTTAATAAAGCATAGGTTAAAACAACATAAATACAATTAAATAAAGCATAGGATAAAACAATATAAATACAATTTAATAAAGCATAGGTTAAAACAACATAAATACAATTTAATAAAGCATAGGATAAAACAATATAAATACAATTTAATAAAGCATAGGTTAAAACAACATAAATACAATTTAATAAAGCATAGGATAAAACAACATAAATTCAATTTAATAAAGCATAGGATAAAACAACATAAATACTTTTTAATAAAGCATAGGATAAAACCACATAAATACAATTTAATAAAGCACAGGATAAAACAACATAAATACAATTTAATAAAGCATAGGATAAAACAACATAAATACAATTTAATAAAGCATAGGATAAAACAACATAAATACAATTTAATAAAGCATACGTTAAAACAACATAAATACAATTTAATAAAGCATAGGATAAAACAATATAAATACAATTTAATAAAGCATAGGTTAAAACAACATAAATACAATTTAATAAAGCATAGGCTAAAACTACATAAATACAATTTAATAAAGCATAGGATAAAACAAATTAAATACAATTTAATAAAGCATAGGTTAAAACAACATAAATACAATTAAATAAAGCATAGGATAAAACAATATAAATACAATTTAATAAAGCATAGGTTAAAACAACATAAATACAATTTAATAAAGCATAGGATAAAACAATATAAATACAATTTAATAAAGCATAGGTTAAAACAACATAAATACAATTTAATAAAGCATAGGATAAAACAACATAAATTCAATTTAATAAAGCATAGGATAAAACAACATAAATACAATTTAAGAAAGCATAGGTTAAAACAACATAAATACAATTTAATAAAGCATAGGATAAAACAACATAAATAAAATTTAATAAAGCATAGGATAAAACAACATATATACAATTTAATAAAGCATAGGATAAAACAACATAAATACAATTTAATAAAGCATAGGATAAAACAACATAAATACTTTTTAATAAAGCATAAGATAAAACCACATAAATACAATTTAATAAAGCACAGGATAAAACAACATAAATACAATTTAATAAAGCATAGGTTAAAACAACATAAATACAATTTAATAAATTATAGGATAAAACAACATAAATACTTTTTAATAAAGCATAGGATAAAACCACATAAATACAATTTAATAAAGCACAGGATAAAACAACATAAATACAATTTAATAAAGCATAGGATGAAACAACATAAATACAATTTAATAAAGCATACGTTAAAACAACATAAATACAATTAAACAAAGCATAAGATAAAACAACATAAATACAATTTAATAAAGCATAGGATAAAACAATATAAATACAATTTAATAAAGCATAGGTTAAAACAACATAAATACAATTTAATAAAGCATAGGATAAAACAACATAAATTCAATTTAATAAAGCATAGGATAAAACAACATAAATACAATTTAAGTAAGCATAGGTTAAAACAACATAAATACAATTAATAAAGCAAAGGATAAAATAACATAAATACAATTTAATAAAGCATAGGCTAAAACTACATAAATACAATTTAATAAAGCATAGGATAAAACAAATTAAATACAATTTAATAAAGCATAGGATAAAACAACATAAATTCAATTTAATAAAGCATAGGATGAAACAACATAAATACAATTTAATAAAGCATACGTTAAAACAACATAAATACAATTAAATAAAGCATAAGATAAAACAACATAAATACAATTTAATAAAGCATAGATTAAAACAGCATAAATACAATTTAATAAAGCATAGGATAAAACAACATAAAAACAATTTAATAAAGCATAGGTTAAAACAACATAAATACAATTTAATAAAGCATAGGTTAAAACAACATAAATACAATTTAATAAAGCATAGGATAAAACAACATAAATTCAATTTAATAAAGCATAGGATAAAACAACATAAATACAATTTAAGAAAGCATAGGTTAAAACAACATAAATACAATTTAATAAAGCAAAGGATAAAATAACATAAATACAATTTAATAAAGCATAGGCTAAAACTACATAAATACAATTTAATAAAGCATAGGATAAAACAAATTAAATACAATTTAATAAAGCATAGGATAAAACAACATAAATTCAATTTAATAAAGCATAGGATGAAACAACATAAATACAATTTAATAAAGCATACGTTAAAACAACATAAATACAATTAAATAAAGCATAAGATAAAACAACATGAATACAATTTAATAAAGCATAGATTAAAACAGCATAAATACAATTTAATAAAGCATAGGATAAAACAACATAAATACAATTTAATAAAGCATAGGATAAAACAACATACATACAATTTAATAAAGCATAGGTTAAAACAACATAAATACAATTAAATAAAGCATAGGATAAAACAATATAAATACAATTTAATAAAGCATAGGTTAAAACAACATAAATACAATTTAATAAAGCATACGTTAAAACAACATAAATACAATTAAATAAAGCATAAGATAAAACAACATAAATACAATTTAATAAAGCATAGGTTAAAACAACATAAATACAATTTAATAAAGCATAGGATGAAACAACATAAATACAATTTAATAAAGCATACGTTAAAACAACATAAATACAATTAAATAAAGCATAAGATAAAACAACATAAATACAATTTAATAAAGCATAGATTAAAACAGCATAAATACAATTTAATAAAGCATAGGATAAAACAACATAAATACAATTTAATAAAGCATAGGTTAAAACAACATAAATACAATTAAATAAAGCATAGGATAAAACAATATAAATACAATTTAATAAAGCATAGGTTAAAACAACATAAATACAATTTAATAAAGCATAGGATAAAACAATATAAATACAATTTAATAAAGCATAGGTTAAAACAACATAAATACAATTTAATAAAGCATAGGATAAAACAACATAAATTCAATTTAATAAAGCATAGGATAAAACAACATAAATACTTTTTAATAAAGCATAGGATAAAACCACATAAATACAATTTAATAAAGCACAGGATAAAACAACATAAATACAATTTAATAAAGCATAGGATAAAACAACATAAATACAATTTAATAAAGCATAGGATAAAACAACATAAATACAATTTAATAAAGCATACGTTAAAACAACATAAATACAATTTAATAAAGCATAGGATAAAACAATATAAATACAATTTAATAAAGCATAGGTTAAAACAACATAAATACAATTTAATAAAGCATAGGCTAAAACTACATAAATACAATTTAATAAAGCATAGGATAAAACAAATTAAATACAATTTAATAAAGCATAGGTTAAAACAACATAAATACAATTAAATAAAGCATAGGATAAAACAATATAAATACAATTTAATAAAGCATAGGTTAAAACAACATAAATACAATTTAATAAAGCATAGGATAAAACAATATAAATACAATTTAATAAAGCATAGGTTAAAACAACATAAATACAATTTAATAAAGCATAGGATAAAACAACATAAATTCAATTTAATAAAGCATAGGATAAAACAACATAAATACAATTTAAGAAAGCATAGGTTAAAACAACATAAATACAATTTAATAAAGCATAGGATAAAACAACATAAATAAAATTTAATAAAGCATAGGATAAAACAACATATATACAATTTAATAAAGCATAGGATAAAACAACATAAATACAATTTAATAAAGCATAGGATAAAACAACATAAATACTTTTTAATAAAGCATAAGATAAAACCACATAAATACAATTTAATAAAGCACAGGATAAAACAACATAAATACAATTTAATAAAGCATAGGTTAAAACAACATAAATACAATTTAATAAATTATAGGATAAAACAACATAAATACTTTTTAATAAAGCATAGGATAAAACCACATAAATACAATTTAATAAAGCACAGGATAAAACAACATAAATACAATTTAATAAAGCATAGGATGAAACAACATAAATACAATTTAATAAAGCATACGTTAAAACAACATAAATACAATTAAACAAAGCATAAGATAAAACAACATAAATACAATTTAATAAAGCATAGGATAAAACAATATAAATACAATTTAATAAAGCATAGGTTAAAACAACATAAATACAATTTAATAAAGCATAGGATAAAACAACATAAATTCAATTTAATAAAGCATAGGATAAAACAACATAAATACAATTTAAGAAAGCATAGGTTAAAACAACATAAATACAATTTAATAAAGCAAAGGATAAAATAACATAAATACAATTTAATAAAGCATAGGCTAAAACTACATAAATACAATTTAATAAAGCATATGATAAAACAAATTAAATACAATTTAATAAAGCAGAGGATAAAACAACATAAATTCAATTTAATAAAGCATAGGATGAAATAACATAAATACAATTTAATAAAGCATACGTTAAAACAACATAAATACAATTAAATAAAGCATAAGATAAAACAACATAAATACAATTTAATAAAGCATAGGTTAAAACAGCATAAATACAATTTAATAAAGCATAGGATAAAACAACATAAATACAATTTAATAAAGCATAGGTTAAAACAACATAAATACAATTTAATAAAGCATAGGATAAAACAACATAAATACAATTTAATAAAGCATAGGTTAAAACAACATAAATACAATTAAATAAAGCATAGGATAAAACAATATAAATACAATTTAATAAAGCATAGGTAAAAACAACATAAATACAATTTAATAAAGCATAGGATAAAACAATATAAATGCAATTTAATAAAGCATAGGTTAAAACAACATAAATACAATTTAATAAAGCATAGGATAAAACAACATAAATTCAATTTAATAAAGCATAGGATAAAACAACATAAATACAATTTAAGAAAGCATAGGTTAAAACAACATAAATACAATTTAATAAAGCATAGGCTAAAACTACATAAATACAATTTAATAAAGCATATGATAAAACAAATTAAATACAATTTAATAAAGCAGAGGATAAAACAACATAAATTCAATTTAATAAAGCATAGGATGAAACAACATAAATACAATTTAATAAAGCATACGTTAAAACAACATAAATACAATTAAATAAAGCATAAGATAAAACAACATAAATACAATTTAATAAAGCATAGGTTAAAACAGCATAAATACAATTTAATAAAGCATAGGATAAAACAACATAAATACAATTTAATAAAGCATAGGTTAAAACAACATAAATACAATTTAATAAAGCATAGGATAAAACAACATAAATTCAATTTAATAAAGCATAGGATAAAACAACATAAATACAATTTAAAAAGGAAAAGGATAAAACAACATAAATAAAATTTAATAAAGCATAGGATAAAACAACATAAATAAAATTTAATAAAGCATAGGATAAAACAACATAAATACAATTTAATAAAGCATAGGATAAAACAACATAAATAAAATTTAATATAGCATAGGATAAAACAACATAAATACAATTTAATAAAGCATAGGATAAAACAACATAAATACAATTTAATAAAGCATAGGATAAAACAATATAAATACAATTTAATAAAGCATAGGTTAAAACAACATAAATACAATTTAATAAAGCATAGGATAAAACAACATAAATTCAATTTATTAAAGCATAGGATAAAACAACATAAATACAATTTAAGAAAGCATAGGTTAAAACAACATAAATACAATTTAATAAAGCAAAGGATAAAATAACATAAATACAATTTAATAAAGCATAGGCTAAAACTACATAAATACAATTTAATAAAGCATAGGATAAAACAAATTAAATACAATTTAATAAAGCATAGGATAAAACAACATAAATTCAATTTAATAAAGCATAGGATGAAACAACATAAATACAATTTAATAAAGCATACGTTAAAACAACATAAATACAATTAAATAAAGCATAAGATAAAACAACATAAATACAATTTAATAAAGCATAGGTTAAAACAACATAAATACAATTTAATAAAGCATAGGATGAAACAACATAAATACAATTTAATAAAGCATACGTTAAAACAACATAAATACAATTAAATAAAGCATAAGATAAAACAACATAAATACAATTTAATAAAGCATAGATTAAAACAGCATAAATACAATTTAATAAAGCATAGGATAAAACAACATAAATACAATTTAATAAAGCATAGGTTAAAACAACATAAATACAATTTAATAAAGCATAGGATAAAACAATATAAATACAATTTAATAAAGCATAGGTTAAAACAACATAAATACAATTTAATAAAGCATACATTAAAACAACATAAATACAATTAAATAAAGCATAAGATAAAACAACATAAATACAATTTAATAAAGCATAGGTTAAAACAACATAAATACAGTTTAATAAAGCATAGGATAAAACAACATAAATACAATTTAATAAAGCATAGGATAAAACAACATAAATACAATTTAATAAAGCATAGGATAAAACAACATAAATACAATTTAATAAAGCATACGTTAAAACAACATAAATACAATTAAATAAAGCATAGGATAAAACAATATAAATACAATTTAATAAAGCAAAGGTTAAAACAACATAAATACAATTTAATAAAGCATAGGATAAAACAATATAAATACAATTTAATAAAGCATAGGTTAAAACAACATAAATACAATTTAATAAAGCATAGGATAAAACAACATAAATTCAATTTAATAAAGCATAGGATAAAACAACATAAATACAATTTAAGAAAGCATAGGTTAAAACAACATAAATACAATTTAATAAAGCAAAGGATAAAATAACATAAATACAATTTAATAAAGCATAGGCTAAAACTACATAAATACAATTTAACAAAGCATAGGATAAAACAAATTAAATACAATTTAATAAAGCATAGGATAAAACAACATAAATTCAATTTAATAAAGCATAGGATGAAACAACATAAATACAATTTAATAAAGCATACGTTAAAACAACATAAATACAATTAAATAAAGCATAAGATAAAACAACATAAATACAATTTAATAAAGCATAGGTTAAAACAACATAAATACAATTTAATAAAGCATAGGATGAAACAACATAAATACAATTTAATAAAGCATACGTTAAAACAACATAAATACAATTAAATAAAGCATAAGATAAAACAACATAAATACAATTTAATAAAGCATAGATTAAAACAGCATAAATACAATTTAATAAAGCATAGGATAAAACAACATAAATACAATTTAATAAAGCATAGGATAAAACAACATAAATTCAATTTAATAAAGCATAGGATAAAACAACATAAATACAATTTAAGAAAGCATAGGTTAAAACAACATAAATACAATTTAATAAAGCAAAGGATAAAATAACATAAATACAATTTAATAAAGCATAGGCTAAAACTACATAAATACAATTTAATAAAGCATAGGATAAAACAACATAAATACAATTTAATAAAGCATACGTTAACACAACATAAATACAATTAAATAAAGCATAGGATAAAACAATATAAATACAATTTAATAAAGCAAAGGTTAAAACAACATAAATACAATTTAATAAAGCATAGGATAAAACAATATAAATACAATTTAATAAAGCATAGGTTAAAACAACATAAATACAATTTAATAAAGCATAGGATAAAACAACATAAATTCAATTTAATAAAGCATAGGATAAAACAACATAAATACAATTTAAGAAAGCATAGGTTAAAACAACATAAATACAATTTAATAAAGCAAAGGATAAAATAACATAAATACAATTTAATAAAGCATAGGATAAAACAACATAAATTCAATTTAATAAAGCATAGGATGAAACAACATAAATACAATTTAATAAAGCATACGTTAAAACAACATAAATACAATTAAATAAAGCATAAGATAAAACAACATAAATACAATTTAATAAAGCATAGATTAAAACAGCATAAATACAATTTAATAAAGCATAGGATAAAACAACATAAATACAATTTAATAAAGCATAGGATAAAACAACATAAATTCAATTTAATAAAGCATAGGATAAAACAACATAAATACAATTTAAGAAAGCATAGGTTAAAACAACATAAATACAATTTAATAAAGCAAAGGATAAAATAACATAAATACAATTTAATAAAGCATAGGCTAAAACTACATAAATACAATTTAATAAAGCATAGGATAAAACAAATTAAATACAATTTAATAAAGCATAGGATAAAATAACATAAATTCAATTTAATAAAGCATAGGATGAAACAACATAAATACAATTTAATAAAGCATACGTTAAAACAACATAAATACAATTAAATAAAGCATAAGATAAAACAACATAAATACAATTTAATAAAGCATAGATTAAAACAGCATAAATACAATTTAATAAAGCATAGGATAAAACAACATAAATACAATTTAATAAAGCATAGGATAAAACAACATATATACAATTTAATAAAGCATAGGATAAAACAACATAAATACAATTTAATAAAGCATAGGATAAAACAACATAAATACTTTTTAATAAAGCATAAGATAAAACCACATAAATACAATTTAATAAAGCACAGGATAAAACAACATAAATACAATTTAATAAAGCATAGGTTAAAACAACATAAATACAATTTAATAAAGCATAGGATAAAACAACATAAATACTTTTTAATAAAGCATAGGATAAAACCACATAAATACAATTTAATAAAGCACAGGATAAAACAACATAAATACAATTTAATAAAGCATAGGATGAAACAACATAAATACAATTTAATAAAGCATACGTTAAAACAACATAAATACAATTAAACAAAGCATAAGATAAAACAACATAAATACAATTTAATAAAGCATAGGTTAAAACAACATAAATACAATTTAATAAAGCATAGGATAAAACAACATAAATACAATTTAATAAAGCATAGGTTAAAACAACATAAATACAATTTAATAAAGCATAGGATAAAACAACATAAATACTTTTTAATAAAGCATAGGATAAAACCACATAAATACAATTTAATAAAGCACAGGATAAAACAACATAAATACAATTTAATAAAGCATAGGATAAAACAACATAAATACAATTTAATAAAGCATAGGATAAAACAACATAAATACAATTTAATAAAGCATACGTTAAAACAACATAAATACAATTAAATAAAGCATAGGATAAAACAATATAAATACAATTTAATAAAGCAAAGGTTAAAACAACATAAATACAATTTAATAAAGCATAGGATAAAACAATATAAATACAATTTAATAAAGCATAGGTTAAAACAACATAAATACAATTTAATAAAGCATAGGATAAAACAACATAAATTCAATTTAATAAAGCATAGGATAAAACAACATAAATACAATTTAAGTAAGCATAGGTTAAAACAACATAAATACAATTTAATAAAGCAAAGGATAAAATAACATAAATACAATTTAATAAAGCATAGGCTAAAACTACATAAATACAATTTAATAAAGCATAGGATAAAACAAATTAAATACAATTTAATAAAGCATAGGATAAAACAACATAAATTCAATTTAATAAAGCATAGGAAGAAACAACATAAATACAATTTAATAAAGCATACGTTAAAACAACATAAATACAATTAAATAAAGCATAAGATAAAACAACATAAATACAATTTAATAAAGCATAGATTAAAACAGCATAAATACAATTTAATAAAGCATAGGATAAAACAACATAAAAACAATTTAATAAAGCATAGGTTAAAACAACATAAATACAATTTAATAAAGCATAGGATAAAACAACATAAATACTTTTAATAAAGCATAGGATAAAACCACATAAATACAATTTAATAAAGCACAGGATAAAACAACATAAATACAATTTAATAAAGCATAGGATAAAACAACATAAATACAATTTAATAAAGCATAGGATAAAACAACATAAATACAATTTAAGAAAGCATAGGTTAAAACAACATAAATACAATTTAATAAAGCAAAGGATAAAATAACATAAATACAATTTAATAAAGCATAGGCTAAAACTACATAAATACAATTTAATAAAGCATAGGATAAAACAAATTAAATACAATTTAATAAAGCATAGGATAAAACAACATAAATTCAATTTAATAAAGCATAGGATGAAACAACATAAATACAATTTAATAAAGCAAAGGATAAAATAACATAAATACAATTTAATAAAGCATAGGCTAAAACTACATAAATACAATTTAATAAAGCATAGGATAAAACAAATTAAATACAATTTAATAAAGCATAGGATAAAACAACATAAATTCAATTTAATAAAGCATAGGATGAAACAACATAAATACAATTTAATAAAGCATACGTTAAAACAACATAAATACAATTAAATAAAGCATAAGATAAAACAACATAAATACAATTTAATAAAGCATAGGTTAAAACAACATAAATACAATTTAATAAAGCATAGGATGAAACAACATAAATACAATTTAATAAAGCATACGTTAAAACAACATAAATACAATTAAATAAAGCATAAGATAAAACAACATAAATACAATTTAATAAAGCATAGATTAAAACAGCATAAATACAATTTAATAAAGCATAGGATAAAACAACATAAATACAATTTAATAAAGCATAGGTTAAAACAACATAAATACAATTTAATAAAGCATAGGATAAAACAATATAAATACAATTTAATAAAGCATAGGTTAAAACAACATAAATACAATTTAATAAAGCATACATTAAAACAACATAAATACAATTAAATAAAGCATAAGATAAAACAACATAAATACAATTTAATAAAGCATAGGTTAAAACAACATAAATACAGTTTAATAAAGCATAGGATAAAACAACATAAATACAATTTAATAAAGCATAGGATAAAACAACATAAATACAATTTAATAAAGCATAGGATAAAACAACATAAATACAATTTAATAAAGCATACGTTAAAACAACATAAATACAATTAAATAAAGCATAGGATAAAACAATATAAATACAATTTAATAAAGCAAAGGTTAAAACAACATAAATACAATTTAATAAAGCATAGGATAAAACAATATAAATACAATTTAATAAAGCATAGGTTAAAACAACATAAATACAATTTAATAAAGCATAGGATAAAACAACATAAATTCAATTTAATAAAGCATAGGATAAAACAACATAAATACAATTTAAGAAAGCATAGGTTAAAACAACATAAATACAATTTAATAAAGCAAAGGATAAAATAACATAAATACAATTTAATAAAGCATAGGCTAAAACTACATAAATACAATTTAACAAAGCATAGGATAAAACAAATTAAATACAATTTAATAAAGCATAGGATAAAACAACATAAATTCAATTTAATAAAGCATAGGATGAAACAACATAAATACAATTTAATAAAGCATACGTTAAAACAACATAAATACAATTAAATAAAGCATAAGATAAAACAACATAAATACAATTTAATAAAGCATAGGTTAAAACAACATAAATACAATTTAATAAAGCATAGGATGAAACAACATAAATACAATTTAATAAAGCATACGTTAAAACAACATAAATACAATTAAATAAAGCATAAGATAAAACAACATAAATACAATTTAATAAAGCATAGATTAAAACAGCATAAATACAATTTAATAAAGCATAGGATAAAACAACATAAATACAATTTAATAAAGCATAGGATAAAACAACATAAATTCAATTTAATAAAGCATAGGATAAAACAACATAAATACAATTTAAGAAAGCATAGGTTAAAACAACATAAATACAATTTAATAAAGCAAAGGATAAAATAACATAAATACAATTTAATAAAGCATAGGCTAAAACTACATAAATACAATTTAATAAAGCATAGGATAAAACAACATAAATACAATTTAATAAAGCATACGTTAACACAACATAAATACAATTAAATAAAGCATAGGATAAAACAATATAAATACAATTTAATAAAGCAAAGGTTAAAACAACATAAATACAATTTAATAAAGCATAGGATAAAACAATATAAATACAATTTAATAAAGCATAGGTTAAAACAACATAAATACAATTTAATAAAGCATAGGATAAAACAACATAAATTCAATTTAATAAAGCATAGGATAAAACAACATAAATACAATTTAAGAAAGCATAGGTTAAAACAACATAAATACAATTTAATAAAGCAAAGGATAAAATAACATAAATACAATTTAATAAAGCATAGGATAAAACAACATAAATTCAATTTAATAAAGCATAGGATGAAACAACATAAATACAATTTAATAAAGCATACGTTAAAACAACATAAATACAATTAAATAAAGCATAAGATAAAACAACATAAATACAATTTAATAAAGCATAGATTAAAACAGCATAAATACAATTTAATAAAGCATAGGATAAAACAACATAAATACAATTTAATAAAGCATAGGATAAAACAACATAAATTCAATTTAATAAAGCATAGGATAAAACAACATAAATACAATTTAAGAAAGCATAGGTTAAAACAACATAAATACAATTTAATAAAGCAAAGGATAAAATAACATAAATACAATTTAATAAAGCATAGGCTAAAACTACATAAATACAATTTAATAAAGCATAGGATAAAACAAATTAAATACAATTTAATAAAGCATAGGATAAAATAACATAAATTCAATTTAATAAAGCATAGGATGAAACAACATAAATACAATTTAATAAAGCATACGTTAAAACAACATAAATACAATTAAATAAAGCATAAGATAAAACAACATAAATACAATTTAATAAAGCATAGATTAAAACAGCATAAATACAATTTAATAAAGCATAGGATAAAACAACATAAATACAATTTAATAAAGCATAGGATAAAACAACATATATACAATTTAATAAAGCATAGGATAAAACAACATAAATACAATTTAATAAAGCATAGGATAAAACAACATAAATACTTTTTAATAAAGCATAAGATAAAACCACATAAATACAATTTAATAAAGCACAGGATAAAACAACATAAATACAATTTAATAAAGCATAGGTTAAAACAACATAAATACAATTTAATAAAGCATAGGATAAAACAACATAAATACTTTTTAATAAAGCATAGGATAAAACCACATAAATACAATTTAATAAAGCACAGGATAAAACAACATAAATACAATTTAATAAAGCATAGGATGAAACAACATAAATACAATTTAATAAAGCATACGTTAAAACAACATAAATACAATTAAACAAAGCATAAGATAAAACAACATAAATACAATTTAATAAAGCATAGGTTAAAACAACATAAATACAATTTAATAAAGCATAGGATAAAACAACATAAATACAATTTAATAAAGCATAGGTTAAAACAACATAAATACAATTTAATAAAGCATAGGATAAAACAACATAAATACTTTTTAATAAAGCATAGGATAAAACCACATAAATACAATTTAATAAAGCACAGGATAAAACAACATAAATACAATTTAATAAAGCATAGGATAAAACAACATAAATACAATTTAATAAAGCATAGGATAAAACAACATAAATACAATTTAATAAAGCATACGTTAAAACAACATAAATACAATTAAATAAAGCATAGGATAAAACAATATAAATACAATTTAATAAAGCAAAGGTTAAAACAACATAAATACAATTTAATAAAGCATAGGATAAAACAATATAAATACAATTTAATAAAGCATAGGTTAAAACAACATAAATACAATTTAATAAAGCATAGGATAAAACAACATAAATTCAATTTAATAAAGCATAGGATAAAACAACATAAATACAATTTAAGTAAGCATAGGTTAAAACAACATAAATACAATTTAATAAAGCAAAGGATAAAATAACATAAATACAATTTAATAAAGCATAGGCTAAAACTACATAAATACAATTTAATAAAGCATAGGATAAAACAAATTAAATACAATTTAATAAAGCATAGGATAAAACAACATAAATTCAATTTAATAAAGCATAGGAAGAAACAACATAAATACAATTTAATAAAGCATACGTTAAAACAACATAAATACAATTAAATAAAGCATAAGATAAAACAACATAAATACAATTTAATAAAGCATAGATTAAAACAGCATAAATACAATTTAATAAAGCATAGGATAAAACAACATAAAAACAATTTAATAAAGCATAGGTTAAAACAACATAAATACAATTTAATAAAGCATAGGATAAAACAACATAAATACTTTTAATAAAGCATAGGATAAAACCACATAAATACAATTTAATAAAGCACAGGATAAAACAACATAAATACAATTTAATAAAGCATAGGATAAAACAACATAAATACAATTTAATAAAGCATAGGATAAAACAACATAAATACAATTTAAGAAAGCATAGGTTAAAACAACATAAATACAATTTAATAAAGCAAAGGATAAAATAACATAAATACAATTTAATAAAGCATAGGCTAAAACTACATAAATACAATTTAATAAAGCATAGGATAAAACAAATTAAATACAATTTAATAAAGCATAGGATAAAACAACATAAATTCAATTTAATAAAGCATAGGATGAAACAACATAAATACAATTTAATAAAGCATACGTTAAAACAACATAAATACAATTAAATAAAGCATAAGATAAAACAACATAAATACAATTTAATAAAGCATAGATTAAAACAGCATAAATACAATTTAATAAAGCATAGGATAAAACAACATAAATACAATTTAATAAAGCATAGGATAAAACAACATACATACAATTTAATAAAGCATAGGTTAAAACAACATAAATACAATTAAATAAAGCATAGGATAAAACAATATAAATACAATTTAATAAAGCATAGGTTAAAACAACATAAATACAATTTAATAAAGCATACGTTAAAACAACATAAATACAATTAAATAAAGCATAGGATAAAACAATATAAATACAATTTAATAAAGCATAGGATAAAACAACATAAATAAAATTTAATAAAGCATAGGATAAAACAACATATATACAATTTAATAAAGCATAGGATAAAACAACATAAATACAATTTAATAAAGCATAGGATAAAACAACATAAATACTTTTTAATAAAGCATAAGATAAAACCACATAAATACAATTTAATAAAGCACAGGATAAAACAACATAAATACAATTTAATAAAGCATAGGTTAAAACAACATAAATACAATTTAATAAATTATAGGATAAAACAACATAAATACTTTTTAATAAAGCATAGGATAAAACCACATAAATACAATTTAATAAAGCACAGGATAAAACAACATAAATACAATTTAATAAAGCATAGGATGAAACAACATAAATACAATTTAATAAAGCATACGTTAAAACAACATAAATACAATTAAACAAAGCATAAGATAAAACAACATAAATACAATTTAATAAAGCATAGGATAAAAAAATATAAATACAATTTAATAAAGCATAGGTTAAAACAACATAAATACAATTTAATAAAGCATAGGATAAAACAACATAAATTCAATTTAATAAAGCATAGGATAAAACAACATAAATACAATTTAAGAAAGCATAGGTTAAAACAACATAAATACAATTTAATAAAGCAAAGGATAAAATAACATAAATACAATTTAATAAAGCATAGGCTAAAACTACATAAATACAATTTAATAAAGCATATGATAAAACAAATTAAATACAATTTAATAAAGCAGAGGATAAAACAACATAAATTCAATTTAATAAAGCATAGGATGAAATAACATAAATACAATTTAATAAAGCATACGTTAAAACAACATAAATACAATTAAATAAAGCATAAGATAAAACAACATAAATACAATTTAATAAAGCATAGGTTAAAACAGCATAAATACAATTTAATAAAGCATAGGATAAAACAACATAAATACAATTTAATAAAGCATAGGTTAAAACAACATAAATACAATTTAATAAAGCATAGGATAAAACAACATAAATACAATTTAATAAAGCATAGGTTAAAACAACATAAATACAATTAAATAAAGCATAGGATAAAACAATATAAATACAATTTAATAAAGCATAGGTAAAAACAACATAAATACAATTTAATAAAGCATAGGTTAAAACAACATAAATACAATTTAATAAAGCATAGGATAAAACAACATAAATACAATTTAATAAAGCATAGGTTAAAACAACATAAATACAATTTAATAAAGCATAGGATAAAACAACATAAATACTTTTTAATAAAGCATAGGATAAAACCACATAAATACAATTTAATAAAGCACAGGATAAAACAACATAAATACAATTTAATAAAGCATAGGATAAAACAACATAAATACAATTTAATAAAGCATAGGATAAAACAACATAAATACAATTTAATAAAGCATACGTTAAAACAACATAAATACAATTAAATAAAGCATAGGATAAAACAATATAAATACAATTTAATAAAGCAAAGGTTAAAACAACATAAATACAATTTAATAAAGCATAGGATAAAACAATATAAATACAATTTAATAAAGCATAGGTTAAAACAACATAAATACAATTTAATAAAGCATAGGATAAAACAACATAAATTCAATTTAATAAAGCATAGGATAAAACAACATAAATACAATTTAAGTAAGCATAGGTTAAAACAACATAAATACAATTTAATAAAGCAAAGGATAAAATAACATAAATACAATTTAATAAAGCATAGGCTAAAACTACATAAATACAATTTAATAAAGCATAGGATAAAACAAATTAAATACAATTTAATAAAGCATAGGATAAAACAACATAAATTCAATTTAATAAAGCATAGGATGAAACAACATAAATACAATTTAATAAAGCATACGTTAAAACAACATAAATACAATTAAATAAAGCATAAGATAAAACAACATAAATACAATTTAATAAAGCATAGATTAAAACAGCATAAATACAATTTAATAAAGCATAGGATAAAACAACATAAAAACAATTTAATAAAGCATAGGTTAAAACAACATAAATACAATTTAATAAAGCATAGGATAAAACAACATAAATACTTTTAATAAAGCATAGGATAAAACCACATAAATACAATTTAATAAAGCACAGGATAAAACAACATAAATACAATTTAATAAAGCATAGGATAAAACAACATAAATACAATTTAATAAAGCATAGGATAAAACAACATAAATACAATTTAATAAAGCATACGTTAAAACAACATAAATACAATTTAATAAAGCATAGGATAAAACAATATAAATACAATTTAATAAAGCATAGGTTAAAACAACATAAATACAATTTAATAAAGCATAGGATAAAACAACATAAATTCAATTTAATAAAGCATAGGATAAAACAACATAAATACAATTTAAGAAAGCATAGGTTAAAACAACATAAATACAATTTAATAAAGCAAAGGATAAAATAACATAAATACAATTTAATAAAGCATAGGCTAAAACTACATAAATACAATTTAATAAAGCATAGGATAAAACAAATTAAATACAATTTAATAAAGCATAGGATAAAACAACATAAATTCAATTTAATAAAGCATAGGATGAAACAACATAAATACAATTTAATAAAGCATACGTTAAAACAACATAAATACAATTAAATAAAGCATAAGATAAAACAACATAAATACAATTTAATAAAGCATAGATTAAAACAGCATAAATACAATTTAATAAAGCATAGGATAAAACAACATAAATACAATTTAATAAAGCATAGGATAAAACAACATACATACAATTTAATAAAGCATAGGTTAAAACAACATAAATACAATTAAATAAAGCATAGGATAAAACAATATAAATACAATTTAATAAAGCATAGGTTAAAACAACATAAATACAATTTAATAAAGCATACGTTAAAACAACATAAATACAATTAAATAAAGCATAGGATAAAACAATATAAATACAATTTAATAAAGCATAGGATAAAACAACATAAATAAAATTTAATAAAGCATAGGATAAAACAACATAAATACTTTTTAATAAAGCATAAGATAAAACCACATAAATACAATTTAATAAAGCACAGGATAAAACAACATAAATACAATTTAATAAAGCATAGGTTAAAACAACATAAATACAATTTAATAAATTATAGGATAAAACAACATAAATACTTTTTAATAAAGCATAGGATAAAACCACATAAATACAATTTAATAAAGCACAGGATAAAACAACATAAATACAATTTAATAAAGCATAGGATGAAACAACATAAATACAATTTAATAAAGCATACGTTAAAACAACATAAATACAATTAAACAAAGCATAAGATAAAACAACATAAATACAATTTAATAAAGCATAGGATAAAACAATATAAATACAATTTAATAAAGCATAGGTTAAAACAACATAAATACAATTTAATAAAGCATAGGATAAAACAACATAAATTCAATTTAATAAAGCATAGGATAAAACAACATAAATACAATTTAAGAAAGCATAGGTTAAAACAACATAAATACAATTTAATAAAGCAAAGGATAAAATAACATAAATACAATTTAATAAAGCATAGGCTAAAACTACATAAATACAATTTAATAAAGCATATGATAAAACAAATTAAATACAATTTAATAAAGCAGAGGATAAAACAACATAAATTCAATTTAATAAAGCATAGGATGAAATAACATAAATACAATTTAATAAAGCATACGTTAAAACAACATAAATACAATTAAATAAAGCATAAGATAAAACAACATAAATACAATTTAATAAAGCATAGGTTAAAACAGCATAAATACAATTTAATAAAGCATAGGATAAAACAACATAAATACAATTTAATAAAGCATAGGTTAAAACAACATAAATACAATTTAATAAAGCATAGGATAAAACAACATAAATACAATTTAATAAAGCATAGGTTAAAACAACATAAATACAATTAAATAAAGCATAGGATAAAACAATATAAATACAATTTAATAAAGCATAGGTTAAAACAACATAAATACAATTTAATAAAGCATAGGATAAAACAACATAAATACAATTTAATAAAGCATAGGTTAAAACAACATAAATACAATTAAATAAAGCATAGGATAAAACAATATAAATACAATTTAATAAAGCATAGGTAAAAACAACATAAATACAATTTAATAAAGCATAGGATAAAACAACATAAATTCAATTTAATAAAGCATAGGATAAAACAACATAAATACAATTTAAGAAAGCATAGGTTAAAACAACATAAATACAATTTAATAAAGCATAGGCTAAAACTACATAAATACAATTTAATAAAGCATATGATAAAACAAATTAAATACAATTTAATAAAGCAGAGGATAAAACAACATAAATTCAATTTAATAAAGCATAGGATGAAACAACATAAATACAATTTAATAAAGCATACGTTAAAACAACATAAATACAATTAAATAAAGCATAAGATAAAACAACATAAATACAATTTAATAAAGCATAGGTTAAAACAACATAAATACAATTTAATAAAGCATAGGATAAAACAACATAAATTCAATTTAATAAAGCATAGGATAAAACAACATAAATACAATTTAAAAAGGAAAAGGATAAAACAACATAAATAAAATTTAATAAAGCATAGGATAAAACAACATAAATAAAATTTAATAAAGCATAGGATAAAACAACATAAATACAATTTAATAAAGCATAGGATAAAACAACATAAATAAAATTTAATATAGCATAGGATAAAACAACATAAATACAATTTAATAAAGCATAGGATAAAACAACATAAATACAATTTAATAAAGCATAGGATAAAACAATATAAATACAATTTAATAAAGCATAGGTTAAAACAACATAAATACAATTTAATAAAGCATAGGATAAAACAACATAAATTCAATTTATTAAAGCATAGGATAAAACAACATAAATACAATTTAAGAAAGCATAGGTTAAAACAACATAAATACAATTTAATAAAGCAAAGGATAAAATAACATAAATACAATTTAATAAAGCATAGGCTAAAACTACATAAATACAATTTAATAAAGCATAGGATAAAACAAATTAAATACAATTTAATAAAGCATAGGATAAAACAACATAAATTCAATTTAATAAAGCATAGGATGAAACAACATAAATACAATTTAATAAAGCATACGTTAAAACAACATAAATACAATTAAATAAAGCATAAGATAAAACAACATAAATACAATTTAATAAAGCATAGGTTAAAACAACATAAATACAATTTAATAAAGCATAGGATGAAACAACATAAATACAATTTAATAAAGCATACGTTAAAACAACATAAATACAATTAAATAAAGCATAAGATAAAACAACATAAATACAATTTAATAAAGCATAGATTAAAACAGCATGAATACAATTTAATAAATCATAGGATAAAACAACATAAATACAATTTAATAAAGCATAGGTTAAAACAACATAAATACAATTTAATAAAGCATAGGATAAAACAATATAAATACAATTTAATAAAGCATAGGTTAAAACAACATAAATACAATTTAATAAAGCATACATTAAAACAACATAAATACAATTAAATAAAGCATAAGATAAAACAACATAAATACAATTTAATAAAGCATAGGTTAAAACAACATAAATACAGTTTAATAAAGCATAGGATAAAACAACATAAATACAATTTAATAAAGCATAGGATAAAACAACATAAATACAATTTAATAAAGCATAGGATAAAACAACATAAATACAATTTAATAAAGCATACGTTAAAACAACATAAATACAATTAAATAAAGCATAGGATAAAACAATATAAATACAATTTAATAAAGCAAAGGTTAAAACAACATAAATACAATTTAATAAAGCATAGGATAAAACAATATAAATACAATTTAATAAAGCATAGGTTAAAACAACATAAATACAATTTAATAAAGCATAGGATAAAACAACATAAATTCAATTTAATAAAGCATAGGATAAAACAACATAAATACAATTTAAGAAAGCATAGGTTAAAACAACATAAATACAATTTAATAAAGCAAAGGATAAAATAACATAAATACAATTTAATAAAGCATAGGCTAAAACTACATAAATACAATTTAACAAAGCATAGGATAAAACAAATTAAATACAATTTAATAAAGCATAGGATAAAACAACATAAATTCAATTTAATAAAGCATAGGATGAAACAACATAAATACAATTTAATAAAGCATACGTTAAAACAACATAAATACAATTAAATAAAGCATAAGATAAAACAACATAAATACAATTTAATAAAGCATAGGTTAAAACAACATAAATACAATTTAATAAAGCATAGGATGAAACAACATAAATACAATTTAATAAAGCATACGTTAAAACAACATAAATACAATTAAATAAAGCATAAGATAAAACAACATAAATACAATTTAATAAAGCATAGATTAAAACAGCATAAATACAATTTAATAAAGCATAGGATAAAACAACATAAATACAATTTAATAAAGCATAGGATAAAACAACATAAATTCAATTTAATAAAGCATAGGATAAAACAACATAAATACAATTTAAGAAAGCATAGGTTAAAACAACATAAATACAATTTAATAAAGCAAAGGATAAAATAACATAAATACAATTTAATAAAGCATAGGCTAAAACTACATAAATACAATTTAATAAAGCATAGGATAAAACAACATAAATACAATTTAATAAAGCATACGTTAACACAACATAAATACAATTAAATAAAGCATAGGATAAAACAATATAAATACAATTTAATAAAGTAAAGGTTAAAACAACATAAATACAATTTAATAAAGCATAGGATAAAACAATATAAATACAATTTAATAAAGCATAGGTTAAAACAACATAAATACAATTTAATAAAGCATAGGATAAAACAACATAAATTCAATTTAATAAAGCATAGGATAAAACAACATAAATACAATTTAAGAAAGCATAGGTTAAAACAACATAAATACAATTTAATAAAGCAAAGGATAAAATAACATAAATACAATTTAATAAAGCATAGGATAAAACAACATAAATTCAATTTAATAAAGCATAGGATGAAACAACATAAATACAATTTAATAAAGCATACGTTAAAACAACATAAATACAATTAAATAAAGCATAAGATAAAACAACATAAATACAATTTAATAAAGCATAGATTAAAACAGCATAAATACAATTTAATAAAGCATAGGATAAAACAACATAAATACAATTTAATAAAGCATAGGATAAAACAACATAAATTCAATTTAATAAAGCATAGGATAAAACAACATAAATACAATTTAAGAAAGCATAGGTTAAAACAACATAAATACAATTTAATAAAGCAAAGGATAAAATAACATAAATACAATTTAATAAAGCATAGGCTAAAACTACATAAATACAATTTAATAAAGCATAGGATAAAACAAATTAAATACAATTTAATAAAGCATAGGATAAAATAACATAAATTCAATTTAATAAAGCATAGGATGAAACAACATAAATACAATTTAATAAAGCATAGGATAAAACAATATAAATACAATTTAATAAAGCATAGGTTAAAACAACATAAATACAATTTAATAAAGCATACGTTAAAACAACATAAATACAATTAAATAAAGCATAAGATAAAACAACATGAATACAATTTAAGAAAGCATAGGTTAAAACAACATAAATACAATTTAATAAAGCATAGGATAAAACAACATAAATAAAATTTAATAAAGCATAGGATAAAACAACATATATACAATTTAATAAAGCATAGGATAAAACAACATAAATACAATTTAATAAAGCATAGGATAAAACAACATAAATACTTTTTAATAAAGCATAAGATAAAACCACATAAATACAATTTAATAAAGCACAGGATAAAACAACATAAATACAATTTAATAAAGCATAGGTTAAAACAACATAAATACAATTTAATAAAGCATAGGATAAAACAACATAAATACTTTTTAATAAAGCATAGGATAAAACCACATAAATACAATTTAATAAAGCACAGGATAAAACAACATAAATACAATTTAATAAAGCATAGGATGAAACAACATAAATACAATTTAATAAAGCATACGTTAAAACAACATAAATACAATTAAACAAAGCATAAGATAAAACAACATAAATACAATTTAATAAAGCATAGGTTAAAACAACATAAATACAATTTAATAAAGCATAGGATAAAACAACATAAATACAATTTAATAAAGCATAGGTTAAAACAACATAAATACAATTTAATAAAGCATAGGATAAAACAACATAAATACTTTTTAATAAAGCATAGGATAAAACCACATAAATACAATTTAATAAAGCACAGGATAAAACAACATAAATACAATTTAATAAAGCATAGGATAAAACAACATAAATACAATTTAATAAAGCATAGGATAAAACAACATAAATACAATTTAATAAAGCATACGTTAAAACAACATAAATACAATTAAATAAAGCATAGGATAAAACAATATAAATACAATTTAATAAAGCAAAGGTTAAAACAACATAAATACAATTTAATAAAGCATAGGATAAAACAATATAAATACAATTTAATAAAGCATAGGTTAAAACAACATAAATACAATTTAATAAAGCATAGGATAAAACAACATAAATTCAATTTAATAAAGCATAGGATAAAACAACATAAATACAATTTAAGTAAGCATAGGTTAAAACAACATAAATACAATTTAATAAAGCAAAGGATAAAATAACATAAATACAATTTAATAAAGCATAGGCTAAAACTACATAAATACAATTTAATAAAGCATAGGATAAAACAAATTAAATACAATTTAATAAAGCATAGGATAAAACAACATAAATTCAATTTAATAAAGCATAGGATGAAACAACATAAATACAATTTAATAAAGCATACGTTAAAACAACATAAATACAATTAAATAAAGCATAAGATAAAACAACATAAATACAATTTAATAAAGCATAGATTAAAACAGCATAAATACAATTTAATAAAGCATAGGATAAAACAACATAAAAACAATTTAATAAAGCATAGGTTAAAACAACATAAATACAATTTAATAAAGCATAGGATAAAACAACATAAATACTTTTAATAAAGCATAGGATAAAACCACATAAATACAATTTAATAAAGCACAGGATAAAACAACATAAATACAATTTAATAAAGCATAGGATAAAACAACATAAATACAATTTAATAAAGCATAGGATAAAACAACATAAATACAATTTAATAAATCATACGTTAAAACAACATAAATACAATTTAATAAAGCATAGGATAAAACAATATAAATACAATTTAATAAAGCATAGGTTAAAACAACATAAATACAATTTAATAAAGCATAGGATAAAACAACATAAATTCAATTTAATAAAGCATAGGATAAAACAACATAAATACAATTTAAGAAAGCATAGGTTAAAACAACATAAATACAATTTAATAAAGCAAAGGATAAAATAACATAAATACAATTTAATAAAGCATAGGCTAAAACTACATAAATACAATTTAATAAAGCATAGGATAAAACAAATTAAATACAATTTAATAAAGCATAGGATAAAACAACATAAATTCAATTTAATAAAGCATAGGATGAAACAACATAAATACAATTTAATAAAGCATACGTTAAAACAACATAAATACAATTAAATAAAGCATAAGATAAAACAACATAAATACAATTTAATAAAGCATAGATTAAAACAGCATAAATACAATTTAATAAAGCATAGGATAAAACAACATAAATACAATTTAATAAAGCATAGGATAAAACAACATACATACAATTTAATAAAGCATAGGTTAAAACAACATAAATACAATTAAATAAAGCATAGGATAAAACAATATAAATACAATTTAATAAAGCATAGGTTAAAACAACATAAATACAATTTAATAAAGCATACGTTAAAACAACATAAATACAATTAAATAAAGCATAAGATAAAACAACATAAATACAATTTAATAAAGCATAGGTTAAAACAACATAAATACAATTTAATAAAGCATAGGATGAAACAACATAAATACAATTTAATAAAGCATACGTTAAAACAACATAAATACAATTAAATAAAGCATAAGATAAAACAACATAAATACAATTTAATAAAGCATAGATTAAAACAGCATAAATACAATTTAATAAAGCATAGGATAAAACAACATAAATACAATTTAATAAAGCATAGGTTAAAACAACATAAATACAATTAAATAAAGCATAGGATAAAACAATATAAATACAATTTAATAAAGCATAGGTTAAAACAACATAAATACAATTTAATAAAGCATAGGATAAAACAATATAAATACAATTTAATAAAGCATAGGTTAAAACAACATAAATACAATTTAATAAAGCATAGGATAAAATAACATAAATTCAATTTAATAAAGCATAGGATAAAACAACATAAATACAATTTAAGAAAGCATAGGTTAAAACAACATAAATACAATTTAATAAAGCATAGGATAAAACAACATAAATACAATTTAATAAAGCATAGGATAAAACAACATAAATACAATTTAATAAAGCATAGGATAAAACAACATAAATACAATTTAATAAAGCATAGGTAAAACAACATAAATACAATTTAATAAAGCATAGGATAAAACAACATAAATTCAATTTAATAAAGCATAGGATAAAACAACATAAATTCAATTTAATAAAGCATAGGATGAAACAACATAAATACAATTTAATAAAGCATACGTTAAAACAACATAAATACAATTAAATAAAGCATAAGATAAAACAACATAAATACAATTTAATAAAGCATAGATTAAAACAGCATAAATACAATTTAATAAAGCATAGGATAAAACAACATAAAAACAATTTAATAAAGCATAGGTTAAAACAACATAAATACAATTTAATAAAGCATAGGATAAAACAACATAAATACTTTTTAATAAAGCATAGGATAAAACCACATAAATACAATTTAATAAAGCACAGGATAAAACAACATAAATACAATTTAATAAAGCATAGGATAAAACAACATAAATACAATTTAATAAAGCATAGGATAAAACAACATAAATACAATTTAATAAAGCATACGTTAAAACAACATAAATACAATTAAATAAAGCATAGGATAAAACAATATAAATACAATTTAATAAAGCATAGGTTAAAACAACATAAATACAATTTAATAAAGCATAGGATAAAACAACATAAATTCAATTTAATAAAGCATAGGATAAAACAACATAAATACAATTTAAGAAAGCATAGGTTAAAACAACATAAATACAATTTAATAAAGCAAAGGATAAAATAACATAAATACAATTTAATAAAGCATAGGCTAAAACTACATAAATACAATTTAATAAAGCATAGGATAAAACAAATTAAATACAATTTAATAAAGCATAGGATAAAACAACATAAATTCAATTTAATAAAGCATAGGATGAAACAATATAAATACAATTTAATAAAGCAAAGGTTAAAACAACATAAATACAATTAAATAAAGCATAGGATAAAACAATATAAATACAATTTAATAAAGCAAAGGTTAAAACAACATAAATACAATTAAATAAAGCATAGGATAAAACAATATAAATACAATTTAATAAAGCATAGGTTAAAACAACATAAATACAATTTAATAAAGCATACATTAAAACAACATAAATACAATTAAATAAAGCATAAGATAAAACAACATAAATACAATTTAATAAAGCATAGGTTAAAACAACATAAATACAATTTAATAAAGCATAGGATGAAACAACATAAATACAATTTAATAAAGCATACGTTAAAACAACATAAATACAATTAAATAAAGCATAAGATTAAACAACATAAATACAATTTAATAAAGCATAGATTAAAACAGCATAAATACAATTTAATAAAGCATAGGATAAAACAACATAAATACAATTTAATAAAGCATAGGTTAAAACAACATAAATACAATTAAATAAAGCATAGGATAAAACAATATAAATACAATTTAATAAAGCATAGGTTAAAACAACATAAATACAATTTAATAAAGCATAGGATAAAACAATATAAATACAATTAAATAAAGCATAAGATAAAACAACATAAATACAATTTAATAAAGCATAGGTTAAAACAACATAAATACAATTTAATAAAGTATAGGATAAAACAACATAAATACTTTTTAATAAAGCATAGGATAAAACCACATAAATACAATTTAATAAAGCACAGGATAAAACAACATAAATACAATTTAATAAAGCATAGGATGAAACAACATAAATACAATTTAATAAAGCATACGTTAAAACAACATAAATACAATTAAACAAAGCATAAGATAAAACAACATAAATACAATTTAATAAAGCATAGGATAAAACAATATAAATACAATTTAATAAAGCATAGGTTAAAACAACATAAATACAATTTAATAAAGCATAGGATAAAACAACATAAATTCAATTTAATAAAGCATAGGATAAAACAACATAAATACAATTTAAGAAAGCATAGGTTAAAACAACATAAATACAATTTAATAAAGCAAAGGATAAAATAACATAAATACAATTTAATAAAGCATAGGCTAAAACTACATAAATACAATTTAATAAAGCATATGATAAAACAAATTAAATACAATTTAATAAAGCAAAGGATAAAACAACATAAATTCAATTTAATAAAGCATAGGATGAAATAACATAAATACAATTTACTAAAGCATACGTTAAAACAACATAAATACAATTAAATAAAGCATAAGATAAAACAACATAAATACAATTTAATAAAGCATAGGTTAAAACAGCATAAATACAATTTAATAAAGCATAGGATAAAACAACATAAATACAATTTAATAAAGCATAGGTTAAAACAACATAAATACAATTTAATAAAGCATAGGATAAAACAACATAAATACAATTTAATAAAGCATAGGTTAAAACAACATAAATACAATTAAATAAAGCATAGGATAAAACAATATAAATACAATTTAATAAAGCATAGGTAAAAACAACATAAATACAATTTAATAAAGCATAGGATAAAACAATATAAATACAATTTAATAAAGCATAGGTTAAAACAACATAAATACAATTTAATAAAGCATAGGATAAAACAACATAAATTCAATTTAATAAAGCATAGGATAAAACAACATAAATACAATTTAAGAAAGCATAGGTTAAAACAACATAAATACAATTTAATAAAGCAAAGGATAAAATAACATAAATACAATTTAATAAAGCATAGGCTAAAACTACATAAATACAATTTAATAAAGCATATGATAAAACAAATTAAATACAATTTAATAAAGCAGAGGATAAAACAACATAAATTCAATTTAATAAAGCATAGGATGAAACAACATAAATACAATTTAATAAAGCATACGTTAAAACAACATAAATACAATTAAATAAAGCATAAGATAAAACAACATAAATACAATTTAATAAAGCATAGGTTAAAACAGCATAAATACAATTTAATAAAGCATAGGATAAAACAACATAAATACAATTTAATAAAGCATAGGTTAAAACAACATAAATACAATTTAATAAAGCATAGGATAAAACAACATAAATTCAATTTAATAAAGCATAGGATAAAACAACATAAATACAATTTAAAAAGGAAAAGGATAAAACAACATAAATAAAATTTAATAAAGCATAGGATAAAACAACATAAATAAAATTTAATAAAGCATAGGATAAAACAACATAAATACAATTTAATAAAGCATAGGATAAAACAACATAAATAAAATTTAATATAGCATAGGATAAAACAACATAAATACAATTTAATAAAGCATAGGATAAAACAACATAAATACAATTTAATAAAGCATAGGATAAAACAATATAAATACAATTTAATAAAGCATAGGTTAAAACAACATAAATACAATTTAATAAAGCATAGGATAAAACAACATAAATTCAATTTATTAAAGCATAGGATAAAACAACATAAATACAATTTAAGAAAGCATAGGTTAAAACAACATAAATACAATTTAATAAAGCAAAGGATAAAATAACATAAATACAATTTAATAAAGCATAGGCTAAAACTACATAAATACAATTTAATAAAGCATAGGATAAAACAAATTAAATACAATTTAATAAAGCATAGGATAAAACAACATAAATTCAATTTAATAAAGCATAGGATGAAACAACATAAATACAATTTAATAAAGCATACGTTAAAACAACATAAATACAATTAAATAAAGCATAAGATAAAACAACATAAATACAATTTAATAAAGCATAGGTTAAAACAACATAAATACAATTTAATAAAGCATAGGATGAAACAACATAAATACAATTTAATAAAGCATACGTTAAAACAACATAAATACAATTAAATAAAGCATAAGATAAAACAACATAAATACAATTTAATAAAGCATAGATTAAAACAGCATAAATACAATTTAATAAAGCATAGGATAAAACAACATAAATACAATTTAATAAAGCATAGGTTAAAACAACATAAATACAATTTAATAAAGCATAGGATAAAACAATATAAATACAATTTAATAAAGCATAGGTTAAAACAACATAAATACAATTTAATAAAGCATACGTTAAAACAACATAAATACAATTAAATAAAGCATAAGATAAAACAACATAAATACAATTTAATAAAGCATAGGTTAAAACAACATAAATACAATTTAATAAAGCATAGGATAAAACAACATAAATACAATTTAATAAAGCATAGGATAAAACAACATAAATACAATTTAATAAAGCATAGGATAAAACAACATAAATACAATTTAATAAAGCATACGTTAAAACAACATAAATACAATTAAATAAAGCATAGGATAAAACAATATAAATACAATTTAATAAAGCAAAGGTTAAAACAACATAAATACAATTTAATAAAGCATAGGATAAAACAATATAAATACAATTTAATAAAGCATAGGTTAAAACAACATAAATACAATTTAATAAAGCATAGGATAAAACAACATAAATTCAATTTAATAAAGCATAGGATAAAACAACATAAATACAATTTAAGAAAGCATAGGTTAAAACAACATAAATACAATTTAATAAAGCAAAGGATAAAATAACATAAATACAATTTAATAAAGCATAGGCTAAAACTACATAAATACAATTTAATAAAGCATAGGATAAAACAAATTAAATACAATTTAATAAAGCATAGGATAAAACAAACATAAATTCAATTTAATAAAGCATAGGATGAAACAACATAAATACAATTTAATAAAGCATACGTTAAAACAACATAAATACAATTAAATAAAGCATAAGATAAAACAACATAAATACAATTTAATAAAGCATAGGTTAAAACAACATAAATACAATTTAATAAAGCATAGGATGAAACAACATAAATACAATTTAATAAAGCATACGTTAAAACAACATAAATACAATTAAATAAAGCATAAGATAAAACAACATAAATACAATTTAATAAAGCATAGATTAAAACAGCATAAATACAATTTAATAAAGCATAGGATAAAACAACATAAATACAATTTAATAAAGCATAGGATAAAACAACATAAATTCAATTTAATAAAGCATAGGATAAAACAACATAAATACAATTTAAGAAAGCATAGGTTAAAACAACATAAATACAATTTAATAAAGCAAAGGATAAAATAACATAAATACAATTTAATAAAGCATAGGCTAAAACTACATAAATACAATTTAATAAAGCATAGGATAAAACAACATAAATACAATTTAATAAAGCATACGTTAAAACAACATAAATACAATTAAATAAAGCATAGGATAAAACAATATAAATACAATTTAATAAAGCAAAGGTTAAAACAACATAAATACAATTTAATAAAGCATAGGATAAAACAATATAAATACAATTTAATAAAGCATAGGTTAAAACAACATAAATACAATTTAATAAAGCATAGGATAAAACAACATAAATTCAATTTAATAAAGCATAGGATAAAACAACATAAATACAATTTAAGAAAGCATAGGTTAAAACAACATAAATACAATTTAATAAAGCAAAGGATAAAACAACATAAATACAATTTAATAAAGCATAGGATAAAACAACATAAATACAATTTAATAAAGCATAGGATAAAACAACATAAATACAATTTAATAAAGCATAGGATAAAACAACAAAAATACAATTTAATAAAGCATACGTTAAAACAACATAAATACAATTAAATAAAGCATAAGATAAAACAACATAAATACAATTTAATAAAGCATAGATTAAAACAGCATAAATACAATTTAATAAAGCATAGGATAAAACAACATAAATACAATTTAATAAAGCATAGGTTAAAACAACATAAATACAATTAAATAAAGCATAGGATAAAACAATATAAATACAATTTAATAAAGCATAGGTTAAAACAACATAAATACAATTTAATAAAGCATAGGATAAAACAATATAAATACAATTTAATAAAGCATAGGTTAAAACAACATAAATACAATTTAATAAAGCATAGGATAAAACCACATAAATACAATTTAATAAAGCACAGGATAAAACAACATAAATACAATTTAATAAAGCATAGGATAAAACAACATAAATACAATTTAATAAAGCATAGGATAAAACAACATAAATACAATTTAATAAAGCATACGTTAAAACAACATAAATACAATTAAATAAAGCATAGGATAAAACAATATAAATACAATTTAATAAAGCAAAGGTTAAAACAACATAAATATAATTTAATAAAGCATAGGATGAAACAACATAAATACAATTTAATAAAGCATAGGATAAAACAACATAAATACTTTTTAATAAAGCATAAGATAAGACCACATAAATACAATTTAATAAAGCACAGGATAAAACAACATAAATACAATTTAATAAAGCATAGGTTAAAACAACATAAATACAATTTAATAAAGCATAGGATAAAACAACATAAATACTTTTTAATAAAGCATAGGATAAAACCACATAAATACAATTTAATAAAGCACAGGATAAAACAACATAAATACAATTTAATAAAGCATAGGATGAAACAACATAAATACAATTTAATAAAGCATACGTTAAAACAACATAAATACAATTAAACAAAGCATAAGATAAAACAACATAAATACAATTTAATAAAGCATAGGTTAAAACAACATAAATACAATTTAATAAAGCATAGGATAAAACAACATAAATACAATTTAATAAAGCATAGGTTAAAACAACATAAATACAATTTAATAAAGCATAGGATAAAACAACATAAATACTTTTTAATAAAGCATAGGATAAAACCACATAAATACAATTTAATAAAGCACAGGATAAAACAACATAAATACAATTTAATAAAGCATAGGATAAAACAACATAAATACAATTTAATAAAGCATAGGATAAAACAACATAAATACAATTTAATAAAGCATACGTTAAAACAACATAAATACAATTAAATAAAGCATAGGATAAAACAATATAAATACAATTTAATAAAGCATAGGTTAAAACAACATAAATACAATTTAATAAAGCATAGGATAAAACAACATAAATTCAATTTAATAAAGCATAGGATAAAACAACATAAATACAATTTAAGTAAGCATAGGTTAAAACAACATAAATACAATTTAATAAAGCAAAGGATAAAATAACATAAATACAATTTAATAAAGCATAGGCTAAAACTACATAAATACAATTTAATAAAGCATAGGATAAAACAAATTAAATACAATTTAATAAAGCATAGGATAAAACAACATAAATTCAATTTAATAAAGCATAGGATGAAACAACATAAATACAATTTAATAAAGCATACGTTAAAACAACATAAATACAATTAAATAAAGCATAAGATAAAACAACATAAATACAATTTAATAAAGCAAAGGTTAAAACAACATAAATATAATTTAATAAAGCATAGGATAAAACAATATAAATACAATTTAATAAAGCATAGGTTAAAACAACATAAATACAATTTAATAAAGCATAGGATAAAACAACATAAATTCAATTTAATAAAGCATAGGATAAAACAACATAAATACAATTTAAGAAAGCATAGGTTAAAACAACATAAATACAATTTAATAAAGCATAGGATAAAACAACATAAATAAAATTTAATAAAGCATAGGATAAAACAACATATATACAATTTAATAAAGCATAGGATAAAACAACATAAATACAATTTAATAAAGCATAGGATAAAACAACATAAATACTTTTTAATAAAGCATAAGATAAAACCACATAAATACAATTTAATAAAGCACAGGATAAAACAACATAAATACAATTTAATAAAGCATAGGTTAAAACAACATAAATACAATTTAATAAAGCATAGGATAAAACAACATAAATACTTTTTAATAAAGCATAGGATAAAACCACATAAATACAATTTAATAAAGCACAGGATAAAACAACATAAATACAATTTAATAAAGCATAGGATGAAACAACATAAATACAATTTAATAAAGCATACGTTAAAACAACATAAATACAATTAAACAAAGCATAAGATAAAACAACATAAATACAATTTAATAAAGCATAGGTTAAAACAACATAAATACAATTTAATAAAGCATAGGATAAAACAACATAAATACAATTTAATAAAGCATAGGTTAAAACAACATAAATACAATTTAATAAAGCATAGGATAAAACAACATAAATACTTTTTAATAAAGCATAGGATAAAACCACATAAATACAATTTAATAAAGCATAGGATAAAACAACATAAATACAATTTAATAAAGCATAGGATAAAACAACATAAATACAATTTAATAAAGCATAGGATAAAACAACATAAATACAATTTAATAAAGCATACGTTAAAACAACATAAATACAATTAAATAAAGCATAGGATAAAACAATATAAATACAATTTAATAAAGCAAAGGTTAAAACAACATAAATACAATTTAATAAAGCATAGGATAAAACAATATAAATACAATTTAATAAAGCATAGGTTAAAACAACATAAATACAATTTAATAAAGCATAGGATAAAACAACATAAATTCAATTTAATAAAGCATAGGATAAAACAACATAAATACAATTTAAGTAAGCATAGGTTAAAACAACATAAATACAATTTAATAAAGCAAAGGATAAAATAACATAAATACAATTTAATAAAGCATAGGCTAAAACTACATAAATACAATTTAATAAAGCATAGGATAAAACAAATTAAATACAATTTAATAAAGCATACGATAAAACAACATAAATTCAATTTAATAAAGCATAGGATGAAACAACATAAATACAATTTAATAAAGCATACGTTAAAACAACGTAAATACAATTAAATAAAGCATAAGATAAAACAACATAAATACAATTTAATAAAGCATAGATTAAAACAGCATAAATACAATTTAATAAAGCATAGGATAAAACAACATAAAAACAATTTAATAAAGCATAGGTTAAAACAACATAAATACAATTTAATAAAGCATAGGATAAAACAACATAAATACTTTTTAATAAAGCATAGGATAAAACCACATATATACAATTTAATAAAGCACAGGATAAAACAACATAAATACAATTTAATAAAGCATAGGATAAAACAACATAAATACAATTTAATAAAGCATAGGATAAAACAACATAAATACAATTTAATAAAGCATACGTTAAAACAACATAAATACAATTAAATAAAGCATAGGATAAAACAATATAAATACAATTTAATAAAGCAAAGGTTAAAACAACATAAATACAATTTAATAAAGCATAGGATAAAACAATATAAATACAATTTAATAAAGCATAGGTTAAAACAACATAAATACAATTTAATAAAGCATAGGATAAAACAACATAAATTCAATTTAATAAAGCATAGGATAAAACAACATAAATACAATTTAAGAAAGCATAGGTTAAAACAACATAAATACAATTTAATAAAGCAAAGGATAAAATAACATAAATACAATTTAATAAAGCATAGGCTAAAACTACATAAATACAATTTAATAAAGCATAGGATAAAACAAATTAAATACAATTTAATAAAGCATATGATAAAACAACATAAATTCAATTTAATAAAGCATAGGATGAAACAACATAAATACAATTTAATAAAGCATAGGTTAAAACAACATAAATACAATTTAATAAAGCATAGGATGAAACAACATAAATACAATTTAATAAAGCATACGTTAAAACAACATAAATACAATTAAATAAAGCATAAGATAAAACAACATAAATACAATTTAATAAAGCATAGATTAAAACAGCATAAATACAATTTAATAAAGCATAGGATAAAACAACATAAATACAATTTAATAAAGCATAGGTTAAAACAACATAAATACAATTAAATAAAGCATAGGATAAAACAATATAAATACAATTTAATAAAGCATAGGTTAAAACAACATAAATACAATTTAATAAAGCATAGGATAAAACAATATAAATACAATTTAATAAAGCATAGGTTAAAACAACATAAATACAATTTAATAAAGCATAGGATAAAACCACATAAATACAATTTAATAAAGCACAGGATAAAACAACATAAATACAATTTAATAAAGCATAGGATAAAACAACATAAATACAATTTAATAAAGCATAGGATAAAACAACATAAATACATTTTAATAAAGCATACGTTAAAACAACATAAATACAATTAAATAAAGCATAGGATAAAACAATATAAATACAATTTAATAAAGTAAAGGTTAAAACAACATAAATATAATTTAATAAAGCATAGGATAAAACAATATAAATACAATTTAATAAAGCATAGGTTAAAACAACATAAATACAATTTAATAAAGCATAGGATAAAACAACATAAATTCAATTTAATAAAGCATAGGATAAAACAACATAAATACAATTTAAGAAAGCATAGGTTAAAACAACATAAATACAATTTAATAAAGCATAGGATAAAACAACATAAATAAAATTTAATAAAGCATAGGATAAAACAACATATATTCAATTTAATAAAGCATAGGTTAAAACAACATAAATACAATTTAATAAAGTATAGGATAAAACAACATAAATACTTTTTAATAAAGCATAGGATAAAACCACATAAATACAATTTAATAAAGCACAGGATAAAACAACATAAATACAATTTAATAAAGCATAGGATGAAACAACATAAATACAATTTAATAAAGCATACGTTAAAACAACATAAATACAATTAAACAAAGCATAAGATAAAACAACATAAATACAATTTAATAAAGCATACGTTAAAACAACATAAATACAATTAAATAAAGCATAGGATAAAACAATATAAATACAATTTAATAAAGCAAAGGTTAAAACAACATAAATACAATTTAATAAAGCATAGGATAAAACAATATAAATACAATTTAATAAAGCATAGGTTAAAACAACATAAATACAATTTAATAAAGCATAGGATAAAACAACATAAATTCAATTTAATAAAGCATAGGATAAAACAACATAAATACAATTTAAGAAAGCATAGGTTAAAACAACATAAATACAATTTAATAAAGCAAAGGATAAAATAACATAAATACAATTTAATAAAGCATAGGCTAAAACTACATAAATACAATTTAATAAAGCATAGGATAAAACAAATTAAATACAATTTAATAAAGCATAGGATAAAACAACATAAATTCAATTTAATAAAGCATAGGATGAAACAACATAAATACAATTTAATAAAGCATACGTTAAAACAACATAAATACAATTAAATAAAGCATAAGATAAAACAACATAAATACAATTTAATAAAGCATAGATTAAAACAGCATAAATACAATTTAAAAAAGCATAGGATAAAACAACATAAATACAATTTAATAAAGCATAGTTAAAACAACATAAATACAATTTAATAAAGCATAGGATAAAACAACATAAATACTTTTTAATAAAGCATAGGATAAAACCACATAAATACAATTTAATAAAGCACAGGATAAAACAACATAAATACAATTTAATAAAGCATAGGATAAAACAACATAAATACTTTTTAATAAAGCATAGGATAAAACCACATATATACAATTTAATAAAGCACAGGATAAAACAACATAAATACAATTTAATAAAGCATAGGATAAAACAACATAAATACAATTTAATAAAGCATAGGAAAAAACAACATAAATACAATTTAATAAAGCATACGTTAAAACAACATAAATACAATTAAATAAAGCATAGGATAAAACAATATAAATACAATTTAATAAAGCAAAGGTTAAAACAACATAAATATAATTTAATAAAGCATAGGATAAAACAATATAAATACAATTTAATAAAGCATAGGTTAAAACAACATAAATACAATTTAATAAAGCATAGGATAAAACAACATAAATTCAATTTAATAAAGCATAGGATAAAACAACATAAATACAATTTAAGAAAGCATAGGATAAAACAACATAAATTCAATTAAATAAAGCATAGGATAAAACAATATAAATACAATTTAATAAAGTAAAGGTTAAAACAACATAAATATAATTTAATAAAGCATAGGATAAAACAATATAAATACAATTTAATAAAGCATAGGTTAAAACAACATAAATACAATTTAATAAAGCATAGGATAAAACAACATAAATTCAATTTAATAAAGCATAGGATAAAACAACATAAATACAATTTAAGAAAGCATAGGTTAAAACAACATAAATACAATTTAATAAAGCATAGGATAAAACAACATAAATAAAATTTAATAAAGCATAGGATAAAACAACATATATTCAATTTAATAAAGCATAGGATAAAACAACATAAATACAATTTAATAAAGCATAGGATAAAACAACATAAATACTTTTTAATAAAGCATAAGATAAAACCACATAAATACAATTTAATAAAGCACAGGATAAAACAACATAAATACAATTTAATAAAGCATAGGTTAAAACAACATAAATACAATTTAATAAAGTATAGGATAAAACAACATAAATACTTTTTAATAAAGCATAGGATAAAACCACATAAATACAATTTAATAAAGCACAGGATAAAACAACATAAATACAATTTAATAAAGCATAGGATGAAACAACATAAATACAATTTAATAAAGCATACGTTAAAACAACATAAATACAATTAAACAAAGCATAAGATAAAACAACATAAATACAATTTAATAAAGCATAGGTTAAAACAACATAAATACAATTTAATAAAGCATACGTTAAAACAACATAAATACAATTAAATAAAGCATAGGATAAAACAATATAAATACAATTTAATAAAGCAAAGGTTAAAACAACATAAATACAATTTAATAAAGCATAGGATAAAACAATATAAATACAATTTAATAAAGCATAGGTTAAAACAACATAAATACAATTTAATAAAGCATAGGATAAAACAACATAAATTCAATTTAATAAAGCATAGGATAAAACAACATAAATACAATTTAAGAAAGCATAGGTTAAAACAACATAAATACAATTTAATAAAGCAAAGGATAAAATAACATAAATACAATTTAATAAAGCATAGGCTAAAACTACATAAATACAATTTAATAAAGCATAGGATAAAACAAATTAAATACAATTTAATAAAGCATAGGATAAAACAACATAAATTCAATTTAATAAAGCATAGGATGAAACAACATAAATACAATTTAATAAAGCATACGTTAAAACAACATAAATACAATTAAATAAAGCATAAGATAAAACAACATAAATACAATTTAATAAAGCATAGATTAAAACAGCATAAATACAATTTAAAAAAGCATAGGATAAAACAACATAAATACAATTTAATAAAGCATAGTTAAAACAACATAAATACAATTTAATAAAGCATAGGATAAAACAACATAAATACTTTTTAATAAAGCATAGGATAAAACCACATAAATACAATTTAATAAAGCACAGGATAAAACAACATAAATACAATTTAATAAAGCATAGGATAAAACAACATAAATACTTTTTAATAAAGCATAGGATAAAACCACATATATACAATTTAATAAAGCACAGGATAAAACAACATAAATACAATTTAATAAAGCATAGGATAAAACAACATAAATACAATTTAATAAAGCATAGGAAAAAACAACATAAATACAATTTAATAAAGCATACGTTAAAACAACATAAATACAATTAAATAAAGCATAGGATAAAACAATATAAATACAATTTAATAAAGCAAAGGTTAAAACAACATAAATACAATTTAATAAAGCATAGGATAAAACAATATAAATACAATTTAATAAAGCATAGGTTAAAACAACATAAATACAATTTAATAAAGCATAGGATAAAACAACATAAATTCAATTTAATAAAGCATAGGATAAAACAACATAAATACAATTTAAGAAAGCATAGGTTAAAACAACATAAATACAATTTAATAAAGCAAAGGATAAAATAACATAAATACAATTTAATAAAGCATAGGCTAAAACTACATAAATACAATTTAATAAAGCATAGGATAAAACAAATTAAATACAATTTAATAAAGCATAGGATAAAACAACATAAATTCAATTTAATAAAGCATAGGATGAAACAACATAAATATAATTTAATAAAGCATAGGTTAAAACAACATAAATACAATTTAATAAAGCATAGGATGAAACAACATAAATACAATTTAATAAAGCATACGTTAAAACAACATAAATACAATTAAATAAAGCATAAGATAAAACAACATAAATACAATTTAATAAAGCATAGATTAAAACAGCATAAATACAATTTAATAAAGCATAGGATAAAACAACATAAATACAATTTAATAAAGCATACGTTAAAACAACATAAATACAATTAAATAAAGCATAGGATAAAACAATATAAATACAATTTAATAAAGCAAAGGTTAAAACAACATACATATAATTTAATAAAGCATAGGATAAAACAATATAAATACAATTTAATAAAGCATAGGTTAAAACAACATAAATACAATTTAATAAAGCATAGGATAAAACAATATAAATACAATTTAATAAAGCATAGGTTAAAACAACATAAATACAATTTAATAAAGCATAGGATAAAACCACATAAATACAATTTAATAAAGCACAGGATAAAACAACATAAATACAATTTAATAAAGCATAGGATAAAACAACATAAATACAATTTAATAAAGCATAGGATAAAACAACATAAATACAATTTAATAAAGCATACGTTAAAACAACATAAATACAATTAAATAAAGCATAGGATAAAACAATATAAATACAATTTAATAAAGCAAAGGTTAAAACAACATAAATATAATTTAATAAAGCATAGGATAAAACAATATAAATACAATTTAATAAAGCATAGGTTAAAACAACATAAATACAATTTAATAAAGCATAGGATAAAACAACATAAATTCAATTTAATAAAGCATAGGATAAAACAACATAAATACAATTTAAGAAAGCATAGGTTAAAACAACATAAATACAATTTAATAAAGCATAGGATAAAACAACATAAATAAAATTTAATAAAGCATAGGATAAAACAACATATATTCAATTTAATAAAGCATAGGATAAAACAACATAAATACAATTTAATAAAGCATAGGATAAAACAACATAAATACTTTTTAATAAAGCATAAGATAAAACCACATAAATACAATTTAATAAAGCACAGGATAAAACAACATAAATACAATTTAATAAAGCATAGGTTAAAACAACATAAATACAATTTAATAAAGTATAGGATAAAACAACATAAATACTTTTTAATAAAGCATAGGATAAAACCACATAAATACAATTTAATAAAGCACAGGATAAAACAACATAAATACAATTTAATAAAGCATAGGATGAAACAACATAAATACAATTTAATAAAGCATACGTTAAAACAACATAAATACAATTAAACAAAGCATAAGATAAAACAACATAAATACAATTTAATAAAGCATAGGTTAAAACAACATAAATACAATTTAATAAAGCATACGTTAAAACAACATAAATACAATTAAATAAAGCATAGGATAAAACAATATAAATACAATTTAATAAAGCAAAGGTTAAAACAACATAAATACAATTTAATAAAGCATAGGATAAAACAATATAAATACAATTTAATAAAGCATAGGTTAGAACAACATAAATACAATTTAATAAAGCATAGGATAAAACAACATAAATTCAATTTAATAAAGCATAGGATAAAACAACATAAATACAATTTAAGAAAGCATAGGTTAAAACAACATAAATACAATTTAATAAAGCAAAGGATAAAATAACATAAAAACAATTTAATAAAGCATAGGCTAAAACTACATAAATACAATTTAATAAAGCATAGGATAAAACAAATTAAATACAATTTAATAAAGCATAGGATAAAACAACATAAATTCAATTTAATAAAGCATAGGATGAAACAACATAAATACAATTTAATAAAGCATACGTTAAAACAACATAAATACAATTAAATAAAGCATAAGATAAAACAACATAAATACAATTTAATAAAGCATAGATTAAAACAGCATAAATACAATTTAATAAAGCATAGGATAAAACAACATAAATACAATTTAATAAAGCATAGGTTAAAACAACATAAATACAATTTAATAAAGCATAGGATAAAACAACATAAATACTTTTTAATAAAGCATAGGATAAAACCACATAAATACAATTTAATAAAGCACAGGATAAAACAACATAAATACAATTTAATAAAGCATAGGTTAAAACAACATAAATACAATTTAATAAAGCATAGGATAAAACAACATAAATACTTTTTAATAAAGCATAGGATAAAACCACATAAATACAATTTAATAAAGCACAGGATAAAACAACATAAATACAATTTAATAAAGCATAGGATGAAACAACATAAATACAATTTAATAAAGCATACGTTAAAACAACATAAATACAATTAAACAAAGCATAAGATAAAACAACATAAATACAATTTAATAAAGCATAGGTTAAAACAACATAAATACAATTTAATAAAGCATAGGATAAAACAACATAAATACAATTTAATAAAGCATAGGTTAAAACAACATAAATACAATTTAATAAAGCATAGGATAAAACAACATAAATACTTTTTAATAAAGCATAGGATAAAACCACATAAATACAATTTAATAAAGCACAGGATAAAACAACATAAATACAATTTAATAAAGCATAGGATAAAACAACATAAATACAATTTAATAAAGCATAGGATAAAACAACATAAATACAATTTAATAAAGCATACGTTAAAACAACATAAATACAATTAAATAAAGCATAGGATAAAACAATATAAATACAATTTAATAAAGCATAGGTTAAAACAACATAAATACAATTTAATAAAGCATAGGATAAAACAACATAAATTCAATTTAATAAAGCATAGGATAAAACAACATAAATACAATTTAAGTAAGCATAGGTTAAAACAACATAAATACAATTTAATAAAGCAAAGGATAAAATAACATAAATACAATTTAATAAAGCATAGGCTAAAACTACATAAATACAATTTAATAAAGCATAGGATAAAACAAATTAAATACAATTTAATAAAGCATAGGATAAAACAACATAAATTCAATTTAATAAAGCAAAGGTTAAAACAACATAAATATAATTTAATAAAGCATAGGATAAAACAATATAAATACAATTTAATAAAGCATAGGTTAAAACAACATAAATACAATTTAATAAAGCATAGGATAAAACAACATAAATTCAATTTAATAAAGCATAGGATAAAACAACATAAATACAATTTAAGAAAGCATAGGTTAAAACAACATAAATACAATTTAATAAAGCATAGGATAAAACAACATAAATAAAATTTAATAAAGCATAGGATAAAACAACATATATACAATTTAATAAAGCATAGGATAAAACAACATAAATACAATTTAATAAAGCATAGGATAAAACAACATAAATACTTTTTAATAAAGCATAAGATAAAACCACATAAACACAATTTAATAAAGCACAGGATAAAACAACATAAATACAATTTAATAAAGCATAGGTTAAAACAACATAAATACAATTTAATAAAGCATAGGATAAAACAACATAAATACTTTTTAATAAAGCATAGGATAAAACCACATAAATACAATTTAATAAAGCACAGGATAAAACAACATAAATACAATTTAATAAAGCATAGGATGAAACAACATAAATACAATTTAATAAAGCATACGTTAAAACAACATAAATACAATTAAACAAAGCATAAGATAAAACAACATAAATACAATTTAATAAAGCATAGGTTAAAACAACATAAATACAATTTAATAAAGCATAGGATAAAACAACATAAATACAATTTAATAAAGCATAGGTTAAAACAACATAAATACAATTTAATAAAGCATAGGATAAAACAACATAAATACTTTTTAATAAAGCATAGGATAAAACCACATAAATACAATTTAATAAAGCATAGGATAAAACAACATAAATACAATTTAATAAAGCATAGGATAAAACAACATAAATACAATTTAATAAAGCATAGGATAAAACAACATAAATACAATTTAATAAAGCATACGTTAAAACAACATAAATACAATTAAATAAAGCATAGGATAAAACAATATAAATACAATTTAATAAAGCAAAGGTTAAAACAACATAAATACAATTTAATAAAGCATAGGATAAAACAATATAAATACAATTTAATAAAGCATAGGTTAAAACAACATAAATACAATTTAATAAAGCATAGGATAAAACAACATAAATTCAATTTAATAAAGCATAGGATAAAACAACATAAATACAATTTAAGTAAGCATAGGTTAAAACAACATAAATACAATTTAATAAAGCAAAGGATAAAATAACATAAATACAATTTAATAAAGCATAGGATAAAACAACATAAATACAATTTAAGTAAGCATAGGTTAAAACAACATAAATACAATTTAATAAAGCATAGGTTAAAACAACATAAATACAATTTAATAAAGCATAGGATAAAACAACATAAATACAATTTAATAAAGCATAGGTTAAAACAACATAAATACAATTTAATAAAGCATAGGATAAAACAACATAAATACTTTTTAATAAAGCATAGGATAAAACCACATAAATACAATTTAATAAAGCATAGGATAAAACAACATAAATACAATTTAATAAAGCATAGGATAAAACAACATAAATACAATTTAATAAAGCATAGGATAAAACAACATAAATACAATTTAATAAAGCATACGTTAAAACAACATAAATACAATTAAATAAAGCATAGGATAAAACAATATAAATACAATTTAATAAAGCAAAGGTTAAAACAACATAAATACAATTTAATAAAGCATAGGATAAAACAATATAAATACAATTTAATAAAGCATAGGTTAAAACAACATAAATACAATTTAATAAAGCATAGGATAAAACAACATAAATTCAATTTAATAAAGCATAGGATAAAACAACATAAATACAATTTAAGTAAGCATAGGTTAAAACAACATAAATACAATTTAATAAAGCAAAGGATAAAATAACATAAATACAATTTAATAAAGCATAGGCTAAAACTACATAAATACAATTTAATAAAGCATAGGATAAAACAAATTAAATACAATTTAATAAAGCATAGGATAAAACAACATAAATTCAATTTAATAAAGCATAGGATGAAACAACATAAATACAATTTAATAAAGCATACGTTAAAACAACGTAAATACAATTAAATAAAGCATAAGATAAAACAACATAAATACAATTTAATAAAGCATAGATTAAAACAGCATAAATACAATTTAATAAAGCATAGGATAAAACAACATAAAAACAATTTAATAAAGCATAGGTTAAAACAACATAAATACAATTTAATAAAGCATAGGATAAAACAACATAAATACTTTTTAATAAAGCATAGGATAAAACCACATATATACAATTTAATAAAGCACAGGATAAAACAACATAAATACAATTTAATAAAGCATAGGATAAAACAACATAAATACAATTTAATAAAGCATAGGATAAAACAACATAAATACAATTTAATAAAGCATACGTTAAAACAACATAAAAACAATTAAATAAAGCATAGGATAAAACAATATAAATACAATTTAATAAAGCAAAGGTTAAAACAACATAAATACAATTTAATAAAGCATAGGATAAAACAATATAAATACAATTTAATAAAGCATAGGTTAAAACAACATAAATACAATTTAATAAAGCATAGGATAAAACAACATAAATTCAATTTAATAAAGCATAGGATAAAACAACATAAATACAATTTAAGAAAGCATAGGTTAAAACAACATAAATACAATTTAATAAAGCAAAGGATAAAATAACATAAATACAATTTAATAAAGCATAGGCTAAAACTACATAAATACAATTTAATAAAGCATAGGATAAAACAAATTAAATACAATTTAATAAAGCATAGGATAAAACAACATAAATTCAATTTAATAAAGCATAGGATGAAACAACATAAATACAATTTAATAAAGCATAGGTTAAAACAACATAAATACAATTTAATAAAGCATAGGATGAAACAACATAAATACAATTTAATAAAGCATACGTTAAAACAACATAAATACAATTAAATAAAGCATAAGATAAAACAACATAAATACAATTTAATAAAGCATAGATTAAAACAGCATAAATACAATTTAATAAAGCATAGGATAAAACAACATAAATACAATTTAATAAAGCATAGGTTAAAACAACATAAATACAATTAAATAAAGCATAGGATAAAACAATATAAATACAATTTAATAAAGCATAGGTTAAAACAACATAAATACAATTTAATAAAGCATAGGATAAAACAATATAAATACAATTTAATAAAGCATAGGTTAAAACAACATAAATACAATTTAATAAAGCATAGGATAAAACCACATAAATACAATTTAATAAAGCACAGGATAAAACAACATAAATACAATTTAATAAAGCATAGGATAAAACAACATAAATACAATTTAATAAAGCATAGGATAAAACAACATAAATACAATTTAATAAAGCATACGTTAAAACAACATAAATACAATTAAATAAAGCATAGGATAAAACAATATAAATACAATTTAATAAAGTAAAGGTTAAAACAACATAAATATAATTTAATAAAGCATAGGATAAAACAATATAAATACAATTTAATAAAGCATAGGTTAAAACAACATAAATACAATTTAATAAAGCATAGGATAAAACAACATAAATTCAATTTAATAAAGCATAGGATAAAACAACATAAATACAATTTAAGAAAGCATAGGTTAAAACAACATAAATACAATTTAATAAAGCATAGGATAAAACAACATAAATAAAATTTAATAAAGCATAGGATAAAACAACATATATTCAATTTAATAAAGCATAGGATAAAACAACATAAATACAATTTAATAAAGCATAGGATAAAACAACATAAATACTTTTTAATAAAGCATAAGATAAAACCACATAAATACAATTTAATAAAGCACAGGATAAAACAACATAAATACAATTTAATAAAGCATAGGTTAAAACAACATAAATACAATTTAATAAAGTATAGGATAAAACAACATAAATACTTTTTAATAAAGCATAGGATAAAACCACATAAATACAATTTAATAAAGCACAGGATAAAACAACATAAATACAATTTAATAAAGCATAGGATGAAACAACATAAATACAATTTAATAAAGCATACGTTAAAACAACATAAATACAATTAAACAAAGCATAAGATAAAACAACATAAATACAATTTAATAAAGCATAGGTTAAAACAACATAAATACAATTTAATAAAGCATACGTTAAAACAACATAAATACAATTAAATAAAGCATAGGATAAAACAATATAAATACAATTTAATAAAGCAAAGGTTAAAACAACATAAATACAATTTAATAAAGCATAGGATAAAACAATATAAATACAATTTAATAAAGCATAGGTTAAAACAACATAAATACAATTTAATAAAGCATAGGATAAAACAACATAAATTCAATTTAATAAAGCATAGGATAAAACAACATAAATACAATTTAAGAAAGCATAGGTTAAAACAACATAAATACAATTTAATAAAGCAAAGGATAAAATAACATAAATACAATTTAATAAAGCATAGGCTAAAACTACATAAATACAATTTAATAAAGCATAGGATAAAACAAATTAAATACAATTTAATAAAGCATAGGATAAAACAACATAAATTCAATTTAATAAAGCATAGGATGAAACAACATAAATACAATTTAATAAAGCATACGTTAAAACAACATAAATACAATTAAATAAAGCATAAGATAAAACAACATAAATACAATTTAATAAAGCATAGATTAAAACAGCATAAATACAATTTAAAAAAGCATAGGATAAAACAACATAAATACAATTTAATAAAGCATAGGTTAAAACAACATAAATACAATTTAATAAAGCATAGGATAAAACAACATAAATACTTTTTAATAAAGCATAGGATAAAACCACATAAATACAATTTAATAAAGCACAGGATAAAACAACATAAATACAATTTAATAAAGCATAGGATAAAACAACATAAATACTTTTTAATAAAGCATAGGATAAAACCACATATATACAATTTAATAAAGCACAGGATAAAACAACAAAAATACAATTTAATAAAGCATAGGATAAAACAACATAAATACAATTTAATAAAGCATAGGATAAAACAACATAAATACAATTTAATAAAGCATACGTTAAAACAACATAAATACAATTAAATAAAGCATAGGATAAAACAATATAAATACAATTTAATAAAGCAAAGGTTAAAACAACATAAATACAATTTAATAAAGCATAGGATAAAACAATATAAATACAATTTAATAAAGCATAGGTTAAAACAACATAAATACAATTTAATAAAGCATAGGATAAAACAACATAAATTCAATTTAATAAAGCATAGGATAAAACAACATAAATACAATTTAAGAAAGCATAGGTTAAAACAACATAAATACAATTTAATAAAGCAAAGGATAAAATAACATAAATACAATTTAATAAAGCATAGGCTAAAACTACATAAATACAATTTAATAAAGCATAGGATAAAACAAATTAAATACAATTTAATAAAGCATAGGATAAAACAACATAAATTCAATTTAATAAAGCATAGGATGAAACAACATAAATATAATTTAATAAAGCATAGGTTAAAACAACATAAATACAATTTAATAAAGCATAGGATGAAACAACATAAATACAATTTAATAAAGCATACGTTAAAACAACATAAATACAATTAAATAAAGCATAAGATAAAACAACATAAATACAATTTAATAAAGCATAGATTAAAACAGCATAAATACAATTTAATAAAGCATAGGATAAAACAACATAAATACAATTTAATAAAGCATACGTTAAAACAACATAAATACAATTAAATAAAGCATAGGATAAAACAATATAAATACAATTTAATAAAGCAAAGGTTAAAACAACATAAATATAATTTAATAAAGCATAGGATAAAACAATATAAATACAATTTAATAAAGCATAGGTTAAAACAACATAAATACAATTTAATAAAGCATAGGATAAAACAATATAAATACAATTTAATAAAGCATAGGTTAAAACAACATAAATACAATTTAATAAAGCATAGGATAAAACCACATAAATACAATTTAATAAAGCACAGGATAAAACAACATAAATACAATTTAATAAAGCATAGGATAAAACAACATAAATACAATTTAATAAAGCATAGGATAAAACAACATAAATACAATTTAATAAAGCATAGGATAAAACAACATAAATTCAATTTAATAAAGCATAGGATAAAACAACATAAATACAATTTAAGAAAGCATAGGTTAAAACAACATAAATACAATTTAATAAAGCATAGGATAAAACAACATAAATAAAATTTAATAAAGCATAGGATAAAACAACATATATTCAATTTAATAAAGCATAGGATAAAACAACATAAATACAATTTAATAAAGCATAGGATAAAACAACATAAATACTTTTTAATAAAGCATAAGATAAAACCACATAAATACAATTTAATAAAGCACAGGATAAAACAACATAAATACAATTTAATAAAGCATAGGTTAAAACAACATAAATACAATTTAATAAAGTATAGGATAAAACAACATACATACTTTTTAATAAAGCATAGGATAAAACCACATAAATACAATTTAATAAAGCACAGGATAAAACAACATAAATACAATTTAATAAAGCATAGGATGAAACAACATAAATACAATTTAATAAAGCATACGTTAAAACAACATAAATACAATTAAACAAAGCATAAGATAAAACAACATAAATACAATTTAATAAAGCATAGGTTAAAACAACATAAATACAATTTAATAAAGCATACGTTAAAACAACATAAATACAATTAAATAAAGCATAGGATAAAACAATATAAATACAATTTAATAAAGCAAAGGTTAAAACAACATAAATACAATTTAATAAAGCATAGGATAAAACAATATAAATACAATTTAATAAAGCATAGGTTAAAACAACATAAATACAATTTAATAAAGCATAGGATAAAACAACATAAATTCAATTTAATAAAGCATAGGATAAAACAACATAAATACAATTTAAGAAAGCATAGGTTAAAACAACATAAATACAATTTAATAAAGCAAAGGATAAAATAACATAAATACAATTTAATAAAGCATAGGCTAAAACTACATAAATACAATTTAATAAAGCATAGGATAAAACAAATTAAATACAATTTAATAAAGCATAGGATAAAACAACATAAATTCAATTTAATAAAGCATAGGATGAAACAACATAAATACAATTTAATAAAGCATACGTTAAAACAACATAAATACAATTAAATAAAGCATAAGATAAAACAACATAAATACAATTTAATAAAGCATAGATTAAAACAGCATAAATACAATTTAAAAAAGCATAGGATAAAACAACATAAATACAATTTAATAAAGCATAGGTTAAAACAACATAAATACAATTTAATAAAGCATAGGATAAAACAACATAAATACTTTTTAATAAAGCATAGGATAAAACCACATAAATACAATTTAATAAAGCACAGGATAAAACAACATAAATACAATTTAATAAAGCATAGGATAAAACAACATAAATACTTTTTAATAAAGCATAGGATAAAACCACATATATACAATTTAATAAAGCACAGGATAAAACAACAAAAATACAATTTAATAAAGCATAGGATAAAACAACATAAATACAATTTAATAAAGCATAGGATAAAACAACATAAATACAATTTAATAAAGCATACGTTAAAACAACATAAATACAATTAAATAAAGCATAGGATAAAACAATATAAATACAATTTAATAAAGCAAAGGTTAAAACAACATAAATACAATTTAATAAAGCATAGGATAAAACAATATAAATACAATTTAATAAAGCATAGGTTAAAACAACATAAATACAATTTAATAAAGCATAGGATAAAACAACATAAATTCAATTTAATAAAGCATAGGATAAAACAACATAAATACAATTTAAGAAAGCATAGGTTAAAACAACATAAATACAATTTAATAAAGCAAAGGATAAAATAACATAAATACAATTTAATAAAGCATAGGCTAAAACTACATAAATACAATTTAATAAAGCATAGGATAAAACAAATTAAATACAATTTAATAAAGCATAGGATAAAACAACATAAATTCAATTTAATAAAGCATAGGATGAAACAACATAAATATAATTTAATAAAGCATAGGTTAAAACAACATAAATACAATTTAATAAAGCATAGGATGAAACAACATAAATACAATTTAATAAAGCATACGTTAAAACAACATAAATACAATTAAATAAAGCATAAGATAAAACAACATAAATACAATTTAATAAAGCATAGATTAAAACAGCATAAATACAATTTAATAAAGCATAGGATAAAACAACATAAATACAATTTAATAAAGCATACGTTAAAACAACATAAATACAATTAAATAAAGCATAGGATAAAACAATATAAATACAATTTAATAAAGCAAAGGTTAAAACAACATAAATATAATTTAATAAAGCATAGGATAAAACAATATAAATACAATTTAATAAAGCATAGGTTAAAACAACATAAATACAATTTAATAAAGCATAGGATAAAACAATATAAATACAATTTAATAAAGCATAGGTTAAAACAACATAAATACAATTTAATAAAGCATAGGATAAAACCACATAAATACAATTTAATAAAGCACAGGATAAAACAACATAAATACAATTTAATAAAGCATAGGATAAAACAACATAAATACAATTTAATAAAGCATAGGATAAAACAACATAAATACAATTTAATAAAGCATAGGATAAAACAACATAAATTCAATTTAATAAAGCATAGGATAAAACAACATAAATACAATTTAAGAAAGCATAGGTTAAAACAACATAAATACAATTTAATAAAGCATAGGATAAAACAACATAAATAAAATTTAATAAAGCATAGGATAAAACAACATATATTCAATTTAATAAAGCATAGGATAAAACAACATAAATACAATTTAATAAAGCATAGGATAAAACAACATAAATACTTTTTAATAAAGCATAAGATAAAACCACATAAATACAATTTAATAAAGCACAGGATAAAACAACATAAATACAATTTAATAAAGCATAGGTTAAAACAACATAAATACAATTTAATAAAGTATAGGATAAAACAACATACATACTTTTTAATAAAGCATAGGATAAAACCACATAAATACAATTTAATAAAGCACAGGATAAAACAACATAAATACAATTTAATAAAGCATAGGATGAAACAACATAAATACAATTTAATAAAGCATACGTTAAAACAACATAAATACAATTAAACAAAGCATAAGATAAAACAACATAAATACAATTTAATAAAGCATAGGTTAAAACAACATAAATACAATTTAATAAAGCATACGTTAAAACAACATAAATACAATTAAATAAAGCATAGGATAAAACAATATAAATACAATTTAATAAAGCAAAGGTTAAAACAACATAAATACAATTTAATAAAGCATAGGATAAAACAATATAAATACAATTTAATAAAGCATAGGTTAAAACAACATAAATACAATTTAATAAAGCATAGGATAAAACAACATAAATTCAATTTAATAAAGCATAGGATAAAACAACATAAATACAATTTAAGAAAGCATAGGTTAAAACAACATAAATACAATTTAATAAAGCAAAGGATAAAATAACATAAATACAATTTAATAAAGCATAGGCTAAAACTACATAAATACAATTTAATAAAGCATAGGATAAAACAAATTAAATACAATTTAATAAAGCATAGGATAAAACAACATAAATTCAATTTAATAAAGCATAGGATGAAACAACATAAATACAATTTAATAAAGCATACGTTAAAACAACATAAATACAATTAAATAAAGCATAAGATAAAACAACATAAATACAATTTAATAAAGCATAGATTAAAACAGCATAAATACAATTTAAAAAAGCATAGGATAAAACAACATAAATACAATTTAATAAAGCATAGGTTAAAACAACATAAATACAATTTAATAAAGCATAGGATAAAACAACATAAATACTTTTTAATAAAGCATAGGATAAAACCACATAAATACAATTTAATAAAGCACAGGATAAAACAACATAAATACAATTTAATAAAGCATAGGATAAAACAACATAAATACTTTTTAATAAAGCATAGGATAAAACCACATATATACAATTTAATAAAGCACAGGATAAAACAACAAAAATACAATTTAATAAAGCATAGGATAAAACAACATAAATACAATTTAATAAAGCATAGGATAAAACAACATAAATACAATTAAATAAAGCATACGTTAAAACAACATAAATACAATTAAATAAAGCATAGGATAAAACAATATAAATACAATTTAATAAAGCAAAGGTTAAAACAACATAAATACAATTTAATAAAGCATAGGATAAAACAATATAAATACAATTTAATAAAGCATAGGTTAAAACAACATAAATACAATTTAATAAAGCATAGGATAAAACAACATAAATTCAATTTAATAAAGCATAGGATAAAACAACATAAATACAATTTAAGAAAGCATAGGTTAAAACAACATAAATACAATTTAATAAAGCAAAGGATAAAATAACATAAATACAATTTAATAAAGCATAGGCTAAAACTACATAAATACAATTTAATAAAGCATAGGATAAAACAAATTAAATACAATTTAATAAAGCATAGGATAAAACAACATAAATTCAATTTAATAAAGCATAGGATGAAACAACATAAATATAATTTAATAAAGCATAGGTTAAAACAACATAAATACAATTTAATAAAGCATAGGATGAAACAACATAAATACAATTTAATAAAGCATACGTTAAAACAACATAAATACAATTAAATAAAGCATAAGATAAAACAACATAAATACAATTTAATAAAGCATAGATTAAAACAGCATAAATACAATTTAATAAATCATAGGATAAAACAACATAAATACAATTTAATAAAGCATACGTTAAAACAACATAAATACAATTAAATAAAGCATAGGATAAAACAATATAAATACAATTTAATAAAGCAAAGGTTAAAACAACATAAATATAATTTAATAAAGCATAGGATAAAACAATATAAATACAATTTAATAAAGCATAGGTTAAAACAACATAAATACAATTTAATAAAGCATAGGATAAAACAATATAAATACAATTTAATAAAGCATAGGTTAAAACAACATAAATACAATTTAATAAAGCATAGGATAAAACCACATAAATACAATTTAATAAAGCACAGGATAAAACAACATAAATACAATTTAATAAAGCATAGGATAAAACAACATAAATACAATTTAATAAAGCATAGGATAAAACAACATAAATACAATTTAATAAAGCATAGGATAAAACAACATAAATTCAATTTAATAAAGCATAGGATAAAACAACATAAATACAATTTAAGAAAGCATAGGTTAAAACAACATAAATACAATTTAATAAAGCATAGGATAAAACAACATAAATAAAATTTAATAAAGCATAGGATAAAACAACATATATTCAATTTAATAAAGCATAGGATAAAACAACATAAATACAATTTAATAAAGCATAGGATAAAACAACATAAATACAATTTAATAAAGCATAGGTTAAAACAACATAAATACAATTTAATAAAGTATAGGATAAAACAACATACATACTTTTTAATAAAGCATAGGATAAAACCACATAAATACAATTTAATAAAGCACAGGATAAAACAACATAAATACAATTTAATAAAGCATAGGATGAAACAACATAAATACAATTTAATAAAGCATACGTTAAAACAACATAAATACAATTAAACAAAGCATAAGATAAAACAACATAAATACAATTTAAGAAAGCATAGGTTAAAACAACATAAATACAATTTAATAAAGCAAAGGATAAAATAACATAAATACAATTTAATAAAGCATAGGCTAAAACTACATAAATACAATTTAATAAAGCATATGATAAAACAAATTAAATACAATTTAATAAAGCAGAGGATAAAACAACATAAATTCAATTTAATAAAGCATAGGATGAAACAACATAAATACAATTTAATAAAGCATACGTTAAAACAACATAAATACAATTAAATAAAGCATAAGATAAAACAACATAAATACAATTTAATAAAGCATAGGTTAAAACAGCATAAATACAATTTAATAAAGCATAGGTTAAAACAACATAAATACAATTTAATAAAGCATAGGATAAAACAACATAAATACAATTTAATAAAGCATACGTTAAAACAACATAAATACAATTAAATAAAGCATAAGATAAAACAACATAAATACAATTTAATAAAGCATAGGTTAAAACAACATAAATACAATTTAATAAAGCATAGGATAAAACAACATAAATACAATTTAATAAAGCATAGGTTAAAACAACATAAATACAATTTAATAAAGCATAGGATAAAACAACATAAATACTTTTTAATAAAGCATAGGATAAAACCACATAAATACAATTTAATAAAGCATAGGATAAAACAACATAAATACAATTTAATAAAGCATACGTTAAAACAACATAAATACAATTAAATAAAGCATAGGATAAAACAATATAAATACAATTTAATAAAGCAAAGGTTAAAACAACATAAATACAATTTAATAAAGCATAGGATAAAGCAATATAAATACAATTTAATAAAGCATAGGTTAAAACAACATAAATACAATTTAATAAAGCATAGGATAAAACAACATAAATTCAATTTAATAAAGCATAGGATAAAACAACATAAATACAATTTAAGAAAGCATAGGTTAAAACAACATAAATACAATTTAATAAAGCAAAGGATAAAATAACATAAATACAATTTAATAAAGCATAGGCTAAAACTACATAAATACAATTTAATAAAGCATAGGATAAAACAAATTAAATACAATTTAATAAAGCATAGGATAAAACAACATAAATTCAATTTAATAAAGCATAGGATGAAACAACATAAATATAATTTAATAAAGCATAGGTTAAAACAACATAAATACAATTTAATAAAGCATAGGATGAAACAACATAAATACAATTTAATAAAGCATACGTTAAAACAACATAAATACAATTAAATAAAGCATAAGATAAAACAACATAAATACAATTTAATAAAGCATAGATTAAAACAGCATAAATACAATTTAATAAAGCATAGGATAAAACAACATAAATACAATTTAATAAAGCATACGTTAAAACAACATAAATACAATTAAATAAAGCATAGGATAAAACAATATAAATACAATTTAATAAAGCAAAGGTTAAAACAACATAAATATAATTTAATAAAGCATAGGATAAAACAATATAAATACAATTTAATAAAGCATAGGTTAAAACAACATAAATACAATTTAATAAAGCATAGGATAAAACAATATAAATACAATTTAATAAAGCATAGGTTAAAACAACATAAATACAATTTAATAAAGCATAGGATAAAACCACATAAATACAATTTAATAAAGCACAGGATAAAACAACATAAATACAATTTAATAAAGCATAGGATAAAACAACATAAATACAATTTAATAAAGCATAGGATAAAACAACATAAATACAATTTAATAAAGCATAGGATAAAACAACATAAATTCAATTTAATAAAGCATAGGATAAAACAACATAAATACAATTTAAGAAAGCATAGGTTAAAACAACATAAATACAATTTAATAAAGCATAGGATAAAACAACATAAATAAAATTTAATAAAGCATAGGATAAAACAACATATATTCAATTTAATAAAGCATAGGATAAAACAACATAAATACAATTTAATAAAGCATAGGATAAAACAACATAAATACTTTTTAATAAAGCATAAGATAAAACCACATAAATACAATTTAATAAAGCACAGGATAAAACAACATAAATACAATTTAATAAAGCATAGGTTAAAACAACATAAATACAATTTAATAAAGTATAGGATAAAACAACATACATACTTTTTAATAAAGCATAGGATAAAACCACATAAATACAATTTAATAAAGCACAGGATAAAACAACATAAATACAATTTAATAAAGCATAGGATGAAACAACATAAATACAATTTAATAAAGCATACGTTAAAACAACATAAATACAATTAAACAAAGCATAAGATAAAACAACATAAATACAATTTAAGAAAGCATAGGTTAAAACAACATAAATACAATTTAATAAAGCAAAGGATAAAATAACATAAATACAATTTAATAAAGCATAGGCTAAAACTACATAAATACAATTTAATAAAGCATATGATAAAACAAATTAAATACAATTTAATAAAGCAGAGGATAAAACAACATAAATTCAATTTAATAAAGCATAGGATGAAACAACATAAATACAATTTAATAAAGCATACGTTAAAACAACATAAATACAATTAAATAAAGCATAAGATAAAACAACATAAATACAATTTAATAAAGCATAGGTTAAAACAGCATAAATACAATTTAATAAAGCATAGGTTAAAACAACATAAATACAATTTAATAAAGCATAGGATAAAACAACATAAATACTTTTTAATAAAGCATAGGATAAAACCACATAAATACAATTTAATAAAGCATAGGATAAAACAACATAAATACAATTTAATAAAGCATACGTTAAAACAACATAAATACAATTAAATAAAGCATAAGATAAAACAACATAAATACAATTTAATAAAGCATAGGTTAAAACAACATAAATACAATTTAATAAAGCATAGGATAAAACAACATAAATACAATTTAATAAAGCATAGGTTAAAACAACATAAATACAATTTAATAAAGCATAGGATAAAACAACATAAATACTTTTTAATAAAGCATAGGATAAAACCACATAAATACAATTTAATAAAGCATAGGATAAAACAACATAAATACAATTTAATAAAGCATACGTTAAAACAACATAAATACAATTAAATAAAGCATAGGATAAAACAATATAAATACAATTTAATAAAGCAAAGGTTAAAACAACATAAATACAATTTAATAAAGCATAGGATAAAGCAATATAAATACAATTTAATAAAGCATAGGTTAAAACAACATAAATACAATTTAATAAAGCATAGGATAAAACAACATAAATTCAATTTAATAAAGCATAGGATAAAACAACATAAATACAATTTAATAAAGCATAGGTTAAAACAACATAAATACAATTTAATAAAGCAAAGGATAAAATAACATAAATACAATTTAATAAAGCATAGGCTAAAACTACATAAATACAATTTAATAAAGCATAGGATAAAACAAATTAAATACAATTTAATAAAGCATAGGATAAAACAACATAAATACAATTTAATAAAGCATAGGTTAAAACAACATAAATACAATTTAATAAAGCATAGGATAAAACAACATAAATTCAATTTAATAAAGCATAGGATAAAACAACATAAATACAATTTAAAAAGGAAAAGGATAAAACAACATAAATAAAATTTAATAAAGCATAGGATAAAACAACATAAATAAAATTTAATAAAGCATAGGATTAAACAACATAAATACAATTTAATAAAGCATAGGATAAAACAACATAAATACAATTTAATAAAGCATATAATAAAACAACATAAATACTTTTTAATAAAGCATAGGATAAAACCACATAAATACAATTTAATAAAGCACAGGATAAAACAACATAAATACAATTTAATAAAGCATAGGATAAAACAACATAAATACAATTTAATAAAGCATACGTTAAAACAACATAAATACAATTAAATAAAGCATAGGATAAAACAATATAAATACAATTTAATAAAGCATAGGTTAAAACAACATAAATACAATTTAAAAAGGAAAAGGATAAAACAACATAAATAAAATTTAATAAAGCATAGGATAAAACAACATAAATAAAATTTAATAAAGCATAGGATAAAACAACATAAATACAATTTAATAAAGCATAGGATAAAACAACATAAATAAAATTTAATAAAGCATAGGATAAAACAACATAAATAAAATTTAATAAAGCATAGGATTAAACAACATAAATACAATTTAATAAAGCATAGGATAAAACAAAATAAATACAATTTAATAAAGCATAGGATAAAACAACATAAATACTTTTTAATAAAGCATAGGATAAAACCACATAAATACAATTTAATAAAGCACAGGATAAAACAACATAAATACAATTTAATAAAGCATAGGATAAAACAACATAAATACAATTTAATAAAGCATACGTTAAAACAACATAAATACAATTAAATAAAGCATAGGATAAAACAATATAAATACAATTTAATAAAGCATAGGTTAAAACAACATAAATACAATTTAAAAAGGAAAAGGATAAAACAACATAAATAAAATTTAATAAAGCATAGGATAAAACAACATAAATAAAATTTAATAAAGCATAGGATAAAACAACATAAATACAATTTAATAAAGCATAGGATAAAACAACATAAATAAAATTTAATAAAGCATAGGATAAAACAACATAAATACAATTTAATAAAGCATAGGATAAAACAACATAAATACAATTTAATAAAGCATAGGATAAAACAACATAAATACAATTTAATAAAGCATAAGATAAAACAACATAAATACAATTTAATAAAGCATAGGTTAAAACAACATAAATACAATTTAATAAAGCATAGGATAAAACAACATATATACAATTTAATAAAGCATAGGATAAAACAACATAAATAAAATTTAATAAAGCATAGGATAAAACAACATATATACAATTTAATAAAGCATAAGATAAAACAACATAAATACAATTTAATAAAGCTTAGGATAAAACAACATAAATACAATTTAATAAAGCATAGGTTAAAACAACATAAATACAATTTAATAAAGCATAGGATAAAACAACATATATACAATTTAATAAAGCATAGGATAAAACAACATAAATAAAATTTAATAAAGCATAGGATAAAACAACATATATACAATTTAATAAATCATAGGATAAAACAACATAAATACAATTTAATAAAGCATAAGATAAAACAACATAAATACAATTTAATAAAGCATAGGTTAAAACAACATAAATACAATTTAATAAAGCATAGGATAAAACAACATATATACAATTTAATAAAGCATAGGATAAAACAACATAAATAAAATTTAATAAAGCATAGGATAAAACAACATATATACAATTTAATAAAGCATACGTTAAAACAACATAAATACAATTAAATAAAGCATAGGATAAAACAACATAAATACAATTTAATAAAGCAAAGGATAAAATAACATAAATACAATTTAATAAAGCATAGGCTAAAACTACATAAATACAATTTAATAAAGCATAGGATAAAACAAATTAAATACAATTTAATAAAGCATAGGATAAAACAACATAAATTCAATTTAATAAAGCATAGGATGAAACAACATAAATATAATTTAATAAAGCATAGGTTAAAACAACATAAATACAATTTAATAAAGCATAGGATGAAACAACATAAATACAATTTAATAAAGCATACGTTAAAACAACATAAATACAATTAAATAAAGCATAAGATAAAACAACATAAATACAATTTAATAAAGCATAGATTAAAACAGCATAAATACAATTTAATAAAGCATAGGATAAAACAACATAAATACAATTTAATAAAGCATACGTTAAAACAACATAAATACAATTAAATAAAGCATAGGATAAAACAATATAAATACAATTTAATAAAGCAAAGGTTAAAACAACATAAATATAATTTAATAAAGCATAGGATAAAACAATATAAATACAATTTAATAAAGCATAGGTTAAAACAACATAAATACAATTTAATAAAGCATAGGATAAAACAATATAAATACAATTTAATAAAGCATAGGTTAAAACAACATAAATACAATTTAATAAAGCATAGGATAAAACCACATAAATACAATTTAATAAAGCACAGGATAAAACAACATAAATACAATTTAATAAAGCATAGGATAAAACAACATAAATACAATTTAATAAAGCATAGGATAAAACAACATAAATACAATTTAATAAAGCATACGTTAAAACAACATAAATACAATTAAATAAAGCATAGGATAAAACAATATAAATACAATTTAATAAAGCAAAGGTTAAAACAACATAAATATAATTTAATAAAGCATAGGATAAAACAATATAAATACAATTTAATAAAGCATAGGTTAAAACAACATAAATACAATTTAATAAAGCATAGGATAAAACAACATAAATTCAATTTAATAAAGCATAGGATAAAACAACATAAATACAATTTAAGAAAGCATAGGTTAAAACAACATAAATACAATTTAATAAAGCATAGGATAAAACAACATAAATAAAATTTAATAAAGCATAGGATAAAACAACATATATTCAATTTAATAAAGCATAGGATAAAACAACATAAATACAATTTAATAAAGCATAGGATAAAACAACATAAATACTTTTTAATAAAGCATAAGATAAAACCACATAAATACAATTTAATAAAGCACAGGATAAAACAACATAAATACAATTTAATAAAGCATAGGTTAAAACAACATAAATACAATTTAATAAAGTATAGGATAAAACAACATAAATACTTTTTAATAAAGCATAGGATAAAACCACATAAATACAATTTAATAAAGCACAGGATAAAACAACATAAATACAATTTAATAAAGCATAGGATGAAACAACATAAATACAATTTAATAAAGCATACGTTAAAACAACATAAATACAATTAAACAAAGCATAAGATAAAACAACATAAATACAATTTAATAAAGCATAGGTTAAAACAACATAAATACAATTTAATAAAGCATACGTTAAAACAACATAAATACAATTAAATAAAGCATAGGATAAAACAATATAAATACAATTTAATAAAGCAAAGGTTAAAACAACATAAATACAATTTAATAAAGCATAGGATAAAACAATATAAATACAATTTAATAAAGCATAGGTTAAAACAACATAAATACAATTTAATAAAGCATAGGATAAAACAACATAAATTCAATTTAATAAAGCATAGGATAAAACAACATAAATACAATTTAAGAAAGCATAGGTTAAAACAACATAAATACAATTTAATAAAGCAAAGGATAAAATAACATAAAAACAATTTAATAAAGCATAGGCTAAAACTACATAAATACAATTTAATAAAGCATAGGATAAAACAAATTAAATACAATTTAATAAAGCATAGGATAAAACAACATAAATTCAATTTAATAAAGCATAGGATGAAACAACATAAATACAATTTAATAAAGCATACGTTAAAACAACATAAATACAATTAAATAAAGCATAAGATAAAACAACATAAATACAATTTAATAAAGCATAGATTAAAACAGCATAAATACAATTTAATAAAGCATAGGATAAAACAACATAAATACAATTTAATAAAGCATAGGTTAAAACAACATAAATACAATTTAATAAAGCATAGGATAAAACAACATAAATACTTTTTAATAAAGCATAGGATAAAACCACATAAATACAATTTAATAAAGCACAGGATAAAACAACATAAATACAATTTAATAAAGCATAGGATAAAACAACATAAATACAATTTAATAAAGCATAGGATAAAACAAATTAAATACAATTTAATAAAGCATAGGATAAAACAACATAAATTCAATTTAATAAAGCATAGGATGAAACAACATAAATACAATTTAATAAAGCATACGTTAAAACAACATAAATACAATTAAATAAAGCATAAGATAAAACAACATAAATACAATTTAATAAAGCATAGATTAAAACAGCATAAATACAATTTAATAAAGCATAGGATAAAACAACATAAATACAATTTAATAAAGCATAGGTTAAAACAACATAAATACAATTAAATAAAGCATAGGATAAAACAATATAAATACAATTTAATAAAGCATAGGTTAAAACAACATAAATACAATTTAATAAAGCATAGGATAAAACAATATAAATACAATTTAATAAAGCATAGGTTAAAACAACATAAATACAATTTAATAAAGCATAGGATAAAACAACATAAATTCAATTTAATAAAGCATAGGATAAAACAACATAAATACAATTTAAGAAAGCATAGGTTAAAACAACATAAATACAATTTAATAAAGCAAAGGATAAAATAACATAAATACAATTTAATAAAGCATAGGCTAAAACTACATAAATACAATTTAATAAAGCATATGATAAAACAAATTAAATACAATTTAATAAAGCAGAGGATAAAACAACATAAATTCAATTTAATAAAGCATAGGATGAAACAACATAAATACAATTTAATAAAGCATACGTTAAAACAACATAAATACAATTAAATAAAGCATAAGATAAAACAACATAAATACAATTTAATAAAGCATAGGTTAAAACAGCATAAATACAATTTAATAAAGCATAGGTTAAAACAACATAAATACAATTTAATAAAGCATAGGATAAAACAACATAAATACTTTTTAATAAAGCATAGGATAAAACCACATAAATACAATTTAATAAAGCATAGGATAAAACAACATAAATACAATTTAATAAAGCATACGTTAAAACAACATAAATACAATTAAATAAAGCATAAGATAAAACAACATAAATACAATTTAATAAAGCATAGGTTAAAACAACATAAATACAATTTAATAAAGCATAGGATAAAACAACATAAATACAATTTAATAAAGCATAGGTTAAAACAACATAAATACAATTTAATAAAGCATAGGATAAAACAACATAAATACTTTTTAATAAAGCATAGGATAAAACCACATAAATACAATTTAATAAAGCATAGGATAAAACAACATACATACAATTTAATAAAGCATACGTTAAAACAACATAAATACAATTAAATAAAGCATAGGATAAAACAATATAAATACAATTTAATAAAGCAAAGGTTAAAACAACATAAATACAATTTAATAAAGCATAGGATAAAGCAATATAAATACAATTTAATAAAGCATAGGTTAAAACAACATAAATACAATTTAATAAAGCATAGGATAAAACAACATAAATTCAATTTAATAAAGCATAGGATAAAACAACATAAATACAATTTAAGAAAGCATAGGTTAAAACAACATAAATACAATTTAATAAAGCAAAGGATAAAATAACATAAATACAATTTAATAAAGCATAGGCTAAAACTACATAAATACAATTTAATAAAGCATAGGATAAAACAAATTAAATACAATTTAATAAAGCATAGGATAAAACAACATAAATACAATTTAATAAAGCATAGGTTAAAACAACATAAATACAATTTAATAAAGCATAGGATAAAACAACATAAATTCAATTTAATAAAGCATAGGATAAAACAACATAAATACAATTTAAAAAGGAAAAGGATAAAACAACATAAATAAAATTTAATAAAGCATAGGATAAAACAACATAAATAAAATTTAATAAAGCATAGGATTAAACAACATAAATACAATTTAATAAAGCATAGGATAAAACAACATAAATACAATTTAATAAAGCATAGGATAAAACAACATAAATACTTTTTAATAAAGCATAGGATAAAACCACATAAATACAATTTAATAAAGCACAGGATAAAACAACATAAATACAATTTAATAAAGCATAGGATAAAACAACATAAATACAATTTAATAAAGCATACGTTAAAACAACATAAATACAATTAAATAAAGCATAGGATAAAACAATATAAATACAATTTAATAAAGCATAGGTTAAAACAACATAAATACAATTTAAAAAGGAAAAGGATAAAACAACATAAATAAAATTTAATAAAGCATAGGATAAAACAACATAAATAAAATTTAATAAAGCATAGGATAAAACAACATAAATAAAATTTAATAAAGCATAGGATAAAACAACATAAATAAAATTTAATAAAGCATAGGATAAAACAACATAAATACAATTTAATAAAGCGTAGGATAAAACAACATAAATAAAATTTAATAAAGCATAGGATAAAACAACATAAATAAAATTTAATAAAGCATAGGATTAAACAACATAAATACAATTTAATAAAGCATAGGATAAAACAACATAAATACAATTTAATAAAGCATAGGATAAAACAACATAAATACTTTTTAATAAAGCATAGGATAAAACCACATAAATACAATTTAATAAAGCACAGGATAAAACAACATAAATACAATTTAATAAAGCATAGGATAAAACAACATAAATACAATTTAATAAAGCATACGTTAAAACAACATAAATACAATTAAATAAAGCATAGGATAAAACAATATAAATACAATTTAATAAAGCATAGGTTAAAACAACATAAATACAATTTAAAAAGGAAAAGGATAAAACAACATAAATAAAATTTAATAAAGCATAGGATAAAACAACATAAATAAAATTTAATAAAGCTTAGGATAAAACAACATAAATACAATTTAATAAAGCATAGGTTAAAACAACATAAATACAATTTAATAAAGCATAGGATAAAACAACATATATACAATTTAATAAAGCATAGGATAAAACAACATAAATAAAATTTAATAAAGCATAGGATAAAACAACATATATACAATTTAATAAATCATAGGATAAAACAACATAAATACAATTTAATAAAGCATAAGATAAAACAACATAAATACAATTTAATAAAGCATAGGTTAAAACAACATAAATACAATTTAATAAAGCATAGGATAAAACAACATATATACAATTTAATAAAGCATAGATTAAAACAACATAAATAAAATTTAATAAAGCATAGGATAAAACAACATATATACAATTTAATAAATCATAGGATAAAACAACATAAATACAATTTAATAAAGCATACGTTAAAACAACATAAATACAATTTAATAAAGCATAGGATGAAACAGCATAAATACAATTTAATAAAGCATACGTTAAAACAACATAAATACAATTAAATAAAGCATAAGATAAAACAACATAAATACAATTTAATAAAGCATAGGATAAAACAACATAAATACAATTTAATAAAGCATAGGTTAAAACAACATAAATACAATTTAATAAAGCATAGGATAAAACAACATAAATACAATTTAATAAAGCATAGGATAAAACAACATAAATACAATTTAATAAAGCATAGGATAAAACAACATAAATAAAATTTAATAAAGCATAGGTTAAAACAACATAAATACAATTTAATAAAGCATAGGATAAAACAACATAAATAAAATTTAATAAAGCATAGGTTAAAACAACATAAATACAATTTAATAAAGCATAGAACAAAACAACATAAATACAATTTAATAAAGCATAGGATAAAACAACATAAATACAATTTAACAAAACATTGGACAAAACAACATAAATACAATTTAATAAAGCATAGGATAAAACAACATAAATAAAATTTAATAAAGCATAGGATAAAACAACATAAATACAATTTAATAAAGCATAGGATAAAACAACATAAATACAATTTAATAAAGCATAGGATAAAACAACATAAATACAATTTAATAAAGCATAAGATAAAACAACATAAATACAATTTAATAAAGCATAGGTTAAAACAACATAAATACAATTTAATAAAGCATAGGATAAAACAACATATATACAATTTAATAAAGCATAGGATAAAACAACATAAATAAAATTTAATAAAGCATAGGATAAAACAACATATATACAATTTAATAAATCATAGGATAAAACAACATAAATACAATTTAATAAAGCATACGTTAAAACAACATAAATACAATTTAATAAAGCATAGGATGAAACAGCATAAATACAATTTAATAAAGCATACATTAAAACAACATAAATACAATTTAATAAAGCATAGGTTAAAACAACATAAATACAATTTAATAAAGCATAGGTTAAAACAGGATAAATACAATTTAATAAAGCATAGGATAAAACAACATAAATACAATTTAATAAAGCATAGGTTAAAACAACATAAATACAATTTAATAAAGCATAGGATAAAACAACATAAATTCAATTTAATAAAGCATAGGATAAAACAACATAAATACAATTTAAAAAGGAAAAGGATAAAACAACATAAATAAAATTTAATAAAGCATAGGATAAAACAACATAAATAAAATTTAATAAAGCATAGGATAAAACAACATAAATACAATTTAATAAAGCATAGGATAAAACAACATAAATAAAATTTAATAAAGCATAGGATAAAACAACATAAATACAATTTAATAAAGCATAGGATAAAACAACATAAATACAATTTAATAAAGCATAGGATAAAACAACATAAATACAATTTAATAAAGCATAAGATAAAACAACAAAAATACAATTTAATAAAGCATAGGTTAAAACAACATAAATACAATTTAATAAAGCATAGGATAAAACAACATATATACAATTTAATAAAGCATAGGATAAAACAACATAAATAAAATTTAATAAAGCATAGGATAAAACAACAAATATACAATTTAATAAATCATAGGATAAAACAACATAAATACAATTTAATAAAGCATACGTTAAAACAACATAAATACAATTTAATAAAGCATAGGATGAAACAGCATAAATACAATTTAATAAAGCATACGTTAAAACAACATAAATACAATTAAATAAAGCATAAGATAAAACAACATAAATACAATTTAATAAAGCGTAGGATAAAACAACATAAATAAAATTTAATAAAGCATAGGTTAAAACAACATAAATACAATTTAATAAAGCATAGAACAAAACAACATAAATACAATTTAATAAAGCATAGGATAAAACAACATAAATACAATTTAACAAAACATTGGACAAAACAACATAAATACAATTTAATAAAGCATAGGATAAAACAACATAAATAAAATTTAATAAAGCATAGGATAAAACAACATAAATACAATTTAATAAAGCATAGGATAAAACAACATAAATACAATTTAATAAAGCATAGGATAAAACAACATAAATACAATTTAATAAAGCATAAGATAAAACAACATAAATACAATTTAATAAAGCATAGGTTAAAACAACATAAATACAATTTAATAAAGCATAGGATAAAACAACATATATACAATTTAATAAAGCATAGGATAAAACAACATAAATAAAATTTAATAAAGCATAGGATAAAACAACATATATACAATTTAATAAATCATAGGATAAAACAACATAAATACAATTTAATAAAGCATACGTTAAAACAACATAAATACAATTTAATAAAGCATAGGATGAAACAGCATAAATACAATTTAATAAAGCATACATTAAAACAACATAAATACAATTTAATAAAGCATAGGTTAAAACAACATAAATACAATTTAATAAAGCATAGGTTAAAACAGGATAAATACAATTTAATAAAGCATAGGATAAAACAACATAAATACAATTTAATAAAGCATAGGTTAAAACAACATAAATACAATTTAATAAAGCATAGGATAAAACAACATAAATTCAATTTAATAAAGCATAGGATAAAACAACATAAATACAATTTAAAAAGGAAAAGGATAAAACAACATAAATAAAATTTAATAAAGCATAGGATAAAACAACATAAATAAAATTTAATAAAGCATAGGATAAAACAACATAAATACAATTTAATAAAGCATAGGATAAAACAACATAAATAAAATTTAATAAAGCATAGGATAAAACAACATAAATACAATTTAATAAAGCATACGTTAAAACAACATAAATACAATTAAATAAAGCATAAGATAAAACAACATAAATACAATTTAATAAAGCGTAGGATAAAACAACATAAATACAATTTAATAAAGCATAGGTTAAAACAACATAAATACAATTTAATAAAGCATATGATAAAACAACATAAATACAATTTAATAAAGCATAGGATAAAACAACATAAATACAATTTAATAAAGCATAGGATAAAACAACATAAATACAATTTAATAAAGCATAAGATAAAACAACATAAATACAATTTAATAAAGCATAGGTTAAAACAACATAAATACAATTTAATAAAGCATAGGATAAAACCACATAAATACAATTTAATAAAGCACAGGATAAAACAACATAAATACAATTTAATAAAGCATAGGATAAAACAACATAAATACAATTTAATAAAGCATAGGATAAAACAACATAAATACAATTTAATAAAGCATACATTAAAACAACATAAATACAATTAAATAAAGCATAGGATAAAACAATATAAATACAATTTAATAAAGCATAGGTTAAAACAACATAAATACAATTAAATAAAGCATAGGATAAAACAATATAAATACAATTTAATAAAGCATAGGTTAAAACAACATAAATACAATTTAATAAAGCATAGGATAAAACAATATAAATACAATTTAATAAAGCATAGGTTAAAACAACATAAATACAATTTAATAAAGCATAGGATAAAACAACATCAATTCAATTTAATAAAGCATAGGATAAAACAACATAAATACAATTTAAGAAAGCATAGGTTAAAACAACATAAATACAATTTAATAAAGCATAGGATAAAACAACATAAATACAATTTAATAAAGCATAGGTTAAAACAACATAAATACAATTTAATAAAGCATAGGTTAAAACAACATAAATACAATTTAATAAAGCATAGGATAAAACAACATAAATTCAATTTAATAAAGCATAGGATAAAACAACATAAATACAATTTAAAAAGGAAAAGGATAAAACAACATAAATAAAATTTAATAAAGCATAGGATAAAACAACATAAATAAAATTTAATAAAGCATAGGATAAAACAACATAAATACAATTTAATAAAGCATAGGATAAAACAACATAAATAAAATTTAATAAAGCATAGGATAAAACAACATAAATACAATTTAATAAAGCATAGGATAAAACAACATAAATACAATTTAATAAAGCATAGGATAAAACAACATAAATACAATTTAATAAAGCATAAGATAAAACAACATAAATACAATTTAATAAAGCATAGGATAAAACAACATAAATTCAATTTAATAAAGCATAGGATAAAACAACATAAATACAATTTAAAAAGGAAAAGGATAAAACAACATAAATAAAATTTAATAAAGCATAGGATAAAACAACATAAATAAAATTTAATAAAGCATAGGATAAAACAACATAAATACAATTTAATAAAGCATAGGATAAAACAACATAAATAAAATTTAATAAAGCATAGGATAAAACAACATAAATACAATTTAATAAAGCATAGGATAAAACAACATAAATACAATTTAATAAAGCATAGGATAAAACAACATAAATACAATTTAATAAAGCATAAGATAAAACAACATAAATACAATTTAATAAAGCATAGGTTAAAACAACATAAATACAATTTAATAAAGCATAGGATAAAACAACATAAATTCAATTTAATAAAGCATAGGATAAAACAACATAAATACAATTTAAAAAGGAAAAGGATAAAACAACATAAATAAAATTTAATAAAGCATAGGATAAAACAACATAAATAAAATTTAATAAAGCATAGGATTAAACAACATAAATACAATTTAATAAAGCATAGGATAAAACAACATAAATACAATTTAATAAAGCATAGGATAAAACAACATAAATACTTTTTAATAAAGCATAGGATAAAACCACATAAATACAATTTAATAAAGCACAGGATAAAACAACATAAATACAATTTAATAAAGCATAGGATAAAACAACATAAATACAATTTAATAAAGCATACGTTAAAACAACATAAATACAATTAAATAAAGCATAGGATAAAACAATATAAATACAATTTAATAAAGCATAGGTTAAAACAACATAAATACAATTTAAAAAGGAAAAGGATAAAACAACATAAATAAAATTTAATAAAGCATAGGATAAAACAACATAAATAAAATTTAATAAAGCATAGGATAAAACAACATAAATAAAATTTAATAAAGCATAGGATAAAACAACATAAATAAAATTTAATAAAGCATAGGATAAAACAACATAAATACAATTTAATAAAGCATAGGATAAAACAACATAAATAAAATTTAATAAAGCATAGGATAAAACAACATAAATAAAATTTAATAAAGCATAGGATTAAACAACATAAATACAATTTAATAAAGCATAGGATAAAACAACATAAATACAATTTAATAAAGCATAGGATAAAACAACATAAATACTTTTTAATAAAGCATAGGATAAAACCACATAAATACAATTTAATAAAGCACAGGATAAAACAACATAAATACAATTTAATAAAGCATAGGATAAAACAACATAAATACAATTTAATAAAGCATACGTTAAAACAACATAAATACAATTAAATAAAGCATAGGATAAAACAATATAAATACAATTTAATAAAGCATAGGTTAAAACAACATAAATACAATTTAAAAAGGAAAAGGATAAAACAACATAAATAAAATTTAATAAAGCATAGGATAAAACAACATAAATAAAATTTAATAAAGCATAGGATAAAACAACATAAATACAATTTAATAAAGCATAGGATAAAACAACATAAATAAAATTTAATAAAGCATAGGATAAAACAACATAAATACAATTTAATAAAGCATACATTAAAACAACATAAATACAATTAAATAAAGCATAGGATAAAACAATATAAATACAATTTAATAAAGCATAGGTTAAAACAACATAAATACAATTAAATAAAGCATAGGATAAAACAATATAAATACAATTTAATAAAGCATAGGTTAAAACAACATAAATACAATTTAATAAAGCATAGGATAAAACAATATAAATACAATTTAATAAAGCATAGGTTAAAACAACATAAATACAATTTAATAAAGCATAGGATAAAACAACATCAATTCAATTTAATAAAGCATAGGATAAAACAACATAAATACAATTTAAGAAAGCATAGGTTAAAACAACATAAATACAATTTAATAAAGCATAGGATAAAACAACATAAATACAATTTAATAAAGCATAGGTTAAAACAACATAAATACAATTTAATAAAGCATAGGTTAAAACAACATAAATACAATTTAATAAAGCATAGGATAAAACAACATAAATTCAATTTAATAAAGCATAGGATAAAACAACATAAATACAATTTAAAAAGGAAAAGGATAAAACAACATAAATAAAATTTAATAAAGCATAGGATAAAACAACATAAATAAAATTTAATAAAGCATAGGATAAAACAACATAAATACAATTTAATAAAGCATAGGATAAAACAACATAAATAAAATTTAATAAAGCATAGGATAAAACAACATAAATACAATTTAATAAAGCATAGGATAAAACAACATAAATACAATTTAATAAAGCATAGGATAAAACAACATAAATACAATTTAATAAAGCATAAGATAAAACAACATAAATACAATTTAATAAAGCATAGGATAAAACAACATAAATTCAATTTAATAAAGCATAGGATAAAACAACATAAATACAATTTAAAAAGGAAAAGGATAAAACAACATAAATAAAATTTAATAAAGCATAGGATAAAACAACATAAATAAAATTTAATAAAGCATAGGATAAAACAACATAAATACAATTTAATAAAGCATAGGATAAAACAACATAAATAAAATTTAATAAAGCATAGGATAAAACAACATAAATACAATTTAATAAAGCATAGGATAAAACAACATAAATACAATTTAATAAAGCATAGGATAAAACAACATAAATACAATTTAATAAAGCATAAGATAAAACAACATAAATACAATTTAATAAAGCATAGGTTAAAACAACATAAATACAATTTAATAAAGCATAGGATAAAACAACATATATACAATTTAATAAAGCATAGGATAAAACAACATAAATAAAATTTAATAAAGCATAGGATAAAACAACATATATACAATTTAATAAATCATAGGATAAAACAACATAAATACAATTTAATAAAGCATACGTTAAAACAACATAAATACAATTTAATAAAGCATAGGATGAAACAGCATAAATACAATTTAATAAAGCATACGTTAAAACAACATAAATACAATTAAATAAAGCATAAGATAAAACAACATAAATACAATTTAATAAAGCGTAGGATAAAACAACATAAATACAATTTAATAAAGCATAGGTTAAAACAACATAAATACAATTTAATAAAGCATAGGATAAAACAACATAAATACAATTTAATAAAGCATAGGATAAAACAACATAAATACAATTTAATAAAGCATAGGATAAAACAACATAAATAAAATTTAATAAAGCATAGGTTAAAACAACATAAATACAATTTAATAAAGCATAGGATAAAACAACATAAATAAAATTTAATAAAGCATAGGTTAAAACAGCATAAATACAATTTAATAAAGCATAGGACAAAACAACATAAATACAATTTAATAAAGCATAGGATAAAACAACATAAATACAATTTAACAAAACATTGGACAAAACAACATAAATACAATTTAATAAAGCATAGGATAAAACAACATAAATACAATTTAATGAAACATAGGATAAACAACATAAATACAATTTAATAAAGCATAGGACAAAACAACATAAATACAATTTAATGAAGCATATGTTAAAACAACATAAATACAATTTAATAAAGCATAGGATAAAACAACATAAATACAATTTAATGAAACATAGGATAAACAACATAAATACAATTTAATAAAGCATAGGACAAAACAACATAAATACAATTTAATAAAGCATAGGTTAAAACAACATAAATACAATTTAATAAAGCATAGGATAAAACAACATAAATAAAATTTAATAAAGCATAGGATAAAACAACATAAATACAATTTAATAAAGCATAGGATAAAACAACATAAATAAAATTTAATAAAGCATAGGATAAAACAACATAAATACAATTTAATAAAGCATAGGATAAAACAACATAAATACAATTTAATAAAGCATAGGATAAAACAACATAAATACAATTTAATAAAGCATAAGATAAAACAACATAAATACAATTTAATAAAGCATAGGTTAAAACAACATAAATACAATTTAATAAAGCATAGGATAAAACAACATATATACAATTTAATAAAGCATAGGATAAAACAACATAAATAAAATTTAATAAAGCATAGGATAAAACAACATATATACAATTTAATAAAGCATAAGATAAAACAACATAAATACAATTTAATAAAGCTTAGGATAAAACAACATAAATACAATTTAATAAAGCATAGGTTAAAACAACATAAATACAATTTAATAAAGCATAGGATAAAACAACATATATACAATTTAATAAAGCATAGGATAAAACAACATAAATAAAATTTAATAAAGCATAGGATAAAACAACATATATACAATTTAATAAATCATAGGATAAAACAACATAAATACAATTTAATAAAGCATAAGATAAAACAACATAAATACAATTTAATAAAGCATAGGTTAAAACAACATAAATACAATTTAATAAAGCATAGGATAAAACAACATATATACAATTTAATAAAGCATAGATTAAAACAACATAAATAAAATTTAATAAAGCATAGGATAAAACAACATATATACAATTTAATAAATCATAGGATAAAACAACATAAATACAATTTAATAAAGCATACGTTAAAACAACATAAATACAATTTAATAAAGCATAGGATGAAACAGCATAAATACAATTTAATAAAGCATACGTTAAAACAACATAAATACAATTAAATAAAGCATAAGATAAAACAACATAAATACAATTTAATAAAGCATAGGATAAAACAACATAAATACAATTTAATAAAGCATAGGTTAAAACAACATAAATACAATTTAATAAAGCATAGGATAAAACAACATAAATACAATTTAATAAAGCATAGGATAAAACAACATAAATACAATTTAATAAAGCATAGGATAAAACAACATAAATAAAATTTAATAAAGCATAGGTTAAAACAACATAAATACAATTTAATAAAGCATAGGATAAAACAACATAAATAAAATTTAATAAAGCATAGGTTAAAACAACATAAATACAATTTAATAAAGCATAGGACAAAACAACATAAATACAATTTAATAAAGCATAGGATAAAACAACATAAATACAATTTAACAAAACATTGGACAAAACAACATAAATACAATTTAATAAAGCATAGGATAAAACAACATAAATACAATTTAATAAAGCATAGGATAAAACAACATAAATACAATTTAATAAAGCATAGGATAAAACAACATAAATACAATTTAATAAAGCATAGGATAAAACAACATAAATACAATTTAATAAAGCATAAGATAAAACAACATAAATACAATTTAATAAAGCATAGGTTAAAACAACATAAATACAATTTAATAAAGCATAGGATAAAACAACATATATACAATTTAATAAAGCATAGGATAAAACAACATAAATAAAATTTAATAAAGCATAGGATAAAACAACATATATACAATTTAATAAATCATAGGATAAAACAACATAAATACAATTTAATAAAGCATACGTTAAAACAACATAAATACAATTTAATAAAGCATAGGATGAAACAGCATAAATACAATTTAATAAAGCATACGTTAAAACAACATAAATACAATTTAATAAAGCATAGGTTAAAACAACATAAATACAATTTAATAAAGCATAGGATAAAACAACATAAATACAATTTAATGAAACATAGGATAAACAACATAAATACAATTTAATAAAGCATAGGACAAAACAACATAAATACAATTTAATAAAGCATAGGTTAAAACAACATAAATACAATTTAATAAAGCATAGGATAAAACAACATAAATAAAATTTAATAAAGCATAGGATAAAACAACATAAATACAATTTAATAAAGCATAGGATAAAACAACATAAATAAAATTTAATAAAGCATAGGATAAAACAACATAAATACAATTTAATAAAGCATAGGATAAAACAACATAAATACAATTTAATAAAGCATAGGATAAAACAACATAAATACAATTTAATAAAGCATAAGATAAAACAACATAAATACAATTTAATAAAGCATAGGTTAAAACAACATAAATACAATTTAATAAAGCATAGGATAAAACAACATATATACAATTTAATAAAGCATAGGATAAAACAACATAAATAAAATTTAATAAAGCATAGGATAAAACAACATATATACAATTTAATAAAGCATAAGATAAAACAACATAAATACAATTTAATAAAGCTTAGGATAAAACAACATAAATACAATTTAATAAAGCATAGGTTAAAACAACATAAATACAATTTAATAAAGCATAGGATAAAACAACATATATACAATTTAATAAAGCATAGGATAAAACAACATAAATAAAATTTAATAAAGCATAGGATAAAACAACATATATACAATTTAATAAATCATAGGATAAAACAACATAAATACAATTTAATAAAGCATAAGATAAAACAACATAAATACAATTTAATAAAGCATAGGTTAAAACAACATAAATACAATTTAATAAAGCATAGGATAAAACAACATATATACAATTTAATAAAGCATAGATTAAAACAACATAAATAAAATTTAATAAAGCATAGGATAAAACAACATATATACAATTTAATAAATCATAGGATAAAACAACATAAATACAATTTAATAAAGCATACGTTAAAACAACATAAATACAATTTAATAAAGCATAGGATGAAACAGCATAAATACAATTTAATAAAGCATACGTTAAAACAACATAAATACAATTAAATAAAGCATAAGATAAAACAACATAAATACAATTTAATAAAGCATAGGATAAAACAACATAAATACAATTTAATAAAGCATAGGTTAAAACAACATAAATACAATTTAATAAAGCATAGGATAAAACAACATAAATACAATTTAATAAAGCATAGGATAAAACAACATAAATACAATTTAATAAAGCATAGGATAAAACAACATAAATAAAATTTAATAAAGCATAGGTTAAAACAACATAAATACAATTTAATAAAGCATAGGATAAAACAACATAAATAAAATTTAATAAAGCATAGGTTAAAACAACATAAATACAATTTAATAAAGCATAGGACAAAACAACATAAATACAATTTAATAAAGCATAGGATAAAACAACATAAATACAATTTAACAAAACATTGGACAAAACAACATAAATACAATTTAATAAAGCATAGGATAAAACAACATAAATACAATTTAATAAAGCATAGGATAAAACAACATAAATACAATTTAATAAAGCATAGGATAAAACAACATAAATACAATTTAATAAAGCATAGGATAAAACAACATAAATACAATTTAATAAAGCATAAGATAAAACAACATAAATACAATTTAATAAAGCATAGGTTAAAACAACATAAATACAATTTAATAAAGCATAGGATAAAACAACATATATACAATTTAATAAAGCATAGGATAAAACAACATAAATAAAATTTAATAAAGCATAGGATAAAACAACATATATACAATTTAATAAATCATAGGATAAAACAACATAAATACAATTTAATAAAGCATACGTTAAAACAACATAAATACAATTTAATAAAGCATAGGATGAAACAGCATAAATACAATTTAATAAAGCATACGTTAAAACAACATAAATACAATTTAATAAAGCATAGGTTAAAACAACATAAATACAATTTAATAAAGCATAGGTTAAAACAGGATAAATACAATTTAATAAAGCATAGGATAAAACAACATAAATACAATTTAATAAAGCATAGGTTAAAACAACATAAATACAATTTAATAAAGCATAGGATAAAACAACATAAATTCAATTTAATAAAGCATAGGATAAAACAACATAAATACAATTTAAAAAGGAAAAGGATAAAACAACATAAATAAAATTTAATAAAGCATAGGATAAAACAACATAAATAAAATTTAATAAAGCATAGGATAAAACAACATAAATACAATTTAATAAAGCATAGGATAAAACAACATAAATAAAATTTAATAAAGCATAGGATAAAACAACATAAATACAATTTAATAAAGCATAGGATAAAACAACATAAATACAATTTAATAAAGCATAGGATAAAACAACATAAATACAATTTAATAAAGCATAAGATAAAACAACATAAATACAATTTAATAAAGCATAGGTTAAAACAACATAAATACAATTTAATAAAGCATAGGATAAAACAACATATATACAATTTAATAAAGCATAGGATAAAACAACATAAATAAAATTTAATAAAGCATAGGATAAAACAACATATATACAATTTAATAAATCATAGGATAAAACAACATAAATACAATTTAATAAAGCATACGTTAAAACAACATAAATACAATTTAATAAAGCATAGGATGAAACAGCATAAATACAATTTAATAAAGCATACGTTAAAACAACATAAATACAATTAAATAAAGCATAAGATAAAACAACATAAATACAATTTAATAAAGCGTAGGATAAAACTACATAAATACAATTTAATAAAGCATAGGTTAAAACAACATAAATACAATTTAATAAAGCATAGGATAAAACAACATAAATACAATTTAATAAAGCATAGGATAAAACAACATAAATACAATTTAATAAAGCATAGGATAAAACAACATAAATACAATTTAATAAAGCATAAGATAAAACAACATAAATACAATTTAATAAAGCATAGGTTAAAACAACATAAATACAATTTAATAAAGCATAGGATAAAACCACATAAATACAATTTAATAAAGCACAGGATAAAACAACATAAATACAATTTAATAAAGCATAGGATAAAACAACATAAATACAATTTAATAAAGCATAGGATAAAACAACATAAATACAATTTAATAAAGCATACATTAAAACAACATAAATACAATTAAATAAAGCATAGGATAAAACAATATAAATACAATTTAATAAAGCATAGGTTAAAACAACATAAATACAATTTAATAAAGCATAGGATAAAACAATATAAATACAATTTAATAAAGCATAGGTTAAAACAACATAAATACAATTTAATAAAGCATAGGATAAAACAACATCAATTCAATTTAATAAAGCATAGGATAAAACAACATAAATACAATTTAAGAAAGCATAGGTTAAAACAACATAAATACAATTTAATAAAGCATAGGATAAAACAACATAAATACAATTTAATAAAGCATAGGTTAAAACAACATAAATACAATTTAATAAAGCATAGGTTAAAACAACATAAATACAATTTAATAAAGCATAGGATAAAACAACATAAATTCAATTTAATAAAGCATAGGATAAAACAACATAAATACAATTTAAAAAGGAAAAGGATAAAACAACATAAATAAAATTTAATAAAGCATAGGATAAAACAACATAAATAAAATTTAATAAAGCATAGGATAAAACAACATAAATACAATTTAATAAAGCATAGGATAAAACAACATAAATAAAATGTAATAAAGCATAGGATAAAACAACATAAATACAATTTAATAAAGCATAGGATAAAACAACATAAATACAATTTAATAAAGCATAGGATAAAACAACATAAATACAATTTAATAAAGCATAAGATAAAACAACATAAATACAATTTAATAAAGCATAGGATAAAACAACATAAATTCAATTTAATAAAGCATAGGATAAAACAACATAAATACAATTTAAAAAGGAAAAGGATAAAACAACATAAATAAAATTTAATAAAGCATAGGATAAAACAACATAAATAAAATTTAATAAAGCATAGGATAAAACAACATAAATACAATTTAATAAAGCATAGGATAAAACAACATAAATAAAATTTAATAAAGCATAGGATAAAACAACATAAATACAATTTAATAAAGCATAGGATAAAACAACATAAATACAATTTAATAAAGCATAGGATAAAACAACATAAATACAATTTAATAAAGCATAAGATAAAACAACATAAATACAATTTAATAAAGCATAGGTTAAAACAACATAAATACAATTTAATAAAGCATAGGATAAAACAACCTATATACAATTTAATAAAGCATAGGATAAAACAACATAAATAAAATTTAATAAAGCATAGGATAAAACAACATATATACAATTTAATAAATCATAGGATAAAACAACATAAATACAATTTAATAAAGCATACGTTAAAACAACATAAATACAATTTAATAAAGCATAGGATGAAACAGCATAAATACAATTTAATAAAGCATACGTTAAAACAACATAAATACAATTAAATAAAGCATAAGATAAAACAACATAAATACAATTTAATAAAGCGTAGGATAAAACAACATAAATACAATTTAATAAAGCATAGGTTAAAACAACATAAATACAATTTAATAAAGCATAGGATAAAACAACATAAATACAATTTAATAAAGCATAGGATAAAACAACATAAATACAATTTAATAAAGCATAGGATAAAACAACATAAATAAAATTTAATAAAGCATAGGTTAAAACAACATAAATACAATTTAATAAAGCATAGGATAAAACAACATAAATAAAATTTAATAAAGCATAGGTTAAAACAACATAAATACAATTTAATAAAGCATAGGACAAAACAACATAAATACAATTTAATAAAGCATAGGATAAAACAACATAAATACAATTTAACAAAACATTGGACAAAACAACATAAATACAATTTAATAAAGCATAGGATAAAACAACATAAATACAATTTAATGAAACATAGGATAAACAACATAAATACAATTTAATAAAGCATAGGACAAAACAACATAAATACAATTTAATAAAGCATATGTTAAAACAACATGAATACAATTTAATAAAGCATAGGATAAAACAACATAAATACAATTTAATGAAACATAGGATAAACAACATAAATACAATTTAATAAAGCATAGGACAAAACAACATAAATACAATTTAATAAAGCATATGTTAAAACAACATAAATGCAATTTAATAAAGCATAGGATAAAACAACATAAATACAATTTAATAAAGCATAGGTTAAAACAACATAAATACAATTTAATAAAGCCTACAATAAAACAACATAAATACAATTTAATAAAGCATAGGAAAAAACAACATAAATACAATTTAATAAAGCCTACAATAAAACAACATAAATACAATTTAATAAAGCATAGGATAAAACAACATAAATACAATTTAATAAAGCATACGTTAAAACAACATAAATACAATTAAATAAAGCATAAGATAAAACAACATAAATACAATTTAATAAAGCATAGGTTAAAACAGCATAAATACAATTTAATAAAGCATAGGTTAAAACAACATAAATACAATTTAATAAAGCATAGGATAAAACAACATAAATACTTTTTAATAAAGCATAGGATAAAACCACATAAATACAATTTAATAAAGCATAGGATAAAACAACATAAATACAATTTAATAAAGCATACGTTAAAACAACATAAATACAATTAAATAAAGCATAAGATAAAACAACATAAATACAATTTAATAAAGCATAGGTTAAAACAACATAAATACAATTTAATAAAGCATAGGATAAAACAACATAAATACAATTTAATAAAGCATAGGTTAAAACAACATAAATACAATTTAATAAAGCATAGGATAAAACAACATAAATACTTTTTAATAAAGCATAGGATAAAACCACATAAATACAATTTAATAAAGCATAGGATAAAACAACATAAATACAATTTAATAAAGCATAGGTTAAAACAACATAAATACAATTAAATAAAGCATAGGATAAAGCAATATAAATACAATTTAATAAAGCATAGGTTAAAACAACATAAATACAATTTAATAAAGCATAGGATAAAATAACATAAATTCAATTTAATAAAGCATAGGATAAAACAACATAAATACAATTTAATAAAGCATAGGTTAAAACAACATAAATACAATTTAATAAAGCATAGGATAAAACAACATAAATACTTTTTAATAAAGCATAGGATAAAACCACATAAATACAATTTAATAAAGCATAGGATAAAACAACATAAATACAGTTTAATAAAGCATACGTTAAAACAACATAAATACAATTAAATAAAGCATAGGATAAAACAATATAAATACAATTTAATAAAGCAAAGGTTAAAACAACATAAATACAATTTAATAAAGCATAGGATAAAGCAATATAAATACAATTTAATAAAGCATAGGTTAAAACAACATAAATACAATTTAATAAAGCATAGGATAAAACAACATAAATTCAATTTAATAAAGCATAGGATAAAACAACATAAATACAATTTAAGAAAGCATAGGTTAAAACAACATAAATACAATTTAATAAAGCATAGGATAAAACAACATAAATACAATTTAATAAAGCATAGGATAAAACAACATAAATACTTTTTAATAAAGCATAGGATAAAACCACATAAATACAATTTAATAAAGCACAGGATAAAACAACATAAATACAATTTAATAAAGCATAGGATAAAACAACATAAATACAATTTAATAAAGCATACGTTAAAACAACATAAATACAATTAAATAAAGCATAGGATAAAACAATATAAATACAATTTAATAAAGCATAGGTTAAAACAACATAAATACAATTTAAAAAGGAAAAGGATAAAACAACATAAATAAAATTTAATAAAGCATAGGATAAAACAACATAAATAAAATTTAATAAAGCATAGGATAAAACAAGATAAATACAATTTAATAAAGCATAGGATAAAACAACATAAATAAAATTTAATAAAGCATAGGATAAAACAACATAAATAAAATTTAATAAAGCATAGGATTAAACAACATAAATACAATTTAATAAAGCATAGGATAAAACAACATAAATACAATTTAATAAAGCATAGGATAAAACAACATAAATACTTTTTAATAAAGCATAGGATAAAACCACATAAATACAATTTAATAAAGCACAGGATAAAACAACATAAATACAATTTAATAAAGCATAGGATAAAACAACATAAATACAATTTAATAAAGCATACGTTAAAACAACATAAATACAATTAAATAAAGCATAGGATAAAACAATATAAATACAATTTAATAAAGCATAGGTTAAAACAACATAAATACAATTTAAAAAGGAAAAGGATAAAACAACATAAATAAAATTTAATAAAGCATAGGATAAAACAACATAAATAAAATTTAATAAAGCATAGGATAAAACAACATAAATACAATTTAATAAAGCATAGGATAAAACAACATAAATAAAATTTAATAAAGCATAGGATAAAACAACATAAATACAATTTAATAAAGCATAGGATAAAACAACATAAATACAATTTAATAAAGCATACGTTAAAACAACATAAATACAATTAAATAAAGCATAGGATAAAACAATATAAATAAAATTTAATAAAGCATAGGTTAAAACAACATAAATACAATTTAAAAAGGAAAAGGATAAAACAACATAAATAAAATTTAATAAAGCATAGGATAAAACAACATAAATAAAATTTAATAAAGCATAGGATAAAACAACATAAATACAATTTAATAAAGCATAGGATAAAACAACATAAATAAAATTTAATAAAGCATAGGATAAAACAACATAAATACAATTTAATAAAGCATAGGATAAAACAACATAAATACAATTTAATAAAGCATACATTAAAACAACATAAATACAATTAAATAAAGCATAGGATAAAACAACATAAATACAATTTAATAAAGCATAGGATAAAACAACATAAATACAATTTAATAAAGCATACATTAAAACAACATAAATACAATTAAATAAAGCATAGGATAAAACAATATAAATACAATTTAATAAAGCATAGGTTAAAACAACATAAATACAATTTAATAAAGCATAGGATAAAACAATATAAATACAATTTAATAAAGCATAGGTTAAAACAACATAAATACAATTTAATAAAGCATAGGATAAAACAACATCAATTCAATTTAATAAAGCATAGGATAAAACAACATAAATACAATTTAAGAAAGCATAGGTTAAAACAACATAAATACAATTTAATAAAGCATAGGATAAAACAACATAAATACAATTTAATAAAGCATAGGTTAAAACAACATAAATACAATTTAATAAAGCATAGGTTAAAACAACATAAATACAATTTAATAAAGCATAGGATAAAACAACATAAATTCAATTTAATAAAGCATAGGATAAAACAACATAAATACAATTTAAAAAGGAAAAGGATAAAACAACATAAATAAAATTTAATAAAGCATAGGATAAAACAACATAAATAAAATTTAATAAAGCATAGGATAAAACAACATAAATACAATTTAATAAAGCATAGGATAAAACAACATAAATAAAATTTAATAAAGCATAGGATAAAACAACATAAATACAATTTAATAAAGCATAGGATAAAACAACATAAATACAATTTAATAAAGCATAGGATAAAACAACATAAATACAATTTAATAAAGCATAAGATAAAACAACATAAATACAATTTAATAAAGCATAGGATAAAACAACATAAATTCAATTTAATAAAGCATAGGATAAAACAACATAAATACAATTTAAAAAGGAAAAGGATAAAACAACATAAATAAAATTTAATAAAGCATAGGATAAAACAACATAAATAAAATTTAATAAAGCATAGGATAAAACAACATAAATACAATTTAATAAAGCATAGGATAAAACAACATAAATAAAATTTAATAAAGCATAGGATAAAACAACATAAATACAATTTAATAAAGCATAGGATAAAACAACATAAATACAATTTAATAAAGCATACGTTAAAACAACATAAATACAATTTAATAAAGCATAGGATGAAACAGCATAAATACAATTTAATAAAGCATACGTTAAAACAACATAAATACAATTAAATAAAGCATAAGATAAAACAACATAAATACAATTTAATAAAGCGTAGGATAAAACAACATAAATACAATTTAATAAAGCATAGGTTAAAACAACATAAATACAATTTAATAAAGCATAGGATAAAACAACATAAATACAATTTAATAAAGCATAGGATAAAACAACATAAATACAATTTAATAAAGCATAGGATAAAACAACATAAATAAAATTTAATAAAGCATAGGTTAAAACAACATAAATACAATTTAATAAAGCATAGGATAAAACAACATAAATAAAATTTAATAAAGCATAGGTTAAAACAACATAAATACAATTTAATAAAGCATAGGACAAAACAACATAAATACAATTTAATAAAGCATAGGTTAAAACAACATAAATACAATTTAATAAAGCATAGGATAAAACAACATAAATAAAATTTAATAAAGCATAGGTTAAAACAACATAAATACAATTTAATAAAGCATAGGACAAAACAACATAAATACAATTTAATAAAGCATAGGATAAAACAACATAAATACAATTTAACAAAACATTGGACAAAACAACATAAATACAATTTAATAAAGCATAGGATAAAACAACATAAATACAATTTAATGAAACATAGGATAAACAACATAAATACAATTTAATAAAGCATAGGACAAAACAACATAAATACAATTTAATAAAGCATATGTTAAAACAACATAAATACAATTTAATAAAGCATAGGATAAAACAACATAAATAAAATTTAATAAAGCATAGGTTAAAACAACATAAATACAATTTAATAAAGCATAGGATAAAACAACATAAATAAAATTTAATAAAGCATAGGTTAAAACAACATAAATACAATTTAATAAAGCATAGGACAAAACAACATAAATACAATTTAATAAAGCATAGGATAAAACAACATAAATACAATTTAACAAAACATTGGACAAAACAACATAAATACAATTTAATAAAGCATAGGATAAAACAACATAAATACAATTTAATGAAACATAGGATAAACAACATAAATACAATTTAATAAAGCATAGGACAAAACAACATAAATACAATTTAATAAAGCATATGTTAAAACAACATAAATACAATTTAATAAAGCATAGGATAAAACAACATAAATACAATTTAATGAAACATAGGATAAACAACATAAATACAATTTAATAAAGCATAGGACAAAACAACATAAATACAATTTAATAAAGCATATGTTAAAACAACATAAATACTTTTTAATAAAGCATAGGATAAAACCACATAAATACAATTTAATAAAGCATAGGATAAAACAACATAAATACAATTTAATAAAGCATAGGTTAAAACAACATAAATACAATTTAATAAAGCATAGGATAAAACAACATAAATACAATTTAATAAAGCATACGTTAAAACAACATAAATACAATTAAATAAAGCATAGGATAAAACAATATAAATACAATTTAATAAAGCAAAGGTTAAAACAACATAAATACAATTTAATAAAGCATAGGATAAAGCAATATAAATACAATTTAATAAAGCATAGGTTAAAACAACATAAATACAATTTAATAAAGCATAGGATAAAACAACATAAATTCAATTTAATAAAGCATAGGATAAAACAACATAAATACAATTTAAGAAAGCATAGGTTAAAACAACATAAATACAATTTAATAAAGCATAGGATAAAACAACATAAATACAATTTAATAAAGCATAGGATAAAACAACATAAATACTTTTTAATAAAGCATAGGATAAAACCACATAAATACAATTTAATAAAGCACAGGATAAAACAACATAAATACAATTTAATAAAGCATAGGATAAAACAACATAAATACAATTTAATAAAGCATACGTTAAAACAACATAAATACAATTAAATAAAGCATAGGATAAAACAATATAAATACAATTTAATAAAGCATAGGTTAAAACAACATAAATACAATTTAAAAAGGAAAAGGATAAAACAACATAAATAAAATTTAATAAAGCATAGGATAAAACAACATAAATAAAATTTAATAAAGCATAGGATAAAACAACATAAATACAATTTAATAAAGCATAGGATAAAACAACATAAATAAAATTTAATAAAGCATAGGATAAAACAACATAAATAAAATTTAATAAAGCATAGGATTAAACAACATAAATACAATTTAATAAAGCATAGGATAAAACAACATAAATACAATTTAATAAAGCATAGGATAAAACAACATAAATACTTTTTAATAAAGCATAGGATAAAACCACATAAATACAATTTAATAAAGCACAGGATAAAACAACATAAATACAATTTAATAAAGCATAGGATAAAACAACATAAATACAATTTAATAAAGCATACGTTAAAACAACATAAATACAATTAAATAAAGCATAGGATAAAACAATATAAATACAATTTAATAAAGCATAGGTTAAAACAACATAAATACAATTTAAAAAGGAAAAGGATAAAACAACATAAATAAAATTTAATAAAGCATAGGATAAAACAACATAAATAAAATTTAATAAAGCATAGGATAAAACAACATAAATACAATTTAATAAAGCATAGGATAAAACAACATAAATAAAATTTAATAAAGCATAGGATAAAACAACATAAATACAATTTAATAAAGCATAGGATAAAACAACATAAATACAATTTAATAAAGCATAGGATAAAACAACATAAATACAATTTAATAAAGCATAAGATAAAACAACATAAATACAATTTAATAAAGCATAGGTTAAAACAACATAAATACAATTTAATAAAGCATAGGATAAAACAACATATATACAATTTAATAAAGCATAGGATAAAACAACATAAATAAAATTTAATAAAGCATAGGATTAAACAACATATATACCATTTAATAAAGCATAAGATAAAACAACATAAATACAATTTAATAAAGCTTTGGATAAAACAACATAAATACAATTTAATAAAGCATAGGTTAAAACAACATAAATACAATTTAATAAAGCATAGGATAAAACAACATATATACAATTTAATAAAGCATAGGATAAAACAACATAAATAAAATTTAATAAAGCATAGGATAAAACAACATATATACAATTTAATAAATCATAGGATAAAACAACATAAATACAATTTAATAAAGCATAAGATAAAACAACATAAATACAATTTAATAAAGCATAGGTTAAAACAACATAAATACAATTTAATAAAGCATAGGATAAAACAACATATATACAATTTAATAAAGCATAGGATAAAACAACATAAATAAAATTTAATAAAGCATAGGATAAAACAACATATATACAATTTAATAAATCATAGGATAAAACAACATAAATACAATTTAATAAAGCATACGTTAAAACAACATAAATACAATTTAATAAAGCATAGGATGAAACAGCATAAATACAATTTAATAAAGCATACGTTAAAACAACATAAATACAATTAAATAAAGCATAAGATAAAACAACATAAATACAATTTAATAAAGCATAGGATAAAACAACATAAATACAATTTAATAAAGCATAGGTTAAAACAACATAAATACAATTTAATAAAGCATAGGATAAAACAACATAAATACAATTTAATAAAGCATAGGATAAAACAACATAAATACAATTTAATAAAGCATAGGATAAAACAACATAAATAAAATTTAATAAAGCATAGGTTAAAACAACATAAATACAATTTAATAAAGCATAGGATAAAACAACATAAATAAAATTTAATAAAGCATAGGTTAAAACAACATAAATACAATTTAATAAAGCATAGGACAAAACAACATAAATACAATTTAATAAAGCATAGGATAAAACAACATAAATACAATTTAACAAAACATTGGACAAAACAACATAAATACAATTTAATAAAGCATAGGATAAAACAACATAAATAAAATTTAATAAAGCATAGGATAAAACAACATAAATATAATTTAATAAAGCATAGGATAAAACAACATAAATACAATTTAATAAAGCATAGGATAAAACAACATAAATACAATTTAATAAAGCATAAGATAAAACAACATAAATACAATTTAATAAAGCATAGGTTAAAACAACATAAATACAATTTAATAAAGCATAGGATAAAACAACATATATACAATTTAATAAAGCATAGGATAAAACAACATAAATAAAATTTAATAAAGCATAGGATAAAACAACATATATACAATTTAATAAATCATAGGATAAAACAACATAAATACAATTTAATAAAGCATACGTTAAAACAACATAAATACAATTTAATAAAGCATAGGATGAAACAGCATAAATACAATTTAATAAAGCATACGTTAAAACAACATAAATACAATTTAATAAAGCATAGGTTAAAACAACATAAATACAATTTAATAAAGCATAGGTTAAAACAGCATAAATACAATTTAATAAAGCATAGGATAAAACAACATAAATACAATTTAATAAAGCATAGGTTAAAACAACATAAATACAATTTAATAAAGCATAGGATAAAACAACATAAATTCAATTTAATAAAGCATAGGATAAAACAACATAAATACAATTTAAAAAGGAAAAGGATAAAACAACATAAATAAAATTTAATAAAGCATAGGATAAAACAACATAAATAAAATTTAATAAAGCATAGGATAAAACAACATAAATACAATTTAATAAAGCATAGGATAAAACAACATAAATAAAATTTAATAAAGCATAGGATAAAACAACATAAATACAATTTAATAAAGCATAGGATAAAACAACATAAATACAATTTAATAAAGCATAGGATAAAACAACATAAATACAATTTAATAAAGCATAAGATAAAACAACATAAATACAATTTAATAAAGCATAGGTTAAAACAACATAAATACAATTTAATAAAGCATAGGATAAAACCACATAAATACAATTTAATAAAGCACAGGATAAAACAACATAAATACAATTTAATAAAGCATAGGATAAAACAACATAAATACAATTTAATAAAGCATAGGATAAAACAACATAAATACAATTTAATAAAGCATACATTAAAACAACATAAATACAATTAAATAAAGCATAGGATAAAACAATATAAATACAATTTAATAAAGCATAGGTTAAAACAACATAAATACAATTTAATAAAGCATAGGATAAAACAATATAAATACAATTTAATAAAGCATAGGTTAAAACAACATAAATACAATTTAATAAAGCATAGGATAAAACAACATAAATTCAATTTAATAAAGCATAGGATAAAACAACATAAATACAATTTAAGAAAGCATAGGTTAAAACAACATAAATACAATTTAATAAAGCATAGGATAAAACAACATAAATACAATTTAATAAAGCATAGGTTAAAACAACATAAATACAATTTAATAAAGCATAGGTTAAAACAACATAAATACAATTTAATAAAGCATAGGATAAAACAACATAAATTCAATTTAATAAAGCATAGGATAAAACAACATAAATACAATTTAAAAAGGAAAAGGATAAAACAACATAAATAAAATTTAATAAAGCATAGGATAAAACAACATAAATAAAATTTAATAAAGCATAGGATAAAACAACATAAATACAATTTAATAAAGCATAGGATAAAACAACATAAATAAAATTTAATAAAGCATAGGATAAAACAACATAAATACAATTTAATAAAGCATAGGATAAAACAACATAAATACAATTTAATAAAGCATAGGATAAAACAACATAAATACAATTTAATAAAGCATAAGATAAAACAACATAAATACAATTTAATAAAGCATAGGATAAAACAACATAAATTCAATTTAATAAAGCATAGGATAAAACAACATAAATACAATTTAAAAAGGAAAAGGATAAAACAACATAAATAAAATTTAATAAAGCATAGGATAAAACAACATAAATAAAATTTAATAAAGCATAGGATAAAACAACATAAATACAATTTAATAAAGCATAGGATAAAACAACATAAATAAAATTTAATAAAGCATAGGATAAAACAACATAAATACAATTTAATAAAGCATAGGATAAAACAACATAAATACAATTTAATAAAGCATAGGATAAAACAACATAAATACAATTTAATAAAGCATAAGATAAAACAACATAAATACAATTTAATAAAGCATAGGTTAAAACAACATAAATACAATTTAATAAAGCATAGGATAAAACAACATATATACAATTTAATAAAGCATAGGATAAAACAACATAAATAAAATTTAATAAAGCATAGGATAAAACAACATATATACAATTTAATAAATCATAGGATAAAACAACACAAATACAATTTAATAAAGCATACGTTAAAACAACATAAATACAATTTAATAAAGCATAGGATGAAACAGCATAAATACAATTTAATAAAGCATACGTTAAAACAACATAAATACAATTAAATAAAGCATAAGATAAAACAACATAAATACAATTTAATAAAGCGTAGGATAAAACAACATAAATACAATTTAATAAAGCATAGGTTAAAACAACATAAATACAATTTAATAAAGCATAGGATAAAACAACATAAATACAATTTAATAAAGCATAGGATAAAACAACATAAATACAATTTAATAAAGCATAGGATAAAACAACATAAATAAAATTTAATAAAGCATAGGTTAAAACAACATAAATACAATTTAATAAAGCATAGGATAAAACAACATAAATAAAATTTAATAAAGCATAGGTTAAAACAACATAAATACAATTTAATAAAGCATAGGACAAAACAACATAAATACAATTTAATAAAGCATAGGATAAAACAACATAAATACAATTTAACAAAACATTGGACAAAACAACATAAATACAATTTAATAAAGCATAGGATAAAACAACATAAATACAATTTAATAAAGCATAAGATAAAACAACATAAATACAATTTAATAAAGCATAGGTTAAAACAACATAAATACAATTTAATAAAGCATAGGATAAAACAACATATATACAATTTAATAAAGCATAGGATAAAACAACATAAATAAAATTTAATAAAGCATAGGATTAAACAACATATATACCATTTAATAAAGCATAAGATAAAACAACATAAATACAATTTAATAAAGCTTAGGATAAAACAACATAAATACAATTTAATAAAGCATAGGTTAAAACAACATAAATACAATTTAATAAAGCATAGGATAAAACAACATAAATACAATTTAATAAAGCATAGGTTAAAACAACATAAATACAATTTAATAAAGCATAGGTTAAAACAACATAAATACAATTTAATAAAGCATAGGATAAAACAACATAAATTCAATTTAATAAAGCATAGGATAAAACAACATAAATACAATTTAAAAAGGAAAAGGATAAAACAACATAAATAAAATTTAATAAAGCATAGGATAAAACAACATAAATAAAATTTAATAAAGCATAGGATAAAACAACATAAATACAATTTAATAAAGCATAGGATAAAACAACATAAATAAAATTTAATAAAGCATAGGATAAAACAACATAAATACAATTTAATAAAGCATAGGATAAAACAACATAAATACAATTTAATAAAGCATAGGATAAAACAACATAAATACAATTTAATAAAGCATAAGATAAAACAACATAAATACAATTTAATAAAGCATAGGATAAAACAACATAAATTCAATTTAATAAAGCATAGGATAAAACAACATAAATACAATTTAAAAAGGAAAAGGATAAAACAACATAAATAAAATTTAATAAAGCATAGGATAAAACAACATAAATAAAATTTAATAAAGCATAGGATAAAACAACATAAATACAATTTAATAAAGCATAGGATAAAACAACATAAATAAAATTTAATAAAGCATAGGATAAAACAACATAAATACAATTTAATAAAGCATAGGATAAAACAACATAAATACAATTTAATAAAGCATAGGATAAAACAACATAAATACAATTTAATAAAGCATAAGATAAAACAACATAAATACAATTTAATAAAGCATAGGTTAAAACAACATAAATACAATTTAATAAAGCATAGGATAAAACAACATATATACAATTTAATAAAGCATAGGATAAAACAACATAAATAAAATTTAATAAAGCATAGGATAAAACAACATATATACAATTTAATAAATCATAGGATAAAACAACATAAATACAATTTAATAAAGCGTAGGATAAAACAACATAAATACAATTTAATAAAGCATAGGTTAAAACAACATAAATACAATTTAATAAAGCATAGGATAAAACAACATAAATACAATTTAATAAAGCATAGGATAAAACAACATAAATACAATTTAATAAAGCATAGGATAAAACAACATAAATAAAATTTAATAAAGCATAGGTTAAAACAACATAAATACAATTTAATAAAGCATAGGATAAAACAACATAAATAAAATTTAATAAAGCATAGGTTAAAACAACATAAATACAATTTAATAAAGCATAGGACAAAACAACATAAATACAATTTAATAAAGCATAGGATAAAACAACATAAATACAATTTAACAAAACATTGGACAAAACAACATAAATACAATTTAATAAAGCATAGGATAAAACAACATAAATACAATTTAATGAAACATAGGATAAACAACATAAATACAATTTAATAAAGCATAGGACAAAACAACATAAATACAATTTAATAAAGCATATGTTAAAACAACATAAATACAATTTAATAAAGCATAGGAAAAAACAACATAAATACAATTTAATAAAGCATAGGAAAAAACAACATAAATACAATTTAATAAAGCCTACAATAAAACAACATAAATACAATTTAATAAAGCATAGGATAAAACAACATAAATACAATTTAATAAAGCATACGTTAAAACAACATAAATACAATTAAATAAAGCATAAGATAAAACAACATAAATACAATTTAATAAAGCATAGGTTAAAACAGCATAAATACAATTTAATAAAGCATAGGTTAAAACAACATAAATACAATTTAATAAAGCATAGGATAAAACAACATAAATACTTTTTAATAAAGCATAGGATAAAACCACATAAATACAATTTAATAAAGCATAGGATAAAACAACATAAATACAATTTAATAAAGCATACGTTAAAACAACATAAATACAATTAAATAAAGCATAAGATAAAACAACATAAATACAATTTAATAAAGCATAGGTTAAAACAACATAAATACAATTTAATAAAGCATAGGATAAAACAACATAAATACAATTTAATAAAGCATAGGTTAAAACAACATAAATACAATTTAATAAAGCATAGGATAAAACAACATAAATACTTTTTAATAAAGCATAGGATAAAACCACATAAATACAATTTAATAAAGCACAGGATAAAACAACATAAATACAATTTAATAAAGCATAGGATAAAACAACATAAATACAATTTAATAAAGCATACGTTAAAACAACATAAATACAATTAAATAAAGCATAGGATAAAACAACATAAATACAATTTAATAAAGCATAGGATAAAACAACATAAATAAAATTTAATAAAGCATAGGATAAAACAACATAAATACAATTTAATAAAGCATAGGATAAAACAACATAAATACAATTTAATAAAGCATAGGATAAAACAACATAAATACAATTTAATAAAGCATAAGATAAAACAACATAAATACAATTTAATAAAGCATAGGTTAAAACAACATAAATACAATTTAATAAAGCATAGGATAAAACAACATATATACAATTTAATAAAGCATAGGATAAAACAACATAAATAAAATTTAATAAAGCATAGGATAAAACAACATATATACAATTTAATAAATCATAGGATAAAACAACATAAATACAATTTAATAAAGCATACGTTAAAACAACATAAATACAATTTAATAAAGCATAGGATGAAACAGCATAAATACAATTTAATAAAGCATACGTTAAAACAACATAAATACAATTAAATAAAGCATAAGATAAAACAACATAAATACAATTTAATAAAGCGTAGGATAAAACAACATAAATACAATTTAATAAAGCATAGGTTAAAACAACATAAATACAATTTAATAAAGCATAGGATAAAACAACATAAATACAATTTAATAAAGCATAGGATAAAACAACATAAATACAATTTAATAAAGCATAGGATAAAACAACATAAATAAAATTTAATAAAGCATAGGTTAAAACAACATAAATACAATTTAATAAAGCATAGGATAAAACAACATAAATAAAATTTAATAAAGCATAGGTTAAAACAACATAAATACAATTTAATAAAGCATAGGACAAAACAACATAAATACAATTTAATAAAGCATAGGATAAAACAACATAAATACAATTTAACAAAACATTGGACAAAACAACATAAATACAATTTAATAAAGCATAGGATAAAACAACATAAATACAATTTAATGAAACATAGGATAAACAACATAAATACAATTTAATAAAGCATAGGACAAAACAACATAAATACAATTTAATAAAGCATATGTTAAAACAACATAAATACAATTTAATAAAGCATAGGAAAAAACAACATAAATACAATTTAATAAAGCATAGGAAAAAACAACATAAATACAATTTAATAAAGCCTACAATAAAACAACATAAATACAATTTAATAAAGCATAGGATAAAACAACATAAATACAATTTAATAAAGCATACGTTAAAACAACATAAATACAATTAAATAAAGCATAAGATAAAACAACATAAATACAATTTAATAAAGCATAGGTTAAAACAACATAAATACAATTTAATAAAGCATAGGATAAAACAACATAAATACAATTTAATAAAGCATAGGATAAAACAACATAAATAAAATTTAATAAAGCATAGGATAAAACAACATAAATACAATTTAATAAAGCATAGGATAAAACAACATAAATACAATTTAATAAAGCATAGGATAAAACAACATAAATACAATTTAATAAAGCATAAGATAAAACAACATAAATACAATTTAATAAAGCATAGGATAAAACAACATAAATTCAATTTAATAAAGCATAGGATAAAACAACATAAATACAATTTAAAAAGGAAAAGGATAAAACAACATAAATAAAATTTAATAAAGCATAGGATAAAACAACATAAATAAAATTTAATAAAGCATAGGATAAAACAACATAAATACAATTTAATAAAGCATAGGATAAAACAACATAAATAAAATTTAATAAAGCATAGGATAAAACAACATAAATACAATTTAATAAAGCATAGGATAAAACAACATAAATACAATTTAATAAAGCATAGGATAAAACAACATAAATACAATTTAATAAAGCATACGTTAAAACAACATAAATACAATTTAATAAAGCATAGGATGAAACAGCATAAATACAATTTAATAAAGCATACGTTAAAACAACATAAATACAATTAAATAAAGCATAAGATAAAACAACATAAATACAATTTAATAAAGCGTAGGATAAAACAACATAAATACAATTTAATAAAGCATAGGTTAAAACAACATAAATACAATTTAATAAAGCATAGGATAAAACAACATAAATACAATTTAATAAAGCATAGGATAAAACAACATAAATACAATTTAATAAAGCATAGGATAAAACAACATAAATAAAATTTAATAAAGCATAGGTTAAAACAACATAAATACAATTTAATAAAGCATAGGATAAAACAACATAAATAAAATTTAATAAAGCATAGGTTAAAACAACATAAATACAATTTAATAAAGCATAGGACAAAACAACATAAATACAATTTAATAAAGCATAGGTTAAAACAACATAAATACAATTTAATAAAGCATAGGATAAAACAACATAAATTCAATTTAATAAAGCATAGGATAAAACAACATAAATACAATTTAAAAAGGAAAAGGATAAAACAACATAAATAAAATTTAATAAAGCATAGGATAAAACAACATAAATAAAATTTAATAAAGCATAGGATAAAACAACATAAATACAATTTAATAAAGCATAGGATAAAACAACATAAATACAATTTAATAAAGCATAGGATAAAACAACATAAATACAATTTAATAAAGCATACGTTAAAACAACATAAATACAATTTAATAAAGCATAGGATGAAACAGCATAAATACAATTTAATAAAGCATACGTTAAAACAACATAAATACAATTAAATAAAGCATAAGATAAAACAACATAAATACAATTTAATAAAGCGTAGGATAAAACAACATAAATACAATTTAATAAAGCATAGGTTAAAACAACATAAATACAATTTAATAAAGCATAGGATAAAACAACATAAATACAATTTAATAAAGCATAGGATAAAACAACATAAATACAATTTAATAAAGCATAGGATAAAACAACATAAATAAAATTTAATAAAGCATAGGTTAAAACAACATAAATACAATTTAATAAAGCATAGGATAAAACAACATAAATAAAATTTAATAAAGCATAGGTTAAAACAACATAAATACAATTTAATAAAGCATAGGACAAAACAACATAAATACAATTTAATAAAGCATAGGTTAAAACAACATAAATACAATTTAATAAAGCATAGGATAAAACAACATAAATTCAATTTAATAAAGCATAGGATAAAACAACATAAATACAATTTAAAAAGGAAAAGGATAAAACAACATAAATAAAATTTAATAAAGCATAGGATAAAACAACATAAATAAAATTTAATAAAGCATAGGATAAAACAACATAAATACAATTTAATAAAGCATAGGATAAAACAACATAAATACAATTTAATAAAGCATAGGATAAAACAACATAAATACAATTTAATAAAGCATAGGATAAAACAACATAAATACAATTTAATAAAGCATAAGATAAAACAACATAAATACAATTTAATAAAGCATAGGTTAAAACAACATAAATACAATTTAATAAAGCATAGGATAAAACCACATAAATACAATTTAATAAAGCACAGGATAAAACAACATAAATACAATTTAATAAAGCATAGGATAAAACAACATAAATACAATTTAATAAAGCATAGGATAAAACAACATAAATACAATTTAATAAAGCATACATTAAAACAACATAAATACAATTAAATAAAGCATAGGATAAAACAATATAAATACAATTTAATAAAGCATAGGTTAAAACAACATAAATACAATTTAATAAAGCATAGGATAAAACAATATAAATACAATTTAATAAAGCATAGGTTAAAACAACATAAATACAATTTAATAAAGCATAGGATAAAACAACATAAATTCAATTTAATAAAGCATAGGATAAAACAACATAAATACAATTTAAGAAAGCATAGGTTAAAACAACATAAATACAATTTAATAAAGCATAGGATAAAACAACATAAATACAATTTAATAAAGCATAGGTTAAAACAACATAAATACAATTTAATAAAGCATAGGATAAAACAACATAAATTCAATTTAATAAAGCATAGGATAAAACAACATAAATACAATTTAAAAAGGAAAAGGATAAAACAACATAAATAAAATTTAATAAAGCATAGGATAAAACAACATAAATACAATTTAATAAAGCATAGGATAAAACAACATAAATAAAATTTAATAAAGCATAGGATAAAACAACATAAATAAAATTTAATAAAGCATAGGATAAAACAACATAAATACAATTTAATAAAGCATAGGATAAAACAACATAAATACAATTTAATAAAGCATAGGATAAAACAACATAAATACAATTTAATAAAGCATAAGATAAAACAACATAAATACAATTTAATAAAGCATAGGTTAAAACAACATAAATACAATTTAATAAAGCATAGGATAAAACAACATATATACAATTTAATAAAGCATAGGATAAAACAACATAAATAAAATTTAATAAAGCATAGGATAAAACAACATATATACAATTTAATAAATCATAGGATAAAACAACATAAATACAATTTAATAAAGCATACGTTAAAACAACATAAATACAATTTAATAAAGCATAGGATGAAACAGCATAAATACAATTTAATAAAGCATACGTTAAAACAACATAAATACAATTAAATAAAGCATAAGATAAAACAACATAAATACAATTTAATAAAGCGTAGGATAAAACAACATAAATACAATTTAATAAAGCATAGGTTAAAACAACATAAATACAATTTAATAAAGCATAGGATAAAACAACATAAATACAATTTAATAAAGCATAGGATAAAACAACATAAATACAATTTAATAAAGCATAGGATAAAACAACATAAATAAAATTTAATAAAGCATAGGTTAAAACAACATAAATACAATTTAATAAAGCATAGGATAAAACAACATAAATAAAATTTAATAAAGCATAGGTTAAAACAACATAAATACAATTTAATAAAGCATAGGACAAAACAACATAAATACAATTTAATAAAGCATAGGATAAAACAACATAAATACAATTTAACAAAACATTGGACAAAACAACATAAATACAATTTAATAAAGCATAGGATAAAACAACATAAATACAATTTAATGAAACATAGGATAAACAACATAAATACAATTTAATAAAGCATAGGACAAAACAACATAAATACAATTTAATAAAGCATATGTTAAAACAACATAAATACAATTTAATAAAGCATAGGAAAAAACAACATAAATACAATTTAATAAAGCATAGGAAAAAACAACATAAATACAATTTAATAAAGCCTACAATAAAACAACATAAATACAATTTAATAAAGCATAGGATAAAACAACATAAATACAATTTAATAAAGCATACGTTAAAACAACATAAATACAATTAAATAAAGCATAAGATAAAACAACATAAATACAATTTAATAAAGCATAGGTTAAAACAGCATAAATACAATTTAATAAAGCATAGGTTAAAACAACATAAATACAATTTAATAAAGCATAGGATAAAACAACATAAATACTTTTTAATAAAGCATAGGATAAAACCACATAAATACAATTTAATAAAGCATAGGATAAAACAACATAAATACAATTTAATAAAGCATACGTTAAAACAACATAAATACAATTAAATAAAGCATAAGATAAAACAACATAAATACAATTTAATAAAGCATAGGTTAAAACAACATAAATACAATTTAATAAAGCATAGGATAAAACAACATAAATACAATTTAATAAAGCATAGGTTAAAACAACATAAATACAATTTAATAAAGCATAGGATAAAACAACATAAATACTTTTTAATAAAGCATAGATTAAAACCACATAAATACAATTTAATAAAGCACAGGATAAAACAACATAAATACAATTTAATAAAGCATAGGATAAAACAACATAAATACAATTTAATAAAGCATACGTTAAAACAACATAAATACAATTAAATAAAGCATAGGATAAAACAACATAAATACAATTTAATAAAGCATAGGATAAAACAACATAAATAAAATTTAATAAAGCATAGGATAAAACAACATAAATACAATTTAATAAATCATAGGATAAAACAACATAAATACAATTTAATAAAGCATACGTTAAAACAACATAAATACAATTAAATAAAGCATAAGATAAAACAACATAAATACAATTTAATAAAGCGTAGGATAAAACAACATAAATACAATTTAATAAAGCATAGGTTAAAACAACATAAATACAATTTAATAAAGCATAGGATAAAACAACATAAATACAATTTAATAAAGCATAGGATAAAACAACATAAATACAATTTAATAAAGCATAGGATAAAACAACATAAATAAAATTTAATAAAGCATAGGTTAAAACAACATAAATACAATTTAATAAAGCATAGGATAAAACAACATAAATAAAATTTAATAAAGCATAGGTTAAAACAACATAAATACAATTTAATAAAGCATAGGACAAAACAACATAAATACAATTTAATAAAGCATAGGATAAAACAACATAAATACAATTTAACAAAACATTGGACAAAACAACATAAATACAATTTAATAAAGCATAGGATAAAACAACATAAATACAATTTAATGAAACATAGGATAAACAACATAAATACAATTTAATAAAGCATAGGACAAAACAACATAAATACAATTTAATAAAGCATATGTTAAAACAACATAAATACAATTTAATAAAGCATAGGAAAAAACAACATAAATACAATTTAATAAAGCATAGGAAAAAACAACATAAATACAATTTAATAAAGCCTACAATAAAACAACATAAATACAATTTAATAAAGCATAGGATAAAACAACATAAATACAATTTAATAAAGCATACGTTAAAACAACATAAATACAATTAAATAAAGCATAAGATAAAACAACATAAATACAATTTAATAAAGCATAGGTTAAAACAACATAAATACAATTTAATAAAGCATAGGATAAAACAACATAAATACAATTTAATAAAGCATAGGATAAAACAACATAAATAAAATTTAATAAAGCATAGGATAAAACAACATAAATACAATTTAATAAAGCATAGGATAAAACAACATAAATACAATTTAATAAAGCATAGGATAAAACAACATAAATACAATTTAATAAAGCATAAGATAAAACAACATAAATACAATTTAATAAAGCATAGGATAAAACAACATAAATTCAATTTAATAAAGCATAGGATAAAACAACATAAATACAATTTAAAAAGGAAAAGGATAAAACAACATAAATAAAATTTAATAAAGCATAGGATAAAACAACATAAATAAAATTTAATAAAGCATAGGATAAAACAACATAAATACAATTTAATAAAGCATAGGATAAAACAACATAAATAAAATTTAATAAAGCATAGGATAAAACAACATAAATACAATTTAATAAAGCATAGGATAAAACAACATAAATACAATTTAATAAAGCATAGGATAAAACAACATAAATACAATTTAATAAAGCATAAGATAAAACAACATAAATACAATTTAATAAAGCATAGGTTAAAACAACATAAATACAATTTAATAAAGCATAGGATAAAACAACATATATACAATTTAATAAAGCATAGGATAAAACAACATAAATAAAATTTAATAAAGCATAGGATAAAACAACATATATACAATTTAATAAATCATAGGATAAAACAACATAAATACAATTTAATAAAGCATACGTTAAAACAACATAAATACAATTTAATAAAGCATAGGATGAAACAGCATAAATACAATTTAATAAAGCATACGTTAAAACAACATAAATACAATTAAATAAAGCATAAGATAAAACAACATAAATACAATTTAATAAAGCGTAGGATAAAACAACATAAATACAATTTAATAAAGCATAGGTTAAAACAACATAAATACAATTTAATAAAGCATAGGATAAAACAACATAAATACAATTTAATAAAGCATAGGATAAAACAACATAAATACAATTTAATAAAGCATAGGATAAAACAACATAAATAAAATTTAATAAAGCATAGGTTAAAACAACATAAATACAATTTAATAAAGCATAGGATAAAACAACATAAATAAAATTTAATAAAGCATAGGTTAAAACAACATAAATACAATTTAATAAAGCATAGGACAAAACAACATAAATACAATTTAATAAAGCATAGGTTAAAACAACATAAATACAATTTAATAAAGCATAGGATAAAACAACATAAATTCAATTTAATAAAGCATAGGATAAAACAACATAAATACAATTTAAAAAGGAAAAGGATAAAACAACATAAATAAAATTTAATAAAGCATAGGATAAAACAACATAAATAAAATTTAATAAAGCATAGGATAAAACAACATAAATACAATTTAATAAAGCATAGGATAAAACAACATAAATACAATTTAATAAAGCATAGGATAAAACAACATAAATACAATTTAATAAAGCATAGGATAAAACAACATAAATACAATTTAATAAAGCATAAGATAAAACAACATAAATACAATTTAATAAAGCATAGGTTAAAACAACATAAATACAATTTAATAAAGCATAGGATAAAACCACATAAATACAATTTAATAAAGCACAGGATAAAACAACATAAATACAATTTAATAAAGCATAGGATAAAACAACATAAATACAATTTAATAAAGCATAGGATAAAACAACATAAATACAATTTAATAAAGCATACCTTAAAACAACATAAATACAATTAAATAAAGCATAGGATAAAACAATATAAATACAATTTAATAAAGCATAGGTTAAAACAACATAAATACAATTTAATAAAGCATAGGATAAAACAATATAAATACAATTTAATAAAGCATAGGTTAAAACAACATAAATACAATTTAATAAAGCATAGGATAAAACAACATAAATTCAATTTAATAAAGCATAGGATAAAACAACATAAATACAATTTAAGAAAGCATAGGTTAAAACAACATAAATACAATTTAATAAAGCATAGGATAAAACAACATAAATACAATTTAATAAAGCATAGGTTAAAACAACATAAATACAATTTAATAAAGCATAGGTTAAAACAACATAAATACAATTTAATAAAGCATAGGATAAAACAACATAAATTCAATTTAATAAAGCATAGGATAAAACAACATAAATACAATTTAAAAAGGAAAAGGATAAAACAACATAAATAAAATTTAATAAAGCATAGGATAAAACAACATAAATACAATTTAATAAAGCATAGGATAAAACAACATAAATAAAATTTAATAAAGCATAGGATAAAACAACATAAATACAATTTAATAAAGCATAGGATAAAACAACATAAATACAATTTAATAAAGCATAGGATAAAACAACATAAATACAATTTAATAAAGCATAAGATAAAACAACATAAATACAATTTAATAAAGCATAGGATAAAACAACATAAATTCAATTTAATAAAGCATAGGATAAAACAACATAAATACAATTTAAAAAGGAAAAGGATAAAACAACATAAATAAAATTTAATAAAGCATAGGATAAAACAACATAAATAAAATTTAATAAAGCATAGGATAAAACAACATAAATACAATTTAATAAAGCATAGGATAAAACAACATAAATAAAATTTAATAAAGCATAGGATAAAACAACATAAATACAATTTAATAAAGCATAGGATAAAACAACATAAATACAATTTAATAAAGCATAGGATAAAACAACATAAATACAATTTAATAAAGCATAAGATAAAACAACATAAATACAATTTAATAAAGCATAGGTTAAAAAAACATAAATACAATTTAATAAAGCATAGGATAAAACAACATATATACAATTTAATAAAGCATAGGATAAAACAACATAAATAAAATTTAATAAAGCATAGGATAAAACAACATATATACAATTTAATAAATCATAGGATAAAACAACATAAATACAATTTAATAAAGCATACGTTAAAACAACATAAATACAATTTAATAAAGCATAGGATGAAACAGCATAAATACAATTTAATAAAGCATACGTTAAAACAACATAAATACAATTAAATAAAGCATAAGATAAAACAACATAAATACAATTTAATAAAGCGTAGGATAAAACAACATAAATACAATTTAATAAAGCATAGGTTAAAACAACATAAATACAATTTAATAAAGCATAGGATAAAACAACATAAATACAATTTAATAAAGCATAGGATAAAACAACATAAATACAATTTAATAAAGCATAGGATAAAACAACATAAATAAAATTTAATAAAGCATAGGTTAAAACAACATAAATACAATTTAATAAAGCATAGGATAAAACAACATAAATAAAATTTAATAAAGCATAGGTTAAAACAACATAAATACAATTTAATAAAGCATAGGACAAAACAACATAAATACAATTTAATAAAGCATAGGATAAAACAACATAAATACAATTTAACAAAACATTGGACAAAACAACATAAATACAATTTAATAAAGCATAGGATAAAACAACATAAATACAATTTAATGAAACATAGGATAAACAACATAAATACAATTTAATAAAGCATAGGACAAAACAACATAAATACAATTTAATAAAGCATATGTTAAAACAACATAAATACAATTTAATAAAGCATAGGAAAAAACAACATAAATACAATTTAATAAAGCATAGGAAAAAACAACATAAATACAATTTAATAAAGCCTACAATAAAACAACATAAATACAATTTAATAAAGCATAGGATAAAACAACATAAATACAATTTAATAAAGCATACGTTAAAACAACATAAATACAATTAAATAAAGCATAAGATAAAACAACATAAATACAATTTAATAAAGCATAGGTTAAAACAGCATAAATACAATTTAATAAAGCATAGGTTAAAACAACATAAATACAATTTAATAAAGCATAGGATAAAACAACATAAATACTTTTTAATAAAGCATAGGATAAAACCACATAAATACAATTTAATAAAGCATAGGATAAAACAACATAAATACAATTTAATAAAGCATACGTTAAAACAACATAAATACAATTAAATAAAGCATAAGATAAAACAACATAAATACAATTTAATAAAGCATAGGTTAAAACAACATAAATACAATTTAATAAAGCATAGGATAAAACAACATAAATACAATTTAATAAAGCATAGGTTAAAACAACATAAATACAATTTAATAAAGCATAGGATAAAACAACATAAATACTTTTTAATAAAGCATAGGATAAAACCACATAAATACAATTTAATAAAGCACAGGATAAAACAACATAAATACAATTTAATAAAGCATAGGATAAAACAACATAAATACAATTTAATAAAGCATACGTTAAAACAACATAAATACAATTAAATAAAGCATAGGATAAAACAACATAAATACAATTTAATAAAGCATAGGATAAAACAACATAAATAAAATTTAATAAAGCATAGGATAAAACAACATAAATACAATTTAATAAAGCATAGGATAAAACAACATAAATACAATTTAATAAAGCATAGGATAAAACAACATAAATACAATTTAATAAAGCATAAGATAAAACAACATAAATACAATTTAATAAAGCATAGGTTAAAACAACATAAATACAATTTAATAAAGCATAGGATAAAACAACATATATACAATTTAATAAAGCATAGGATAAAACAACATAAATAAAATTTAATAAAGCATAGGATAAAACAACATATATACAATTTAATAAATCATAGGATAAAACAACATAAATACAATTTAATAAAGCATACGTTAAAACAACATAAATACAATTTAATAAAGCATAGGATGAAACAGCATAAATACAATTTAATAAAGCATACGTTAAAACAACATAAATACAATTAAATAAAGCATAAGATAAAACAACATAAATACAATTTAATAAAGCGTAGGATAAAACAACATAAATACAATTTAATAAAGCATAGGTTAAAACAACATAAATACAATTTAATAAAGCATAGGATAAAACAACATAAATACAATTTAATAAAGCATAGGATAAAACAACATAAATACAATTTAATAAAGCATAGGATAAAACAACATAAATAAAATTTAATAAAGCATAGGTTAAAACAACATAAATACAATTTAATAAAGCATAGGATAAAACAACATAAATAAAATTTAATAAAGCATAGGTTAAAACAACATAAATACAATTTAATAAAGCATAGGACAAAACAACATAAATACAATTTAATAAAGCATAGGATAAAACAACATAAATACAATTTAACAAAACATTGGACAAAACAACATAAATACAATTTAATAAAGCATAGGATAAAACAACATAAATACAATTTAATGAAACATAGGATAAACAACATAAATACAATTTAATAAAGCATAGGACAAAACAACATGAATACAATTTAATAAAGCATATGTTAAAACAACATAAATACAATTTAATAAAGCATAGGAAAAAACAACATAAATACAATTTAATAAAGCATAGGAAAAAACAACATAAATACAATTTAATAAAGCCTACAATAAAACAACATAAATACAATTTAATAAAGCATAGGATAAAACAACATAAATACAATTTAATAAAGCATACGTTAAAACAACATAAATACAATTAAATAAAGCATAAGATAAAACAACATAAATACAATTTAATAAAGCATAGGTTAAAACAGCATAAATACAATTTAATAAAGCATAGGTTAAAACAACATAAATACAATTTAATAAAGCATAGGATAAAACAACATAAATACTTTTTAATAAAGCATAGGATAAAACCACATAAATACAATTTAATAAAGCATAGGATAAAACAACATAAATACAATTTAATAAAGCATACGTTAAAACAACATAAATACAATTAAATAAAGCATAAGATAAAACAACATAAATACAATTTAATAAAGCATAGGTTAAAACAACATAAATACAATTTAATAAAGCATAGGATAAAACAACATAAATACAATTTAATAAAGCATAGGATAAAACAACATAAATAAAATTTAATAAAGCATAGGATAAAACAACATATATACAATTTAATAAAGCATAGGATAAAACAACATAAATACAATTTAATAAAGCATAGGATAAAACAACATAAATACAATTTAATAAAGCATAAGATAAAACAACATAAATACAATTTAATAAAGCATAGGATAAAACAACATAAATTCAATTTAATAAAGCATAGGATAAAACAACATAAATACAATTTAAAAAGGAAAAGGATAAAACAACATAAATAAAATTTAATAAAGCATAGGATAAAACAACATAAATAAAATTTAATAAAGCATAGGATAAAACAACATAAATACAATTTAATAAAGCATAGGATAAAACAACATAAATAAAATTTAATAAAGCATAGGATAAAACAACATAAATACAATTTAATAAAGCATAGGATAAAACAACATAAATACAATTTAATAAAGCATAGGATAAAACAACATAAATACAATTTAATAAAGCATAAGATAAAACAACATAAATACAATTTAATAAAGCATAGGTTAAAACAACATAAATACAATTTAATAAAGCATAGGATAAAACAACATATATACAATTTAATAAAGCATAGGATAAAACAACATAAATAAAATTTAATAAAGCATAGGATAAAACAACATATATACAATTTAATAAATCATAGGATAAAACAACATAAATACAATTTAATAAAGCATACGTTAAAACAACATAAATACAATTTAATAAAGCATAGGATGAAACAGCATAAATACAATTTAATAAAGCATACGTTAAAACAACATAAATACAATTAAATAAAGCATAAGATAAAACAACATAAATACAATTTAATAAAGCGTAGGATAAAACAACATAAATACAATTTAATAAAGCATAGGTTAAAACAACATAAATACAATTTAATAAAGCATAGGATAAAACAACATAAATACAATTTAATAAAGCATAGGATAAAACAACATAAATACAATTTAATAAAGCATAGGATAAAACAACATAAATAAAATTTAATAAAGCATAGGTTAAAACAACATAAATACAATTTAATAAAGCATAGGATAAAACAACATAAATAAAATTTAATAAAGCATAGGTTAAAACAACATAAATACAATTTAATAAAGCATAGGACAAAACAACATAAATACAATTTAATAAAGCATAGGATAAAACAACATAAATACAATTTAACAAAACATTGGACAAAACAACATAAATACAATTTAATAAAGCATAGGATAAAACAACATAAATACAATTTAATGAAACATAGGATAAACAACATAAATACAATTTAATAAAGCATAGGACAAAACAACATAAATACAATTTAATAAAGCATATGTTAAAACAACATAAATACAATTTAATAAAGCATAGGAAAAAACAACATAAATACAATTTAATAAAGCATAGGAAAAAACAACATAAATACAATTTAATAAAGCCTACAATAAAACAACATAAATACAATTTAATAAAGCATAGGATAAAACAACATAAATACAATTTAATAAAGCATACGTTAAAACAACATAAATACAATTAAATAAAGCATAAGATAAAACAACATAAATACAATTTAATAAAGCATAGGTTAAAACAGCATAAATACAATTTAATAAAGCATAGGTTAAAACAACATAAATACAATTTAATAAAGCATAGGATAAAACAACATAAATACTTTTTAATAAAGCATAGGATAAAACCACATAAATACAATTTAATAAAGCATAGGATAAAACAACATAAATACAATTTAATAAAGCATACGTTAAAACAACATAAATACAATTAAATAAAGCATAAGATAAAACAACATAAATACAATTTAATAAAGCATAGGTTAAAACAACATAAATACAATTTAATAAAGCATAGGATAAAACAACATAAATACAATTTAATAAAGCATAGGTTAAAACAACATAAATACAATTTAATAAAGCATAGGATAAAACAACATAAATACTTTTTAATAAAGCATAGGATAAAACCACATAAATACAATTTAATAAAGCACAGGATAAAACAACATAAATACAATTTAATAAAGCATAGGATAAAACAACATAAATACAATTTAATAAAGCATACGTTAAAACAACATAAATACAATTAAATAAAGCATAGGATAAAACAATATAAATACAATTTAATAAAGCATAGGTTAAAACAACATAAATACAATTTAAAAAGGAAAAGGATAAAACAACATAAATAAAATTTAATAAAGCATAGGATAAAACAACATAAATAAAATTTAATAAAGCATAGGATAAAACAACATAAATACAATTTAATAAAGCATAGGATAAAACAACATAAATAAAATTTAATAAAGCATAGGATAAAACAACATAAATACAATTTAATAAAGCATAGGATAAAACAACATAAATAAAATTTAATAAAGCATAGGATAAAACAACATAAATACAATTTAATAAAGCATAAGATAAAACAACATAAATACAATTTAATAAAGCATAGGTTAAAACAACATAAATACAATTTAATAAAGCATAGGATAAAACAACATAAATTCAATTTAATAAAGCATAGGATAAAACAACATAAATACAATTTAAAAAGGAAAAGGATAAAACAACATAAATAAAATTTAATAAAGCATAGGATAAAACAACATAAATAAAATTTAATAAAGCATAGGATAAAACAACATAAATACAATTTAATAAAGCATAGGATAAAACAACATAAATAAAATTTAATAAAGCATAGGATAAAACAACATAAATACAATTTAATAAAGCATAGGATAAAACAACATAAATACAATTTAATAAAGCATAGGATAAAACAACATAAATACAATTTAATAAAGCATAAGATAAAACAACATAAATACAATTTAATAAAGCATAGGATAAAACAACATAAATTCAATTTAATAAAGCATAGGATAAAACAACATAAATACAATTTAAAAAGGAAAAGGATAAAACAACATAAATAAAATTTAATAAAGCATAGGATAAAACAACATAAATAAAATTTAATAAAGCATAGGATAAAACAACATAAATACAATTTAATAAAGCATAGGATAAAACAACATAAATAAAATTTAATAAAGCATAGGATAAAACAACATAAATACAATTTAATAAAGCATAGGATAAAACAACATAAATACAATTTAATAAAGCATAGGATAAAACAACATAAATACAATTTAATAAAGCATAAGATAAAACAACATAAATACAATTTAATAAAGCATAGGTTAAAACAACATAAATACAATTTAATAAAGCATAGGATAAAACAACATATATACAATTTAATAAAGCATAGGATAAAACAACATAAATAAAATTTAATAAAGCATAGGATAAAACAACATATATACAATTTAATAAATCATAGGATAAAACAACATAAATACAATTTAATAAAGCATACGTTAAAACAACATAAATACAATTTAATAAAGCATAGGATGAAACAGCATAAATACAATTTAATAAAGCATACGTTAAAACAACATAAATACAATTAAATAAAGCATAAGATAAAACAACATAAATACAATTTAATAAAGCGTAGGATAAAACAACATAAATACAATTTAATAAAGCATAGGAAAAAACAACATAAATACAATTTAATAAAGCATAGGAAAAAACAACATAAATACAATTTAATAAAGCCTACAATAAAACAACATAAATACAATTTAATAAAGCATAGGATAAAACAACATAAATACAATTTAATAAAGCATACGTTAAAACAACATAAATACAATTAAATAAAGCATAAGATAAAACAACATAAATACAATTTAATAAAGCATAGGTTAAAACAGCATAAATACAATTTAATAAAGCATAGGTTAAAACAACATAAATACAATTTAATAAAGCATAGGATAAAACAACATAAATACTTTTTAATAAAGCATAGGATAAAACCACATAAATACAATTTAATAAAGCATAGGATAAAACAACATAAATACAATTTAATAAAGCATACGTTAAAACAACATAAATACAATTAAATAAAGCATAAGATAAAACAACATAAATACAATTTAATAAAGCATAGGTTAAAACAACATAAATACAATTTAATAAAGCATAGGATAAAACAACATAAATACAATTTAATAAAGCATAGGTTAAAACAACATAAATACAATTTAATAAAGCATAGGATAAAACAACATAAATACTTTTTAATAAAGCATAGGATAAAACCACATAAATACAATTTAATAAAGCACAGGATAAAACAACATAAATACAATTTAATAAAGCATAGGATAAAACAACATAAATACAATTTAATAAAGCATACGTTAAAACAACATAAATACAATTAAATAAAGCATAGGATAAAACAATATAAATACAATTTAATAAAGCATAGGTTAAAACAACATAAATACAATTTAAAAAGGAAAAGGATAAAACAACATAAATAAAATTTAATAAAGCATAGGATAAAACAACATAAATAAAATTTAATAAAGCATAGGATAAAACAACATAAATACAATTTAATAAAGCATAGGATAAAACAACATAAATAAAATTTAATAAAGCATAGGATAAAACAACATAAATACAATTTAATAAAGCATAGGATAAAACAACATAAATAAAATTTAATAAAGCATAGGATAAAACAACATAAATACAATTTAATAAAGCATAAGATAAAACAACATAAATACAATTTAATAAAGCATAGGTTAAAACAACATAAATACAATTTAATAAAGCATAGGATAAAACAACATAAATTCAATTTAATAAAGCATAGGATAAAACAACATAAATACAATTTAAAAAGGAAAAGGATAAAACAACATAAATAAAATTTAATAAAGCATAGGATAAAACAACATAAATACAATTTAATAAAGCATAGGATAAAACAACATAAATACAATTTAATAAAGCATAGGATAAAACAACATAAATAAAATTTAATAAAGCATAGGATAAAACAACATAAATACAATTTAATAAAGCATAGGATAAAACAACATAAATACAATTTAATAAAGCATAGGATAAAACAACATAAATACAATTTAATAAAGCATAAGATAAAACAACATAAATACAATTTAATAAAGCATAGGATAAAACAACATAAATTCAATTTAATAAAGCATAGGATAAAACAACATAAATACAATTTAAAAAGGAAAAGGATAAAACAACATAAATAAAATTTAATAAAGCATAGGATAAAACAACATAAATAAAATTTAATAAAGCATAGGATAAAACAACATAAATACAATTTAATAAAGCATAGGATAAAACAACATAAATAAAATTTAATAAAGCATAGGATAAAACAACATAAATACAATTTAATAAAGCATAGGATAAAACAACATAAATACAATTTAATAAAGCATAGGATAAAACAACATAAATACAATTTAATAAAGCATAAGATAAAACAACATAAATACAATTTAATAAAGCATAGGTTAAAACAACATAAATACAATTTAATAAAGCATAGGATAAAACAACATATATACAATTTAATAAAGCATAGGATAAAACAACATAAATAAAATTTAATAAAGCATAGGATAAAACAACATATATACAATTTAATAAATCATAGGATAAAACAACATAAATACAATTTAATAAAGCATACGTTAAAACAACATAAATACAATTTAATAAAGCATAGGATGAAACAGCATAAATACAATTTAATAAAGCATACGTTAAAACAACATAAATACAATTAAATAAAGCATAAGATAAAACAACATAAATACAATTTAATAAAGCGTAGGATAAAACAACATAAATACAATTTAATAAAGCATAGGAAAAAACAACATAAATACAATTTAATAAAGCATAGGAAAAAACAACATAAATACAATTTAATAAAGCCTACAATAAAACAACATAAATACAATTTAATAAAGCATAGGATAAAACAACATAAATACAATTTAATAAAGCATACGTTAAAACAACATAAATACAATTAAATAAAGCATAAGATAAAACAACATAAATACAATTTAATAAAGCATAGGTTAAAACAGCATAAATACAATTTAATAAAGCATAGGTTAAAACAACATAAATACAATTTAATAAAGCATAGGATAAAACAACATAAATACTTTTTAATAAAGCATAGGATAAAACCACATAAATACAATTTAATAAAGCATAGGATAAAACAACATAAATACAATTTAATAAAGCATACGTTAAAACAACATAAATACAATTAAATAAAGCATAAGATAAAACAACATAAATACAATTTAATAAAGCATAGGTTAAAACAACATAAATACAATTTAATAAAGCATAGGATAAAACAACATAAATAAAATTTAATAAAGCATAGGATAAAACAACATAAATACAATTTAATAAAGCATAAGATAAAACAACATAAATACAATTTAATAAAGCATAGGTTAAAACAACATAAATACAATTTAATAAAGCATAGGATAAAACAACATAAATTCAATTTAATAAAGCATAGGATAAAACAACATAAATACAATTTAAAAAGGAAAAGGATAAAACAACATAAATAAAATTTAATAAAGCATAGGATAAAACAACATAAATACAATTTAATAAAGCATAGGATAAAACAACATAAATACAATTTAATAAAGCATAAGATAAAACAACATAAATACAATTTAATAAAGCATAGGATAAAACAACATAAATTCAATTTAATAAAGCATAGGATAAAACAACATAAATACAATTTAAAAAGGAAAAGGATAAAACAACATAAATAAAATTTAATAAAGCATAGGATAAAACAACATAAATAAAATTTAATAAAGCATAGGATAAAACAACATAAATACAATTTAATAAAGCATAGGATAAAACAACATAAATAAAATTTAATAAAGCATAGGATAAAACAACATAAATACAATTTAATAAAGCATAGGATAAAACAACATAAATACAATTTAATAATGCATAGGATAAAACAACATAAATACAATTTAATAAAGCATAAGATAAAACAACATAAATACAATTTAATAAAGCATAGGTTAAAACAACATAAATACAATTTAATAAAGCATAGGATAAAACAACATAAATACAATTTAATAAAGCATAGGTTAAAACAACATAAATACAATTTAATAAAGCATAGGATAAAACAACATAAATACTTTTTAATAAAGCATAGGATAAAACCACATAAATACAATTTAATAAAGCACAGGATAAAACAACATAAATACAATTTAATAAAGCATAGGATAAAACAACATAAATACAATTTAATAAAGCATACGTTAAAACAACATAAATACAATTAAATAAAGCATAGGATAAAACAATATAAATACAATTTAATAAAGCATAGGTTAAAACAACATAAATACAATTTAAAAAGGAAAAGGATAAAACAACATAAATAAAATTTAATAAAGCATAGGATAAAACAACATAAATAAAATTTAATAAAGCATAGGATAAAACAACATAAATACAATTTAATAAAGCATAGGATAAAACAACATAAATAAAATTTAATAAAGCATAGGATAAAACAACATAAATACAATTTAATAAAGCATAGGATAAAACAACATAAATAAAATTTAATAAAGCATAGGATAAAACAACATAAATACAATTTAATAAAGCATAAGATAAAACAACATAAATACAATTTAATAAAGCATAGGTTAAAACAACATAAATACAATTTAATAAAGCATAGGATAAAACAACATAAATTCAATTTAATAAAGCATAGGATAAAACAACATAAATACAATTTAAAAAGGAAAAGGATAAAACAACATAAATAAAATTTAATAAAGCATAGGATAAAACAACATAAATACAATTTAATAAAGCATAGGATAAAACAACATAAATACAATTTAATAAAGCATAGGATAAAACAACATAAATAAAATTTAATAAAGCATAGGATAAAACAACATAAATACAATTTAATAAAGCATAGGATAAAACAACATAAATACAATTTAATAAAGCATAGGATAAAACAACATAAATACAATTTAATAAAGCATAAGATAAAACAACATAAATACAATTTAATAAAGCATAGGATAAAACAACATAAATTCAATTTAATAAAGCATAGGATAAAACAACATAAATACAATTTAAAAAGGAAAAGGATAAAACAACATAAATAAAATTTAATAAAGCATAGGATAAAACAACATAAATAAAATTTAATAAAGCATAGGATAAAACAACATAAATACAATTTAATAAAGCATAGGATAAAACAACATAAATAAAATTTAATAAAGCATAGGATAAAACAACATAAATACAATTTAATAAAGCATAGGATAAAACAACATAAATACAATTTAATAAAGCATAGGATAAAACAACATAAATACAATTTAATAAAGCATAAGATAAAACAACATAAATACAATTTAATAAAGCATAGGTTAAAACAACATAAATACAATTTAATAAAGCATAGGATAAAACAACATATATACAATTTAATAAAGCATAGGATAAAACAACATAAATAAAATTTAATAAAGCATAGGATAAAACAACATATATACAATTTAATAAATCATAGGATAAAACAACATAAATACAATTTAATAAAGCATACGTTAAAACAACATAAATACAATTTAATAAAGCATAGGATGAAACAGCATAAATACAATTTAATAAAGCATACGTTAAAACAACATAAATACAATTAAATAAAGCATAAGATAAAACAACATAAATACAATTTAATAAAGCGTAGGATAAAACAACATAAATACAATTTAATAAAGCATAGGAAAAAACAACATAAATACAATTTAATAAAGCATAGGAAAAAACAACATAAATACAATTTAATAAAGCCTACAATAAAACAACATAAATACAATTTAATAAAGCATAGGATAAAACAACATAAATACAATTTAATAAAGCATACGTTAAAACAACATAAATACAATTAAATAAAGCATAAGATAAAACAACATAAATACAATTTAATAAAGCATAGGTTAAAACAGCATAAATACAATTTAATAAAGCATAGGTTAAAACAACATAAATACAATTTAATAAAGCATAGGATAAAACAACATAAATACTTTTTAATAAAGCATAGGATAAAACCACATAAATACAATTTAATAAAGCATAGGATAAAACAACATAAATACAATTTAATAAAGCATACGTTAAAACAACATAAATACAATTAAATAAAGCATAAGATAAAACAACATAAATACAATTTAATAAAGCATAGGTTAAAACAACATAAATACAATTTAATAAAGCATAGGATAAAACAACATAAATACAATTTAATAAAGCATAGGTTAAAACAACATAAATACAATTTAATAAAGCATAGGATAAAACAACATAAATACTTTTTAATAAAGCATAGGATAAAACCACATAAATACAATTTAATAAAGCACAGGATAAAACAACATAAATACAATTTAATAAAGCATAGGATAAAACAACATAAATACAATTTAATAAAGCATACGTTAAAACAACATAAATACAATTAAATAAAGCATAGGATAAAACAATATAAATACAATTTAATAAAGCATAGGTTAAAACAACATAAATACAATTTAAAAAGGAAAAGGATAAAACAACATAAATAAAATTTAATAAAGCATAGGATAAAACAACATAAATAAAATTTAATAAAGCATAGGATAAAACAACATAAATGCAATTTAATAAAGCATAGGATAAAACAACATAAATAAAATTTAATAAAGCATAGGATAAAACAACATAAATACAATTTAATAAAGCATAGGATAAAACAACATAAATAAAATTTAATAAAGCATAGGATAAAACAACATAAATACAATTTAATAAAGCATAAGATAAAACAACATAAATACAATTTAATAAAGCATAGGTTAAAACAACATAAATACAATTTAATAAAGCATAGGATAAAACAACATAAATTCAATTTAATAAAGCATAGGATAAAACAACATAAATACAATTTAAAAAGGAAAAGGATAAAACAACATAAATAAAATTTAATAAAGCATAGGATAAAACAACATAAATACAATTTAATAAAGCATAGGATAAAACAACATAAATACAATTTAATAAAGCATAAGATAAAACAACATAAATACAATTTAATAAAGCATAGGATAAAACAACATTAATTCAATTTAATAAAGCATAGGATAAAACAACATAAATACAATTTAAAAAGGAAAAGGATAAAACAACATAAATAAAATTTAATAAAGCATAGGATAAAACAACATAAATAAAATTTAATAAAGCATAGGATAAAACAACATAAATACAATTTAATAAAGCATAGGATAAAACAACATAAATAAAATTTAATAAAGCATAGGATAAAACAACATAAATACAATTTAATAAAGCATAGGATAAAACAACATAAATACAATTTAATAAAGCATAGGATAAAACAACATAAATACAATTTAATAAAGCATAAGATAAAACAACATAAATACAATTTAATAAAGCATAGGTTAAAACAACATAAATACAATTTAATAAAGCATAGGATAAAACAACATATATACAATTTAATAAAGCATAGGATAAAACAACATAAATAAAATTTAATAAAGCATAGGATAAAACAACATATATACAATTTAATAAATCATAGGATAAAACAACATAAATACAATTTAATAAAGCATACGTTAAAACAACATAAATACAATTTAATAAAGCATAGGATGAAACAGCATAAATACAATTTAATAAAGCATACGTTAAAACAACATAAATACAATTAAATAAAGCATAAGATAAAACAACATAAATACAATTTAATAAAGCGTAGGATAAAACAACATAAATACAATTTAATAAAGCATAGGTTAAAACAACATAAATACAATTTAATAAAGCATAGGATAAAACAACATAAATACAATTTAATAAAGCATAGGATAAAACAACATAAATACAATTTAATAAAGCATAGGATAAAACAACATAAATAAAATTTAATAAAGCATAGGTTAAAACAACATAAATACAATTTAATAAAGCATAGGATAAAACAACATAAATAAAATTTAATAAAGCATAGGTTAAAACAACATAAATACAATTTAATAAAGCATAGGACAAAACAACATAAATACAATTTAATAAAGCATAGGATAAAACAACATAAATACAATTTAACAAAACATTGGACAAAACAACATAAATACAATTTAATAAAGGATAGGATAAAACAACATAAATACAATTTAATGAAACATAGGATAAACAACATAAATACAATTTAATAAAGCATAGGACAAAACAACATAAATACAATTTAATAAAGCATATGTTAAAACAACATAAATACAATTTAATAAAGCATAGGATAAAACAACATAAATACAATTTAATGAAACATAGGATAAACAACATAAATACAATTTAATAAAGCATAGGACAAAACAACATAAATACAATTTAATAAAGCATATGTTAAAACAACATAAATGCAATTTAATAAAGCATAGGATAAAACAACATAAATACAATTTAATAAAGCATAGGTTAAAACAACATAAATACAATTTAATAAAGCCTACAATAAAACAACATAAATACAATTTAATAAAGCATAGGAAAAAACAACATAAATACAATTTAATAAAGCCTACAATAAAACAACATAAATACAATTTAATAAAGCATAGGATAAAACAACATAAATACAATTTAATAAAGCATACGTTAAAACAACATAAATACAATTAAATAAAGCATAAGATAAAACAACATAAATACAATTTAATAAAGCATAGGTTAAAACAGCATAAATACAATTTAATAAAGCATAGGTTAAAACAACATAAATACAATTTAATAAAGCATAGGATAAAACAACATAAATACTTTTTAATAAAGCATAGGATAAAACCACATAAATACAATTTAATAAAGCATAGGATAAAACAACATAAATACAATTTAATAAAGCATACGTTAAAACAACATAAATACAATTAAATAAAGCATAAGATAAAACAACATAAATATAATTTAATAAAGCATAGGTTAAAACAACATAAATACAATTTAATAAAGCATAGGATAAAACAACATAAATACAATTTAATAAAGCATAGGTTAAAACAACATAAATACAATTTAATAAAGCATAGGATAAAACAACATAAATACTTTTTAATAAAGCATAGGATAAAACCACATAAATACAATTTAATAAAGCATAGGATAAAACAACATAAATACAATTTAATAAAGCATACGTTAAAACAACATAAATACAATTAAATAAAGCATAGGATAAAACAATATAAATACAATTTAATAAAGCAAAGGTTAAAACAACATAAATACAATTTAATAAAGCATAGGATAAAGCAATATAAATACAATTTAATAAAGCATAGGTTAAAACAACATAAATACAATTTAATAAAGCATAGGATAAAACAACATAAATTCAATTTAATAAAGCATAGGATAAAACAACATAAATACAATTTAAGAAAGCATAGGTTAAAACAACATAAATACAATTTAATAAAGCAAAGGATAAAATAACATAAATACAGTTTAATAAAGCATAGGCTAAAACTACATAAATACAATTTAATAAAGCATAGGATAAAACAAATTAAATACAATTTAATAAAGCATAGGATAAAACAACATAAATACAATTTAATAAAGCATAGGTTAAAACAACATAAATACAATTTAATAAAGCATAGGATAAAACAACATAAATTCAATTTAATAAAGCATAGGATAAAACAACATAAATACAATTTAAAAAGGAAAAGGATAAAACAACATAAATAAAATTTAATAAAGCATAGGATAAAACAACATAAATAAAATTTAATAAAGCATAGGATTAAACAACATAAATACAATTTAATAAAGCATAGGATAAAACAACATAAATACAATTTAATAAAGCATAGGATAAAACAACATAAATACTTTTTAATAAAGCATAGGATAAAACCACATAAATACAATTTAATAAAGCATAGGATAAAACAACATATATACAATTTAATAAAGCATAGGATAAAACAACATAAATAAAATTTAATAAAGCATAGGATAAAACAACATAAATACAATTTAATAAAGCATAGGATAAAACAACATAAATAAAATTTAATAAAGCATAGGATAAAACAACATAAATACAATTTAATAAAGCATAGGATAAAACAACATAAATACAATTTAATAAAGCATAGGATAAAACAACATAAATACAATTTAATAAAGCATAAGATAAAACAACATAAATACAATTTAATAAAGCATAGGTTAAAACAACATAAATACAATTTAATAAAGCATAGGATAAAACAACATATATACAATTTAATAAAGCATAGGATAAAACAACATAAATAAAATTTAATAAAGCATAGGATAAAACAACATATATACAATTTAATAAAGCATAAGATAAAACAACATAAATACAATTTAATAAAGCTTAGGATAAAACAACATAAATACAATTTAATAAAGCATAGGTTAAAACAACATAAATACAATTTAATAAAGCATAGGATAAAACAACATATATACAATTTAATAAAGCATAGGATAAAACAACATAAATAAAATTTAATAAAGCATAGGATAAAACAACATATATACAATTTAATAAATCATAGGATAAAACAACATAAATACAATTTAATAAAGCATAAGATAAAACAACATAAATACAATTTAATAAAGCATAGGTTAAAACAACATAAATACAATTTAATAAAGCATAGGATAAAACAACATATATACAATTTAATAAAGCATAGGATAAAACAACATAAATAAAATTTAATAAAGCATAGGATAAAACAACATATATACAATTTAATAAATCATAGGATAAAACAACATAAATACAATTTAATAAAGCATACGTTAAAACAACATAAATACAATTTAATAAAGCATAGGATGAAACAGCATAAATACAATTTAATAAAGCATACGTTAAAACAACATAAATACAATTAAATAAAGCATAAGATAAAACAACATAAATACAATTTAATAAAGCATAGGATAAAACAACATAAATACAATTTAATAAAGCATAGGTTAAAACAACATAAATACAATTTAATAAAGCATAGGATAAAACAACATAAATACAATTTAATAAAGCATAGGATAAAACAACATAAATACAATTTAATAAAGCATAGGATAAAACAACATAAATAAAATTTAATAAAGCATAGGTTAAAACAACATAAATACAATTTAATAAAGCATAGGACAAAACAACATAAATACAATTTAATAAAGCATAGGATAAAACAACATAAATACAATTTAACAAAACATTGGACAAAACAACATAAATACAATTTAATAAAGCATAGGATAAAACAACATAAATAAAATTTAATAAAGCATAGGATAAAACAACATAAATACAATTTAATAAAGCATAGGATAAAACAACATAAATACAATTTAATAAAGCATAGGATAAAACAACATAAATACAATTTAATAAAGCATAAGATAAAACAACATAAATACAATTTAATAAAGCATAGGTTAAAACAACATAAATACAATTTAATAAAGCATAGGATAAAACAACATAAATACAATTTAATAAAGCATAGGATAAAACAACATAAATACAATTTAATAAAGCATAGGATAAAACAACATAAATACAATTTAATAAAGCATAGGATAAAACAACATAAATACAATTTAATAAAGCATACATTAAAACAACATAAATACAATTAAATAAAGCATAGGATAAAACAATATAAATACAATTTAATAAAGCATAGGTTAAAACAACATAAATACAATTTAATAAAGCATAGGATAAAACAATATAAATACAATTTAATAAAGCATAGGATAAAACAATATAAATACAATTTAATAAAGCATAGGATAAAACAACATAAATACAATTTAATAAAGCATAGGTTAAAACAACATAAATACAATTTAATAAAGCATAGGTTAAAACAACATAAATACAATTTAATAAAGCATAGGATAAAACAACATAAATTCAATTTAATAAAGCATAGGATAAAACAACATAAATACAATTTAAAAAGGAAAAGGATAAAACAACATAAATACAATTTAATAAAGCATAGGATAAAACAACATAAATACAATTTAATAAAGCATAAGATAAAACAACATAAATACAATTTAATAAAGCATAGGATAAAACAACATAAATTCAATTTAATAAAGCATACGATAAAACAACATAAATACAATTTAAAAAGGAAAAGGATAAAACAACATAAATAAAATTTAATAAAGCATAGGATAAAACAACATAAATAAAATTTAATAAAGCATAGGATAAAACAACATAAATACAATTTAATAAAGCATAGGATAAAACAACATAAATAAAATTTAATAAAGCATAGGATAAAACAACATAAATACAATTTAATAAAGCATAGGATAAAACAACATAAATACAATTTAATAAAGCATAGGATAAAACAACATAAATACAATTTAATAAAGCATAAGATAAAACAACATAAATACAATTTAATAAAGCATAGGTTAAAACAACATAAATACAATTTAATAAAGCATAGGATAAAACAACATATATACAATTTAATAAAGCATAGGATAAAACAACATAAATAAAATTTAATAAAGCATAGGATAAAACAACATATATACAATTTAATAAATCATAGGATAAAACAACATAAATACAATTTAATAAAGCATACGTTAAAACAACATAAATACAATTTAATAAAGCATAGGATGAAACAGCATAAATACAATTTAATAAAGCATACGTTAAAACAACATAAATACAATTAAATAAAGCATAAGATAAAACAACATAAATACAATTTAATAAAGCGTAGGATAAAACAACATAAATACAATTTAATAAAGCATAGGTTAAAACAACATAAATACAATTTAATAAAGCATAGGATAAAACAACATAAATACAATTTAATAAAGCATAGGATAAAACAACATAAATACAATTTAATAAAGCATAGGATAAAACAACATAAATAAAATTTAATAAAGCATAGGTTAAAACAACATAAATACAATTTAATAAAGCATAGGATAAAACAACATAAATAAAATTTAATAAAGCATAGGTTAAAACAACATAAATACAATTTAATAAAGCATAGGACAAAACAACATAAATACAATTTAATAAAGCATAGGATAAAACAACATAAATACAATTTAACAAAACATTGGACAAAACAACATAAATACAATTTAATAAAGCATAGGATAAAACAACATAAATACAATTTAATGAAACATAGGATAAACAACATAAATACAATTTAATAAAGCATAGGACAAAACAACATAAATACAATTTAATAAAGCATATGTTAAAACAACATAAATACAATTTAATAAAGCATAGGATAAAACAACATAAATACAATTTAATGAAACATAGGATAAACAACATAAATACAATTTAATAAAGCATAGGACAAAACAACATAAATACAATTTAATAAAGCATATGTTAAAACAACATAAATGCAATTTAATAAAGCATAGGATAAAACAACATAAATACAATTTAATAAAGCATAGGTTAAAACAACATAAATACAATTTAATAAAGCCTACAATAAAACAACATAAATACAATTTAATAAAGCATAGGAAAAAACAACATAAATACAATTTAATAAAGCCTACAATAAAACAACATAAATACAATTTAATAAAGCATAAGATAAAACAACATAAATACAATTTAATAAAGCATAGGATAAAACAACATAAATACAATTTAATAAAGCATAGGTTAAAACAACATAAATACAATTTAATAAAGCATAGGATAAAACAACATAAATACAATTTAATAAAGCATAGGATAAAACAACATAAATACAATTTAATAAAGCATAGGATAAAACAACATAAATACAATTTAATAAAGCATAGGATAAAACAACATAAATACAATTTAATAAAGCATAGGATAAAACAACATAAATAAAATTTAATAAAGCATAGGTTAAAACAACATAAATACAATTTAATAAAGCATAGGATAAAACAACATAAATAAAATTTAATAAAGCATAGGTTAAAACAACATAAATACAATTTAATAAAGCATAGGACAAAACAACATAAATACAATTTAATAAAGCATAGGACAAAACAACATAAATACAATTTAATAAAGCATATGTTAAAACAACATAAATACAATTTAATAAAGCATAGGATAAAACAACATAAATACAATTTAACAAAACATTGGACAAAACAACATAAATACAATTTAATAAAGCCTACAATAAAACAACATAAATGCAATTTAATAAAGCATAGGAAAAAACAACATAAATACAATTTAATAAAGCATAAGATAAAACAACATAAATACAATTTAATAAAGCATACGTTAAAACAACATAAATACAATTTAATAAAGCATAGGATAAAACAACATATATACAATTTAATAAAGCATAGGATAAAACAACATAAATACAATTTAATAAAGCATAGGATAAAACAACATAAATACAATTTAATAAAGCATAGGATGAAACAGCATAAATACAATTTAATAAAGCATACGTTAAAACAACATAAATACAATTAAATAAAGCATAAGATAAAACAACATAAATACAATTTAATAAAGCATAGGATAAAACAACATAAATACAATTTAATAAAGCATAGGTTAAAACAACATAAATACAATTTAATAAAGCATAGGATAAAACAACATAAATACAATTTAATAAAGCATAGGATAAAACAACATAAATACAATTTAATAAAGCATAGGATAAAACAACATAAATACAATTTAATAAAGCATAGGATAAAACAACATAAATACAATTTAATAAAGCATAGGATAAAACAACATAAATAAAATTTAATAAAGCATAGGTTAAAACAACATAAATACAATTTAATAAAGCATAGGATAAAACAACATAAATACAATTTAATAAAGCATAGGATAAAACAACATAAATACAATTTAATAAAGCATACGTTAAAACAACATAAATACAATTAAATAAAGCATAGGATAAAACAATATAAATACAATTTAATAAAGCAAAGGTTAAAACAACATAAATACAATTTAATAAAGCATAGGATAAAACAATATAAATACAATTTAATAAAGCATAGGTTAAAACAACATAAATACAATTTAAAAAAGCATAGGATAAAACAACATAAATACAATTTAATAAAGCATAGTTAAAACAACATAAATACAATTTAATAAAGCATAGGATAAAACAACATAAATACTTTTTAATAAAGCATAGGATAAAACAACATAAATACAATTTAATAAAGCATAGGATAAAACAACATAAATACAATTTAATAAAGCATAGGATAAAACAACATAAATAAAATTTAATAAAGCATAGGTTAAAACAACATAAATACAATTTAATAAAGCATAGGATAAAACAACATAAATAAAATTTAATAAAGCATAGGATAAAACAACATATATACAATTTAATAAAGCATAGGATAAAACAACATATATACAATTTAATAAAGCATAGGATAAAACAACATATATACAATTTAATAAAGCATAGGATAAAACAACATAAATAAAATTTAATAAAGCATAGGATAAAACAACATATATACAATTTAATAAAGCATAAGATAAAACAACATAAATACAATTTAATAAAGCAGAGGACAAAACAACATAAATACAATTTAATAAAGCATAGGATAAAACAACATAAATAAAATTTAATAAAGCATAGGTTAAAACAACATAAATACAATTTAATAAAGCATAGGATAAAACAACATAAATAAAATTTAATAAAGCATAGGTTAAAACAACATAAATACAATTTAATAAAGCATAGGACAAAACAACATAAATACAATTTAATAAAGCATAGGATAAAACAACATAAATACAATTTAACAAAACATTGGACAAAACAACATAAATACAATTTAATAAAGCATAGGATAAAACAACATAAATAAAATTTAATAAAGCATAGGTTAAAACAACATAAATACAATTTAATAAAGCATAGGATAAAACAACATAAATAAAATTTAATAAAGCATAGGTTAAAACAACATAAATACAATTTAATAAAGCATAGGACAAAACAACATAAATACAATTTAATAAAGCATAGGATAAAACAACATAAATACAATTTAACAAAACATTGGACAAAACAACATAAATACAATTTAATAAAGCATAGGATAAAACAACATAAATACAATTTAATGAAACATAGGATAAACAACATAAATACAATTTAATAAAGCATAGGACAAAACAACATAAATACAATTTAATAAAGCATATGTTAAAACAACATAAATACAATTTAATAAAGCATAGGATAAAACAACATAAATACAATTTAACAAAACATTGGACAAAACAACATAAATACAATTTAATAAAGCCTACAATAAAACAACATAAATGCAATTTAATAAAGCATAGGAAAAAACAACATAAATACAATTTAATAAAGCATAGGATAAAACAACATAAATACAATTTAATAAAGCATAGGATAAAACAACATAAATACAATTTAATAAAGCATAGGTTAAAACAACATAAATACAATTAAATAAAGCATAGGATAAAACAATATAAATACAATTTAATAAAGCATAGGATAAAACAACATAAATACAATTTAATAAAGCATAGGATAAAACAACATAAATACAATTTAATAAAGCATACATTAAAACAACATAAATACAATTAAATAAAGCATAGGATAAAACAATATAAATACAATTTAATAAAGCATAGGTTAAAACAACATAAATACAATTTAATAAAGCATAGGATAAAACAATATAAATACAATTTAATAAAGCATAGGTTAAAACAACATAAATACAATTTAATAAAGCATAGGATAAAACAACATAAATTCAATTTAATAAAGCATAGGATAAAACAACATAAATACAATTTAAGAAAGCATAGGTTAAAACAACATAAATACAATTTAATAAAGCATAGGATAAAACAACATAAATACAATTTAATAAAGCATAGGTTAAAACAACATAAATACAATTTAATAAAGCATAGGTTAAAACAACATAAATACAATTTAATAAAGCATAGGATAAAACAACATAAATTCAATTTAATAAAGCATAGGATAAAACAACATAAATACAATTTAAAAAGGAAAAGGATAAAACAACATAAATAAAATTTAATAAAGCATAGGATAAAACAACATAAATAAAATTTAATAAAGCATAGGATAAAACAACATAAATACAATTTAATAAAGCATAGGATAAAACAACATAAATAAAATTTAATAAAGCATAGGATAAAACAACATAAATACAATTTAATAAAGCATAGGATAAAACAACATAAATACAATTTAATAAAGCATAGGATAAAACAACATAAATACAATTTAATAAAGCATAAGATAAAACAACATAAATACAATTTAATAAAGCATAGGTTAAAACAACATAAATACAATTTAATAAAGCATAGGATAAAACAACATATATACAATTTAATAAAGCATAGGATAAAACAACATAAATAAAATTTAATAAAGCATAGGATAAAACAACATATATACAATTTAATAAAGCATAGGATAAAACAACATATATACAATTTAATAAAGCATAGGATAAAACAACATATATACAATTTAATAAAGCATAGGATAAAACAACATAAATAAAATTTAATAAAGCATAGGATAAAACAACATATATACAATTTAATAAAGCATAAGATAAAACAACATAAATACAATTTAATAAAGCTTAGGATAAAACAACATAAATACAATTTAATAAAGCATACGTTAAAACAACATAAATACAATTAAATAAAGCATAGGATAAAACAATATAAATACAATTTAATAAAGCATAGGTTAAAACAACATAAATACAATTTAATAAAGCATAGGATAAAACAATATAAATACAATTTAATAAAGCATAGGTTAAAACAACATAAATACAATTTAATAAAGCATAGGATAAAACAACATAAATTCAATTTAATAAAGCATAGGATAAAACAACATAAATACAATTTAAGAAAGCATAGGTTAAAACAACATAAATACAATTTAATAAAGCAAAGGATAAAATAACATAAATACAATTTAATAAAGCATAGGCTAAAACTACATAAATACAATTTAATAAAGCATATGATAAAACAAATTAAATACAATTTAATAAAGCAGAGGATAAAACAACATAAATTCAATTTAATAAAGCATAGGATGAAACAACATAAATACAATTTAATAAAGCATACGTTAAAACAACATAAATACAATTAAATAAAGCATAAGATAAAACAACATAAATACAATTTAATAAAGCATAGGTTAAAACAGCATAAATACAATTTAATAAAGCATAGGATAAAACAACATAAATACAATTTAATAAAGCATAGGTTAAAACAACATAAATACAATTTAATAAAGCATAGGATAAAACAACATAAATTCAATTTAATAAAGCATAGGATAAAACAACATAAATACAATTTAAAAAGGAAAAGGATAAAACAACATAAATAAAATTTAATAAAGCATAGGATAAAACAACATAAATAAAATTTAATAAAGCATAGGATAAAACAACATAAATACAATTTAATAAAGCATAGGATAAAACAACATAAATACAATTTAATAAAGCATAAGATAAAACAACATAAATACAATTTAATAAAGCATAGGTTAAAACAACATAAATACAATTTAATAAAGCATAGGATAAAACAACATATATACAATTTAATAAAGCATAGGATAAAACAACATAAATAAAATTTAATAAAGCATAGGATAAAACAACATATATACAATTTAATAAATCATAGGATAAAACAACATAAATACAATTTAATAAAGCATACGTTAAAACAACATAAATACAATTTAATAAAGCATAGGATGAAACAGCATAAATACAATTTAATAAAGCATACGTTAAAACAACATAAATACAATTAAATAAAGCATAAGATAAAACAACATAAATACAATTTAATAAAGCATAGGATAAAACAACATAAATACAATTTAATAAAGCATAGGTTAAAACAACATAAATACAATTTAATAAAGCATAGGATAAAACAACATAAATACAATTTAATAAAGCATAGGATAAAACAACATAGATACAATTTAATAAAGCATAGGATAAAACAACATAAATAAAATTTAATAAAGCATAGGTTAAAACAACATAAATACAATTTAATAAAGCATAGGATAAAACAATATAAATAAAATTTAATAAATCATAGGTTAAAACAACATAAATACAATTTAATAAAGCATAGGACAAAACAACATAAATACAATTTAATAAAGCATAGGATAAAACAACATAAATACAATTTAACAAAACATTGGACAAAACAACATAAATACAATTTAATAAAGCATAGGATAAAACAACATAAATACAATTTAATGAAACATAGGATAAACAACATAAATACAATTTAATAAAGCATAGGACAAAACAACATAAATACAATTTAATAAAGCATATGTTAAAACAACATAAATACAATTTAATAAAGCATAGGATAAAACAACATAAATACAATTTAATGAAACATAGGATAAACAACATAAATACAATTTAATAAAGCATAGGACAAAACAACATAAATACAATTTAATAAAGCATATGTTAAAACAACATAAATGCAATTTAATAAAGCATAGGATAAAACAACATAAATACAATTTAATAAAGCATAGGTTAAAACAACATAAATACAATTTAATAAAGCCTACAATAAAACAACATAAATACAATTTAATAAAGCATAGGAAAAAACAATATAAATAAAATTTAATAAAGCCTACAATAAAACAACATAAATACAATTTAATAAAGCATAGGAAAAAAACAACATAAATACAATTTAATAAAGCATAGGATAAAACAACATAAATACTTTTTAATAAAGCATATGATAAAACCACATAAATACAATTTAATAAAGCACAGGATAAAACAACATAAATACAATTTAATAAAGCATAGGATAAAACAACATAAATACAATTTAATAAAGCATAGGATAAAACAACATAAATACAATTTAATAAAACATACGTTAAAACAACATAAATACAATTAAATAAAGCATAGGATAAAACAATATAAATACAATTTAATAAAGCATAGGTTAAAACAACATAAATACAATTTAATAAAGCATAGGATAAAACAATATAAATACAATTTAATAAAGCATAGGTTAAAACAACATAAATACAATTTAATAAAGCATAGGATAAAACAACATAAATTCAATTTAATAAAGCATAGGATAAAACAACATAAATACAATTTAAGAAAGCATAGGTTAAAACAACATAAATACAATTTAATAAAGCATAGGATAAAACAACATAAATACAATTTAATAAAGCATAGGTTAAAACAACATAAATACAATTTAATAAAGCATAGGTTAAAACAACATAAATACAATTTAATAAAGCATAGGATAAAACAACATAAATTCAATTTAATAAAGCATAGGATAAAACAACATAAATACAATTTGAAAAGGAAAAGGATAAAACAACATAAATAAAATTTAATAAAGCATACGATAAAACAACATAAATAAAATTTAATAAAGCATAGGATAAAACAACATAAATACAATTTAATAAAGCATAGGATAAAACAACATAAATAAAATTTAATAAAGCATAGGATAAAACAACATAAATACAATTTAATAAAGCATAGGATAAAACAACATAAATACAATTTAATAAAGCATAGGATAAAACAACATAAATACAATTTAATAAAGCATAAGATAAAACAACATAAATACAATTTAATAAAGCATAGGTTAAAACAACATAAATACAATTTAATAAAGCATAGGATAAAACAACATATATACAATTTAATAAAGCATAGGATAAAACAACATAAATAAAATTTAATAAAGCATAGGATAAAACAACATATATACAATTTAATAAATCATAGGATAAAACAACATAAATACAATTTAATAAAGCATACGTTAAAACAACATAAATACAATTTAATAAAGCATAGGATGAAACAGCATAAATACAATTTAATAAAGCATACGTTAAAACAACATAAATACAATTAAATAAAGCATAAGATAAAACAACATAAATACAATTTAATAAAGCATAGGATAAAACAACATAAATACAATTTAATAAAGCATAGGTTAAAACAACATAAATACAATTTAATAAAGCATAGGATAAAACAACATAAATACAATTTAATAAAGCATAGGATAAAACAACATAAATACAATTTAATAAAGCATAGGATAAAACAACATAAATACAATTTAATAAAGCATAGGTTAAAACAACATAAATTCAATTTAATAAAGCATAGGATAAAACAACATAAATACAATTTAAGAAAGCATAGGTTAAAACAACATAAATACAATTTAATAAAGCATAGGATAAAACAACATAAATACAATTTAATAAAGCATAGGTTAAAACAACATAAATACAATTTAATAAAGCATAGGTTAAAACAACATAAATACAATTTAATAAAGCATAGGATAAAACAACATAAATTAAATTTAATAAAGCATAGGATAAAACAACATAAATACAATTTGAAAAGGAAAAGGATAAAACAACATAAATAAAATTTAATAAAGCATACGATAAAACAACATAAATAAAATTTAATAAAGCATAGGATAAAACAACATAAATACAATTTAATAAAGCATAGGATAAAACAACATATATACAATTTAATAAAGCATAGGATAAAACAACATAAATAAAATTTAATAAAGCATAGGATAAAACAACATATATACAATTTAATAAATCATAGGATAAAACAACATAAATACAATTTAATAAAGCATACGTTAAAACAACATAAATACAATTTAATAAAGCATAGGATGAAACAGCATAAATACAATTTAATAAAGCATACGTTAAAACAACATAAATACAATTAAATAAAGCATAAGATAAAACAACATAAATACAATTTAATAAAGCATAGGATAAAACAACATAAATACAATTTAATAAAGCATAGGTTAAAACAACATAAATACAATTTAATAAAGCATAGGATAAAACAACATAAATACAATTTAATAAAGCATAGGATAAAACAACATAAATACAATTTAATAAAGCATAGGATAAAACAACATAAATACAATTTAATAAAGCATAGGATAAAACAACATAAATACAATTTAATAAAGCATAGGATAAAACAACATAAATAAAATTTAATAAAGCATAGGTTAAAACAACATAAATACAATTTAATAAAGCATAGGATAAAACAACATAAATAAAATTTAATAAAGCATAGGTTAAAACAACATAAATACAATTTAATAAAGCATAGGACAAAACAACATAAATACAATTTAATAAAGCATAGGATAAAACAACATAAATACAATTTAACAAAACATTGGACAAAACAACATAAATACAATTTAATAAAGCATAGGATAAAACAACATAAATACAATTTAATGAAACATAGGATAAACAACATAAATACAATTTAATAAAGCATAGGACAAAACAACATAAATACAATTTAATAAAGCATATGTTAAAACAACATAAATACAATTTAATAAAGCATAGGATAAAACAACATAAATACAATTTAATGAAACATAGGATAAACAACATAAATACAATTTAATAAAGCATAGGACAAAACAACATAAATACAATTTAATAAAGCATATGTTAAAACAACATAAATGCAATTTAATAAAGCATAGGATAAAACAACATAAATACAATTTAATAAAGCATAGGTTAAAACAACATAAATACAATTTAATAAAGCCTACAATAAAACAACATAAATACAATTTAATAAAGCATAGGAAAAAACAACATAAATACAATTTAATAAAGCCTACAATAAAACAACATAAATACAATTTAATAAAGCATAGGAAAAAACAACATAAATACAATTTAATAAAGCATAGGATAAAACAACATAAATAAAATTTAATAAAGCATAGGTTAAAACAACATAAATACAATTTAATAAAGCATAGGACAAAACAACATAAATACAATTTAATAAAGCATAGGATAAAACAACATAAATACAATTTAACAAAACATTGGACAAAACAACATAAATACAATTTAATAAAGCATAGGATAAAACAACATAAATACAATTTAATGAAACATAGGATAAACAACATAAATACAATTTAATAAAGCATAGGACAAAACAACATAAATACAATTTAATAAAGCATAGGATAAAACAACATAAATACAATTTAATGAAACATAGGATAAACAACATAAATACAATTTAATAAAGCATAGGATAAAACAACATAAATACAATTTAATAAAGCATAAGATAAAACAACATAAATACAATTTAATAAAGCATAGGTTAAAACAACATAAATACAATTTAATAAAGCATAGGATAAAACAACATATATACAATTTAATAAAGCATAGGATAAAACAACATAAATAAAATTTAATAAAGCATAGGATAAAACAACATATATACAATTTAATAAATCATAGGATAAAACAACATAAATACAATTTAATAAAGCATACGTTAAAACAACATAAATACAATTTAATAAAGCATAGGATGAAACAGCATAAATACAATTTAATAAAGCATACGTTAAAACAACATAAATACAATTAAATAAAGCATAAGATAAAACAACATAAATACAATTTAATAAAGCATAGGATAAAACAACATAAATACAATTTAATAAAGCATAGGTTAAAACAACATAAATACAATTTAATAAAGCATAGGATAAAACCACATAAATACAATTTAATAAAGCACAGGATAAAACAACATAAATACAATTTAATAAAGCATAGGATAAAACAACATAAATACAATTTAATAAAGCATAGGATAAAACAACATAAATACAATTTAATAAAGCATACATTAAAACAACATAAATACAATTAAATAAAGCATAGGATAAAACAATATAAATACAATTTAATAAAGCATAGGTTAAAACAACATAAATACAATTTAATAAAGCATAGGATAAAACAATATAAATACAATTTAATAAAGCATAGGTTAAAACAACATAAATACAATTTAATAAAGCATAGGATAAAACAACATAAATTCAATTTAATAAAGCATAGGATAAAACAACATAAATACAATTTAAGAAAGCATAGGTTAAAACAACATAAATACAATTTAATAAAGCATAGGATAAAACAACATAAATACAATTTAATAAAGCATAGGTTAAAACAACATAAATACAATTTAATAAAGCATAGGATAAAACAACATAAATAAAATTTAATAAAGCATAGGATAAAACAACATAAATACAATTTAATAAAGCATAGGATAAAACAACATAAATACAATTTAATAAAGCATAGGATAAAACAACATAAATACAATTTAATAAAGCATAAGATAAAACAACATAAATACAATTTAATAAAGCATAGGTTAAAACAACATAAATACAATTTAATAAAGCATAGGATAAAACAACATATATACAATTTAATAAAGCATAGGATAAAACAACATAAATAAAATTTAATAAAGCATAGGATAAAACAACATATATACAATTTAATAAAGCATAGGATAAAACAACATAAATACAATTTAATAAAGCATAAGATAAAACAACATAAATACAATTTAATAAAGCATAGGTTAAAACAACATAAATACAATTTAATAAAGCATAGGATAAAACAACATATATACAATTTAATAAAGCATAGGATAAAACAACATAAATAAAATTTAATAAAGCATAGGATAAAACAACATATATACAATTTAATAAAGCATAGGATAAAACAACATATATACAATTTAATAAAGCATAGGATAAAACAACATATATACAATTTAATAAAGCATAGGATAAAACAACATAAATAAAATTTAATAAAGCATAGGATAAAACAACATATATACAATTTAATAAAGCATAAGATAAAACAACATAAATACAATTTAATAAAGCAGAGGACAAAACAACATAAATACAATTTAATAAAGCATAGGATAAAACAACATATATAAAATTTAATAAAGCATAGGTTAAAACAACATAAATACAATTTAATAAAGCATAGGATAAAACAACATAAATAAAATTTAATAAAGCATAGGTTAAAACAACATAAATACAATTTAATAAAGCATAGGACAAAACAACATAAATACAATTTAATAAAGCATAGGATAAAACAACATAAATACAATTTAACAAAACATTGGACAAAACAACATAAATACAATTTAATAAAGCATAGGATAAAACAACATAAATAAAATTTAATAAAGCATAGGTTAAAACAACATAAATACAATTTAATAAAGCATAGGATAAAACAACATAAATAAAATTTAATAAAGCATAGGTTAAAACAACATAAATACAATTTAATAAAGCATAGGACAAAACAACATAAATACAATTTAATAAAGCATAGGATAAAACAACATAAATACAATTTAACAAAACATTGGACAAAACAACATAAATACAATTTAATAAAGCATAGGATAAAACAACATAAATACAATTTAATGAAACATAGGATAAACAACATAAATACAATTTAATAAAGCATAGGACAAAACAACATAAATACAATTTAATAAAGCATATGTTAAAACAACATAAATACAATTTAATAAAGCATAGGATAAAACAACATAAATACAATTTAACAAAACATTGGACAAAACAACATAAATACAATTTAATAAAGCCTACAATAAAACAACATAAATGCAATTTAATAAAGCATAGGAAAAAACAACATAAATACAATTTAATAAAGCATAGGATAAAACAACATAAATACAATTTAATAAAGCATAGGATAAAACAACATAAATACAATTTAATAAAGCATAGGTTAAAACAACATAAATACAATTAAATAAAGCATAGGATAAAACAACATAAATACAATTTAATAAAGCATAGGTGAAAACAACATAAATACAATTTAATAAAGCATAGGTTAAAACAACATAAATACAATTTAATAAAGCATAGGATAAAACAACATAAATTCAATTTAATAAAGCATAGGATAAAACAACATAAATACAATTTAAAAAGGAAAAGGATAAAACAACATAAATAAAATTTAATAAAGCATAGGATAAAACAACATAAATAAAATTTAATAAAGCATAGGATAAAACAACATAAATACAATTTAATAAAGCATAGGATAAAACAACATAAATAAAATTTAATAAAGCATAGGATAAAACAACATAAATACAATTTAATAAAGCATAGGATAAAACAACATAAATACAATTTAATAAAGCATAGGATAAAACAACATAAATACAATTTAATAAAGCATAAGATAAAACAACATAAATACAATTTAATAAAGCATAGGTTAAAACAACATAAATACAATTTAATAAAGCATAGGATAAAACAACATATATACAATTTAATAAAGCATAGGATAAAACAACATAAATAAAATTTAATAAAGCATAGGATAAAACAACATATATACAATTTAATAAAGCATAGGATAAAACAACATATATACAATTTAATAAAGCATAGGATAAAACAACATATATACAATTTAATAAAGCATAGGATAAAACAACATAAATAAAATTTAATAAAGCATAGGATAAAACAACATATATACAATTTAATAAAGCATAAGATAAAACAACATAAATACAATTTAATAAAGCTTAGGATAAAACAACATAAATACAATTTAATAAAGCATACGTTAAAACAACATAAATACAATTAAATAAAGCATAGGATAAAACAATATAAATACAATTTAATAAAGCATAGGTTAAAACAACATAAATACAATTTAATAAAGCATAGGATAAAACAATATAAATACAATTTAATAAAGCATAGGTTAAAACAACATAAATACAATTTAATAAAGCATAGGATAAAACAACATAAATTCAATTTAATAAAGCATAGGATAAAACAACATAAATACAATTTAAGAAAGCATAGGTTAAAACAACATAAATACAATTTAATAAAGCAAAGGATAAAATAACATAAATACAATTTAATAAAGCATAGGCTAAAACTACATAAATACAATTTAATAAAGCATATGATAAAACAAATTAAATACAATTTAATAAAGCAGAGGATAAAACAACATAAATTCAATTTAATAAAGCATAGGATGAAACAACATAAATACAATTTAATAAAGCATACGTTAAAACAACATAAATACAATTAAATAAAGCATAAGATAAAACAACATAAATACAATTTAATAAAGCATAGGTTAAAACAGCATAAATACAATTTAATAAAGCATAGGATAAAACAACATAAATACAATTTAATAAAGCATAGGTTAAAACAACATAAATACAATTTAATAAAGCATAGGATAAAAGAACATAAATTCAATTTAATAAAGCATAGGATAAAACAACATAAATACAATTTAAAAAGGAAAAGGATAAAACAACATAAATAAAATTTAATAAAGCATAGGATAAAACAACATAAATAAAATTTAATAAAGCATAGGATAAAACAACATAAATACAATTTAATAAAGCATAGGATAAAACAACATAAATACAATTTAATAAAGCATAAGATAAAACAACATAAATACAATTTAATAAAGCATAGGTTAAAACAACATAAATACAATTTAATAAAGCATAGGATAAAACAACATATATACAATTTAATAAAGCATAGGATAAAACAACATAAATAAAATTTAATAAAGCATAGGATAAAACAACATATATACAATTTAATAAATCATAGGATAAAACAACATAAATACAATTTAATAAAGCATACGTTAAAACAACATAAATACAATTTAATAAAGCATAGGATGAAACAGCATAAATACAATTTAATAAAGCATACGTTAAAACAACATAAATACAATTAAATAAAGCATAAGATAAAACAACATAAATACAATTTAATAAAGCATAGGATAAAACAACATAAATACAATTTAATAAAGCATAGGTTAAAACAACATAAATACAATTTAATAAAGCATAGGATAAAACAACATAAATACAATTTAATAAAGCATAGGATAAAACAACATAGATACAATTTAATAAAGCATAGGATAAAACAACATAAATAAAATTTAATAAAGCATAGGTTAAAACAACATAAATACAATTTAATAAAGCATAGGATAAAACAATATAAATAAAATTTAATAAATCATAGGTTAAAACAACATAAATACAATTTAATAAAGCATAGGACAAAACAACATAAATACAATTTAATAAAGCATAGGATAAAACAACATAAATACAATTTAACAAAACGTTGGACAAAACAACATAAATACAATTTAATAAAGCATAGGATAAAACAACATAAATACAATTTAATGAAACATAGGATAAACAACATAAATACAATTTAATAAAGCATAGGACAAAACAACATAAATACAATTTAATAAAGCATATGTTAAAACAACATAAATACAATTTAATAAAGCATAGGATAAAACAACATAAATACAATTTAATGAAACATAGGATAAACAACATAAATACAATTTAATAAAGCATAGGACAAAACAACATAAATACAATTTAATAAAGCATATGTTAAAACAACATAAATGCAATTTAATAAAGCATAGGATAAAACAACATAAATACAATTTAATAAAGCATAGGTTAAAACAACATAAATACAATTTAATAAAGCCTACAATAAAACAACATAAATACAATTTAATAAAGCATAGGAAAAAACAATATAAATAAAATTTAATAAAGCCTACAATAAAACAACATAAATACAATTTAATAAAGCATAGGAAAAAAACAACATAAATACAATTTAATAAAGCATAGGATAAAACAACATAAATACAATTTAATAAAGCATAGGATAAAACAACATAAATAAAATTTAATAAAGCATAGGATAAAACAACATATATACAATTTAATAAAGCATAAGATAAAACAACATAAATACAATTTAATAAAGCATAGGTTAAAACAACATAAATACAATTTAATAAAGCATAGGATAAAACAACATAAATACTTTTTAATAAAGCATATGATAAAACCACATAAATACAATTTAATAAAGCACAGGATAAAACAACATAAATACAATTTAATAAAGCATAGGATAAAACAACATAAATACAATTTAATAAAGCATAGGATAAAACAACATAAATACAATTTAATAAAACATACGTTAAAACAACATAAATACAATTAAATAAAGCATAGGATAAAACAATATAAATACAATTTAATAAAGCATAGGTTAAAACAACATAAATACAATTTAATAAAGCATAGGATAAAACAATATAAATACAATTTAATAAAGCATAGGTTAAAACAACATAAATACAATTTAATAAAGCATAGGATAAAACAACATAAATTCAATTTAATAAAGCATAGGATAAAACAACATAAATACAATTTAAGAAAGCATAGGTTAAAACAACATAAATACAATTTAATAAAGCATAGGATAAAACAACATATATACAATTTAATAAAGCATAGGTTAAAACAACATAAATACAATTTAATAAAGCCTACAATAAAACAACATAAATACAATTTAATAAAGCATAGGAAAAAACAACATAAATACAATTTAATAAAGCCTACAATAAAACAACATAAATACAATTTAATAAAGCATAGGAAAAAACAACATAAATACAATTTAATAAAGCATAGGATAAAACAACATAAATAAAATTTAATAAAGCATAGGATAAAACAACATATATACAATTTAATAAAGCATAGGATAAAACAACATATATACAATTTAATAAAGCATAGGATAAAACAACATATATACAATTTAATAAAGCATAGGATAAAACAACATAAATAAAATTTAATAAAGCATAGGATAAAACAACATATATACAATTTAATAAAGCATAAGATAAAACAACATAAATACAATTTAATAAAGCAGAGGACAAAACAACATAAATACAATTTAATAAAGCATAGGATAAAACAACATAAATAAAATTTAATAAAGCATAGGTTAAAACAACATAAATACAATTTAATAAAGCATAGGATAAAACAACATAAATAAAATTTAATAAAGCATAGGTTAAAACAACATAAATACAATTTAATAAAGCATAGGACAAAACAACATAAATACAATTTAATAAAGCATAGGATAAAACAACATAAATACAATTTAACAAAACATTGGACAAAACAACATAAATACAATTTAATAAAGCATAGGATAAAACAACATAAATAAAATTTAATAAAGCATAGGTTAAAACAACATAAATACAATTTAATAAAGCATAGGATAAAACAACATAAATAAAATTTAATAAAGCATAGGTTAAAACAACATAAATACAATTTAATAAAGCATAGGACAAAACAACATAAATACAATTTAATAAAGCATAGGATAAAACAACATAAATACAATTTAACAAAACATTGGACAAAACAACATAAATACAATTTAATAAAGCATAGGATAAAACAACATAAATACAATTTAATGAAACATAGGATAAACAACATAAATACAATTTAATAAAGCATAGGACAAAACAACATAAATACAATTTAATATAGCATATGTTAAAACAACATAAATACAATTTAATAAAGCATAGGATAAAACAACATAAATACAATTTAACAAAACATTGGACAAAACAACATAAATACAATTTAATAAAGCCTACAATAAAACAACATAAATGCAATTTAATAAAGCATAGGAAAAAACAACATAAATACAATTTAATAAAGCATAGGATAAAACAACATAAATACAATTTAATAAAGCATAGGATAAAACAACATAAATACAATTTAATAAAGCATAGGTTAAAACAACATAAATACAATTAAATAAAGCATAGGATAAAACAATATAAATACAATTTAATAAAGCATAGGATAAAACAACATAAATACAATTTAATAAAGCATAGGATAAAACAACATAAATACAATTTAATAAAGCATACATTAAAACAACATAAATACAATTAAATAAAGCATAGGATAAAACAATATAAATACAATTTAATAAAGCATAGGTTAAAACAACATAAATACAATTTAATAAAGCATAGGATAAAACAATATAAATACAATTTAATAAAGCATAGGTTAAAACAACATAAATACAATTTAATAAAGCATAGGATAAAACAACATAAATTCAATTTAATAAAGCATAGGATAAAACAACATAAATACAATTTAAGAAAGCATAGGTTAAAACAACATAAATACAATTTAATAAAGCATAGGATAAAACAACATAAATACAATTTAATAAAGCATAGGTGAAAACAACATAAATACAATTTAATAAAGCATAGGTTAAAACAACATAAATACAATTTAATAAAGCATAGGATAAAACAACATAAATTCAATTTAATAAAGCATAGGATAAAACAACATAAATACAATTTAAAAAGGAAAAGGATAAAACAACATAAATAAAATTTAATAAAGCATAGGATAAAACAACATAAATAAAATTTAATAAAGCATAGGATAAAACAACATAAATACAATTTAATAAAGCATAGGATAAAACAACATAAATAAAATTTAATAAAGCATAGGATAAAACAACATAAATACAATTTAATAAAGCATAGGATAAAACAACATAAATACAATTTAATAAAGCATAGGATAAAACAACATAAATACAATTTAATAAAGCATAAGATAAAACAACATAAATACAATTTAATAAAGCATAGGTTAAAACAACATAAATACAATTTAATAAAGCATAGGATAAAACAACATATATACAATTTAATAAAGCATAGGATAAAACAACATAAATAAAATTTAATAAAGCATAGGATAAAACAACATATATACAATTTAATAAAGCATAGGATAAAACAACATATATACAATTTAATAAAGCATAGGATAAAACAACATATATACAATTTAATAAAGCATAGGATAAAACAACATAAATAAAATTTAATAAAGCATAGGATAAAACAACATATATACAATTTAATAAAGCATAAGATAAAACAACATAAATACAATTTAATAAAGCTTAGGATAAAACAACATAAATACAATTTAATAAAGCATACGTTAAAACAACATAAATACAATTAAATAAAGCATAGGATAAAACAATATAAATACAATTTAATAAAGCATAGGTTAAAACAACATAAATACAATTTAATAAAGCATAGGATAAAACAATATAAATACAATTTAATAAAGCATAGGTTAAAACAACATAAATACAATTTAATAAAGCATAGGATAAAACAACATAAATTCAATTTAATAAAGCATAGGATAAAACAACATAAATACAATTTAAGAAAGCATAGGTTAAAACAACATAAATACAATTTAATAAAGCAAAGGATAAAATAACATAAATACAATTTAATAAAGCATAGGCTAAAACTACATAAATACAATTTAATAAAGCATATGATAAAACAAATTAAATACAATTTAATAAAGCAGAGGATAAAACAACATAAATTCAATTTAATAAAGCATAGGATAAAACAACATAAATAAAATTTAATAAAGCATAGGTTAAAACAACATAAATACAATTTAATAAAGCATAGGACAAAACAACATAAATACAATTTAATAAAGCATAGGATAAAACAACATAAATACAATTTAACAAAACATTGGACAAAACAACATAAATACAATTTAATAAAGCATAGGATAAAACAACATAAATACAATTTAATGAAACATAGGATAAACAACATAAATACAATTTAATAAAGCATAGGACAAAACAACATAAATACAATTTAATAAAGCATATGTTAAAACAACATAAATACAATTTAATAAAGCATAGGATAAAACAACATAAATACAATTTAACAAAACATTGGACAAAACAACATAAATACAATTTAATAAAGCCTACAATAAAACAACATAAATGCAATTTAATAAAGCATAGGAAAAAACAACATAAATACAATTTAATAAAGCATAGGATAAAACAACATAAATACAATTTAATAAAGCATAGGATAAAACAACATAAATACAATTTAATAAAGCATAGGTTAAAACAACATAAATACAATTAAATAAAGCATAGGATAAAACAACATAAATACAATTTAATAAAGCATAGGTGAAAACAACATAAATACAATTTAATAAAGCATAGGTTAAAACAACATAAATACAATTTAATAAAGCATAGGATAAAACAACATAAATTCAATTTAATAAAGCATAGGATAAAACAACATAAATACAATTTAAAAAGGAAAAGGATAAAACAACATAAATAAAATTTAATAAAGCATAGGATAAAACAACATAAATAAAATTTAATAAAGCATAGGATAAAACAACATAAATACAATTTAATAAAGCATAGGATAAAACAACATAAATAAAATTTAATAAAGCATAGGATAAAACAACATAAATACAATTTAATAAAGCATAGGATAAAACAACATAAATACAATTTAATAAAGCATAGGATAAAACAACATAAATACAATTTAATAAAGCATAAGATAAAACAACATAAATACAATTTAATAAAGCATAGGTTAAAACAACATAAATACAATTTAATAAAGCATAGGATAAAACAACATATATACAATTTAATAAAGCATAGGATAAAACAACATAAATAAAATTTAATAAAGCATAGGATAAAACAACATATATACAATTTAATAAAGCATAGGATAAAACAACATATATACAATTTAATAAAGCATAGGATAAAACAACATATATACAATTTAATAAAGCATAGGATAAAACAACATAAATAAAATTTAATAAAGCATAGGATAAAACAACATATATACAATTTAATAAAGCATAAGATAAAACAACATAAATACAATTTAATAAAGCTTAGGATAAAACAACATAAATACAATTTAATAAAGCATACGTTAAAACAACATAAATACAATTAAATAAAGCATAGGATAAAACAATATAAATACAATTTAATAAAGCATAGGTTAAAACAACATAAATACAATTTAATAAAGCATAGGATAAAACAATATAAATACAATTTAATAAAGCATAGGTTAAAACAACATAAATACAATTTAATAAAGCATAGGATAAAACAACATAAATTCAATTTAATAAAGCATAGGATAAAACAACATAAATACAATTTAAGAAAGCATAGGTTAAAACAACATAAATACAATTTAATAAAGCAAAGGATAAAATAACATAAATACAATTTAATAAAGCATAGGCTAAAACTACATAAATACAATTTAATAAAGCATATGATAAAACAAATTAAATACAATTTAATAAAGCAGAGGATAAAACAACATAAATTCAATTTAATAAAGCATAGGATGAAACAACATAAATACAATTTAATAAAGCATACGTTAAAACAACATAAATACAATTAAATAAAGCATAAGATAAAACAACATAAATACAATTTAATAAAGCATAGGTTAAAACAGCATAAATACAATTTAATAAAGCATAGGATAAAACAACATAAATACAATTTAATAAAGCATAGGTTAAAACAACATAAATACAATTTAATAAAGCATAGGATAAAAGAACATAAATTCAATTTAATAAAGCATAGGATAAAACAACATAAATACAATTTAAAAAGGAAAAGGATAAAACAACATAAATAAAATTTAATAAAGCATAGGATAAAACAACATAAATAAAATTTAATAAAGCATAGGATAAAACAACATAAATACAATTTAATAAAGCATAGGATAAAACAACATAAATACAATTTAATAAAGCATAAGATAAAACAACATAAATACAATTTAATAAAGCATAGGTTAAAACAACATAAATACAATTTAATAAAGCATAGGATAAAACAACATATATACAATTTAATAAAGCATAGGATAAAACAACATAAATAAAATTTAATAAAGCATAGGATAAAACAACATATATACAATTTAATAAATCATAGGATAAAACAACATAAATACAATTTAATAAAGCATACGTTAAAACAACATAAATACAATTTAATAAAGCATAGGATGAAACAGCATAAATACAATTTAATAAAGCATACGTTAAAACAACATAAATACAATTAAATAAAGCATAAGATAAAACAACATAAATACAATTTAATAAAGCATAGGATAAAACAACATAAATACAATTTAATAAAGCATAGGTTAAAACAACATAAATACAATTTAATAAAGCATAGGATAAAACAACATAAATACAATTTAATAAAGCATAGGATAAAACAACATAGATACAATTTAATAAAGCATAGGATAAAACAACATAAATAAAATTTAATAAAGCATAGGTTAAAACAACATAAATACAATTTAATAAAGCATAGGATAAAACAATATAAATAAAATTTAATAAATCATAGGTTAAAACAACATAAATACAATTTAATAAAGCATAGGACAAAACAACATAAATACAATTTAATAAAGCATAGGATAAAACAACATAAATACAATTTAACAAAACGTTGGACAAAACAACATAAATACAATTTAATAAAGCATAGGATAAAACAACATAAATACAATTTAATGAAACATAGGATAAACAACATAAATACAATTTAATAAAGCATAGGACAAAACAACATAAATACAATTTAATAAAGCATATGTTAAAACAACATAAATACAATTTAATAAAGCATAGGATAAAACAACATAAATACAATTTAATGAAACATAGGATAAACAACATAAATACAATTTAATAAAGCATAGGACAAAACAACATAAATACAATTTAATAAAGCATATGTTAAAACAACATAAATGCAATTTAATAAAGCATAGGATAAAACAACATAAATACAATTTAATAAAGCATAGGTTAAAACAACATAAATACAATTTAATAAAGCCTACAATAAAACAACATAAATACAATTTAATAAAGCATAGGAAAAAACAATATAAATAAAATTTAATAAAGCCTACAATAAAACAACATAAATACAATTTAATAAAGCATAGGAAAAAAACAACATAAATACAATTTAATAAAGCATAGGATAAAACAACATAAATACAATTTAATAAAGCATAGGATAAAACAACATAAATAAAATTTAATAAAGCATAGGATAAAACAACATATATACAATTTAATAAAGCATAAGATAAAACAACATAAATACAATTTAATAAAGCATAGGTTAAAACAACATAAATACAATTTAATAAAGCATAGGATAAAACAACATAAATACTTTTTAATAAAGCATATGATAAAACCACATAAATACAATTTAATAAAGCACAGGATAAAACAACATAAATACAATTTAATAAAGCATAGGATAAAACAACATAAATACAATTTAATAAAGCATAGGATAAAACAACATAAATACAATTTAATAAAACATACGTTAAAACAACATAAATACAATTAAATAAAGCATAGGATAAAACAATATAAATACAATTTAATAAAGCATAGGTTAAAACAACATAAATACAATTTAATAAAGCATAGGATAAAACAATATAAATACAATTTAATAAAGCATAGGTTAAAACAACATAAATACAATTTAATAAAGCATAGGATAAAACAACATAAATTCAATTTAATAAAGCATAGGATAAAACAACATAAATACAATTTAAGAAAGCATAGGTTAAAACAACATAAATACAATTTAATAAAGCATAGGATAAAACAACATATATACAATTTAATAAAGCATAGGTTAAAACAACATAAATACAATTTAATAAAGCCTACAATAAAACAACATAAATACAATTTAATAAAGCATAGGAAAAAACAACATAAATACAATTTAATAAAGCCTACAATAAAACAACATAAATACAATTTAATAAAGCATAGGAAAAAACAACATAAATACAATTTAATAAAGCATAGGATAAAACAACATAAATAAAATTTAATAAAGCATAGGATAAAACAACATATATACAATTTAATAAAGCATAGGATAAAACAACATATATACAATTTAATAAAGCATAGGATAAAACAACATATATACAATTTAATAAAGCATAGGATAAAACAACATAAATAAAATTTAATAAAGCATAGGATAAAACAACATATATACAATTTAATAAAGCATAAGATAAAACAACATAAATACAATTTAATAAAGCAGAGGACAAAACAACATAAATACAATTTAATAAAGCATAGGATAAAACAACATAAATAAAATTTAATAAAGCATAGGTTAAAACAACATAAATACAATTTAATAAAGCATAGGATAAAACAACATAAATAAAATTTAATAAAGCATAGGTTAAAACAACATAAATACAATTTAATAAAGCATAGGACAAAACAACATAAATACAATTTAATAAAGCATAGGATAAAACAACATAAATACAATTTAACAAAACATTGGACAAAACAACATAAATACAATTTAATAAAGCATAGGATAAAACAACATAAATAAAATTTAATAAAGCATAGGTTAAAACAACATAAATACAATTTAATAAAGCATAGGATAAAACAACATAAATAAAATTTAATAAAGCATAGGTTAAAACAACATAAATACAATTTAATAAAGCATAGGACAAAACAACATAAATACAATTTAATAAAGCATAGGATAAAACAACATAAATACAATTTAACAAAACATTGGACAAAACAACATAAATACAATTTAATAAAGCATAGGATAAAACAACATAAATACAATTTAATGAAACATAGGATAAACAACATAAATACAATTTAATAAAGCATAGGACAAAACAACATAAATACAATTTAATATAGCATATGTTAAAACAACATAAATACAATTTAATAAAGCATAGGATAAAACAACATAAATACAATTTAACAAAACATTGGACAAAACAACATAAATACAATTTAATAAAGCCTACAATAAAACAACATAAATGCAATTTAATAAAGCATAGGAAAAAACAACATAAATACAATTTAATAAAGCATAGGATAAAACAACATAAATACAATTTAATAAAGCATAGGATAAAACAACATAAATACAATTTAATAAAGCATAGGTTAAAACAACATAAATACAATTAAATAAAGCATAGGATAAAACAATATAAATACAATTTAATAAAGCATAGGATAAAACAACATAAATACAATTTAATAAAGCATAGGATAAAACAACATAAATACAATTTAATAAAGCATACATTAAAACAACATAAATACAATTAAATAAAGCATAGGATAAAACAATATAAATACAATTTAATAAAGCATAGGTTAAAACAACATAAATACAATTTAATAAAGCATAGGATAAAACAATATAAATACAATTTAATAAAGCATAGGTTAAAACAACATAAATACAATTTAATAAAGCATAGGATAAAACAACATAAATTCAATTTAATAAAGCATAGGATAAAACAACATAAATACAATTTAAGAAAGCATAGGTTAAAACAACATAAATACAATTTAATAAAGCATAGGATAAAACAACATAAATACAATTTAATAAAGCATAGGTGAAAACAACATAAATACAATTTAATAAAGCATAGGTTAAAACAACATAAATACAATTTAATAAAGCATAGGATAAAACAACATAAATTCAATTTAATAAAGCATAGGATAAAACAACATAAATACAATTTAAAAAGGAAAAGGATAAAACAACATAAATAAAATTTAATAAAGCATAGGATAAAACAACATAAATAAAATTTAATAAAGCATAGGATAAAACAACATAAATACAATTTAATAAAGCATAGGATAAAACAACATAAATAAAATTTAATAAAGCATAGGATAAAACAACATAAATACAATTTAATAAAGCATAGGATAAAACAACATAAATACAATTTAATAAAGCATAGGATAAAACAACATAAATACAATTTAATAAAGCATAAGATAAAACAACATAAATACAATTTAATAAAGCATAGGTTAAAACAACATAAATACAATTTAATAAAGCATAGGATAAAACAACATATATACAATTTAATAAAGCATAGGATAAAACAACATAAATAAAATTTAATAAAGCATAGGATAAAACAACATATATACAATTTAATAAAGCATAGGATAAAACAACATATATACAATTTAATAAAGCATAGGATAAAACAACATATATACAATTTAATAAAGCATAGGATAAAACAACATAAATAAAATTTAATAAAGCATAGGATAAAACAACATATATACAATTTAATAAAGCATAAGATAAAACAACATAAATACAATTTAATAAAGCTTAGGATAAAACAACATAAATACAATTTAATAAAGCATACGTTAAAACAACATAAATACAATTAAATAAAGCATAGGATAAAACAATATAAATACAATTTAATAAAGCATAGGTTAAAACAACATAAATACAATTTAATAAAGCATAGGATAAAACAATATAAATACAATTTAATAAAGCATAGGTTAAAACAACATAAATACAATTTAATAAAGCATAGGATAAAACAACATAAATTCAATTTAATAAAGCATAGGATAAAACAACATAAATACAATTTAAGAAAGCATAGGTTAAAACAACATAAATACAATTTAATAAAGCAAAGGATAAAATAACATAAATACAATTTAATAAAGCATAGGCTAAAACTACATAAATACAATTTAATAAAGCATATGATAAAACAAATTAAATACAATTTAATAAAGCAGAGGATAAAACAACATAAATTCAATTTAATAAAGCATAGGATGAAACAACATAAATACAATTTGATAAAGCATACGTTAAAACAACATAAATACAATTAAATAAAGCATAAGATAAAACAACATAAATACAATTTAATAAAGCATAGGTTAAAACAGCATAAATACAATTTAATAAAGCATAGGATAAAACAACATAAATACAATTTAATAAAGCATAGGTTAAAACAACATAAATACAATTTAATAAAGCATAGGATAAAACAACATAAATTCAATTTAATAAAGCATAGGATAAAACAACATAAATACAATTTAAAAAGGAAAAGGATAAAACAACATAAATAAAATTTAATAAAGCATAGGATAAAACAACATAAATAAAATTTAATAAAGCATAGGATAAAACAACATAAATACAATTTAATAAAGCATAGGATAAAACAACATAAATACAATTTAATAAAGCATAAGATAAAACAACATAAATACAATTTAATAAAGCATAGGTTAAAACAACATAAATACAATTTAATAAAGCATAGGATAAAACAACATATATACAATTTAATAAAGCATAGGATAAAACAACATAAATAAAATTTAATAAAGCATAGGATAAAACAACATATATACAATTTAATAAATCATAGGATAAAACAACATAAATACAATTTAATAAAGCATACGTTAAAACAACATAAATACAATTTAATAAAGCATAGGATGAAACAGCATAAATACAATTTAATAAAGCATACGTTAAAACAACATAAATACAATTAAATAAAGCATAAGATAAAACAACATAAATACAATTTAATAAAGCATAGGATAAAACAACATAAATACAATTTAATAAAGCATAGGTTAAAACAACATAAATACAATTTAATAAAGCATAGGATAAAACAACATAAATACAATTTAATAAAGCATAGGATAAAACAACATAGATACAATTTAATAAAGCATAGGATAAAACAACATAAATAAAATTTAATAAAGCATAGGTTAAAACAACATAAATACAATTTAATAAAGCATAGGATAAAACAATATAAATAAAATTTAATAAATCATAGGTTAAAACAACATAAATACAATTTAATAAAGCATAGGACAAAACAACATAAATACAATTTAATAAAGCATAGGATAAAACAACATAAATACAATTTAACAAAACATTGGACAAAACAACATAAATACAATTTAATAAAGCATAGGATAAAACAACATAAATACAATTTAATGAAACATAGGATAAACAACATAAATACAATTTAATAAAGCATAGGACAAAACAACATAAATACAATTTAATAAAGCATATGTTAAAACAACATAAATACAATTTAATAAAGCATAGGATAAAACAACATAAATACAATTTAATGAAACATAGGATAAACAACATAAATACAATTTAATAAAGCATAGGACAAAACAACATAAATACAATTTAATAAAGCATATGTTAAAACAACATAAATGCAATTTAATAAAGCATAGGATAAAACAACATAAATACAATTTAATAAAGCATAGGTTAAAACAACATAAATACAATTTAATAAAGCCTACAATAAAACAACATAAATACAATTTAATAAAGCATAGGAAAAAACAATATAAATAAAATTTAATAAAGCCTACAATAAAACAACATAAATACAATTTAATAAAGCATAGGAAAAAAACAACATAAATACAATTTAATAAAGCATAGGATAAAACAACATAAATACAATTTAATAAAGCATAGGATAAAACAACATAAATAAAATTTAATAAAGCATAGGATAAAACAACATATATACAATTTAATAAAGCATAAGATAAAACAACATAAATACAATTTAATAAAGCATAGGTTAAAACAACATAAATACAATTTAATAAAGCATAGGATAAAACAACATAAATACTTTTTAATAAAGCATATGATAAAACCACATAAATACAATTTAATAAAGCACAGGATAAAACAACATAAATACAATTTAATAAAGCATAGGATAAAACAACATAAATACAATTTAATAAAGCATAGGATAAAACAACATAAATACAATTTAATAAAACATACGTTAAAACAACATAAATACAATTAAATAAAGCATAGGATAAAACAATATAAATACAATTTAATAAAGCATAGGTTAAAACAACATAAATACAATTTAATAAAGCATAGGATAAAACAATATAAATACAATTTAATAAAGCATAGGTTAAAACAACATAAATACAATTTAATAAAGCATAGGATAAAACAACATAAATTCAATTTAATAAAGCATAGGATAAAACAACATAAATACAATTTAAGAAAGCATAGGTTAAAACAACATAAATACAATTTAATAAAGCATAGGATAAAACAACATAAATACAATTTAATAAAGCATAGGTTAAAACAACATAAATACAATTTAATAAAGCATAGGTTAAAACAACATAAATACAATTTAATAAAGCATAGGATAAAACAACATAAATTCAATTTAATAAAGCATAGGATAAAACAACATAAATACAATTTGAAAAGGAAAAGGATAAAACAACATAAATAAAATTTAATAAAGCATACGATAAAACAACATAAATAAAATTTAATAAAGCATAGGATAAAACAACATAAATACAATTTAATAAAGCATAGGATAAAACAACATAAATAAAATTTAATAAAGCATAGGATAAAACAACATAAATACAATTTAATAAAGCATAGGATAAAACAACATAAATACAATTTAATAAAGCATAGGATAAAACAACATAAATACAATTTAATAAAGCATAAGATAAAACAACATAAATACAATTTAATAAAGCATAGGTTAAAACAACATAAATACAATTTAATAAAGCATAGGATAAAACAACATATATACAATTTAATAAAGCATAGGATAAAACAACATAAATAAAATTTAATAAAGCATAGGATAAAACAACATATATACAATTTAATAAATCATAGGATAAAACAACATAAATACAATTTAATAAAGCATACGTTAAAACAACATAAATACAATTTAATAAAGCATAGGATGAAACAGCATAAATACAATTTAATAAAGCATACGTTAAAACAACATAAATACAATTAAATAAAGCATAAGATAAAACAACATAAATACAATTTAATAAAGCATAGGATAAAACAACATAAATACAATTTAATAAAGCATAGGTTAAAACAACATAAATACAATTTAATAAAGCATAGGATAAAACAACATAAATACAATTTAATAAAGCATAGGATAAAACAACATAAATACAATTTAATAAAGCATAGGATAAAACAACATAAATACAATTTAATAAAGCATAGGTTAAAACAACATAAATTCAATTTAATAAAGCATAGGATAAAACAACATAAATACAATTTAAGAAAGCATAGGTTAAAACAACATAAATACAATTTAATAAAGCATAGGATAAAACAACATAAATACAATTTAATAAAGCATAGGTTAAAACAACATAAATACAATTTAATAAAGCATAGGTTAAAACAACATAAATACAATTTAATAAAGCATAGGATAAAACAACATAAATTAAATTTAATAAAGCATAGGATAAAACAACATAAATACAATTTGAAAAGGAAAAGGATAAAACAACATAAATAAAATTTAATAAAGCATACGATAAAACAACATAAATAAAATTTAATAAAGCATAGGATAAAACAACATAAATACAATTTAATAAAGCATAGGATAAAACAACATATATACAATTTAATAAAGCATAGGATAAAACAACATAAATAAAATTTAATAAAGCATAGGATAAAACAACATATATACAATTTAATAAATCATAGGATAAAACAACATAAATACAATTTAATAAAGCATACGTTAAAACAACATAAATACAATTTAATAAAGCATAGGATGAAACAGCATAAATACAATTTAATAAAGCATACGTTAAAACAACATAAATACAATTAAATAAAGCATAAGATAAAACAACATAAATACAATTTAATAAAGCATAGGATAAAACAACATAAATACAATTTAATAAAGCATAGGTTAAAACAACATAAATACAATTTAATAAAGCATAGGATAAAACAACATAAATACAATTTAATAAAGCATAGGATAAAACAACATAAATACAATTTAATAAAGCATAGGATAAAACAACATAAATACAATTTAATAAAGCATAGGATAAAACAACATAAATACAATTTAATAAAGCATAGGATAAAACAACATAAATAAAATTTAATAAAGCATAGGTTAAAACAACATAAATACAATTTAATAAAGCATAGGATAAAACAACATAAATAAAATTTAATAAAGCATAGGTTAAAACAACATAAATACAATTTAATAAAGCATAGGACAAAACAACATAAATACAATTTAATAAAGCATAGGATAAAACAACATAAATACAATTTAACAAAACATTGGACAAAACAACATAAATACAATTTAATAAAGCATAGGATAAAACAACATAAATACAATTTAATGAAACATAGGATAAACAACATAAATACAATTTAATAAAGCATAGGACAAAACAACATAAATACAATTTAATAAAGCATATGTTAAAACAACATAAATACAATTTAATAAAGCATAGGATAAAACAACATAAATACAATTTAATGAAACATAGGATAAACAACATAAATACAATTTAATAAAGCATAGGACAAAACAACATAAATACAATTTAATAAAGCATATGTTAAAACAACATAAATGCAATTTAATAAAGCATAGGATAAAACAACATAAATACAATTTAATAAAGCATAGGTTAAAACAACATAAATACAATTTAATAAAGCCTACAATAAAACAACATAAATACAATTTAATAAAGCATAGGAAAAAACAACATAAATACAATTTAATAAAGCCTACAATAAAACAACATGAATACAATTTAATAAAGCATAGGAAAAAACAACATAAATACAATTTAATAAAGCATAGGATAAAACAACATAAATAAAATTTAATAAAGCATAGGTTAAAACAACATAAATACAATTTAATAAAGCATAGGACAAAACAACATAAATACAATTTAATAAAGCATAGGATAAAACAACATAAATACAATTTAACAAAACATTGGACAAAACAACATAAATACAATTTAATAAAGCATAGGATAAAACAACATAAATACAATTTAATGAAACATAGGATAAACAACATAAATACAATTTAATAAAGCATAGGACAAAACAACATAAATACAATTTAATAAAGCATAGGATAAAACAACATAAATACAATTTAATGAAACATAGGATAAACAACATAAATACAATTTAATAAAGCATAGGATAAAACAACATAAATACAATTTAATAAAGCATAAGATAAAACAACATAAATACAATTTAATAAAGCATAGGTTAAAACAACATAAATACAATTTAATAAAGCATAGGATAAAACAACATATATACAATTTAATAAAGCATAGGATAAAACAACATAAATAAAATTTAATAAAGCATAGGATAAAACAACATATATACAATTTAATAAATCATAGGATAAAACAACATAAATACAATTTAATAAAGCATACGTTAAAACAACATAAATACAATTTAATAAAGCATAGGATGAAACAGCATAAATACAATTTAATAAAGCATACGTTAAAACAACATAAATACAATTAAATAAAGCATAAGATAAAACAACATAAATACAATTTAATAAAGCATAGGATAAAACAACATAAATACAATTTAATAAAGCATAGGTTAAAACAACATAAATACAATTTAATAAAGCATAGGATAAAACAACATAAATACAATTTAATAAAGCATAGGATAAAACAACATAAATACAATTTAATAAAGCATAGGATAAAACAACATAAATACAATTTAATAAAGCATAGGATAAAACAACATAAATACAATTTAATAAAGCATAGGATAAAACAACATAAATAAAATTTAATAAAGCATAGGTTAAAACAACATAAATACAATTTAATAAAGCATAGGATAAAACAACATAAATAAAATTTAATAAAGCATAGGTTAAAACAACATAAATACAATTTAATAAAGCATAGGACAAAACAACATAAATACAATTTAATAAAGCATAGGATAAAACAACATAAATACAATTTAACAAAACATTGGACAAAACAACATAAATACAATTTAATAAAGCATAGGATAAAACAACATAAATACAATTTAATGAAACATAGGATAAACAACATAAATACAATTTAATAAAGCATAGGACAAAACAACATAAATACAATTTAATAAAGCATATGTTAAAACAACATAAATACAATTTAATAAAGCATAGGATAAAACAACATAAATACAATTTAATGAAACATAGGATAAACAACATAAATACAATTTAATAAAGCATAGGACAAAACAACATAAATACAATTTAATAAAGCATATGTTAAAACAACATAAATGCAATTTAATAAAGCATAGGATAAAACAACATAAATACAATTTAATAAAGCATAGGTTAAAACAACATAAATACAATTTAATAAAGCCTACAATAAAACAACATAAATACAATTTAATAAAGCATAGGAAAAAACAACATAAATACAATTTAATAAAGCCTACAATAAAACAACATAAATACAATTTAATAAAGCATAGGAAAAAACAACATAAATACAATTTAATAAAGCATAGGATAAAACAACATAAATAAAATTTAATAAAGCATAGGTTAAAACAACATAAATACAATTTAATAAAGCATAGGACAAAACAACATAAATACAATTTAATAAAGCATAGGATAAAACAACATAAATACAATTTAACAAAACATTGGACAAAACAACATAAATACAATTTAATAAAGCATAGGATAAAACAACATAAATACAATTTAATGAAACATAGGATAAACAACATAAATACAATTTAATAAAGCATAGGACAAAACAACATAAATACAATTTAATAAAGCATAGGATAAAACAACATAAATACAATTTAATGAAACATAGGATAAACAACATAAATACAATTTAATAAAGCATAGGACAAAACAACATAAATACAATTTAATAAAGCATATGTTACAACAACATAAATACAATTTAATAAAGCATAGGATAAAACAACATAAATACAATTTAATGAAACATAGGATAAACAACATAAATACAATTTAATAAAGCATAGGACAAAACAACATAAATACAATTTAATAAAGCATATGTTAAAACAACATAAATGCAATTTAATAAAGCATAGGATAAAACAACATAAATACAATTTAATAAAGCATAGGTTAAAACAACATAAATACAATTTAATAAAGCCTACAATAAAACAACATAAATACAATTTAATAAAGCATAGGAAAAAACAACATAAATACAATTTAATAAAGCATAGGATAAAACAACATAAATACAATTTAATAAAGCATAGGATAAAACAACATAAATACAATTTAATAAAGCATAGGATGAAACAGCATAAATACAATTTAATAAAGCATACGTTAAAACAACATAAATACAATTAAATAAAGCATAAGATAAAACAACATAAATACAATTTAATAAAGCATAGGATAAAACAACATAAATACAATTTAATAAAGCATAGGTTAAAACAACATAAATACAATTTAATAAAGCATAGGATAAAACAACATAAATACAATTTAATAAAGCATAGGATAAAACAACATAAATACAATTTAATAAAGCATAGGATAAAACAACATAAATACAATTTAATAAAGCATAGGATAAAACAACATAAATACAATTTAATAAAGCATAGGATAAAACAACATAAATAAAATTTAATAAAGCATAGGTTAAAACAACATAAATACAATTTAATAAAGCATAGGATAAAACAACATAAATAAAATTTAATAAAGCATAGGTTAAAACAACATAAATACAATTTAATAAAGCATAGGACAAAACAACATAAATACAATTTAATAAAGCATAGGATAAAACAACATAAATACAATTTAACAAAACATTGGACAAAACAACATAAATACAATTTAATAAAGCATAGGATAAAACAACATAAATACAATTTAATGAAACATAGGATGAACAACATAAATACAATTTAATAAAGCATAGGACAAAACAACATAAATACAATTTAATAAAGCATATGTTAAAACAACATAAATACAATTTAATAAAGCATAGGATAAAACAACATAAATACAATTTAACAAAACATTGGACAAAACAACATAAATACAATTTAATAAAGCCTACAATAAAACAACATAAATGCAATTTAATAAAGCATAGGAAAAAACAACATAAATACAATTTAATAAAGCATAGGATAAAACAACATAAATACAATTTAATAAAGCATAGGATAAAACAACATAAATACAATTTAATAAAGCATAGGTTAAAACAACATAAATCCAATTTAATAAAGCATAGGATAAAACAACATAAATACAATTTAATAAAGCATAGGATAAAACAACATAAATACTTTTTAATAAAGCATAGGATAAAACCACATAAATACAATTTAATAAAGCACAGGATAAAACAACATAAATACAATTTAATAAAGCATAGGATAAAACAACATAAATACAATTTAATAAAGCATAGGATAAAACAACATAAATACAATTTAATAAAGCATACATTAAAACAACATAAATACAATTAAATAAAGCAAAGGATAAAACAATATAAATACAATTTAATAAAGCATAGGTTAAAACAACATAAATACAATTTAATAAAGCATAGGATAAAACAATATAAATACAATTTAATAAAGCATAGGTTAAAACAACATAAATACAATTTAATAAAGCATAGGATAAAACAACATAAATTCAATTTAATAAAGCATAGGATAAAACAACATAAATACAATTTAAGAAAGCATAGGTTAAAACAACATAAATACAATTTAATAAAGCATAGGATAAAACAACATAAATACAATTTAATAAAGCATAGGTTAAAACAACATAAATACAATTTAATAAAGCATAGGTTAAAACAACATAAATACAATTTAATAAAGCATAGGATAAAACAACATAAATTCAATTTAATAAAGCATAGGATAAAACAACATAAATACAATTTAAAAAGGAAAAGGATAAAACAACATAAATAAAATTTAATAAAGCATAGGATAAAACAACATAAATAAAATTTAATAAAGCATAGGATAAAACAACATAAATACAATTTAATAAAGCATAGGATAAAACAACATAAATAAAATTTAATAAAGCATAGGATAAAACAACATAAATACAATTTAATAAAGCATAGGATAAAACAACATAAATACAATTTAATAAAGCATAGGATAAAACAACATAAATACAATTTAATAAAGCATAAGATAAAACAACATAAATACAATTTAATAAAGCATAGGTTAAAACAACATAAATACAATTTAATAAAGCATAGGATAAAACAACATATATACAATTTAATAAAGCATAGGATAAAACAACATAAATAAAATTTAATAAAGCATAGGATAAAACAACATATATACAATTTAATAAAGCATAGGATAAAACAACATATATACAATTTAATAAAGCATAGGATAAAACAACATATATACAATTTAATAAAGCATAGGACAAAACAACATAAATAAAATTTAATAAAGCATAGGATAAAACAACATATATACAATTTAATAAAGCATAAGATAAAACAACATAAATACAATTTAATAAAGCTTAGGATAAAACAACATAAATACAATTTAATAAAGCATACGTTAAAACAACATAAATACAATTAAATAAAGCATAGGATAAAACAATATAAATACAATTTAATAAAGCATAGGTTAAAACAACATAAATACAATTTAATAAAGCATAGGATAAAACAATATAAATACAATTTAATAAAGCATAGGTTAAAACAACATAAATACAATTTAATAAAGCATAGGATAAAACAACATAAATTCAATTTAATAAAGCATAGGATAAAACAACATAAATACAATTTAAGAAAGCATAGGTTAAAACAACATAAATACAATTTAATAAAGCAAAGGATAAAATAACATAAATACAATTTAATAAAGCATAGGCTAAAACTACATAAATACAATTTAATAAAGCATATGATAAAACAAATTAAATACAATTTAATAAAGCAGAGGATAAAACAACATAAATTCAATTTAATAAAGCATAGGATGAAACAACATAAATACAATTTAATAAAGCATACGTTAAAACAACATAAATACAATTAAATAAAGCATAAGATAAAACAACATAAATACAATTTAATAAAGCATAGGTTAAAACAGCATAAATACAATTTAATAAAGCATAGGATAAAACAACATAAATACAATTTAATAAAGCATAGGTTAAAACAACATAAATACAATTTAATAAAGCATAGGATAAAACAACATAAATTCAATTTAATAAAGCATAGGATAAAACAACATAAATACAATTTAAAAAGGAAAAGGATAAAACAACATAAATAAAATTTAATAAAGCATAGGATAAAACAACATAAATAAAATTTAATAAAGCATAGGATAAAACAACATAAATACAATTTAATAAAGCATAGGATAAAACAACATAAATACAATTTAATAAAGCATAAGATAAAACAACATAAATACAATTTAATAAAGCATAGGTTAAAACAACATAAATACAATTTAATAAAGCATAGGATAAAACAACATATATACAATTTAATAAAGCATAGGATAAAACAACATAAATAAAATTTAATAAAGCATAGGATAAAACAACATATATACAATTTAATAAATCATAGGATAAAACAACATAAATACAATTTAATAAAGCATACGTTAAAACAACATAAATACAATTTAATAAAGCATAGGATGAAACAGCATAAATACAATTTAATAAAGCATACGTTAAAACAACATAAATACAATTAAATAAAGCATAAGATAAAACAACATAAATACAATTTAATAAAGCATAGGATAAAACAACATAAATACAATTTAATAAAGCATAGGTTAAAACAACATAAATACAATTTAATAAAGCATAGGATAAAACAACATAAATACAATTTAATAAAGCATAGGATAAAACAACATAGATACAATTTAATAAAGCATAGGATAAAACAACATAAATAAAATTTAATAAAGCATAGGTTAAAACAACATAAATACAATTTAATAAAGCATAGGATAAAACAACATAAATAAAATTTAATAAATCATAGGTTAAAACAACATAAATACAATTTAATAAAGCATAGGACAAAACAACATAAATACAATTTAATAAAGCATAGGATAAAACAACATAAATACAATTTAACAAAACATTGGACAAAACAACATAAATACAATTTAATAAAGCATAGGATAAAACAACATAAATAAAATTTAATAAAGCATAGGTTAAAACAACATAAATACAATTTAATAAAGCATAGGATAAAACAACATAAATTCAATTTAATAAAGCATAGGATAAAACAACATAAATACAATTTAAGAAAGCATAGGTTAAAACAACATAAATACAATTTAATAAAGCATAGGATAAAACAACATAAATACAATTTAATAAAGCATAGGTTAAAACAACATAAATACAATTTAATAAAGCATAGGTTAAAACAACATAAATACAATTTAATAAAGCATAGGATAAAACAACATAAATTCAATTTAATAAAGCATAGGATAAAACAACATAAATACAATTTAAAAAGGAAAAGGATAAAACAACATAAATAAAATTTAATAAAGCATAGGATAAAACAACATAAATAAAATTTAATAAAGCATAGGATAAAACAACATAAATACAATTTAATAAAGCATAGGATAAAACAACATAAATAAAATTTAATAAAGCATAGGATAAAACAACATAAATACAATTTAATAAAGCATAGGATAAAACAACATAAATACAATTTAATAAAGCATAGGATAAAACAACATAAATACAATTTAATAAAGCATAAGATAAAACAACATAAATACAATTTAATAAAGCATAGGTTAAAACAACATAAATACAATTTAATAAAGCATAGGATAAAACAACATATATACAATTTAATAAAGCATAGGATAAAACAACATAAATAAAATTTAATAAAGCATAGGATAAAACAACATATATACAATTTAATAAAGCATAGGATAAAACAACATATATACAATTTAATAAAGCATAGGATAAAACAACATATATACAATTTAATAAAGCATAGGACAAAACAACATAAATAAAATTTAATAAAGCATAGGATAAAACAACATATATACAATTTAATAAAGCATAAGATAAAACAACATAAATACAATTTAATAAAGCTTAGGATAAAACAACATAAATACAATTTAATAAAGCATACGTTAAAACAACATAAATACAATTAAATAAAGCATAGGATAAAACAATATAAATACAATTTAATAAAGCATAGGTTAAAACAACATAAATACAATTTAATAAAGCATAGGATAAAACAATATAAATACAATTTAATAAAGCATAGGTTAAAACAACATAAATACAATTTAATAAAGCATAGGATAAAACAACATAAATTCAATTTAATAAAGCATAGGATAAAACAACATAAATACAATTTAAGAAAGCATAGGTTAAAACAACATAAATACAATTTAATAAAGCAAATGATAAAATAACATAAATACAATTTAATAAAGCATAGGCTAAAACTACATAAATACAATTTAATAAAGCATATGATAAAACAAATTAAATACAATTTAATAAAGCAGAGGATAAAACAACATAAATTCAATTTAATAAAGCATAGGATGAAACAACATAAATACAATTTAATAAAGCATACGTTAAAACAACATAAATACAATTAAATAAAGCATAAGATAAAACAACATAAATACAATTTAATAAAGCATAGGTTAAAACAGCATAAATACAATTTAATAAAGCATAGGATAAAACAACATAAATACAATTTAATAAAGCATAGGTTAAAACAACATAAATACAATTTAATAAAGCATAGGATAAAACAACATAAATTCAATTTAATAAAGCATAGGATAAAACAACATAAATACAATTTAAAAAGGAAAAGGATAAAACAACATAAATAAAATTTAATAAAGCATAGGATAAAACAACATAAATAAAATTTAATAAAGCATAGGATAAAACAACATAAATACAATTTAATAAAGCATAGGATAAAACAACATAAATACAATTTAATAAAGCATAAGATAAAACAACATAAATACAATTTAATAAAGCATAGGTTAAAACAACATAAATACAATTTAATAAAGCATAGGATAAAACAACATATATACAATTTAATAAAGCATAGGATAAAACAACATAAATAAAATTTAATAAAGCATAGGATAAAACAACATATATACAATTTAATAAATCATAGGATAAAACAACATAAATACAATTTAATAAAGCATACGTTAAAACAACATAAATACAATTTAATAAAGCATAGGATGAAACAGCATAAATACAATTTAATAAAGCATACGTTAAAACAACATAAATACAATTAAATAAAGCATAAGATAAAACAACATAAATACAATTTAATAAAGCATAGGATAAAACAACATAAATACAATTTAATAAAGCATAGGTTAAAACAACATAAATACAATTTAATAAAGCATAGGATAAAACAACATAAATACAATTTAATAAAGCATAGGATAAAACAACATAGATACAATTTAATAAAGCATAGGATAAAACAACATAAATAAAATTTAATAAAGCATAGGTTAAAACAACATAAATACAATTTAATAAAGCATAGGATAAAACAACATAAATAAAATTTAATAAATCATAGGTTAAAACAACATAAATACAATTTAATAAAGCATAGGACAAAACAACATAAATACAATTTAATAAAGCATAGGATAAAACAACATAAATACAATTTAACAAAACATTGGACAAAACAACATAAATACAATTTAATAAAGCATAGGATAAAACAACATAAATAAAATTTAATAAAGCATAGGTTAAAACAACATAAATACAATTTAATAAAGCATAGGATAAAACAACATAAATAAAATTTAATAAAGCATAGGTTAAACAACATAAATACAATTTAATAAAGCATAGGACAAAACAACATAAATACAATTTAATAAAGCATAGGATAAAACAACATAAATACAATTTAACAAAACATTGGACAAAACAACATAAATACAATTTAATAAAGCATAGGATAAAACAACATAAATAAAATTTAATAAAGCATAGGTTAAAACAACATAAATACAATTTAATAAAGCATAGGATAAAACAACATAAATAAAATTTAATAAAGCATAGGTTAAAACAACATAAATACAATTTAATAAAGCATAGGACAAAACAACATAAATACAATTTAATAAAGCATAGGATAAAACAACATAAATACAATTTAACAAAACATTGGACAAAACAACATAAATACAATTTAATAAAGCATAGGATAAAACAACATAAATACAATTTAATGAAACATAGGATAAACAACATAAATACAATTTAATAAAGCATAGGACAAAACAACATAAATACAATTTAATAAAGCATATGTTAAAACAACATAAATACAATTTAATAAAGCATAGGATAAAACAACATAAATACAATTTAACAAAACATTGGACAAAACAACATGAATACAATTTAATAAAGCCTACAATAAAACAACATAAATGCAATTTAATAAAGCATAGGAAAAAACAACATAAATACAATTTAATAAAGCATAGGATAAAACAACATAAATACAATTTAATAAAGCATAGGATAAAACAACATAAATACAATTTAATAAAGCATAGGTTAAAACAACATAAATCCAATTTAATAAAGCATAGGATAAAACAACATAAATACAATTTAATAAAGCATAGGATAAAACAACATAAATACTTTTTAATAAAGCATAGGATAAAACCACATAAATACAATTTAATAAAGCACAGGATAAAACAACATAAATACAATTTAATAAAGCATAGGATAAAACAACATAAATACAATTTAATAAAGCATAGGATAAAACAACATAAATACAATTTAATAAAGCATACATTAAAACAACATAAATACAATTAAATAAAGCATAGGATAAAACAATATAAATACAATTTAATAAAGCATAGGTTAAAACAACATAAATACAATTTAATAAAGCATAGGATAAAACAATATAAATACAATTTAATAAAGCATAGGTTAAAACAACATAAATACAATTTAATAAAGCATAGGATAAAACAACATAAATTCAATTTAATAAAGCATAGGATAAAACAACATAAATACAATTTAAGAAAGCATAGGTTAAAACAACATAAATACAATTTAATAAAGCATAGGATAAAACAACATAAAGACAATTTAATAAAGCATAGGTTAAAACAACATAAATACAATTTAATAAAGCATAGGTTAAAACAACATAAATACAATTTAATAAAGCATAGGATAAAACAACATAAATTCAATTTAATAAAGCATAGGATAAAACAACATAAATACAATTTAAAAAGGAAAAGGATAAAACAACATAAATAAAATTTAATAAAGCATAGGATAAAACAACATAAATAAAATTTAATAAAGCATAGGATAAAACAACATAAATACAATTTAATAAAGCATAGGATAAAACAACATAAATAAAATTTAATAAAGCATAGGATAAAACAACATAAATACAATTTAATAAAGCATAGGATAAAACAACATAAATACAATTTAATAAAGCATAGGATAAAACAACATAAATACAATTTAATAAAGCATAAGATAAAACAACATAAATACAATTTAATAAAGCATAGGTTAAAACAACATAAATACAATTTAATAAAGCATAGGATAAAACAACATATATACAATTTAATAAAGCATAGGATAAAACAACATAAATAAAATTTAATAAAGCATAGGATAAAACAACATATATACAATTTAATAAAGCATAGGATAAAACAACATATATACAATTTAATAAAGCATAGGATAAAACAACATATATACAATTTAATAAAGCATAGGATAAAACAACATAAATAAAATTTAATAAAGCATAGGATAAAACAACATATATACAATTTAATAAAGCATAAGATAAAACAACATAAATACAATTTAATAAAGCTTAGGATAAAACAACATAAATACAATTTAATAAAGCATACGTTAAAACAACATAAATACAATTTAATAAAGCATAGGTTAAAACAACATAAATACAATTTAATAAAGCATAGGATAAAACAACATATATACAATTTAATAAAGCATAGGATAAAACAACATAAATAAAATTTAATAAAGCATAGGATAAAACAACATATATACAATTTAATAAATCATAGGATAAAACAACATAAATACAATTTAATAAAGCATACGTTAAAACAACATAAATACAATTTAATAAACCATAGGATGAAACAGCATAAATACAATTTAATAAAGCATACGTTAAAACAACATAAATACAATTAAATAAAGCATAAGATAAAACAACATAAATACAATTTAATAAAGCATAGGATAAAACAACATAAATACAATTTAATAAAGCATAGGTTAAAACAACATAAATACAATTTAATAAAGCATAGGATAAAACAACATAAATACAATTTAATAAAGCATAGGATAAAACAACATAGATACAATTTAATAAAGCATAGGATAAAACAACATAAATAAAATTTAATAAAGCATAGGTTAAAACAACATAAATACAATTTAATAAAGCATAGGATAAAACAACATAAATAAAATTTAATAAATCATAGGTTAAAACAACATAAATACAATTTAATAAAGCATAGGACAAAACAACATAAATACAATTTAATAAAGCATAGGATAAAACAACATAAATACAATTTAACAAAACATTGGACAAAACAACATAAATACAATTTAATAAAGCATAGGATAAAACAACATAAATAAAATTTAATAAAGCATAGGTTAAAACAACATAAATACAATTTAATAAAGCATAGGATAAAACAACATAAATAAAATTTAATAAAGCATAGGTTAAAACAACATAAATACAATTTAATAAAGCATAGGACAAAACAACATAAATACAATTTAATAAAGCATAGGATAAAACAACATAAATACAATTTAACAAAACATTGGACAAAACAACATAAATACAATTTAATAAAGCATAGGATAAAACAACATAAATAAAATTTAATAAAGCATAGGTTAAAACAACATAAATACAATTTAATAAAGCATAGGATAAAACAACATAAATAAAATTTAATAAAGCATAGGTTAAAACAACATAAATACAATTTAATAAAGCATAGGACAAAACAACATAAATACAATTTAATAAAGCATAGGATAAAACAACATAAATACAATTTAACAAAACATTGGACAAAACAACATAAATACAATTTAATAAAGCATAGGATAAAACAACATAAATACAATTTAATGAAACATAGGATAAACAACATAAATACAATTTAATAAAGCATATGTTAAAACAACATAAATACAATTTAATAAAGCATAGGATAAAACAACATAAATACAATTTAACAAAACATTGGACAAAACAACATAAATACAATTTAATAAAGCCTACAATAAAACAACATAAATGCAATTTAATAAAGCATAGGAAAAAACAACATAAATACAATTTAATAAAGCATAGGATAAAACAACATAAATACAATTTAATAAAGCATAGGATAAAACAACATAAATACAATTTAATAAAGCATAGGTTAAAACAACATAAATCCAATTTAATAAAGCATAGGATAAAACAACATAAATACAATTTAATAAAGCATAGGATAAAACAACATAAATACTTTTTAATAAAGCATAGGATAAAACCACATAAATACAATTTAATAAAGCACAGGATAAAACAACATAAATACAATTTAATAAAGCATAGGATAAAACAACATAAATACAATTTAATAAAGCATAGGATAAAACAACATAAATACAATTTAATAAAGCATACATTAAAACAACATAAATACAATTAAATAAAGCATAGGATAAAACAATATAAATACAATTTAATAAAGCATAGGTTAAAACAACATAAATACAATTTAATAAAGCATAGGATAAAACAATATAAATACAATTTAATAAAGCATAGGTTAAAACAACATAAATACAATTTAATAAAGCATAGGATAAAACAACATAAATTCAATTTAATAAAGCATAGGATAAAACAACATAAATACAATTTAAGAAAGCATAGGTTAAAACAACATAAATACAATTTAATAAAGCATAGGATAAAACAACATAAATACAATTTAATAAAGCATAGGTTAAAACAACATAAATACAATTTAATAAAGCATAGGTTAAAACAACATAAATACAATTTAATAAAGCATAGGATAAAACAACATAAATTCAATTTAATAAAGCATAGGATAAAACAACATAAATACAATTTAAAAAGGAAAAGGATAAAACAACATAAATAAAATTTAATAAAGCATAGGATAAAACAACATAAATAAAATTTAATAAAGCATAGGATAAAACAACATAAATACAATTTAATAAAGCATAGGATAAAACAACATAAATAAAATTTAATAAAGCATAGGATAAAACAACATAAATACAATTTAATAAAGCATAGGATAAAACAACATAAATACAATTTAATAAAGCATAGGATAAAACAACATAAATACAATTTAATAAAGCATAAGATAAAACAACATAAATACAATTTAATAAAGCATAGGTTAAAACAACATAAATACAATTTAATAAAGCATAGGATAAAACAACATATATACAATTTAATAAAGCATAGGATAAAACAACATAAATAAAATTTAATAAAGCATAGGATAAAACAACATATATACAATTTAATAAAGCATAGGATAAAACAACATATATACAATTTAATAAAGCATAGGATAAAACAACATATATACAATTTAATAAAGCATAGGATAAAACAACATAAATAAAATTTAATAAAGCATAGGATAAAACAACATATATACAATTTAATAAAGCATAAGATAAAACAACATAAATACAATTTAATAAAGCTTAGGATAAAACAACATAAATACAATTTAATAAAGCATACGTTAAAACAACATAAATACAATTAAATAAAGCATAGGATAAAACAATATAAATACAATTTAATAAAGCATAGGTTAAAACAACATAAATACAATTTAATAAAGCATAGGATAAAACAATATAAATACAATTTAATAAAGCATAGGTTAAAACAACATAAATACAAATTAATAAAGCATAGGATAAAACAACATAAATTCAATTTAATAAAGCATAGGATAAAACAACATAAATACAATTTAAGAAAGCATAGTTTAAAACAACATAAATACAATTTAATAAAGCAAAGGATAAAATAACATAAATACAATTTAATAAAGCATAGGCTAAAACTACATAAATACAATTTAATAAAGCATATGATAAAACAAATTAAATACAATTTAATAAAGCAGAGGATAAAACAACATAAATTCAATTTAATAAAGCATAGGATGAAACAACATAAATACAATTTAATAAAGCATACGTTAAAACAACATAAATACAATTAAATAAAGCATAAGATAAAACAACATAAATACAATTTAATAAAGCATAGGTTAAAACAGCATAAATACAATTTAATAAAGCATAGGATAAAACAACATAAATACAATTTAATAAAGCATAGGTTAAAACAACATAAATACAATTTAATAAAGCATAGGATAAAACAACATAAATTCAATTTAATAAAGCATAGGATAAAACAACATAAATACAATTTAAAAAGGAAAAGGATAAAACAACATAAATAAAATTTAATAAAGCATAGGATAAAACAACATAAATAAAATTTAATAAAGCATAGGATAAAACAACATAAATACAATTTAATAAAGCATAGGATAAAACAACATAAATACAATTTAATAAAGCATAAGATAAAACAACATAAATACAATTTAATAAAGCATAGGTTAAAACAACATAAATACAATTTAATAAAGCATAGGATAAAACAACATATATACAATTTAATAAAGCATAGGATAAAACAACATAAATAAAATTTAATAAAGCATAGGATAAAACAACATATATACAATTTAATAAATCATAGGATAAAACAACATAAATACAATTTAATAAAGCATACGTTAAAACAACATAAATACAATTTAATAAAGCATAGGATGAAACAGCATAAATACAATTTAATAAAGCATACATTAAAACAACATAAATACAATTAAATAAAGCATAAGATAAAACAACATAAATACAATTTAATAAAGCATAGGATAAAACAACATAAATAAAATTTAATAAAGCATAGGTTAAAACAACATAAATACAATTTAATAAAGCATAGGATAAAACAACATAAATAAAATTTAATAAATCATAGGTTAAAACAACATAAATACAATTTAATAAAGCATAGGACAAAACAACATAAATACAATTTAATAAAGCATAGGATAAAACAACATAAATACAATTTAACAAAACATTGGACAAAACAACATAAATACAATTTAATAAAGCATAGGATAAAACAACATAAATACAATTTAATGAAACATAGGATAAACAACATAAATACAATTTAATAAAGCATAGGACAAAACAACATAAATACAATTTAATAAAGCATATGTTAAAACAACATAAATACAATTTAATAAAGCATAGGATAAAACAACATAAATACAATTTAATGAAACATAGGATAAACAACATAAATACAATTTAATAAAGCATAGGACAAAACAACATAAATACAATTTAATAAAGCATATGTTAAAACAACATAAATGCAATTTAATAAAGCATAGGATAAAACAACATAAATACAATTTAATAAAGCATAGGTTAAAACAACATAAATACAATTTAATAAAGCCTACAATAAAACAACATAAATACAATTTAATAAAGCATAGGAAAAAACAATATAAATAAAATTTAATAAAGCCTACAATAAAACAACATAAATACAATTTAATAAAGCATAGGAAAAAAACAACATAAATACAATTTAATAAAGCATAGGATAAAACAACATAAATACAATTTAATAAAGCATAGGATAAAACAACATAAATAAAATTTAATAAAGCATAGGATAAAACAACATATATACAATTTAATAAAGCATAAGATAAAACAACATAAATACAATTTAATAAAGCATAGGTTAAAACAACATAAATACAATTTAATAAAGCATAGGATAAAACAACATAAATACTTTTTAATAAAGCATATGATAAAACCACATAAATACAATTTAATAAAGCACAGGATAAAACAACATAAATACAATTTAATAAAGCATAGGATAAAACAACATAAATACAATTTAATAAAGCATAGGATAAAACAACATAAATACAATTTAATAAAACATACGTTAAAACAACATAAATACAATTAAATAAAGCATAGGATAAAACAATATAAATACAATTTAATAAAGCATAGGATAAAACAACATAAATTCAATTTAATAAAGCATAGGATAAAACAACATAAATACAATTTAAGAAAGCATAGGTTAAAACAACATAAATACAATTTAATAAAGCATAGGATAAAACAACATAAATACAATTTAATAAAGCATAGGTTAAAACAACATAAATACAATTTAATAAAGCATAGGTTAAAACAACATAAATACAATTTAATAAAGCATAGGATAAAACAACATAAATTCAATTTAATAAAGCATAGGATAAAACAACATAAATACAATTTAAAAAGGAAAAGGATAAAACAACATAAATAAAATTTAATAAAGCATAGGATAAAACAACATAAATAAAATTTAATAAAGCATAGGATAAAACAACATAAATACAATTTAATAAAGCATAGGATAAAACAACATAAATAAAATTTAATAAAGCATAGGATAAAACAACATAAATACAATTTAATAAAGCATAGGATAAAACAACATAAATACAATTTAATAAAGCATAGGATAAAACAACATAAATACAATTTAATAAAGCATAAGATAAAACAACATAAATACAATTTAATAAAGCATAGGTTAAAACAACATAAATACAATTTAATAAAGCATAGGATAAAACAACATATATACAATTTAATAAAGCATAGGATAAAACAACATAAATAAAATTTAATAAAGCATAGGATAAAACAACATATATACAATTTAATAAAGCATAGGATAAAACAACATATATACAATTTAATAAAGCATAGGATAAAACAACATATATACAATTTAATAAAGCATAGGATAAAACAACATAAATAAAATTTAATAAAGCATAGGATAAAACAACATATATACAATTTAATAAAGCATAAGATAAAACAACATAAATACAATTTAATAAAGCTTAGGATAAAACAACATAAATACAATTTAATAAAGCATACGTTAAAACAACATAAATACAATTAAATAAAGCATAGGATAAAACAATATAAATACAATTTAATAAAGCATAGGTTAAAACAACATAAATACAATTTAATAAAGCATAGGATAAAACAATATAAATACAATTTAATAAAGCATAGGTTAAAACAACATAAATACAATTTAATAAAGCATAGGATAAAACAACATAAATTCAATTTAATAAAGCATAGGATAAAACAACATAAATACAATTTAATAAAGCATAGGATAAAACAACATAAATACAATTTAATAAAGCATAGGATAAAACAACATAAATACTTTTTAATAAAGCATAGGATAAAACCACATAAATACAATTTAATAAAGCACAGGATAAAACAACATAAATACAATTTAATAAAGCATAGGATAAAACAACATAAATACAATTTAATAAAGCATAGGATAAAACAACATAAATACAATTTAATAAAGCATACATTAAAACAACATAAATACAATTAAATAAAGCATAGGATAAAACAATATAAATACAATTTAATAAAGCATAGGTTAAAACAACATAAATACAATTTAATAAAGCATAGGATAAAACAATATAAATACAATTTAATAAAGCATAGGTTAAAACAACATAAATACAATTTAATAAAGCATAGGATAAAACAACATAAATTCAATTTAATAAAGCATAGGATAAAACAACATAAATACAATTTAAGAAAGCATAGGTTAAAACAACATAAATACAATTTAATAAAGCATAGGATAAAACAACATAAATACAATTTAATAAAGCATAGGTTAAAACAACATAAATACAATTTAATAAAGCATAGGTTAAAACAACATAAATACAATTTAATAAAGCATAGGATAAAACAACATAAATTCAATTTAATAAAGCATAGGATAAAACAACATAAATACAATTTAAAAAGGAAAAGGATAAAACAACATAAATAAAATTTAATAAAGCATAGGATAAAACAACATAAATAAAATTTAATAAAGCATAGGATAAAACAACATAAATACAATTTAATAAAGCATAGGATAAAACAACATAAATAAAATTTAATAAAGCATAGGATAAAACAACATAAATACAATTTAATAAAGCATAGGATAAAACAACATAAATACAATTTAATAAAGCATAGGAAAAAACAACATAAATACAATTTAATAAAGCATAAGATAAAACAACATAAATACAATTTAATAAAGCATAGGTTAAAACAACATAAATACAATTTAATAAAGCATAGGATAAAACAACATATATACAATTTAATAAAGCATAGGATAAAACAACATAAATAAAATTTAATAAAGCATAGGATAAAACAACATATATACAATTTAATAAAGCATAGGATAAAACAACATATATACAATTTAATAAAGCATAGGATAAAACAACATATATACAATTGAATAAAGCATAGGATAAAACAACATAAATAAAATTTAATAAAGCATAGGATAAAACAACATATATACAATTTAATAAAGCATAAGATAAAACAACATAAATACAATTTAATAAAGCTTAGGATAAAACAACATAAATACAATTTAATAAAGCATACGTTAAAACAACATAAATACAATTAAATAAAGCATAGGATAAAACAATATAAATACAATTTAATAAAGCATAGGTTAAAACAACATAAATACAATTTAATAAAGCATAGGATAAAACAATATAAATACAATTTAATAAAGCATAGGTTAAAACAACATAAATACAATTTAATAAAGCATAGGATAAAACAACATAAATTCAATTTAATAAAGCATAGGATAAAACAACATAAATACAATTTAAGAAAGCATAGGTTAAAACAACATAAATACAATTTAATAAAGCAAAGGATAAAATAACATAAATACAATTTAATAAAGCATAGGCTAAAACTACATAAATACAATTTAATAAAGCATATGATAAAACAAATTAAATACAATTTAATAAAGCAGAGGATAAAACAACATAAATTCAATTTAATAAAGCATAGGATGAAACAACATAAATACAATTTAATAAAGCATACGTTAAAACAACATAAATACAATTAAATAAAGCATAAGATAAAACAACATAAATACAATTTAATAAAGCATAGGTTAAAACAGCATAAATACAATTTAATAAAGCATAGGATAAAACAACATAAATACAATTTAATAAAGCATAGGTTAAAACAACATAAATACAATTTAATAAAGCATAGGATAAAACAACATAAATTCAATTTAATAAAGCATAGGATAAAACAACATAAATACAATTTAAAAAGGAAAAGGATAAAACAACATAAATAAAATTTAATAAAGCATAGGATAAAACAACATAAATAAAATTTAATAAAGCATAGGATAAAACAACATAAATACAATTTAATAAAGCATAGGATAAAACAACATAAATACAATTTAATAAAGCATAAGATAAAACAACATAAATACAATTTAATAAAGCATAGGTTAAAACAACATAAATACAATTTAATAAAGCATAGGATAAAACAACATATATACAATTTAATAAAGCATAGGATAAAACAACATAAATAAAATTTAATAAAGCATAGGATAAAACAACATATATACAATTTAATAAATCATAGGATAAAACAACATAAATACAATTTAATAAAGCATACGTTAAAACAACATAAATACAATTTAAAAAAGCATAGGATGAAACAGCATAAATACAATTTAATAAAGCATACGTTAAAACAACATAAATACAATTAAATAAAGCATAAGATAAAACAACATAAATACAATTTAATAAAGCATAGGATAAAACAACATAAATAAAATTTAATAAAGCATAGGTTAAAACAACATAAATACAATTTAATAAAGCATAGGATAAAACAACATAAATAAAATTTAATAAATCATAGGTTAAAACAACATAAATACAATTTAATAAAGCATAGGACAAAACAACATAAATACAATTTAATAAAGCATAGGATAAAACAACATAAATACAATTTAACAAAACATTGGACAAAACAACATAAATACAATTTAATAAAGCATAGGATAAAACAACATAAATACAATTTAATGAAACATAGGATAAACAACATAAATACAATTTAATAAAGCATAGGACAAAACAACATAAATACAATTTAATAAAGCATATGTTAAAACAACATAAATACAATTTAATAAAGCATAGGACAAAACAACATAAATACAATTTAATAAAGCATATGTTAAAACAACATAAATGCAATTTAATAAAGCATAGGATAAAACAACATAAATACAATTTAATAAAGCATAGGTTAAAACAACATAAATACAATTTAATAAAGCCTACAATAAAACAACATAAATACAATTTAATAAAGCATAGGAAAAAACAATATAAATAAAATTTAATAAAGCCTACAATAAAACAACATAAATACAATTTAATAAAGCATAGGAAAAAAACAACATAAATACAATTTAATAAAGCATAGGATAAAACAACATAAATACAATTTAATAAAGCATAGGATAAAACAACATAAATAAAATTTAATAAAGCATAGGATAAAACAACATATATACAATTTAATAAAGCATAAGATAAAACAACATAAATACAATTTAATAAAGCATAGGTTAAAACAACATAAATACAATTTAATAAAGCATAGGATAAAACAACATAAATACTTTTTAATAAAGCATATGATAAAACCACATAAATACAATTTAATAAAGCACAGGATAAAACAACATAAATACAATTTAATAAAGCATAGGATAAAACAACATAAATACAATTTAATAAAGCATAGGATAAAACAACATAAATACAATTTAATAAAACATACGTTAAAACAACATAAATACAATTAAATAAAGCATAGGATAAAACAATATAAATACAATTTAATAAAGCATAGGATAAAACAACATAAATTCAATTTAATAAAGCATAGGATAAAACAACATAAATACAATTTAAGAAAGCATAGGTTAAAACAACATAAATACAATTTAATAAAGCATAGGATAAAACAACATAAATACAATTTAATAAAGCATAGGTTAAAACAACATAAATACAATTTAATAAAGCATAGGTTAAAACAACATAAATACAATTTAATAAAGCATAGGATAAAACAACATAAATTCAATTTAATAAAGCATAGGATAAAACAACATAAATACAATTTAAAAAGGAAAAGGATAAAACAACATAAATAAAATTTAATAAAGCATAGGATAAAACAACATAAATAAAATTTAATAAAGCATAGGATAAAACAACATAAATACAATTTAATAAAGCATAGGATAAAACAACATAAATAAAATTTAATAAAGCATAGGATAAAACAACATAAATACAATTTAATAAAGCATAGGATAAAACAACATAAATACAATTTAATAAAGCATAGGATAAAACAACATAAATGCAATTTAATAAAGCATAAGATAAAACAACATAAATACAATTTAATAAAGCATAGGTTAAAACAACATAAATACAATTTAATAAAGCATAGGATAAAACAACATATATACAATTTAATAAAGCATAGGATAAAACAACATAAATAAAATTTAATAAAGCATAGGATAAAACAACATATATACAATTTAATAAAGCATAGGATAAAACAACATATATACAATTTAATAAAGCATAGGATAAAACAACATATATACAATTTAATAAAGCATAGGATAAAACAACATAAATAAAATTTAATAAAGCATAGGATAAAACAACATATATACAATTTAATAAAGCATAAGATAAAACAACATAAATACAATTTAATAAAGCTTAGGATAAAACAACATAAATACAATTTAATAAAGCATACGTTAAAACAACATAAATACAATTAAATAAAGCATAGGATAAAACAATATAAATACAATTTAATAAAGCATAGGTTAAAACAACATAAATACAATTTAATAAAGCATAGGATAAAACAATATAAATACAATTTAATAAAGCATAGGTTAAAACAACATAAATATATTTAATAAAGCATAGGATAAAACAACATAAATTCAATTTAATAAAGCATATGATAAAACAACATAAATACAATTTAAGAAAGCATAGGTTAAAACAACATAAATACAATTTAATAAAGCAAAGGATAAAATAACATAAATACAATTTAATAAAGCATAGGCTAAAACTACATAAATACAATTTAATAAAGCATATGATAAAACAAATTAAATACAATTTAATAAAGCAGAGGATAAAACAACATAAATTCAATTTAATAAAGCATAGGATGAAACAACATAAATACAATTTAATAAAGCATACGTTAAAACAACATAAATACAATTAAATAAAGCATAAGATAAAACAACATAAATACAATTTAATAAAGCATAGGTTAAAACAGCATAAATACAATTTAATAAAGCATAGGATAAAACAACATAAATACAATTTAATAAAGCATAGGTTAAAACAACATAAATACAATTTAATAAAGCATAGGATAAAACAACATAAATTCAATTTAATAAAGCATAGGATAAAACAACATAAATACAATTTAAAAAGGAAAAGGATAAAACAACATAAATAAAATTTAATAAAGCATAGGATAAAACAACATAAATAAAATTTAATAAAGCATAGGATAAAACAACATAAATACAATTTAATAAAGCATAGGATAAAACAACATAAATACAATTTAATAAAGCATAAGATAAAACAACATAAATACAATTTAATAAAGCATAGGTTAAAACAACATAAATACAATTTAATAAAGCATAGGATAAAACAACATATATACAATTTAATAAAGCATAGGATAAAACAACATAAATAAAATTTAATAAAGCATAGGATAAAACAACATATATACAATTTAATAAATTATAGGATAAAACAACATAAATACAATTTAATAAAGCATACGTTAAAACAACATAAATACAATTTAATAAAGCATAGGATGAAACAGCATAAATACAATTTAATAAAGCATACGTTAAAACAACATAAATACAATTAAATAAAGCATAAGATAAAACAACATAAATACAATTTAATAAAGCATAGGATAAAACAACATAAATACAATTTAATAAAGCATAGGTTAAAACAACATAAATACAATTTAATAAAGCATAGGATAAAACAACATAAATACAATTTAATAAAGCATAGGATAAAACAACATAGATACAATTTAATAAAGCATAGGATAAAACAACATAAATAAAATTTAATAAAGCATAGGTTAAAACAACATAAATACAATTTAATAAAGCATAGGATAAAACAACATAAATAAAATTTAATAAATCATAGGTTAAAACAACATAAATACAATTTAATAAAGCATAGGACAAAACAACATAAATACAATTTAATAAAGCATAGGATAAAACAACATAAATACAATTTAACAAAACATTGGACAAAACAACATAAATACAATTTAATAAAGCATAGGATAAAACAACATAAATACAATTTAATGAAACATAGGATAAACAACATAAATACAATTTAATAAAGCATAGGACAAAACAACATAAATACAATTTAATAAAGCATATGTTAAAACAACATAAATACAATTTAATAAAGCATAGGATAAAACAACATAAATACAATTTAATGAAACATAGGATAAACAACATAAATACAATTTAATAAAGCATAGGACAAAAGAACATAAATACAATTTAATAAAGCATATGTTAAAACAACATAAATGCAATTTAATAAAGCATAGGATAAAACAACATAAATACAATTTAATAAAGCATAGGTTAAAACAACATAAATACAATTTAATAAAGCCTACAATAAAACAACATAAATACAATTTGATAAAGCATAGGAAAAAACAATATAAATAAAATTTAATAAAGCCTACAATAAAACAACATAAATACAATTTAATAAAGCATAGGAAAAAAACAACATAAATACAATTTAATAAAGCATAGGATAAAACAACATAAATACAATTTAATAAAGCATAGGATAAAACAACATAAATAAAATTTAATAAAGCATAGGATAAAACAACATATATACAATTTAATAAAGCATAAGATAAAACAACATAAATACAATTTAATAAAGCATAGGTTAAAACAACATAAATACAATTTAATAAAGCATAGGATAAAACAACATAAATACTTTTTAATAAAGCATATGATAAAACCACATAAATACAATTTAATAAAGCACAGGATAAAACAACATAAATACAATTTAATAAAGCATAGGATAAAACAACATAAATACAATTTAATAAAGCATAGGATAAAACAACATAAATACAATTTAATAAAACATACGTTAAAACAACATAAATACAATTAAATAAAGCATAGGATAAAACAATATAAATACAATTTAATAAAGCATAGGTTAAAACAACATAAATACAATTTAATAAAGCATAGGATAAAACAATATAAATACAATTTAATAAAGCATAGGTTAAAACAACATAAATACAATTTAATAAAGCATAGGATAAAACAACATAAATTCAATTTAATAAAGCATAGGATAAAACAACATAAATTCAATTTAATAAAGCATAGGATAAAACAACATAAATACAATTTGAAAAGGAAAAGGATAAAACAACATAAATAAAATTTAATAAAGCATACGATAAAACAACATAAATAAAATTTAATAAAGCATAGGATAAAACAACATAAATACAATTTAATAAAGCATAGGATAAAACAACATAAATAAAATTTAATAAAGCATAGGATAAAACAACATAAATACAATTTAATAAAGCATAGGATAAAACAACATAAATACAATTTAATAAAGCATAGGTTAAACAACATAAATACAATTTAATAAAGCATAGGACAAAACAACATAAATACAATTTAATAAAGCATAGGATAAAACAACATAAATACAATTTAACAAAACATTGGACAAAACAACATAAATACAATTTAATAAAGCATAGGATAAAACAACATAAATAAAATTTAATAAAGCATAGGTTAAAACAACATAAATACAATTTAATAAAGCATAGGATAAAACAACATAAATAAAATTTAATAAAGCATAGGTTAAAACAACATAAATACAATTTAATAAAGCATAGGACAAAACAACATAAATACAATTTAATAAAGCATAGGATAAAACAACATAAATACAATTTAACAAAACATTGGACAAAACAACATAAATACAATTTAATAAAGCATAGGATAAAACAACATAAATACAATTTAATGAAACATAGGATAAACAACATAAATACAATTTAATAAAGCATAGGACAAAACAACATAAATACAATTTAATAAAGCATATGTTAAAACAACATAAATACAATTTAATAAAGCATAGGATAAAACAACATAAATACAATTTAACAAAACATTGGACAAAACAACATGAATACAATTTAATAAAGCCTACAATAAAACAACATAAATGCAATTTAATAAAGCATAGGAAAAAACAACATAAATACAATTTAATAAAGCATAGGATAAAACAACATAAATACAATTTAATAAAGCATAGGATAAAACAACATAAATACAATTTAATAAAGCATAGGTTAAAACAACATAAATCCAATTTAATAAAGCATAGGATAAAACAACATAAATACAATTTAATAAAGCATAGGATAAAACAACATAAATACTTTTTAATAAAGCATAGGATAAAACCACATAAATACAATTTAATAAAGCACAGGATAAAACAACATAAATACAATTTAATAAAGCATAGGATAAAACAACATAAATACAATTTAATAAAGCATAGGATAAAACAACATAAATACAATTTAATAAAGCATACATTAAAACAACATAAATACAATTAAATAAAGCATAGGATAAAACAATATAAATACAATTTAATAAAGCATAGGTTAAAACAACATAAATACAATTTAATAAAGCATAGGATAAAACAATATAAATACAATTTAATAAAGCATAGGTTAAAACAACATAAATACAATTTAATAAAGCATAGGATAAAACAACATAAATTCAATTTAATAAAGCATAGGATAAAACAACATAAATACAATTTAAGAAAGCATAGGTTAAAACAACATAAATACAATTTAATAAAGCATAGGATAAAACAACATAAAGACAATTTAATAAAGCATAGGTTAAAACAACATAAATACAATTTAATAAAGCATAGGTTAAAACAACATAAATACAATTTAATAAAGCATAGGATAAAACAACATAAATTCAATTTAATAAAGCATAGGATAAAACAACATAAATACAATTTAAAAAGGAAAAGGATAAAACAACATAAATAAAATTTAATAAAGCATAGGATAAAACAACATAAATAAAATTTAATAAAGCATAGGATAAAACAACATAAATACAATTTAATAAAGCATAGGATAAAACAACATAAATAAAATTTAATAAAGCATAGGATAAAACAACATAAATACAATTTAATAAAGCATAGGATAAAACAACATAAATACAATTTAATAAAGCATAGGATAAAACAACATAAATACAATTTAATAAAGCATAAGATAAAACAACATAAATACAATTAAATAAAGCATAAGATAAAACAACATAAATACAATTTAATAAAGCATAGGTTAAAACAACATAAATACAATTTAATAAAGCATAGGACAAAACAACATAAATACAATTTAATAAAGCATAGGATAAAACAACATAAATACAATTTAACAAAACATTGGACAAAACAACATAAATACAATTTAATAAAGCATAGGATAAAACAACATAAATACAATTTAATGAAACATAGGATAAACAACATAAATACAATTTAATAAAGCATATGTTAAAACAACATAAATACAATTTAATAAAGCATAGGATAAAACAACATAAATACAATTTAACAAAACATTGGACAAAACAACATAAATACAATTTAATAAAGCCTACAATAAAACAACATAAATGCAATTTAATAAAGCATAGGAAAAAACAACATAAATACAATTTAATAAAGCATAGGATAAAACAACATAAATACAATTTAATAAAGCATAGGATAAAACAACATAAATACAATTTAATAAAGCATAGGTTAAAACAACATAAATCCAATTTAATAAAGCATAGGATAAAACAACATAAATACAATTTAATAAAGCATAGGATAAAACAACATAAATACTTTTTAATAAAGCATAGGATAAAACCACATAAATACAATTTAATAAAGCACAGGATAAAACAACATAAATAAAATTTAATAAAGCATAGGATAAAACAACATATATACAATTTAATAAATCATAGGATAAAACAACATAAATACAATTTAATAAAGCATACGTTAAAACAACATAAATACAATTTAATAAAGCATAGGATGAAACAGCATAAATACAATTTAATAAAGCATACATTAAAACAACATAAATACAATTAAATAAAGCATAAGATAAAACAACATAAATACAATTTAATAAAGCATAGGATAAAACAACATAAATAAAATTTAATAAAGCATAGGTTAAAACAACATAAATACAATTTAATAAAGCATAGGATAAAACAACATAAATAAAATTTAATAAATCATAGGTTAAAACAACATAAATACAATTTAATAAAGCATAGGACAAAACAACATAAATACAATTTAATAAAGCATAGGATAAAACAACATAAATACAATTTAACAAAACATTGGACAAAACAACATAAATACAATTTAATAAAGCATAGGATAAAACAACATAAATACAATTTAATGAAACATAGGATAAACAACATAAATACAATTTAATAAAGCATAGGACAAAACAACATAAATACAATTTAATAAAGCATATGTTAAAACAACATAAATACAATTTAATAAAGCATAGGATAAAACAACATAAATACAATTTAATGAAACATAGGATAAACAACATAAATACAATTTAATAAAGCATAGGACAAAACAACATAAATACAATTTAATAAAGCATATGTTAAAACAACATAAATGCAATTTAATAAAGCATAGGATAAAACAACATAAATACAATTTAATAAAGCATAGGTTAAAACAACATAAATACAATTTAATAAAGCCTACAATAAAACAACATAAATACAATTTAATAAAGCATAGGAAAAAACAATATAAATAAAATTTAATAAAGCCTACAATAAAACAACATAAATACAATTTAATAAAGCATAGGAAAAAAACAACATAAATACAATTTAATAAAGCATAGGATAAAACAACATAAATACAATTTAATAAAGCATAGGATAAAACAACATAAATAAAATTTAATAAAGCATAGGATAAAACAACATATATACAATTTAATAAAGCATAAGATAAAACAACATAAATACAATTTAATAAAGCATAGGTTAAAACAACATAAATACAATTTAATAAAGCATAGGATAAAACAACATAAATACTTTTTAATAAAGCATATGATAAAACCACATAAATACAATTTAATAAAGCACAGGATAAAACAACATAAATACAATTTAATAAAGCATAGGATAAAACAACATAAATACAATTTAATAAAGCATAGGATAAAACAACATAAATACAATTTAATAAAACATACGTTAAAACAACATAAATACAATTAAATAAAGCATAGGATAAAACAATATAAATACAATTTAATAAAGCATAGGATAAAACAACATAAATTCAATTTAATAAAGCATAGGATAAAACAACATAAATACAATTTAAGAAAGCATAGGTTAAAACAACATAAATACAATTTAATAAAGCATAGGATAAAACAACATAAATACAATTTAATAAAGCATAGGTTAAAACAACATAAATACAATTTAATAAAGCATAGGTTAAAACAACATAAATACAATTTAATAAAGCATAGGATAAAACAACATAAATTCAATTTAATAAAGCATAGGATAAAACAACATAAATACAATTTAAAAAGGAAAAGGATAAAACAACATAAATAAAATTTAATAAAGCATAGGATAAAACAACATAAATAAAATTTAATAAAGCATAGGATAAAACAACATAAATACAATTTAATAAAGCATAGGATAAAACAACATAAATAAAATTTAATAAAGCATAGGATAAAACAACATAAATACAATTTAATAAAGCATAGGATAAAACAACATAAATACAATTTAATAAAGCATAGGATAAAACAACATAAATACAATTTAATAAAGCATAAGATAAAACAACATAAATACAATTTAATAAAGCATAGGTTAAAACAACATAAATACAATTTAATAAAGCATAGGATAAAACAACATATATACAATTTAATAAAGCATAGGATAAAACAACATAAATAAAATTTAATAAAGCATAGGATAAAACAACATATATACAATTTAATAAAGCATAGGATAAAACAACATATATACAATTTAATAAAGCATAGGATAAAACAACATATATACAATTTAATAAAGCATAGGATAAAACAACATAAATAAAATTTAATAAAGCATAGGATAAAACAACATATATACAATTTAATAAAGCATAAGATAAAACAACATAAATACAATTTAATAAAGCTTAGGATAAAACAACATAAATACAATTTAATAAAGCATACGTTAAAACAACATAAATACAATTAAATAAAGCATAGGATAAAACAATATAAATACAATTTAATAAAGCATAGGTTAAAACAACATAAATACAATTTAATAAAGCATAGGATAAAACAATATAAATACAATTTAATAAAGCATAGGTTAAAACAACATAAATACAATTTAATAAAGCATAGGATAAAACAACATAAATTCAATTTAATAAAGCATAGGATAAAACAACATAAATACAATTTAATAAAGCATAGGATAAAACAACATAAATACAATTTAATAAAGCATAGGATAAAACAACATAAATACTTTTTAATAAAGCATAGGATAAAACCACATAAATACAATTTAATAAAGCACAGGATAAAACAACATAAATACAATTTAATAAAGCATAGGATAAAACAACATAAATTCAATTTAATAAAGCATAGGATAAAACAACATAAATACAATTTAAAAAGGAAAAGGATAAAACAACATAAATAAAATTTAATAAAGCATAGGATAAAACAACATAAATAAAATTTAATAAAGCATAGGATAAAACAACATAAATACAATTTAATAAAGCATAGGATAAAACAACATAAATAAAATTTAATAAAGCATAGGATAAAACAACATAAATACAATTTAATAAAGCATAGGATAAAACAACATAAATACAATTTAATAAAGCATAGGATAAAACAACATAAATACAATTTAATAAAGCATAAGATAAAACAACATAAATACAATTTAATAAAGCATAGGTTAAAACAACATAAATACAATTTAATAAAGCATAGGATAAAACAACATATATACAATTTAATAAAGCATAGGATAAAACAACATAAATAAAATTTAATAAAGCATAGGATAAAACAACATATATACAATTTAATAAAGCATAGGATAAAACAACATATATACAATTTAATAAAGCATAGGATAAAACAACATATATACAATTGAATAAAGCATAGGATAAAACAACATAAATAAAATTTAATAAAGCATAGGATAAAACAACATATATACAATTTAATAAAGCATAAGATAAAACAACATAAATACAATTTAATAAAGCTTAGGATAAAACAACATAAATACAATTTAATAAAGCATACGTTAAAACAACATAAATACAATTAAATAAAGCATAGGATAAAACAATATAAATACAATTTAATAAAGCATAGGTTAAAACAACATAAATACAATTTAATAAAGCATAGGATAAAACAACATAAATTCAATTTAATAAAGCATAGGATAAAACAACATAAATACAATTTAAGAAAGCATAGGTTAAAACAACATAAATACAATTTAATAAAGCAAAGGATAAAATAACATAAATACAATTTAATAAAGCATAGGCTAAAACTACATAAATACAATTTAATAAAGCATATGATAAAACAAATTAAATACAATTTAATAAAGCAGAGGATAAAACAACATAAATTCAATTTAATAAAGCATAGGATGAAACAACATAAATACAATTTAATAAAGCATACGTTAAAACAACATAAATACAATTAAATAAAGCATAAGATAAAACAACATAAATACAATTTAATAAAGCATAGGTTAAAACAGCATAAATACAATTTAATAAAGCATAGGATAAAACAACATAAATACAATTTAATAAAGCATAGGTTAAAACAACATAAATACAATTTAATAAAGCATAGGATAAAACAACATAAATTCAATTTAATAAAGCATAGGATAAAACAACATAAATACAATTTAAAAAGGAAAAGGATAAAACAACATAAATAAAATTTAATAAAGCATAGGATAAAACAACATAAATAAAATTTAATAAAGCATAGGATAAAACAACATAAATACAATTTAATAAAGCATAGGATAAAACAACATAAATACAATTTAATAAAGCATAAGATAAAACAACATAAATACAATTTAATAAAGCATAGGTTAAAACAACATAAATACAATTTAATAAAGCATAGGATAAAACAACATATATACAATTTAATAAAGCATAGGATAAAACAACATAAATAAAATTTAATAAAGCATAGGATAAAACAACATATATACAATTTAATAAATCATAGGATAAAACAACATAAATACAATTTAATAAAGCATACGTTAAAACAACATAAATACAATTTAATAAAGCATAGGATGAAACAGCATAAATACAATTTAATAAAGCATACGTTAAAACAACATAAATACAATTAAATAAAGCATAAGATAAAACAACATAAATACAATTTAATAAAGCATAGGATAAAACAACATAAATAAAATTTAATAAAGCATAGGTTAAAACAACATAAATACAATTTAATAAAGCATAGGATAAAACAACATAAATAAAATTTAATAAATCATAGGTTAAAACAACATAAATACAATTTAATAAAGCATAGGACAAAACAACATAAATACAATTTAATAAAGCATAGGATAAAACAACATAAATACAATTTAACAAAACATTGGACAAAACAACATAAATACAATTTAATAAAGCATAGGATAAAACAACATAAATACAATTTAATGAAACATAGGATAAACAACATAAATACAATTTAATAAAGCATAGGACAAAACAACATAAATACAATTTAATAAAGCATATGTTAAAACAACATAAATACAATTTAATAAAGCATAGGATAAAACAACATAAATACAATTTAATGAAACATAGGATAAACAACATAAATACAATTTAATAAAGCATAGGACAAAACAACATAAATACAATTTAATAAAGCATATGTTAAAACAACATAAATGCAATTTAATAAAGCATAGGATAAAACAACATAAATACAATTTAATAAAGCATAGGTTAAAACAACATAAATACAATTTAATAAAGCCTACAATAAAACAACATAAATACAATTTAATAAAGCATAGGAAAAAACAATATAAATAAAATTTAATAAAGCCTACAATAAAACAACATAAATACAATTTAATAAAGCATAGGAAAAAAACAACATAAATACAATTTAATAAAGCATAGGATAAAACAACATAAATACAATTTAATAAAGCATAGGATAAAACAACATAAATAAAATTTAATAAAGCATAGGATAAAACAACATATATACAATTTAATAAAGCATAAGATAAAACAACATAAATACAATTTAATAAAGCATAGGTTAAAACAACATAAATACAATTTAATAAAGCATAGGATAAAACAACATAAATACTTTTTAATAAAGCATATGATAAAACCACATAAATACAATTTAATAAAGCACAGGATAAAACAACATAAATACAATTTAATAAAGCATAGGATAAAACAACATAAATACAATTTAATAAAGCATAGGATAAAACAACATAAATACAATTTAATAAAACATACGTTAAAACAACATAAATACAATTAAATAAAGCATAGGATAAAACAATATAAATACAATTTAATAAAGCATAGGATAAAACAACATAAATTCAATTTAATAAAGCATAGGATAAAACAACATAAATACAATTTAAGAAAGCATAGGTTAAAACAACATAAATACAATTTAATAAAGCATAGGATAAAACAACATAAATACAATTTAATAAAGCATAGGTTAAAACAACATAAATACAATTTAATAAAGCATAGGTTAAAACAACATAAATACAATTTAATAAAGCATAGGATAAAACAACATAAATTCAATTTAATAAAGCATAGGATAAAACAACATAAATACAATTTAAAAAGGAAAAGGATAAAACAACATAAATAAAATTTAATAAAGCATAGGATAAAACAACATAAATAAAATTTAATAAAGCATAGGATAAAACAACATAAATACAATTTAATAAAGCATAGGATAAAACAACATAAATAAAATTTAATAAAGCATAGGATAAAACAACATAAATACAATTTAATAAAGCATAGGATAAAACAACATAAATACAATTTAATAAAGCATAGGATAAAACAACATAAATGCAATTTAATAAAGCATAAGATAAAACAACATAAATACAATTTAATAAAGCATAGGTTAAAACAACATAAATACAATTTAATAAAGCATAGGATAAAACAACATATATACAATTTAATAAAGCATAGGATAAAACAACATAAATAAAATTTAATAAAGCATAGGATAAAACAACATATATACAATTTAATAAAGCATAGGATAAAACAACATATATACAATTTAATAAAGCATAGGATAAAACAACATATATACAATTTAATAAAGCATAGGATAAAACAACATAAATAAAATTTAATAAAGCATAGGATAAAACAACATATATACAATTTAATAAAGCATAAGATAAAACAACATAAATACAATTTAATAAAGCTTAGGATAAAACAACATAAATACAATTTAATAAAGCATACGTTAAAACAACATAAATACAATTAAATAAAGCATAGGATAAAACAATATAAATACAATTTAATAAAGCATAGGTTAAAACAACATAAATACAATTTAATAAAGCATAGGATAAAACAATATAAATACAATTTAATAAAGCATAGGTTAAAACAACATAAATACAATTTAATAAAGCATAGGATAAAACAACATAAATTCAATTTAATAAAGCATAGGATAAAACAACATAAATACAATTTAAGAAAGCATAGGTTAAAACAACATAAATACAATTTAATAAAGCAAAGGATAAAATAACATAAATACAATTTAATAAAGCATAGGCTAAAACTACATAAATACAATTTAATAAAGCATATGATAAAACAAATTAAATACAATTTAATAAAGCAGAGGATAAAACAACATAAATTCAATTTAATAAAGCATAGGATGAAACAACATAAATACAATTTAATAAAGCATACGTTAAAACAACATAAATACAATTAAATAAAGCATAAGATAAAACAACATAAATACAATTTAATAAAGCATAGGTTAAAACAGCATAAATACAATTTAATAAAGCATAGGATAAAACAACATAAATACAATTTAATAAAGCATAGGTTAAAACAACATAAATACAATTTAATAAAGCATAGGATAAAACAACATAAATTCAATTTAATAAAGCATAGGATAAAACAACATAAATACAATTTAAAAAGGAAAAGGATAAAACAACATAAATAAAATTTAATAAAGCATAGGATAAAACAACATAAATAAAATTTAATAAAGCATAGGATAAAACAACATAAATACAATTTAATAAAGCATAGGATAAAACAACATAAATACAATTTAATAAAGCATAAGATAAAACAACATAAATACAATTTAATAAAGCATAGGTTAAAACAACATAAATACAATTTAATAAAGCATAGGATAAAACAACATATATACAATTTAATAAAGCATAGGATAAAACAACATAAATAAAATTTAATAAAGCATAGGATAAAACAACATATATACAATTTAATAAATTATAGGATAAAACAACATAAATACAATTTAATAAAGCATACGTTAAAACAACATAAATACAATTTAATAAAGCATAGGATGAAACAGCATAAATACAATTTAATAAAGCATACGTTAAAACAACATAAATACAATTAAATAAAGCATAAGATAAAACAACATAAATACAATTTAATAAAGCATAGGATAAAACAACATAAATACAATTTAATAAAGCATAGGTTAAAACAACATAAATACAATTTAATAAAGCATAGGATAAAACAACATAGATACAATTTAATAAAGCATAGGATAAAACAACATAAATAAAATTTAATAAAGCATAGGTTAAAACAACATAAATACAATTTAATAAAGCATAGGATAAAACAACATAAATAAAATTTAATAAATCATAGGTTAAAACAACATAAATACAATTTAATAAAGCATAGGACAAAACAACATAAATACAATTTAATAAAGCATAGGATAAAACAACATAAATACAATTTAACAAAACATTGGACAAAACAACATAAATACAATTTAATAAAGCATAGGATAAAACAACATAAATACAATTTAATGAAACATAGGATAAACAACATAAATACAATTTAATAAAGCATAGGACAAAACAACATAAATACAATTTAATAAAGCATATGTTAAAACAACATAAATACAATTTAATAAAGCATAGGATAAAACAACATAAATACAATTTAATGAAACATAGGATAAACAACATAAATACAATTTAATAAAGCATAGGACAAAAGAACATAAATACAATTTAATAAAGCATATGTTAAAACAACATAAATGCAATTTAATAAAGCATAGGATAAAACAACATAAATACAATTTAATAAAGCATAGGTTAAAACAACATAAATACAATTTAATAAAGCCTACAATAAAACAACATAAATACAATTTGATAAAGCATAGGAAAAAACAATATAAATAAAATTTAATAAAGCCTACAATAAAACAACATAAATACAATTTGATAAAGCATAGGAAAAAACAACATAAATAAAATTTAATAAAGCATAGGATAAAACAACATATATACAATTTAATAAAGCATAAGATAAAACAACATAAATACAATTTAATAAAGCATAGGTTAAAACAACATAAATACAATTTAATAAAGCATAGGATAAAACAACATAAATACTTTTTAATAAAGCATATGATAAAACCACATAAATACAATTTAATAAAGCACAGGATAAAACAACATAAATACAATTTAATAAAGCATAGGATAAAACAACATAAATACAATTTAATAAAGCATAGGATAAAACAACATAAATACAATTTAATAAAACATACGTTAAAACAACATAAATACAATTAAATAAAGCATAGGATAAAACAATATAAATACAATTTAATAAAGCATAGGTTAAAACAACATAAATACAATTTAATAAAGCATAGGATAAAACAATATAAATACAATTTAATAAAGCATAGGTTAAAACAACATAAATACAATTTAATAAAGCATAGGATAAAACAACATAAATTCAATTTAATAAAGCATAGGATAAAACAACATAAATTCAATTTAATAAAGCATAGGATAAAACAACATAAATACAATTTGAAAAGGAAAAGGATAAAACAACATAAATAAAATTTAATAAAGCATACGATAAAACAACATAAATAAAATTTAATAAAGCATAGGATAAAACAACATAAATACAATTTAATAAAGCATAGGATAAAACAACATAAATAAAATTTAATAAAGCATAGGATAAAACAACATAAATACAATTTAATAAAGCATAGGATAAAACAACATAAATACAATTTAATAAAGCATAGGATAAAACAACATAAATACAATTTAATAAAGCATAAGATAAAACAACATAAATACAATTTAATAAAGCATAGGTTAAAACAACATAAATACAATTGAATAAAGCATAGGATAAAACAACATATATACAATTTAATAAAGCATAGGATAAAACAACATAAATAAAATTTAATAAAGCATAGGATAAAACAACATATATACAATTTAATAAATCATAGGATAAAACAACATAAATACAATTTAATAAAGCATACGTTAAAACAACATAAATACAATTTAATAAAGCATAGGATGAAACAGCATAAATACAATTTAATAAAGCATACGTTAAAACAACATAAATACAATTAAATAAAGCATAAGATAAAACAACATAAATACAATTTAATAAAGCATAGGATAAAACAACATAAATACAATTTAATAAAGCATAGGTTAAAACAACATAAATACAATTTAATAAAGCATAGGATAAAACAACATAAATACAATTTAATAAAGCATAGGATAAAACAACATAAATACAATTTAATAAAGCATAGGATAAAACAACATAAATACAATTTAATAAAGCATAGGTTAAAACAACATAAATTCAATTTAATAAAGCATAGGATAAAACAACATAAATACAATTTAATAAAGCATAGGATAAAACAACATAAATACAATTTAATAAAACATACGTTAAAACAACATAAATACAATTAAATAAAGCATAGGATAAAACAATATAAATACAATTTAATAAAGCATAGGTTAAAACAACATAAATACAATTTAATAAAGCATAGGATAAAACAATATAAATACAATTTAATAAAGCATAGGTTAAAACAACATAAATACAATTTAATAAAGCATAGGATAAAACAACATAAATTCAATTTAATAAAGCATAGGATAAAACAACATAAATTCAATTTAATAAAGCATAGGATAAAACAACATAAATACAATTTGAAAAGGAAAAGGATAAAACAACATAAATAAAATTTAATAAAGCATACGATAAAACAACATAAATAAAATTTAATAAAGCATAGGATAAAACAACATAAATAAAATTTAATAAAGCATAGGATAAAACAACATATATACAATTTAATAAATCATAGGATAAAACAACATAAATACAATTTAATAAAGCATACGTTAAAACAACATAAATACAATTTAATAAAGCATAGGATGAAACAGCATAAATACAATTTAATAAAGCATACGTTAAAACAACATAAATACAATTAAATAAAGCATAAGATAAAACAACATAAATACAATTTAATAAAGCATAGGATAAAACAACATAAATACAATTTAATAAAGCATAGGTTAAAACAACATAAATACAATTTAATAAAGCATAGGATAAAACAACATAAATACAATTTAATAAAGCATAGGATAAAACAACATAAATACAATTTAATAAAGCATAGGATAAAACAACATAAATACAATTTAATAAAGCATAGGTTAAAACAACATAAATTCAATTTAATAAAGCATAGGATAAAACAACATAAATACAATTTAAGAAAGCATAGGTTAAAACAACATAAATACAATTTAATAAAGCATCGGATAAAACAACATAAATACAATTTAATAAAGCATAGGTTAAAACAACATAAATACAATTTAATAAAGCATAGGATAAAACAACATAAATACAATTTGAAAAGGAAAAGGATAAAACAACATAAATAAAATTTAATAAAGCATACGATAAAACAACATAAATAAAATTTAATAAAGCATAGGATAAAACAACATAAATACAATTTAATAAAGCATAGGATAAAACAACATAAATAAAATTTAATAAAGCATAGGATAAAACAACATAAATACAATTTAATAAAGCACAGGATAAAACAACATAAATACAATTTAATAAAGCATAGGATAAAACAACATAAATACAATTTAATAAAGCATAGGATAAAACAACATAAATACAATTTAATAAAACATACGTTAAAACAACATAAATACAATTAAATAAAGCATAGGATAAAACAATATAAATACAATTTAATAAAGCATAGGTTAAAACAACATAAATACAATTTAATAAAGCATAGGATAAAACAATATAAATACAATTTAATAAAGCATAGGTTAAAACAACATAAATACAATTTAATAAAGCATAGGATAAAACAACATAAATTCAATTTAATAAAGCATAGGATAAAACAACATAAATTCAATTTAATAAAGCATAGGATAAAACAACATAAATACAATTTGAAAAGGAAAAGGATAAAACAACATAAATAAAATTTAATAAAGCATACGATAAAACAACATAAATAAAATTTAATAAAGCATAGGATAAAACAACATAAATACAATTTAATAAAGCATAGGATAAAACAACATAAATAAAATTTAATAAAGCATAGGATAAAACAACATAAATACAATTTAATAAAGCATAGGATAAAACAACATAAATACAATTTAATAAAGCATAGGATAAAACAACATAAATACAATTTAATAAAGCATAAGATAAAACAACATAAATACAATTTAATAAAGCATAGGTTAAAACAACATAAATACAATTGAATAAAGCATAGGATAAAACAACATATATACAATTTAATAAAGCATAGGATAAAACAACATAAATAAAATTTAATAAAGCATAGGATAAAACAACATATATACAATTTAATAAATCATAGGATAAAACAACATAAATACAATTTAATAAAGCATACGTTAAAACAACATAAATACAATTTAATAAAGCATAGGATGAAACAGCATAAATACAATTTAATAAAGCATACGTTAAAACAACATAAATACAATTAAATAAAGCATAAGATAAAACAACATAAATACAATTTAATAAAGCATAGGATAAAACAACATAAATACAATTTAATAAAGCATAGGTTAAAACAACATAAATACAATTTAATAAAGCATAGGATAAAACAACATAAATACAATTTAATAAAGCATAGGATAAAACAACATAAATACAATTTAATAAAGCATAGGATAAAACAACATAAATACAATTTAATAAAGCATAGGTTAAAACAACATAAATTCAATTTAATAAAGCATAGGATAAAACAACATAAATACAATTTAAGAAAGCATAGGTTAAAACAACATAAATACAATTTAATAAAGCATCGGATAAAACAACATAAATACAATTTAATAAAGCATAGGTTAAAACAACATAAATACAATTTAATAAAGCATAGGTTAAAACAACATAAATACAATTTAATAAAGCATAGGATAAAACAACATAAATTCAATTTAATAAAGCATAGGATAAAACAACATAAATACAATTTGAAAAGGAAAAGGATAAAACAACATAAATAAAATTTAATAAAGCATACGATAAAACAACATAAATAAAATTTAATAAAGCATAGGATAAAACAACATAAATACAATTTAATAAAGCATAGGATAAAACAACATAAATAAAATTTAATAAAGCATAGGATAAAACAACATAAATACAATTTAATAAAGCATAGGATAAAACAACATAAATACAATTTAATAAAGCATAGGATAAAACAACATAAATACAATTTAATAAAGCATAAGATAAAACAACATAAATACAATTTAATAAAGCATAGGTTAAAACAACATAAATACAATTTAATAAAGCATAGGATAAAACAACATATATACAATTTAATAAAGCATAGGATAAAACAACATAAATAAAATTTAATAAAGCATAGGATAAAACAACATATATACAATTTAATAAATCATAGGATAAAACAACATAAATACAATTTAATAAAGCATACGTTAAAACAACATAAATACAATTTAATAAAGCATAGGATGAAACAGCATAAATACAATTTAATAAAGCATACGTTAAAACAACATAAATACAATTAAATAAAGCATAAGATAAAACAACATAAATACAATTTAATAAAGCATAGGATAAAACAACATAAATACAATTTAATAAAGCATAGGTTAAAACAACATAAATACAATTTAATAAAGCATAGGATAAAACAACATAAATACAATTTAATAAAGCATAGGATAAAACAACATAAATACAATTTAATAAAGCATAGGATAAAACAACATAAATACAATTTAATAAAGCATAGGATAAAACAACATAAATACAATTTAATAAAGCATAGGATAAAACAACATAAATAAAATTTAATAAAGCATAGGTTAAAACAACATAAATACAATTTAATAAAGCATAGGATAAAACAACATAAATAAAATTTAATAAAGCATAGGTTAAAACAACATAAATACAATTTAATAAAGCATAGGACAAAACAACATAAATACAATTTAATAAAGCATAGGATAAAACAACATAAATACAATTTAACAAAACATTGGACAAAACAACATAAATACAATTTAATAAAGCATAGGATAAAACAACATAAATACAATTTAATGAAACATAGGATAAACAACATAAATACAATTTAATAAAGCATAGGACAAAACAACATAAATACAATTTAATAAAGCATATGTTAAAACAACATAAATACAATTTAATAAAGCATAGGATAAAACAACATAAATACAATTTAATGAAACATAGGATAAACAACATAAATACAATTTAATAAAGCATAGGACAAAACAACATAAATACAATTTAATAAAGCATATGTTAAAACAACATAAATGCAATTTAATAAAGCATAGGATAAAACAACATAAATACAATTTAATAAAGCATAGGTTAAAACAACATAAATACAATTTAATAAAGCCTACAATAAAACAACATAAATACAATTTAATAAAGCATAGGAAAAAACAACATAAATACAATTTAATAAAGCCTACAATAAAACAACATAAATACAATTTAATAAAGCATAGGAAAAAACAACATAAATACAATTTAATAAAGCATAGGATAAAACAACATAAATAAAATTTAATAAAGCATAGGTTAAAACAACATAAATACAATTTAATAAAGCATAGGACAAAACAACATAAATACAATTTAATAAAGCATAGGATAAAACAACATAAATACAATTTAACAAAACATTGGACAAAACAACATAAATACAATTTAATAAAGCATAGGATAAAACAACATAAATACAATTTAATGAAACATAGGATAAACAACATAAATACAATTTAATAAAGCATAGGACAAAACAACATAAATACAATTTAATAAAGCATAGGATAAAACAACATAAATACAATTTAATGAAACATAGGATAAACAACATAAATACAATTTAATAAAGCATAGGACAAAACAACATAAATACAATTTAATAAAGCATATGTTAAAACAACATAAATACAATTTAATAAAGCATAGGATAAAACAACATAAATACAATTTAATGAAACATAGGATAAACAACATAAATACAATTTAATAAAGCATAGGACAAAACAACATAAATACAATTTAATAAAGCATATGTTAAAACAACATAAATGCAATTTAATAAAGCATAGGATAAAACAACATAAATACAATTTAATAAAGCATAGGTTAAAACAACATAAATACAATTTAATAAAGCCTACAATAAAACAACATAAATACAATTTAATAAAGCATAGGAAAAAACAACATAAATACAATTTAATAAAGCCTACAATAAAACAACATAAATACAATTTAATAAAGCATAGGAAAAAACAACATAAATACAATTTAATAAAGCATAGGATAAAACAACATAAATACAATTTAATAAAGCATAGGATAAAACAACATAAATACAATTTAATAAAGCATAGGTTAAAACAACATAAATCCAATTTAATAAAGCATAGGATAAAACAACATAAATACAATTTAATAAAGCATACAATAAAACAACATAAATACAATTTAATAAAGCATAGGACAAAACAACATAAATACAATTTAATAAAGCATAGGATAAAACAACATAAATACAATTTAATAAAGCATAGGATAAAACAACATAAATACAATTTAATAAAGCATAGGATAAAACAACATAAATACAATTTAATAAAGCATAGGATAAAACAACATAAACACAATTTAATAAAGCATAAGATAAAACAACATAAATACAATTTAATAAAGCATAGGTTAAAACAACATAAATACAATTTAATAAAGCATAGGTTAAAACAACATAAATACAATTTAATAAAGCATAGGATAAAACAACATAAATACAATTTAATAAAGCATAGGATAAAACAACATAAATACAACTTAATAAAGCATAGGATAAAACAACATAAATAAAATTTAATAAAGCATAGGTTAAAACAACATAAATACAATTTAATAAAGCATAGGATAAAACAACATAAATAAAATTTAATAAAGCATAGGTTAAAACAACATAAATACAATTTAATAAAGCATAGGACAAAACAACATAAATACAATTTAATAAAGCATAGGATAAAACAACATAAATACAATTTAACAAAACATTGGACAAAACAACATAAATACAATTTAATAAAGCATAGGATAAAACAACATAAATACAATTTAATGAAACATAGGATAAACAACATAAATACAATTTAATAAAGCATAGGACAAAACAACATAAATACAATTTAATAAAGCATATGTTAAAACAACATAAATACAATTTAATAAAGCATAGGATAAAACAACATAAATACAATTTAATGAAACATAGGATAAACAACATAAATACAATTTAATAAAGCATAGGACAAAACAACATAAATACAATTTAATAAAGCATATGTTAAAACAACATAAATACAATTTAATAAAGCATAGGATAAAACAACATAAATACAATTTAATAAAGCATAGGATAAAACAACATAAATACAATTTAATAAAGCATAGGTTAAAACAACATAAATCCAATTTAATAAAGCATAGGATAAAACAACATAAATACAATTTAATAAAGCATACAATAAAACAACATAAATACAATTTAATAAAGCATAGGACAAAACAACATAAATACAATTTAATAAAGCATAGGATAAAACAACATAAATAAAATTTAATAAAGCATAGGATAAAACAACATAAATACAATTTAATAAAGCATAGGATAAAACAACATAAATAAAATTTAATAAAGCATAGGATAAAACAACATAAATACAATTTAATAAAGCATAGGTTAAAACAACATAAATACAATTTAATAAAGCCTACAATAAAACAACATAAATACAATTTAATAAAGCATAGGAAAAAACAACATAAATACAATTTAATAAAGCCTACAATAAAACAACATAAATACAATTTAATAAAGCATAGGAAAAAACAACATAAATACAATTTAATAAAGCATACGTTAAAACAACATAAATACAATTAAATAAAGCATAGGATAAAACAATATAAATACAATTTAATAAAGCATAGGTTAAAACAACATAAATACAATTTAAAAAGGAAAAGGATAAAACAACATAAATAAAATTTAATAAAGCATAGGATAAAACAACATAAATAAAATTTAATAAAGCATAGGATAAAACAACATAAATACAATTTAATAAAGCATAGGATAAAACAACATAAATAAAATTTAATAAAGCATAGGATAAAACAACATAAATACAATTTAATAAAGCATAGGATAAAACAACATAAATACAATTTAATAAAGCATAGGATAAAACAACATAAATACAATTTAATAAAGCATAAGATAAAACAACATAAATACAATTTAATAAAGCATAGGTTAAAACAACATAAATACAATTTAATAAAGCATAGGATAAAACAACATATATACAATTTAATAAAGCATAGGATAAAACAACAAATATACAATTTAATAAAGCATAAGATAAAACAACATAAATACAATTTAATAAAGCATAGGTTAAAACAACATAAATACAATTTAATAAAGCATACGATAAAACAACATAAATAATTTTTAATAAAGCATAGGATAAAACCACATAAATACAATTTAATAAAGCACAGGATAAAACAACATAAATACAATTTAATAAAGCATAGGATAAAACAACATAAATACAATTTAATAAAGCATAGGATAAAACAACATAAATACAATTTAATAAAGCATACGTTAAAACAACATAAATACAATTAAATAAAGCATAGGATAAAACAACATAAATACAATTTAAGAAAGCATAGGTTAAAACAACATAAATACAATTTAATAAAGCATAGGATAAAACAACATATATACAATTTAATAAAGCATAGGATAAAACAACATAAATAAAATTTAATAAAGCATAGGTTAAAACAACATAAATACAATTTAATAAAGCATAGGATAAAACAACATAAATACAATTTAATAAAGCATAGGTTAAAACAACATAAATCCAATTTAATAAAGCATAGGATAAAACAACATAAATACAATTTAATAAAGCATACAATAAAACAACATAAATACAATTTAATAAAGCATAGGACAAAACAACATAAATACAATTTAATAAAGCATAGGATAAAACAACATAAATACAATTTAATAAAGCATAGGATAAAACAACATAAATACAATTTAATAAAGCATAGGATAAAACAACATAAATACAATTTAATAAAGCATAGGATAAAACAACATAAATACAATTTAATAAAGCATAGGATAAAACAACATAAATACAATTTAATAAAGCATAGGATACAACAACATAAATACAATTTAATAAAGCATACATTAAAACAACATAAATACAATTAAATAAAGCCTAGGATAAAACAATATAAATACAATTTAATAAAGCATAGGTTAAAACAACATAAATACAATTTAATAAAGCATAGGATAAAACAATATAAATACAATTTAATAAAGCATAGGTTAAAACAACATAAATACAATTTAATAAAGCATAGGATAAAACAACATAAATTCAATTTAATAAAGCATAGGATAAAACAACATAAATACAATTTAAGAAAGCATAGGTTAAAACAACATAAATACAATTTAATAAAGCATAGGTTAAAACAACATAAATACAATTTAATAAAGCATAGGTTAAAACAACATAAATACAATTTAATAAAGCATAGGATAAAACAACATAAATTTAATTTAATAAAGCATAGGATAAAACAACATAAATACAATTTAAAAAGGAAAAGGATAAAACAACATAAATAAAATTTAATAAAGCATAGGATAAAACAACATAAATAAAATTTAATAAAGCATAGGATAAAACAACATAAATACAATTTAATAAAGCATAGGATAAAACAACATAAATACAATTTGAAAAGGAAAAGGATAAAACAACATAAATAAAATTTAATAAAGCATACGATAAAACAACATAAATAAAATTTAATAAAGCATAGGATAAAACAACATAAATACAATTTAATAAAGCATAGGATAAAACAACATAAATAAAATTTAATAAAGCATAGGATAAAACAACATAAATACAATTTAATAAAGCATAGGATAAAACAACATAAATACAATTTAATAAAGCATAGGATAAAACAACATAAATACAATTTAATAAAGCATAAGATAAAACAACATAAATACAATTTAATAAAGCATAGGTTAAAACAACATAAATACAATTTAATAAAGCATAGGATAAAACAACATATATACAATTTAATAAAGCATAGGATAAAACAACATAAATAAAATTTAATAAAGCATAGGATAAAACAACATATATACAATTTAATAAATCATAGGATAAAACAACATAAATACAATTTAATAAAGCATACGTTAAAACAACATAAATACAATTTAATAAAGCATAGGATGAAACAGCATAAATACAATTTAATAAAGCATACGTTAAAACAACATAAATACAATTAAATAAAGCATAAGATAAAACAACATAAATACAATTTAATAAAGCATAGGATAAAACAACATAAATACAATTTAATAAAGCATAGGTTAAAACAACATAAATACAATTTAATAAAGCATAGGATAAAACAACATAAATACAATTTAATAAAGCATAGGATAAAACAACATAAATACAATTTAATAAAGCATAGGATAAAACAACATAAATACAATTTAATAAAGCATAGGATAAAACAACATAAATACAATTTAATAAAGCATAGGATAAAACAACATAAATAAAATTTAATAAAGCATAGGTTAAAACAACATAAATACAATTTAATAAATCATAGGATAAAACAACATAAATAAAATTTAATAAAGCATAGGTTAAAACAACATAAATACAATTTAATAAAGCATAGGACAAAACAACATAAATACAATTTAATAAAGCATAGGATAAAACAACATAAATACAATTTAACAAAACATTGGACAAAACAACATAAATACAATTTAATAAAGCATAGGATAAAACAACATAAATACAATTTAATGAAACATAGGATAAACAACATAAATACAATTTAATAAAGCATAGGACAAAACAACATAAATACAATTTAATAAAGCATATGTTAAAACAACATAAATACAATTTAATAAAGCATAGGATAAAACAACATAAATACAATTTAATGAAACATAGGATAAACAACATAAATACAATTTAATAAAGCATAGGACAAAACAACATAAATACAATTTAATAAAGCATATGTTAAAACAACATAAATGCAATTTAATAAAGCATAGGATAAAACAACATAAATACAATTTAATAAAGCATAGGTTAAAACAACATAAATACAATTTAATAAAGCCTACAATAAAACAACATAAATACAATTTAATAAAGCATAGGAAAAAACAACATAAATACAATTTAATAAAGCCTACAATAAAACAACATAAATACAATTTAATAAAGCATAGGAAAAAACAACATAAATACAATTTAATAAAGCATAGGTTAAAACAACATAAATCCAATTTAATAAAGCATAGGATAAAACAACATAAATACAATTTAATAAAGCATACAATAAAACAACATAAATACAATTTAATAAAGCATAGGACAAAACAACATAAATACAATTTAATAAAGCATAGGATAAAACAACATAAATACAATTTAATAAAGCATAGGATAAAACAACATAAATACAATTTAATAAAGCATAGGATAAAACAACATAAATACAATTTAATAAAGCATAGGATAAAACAACATAAACACAATTTAATAAAGCATAAGATAAAACAACATAAATACAATTTAATAAAGCATAGGTTAAAACAACATAAATACAATTTAATAAAGCATAGGTTAAAACAACATAAATACAATTTAATAAAGCATAGGATAAAACAACATAAATACAATTTAATAAAGCATAGGATAAAACAACATAAATACAACTTAATAAAGCATAGGATAAAACAACATAAATAAAATTTAATAAAGCATAGGTTAAAACAACATAAATACAATTTAATAAAGCATAGGATAAAACAACATAAATAAAATTTAATAAAGCATAGGTTAAAACAACATAAATACAATTTAATAAAGCATAGGACAAAACAACATAAATACAATTTAATAAAGCATAGGATAAAACAACATAAATACAATTTAACAAAACATTGGACAAAACAACATAAATACAATTTAATAAAGCATAGGATAAAACAACATAAATACAATTTAATGAAACATAGGATAAACAACATAAATACAATTTAATAAAGCATAGGACAAAACAACATAAATACAATTTAATAAAGCATATGTTAAAACAACATAAATACAATTTAATAAAGCATAGGATAAAACAACATAAATACAATTTAATGAAACATAGGATAAACAACATAAATACAATTTAATAAAGCATAGGACAAAACAACATAAATACAATTTAATAAAGCATATGTTAAAACAACATAAATACAATTTAATAAAGCATAGGATAAAACAACATAAATACAATTTAATAAAGCATAGGATAAAACAACATAAATACAATTTAATAAAGCATAGGTTAAAACAACATAAATCCAATTTAATAAAGCATAGGATAAAACAACATAAATACAATTTAATAAAGCATACAATAAAACAACATAAATACAATTTAATAAAGCATAGGACAAAACAACATAAATACAATTTAATAAAGCATAGGATAAAACAACATAAATAAAATTTAATAAAGCATAGGATAAAACAACATAAATACAATTTAATAAAGCATAGGATAAAACAACATAAATAAAATTTAATAAAGCATAGGATAAAACAACATAAATACAATTTAATAAAGCATAGGTTAAAACAACATAAATACAATTTAATAAAGCCTACAATAAAACAACATAAATACAATTTAATAAAGCATAGGAAAAAACAACATAAATACAATTTAATAAAGCCTACAATAAAACAACATAAATACAATTTAATAAAGCATAGGAAAAAACAACATAAATACAATTTAATAAAGCATACGTTAAAACAACATAAATACAATTAAATAAAGCATAGGATAAAACAATATAAATACAATTTAATAAAGCATAGGTTAAAACAACATAAATACAATTTAAAAAGGAAAAGGATAAAACAACATAAATAAAATTTAATAAAGCATAGGATAAAACAACATAAATAAAATTTAATAAAGCATAGGATAAAACAACATAAATACAATTTAATAAAGCATAGGATAAAACAACATAAATAAAATTTAATAAAGCATAGGATAAAACAACATAAATACAATTTAATAAAGCATAGGATAAAACAACATAAATACAATTTAATAAAGCATAGGATAAAACAACATAAATACAATTTAATAAAGCATAAGATAAAACAACATAAATACAATTTAATAAAGCATAGGTTAAAACAACATAAATACAATTTAATAAAGCATAGGATAAAACAACATATATACAATTTAATAAAGCATAGGATAAAACAACAAATATACAATTTAATAAAGCATAAGATAAAACAACATAAATACAATTTAATAAAGCATAGGTTAAAACAACATAAATACAATTTAATAAAGCATACGATAAAACAACATAAATAATTTTTAATAAAGCATAGGATAAAACCACATAAATACAATTTAATAAAGCACAGGATAAAACAACATAAATACAATTTAATAAAGCATAGGATAAAACAACATAAATACAATTTAATAAAGCATAGGATAAAACAACATAAATACAATTTAATAAAGCATACGTTAAAACAACATAAATACAATTAAATAAAGCATAGGATAAAACAACATAAATACAATTTAAGAAAGCATAGGTTAAAACAACATAAATACAATTTAATAAAGCATAGGATAAAACAACATATATACAATTTAATAAAGCATAGGATAAAACAACATAAATAAAATTTAATAAAGCATAGGTTAAAACAACATAAATACAATTTAATAAAGCATAGGATAAAACAACATAAATACAATTTAATAAAGCATAGGTTAAAACAACATAAATCCAATTTAATAAAGCATAGGATAAAACAACATAAATACAATTTAATAAAGCATACAATAAAACAACATAAATACAATTTAATAAAGCATAGGACAAAACAACATAAATACAATTTAATAAAGCATAGGATAAAACAACATAAATACAATTTAATAAAGCATAGGATAAAACAACATAAATACAATTTAATAAAGCATAGGATAAAACAACATAAATACAATTTAATAAAGCATAGGATAAAACAACATAAATACAATTTAATAAAGCATAGGATAAAACAACATAAATACAATTTAATAAAGCATAGGATACAACAACATAAATACAATTTAATAAAGCATACATTAAAACAACATAAATACAATTAAATAAAGCCTAGGATAAAACAATATAAATACAATTTAATAAAGCATAGGTTAAAACAACATAAATACAATTTAATAAAGCATAGGATAAAACAATATAAATACAATTTAATAAAGCATAGGTTAAAACAACATAAATACAATTTAATAAAGCATAGGATAAAACAACATAAATTCAATTTAATAAAGCATAGGATAAAACAACATAAATACAATTTAAGAAAGCATAGGTTAAAACAACATAAATACAATTTAATAAAGCATAGGTTAAAACAACATAAATACAATTTAATAAAGCATAGGTTAAAACAACATAAATACAATTTAATAAAGCATAGGATAAAACAACATAAATTTAATTTAATAAAGCATAGGATAAAACAACATAAATACAATTTAAAAAGGAAAAGGATAAAACAACATAAATAAAATTTAATAAAGCATAGGATAAAACAACATAAATAAAATTTAATAAAGCATAGGATAAAACAACATAAATACAATTTAATAAAGCATAGGATAAAACAACATAAATACAATTTGAAAAGGAAAAGGATAAAACAACATAAATAAAATTTAATAAAGCATACGATAAAACAACATAAATAAAATTTAATAAAGCATAGGATAAAACAACATAAATACAATTTAATAAAGCATAGGATAAAACAACATAAATAAAATTTAATAAAGCATAGGATAAAACAACATAAATACAATTTAATAAAGCATAGGATAAAACAACATAAATACAATTTAATAAAGCATAGGATAAAACAACATAAATACAATTTAATAAAGCATAAGATAAAACAACATAAATACAATTTAATAAAGCATAGGTTAAAACAACATAAATACAATTTAATAAAGCATAGGATAAAACAACATATATACAATTTAATAAAGCATAGGATAAAACAACATAAATAAAATTTAATAAAGCATAGGATAAAACAACATATATACAATTTAATAAATCATAGGATAAAACAACATAAATACAATTTAATAAAGCATACGTTAAAACAACATAAATACAATTTAATAAAGCATAGGATGAAACAGCATAAATACAATTTAATAAAGCATATGTTAAAACAACATAAATACAATTAAATAAAGCATAAGATAAAACAACATAAATACAATTTAATAAAGCATAGGATAAAACAACATAAATACAATTTAATAAAGCATAGGTTAAAACAACATAAATACAATTTAATAAAGCATAGGATAAAACAACATAAATACAATTTAATAAAGCATAGGATAAAACAACATAAATACAATTTAATAAAGCATAGGATAAAACAACATAAATACAATTTAATAAAGCATAGGATAAAACAACATAAATACAATTTAATAAAGCATAGGATAAAACAACATAAATAAAATTTAATAAAGCATAGGTTAAAACAACATAAATACAATTTAATAAAGCATAGGATAAAACAACATAAATAAAATTTAATAAAGCATAGGTTAAAACAACATAAATACAATTTAATAAAGCATAGGACAAAACAACATAAATACAATTTAATAAAGCATAGGATAAAACAACATAAATACAATTTAACAAAACATTGGACAAAACAACATAAATACAATTTAATAAAGCATAGGATAAAACAACATAAATACAATTTAATGAAACATAGGATAAACAACATAAATACAATTTAATAAAGCATAGGACAAAACAACATAAATACAATTTAATAAAGCATATGTTAAAACAACATAAATACAATTTAATAAAGCATAGGATAAAACAACATAAATACAATTTAATGAAACATAGGATAAACAACATAAATACAATTTAATAAAGCATAGGACAAAACAACATAAATACAATTTAATAAAGCATATGTTAAAACAACATAAATACAATTTAATAAAGCATAGGATAAAACAACATAAATACAATTTAATGAAACATAGGATAAACAACATAAATACAATTTAATAAAGCATAGGACAAAACAACATAAATACAATTTAATAAAGCATATGTTAAAACAACATAAATGCAATTTAATAAAGCATAGGATAAAACAACATAAATACAATTTAATAAAGCATAGGTTAAAACAACATAAATACAATTTAATAAAGCCTACAATAAAACAACATAAATACAATTTAATAAAGCATAGGATAAAACAACATAAATACAATTTAATAAAGCATAGGTTAAAACAACATAAATCCAATTTAATAAAGCATAGGATAAAACAACATAAATACAATTTAATAAAGCATACAATAAAACAACATAAATACAATTTAATAAAGCATAGGACAAAACAACATAAATACAATTTAATAAAGCATAGGATAAAACAACATAAATACAATTTAATAAAGCATAGGATAAAACAACATAAATACAATTTAATAAAGCATAGGATAAAACAACATAAATACAATTTAATAAAGCATAGGATAAAACAACATAAACACAATTTAATAAAGCATAAGATAAAACAACATAAATACAATTTAATAAAGCATAGGTTAAAACAACATAAATACAATTTAATAAAGCATAGGTTAAAACAACATAAATACAATTTAATAAAGCATAGGATAAAACAACATAAATACAATTTAATAAAGCATAGGATAAAACAACATAAATACAACTTAATAAAGCATAGGATAAAACAACATAAATAAAATTTAATAAAGCATAGGTTAAAACAACATAAATACAATTTAATAAAGCATAGGACAAAACAACATAAATACAATTTAATAAAGCATAGGATAAAACAACATAAATACAATTTAATGAAACATAGGATAAACAACATAAATACAATTTAATAAAGCATAGGACAAAACAACATAAATACAATTTAATAAAGCATAGGATAAAACAACATAAATACAATTTAATGAAACATAGGATAAACAACATAAATACAATTTAATAAAGCATAGGACAAAACAACATAAATACAATTTAATAAAGCATATGTTAAAACAACATAAATACAATTTAATAAAGCATAGGATAAAACAACATAAATACAATTTAATGAAACATAGGATAAACAACATAAATACAATTTAATAAAGCATAGGACAAAACAACATAAATACAATTTAATAAAGCATATGTTAAAACAACATAAATGCAATTTAATAAAGCATAGGATAAAACAACATAAATACAATTTAATAAAGCATAGGTTAAAACAACATAAATACAATTTAATAAAGCCTACAATAAAACAACATAAATACAATTTAATAAAGCATAGGAAAAAACAACATAAATACAATTTAATAAAGCCTACAATAAAACAACATAAATACAATTTAATAAAGCATAGGAAAAAACAACATAAATACAATTTAATAAAGCATAGGATAAAACAACATAAATACAATTTAATAAAGCATAGGATAAAACAACATAAATACAATTTAATAAAGCATAGGTTAAAACAACATAAATCCAATTTAATAAAGCATAGGATAAAACAACATAAATACAATTTAATAAAGCATACAATAAAACAACATAAATACAATTTAATAAAGCATAGGACAAAACAACATAAATACAATTTAATAAAGCATAGGATAAAACAACATAAATACAATTTAATAAAGCATAGGATAAAACAACATAAATACAATTTAATAAAGCATAGGATAAAACAACATAAATACAATTTAATAAAGCATAGGATAAAACAACATAAACACAATTTAATAAAGCATAAGATAAAACAACATAAATACAATTTAATAAAGCATAGGTTAAAACAACATAAATACAATTTAATAAAGCATAGGTTAAAACAACATAAATACAATTTAATAAAGCATAGGATAAAACAACATAAATACAATTTAATAAAGCATAGGATAAAACAACATAAATACAACTTAATAAAGCATAGGATAAAACAACATAAATAAAATTTAATAAAGCATAGGTTAAAACAACATAAATACAATTTAATAAAGCATAGGATAAAACAACATAAATAAAATTTAATAAAGCATAGGTTAAAACAACATAAATACAATTTAATAAAGCATAGGACAAAACAACATAAATACAATTTAATAAAGCATAGGATAAAACAACATAAATACAATTTAACAAAACATTGGACAAAACAACATAAATACAATTTAATAAAGCATAGGATAAAACAACATAAATACAATTTAATGAAACATAGGATAAACAACATAAATACAATTTAATAAAGCATAGGACAAAACAACATAAATACAATTTAATAAAGCATATGTTAAAACAACATAAATACAATTTAATAAAGCATAGGATAAAACAACATAAATACAATTTAATGAAACATAGGATAAACAACATAAATACAATTTAATAAAGCATAGGACAAAACAACATAAATACAATTTAATAAAGCATATGTTAAAACAACATAAATACAATTTAATAAAGCATAGGATAAAACAACATAAATACAATTTAATAAAGCATAGGATAAAACAACATAAATACAATTTAATAAAGCATAGGTTAAAACAACATAAATCCAATTTAATAAAGCATAGGATAAAACAACATAAATACAATTTAATAAAGCATACAATAAAACAACATAAATACAATTTAATAAAGCATAGGACAAAACAACATAAATACAATTTAATAAAGCATAGGATAAAACAACATAAATAAAATTTAATAAAGCATAGGATAAAACAACATAAATACAATTTAATAAAGCATAGGATAAAACAACATAAATAAAATTTAATAAAGCATAGGATAAAACAACATAAATACAATTTAATAAAGCATAGGTTAAAACAACATAAATACAATTTAATAAAGCCTACAATAAAACAACATAAATACAATTTAATAAAGCATAGGAAAAAACAACATAAATACAATTTAATAAAGCCTACAATAAAACAACATAAATACAATTTAATAAAGCATAGGAAAAAACAACATAAATACAATTTAATAAAGCATACGTTAAAACAACATAAATACAATTAAATAAAGCATAGGATAAAACAATATAAATACAATTTAATAAAGCATAGGTTAAAACAACATAAATACAATTTAAAAAGGAAAAGGATAAAACAACATAAATAAAATTTAATAAAGCATAGGATAAAACAACATAAATAAAATTTAATAAAGCATAGGATAAAACAACATAAATACAATTTAATAAAGCATAGGATAAAACAACATAAATAAAATTTAATAAAGCATAGGATAAAACAACATAAATACAATTTAATAAAGCATAGGATAAAACAACATAAATACAATTTAATAAAGCATAGGATAAAACAACATAAATACAATTTAATAAAGCATACGTTAAAACAACATAAATACAATTAAATAAAGCATAGGATAAAACAACATAAATACAATTTAAGAAAGCATAGGTTAAAACAACATAAATACAATTTAATAAAGCATAGGATAAAACAACATATATACAATTTAATAAAGCATAGGATAAAACAACATAAATAAAATTTAATAAAGCATAGGTTAAAACAACATAAATACAATTTAATAAAGCATAGGATAAAACAACATAAATACAATTTAATAAAGCATAGGTTAAAACAACATAAATCCAATTTAATAAAGCATAGGATAAAACAACATAAATACAATTTAATAAAGCATACAATAAAACAACATAAATACAATTTAATAAAGCATAGGACAAAACAACATAAATACAATTTAATAAAGCATAGGATAAAACAACATAAATACAATTTAATAAAGCATAGGATAAAACAACATAAATACAATTTAATAAAGCATAGGATAAAACAACATAAATACAATTTAATAAAGCATAGGATAAAACAACATAAATACAATTTAATAAAGCATAGGATAAAACAACATAAATACAATTTAATAAAGCATAGGATACAACAACATAAATACAATTTAATAAAGCATACATTAAAACAACATAAATACAATTAAATAAAGCCTAGGATAAAACAATATAAATACAATTTAATAAAGCATAGGTTAAAACAACATAAATACAATTTAATAAAGCATAGGATAAAACAATATAAATACAATTTAATAAAGCATAGGTTAAAACAACATAAATACAATTTAATAAAGCATAGGATAAAACAACATAAATTCAATTTAATAAAGCATAGGATAAAACAACATAAATACAATTTAAGAAAGCATAGGTTAAAACAACATAAATACAATTTAATAAAGCATAGGTTAAAACAACATAAATACAATTTAATAAAGCATAGGTTAAAACAACATAAATACAATTTAATAAAGCATAGGATAAAACAACATAAATTTAATTTAATAAAGCATAGGATAAAACAACATAAATACAATTTAAAAAGGAAAAGGATAAAACAACATAAATAAAATTTAATAAAGCATAGGATAAAACAACATAAATAAAATTTAATAAAGCATAGGATAAAACAACATAAATACAATTTAATAAAGCATAGGATAAAACAACATAAATAAAATTTAATAAAGCATAGGATAAAACAACATAAATACAATTTAATAAAGCATAGGATAAAACAACATAAATAAAATTTAATAAAGCATAGGATAAAACAACATAAATACAATTTAATAAAGCATAGGATAAAACAACATAAATAAAATTTAATAAAGCATAGGATAAAACAACATAAATACAATTTAATAAAGCATAGGATAAAACAACATAAATACAATTTAATAAAGCATAAGATAAAACAACATAAATACAATTTAATAAAGCATAGGTTAAAACAACATAAATACAATTTAATAAAGCATAGGATAAAACAACATATATACAATTTAATAAAGCATAGGATAAAACAACATAAATAAAATTTAATAAAGCATAGGATAAAACAACATATATAAAATTTAATAAATCATAGGATAAAACAACATAAATACAATTTAATAAAGCATACGTTAAAACAACATAAATACAATTTAATAAAGCATAGGATGAAACAGCATAAATACAATTTAATAAAGCATACGTTAAAACAACATAAATACAATTAAATAAAGCATAAGATAAAACAACATAAATACAATTTAATAAAGCATAGGATAAAACAACATAAATACAATTTAATAAAGCATAGGTTAAAACAACATAAATACAATTTAATAAAGCATAGGATAAAACAACATAAATACAATTCAATAAAGCATAGGATAAAACAACATAAATACAATTTAATAAAGCATAGGATAAAACAACATAAATACAATTTAATAAAGCATAGGATAAAACAACATAAATAAAATTTAATAAAGCATAGGTTAAAACAACATAAATACAATTTAATAAAGCATAGGACAAAACAACATAAATACAATTTAATAAAGCATAGGATAAAACAACATAAATACAATTTAACAAAACATTGGACAAAACAACATAAATACAATTTAATAAAGCATAGGATAAAACAACATAAATACAATTTAATGAAACATAGGATAAACAACATAAATACAATTTAATAAAGCATAGGACAAAACAACATAAATACAATTTAATAAAGCATATGTTAAAACAACATAAATACAATTTAATAAAGCATAGGATAAAACAACATAAATACAATTTAATGAAACATAGGATAAACAACATAAATACAATTTAATAAAGCATAGGACAAAACAACATAAATACAATTTAATAAAGCATATGTTAAAACAACATAAATGCAATTTAATAAAACATAGGATAAAACAACATAAATACAATTTAATAAAGCATAGGTTAAAACAACATAAATACAATTTAATAAAGCATAGGTTAAAACAACATAAATACAATTTAATAAAGCCTACAATAAAACAACATAAATACAATTTAATAAAGCATAGGAAAAAACAACATAAATACAATTTAATAAAGCATAGGATAAAACAACATAAATACAATTTAATAAAGCATAGGATAAAACAACATAAATACAATTTAATAAAGCATAGGTTAAAACAACATAAATCCAATTTAATAAAGCATAGGATAAAACAACATAAATACAATTTAATAAAGCATACAATAAAACAACATAAATACAATTTAATAAAGCATAGGACAAAACAACATAAATACAATTTAATAAAGCATAGGATAAAACAACATAAATACAATTTAATGAAACATAGGATAAAAAACATAAATACAATTTAATAAAGCATAGGATAAAACAACATAAATACAATTTAATAAAGCATATGTTAAAACAACATAAATACAATTTAATAAAGCATAGGATAAAACAACATAAATACAATTTAATAAAGCATAGGACAAAACAACATAAATACAATTTAATAAAGCATATGTTAAAACAACATAAATACAATTTAATAAAGCATAGGATAAAACAACATAAATACAATTTAATAAAGCATAGGACAAAACAACATAAATACAATTTAATAAAGCATAGGATAAAACAACATAAATACAATTTAACAAAACATTGGACAAAACAACATAAATACAATTTAATAAAGCATAGGATAAAACAACATAAATACAATTTAATGAAACATAGGATAAACAACATAAATACAATTTAATAAAGCCTACAATAAAACAACATAAATACAATTTAATAAAGCATAGGAAAAAACAACATAAATACAATTTAATAAAGCCTACAATAAAACAACATAAATACAATTTAATAAAGCATAGGAAAAAACAACATAAATACAATTTAATAAAGCATAGGATAAAACAACATAAATACAATTTAATAAAGCATAGGATAAAACAACATAAATACAATTTAATAAAGCATAGGTTAAAACAACATAAATCCAATTTAATAAAGCATAGGATAAAACAACATAAATACAATTTAATAAAGCATACAATAAAACAACATAAATACAATTTAATAAAGCATAGGACAAAACAACATAAATACAATTTAATAAAGCATAGGATAAAACAACATAAATACAATTTAATAAAGCATACGTTAAAACAACATAAATACAATTAAATAAAGCATAAGATAAAACAACATAAATACAGTTTAATAAAGCATAGGTTAAAACAACATAAATACAATTTAATAAAGCATAGGATAAAACAACATAAATACAATTTAATAAAGCATAGGTTAAAACAACATAAATACAATTTAAAAAGGAAAAGGATAAAACAACATAAATACAATTTAATAAAGCATAGGATAAAACAACATAAATAAAATTTAATAAAGCATAGGATAAAACAACATAAATACAATTTAATAAAGCATAGGATAAAACAACATAAATAAAATTTAATAAAGCATAGGATAAAACAACATAAATACAATTTAATAAAGCATAGGTTAAAACAACATAAATACAATTTAATAAAGCCTACAATAAAACAACATAAATACAATTTAATAAAGCATAGGAAAAAACAACATAAATACAATTTAATAAAGCCTACAATAAAACAACATAAATACAATTTAATAAAGCATAGGAAAAAACAACATAAATACAATTTAATAAAGCCTACAATAAAACAACATAAATACAATTTAATAAAGCATAGGAAAAAACAACATAAATACAATTTAATAAAGCATAGGATAAAACAACATAAATACAATTTAATAAAGCATAGGATAAAACAACATAAATACAATTTAATAAAGCATAGGTTAAAACAACATAAATCCAATTTAATAAAGCATAGGATAAAACACCATGAATACAATTTAATAAAGCATACAATAAAACAATATAAATACAATTTAATAAAGCATAGGTTAAAACAACATAAATACAATTTAAAAAGGAAAAGGATAAAACAACATAAATAAAATTTAATAAAGCATAGGATAAAACAACATAAATAAAATTTAATAAAGCATAGGATAAAACAACATAAATACAATTTAATAAAGCATAGGATAAAACAACATAAATAAAATTTAATAAAGCATAGGATAAAACAACATAAATACAATTTAATAAAGCATAGGATAAAACAACATAAATACAATTTAATAAAGCATAGGATAAAACAACATAAATACAATTTAATAAAGCATAAGATAAAACAACATAAATACAATTTTATAAAGCATAGGTTAAAACAACATAAATACAATTTAATAAAGCATAGGATAAAACAACATAAATACAATTTAATAAAGCATAAGATAAAACAACATAAATACAATTTAATAAAGCATACGTTAAAACAACATAAATACAATTAAATAAAGCATAGGATAAAACAATATAAATACAATTTAATAAAGCATAGGTTAAAACAACATAAATACAATTTAATAAAGCATAGGATAAAACAATATAAATACAATTTAATAAAGCATAAGTTAAAACAACATAAATACAATTTAATAAAGCATAGGTTAAAACAACATAAATACAATATAATAAAGCATAGGATAAAACAACATATATACAATTTAATAAAGCATAGGATAAAACAACATAAATAAAATTTAATAAAGCATAGGTTAAAACAACATAAATACAATTTAATAAAGCATAGGATAAAACAACATAAATAAAATTTAATAAAGCATAGGTTAAAGCAACATAAATACAATTTAATAAAGCATAGGACAAAACAACATAAATACAATTTAATAAAGCATAGGATAAAACAACATAAATACAATTTAACAAAACATTGGACAAAACAACATAAATACAATTTAATAAAGCATAGGATAAAACAACATAAATACAATTTAATGAAACATAGGATAAACAACATAAATACAATTTAATAAAGCATAGGACAAAACAACATAAATACAATTTAATAAAGCATATGTTAAAACAACATAAATACAATTTAATAAAGCATAGGATAAAACAACATAAATACAATTTAATGAAACATAGGATAAACAACATAAATACAATTTAATAAAGCATAGGACAAAACAACATAAATACAATTTAATAAAGCATATGTTAAAACAACATAAATGCAATTTAATAAAGCATAGGATAAAACAACATAAATACAATTTAATAAAGCATAGGTTAAAACAACATAAATACAATTTAATAAAGCATAGGTTAAAACAACATAAATACAATTTAATAAAGCCTACAATAAAACAACATAAATACAATTTAATAAAGCATAGGAAAAAACAACATAAATACAATTTAATAAAGCCTACAATAAAACAACATAAATACAATTTAATAAAGCATAGGAAAAAACAACATAAATACAATTTAATAAAGCATAGGATAAAACAACATAAATACAATTTAATAAAGCATAGGATAAAACAACATAAATACAATTTAATAAAGCATAGGTTAAAACAACATAAATCCAATTTAATAAAGCATAGGATAAAACAACATAAATACAATTTAATAAAGCATACAATAAAACAACATAAATACAATTTAATAAAGCATAGGACAAAACAACATAAATACAATTTAATAAAGCATAGGATAAAACAACATAAATACAATTTAATGAAACATAGGATAAACAACATAAATACAATTTAATAAAGCATAGGACAAAACAACATAAATACAATTTAATAAAGCATATGTTAAAACAACATAAATACAATTTAACAAAACATTGGACAAAACAACATAAATACAATTTAATAAAGCATAGGATAAAACAACATAAATACAATTTAATGAAAAATAGGATAAACAACATAAATACAATTTAATAAAGCCTACAATAAAACAACATAAATACAATTTAATAAAGCATAGGAAAAAACAACATAAATACAATTTAATAAAGCCTACAATAAAACAACATAAATACAATTTAATAAAGCATAGGAAAAAACAACATAAATACAATTTAATAAAGCATAGGATAAAACAACATAAATACAATTTAATAAAGCATAGGATAAAACAACATAAATACAATTTAATAAAGCATAGGTTAAAACAACATAAATCCAATTTAATAAAGCATAGGATAAAACAACATAAATACAATTTAATAAAGCATACAATAAAACAACATAAATACAATTTAATAAAGCATAGGACAAAACAACATAAATACAATTTAATAAAGCATAGGATAAAACAACATAAATACAATTTAATAAAGCATACGTTAAAACAACATAAATACAATTAAATAAAGCATAAGATAAAACAACATAAATACAATTTAATAAAGCATAGGTTAAAACAACATAAATACAATTTAATAAAGCATAGGATAAAACAACATAAATACAATTTAATGAAACATAGGATAAACAACATAAATACAATTTAATAAAGCATAGGACAAAACAACATAAATACAATTTAATAAAGCATATGTTAAAACAACATAAATACAATTTAATAAAGCATAGGATAAAACAACATAAATACAATTTAATGAAACATAGGATAAACAACATAAATACAATTTAATAAAGCATAGGACAAAACAACAAAAATACAATTTAATAAAGCATATGTTAAAACAACATAAATGCAATTTAATAAAGCATAGGATAAAACAACATAAATACAATTTAATAAAGCATAGGTTAAAACAACATAAATACAATTTAATAAAGCATAGGTTAAAACAACATAAATACAATTTAATAAAGCCTACAATAAAACAACATAAATACAATTTAATAAAGCATAGGAAAAAACAACATAAATACAATTTAATAAAGCCTACAATAAAACAACATAAATACAATTTAATAAAGCATAGGAAAAAACAACATAAATACAATTTAATAAAGCATAGGATAAAACAACATAAATACAATTTAATAAAGCATAGGATAAAACAACATAAATACAATTTAATAAAGCATAGGTTAAAACAACATAAATCCAATTTAATAAAGCATAGGATAAAACAACATAAATACAATTTAATAAAGCATACAATAAAACAACATAAATACAATTTAATAAAGCATAGGACAAAACAACATAAATACAATTTAATAAAGCATAGGATAAAACAACATAAATACAATTTAATGAAACATAGGATAAACAACATAAATACAATTTAATAAAGCATAGGACAAAACAACATAAATACAATTTAATAAAGCATATGTTAAAACAACATAAATACAATTTAACAAAACATTGGACAAAACAACATAAATACAATTTAATAAAGCATAGGATAAAACAACATAAATACAATTTAATGAAAAATAGGTTAAACAACATAAATACAATTTAATAAAGCCTACAATAAAACAACATAAATACAATTTAATAAAGCATAGGAAAAAACAACATAAATACAATTTAATAAAGCCTACAATAAAACAACATAAATACAATTTAATAAAGCATAGGAAAAAACAACATAAATACAATTTAATAAAGCATAGGATAAAACAACATAAATACAATTTAATAAAGCATAGGATAAAACAACATAAATACAATTTAATAAAGCATAGGTTAAAACAACATAAATCCAATTTAATAAAGCATAGGATAAAACAACATAAATACAATTTAATAAAGCATACAATAAAACAACATAAATACAATTTAATAAAGCATAGGACAAAACAACATAAATACAATTTAATAAAGCATAGGATAAAACAACATAAATACAATTTAATAAAGCATACGTTAAAACAACATAAATACAATTAAATAAAGCATAAGATAAAACAACATAAATACAATTTAATAAAGCATAGGTTAAAACAACATAAATACAATTTAATAAAGCATAGGATAAAACAACATAAATACAATTTAATAAAGCATAGGTTAAAACAACATAAATACAATTTAAAAAGGAAAAGGATAAAACAACATAAATACAATTTAATAAAGTATAGGATAAAACAACATAAATAAAATTTAATAAAGCATAGGATAAAACAACATAAATACAATTTAATAAAGCATAGGATAAAACAACATAAATAAAATTTAATAAAGCATAGGATAAAACAACATAAATACAATTTAATAAAGCATAGGTTAAAACAACATAAATACAATTTAATAAAGCCTACAATAAAACAACATAAATACAATTTAATAAAGCATAGGAAAAAACAACATAAATACAATTTAATAAAGCCTACAATAAAACAACATAAATACAATTTAATAAAGCATAGGAAAAAACAACATAAATACAATTTAATAAAGCATAGGATAAAACAACATAAATACAATTTAATGAAACATAGGATAAACAACATAAATACAATTTAATAAAGCATAGGACAAAACAACATAAATACAATTTAATAAAGCATATGTTAAAACAACATAAATACAATTTAATAAAGCATAGGATAAAACAACATAAATACAATTTAATAAAGCATAGGACAAAACAACATAAATACAATTTAATAAAGCATAGGATAAAACAACATAAATACAATTTAACAAAACATTGGACAAAACAACATAAATACAATTTAATAAAGCATAGGATAAAACAACATAAATACAATTTAATAAAGCATAGGATAAAACAACATAAATACAATTTAATAAAGCATAGGTTAAAACAACATAAATCCAATTTAATAAAGCATAGGATAAAACAACATAAATACAATTTAATAAAGCATACAATAAAACAACATAAATACAATTTAATAAAGCATAGGACAAAACAACATAAATACAATTTAATAAAGCATAGGATAAAACAACATAAATACAATTTAATGAAACATAGGATAAACAACATAAATACAATTTAATAAAGCATAGGACAAAACAACATAAATACAATTTAATAAAGCATATGTTAAAACAACATAAATACAATTTAACAAAACATTGGACAAAACAACATAAATACAATTTAATAAAGCATAGGATAAAACAACATAAATACAATTTAATGAAAAATAGGATAAACAACATAAATACAATTTAATAAAGCCTACAATAAAACAACATAAATACAATTTAATAAAGCATAGGAAAAAACAACATAAATACAATTTAATAAAGCCTACAATAAAACAACATAAATACAATTTAATAAAGCATAGGAAAAAACAACATAAATACAATTTAATAAAGCATAGGATAAAACAACATAAATACAATTTAATAAAGCATAGGATAAAACAACATAAATACAATTTAATAAAGCATACAATAAAACAACATAAATACAATTTAATAAAGCATAGGACAAAACAACATAAATACAATTTAATAAAGCATAGGATAAAACAACATAAATACAATTTAATAAAGCATACGTTAAAACAACATAAATACAATTAAATAAAGCATAAGATAAAACAACATAAATACAATTTAATAAAGCATAGGTTAAAACAACATAAATACAATTTAATAAAGCATAGGATAAAACAACATAAATACAATTTAATAAAGCATAGGTTAAAACAACATAAATACAATTTAAAAAGGAAAAGGATAAAACAACATAAATACAATTTAATAAAGCATAGGAAAAAACAACATAAATACAATTTAATAAAGCCTACAATAAAACAACATAAATACAATTTAATAAAGCATAGGAAAAAACAACATAAATACAATTTAATAAAGCATAGGATAAAACAACATAAATAAAATTTAATAAAGCATAGGTTAAAGCAACATAAATACAATTTAATAAAGCATTAGACAAAACAACATAAATACAATTTAATAAAGCATAGGATAAAACAACATAAATACAATTTAACAAAACATTGGACAAAACAACATAAATACAATTTAATAAAGCATAGGATAAAACAACATAAATACAATTTAATGAAACATAGGATAAACAACATAAATACAATTTAATAAAGCATAGGACAAAACAACATAAATACAATTTAATAAAGCATATGTTAAAACAACATAAATACAATTTAATAAAGCATAGGATAAAACAACATAAATACAATTTAATGAAACATAGGATAAACAACATAAATACAATTTAATAAAGCATAGGACAAAACAACATAAATACAATTTAATAAAGCATATGTTAAAACAACATAAATGCAATTTAATAAAGCATAGGATAAAACAACATAAATACAATTTAATAAAGCATAGGTTAAAACAACATAAATACAATTTAATAAAGCATAGGTTAAAACAACATAAATACAATTTAATAAAGCCTACAATAAAACAACATAAATACAATTTAATAAAGCATAGGAAAAAACAACATAAATACAATTTAATAAAGCCTACAATAAAACAACATAAATACAATTTAATAAAGCATAGGAAAAAACAACATAAATACAATTTAATAAAGCATAGGATAAAACAACATAAATACAATTTAATGAAACATAGGATAAACAACATAAATACAATTTAATAAAGCATAGGACAAAACAACATAAATACAATTTAATAAAGCATATGTTAAAACAACATAAATACAATTTAACAAAACATTGGACAAAACAACATAAATACAATTTAATAAAGCATAGGATAAAACAACATAAATACAATTTAATGAAAAATAGGATAAACAACATAAATACAATTTAATAAAGCCTACAATAAAACAACATAAATACAATTTAATAAAGCATAGGAAAAAACAACATAAATACAATTTAATAAAGCCTACAATAAAACAACATAAATACAATTTAATAAAGCATAGGAAAAAACAACATAAATACAATTTAATAAAGCATAGGATAAAACAACATAAATACAATTTAATAAAGCATAGGATAAAACAACATAAATACAATTTAATAAAGCATAGGTTAAAACAACATAAATCCAATTTAATAAAGCATAGGATAAAACAACATAAATACAATTTAATAAAGCATACAATAAAACAACATAAATACAATTTAATAAAGCATAGGACAAAACAACATAAATACAATTTAATAAAGCATAGGATAAAACAACATAAATACAATTTAATAAAGCATACGTTAAAACAACATAAATACAATTAAATAAAGCATAAGATAAAACAACATAAATACAATTTAATAAAGCATAGGTTAAAACAACATAAATACAATTTAATAAAGCATAGGTTAAAACAACATAAATACAATTTAATGAAACATAGGATAAACAACATAAATACAATTTAATAAAGCATACGTTAAAACAACATAAATACAATTAAATAAAGCATAGGATAAAACAATATAAATACAATTTAATAAAGCATAGGTTAAAACAACATAAATACAATTTAAAAAGGAAAAGGATAAAACAACATAAATAAAATTTAATAAAGCATAGGATAAAACAACATAAATAAAATTTAATAAAGCATAGGATAAAACAACATAAATACAATTTAATAAAGCATAGGATAAAACAACATAAATAAAATTTAATAAAGCATAGGATAAAACAACATAAATACAATTTAATAAAGCATAGGATAAAACAACATAAATACAATTTAATAAAGCATAGGATAAAACAACATAAATACAATTTAATAAAGCATAAGATAAAACAACATAAATACAATTTTATAAAGCATAGGTTAAAACAACATAAATACAATTTAATAAAGCATAGGATAAAACAACATATATACAATTTAATAAAGCATAGGATAAAACAACATATATACAATTTAATAAAGCATAAGATAAAACAACATAAATACAATTTAATAAAGCATAGGTTAAAACAACATAAATACAATTTAATAAAGCATAGGATAAAACAACATAAATACTTTTTAATAAAGCATAGGATAAAACCACATAAATACAATTTAATAAAGCACAGGATAAAACAACATAAATACAATTTAATAAAGCATAGGATAAAACAACATAAATACAATTTAATAAAGCATAGGATAAAACAACATAAATACAATTTAATAAAGCATACGTTAAAACAACATAAATACAATTAAATAAAGCATAGGATAAAACAATATAAATACAATTTAATAAAGCATAGGTTAAAACAACATAAATACAATTTAATAAAGCATAGGATAAAACAATATAAATACAATTTAATAAAGCATAAGTTAAAACAACATAAATACAATTTAATAAAGCATAGGTTAAAACAACATAAATACAATATAATAAAGCATAGGATAAAACAACATATATACAATTTAATAAAGCATAGGATAAAACAACATAAATAAAATTTAATAAAGCATAGGTTAAAACAACATAAATACAATTTAATAAAGCATAGGATAAAACAACATAAATAAAATTTAATAAAGCATAGGTTAAAGCAACATAAATACAATTTAATAAAGCATAGGACAAAACAACATAAATACAATTTAATAAAGCATAGGATAAAACAACATAAATACAATTTAACAAAACATTGGACAAAACAACATAAATACAATTTAATAAAGCATAGGATAAAACAACATAAATACAATTTAATGAAACATAGGATAAACAACATAAATACAATTTAATAAAGCATAGGACAAAACAACATAAATACAATTTAATAAAGCATATGTTAAAACAACATAAATACAATTTAATAAAGCATAGGATAAAACAACATAAATACAATTTAATGAAACATAGGATAAACAACATAAATACAATTTAATAAAGCATAGGACAAAACAACATAAATACAATTTAATAAAGCATATGTTAAAACAACATAAATGCAATTTAATAAAGCATAGGATAAAACAACATAAATACAATTTAATAAAGCATAGGTTAAAACAACATAAATACAATTTAATAAAGCATAGGTTAAAACAACATAAATACAATTTAATAAAGCCTACAATAAAACAACATAAATACAATTTAATAAAGCATAGGAAAAAACAACATAAATACAATTTAATAAAGCCTACAATAAAACAACATAAATACAATTTAATAAAGCATAGGAAAAAACAACATAAATACAATTTAATAAAGCATAGGATAAAACAACATAAATACAATTTAATAAAGCATAGGATAAAACAACATAAATACAATTTAATAAAGCATAGGTTAAAACAACATAAATCCAATTTAATAAAGCATAGGATAAAACAACATAAATACAATTTAATAAAGCATACAATAAAACAACATAAATACAATTTAATAAAGCATAGGACAAAACAACATAAATACAATTTAATAAAGCATAGGATAAAACAACATAAATACAATTTAATGAAACATAGGATAAACAACATAAATACAATTTAATAAAGCATAGGACAAAACAACATAAATACAATTTAATAAAGCATATGTTAAAACAACATAAATACAATTTAACAAAACATTGGACAAAACAACATAAATACAATTTAATAAAGCATAGGATAAAACAACATAAATACAATTTAATGAAAAATAGGATAAACAACATAAATACAATTTAATAAAGCCTACAATAAAACAACATAAATACAATTTAATAAAGCATAGGAAAAAACAACATAAATACAATTTAATAAAGCCTACAATAAAACAACATAAATACAATTTAATAAAGCATAGGAAAAAACAACATAAATACAATTTAATAAAGCATAGGATAAAACAACATAAATACAATTTAATAAAGCATAGGATAAAACAACATAAATACAATTTAATAAAGCATAGGTTAAAACAACATAAATCCAATTTAATAAAGCATAGGATAAAACAACATAAATACAATTTAATAAAGCATACAATAAAACAACATAAATACAATTTAATAAAGCATAGGACAAAACAACATAAATACAATTTAATAAAGCATAGGATAAAACAACATAAATACAATTTAATAAAGCATACGTTAAAACAACATAAATACAATTAAATAAAGCATAAGATAAAACAACATAAATACAATTTAATAAAGCATAGGTTAAAACAACATAAATACAATTTAATAAAGCATAGGATAAAACAACATAAATACAATTTAATGAAACATAGGATAAACAACATAAATACAATTTAATAAAGCATAGGACAAAACAACATAAATACAATTTAATAAAGCATATGTTAAAACAACATAAATACAATTTAATAAAGCATAGGATAAAACAACATAAATACAATTTAATGAAACATAGGATAAACAACATAAATACAATTTAATAAAGCATAGGACAAAACAACATAAATACAATTTAATAAAGCATATGTTAAAACAACATAAATGCAATTTAATAAAGCATAGGATAAAACAACATAAATACAATTTAATAAAGCATAGGTTAAAACAACATAAATACAATTTAATAAAGCATAGGTTAAAACAACATAAATACAATTTAATAAAGCCTACAATAAAACAACATAAATACAATTTAATAAAGCATAGGAAAAAACAACATAAATACAATTTAATAAAGCCTACAATAAAACAACATAAATACAATTTAATAAAGCATAGGAAAAAACAACATAAATACAATTTAATAAAGCATAGGATAAAACAACATAAATACAATTTAATAAAGCATAGGATAAAACAACATAAATACAATTTAATAAAGCATAGGATAAAACAACATAAATACAATTTAATGAAACATAGGATAAACAACATAAATACAATTTAATAAAGCATAGGACAAAACAACATAAATACAATTTAATAAAGCATATGTTAAAACAACATAAATACAATTTAACAAAACATTGGACAAAACAACATAAATACAATTTAATAAAGCATAGGATAAAACAACATAAATACAATTTAATGAAAAATAGGTTAAACAACATAAATACAATTTAATAAAGCCTACAATAAAACAACATAAATACAATTTAATAAAGCATAGGAAAAAACAACATAAATACAATTTAATAAAGCCTACAATAAAACAACATAAATACAATTTAATAAAGCATAGGAAAAAACAACATAAATACAATTTAATAAAGCATAGGATAAAACAACATAAATACAATTTAATAAAGCATAGGATAAAACAACATAAATACAATTTAATAAAGCATAGGTTAAAACAACATAAATCCAATTTAATAAAGCATAGGATAAAACAACATAAATACAATTTAATAAAGCATACAATAAAACAACATAAATACAATTTAATAAAGCATAGGACAAAACAACATAAATACAATTTAATAAAGCATAGGATAAAACAACATAAATACAATTTAATAAAGCATACGTTAAAACAACATAAATACAATTAAATAAAGCATAAGATAAAACAACATAAATACAATTTAATAAAGCATAGGTTAAAACAACATAAATACAATTTAATAAAGCATAGGATAAAACAACATAAATACAATTTAATAAAGCATAGGTTAAAACAACATAAATACAATTTAAAAAGGAAAAGGATAAAACAACATAAATACAATTTAATAAAGTATAGGATAAAACAAAATAAATAAAATTTAATAAAGCATAGGATAAAACAACATAAATACAATTTAATAAAGCATAGGATAAAACAACATAAATAAAATTTAATAAAGCATAGGATAAAACAACATAAATACAATTTAATAAAGCATAGGTTAAAACAACATAAATACAATTTAATAAAGCCTACAATAAAACAACATAAATACAATTTAATAAAGCATAGGAAAAAACAACATAAATACAATTTAATAAAGCCTACAATAAAACAACATAAATACAATTTAATAAAGCATAGGAAAAAACAACATAAATACAATTTAATAAAGCATAGGATAAAACAACATAAATACAATTTAATGAAACATAGGATAAACAACATAAATACAATTTAATAAAGCATAGGACAAAACAACATAAATACAATTTAATAAAGCATATGTTAAAACAACATAAATACAATTTAATAAAGCATAGGATAAAACAACATAAATACAATTTAATAAAGCATAGGACAAAACAACATAAATACAATTTAATAAAGCATAGGATAAAACAACATAAATACAATTTAACAAAACATTGGACAAAACAACATAAATACAATTTAATAAAGCATAGGATAAAACAACATAAATACAATTTAATAAAGCATAGGATAAAACAACATAAATACAATTTAATAAAGCATAGGTTAAAACAACATAAATCCAATTTAATAAAGCATAGGATAAAACAACATAAATACAATTTAATAAAGCATACAATAAAACAACATAAATACAATTTAATAAAGCATAGGACAAAACAACATAAATACAATTTAATAAAGCATAGGATAAAACAACATAAATACAATTTAATGAAACATAGGATAAACAACATAAATACAATTTAATAAAGCATAGGACAAAACAACATAAATACAATTTAATAAAGCATATGTTAAAACAACATAAATACAATTTAACAAAACATTGGACAAAACAACATAAATACAATTTAATAAAGCATAGGATAAAACAACATAAATACAATTTAATGAAAAATAGGATAAACAACATAAATACAATTTAATAAAGCCTACAATAAAACAACATAAATACAATTTAATAAAGCATAGGAAAAAACAACATAAATACAATTTAATAAAGCCTACAATAAAACAACATAAATACAATTTAATAAAGCATAGGAAAAAACAACATAAATACAATTTAATAAAGCATAGGATAAAACAACATAAATACAATTTAATAAAGCATAGGATAAAACAACATAAATACAATTTAATAAAGCATACAATAAAACAACATAAATACAATTTAATAAAGCATAGGACAAAACAACATAAATACAATTTAATAAAGCATAGGATAAAACAACATAAATACAATTTAATAAAGCATACGTTAAAACAACATAAATACAATTAAATAAAGCATAAGATAAAACAACATAAATACAATTTAATAAAGCATAGGTTAAAACAACATAAATACAATTTAATAAAGCATAGGATAAAACAACATAAATACAATTTAATAAAGCATAGGTTAAAACAACATAAATACAATTTAAAAAGGAAAAGGATAAAACAACATAAATACAATTTAATAAAGCATAGGAAAAAACAACATAAATACAATTTAATAAAGCCTACAATAAAACAACATAAATACAATTTAATAAAGCATAGGAAAAAACAACATAAATACAATTTAATAAAGCATAGGATAAAACAACATAAATAAAATTTAATAAAGCATAGGTTAAAGCAACATAAATACAATTTAATAAAGCATAGGACAAAACAACATAAATACAATTTAATAAAGCATAGGATAAAACAACATAAATACAATTTAACAAAACATTGGACAAAACAACATAAATACAATTTAATAAAGCATAGGATAAAACAACATAAATACAATTTAATGAAACATAGGATAAACAACATAAATACAATTTAATAAAGCATAGGACAAAACAACATAAATACAATTTAATAAAGCATATGTTAAAACAACATAAATACAATTTAATAAAGCATAGGATAAAACAACATAAATACAATTTAATGAAACATAGGATAAACAACATAAATACAATTTAATAAAGCATAGGACAAAACAACATAAATACAATTTAATAAAGCATATGTTAAAACAACATAAATGCAATTTAATAAAGCATAGGATAAAACAACATAAATACAATTTAATAAAGCATAGGTTAAAACAACATAAATACAATTTAATAAAGCATAGGTTAAAACAACATAAATACAATTTAATAAAGCCTACAATAAAACAACATAAATACAATTTAATAAAGCATAGGAAAAAACAACATAAATACAATTTAATAAAGCCTACAATAAAACAACATAAATACAATTTAATAAAGCATAGGAAAAAACAACATAAATACAATTTAATAAAGCATAGGATAAAACAACATAAATACAATTTAATAAAGCATAGGATAAAACAACATAAATACAATTTAATAAAGCATAGGTTAAAACAACATAAATCCAATTTAATAAAGCATAGGATAAAACAACATAAATACAATTTAATAAAGCATACAATAAAACAACATAAATACAATTTAATAAAGCATAGGACAAAACAACATAAATACAATTTAATAAAGCATAGGATAAAACAACATAAATACAATTTAATGAAACATAGGATAAACAACATAAATACAATTTAATAAAGCATAGGACAAAACAACATAAATACAATTTAATAAAGCATATGTTAAAACAACATAAATACAATTTAACAAAACATTGGACAAAACAACATAAATACAATTTAATAAAGCATAGGATAAAACAACATAAATACAATTTAATGAAAAATAGGATAAACAACATAAATACAATTTAATAAAGCCTACAATAAAACAACATAAATACAATTTAATAAAGCATAGGAAAAAACAACATAAATACAATTTAATAAAGCCTACAATAAAACAACATAAATACAATTTAATAAAGCATAGGAAAAAACAACATAAATACAATTTAATAAAGCATAGGATAAAACAACATAAATACAATTTAATAAAGCATAGGATAAAACAACATAAATACAATTTAATAAAGCATAGGTTAAAACAACATAAATCCAATTTAATAAAGCATAGGATAAAACAACATAAATACAATTTAATAAAGCATACAATAAAACAACATAAATACAATTTAATAAAGCATAGGACAAAACAACATAAATACAATTTAATAAAGCATAGGATAAAACAACATAAATACAATTTAATAAAGCATACGTTAAAACAACATAAATACAATTAAATAAAGCATAAGATAAAACAACATAAATACAATTTAATAAAGCATAGGTTAAAACAACATAAATACAATTTAATAAAGCATAGGTTAAAACAACATAAATACAATTTAATGAAACATAGGATAAACAACATAAATACAATTTAATAAAGCATACGTTAAAACAACATAAATACAATTAAATAAAGCATAGGATAAAACAATATAAATACAATTTAATAAAGCATAGGTTAAAACAACATAAATACAATTTAAAAAGGAAAAGGATAAAACAACATAAATAAAATTTAATAAAGCATAGGATAAAACAACATAAATAAAATTTAATAAAGCATAGGATAAAACAACATAAATACAATTTAATAAAGCATAGGATAAAACAACATAAATAAAATTTAATAAAGCATAGGATAAAACAACATAAATACAATTTAATAAAGCATAGGATAAAACAACATAAATACAATTTAATAAAGCATAGGATAAAACAACATAAATACAATTTAATAAAGCATAAGATAAAACAACATAAATACAATTTTATAAAGCATAGGTTAAAACAACATAAATACAATTTAATAAAGCATAGGATAAAACAACATATATACAATTTAATAAAGCATAGGATAAAACAACATATATACAATTTAATAAAGCATAAGATAAAACAACATAAATACAATTTAATAAAGCATAGGTTAAAACAACATAAATACAATTTAATAAAGCATAGGATAAAACAACATAAATACTTTTTAATAAAGCATAGGATAAAACCACATAAATACAATTTAATAAAGCACAGGATAAAACAACATAAATACAATTTAATAAAGCATAGGATAAAACAACATAAATACAATTTAATAAAGCATAGGATAAAACAACATAAATACAATTTAATAAAGCATACGTTAAAACAACATAAATACAATTAAATAAAGCATAGGATAAAACAATATAAATACAATTTAATAAAGCATAGGTTAAAACAACATAAATACAATTTAATAAAGCATAGGATAAAACAATATAAATACAATTTAATAAAGCATAAGTTAAAACAACATAAATACAATTTAATAAAGCATAGGTTAAAACAACATAAATACAATATAATAAAGCATAGGATAAAACAACATATATACAATTTAATAAAGCATAGGATAAAACAACATAAATAAAATTTAATAAAGCATAGGTTAAAACAACATAAATACAATTTAATAAAGCATAGGATAAAACAACATAAATAAAATTTAATAAAGCATAGGTTAAAGCAACATAAATACAATTTAATAAAGCATAGGACAAAACAACATAAATACAATTTAATAAAGCATAGGATAAAACAACATAAATACAATTTAACAAAACATTGGACAAAACAACATAAATACAATTTAATAAAGCATAGGATAAAACAACATTAATACAATTTAATGAAACATAGGATAAACAACATAAATACAATTTAATAAAGCATAGGACAAAACAACATAAATACAATTTAATAAAGCATATGTTAAAACAACATAAATACAATTTAATAAAGCATAGGATAAAACAACATAAATACAATTTAATGAAACATAGGATAAACAACATAAATACAATTTAATAAAGCATAGGACAAAACAACATAAATACAATTTAATAAAGCATATGTTAAAACAACATAAATGCAATTTAATAAAGCATAGGATAAAACAACATAAATACAATTTAATAAAGCATAGGTTAAAACAACATAAATACAATTTAATAAAGCATAGGTTAAAACAACATAAATACAATTTAATAAAGCCTACAATAAAACAACATAAATACAATTTAATAAAGCATAGGAAAAAACAACATAAATACAATTTAATAAAGCCTACAATAAAACAACATAAATACAATTTAATAAAGCATAGGAAAAAACAACATAAATACAATTTAATAAAGCATAGGATAAAACAACATAAATACAATTTAATAAAGCATAGGATAAAACAACATAAATACAATTTAATAAAGCATAGGTTAAAACAACATAAATCCAATTTAATAAAGCATAGGATAAAACAACATAAATACAATTTAATAAAGCATACAATAAAACAACATAAATACAATTTAATAAAGCATAGGACAAAACAACATAAATACAATTTAATAAAGCATAGGATAAAACAACATAAATACAATTTAATGAAACATAGGATAAACAACATAAATACAATTTAATAAAGCATAGGACAAAACAACATAAATACAATTTAATAAAGCATATGTTAAAATAACATAAATACAATTTAACAAAACATTGGACAAAACAACATAAATACAATTTAATAAAGCATAGGATAAAACAACATAAATACAATTTAATGAAAAATAGGATAAACAACATAAATACAATTTAATAAAGCCTACAATAAAACAACATAAATACAATTTAATAAAGCATAGGAAAAAACAACATAAATACAATTTAATAAAGCCTACAATAAAACAACATAAATACAATTTAATAAAGCATAGGAAAAAACAACATAAATACAATTTAATAAAGCATAGGATAAAACAACATAAATACAATTTAATAAAGCATAGGATAAAACAACATAAATACAATTTAATAAAGCATAGGTTAAAACAACATAAATCCAATTTAATAAAGCATAGGATAAAACAACATAAATACAATTTAATAAAGCATACAATAAAACAACATAAATACAATTTAATAAAGCATAGGACAAAACAACATAAATACAATTTAATAAAGCATACGTTAAAACAACATAAATACAATTAAATAAAGCATAAGATAAAACAACATAAATACAATTTAATAAAGCATAGGTTAAAACAACATAAATACAATTTAATAAAGCATAGGATAAAACAACATAAATACAATTTAATAAAGCATAGGTTAAAACAACATAAATACAATTTAAAAAGGAAAAGGATAAAACAACATAAATACAATTTAATAAAGTATAGGATAAAACAACATAAATAAAATTTAATAAAGCATAGGATAAAACAACATAAATACAATTTAATAAAGCATAGGATAAAACAACATAAATAAAATTTAATAAAGCATAGGATAAAACAACATAAATACAATTTAATAAAGCATAGGTTAAAACAACATAAATACAATTTAATAAAGCCTACAATAAAACAACATAAATACAATTTAATAAAGCATAGGAAAAAACAACATAAATACAATTTAATAAAGCCTACAATAAAACAACATAAATACAATTTAATAAAGCATAGGAAAAAACAACATAAATACAATTTAATAAAGCATAGGATAAAACAACATAAATACAATTTAATGAAACATAGGATAAACAACATAAATACAATTTAATAAAGCATAGGACAAAACAACATAAATACAATTTAATAAAGCATATGTTAAAACAACATAAATACAATTTAATAAAGCATAGGATAAAACAACATAAATACAATTTAATAAAGCATAGGACAAAACAACATAAATACAATTTAATAAAGCATAGGATAAAACAACATAAATACAATTTAATGAAACATAGGATAAACAACATAAATACAATTTAATAAAGCATAGGACAAAACAACATAAATACAATTTAATAAAGCATATGTTAAAACAACATAAATACAATTTAATAAAGCATAGGATAAAACAACATAAATACAATTTAATAAAGCATAGGACAAAACAACATAAATACAATTTAATAAAGCATAGGATAAAACAACATAAATACATTTTAACAAAACATTGGACAAAACAACATAAATACAATTTAATAAAGCATAGGATAAAACAACATAAATACAATTTAATAAAGCATAGGATAAAACAACATAAATACAATTTAATAAAGCATAGGTTAAAACAACATAAATCCAATTTAATAAAGCATAGGATAAAACAACATAAATACAATTTAATAAAGCATACAATAAAACAACATAAATACAATTTAATAAAGCATAGGACAAAACAACATAAATACAATTTAATAAAGCATAGGATAAAACAACATAAATACAATTTAATGAAACATAGGATAAACAACATAAATACAATTTAATAAAGCATAGGACAAAACAACATAAATACAATTTAATAAAGCATATGTTAAAACAACATAAATACAATTTAACAAAACATTGGACAAAACAACATAAATACAATTTAATAAAGCATAGGATAAAACAACATAAATACAATTTAATGAAAAATAGGATAAACAACATAAATACAATTTAATAAAGCCTACAATAAAACAACATAAATACAATTTAATAAAGCATAGGAAAAAACAACATAAATACAATTTAATAAAGCCTACAATAAAACAACATAAATACAATTTAATAAAGCATAGGAAAAAACAACATAAATACAATTTAATAAAGCATAGGATAAAACAACATAAATACAATTTAATAAAGCATAGGATAAAACAACATAAATACAATTTAATAAAGCATACAATAAAACAACATAAATACAATTTAATAAAGCATAGGACAAAACAACATAAATACAATTTAATAAAGCATAGGATAAAACAACATAAATACAATTTAATAAAGCATACGTTAAAACAACATAAATACAATTAAATAAAGCATAAGATAAAACAACATAAATACAATTTAATAAAGCATAGGTTAAAACAACATAAATACAATTTAATAAAGCATAGGATAAAACAACATAAATACAATTTAATAAAGCATAGGTTAAAACAACATAAATACAATTTAAAAAGGAAAAGGATAAAACAACATAAATACAATTTAATAAAGCATAGGAAAAAACAACATAAATACAATTTAATAAAGCCTACAATAAAACAACATAAATACAATTTAATAAAGCATAGGAAAAAACAACATAAATACAATTTAATAAAGCATAGGATAAAACAACATAAATAAAATTTAATAAAGCATAGGTTAAAGCAACATAAATACAATTTAATAAAGCATAGGACAAAACAACATAAATACAATTTAATAAAGCATAGGATAAAACAACATAAATACAATTTAACAAAACATTGGACAAAACAACATAAATACAATTTAATAAAGCATAGGATAAAACAACATAAATACAATTTAATGAAACATAGGATAAACAACATAAATACAATTTAATAAAGCATAGGACAAAACAACATAAATACAATTTAATAAAGCATATGTTAAAACAACATAAATACAATTTAATAAAGCATAGGATAAAACAACATAAATACAATTTAATGAAACATAGGATAAACAACATAAATACAATTTAATAAAGCATAGGACAAAACAACATAAATACAATTTAATAAAGCATATGTTAAAACAACATAAATGCAATTTAATAAAGCATAGGATAAAACAACATAAATACAATTTAATAAAGCATAGGTTAAAACAACATAAATACAATTTAATAAAGCATAGGTTAAAACAACATAAATACAATTTAATAAAGCCTACAATAAAACAACATAAATACAATTTAATAAAGCATAGGAAAAAACAACATAAATACAATTTAATAAAGCCTACAATAAAACAACATAAATACAATTTAATAAAGCATAGGAAAAAACAACATAAATACAATTTAATAAAGCATAGGATAAAACAACATAAATACAATTTAATAAAGCATAGGATAAAACAACATAAATACAATTTAATAAAGCATAGGTTAAAACAACATAAATCCAATTTAATAAAGCATAGGATAAAACAACATAAATACAATTTAATAAAGCATAGGATAAAACAACATAAATACAATTTAATAAAGCATAGGTTAAAACAACATAAATCCAATTTAATAAAGCATAGGATAAAACAACATAAATACAATTTAATAAAGCATACAATAAAACAACATAAATACAATTTAATAAAGCATAGGACAAAACAACATAAATACAATTTAATAAAGCATAGGATAAAACAACATAAATACAATTTAATGAAACATAGGATAAACAACATAAATACAATTTAATAAAGCATAGGACAAAACAACATAAATACAATTTAATAAAGCATATGTTAAAACAACATAAATACAATTTAACAAAACATTGGACAAAACAACATAAATACAATTTAATAAAGCATAGGATAAAACAACATAAATACAATTTAATGAAAAATAGGATAAACAACATAAATACAATTTAATAAAGCCTACAATAAAACAACATAAATACAATTTAATAAAGCATAGGAAAAAACAACATAAATACAATTTAATAAAGCCTACAATAAAACAACATAAATACAATTTAATAAAGCATAGGAAAAAACAACATAAATACAATTTAATAAAGCATAGGATAAAACAACATAAATACAATTTAATAAAGCATAGGATAAAACAACATAAATACAATTTAATAAAGCATAGGTTAAAACAACATAAATCCAATTTAATAAAGCATAGGATAAAACAACATAAATACAATTTAATAAAGCATACAATAAAACAACATAAATACAATTTAATAAAGCATAGGACAAAACAACATAAATACAATTTAATAAAGCATAGGATAAAACAACATAAATACAATTTAATAAAGCATACGTTAAAACAACATAAATACAATTAAATAAAGCATAAGATAAAACAACATAAATACAATTTAATAAAGCATAGGTTAAAACAACATAAATACAATTTAATAAAGCATAGGTTAAAACAACATAAATACAATTTAATGAAACATAGGATAAACAACATAAATACAATTTAATAAAGCATACGTTAAAACAACATAAATACAATTAAATAAAGCATAGGATAAAACAATATAAATACAATTTAATAAAGCATAGGTTAAAACAACATAAATACAATTTAAAAAGGAAAAGGATAAAACAACATAAATAAAATTTAATAAAGCATAGGATAAAACAACATAAATAAAATTTAATAAAGCATAGGATAAAACAACATAAATACAATTTAATAAAGCATAGGATAAAACAACATAAATAAAATTTAATAAAGCATAGGATAAAACAACATAAATACAATTTAATAAAGCATAGGATAAAACAACATAAATACAATTTAATAAAGCATAGGATAAAACAACATAAATACAATTTAATAAAGCATAAGATAAAACAACATAAATACAATTTTATAAAGCATAGGTTAAAACAACATAAATACAATTTAATAAAGCATAGGATAAAACAACATATATACAATTTAATAAAGCATAGGATAAAACAACATATATACAATTTAATAAAGCATAAGATAAAACAACATAAATACAATTTAATAAAGCATAGGTTAAAACAACATAAATACAATTTAATAAAGCATAGGATAAAACAACATAAATACTTTTTAATAAAGCATAGGATAAAACCACATAAATACAATTTAATAAAGCACAGGATAAAACAACATAAATACAATTTAATAAAGCATAGGATAAAACAACATAAATACAATTTAATAAAGCATAGGATAAAACAACATAAATACAATTTAATAAAGCATACGTTAAAACAACATAAATACAATTAAATAAAGCATAGGATAAAACAATATAAATACAATTTAATAAAGCATAGGTTAAAACAACATAAATACAATTTAATAAAGCATAGGATAAAACAATATAAATACAATTTAATAAAGCATAAGTTAAAACAACATAAATACAATTTAATAAAGCATAGGTTAAAACAACATAAATACAATATAATAAAGCATAGGATAAAACAACATATATACAATTTAATAAAGCATAGGATAAAACAACATAAATAAAATTTAATAAAGCATAGGTTAAAACAACATAAATACAATTTAATAAAGCATAGGATAAAACAACATAAATAAAATTTAATAAAGCATAGGTTAAAGCAACATAAATACAATTTAATAAAGCATAGGACAAAACAACATAAATACAATTTAATAAAGCATAGGATAAAACAACATAAATACAATTTAACAAAACATTGGACAAAACAACATAAATACAATTTAATAAAGCATAGGATAAAACAACATAAATACAATTTAATGAAACATAGGATAAACAACATAAATACAATTTAATAAAGCATAGGACAAAACAACATAAATACAATTTAATAAAGCATATGTTAAAACAACATAAATACAATTTAATAAAGCATAGGATAAAACAACATAAATACAATTTAATGAAACATAGGATAAACAACATAAATACAATTTAATAAAGCATAGGACAAAACAACATAAATACAATTTAATAAAGCATATGTTAAAACAACATAAATGCAATTTAATAAAGCATAGGATAAAACAACATAAATACAATTTAATAAAGCATAGGTTAAAACAACATAAATACAATTTAATAAAGCATAGGTTAAAACAACATAAATACAATTTAATAAAGCCTACAATAAAACAACATAAATACAATTTAATAAAGCATAGGAAAAAACAACATAAATACAATTTAATAAAGCCTACAATAAAACAACATAAATACAATTTAATAAAGCATAGGAAAAAACAACATAAATACAATTTAATAAAGCATAGGATAAAACAACATAAATACAATTTAATAAAGCATAGGATAAAACAACATAAATACAATTTAATAAAGCATAGGTTAAAACAACATAAATCCAATTTAATAAAGCATAGGATAAAACAACATAAATACAATTTAATAAAGCATACAATAAAACAACATAAATACAATTTAATAAAGCATAGGACAAAACAACATAAATACAATTTAATAAAGCATAGGATAAAACAACATAAATACAATTTAATGAAACATAGGATAAACAACATAAATACAATTTAATAAAGCATAGGACAAAACAACATAAATACAATTTAATAAAGCATATGTTAAAATAACATAAATACAATTTAACAAAACATTGGACAAAACAACATAAATACAATTTAATAAAGCATAGGATAAAACAACATAAATACAATTTAATGAAAAATAGGATAAACAACATAAATACAATTTAATAAAGCCTACAATAAAACAACATAAATACAATTTAATAAAGCATAGGAAAAAACAACATAAATACAATTTAATAAAGCCTACAATAAAACAACATAAATACAATTTAATAAAGCATAGGAAAAAACAACATAAATACAATTTAATAAAGCATAGGATAAAACAACATAAATACAATTTAATAAAGCATAGGATAAAACAACATAAATACAATTTAATAAAGCATAGGTTAAAACAACATAAATCCAATTTAATAAAGCATAGGATAAAACAACATAAATACAATTTAATAAAGCATACAATAAAACAACATAAATACAATTTAATAAAGCATAGGACAAAACAACATAAATACAATTTAATAAAGCATACGTTAAAACAACATAAATACAATTAAATAAAGCATAAGATAAAACAACATAAATACAATTTAATAAAGCATAGGTTAAAACAACATAAATACAATTTAATAAAGCATAGGATAAAACAACATAAATACAATTTAATAAAGCATAGGTTAAAACAACATAAATACAATTTAAAAAGGAAAAGGATAAAACAACATAAATACAATTTAATAAAGTATAGGATAAAACAACATAAATAAAATTTAATAAAGCATAGGATAAAACAACATAAATACAATTTAATAAAGCATAGGATAAAACAACATAAATAAAATTTAATAAAGCATAGGATAAAACAACATAAATACAATTTAATAAAGCATAGGTTAAAACAACATAAATACAATTTAATAAAGCCTACAATAAAACAACATAAATACAATTTAATAAAGCATAGGAAAAAACAACATAAATACAATTTAATAAAGCCTACAATAAAACAACATAAATACAATTTAATAAAGCATAGGAAAAAACAACATAAATACAATTTAATAAAGCATAGGATAAAACAACATAAATACAATTTAATGAAACATAGGATAAACAACATAAATACAATTTAATAAAGCATAGGACAAAACAACATAAATACAATTTAATAAAGCATATGTTAAAACAACATAAATACAATTTAATAAAGCATAGGATAAAACAACATAAATACAATTTAATAAAGCATAGGACAAAACAACATAAATACAATTTAATAAAGCATAGGATAAAACAACATAAATACAATTTAATGAAACATAGGATAAACAACATAAATACAATTTAATAAAGCATAGGACAAAACAACATAAATACAATTTAATAAAGCATATGTTAAAACAACATAAATACAATTTAATAAAGCATAGGATAAAACAACATAAATACAATTTAATAAAGCATAGGACAAAACAACATAAATACAATTTAATAAAGCATAGGATAAAACAACATAAATACATTTTAACAAAACATTGGACAAAACAACATAAATACAATTTAATAAAGCATAGGATAAAACAACATAAATACAATTTAATAAAGCATAGGATAAAACAACATAAATACAATTTAATAAAGCATAGGTTAAAACAACATAAATCCAATTTAATAAAGCATAGGATAAAACAACATAAATACAATTTAATAAAGCATACAATAAAACAACATAAATACAATTTAATAAAGCATAGGACAAAACAACATAAATACAATTTAATAAAGCATAGGATAAAACAACATAAATACAATTTAATGAAACATAGGATAAACAACATAAATACAATTTAATAAAGCATAGGACAAAACAACATAAATACAATTTAATAAAGCATATGTTAAAACAACATAAATACAATTTAACAAAACATTGGACAAAACAACATAAATACAATTTAATAAAGCATAGGATAAAACAACATAAATACAATTTAATGAAAAATAGGATAAACAACATAAATACAATTTAATAAAGCCTACAATAAAACAACATAAATACAATTTAATAAAGCATAGGAAAAAACAACATAAATACAATTTAATAAAGCCTACAATAAAACAACATAAATACAATTTAATAAAGCATAGGAAAAAACAACATAAATACAATTTAATAAAGCATAGGATAAAACAACATAAATACAATTTAATAAAGCATAGGATAAAACAACATAAATACAATTTAATAAAGCATACAATAAAACAACATAAATACAATTTAATAAAGCATAGGACAAAACAACATAAATACAATTTAATAAAGCATAGGATAAAACAACATAAATACAATTTAATAAAGCATACGTTAAAACAACATAAATACAATTAAATAAAGCATAAGATAAAACAACATAAATACAATTTAATAAAGCATAGGTTAAAACAACATAAATACAATTTAATAAAGCATAGGATAAAACAACATAAATACAATTTAATAAAGCATAGGTTAAAACAACATAAATACAATTTAAAAAGGAAAAGGATAAAACAACATAAATACAATTTAATAAAGCATAGGAAAAAACAACATAAATACAATTTAATAAAGCCTACAATAAAACAACATAAATACAATTTAATAAAGCATAGGAAAAAACAACATAAATACAATTTAATAAAGCATAGGATAAAACAACATAAATAAAATTTAATAAAGCATAGGTTAAAGCAACATAAATACAATTTAATAAAGCATAGGACAAAACAACATAAATACAATTTAATAAAGCATAGGATAAAACAACATAAATACAATTTAACAAAACATTGGACAAAACAACATAAATACAATTTAATAAAGCATAGGATAAAACAACATAAATACAATTTAATGAAACATAGGATAAACAACATAAATACAATTTAATAAAGCATAGGACAAAACAACATAAATACAATTTAATAAAGCATATGTTAAAACAACATAAATACAATTTAATAAAGCATAGGATAAAACAACATAAATACAATTTAATGAAACATAGGATAAACAACATAAATACAATTTAATAAAGCATAGGACAAAACAACATAAATACAATTTAATAAAGCATATGTTAAAACAACATAAATGCAATTTAATAAAGCATAGGATAAAACAACATAAATACAATTTAATAAAGCATAGGTTAAAACAACATAAATACAATTTAATAAAGCATAGGTTAAAACAACATAAATACAATTTAATAAAGCCTACAATAAAACAACATAAATACAATTTAATAAAGCATAGGAAAAAACAACATAAATACAATTTAATAAAGCCTACAATAAAACAACATAAATACAATTTAATAAAGCATAGGAAAAAACAACATAAATACAATTTAATAAAGCATAGGATAAAACAACATAAATACAATTTAATAAAGCATAGGATAAAACAACATAAATACAATTTAATAAAGCATAGGTTAAAACAACATAAATCCAATTTAATAAAGCATAGGATAAAACAACATAAATACAATTTAATAAAGCATACAATAAAACAACATAAATACAATTTAATAAAGCATAGGACAAAACAACATAAATACAATTTAATAAAGCATAGGATAAAACAACATAAATACAATTTAATGAAACATAGGATAAACAACATAAATACAATTTAATAAAGCATAGGACAAAACAACATAAATACAATTTAATAAAGCATATGTTAAAACAACATAAATACAATTTAACAAAACATTGGACAAAACAACATAAATACAATTTAATAAAGCATAGGATAAAACAACATAAATACAATTTAATGAAAAATAGGATAAACAACATAAATACAATTTAATAAAGCCTACAATAAAACAACATAAATACAATTTAATAAAGCATAGGAAAAAACAACATAAATACAATTTAATAAAGCCTACAATAAAACAACATAAATACAATTTAATAAAGCATAGGAAAAAACAACATAAATACAATTTAATAAAGCATAGGATAAAACAACATAAATACAATTTAATAAAGCATAGGATAAAACAACATAAATACAATTTAATAAAGCATAGGTTAAAACAACATAAATCCAATTTAATAAAGCATAGGATAAAACAACATAAATACAATTTAATAAAGCATACAATAAAACAACATAAATACAATTTAATAAAGCATAGGACAAAACAACATAAATACAATTTAATAAAGCATAGGATAAAACAACATAAATACAATTTAATAAAGCATACGTTAAAACAACATAAATACAATTAAATAAAGCATAAGATAAAACAACATAAATACAATTTAATAAAGCATAGGTTAAAACAACATAAATACAATTTAATAAAGCATAGGTTAAAACAACATAAATACAATTTAATGAAACATAGGATAAACAACATAAATACAATTTAATAAAGCATACGTTAAAACAACATAAATACAATTAAATAAAGCATAGGATAAAACAATATAAATACAATTTAATAAAGCATAGGTTAAAACAACATAAATACAATTTAAAAAGGAAAAGGATAAAACAACATAAATAAAATTTAATAAAGCATAGGATAAAACAACATAAATAAAATTTAATAAAGCATAGGATAAAACAACATAAATACAATTTAATAAAGCATAGGATAAAACAACATAAATAAAATTTAATAAAGCATAGGATAAAACAACATAAATACAATTTAATAAAGCATAGGATAAAACAACATAAATACAATTTAATAAAGCATAGGATAAAACAACATAAATACAATTTAATAAAGCATAAGATAAAACAACATAAATACAATTTTATAAAGCATAGGTTAAAACAACATAAATACAATTTAATAAAGCATAGGATAAAACAACATATATACAATTTAATAAAGCATAGGATAAAACAACATATATACAATTTAATAAAGCATAAGATAAAACAACATAAATACAATTTAATAAAGCATAGGTTAAAACAACATAAATACAATTTAATAAAGCATAGGATAAAACAACATAAATACTTTTTAATAAAGCATAGGATAAAACCACATAAATACAATTTAATAAAGCACAGGATAAAACAACATAAATACAATTTAATAAAGCATAGGATAAAACAACATAAATACAATTTAATAAAGCATAGGATAAAACAACATAAATACAATTTAATAAAGCATACGTTAAAACAACATAAATACAATTAAATAAAGCATAGGATAAAACAATATAAATACAATTTAATAAAGCATAGGTTAAAACAACATAAATACAATTTAATAAAGCATAGGATAAAACAATATAAATACAATTTAATAAAGCATAAGTTAAAACAACATAAATACAATTTAATAAAGCATAGGTTAAAACAACATAAATACAATATAATAAAGCATAGGATAAAACAACATATATACAATTTAATAAAGCATAGGATAAAACAACATAAATAAAATTTAATAAAGCATAGGTTAAAACAACATAAATACAATTTAATAAAGCATAGGATAAAACAACATAAATAAAATTTAATAAAGCATAGGTTAAAGCAACATAAATACAATTTAATAAAGCATAGGACAAAACAACATAAATACAATTTAATAAAGCATAGGATAAAACAACATAAATACAATTTAACAAAACATTGGACAAAACAACATAAATACAATTTAATAAAGCATAGGATAAAACAACATAAATACAATTTAATGAAACATAGGATAAACAACATAAATACAATTTAATAAAGCATAGGACAAAACAACATAAATACAATTTAATAAAGCATATGTTAAAACAACATAAATACAATTTAATAAAGCATAGGATAAAACAACATAAATACAATTTAATGAAACATAGGATAAACAACATAAATACAATTTAATAAAGCATAGGACAAAACAACATAAATACAATTTAATAAAGCATATGTTAAAACAACATAAATGCAATTTAATAAAGCATAGGATAAAACAACATAAATACAATTTAATAAAGCATAGGTTAAAACAACATAAATACAATTTAATAAAGCATAGGTTAAAACAACATAAATACAATTTAATAAAGCCTACAATAAAACAACATAAATACAATTTAATAAAGCATAGGAAAAAACAACATAAATACAATTTAATAAAGCCTACAATAAAACAACATAAATACAATTTAATAAAGCATAGGAAAAAACAACATAAATACAATTTAATAAAGCATAGGATAAAACAACATAAATACAATTTAATAAAGCATAGGATAAAACAACATAAATACAATTTAATAAAGCATAGGTTAAAACAACATAAATCCAATTTAATAAAGCATAGGATAAAACAACATAAATACAATTTAATAAAGCATACAATAAAACAACATAAATACAATTTAATAAAGCATAGGACAAAACAACATAAATACAATTTAATAAAGCATAGGATAAAACAACATAAATACAATTTAATGAAACATAGGATAAACAACATAAATACAATTTAATAAAGCATAGGACAAAACAACATAAATACAATTTAATAAAGCATATGTTAAAACAACATAAATACAATTTAACAAAACATTGGACAAAACAACATAAATACAATTTAATAAAGCATAGGATAAAACAACATAAATACAATTTAATGAAAAATAGGATAAACAACATAAATACAATTTAATAAAGCCTACAATAAAACAACATAAATACAATTTAATAAAGCATAGGAAAAAACAACATAAATACAATTTAATAAAGCCTACAATAAAACAACATAAATACAATTTAATAAAGCATAGGAAAAAACAACATAAATACAATTTAATAAAGCATAGGATAAAACAACATAAATACAATTTAATAAAGCATAGGATAAAACAACATAAATACAATTTAATAAAGCATAGGTTAAAACAACATAAATCCAATTTAATAAAGCATAGGATAAAACAACATAAATACAATTTAATAAAGCATACAATAAAACAACATAAATACAATTTAATAAAGCATAGGACAAAACAACATAAATACAATTTAATAAAGCATAGGATAAAACAACATAAATACAATTTAATAAAGCATACGTTAAAACAACATAAATACAATTAAATAAAGCATAAGATAAAACAACATAAATACAATTTAATAAAGCATAGGTTAAAACAACATAAATACAATTTAATAAAGCATAGGATAAAACAACATAAATACAATTTAATAAAGCATAGGTTAAAACAACATAAATACAATTTAAAAAGGAAAAGGATAAAACAACATAAATACAATTTAATAAAGTATAGGATAAAACAACATAAATAAAATTTAATAAAGCATAGGATAAAACAACATAAATACAATTTAATAAAGCATAGGATAAAACAACATAAATAAAATTTAATAAAGCATAGGATAAAACAACATAAATACAATTTAATAAAGCATAGGTTAAAACAACATAAATACAATTTAATAAAGCCTACAATAAAACAACATAAATACAATTTAATAAAGCATAGGAAAAAACAACATAAATACAATTTAATAAAGCCTACAATAAAACAACATAAATACAATTTAATAAAGCATAGGAAAAAACAACATAAATACAATTTAATAAAGCATAGGATAAAACAACATAAATACAATTTAATGAAACATAGGATAAACAACATAAATACAATTTAATAAAGCATAGGACAAAACAACATAAATACAATTTAATAAAGCATATGTTAAAACAACATAAATACAATTTAATAAAGCATAGGATAAAACAACATAAATACAATTTAATAAAGCATAGGACAAAACAACATAAATACAATTTAATAAAGCATAGGATAAAACAACATAAATACAATTTAACAAAACATTGGACAAAACAACATAAATACAATTTAATAAAGCATAGGATAAAACAACATAAATACAATTTAATAAAGCATAGGATAAAACAACATAAATACAATTTAATAAAGCATAGGTTAAAACAACATAAATCCAATTTAATAAAGCATAGGATAAAACAACATAAATACAATTTAATAAAGCATACAATAAAACAACATAAATACAATTTAATAAAGCATAGGACAAAACAACATAAATACAATTTAATAAAGCATAGGATAAAACAACATAAATACAATTTAATGAAACATAGGATAAACAACATAAATACAATTTAATAAAGCATAGGACAAAACAACATAAATACAATTTAATAAAGCATATGTTAAAACAACATAAATACAATTTAACAAAACATTGGACAAAACAACATAAATACAATTTAATAAAGCATAGGATAAAACAACATAAATACAATTTAATGAAAAATAGGATAAACAACATAAATACAATTTAATAAAGCCTACAATAAAACAACATAAATACAATTTAATAAAGCATAGGAAAAAACAACATAAATACAATTTAATAAAGCCTACAATAAAACAACATAAATACAATTTAATAAAGCATAGGAAAAAACAACATAAATACAATTTAATAAAGCATAGGATAAAACAACATAAATACAATTTAATAAAGCATAGGATAAAACAACATAAATACAATTTAATAAAGCATACAATAAAACAACATAAATACAATTTAATAAAGCATAGGACAAAACAACATAAATACAATTTAATAAAGCATAGGATAAAACAACATAAATACAATTTAATAAAGCATACGTTAAAACAACATAAATACAATTAAATAAAGCATAAGATAAAACAACATAAATACAATTTAATAAAGCATAGGTTAAAACAACATAAATACAATTTAATAAAGCATAGGATAAAACAACATAAATACAATTTAATAAAGCATAGGTTAAAACAACATAAATACAATTTAAAAAGGAAAAGGATAAAACAACATAAATACAATTTAATAAAGCATAGGAAAAAACAACATAAATACAATTTAATAAAGCCTACAATAAAACAACATAAATACAATTTAATAAAGCATAGGAAAAAACAACATAAATACAATTTAATAAAGCATAGGATAAAACAACATAAATACAATTTAATGAAACATAGGATAAACAACATAAATACAATTTAATAAAGCATAGGACAAAACAACATAAATACAATTTAATAAAGCATATGTTAAAACAACATAAATACAATTTAATAAAGCCTACAATAAAACAACATAAATACAATTTAATAAAGCCTACAATAAAACAACATAAATACAATTTAATAAAGCATAGGAAAAAACAACATAAATACAATTTAATAAAGCATAGGATAAAACAACATAAATACAATTTAATAAAGCATAGGATAAAACAACATAAATACAATTTAATAAAGCATAGGTTAAAACAACATAAATCCAATTTAATAAAGCATAGGATAAAACAACATAAATACAATTTAATAAAGCATACAATAAAACAACATAAATACAATTTAATAAAGCATAGGACAAAACAACATAAATACAATTTAATAAAGCATAGGATAAAACAACATAAATACAATTTAATAAAGCATACGTTAAAACAACATAAATACAATTAAATAAAGCATAAGATAAAACAACATAAATACAATTTAATAAAGCATAGGTTAAAACAACATAAATACAATTTAATAAAGCATAGGATAAAACAACATAAATACAATTTAATAAAGCATAGGTTAAAACAACATAAATACAATTTAAAAAGGAAAAGGATAAAACAACATAAATACAATTTAATAAAGTATAGGATAAAACAACATAAATAAAATTTAATAAAGCATAGGATAAAACAACATAAATACAATTTAATAAAGCATAGGATAAAACAACATAAATAAAATTTAATAAAGCATAGGATAAAACAACATAAATACAATTTAATAAAGCATAGGTTAAAACAACATAAATACAATTTAATAAAGCCTACAATAAAACAACATACATACAATTTAATAAAGCATAGGAAAAAACAACATAAATACAATTTAATAAAGCATAGGATAAAACAACATAAATACAATTTAATAAAGCATAGGACAAAACAACATAAATACAATTTAATAAAGCATAGGATAAAACAACATAAATACAATTTAATAAAGCATAAGATAAAACAACATAAATACAATTTTATAAAGCATAGGTTAAAACAACATAAATACAATTTAATAAAGCATAGGATAAAACAACATATATACAATTTAATAAAGCATAGGATAAAACAACATATATACAATTTAATAAAGCATAAGATAAAACAACATAAATACAATTTAATAAAGCATAGGTTAAAACAACATAAATACAATTTAATAAAGCATAGGATAAAACAACATAAATACTTTTTAATAAAGCATAGGATAAAACCACATAAATACAATTTAATAAAGCACAGGATAAAACAACATAAATACAATTTAATAAAGCATAGGATAAAACAACATAAATACAATTTAATAAAGCATAGGATAAAACAACATAAATACAATTTAATAAAGCATACGTTAAAACAACATAAATACAATTAAATAAAGCATAGGATAAAACAATATAAATACAATTTAATAAAGCATAGGTTAAAACAACATAAATACAATTTAATAAAGCATAGGATAAAACAATATAAATACAATTTAATAAAGCATAAGTTAAAACAACATAAATACAATTTAATAAAGCATAGGTTAAAACAACATAAATACAATATAATAAAGCATAGGATAAAACAACATATATACAATTTAATAAAGCATAGGATAAAACAACATAAATAAAATTTAATAAAGCATAGGATAAAACAACATAAATACAATTTAACAAAACATTGGACAAAACAACATAAATACAATTTAATAAAGCATAGGATAAAACAACATAAATACAATTTAATGAAACATAGGATAAACAACATAAATACAATTTAATAAAGCATAGGACAAAACAACATAAATACAATTTAATAAAGCATATGTTAAAACAACATAAATACAATTTAATAAAGCATAGGATAAAACAACATAAATACAATTTAATGAAACATAGGATAAACAACATAAATACAATTTAATAAAGCATAGGACAAAACAACATAAATACAATTTAATAAAGCATATGTTAAAACAACATAAATGCAATTTAATAAAGCATAGGATAAAACAACATAAATACAATTTAATAAAGCATAGGTTAAAACAACATAAATACAATTTAATAAAGCATAGGTTAAAACAACATAAATACAATTTAATAAAGCCTACAATAAAACAACATAAATACAATTTAATAAAGCATAGGAAAAAACAACATAAATACAATTTAATAAAGCCTACAATAAAACAACATAAATACAATTTAATAAAGCATAGGAAAAAACAACATAAATACAATTTAATAAAGCATAGGATAAAACAACATAAATACAATTTAATAAAGCATAGGATAAAACAACATAAATACAATTTAATAAAGCATAGGTTAAAACAACATAAATCCAATTTAATAAAGCATAGGATAAAACAACATAAATACAATTTAATAAAGCATACAATAAAACAACATAAATACAATTTAATAAAGCATAGGACAAAACAACATAAATACAATTTAATAAAGCATAGGATAAAACAACATAAATACAATTTAATGAAACATAGGATAAACAACATAAATACAATTTAATAAAGCATAGGACAAAACAACATAAATACAATTTAATAAAGCATATGTTAAAACAACATAAATACAATTTAACAAAACATTGGACAAAACAACATAAATACAATTTAATAAAGCATAGGATAAAACAACATAAATACAATTTAATGAAAAATAGGATAAACAACATAAATACAATTTAATAAAGCCTACAATAAAACAACATAAATACAATTTAATAAAGCATAGGAAAAAACAACATAAATACAATTTAATAAAGCCTACAATAAAACAACATAAATACAATTTAATAAAGCATAGGAAAAAACAACATAAATACAATTTAATAAAGCATAGGATAAAACAACATAAATACAATTTAATAAAGCATAGGATAAAACAACATAAATACAATTTAATAAAGCATAGGTTAAAACAACATAAATCCAATTTAATAAAGCATAGGATAAAACAACATAAATACAATTTAATAAAGCATACAATAAAACAACATAAATACAATTTAATAAAGCATAGGACAAAACAACATAAATACAATTTAATAAAGCATAGGATAAAACAACATAAATACAATTTAATAAAGCATACGTTAAAACAACATAAATACAATTAAATAAAGCATAAGATAAAACAACATAAATACAATTTAATAAAGCATAGGTTAAAACAACATAAATACAATTTAATAAAGCATAGGATAAAACAACATAAATACAATTTAATAAAGCATAGGTTAAAACAACATAAATACAATTTAAAAAGGAAAAGGATAAAACAACATAAATACAATTTAATAAAGTATAGGATAAAACAACATAAATAAAATTTAATAAAGCATAGGATAAAACAACATAAATACAATTTAATAAAGCATAGGAAAAAACAACATAAATACAATTTAATAAAGCCTACAATAAAACAACATAAATACAATTTAATAAAGCATAGGAAAAAACAACATAAATACAATTTAATAAAGCATAGGATAAAACAACATAAATACAATTTAATGAAACATAGGATAAACAACATAAATACAATTTAATAAAGCATAGGACAAAACAACATAAATACAATTTAATAAAGCATATGTTAAAACAACATAAATACAATTTAATAAAGCATAGGATAAAACAACATAAATACAATTTAATAAAGCATAGGACAAAACAACATAAATACAATTTAATAAAGCATAGGATAAAACAACATAAATACAATTTAACAAAACATTGGACAAAACAACATAAATACAATTTAATAAAGCATAGGATAAAACAACATAAATACAATTTAATAAAGCATAGGATAAAACAACATAAATACAATTTAATAAAGCATAGGTTAAAACAACATAAATCCAATTTAATAAAGCATAGGATAAAAAAACATAAATACAATTTAATAAAGCATACAATAAAACAACATAAATACAATTTAATAAAGCATAGGACAAAACAACATAAATACAATTTAATAAAGCATAGGATAAAACAACATAAATACAATTTAATGAAACATAGGATAAACAACATAAATACAATTTAATAAAGCATAGGACAAAACAACATAAATACAATTTAATAAAGCATATGTTAAAACAACATAAATACAATTTAACAAAACATTGGACAAAACAACATAAATACAATTTAATAAAGCATAGGATAAAACAACATAAATACAATTTAATGAAAAATAGGATAAACAACATAAATACAATTTAATAAAGCCTACAATAAAACAACATAAATACAATTTAATAAAGCATAGGAAAAAACAACATAAATACAATTTAATAAAGCCTACAATAAAACAACATAAATACAATTTAATAAAGCATAGGAAAAAACAACATAAATACAATTTAATAAAGCATAGGATAAAACAACATAAATACAATTTAATAAAGCATAGGATAAAACAACATAAATACAATTTAATAAAGCATACAATAAAACAACATAAATACAATTTAATAAAGCATAGGACAAAACAACATAAATACAATTTAATAAAGCATAGGATAAAACAACATAAATACAATTTAATAAAGCATACGTTAAAACAACATAAATACAATTAAATAAAGCATAAGATAAAACAACATAAATACAATTTAATAAAGCATAGGTTAAAACAACATAAATACAATTTAATAAAGCATAGGATAAAACAACATAAATACAATTTAATAAAGCATAGGTTAAAACAACATAAATACAATTTAAAAAGGAAAAGGATAAAACAACATAAATACAATTTAATAAAGCATAGGAAAAAACAACATAAATACAATTTAATAAAGCCTACAATAAAACAACATAAATACAATTTAATAAAGCATAGGAAAAAACAACATAAATACAATTTAATAAAGCATAGGATAAAACAACATAAATACAATTTAATGAAACATAGGATAAACAACATAAATACAATTTAATAAAGCATAGGACAAAACAACATAAATACAATTTAATAAAGCATATGTTAAAACAACATAAATACAATTTAATAAAGCCTACAATAAAACAACATAAATACAATTTAATAAAGCCTACAATAAAACAACATAAATACAATTTAATAAAGCATAGGAAAAAACAACATAAATACAATTTAATAAAGCATAGGATAAAACAACATAAATACAATTTAATAAAGCATAGGATAAAACAACATAAATACAATTTAATAAAGCATAGGTTAAAACAACATAAATCCAATTTAATAAAGCATAGGATAAAACAACATAAATACAATTTAATAAAGCATACAATAAAACAACATAAATACAATTTAATAAAGCATAGGACAAAACAACATAAATACAATTTAATAAAGCATAGGATAAAACAACATAAATACAATTTAATAAAGCATACGTTAAAACAACATAAATACAATTAAATAAAGCATAAGATAAAACAACATAAATACAATTTAATAAAGCATAGGTTAAAACAACATAAATACAATTTAATAAAGCATAGGATAAAACAACATAAATACAATTTAATAAAGCATAGGTTAAAACAACATAAATACAATTTAAAAAGGAAAAGGATAAAACAACATAAATACAATTTAATAAAGTATAGGATAAAACAACATAAATAAAATTTAATAAAGCATAGGATAAAACAACATAAATACAATTTAATAAAGCATAGGATAAAACAACATAAATAAAATTTAATAAAGCATAGGATAAAACAACATAAATACAATTTAATAAAGCATAGGTTAAAACAACATAAATACAATTTAATAAAGCCTACAATAAAACAACATACATACAATTTAATAAAGCATAGGAAAAAACAACATAAATACAATTTAATAAAGCATAGGATAAAACAACATAAATACAATTTAATAAAGCATAGGACAAAACAACATAAATACAATTTAATAAAGCATAGGATAAAACAACATAAATACAATTTAACAAAACATTGGACAAAACAACATAAATACAATTTAATAAAGCATAGGATAAAACAACATAAATACAATTTAATGAAACATAGGATAAACAACATAAATACAATTTAATAAAGCATAGGACAAAACAACATAAATACAATTTAATAAAGCATATGTTAAAACAACATAAATACAATTTAACAAAACATTGGACAAAACAACATAAATACAATTTAATAAAGCATAGGATAAAACAACATAAATACAATTTAATGAAAAATAGGATAAACAACATAAATACAATTTAATAAAGCCTACAATAAAACAACATAAATACAATTTAATAAAGCATAGGAAAAAACAACATAAATACAATTTAATAAAGCCTACAATAAAACAACATAAATACAATTTAATAAAGCATAGGAAAAAACAACATAAATACAATTTAATAAAGCATAGGATAAAACAACATAAATACAATTTAATAAAGCATAGGATAAAACAACATAAATACAATTTAATAAAGCATACAATAAAACAACATAAATACAATTTAATAAAGCATAGGACAAAACAACATAAATACAATTTAATAAAGCATAGGATAAAACAACATAAATACAATTTAATAAAGCATACGTTAAAACAACATAAATACAATTAAATAAAGCATAAGATAAAACAACATAAATACAATTTAATAAAGCATAGGTTAAAACAACATAAATACAATTTAATAAAGCATAGGATAAAACAACATAAATACAATTTAATAAAGCATAGGTTAAAACAACATAAATACAATTTAAAAAGGAAAAGGATAAAACAACATAAATACAATTTAATAAAGCATAGGAAAAAACAACATAAATACAATTTAATAAAGCCTACAATAAAACAACATAAATACAATTTAATAAAGCATAGGAAAAAACAACATAAATACAATTTAATAAAGCATAGGATAAAACAACATAAATACAATTTAATGAAACATAGGATAAACAACATAAATACAATTTAATAAAGCATAGGACAAAACAACATAAATACAATTTAATAAAGCATATGTTAAAACAACATAAATACAATTTAATAAAGCCTAGGATAAAACAACATAAATACAATTTAATAAAGCATAGGACAAAACAACATAAATACAATTTAATAAAGCATAGGATAAAACAACATAAATACAATTTAACAAAACATTGGACAAAACAACATAAATACAATTTAATAAAGCATAGGAAAAAACAACATAAATACAATTTAATAAAGCCTACAATAAAACAACATAAATACAATTTAATAAAGCATAGGAAAAAACAACATAAATACAATTTAATAAAGCATAGGATAAAACAACATAAATACAATTTAATGAAACATAGGATAAACAACATAAATACAATTTAATAAAGCATAGGACAAAACAACATAAATACAATTTAATAAAGCATATGTTAAAACAACATAAATACAATTTAATAAAGCATAGGATAAAACAACATAAATACAATTTAATAAAGCATAGGACAAAACAACATAAATACAATTTAATAAAGCATAGGATAAAACAACATAAATACAATTTAACAAAACATTGGACAAAACAACATAAATACAATTTAATAAAGCATAGGATAAAACAACATAAATACAATTTAATAAAGCATAGGATAAAACAACATAAATACAATTTAATAAAGCATAGGTTAAAACAACATAAATCCAATTTAATAAAGCATAGGATAAAACAACATAAATACAATTTAATAAAGCATACAATAAAACAACATAAATACAATTTAATAAAGCATAGGACAAAACAACATAAATACAATTTAATAAAGCATAGGATAAAACAACATAAATACAATTTAATGAAACATAGGATAAACAACATAAATACAATTTAATAAAGCATAGGACAAAACAACATAAATACAATTTAATAAAGCATATGTTAAAACAACATAAATACAATTTAACAAAACATTGGACAAAACAACATAAATACAATTTAATAAAGCATAGGATAAAACAACATAAATACAATTTAATGAAAAATAGGATAAACAACATAAATACAATTTAATAAAGCCTACAATAAAACAACATAAATACAATTTAATAAAGCATAGGAAAAAACAACATAAATACAATTTAATAAAGCCTACAATAAAACAACATAAATACAATTTAATAAAGCATAGGATAAAACAACATAAATACAATTTAATAAAGCATAGGATAAAACAACATAAATACAATTTAATAAAGCATACAATAAAACAACATAAATACAATTTAATAAAGCATAGGACAAAACAACATAAATACAATTTAATAAAGCATAGGATAAAACAACATAAATACAATTTAATAAAGCATACGTTAAAACAACATAAATACAATTAAATAAAGCATAAGATAAAACAACATAAATACAATTTAATAAAGCATAGGTTAAAACAACATAAATACAATTTAATAAAGCATAGGATAAAACAACATAAATACAATTTAATAAAGCATAGGTTAAAACAACATAAATACAATTTAAAAAGGAAAAGGATAAAACAACATAAATACAATTTAATAAAGCATAGGAAAAAACAACATAAATACAATTTAATAAAGCATAGGATAAAACAACATAAATACAATTTAATAAAGCATAGGATAAAACAACATAAATACAATTTAATAAAGCATACAATAAAACAACATAAATACAATTTAATAAAGCATAGGACAAAACAACATAAATACAATTTAATAAAGCATAGGATAAAACAACATAAATACAATTTAATAAAGCATACGTTAAAACAACATAAATACAATTAAATAAAGCATAAGATAAAACAACATAAATACAATTTAATAAAGCATAGGTTAAAACAACATAAATACAATTTAATAAAGCATAGGATAAAACAACATAAATACAATTTAATAAAGCATAGGTTAAAACAACATAAATACAATTTAAAAAGGAAAAGGATAAAACAACATAAATACAATTTAATAAAGCATAGGAAAAAACAACATAAATACAATTTAATAAAGCCTACAATAAAACAACATAAATACAATTTAATAAAGCATAGGAAAAAACAACATAAATACAATTTAATAAAGCATAGGATAAAACAACATAAATACAATTTAATGAAACATAGGATAAACAACATAAATACAATTTAATAAAGCATAGGACAAAACAACATAAATACAATTTAATAAAGCATAGGATAAAACAACATAAATACAATTTAATAAAGCCTACAATAAAACAACATAAATACAATTTAATAAAGCCTACAATAAAACAACATAAATACAATTTAATAAAGCATAGGAAAAAACAACATAAATACAATTTAATAAAACATAGGATAAAACAACATAAATACAATTTAATAAAGCATAGGATAAAACAACATAAATACAATTTAATAAAGCATAGGTTAAAACAACATAAATCCAATTTAATAAAGCATAGGATAAAACAACATAAATACAATTTAATAAAGCATACAATAAAACAACATAAATACAATTTAATAAAGCATAGGACAAAACAACATAAATACAATTTAATAAAGCATAGGATAAAACAACATAAATACAATTTAATAAAGCATACGTTAAAACAACATAAATACAATTAAATAAAGCATAAGATAAAACAACATAAATACAATTTAATAAAGCATAGGTTAAAACAACATAAATACAATTTAATAAAGCATAGGATAAAACAACATAAATACAATTTAATAAAGCATAGGTTAAAACAACATAAATACAATTTAAAAAGGAAAAGGATAAAACAACATAAATACAATTTAATAAAGTATAGGATAAAACAACATAAATAAAATTTAATAAAGCATAGGATAAAACAACATAAATACAATTTAATAAAGCATAGGATAAAACAACATAAATAAAATTTAATAAAGCATAGGATAAAACAACATAAATACAATTTAATAAAGCATAGGTTAAAACAACATAAATACAATTTAATAAAGCCTACAATAAAACAACATACATACAATTTAATAAAGCATAGGAAAAAACAACATAAATACAATTTAATAAAGCATAGGATAAAACAACATAAATACAATTTAATAAAGCATAGGACAAAACAACATAAATACAATTTAATAAAGCATAGGATAAAACAACATAAATACAATTTAACAAAACATTGGACAAAACAACATAAATACAATTTAATAAAGCATAGGATAAAACAACATAAATACAATTTAATAAAGCATAGGATAAAACAACATAAATACAATTTAATAAAGCATAGGTTAAAACAACATAAATCCAATTTAATAAAGCATAGGATAAAACAACATAAATACAATTTAATAAAGCATACAATAAAACAACATAAATACAATTTAATAAAGCATAGGACAAAACAACATAAATACAATTTAATAAAGCATAGGATAAAACAACATAAATACAATTTAATGAAACATAGGATAAACAACATAAATACAATTTAATAAAGCATAGGACAAAACAACATAAATACAATTTAATAAAGCATATGTTAAAACAACATAAATACAATTTAACAAAACATTGGACAAAACAACATAAATACAATTTAATAAAGCATAGGATAAAACAACATAAATACAATTTAATGAAAAATAGGATAAACAACATAAATACAATTTAATAAAGCCTACAATAAAACAACATAAATACAATTTAATAAAGCATAGGAAAAAACAACATAAATACAATTTAATAAAGCCTACAATAAAACAACATAAATACAATTTAATAAAGCATAGGAAAAAACAACATAAATACAATTTAATAAAGCATAGGATAAAACAACATAAATACAATTTAATAAAGCATAGGATAAAACAACATAAATACAATTTAATAAAGCATACAATAAAACAACATAAATACAATTTAATAAAGCATAGGACAAAACAACATAAATACAATTTAATAAAGCATAGGATAAAACAACATAAATACAATTTAATAAAGCATACGTTAAAACAACATAAATACAATTAAATAAAGCATAAGATAAAACAACATAAATACAATTTAATAAAGCATAGGTTAAAACAACATAAATACAATTTAATAAAGCATAGGATAAAACAACATAAATACAATTTAATAAAGCATAGGTTAAAACAACATAAATACAATTTAAAAAGGAAAAGGATAAAACAACATAAATACAATTTAATAAAGCATAGGAAAAAACAACATAAATACAATTTAATAAAGCCTACAACAAAACAACATAAATACAATTTAATAAAGCATAGGAAAAAACAACATAAATACAATTTAATAAAGCATAGGATAAAACAACATAAATACAATTTAATGAAACATAGGATAAACAACATAAATACAATTTAATAAAGCATAGGACAAAACAACATAAATACAATTTAATAAAGCATATGTTAAAACAACATAAATACAATTTAATAAAGCATAGGATAAAACAACATAAATACAATTTAATAAAGCATAGGACAAAACAACATAAATACAATTTAATAAAGCATAGGATAAAACAACATAAATACAATTTAACAAAACATTGGACAAAACAACATAAATACAATTTAATAAAGCATAGGATAAAACAACATAAATACAATTTAATGAAACATAGGATAAACAACATAAATACAATTTAATAAAGCCTACAATAAAACAACATAAATACAATTTAATAAAGCATAGGAAAAAACAACATAAATACAATTTAATGAAACATAGGATAAACAACATAAATACAATTTAATAAAGCATACGTTAAAACAACATAAATACAATTAAATAAAGCATAGGATAAAACAATATAAATACAATTTAATAAAGCATAGGTTAAAACAACATAAATACAATTTAAAAAGGAAAAGGATAAAACAACATAAATACAATTTAATGAAACATAGGATAAACAACATAAATACAATTTAATAAAGCCTACAATAAAACAACATAAATACAATTTAATAAAGCATAGGAAAAAACAACATAAATACAATTTAATGAAACATAGGATAAACAACATAAATACAATTTAATAAAGCATACGTTAAAACAACATAAATACAATTAAATAAAGCATAGGATAAAACAATATAAATACAATTTAATAAAGCATAGGATAAAACAACATAAATACAATTTAATAAAGCATAGGATAAAACAACATAAATACAATTTAATAAAGCATAGGATAAAACAACATAAATACAATTTAATAAAGCCTACAATAAAACAACATAAATACAATTTAATAAAGCATAAGATAAAACAACATAAATACAATTTAATAAAGCATAGGATAAAACAACATAAATACAATTTAATAAAGCATAGGTTAAAACAACATAAATACAATTTAATAAAGCCTACAATAAAACAACATAAATACAATTTAATAAAGCATAGGAAAAAACAACATAAATACAATTTAATAAAGCCTACAATAAAACAACATAAATACAATTTAATAAAGCATAGGAAAAAAACAACATAAATACAATTTAATAAAGCATAGGATAAAACAACATAAATACAATTTAATAAAGCATAGGATAAAACAACATAAATACAATTTAATAAAGCATAGGTTAAAACAACATAAATCCAATTTAATAAAGCATAGGTTAAAACAACATAAATACAATTTAATAAAGCATAGGATAAAACAACATATATACAATTTAATAAAGCATAGGATAAAACAACATAAATAAAATTTAATAAAGCATAGGATAAAACAACATATATACAATTTAATAAAGCATAAGATAAAACAACATAAATACAATTTAATAAAGCATAGGTTAAAACAACATAAATACAATTTAATAAAGCATAGGATAAAACAACATAAATACAATTTAATAAAGCATAGGATAAAACAACATAAATACAATTTAATAAAGCATAAGATAAAACAACATAAATACAATTTAATAAAGCATAGGATAAAACAACATATATACAATTTAATAAAGCATAGGATAAAACAACATAAATAAAATTTAATAAAGCATAGGATAAAACAACATATATACAATTTAATAAATCATAGGATAAAACAACATAAATACAATTTAATAAAGCATACGTTAAAACAACATAAATACAATTTAATAAAGCATAGGATGAAACAGCATAAATACAATTTAATAAAGCATACGTTAAAACAACATAAATACAATTAAATAAAGCATAAGATAAAACAACATAAATACAATTTAATAAAGCATAGGATAAAACAACATAAATACAATTTAATAAAGCATAGGTTAAGACAACATAAATACAATTTAATAAAGCATAGGATAAAACAACATAAATACAATTTAATAAAGCATAGGATAAAACAACATAAATACAATTTAATAAAGCATAGGATAAAACAACATAAATAAAATTTAATAAAGCATAGGTTAAAACAACATAAATACAATTTAATAAAGCATAGGATAAAACAACATAAATACAATTTAATAAAGCATAGGATAAAACAACATAAATACAATTTAATAAAGCATATGTTAAAACAACATAAATACAATTTAATAAATCATAGGATAAAACAACATAAATACAATTTAATAAAGCATAGGATAAAACAACATAAATACAATTTAATAAAGCATAGGATAAAACAACGTAAATACAATTTAATGAAACATAGGATAAACAACATAAATACAATTTAATAAAGCATAGGACAAAACAACATAAATACAATTTAATAAAGCATATGTTAAAACAACATAAATACAATTTAATAAAGCATAGGATAAAACAACATAAATACAATTTAATGAAACATAGGATAAACAACATAAATACAATTTAATAAAGCATTGGACAAAACAACATAAATACAATTTAATAAAGCATATGTTAAAACAACATAAATGCAATTTAATAAAGCATAGGATAAAACAACATAAATACAATTTAATAAAGCATAGGTTAAAACAACATAAATACAATTTAATAAAGCATAGGTTAAAACAACATAAATACAATTTAATAAAGCCTACAATAAAACAACATAAATACAATTTAATAAAGCATAGGAAAAAACAACATAAATACAATTTAATAAAGCCTACAATAAAACAACATAAATACAATTTAATAAAGCATAGGAAAAAACAACATAAATACAATTTAATAAAGCATAGGATAAAACAACATAAATACAATTTAATAAAGCATAGGATAAAACAACATAAATACAATTTAATAAAGCATAGGTTAAAACAACATAAATCCAATTTAATAAAGCATAGGATAAAACAACATAAATACAATTTAATAAAGCATACAATAAAACAACATAAATAAAATTTAATAAAGCATAGGATAAAACAACATATATACAATTTAATAAATCATAGGATAAAACAACATAAATACAATTTAATAAAGCATACGTTAAAACAACATAAATACAATTTAATAAAGCATAGGATGAAACAGCATAAATACAATTTAATAAAGCATACGTTAAAACAACATAAATACAATTAAATAAAGCATAAGATAAAACAACATAAATACAATTTAATAAAGCATAGGATAAAACAACATAAATACAATTTAACAAAACATTGGACAAAACAACATAAATACAATTTAATAAAGCATAGGATAAAACAACATAAATACAATTTAATGAAACATAGGATAAACAACATAAATACAATTTAATAAAGCATAGGACAAAACAACATAAATACAATTTAATAAAGCATATGTTAAAACAACATAAATACAATTTAATAAAGCATAGGATAAAACAACATAAATACAATTTAATAAAGCATAGGATAAAACAACATAAATACAATTTAATAAAGCATAGGTTAAAACAACATAAATACAATTTAATAAAGCATAGGTTAAAACAACATAAATACAATTTAATAAAGCATAGGATAAAACAACATATATACAATTTAATAAAGCATAGGATAAAACAACATAAATAAAATTTAATAAAGCATAGGATAAAACAACATATATACAATTTAATAAAGCATAAGATAAAACAACATAAATACAATTTAATAAAGCATAGGTTAAAACAACATAAATACAATTTAATAAAGCATAGGATAAAACAACATAAATACAATTTAATAAAGCATAGGATAAAACAACATAAATACAATTTAATAAAGCATAAGATAAAACAACATAAATACAATTTAATAAAGCATAGGATAAAACAACATATATACAATTTAATAAAGCATAGGATAAAACAACATAAATAAAATTTAATAAAGCATAGGATAAAACAACATATATACAATTTAATAAATCATAGGATAAAACAACATAAATACAATTTAATAAAGCATACGTTAAAACAACATAAATACAATTTAATAAAGCATAGGATGAAACAGCATAAATACAATTTAATAAAGCATACGTTAAAACAACATAAATACAATTAAATAAAGCATAAGATAAAACAACATAAATACAATTTAATAAAGCATAGGATAAAACAACATAAATACAATTTAATAAAGCATAGGTTAAGACAACATAAATACAATTTAATAAAGCATAGGATAAAACAACATAAATACAATTTAATAAAGCATAGGATAAAACAACATAAATACAATTTAATAAAGCATAGGATAAAACAACATAAATAAAATTTAATAAAGCATAGGTTAAAACAACATAAATACAATTTAATAAAGCATAGGATAAAACAACATAAATACAATTTAATAAAGCATAGGATAAAACAACATAAATACAATTTAATAAAGCATATGTTAAAACAACATAAATACAATTTAATAAAGCATAGGATAAAACAACATAAATACAATTTAATAAAGCATAGGATAAAACAACATAAATACAATTTAATAAAGCATAGGATAAAACAACATAAATACAATTTAATGAAACATAGGATAAACAACATAAATACAATTTAATAAAGCATAGGACAAAACAACATAAATACAATTTAATAAAGCATATGTTAAAACAACATAAATACAATTTAAGAAAGCATAGGATAAAACAACATAAATACAATTTAATGAAACATAGGATAAACAACATAAATACAATTTAATAAAGCATAGGACAAAACAACATAAATACAATTTAATAAAGCATATGTTAAAACAACATAAATGCAATTTAATAAAGCATAGGATAAAACAACATAAATACAATTTAATAAAGCATAGGTTAAAACAACATAAATACAATTTAATAAAGCATAGGTTAAAACAACATAAATACAATTTAATAAAGCCTACAATAAAACAACATAAATACAATTTAATAAAGCATAGGAAAAAACAACATAAATACAATTTAATAAAGCCTACAATAAAACAACATAAATACAATTTAATAAAGCATAGGAAAAAACAACATAAATACAATTTAATAAAGCATAGGATAAAACAACATAAATACAATTTAATAAAGCATAGGATAAAACAACATAAATACAATTTAATAAAGCATAGGTTAAAACAACATAAATCCAATTTAATAAAGCATAGGATAAAACAACATAAATACAATTTAATAAAGCATACAATAAAACAACATAAATAAAATTTAATAAAGCATAGGATAAAACAACATATATACAATTTAATAAATCATAGGATAAAACAACATAAATACAATTTAATAAAGCATACGTTAAAACAACATAAATACAATTTAATAAAGCATAGGATGAAACAGCATAAATACAATTTAATAAAGCATACGTTAAAACAACATAAATACAATTAAATAAAGCATAAGATAAAACAACATAAATACAATTTAATAAAGCATAGGATAAAACAACATAAATACAATTTAACAAAACATTGGACAAAACAACATAAATACAATTTAATAAAGCATAGGTTAAAACAACATAAATACAATTTAATGAAACATAGGATAAACAACATAAATACAATTTAATAAAGCATAGGACAAAACAACATAAATACAATTTAATAAAGCATATGTTAAAACAACATAAATACAATTTAATAAAGCATAGGATAAAACAACATAAATACAATTTAATGAAACATAGGATAAACAACATAAATACAATTTAATAAAGCATAGGACAAAACAACATAAATACAATTTAATAAAGCATATGTTAAAACAACATAAATGCAATTTAATAAAGCATAGGATAAAACAACATAAATACAATTTAATAAAGCATAGGTTAAAACAACATAAATACAATTTAATAAAGCATAGGTTAAAACAACATAAATACAATTTAATAAAGCCTACAATAAAACAACATAAATACAATTTAATAAAGCATAGGAAAAAACAACATAAATACAATTTAATAAAGCCTACAATAAAACAACATAAATACAATTTAATAAAGCATAGGAAAAAACAACATAAATACAATTTAATAAAGCATAGGATAAAACAACATAAATACAATTTAATAAAGCATAGGATAAAACAACATAAATACAATTTAATAAAGCATAGGTTAAAACAACATAAATACAATTTAATAAAGCATAGGATGAAACAACATAAATACAATTTAATAAAGCATACAATAAAACAACATAAATACAATTTAATAAAGCATAGGACAAAACAACATAAATACAATTTAATAAAGCATAGGATAAAGCAACATAAATACAATTTAATGAAACATAGGATAAACAACATAAATACAATTTAATAAAGCATAGGACAAAACAACATAAATACAATTTAATAAAGCATAGGATAAAACAACATAAATACAATTTAACAAAACATTGGACAAAACAACATAAATACAATTTAATAAAGCATAGGATAAAACAACATAAATACAATTTAATGAAACATAGGATAAACAACATAAATACAATTTAATAAAGCATAGGACAAAACAACATAAATACAATTTAATAAAGCATATGTTAAAACAACATAAATACAATTTAATAAAGCATAGGATAAAACAACATAAATACATTTTAATGAAACATAGGATAAACAACATAAATACAATTTAATAAAGCATAGGACAAAACAACATAAATACAATTTAATAAAGCATATGTTAAAACAACATAAATGCAATTTAATAAAGCATAGGATAAAACAACATAAATACAATTTAATAAAGCATAGGTTAAAACAACATAAATACAATTTAATAAAGCATAGGTTAAAACAACATAAATACAATTTAATAAAGCCTACAATAAAACAACATAAATACAATTTAATAAAGCATAGGAAAAAACAACATAAATACAATTTAATAAAGCCTACAATAAAACAACATAAATACAATTTAATAAAGCATAGGAAAAAACAACATAAATACAATTTAATAAAGCATAGGATAAAACAACATAAATACAATTTAATAAAGCATAGGATAAAACAACATAAATACAATTTAATAAAGCATAGGTTAAAACAACATAAATACAATTTAATAAAGCATAGGTTAAAACAACATAAATACAATTTAATAAAGCCTACAATAAAACAACATAAATACAATTTAATAAAGCATAGGAAAAAACAACATAAATACAATTTAATAAAGCCTACAATAAAACAACATAAATACAATTTAATAAAGCATAGGAAAAAACAACATAAATACAATTTAATAAAGCATAGGATAAAACAACATAAAAACAATTTAATAAAGCATAGGATAAAACAACATAAATACAATTTAATAAAGCATAGGTTAAAACAACATAAATCCAATTTAATAAAGCATAGGATGAAACAACATAAATACAATTTAATAAAGCATACAATAAAACAACATAAATACAATTTAATAAAGCATAGGACAAAACAACATAAATACAATTTAATAAAGCATAGGATAAAACAACATAAATACAATTTAATGAAACATAGGATAAACAACATAAATACAATTTAATAAAGCATAGGACAAAACAACATAAATACAATTTAATAAAGCATAGGATAAAACAACATAAATACAATTTAACAAAACATTGGACAAAACAACATAAATACAATTTAATAAAGCATAGGATAAAACAACATAAATACAATTTAATGAAACATAGGATAAACAACATAAATACAATTTAATAAAGCATAGGACAAAACAACATAAATACAATTTAATAAAGCATATGTTAAAACAACATAAATACAATTTAATAAAGCATAGGATAAAACAACATAAATACAATTTAATGAAACATAGGATAAACAACATAAATACAATTTAATAAAGCATAGGACAAAACAACATAAATACAATTTAATAAAGCATATGTTAAAACAACATAAATGCAATTTAATAAAGCATAGGATAAAACAACATAAATACAATTTAATAAAGCATAGGTTAAAACAACATAAATACAATTTAATAAAGCATAGGTTAAAACAACATAAATACAATTTAATAAAGCCTACAATAAAACAACATAAATACATTTAATAAAGCATAGGAAAAAACAACATAAATACAATTTAATAAAGCCTACAATAAAACAACATAAATACAATTTAATAAAGCATAGGAAAAAACAACATAAATACAATTTAATAAAGCATAGGATAAAACAACATAAATACAATTTAATAAAGCATAGGTTAAAACAACATAAATCCAATTTAATAAAGCATAGGTTAAAACAACATAAATACAATTTAATAAAGCATAGGATAAAACAACATATATACAATTTAATAAAGCATAGGATAAAACAACATAAATAAAATTTAATAAAGCATATGATAAAACAACATATATACAATTTAATAAAGCATAAGATAAAACAACATAAATACAATTTAATAAAGCATAGGTTAAAACAACATAAATACAATTTAATAAAGCATAGGATAAAACAACATAAATACTTTTTAATAAAGCATAGGATAAAACAATATAAATACAATTTAATAAAGCATAGGTTAAAACAACATAAATACAATTTAATAAAGCATAGGATAAAACAACATAAATTCAATTTAATAAAGCATAGGATAAAACAACATAAATACAATTTAAGAAAGCATAGGTTAAAACAACATAAATACAATTTAATAAAGCATAGGATAAAACAACATAAATACAATTTAATAAAGCATAAGATAAAACAACATAAATACAATTTAATAAAGCATAGGTTAAAACAACATAAATACAATTTAATAAAGCATAGGATAAAACAACATAAATACAATTTAATAAAGCATAAGATAAAACAACATAAATACAATTTAATAAAGCATAGGATAAAACAACATAAATACAATTTAATAAAGCATAGGTTAAGACAACATAAATACAATTTAATAAAGCATAGGATAAAACAACATAAATACAATTTAATAAAGCATAGGATAAAACAACATAAATACAATTTAATAAAGCATAGGATAAAACAACATAAATAAAATTTAATAAAGCATAGGTTAAAACAACATAAATACAATTTAATAAAGCATAGGATAAAACAACATAAATAAAATTTAATAAAGCATAGGATAAAACAACATAAATACAATTTAATAAAGCATAGGTTAAAACAACATAAATCCAATTTAATAAAGCATAGGATAAAACAACATAAATACAATTTAATAAAGCATACAATAAAACAACATAAATAAAATTTAATAAAGCATAGGATAAAACAACATATATACAATTTAATAAATCATAGGATAAAACAACATAAATACAATTTAATAAAGCATACGTTAAAACAACATAAATACAATTTAATAAAGCATAGGATGAAACAGCATAAATACAATTTAATAAAGCATACGTTAAAACAACATAAATACAATTAAATAAAGCATAAGATAAAACAACATAAATACAATTTAATAAAGCATAGGATAAAACAACATAAATACAATTTAATAAAGCATAGGTTAAGACAACATAAATACAATTTAATAAAGCATAGGATAAAACAACATAAATACAATTTAATAAAGCATAGGATAAAACAACATAAATACAATTTAATAAAGCATAGGATAAAACAACATAAATAAAATTTAATAAAGCATAGGTTAAAACAACATAAATACAATTTAATAAAGCATAGGATAAAACAACATAAATACAATTTAATAAAGCATAGGATAAAACAACATAAATACAATTTAATAAAGCATATGTTAAAACAACATAAATACAATTTAATAAAGCATAGGATAAAACAACATAAATACAATTTAATAAAGCATAGGATAAAACAACATAAATACAATTTAATAAAGCATAGGATAAAACAACATAAATACAATTTAATGAAACATAGGATAAACAACATAAATACAATTTAATAAAGCATAGGACAAAACAACATAAATACAATTTAATAAAGCATATGTTAAAACAACATAAATACAATTTAAGAAAGCATAGGATAAAACAACATAAATACAATTTAATGAAACATAGGATAAACAACATAAATACAATTTAATAAAGCATAGGACAAAACAACATAAATACAATTTAATAAAGCATATGTTAAAACAACATAAATGCAATTTAATAAAGCATAGGATAAAACAACATAAATACAATTTAATAAAGCATAGGTTAAAACAACATAAATACAATTTAATAAAGCATAGGTTAAAACAACATAAATACAATTTAATAAAGCCTACAATAAAACAACATAAATACAATTTAATAAAGCATAGGAAAAAACAACATAAATACAATTTAATAAAGCATAGGATAAAACAACATAAATACAATTTAATAAAGCATAGGATAAAACAACATAAATACAATTTAATAAAGCATAGGTTAAAACAACATAAATCCAATTTAATAAAGCATAGGATAAAACAACATAAATACAATTTAATAAAGCATACAATAAAACAACATAAATAAAATTTAATAAAGCATAGGATAAAACAACATATATACAATTTAATAAATCATAGGATAAAACAACATAAATACAATTTAATAAAGCATACGTTAAAACAACATAAATACAATTTAATAAAGCATAGGATGAAACAGCATAAATACAATTTAATAAAGCATACGTTAAAACAACATAAATACAATTAAATAAAGCATAAGATAAAACAACATAAATACAATTTAATAAAGCATAGGATAAAACAACATAAATACAATTTAACAAAACATTGGACAAAACAACATAAATACAATTTAATAAAGCATAGGTTAAAACAACATAAATACAATTTAATGAAACATAGGATAAACAACATAAATACAATTTAATAAAGCATAGGACAAAACAACATAAATACAATTTAATAAAGCATATGTTAAAACAACATAAATACAATTTAATAAAGCATAGGATAAAACAACATAAATACAATTTAATGAAACATAGGATAAACAACATAAATACAATTTAATAAAGCATAGGACAAAACAACATAAATACAATTTAATAAAGCATATGTTAAAACAACATAAATGCAATTTAATAAAGCATAGGATAAAACAACATAAATACAATTTAATAAAGCATAGGTTAAAACAACATAAATACAATTTAATAAAGCATAGGTTAAAACAACATAAATACAATTTAATAAAGCCTACAATAAAACAACATAAATACAATTTAATAAAGCATAGGAAAAAACAACATAAATACAATTTAATAAAGCCTACAATAAAACAACATAAATACAATTTAATAAAGCATAGGAAAAAACAACATAAATACAATTTAATAAAGCATAGGATAAAACAACATAAATACAATTTAATAAAGCATAGGATAAAACAACATAAATACAATTTAATAAAGCATAGGTTAAAACAACATAAATCCAATTTAATAAAGCATAGGATGAAACAACATAAATACAATTTAATAAAGCATACAATAAAACAACATAAATACAATTTAATAAAGCATAGGACAAAACAACATAAATACAATTTAATAAAGCATAGGATAAAGCAACATAAATACAATTTAATGAAACATAGGATAAACAACATAAATACAATTTAATAAAGCATAGGACAAAACAACATAAATACAATTTAATAAAGCATAGGATAAAACAACATAAATACAATTTAACAAAACATTGGACAAAACAACATAAATACAATTTAATAAAGCATAGGATAAAACAACATAAATACAATTTAATGAAACATAGGATAAACAACATAAATACAATTTAATAAAGCATAGGACAAAACAACATAAATACAATTTAATAAAGCATATGTTAAAACAACATAAATACAATTTAATAAAGCATAGGATAAAACAACATAAATACATTTTAATGAAACATAGGATAAACAACATAAATACAATTTAATAAAGCATAGGACAAAACAACATAAATACAATTTAATAAAGCATATGTTAAAACAACATAAATGCAATTTAATAAAGCATAGGATAAAACAACATAAATACAATTTAATAAAGCATAGGTTAAAACAACATAAATACAATTTAATAAAGCATAGGTTAAAACAACATAAATACAATTTAATAAAGCCTACAATAAAACAACATAAATACAATTTAATAAAGCATAGGAAAAAACAACATAAATACAATTTAATAAAGCCTACAATAAAACAACATAAATACAATTTAATAAAGCATAGGAAAAAACAACATAAATACAATTTAATAAAGCATAGGATAAAACAACATAAATACAATTTAATAAAGCATAGGATAAAACAACATAAATACAATTTAATAAAGCATAGGTTAAAACAACATAAATACAATTTAATAAAGCATAGGTTAAAACAACATAAATACAATTTAATAAAGCCTACAATAAAACAACATAAATACAATTTAATAAAGCATAGGAAAAAACAACATAAATACAATTTAATAAAGCCTACAATAAAACAACATAAATACAATTTAATAAAGCATAGGAAAAAACAACATAAATACAATTTAATAAAGCATAGGATAAAACAACATAAAAACAATTTAATAAAGCATAGGATAAAACAACATAAATACAATTTAATAAAGCATAGGTTAAAACAACATAAATCCAATTTAATAAAGCATAGGATGAAACAACATAAATACAATTTAATAAAGCATACAATAAAACAACATAAATACAATTTAATAAAGCATAGGACAAAACAACATAAATACAATTTAATAAAGCATAGGATAAAACAACATAAATACAATTTAATGAAACATAGGATAAACAACATAAATACAATTTAATAAAGCATAGGACAAAACAACATAAATACAATTTAATAAAGCATAGGATAAAACAACATAAATACAATTTAACAAAACATTGGACAAAACAACATAAATACAATTTAATAAAGCATAGGATAAAACAACATAAATACAATTTAATGAAACATAGGATAAACAACATAAATACAATTTAATAAAGCATAGGACAAAACAACATAAATACAATTTAATAAAGCATATGTTAAAACAACATAAATACAATTTAATAAAGCATAGGATAAAACAACATAAATACAATTTAATGAAACATAGGATAAACAACATAAATACAATTTAATAAAGCATAGGACAAAACAACATAAATACAATTTAATAAAGCATATGTTAAAACAACATAAATGCAATTTAATAAAGCATAGGATAAAACAACATAAATACAATTTAATAAAGCATAGGTTAAAACAACATAAATACAATTTAATAAAGCATAGGTTAAAACAACATAAATACAATTTAATAAAGCCTACAATAAAACAACATAAATACATTTAATAAAGCATAGGAAAAAACAACATAAATACAATTTAATAAAGCCTACAATAAAACAACATAAATACAATTTAATAAAGCATAGGAAAAAACAACATAAATACAATTTAATAAAGCATAGGATAAAACAACATAAATACAATTTAATAAAGCATAGGTTAAAACAACATAAATCCAATTTAATAAAGCATAGGTTAAAACAACATAAATACAATTTAATAAAGCATAGGATAAAACAACATATATACAATTTAATAAAGCATAGGATAAAACAACATAAATAAAATTTAATAAAGCATATGATAAAACAACATATATACAATTTAATAAAGCATAAGATAAAACAACATAAATACAATTTAATAAAGCATAGGTTAAAACAACATAAATACAATTTAATAAAGCATAGGATAAAACAACATAAATACTTTTTAATAAAGCATAGGATAAAACAATATAAATACAATTTAATAAAGCATAGGTTAAAACAACATAAATACAATTTAATAAAGCATAGGATAAAACAACATAAATTCAATTTAATAAAGCATAGGATAAAACAACATAAATACAATTTAAGAAAGCATAGGTTAAAACAACATAAATACAATTTAATAAAGCATAGGATAAAACAACATAAATAAAATTTAATAAAGCATAAGATAAAACAACATAAATACAATTTAATAAAGCATAGGATAAAACAACATAAATACAATTTAATAAAGCATAGGTTAAGACAACATAAATACAATTTAATAAAGCATAGGATAAAACAACATAAATACAATTTAATAAAGCATAGGATAAAACAACATAAATACAATTTAATAAAGCATAGGATAAAACAACATAAATAAAATTTAATAAAGCATAGGTTAAAACAACATAAATACAATTTAATAAAGCATAGGATAAAACAACATAAATAAAATTTAATAAAGCATAGGTTAAAACAACATAAATACAATTTAATAAAGCATAGGACAAAACAACATAAATACAATTTAAAAAAGCATAGGATAAAACAACATAAATACAATTTAACAAAACATTGGACAAAACAACATAAATACAATTTAATAAAGCATAGGATAAAACAACATAAATACAATTTAATGAAACATAGGATAAACAACATAAATACAATTTAATAAAGCATAGGACAAAACAACATAAATACAATTTAATAAAGCATATGTTAAAACAACATAAATACAATTTAATAAAGCATAGGATAAAACAACATAAATACAATTTAATGAAACATAGGATAAACAACATAAATACAATTTAATAAAGCATAGGACAAAACAACATAAATACAATTTAATAAAGCATATGTTAAAACAACATAAATGCAATTTAATAAAGCATAGGATAAAACAACATAAATACAATTTAATAAAGCATAGGTTAAAACAACATAAATACAATTAAATAAAGCATAAGATAAAACAACATAAATACAATTTAATAAAGCATAGGATAAAACAACATAAATACAATTTAATAAAGCATAGGTTAAGACAACATAAATACAATTTAATAAAGCATAGGATAAAACAACATAAATACAATTTAATAAAGCATAGGATAAAACAACATAAATACAATTTAATAAAGCATAGGATAAAACAACATAAATAAAATTTAATAAAGCATAGGACAAAACAACATAAATACAATTTAATAAAGCATAGGATAAAACAACATAAATACAATTTAATGAAACATAGGATAAACAACATAAATACAATTTAATAAAGCATAGGACAAAACAACATAAATACAATTTAATAAAGCATAGGATAAAACAACATAAATACAATTTAACAAAACATTGGACAAAACAACATAAATACAATTTAATAAAGCATAGGATAAAACAACATAAATACAATTTAATGAAACATAGGATAAACAACATAAATACAATTTAATAAAGCATAGGACAAAACAACATAAATACAATTTAATAAAGCATATGTTAAAACAACATAAATACAATTTAATAAAGCATAGGATAAAACAACATAAATACAATTTAATGAAACATAGGATAAACAACATAAATACAATTTAATAAAGCATAGGACAAAACAACATAAATACAATTTAATAAAGCATATGTTAAAACAACATAAATGCAATTTAATAAAGCATAGGATAAAACAACATAAATACAATTTAATAAAGCATAGGTTAAAACAACATAAATACAATTTAATAAAGCATAGGACAAAACAACATAAATACAATTTAATAAAGCATATGTTAAAACAACATAAATGCAATTTAATAAAGCATAGGATAAAACAACATAAATACAATTTAATAAAGCATAGGTTAAAACAACATAAATACAATTTAATAAAGCATAGGAAAAAACAACATAAATACAATTTAATAAAGCATAGGATAAAACAACATAAATACAATTTAATAAAGCATAGGATAAAACAACATAAATACAATTTAATAAAGCATAGGTTAAAACAACATAAATCCAATTTAATAAAGCATAGGATAAAACAACATAAATACAATTTAATAAAGCATACAATAAAACAACATAAATAAAAGTTAATAAAGCATAGGATAAAACAACATATATACAGTTTAATAAATCATAGGATAAAACAACATAAATACAATTTAATAAAGCATACGTTAAAACAACATAAATACAATTTAATAAAGCATAGGATGAAACAGCATAAATACAATTTAATAAAGCATACGTTAAAACAACATAAATACAATTAAATAAAGCATAAGATAAAACAACATAAATACAATTTAATAAAGCATAGGATAAAACAACATAAATACAATTTAACAAAACATTGGACAAAACAACATAAATACAATTTAATAAATCATAGGATAAAACAACATAAATACAATTTAATGAAACATAGGATAAACAACATAAATACAATTTAATAAAGCATAGGACAAAACAACATAAATACAATTTAATAAAGCATGTGTTAAAACAACATAAATACAATTTAATAAAGCATAGGATAAAACAACATAAATACAATTTAATGAAACATAGGATAAACAACATAAATACAATTTAATAAAGCATAGGACAAAACAACATAAATACAATTTAATAAAGCATATGTTAAAACAACATAAATGCAATTTAATAAAGCATAGGATAAAACAACATAAATACAATTTAATAAAGCATAGGTTAAAACAACATAAATACAATTTAATAAAGCATAGGTTAAAACAACATAAATACAATTTAATAAAGCCTACAATAAAACAACATAAATACAATTTAATAAAGCATAGGAAAAAACAACATAAATACAATTTAATAAAGCCTACAATAAAACAACATAAATACAATTTAATAAAGCATAGGAAAAAACAACATAAATACAATTTAATAAAGCATAGGATAAAACAACATAAATACAATTTAATAAAGCATAGGTTAAGACAACATAAATACAATTTAATAAAGCATAGGATAAAACAACATAAATACAATTTAATAAAGCATAGGATAAAACAACATAAATACAATTTAATAAAGCATAGGATAAAACAACATAAATAAAATTTAATAAAGCATAGGTTAAAACAACATAAATACAATTTAATAAAGCATAGGATAAAACAACATAAATACAATTTAATAAAGCATAGGATAAAACAACATAAATACAATTTAACAAAACATTGAACAAAACAACATAAATACAATTTAATAAAGCATAGGATAAAACAACATAAATACAATTTAATGAAACATAGGATAAACAACATAAATACAATTTAATAAAGCATAGGACAAAACAACATAAATACAATTTAATAAAGCATATGTTAAAACAACATAAATACAATTTAATAAAGCATAGGATAAAACAACATAAATACAATTTAATGAAACATAGGATAAACAACATAAATACAATTTAATAAAGCATAGGACAAAACAACATAAATACAATTTAATAAAGCATATGTTAAAACAACATAAATGCAATTTAATAAAGCATAGGATAAAACAACATAAATACAATTTAATAAAGCATAGGTTAAAACAACATAAATACAATTAAATAAAGCATAAGATAAAACAACATAAATACAATTTAATAAAGCATAGGATAAAACAACATAAATACAATTTAATAAAGCATAGGTTAAGACAACATAAATACAATTTAATAAAGCATAGGATAAAACAACATAAATACAATTTAATAAAGCATAGGATAAAACAACATAAATACAATTTAATAAAGCATAGGATAAAACAACATAAATAAAATTTAATAAAGCATAGGACAAAACAACATAAATACAATTTAATAAAGCATAGGATAAAACAACATAAATACAATTTAATGAAACATAGGATAAACAACATAAATACAATTTAATAAAGCATAGGACAAAACAACATAAATACAATTTAATAAAGCATAGGATAAAACAACATAAATACAATTTAATAAAGCATAGGATAAAACAACATAAATACAATTTAATAAAGCATAGGTTAAAACAACATAAATACAATTTAATAAAGCATAGGTTAAAACAACATAAATACAATTTAATAAAGCCTACAATAAAACAACATAAATACAATTTAATAAAGCATAGGAAAAAACAACATAAATACAATTTAATAAAGCCTACAATAAAACAACATAAATACAATTTAATAAAGCATAGGAAAAAACAACATAAATACAATTTAATAAAGCATAGGATAAAACAACATAAAAACAATTTAATAAAGCATAGGATAAAACAACATAAATACAATTTAATAAAGCATAGGTTAAAACAACATAAATCCAATTTAATAAAGCATAGGATGAAACAACATAAATACAATTTAATAAAGCATACAATAAAACAACATAAATACAATTTAATAAAGCATAGGACAAAACAACATAAATACAATTTAATAAAGCATAGGATAAAACAACATAAATACAATTTAATGAAACATAGGATAAACAACATAAATACAATTTAATAAAGCATAGGACAAAACAACATAAATACAATTTAATAAAGCATAGGATAAAACAACATAAATACAATTTAACAAAACATTGGACAAAACAACATAAATACAATTTAATAAAGCATAGGATAAAACAACATAAATACAATTTAATGAAACATAGGATAAACAACATAAATACAATTTAATAAAGCATAGGACAAAACAACATAAATACAATTTAATAAAGCATATGTTAAAACAACATAAATACAATTTAATAAAGCATAGGATAAAACAACATAAATACAATTTAATGAAACATAGGATAAACAACATAAATACAATTTAATAAAGCATAGGACAAAACAACATAAATACAATTTAATAAAGCATATGTTAAAACAACATAAATGCAATTTAATAAAGCATAGGATAAAACAACATAAATACAATTTAATAAAGCATAGGTTAAAACAACATAAATACAATTTAATAAAGCATAGGTTAAAACAACATAAATACAATTTAATAAAGCCTACAATAAAACAACATAAATACAATTTAATAAAGCATAGGAAAAAACAACATAAATACAATTTAATAAAGCCTACAATAAAACAACATAAATACAATTTAATAAAGCATAGGAAAAAACAACATAAATACAATTTAATAAAGCATAGGATAAAACAACATAAATACAATTTAATAAAGCATAGGTTAAAACAACATAAATCCAATTTAATAAAGCATAGGTTAAAACAACATAAATACAATTTAATAAAGCATAGGATAAAACAACATATATACAATTTAATAAAGCATAGGATAAAACAACATAAATAAAATTTAATAAAGCATATGATAAAACAACATATATACAATTTAATAAAGCATAAGATAAAACAACATAAATACAATTTAATAAAGCATAGGTTAAAACAACATAAATACAATTTAATAAAGCATAGGATAAAACAACATAAATACTTTTTAATAAAGCATAGGATAAAACAATATAAATACAATTTAATAAAGCATAGGTTAAAACAACATAAATACAATTTAATAAAGCATAGGATAAAACAACATAAATTCAATTTAATAAAGCATAGGACAAAACAACATAAATACAATTTAATAAAGCATATGTTAAAACAACATAAATGCAATTTAATAAAGCATAGGATAAAACAACATAAATACAATTTAATAAAGCATAGGTTAAAACAACATAAATACAATTTAATAAAGCATAGGTTAAAACAACATAAATACAATTTAATAAAGCCTACAATAAAACAACATAAATACAATTTAATAAAGCATAGGAAAAAACAACATAAATACAATTTAATAAAGCCTACAATAAAACAACATAAATACAATTTAATAAAGCATAGGAAAAAACAACATAAATACAATTTAATAAAGCATAGGATAAAACAACATAAATACAATTTAATAAAGCATAGGTTAAGACAACATAAATACAATTTAATAAAGCATAGGATAAAACAACATAAATACAATTTAATAAAGCATAGGATAAAACAACATAAATACAATTTAATAAAGCATAGGATAAAACAACATAAATAAAATTTAATAAAGCATAGGTTAAAACAACATAAATACAATTTAATAAAGCATAGGATAAAACAACATAAATAAAATTTAATATAGCATAGGTTAAAACAACATAAATACAATTTAATAAAGCATAGGACAAAACAACATAAATACAATTTAATAAAGCATAGGATAAAACAACATAAATACAATTTAACAAAACATTGAACAAAACAACATAAATACAATTTAATAAAGCATAGGATAAAACAACATAAATACAATTTAATGAAACATAGGATAAACAACATAAATACAATTTAATAAAGCATAGGACAAAACAACATAAATACAATTTAATAAAGCATATGTTAAAACAACATAAATACAATTTAATAAAGCATAGGATAAAACAACATAAATACAATTTAATGAAACATAGGATAAACAACATAAATACAATTTAATAAAGCATAGGACAAAACAACATAAATACAATTTAATAAAGCATATGTTAAAACAACATAAATGCAATTTAATAAAGCATAGGATAAAACAACATAAATACAATTTAATAAAGCATAGGTTAAAACAACATAAATACAATTAAATAAAGCATAAGATAAAACAACATAAATACAATTTAATAAAGCATAGGATAAAACAACATAAATACAATTTAATAAAGCATAGGTTAAGACAACATAAATACAATTTAATAAAGCATAGGATAAAACAACATAAATACAATTTAATAAAGCATAGGATAAAACAACATAAATACAATTTAATAAAGCATAGGATAAAACAACATAAATAAAATTTAATAAAGCATAGGACAAAACAACATAAATACAATTTAATAAAGCATAGGATAAAACAACATAAATACAATTTAATGAAACATAGGATAAACAACATAAATACAATTTAATAAAGCATAGGACAAAACAACATAAATACAATTTAATAAAGCATAGGATAAAACAACATAAATACAATTTAATAAAGCATAGGATAAAACAACATAAATACAATTTAATAAAGCATAGGTTAAAACAACATAAATACAATTTAATAAAGCATAGGTTAAAACAACATAAATACAATTTAATAAAGCCTACAATAAAACAACATAAATACAATTTAATAAAGCATAGGAAAAAACAACATAAATACAATTTAATAAAGCCTACAATAAAACAACATAAATACAATTTAATAAAGCATAGGAAAAAACAACATAAATACAATTTAATAAAGCATAGGATAAAACAACATAAAAACAATTTAATAAAGCATAGGATAAAACAACATAAATACAATTTAATAAAGCATAGGTTAAAACAACATAAATCCAATTTAATAAAGCATAGGATGAAACAACATAAATACAATTTAATGAAACATAGGATAAACAACATAAATACAATTTAATAAAGCATAGGACAAAACAACATAAATACAATTTAATAAAGCATATGTTAAAACAACATAAATACAATTTAATAAAGCATAGGATAAAACAACATAAATACAATTTAATGAAACATAGGATAAACAACATAAATACAATTTAATAAAGCATAGGACAAAACAACATAAATACAATTTAATAAAGCATATGTTAAAACAACATAAATGCAATTTAATAAAGCATAGGATAAAACAACATAAATACAATTTAATAAAGCATAGGTTAAAACAACATAAATACAATTTAATAAAGCATAGGTTAAAACAACATAAATACAATTTAATAAAGCCTACAATAAAACAACATAAATACAATTTAATAAAGCATAGGAAAAAACAACATAAATACAATTTAATAAAGCCTACAATAAAACAACATAAATACAATTTAATAAAGCATAGGAAAAAACAACATAAATACAATTTAATAAAGCATAGGATAAAACAACATAAATACAATTTAATAAAGCATAGGTTAAAACAACATAAATCCAATTTAATAAAGCATAGGTTAAAACAACATAAATACAATTTAATAAAGCATAGGATAAAACAACATATATACAATTTAATAAAGCATAGGATAAAACAACATAAATAAAATTTAATAAAGCATATGATAAAACAACATATATACAATTTAATAAAGCATAAGATAAAACAACATAAATACAATTTAATAAAGCATAGGTTAAAACAACATAAATACAATTTAATAAAGCATAGGATAAAACAACATAAATACTTTTTAATAAAGCATAGGATAAAACAATATAAATACAATTTAATAAAGCATAGGTTAAAACAACATAAATACAATTTAATAAAGCATAGGATAAAACAACATAAATTCAATTTAATAAAGCATAGGATAAAACAACATAAATACAATTTAAGAAAGCATAGGTTAAAACAACATAAATACAATTTAATAAAGCATAGGATAAAACAACATAAATACAATTTAATAAAGCATAAGATAAAACAACATAAATACAATTTAATAAAGCATAGGTTAAAACAACATAAATACAATTTAATAAAGCATAGGATAAAACAACATAAATACAATTTAATAAAGCATAAGATAAAACAACATAAATACAATTTAATAAAGCATAGGATAAAACAACATAAATACAATTTAATAAAGCATAGGTTAAGACAACATAAATACAATTTAATAAAGCATAGGATAAAACAACATAAATACAATTTAATAAAGCATAGGATAAAACAACATAAATACAATTTAATAAAGCATAGGTTAAAACAACATAAATACAATTTAATAAAGCATAGGATAAAACAACATAAATAAAATTTAATAAAGCATAGGTTAAAACAACATAAATACAATTTAATAAAGCATAGGACAAAACAACATAAATACAATTTAATAAAGCATAGGATAAAACAACATAAATACAATTTAACAAAACATTGGACAAAACAACATAAATACAATTTAATAAAGCATAGGATAAAACAACATAAATACAATTTAATGAAACATAGGATAAACAACATAAATACAATTTAATAAAGCATAGGACAAAACAACATAAATACAATTTAATAAAGCATATGTTAAAACAACATAAATACAATTTAATAAAGCATAGGATAAAACAACATAAATACAATTTAATGAAACATAGGATAAACAACATAAATACAATTTAATAAAGCATAGGACAAAACAACATAAATACAATTTAATAAAGCATATGTTAAAACAACATAAATGCAATTTAATAAAGCATAGGATAAAACAACATAAATACAATTTAATAAAGCATAGGTTAAAACAACATAAATACAATTAAATAAAGCATAAGATAAAACAACATAAATACAATTTAATAAAGCATAGGATAAAACAACATAAATACAATTTAATAAAGCATAGGTTAAAACAACATAAATACAATTTAATAAAGCATAGGACAAAACAACATAAATACAATTTAATAAAGCATATGTTAAAACAACATAAATGCAATTTAATAAAGCATAGGATAAAACAACATAAATACAATTTAATAAAGCATAGGTTAAAACAACATAAATACAATTTAATAAAGCATAGGAAAAAACAACATAAATACAATTTAATAAAGCATAGGATAAAACAACATAAATACAATTTAATAAAGCATAGGATAAAACAACATAAATACAATTTAATAAAGCATAGGTTAAAACAACATAAATCCAATTTAATAAAGCATAGGATAAAACAACATAAATACAATTTAATAAAGCATAGGTTAAGACAACATAAATACAATTTAATAAAGCATAGGATAAAACAACATAAATACAATTTAATAAAGCATAGGATAAAACAACATAAATACAATTTAATAAAGCATAGGATAAAACAACATAAATAAAATTTAATAAAGCATAGGTTAAAACAACATAAATACAATTTAATAAAGCATAGGATAAAACAACATAAATAAAATTTAATAAAGCATAGGTTAAAACAACATAAATACAATTTAATAAAGCATAGGACAAAACAACATAAATACAATTTAATAAAGCATAGGATAAAACAACATAAATACAATTTAACAAAACATTGGACAAAACAACATAAATACAATTTAATAAAGCATAGGATAAAACAACATAAATACAATTTAATGAAACATAGGATAAACAACATAAATACAATTTAATAAAGCATAGGACAAAACAACATAAATACAATTTAATAAAGCATATGTTAAAACAACATAAATACAATTTAATAAAGCATAGGATAAAACAACATAAATACAATTTAATGAAACATAGGATAAACAACATAAATACAATTTAATAAAGCATAGGACAAAACAACATAAATACAATTTAATAAAGCATATGTTAAAACAACATAAATGCAATTTAATAAAGCATAGGATAAAACAACATAAATACAATTTAATAAAGCATAGGTTAAAACAACATAAATACAATTTAATAAAGCATAGGACAAAACAACATAAATACAATTTAATAAAGCATATGTTAAAACAACATAAATGCAATTTAATAAAGCATAGGATAAAACAACATAAATACAATTTAATAAAGCATAGGTTAAAACAACATAAATACAATTTAATAAAGCATAGGAAAAAACAACATAAATACAATTTAATAAAGCATAGGATAAAACAACATAAATACAATTTAATAAAGCATAGGATAAAACAACATAAATACAATTTAATAAAGCATAGGTTAAAACAACATAAATCCAATTTAATAAAGCATAGGATAAAACAACATAAATACAATTTAATAAAGCATACAATAAAACAACATAAATAAAATTTAATAAAGCATAGGATAAAACAACATATATACAATTTAATAAATCATAGGATAAAACAACATAAATACAATTTAATAAAGCATACGTTAAAACAACATAAATACAATTTAATAAAGCATAGGATGAAACAGCATAAATACAATTTAATAAAGCATACGTTAAAACAACATAAATAAAATTTAATAAAGCATAGGATAAAACAACATATATACAATTTAATAAATCATAGGATAAAACAACATAAATACAATTAAATAAAGCATAAGATAAAACAACATAAATACAATTTAATAAAGCATAGGATAAAACAACATAAATACAATTTAACAAAACATTGGACAAAACAACATAAATACAATTTAATAAATCATAGGATAAAACAACATAAATACAATTTAATAAAGCATACAATAAAACAACATAAATACAATTTAATAAATCATAGGACAAAACAACATAAATACAATTTAATAAAGCATAGGATAAAACAACATAAATACAATTTAATGAAACATAGGATAAACAACATAAATACAATTTAATAAAGCATAGGACAAAACAACATAAATACAATTTAATAAAGCATATGTTAAAACAACATAAATACAATTTAATAAAGCATAGGATAAAACAACATAAATACAATTTAATAAAGCATAGGACAAAACAACATAAATACAATTTAATAAAGCATAGGATAAAACAACATAAATACAATTTAACAAAACATTGGACAAAACAACATAAATACAATTTAATAAAGCATAGGATAAAACAACATAAATACAATTTAATGAAACATAGGATAAACAACATAAATACAATTTAATAAAGCCTACAATAAAACAACATAAATACAATTTAATAAAGCATAGGAAAAAACAACATAAATACAATTTAATAAAGACTACAATAAAACAACATAAATACAATTTAATAAAGCATAGGAAAAAACAACATAAATACAATTTAATAAAGCATAGGATAAAACAACATAAATACAATTTAATAAAGCATAGGATAAAACAACATAAATACAATTTAATAAAGCATAGGTTAAAACAACATAAATTCAATTTAATAAAGCATAGGATAAAACAACATAAATACAATTTAATAAAGCATACAATAAAACAACATAAATACAATTTAATAAAGCATAGGACAAAACAACATAAATACAATTTAATAAAGCATAGGATAAAACAACATAAATACAATTTAATAAAGCATACGTTAAAACAACATAAATACAATTAAATAAAGCATAAGATAAAACAACATAAATACAATTTAATAAAGCATAGGTTAAAACAACATAAATACAATTTAATAAAGCATAGGATAAAACAACATAAATACAATTTAATAAAGCATAGGTTAAAACAACATAAATACAATTTAAAAAGGAAAAGGATAAAACAACATAAATACAATTTAATAAAGCATATGTTAAAACAACATAAATGCAATTTAATAAAGCATAGGATAAAACAACATAAATACAATTTAATAAAGCATAGGTTAAAACAACATAAATACAATTTAATAAAGCATAGGTTAAAACAACATAAATACAATTTAATAAAGCCTACAATAAAACAACATAAATACAATTTAATAAAGCATAGGAAAAAACAACATAAATACAATTTAATAAAGCCTACAATAAAACAACATAAATTCAATTTAATAAAGCATAGGAAAAAACAACATAAATACAATTTAATAAAGCATAGGATAAAACAACATAAATACAATTTAATAAAGCATAGGATAAAACAACATAAATACAATTTAATAAAGCATAGGTTAAAACAACATAAATACAATTTAATAAAGCATAGGATAAAACAACATAAATACAATTTAATAAAGCATACAATAAAACAACATAAATACAATTTAATAAAGCATAGGAAAAAACAACATAAATACAATTTAATAAAGCCTACAATAAAACAACATAAATACAATTTAATAAAGCATAGGAAAAAACAACATAAATACAATTTAATAAAGCATAGGATAAAACAACATAAATACAATTTAATAAAGCATAGGATAAAACAACATAAATACAATTTAATAAAGCATAGGTTAAAACAACATAAATCCAATTTAATAAAGCATAGGATGAAACAACATAAATACAATTTAATAAAGCATACAATAAAACAACATAAATACAATTTAATAAATCATAGGACAAAACAACATAAATACAATTTAATAAAGCATAGGATAAAACAACATAAATACAATTTAATGAAACATAGGATAAACAACATAAATACAATTTAATAAAGCATAGGACAAAACAACATAAATACAATTTAATAAAGCATATGTTAAAACAACATAAATACAATTTAATAAAGCATACGATAAAACAACATAAATACAATTTAATAAAGCATAGGACAAAACAACATAAATACAATTTAATAAAGCATAGGATAAAACAACATAAATACAATTTAACAAAACATTGGACAAAACAACATAAATACAATTTAATAAAGCATAGGATAAAACAACATAAATACAATTTAATGAAACATAGGATAAACAACATAAATACAATTTAATAAAGCCTACAATAAAACAACATAAATACAATTTAATAAAGCATAGGAAAAAACAACATAAATACAATTTAATAAAGCCTACAATAAAACAACATAAATACAATTTAATAAAGCATAGGAAAAAACAACATAAATACAATCTAATAAAGCATAGGATAAAACAACATAAATACAATTTAATAAAGCAAAGGATAAAACAACATAAATACAATTTAATAAAGCATAGGTTAAAACAACATAAATCCAATTTAATAAAGCATAGGATAAAACAACATAAATACAATTTAATAAAGCATACAATAAAACAACATAAATACAATTTAATAAAGCATAGGACAAAACAACATAAATACAATTTAATAAAGCATAGGATAAAACAACATAAATACAATTTAATAAAGCATACGTTAAAACAACATAAATACAATTAAATAAAGCATAAGATAAAACATCATAAATACAATTTAATAAAGCATAGGTTAAAACAACATAAATACAATTTAATAAAGCATAGGATAAAACAACATAAATACAATTTAATAAAGCATAGGTTAAAACAACATAAATACAATTTAAAAAGGAAAAGGATAAAACAACATAAATACAATTTAATAAAGCATATGTTAAAACAACATAAATGCAATTTAATAAAGCATAGGATAAAACAACATAAATACAATTTAATAAAGCATAGGTTAAAACAACATAAATACAATTTAATAAAGCATAGGTTAAAACAACATAAATACAATTTAATAAAGCCTACAATAAAACAACATAAATACAATTTAATAAAGCATAGGAAAAAACAACATAAATACAATTTAATAAAGCCTACAATAAAACAACATAAATACAATTTAATAAAGCATAGGAAAAAACAACATAAATACAATTTAATAAAGCATAGGATAAAACAACATAAATACAATTTAATAAAGCATACAATAAAACAACATAAATAAAATTTAATAAAGCATAGGATAAAACAACATATATACAATTTAATAAATCATAGGATAAAACAACATAAATACAATTTAATAAAGCATAGGATAAAACAACATAAATACAATTTAATAAAGCATAGGATAAAACAACATAAATAAAATTTAATAAAGCATAGGAAAAAACAACATAAATACAATTTAATAAAGCATAGGATAAAACAACATAAATACAATTTAATAAAGCATAGGATAAAACAACATAAATACAATTTAATAAAGCATACAATAAAACAACATAAATAAAATTTAATAAAGCATAGGATAAAACAACATATATACAATTTAATAAATCATAGGATAAAACAACATAAATACAATTTAATAAAGCATACGTTAAAACAACATAAATACAATTTAATAAAGCATAGGATGAAACAGCATAAATACAATTTAATAAAGCATACGTTAAAACAACATAAATACAATTAAATAAAGCATAAGATAAAACAACATAAATACAATTTAATAAAGCATAGGATAAAACAACATAAATACAATTTAACAAAACATTGGACAAAACAACATAAATACAATTTAATAAATCATAGGATAAAACAACATAAATACAATTTAATGAAACATAGGATAAACAACATAAATACAATTTAATAAAGCATAGGACAAAACAACATAAATACAATTTAATAAAGCATATGTTAAAACAACATAAATACAATTTAATAAAGCATAGGATAAAACAACATAAATACAATTTAATGAAACATAGGATAAACAACATAAATACAATTTAATAAAGCATAGGACAAAACAACATAAATACAATTTAATAAAGCATATGTTAAAACAACATAAATGCAATTTAATAAAGCATAGGATAAAACAACATAAATACAATTTAATAAAGCATAGGTTAAAACAACATAAATACAATTTAATAAAGCATAGGTTAAAACAACATAAATACAATTTAATAAAGCCTACAATAAAACAACATAAATACAATTTAATAAAGCATAGGATAAAACAACATAAATACAATTTAATGAAACATAGGATAAACAACATAAATACAATTTAATAAAGCCTACAATAAAACAACATAAATACAATTTAATAAAGCATAGGAAAAAACAACATAAATACAATTTAATAAAGACTACAATAAAACAACATAAATACAATTTAATAAAGCATAGGAAAAAACAACATAAATACAATTTAATAAAGCATAGGATAAAACAACATAAATACAATTTAATAAAGCATAGGATAAAACAACATAAATACAATTTAATAAAGCATAGGATAAAACAACATAAATAAAATTTAATAAAGCATAGGACAAAACAACATAAATACAATTTAATAAAGCATAGGATAAAACAACATAAATACAATTTAATGAAACATAGGATAAACAACATAAATACAATTTAATAAAGCATAGGACAAAACAACATAAATACAATTTAATAAAGCATAGGATAAAACAACATAAATACAATTTAACAAAACATTGGACAAAACAACATAAATACAATTTAATAAAGCATAGGATAAAACAACATAAATACAATTTAATGAAACATAGGATAAACAACATAAATACAATTTAATAAAGCATAGGACAAAACAACATAAATACAATTTAATAAAGCATATGTTAAAACAACATAAATACAATTTAATAAAGCATAGGATAAAACAACATAAATACATTTTAATGAAACATAGGATAAACAACATAAATACAATTTAATAAAGCATAGGACAAAACAACATAAATACAATTTAATAAAGCATATGTTAAAACAACATAAATGCAATTTAATAAAGCATAGGATAAAACAACATAAATACAATTTAATAAAGCATAGGTTAAAACAACATAAATACAATTTAATAAAGCATAGGTTAAAACAACATAAATACAATTTAATAAAGCCTACAATAAAACAACATAAATACAATTTAATAAAGCATAGGAAAAAACAACATAAATACAATTTAATAAAGCCTACAATAAAACAACATAAATACAATTTAATAAACCATAGGAAAAAACAACATAAATACAATTTAATAAAGCATAGGATAAAACAACATAAATACAATTTAATAAAGCATACAATAAAACAACATAAATAAAATTTAATAAAGCATAGGATAAAACAACATATATACAATTTAATAAATCATAGGATAAAACAACATAAATACAATTTAATAAAGCATAGGATAAAACAACATAAATACAATTTAATAAAGCATAGGATAAAACAACATAAATAAAATTTAATAAAGCATAGGAAAAAACAACATAAATACAATTTAATAAAGCATAGGATAAAACAACATAAATACAATTTAATAAAGCATAGGATAAAACAACATAAATACAATTTAATAAAGCATACAATAAAACAACATAAATAAAATTTAATAAAGCATAGGATAAAACAACATATATACAATTTAATAAATCATAGGATAAAACAACATAAATACAATTTAATAAAGCATACGTTAAAACAACATAAATACAATTTAATAAAGCATAGGATGAAACAGCATAAATACAATTTAATAAAGCATACGTTAAAACAACATAAATACAATTAAATAAAGCATAAGATAAAACAACATAAATACAATTTAATAAAGCATAGGATAAAACAACATAAATACAATTTAACAAAACATTGGACAAAACAACATAAATACAATTTAATAAATCATAGGATAAAACAACATAAATACAATTTAATGAAACATAGGATAAACAACATAAATACAATTTAATAAAGCATAGGACAAAACAACATAAATACAATTTAATAAAGCATATGTTAAAACAACATAAATACAATTTAATAAAGCATAGGATAAAACAACATAAATACAATTTAATGAAACATAGGATAAACAACATAAATACAATTTAATAAAGCATAGGACAAAACAACATAAATACAATTTAATAAAGCATATGTTAAAACAACATAAATGCAATTTAATAAAGCATAGGATAAAACAACATAAATACAATTTAATAAAGCATAGGTTAAAACAACATAAATACAATTTAATAAAGCATAGGTTAAAACAACATAAATACAATTTAATAAAGCCTACAATAAAACAACATAAATACAATTTAATAAAGCATAGGATAAAACAACATAAATACAATTTAATGAAACATAGGATAAACAACATAAATACAATTTAATAAAGCCTACAATAAAACAACATAAATACAATTTAATAAAGCATAGGAAAAAACAACATAAATACAATTTAATAAAGACTACAATAAAACAACATAAATACAATTTAATAAAGCATAGGAAAAAACAACATAAATACAATTTAATAAAGCATAGGATAAAACAACATAAATACAATTTAATAAAGCATAGGATAAAACAACATAAATACAATTTAATAAAGCATAGGATAAAACAACATAAATAAAATTTAATAAAGCATAGGACAAAACAACATAAATACAATTTAATAAAGCATAGGATAAAACAACATAAATACAATTTAATGAAACATAGGATAAACAACATAAATACAATTTAATAAAGCATAGGACAAAACAACATAAATACAATTTAATAAAGCATAGGATAAAACAACATAAATACAATTTAACAAAACATTGGACAAAACAACATAAATACAATTTAATAAAGCATAGGATAAAACAACATAAATACAATTTAATGAAACATAGGATAAACAACATAAATACAATTTAATAAAGCATAGGACAAAACAACATAAATACAATTTAATAAAGCATATGTTAAAACAACATAAATACAATTTAATAAAGCATAGGATAAAACAACATAAATACATTTTAATGAAACATAGGATAAACAACATAAATACAATTTAATAAAGCATAGGACAAAACAACATAAATACAATTTAATAAAGCATATGTTAAAACAACATAAATGCAATTTAATAAAGCATAGGATAAAACAACATAAATACAATTTAATAAAGCATAGGTTAAAACAACATAAATACAATTTAATAAAGCATAGGTTAAAACAACATAAATACAATTTAATAAAGCCTACAATAAAACAACATAAATACAATTTAATAAAGCATAGGAAAAAACAACATAAATACAATTTAATAAAGCCTACAATAAAACAACATAAATACAATTTAATAAACCATAGGAAAAAACAACATAAATACAATTTAATAAAGCATAGGATAAAACAACATAAATACAATTTAATAAAGCATACAATAAAACAACATAAATAAAATTTAATAAAGCATAGGATAAAACAACATATATACAATTTAATAAATCATAGGATAAAACAACATAAATACAATTTAATAAAGCATAGGATAAAACAACATAAATACAATTTAATAAAGCATAGGATAAAACAACATAAATAAAATTTAATAAAGCATAGGAAAAAACAACATAAATACAATTTAATAAAGCATAGGATAAAACAACATAAATACAATTTAATAAAGCATAGGATAAAACAACATAAATACAATTTAATAAAGCATACAATAAAACAACATAAATAAAATTTAATAAAGCATAGGATAAAACAACATATATACAATTTAATAAATCATAGGATAAAACAACATAAATACAATTTAATAAAGCATACGTTAAAACAACATAAATACAATTTAATAAAGCATAGGATGAAACAGCATAAATACAATTTAATAAAGCATACATTAAAACAACATAAATACAATTAAATAAAGCATAAGATAAAACAACATAAATACAATTTAATAAAGCATAGGATAAAACAACATAAATACAATTTAACAAAACATTGGACAAAACAACATAAATACAATTTAATAAATCATAGGATAAAACAACATAAATACAATTTAATGAAACATAGGATAAACAACATAAATACAATTTAATAAAGCATAGGACAAAACAACATAAATACAATTTAATAAAGCATATGTTAAAACAACATAAATGCAATTTAATAAAGCATAGGATAAAACAACATAAATACAATTTAATAAAGCATAGGTTAAAACAACATAAATACAATTTAATAAAGCATAGGTTAAAACAACATAAATACAATTTAATAAAGCCTACAATAAAACAACATAAATACAATTTAATAAAGCATAGGATAAAACAACATAAATACAATTTAATGAAACATAGGATAAACAACATAAATACAATTTAATAAAGCCTACAATAAAACAACATAAATACAATTTAATAAAGCATAGGAAAAAACAACATAAATACAATTTAATAAAGACTACAATAAAACAACATAAATACAATTTAATAAAGCATAGGAAAAAACAACATAAATACAATTTAATAAAGCATAGGATAAAACAACATAAATACAATTTAATAAAGCATAGGATAAAACAACATAAATACAATTTAATAAAGCATAGGATAAAACAACATAAATAAAATTTAATAAAGCATAGGACAAAACAACATAAATACAATTTAATAAAGCATAGGATAAAACAACATAAATACAATTTAATGAAACATAGGATAAACAACATAAATACAATTTAATAAAGCATAGGACAAAACAACATAAATACAATTTAATAAAGCATAGGATAAAACAACATAAATACAATTTAACAAAACATTGGACAAAACAACATAAATACAATTTAATAAAGCATAGGATAAAACAACATAAATACAATTTAATGAAACATAGGATAAACAACATAAATACAATTTAATAAAGCATAGGACAAAACAACATAAATACAATTTAATAAAGCATATGTTAAAACAACATAAATACAATTTAATAAAGCATAGGATAAAACAACATAAATACATTTTAATGAAACATAGGATAAACAACATAAATACAATTTAATAAAGCATAGGACAAAACAACATAAATACAATTTAATAAAGCATATGTTAAAACAACATAAATGCAATTTAATAAAGCATAGGATAAAACAACATAAATACAATTTAATAAAGCATAGGTTAAAACAACATAAATACAATTTAATAAAGCATAGGTTAAAACAACATAAATACAATTTAATAAAGCCTACAATAAAACAACATAAATACAATTTAATAAAGCATAGGAAAAAACAACATAAATACAATTTAATAAAGCCTACAATAAAACAACATAAATACAATTTAATAAAGCATAGGAAAAAACAACATAAATACAATTTAATAAAGCATAGGATAAAACAACATAAATACAATTTAATAAAGCATAGGATAAAACAACATAAATACAATTTAATAAAGCATAGGTTAAAACAACATAAATACAATTTAATAAAGCATAGGTTAAAACAACATAAATACAATTTAATAAAGCCTACAATAAAACAACATAAATACAATTTAATAAAGCATAGGAAAAAACAACATAAATACAATTTAATAAAGCCTACAATAAAACAACATAAATACAATTTAATAAAGCATAGGATAAAACAACATAAATACAATTTAATAAAGCATAGGTTAAAACAACATAAATCCAATTTAATAAAGCATAGGTTAAAACAACATAAATACAATTTAATAAAGCATAGGATAAAACAACATATATACAATTTAATAAAGCATAGGATAAAACAACATAAATAAAATTTAATAAAGCATATGATAAAACAACATATATACAATTTAATAAAGCATAAGATAAAACAACATAAATACAATTTAATAAAGCATAGGTTAAAACAACATAAATACAATTTAATAAAGCATAGGATAAAACAACATAAATACTTTTTAATAAAGCATAGGATAAAACAATATAAATACAATTTAATAAAGCATAGGTTAAAACAACATAAATACAATTTAATAAAGCATAGGATAAAACAACATAAATTCAATTTAATAAAGCATAGGATAAAACAACATAAATACAATTTAAGAAAGCATAGGTTAAAACAACATAAATACAATTTAATAAAGCATAGGATAAAACAACATAAATAAAATTTAATAAAGCATAGGACAAAACAACATAAATACAATTTAATAAAGCATAGGATAAAACAACATAAATACAATTTAATGAAACATAGGATAAACAACATAAATACAATTTAATAAAGCATAGGACAAAACAACATAAATACAATTTAATAAAGCATAGGATAAAACAACATAAATACAATTTAACAAAACATTGGACAAAACAACATAAATACAATTTAATAAAGCATAGGATAAAACAACATAAATACAATTTAATGAAACATAGGATAAACAACATAAATACAATTTAATAAAGCATAGGACAAAACAACATAAATACAATTTAATAAAGCATATGTTAAAACAACATAAATACAATTTAATAAAGCATAGGATAAAACAACATAAATACATTTTAATGAAACATAGGATAAACAACATAAATGCAATTTAATAAAGCATAGGACAAAACAACATAAATACAATTTAATAAAGCATATGTTAAAACAACATAAATGCAATTTAATAAAGCATAGGATAAAACAACATAAATACAATTTAATAAAGCATAGGTTAAAACAACATAAATACAATTTAATAAAGCATAGGTTAAAACAACATAAATACAATTTAATAAAGCCTACAATAAAACAACATAAATACAATTTAATAAAGCATAGGAAAAAACAACATAAATACAATTTAATAAAGCCTACAATAAAACAACATAAATACAATTTAATAAAGCATAGGAAAAAACAACATAAATACAATTTAATAAAGCATAGGATAAAACAACATAAATACAATTTAATAAAGCATAGGATAAAACAACATAAATACAATTTAATAAAGCATAGGTTAAAACAACATAAATACAATTTAATAAAGCATAGGTTAAAACAACATAAATACAATTTAATAAAGCCTACAATAAAACAACATAAATACAATTTAATAAAGCATAGGAAAAAACAACATAAATACAATTTAATAAAGCCTACAATAAAACAACATAAATACAATTTAATAAAGCATAGGAAAAAACAACATAAATACAATTTAATAAAGCATAGGATAAAACAACATAAAAACAATTTAATAAAGCATAGGATAAAACAACATAAATACAATTTAATAAAGCATAGGTTAAAACAACATAAATCCAATTTAATAAGGCATAGGATGAAACAACATAAATACAATTTAATAAAGCATACAATAAAACAACATAAATACAATTTAATAAAGCATAGGACAAAACAACATAAATACAATTTAATAAAGCATAGGATAAAACAACATAAATACAATTTAATGAAACATAGGATAAACAACATAAATACAATTTAATAAAGCATAGGACAAAACAACATAAATACAATTTAATAAAGCATAGGATAAAACAACATAAATACAATTTAACAAAACATTGGACAAAACAACATAAATACAATTTAATAAAGCATAGGATAAAACAACATAAATACAATTTAATGAAACATAGGATAAACAACATAAATACAATTTAATAAAGCATAGGACAAAACAACATAAATACAATTTAATAAAGCATATGTTAAAACAACATAAATACAATTTAATAAAGCATAGGATAAAACAACATAAATACAATTTAATGAAACATAGGATAAACAACATAAATACAATTTAATAAAGCATAGGACAAAACAACATAAATACAATTTAATAAAGCATATGTTAAAACAACATAAATGCAATTTAATAAAGCATAGGATAAAACAACATAAATACAATTTAATAAAGCATAGGTTAAAACAACATAAATACAATTTAATAAAGCATAGGTTAAAACAACATAAATACAATTTAATAAAGCCTACAATAAAACAACATAAATACAATTTAATAAAGCATAGGAAAAAACAACATAAATACAATTTAATAAAGCCTACAATAAAACAACATAAATACAATTTAATAAAGCATAGGAAAAAACAACATAAATACAATTTAATAAAGCATAGGATAAAACAACATAAATACAATTTAATAAAGCATAGGATAAAACAACATAAATACAATTTAATAAAGCATAGGTTAAAACAACATAAATACAATTTAATAAAGCATAGGTTAAAACAACATAAATACAATTTAATAAAGCCTACAATAAAACAACATAAATACAATTTAATAAAGCATAGGAAAAAACAACATAAATACAATTTAATAAAGCCTACAATAAAACAACATAAATACAATTTAATAAAGCATAGGAAAAAACAACATAAATACAATTTAATAAAGCATAGGATAAAACAACATAAAAACAATTTAATAAAGCATAGGATAAAACAACATAAATACAATTTAATAAAGCATAGGATAAAACAACATAAATACAATTTAATAAAGCATAGGTTAAAACAACATAAATACAATTTAAAAAGGAAAAGGATAAAACAACATAAATACAATTTAATAAAGCATATGTTAAAACAACATAAATGCAATTTAATAAAGCATAGGATAAAACAACATAAATACAATTTAATAAAGCATAGGTTAAAACAACATAAATACAATTTAATAAAGCATAGGTTAAAACAACATAAATACAATTTAATAAAGCCTACAATAAAACAACATAAATACAATTTAATAAAGCATAGGAAAAAACAACATAAATACAATTTAATAAAGCCTACAATAAAACAACATAAATACAATTTAATAAAGCATAGGAAAAAACAACATAAATACAATTTAATAAAGCATAGGATAAAACAACATAAATACAATTTAATAAAGCATAGGATAAAACAACATAAATACAATTTAATAAAGCATACAATAAAACAACATAAATAAAATTTAATAAAGCATAGGATAAAACAACATATATACAATTTAATAAATCATAGGATAAAACAACATAAATACAATTTAATAAAGCATACGTTAAAACAACATAAATACAATTTAATAAAGCATAGGATGAAACAGCATAAATACAATTTAATAAAGCATACATTAAAACAACATAAATACAATTAAATAAAGCATAAGATAAAACAACATAAATACAATTTAATAAAGCATAGGATAAAACAACATAAATACAATTTAACAAAACATTGGACAAAACAACATAAATACAATTTAATAAATCATAGGATAAAACAACATAAATACAATTTAATGAAACATAGGATAAACAACATAAATACAATTTAATAAAGCATAGGACAAAACAACATAAATACAATTTAATAAAGCATATGTTAAAACAACATAAATACAATTTAATAAAGCATAGGATAAAACAACATAAATACAATTTAATGAAACATAGGATAAACAACATAAATACAATTTAATAAAGCATAGGACAAAACAACATAAATACAATTTAATAAAGCATATGTTAAAACAACATAAATGCAATTTAATAAAGCATAGGATAAAACAACATAAATACAATTTAATAAAGCATAGGTTAAAACAACATAAATACAATTTAATAAAGCATAGGTTAAAACAACATAAATACAATTTAATAAAGCCTACAATAAAACAACATAAATACAATTTAATAAAGCATAGGATAAAACAACATAAATACAATTTAATGAAACATAGGATAAACAACATAAATACAATTTAATAAAGCCTACAATAAAACAACATAAATACAATTTAATAAAGCATAGGAAAAAACAACATAAATACAATTTAATAAAGACTACAATAAAACAACATAAATACAATTTAATAAAGCATAGGAAAAAACAACATAAATACAATTTAATAAAGCATAGGATAAAACAACATAAATACAATTTAATAAAGCATAGGATAAAACAACATAAATACAATTTAATAAAGCATAGGATAAAACAACATAAATAAAATTTAATAAAGCATAGGACAAAACAACATAAATACAATTTAATAAAGCATAGGATAAAACAACATAAATACAATTTAATGAAACATAGGATAAACAACATAAATACAATTTAATAAAGCATAGGACAAAACAACATAAATACAATTTAATAAAGCATAGGATAAAACAACATAAATACAATTTAACAAAACATTGGACAAAACAACATAAATACAATTTAATAAAGCATAGGATAAAACAACATAAATACAATTTAATGAAACATAGGATAAACAACATAAATACAATTTAATAAAGCATAGGACAAAACAACATAAATACAATTTAATAAAGCATATGTTAAAACAACATAAATACAATTTAATAAAGCATAGGATAAAACAACATAAATACATTTTAATGAAACATAGGATAAACAACATAAATACAATTTAATAAAGCATAGGACAAAACAACATAAATACAATTTAATAAAGCATATGTTAAAACAACATAAATACAATTTAATAAAGCATAGGATAAAACAACATAAATACATTTTAATGAAACATAGGATAAACAACATAAATACAATTTAATAAAGCATAGGACAAAACAACATAAATACAATTTAATAAAGCATATGTTAAAACAACATAAATGCAATTTAATAAAGCATAGGATAAAACAACATAAATACAATTTAATAAAGCATAGGTTAAAACAACATAAATACAATTTAATAAAGCATAGGAAAAAACAACATAAATACAATTTAATAAAGCCTACAATAAAACAACATAAATACAATTTAATAAAGCATAGGAAAAAACAACATAAATACAATTTAATAAAGCATATGATAAAACAACATATATACAATTTAATAAAGCATAAGATAAAACAACATAAATACAATTTAATAAAGCATAGGTTAAAACAACATAAATACAATTTAATAAAGCATAGGATAAAACAACATAAATACTTTTTAATAAAGCATAGGATAAAACAATATAAATACAATTTAATAAAGCATAGGTTAAAACAACATAAATACAATTTAATAAAGCATAGGATAAAACAACATAAATTCAATTTAATAAAGCATAGGATAAAACAACATAAATACAATTTAAGAAAGCATAGGTTAAAACAACATAAATACAATTTAATAAAGCATAGGATAAAACAACATAAATAAAATTTAATAAAGCATAGGACAAAACAACATAAATACAATTTAATAAAGCATAGGATAAAACAACATAAATACAATTTAATGAAACATAGGATAAACAACATAAATACAATTTAATAAAGCATAGGACAAAACAACATAAATACAATTTAATAAAGCATAGGATAAAACAACATAAATACAATTTAACAAAACATTGGACAAAACAACATAAATACAATTTAATAAAGCATAGGATAAAACAACATAAATACAATTTAATGAAACATAGGATAAACAACATAAATACAATTTAATAAAGCATAGGACAAAACAACATAAATACAATTTAATAAAGCATATGTTAAAACAACATAAATACAATTTAATAAAGCATAGGATAAAACAACATAAATACATTTTAATGAAACATAGGATAAACAACATAAATGCAATTTAATAAAGCATAGGACAAAACAACATAAATACAATTTAATAAAGCATATGTTAAAACAACATAAATGCAATTTAATAAAGCATAGGATAAAACAACATAAATACAATTTAATAAAGCATAGGTTAAAACAACATAAATACAATTTAATAAAGCATAGGTTAAAACAACATAAATACAATTTAATAAAGCCTACAATAAAACAACATAAATACAATTTAATAAAGCATAGGAAAAAACAACATAAATACAATTTAATAAAGCCTACAATAAAACAACATAAATACAATTTAATAAAGCATAGGAAAAAACAACATAAATACAATTTAATAAAGCATAGGATAAAACAACATAAATACAATTTAATAAAGCATAGGATAAAACAACATAAATACAATTTAATAAAGCATAGGTTAAAACAACATAAATACAATTTAATAAAGCATAGGTTAAAACAACATAAATACAATTTAATAAAGCCTACAATAAAACAACATAAATACAATTTAATAAAGCATAGGAAAAAACAACATAAATACAATTTAATAAAGCCTACAATAAAACAACATAAATACAATTTAATAAAGCATAGGAAAAAACAACATAAATACAATTTAATAAAGCATAGGATAAAACAACATAAAAACAATTTAATAAAGCATAGGATAAAACAACATAAATACAATTTAATAAAGCATAGGTTAAAACAACATAAATCCAATTTAATAAGGCATAGGATGAAACAACATAAATACAATTTAATAAAGCATACAATAAAACAACATAAATACAATTTAATAAAGCATAGGACAAAACAACATAAATACAATTTAATAAAGCATAGGATAAAACAACATAAATACAATTTAATGAAACATAGGATAAACAACATAAATACAATTTAATAAAGCATAGGACAAAACAACATAAATACAATTTAATAAAGCATAGGATAAAACAACATAAATACAATTTAACAAAACATTGGACAAAACAACATAAATACAATTTAATAAAGCATAGGATAAAACAACATAAATACAATTTAATGAAACATAGGATAAACAACATAAATACAATTTAATAAAGCATAGGACAAAACAACATAAATACAATTTAATAAAGCATATGTTAAAACAACATAAATACAATTTAATAAAGCATAGGATAAAACAACATAAATACAATTTAATGAAACATAGGATAAACAACATAAATACAATTTAATAAAGCATAGGACAAAACAACATAAATACAATTTAATAAAGCATATGTTAAAACAACATAAATGCAATTTAATAAAGCATAGGATAAAACAACATAAATACAATTTAATAAAGCATAGGTTAAAACAACATAAATACAATTTAATAAAGCATAGGTTAAAACAACATAAATACAATTTAATAAAGCCTACAATAAAACAACATAAATAAAATTTAATAAAGCATAGGAAAAAACAACATAAATACAATTTAATAAAGCCTACAATAAAACAACATAAATACAATTTAATAAAGCATAGGAAAAAACAACATAAATACAATTTAATAAAGCATAGGATAAAACAACATAAATACAATTTAATAAAGCATAGGTTAAAACAACATAAATCCAATTTAATAAAGCATAGGTTAAAACAACATAAATACAATTTAATAAAGCATAGGATAAAACAACATATATACAATTTAATAAAGCATAGGATAAAACAACATAAATAAAATTTAATAAAGCATATGATAAAACAACATATATACAATTTAATAAAGCATAAGATAAAACAACATAAATACAATTTAATAAAGCATAGGTTAAAACAACATAAATACAATTTAATAAAGCATAGGATAAAACAACATAAATACTTTTTAATAAAGCATAGGATAAAACAATATAAATACAATTTAATAAAGCATAGGTTAAAACAACATAAATACAATTTAATAAAGCATAGGATAAAACAACATAAATTCAATTTAATAAAGCATAGGATAAAACAACATAAATACAATTTAAGAAAGCATAGGTTAAAACAACATAAATACAATTTAATAAAGCATAGGATAAAACAACATAAATACAATTTAATAAAGCATAAGATAAAACAACATAAATACAATTTAATAAAGCATAGGTTAAAACAACATAAATACAATTTAATAAAGCATAGGATAAAACAACATAAATACAATTTAATAAAGCATAAGATAAAACAACATAAATACAATTTAATAAAGCATAGGATAAAACAACATAAATACAATTTAATAAAGCATAGGTTAAGACAACATAAATACAATTTAATAAAGCATAGGATAAAACAACATAAATACAATTTAATAAAGCATAGGATAAAACAACATAAATACAATTTAATAAAGCATAGGATAAAACAACATAAATAAAATTTAATAAAGCATAGGTTAAAACAACATAAATACAATTTAATAAAGCATAGGATAAAACAACATAAATAAAATTTAATAAAGCATAGGTTAAAACAACATAAATACAATTTAATAAAGCATAGGACAAAACAACATAAATACAATTTAATAAAGCATAGGATAAAACAACATAAATACAATTTAACAAAACATTGGACAAAACAACATAAATACAATTTAATAAAGCATAGGATAAAACAACATAAATACAATTTAATGAAACATAGGATAAACAACATAAATACAATTTAATAAAGCATAGGACAAAACAACATAAATACAATTTAATAAAGCATATGTTAAAACAACATAAATACAATTTAATAAAGCATAGGATAAAACAACATAAATACAATTTAATGAAACATAGGATAAACAACATAAATACAATTTAATAAAGCATAGGACAAAACAACATAAATACAATTTAATAAAGCATATGTTAAAACAACATAAATGCAATTTAATAAAGCATAGGATAAAACAACATAAATACAATTTAATAAAGCATAGGTTAAAACAACATAAATACAATTAAATAAAGCATAAGATAAAACAACATAAATACAATTTAATAAAGCATAGGATAAAACAACATAAATACAATTTAATAAAGCATAGGTTAAGACAACATAAATACAATTTAATAAAGCATAGGATAAAACAACATAAATACAATTTAATAAAGCATAGGATAAAACAACATAAATACAATTTAATAAAGCATAGGATAAAACAACATAAATAAAATTTAATAAAGCATAGGTTAAAACAACATAAATACAATTTAATAAAGCATAGGATAAAACAACATAAATAAAATTTAATAAAGCATAGGTTAAAACAACATAAATACAATTTAATAAAGCATAGGACAAAACAACATAAATACAATTTAATAAAGCATAGGATAAAACAACATAAATACAATTTAACAAAACATTGGACAAAACAACATAAATACAATTTAATAAAGCATAGGATAAAACAACATAAATACAATTTAATGAAACATAGGATAAACAACATAAATACAATTTAATAAAGCATAGGACAAAACAACATAAATACAATTTAATAAAGCATAGGATAAAACAACATAAATACAATTTAACAAAACATTGGACAAAACAACATAAATACAATTTAATAAAGCATAGGATAAAACAACATAAATACAATTTAATGAAACATAGGATAAACAACATAAATACAATTTAATAAAGCATAGGACAAAACAACATAAATACAATTTAATAAAGCATATGTTAAAACAACATAAATACAATTTAATAAAGCATAGGATAAAACAACATAAATACAATTTAATGAAACATAGGATAAACAACATAAATACAATTTAATAAAGCATAGGACAAAACAACATAAATACATTTTAATAAAGCATATGTTAAAACAACATAAATGCAATTTAATAAAGCATAGGATAAAACAACATAAATACAATTTAATAAAGCATACTTTAAAACAACATAAATACAATTTAATAAAGCATAGGTTAAAACAACATAAATACAATTTAATAAAGCCTACAATAAAACAACATAAATACAATTTAATAAAGCATAGGAAAAAACAACATAAATACAATTTAATAAAGCATAGGTTAAAACAACATAAATACAATTTAATAAAGCATAGGTTAAAACAACATAAATCCAATTTAATAAAGCATAGGTTAAAACAACATAAATACAATTTAATAAAGCATAGGATAAAACAACATAAATACAATTTAATAAAGCATAGGTTAAAACAACATAAATCCAATTTAATAAAGCATAGGTTAAAACAACATAAATACAATTTAATAAAGCATAGGATAAAACAACATATATACAATTTAATAAAGCATAGGATAAAACAACATAAATAAAATTTAATAAAGCATATGATAAAACAACATATATACAATTTAATAAAGCATAAGATAAAACAACATAAATACAATTTAATAAAGCATAGGTTAAAACAACATAAATACAATTTAATAAAGCATAGGATAAAACAACATAAATACTTTTTAATAAAGCATAGGATAAAACAATATAAATACAATTTAATAAAGCATAGGTTAAAACAACATAAATACAATTTAATAAAGCATAGGATAAAACAACATAAATTCAATTTAATAAAGCATAGGATAAAACAACATAAATACAATTTAACAAAACATTGGACAAAACAACATAAATACAATTTAATAAAGCATAGGATAAAACAACATAAATACAATTTAATGAAACATAGGATAAACAACATAAATACAATTTAATAAAGCATAGGACAAAACAACATAAATACAATTTAATAAAGCATATGTTAAAACAACATAAATACAATTTAATAAAGCATAGGATAAAACAACATAAATACAATTTAATGAAACATAGGATAAACAACATAAATACAATTTAATAAAGCATAGGACAAAACAACATAAATACAATTTAATAAAGCATATGTTAAAACAACATAAATGCAATTTAATAAAGCATAGGATAAAACAACATAAATACAATTTAATAAAGCATAGGTTAAAACAACATAAATACAATTAAATAAAGCATAAGATAAAACAACATAAATACAATTTAATAAAGCATAGGATAAAACAACATAAATACAATTTAATAAAGCATAGGTTAAGACAACATAAATACAATTTAATAAAGCATAGGATAAAACAACATAAATACAATTTAATAAAGCATAGGATAAAACAACATAAATACAATTTAATAAAGCATAGGATAAAACAACATAAATAAAATTTAATAAAGCATAGGTTAAAACAACATAAATACAATTTAATAAAGCATAGGATAAAACAACATAAATAAAATTTAATAAAGCATAGGTTAAAACAACATAAATACAATTTAATAAAGCATAGGACAAAACAACATAAATACAATTTAATAAAGCATAGGATAAAACAACATAAATACAATTTAACAAAACATTGGACAAAACAACATAAATACAATTTAATAAAGCATAGGATAAAACAACATAAATACAATTTAATGAAACATAGGATAAACAACATAAATACAATTTAATAAAGCATAGGACAAAACAACATAAATACAATTTAATAAAGCATATGTTAAAACAACATAAATACAATTTAATAAAGCATAGGATAAAACAACATAAATACAATTTAATGAAACATAGGATAAACAACATAAATACAATTTAATAAAGCATAGGACAAAACAACATAAATACAATTTAATAAAGCATATGTTAAAACAACATAAATGCAATTTAATAAAGCATAGGATAAAACAACATAAATACAATTTAATAAAGCATAGGTTAAAACAACATAAATACAATTTAATAAAGCATAGGATAAAACAACATAAATACAATTTAATAAAGCATACAATAAAACAACATAAATAAAATTTAATAAAGCATAGGATAAAACAACATATATACAATTTAATAAATCATAGGATAAAACAACATAAATACAATTTAATAAAGCATACGTTAAAACAACATAAATACAATTTAATAAAGCATAGGATGAAACAGCATAAATACAATTTAATAAAGCATACGTTAAAACAACATAAATACAATTAAATAAAGCATAAGATAAAACAACATAAATACAATTTAATAAAGCATAGGATAAAACAACATAAATACAATTTAACAAAACATTGGACAAAACAACATAAATACAATTTAATAAATCATAGGATAAAACAACATAAATACAATTTAATGAAACATAGGATAAACAACATAAATACAATTTAATAAAGCATAGGACAAAACAACATAAATACAATTTAATAAAGCATATGTTAAAACAACATAAATACAATTTAATAAAGCATAGGATAAAACAACATAAATACAATTTAATGAAACATAGGATAAACAACATAAATACAATTTAATAAAGCATAGGACAAAACAACATAAATACATTTTAATAAAGCATATGTTAAAACAACATAAATGCAATTTAATAAAGCATAGGATAAAACAACATAAATACAATTTAATAAAGCATACTTTAAAACAACATAAATACAATTTAATAAAGCATAGGTTAAAACAACATAAATACAATTTAATAAAGCCTACAATAAAACAACATAAATACAATTTAATAAAGCATAGGAAAAAACAACATAAATACAATTTAATAAAGCCTACAATAAAACAACATAAATACAATTTAATAAAGCATAGGAAAAAACAACATAAATACAATTTAATAAAGCATAGGATAAAACAACATAAATACAATTTAATAAAGCATAGGATAAAACAACATAAATACAATTTAATAAAGCATAGGTTAAAACAACATAAATCCAATTTAATAAAGCATAGGATGAAACAACATAAATACAATTTAATAAAGCATACAATAAAACAACATAAATACAATTTAATAAATCATAGGACAAAACAACATAAATACAATTTAATAAAGCATAGGATAAAACAACATAAATACAATTTAATGAAACATAGGATAAACAACATAAATACAATTTAATAAAGCATAGGACAAAACAACATAAATACAATTTAATAAAGCATATGTTAAAACAACATAAATACAATTTAATAAAGCATAGGATAAAACAACATAAATACAATTTAATAAAGCATAGGACAAAACAACATAAATACAATTTAATAAAGCATAGGATAAAACAACATAAATACAATTTAACAAAACATTGGACAAAACAACATAAATACAATTTAATAAAGCATAGGATAAAACAACATAAATACAATTTAATGAAACATAGGATAAACAACATAAATACAATTTAATAAAGCCTACAATAAAACAACATAAATACAATTTAATAAAGCATAGGAAAAAACAACATAAATACAATTTAATAAAGACTACAATAAAACAACATAAATACAATTTAATAAAGCATAGGACAAAACAACATAAATACAATTTAATAAAGCATAGGATAAAACAACATAAATACAATTTAATAAAGCATACGTTAAAACAACATAAATACAATTAAATAAAGCATAAGATAAAACAACATAAATACAATTTAATAAAGCATAGGTTAAAACAACATAAATACAATTTAATAAAGCATAGGATAAAACAACATAAATACAATTTAATAAAGCATAGGTTAAAACAACATAAATACAATTTAAAAAGGAAAAGGATAAAACAACATAAATACAATTTAATAAAGCATATGTTAAAACAACATAAATGCAATTTAATAAAGCATAGGATAAAACAACATAAATACAATTTAATAAAGCATAGGTTAAAACAACATAAATACAATTTAATAAAGCATAGGTTAAAACAACATAAATACAATTTAATAAAGCCTACAATAAAACAACATAAATACAATTTAATAAAGCATAGGAAAAAACAACATAAATACAATTTAATAAAGCCTACAATAAAACAACATAAATTCAATTTAATAAAGCATAGGAAAAAACAACATAAATACAATTTAATAAAGCATAGGATAAAACAACATAAATACAATTTAATAAAGCATAGGATAAAACAACATAAATACAATTTAATAAAGCATAGGTTAAAACAACATAAATCCAATTTAATAAAGCATAGGATAAAACAACATAAATACAATTTAATAAAGCATACAATAAAACAACATAAATACAATTTAATAAAGCATAGGAAAAAACAACATAAATACAATTTAATAAAGCCTACAATAAAACAACATAAATACAATTTAATAAAGCATAGGAAAAAACAACATAAATACAATTTAATAAAGCATAGGATAAAACAACATAAATACAATTTAATAAAGCAGAGGATAAAACAACATAAATACAATTTAATAAAGCATAGGTTAAAACAACATAAATCCAATTTAATAAAGCATAGGATGAAACAACATAAATACAATTTAATAAAGCATACAATAAAACAACATAAATACAATTTAATAAATCATAGGACAAAACAACATAAATACAATTTAATAAAGCATAGGATAAAACAACATAAATACAATTTAATGAAACATAGGATAAACAACATAAATACAATTTAATAAAGCATAGGACAAAACAACATAAATACAATTTAATAAAGCATATGTTAAAACAACATAAATACAATTTAATAAAGCATACGATAAAACAACATAAATACAATTTAATAAAGCATAGGACAAAACAACATAAATACAATTTAATAAAGCATAGGATAAAACAACATAAATACAATTTAACAAAACATTGGACAAAACAACATAAATACAATTTAATAAAGCATAGGATAAAACAACATAAATACAATTTAATGAAACATAGGATAAACAACATAAATACAATTTAATAAAGCCTACAATAAAACAACATAAATACAATTTAATAAAGCATAGGAAAAAACAACATAAATACAATTTAATAAAGCCTACAATAAAACAACATAAATACAATTTAATAAAGCATAGGAAAAAACAACATAAATACAATCTAATAAAGCATAGGATAAAACAACATAAATACAATTTAATAAAGCATAGGATAAAACAACATAAATACAATTTAATAAAGCATAGGTTAAAACAACATAAATCCAATTTAATAAAGCATAGGATAAAACAACATAAATACAATTTAATAAAGCATACAATAAAACAACATAAATACAATTTAATAAAGCATAGGACAAAACAACATAAATACAATTTAATAAAGCATAGGATAAAACAACATAAATACAATTTAATAAAGCATACGTTAAAACAACATAAATACAATTAAATAAAGCATAAGATAAAACAACATAAATACAATTTAATAAAGCATAGGTTAAAACAACATAAATACAATTTAATAAAGCATAGGATAAAACAACATAAATACAATTTAATAAAGCATAGGTTAAAACAACATAAATACAATTTAAAAAGGAAAAGGATAAAACAACATAAATACAATTTAATAAAGCATATGTTAAAACAACATAAATGCAATTTAATAAAGCATAGGATAAAACAACATAAATACAATTTAATAAAGCATAGGTTAAAACAACATAAATACAATTTAATAAAGCATAGGTTAAAACAACATAAATACAATTTAATAAAGCCTACAATAAAACAACATAAATGCAATTTAATAAAGCATAGGAAAAAACAACATAAATACAATTTAATAAAGCCTACAATAAAACAACATAAATACAATTTAATAAAGCATAGGAAAAAACAACATAAATACAATTTAATAAAGCATAGGATAAAACAACATAAATACAATTTAATAAAGCATACAATAAAACAACATAAATAAAATTTAATAAAGCATAGGATAAAACAACATATATACAATTTAATAAATCATAGGATAAAACAACATAAATACAATTTAATAAAGCATAGGATAAAACAACATAAATACAATTTAATAAAGCATAGGATAAAACAACATAAATAAAATTTAATAAAGCATAGGAAAAAACAACATAAATACAATTTAATAAAGCATAGGATAAAACAACATAAATACAATTTAATAAAGCATAGGATAAAACAACATAAATACAATTTAATAAAGCATACAATAAAACAACATAAATAAAATTTAATAAAGCATAGGATAAAACAACATATATACAATTTAATAAATCATAGGATAAAACAACATAAATACAATTTAATAAAGCATACGTTAAAACAACATAAATACAATTTAATAAAGCATAGGATGAAACAGCATAAATACAATTTAATAAAGCATACGTTAAAACAACATAAATACAATTAAATAAAGCATAAGATAAAACAACATAAATACAATTTAATAAAGCATAGGATAAAACAACATAAATACAATTTAACAAAACATTGGACAAAACAACATAAATACAATTTAATAAATCATAGGATAAAACAACATAAATACAATTTAATGAAACATAGGATAAACAACATAAATACAATTTAATAAAGCATAGGACAAAACAACATAAATACAATTTAATAAAGCATATGTTAAAACAACATAAATACAATTTAATAAAGCATAGGATAAAACAACATAAATACAATTTAATGAAACATAGGATAAACAACATAAATACAATTTAATAAAGCATAGGACAAAACAACATAAATACAATTTAATAAAGCATATGTTAAAACAACATAAATGCAATTTAATAAAGCATAGGATAAAACAACATAAATACAATTTAATAAAGCATAGGTTAAAACAACATAAATACAATTTAATAAAGCATAGGTTAAAACAACATAAATACAATTTAATAAAGCCTACAATAAAACAACATAAATACAATTTAATAAAGCATAGGATAAAACAACATAAATACAATTTAATGAAACATAGGATAAACAACATAAATACAATTTAATAAAGCCTACAATAAAACAACATAAATACAATTTAATAAAGCATAGGAAAAAACAACATAAATACAATTTAATAAAGACTACAATAAAACAACATAAATACAATTTAATAAAGCATAGGAAAAAACAACATAAATACAATTTAATAAAGCATAGGATAAAACAACATAAATACAATTTAATAAAGCATAGGATAAAACAACATAAATACAATTTAATAAAGCATAGGTTAAAACAACATAAATTCAATTTAATAAAGCATAGGATAAAACAACATAAATACAATTTAATAAAGCATACAATAAAACAACATAAATACAATTTAATAAAGCATAGGACAAAACAACATAAATACAATTTAATAAAGCATAGGATAAAACAACATAAATACAATTTAATAAAGCATACGTTAAAACAACATAAATACAATTAAATAAAGCATAAGATAAAACAACATAAATACAATTTAATAAAGCATAGGTTAAAACAACATAAATACAATTTAATAAAGCATAGGATAAAACAACATAAATACAATTTAATAAAGCATAGGTTAAAACAACATAAATACAATTTAAAAAGGAAAAGGATAAAACAACATAAATACAATTTAATAAAGCATATGTTAAAACAACATAAATGCAATTTAATAAAGCATAGGATAAAACAACATAAATACAATTTAATAAAGCATAGGTTAAAACAACATAAATACAATTTAATAAAGCATAGGTTAAAACAACATAAATACAATTTAATAAAGCCTACAATAAAACAACATAAATACAATTTAATAAAGCATAGGAAAAAACAACATAAATACAATTTAATAAAGCCTACAATAAAACAACATAAATTCAATTTAATAAAGCATAGGAAAAAACAACATAAATACAATTTAATAAAGCATAGGATAAAACAACATAAATACAATTTAATAAAGCCTACAATAAAACAACATAAATACAATTTAATAAAGCATAGGAAAAAACAACATAAATACAATTTAATGAAACATAGGATAAACAACATAAATACAATTTAATAAAGCCTACAATAAAACAACATAAATACAATTTAATAAAGCATAGGAAAAAACAACATAAATACAATTTAATAAAGACTACAATAAAACAACATAAATACAATTTAATAAAGCATAGGAAAAAACAACATAAATACAATTTAATAAAGCATAGGATAAAACAACATAAATACAATTTAATAAAGCATACGTTAAAACAACATAAATACAATTAAATAAAGCATAAGATAAAACAACATAAATACAATTTAATAAAGCATAGGTTAAAACAACATAAATACAATTTAATAAAGCATAGGATAAAACAACATAAATACAATTTAATAAAGCATAGGTTAAAACAACATAAATACAATTTAAAAAGGAAAAGCATAAAACAACATAAATACAATTTAATAAAGCATATGTTAAAACAACATAAATGCAATTTAATAAAGCATAGGATAAAACAACATAAATACAATTTAATAAAGCATAGGTTAAAACAACATAAATACAATTTAATAAAGCATAGGTTAAAACAACATAAATACAATTTAATAAAGCCTACAATAAAACAACATAAATACAATTTAATAAAGCATAGGAAAAAACAACATAAATACAATTTAATAAAGCCTACAATAAAACAACATAAATTCAATTTAATAAAGCATAGGAAAAAACAACATAAATACAATTTAATAAAGCATAGGATAAAACAACATAAATACAATTTAATAAAGCATAGGATAAAACAACATAAATACAATTTAATAAAGCATAGGTTAAAACAACATAAATCCAATTTAATAAAGCATAGGATAAAACAACATAAATACAATTTAATAAAGCATACAATAAAACAACATAAATACAATTTAATAAAGCATAGGAAAAAACAACATAAATACAATTTAATAAAGCCTACAATAAAACAACATAAATACAATTTAATAAAGCATAGGAAAAAACAACATAAATACAATTTAATAAAGCATAGGATAAAACAACATAAATACAATTTAATAAAGCATAGGATAAAACAACATAAATACAATTTAATGAAACATAGGATAAACAACATAAATACAATTTAATAAAGCATAGGACAAAACAACATAAATACAATTTAATAAAGCATATGTTAAAACAACATAAATACAATTTAATAAAGCATACGATAAAACAACATAAATACAATTTAATAAAGCATAGGACAAAACAACATAAATACAATTTAATAAAGCATAGGATAAAACAACATAAATACAATTTAACAAAACATTGGACAAAACAACATAAATACAATTTAATAAAGCATAGGATAAAACAACATAAATACAATTTAATGAAACATAGGATAAACAACATAAATACAATTTAATAAAGCCTACAATAAAACAACATAAATACAATTTAATAAAGCATAGGAAAAAACAACATAAATACAATTTAATAAAGCCTACAATAAAACAACATAAATACAATTTAATAAAGCATAGGAAAAAACAACATAAATACAATCTAATAAAGCATAGGATAAAACAACATAAATACAATTTAATAAAGCATAGGATAAAACAACATAAATACAATTTAATAAAGCATAGGTTAAAACAACATAAATCTAATTTAATAAAGCATAGGATAAAACAACATAAATACAATTTAATAAAGCATACAATAAAACAACATAAATACAATTTAATAAAGCATAGGACAAAACAACATAAATACAATTTAATAAAGCATAGGATAAAACAACATAAATACAATTTAATAAAGCATACGTTAAAACAACATAAATACAATTAAATAAAGCATAAGATAAAACAACATAAATACAATTTAATAAAGCATAGGTTAAAACAACATAAATACAATTTAATAAAGCATAGGATAAAACAACATAAATACAATTTAATAAAGCATAGGTTAAAACAACATAAATACAATTTAAAAAGGAAAAGGATAAAACAACATAAATACAATTTAATAAAGCATATGTTAAAACAACATAAATGCAATTTAATAAAGCATAGGATAAAACAACATAAATACAATTTAATAAAGCATAGGTTAAAACAACATAAATACAATTTAATAAAGCATAGGTTAAAACAACATAAATACAATTTAATAAAGCCTACAATAAAACAACATAAATACAATTTAATAAAGCATAGGAAAAAACAACATAAATACAATTTAATAAAGCCTACAATAAAACAACATAAATACAATTTAATAAAGCATAGGAAAAAACAACATAAATACAATTTAATAAAGCCTACAATAAAACAACATAAATTCAATTTAATAAAGCATAGGAAAAAACAACATAAATACAATTTAATAAAGCATAGGATAAAACAACATAAATACAATTTAATAAAGCCTACAATAAAACAACATAAATACAATTTAATAAAGCATAGGAAAAAACAACATAAATACAATTTAATGAAACATAGGATAAACAACATAAATACAATTTAATAAAGCCTACAATAAAACAACATAAATACAATTTAATAAAGCATAGGAAAAAACAACATAAATACAATTTAATAAAGACTACAATAAAACAACATAAATACAATTTAATAAAGCATAGGAAAAAACAACATAAATACAATTTAATAAAGCATAGGATAAAACAACATAAATACAATTTAATAAAGCATACGTTAAAACAACATAAATACAATTAAATAAAGCATAAGATAAAACAACATAAATACAATTTAATAAAGCATAGGTTAAAACAACATAAATACAATTTAATAAAGCATAGGATAAAACAACATAAATACAATTTAATAAAGCATAGGTTAAAACAACATAAATACAATTTAAAAAGGAAAAGCATAAAACAACATAAATACAATTTAATAAAGCATATGTTAAAACAACATAAATGCAATTTAATAAAGCATAGGATAAAACAACATAAATACAATTTAATAAAGCATAGGTTAAAACAACATAAATACAATTTAATAAAGCATAGGTTAAAACAACATAAATACAATTTAATAAAGCCTACAATAAAACAACATAAATACAATTTAATAAAGCATAGGAAAAAACAACATAAATACAATTTAATAAAGCCTACAATAAAACAACATAAATACAATTTAATAAAGCATAGGATAAAACAACATAAATACAATTTAATAAAGCATAGGATAAAACAACATAAATACAATTTAATAAAGCATAGGTTAAAACAACATAAATCCAATTTAATAAAGCATAGGATAAAACAACATAAATACAATTTAATAAAGCATACAATAAAACAACATAAATACAATTTAATAAAGCATAGGAAAAAACAACATAAATACAATTTAATAAAGCCTACAATAAAACAACATAAATACAATTTAATAAAGCATAGGAAAAAACAACATAAATACAATTTAATAAAGCATAGGATAAAACAACATAAATACAATTTAATAAAGCATAGGATAAAACAACATAAATACAATTTAATGAAACATAGGATAAACAACATAAATACAATTTAATAAAGCATAGGACAAAACAACATAAATACAATTTAATAAAGCATATGTTAAAACAACATAAATACAATTTAATAAAGCATACGATAAAACAACATAAATACAATTTAATAAAGCATAGGACAAAACAACATAAATACAATTTAATAAAGCATAGGATAAAACAACATAAATACAATTTAACAAAACATTGGACAAAACAACATAAATACAATTTAATAAAGCATAGGATAAAACAACATAAATACAATTTAATGAAACATAGGATAAACAACATAAATACAATTTAATAAAGCCTACAATAAAACAACATAAATACAATTTAATAAAGCATAGGAAAAAACAACATAAATACAATTTAATAAAGCCTACAATAAAACAACATAAATACAATTTAATAAAGCATAGGAAAAAACAACATAAATACAATCTAATAAAGCATAGGATAAAACAACATAAATACAATTTAATAAAGCATAGGATAAAACAACATAAATACAATTTAATAAAGCATAGGTTAAAACAACATAAATCTAATTTAATAAAGCATAGGATAAAACAACATAAATACAATTTAATAAAGCATACAATAAAACAACATAAATACAATTTAATAAAGCATAGGACAAAACAACATAAATACAATTTAATAAAGCATAGGATAAAACAACATAAATACAATTTAATAAAGCATACGTTAAAACAACATAAATACAATTAAATAAAGCATAAGATAAAACAACATAAATACAATTTAATAAAGCATAGGTTAAAACAACATAAATACAATTTAATAAAGCATAGGATAAAACAACATAAATACAATTTAATAAAGCATAGGTTAAAACAACATAAATACAATTTAAAAAGGAAAAGGATAAAACAACATAAATACAATTTAATAAAGCATATGTTAAAACAACATAAATGCAATTTAATAAAGCATAGGATAAAACAACATAAATACAATTTAATAAAGCATAGGTTAAAACAACATAAATACAATTTAATAAAGCATAGGTTAAAACAACATAAATACAATTTAATAAAGCCTACAATAAAACAACATAAATACAATTTAATAAAGCATAGGAAAAAACAACATAAATACAATTTAATAAAGCCTACAATAAAACAACATAAATACAATTTAATAAAGCATAGGAAAAAACAACATAAATACAATTTAATAAAGCATAGGATAAAACAACATAAATACAATTTAATAAAGCATACAATAAAACAACATAAATAAAATTTAATAAAGCATAGGATAAAACAACATATATACAATTTAATAAATCATAGGATAAAACAACATAAATACAATTTAATAAAGCATAGGATAAAACAACATAAATACAATTTAATAAAGCATAGGATAAAACAACATAAATAAAATTTAATAAAGCATAGGAAAAAACAACATAAATACAATTTAATAAAGCATAGGATAAAACAACATAAATACAATTTAATAAAGCATAGGATAAAACAACATAAATACAATTTAATAAAGCATAGGATAAAACAACATAAATAAAATTTAATAAAGCATAGGTTAAAACAACATAAATACAATTTAATAAAGCATAGGATAAAACAACATAAATAAAATTTAATAAAGCATAGGTTAAAACAACATAAATCCAATTTAATAAAGCATAGGATGAAACAACATAAATACAATTTAATAAAGCATAGGATAAAACAACATAAATACAATTTAATGAAACATAGGATAAACAACATAAATACAATTTAATAAAGCATAGGACAAAACAACATAAATACAATTTAATAAAGCATATGTTAAAACAACATAAATACAATTTAATAAAGCATAGGATAAAACAACATAAACACAATTTAATAAAGCATAGGTTAAAACAACATAAATAGAAATTAATAAATCATACAATAAAACAACATAAATACAATTTAATAAAGCACAGGACAAAACAACATAAATACAATTTAATAAAGCATAGGATAAAACAACATAAATACAATTTAATAAAGCATAGGTTAAAACAACATAAATACAATTTAATAAAGCATAGGATAAAACAACATAAATACAATTTAATAAAGCATACAATAAAACAACATAAATACAATTTAATAAAGCATAGGACAAAACAACATAAATACAATTTAATAAAGCATAGGATAAAACAACATAAATACAATTTAATAAAGCATAGGTTAAAACAACATAAATACAATTAAATAAAGCATAAGATAAAACAACATAAATACAATTTAATAAAGCATAGGTTAAAACAACATAAATACAATTTAATAAAGCATAGGATAAAACAACATAAATACAATTTAATAAAGCATAGGTTAAAACAACATAAATACAATTTAAAAAGGAAAAGGATAAAACAACATAAATACAATTTAATAAAGCATATGTTAAAACAACATAAATGCAATTTAATAAAGCATAGGATAAAACAACATAAATACAATTTAATAAAGCATAGGTTAAAACAACATAAATACAATTTAATAAAGCATAGGTTAAAACAACATAAATACAATTTAATAAAGCCTACAATAAAACAACATAAATACAATTTAATAAAGCATAGGAAAAAACAACATAAATACAATTTAATAAAGCCTACAATAAAACAACATAAATACAATTTAATAAAGCATAGGAAAAAACAACATAAATACAATTTAATAAAGCATAGGATAAAACAACATAAATACAATTTAATAAAGCATACAATAAAACAACATAAATAAAATTTAATAAAGCATAGGATAAAACAACATATATACAATTTAATAAATCATAGGATAAAACAACATAAATACAATTTAATAAAGCATAGGATAAAACAACATAAATACAATTTAATAAAGCATAGGATAAAACAACATAAATAAAATTTAATAAAGCATAGGAAAAAACAACATAAATACAATTTAATAAAGCATAGGATAAAACAACATAAATACAATTTAATAAAGCATAGGATAAAACAACATAAATACAATTTAATAAAGCATAGGATAAAACAACATAAATAAAATTTAATAAAGCATAGGTTAAAACAACATAAATACAATTTAATAAAGCATAGGATAAAACAACATAAATAAAATTTAATAAAGCATAGGTTAAAACAACATAAATCCAATTTAATAAAGCATAGGATGAAACAACATAAATACAATTTAATAAAGCATAGGATAAAACAACATAAATACAATTTAATGAAACATAGGATAAACAACATAAATACAATTTAATAAAGCATAGGACAAAACAACATAAATACAATTTAATAAAGCATATGTTAAAACAACATAAATACAATTTAATAAAGCATAGGATAAAACAACATAAACACAATTTAATAAAGCATAGGTTAAAACAACATAAATAGAAATTAATAAATCATACAATAAAACAACATAAATACAATTTAATAAAGCATAGGACAAAACAACATAAATACAATTTAATAAAGCATAGGATAAAACAACATAAATACAATTTAATAAAGCATAGGTTAAAACAACATAAATACAATTTAATAAAGCATAGGTTAAAACAACATAAATACAATTTAAAAAGGAAAAGGATAAAACAACATAAATACAATTTAATAAAGCATAGGATAAAACAACATAAATAAAATTTAATAAAGCATAGGATAAAACAACATAAATACAATTTAATAAAGCATAGGATAAAACAACATAAATAAAATTTAATAAAGCATAGGATAAAACAACATAAATACAATTTAATGAAACATAGGATAAAACAACATAAATACAATTTAATGAAACATAGGATAAACAACATAAATACAATTTAATAAAGCATAGGACAAAACAACATAAATACAATTTAATAAAGCATATGTTAAAACAACATAAATACAATTTAATAAAGCATAGGATAAAACAACATAAACACAATTTAATAAAGCATAGGTTAAAACAACATAAATACAAATTAATAAATCATACAATAAAACAACATAAATACAATTTAATAAAGCATAGGTTAAAACAACATAAATACAATTTAATAAAGCATAGGAAAAAACAACATAAATACAATTTAATAAAGCCTACAATAAAACAACATAAATACAATTTAATAAAGCTTAGGAAAAAACAACATAAATACAATTCAATAAAGCATAGGATAAAACAACATAAATACAATTTAATAAAGCATAGGAAAAAACAACATAAATACAATTTAATAAAGCATACGTTAAAACAACATAAATACAATTTAATAAAGCATAGGATAAAACAACATAAATACAATTTAATAAAGCATAGGATAAAACAACATAAATAAAATTTAATAAAGCATAGGAAAAAACAACATAAATACAATTTAATAAAGCATAGGATAAAACAACATAAATACAATTTAATAAAGCATAGGTTAAAACAACATAAATACAATTTAAAAAGGAAAAGAATAAAACAACATAAATACAATTTAATAAAGCATAGGATAAAACAACATAAATAAAATTTAATAAAGCATAGGATAAAACAACATAAATACAATTTAATAAAGCATAGGATAAAACAACATAAATAAAATTTAATAAAGCATAGGATAAAACAACATAAATACAATTTAATGAAACATAGGATAAAACAACATAAATACAATTTAATGAAACATAGGATAAACAACATAAATACAATTTAATAAAGCATAGGACAAAACAACATAAATACAATTTAATAAAGCATATGTTAAAACAACATAAATACAATTTAATAAAGCATAGGATAAAACAACATAAACACAATTTAATAAAGCATAGGTTAAAACAACATAAATACAAATTAATAAATCATACAATAAAACAACATAAATACAATTTAATAAAGCATAGGTTAAAACAACATAAATACAATTTAATAAAGCATAGGAAAAAACAACATAAATACAATTTAATAAAGCCTACAATAAAACAACATAAATACAATTTAATAAAGCTTAGGAAAAAACAACATAAATACAATTCAATAAAGCATAGGATAAAACAACATAAATACAATTTAATAAAGCATAGGAAAAAACAACATAAATACAATTTAATAAAGCATACGTTAAAACAACATAAATACAATTTAATAAAGCATAGGATAAAACAACATAAATACAATTTAATAAAGCATACGTTAAAACAACATAAATACAATTAAATAAAGCATAGGATAAATCAACATAAATACAATTTAATAAAGCATAGGTTAAAACAACATAAATACAATTTAATAAAGCATAGGACAAAACAACATAAATAAAATTTAATAAAGCATAGGATAAAACAACATAAATACAATTTAATGAAACATAGGATAAAACAACATAAATACAATTTAATGAAACATAGGATAAACAACATAAATACAATTTAATAAAGCATAGGACAAAACAACATAAATACAATTTAATAAAGCATATGTTAAAACAACATAAATACAATTTAATAAAGCATAGGATAAAACAACATAAACACAATTTAATAAAGCATAGGTTAAAACAACATAAATACAAATTAATAAATCATACAATAAAACAACATAAATACAATTTAATAAAGCATAGGTTAAAACAACATAAATACAATTTAATAAAGCATAGGAAAAAACAACATAAATACAATTTAATAAAGCCTACAATAAAACAACATAAATACAATTTAATAAAGCTTAGGAAAAAACAACATAAATACAATTCAATAAAGCATAGGATAAAACAACATAAATACAATTTAATAAAGCATAGGAAAAAACAACATAAATACAATTTAATAAAGCATACGTTAAAACAACATAAATACAATTTAATAAAGCATAGGATAAAACAACATAAATACAATTTAATAAAGCATACGTTAAAACAACATAAATACAATTAAATAAAGCATAGGATAAATCAACATAAATACAATTTAATAAAGCATAGGTTAAAACAACATAAATACAATTTAATAAAGCATAGGATAAAACAACATAAATTCAATTTAATAAAGCATAGGATAAAACAACATAAATACAATTTAATAAAGCATAGGATAAAACAACATAAATACAATTTAATAAAGCATAGGAAAAAACAACATAAATACAATTTAATAAAGCCTACAATAAAACAACATAAATACAATTTAATAAAGCTTAGGAAAAAACAACATAAATACAATTCAATAAAGCATAGGATAAAACAACATAAATACAATTTAATAAAGCATAGGAAAAAACAACATAAATACAATTTAATAAAGCATACGTTAAAACAACATAAATACAATTTAATAAAGCATACGTTAAAACAACATAAATACAATTAAATAAAGCATAGGATAAATCAACATAAATACAATTTAATAAAACATAGGTTAAAACAACATAAATACAATTTAATAAAGCATAGGATAAAACAACATAAATTCAATTTAATAAAGCATAGGATAAAACAACATAAATACAATTTAATAAAGCATAGGATAAAACAATATAAATACAATTTAATAAAGCAGAGGATAAAACAACATAAATACAATTTAATAAAGCATAGGATAAAACAACATAAATACAATTTAATAAAGCATAGGTTAAAACAACATAAATACAATTTAATAAAGCATAGTTTAAAACAACATAAATACAATTTAATAAAGCATAGGATAAAACAACATAAATACAATTTAATAAAGCATACAATAAAACAACATAAATACAATTTAATAAAGCATAGGATAAAACAACATAAATACAATTTAATAAAGCATAGCTTAAAACAACATAAATGCAATTTAATAAAGCATAGGATAAAACAACATAAATACAATTTAATAAAGCATAGGATAAAACAACATAAATACAATTTAATAAAGCATAGCTTAAAACAACATAAATGCAATTTAATAAAGCATAGGATAAAACAACATAAATACAATTTAATAAAGCATAGGACAAAACAACATAAATACAATTTAATAAAGCATAGGTTAAAACAACATAAATCCAAATTAATAAAGCATAGGATAAAACAACATAAATACAATTTAATAAAGCATAGGATAAAACAACATAAATACAATTTAATAAAGCATAGGATAAAACAACATAAATAAAATTTAATAAAGCATAGGATAAAACAACATAAATAAAATTTAATATAGCATAGGATAAAACAACATAAATACAATATAATAAAGCATAGGATAAAACAACATAAATAAAATGTAATAAAGCATAGGTTAAAACAGCATAAATACAGTTTAATAAAGCATAGGATAAAACAACATAAATCAAATTTAATAAAGCATAGAATAAAACAACATAAATCAAATTTAATAAAGCATAGGATAAAACAAAATAAATACTATTTAATAAAGCATAGGATAAAACAACATAAATACAATTTAATAAAGCATAGGATAAAACAACATAAATACAATTTAATAAAGCATAGGATAAAACAACATAAATACAATTTAATAAAGCATAGGATAAAACAATATAAATTCAATTTAATAAAGCATAGGATAAAACAACATAAATAAAATTTAATAAAGCTTTGGTTAAAACAACATAAATACAATTTAATAAAGCATAGGATAAAACAACATAAATAAAATTTAATAAAGCATAGGTTAAAACAACATAAATCCAATTTAATAAAGCATAGGATGAAACAACATAAATACAATTTAATAAAGCATAGGATAAAACAACATAAATACAATTTAATGAAACATAGGATAAACAACATAAATACAATTTAATAAAGCATAGGACAAAACAACATAAATACAATTTAATAAAGCATATGTTAAAACAACATAAATACAATTTAATAAAGCATAGGATAAAACAACATAAACACAATTTAATAAAGCATAGGTTAAAACAACATAAATACAAATTAATAAATCATACAATAAAACAACATAAATACAATTTAATAAAGCATAGGTTAAAACAACATAAATACAATTTAATAAAGCATAGGAAAAAACAACATCAATACAATTTAATAAAGCCTACAATAAAACAACATAAATACAATTTAATAAAGCTTAGGAAAAAACAACATAAATACAATTCAATAAAGCATAGGATAAAACAACATAAATACAATTTAATAAAGCATAGGAAAAAACAACATAAATACAATTTAATAAAGCATACGTTAAAACAACATAAATACAATTTAATAAAGCATAGGATAAAACAACATAAATACAATTTAATAAAGCATACGTTAAAACAACATAAATACAATTAAATAAAGCATAGGATAAATCAACATAAATACAATTTAATAAAGCATAGGTTAAAACAACATAAATACAATTTAATAAAGCATAGGATAAAACAACATAAATTCAATTTAATAAAGCATAGGATAAAACAACATAAATACAATTTAATAAAGCATAGGATAAAACAATATAAATACAATTTAATAAAGCAGAGGATAAAACAACATAAATACAATTTAATAAAGCATAGGATAAAAAAACATAAATACAATTTAATAAAGCATAGGTTAAAACAACATAAATACAATTTAATAAAGCATAGGTTAAAACAACATAAATACAATTTAATAAAGCATAGGATAAAACAACATAAATACAATTTAATAAAGCATACAATAAAACAACATAAATACAATTTAATAAAGCATAGGATAAAACAACATAAATACAATTTAATAAAGCATAGCTTAAAACAACATAAATGCAATTTAATAAAGCATAGGATAAAACAACATAAATACAATTTAATAAAGCATAGGATAAAACAACATAAATACAATTTAATAAAGCATAGCTTAAAACAACATAAATGCAATTTAATAAAGCATAGGATAAAACAACATAAATACAATTTAATAAAGCATAGGTTAAAAAACATAAATACAATTTAATAAAGCATAGGATAAAACAACATAAATACAATTTAATAAAGCATAGGTTAAAACAACATAAATACAATTTAATAAAGCATAGGTTAAAACAACATAAATACAATTTAATAAAGCATAGGATAAAACAACATAAATACAATTTAATAAAGCATACAATAAAACAACATAAATACAATTTAATAAAGCATAGGATAAAACAACATAAATACAATTTAATAAAGCATAGCTTAAAACAACATAAATGCAATTTAATAAAGCATAGGATAAAACAACATAAATACAATTTAATAAAGCATAGGATAAAACAACATAAATACAATTTAATAAAGCATAGCTTAAAACAACATAAATACAATTTAATAAAGCATAGGATAAAACAATATAAATACAATTTAATAAAGCAGAGGATAAAACAACATAAATACAATTTAATAAAGCATAGGATAAAACAACATAAATACAATTTAATAAAGCATAGGTTAAAACAACATAAATACAATTTAATAAAGCATAGGTTAAAACAACATAAATACAATTTAATAAAGCATAGGATAAAACAACATAAATTCAATTTAATAAAGCATAGGATAAAACAACATAAATACAATTTAATAAAGCATAGGATAAAACAATATAAATACAATTTAATAAAGCAGAGGATAAAACAACATAAATACAATTTAATAAAGCATAGGATAAAACAACATACATACAATTTAATAAAGCATAGGTTAAAACAACATAAATACAATTTAATAAAGCATAGGTTAAAACAACATAAATACAATTTAATAAAGCATAGGATAAAACAACATAAATACAATTTAATAAAGCATACAATAAAAAAACATAAATACAATTTAATAAAGCATAGGATAAAACAACATAAATACAATTTAATAAAGCATAGCTTAAAACAACATAAATGCAATTTAATAAAGCATAGGATAAAACAACATAAATACAATTTAATAAAGCATAGGATAAAACAACATAAATACAATTTAATAAAGCATAGCTTAAAACAACATAAATGCAATTTAATAAAGCATAGGATAAAACAACATAAATACAATTTAATAAAGCATAGGTTAAAACAACATAAATACAATTTAATAAAGCATAGGACAAAACAACATAAATACAATTTAATAAAGCATAGGTTAAAACAACATAAATCCAAATTAATAAAGCATAGGATAAAACAACATAAATACAATTTAATAAAGCATAGGATAAAACAACATAAATACAATTTAATAAAGCATAGGATAAAACAACATAAATAAAATTTAATAAAGCATAGGATAAAACAACATAAATAAAATTTAATATAGCATAGGATAAAACAACATAAATACAATATAATAAAGCATAGGATAAAACAACATAAATAAAATTTAATAAAGCATAGGTTAAAACAGCATAAATACAGTTTAATAAAGCATAGGATAAAACAACATAAATCAAATTTAATAAAGCATAGGATAAAACAACATAAATCAAATTTAATAAAGCATAGGATAAAACAAAATAAATACTATTTAATAAAGCATAGGATAAAACAACATAAATACAATTTAATAAAGCATAGGATAAAACAACATAAATACAATTTAATAAAGCATAGGATAAAACAACATAAATACAATTTAATAAAGCATAGGATAAAACAACATAAATACAATTTAATAAAGCATAGGATGAAACAGCATAAATACAATTTAATAAAGCATACGTTAAAACAACATAAATACAATTAAATAAAGCATAAGATAAAACAACATAAATACAATTTAATAAAGCATAGGATAAAACAACATAAATACAATTTAATAAAGCATAGGATAAAACAACATAAATACAATTTAATAAAGCATAGGATAAAACAACATAAATAAAATTTAATAAAGCATAGGTTAAAACAACATAAATACAATTTAATAAAGCATAGGATAAAACAACATAAATAAAATTTAATAAAGCATAGGTTAAAACAACATAAATACAATTTAATAAAGCATAGGACAAAACAACATAAATACAATTTAATAAAGCATACAATAAAACAACATAAATAAAATTTAATAAAGCATATGTTAAAACAACATAAATACAATTTAATAAAGCATAGGATAAAACAACATAAATACAATTTAATGAAACATAGGATAAACAACATAAATACAATTTAATAAAGCATAGGACAAAACAACATAAATACAATTTAATAAAGCATATGTTAAAACAACATAAATGCAATTTAATAAAGCATAGGATAAAACAACATAAATACAATTTAATAAAGCATAGGTTAAAACAACATAAATACAATTTAATAAAGCATAGGTTAAAACAACATAAATACAATTTAATAAAGCCTACAATAAAACAACATAAATACAATTTAATAAAGCATAGGAAAAAACAACATAAATACAATTTAATAAAGCCTACAATAAAACAACATAAATACAATTTAATAAAGCATAGGAAAAAACAACATAAATACAATTTAATAAAGCATAGGATAAAACAACATAAATACAATTTATTAAAGCATAGGATAAAACAACATAAATACAATTTAATAAAGCATAGGTTAAAACAACATAAATCCAATTTAATAAAGCATAGGATAAAACAACATATATACAATTTAATAAATCATAGGATAAAACAACATAAATACAATTTAATAAAGCATACGTTAAAACAACATAAATACAATTTAATAAAGCATAGGATGAAACAGCATAAATACAATTTAATAAAGCATACGTTAAAACAACATAAATACAATTAAATAAAGCATAAGATAAAACAACATAAATCCAATTTAATAAAGCATAGGATGAAACAACATAAATACAATTTAATAAAGCATACAATAAAACAACATAAATACAATTTAATAAAGCATAGGACAAAACAACATAAATACAATTTAATAAAGCATAGGATAAAACAACATAAATACAATTTAATAAAGCATAGGTTAAAAAACATAAATACAATTTAATAAAGCATAGGATAAAACAACATAAATACAATTTAATAAAGCATAGGTTAAAACAACATAAATACAATTTAATAAAGCATAGGTTAAAACAACATAAATACAATTTAATAAAGCATAGGATAAAACAACATAAATACAATTTAATAAAGCATACAATAAAACAACATAAATACAATTTAATAAAGCATAGGATAAAACAACATAAATACAATTTAATAAAGAATAGCTTAAAACAACATAAATGCAATTTAATAAAGCATAGGATAAAACAACATAAATACAATTTAATAAAGCATAGGATAAAACAACATAAATACAATTTAATAAAGCATAGCTTAAAACAACATAAATACAATTTAATAAAGCATAGGATAAAACAATATAAATACAATTTAATAAAGCAGAGGATAAAACAACATAAATACAATTTAATAAAGCATAGGATAAAACAACATAAATACAATTTAATAAAGCATAGGTTAAAACAACATAAATACAATTTAATAAAGCATAGGTTAAAACAACATAAATACAATTTAATAAAGCATAGGATAAAACAACATAAATTCAATTTAATAAAGCATAGGATAAAACAACATAAATACAATTTAATAAAGCATAGGATAAAACAATATAAATACAATTTAATAAAGCAGAGGATAAAACAACATAAATACAATTTAATAAAGCATAGGATAAAACAACATAAATACAATTTAATAAAGCATAGGTTAAAACAACATAAATACAATTTAATAAAGCATATGTTAAAACAACATAAATACAATTTAATAAAGCATAGGATGAAACAGCATAAATACAATTTAATAAAGCATACGTTAAAACAACATAAATACAATTAAATAAAGCATAAGATAAAACAACATAAATCCAATTTAATAAAGCATAGGATGAAACAACATAAATACAATTTAATAAAGCATACAATAAAACAACATAAATACAATTTAATAAAGCATAGGACAAAACAACATAAATACAATTTAATAAAGCATAGGATAAAACAACATAAATACAATTTAATAAAGCATAGGTTAAAAAACATAAATACAATTTAATAAAGCATAGGATAAAACAACATAAATACAATTTAATAAAGCATAGGTTAAAACAACATAAATACAATTTAATAAAGCATAGGTTAAAACAACATAAATACAATTTAATAAAGCATAGGATAAAACAACATAAATACAATTTAATAAAGCATACAATAAAACAACATAAATACAATTTAATAAAGCATAGGATAAAACAACATAAATACAATTTAATAAAGAATAGCTTAAAACAACATAAATGCAATTTAATAAAGCATAGGATAAAACAACATAAATACAATTTAATAAAGCATAGGATAAAACAACATAAATACAATTTAATAAAGCATAGCTTAAAACAACATAAATACAATTTAATAAAGCATAGGATAAAACAATATAAATACAATTTAATAAAGCAGAGGATAAAACAACATAAATACAATTTAATAAAGCATAGGATAAAACAACATAAATACAATTTAATAAAGCATAGGTTAAAACAACATAAATACAATTTAATAAAGCATAGGTTAAAACAACATAAATACAATTTAATAAAGCATAGGATAAAACAACATAAATTCAATTTAATAAAGCATAGGATAAAACAACATAAATACAATTTAATAAAGCATAGGATAAAACAATATAAATACAATTTAATAAAGCAGAGGATAAAACAACATAAATACAATTTAATAAAGCATAGGATAAAACAACATAAATACAATTTAATAAAGCATAGGTTAAAACAACATAAATACAATTTAATAAAGCATAGGTTAAAACAACATAAATACAATTTAATAAAGCATAGGATAAAACAACATAAATACAATTTAATAAAGCATACAATAAAACAACATAAATACAATTTAATAAAGCATAGGATAAAACAACATAAATACAATTTAATAAAGCATAGCTTAAAACAACATAAATGCAATTTAATAAAGCATAGGATAAAACAACATAAATACAATTTAATAAAGCATAGGATAAAACAACATAAATACAATTTAATAAAGCATAGCTTAAAACAACATAAATGCAATTTAATAAAGCATAGGATAAAACAACATAAATACAATTTAATAAAGCATAGGTTAAAACAACATAAATACAATTTAATAAAGCATAGGACAAAACAACATAAATACAATTTAATAAAGCATAGGTTAAAACAACATAAATCCAAATTAATAAAGCATAGGATAAAACAACATAAATACAATTTAATAAAGCATAGGATAAAACAACATAAATACAATTTAATAAAGCATAGGATAAAACAACATAAATAAAATTTAATAAAGCATAGGATAAAACAACATAAATAAAATTTAATATAGCATAGGATAAAACAACATAAATACAATATAATAAAGCATAGGATAAAACAACATAAATAAAATTTAATAAAGCATAGGTTAAAACAGCATAAATACAGTTTAATAAAGCATAGGATAAAACAACATAAATCAAATTTAATAAAGCATAGGATAAAACAACATAAATCAAATTTAATAAAGCATAGGATAAAACAAAATAAATACTATTTAATAAAGCATAGGATAAAACAACATAAATACAATTTAATAAAGCATAGGATAAAACAACATAAATACAATTTAATAAAGCATAGGATAAAACAACATAAATACAATTTAATAAAGCATAGGATAAAACAACATAAATACAATTTAATAAAGCATAGGATAAAACAACATAAATTCAATTTAATAAAGCATAGGATAAAACAACATAAATAAAATTTAATAAAGCTTTGGTTAAAACAACATGAATGCAATTTAATAAAGCATAGGATAAAACAACATAAATACTTTTTAATAAAGCATAGGATAAAACCACATAAATACAATTTAATAAAGCACAGGATAAAACAACATAAATACAATTTAATAAAGCATAGGATAAAACAACATAAATACAATTTAATAAAGCATAGGATAAAACAACATAAATACAATTTAATAAAGCATAGGATAAAACAACATAAATACAATTTAATAAAGCATACATTAAAACAACATAAATACAATTAAATAAAGCATAGGATAAAACAATATAAATACAATTTAATAAAGCATAGGTTAAAACAACATAAATACAATTTAATAAAGCATAGGATAAAACAACATAAATACAATTTAAGAAAGACTAGGTTAAAACAACATAAATACAATTTAATAAAGCATAGGATAAAACAACATAAATACAATTTAATAAAGCATAGGCTAAAACTACATAAATACAATTTAATAAAGCATAGGATAAAACAAATTAAATACAATTTAATAAAGCATAGGATAAAACAACATAAATTCAATTTAATAAAGCATAGGTTAAAATAACATAAATACAATTTAATAAAGCATAGGATAAAACAACATAAATATAATTTAATAAAGCATAAGATAAAACAACATGAATACAATTTAATAAAGCATAGGTTAAAACAACATAAATACAATTTAATAAAGCATAGGATAAAACAACATAAATACAATTTAATAAAGCATAGGATAAAACAACATAAATACAATTTAATAAAGCATAGGTTAAAACAGCATAAATACAGTTTAATAAAGCATAGGATAAAACAACATAAATACAATTTAATAAAGCATAGGATAAAACAACATAAATCAAATTTAATAAAGCATAGGATAAAACAACATAAATACTTTTTAATAAAGCATAGGATAAAACAACATAAATAAAATTTAATAAAGCATAGGATAAAACAACATAAATACAATTTAATAAAGCATAGGTTAAAACAGCATAAATACAGTTTAATAAAGCATAGGATAAAACAACATAAATAAAATTTAATAAAGCATAGGTTAAAACAACATAAATGCAATTTAATAAAGCATAGGATGAAACAGCATAAATACAATTTAATAAAGCATACGTTAAAACAACATAAATACAATTAAATAAAGCATAAGATAAAACAACATAAATACAATTTAATAAAGCATAGGATAAAACAACATAAATACAATTTAATAAAGCATAGGATAAAACAACATAAATACAATTTAATAAAGCATAGGATAAAACAACATAAATAAAATTTAATAAAGCATAGGTTAAAACAACATAAATACAATTTAATAAAGCATAGGATAAAACAACATAAATAAAATTTAATAAAGCATAGGTTAAAACAACATAAATACAATTTAATAAAGCATAGGACAAAACAACATAAATACAATTTAATAAAGCATACAATAAAACAACATAAATAAAATTTAATAAAGCATATGTTAAAACAACATAAATACAATTTAATAAAGCATAGGATAAAACAACATAAATACAATTTAATGAAACATAGGATAAACAACATAAATACAATTTAATAAAGCATAGGACAAAACAACATAAATACAATTTAATAAAGCATATGTTAAAACAACATAAATGCAATTTAATAAAGCATAGGATAAAACAACATAAATACAATTTAATAAAGCATAGGTTAAAACAACATAAATACAATTTAATAAAGCATAGGTTAAAACAACATAAATACAATTTAATAAAGCCTACAATAAAACAACATAAATACAATTTAATAAAGCATAGGAAAAAACAACATAAATACAATTTAATAAAGCCTACAATAAAACAACATAAATACAATTTAATAAAGCATAGGAAAAAACAACATAAATACAATTTAATAAAGCATAGGATAAAACAACATAAATACAATATATTAAAGCATAGGATAAAACAACATAAATACAATTTAATAAAGCATAGGTTAAAACAACATAAATCCAATTTAATAAAGCATAGGATAAAACAACATATATACAATTTAATAAATCATAGGATAAAACAACATAAATACAATTTAATAAAGCATACGTTAAAACAACATAAATACAATTTAATAAAGCATAGGATGAAACAGCATAAATACAATTTAATAAAGCATACGTTAAAACAACATAAATACAATTAAATAAAGCATAAGATAAAACAACATAAATCCAATTTAATAAAGCATAGGATGAAACAACATAAATACAATTTAATAAAGCATACAATAAAACAACATAAATACAATTTAATAAAGCATAGGACAAAACAACATAAATACAATTTAATAAAGCATAGGATAAAACAACATAAATACAATTTAATGAAACATAGGATAAACAACATAAATACAATTTAATAAAGCATAGGACAAAACAACATAAATACAATTTAATAAAGCATATGTTAAAACAACATAAATACAATTTAATAAAGCATAGGATAAAACAACATAAATACAATTTAATAAAGCATAGGACAAAACAACATAAATACAATTTAATAAAGCATAGGATAAAACAACATAAATACAATTTAACAAAACATTGGACAAAACAACATAAATACAATTTAATAAAGCATAGGATAAAACAACATAAATACAATTTAATGAAACATAGGTTAAACAACATAAATACAATTTAATAAAGCCTACAATAAAACAACATAAATACAATTTAATAAAGCATAGGAAAAAACAACATAAATACAATTTAATAAAGCCTACAATAAAACAACATAAATACAATTTAATAAAGCATAGGAAAAAACAACATAAATACAATTTAATAAAGCATAGGATAAAACAACATAAATACAATTTAATAAAGCATAGGATAAAACAACATAAATACAATTTAATAAAGCATAGGTTAAAACAACATAAATCCAATTTAATAAAGCATAGGATAAAACAACATAAATACAATTTAATAAAGCATACAATAAAACAACATAAATACAATTTAATAAAGCATAGGACAAAACAACATAAATACAATTTAATAAAGCATAGGATAAAACAACATAAATACAATTAAATAAAGCATAAGATAAAACAACATAAATACAATTTAATAAAGCATAGGTTAAAACAACATAAATACAATTTAATAAAGCATAGGATAAAACAACATAAATACAATTTAATAAAGCATAGGATAAAACAACATAAATACAATTTAATAAAGCATAGCTTAAAACAACATAAATGCAATTTAATAAAGCATAGGATAAAACAACATAAATACAATTTAATAAAGCATAGGTTAAAACAACATAAATACAATTTAATAAAGCATAGGACAAAACAACATAAATACAATTTAATAAAGCATAGGTTAAAACAACATAAATCCAAATTAATAAAGCATAGGATAAAACAACATAAATACAATTTAATAAAGCATAGGATAAAACAACATAAATACAATTTAATAAAGCATAGGATAAAACAACATAAATAAAATTTAATAAAGCATAGGATAAAACAACATAAATAAAATTTAATATAGCATAGGATAAAACAACATAAATACAATATAATAAAGCATAGGATAAAACAACATAAATAAAATTTAATAAAGCATAGGTTAAAACAGCATAAATACAGTTTAATAAAGCATAGGATAAAACAACATAAATCAAATTTAATAAAGCATAGGATAAAACAACATAAATCAAATTTAATAAAGCATAGGATAAAACAAAATAAATACTATTTAATAAAGCATAGGATAAAACAACATAAATACAATTTAATAAAGCATAGGATAAAACAACATAAATACAATTTAATAAAGCATAGGATAAAACAACATAAATACAATTTAATAAAGCATAGGATAAAACAACATAAATACAATTTAATAAAGCATAGGATGAAACAGCATAAATACAATTTAATAAAGCATACGTTAAAACAACATAAATACAATTAAATAAAGCATAAGATAAAACAACATAAATACAATTTAATAAAGCATAGGATAAAACAACATAAATACAATTTAATAAAGCATAGGATAAAACAACATAAATACAATTTAATAAAGCATAGGATAAAACAACATAAATAAAATTTAATAAAGCATAGGTTAAAACAACATAAATACAATTTAATAAAGCATAGGATAAAACAACATAAATAAAATTTAATAAAGCATAGGTTAAAACAACATAAATACAATTTAATAAAGCATAGGACAAAACAACATAAATACAATTTAATAAAGCATACAATAAAACAACATAAATAAAATTTAATAAAGCATATGTTAAAACAACATAAATACAATTTAATAAAGCATAGGATAAAACAACATAAATACAATTTAATGAAACATAGGATAAACAACATAAATACAATTTAATAAAGCATAGGACAAAACAACATAAATACAATTTAATAAAGCATATGTTAAAACAACATAAATGCAATTTAATAAAGCATAGGATAAAACAACATAAATACAATTTAATAAAGCATAGGTTAAAACAACATAAATACAATTTAATAAAGCATAGGTTAAAACAACATAAATACAATTTAATAAAGCCTACAATAAAACAACATAAATACAATTTAATAAAGCATAGGAAAAAACAACATAAATACAATTTAATAAAGCCTACAATAAAACAACATAAATACAATTTAATAAAGCATAGGAAAAAACAACATAAATACAATTTAATAAAGCATAGGATAAAACAACATAAATACAATTTATTAAAGCATAGGATAAAACAACATAAATACAATTTAATAAAGCATAGGTTAAAACAACATAAATCCAATTTAATAAAGCATAGGATAAAACAACATATATACAATTTAATAAATCATAGGATAAAACAACATAAATACAATTTAATAAAGCATACGTTAAAACAACATAAATACAATTTAATAAAGCATAGGATGAAACAGCATAAATACAATTTAATAAAGCATACGTTAAAACAACATAAATACAATTAAATAAAGCATAAGATAAAACAACATAAATCCAATTTAATAAAGCATAGGATGAAACAACATAAATACAATTTAATAAAGCATACAATAAAACAACATAAATACAATTTAATAAAGCATAGGACAAAACAACATAAATACAATTTAATAAAGCATAGGATAAAACAACATAAATACAATTTAATAAAGCATAGGTTAAAAAACATAAATACAATTTAATAAAGCATAGGATAAAACAACATAAATACAATTTAATAAAGCATAGGTTAAAACAACATAAATACAATTTAATAAAGCATAGGTTAAAACAACATAAATACAATTTAATAAAGCATAGGATAAAACAACATAAATACAATTTAATAAAGCATACAATAAAACAACATAAATACAATTTAATAAAGCATAGGATAAAACAACATAAATACAATTTAATAAAGAATAGCTTAAAACAACATAAATGCAATTTAATAAAGCATAGGATAAAACAACATAAATACAATTTAATAAAGCATAGGATAAAACAACATAAATACAATTTAATAAAGCATAGCTTAAAACAACATAAATACAATTTAATAAAGCATAGGATAAAACAATATAAATACAATTTAATAAAGCAGAGGATAAAACAACATAAATACAATTTAATAAAGCATAGGATAAAACAACATAAATACAATTTAATAAAGCATAGGTTAAAACAACATAAATACAATTTAATAAAGCATAGGTTAAAACAACATAAATACAATTTAATAAAGCATAGGATAAAACAACATAAATTCAATTTAATAAAGCATAGGATAAAACAACATAAATACAATTTAATAAAGCATAGGATAAAACAATATAAATACAATTTAATAAAGCAGAGGATAAAACAACATAAATACAATTTAATAAAGCATAGGATAAAACAACATAAATACAATTTAATAAAGCATAGGTTAAAACAACATAAATACAATTTAATAAAGCATATGTTAAAACAACATAAATACAATTTAATAAAGCATAGGATGAAACAGCATAAATACAATTTAATAAAGCATACGTTAAAACAACATAAATACAATTAAATAAAGCATAAGATAAAACAACATAAATCCAATTTAATAAAGCATAGGATGAAACAACATAAATACAATTTAATAAAGCATACAATAAAACAACATAAATACAATTTAATAAAGCATAGGACAAAACAACATAAATACAATTTAATAAAGCATAGGATAAAACAACATAAATACAATTTAATAAAGCATAGGTTAAAAAACATAAATACAATTTAATAAAGCATAGGATAAAACAACATAAATACAATTTAATAAAGCATAGGTTAAAACAACATAAATACAATTTAATAAAGCATAGGTTAAAACAACATAAATACAATTTAATAAAGCATAGGATAAAACAACATAAATACAATTTAATAAAGCATACAATAAAACAACATAAATACAATTTAATAAAGCATAGGATAAAACAACATAAATACAATTTAATAAAGAATAGCTTAAAACAACATAAATGCAATTTAATAAAGCATAGGATAAAACAACATAAATACAATTTAATAAAGCATAGGATAAAACAACATAAATACAATTTAATAAAGCATAGCTTAAAACAACATAAATACAATTTAATAAAGCATAGGATAAAACAATATAAATACAATTTAATAAAGCAGAGGATAAAACAACATAAATACAATTTAATAAAGCATAGGATAAAACAACATAAATAAAATTTAATAAAGCATAGGTTAAAACAACATAAATACAATTTAATAAAGCATAGGACAAAACAACATAAATACAATTTAATAAAGCATACAATAAAACAACATAAATAAAATTTAATAAAGCATATGTTAAAACAACATAAATACAATTTAATAAAGCATAGGATAAAACAACATAAATACAATTTAATGAAACATAGGATAAACAACATAAATACAATTTAATAAAGCATAGGACAAAACAACATAAATACAATTTAATAAAGCATATGTTAAAACAACATAAATGCAATTTAATAAAGCATAGGATAAAACAACATAAATACAATTTAATAAAGCATAGGTTAAAACAACATAAATACAATTTAATAAAGCATAGGTTAAAACAACATAAATACAATTTAATAAAGCCTACAATAAAACAACATAAATACAATTTAATAAAGCATAGGAAAAAACAACATAAATACAATTTAATAAAGCCTACAATAAAACAACATAAATACAATTTAATAAAGCATAGGAAAAAACAACATAAATACAATTTAATAAAGCATAGGATAAAACAACATAAATACAATATATTAAAGCATAGGATAAAACAACATAAATACAATTTAATAAAGCATAGGTTAAAACAACATAAATCCAATTTAATAAAGCATAGGATAAAACAACATATATACAATTTAATAAATCATAGGATAAAACAACATAAATACAATTTAATAAAGCATACGTTAAAACAACATAAATACAATTTAATAAAGCATAGGATGAAACAGCATAAATACAATTTAATAAAGCATACGTTAAAACAACATAAATACAATTAAATAAAGCATAAGATAAAACAACATAAATCCAATTTAATAAAGCATAGGATGAAACAACATAAATACAATTTAATAAAGCATACAATAAAACAACATAAATACAATTTAATAAAGCATAGGACAAAACAACATAAATACAATTTAATAAAGCATAGGATAAAACAACATAAATACAATTTAATGAAACATAGGATAAACAACATAAATACAATTTAATAAAGCATAGGACAAAACAACATAAATACAATTTAATAAAGCATATGTTAAAACAACATAAATACAATTTAATAAAGCATAGGATAAAACAACATAAATACAATTTAATAAAGCATAGGACAAAACAACATAAATACAATTTAATAAAGCATAGGATAAAACAACATAAATACAATTTAACAAAACATTGGACAAAACAACATAAATACAATTTAATAAAGCATAGGATAAAACAACATAAATACAATTTAATGAAACATAGGTTAAACAACATAAATACAATTTAATAAAGCCTACAATAAAACAACATAAATACAATTTAATAAAGCATAGGAAAAAACAACATAAATACAATTTAATAAAGCCTACAATAAAACAACATAAATACAATTTAATAAAGCATAGGAAAAAACAACATAAATACAATTTAATAAAGCATAGGATAAAACAACATAAATACAATTTAATAAAGCATAGGATAAAACAACATAAATACAATTTAATAAAGCATAGGTTAAAACAACATAAATCCAATTTAATAAAGCATAGGATAAAACAACATAAATACAATTTAATAAAGCATACAATAAAACAACATAAATACAATTTAATAAAGCATAGGACAAAACAACATAAATACAATTTAATAAAGCATAGGATAAAACAACATAAATACAATTTAATAAAGCATAGGACAAAACAACATAAATACAATTTAATAAAGCATAGGTTAAAACAACATAAATCCAAATTAATAAAGCATAGGATAAAACAACATAAATACAATTTAATAAAGCATAGGATAAAACAACATAAATACAATTTAATAAAGCATAGGATAAAACAACATAAATAAAATTTAATAAAGCATAGGATAAAACAACATAAATAAAATTTAATATAGCATAGGATAAAACAACATAAATACAATATAATAAAGCATAGGATAAAACAACATAAATAAAATTTAATAAAGCATAGGTTAAAACAGCATAAATACAGTTTAATAAAGCATAGGATAAAACAACATAAATCAAATTTAATAAAGCATAGGATAAAACAACATAAATCAAATTTAATAAAGCATAGGATAAAACAAAATAAATACTATTTAATAAAGCATAGGATAAAACAACATAAATACAATTTAATAAAGCATAGGATAAAACAACATAAATACAATTTAATAAAGCATAGGATAAAACAACATAAATACAATTTAATAAAGCATAGGATAAAACAACATAAATACAATTTAATAAAGCATAGGATGAAACAGCATAAATACAATTTAATAAAGCATACGTTAAAACAACATAAATACAATTAAATAAAGCATAAGATAAAACAACATAAATACAATTTAATAAAGCATAGGATAAAACAACATAAATACAATTTAATAAAGCATAGGATAAAACAACATAAATACAATTTAATAAAGCATAGGATAAAACAACATAAATAAAATTTAATAAAGCATAGGTTAAAACAACATAAATACAATTTAATAAAGCATAGGATAAAACAACATAAATAAAATTTAATAAAGCATAGGTTAAAACAACATAAATACAATTTAATAAAGCATAGGACAAAACAACATAAATACAATTTAATAAAGCATACAATAAAACAACATAAATAAAATTTAATAAAGCATATGTTAAAACAACATAAATACAATTTAATAAAGCATAGGATAAAACAACATAAATACAATTTAATGAAACATAGGATAAACAACATAAATACAATTTAATAAAGCATAGGACAAAACAACATAAATACAATTTAATAAAGCATATGTTAAAACAACATAAATGCAATTTAATAAAGCATAGGATAAAACAACATAAATACAATTTAATAAAGCATAGGTTAAAACAACATAAATACAATTTAATAAAGCATAGGTTAAAACAACATAAATACAATTTAATAAAGCCTACAATAAAACAACATAAATACAATTTAATAAAGCATAGGAAAAAACAACATAAATACAATTTAATAAAGCCTACAATAAAACAACATAAATACAATTTAATAAAGCATAGGAAAAAACAACATAAATACAATTTAATAAAGCATAGGATAAAACAACATAAATACAATTTATTAAAGCATAGGATAAAACAACATAAATACAATTTAATAAAGCATAGGTTAAAACAACATAAATCCAATTTAATAAAGCATAGGATAAAACAACATATATACAATTTAATAAATCATAGGATAAAACAACATAAATACAATTTAATAAAGCATACGTTAAAACAACATAAATACAATTTAATAAAGCATAGGATGAAACAGCATAAATACAATTTAATAAAGCATACGTTAAAACAACATAAATACAATTAAATAAAGCATAAGATAAAACAACATAAATCCAATTTAATAAAGCATAGGATGAAACAACATAAATACAATTTAATAAAGCATACAATAAAACAACATAAATACAATTTAATAAAGCATAGGACAAAACAACATAAATACAATTTAATAAAGCATAGGATAAAACAACATAAATACAATTTAATAAAGCATAGGTTAAAAAACATAAATACAATTTAATAAAGCATAGGATAAAACAACATAAATACAATTTAATAAAGCATAGGTTAAAACAACATAAATACAATTTAATAAAGCATAGGTTAAAACAACATAAATACAATTTAATAAAGCATAGGATAAAACAACATAAATACAATTTAATAAAGCATACAATAAAACAACATAAATACAATTTAATAAAGCATAGGATAAAACAACATAAATACAATTTAATAAAGAATAGCTTAAAACAACATAAATGCAATTTAATAAAGCATAGGATAAAACAACATAAATACAATTTAATAAAGCATAGGATAAAACAACATAAATACAATTTAATAAAGCATAGCTTAAAACAACATAAATACAATTTAATAAAGCATAGGATAAAACAATATAAATACAATTTAATAAAGCAGAGGATAAAACAACATAAATACAATTTAATAAAGCATAGGATAAAACAACATAAATACAATTTAATAAAGCATAGGTTAAAACAACATAAATACAATTTAATAAAGCATAGGTTAAAACAACATAAATACAATTTAATAAAGCATAGGATAAAACAACATAAATTCAATTTAATAAAGCATAGGATAAAACAACATAAATACAATTTAATAAAGCATAGGATAAAACAATATAAATACAATTTAATAAAGCAGAGGATAAAACAACATAAATACAATTTAATAAAGCATAGGATAAAACAACATAAATACAATTTAATAAAGCATAGGTTAAAACAACATAAATACAATTTAATAAAGCATATGTTAAAACAACATAAATACAATTTAATAAAGCATAGGATGAAACAGCATAAATACAATTTAATAAAGCATACGTTAAAACAACATAAATACAATTAAATAAAGCATAAGATAAAACAACATAAATCCAATTTAATAAAGCATAGGATGAAACAACATAAATACAATTTAATAAAGCATACAATAAAACAACATAAATACAATTTAATAAAGCATAGGACAAAACAACATAAATACAATTTAATAAAGCATAGGATAAAACAACATAAATACAATTTAATAAAGCATAGGTTAAGAAACATAAATACAATTTAATAAAGCATAGGATAAAACAACATAAATACAATTTAATAAAGCATAGGTTAAAACAACATAAATACAATTTAATAAAGCATAGGTTAAAACAACATAAATACAATTTAATAAAGCATAGGATAAAACAACATAAATACAATTTAATAAAGCATACAATAAAACAACATAAATACAATTTAATAAAGCATAGGATAAAACAACATAAATACAATTTAATAAAGAATAGCTTAAAACAACATAAATGCAATTTAATAAAGCATAGGATAAAACAACATAAATACAATTTAATAAAGCATAGGATAAAACAACATAAATACAATTTAATAAAGCATAGCTTAAAACAACATAAATACAATTTAATAAAGCATAGGATAAAACAATATAAATACAATTTAATAAAGCAGAGGATAAAACAACATAAATACAATTTAATAAAGCATAGGATAAAACAACATAAATACAATTTAATAAAGCATAGGTTAAAACAACATAAATACAATTTAATAAAGCATAGGTTAAAACAACATAAATACAATTTAATAAAGCATAGGATAAAACAACATAAATTCAATTTAATAAAGCATAGGATAAAACAACATAAATACAATTTAATAAAGCATAGGATAAAACAATATAAATACAATTTAATAAAGCAGAGGATAAAACAACATAAATACAATTTAATAAAGCATAGGATAAAACAACATAAATACAATTTAATAAAGCATAGGTTAAAACAACATAAATACAATTTAATAAAGCATAGGTTAAAACAACATAAATACAATTTAATAAAGCATAGGATAAAACAACATAAATACAATTTAATAAAGCATACAATAAAACAACATAAATACAATTTAATAAAGCATAGGATAAAACAACATAAATACAATTTAATAAAGCATAGCTTAAAACAACATAAATGCAATTTAATAAAGCATAGGATAAAACAACATAAATACAATTTAATAAAGCATAGGATAAAACAACATAAATACAATTTAATAAAGCATAGCTTAAAACAACATAAATGCAATTTAATAAAGCATAGGATAAAACAACATAAATACAATTTAATAAAGCATAGGTTAAAACAACATAAATACAATTTAATAAAGCATAGGACAAAACAACATAAATACAATTTAATAAAGCATAGGTTAAAACAACATAAATCCAAATTAATAAAGCATAGGATAAAACAACATAAATACAATTTAATAAAGCATAGGATAAAACAACATAAATACAATTTAATAAAGCATAGGATAAAACAACATAAATAAAATTTAATAAAGCATAGGATAAAACAACATAAATAAAATTTAATATAGCATAGGATAAAACAACATAAATACAATATAATAAAGCATAGGATAAAACAACATAAATAAAATTTAATAAAGCATAGGTTAAAACAGCATAAATACAGTTTAATAAAGCATAGGATAAAACAACATAAATCAAATTTAATAAAGCATAGGATAAAACAACATAAATCAAATTTAATAAAGCATAGGATAAAACAAAATAAATACTATTTAATAAAGCATAGGATAAAACAACATAAATACAATTTAATAAAGCATAGGATAAAACAACATAAATACAATTTAATAAAGCATAGGATAAAACAACATAAATACAATTTAATAAAGCATAGGATAAAACAACATAAATACAATTTAATAAAGCATAGGATAAAACAACATAAATTCAATTTAATAAAGCATAGGATAAAACAACATAAATAAAATTTAATAAAGCTTTGGTTAAAACAACATGAATGCAATTTAATAAAGCATAGGATAAAACAACATAAATACTTTTTAATAAAGCATAGGATAAAACCACATAAATACAATTTAATAAAGCACAGGATAAAACAACATAAATACAATTTAATAAAGCATAGGATAAAACAACATAAATACAATTTAATAAAGCATAGGATAAAACAACATAAATACAATTTAATAAAGCATAGGATAAAACAACATAAATACAATTTAATAAAGCATACATTAAAACAACATAAATACAATTAAATAAAGCATAGGATAAAACAATATAAATACAATTTAATAAAGCATAGGTTAAAACAACATAAATACAATTTAATAAAGCATAGGATAAAACAACATAAATACAATTTAAGAAAGACTAGGTTAAAACAACATAAATACAATTTAATAAAGCATAGGATAAAACAACATAAATACAATTTAATAAAGCATAGGCTAAAACTACATAAATACAATTTAATAAAGCATAGGATAAAACAAATTAAATACAATTTAATAAAGCATAGGATAAAACAACATAAATTCAATTTAATAAAGCATAGGTTAAAATAACATAAATACAATTTAATAAAGCATAGGATAAAACAACATAAATATAATTTAATAAAGCATAAGATAAAACAACATGAATACAATTTAATAAAGCATAGGTTAAAACAACATAAATACAATTTAATAAAGCATAGGATAAAACAACATAAATACAATTTAATAAAGCATAGGATAAAACAACATAAATACAATTTAATAAAGCATAGGTTAAAACAGCATAAATACAGTTTAATAAAGCATAGGATAAAACAACATAAATACAATTTAATAAAGCATAGGATAAAACAACATAAATCAAATTTAATAAAGCATAGGATAAAACAACATAAATACTTTTTAATAAAGCATAGGATAAAACAACATAAATAAAATTTAATAAAGCATAGGATAAAACAACATAAATACAATTTAATAAAGCATAGGTTAAAACAGCATAAATACAGTTTAATAAAGCATAGGATAAAACAACATAAATAAAATTTAATAAAGCATAGGTTAAAACAACATAAATGCAATTTAATAAAGCATAGGATGAAACAGCATAAATACAATTTAATAAAGCATACGTTAAAACAACATAAATACAATTAAATAAAGCATAAGATAAAACAACATAAATACAATTTAATAAAGCATAGGATAAAACAACATAAATACAATTTAATAAAGCATAGGATAAAACAACATAAATACAATTTAATAAAGCATAGGATAAAACAACATAAATAAAATTTAATAAAGCATAGGTTAAAACAACATAAATACAATTTAATAAAGCATAGGATAAAACAACATAAATAAAATTTAATAAAGCATAGGTTAAAACAACATAAATACAATTTAATAAAGCATAGGACAAAACAACATAAATACAATTTAATAAAGCATACAATAAAACAACATAAATAAAATTTAATAAAGCATATGTTAAAACAACATAAATACAATTTAATAAAGCATAGGATAAAACAACATAAATACAATTTAATGAAACATAGGATAAACAACATAAATACAATTTAATAAAGCATAGGACAAAACAACATAAATACAATTTAATAAAGCATATGTTAAAACAACATAAATGCAATTTAATAAAGCATAGGATAAAACAACATAAATACAATTTAATAAAGCATAGGTTAAAACAACATAAATACAATTTAATAAAGCATAGGTTAAAACAACATAAATACAATTTAATAAAGCCTACAATAAAACAACATAAATACAATTTAATAAAGCATAGGAAAAAACAACATAAATACAATTTAATAAAGCCTACAATAAAACAACATAAATACAATTTAATAAAGCATAGGAAAAAACAACATAAATACAATTTAATAAAGCATAGGATAAAACAACATAAATACAATATATTAAAGCATAGGATAAAACAACATAAATACAATTTAATAAAGCATAGGTTAAAACAACATAAATCCAATTTAATAAAGCATAGGATAAAACAACATATATACAATTTAATAAATCATAGGATAAAACAACATAAATACAATTTAATAAAGCATACGTTAAAACAACATAAATACAATTTAATAAAGCATAGGATGAAACAGCATAAATACAATTTAATAAAGCATACGTTAAAACAACATAAATACAATTAAATAAAGCATAAGATAAAACAACATAAATCCAATTTAATAAAGCATAGGATGAAACAACATAAATACAATTTAATAAAGCATACAATAAAACAACATAAATACAATTTAATAAAGCATAGGACAAAACAACATAAATACAATTTAATAAAGCATAGGATAAAACAACATAAATACAATTTAATGAAACATAGGATAAACAACATAAATACAATTTAATAAAGCATAGGACAAAACAACATAAATACAATTTAATAAAGCATATGTTAAAACAACATAAATACAATTTAATAAAGCATAGGATAAAACAACATAAATACAATTTAATAAAGCATAGGACAAAACAACATAAATACAATTTAATAAAGCATAGGATAAAACAACATAAATACAATTTAACAAAACATTGGACAAAACAACATAAATACAATTTAATAAAGCATAGGATAAAACAACATAAATACAATTTAATGAAACATAGGTTAAACAACATAAATACAATTTAATAAAGCCTACAATAAAACAACATAAATACAATTTAATAAAGCATAGGAAAAAACAACATAAATACAATTTAATAAAGCCTACAATAAAACAACATAAATACAATTTAATAAAGCATAGGAAAAAACAACATAAATACAATTTAATAAAGCATAGGATAAAACAACATAAATACAATTTAATAAAGCATAGGATAAAACAACATAAATACAATTTAATAAAGCATAGGTTAAAACAACATAAATCCAATTTAATAAAGCATAGGATAAAACAACATAAATACAATTTAATAAAGCATACAATAAAACAACATAAATACAATTTAATAAAGCATAGGACAAAACAACATAAATACAATTTAATAAAGCATAGGATAAAACAACATAAATACAATTAAATAAAGCATAAGATAAAACAACATAAATACAATTTAATAAAGCATAGGTTAAAACAACATAAATACAATTTAATAAAGCATAGGATAAAACAACATAAATACAATTTAATAAAGCATAGGTTAAAACAACATGAATACAAATTAATAAATCATACAATAAAACAACATAAATACAATTTAATAAAGCATAGGACAAAACAACATAAATACAATTTAATAAAGCCTACAATAAAACAACATAAATACAATTTAATAAAGCATAGGAAAAAACAACATAAATACAATTTAATAAAGCCTACAATAAAACAACATAAATACAATTTAATAAAGCTTAGGAAAAAACAACATAAATACAATTCAATAAAGCATAGGATAAAACAACATAAATACAATTTAATAAAGCATAGGAAAAAACAACATAAATACAATTTAATAAAGCATACGTTAAAACAACATAAATACAATTAAATAAAGCATAGGATAAATCAACATAAATACAATTTAATAAAGCATAGGTTAAAACAACATAAATACAATTTAATAAAGCATAGGATAAAACAACATAAATTCAATTTAATAAAGCATAGGATAAAACAACATAAATACAATTTAATAAAGCATAGGATAAAACAATATAAATACAATTTAATAAAGCAGAGGATAAAACAACATAAATACAATTTAATAAAGCATAGGATAAAACAACATAAATACAATTTAATAAAGCATAGGTTAAAACAACATAAATACAATTTAATAAAGCCTACAATAAAACAACATAAATACAATTTAATAAAGCATAGGAAAAAACAACATAAATACAATTTAATAAAGCCTACAATAAAAAAACATAAATACAATTTAATAAAGCTTAGGAAAAAACAACATAAATACAATTCAATAAAGCATAGGATAAAACAACATAAATACAATTTAATAAAGCATAGGAAAAAACAACATAAATACAATTTAATAAAGCATACGTTAAAACAACATAAATACAATTTAATAAAGCATAGGATAAAACAACATAAATACAATTTAATAAAGCATAGGTTAAAACAACATAAATACAATTTAATAAAGCATAGGATAAAACAACATAAATACAATTTAATAAAGCATACAATAAAACAACATAAATACAATTTAATAAAGCATAGGATAAAACAACATAAATACAATTTAATAAAGCATAGGTTAAAACAACATAAATACAATTTAATAAAGCATAGGATAAAACAACATAAATACAATTTAATAAAGCATACAATAAAACAACATAAATACAATTTAATAAAGCATAGGATAAAACAACATAAATACAATTTAATAAAGCATAGCTTAAAACAACATAAATGCAATTTAATAAAGCATAGGATAAAACAACATAAATACAATTTAACAAAGCATAGGATAAAACAACATAAATACAATTTAATAAAGCATAGCTTAAAACAACATAAATGCAATTTAATAAAGCATAGGATAAAACAACATAAATACAATTTAATAAAGCATAGGTTAAAACAACATAAATACAATTTAATAAAGCATAGGACAAAACAACATAAATACAATTTAATAAAGCATAGGTTAAAACAACATAAATCCAAATTAATAAAGCATAGGATAAAACAACATAAATACAATTTAATAAAGCATAGGATAAAACAACATAAATACAATTTAATAAAGCATAGGATAAAACAACATAAATAAAATTTAATAAAGCATAGGATAAAACAACATAAAAAAAATTTAATATAGCATAGGATAAAACAACATAAATACAATTTAATAAAGCATAGGATAAAACAACATAAATACAATTTAATAAAGCATACAATAAAACAACATAAATACAATTTAATAAAGCATAGGATAAAACAACATAAATACAATTTAATAAAGCATAGCTTAAAACAACATAAATGCAATTTAATAAAGCATAGGATAAAACAACATAAATACAATTTAACAAAGCATAGGATAAAACAACATAAATACAATTTAATAAAGCATAGCTTAAAACAACATAAATGCAATTTAATAAAGCATAGGATAAAACAACATAAATACAATTTAATAAAGCATAGGTTAAAACAACATAAATACAATTTAATAAAGCATAGGACAAAACAACATAAATACAATTTAATAAAGCATAGGTTAAAACAACATAAATCCAAATTAATAAAGCATAGGATAAAACAACATAAATACAATTTAATAAAGCATAGGATAAAACAACATAAATACAATTTAATAAAGCATAGGATAAAACAACATAAATAAAATTTAATATAGCATAGGATAAAACAACATAAATACAATTTAATAAAGCATAGGATAAAACAACATAAATAAAATTTAATAAAGCATAGGTTAAAACAGCATAAATACAGTTTAATAAAGCATAGGATAAAACAACATAAATCAAATTTAATAAAGCATAGGATAAAACAACATAAATCAAATTTAATAAAGCATAGGATAAAACAAAATAAATACTATTTAATAAAGCATAGGATAAAACAACATAAATACAATTTAATAAAGCATAGGATAAAACAACATAAATACAATTTAATAAAGCATAGGATAAAACAACATAAATACAATTTAATAAAGCATAGGATAAAACAACATAAATACAATTTAATAAAGCATAGGATAAAACAACATAAATTCAATTTAATAAAGCATAGGATAAAACAACATAAATAAAATTTAATAAAGCTTTGGTTAAAACAACATAAATGCAATTTAATAAAGCATAGGATAAAACAACATAAATACAATTTAACAAAACATTGGACAAAACAACATAAATACAATTTAATAAAGCATAGGATAAAACAACATAAATACAATTTAATGAAACATAGGTTAAACAACATAAATACAATTTAATAAAGCCTACAATAAAACAACATAAATACAATTTAATAAAGCATAGGAAAAAACAACATAAATACAATTTAATAAAGCCTACAATAAAACAACATAAATACAATTTAATAAAGCATAGGAAAAAACAACATAAATACAATTTAATAAAGCATAGGATAAAACAACATAAATACAATTTAATAAAGCATAGGATAAAACAACATAAATACAATTTAATAAAGCATAGGTTAAAACAACATAAATCCAATTTAATAAAGCATAGGATAAAACAACATAAATACAATTTAATAAAGCATACAATAAAACAACATAAATACAATTTAATAAAGCATAGGACAAAACAACATAAATACAATTTAATAAAGCATAGGATAAAACAACATAAATACAATTAAATAAAGCATAAGATAAAACAACATAAATACAATTTAATAAAGCATAGGTTAAAACAACATAAATACAATTTAATAAAGCATAGGATAAAACAACATAAATACAATTTAATAAAGCATAGGTTAAAACAACATGAATACAAATTAATAAATCATACAATAAAACAACATAAATACAATTTAATAAAGCATAGGACAAAACAACATAAATACAATTTAATAAAGCCTACAATAAAACAACATAAATACAATTTAATAAAGCATAGGAAAAAACAACATAAATACAATTTAATAAAGCCTACAATAAAACAACATAAATACAATTTAATAAAGCTTAGGAAAAAACAACATAAATACAATTCAATAAAGCATAGGATAAAACAACATAAATACAATTTAATAAAGCATAGGAAAAAACAACATAAATACAATTTAATAAAGCATACGTTAAAACAACATAAATACAATTTAATAAAGCATAGGATAAAACAACATAAATACAATTTAATAAAGCATACGTTAAAACAACATAAATACAATTAAATAAAGCATAGGATAAATCAACATAAATACAATTTAATAAAGCATAGGTTAAAACAACATAAATACAATTTAATAAAGCATAGGATAAAACAACATAAATTCAATTTAATAAAGCATAGGATAAAACAACATAAATACAATTTAATAAAGCATAGGATAAAACAATATAAATACAATTTAATAAAGCAGAGGATAAAACAACATAAATACAATTTAATAAAGCATAGGATAAAACAACATAAATACAATTTAATAAAGCATAGGTTAAAACAACATAAATACAATTTAATAAAGCCTACAATAAAACAACATAAATACAATTTAATAAAGCATAGGAAAAAACAACATAAATACAATTTAATAAAGCCTACAATAAAAAAACATAAATACAATTTAATAAAGCTTAGGAAAAAACAACATAAATACAATTCAATAAAGCATAGGATAAAACAACATAAATACAATTTAATAAAGCATAGGAAAAAACAACATAAATACAATTTAATAAAGCATACGTTAAAACAACATAAATACAATTTAATAAAGCATAGGATAAAACAACATAAATACAATTTAATAAAGCATAGGTTAAAACAACATAAATACAATTTAATAAAGCATAGGATAAAACAACATAAATACAATTTAATAAAGCATACAATAAAACAACATAAATACAATTTAATAAAGCATAGGATAAAACAACATAAATACAATTTAATAAAGCATAGGTTAAAACAACATAAATACAATTTAATAAAGCATAGGATAAAACAACATAAATACAATTTAATAAAGCATACAATAAAACAACATAAATACAATTTAATAAAGCATAGGATAAAACAACATAAATACAATTTAATAAAGCATAGCTTAAAACAACATAAATGCAATTTAATAAAGCATAGGATAAAACAACATAAATACAATTTAACAAAGCATAGGATAAAACAACATAAATACAATTTAATAAAGCATAGCTTAAAACAACATAAATGCAATTTAATAAAGCATAGGATAAAACAACATAAATACAATTTAATAAAGCATAGGTTAAAACAACATAAATACAATTTAATAAAGCATAGGACAAAACAACATAAATACAATTTAATAAAGCATAGGTTAAAACAACATAAATCCAAATTAATAAAGCATAGGATAAAACAACATAAATACAATTTAATAAAGCATAGGATAAAACAACATAAATACAATTTAATAAAGCATAGGATAAAACAACATAAATAAAATTTAATAAAGCATAGGATAAAACAACATAAAAAAAATTTAATATAGCATAGGATAAAACAACATAAATACAATTTAATAAAGCATAGGATAAAACAACATAAATACAATTTAATAAAGCATACAATAAAACAACATAAATACAATTTAATAAAGCATAGGATAAAACAACATAAATACAATTTAATAAAGCATAGCTTAAAACAACATAAATGCAATTTAATAAAGCATAGGATAAAACAACATAAATACAATTTAACAAAGCATAGGATAAAACAACATAAATACAATTTAATAAAGCATAGCTTAAAACAACATAAATGCAATTTAATAAAGCATAGGATAAAACAACATAAATACAATTTAATAAAGCATAGGTTAAAACAACATAAATACAATTTAATAAAGCATAGGACAAAACAACATAAATACAATTTAATAAAGCATAGGTTAAAACAACATAAATCCAAATTAATAAAGCATAGGATAAAACAACATAAATACAATTTAATAAAGCATAGGATAAAACAACATAAATACAATTTAATAAAGCATAGTATAAAACAACATAAATAAAATTTAATATAGCATAGGATAAAACAACATAAATACAATTTAATAAAGCATAGGATAAAACAACATAAATAAAATTTAATAAAGCATAGGTTAAAACAGCATAAATACAGTTTAATAAAGCATAGGATAAAACAACATAAATCAAATTTAATAAAGCATAGGATAAAACAACATAAATCAAATTTAATAAAGCATAGGATAAAACAAAATAAATACTATTTAATAAAGCATAGGATAAAACAACATAAATACAATTTAATAAAGCATAGGATAAAACAACATAAATACAATTTAATAAAGCATAGGATAAAACAACATAAATACAATTTAATAAAGCATAGGATAAAACAACATAAATACAATTTAATAAAGCATAGGATAAAACAACATAAATTCAATTTAATAAAGCATAGGATAAAACAACATAAATAAAATTTAATAAAGCTTTGGTTAAAACAACATAAATGCAATTTAATAAAGCATAGGATAAAACAACATAAATACTTTTTAATAAAGCATAGGATAAAACCACATAAATACAATTTAATAAAGCACAGGATAAAACAACATAAATACAATTTAATAAAGCATAGGATAAAACAACATAAATACAATTTAATAAAGCATAGGATAAAACAACATAAATACAATTTAATAAAGCATAGGATAAAACAACATAAATACAATTTAATAAAGCATACATTAAAACAACATAAATACAATTAAATAAAGCATAGGATAAAACAATATAAATACAATTTAATAAAGCATAGGTTAAAACAACATAAATACAATTTAATAAAGCATAGGATAAAACAACATAAATACAATTTAAGAAAGCATAGGTTAAAACAACATAAATACAATTTAATAAAGCATAGGATAAAACAACGAAAATACAATTTAATAAAGCATAGGCTAAAACTACATAAATACAATTTAATAAAGCATAGGATAAAACAAATTAAATACAATTTAATAAAGCATAGGATAAAACAACATAAATTCAATTTAATAAAGCATAGGTTAAAATAACATAAATACAATTTAATAAAGCATAGGATAAAACAACATAAATACAATTTAATAAAGCATAAGATAAAACAACATGAATACAATTTAATAAAGCATAGGTTAAAACAACATAAATACAATTTAATAAAGCATAGGATAAAACAACATAAATACAATTTAATAAAGCATAGGATAAAACAACATAAATACAATTTAATAAAGCATAGGTTAAAACAGCATAAATACAGTTTAATAAAGCATAGGATAAAACAACATAAATACAATTTAATAAAGCATAGGATAAAACAACATAAATCAAATTTAATAAAGCATAGGATAAAACAACATAAATACTTTTTAATAAAGCATAGGATAAAACAACATAAATAAAATTTAATAAAGCATAGGATAAAACAACATAAATAAAATTTAATAAAGCATAGGATAAAACAACATAAATACAATTTAATAAAGCATAGGTTAAAACAGCATAAATACAGTTTAATAAAGCATAGGATAAAACAACATAAATACAATTTAATAAAGCATAGGATGAAACAACATAAATACAATTTAATAAAGCATAGGATAAAACAACATAAATACTTTTTAATAAAGCATAGGATAAAACAACATAAATACAATTTAATAAAGCATAGGATAAAACAACATAAATAAAATTTAATAAAGCATAGGATAAAACAACATAAATAAAATTTAATAAAGCATAGGATAAAACAACATAAATACAATTTAATAAGCATAGGATAAAACAACATGAATCAAATTTAATAAAGCATAGGATAAAACAACATAAATCAAATTTAATAAAGCATAGGATAAAACAACATAAATACTATTTAATAAAGCATAGGATAAAACAACATAAATACAATTTAATAAAGCATAGGATAAAACAACATAAATACAATTTAATAAAGCATAATATAAAACAACATAAATACAATTTAATAAAGCATAGGATAAAACAAAATAAATTAAATTTAATAAAGCATAGGATAAAACAACATAAATAAAATTTAATAAAGCTTAGGTTAAAACAACATAAATACAATTTAATAAAGCATAGGATAAAACAACATAAATACAATTTAATAAAGCATAGGATAAAACAACATAAATACTTTTTAATAAAGCATAGGATAAAACCACATAATTACAATTTAATAAAGCACAGGATAAAACAACATAAATACAATTTAATAAAGCATAGGATAAAACAACATAAATACAATTTAACAAAACATTGGACAAAACAACATAAATACAATTTAATAAAGCATAGGATAAAACAACATAAATACAATTTAATGAAACATAGGATAAACAACATAAATACAATTTAATAAAGCATAGGACAAAACAACATAAATACAATTTAATAAAGCATATGTTAAAACAACATAAATACAATTTAATAAAGCATAGGATAAAACAACATAAATACAATTTAATGAAACATAGGATAAACAACATAAATACAATTTAATAAAGCATAGGACAAAACAACATAAATACAATTTAATAAAGCATATGTTAAAACAACATAAATGCAATTTAATAAAGCATAGGATAAAACAACATAAATACAATTTAATAAAGCATAGGTTAAAACAACATAAATACAATTTAATAAAGCATAGGTTAAAACAACATAAATACAATTTAATAAAGCCTACAATAAAACAACATAAATACAATTTAATAAAGCATAGGAAAAAACAACATAAATACAATTTAATAAAGCCTACAATAAAACAACATAAATACAATTTAATAAAGCATAGGAAAAAACAACATAAATACAATTTAATAAAGCATAGGATAAAACAACATAAATACAATTTAATAAAGCATAGGATAAAACAACATAAATACAATTTAATAAAGCATAGGTTAAAACAACATAAATCCAATTTAATAAAGCATAGGATAAAACAACATAAATACAATTTAATAAAGCATACAATAAAACAACATAAATACAATTTAATAAAGCATAGGACAAAACAACATAAATACAATTTAATAAAGCATAGGATAAAACAACATAAATACAATTTAATGAAACATAGGATAAACAACATAAATACAATTTAATAAAGCATAGGACAAAACAACATAAATACAATTTAATAAAGCATATGTTAAAACAACATAAATACAATTTAATAAAGCATAGGATAAAACAACATAAATACAATTTAATAAAGCATAGGACAAAACAACATAAATACAATTTAATAAAGCATAGGATAAAACAACATAAATACAATTTAATGAAACATAGGATAAACAACATAAATACAATTTAATAAAGCCTACAATAAAACAACATAAATACAATTAAATAAAGCATAGGATAAAACAATATAAATACAATTTAATAAAGCATAGGTTAAAACAACATAAATACAATTTAATAAAGCATAGGATAAAACAACATAAATACAATTTAAGAAAGCATAGGTTAAAACAACATAAATACAATTTAATAAAGCATAGGATAAAACAACATAAATACAATTTAATAAAGCATAGGCTAAAACTACATAAATACAATTTAATAAAGCATAGGATAAAACAACATAAATACAATTTAACAAAACATTGGACAAAACAACATAAATACAATTTAATAAAGCATAGGATAAAACAACATAAATACAATTTAATGAAACATAGGATAAACAACATAAATACAATTTAATAAAGCATAGGACAAAACAACATAAATACAATTTAATAAAGCATATGTTAAAACAACATAAATGCAATTTAATAAAGCATAGGATAAAACAACATAAATACAATTTAATAAAGCATAGGTTAAAACAACATAAATACAATTTAATAAAGCATAGGTTAAAACAACATAAATACAATTTAATAAAGCCTACAATAAAACAACATAAATACAATTTAATAAAGCATAGGAAAAAACAACATAAATACAATTTAATAAAGCCTACAATAAAACAACATAAATACAATTTAATAAAGCATAGGAAAAAACAACATAAATACAATTTAATAAAGCATAGGACAAAACAACATAAATACAATTTAATAAAGCATAGGTTAAAACAACATAAATCCAAATTAATAAAGCATAGGATAAAACAACATAAATACAATTTAATAAAGCATAGGATAAAACAACATAAATACAATTTAATAAAGCATAGGATAAAACAACATAAATAAAATTTAGTAAAGCATAGGATAAAACAACATAAATAAAATTTAATATAGCATAGGATAAAACAACATAAATACAATTTAATAAAGCATAGGATAAAACAACATAAATACAATTTAATAAAGCATACAATAAAACAACATAAATACAATTTAATAAAGCATAGGATAAAACAACATAAATACAATTTAATAAAGCATAGCTTAAAACAACATAAATGCAATTTAATAAAGCATAGGATAAAACAACATAAATACAATTTAACAAAGCATAGGATAAAACAACATAAATACAATTTAATAAAGCATAGCTTAAAACAACATAAATGCAATTTAATAAAGCATAGGATAAAACAACATAAATACAATTTAATAAAGCATAGGTTAAAACAACATAAATACAATTTAATAAAGCATAGGACAAAACAACATAAATACAATTTAATAAAGCATAGGTTAAAACAACATAAATCCAAATTAATAAAGCATAGGATAAAACAACATAAATACAATTTAATAAAGCATAGGATAAAACAACATAAATACAATTTAATAAAGCATAGGATAAAACAACATAAATAAAATTTAATAAAGCATAGGATAAAACAACATAAATAAAATTTAATATAGCATAGGATAAAACAACATAAATACAATTTAATAAAGCATAGGATAAAACAACATAAATAAAATTTAATAAAGCATAGGTTAAAACAGCATAAATACAGTTTAATAAAGCATAGGATAAAACAACATAAATCAAATTTAATAAAGCATAGGATAAAACAACATAAATCAAATTTAATAAAGCATAGGATAAAACAAAATAAATACTATTTAATAAAGCATAGGATAAAACAACATAAATACAATTTAATAAAGCATAGGATAAAACAACATAAATACAATTTAATAAAGCATAGGATAAAACAACATAAATACAATTTAATAAAGCATAGGATAAAACAACATAAATACAATTTAATAAAGCATAGGATAAAACAACATAAATTCAATTTAATAAAGCATAGGATAAAACAACATAAATAAAATTTAATAAAGCTTTGGTTAAAACAACATAAATGCAATTTAATAAAGCATAGGATAAAACAACATAAATACTTTTTAATAAAGCATAGGATAAAACCACATAAATACAATTTAATAAAGCACAGGATAAAACAACATAAATACAATTTAATAAAGCATAGGATAAAACAACATAAATACAATTTAATAAAGCATAGGATAAAACAACATAAATACAATTTAATAAAGCATAGGATAAAACAACATAAATACAATTTAATAAAGCATACATTAAAACAACATAAATACAATTAAATAAAGCATAGGATAAAACAATATAAATACAATTTAATAAAGCATAGGAAAAAACAACATAAATACAATTTAATAAAGCCTACAATAAAACAACATAAATACAATTTAATAAAGCATAGGAAAAAACAACATAAATACAATTTAATAAAGCATAGGATAAAACAACATAAATACAATTTAATAAAGCATAGGATAAAACAACATAAATACAATTTAATAAAGCATAGGTTAAAACAACATAAATCCAATTTAATAAAGCATAGGATAAAACAACATAAATACAATTTAATAAAGCATACAATAAAACAACATAAATACAATTTAATAAAGCATAGGACAAAACAACATAAATACAATTTAATAAACCATAGGATAAAACAACATAAATACAATTTAATGAAACATAGGATAAACAACATAAATACAATTTAATAAAGCATAGGACAAAACAACATAAATACAATTTAATAAAGCATATGTTAAAACAACATAAATACAATTTAATAAAGCATAGGATAAAACAACATAAATAAAATTTAATAAAGCATAGGTTAAAACAACATAAATACAATTTAATAAAGCATAGGATAAAACAACATAAATAAAATTTAATAAAGCATAGGTTAAAACAACATAAATACAATTTAATAAAGCATAGGACAAAACAACATAAATACAATTTAATAAAGCATAGGATAAAACAACATAAATACAATTTAATGAAACATAGGATAAACAACATAAATACAATTTAATAAAGCATAGGATAAAACAACATAAATACAATTTAATAAAGCATACAATAAAACAACATAAATACAATTTAATAAAGCATAGGACAAAACAACATAAATACAATTTAATAAAGCATAGGATAAAACAACATAAATACAATTTAATAAAGCATACGTTAAAACAACATAAATACAATTAAATAAAGCATAAGATAAAACAACATAAATACAATTTAATAAAGCATAGGTTAAAACAACATAAATACAATTTAATAAAGCATAGGATAAAACAACATAAATACAATTTAATGAAACATAGGATAAACAACATAAATACAATTTAATAAAGCAAAGGACAAAACAACATAAATGCAATTTAATAAAGCATAGGATAAAACAACATAAATACAATTTAATAAAGCATAGGTTAAAACAACATAAATACAATTTAATAAAGCATAGGTTAAAACAACATAAATACAATTTAATAAAGCCTACAATAAAACAACATAAATACAATTTAATAAAGCATAGGTTAAAACAACATAAATCCAATTTAATAAAGCATAGGATAAAACAACATAAATACAATTTAATAAAGCATACAATAAAACAACATAAATACAATTTAATAAAGCATAGGACAAAACAACATAAATACAATTTAATAAACCATAGGATAAAACAACATAAATACAATTTAATGAAACATAGGATAAACAACATAAATACAATTTAATAAAGCATAGGACAAAACAACATAAATACAATTTAATAAAGCATATGTTAAAACAACATAAATACAATTTAATAAAGCATAGGATAAAACAACATAAATAAAATTTAATAAAGCATAGGTTAAAACAACATAAATACAATTTAATAAAGCATAGGATAAAACAACATAAATAAAATTTAATAAAGCATAGGATAAAACAACATAAATACAATTTAATGAAACATAGGATAAACAACATAAATACAATTTAATAAAGCATAGGATAAAACAACATAAATACAATTTAATAAAGCATACAATAAAACAACATAAATACAATTTAATAAAGCATAGGACAAAACAACATAAATACAATTTAATAAAGCATAGGATAAAACAACATAAATACAATTTAATAAAGCATACGTTAAAACAACATAAATACAATTAAATAAAGCATAAGATAAAACAACATAAATACAATTTAATAAAGCATAGGTTAAAACAACATAAATACAATTTAATAAAGCATAGGATAAAACAACATAAATACAATTTAATAAAGCATACGTTAAAACAACATAAATACAATTAAATAAAGCATAGGATAAAACAACATAAATACAATTTAATGAAACATAGGATAAACAACATAAATACAATTTAATAAAGCAAAGGACAAAACAACATAAATGCAATTTAATAAAGCATAGGATAAAACAACATAAATACAATTTAATAAAGCATAGGTTAAAACAACATAAATACAATTTAATAAAGCATAGGTTAAAACAACATAAATACAATTTAATAAAGCCTACAATAAAACAACATAAATACAATTTAATAAAGCATAGGAAAAAACAACATAAATACAATTTAATAAAGCCTACAATAAAACAACATAAATACAATTTAATAAAGCATAGGAAAAAACAACATAAATACAATTTAATAAAGCATAGGATAAAACAACATAAATACAATTTAATAAAGCATAGGATAAAACAACATAAATACAATTTAATAAAGCATAGGTTAAAACAACATAAATACAATTTAACAAAACATAGGATAAAACAACATAAATACAATTTAATAAAGCATAGGATAAAACAACATAAATACAATTTAATGAAACATAGGATAAACAACATAAATACAATTTAATAAAGCATAGGACAAAACAACATAAATACAATTTAATAAAGCATATGTTAAAACAACATAAATACAATTTAATAAAGCATAGGATAAAACAACATAAATACAATTTAATGAAACATAGGATAAACAACATAAATACAATTTAATAAAGCATAGGACAAAACAACATAAATACAATTTAATAAAGCATATGTTAAAACAACATAAATGCAATTTAATAAAGCATATTATAAAACAACATAAATACAATTTAATAAAGCATAGGTTAAAACAACATAAATACAATTTAATAAAGCATAGGTTAAAACAACATAAATACAATTTAATAAAGCCTACAATAAAACAACATAAATAAAATTTAATAAAGCATAGGTTAAAACAACATAAATACAATTTAATAAAGCATAGGATAAAACAACATAAATAAAATTTAATAAAGCATAGGTTAAAACAACATAAATACAATTTAATAAAGCATAGGACAAAACAACATAAATACAATTTAATAAAGCATAGGATAATACAACATAAATACAATTTAACAAAACATTGGACAAAACAACATAAATACAATTTAATAAAGCATAGGATAAAACAACATAAATACAATTTAATGAAACATAGGATAAACAACATAAATACAATTTAATAAAGCATAGGACAAAACAACATAAATACAATTTAATAAAGCATATGTTAAAACAACATAAATACAATTTAATAAAGCATAGGATAAAACAACATAAATACAATTTAATGAAACATAGGATAAACAACATAAATACAATTTAATAAAGCATAGGACAAAACAACATAAATACAATTTAATAAAGCATATGTTAAAACAACATAAATGCAATTTAATAAAGCATATTATAAAACAACATAAATACAATTTAATAAAGCATAGGTTAAAACAACATAAATACAATTTAATAAAGCATAGGTTAAAACAACATAAATATAATTTAATAAAGCCTACAATAAAACAACATAAATACAATTTAATAAAGCATAGGAAAAAACAACATAAATACAATTTAATAAAGCCTACAATAAAACAACATAAATACAATTTAATAAAGCATAGGAAAAAACAACATAAATACAATTTAATAAAGCATAGGATAAAACAACATAAATACAATTTAATAAAGCATAGGATAAAACAACATAAATACAATTTAATAAAGCATAGGTTAAAACAACATAAATCCAATTTAATAAAGCATAGGATAAAACAACATAAATACAATTTAATGAAACATAGGATAAACAACATAAATACAATTTAATAAAGCCTACAATAAAACAACATAAATACAATTTAATAAAGCATAGGAAAAAACAACATAAATACAATTTAATAAAGCCTACAATAAAACAACATAAATACAATTTAATAAAGCATAGGACAAAACAACATAAATACAATTTAATAAACCATAGGATAAAACAACATAAATACAATTTAATGAAACATAGGATAAACAACATAAATACAATTTAATAAAGCATAGGACAAAACAACATAAATACAATTTAATAAAGCATATGTTAAAACAACATAAATACAATTTAATAAAGCATAGGATAAAACAACATAAATAAAATTTAATAAAGCATAGGTTAAAACAACATAAATACAATTTAATAAAGCATAGGATAAAACAACATAAATAAAATTTAATAAAGCATAGGTTAAAACAACATAAATACAATTTAATAAAGCATAGGACAAAACAACATAAATACAATTTAATAAAGCATAGGATAAAACAACATAAATACAATTTAATGAAACATAGGATAAACAACATAAATACAATTTAATAAAGCATAGGATAAAACAACATAAATACAATTTAATAAAGCATACAATAAAACAACATAAATACAATTTAATAAAGCATAGGACAAAACAACATAAATACAATTTAATAAAGCATAGGATAAAACAACATAAATACAATTTAATAAAGCATACGTTAAAACAACATAAATACAATTAAATAAAGCATAAGATAAAACAACATAAATACAATTTAATAAAGCATAGGTTAAAACAACATAAATACAATTTAATAAAGCATAGGATAAAACAACATAAATACAATTTAATAAAGCATACGTTAAAACAACATAAATACAATTAAATAAAGCATAGGATAAAACAACATAAATACAATTTAATGAAACATAGGATAAACAACATAAATACAATTTAATAAAGCAAAGGACAAAACAACATAAATGCAATTTAATAAAGCATAGGAAAAAACAACATAAATACAATTTAATAAAGCATAGGTTAAAACAACATAAATACAATTTAATAAAGCATAGGTTAAAACAACATAAATACAATTTAATAAAGCCTACAATAAAACAACATAAATACAATTTAATAAAGCATAGGAAAAAACAACATAAATACAATTTAATAAAGCCTACAATAAAACAACATAAATACAATTTAATAAAGCATAGGAAAAAACAACATAAATACAATTTAATAAAGCATAGGATAAAACAACATAAATACAATTTAATAAAGCATAGGATAAAACAACATAAATACAATTTAATAAAGCATACAATAAAACAACATAAATACAATTTAATAAAGCATAGGACAAAACAACATAAATACAATTTAATAAAGCATAGGATAAAACAACATAAATACAATTTAATAAAGCATACGTTAAAACAACATAAATACAATTAAATAAAGCATAAGATAAAACAACATAAATACAATTTAATAAAGCATAGGTTAAAACAACATAAATACAATTTAATAAAGCATAGGATAAAACAACATAAATAAAATTTAATAAAGCATAGGATAAAACAACATAAATACAATTTAATAAAGCATAGGATAAAACAACATAAATAAAATTTAATAAAGCATAGGATAAAACAACATAAATACAATTTAATAAAGCATAGGATAAAACAACATAAATAAAATTTAATAAAGCATAGGATAAAACAACATAAATACAATTTAATAAAGCATAGGATAAAACAACATAAATACAATTTAATAAAGCATAGGATAAAACAACATAAATAAAATTTAATAAAGCATAGGTTAAAACAACATAAATACAATTTAATAAAGCCTACAATAAAACAACATAAATACAATTTAATAAAGCATAGGAAAAAACAACATAAATACAATTTAATAAAGAATAGGTTAAAACAACATAAATACAATTTAATAAAGCCTACAATAAAACAACATAAATACAATTTAATAAAGCATAGGAAAAAACAACATAAATACAATTTAATAAAGCCTACAATAAAACAACATAAATACAATTTAATAAAGCTTAGGAAAAAACAACATAAATACAATTCAATAAAGCATAGGATAAAACAACATAAATACAATTTAATAAAGCATAGGAAAAAACAACATAAATACAATTTAATAAAGCATACGTTAAAACAACATAAATACAATTTAATAAAGCATAGGATAAAACAACATAAATACAATTTAATAAAGCATACGTTAAAACAACATAAATACAATTAAATAAAGCATAGGATAAATCAACATAAATACAATTTAATAAAGCATAGGTTAAAACAACATAAATACAATTTAATAAAGCATAGGATAAAACAACATAAATTCAATTTAATAAAGCATAGGATAAAACAACATAAATACAATTTAATAAAGCATAGGATAAAACAATATAAATACAATTTAATAAAGCAGAGGATAAAACAACATAAATACAATTTAATAAAGCATAGGATAAAACAATATAAATACAATTTAATAAAGCAGAGGATAAAACAACATAAATACAATTTAATAAAGCATAGGATAAAACAACATAAATACAATTTAATAAAGCATAGGATAAAACAACATAAATACAATTTAATAAAGCATAGGATAAAACAACATAAATCAAATTTAATAAAGCATAGGATAAAACAAAATAAATACTATTTAATAAAGCATAGGATAAAACAACATAAATCAAATTTAATAAAGCATAGGATAAAACAACATAAATACAATTTAATAAAGCATAGGATAAAACAACATGAATACAATTTAATAAAGCATAGGATAAAACCACATAAATACAATTTAATAAAGCACAGGATAAAACAACATAAATACAATTTAATAAAGCATAGGATAAAACAACATAAATACAATTTAATAAAGCATAGGATAAAACAACATAAATACAATTTAATAAAGCATAGGATAAAACAACATAAATACAATTTAATAAAGCATACATTAAAACAACATAAATACAATTAAATAAAGCATAGGATAAAACAATATAAATACAATTTAATAAAGCATAGGTTAAAACAACATAAATACAATTTAATAAAGCATAGGATAAAACAACATAAATACAATTTAAGAAAGCATAGGTTAAAACAACATAAATACAATTTAATAAAGCATAGGATAAAACAACATAAATACAATTTAATAAAGCATAGGCTAAAACTACATAAATACAATTTAATAAAGCATAGGATAAAACAAATTAAATACAATTTAATAAAGCATAGGATAAAACAACATAAATTCAATTTAATAAAGCATAGGTTAAAATAACATAAATACAATTTAATAAAGCATAGGATAAAACAACATAAATACAATTTAATAAAGCATAAGATAAAACAACAAGAATACAATTTAATAAAGCATAGGTTAAAACAACATAAATACAATTTAATAAAGCATAGGATAAAACAACATAAATACAATTTAATAAAGCATAGGATAAAACAACATAAATACAATTTAATAAAGCATAGGTTAAAACAGCATAAATACAATTTAATAAAGCTTAGGTTAAAACAACATAAATACAATTTAATAAAGCATAGGATAAAACAACATAAATACAATTTAATAAAGCATAGGATAAAACAACATAAATACAATTTAATAAAGCACAGGATAAAACAACATAAATACAATTTAATAAAGCATAGGATAAAACAACATAAATACAATTTAATAAAGCATAGGATAAAACAACATAAATACAATTTAATAAAGCATAGGATAAAACAACATAAATACAATTAAATAAAGCATAGGATAAAACAATGTAAATACAATTTAATAAAGCATAGGTTAAAACAACATAAATACAATTTAATAAAGCATACGTTAAAACAACATAAATACAATTAAATAAAGCATAAGATAAAACAACATAAATACAATTTAATAAAGCATAGGCTAAAACAACATAAATACAATTTAATAAAGCATAGGATGAAACAACATAAATACAATTTAATAAAGCATACGTTAAAACAACATAAATACAATTAAATAAAGCATAAGATAAAACAACATAAATACAATTTAATAAAGCCTACAATAAAACAACATAAATACAATTTAATAAAGCATAGGATGAAACAACATAAATACAATTTAATAAAGCATAGGTTAAAACAACATAAATACAATTTAATAAAGCATAGGATAAAACAACAAAAATTCAATTTAATAAAGCATAGGATAAAACAACATAAATACAATTTAATAAAGCATAGGATAAAACAATATAAATACAATTTAATAAAGCAGAGGATAAAACAACATAAATACAATTTAATAAAGCATAGGATAAAACAATATAAATACAATTTAATAAAGCAGAGGATAAAACAACATAAATACAATTTAATAAAGCATAGGTTAAAACAACATAAATACAATTTAATAAAGCATAGGATAAAACAACATAAATACAATTTAATAAAGCATACAATAAAACAACATAAATACAATTTAATAAAGCATAGGATAAAACAACATAAATAAAATTTAATAAAGCATAGGATAAAACAACATAAATAAAATTTAATATAGCATAGGATAAAACAACATAAATACAATATAATAAAGCATAGGATAAAACAACATAAATAAAATTTAATAAAGCATAGGTTAAAACAGCATAAATACAGTTTAATAAAGCATAGGATAAAACAACATAAATCAAATTTAATAAAGCATAGGATAAAACAACATAAATCAAATATAATAAAGCATAGGATAAAACAAAATAAATACTATTTAATAAAGCATAGGATAAAACAACATAAATACAATTTAATAAAGCACAGGATAAAACAACATAAATACAATTTAATAAAGCATAGGATAAAACCACATAAATACAATTTAATAAAGCACAGGATAAAACAACATAAATACAATTTAATAAAGCATAGGATAAAACAACATAAATACAATTTAATAAAGCATAGGATAAAACAACATAAATACAATTTAATAAAGCATAGGATAAAACAACATAAATACAATTTAATAAAGCATACATTAAAACAACATAAATACAATTAAATAAAGCATAGGATAAAACAATATAAATACAATTTAATAAAGCATAGGTTAAAACAACATAAATACAATTTAATAAAGCATAGGATAAAACAACATAAATACAATTTAAGAAAGCATAGGTTAAAACAACATAAATACAATTTAATAAAGCATAGGATAAAACAACATAAATACAATTTAATAAAGCATAGGCTAAAACTACATAAATACAATTTAATAAAGCATAGGATAAAACAAATTAAATACAATTTAATAAAGCATAGGATAAAACAACATAAATTCAATTTAATAAAGCATAGGTTAAAATAACATAAATACAATTTAATAAAGCATAGGATAAAACAACATAAATACAATTTAATAAAGCATACGATAAAACAACATGAATACAATTTAATAAAGCATAGGTTAAAACAACATAAATACAATTTAATAAAGCATAGGATAAAACAACATAAATACAATTTAATAAAGCATAGGATAAAACAACATAAATACAATTTAATAAAGCATAGGATAAAACAACATAAATCAAATTTAATAAAGCATAGGATAAAACAACATAAATACTTTTTAATAAAGCATAGGATAAAACAACATAAATAAAATTTAAAAAAGCATAGGATAAAACAACATAAATACAATTTAATAAAGCATAGGTTAAAACAGCATAAATACAGTTTAATAAAGCATAGGATAAAACAACATAAATACAATTTAATAAAGCATAGGATAAAACAACATAAATACAATTTAATAAAGCATAGGATAAAACAACATAAATAAAATTTAATAAAGCATAGGATAAAACAACATAAATAAAATTTAATAAAGCATAGGATAAAACAACATAAATACAATTTAATAAACATAGGTTAAAACAGCATAAATACAGTTTAATAAAGCATAGGATAAAACAACATAAATCAAATTTAATAAAGCATAGGATAAAACAACATAAATCAAATTTAATAAAGCATAGGATAAAACAACATAAATACTATTTAATAAAGCATAGGATAAAACAACATAAATACAATTTAATAAAGCATAGGATAAAACAACATAAATAAAATTTAATAAAGCTTAGGTTAAAACAACATAAATACAATTTAATAAAGCATAGGATAAAACAACATAAATACAATTTAATAAAGCATAGGATAAAACAACATAAATACTTTTTAATAAAGCATAGGATAAAACCACATAATTACAATTTAATAAAGCACAGGATAAAACAACATAAATACAATTTAATAAAGCATAGGATAAAACAACATAAATACAATTTAACAAAACATTGGACAAAACAACATAAATACAATTTAATAAAGCATAGGATAAAAGAACATAATTACAATTTAATGAAACATAGGATAAACAACATAAATACAATTTAATAAAGCATAGGACAAAACAACATAAATACAATTTAATAAAGCATAGGATAAAACAACATAAATACAATTTAATGAAACATAGGATAAACAACATAAATACAATTTAATAAAGCATAGGACAAAACAACATAAATACAATTTAATAAAGCATATGTTAAAACAACATAAATGCAATTTAATAAAGCATAGGATAAAACAACATAAATACAATTTAATAAAGCATAGGTTAAAACAACATAAATACAATTTAATAAAGCATAGGTTAAAACAACATAAATACAATTTAATAAAGCCTACAATAAAACAACATAAATACAATTTAATAAAGCATAGGAAAAAACAACATAAATACAATTTAATAAAGCCTACAATAAAACAACATAAATACAATTTAATAAAGCATAGGAAAAAACAACATAAATACAATTTAATAAAGCATAGGATAAAACAACATAAATACAATTTAATAAAGCATAGGATAAAACAACATAAATACAATTTAATAAAGCATAGGTTAAAACAACATAAATCCAATTTAATAAAGCATAGGATAAAACAACATAAATACAATTTAATAAAGCATACAATAAAACAACATAAATACAATTTAATAAAGCATAGGACAAAACAACATAAATACAATTTAATAAAGCATAGGATAAAACAACATAAATACAATTTAATGAAACATAGGATAAACAACATAAATACAATTTAATAAAGCATAGGACAAAACAACATAAATACAATTTAATAAAGCATATGTTAAAACAACATAAATACAATTTAATAAAGCATAGGATAAAACAACATAAATACAATTTAATAAAGCATAGGACAAAACAACATAAATACAATTTAATAAAGCATAGGATAAAACAACATTAATACAATTTAACAAAACATTGGACAAAACAACATAAATACAATTTAATAAAGCATAGGATAAAACAACGTAAATACAATTTAATGAAACATAGGATAAACAACATAAATACAATTTAATAAAGCCTACAATAAAACAACATAAATACAATTTAATAAAGCATAGGAAAAAACAACATAAATACAATTTAATAAAGCCTACAATAAAACAACATAAATACAATTTAATAAAGCATAGGAAAAAACAACATAAATACAATTTAATAAAGCATAGGATAAAACAACATAAATACAATTTAATAAAGCATAGGATAAAACAACATAAATACAATTTAATAAAGCATAGGTTAAAACAACATAAATCCAATTTAATAAAGCATAGGATAAAACAACATAAATACAATTTAATAAAGCATACAATAAAACAACATAAATACAATTTAATAAAGCATAGGACAAAACAACATAAATACAATTTAATAAAGCATAGGATAAAACAACATAAATACAATTTAATAAAGCATACGTTAAAACAACATAAATACAATTAAATAAAGCATAAGATAAAACAACATAAATACAATTTAATAAAGCATAGGTTAAAACAACATAAATACAATTTAATAAAGCATATGATAAAACAACATAAATACAATTTAATAAAGCATAGGTTAAAACAACATAAATACAATTTAAAAAGGAAAAGGATAAAACAACATAAATACAATTTAATAAAGCATAGGATAAAACAACATAAATACAATTTAATAAAGCATACGTTAAAACAACATAAATACAATTAAATAAAGCATAGGATAAATCAACATAAATACAATTTAATAAAGCATAGGTTAAAACAACATAAATACAATTTAATAAAGCGTAGGATAAAACAACATAAATTCAATTTAATAAAGCATAGGATAAAACAACATAAATACAATTTAATAAAGCATAGGATAAAACAATATAAATACAATTTAATAAAGCAGAGGATAAAACAACATAAATACAATTTAATAAAGCATAGGATAAAACAACATAAATACAATTTAATAAAGCATAGGTTAAAACAACATAAATACAATTTAATAAAGCCTACAATAAAACAACATAAATACAATTTAATAAAGCATAGGAAAAAACAACATAAATACAATTTAATAAAGCCTACAATAAAACAACATAAATACAATTTAATAAAGCTTAGGAAAAAACAACATAAATACAATTCAATAAAGCATAGGATAAAACAACATAAATACAATTTAATAAAGCATAGGAAAAAACAACATAAATACAATTTAATAAAGCCTACAATAAAACAACATAAATACAATTTAATAAAGCTTAGGAAAAAACAACATAAATACAATTCAATAAAGCATAGGATAAAACAATATAAATACAATTTAATAAAGCAGAGGATAAAACAACATAAATACAATTTAATAAAGCATAGGATAAAACAACATAAATACAATTTAATAAAGCATAGGTTAAAACAACATAAATACAATTTAATAAAGCATAGGTTAAAACAACATAAATACAATTTAATAAAGCATAGGATAAAACAACATAAATACAATTTAATAAAGCATACAATAAAACAACATAAATACAATTTAATAAAGCATAGGATAAAACAACATAAATACAATTTAATAAAGCATAGCTTAAAACAACATAAATGCAATTTAATAAAGCATAGGATAAAACAACATAAATACAATTTAATAAAGCATAGGATAAAACAACATAAATACAATTTAATAAAGCATAGCTTAAAACAACATAAATGCAATTTAATAAAGCATAGGATAAAACAACATAAATACAATTTAATAAAGCCTACAATAAAACAACATAAATACAATTTAATAAAGCATAGGAAAAAACAACATAAATACAATTTAATAAAGCCTACAATAAAACAACATAAATACAATTTAATAAAGCATAGGAAAAAACAACATAAATACAATTTAATAAAGCATAGGATAAAACAACATAAATACAATTTAATAAAGCATAGGATAAAACAACATAAATACAATTTAATAAAGCATAGGTTAAAACAACATAAATCCAATTTAATAAAGCATAGGATAAAACAACATAAATACAATTTAATAAAGCATACAATAAAACAACATAAATACAATTTAATAAAGCATAGGACAAAACAACATAAATACAATTTAATAAAGCATAGGATAAAACAACATAAATACAATTTAATGAAACATAGGATAAACAACATAAATACAATTTAATAAAGCATAGGACAAAACAACATAAATACAATTTAATAAAGCATATGTTAAAACAACATAAATACAATTTAATAAAGCATAGGATAAAACAACATAAATACAATTTAATAAAGCATAGGACAAAACAACATAAATACAATTTAATAAAGCATAGGATAAAACAACATAAATACAATTTAACAAAACATTGGACAAAACAACATAAATACAATTTAATAAAGCATAGGATAAAACAACGTAAATACAATTTAATGAAACATAGGATAAACAACATAAATACAATTTAATAAAGCCTACAATAAAACAACATAAATACAATTTAATAAAGCATAGGAAAAAACAACATAAATACAATTTAATAAAGCCTACAATAAAACAACATAAATACAATTTAATAAAGCATAGGAAAAAACAACATAAATACAATTTAATAAAGCATAGGATAAAACAACATAAATACAATTTAATAAAGCATAGGATAAAACAACATAAATACAATTTAATAAAGCATAGGTTAAAACAACATAAATCCAATTTAATAAAGCATAGGATAAAACAACATAAATACAATTTAATAAAGCATACAATAAAACAACATAAATACAATTTAATAAAGCATAGGACAAAACAACATAAATACAATTTAATAAAGCATAGGATAAAACAACATAAATACAATTTAATAAAGCATACGTTAAAACAACATAAATACAATTAAATAAAGCATAAGATAAAACAACATAAATACAATTTAATAAAGCATAGGTTAAAACAACATAAATACAATTTAATAAAGCATATGATAAAACAACATAAATACAATTTAATAAAGCATAGGTTAAAACAACATAAATACAATTTAAAAAGGAAAAGGATAAAACAACATAAATACAATTTAATAAAGCATAGGATAAAACAACATAAATACAATTTAATAAAGCATACGTTAAAACAACATAAATACAATTAAATAAAGCATAGGATAAATCAACATAAATACAATTTAATAAAGCATAGGTTAAAACAACATAAATACAATTTAATAAAGCGTAGGATAAAACAACATAAATTCAATTTAATAAAGCATAGGATAAAACAACATAAATACAATTTAATAAAGCATAGGATAAAACAATATAAATACAATTTAATAAAGCAGAGGATAAAACAACATAAATACAATTTAATAAAGCATAGGATAAAACAACATAAATACAATTTAATAAAGCATAGGTTAAAACAACATAAATACAATTTAATAAAGCCTACAATAAAACAACATAAATACAATTTAATAAAGCATAGGAAAAAACAACATAAATACAATTTAATAAAGCCTACAATAAAACAACATAAATACAATTTAATAAAGCTTAGGAAAAAACAACATAAATACAATTCAATAAAGCATAGGATAAAACAACATAAATACAATTTAATAAAGCATAGGAAAAAACAACATAAATACAATTTAATAAAGCATACGTTAAAACAACATAAATACAATTTAATAAAGCATAGGATAAAACAACATAAATACAATTTAATAAAGCATACGTTAAAACAACATAAATACAATTAAATAAAGCATAGGATAAATCAACATAAATACAATTGAATAAAGCATAGGTTAAAACAACATAAATACAATTTAATAAAGCATAGGATAAAACAATATAAATACAATTTAATAAAGCAGAGGATAAAACAACATAAATACAATTTAATAAAGCATAGGATAAAACAACATAAATTCAATTTAATAAAGCATAGGATAAAACAACATAAATACAATTTAATAAAGCATAGGATAAAACAATATAAATACAATTTAATAAAGCAGAGGATAAAACAACATAAATACAATTTAATAAAGCATAGGATAAAACAACATAAATACAATTTAATAAAGCATAGGTTAAAACAACATAAATACAATTTAATAAAGCATAGGTTAAAACAACATAAATACAATTTAATAAAGCATAGGATAAAACAACATAAATACAATTTAATAAAGCATACAATAAAACAACATAAATACAATTTAATAAAGCATAGGATAAAACAACATAAATACAATTTAATAAAGCATAGCTTAAAACAACATAAATGCAATTTAATAAAGCATAGGATAAAACAACATAAATACAATTTAATAAAGCATAGGATAAAACAACATAAATACAATTTAATAAAGCATAGCTTAAAACAACATAAATGCAATTTAATAAAGCATAGGATAAAACAACATAAATACAATTTAATAAAGCATAGGTTAAAACAACATAAATACAATTTAATAAAGCATAGGACAAAACAACATAAATACAATTTAATAAAGCATAGGTTAAAACAACATAAATCCAAATTAATAAAGCATAGGATAAAACAACATAAATACAATTTAATAAAGCATAGGATAAAACAACATAAATACAATTTAATAAAGCATAGGATAAAACAACATAAATACAATTTAATAAAGCATAGGATAAAACAACATAAATACAATTTAATAAAGCATAGGATAAAACAACATAAATACTTTTTAATAAAGCATAGGATAAAACCACATAAATACAATTTAATAAAGCATAGGATAAAACAACATAAATACAATTTAATAAAGCATAGGATAAAACAACATAAATAAAATTTAATAAAGCATACGATAAAACAACATAAATAAAATTTAATATAGCATAGGATAAAACAACATAAATACAATATAATAAAGCATAGGATAAAACAACATAAATAAAATTTAATAAAGCATAGGTTAAAACAGCATAAATACAGTTTAATAAAGCATAGGATAAAACAACATAAATCAAATTTAATAAAGCATAGGATAAAACAACATAAATCAAATTTAATAAAGCATAGGATAAAACAAAATAAATACTATTTAATAAAGCATAGGATAAAACAACATAAATACAATTTAATAAAGCATAGGATAAAACAACATAAATACAATTTAATAAAGCATAGGATAAAACAACATAAATACAATTTAATAAAGCATAGGATAAAACAACATAAATACAATTTAATAAAGCATAGGATAAAACAACATAAATTCAATTTAATAAAGCATAGGATAAAACAACATAAATAAAATTTAATAAAGCTTTGGTTAAAACAACATAAATGCAATTTAATAAAGCATAGGATAAAACAACATAAATACTTTTTAATAAAGCATAGGATAAAACCACATAAATACAATTTAATAAAGCACAGGATAAAACAACATAAATACAATTTAATAAAGCATAGGATAAAACAACATAAATACAATTTAATAAAGCATAGGATAAAACAACATAAATACAATTTAATAAAGCATAGGATAAAACAACATAAATACAATTTAATAAAGCATACATTAAAACAACATAAATACAATTAAATAAAGCATAGGATAAAACAATATAAATACAATTTAATAAAGCATAGGTTAAAACAACATAAATACAATTTAATAAAGCATAGGATAAAACAACATAAATACAATTTAATAAAGCATACAATAAAACAACATAAATACAATTTAATAAAGCATAGGACAAAACAACATAAATACAATTTAATAAAGCATAGGATAAAACAACATAAATACAATTTAATGAAACATAGGATAAACAACATAAATACAATTTAATAAAGCATAGGACAAAACAACATAAATACAATTTAATAAATCATATGTTAAAACAACATAAATACAATTTAATAAAGCATAGGATAAAACAACATAAATACAATTTAATAAAGCATAGGACAAAACAACATAAATACAATTTAATAAAGCATAGGATAAAACAACATAAATACAATTTAACAAAACATTGGACAAAACAACATAAATACAATTTAATAAAGCATAGGATAAAACAACGTAAATACAATTTAATGAAACATAGGATAAACAACATAAATACAATTTAATAAAGCCTACAATAAAACAACATAAATACAATTTAATAAAGCATAGGAAAAAACAACATAAATACAATTTAATAAAGCCTACAATAAAACAACATAAATACAATTTAATAAAGCATAGGAAAAAACAACATAAATACAATTTAATAAAGCATAGGATAAAACAACATAAATACAATTTAATAAAGCATAGGATAAAACAACATAAATACAATTTAATAAAGCATAGGTTAAAACAACATAAATCCAATTTAATAAAGCATAGGTTAAAACAACATAAATCCAATTTAATAAAGCATAGGATAAAACAACATAAATACAATTTAATAAAGCATACAATAAAACAACATAAATACAATTTAATAAAGCATAGGACAAAACAACATAAATACAATTTAATAAAGCATAGGATAAAACAACATAAATACAATTTAATAAAGCATACGTTAAAACAACATAAATACAATTAAATAAAGCATAAGATAAAACAACATAAATACAATTTAATAAAGCATAGGTTAAAACAACATAAATACAATTTAATAAAGCATATGATAAAACAACATAAATACAATTTAATAAAGCATAGGTTAAAACAACATAAATACAATTTAAAAAGGAAAAGGATAAAACAACATAAATACAATTTAATAAAGCATAGGATAAAACAACATAAATACAATTTAATAAAGCATATGTTAAAACAACATAAATACAATTAAATAAAGCATAGGATAAATCAACATAAATACAATTTAATAAAGCATAGGTTAAAACAACATAAATACAATTTAATAAAGCATAGGATAAAACAACATAAATTCAATTTAATAAAGCATAGGATAAAACAACATAAATACAATTTAATAAAGCATAGGATAAAACAATATAAATACAATTTAATAAAGCAGAGGATAAAACAACATAAATACAATTTAATAAAGCATAGGATAAAACAACATAAATACAATTTAATAAAGCATAGGTTAAAACAACATAAATACAATTTAATAAAGCCTACAATAAAACAACATAAATACAATTTAATAAAGCATAGGAAAAAACAACATAAATACAATTTAATAAAGCCTACAATAAAACAACATAAATACAATTTAATAAAGCTTAGGGAAAAACAACATAAATACAATTCAATAAAGCATAGGATAAAACAACATAAATACAATTTAATAAACCATAGGAAAAAACAACATAAATACAATTTAATAAAGCATACGTTAAAACAACATAAATACAATTTAATAAAGCATAGGATAAAACAACATAAATACAATTTAATAAAGCATACGTTAAAACAACATAAATACAATTAAATAAAGCATAGGATAAATCAACATAAATACAATTTAATAAAGCATAGGTTAAAACAACATAAATACAATTTAATAAAGCATAGGATAAAACAACATAAATTCAATTTAATAAAGCATAGGATAAAACAACATAAATACAATTTAATAAAGCATAGGATAAAACAATATAAATACAATTTAATAAAGCAGAGGATAAAACAACATAAATACAATTTAATAAAGCATAGGATAAAACAACATAAATACAATTTAATAAAGCATAGGTTAAAACAACATAAATACAATTTAATAAAGCATAGGTTAAAACAACATAAATACAATTTAATAAAGCATAGGATAAAACAACATAAATACAATTTAATAAAGCATACAATAAAACAACATTAATACAATTTAATAAAGCATAGGATAAAACAACATAAATACAATTTAATAAAGCATAGCTTAAAACAACATAAATGCAATTTAATAAAGCATAGGATAAAACAACATAAATACAATTTAATAAAGCATAGGATAAAACAACATAAATACAATTTAATAAAGCATAGGTTAAAACAACATAAATACAATTTAATAAAGCATAGGACAAAACAACATAAATACAATTTAATAAAGCATAGGTTAAAACAACATAAATCCAAATTAATAAAGCATAGGATAAAACAACATAAATACAATTTAATAAAGCATAGGATAAAACAACATAAATACAATTTAATAAAGCATAGGATAAAACAACATAAATACAATTTAATAAAGCATAGGATAAAACAACATAAATACAATTTAATAAAGCATAGGATAAAACAACATAAATACTTTTTAATAAAGCATAGGATAAAACCACATAAATACAATATAATAAAGCATAGGATAAAACAACATAAATAAAATTTAATAAAGCATAGGTTAAAACAGCATAAATACAGTTTAATAAAGCATAGGATAAAACAACATAAATCAAATTTAATAAAGCATAGGATAAAACAACATAAATCAAATTTAATAAAGCATAGGATAAAACAAAATAAATACTATTTAATAAAGCATAGGATAAAACAACATAAATACAATTTAATAAAGCATAGGATAAAACAACATAAATACAATTTAATAAAGCATAGGATAAAACAACATAAATACAATTTAATAAAGCATAGGATAAAACAACATAAATACAATTTAATAAAGCATAGGATAAAACAACATAAATTCAATTTAATAAAGCATAGGATAAAACAACATAAATAAAATTTAATAAAGCTTTGGTTAAAACAACATAAATGCAATTTAATAAAGCATAGGATAAAACAACATAAATACAATTAAATAAAGCATAAGATAAAACAACATAAATACAATTTAATAAAGCATAGGTTAAAACAACATAAATACAATTTAATAAAGCATATGATAAAACAACATAAATACAATTTAATAAAGCATAGGTTAAAACAACATAAATACAATTTAAAAAGGAAAAGGATAAAACAACATAAATACAATTTAATAAAGCATAGGATAAAACAACATAAATACAATTTAATAAAGCATACAATAAAACAACATAAATACAATTTAATAAAGCATAGGACAAAACAACATAAATACAATTTAATAAAGCATAGGATAAAACAACATAAATACAATTTAATAAAGCATACGTTAAAACAACATAAATACAATTAAATAAAGCATAAGATAAAACAACATAAATACAATTTAATAAAGCATAGGTTAAAACAACATAAATACAATTTAATAAAGCATATGATAAAACAACATAAATACAATTTAATAAAGCATAGGTTAAAACAACATAAATACAATTTAAAAAGGAAAAGGATAAAACAACATAAATACAATTTAATAAAGCATAGGATAAAACAACATAAATACAATTTAATAAAGCATACGTTAAAACAACATAAATACAATTAAATAAAGCATAGGATAAATCAACATAAATACAATTTAATAAAGCATAGGTTAAAACAACATAAATACAATTTAATAAAGCATAGGATAAAACAACATAAATTCAATTTAATAAAGCATAGGATAAAACAACATAAATACAATTTAATAAAGCATAGGATAAAACAATATAAATACAATTTAATAAAGCAGAGGATAAAACAACATAAATACAATTTAATAAAGCATAGGATAAAACAACATAAATACAATTTAATAAAGCATAGGTTAAAACAACATAAATACAATTTAATAAAGCCTACAATAAAACAACATAAATACAATTTAATAAAGCATAGGAAAAAACAACATAAATACAATTTAATAAAGCCTACAATAAAACAACATAAATACAATTTAATAAAGCTTAGGGAAAAACAACATAAATACAATTCAATAAAGCATAGGATAAAACAACATAAATACAATTTAATAAAGCATAGGAAAAAACAACATAAATACAATTTAATAAAGCATACGTTAAAACAACATAAATACAATTTAATAAAGCATAGGATAAAACAACATAAATACAATTTAATAAAGCATACGTTAAAACAACATAAATACAATTAAATAAAGCATAGGATAAATCAACATAAATACAATTTAATAAAGCATAGGTTAAAACAACATAAATACAATTTAATAAAGCATAGGATAAAACAACATAAATTCAATTTAATAAAGCATAGGATAAAACAACATAAATACAATTTAATAAAGCATAGGATAAAACAATATAAATACAATTTAATAAAGCAGAGGATAAAACAACATAAATACAATTTAATAAAGCATAGGATAAAACAACATAAATACAATTTAATAAAGCATAGGTTAAAACAACATAAATACAATTTAATAAAGCATAGGTTAAAACAACATAAATACAATTTAATAAAGCATAGGATAAAACAACATAAATACAATTTAATAAAGCATACAATAAAACAACATAAATACAATTTAATAAAGCATAGGATAAAACAACATAAATACAATTTAATAAAGCATAGCTTAAAACAACATAAATGCAATTTAATAAAGCATAGGATAAAACAACATAAATACAATTTAATAAAGCATAGGATAAAACAACATAAATACAATTTAATAAAGCATAGCTTAAAACAACATAAATGCAATTTAATAAAGCATAGGATAAAACAACATAAATACAATTTAATAAAGCATAGGTTAAAACAACATAAATACAATTTAATAAAGCATAGGACAAAACAACATAAATACAATTTAATAAAGCATAGGTTAAAACAACATAAATCCAAATTAATAAAGCATAGGATAATACAACATAAATACAATTTAATAAAGCATAGGATAAAACAACATAAATACAATTTAATAAAGCATAGGATAAAACAACATAAATACAATTTAATAAAGCATAGGATAAAACAACATAAATACAATTTAATAAAGCATAGGATAAAACAACATAAATACTTTTTAATAAAGCATAGGATAAAACCACATAAATACAATTTAATAAAGCATAGGATAAAACAACATAAATACAATTTAATAAAGCATAGGATAAAACAACATAAATAAAATTTAATAAAGCATAGGATAAAACAACATAAATAAAATTTAATATAGCATAGGATAAAACAACATAAATACAATATAATAAAGCATAGGATAAAACAACATAAATAAAATTTAATAAAGCATAGGTTAAAACAGCATAAATACAGTTTAATAAAGCATAGGATAAAACAACATAAATCAAATTTAATAAAGCATAGGATAAAACAACATAAATCAAATTTAATAAAGCATAGGATAAAACAAAATAAATACTATTTAATAAAGCATAGGATAAAACAACATAAATACAATTTAATAAAGCATAGGATAAAACAACATAAATACAATTTAATAAAGCATAGGATAAAACAACATAAATACAATTTAATAAAGCATAGGATAAAACAACATAAATACAATTTAATAAAGCATAGGATAAAACAACATAAATTCAATTTAATAAAGCATAGGATAAAACAACATAAATAAAATGTAATAAAGCTTTGGTTAAAACAACATAAATGCAATTTAATAAAGCATAGGATAAAACAACATAAATACTTTTTAATAAAGCATAGGATAAAACCACATAAATACAATTTAATAAAGCACAGGATAAAACAACATAAATACAATTTAATAAAGCATAGGATAAAACAACATAAATACAATTTAATAAAGCATAGGATAAAACAACATAAATACAATTTAATAAAGCATATGATAAAACAACATAAATACAATTTAATAAAGCATAGGTTAAAACAACATAAATACAATTTAAAAAGGAAAAGGATAAAACAACATAAATACAATTTAATAAAGCATAGGATAAAACAACATAAATACAATTTAATAAAGCATACGTTAAAACAACATAAATACAATTAAATAAAGCATAGGATAAATCAACATAAATACAATTTAATAAAGCATAGGTTAAAACAACATAAATACAATTTAATAAAGCATAGGATAAAACAACATAAATTCAATTTAATAAAGCATAGGATAAAACAACATAAATACAATTTAATAAAGCATAGGATAAAACAATATAAATACAATTTAATAAAGCAGAGGATAAAACAACATAAATACAATTTAATAAAGCATAGGATAAAACAACATAAATACAATTTAATAAAGCATAGGTTAAAACAACATAAATACAATTTAATAAAGCCTACAATAAAACAACATAAATACAATTTAATAAAGCATAGGAAAAAACAACATAAATACAATTTAATAAAGCCTACAATAAAACAACATAAATACAATTTAATAAAGCTTAGGGAAAAACAACATAAATACAATTCAATAAAGCATAGGATAAAACAACATAAATACAATTTAATAAACCATAGGAAAAAACAACATAAATACAATTTAATAAAGCATACGTTAAAACAACATAAATACAATTTAATAAAGCATAGGATAAAACAACATAAATACAATTTAATAAAGCATACGTTAAAACAACATAAATACAATTAAATAAAGCATAGGATAAATCAACATAAATACAATTTAATAAAGCATAGGTTAAAACAACATAAATACAATTTAATAAAGCATAGGATAAAACAACATAAATTCAATTTAATAAAGCATAGGATAAAACAACATAAATACAATTTAATAAAGCATAGGATAAAACAATATAAATACAATTTAATAAAGCAGAGGATAAAACAACATAAATACAATTTAATAAAGCATAGGATAAAACAACATAAATACAATTTAATAAAGCATAGGTTAAAACAACATAAATACAATTTAATAAAGCATAGGTTAAAACAACATAAATACAATTTAATAAAGCATAGGATAAAACAACATAAATACAATTTAATAAAGCATACAATAAAACAACATTAATACAATTTAATAAAGCATAGGATAAAACAACATAAATACAATTTAATAAAGCATAGCTTAAAACAACATAAATGCAATTTAATAAAGCATAGGATAAAACAACATAAATACAATTTAATAAAGCATAGGATAAAACAACATAAATACAATTTAATAAAGCATAGGTTAAAACAACATAAATACAATTTAATAAAGCATAGGACAAAACAACATAAATACAATTTAATAAAGCATAGGTTAAAACAACATAAATCCAAATTAATAAAGCATAGGATAAAACAACATAAATACAATTTAATAAAGCATAGGATAAAACAACATAAATACAATTTAATAAAGCATAGGATAAAACAACATAAATACAATTTAATAAAGCATAGGATAAAACAACATAAATACAATTTAATAAAGCATAGGATAAAACAACATAAATACTTTTTAATAAAGCATAGGATAAAACCACATAAATACAATTTAATAAAGCATAGGATAAAACAACATAAATACAATTTAATAAAGCATAGGATAAAACAACATAAATAAAATTTAATAAAGCATAGGATAAAACAACATAAATAAAATTTAATATAGCATAGGATAAAACAACATAAATACAATATAATAAAGCATAGGATAAAACAACATAAATACAATTTAATAAAGCATAGGATAAAACAACATAAATACAATTTAATAAAGCATAGGATAAAACAACATAAATACAATTTAATAAAGCATAGGATAAAACAACATAAATTCAATTTAATAAAGCATAGGATAAAACAACATAAATAAAATTTAATAAAGCTTTGGTTAAAACAACATAAATGCAATTTAATAAAGCATAGGATAAAACAACATAAATACAATTAAATAAAGCATAAGATAAAACAACATAAATACAATTTAATAAAGCATAGGTTAAAACAACATAAATACAATTTAATAAAGCATATGATAAAACAACATAAATACAATTTAATAAAGCATAGGTTAAAACAACATAAATACAATTTAAAAAGGAAAAGGATAAAACAACATAAATACAATTTAATAAAGCATAGGATAAAACAACATAAATACAATTTAATAAAGCATACAATAAAACAACATAAATACAATTTAATAAAGCATAGGACAAAACAACATAAATACAATTTAATAAAGCATAGGATAAAACAACATAAATACAATTTAATAAAGCATACGTTAAAACAACATAAATACAATTAAATAAAGCATAAGATAAAACAACATAAATACAATTTAATAAAGCATAGGTTAAAACAACATAAATACAATTTAATAAAGCATATGATAAAACAACATAAATACAATTTAATAAAGCATAGGTTAAAACAACATAAATACAATTTAAAAAGGAAAAGGATAAAACAACATAAATACAATTTAATAAAGCATAGGATAAAACAACATAAATACAATTTAATAAAGCATACGTTAAAACAACATAAATACAATTAAATAAAGCATAGGATAAATCAACATAAATACAATTTAATAAAGCATAGCTTAAAACAACATAAATGCAATTTAATAAAGCATAGGATAAAACAACATAAATACAATTTAATAAAGCATAGGATAAAACAACATAAATACAATTTAATAAAGCATAGGTTAAAACAACATAAATACAATTTAATAAAGCATAGGATAAAACAACATAAATACAATTTAATAAAGCATACAATAAAACAACATAAATACAATTTAATAAAGCATAGGATAAAACAACATAAATACAATTTAATAAAGCATAGCTTAAAACAACATAAATGCAATTTAATAAAGCATAGGATAAAACAACATAAATACAATTTAATAAAGCATAGGATAAAACAACATAAATACAATTTAATAAAGCATAGCTTAAAACAACATAAATGCAATTTAATAAAGCATAGGATAAAACAACATAAATACAATTTAATAAAGCATAGGTTAAAACAACATAAATACAATTTAATAAAGCATAGGACAAAACAACATAAATACAATTTAATAAAGCATAGGTTAAAACAACATAAATCCAAATTAATAAAGCATAGGATAAAACAACATAAATACAATTTAATAAAGCATAGGATAAAACAACATAAATACAATTTAATAAAGCATAGGATAAAACAACATAAATACAATTTAATAAAGCATAGGATAAAACAACATAAATACAATTTAATAAAGCATAGGATAAAACAACATAAATACTTTTTAATAAAGCATAGGATAAAACCACATAAATACAATTTAATAAAGCATAGGATAAAACAACATAAATACAATTTAATAAAGCATAGGATAAAACAACATAAATAAAATTTAATAAAGCATAGGATAAAACAACATAAATAAAATTTAATATAGCATAGGATAAAACAACATAAATACAATATAATAAAGCATAGGATAAAACAACATAAATAAAATTTAATAAAGCATAGGTTAAAACAGCATAAATACAGTTTAATAAAGCATAGGATAAAACAACATAAATCAAATTTAATAAAGCATAGGATAAAACAACATAAATCAAATTTAATAAAGCATAGGATAAAACAAAATAAATACTATTTAATAAAGCATAGGATAAAACAACATAAATACAATTTAATAAAGCATAGGATAAAACAACATAAATACAATTTAATAAAGCATAGGATAAAACAACATAAATACAATTTAATAAAGCATAGGATAAAACAACATAAATACAATTTAATAAAGCATAGGATAAAACAACATAAATTCAATTTAATAAAGCATAGGATAAAACAACATAAATAAAATGTAATAAAGCTTTGGTTAAAACAACATAAATGCAATTTAATAAAGCATAGGATAAAACAACATAAATACTTTTTAATAAAGCATAGGATAAAACCACATAAATACAATTTAATAAAGCACAGGATAAAACAACATAAATACAATTTAATAAAGCATAGGATAAAACAACATAAACACAATTTAATAAAGCATAGGATAAAACAACATAAATACAATTTAATAAAGCATAGGATAAAACAACATAAATACAATTTAATAAAGCATACATTAAAACAACATAAATACAATTAAATAAAGCATAGGATAAAACAATATAAATACAATTTAATAAAGCATAGGTTAAAACAACATAAATACAATTTAATAAAGCATAGGATAAAACAACATAAATACAATTTAATAAAGCATACAATAAAACAACATAAATACAATTTAATAAAGCATAGGACAAAACAACATAAATACAATTTAATAAAGCATAGGATAAAACAACATGAATACAATTTAATGAAACATAGGATAAACAACATAAATACAATTTAATAAAGCATAGGACAAAACAACATAAATACAATTTAATAAATCATATGTTAAAACAACATAAATACAATTTAATAAAGCATAGGATAAAACAACATAAATACAATTTAATAAAGCATAGGACAAAACAACATAAATACAATTTAATAAAGCATAGGATAAAACAACATAAATACAATTTAACAAAACATTGGACAAAACAACATAAATACAATTTAATAAAGCATAGGATAAAACAACGTAAATACAATTTAATGAAACATAGGATAAACAACATAAATACAATTTAATAAAGCCTACAATAAAACAACATAAATACAATTTAATAAAGCATAGGAAAAAACAACATAAATACAATTTAATAAAGCCTACAATAAAACAACATAAATACAATTTAATAAAGCATAGGAAAAAACAACATAAATACAATTTAATAAAGCATAGGATAAAACAACATAAATACAATTTAATAAAGCATAGGATAAAACAACATAAATACAATTTAATAAAGCATAGGTTAAAACAACATAAATCCAATTTAATAAAGCATAGGTTAAAACAACATAAATCCAATTTAATAAAGCATAGGATAAAACAACATAAATACAATCTAATAAAGCATACAATAAAACAACATAAATACAATTTAATAAAGCATAGGACAAAACAACATAAATACAATTTAATAAAGCATAGGATAAAACAACATAAATACAATTTAATAAAGCATACGTTAAAACAACATAAATACAATTAAATAAAGCATAAGATAAAACAACATAAATACAATTTAATAAAGCATAGGTTAAAACAACATAAATACAATTTAATAAAGCATATGATAAAACAACATAAATACAATTTAATAAAGCATAGGTTAAAACAACATAAATACAATTTAAAAAGGAAAAGGATAAAACAACATAAATACAATTTAATAAAGCATAGGATAAAACAACATAAATACAATTTAATAAAGCATACGTTAAAACAACATAAATACAATTAAATAAAGCATAGGATAAATCAACATAAATACAATTTAATAAAGCATAGGTTAAAACAACATAAATACAATTTAATAAAGCATAGGATAAAACAACATAAATTCAATTTAATAAAGCATAGGATAAAACAACATAAATACAATTTAATAAAGCATAGGATAAAACAATATAAATACAATTTAATAAAGCAGAGGATAAAACAACATAAATACAATTTAATAAAGCATAGGATAAAACAACATAAATACAATTTAATAAAGCATAGGTTAAAACAACATAAATACAATTTAATAAAGCCTACAATAAAACAACATAAATACAATTTAATAAAGCATAGGAAAAAACAACATAAATACAATTTAATAAAGCCTACAATAAAACAACATAAATACAATTTAATAAAGCTTAGGGAAAAACAACATAAATACAATTCAATAAAGCATAGGATAAAACAACATAAATACAATTTAATAAAGCATAGGAAAAAACAACATAAATACAATTTAATAAAGCATACGTTAAAACAACATAAATACAATTTAATAAAGCATAGGATAAAACAACATAAATACAATTTAATAAAGCATACGTTAAAACAACATAAATACAATTAAATAAAGCATAGGATAAATCAACATAAATACAATTTAATAAAGCATAGGTTAAAACAACATAAATACAATTTAATAAAGCATAGGATAAAACAACATAAATTCAATTTAATAAAGCATAGGATAAAACAACATAAATACAATTTAATAAAGCATAGGATAAAACAATATAAATACAATTTAATAAAGCAGAGGATAAAACAACATAAATACAATTTAATAAAGCATAGGATAAAACAACATAAATACAATTTAATAAAGCATAGGTTAAAACAACATAAATACAATTTAATAAAGCATAGGTTAAAACAACATAAATACAATTTAATAAAGCATAGGATAAAACAACATAAATACAATATAATAAAGCATACAATAAAACAACATAAATACAATTTAATAAAGCATAGGATAAAACAACATAAATACAATTTAATAAAGCATAGCTTAAAACAACATAAATGCAATTTAATAAAGCATAGGATAAAACAACATAAATACAATTTAATAAAGCATAGGATAAAACAACATAAATACAATTTAATAAAGCATAGCTTAAAACAACATAAATGCAATTTAATAAAGCATAGGATAAAACAACATAAATACAATTTAATAAAGCATAGGTTAAAACAACATAAATACAATTTAATAAAGCATAGGACAAAACAACATAAATACAATTTAATAAAGCATAGGTTAAAACAACATAAATCCAAATTAATAAAGCATAGGATAAAACAACATAAATACAATTTAATAAAGCATAGGATAAAACAACATAAATACAATTTAATAAAGCATAGGATAAAACAACATAAATTCAATTTAATAAAGCATAGGATAAAACAACATAAATACAATTTAATAAAGCATAGGATAAAACAATATAAATACAATTTAATAAAGCAGAGGATAAAACAACATAAATACAATTTAATAAAGCATAGGATAAAACAACATAAATACAATTTAATAAAGCATAGGTTAAAACAACATAAATACAATTTAATAAAGCATAGGTTAAAACAACATAAATACAATTTAATAAAGCATAGGATAAAACAACATAAATACAATTTAATAAAGCATACAATAAAACAACATTAATACAATTTAATAAAGCATAGGATAAAACAACATAAATACAATTTAATAAAGCATAGCTTAAAACAACATAAATGCAATTTAATAAAGCATAGGATAAAACAACATAAATACAATTTAATAAAGCATAGGATAAAACAACATAAATACAATTTAATAAAGCATAGGTTAAAACAACATAAATACAATTTAATAAAGCATAGGACAAAACAACATAAATACAATTTAATAAAGCATAGGTTAAAACAACATAAATCCAAATTAATAAAGCATAGGATAAAACAACATAAATACAATTTAATAAAGCATAGGATAAAACAACATAAATACAATTTAATAAAGCATAGGATAAAACAACATAAATACAATTTAATAAAGCATAGGATAAAACAACATAAATACAATTTAATAAAGCATAGGATAAAACAACATAAATACTTTTTAATAAAGCATAGGATAAAACCACATAAATACAATTTAATAAAGCATAGGATAAAACAACATAAATACAATTTAATAAAGCATAGGATAAAACAACATAAATAAAATTTAATAAAGCATAGGATAAAACAACATAAATAAAATTTAATATAGCATAGGATAAAACAACATAAATACAATATAATAAAGCATAGGATAAAACAACATAAATAAAATTTAATAAAGCATAGGTTAAAACAGCATAAATACAGTTTAATAAAGCATAGGATAAAACAACATAAATCAAATTTAATAAAGCATAGGATAAAACAACATAAATTAAATTTAATAAAGCATAGGATAAAACAAAATAAATACTATTTAATAAAGCATAGGATAAAACAACATAAATACAATTTAATAAAGCATAGGATAAAACAACATAAATACAATTTAATAAAGCATAGGATAAAACAACATAAATACAATTTAATAAAGCATAGGATAAAACAACATAAATACAATTTAATAAAGCATAGGATAAAACAACATAAATTCAATTTAATAAAGCATAGGATAAAACAACATAAATAAAATTTAATAAAGCTTTGGTTAAAACAACATAAATGCAATTTAATAAAGCATAGGATAAAACAACATAAATACAATTAAATAAAGCATAAGATAAAACAACATAAATACAATTTAATAAAGCATAGGTTAAAACAACATAAATACAATTTAATAAAGCATATGATAAAACAACATAAATACAATTTAATAAAGCATAGGTTAAAACAACATAAATACAATTTAAAAAGGAAAAGGATAAAACAACATAAATACAATTTAATAAAGCATAGGATAAAACAACATAAATACAATTTAATAAAGCATACAATAAAACAACATAAATACAATTTAATAAAGCATAGGACAAAACAACATAAATACAATTTAATAAAGCATAGGATAAAACAACATAAATACAATTTAATAAAGCATACGTTAAAACAACATAAATACAATTAAATAAAGCATAAGATAAAACAACATAAATACAATTTAATAAAGCATAGGTTAAAACAACATAAATACAATTTAATAAAGCATATGATAAAACAACATAAATACAATTTAATAAAGCATAGGTTAAAACAACATAAATACAATTTAAAAAGGAAAAGGATAAAACAACATAAATACAATTTAATAAAGCATAGGATAAAACAACATAAATACAATTTAATAAAGCATACGTTAAAACAACATAAATACAATTAAATAAAGCATAGGATAAATCAACATAAATACAATTTAATAAAGCATAGGTTAAAACAACATAAATACAATTTAATAAAGCATAGGATAAAACAACATAAATTCAATTTAATAAAGCATAGGATAAAACAACATAAATACAATTTAATAAAGCATAGGATAAAACAATATAAATACAATTTAATAAAGCAGAGGATAAAACAACATAAATACAATTTAATAAAGCATAGGATAAAACAACATAAATACAATTTAATAAAGCATAGGTTAAAACAACATAAATACAATTTAATAAAGCCTACAATAAAACAACATAAATACAATTTAATAAAGCATAGGAAAAAACAACATAAATACAATTTAATAAAGCCTACAATAAAACAACATAAATACAATTTAATAAAGCTTAGGGAAAAACAACATAAATACAATTCAATAAAGCATAGGATAAAACAACATAAATACAATTTAATAAAGCATAGGAAAAAACAACATAAATACAATTTAATAAAGCATACGTTAAAACAACATAAATACAATTTAATAAAGCATAGGATAAAACAACATAAATACAATTTAATAAAGCATACGTTAAAACAACATAAATACAATTAAATAAAGCATAGGATAAATCAACATAAATACAATTTAATAAAGCATAGGTTAAAACAACATAAATACAATTTAATAAAGCATAGGATAAAACAACATAAATTCAATTTAATAAAGCATAGGATAAAACAACATAAATACAATTTAATAAAGCATAGGATAAAACAATATAAATACAATTTAATAAAGCAGAGGATAAAACAACATAAATACAATTTAATAAAGCATAGGATAAAACAACATAAATACAATTTAATAAAGCATAGGTTAAAACAACATAAATACAATTTAATAAAGCATAGGTTAAAACAACATAAATACAATTTAATAAAGCATAGGATAAAACAACATAAATACAATTTAATAAAGCATACAATAAAACAACATAAATACAATTTAATAAAGCATAGGATAAAACAACATAAATACAATTTAATAAAGCATAGCTTAAAACAACATAAATGCAATTTAATAAAGCATAGGATAAAACAACATAAATACAATTTAATAAAGCATAGGATAAAACAACATAAATACAATTTAATAAAGCATAGCTTAAAACAACATAAATGCAATTTAATAAAGCATAGGATAAAACAACATAAATACAATTTAATAAAGCATAGGTTAAAACAACATAAATACAATTTAATAAAGCATAGGACAAAACAACATAAATACAATTTAATAAAGCATAGGTTAAAACAACATAAATCCAAATTAATAAAGCATAGGATAAAACAACATAAATACAATTTAATAAAGCATAGGATAAAACAACATAAATACAATTTAATAAAGCATAGGATAAAACAACATAAATACAATTTAATAAAGCATAGGATAAAACAACATAAATACAATTTAATAAAGCATAGGATAAAACAACATAAATACTTTTTAATAAAGCATAGGATAAAACCACATAAATACAATTTAATAAAGCATAGGATAAAACAACATAAATACAATTTAATAAAGCATAGGATAAAACAACATAAATAAAATTTAATAAAGCATAGGATAAAACAACATAAATAAAATTTAATATAGCATAGGATAAAACAACATAAATACAATATAATAAAGCATAGGATAAAACAACATAAATAAAATTTAATAAAGCATAGGTTAAAACAGCATAAATACAGTTTAATAAAGCATAGGATAAAACAACATAAATACAATTTAATAAAGCATACATTAAAACAACATAAATACAATTAAATAAAGCATAGGATAAAACAATATAAATACAATTTAATAAAGCATAGGTTAAAACAACATAAATACAATTTAATAAAGCATAGGATAAAACAACATAAATACAATTTAATAAAGCATACAATAAAACAACATAAATACAATTTAATAAAGCATAGGACAAAACAACATAAATACAATTTAATAAAGCATAGGATAAAACAACATAAATACAATTTAATGAAACATAGGATAAACAACATAAATACAATTTAATAAAGCATAGGACAAAACAACATAAATACAATTTAATAAATCATATGTTAAAACAACATAAATACAATTTAATAAAGCATAGGATAAAACAACATAAATACAATTTAATAAAGCATAGGACAAAACAACATAAATACAATTTAATAAAGCATAGGATAAAACAACATAAATACAATTTAACAAAACATTGGACAAAACAACATAAATACAATTTAATAAAGCATAGGATAAAACAACGTAAATACAATTTAATGAAACATAGGATAAACAACATAAATACAATTTAATAAAGCCTACAATAAAACAACATAAATACAATTTAATAAAGCATAGGAAAAAACAACATAAATACAATTTAATAAAGCCTACAATAAAACAACATAAATACAATTTAATAAAGCATAGGAAAAAACAACATAAATACAATTTAATAAAGCATAGGATAAAACAACATAAATACAATTTAATAAAGCATAGGATAAAACAACATAAATACAATTTAATAAAGCATAGGTTAAAACAACATAAATCCAATTTAATAAAGCATAGGTTAAAACAACATAAATCCAATTTAATAAAGCATAGGATAAAACAACATAAATACAATTTAATAAAGCATACAATAAAACAACATAAATACAATTTAATAAAGCATAGGACAAAACAACATAAATACAATTTAATAAAGCATAGGATAAAACAACATAAATACAATTTAATAAAGCATACGTTAAAACAACATAAATACAATTAAATAAAGCATAAGATAAAACAACATAAATACAATTTAATAAAGCATAGGTTAAAACAACATAAATACAATTTAATAAAGCATATGATAAAACAACATAAATACAATTTAATAAAGCATAGGTTAAAACAACATAAATACAATTTAAAAAGGAAAAGGATAAAACAACATAAATACAATTTAATAAAGCATAGGATAAAACAACATAAATACAATTTAATAAAGCATACGTTAAAACAACATAAATACAATTAAATAAAGCATAGGATAAATCAACATAAATACAATTTAATAAAGCATAGGTTAAAACAACATAAATACAATTTAATAAAGCATAGGATAAAACAACATAAATTCAATTTAATAAAGCATAGGATAAAACAACATAAATACAATTTAATAAAGCATAGGATAAAACAATATAAATACAATTTAATAAAGCAGAGGATAAAACAACATAAATACAATTTAATAAAGCCTACAATAAAACAACATAAATACAATTTAATAAAGCTTAGGGAAAAACAACATAAATACAATTCAATAAAGCATAGGATAAAACAACATAAATACAATTTAATAAAGCATAGGAAAAAACAACATAAATACAATTTAATAAAGCATAGGATAAAACAATATAAATACAATTTAATAAAGCAGAGGATAAAACAACATAAATACAATTTAATAAAGCATAGGATAAAACAACATAAATACAATTTAATAAAGCATAGGTTAAAACAACATAAATACAATTTAATAAAGCCTACAATAAAACAACATAAATACAATTTAATAAAGCATAGGAAAAAACAACATAAATACAATTTAATAAAGCCTACAATAAAACAACATAAATACAATTTAATAAAGCTTAGGGAAAAACAACATAAATACAATTCAATAAAGCATAGGATAAAACAACATAAATACAATTTAATAAAGCATAGGAAAAAACAACATAAATACAATTTAATAAAGCATACGTTAAAACAACATAAATACAATTTAATAAAGCATAGGATAAAACAACATAAATACAATTTAATAAAGCATACGTTAAAACAACATAAATACAATTAAATAAAGCATAGGATAAATCAACATAAATACAATTTAATAAAACATAGGTTAAAACAACATAAATACAATTTAATAAAGCATAGGATAAAACAACATAAATTCAATTTAATAAAGCATAGGATAAAACAACATAAATACAATTTAATAAAGCATAGGATAAAACAATATAAATACAATTTAATAAAGCAGAGGATAAAACAACATAAATACAATTTAATAAAGCATAGGATAAAACAACATAAATACAATTTAATAAAGCATAGGTTAAAACAACATAAATACAATTTAATAAAGCATAGGTTAAAACAACATAAATACAATTTAATAAAGCATAGGATAAAACAACATAAATACAATTTAATAAAGCATACAATAAAACAACATAAATACAATTTAATAAAGCATAGGATAAAACAACATAAATACAATTTAATAAAGCATAGCTTAAAACAACATAAATGCAATTTAATAAAGCATAGGATAAAACAACATAAATACAATTTAATAAAGCATAGGATAAAACAACATAAATACAATTTAATAAAGCATAGCTTAAAACAACATAAATGCAATTTAATAAAGCATAGGATAAAACAACATAAATACAATTTAATAAAGCATAGGTTAAAACAACATAAATACAATTTAATAAAGCATAGGACAAAACAACATAAATACAATTTAATAAAGCATAGGTTAAAACAACATAAATCCAAATTAATAAAGCATAGGATAAAACAACATAAATACAATTTAATAAAGCATAGGATAAAACAACATAAATACAATTTAATAAAGCATAGGATAAAACAACATAAATACAATTTAATAAAGCATAGGATAAAACAACATAAATACAATTTAATAAAGCATAGGATAAAACAACATAAATACTTTTTAATAAAGCATAGGATAAAACCACATAAATACAATTTAATAAAGCATAGGATAAAACAACATAAATACAATTTAATAAAGCATAGGATAAAACAACATAAATAAAATTTAATAAAGCATAGGATAAAACAACATAAATAAAATTTAATATAGCATAGGATAAAACAACATAAATACAATATAATAAAGCATAGGATAAAACAACATAAATAAAATTTAATAAAGCATAGGTTAAAACAGCATAAATACAGTTTAATAAAGCATAGGATAAAACAACATAAATACAATTTAATAAAGCATACATTAAAACAACATAAATACAATTAAATAAAGCATAGGATAAAACAATATAAATACAATTTAATAAAGCATAGGTTAAAACAACATAAATACAATTTAATAAAGCATAGGATAAAACAACATAAATACAATTTAATAAAGCATACAATAAAACAACATAAATACAATTTAATAAAGCATAGGACAAAACAACATAAATACAATTTAATAAAGCATAGGATAAAACAACATAAATACAATTTAATGAAACATAGGATAAACAACATAAATACAATTTAATAAAGCATAGGACAAAACAACATAAATACAATTTAATAAATCATATGTTAAAACAACATAAATACAATTTAATAAAGCATAGGATAAAACAACATAAATACAATTTAATAAAGCATAGGACAAAACAACATAAATACAATTTAATAAAGCATAGGATAAAACAACATAAATACAATTTAACAAAACATTGGACAAAACAACATAAATACAATTTAATAAAGCATAGGATAAAACAACGTAAATACAATTTAATGAAACATAGGATAAACAACATAAATACAATTTAATAAAGCCTACAATAAAACAGCATAAATACAATTTAATAAAGCATAGGAAAAAACAACATAAATACAATTTAATAAAGCCTACAATAAAACAACATAAATACAATTTAATAAAGCATAGGAAAAAACAACATAAATACAATTTAATAAAGCATAGGATAAAACAACATAAATACAATTTAATAAAGCATAGGATAAAACAACATAAATACAATTTAATAAAGCATAGGTTAAAACAACATAAATCCAATTTAATAAAGCATAGGTTAAAACAACATAAATCCAATTTAATAAAGCATAGGATAAAACAACATAAATACAATTTAATAAAGCATACAATAAAACAACATAAATACAATTTAATAAAGCATAGGACAAAACAACATAAATACAATTTAATAAAGCATAGGATAAAACAACATAAATACAATTTAATAAAGCATACGTTAAAACAACATAAATACAATTAAATAAAGCATAAGATAAAACAACATAAATACAATTTAATAAAGCATAGGTTAAAACAACATAAATACAATTTAATAAAGCATATGATAAAACAACATAAATACAATTTAATAAAGCATAGGTTAAAACAACATAAATACAATTTAAAAAGGAAAAGGATAAAACAACATAAATACAATTTAATAAAGCATAGGATAAAACAACATAAATACAATTTAATAAAGCATACGTTAAAACAACATAAATACAATTAAATAAAGCATAGGATAAATCAACATAAATACAATTTAATAAAGCATAGGTTAAAACAACATAAATACAATTTAATAAAGCATAGGATAAAACAACATAAATTCAATTTAATAAAGCATAGGATAAAACAACATAAATACAATTTAATAAAGCATAGGATAAAACAATATAAATACAATTTAATAAAGCAGAGGATAAAACAACATAAATACAATTTAATAAAGCATAGGATAAAACAACATAAATACAATTTAATAAAGCATAGGTTAAAACAACATAAATACAATTTAATAAAGCCTACAATAAAACAACATAAATACAATTTAATAAAGCATAGGAAAAAACAACATAAATACAATTTAATAAAGCCTACAATAAAACAACATAAATACAATTTAATAAAGCTTAGGGAAAAACAACATAAATACAATTCAATAAAGCATAGGATAAAACAACATAAATACAATTTAATAAAGCATAGGAAAAAACAACATAAATACAATTTAATAAAGCATACGTTAAAACAACATAAATACAATTTAATAAAGCATAGGATAAAACAACATAAATACAATTTAATAAAGCATACGTTAAAACAACATAAATACAATTAAATAAAGCATAGGATAAATCAACATAAATACAATTTAATAAAGCATAGGTTAAAACAACATAAATACAATTTAATAAAGCATAGGATAAAACAACATAAATTCAATTTAATAAAGCATAGGATAAAACAACATAAATACAATTTAATAAAGCATAGGATAAAACAATATAAATACAATTTAATAAAGCAGAGGATAAAACAACATAAATACAATTTAATAAAGCATAGGATAAAACAACATAAATACAATTTAATAAAGCATAGGTTAAAACAACATAAATACAATTTAATAAAGCATAGGTTAAAACAACATAAATACAATTTAATAAAGCATAGGATAAAACAACATAAATACAATATAATAAAGCATACAATAAAACAACATAAATACAATTTAATAAAGCATAGGATAAAACAACATAAATACAATTTAATAAAGCATAGCTTAAAACAACATAAATGCAATTTAATAAAGCATAGGATAAAACAACATAAATACAATTTAATAAAGCATAGGATAAAACAACATAAATACAATTTAATAAAGCATAGCTTAAAACAACATAAATGCAATTTAATAAAGCATAGGATAAAACAACATAAATACAATTTAATAAAGCATAGGTTAAAACAACATAAATACAATTTAATAAAGCATAGGACAAAACAACATAAATACAATTTAATAAAGCATAGGTTAAAACAACATAAATCCAAATTAATAAAGCATAGGATAAAACAACATAAATACAATTTAATAAAGCATAGGATAAAACAACATAAATACAATTTAATAAAGCATAGGATAAAACAACATAAATACAATTTAATAAAGCATAGGATAAAACAACATAAATACAATTTAATAAAGCATAGGATAAAACAACATAAATACTTTTTAATAAAGCATAGGATAAAACCACATAAATACAATTTAATAAAGCACAGGATAAAACAACATAAATACAATTTAATAAAGCATAGGATAAAACAACATAAATAAAATTTAATAAAGCATAGGATAAAACAACATAAATAAAATTTAATATAGCATAGGATAAAACAACATAAATACAATATAATAAAGCATAGGATAAAACAACATAAATAAAATTTAATAAAGCATAGGTTAAAACAGCATAAATACAGTTTAATAAAGCATAGGATAAAACAACATAAATCAAATTTAATAAAGCATAGGATAAAACAACATAAATCAAATTTAATAAAGCATAGGATAAAACAAAATAAATACTATTTAATAAAGCATAGGATAAAACAACATAAATACAATTTAATAAAGCATAGGATAAAACAACATAAATACAATTTAATAAAGCATAGGATAAAACAACATAAATACAATTTAATAAAGCATAGGATAAAACAACATAAATACAATTTAATAAAGCATAGGATAAAACAACATAAATTCAATTTAATAAAGCATAGGATAAAACAACATAAATAAAATTTAATAAAGCTTTGGTTAAAACAACATAAATGCAATTTAATAAAGCATAGGATAAAACAACATAAATACAATTAAATAAAGCATAAGATAAAACAACATAAATACAATTTAATAAAGCATAGGTTAAAACAACATAAATACAATTTAATAAAGCATATGATAAAACAACATAAATACAATTTAATAAAGCATAGGTTAAAACAACATAAATACAATTTAAAAAGGAAAAGGATAAAACAACATAAATACAATTTAATAAAGCATAGGATAAAACAACATAAATACAATTTCATAAAGCATACAATAAAACAACATAAATACAATTTAATAAAGCATAGGACAAAACAACATAAATACAATTTAATAAAGCATAGGATAAAACAACATAAATACAATTTAATAAAGCATACGTTAAAACAACATAAATACAATTTAATAAAGCATATGATAAAACAACATAAATACAATTTAATAAAGCATAGGTTAAAACAACATAAATACAATTTAAAAAGGAAAAGGATAAAACAACATAAATACAATTTAATAAAGCATAGGATAAAACAACATAAATACAATTTAATAAAGCATACGTTAAAACAACATAAATACAATTAAATAAAGCATAGGATAAATCAACATAAATACAATTTAATAAAGCATAGGTTAAAACAACATAAATACAATTTAATAAAGCATAGGATAAAACAACATAAATTCAATTTAATAAAGCATAGGATAAAACAACATAAATACAATTTAATAAAGCATAGGATAAAACAATATAAATACAATTTAATAAAGCAGAGGATAAAACAACATAAATACAATTTAATAAAGCATAGGATAAAACAACATAAATACAATTTAATAAAGCATAGGTTAAAACAACATAAATACAATTTAATAAAGCATAGGTTAAAACAACATAAATACAATTTAATAAAGCATAGGATAAAACAACATAAATACAATATAATAAAGCATACAATAAAACAACATAAATACAATTTAATAAAGCATAGGATAAAACAACATAAATACAATTTAATAAAGCATAGCTTAAAACAACATAAATGCAATTTAATAAAGCATAGGATAAAACAACATAAATACAATTTAATAAAGCATAGGATAAAACAACATAAATACAATTTAATAAAGCATAGCTTAAAACAACATAAATGCAATTTAATAAAGCATAGGATAAAACAACATAAATACAATTTAATAAAGCATAGGTTAAAACAACATAAATACAATTTAATAAAGCATAGGACAAAACAACATAAATACAATTTAATAAAGCATAGGTTAAAACAACATAAATCCAAATTAATAAAGCATAGGATAAAACAACATAAATACAATTTAATAAAGCATAGGATAAAACAACATAAATACAATTTAATAAAGCATAGGATAAAACAACATAAATACAATTTAATAAAGCATAGGATAAAACAACATAAATACAATTTAATAAAGCATAGGATAAAACAACATAAATACTTTTTAATAAAGCATAGGATAAAACCACATAAATACAATTTAATAAAGCACAGGATAAAACAACATAAATACAATTTAATAAAGCATAGGATAAAACAACATAAATAAAATTTAATAAAGCATAGGATAAAACAACATAAATAAAATTTAATATAGCATAGGATAAAACAACATAAATACAATATAATAAAGCATAGGATAAAACAACATAAATAAAATTTAATAAAGCATAGGTTAAAACAGCATAAATACAGTTTAATAAAGCATAGGATAAAACAACATAAATCAAATTTAATAAAGCATAGGATAAAACAACATAAATCAAATTTAATAAAGCATAGGATAAAACAAAATAAATACTATTTAATAAAGCATAGGATAAAACAACATAAATACAATTTAATAAAGCATAGGATAAAACAACATAAATACAATTTAATAAAGCATAGGATAAAACAACATAAATACAATTTAATAAAGCATAGGATAAAACAACATAAATACAATTTAATAAAGCATAGGATAAAACAACATAAATTCAATTTAATAAAGCATAGGATAAAACAACATAAATAAAATTTAATAAAGCTTTGGTTAAAACAACATAAATGCAATTTAATAAAGCATAGGATAAAACAACATAAATACAATTAAATAAAGCATAAGATAAAACAACATAAATACAATTTAATAAAGCATAGGTTAAAACAACATAAATACAATTTAATAAAGCATATGATAAAACAACATAAATACAATTTAATAAAGCATAGGTTAAAACAACATAAATACAATTTAAAAAGGAAAAGGATAAAACAACATAAATACAATTTAATAAAGCATAGGATAAAACAACATAAATACAATTTAATAAAGCATACAATAAAACAACATAAATACAATTTAATAAAGCATAGGACAAAACAACATAAATACAATTTAATAAAGCATAGGATAAAACAACATAAATACAATTTAATAAAGCATACGTTAAAACAACATAAATACAATTTAATAAAGCATATGATAAAACAACATAAATACAATTTAATAAAGCATAGGTTAAAACAACATAAATACAATTTAAAAAGGAAAAGGATAAAACAACATAAATACAATTTAATAAAGCATAGGATAAAACAACATAAATACAATTTAATAAAGCATACGTTAAAACAACATAAATACAATTAAATAAAGCATAGGATAAATCAACATAAATACAATTTAATAAAGCATAGGTTAAAACAACATAAATACAATTTAATAAAGCATAGGATAAAACAACATAAATTCAATTTAATAAAGCATAGGATAAAACAACATAAATACAATTTAATAAAGCATAGGATAAAACAATATAAATACAATTTAATAAAGCAGAGGATAAAACAACATAAATACAATTTAATAAAGCATAGGATAAAACAACATAAATACAATTTAATAAAGCATAGGTTAAAACAACATAAATACAATTTAATAAAGCATAGGTTAAAACAACATAAATACAATTTAATAAAGCATAGGATAAAACAACATAAATACAATTTAATAAAGCATACAATAAAACAACATAAATACAATTTAATAAAGCATAGGATAAAACAACATAAATACAATTTAATAAAGCATAGCTTAAAACAACATAAATGCAATTTAATAAAGCATAGGATAAAACAACATAAATACAATTTAATAAAGCATAGGATAAAACAACATAAATACAATTTAATAAAGCATAGCTTAAAACAACATAAATGCAATTTAATAAAGCATAGGATAAAACAACATAAATACAATTTAATAAAGCATAGGTTAAAACAACATAAATACAATTTAATAAAGCATAGGACAAAACAACATAAATACAATTTAATAAAGCATAGGTTAAAACAACATAAATCCAAATTAATAAAGCATAGGATAAAACAACATAAATACAATTTAATAAAGCATAGGATAAAACAACATAAATACAATTTAATAAAGCATAGGATAAAACAACATAAATACAATTTAATAAAGCATAGGATAAAACAACATAAATACAATTTAATAAAGCATAGGATAAAACAACATAAATACTTTTTAATAAAGCATAGGATAAAACCACATAAATACAATTTAATAAAGCATAGGATAAAACAACATAAATACAATTTAATAAAGCATAGGATAAAACAACATAAATAAAATTTAATAAAGCATAGGATAAAACAACATAAATAAAATTTAATATAGCATAGGATAAAACAACATAAATACAATATAATAAAGCATAGGATAAAACAACATAAATAAAATTTAATAAAGCATAGGTTAAAACAGCATAAATACAGTTTAATAAAGCATAGGATAAAACAACATAAATCAAATTTAATAAAGCATAGGATAAAACAACATAAATCAAATTTAATAAAGCATAGGATAAAACAAAATAAATACTATTTAATAAAGCATAGGATAAAACAACATAAATACAATTTAATAAAGCATAGGATAAAACAACATAAATACAATTTAATAAAGCATAGGATAAAACAACATAAATACAATTTAATAAAGCATAGGATAAAACAACATAAATACAATTTAATAAAGCATAGGATAAAACAACATAAATTCAATTTAATAAAGCATAGGATAAAACAACATAAATAAAATTTAATAAAGCTTTGGTTAAAACAACATAAATGCAATTTAATAAAGCATAGGATAAAACAACATAAATACTTTTTAATAAAGCATAGGATAAAACCACATAAATACAATTTAATAAAGCACAGGATAAAACAACATAAATACAATTTAATAAAGCATAGGATAAAACAACATAAATACAATTTAATAAAGCATAGGATAAAACAACATAAATACAATTTAATAAAGCATAGGATAAAACAACATAAATACAATTTAATAAAGCATACATTAAAACAACATAAATACAATTAAATAAAGCATAGGATAAAACAATATAAATACAATTTAATAAAGCATAGGTTAAAACAACATAAATACAATTTAATAAAGCATAGGATAAAACAACATAAATACAATTTAATAAAGCATAGGCTAAAACTACATAAATACAATTTAATAAAGCATAGGATAAAACAAATTAAATACAATTTAATAAAGCATAGGATAAAACAACATAAATTCAATTTAATAAAGCATAGGATAAAATAACATAAATACAATTTAATAAAGCATAGGATAAAACAACATAAATACAATTTAATAAAGCATAAGATAAAACAACATGAATACAATTTAATACAGCATAGGCTAAAACTACATAAATACAATTTAATAAAGCATAGGATAAAACAAATTAAATACAATTTAATAAAGCATAGGATAAAACCACATAAATACAATTTAATAAAGCACAGGATAAAACAACATAAATACAATTTAATAAAGCATAGGATAAAACAACATAAATACAATTTAATAAAGCATAGGATAAAACAACATAAATACAATTTAATAAAGCATAGGATAAAACAACATAAATACAATTTAATAAAGCATAGGATAAAACAACATAAATACAATTTAATAAAGCATAGGATAAAACAACATAAATACAATTTAATAAAGCATAGGATAAAACAACATAAATACAATTTAATAAAGCATACATTAAAACAACATAAATACAATTTAATAAAGCATAGGATAAAACAACATAAATACAATTTAATAAAGCATAGGATAAAACAACATAAATACAATTTAATAAAGCATAGGATAAAACAACATAAATACAATTTAATAAAGCATAGGATAAAACAACATAAATACAATTTAATAAAGCATACATTAAAACAACATAAATACAATTAAATAAAGCATAGGATAAAACAATATATATACAATTTAATAAAGCATAGGTTAAAACAACATAAATACAATTTAATAAAGCATAGGATAAAACAACATAAATACAATTTAATAAAGCATAGGCTAAAACAAATTAAATACAATTTAATAAAGCATAGGATAAAACAAATTAAATACAATTTAATAAAGCATAGGATAAAACAACATAAATTCAATTTAATAAAGCATAGGATAAAATAACATAAATACAATTTAATAAAGCATAGGATAAAACAACATAAATACAATTTAATAAAGCATAGGCTAAAACTACATAAATACAATTTAATAAAGCATAGGATAAAACAAATTAAATACAATTTAATAAAGCATAGGATAAAATAACATAAATTCAATTTAATAAAGCATAGGATAAAATAACATAAATACAATTTAATAAAGCATAGGATAAAACAACATAAATACAATTTAATAAAGCATCAGATAAAACAACATGAATACAATTTAATAAAGCATAGGTTAAAACAACATAAATACAATTTAATAAAGAATAGGATTAAACAACATAAATACAATTTAATAAAGCATAGGATAAAACAACATAAATACAATTTAATAAAGCATAGGTTAAAACAGCATAAATACAGTTTAATAAAGCATAGGATAAAACAACATAAATACAATTTAATAAAGCATAGGATAAAACAACATAAATACAATTTAATAAAGCATAGGATAAAACAACATAAATACTATTTAATACAGCATAGGATAAAACAACATAAATAAAATTTAATAAATCATAGGATAAAACAACATAAATAAAATTTAATAAAGCATAGGATAAAACAACATAAATAAAATTTAATAAAGCATAGGATAAAACAACATAAATACAATTTAATAAAGCATAGGTTAAAACAGCATAAATACAGTTTAATAAAGCATAGGATAAAACAACATAAATACAATTTAATAAAGCATAGGATAAAACAACATAAATACAATTTAATAAAGCATAGGATAAAACAACATAAATACTTTTTAATAAAGCATAGGATAAAACAACATAAATACAATTTAATAAAGCATAGGATAAAACAACATAAATAAAATTTAATAAAGCATAGGATAAAACAACATAAATAAAATTTAATAAAGCACAGGATAAAACAACATAAATACAATTTAATAAAGCATAGGATAAAACAACATAAATACAATTTAATAAAGCATAGGATAAAACAACATAAATTCAATTTAATAAAGCATAGGATAAAACAACATAAATACAATTTAATAAAGCATACATTAAAACAACATAAATACAATTAAATAAAGCATAGGATAAAACAATATAAATACAATTTAATAAAGCATAGGTTAAAACAACATAAATACAATTTAATAAAGCATAGGATAAAACAACATAAATACAATTTAAGAAAGCATAGGTTAAAACAACATAAATACAATTTAATAAAGCTTAGGATAAAACAACATAAATACAATTTAATAAAGCATAGGCTAAAACTACATAAATACAATTTAATAAAGCATAGGATAAAACAAATTAAATACAATTTAATAAAGCATAGGATAAAACAACATAAATTCAATTTAATAAAGCATAGGATAAAATAACATAAATACAATTTAATAAAGCATAGGATAAAACAACATAAATACAATTTAATAAAGCATAGGCTAAAACTACATAAATACAATTTAATAAAGCATAGGATAAAACAAATTAAATACAATTTAATAAAGCATAGGATAAAACAACATAAATTCAATTTAATAAAGCATAGGATAAAATAACATAAATACAATTTAATAAAGCATAGGATAAAACAACATAAATACAGTTTAATAAAGCATAGGATAAAACAACATAAATACAATTTAATAAAGCATAGGATAAAACAACATAAATCAAATTTAATAAAGCATAGGATAAAACAACATAAATACTATTTAATAAAGCATAGGATAAAACAACATAAATAAAATTTAATAAAGCATAGGATAAAACAACATAAATAAAATTTAATAAAGCATAGGATAAAACAACATAAATAAAATTTAATAAAGCATAGGATAAAACAACATAAATACAATTTAATAAAGCATAGGTTAAAACAGCATAAATACAGTTTAATAAAGCATAGGATAAAACAACATAAATAAAATTTAATAAAGCATAGGATAAAACAACATAAATACAGTTTAATAAAGCATAGGTTAAAACAGCATAAATACAGTTTAATAAAGCATAGGTTAAAACAGCATAAATACAGTTTAATAAAGCATAGGATAAAACAACATAAATACAATTTAATAAAGCATAGGATAAAACAACATAAATCAAATTTAATAAAGCATAGGATAAAACAACATAAATACTTTTTAATAAAGCATAGGATAAAACAACATAAATAAAATTTAATAAAGCATAGGATAAAACAACATAAATAAAATTTAATAAAGCATAGGATAAAACAACATAAATACAATTTAATAAAGCATAGGATAAAACAACATAAATACAATTTAATAAAGCATAGGTTAAAACAGCATAAATACAGTTTAATAAAGCATAGGATAAAACAACATAAATACAATTTAATAAATCATAGGATAAAACAACATAAATCAAATTTAATAAAGCATAGGATAAAACAACATAAATACAATTTAATAAAGCATAGGATAAAACAACATAAATACAATTTAATAAAGCATAGGATAAAACAACATAAATACAATTTAATAAAGCATCGGATAAAACAACATAAATACAATTTAATAAAGCATAGGATAAAACAACATAAATACAATTTAATAAAGCATAGGATAAAACAACATAAATACAATTTAATAAAGCATAGGATAAAACAACATAAATACTTTTTAATAAAGCATAGGATAAAACAACATACATACAATTTAATAAAGCATAGGATAAAACAACATAAATAAAATTTAATAAAGCATAGGATAAAACAACATAAATAAAATTTAATAAAGCATAGGATAAAACAACATAAATACAATTTAATAAACATAGGTTAAAACAGCATAAATACAATTTAATAAAGCATAGGATAAAACAACATAAATACAATTTAATAAAGCATAGGATAAAACAACATAAATACTTTTTAATAAAGCATAGGATAAAACAACATAAATAAAATTTAATAAAGCATAGGATAAAACAACATTAATACAATTTAATAAAGCATAGGATAAAACAACATAAATACAATTTAATAAAGCATAGGTTAAAACAGCATAAATACAGTTTAATAAAGCATAGGATAAAACAACATAAATACAATTTAATAAATCATAGGATAAAACAACATAAATCAAATTTAATAAAGCATAGGATAAAACAACATAAATACAATTTAATAAAGCATAGGATAAAACAACATAAATACAATTTAATAAAGCATAGGATAAAACAACATAAATACAATTTAATAAAGCATCGGATAAAACAACATAAATACAATTTAATAAAGCATAGGATAAAACAACATAAATACAATTTAATAAAGCATAGGATAAAACAACATAAATACAATTTAATAAAGCATAGGATAAAACAACATAAATACTTTTTAATAAAGCATAGGATAAAACAACATACATACAATTTAATAAAGCATAGGATAAAACAACATAAATAAAATTTAATAAAGCATAGGATAAAACAACATAAATAAAATTTAATAAAGCATAGGATAAAACAACATAAATACAATTTAATAAACATAGGTTAAAACAGCATAAATACAATTTAATAAAGCATAGGATAAAACAACATAAATACAATTTAATAAAGCATAGGATAAAACAACATAAATACTTTTTAATAAAGCATAGGATAAAACAACATAAATAAAATTTAATAAAGCATAGGATAAAACAACATAAATAAAATTTAATAAAGCATATTATAAAACAACATAAATACAATTTAATAAAGCATAGGTTAAAACAGCATAAAAACAGTTTAATAAAGCATAGGATAAAACAACATAAATACAATTTAATAAATCATAGGATAAAACAACATAAATCAAATTTAATAAAGCATAGGATAAAACAACATAAATACAATTTAATAAAGCATAGGATAAAACAACATAAATACAATTTAATAAAGCATAGGATAAAACAACATAAATACAATTTAATAAAGCATACATTAAAACAACATAAATACAATTAAATAAAGCATAGGATAAAACAATATAAATACAATTTAATAAAGCATAGGTTAAAACAACATAAATACAATTTAATAAAGCATAGGATAAAACAACATAAATACAATTTAAGAAAGCATAGGTTAAAACAACATAAATACAATTTAATAAAGTATAGGATAAAACAACATAAATACAATTTAATAAAGCATAGGATAAAACAACATAAATACAATTTAATAAAGCATAGGATAAAACAACATAAATACAATTTAATAAAGCATACATTAAAACAACATAAATACAATTAAATAAAGCATAGGATAAAACAACATAAATACAATTTAATAAAGCATAGGATAAAACAACATAAATACAATTTAATAAAGCATAGGATAAAACAACATAAATACAATTTAATAAAGCATACATTAAAACAACATAAATAAAATTTAATAAAGCATAGGATAAAACAACATAAATAAAATTTAATAAAGCATAGGATAAAACAACATAAATAAAATTTAATAAAGCATAGGATAAAACAACCTAAATACAATTTAATAAAGCATAGGTTAAAACAGCATAAATACAGTTTAATAAAGCATAGGATAAAACAACATAAATAAAATTTAATAAAGCATAGGATAAAACAACATAAATACAGTTTAATAAAGCATAGGTTAAAACAGCATAAATACAGTTTAATAAAGCATAGGTTAAAACAGCATAAATACAGTTTAATAAAGCATAGGATAAAACAACATAAATACAATTTAATAAAGCATAGGATAAAACAACATAAATCAAATTTAATAAAGCATAGGATAAAACAACATAAATACTTTTTAATAAAGCATAGGATAAAACAACATAAATAAAATATAATAAAGCATAGGATAAAACAACATAAATAAAATTTAATAAAGCATAGGATAAAACAACATAAATACAATTTAATAAAGCATAGGATAAAACAACATAAATACAATTTAATAAAGCATAGGTTAAAACAGCATAAATACAGTTTAATAAAGCATAGGATAAAACAACATAAATACAATTTAATAAATCATAGGATAAAACAACATAAATCAAATTTAATAAAGCATAGGATAAAACAACATAAATACAATTTAATAAAGCATAGGATAAAACAACATAAATACAATTTAATAAAGCATAGGATAAAACAACATAAATACTATTTAATAAAGCATCGGATAAAACAACATAAATACAATTTAATAAAGCATAGGATAAAACAACATAAATACAATTTAATAAAGCATAGGATAAAACAACATAAATACAATTTAAGAAAGCATAGGTTAAAACAACATAAATACAATTTAATAAAGCATAGGCTAAAACAACATAAATACAATTTAATAAAGCATAGGCTAAAACTACATAAATACAATTTAATAAAGCATAGGATAAAACAAATTAAATACAATTTAATAAAGCATAGGATAAAACAACATAAATTCAATTTAATAAAGCATAGGATAAAATAACATAAATACAATTTAATAAAGCATAGGATAAAACAACATAAATACAATTTAATAAAGCATCAGATAAAACAACATGAATACAATTTAATAAAGCATAGGTTAAAACAACATAAATACAATTTAATAAAGCATAGGATAAAACAACATAAATACAATTTAATAAAGCATAGGATAAAACAACATAAATACAATTTAATAAAGCATAGGTTAAAACAGCATAAATACAGTTTAATAAAGCATAGGATAAAACAACATAAATACAATTTAATAAAGCATAGGATAAAACAACATAAATCAAATTTAATAAAGCATAGGATAAAACAACATAAATACTATTTAATAAAGCATAGGATAAAACAACATAAATAAAATTTAATAAAGCATAGGATAAAACAACATAAATACTTTTTAATAAAGCATAGGATAAAACAACATAAATAAAATTTAATAAAGCATAGGATAAAACAACATAAATACAATTTAATAAAGCATAGGATAAAACAACATAAATACAATTTAATAAAGCATAGGATAAAACAACATAAATACAATTTAATAAAGCATAGGTTAAAACAGCATAAATACAGTTTAATAAAGCATAGGATAAAACAACATAAATAAAATTTAATAAAGCATAGGATAAAACAACATAAATACAGTTTAATAAAGCATAGGTTAAAACAGCATAAATACAGTTTAATAAAGCATAGGTTAAAACAGCATAAATACAGTTTAATAAAGCATAGGATAAAACAACATAAATACAATTTAATAAAGCATAGGATAAAACAACATAAATCAAATTTAATAAAGCATAGGATAAAACAACATAAATACTTTTTAATAAAGCATAGGATAAAACAACATAAATAAAATATAATAAAGCATAGGATAAAACAACATAAATAAAATTTAATAAAGCATAGGATAAAACAACATAAATACAATTTAATAAAGCATAGGATAAAACAACATAAATACAATTTAATAAAGCATAGGATAAAACAACATAAATACAATTTAAGAAAGCATAGGTTAAAACAACATAAATACAATTTAATAAAGCATAGGCTAAAACAACATAAATACAGTTTAATAAAGCATAGGATAAAACAACATAAATACAATTTAATAAATCATAGGATAAAACAACATAAATCAAATTTAATAAAGCATAGGATAAAACAACATAAATACTATTTAATAAAGCATAGGATAAAACAACATAAATAAAATTTAATAAAGCATAGGATAAAACAACATAAATACTTTTTAATAAAGCATAGGATAAAACAACATAAATAAAATTTAATAAAGCATAGGATAAAACAACATAAATACAATTTAATAAAGCATAGGATAAAACAACATAAATACAATTTAATAAAGCATAGGATAAAACAACATAAATACAATTTAATAAAGCATAGGTTAAAACAGCATAAATACAGTTTAATAAAGCATAGGATAAAACAACATAAATACAATTTAATAAATCATAGGATAAAACAACATAAATCAAATTTAATAAAGCATAGGATAAAACAACATAAATACAATTTAATAAAGCATAGGATAAAACAACATAAATACAATTTAATAAAGCATAGGATAAAACAACATAAATACTATTTAATAAAGCATCGGATAAAACAACATAAATACAATTTAATAAAGCATAGGATAAAACAACATAAATACAATTTAATAAAGCATAGGATAAAACAACATAAATACAATTTAATAAAGCATAGGATAAAACAACATAAATACTTTTTAATAAAGCATAGGATAAAACAACATAAATACAATTTAATAAAGCATAGGATAAAACAACATAAATAAAATTTAATAAAGCATAGGATAAAACAACATAAATAAAATTTAATAAAGCATAGGATAAAACAACATAAATACAATTTAATAAACATAGGTTAAAACAGCATAAATACAATTTAATAAAGCATAGGATAAAACAACATAAATACAATTTAATAAAGCATAGGATAAAACAACATAAATACTTTTTAATAAAGCATAGGATAAAACCACATAATTACAATTTAATAAAGCACAGGATAAAACAACATAAATACAATTTAATAAAGCATAGGATAAAACAACATAAATACAATTTAATAAAGCATAGGATAAAACAACATAAATACAATTTAATAAAGCATAGGTTAAAACAGCATAAATACAGTTTAATAAAGCATAGGATAAAACAACATAAATACAATTTAATAAATCATAGGATAAAACAACATAAATCAAATTTAATAAAGCATAGGATAAAACAACATAAATACAATTTAATAAAGCATAGGATAAAACAACATAAATACAATTTAATAAAGCATAGGATAAAACAACATAAATACTATTTAATAAAGCATCGGATAAAACAACATAAATACAATTTAATAAAGCATAGGATAAAACAACATAAATACAATTTAATAAAGCATAGGATAAAACAACATAAATACAATTTAAGAAAGCATAGGTTAAAACAACATAAATACAATTTAATAAAGCATAGGCTAAAACAACATAAATACAATTTAATAAAGCATAGGCTAAAACTACATAAATACAATTTAATAAAGCATAGGATAAAACAAATTAAATACAATTTAATAAAGCATAGGATAAAACAACATAAATTCAATTTAATAAAGCATAGGATAAAATAACATAAATACAATTTAATAAAGCATAGGATAAAACAACATAAATACAATTTAATAAAGCATCAGATAAAACAACATGAATACAATTTAATAAAGCATAGGTTAAAACAACATAAATACAATTTAATAAAGCATAGGATAAAACAACATAAATACAATTTAATAAAGCATAGGATAAAACAACATAAATACAATTTAATAAAGCATAGGTTAAAACAGCATAAATACAGTTTAATAAAGCATAGGATAAAACAACATAAATACAATTTAATAAAGCATAGGATAAAACAACATAAATCAAATTTAATAAAGCATAGGATAAAACAACATAAATACTATTTAATAAAGCATAGGATAAAACAACATAAATAAAATTTAATAAAGCATAGGATAAAACAACATAAATACTTTTTAATAAAGCATAGGATAAAACAACATAAATAAAATTTAATAAAGCATAGGATAAAACAACATAAATACAATTTAATAAAGCATAGGATAAAACAACATAAATACAATTTAATAAAGCATAGGATAAAACAACATAAATACAATTTAATAAAGCATAGGTTAAAACAGCATAAATACAGTTTAATAAAGCATAGGATAAAACAACATAAATACAATTTAATAAATCATAGGATAAAACAACATAAATCAAATTTAATAAAGCATAGGATAAAACAACATAAATACAATTTAATAAAGCATAGGATAAAACAACATAAATACAATTTAATAAAGCATAGGATAAAACAACATAAATACAATTTAATAAAGCATAGGATAAAACAACATAAATACTTTTTAATAAAGCATAGGATAAAACAACATAAATACAATTTAATAAAGCATAGGATAAAACAACATAAATAAAATTTAATAAAGCATAGGATAAAACAACATAAATACAATTTAATAAAGCATAGGTTAAAACAGCATAAATACAGTTTAATAAAGCATAGGATAAAACAACATAAATACAATTTAATAAATCATAGGATAAAACAACATAAATCAAATTTAATAAAGCATAGGATAAAACAACATAAATACAATTTAATAAAGCATAGGATAAAACAACATAAATACAATTTAATAAAGCATAGGATAAAACAACATAAATACAATTTAATAAAGCATAGGATAAAACAACATAAATACTTTTTAATAAAGCATAGGATAAAACAACATAAATACAATTTAATAAAGCATAGGATAAAACAACATAAATAAAATTTAATAAAGCATAGGATAAAACAACATAAATAAAATTTAATAAAGCATAGGATAAAACAACATAAATACAATTTAATAAACATAGGTTAAAACAGCATAAATACAATTTAATAAAGCATAGGATAAAACAACATAAATACAATTTAATAAAGCATAGGATAAAACAACATAAATACTTTTTAATAAAGCATAGGATAAAACCACATAATTACAATTTAATAAAGCACAGGATAAAACAACATAAATACAATTTAATAAAGCATAGGATAAAACAACATAAATACAATTTAATAAAGCATAGGATAAAACAACATAAATACAATTTAATAAAGCATAGGTTAAAACAGCATAAATACAGTTTAATAAAGCATAGGATAAAACAACATAAATACAATTTAATAAAGCATAGGATAAAACAACATAAATCAAATTTAATAAAGCATAGGATAAAACAACATAAATACTATTTAATAAAGCATAGGATAAAACAACATAAATAAAATTTAATAAAGCATAGGATAAAACAACATAAATAAAATTTAATAAAGCATAGGATAAAACAACATAAATACAATTTAATAAAGCATAGGTTAAAACAGCATAAAAACAGTTTAATAAAGCATAGGATAAAACAACATAAATACAATTTAATAAATCATAGGATAAAACAACATAAATCAAATTTAATAAAGCATAGGATAAAACAACATAAATACAATTTAATAAAGCATAGGATAAAACAACATAAATACAATTTAATAAAGCATAGGATAAAACAACATAAATACAATTTAATAAAGCATACATTAAAACAACATAAATACAATTAAATAAAGCATAGGATAAAACAATATAAATACAATTTAATAAAGCATAGGTTAAAACAACATAAATACAATTTAATAAAGCATAGGATAAAACAACATAAATACAATTTAAGAAAGCATAGGTTAAAACAACATAAATACAATTTAATAAAGTATAGGATAAAACAACATAAATACAATTTAATAAAGCATAGGATAAAACAACATAAATACAATTTAATAAAGCATAGGATAAAACAACATAAATACAATTTAATAAAGCATACATTAAAACAACATAAATACAATTAAATAAAGCATAGGATAAAACAACATAAATACAATTTAATAAAGCATAGGATAAAACAACATAAATACAATTTAATAAAGCATAGGATAAAACAACATAAATACAATTTAATAAAGCATACATTAAAACAACATAAATAAAATTTAATAAAGCATAGGATAAAACAACATAAATAAAATTTAATAAAGCATAGGATAAAACAACATAAATAAAATTTAATAAAGCATAGGATAAAACAACCTAAATACAATTTAATAAAGCATAGGTTAAAACAGCATAAATACAGTTTAATAAAGCATAGGATAAAACAACATAAATAAAATTTAATAAAGCATAGGATAAAACAACATAAATACAGTTTAATAAAGCATAGGTTAAAACAGCATAAATACAGTTTAATAAAGCATAGGTTAAAACAGCATAAATACAGTTTAATAAAGCATAGGATAAAACAACATAAATACAATTTAATAAAGCATAGGATAAAACAACATAAATCAAATTTAATAAAGCATAGGATAAAACAACATAAATACTTTTTAATAAAGCATAGGATAAAACAACATAAATAAAATTTAATAAAGCATAGGATAAAACAACATAAATAAAATTTAATAAAGCATAGGATAAAACAACATAAATACAATTTAATAAAGCATAGGATAAAACAACATAAATACAATTTAATAAAGCATAGGTTAAAACAGCATAAATACAGTTTAATAAAGCATAGGATAAAACAACATAAATACAATTTAATAAATCATAGGATAAAACAACATAAATCAAATTTAATAAAGCATAGGATAAAACAACATAAATACAATTTAATAAAGCATAGGATAAAACAACATAAATACAATTTAATAAAGCATAGGATAAAACAACATAAATACAATTTAATAAAGCATAGGATAAAACAACATAAATACAATTTAAGAAAGCATAGGTTAAAACAACATAAATACAATTTAATAAAGCATAGGCTAAAACAACATAAATACAATTTAATAAAGCATAGGCTAAAACTACATAAATACAATTTAATAAAGCATAGGATAAAACAAATTAAATACAATTTAATAAAGCATAGGATAAAACAACATAAATTCAATTTAATAAAGCATAGGATAAAATAACATAAATACAATTTAATAAAGCATAGGATAAAACAACATAAATACAATTTAATAAAGCATCAGATAAAACAACATGAATACAATTTAATAAAGCATAGGATAAAACAACATAAATACAATTTAATAAAGCATAGGATAAAACAACATAAATCAAATTTAATAAAGCATAGGATAAAACAACATAAATACAATTTAATAAAGCATAGGATAAAACAACATAAATCAAATTTAATAAAGCATAGGATAAAACAACATAAATACTATTTAATAAAGCATAGGATAAAACAACATAAATACAATTTAATAAAGCATAGGATAAAACAACATAAATACAATTTAATAAAGCATAGGATAAAACAACATAAATACAATTTAATAAAGCATAGGATAAAACAACATAAATACAATTTAATAAAGCATAGGCTAAAACTACATAAATACAATTTAATAAAGCATAGGATAAAACAAATTAAATACAATTTAATAAAGCATAGGATAAAACAACATACATTCAATTTAATAAAGCATAGGATAAAATAACATAAATACAATTTAATAAAGCATAGGATAAAACATCATAAATACAATTCAATAAAGCATAGGATAAAACAACATAAATACTTTTTAATAAAGCATAGGATAAAACCACATAAATACAATTTAATAAAGCACAGGATAAAACAACATAAATACAATTTAATAAAGCATAGGATAAAACAACATAAATACAATTTAATAAAGCATAGGATAAAACAACATAAATACAATTTAATAAAGCATAGGATAAAACAACATACATACAATTTAATAAAGCATACATTAAAACAACATAAATACAATTAAATAAAGCATAGGATAAAACAATATAAATACAATTTAATAAAGCATAGGTTAAAACAACATAAATACAATTTAATAAAGCATAGGATAAAACAACATAAATACAATTTAAGAAAGCATAGGTTAAAACAACATAAATACAATTTAATAAAGTATAGGATAAAACAACATAAATACAATTTAATAAAGCATAGGATAAAACAACATAAATACAATTTAATAAAGCATAGGATAAAACAACATAAATACAATTTAATAAAGCATACATTAAAACAACATAAATACAATTAAATAAAGCATAGGATAAAACAATATAAATACAATTTAATAAAGCATAGGTTAAAACAACATAAATACAATTTAATAAAGCATAGGATAAAACAACATAAATACAATTTAAGAAAGCATAGGTTAAAACAACATAAATACAATTTAATAAAGCATAGGATAAAACAACATAAATACAATTTAATAAAGCATAGGCTAAAACTACATAAATACAATTTAATAAAGCATAGGCTAAAACTACATAAATACAATTTAATAAAGCATAGGATAAAACAAATTAAATACAATTTAATAAAGCATAGGATAAAACAACATACATTCAATTTAATAAAGCATAGGATAAAATAACATAAATACAATTTAATAAAGCATAGGATAAAACAACATAAATACAATTCAATAAAGCATAGGATAAAACAACATAAATACTTTTTAATAAAGCATAGGATAAAACCACATAAATACAATTTAATAAAGCACAGGATAAAACAACATAAATACAATTTAATAAAGCATAGGATAAAACAACATAAATACAATTTAATAAAGCATACATTAAAACAACATAAATACAATTAAATAAAGCATAGGATAAAACAATATAAATACAATTTAATAAAGCATAGGTTAAAACAACATAAATACAATTTAATAAAGCATGGGATAAAACAACATAAATACAATTTAAGAAAGCATAGGTTAAAACAACATAAATACAATTTAATAAAGCATAGGATAAAACAACATAAATACAATTTAATAAAGCATAGGCTAAAACTACATAAATACAATTTAATAAAGCATAGGCTAAAACTACATAAATACAACTTAATAAAGCATAGGATAAAACAAATTAAATACAATTTAATAAAGCATAGGATAAAACAACATACATTCAATTTAATAAAGCATAGGATAAAATAACATAAATACAATTTAATAAACCATAGGATAAAACAACATAAATACAATTCAATAAAGCATAGGATAAAACAACATAAATACTTTTTAATAAAGCATAGGATAAAACCACATAAATACAATTTAATAAAGCACAGGATAAAACAACATAAATACAATTTAATAAAGCATAGGATAAAACAACATAAATACAATTTAATAAAGCATAGGATAAAACAACATAAATACAATTTAATAAAGCATAGGATAAAACAACATAAATACAATTTAATAAAGCATACATTAAAACAACATAAATACAATTAAATAAAGCATAGGATAAAACAATATAAATACAATTTAATAAAGCATAGGTTAAAACAACATAAATACAATTTAATAAAGTATAGGATAAAACAACATAAATACAATTTAATAAAGCATAGGATAAAACAACATAAATACAATTTAATAAAGCATAGGATAAAACAACATAAATACAATTTAATAAAGCATACATTAAAACAACATAAATACAATTAAATAAAGCATAGGATAAAACAATATAAATACAATTTAATAAAGCATAGGTTAAAACAACATAAATACAATTTAATAAAGCATAGGATAAAACAACATAAATACAATTTAAGAAAGCATAGGTTAAAACAACATAAATACAATTTAATAAAGCATAGGATAAAACAACATAAATACAATTTAATAAAGCATAGGCTAAAACTACATAAATACAATTTAATAAAGCATAGGATAAAACAAATTAAATACAATTTAATAAAGCATAGGATAAAACAACATACATTCAATTTAATAAAGCATAGGATAAAATAACATAAATACAATTTAATAAAGCATAGGATAAAACAACATAAATACAATTTAATAAAGCATAGGATAAAACAACATAAATACTTTTTAATAAAGCATAGGATAAAACAACATAAATACAATTTAATAAAGCATACATTAAAACAACATAAATACAATTAAATAAAGCATAGGATAAAACAATATAAATACAATTTAATAAAACATAGGTTAAAACAACATAAATACAATTTAATAAAGTATAGGATAAAACAACATAAATACAATTTAAGAAAGCATAGGTTAAAACAACATAAATACAATTTAATAAAGCATAGGATAAAACAACATAAATACAATTTAATAAAGCATAGGCTAAAACTACATAAATACAATTTAATAAAGCATAGGATAAAACAAATTAAATACAATTTAATAAAGCATAGGATAAAACAACATACATTCAATTTAATAAAGCATAGGATAAAATAACATAAATACAATTTAATAAAGCATAGGATAAAACAACATAAATACAATTTAATAAAGCATAGGATAAAACAACATAAATACTTTTTAATAAAGCATAGGATAAAACCACATAAATACAATTTAATAAAGCATAGGATAAAACAACATAAATACAATTTAATAAAGCATAGGATAAAACAACATAAATAAAATTTAATAAAGCATAGGATAAAACAACATAAATAAAATTTAATATAGCATAGGATAAAACAACATAAATACAATTTAATAAAGCATAGGATAAAACAACATAAATAAAATTTAATAAAGCATAGGATAAAACAACATAAATAAAATTTAATAAAGCATAGGATAAAACAACATAAATACAATTTAATAAAGCATAGGTTAAAACAGCATAAATACAGTTTAATAAAGCATAGGATAAAACAACATAAATCAAATTTAATAAAGCATAGGATAAAACAACATAAATACTATTTAATAAAGCATAGGATAAAACAACATAAATACAATTTAATAAAGCATAGGATAAAACAACATAAATACAATTTAATAAAGCATAGGATAAAACAACATAAATTCAATTTAATAAAGCATAGGATAAAACAACATAAATAAAAATTAATAAAGCTTAGGTAAAAACAACATAAATACAATTTAATAAAGCATAGGATAAAACAACATAAATACAATTTAATAAAGCATAGGATAAAACAAAATAAATACTTTTTAATAAAGCATAGGATAAAACCACATAAATACAATTTAATAAAGCACAGGATAAAACAACATAAATACAATTTAATAAAGCATAGGATAAAACAACATAAATACAATTTAAAAAAGCATAGGATAAAACAACATAAATACAATTTAATAAAGCATAGGATAAAACAACATAAATACAATTTAATAAAGCATACATTAAAACAACATAAATACAATTAAATAAAGCATAGGATAAAACAATATAAATACAATTTAATAAAGCATAGGTTAAAACAACATAAATACAATTTAATAAAGCATAGGATAAAACAACATAAATACAATTTAAGAAAGCATAGGTTAAAACAACATAAATACAATTTAAAAAGGAAAAGGATAAAACAACATAAATACAATGTAATAAAGCATAGGATAAAACAACATAAATACAATTTAATAAAGCATAAGATAAAACAACATAAATACAATTTAATAAAGCATAGGTTAAAACAACATAAATACAATTTAATAAAGCATAGGATAAAACAACATATATACAATTTAATAAAGCATAGGATAAAACAACATAAATAAAATTTAATAAAGCATAGGATAAAACAACATATATACAATTTAATAAAGCATAAGATAAAACAACATAAATACAATTTAATAAAGCATAGGTTAAAACAACATAAATACAATTTAATAAAGCATAGGATAAAACAACATAAATACTTTTTAATAAAGCATAGGATAAAACCACATAAATACAATTTAATAAAGCACAGGATAAAACAACATAAATACAATTTAATAAAGCATAGGATAAAACAACATAAATACAATTTAATAAAGCATAGGATAAAACAACATAAATACAATTTAATAAAGCATACGTTAAAACAACATAAATACAATTAAATAAAGCATAGGATAAAACAATATAAATACAATTTAATAAAGCATAGGTTAAAACAACATAAATACAATTTAATAAAGCATAGGATAAAACAATATAAATACAATTTAATAAAGCATAGGTTAAAACAACATAAATACAATTTAATAAAGCATAGGATAAAACAACATAAATTCAATTTAATAAAGCATAGGATAAAACAACATAAATACAATTTAAGAAAGCATAGGTTAAAACAACATAAATACAATTTAATAAAGCAAAGGATAAAATAACATAAATACAATTTAATAAAGCATAGGCTAAAACTACATAAATACAATTTAATAAAGCATATGATAAAACAAATTAAATACAATTTAATAAAGCAGAGGATAAAACAACATCAATTCAATTTAATAAAGCATAGGATGAAACAACATAAATACAATTTAATAAAGCATACGTTAAAACAACATAAATACAATTAAATAAAGCATAAGATAAAACAACATAAATACAATTTAATAAAGCATAGGTTAAAACAGCATAAATACAATTTAAGAAAGCATAGGATAAAACAACATAAATACAATTTAATAAAGCATAGGTTAAAACAACATAAATACAATTTAATAAAGCATAGGATAAAACAACATAAATTCAATTTAATTAAGCATAGGATAAAACAACATAAATACAATTTAAAAAGGAAAAGGATAAAACAACATAAATAAAATTTAATAAAGCATAGGATAAAACAACATAAATAAAATTTAATAAAGCATAGGATAAAACAACATAAATACAATTTAATAAAGCATAGGATAAAACAACATAAATAAAATTTAATAAAGCATAGGATAAAACAACATAAATACAATTTAATAAAGCATAGGATAAAACAACATAAATACAATTTAATAAAGCATAGGATAAAACAACATAAATACAATTTAATAAAGCATAAGATAAAACAACATAAATACAATTTAATAAAGCATAGGTTAAAACAACATAAATACAATTTAATAAAGCATAGGATAAAACAACATAAATACAATTTAATAAAGCATACATTAAAACAACATAAATACAATTAAATAAAGCATAGGATAAAACAACATAAATACAATTTAATAAAGCATAGGATAAAACAACATAAATACAATTTAATAAAGCATAGGATAAAACAACATAAATACAATTTAATAAAGCATACATTAAAACAACATAAATAAAATTTAATAAAGCATAGGATAAAACAACATAAATAAAATTTAATAAAGCATAGGATAAAACAACATAAATAAAATTTAATAAAGCATAGGATAAAACAACCTAAATACAATTTAATAAAGCATAGGTTAAAACAGCATAAATACAGTTTAATAAAGCATAGGATAAAACAACATAAATAAAATTTAATAAAGCATAGGATAAAACAACATAAATACAGTTTAATAAAGCATAGGTTAAAACAGCATAAATACAGTTTAATAAAGCATAGGTTAAAACAGCATAAATACAGTTTAATAAAGCATAGGATAAAACAACATAAATACAATTTAATAAAGCATAGGATAAAACAACATAAATCAAATTTAATAAAGCATAGGATAAAACAACATAAATACTTTTTAATAAAGCATAGGATAAAACAACATAAATAAAATATAATAAAGCATAGGATAAAACAACATAAATAAAATTTAATAAAGCATAGGATAAAACAACATAAATACAATTTAATAAAGCATAGGATAAAACAACATAAATACAATTTAATAAAGCATAGGTTAAAACAGCATAAATACAGTTTAATAAAGCATAGGATAAAACAACATAAATACAATTTAATAAATCATAGGATAAAACAACATAAATCAAATTTAATAAAGCATAGGATAAAACAACATAAATACAATTTAATAAAGCATAGGATAAAACAACATAAATACAATTTAATAAAGCATAGGATAAAACAACATAAATACTATTTAATAAAGCATCGGATAAAACAACATAAATACAATTTAATAAAGCATAGGATAAAACAACATAAATACAATTTAATAAAGCATAGGATAAAACAACATAAATACAATTTAAGAAAGCATAGGTTAAAACAACATAAATACAATTTAATAAAGCATAGGCTAAAACAACATAAATACAATTTAATAAAGCATAGGCTAAAACTACATAAATACAATTTAATAAAGCATAGGATAAAACAAATTAAATACAATTTAATAAAGCATAGGATAAAACAACATAAATTCAATTTAATAAAGCATAGGATAAAATAACATAAATACAATTTAATAAAGCATAGGATAAAACAACATAAATACAATTTAATAAAGCATCAGATAAAACAACATGAATACAATTTAATAAAGCATAGGTTAAAACAACATAAATACAATTTAATAAAGCATAGGATAAAACAACATAAATACAATTTAATAAAGCATAGGATAAAACAACATAAATACAATTTAATAAAGCATAGGTTAAAACAGCATAAATACAGTTTAATAAAGCATAGGATAAAACAACATAAATACAATTTAATAAAGCATAGGATAAAACAACATAAATCAAATTTAATAAAGCATAGGATAAAACAACATAAATACTATTTAATAAAGCATAGGATAAAACAACATAAATAAAATTTAATAAAGCATAGGATAAAACAACATAAATACTTTTTAATAAAGCATAGGATAAAACAACATAAATAAAATTTAATAAAGCATAGGATAAAACAACATAAATACAATTTAATAAAGCATAGGATAAAACAACATAAATACAATTTAATAAAGCATAGGATAAAACAACATAAATACAATTTAATAAAGCATAGGTTAAAACAGCATAAATACAGTTTAATAAAGCATAGGATAAAACAACATAAATAGAATTTAATAAATCATAGGATAAAACAACATAAATCAAATTTAATAAAGCATAGGATAAAACAACATAAATACAATTTAATAAAGCATAGGATAAAACAACATAAATACAATTTAATAAAGCATAGGATAAAACAACATAAATACTATTTAATAAAGCATCGGATAAAACAACATAAATACAATTTAATAAAGCATAGGATAAAACAACATAAATACAATTTAATAAAGCATAGGATAAAACAACATAAATACAATTTAATAAAGCATAGGATAAAACAACATAAATACTTTTTAATAAAGCATAGGATAAAACAACATAAATACAATTTAATAAAGCATAGGATAAAACAACATAAATAAAATTTAATAAAGCATAGGATAAAACAACATAAATAAAATTTAATAAAGCATAGGATAAAACAACATAAATACAATTTAATAAACATAGGTTAAAACAGCATAAATACAATTTAATAAAGCATAGGATAAAACAACATAAATACAATTTAATAAAGCATAGGATAAAACAACATAAATACTTTTTAATAAAGCATAGGATAAAACCACATAATTACAATTTAATAAAGCACAGGATAAAACAACATAAATACAATTTAATAAAGCATAGGATAAAACAACATAAATACAATTTAATAAAGCATAGGATAAAACAACATAAATACAATTTAATAAAGCATAGGTTAAAACAGCATAAATACAGTTTAATAAAGCATAGGATAAAACAACATAAATACAATTTAATAAATCATAGGATAAAACAACATAAATCAAATTTAATAAAGCATAGGATAAAACAACATAAATACAATTTAATAAAGCATAGGATAAAACAACATAAATACAATTTAATAAAGCATAGGATAAAACAACATAAATACTATTTAAGAAAGCATAGGTTAAAACAACATAAATACAATTTAATAAAGCATAGGCTAAAACAACATAAATACAATTTAATAAAGCATAGGCTAAAACTACATAAATACAATTTAATAAAGCATAGGATAAAACAAATTAAATACAATTTAATAAAGCATAGGATAAAACAACATAAATTCAATTTAATAAAGCATAGGATAAAATAACATAAATACAATTTAATAAAGCATAGGATAAAACAACATAAATACAATTTAATAAAGCATCAGATAAAACAACATGAATACAATTTAATAAAGCATAGGTTAAAACAACATAAATACAATTTAATAAAGCATAGGATAAAACAACATAAATACAATTTAATAAAGCATAGGATAAAACAACATAAATACAATTTAATAAAGCATAGGTTAAAACAGCATAAATACAGTTTAATAAAGCATAGGATAAAACAACATAAATACAATTTAATAAAGCATAGGATAAAACAACATAAATCAAATTTAATAAAGCATAGGATAAAACAACATAAATACTATTTAATAAAGCATAGGATAAAACAACATAAATAAAATTTAATAAAGCATAGGATAAAACAACATAAATACTTTTTAATAAAGCATAGGATAAAACAACATAAATAAAATTTAATAAAGCATAGGATAAAACAACATAAATACAATTTAATAAAGCATAGGATAAAACAACATAAATACAATTTAATAAAGCATAGGATAAAACAACATAAATACAATTTAATAAAGCATAGGTTAAAACAGCATAAATACAGTTTAATAAAGCATAGGATAAAACAACATAAATACAATTTAATAAATCATAGGATAAAACAACATAAATCAAATTTAATAAAGCATAGGATAAAACAACATAAATACAATTTAATAAAGCATAGGATAAAACAACATAAATACAATTTAATAAAGCATAGGATAAAACAACATAAATACAATTTAATAAAGCATAGGATAAAACAACATAAATACTTTTTAATAAAGCATAGGATAAAACAACATAAATACAATTTAATAAAGCATAGGATAAAACAACATAAATAAAATTTAATAAAGCATAGGATAAAACAACATAAATACAATTTAATAAAGCATAGGTTAAAACAGCATAAATACAGTTTAATAAAGCATAGGATAAAACAACATAAATACAATTTAATAAATCATAGGATAAAACAACATAAATCAAATTTAATAAAGCATAGGATAAAACAACATAAATACAATTTAATAAAGCATAGGATAAAACAACATAAATACAATTTAATAAAGCATAGGATAAAACAACATAAATACAATTTAATAAAGCATAGGATAAAACAACATAAATACTTTTTAATAAAGCATAGGATAAAACAACATAAATACAATTTAATAAAGCATAGGATAAAACAACATAAATAAAATTTAATAAAGCATAGGATAAAACAACATAAATAAAATTTAATAAAGCATAGGATAAAACAACATAAATACAATTTAATAAACATAGGTTAAAACAGCATAAATACAATTTAATAAAGCATAGGATAAAACAACATAAATACAATTTAATAAAGCATAGGATAAAACAACATAAATACTTTTTAATAAAGCATAGGATAAAACCACATAATTACAATTTAATAAAGCACAGGATAAAACAACATAAATACAATTTAATAAAGCATAGGATAAAACAACATAAATACAATTTAATAAAGCATAGGATAAAACAACATAAATACAATTTAATAAAGCATAGGTTAAAACAGCATAAATACAGTTTAATAAAGCATAGGATAAAACAACATAAATACAATTTAATAAAGCATAGGATAAAACAACATAAATCAAATTTAATAAAGCATAGGATAAAACAACATAAATACTATTTAATAAAGCATAGGATAAAACAACATAAATAAAATTTAATAAAGCATAGGATAAAACAACATAAATAAAATTTAATAAAGCATAGGATAAAACAACATAAATACAATTTAATAAAGCATAGGTTAAAACAGCATAAAAACAGTTTAATAAAGCATAGGATAAAACAACATAAATACAATTTAATAAATCATAGGATAAAACAACATAAATCAAATTTAATAAAGCATAGGATAAAACAACATAAATACAATTTAATAAAGCATAGGATAAAACAACATAAATACAATTTAATAAAGCATAGGATAAAACAACATAAATACAATTTAATAAAGCATACATTAAAACAACATAAATACAATTAAATAAAGCATAGGATAAAACAATATAAATACAATTTAATAAAGCATAGGTTAAAACAACATAAATACAATTTAATAAAGCATAGGATAAAACAACATAAATACAATTTAAGAAAGCATAGGTTAAAACAACATAAATACAATTTAATAAAGTATAGGATAAAACAACATAAATACAATTTAATAAAGCATAGGATAAAACAACATAAATACAATTTAATAAAGCATAGGATAAAACAACATAAATACAATTTAATAAAGCATACATTAAAACAACATAAATACAATTAAATAAAGCATAGGATAAAACAACATAAATACAATTTAATAAAGCATAGGATAAAACAACATAAATACAATTTAATAAAGCATAGGATAAAACAACATAAATACAATTTAATAAAGCATACATTAAAACAACATAAATAAAATTTAATAAAGCATAGGATAAAACAACATAAATAAAATTTAATAAAGCATAGGATAAAACAACATAAATAAAATTTAATAAAGCATAGGATAAAACAACCTAAATACAATTTAATAAAGCATAGGTTAAAACAGCATAAATACAGTTTAATAAAGCATAGGATAAAACAACATAAATAAAATTTAATAAAGCATAGGATAAAACAACATAAATACAGTTTAATAAAGCATAGGTTAAAACAGCATAAATACAGTTTAATAAAGCATAGGTTAAAACAGCATAAATACAGTTTAATAAAGCATAGGATAAAACAACATAAATACAATTTAATAAAGCATAGGATAAAACAACATAAATCAAATTTAATAAAGCATAGGATAAAACAACATAAATACTTTTTAATAAAGCATAGGATAAAACAACATAAATAAAATTTAATAAAGCATAGGATAAAACAACATAAATAAAATTTAATAAAGCATAGGATAAAACAACATAAATACAATTTAATAAAGCATAGGATAAAACAACATAAATACAATTTAATAAAGCATAGGTTAAAACAGCATAAATACAGTTTAATAAAGCATAGGATAAAACAACATAAATACAATTTAATAAATCATAGGATAAAACAACATAAATCAAATTTAATAAAGCATAGGATAAAACAACATAAATACAATTTAATAAAGCATAGGATAAAACAACATAAATACAATTTAATAAAGCATAGGATAAAACAACATAAATACAATTTAATAAAGCATAGGATAAAACAACATAAATACAATTTAAGAAAGCATAGGTTAAAACAACATAAATACAATTTAATAAAGCATAGGCTAAAACAACATAAATACAATTTAATAAAGCATAGGCTAAAACTACATAAATACAATTTAATAAAGCATAGGATAAAACAAATTAAATACAATTTAATAAAGCATAGGATAAAACAACATAAATTCAATTTAATAAAGCATAGGATAAAATAACATAAATACAATTTAATAAAGCATAGGATAAAACAACATAAATACAATTTAATAAAGCATCAGATAAAACAACATGAATACAATTTAATAAAGCATAGGATAAAACAACATAAATACAATTTAATAAAGCATAGGATAAAACAACATAAATCAAATTTAATAAAGCATAGGATAAAACAACATAAATACAATTTAATAAAGCATAGGATAAAACAACATAAATCAAATTTAATAAAGCATAGGATAAAACAACATAAATACTATTTAATAAAGCATAGGATAAAACAACATAAATACAATTTAATAAAGCATAGGATAAAACAACATAAATACAATTTAATAAAGCATAGGATAAAACAACATAAATACAATTTAATAAAGCATAGGATAAAACAACATAAATACAATTTAATAAAGCATAGGCTAAAACTACATAAATACAATTTAATAAAGCATAGGATAAAACAAATTAAATACAATTTAATAAAGCATAGGATAAAACAACATACATTCAATTTAATAAAGCATAGGATAAAATAACATAAATACAATTTAATAAAGCATAGGATAAAACATCATAAATACAATTCAATAAAGCATAGGATAAAACAACATAAATACTTTTTAATAAAGCATAGGATAAAACCACATAAATACAATTTAATAAAGCACAGGATAAAACAACATAAATACAATTTAATAAAGCATAGGATAAAACAACATAAATACAATTTAATAAAGCATAGGATAAAACAACATAAATACAATTTAATAAAGCATAGGATAAAACAACATAAATACAATTTAATAAAGCATACATTAAAACAACATAAATACAATTAAATAAAGCATAGGATAAAACAATATAAATACAATTTAATAAAGCATAGGTTAAAACAACATAAATACAATTTAATAAAGCATAGGATAAAACAACATAAATACAATTTAAGAAAGCATAGGTTAAAACAACATAAATACAATTTAATAAAGCATAGGATAAAACAACATAAATACAATTTAATAAAGCATAGGCTAAAACTACATAAATACAATTTAATAAAGCATAGGCTAAAACTACATAAATACAATTTAATAAAGCATAGGATAAAACAAATTAAATACAATTTAATAAAGCATAGGATAAAACAACATACATTCAATTTAATAAAGCATAGGATAAAATAACATAAATACAATTTAATAAAGCATAGGATAAAACAACATAAATACAATTCAATAAAGCATAGGATAAAACAACATAAATACTTTTTAATAAAGCATAGGATAAAACCACATAAATACAATTTAATAAAGCACAGGATAAAACAACATAAATACAATTTAATAAAGCATAGGATAAAACAACATAAATACAATTTAATAAAGCATACATTAAAACAACATAAATACAATTAAATAAAGCATAGGATAAAACAATATAAATACAATTTAATAAAGCATAGGTTAAAACAACATAAATACAATTTAATAAAGCATGGGATAAAACAACATAAATACAATTTAAGAAAGCATAGGTTAAAACAACATAAATACAATTTAATAAAGCATAGGATAAAACAACATAAATACAATTTAATAAAGCATAGGCTAAAACTACATAAATACAATTTAATAAAGCATAGGCTAAAACTACATAAATACAACTTAATAAAGCATAGGATAAAACAAATTAAATACAATTTAATAAAGCATAGGATAAAACAACATACATTCAATTTAATAAAGCATAGGATAAAATAACATAAATACAATTTAATAAACCATAGGATAAAACAACATAAATACAATTCAATAAAGCATAGGATAAAACAACATAAATACTTTTTAATAAAGCATAGGATAAAACCACATAAATACAATTTAATAAAGCACAGGATAAAACAACATAAATACAATTTAATAAAGCATAGGATAAAACAACATAAATACAATTTAATAAAGCATAGGATAAAACAACATAAATACAATTTAATAAAGCATAGGATAAAACAACATAAATACAATTTAATAAAGCATACATTAAAACAACATAAATACAATTAAATAAAGCATAGGATAAAACAATATAAATACAATTTAATAAAGCATAGGTTAAAACAACATAAATACAATTTAATAAAGTATAGGATAAAACAACATAAATACAATTTAATAAAGCATAGGATAAAACAACATAAATACAATTTAATAAAGCATAGGATAAAACAACATAAATACAATTTAATAAAGCATACATTAAAACAACATAAATACAATTAAATAAAGCATAGGATAAAACAATATAAATACAATTTAATAAAGCATAGGTTAAAACAACATAAATACAATTTAATAAAGCATAGGATAAAACAACATAAATACAATTTAAGAAAGCATAGGTTAAAACAACATAAATACAATTTAATAAAGCATAGGATAAAACAACATAAATACAATTTAATAAAGCATAGGCTAAAACTACATAAATACAATTTAATAAAGCATAGGATAAAACAAATTAAATACAATTTAATAAAGCATAGGATAAAACAACATACATTCAATTTAATAAAGCATAGGATAAAATAACATAAATACAATTTAATAAAGCATAGGATAAAACAACATAAATACAATTTAATAAAGCATAGGATAAAACAACATAAATACTTTTTAATAAAGCATAGGATAAAACAACATAAATACAATTTAATAAAGCATACATTAAAACAACATAAATACAATTAAATAAAGCATAGGATAAAACAATATAAATACAATTTAATAAAACATAGGTTAAAACAACATAAATACAATTTAATAAAGTATAGGATAAAACAACATAAATACAATTTAAGAAAGCATAGGTTAAAACAACATAAATACAATTTAATAAAGCATAGGATAAAACAACATAAATACAATTTAATAAAGCATAGGCTAAAACTACATAAATACAATTTAATAAAGCATAGGATAAAACAAATTAAATACAATTTAATAAAGCATAGGATAAAACAACATACATTCAATTTAATAAAGCATAGGATAAAATAACATAAATACAATTTAATAAAGCATAGGATAAAACAACATAAATACAATTTAATAAAGCATAGGATAAAACAACATAAATACTTTTTAATAAAGCATAGGATAAAACCACATAAATACAATTTAATAAAGCATAGGATAAAACAACATAAATACAATTTAATAAAGCATAGGATAAAACAACATAAATAAAATTTAATAAAGCATAGGATAAAACAACATAAATAAAATTTAATATAGCATAGGATAAAACAACATAAATACAATTTAATAAAGCATAGGATAAAACAACATAAATAAAATTTAATAAAGCATAGGATAAAACAACATAAATAAAATTTAATAAAGCATAGGATAAAACAACATAAATACAATTTAATAAAGCATAGGTTAAAACAGCATAAATACAGTTTAATAAAGCATAGGATAAAACAACATAAATCAAATTTAATAAAGCATAGGATAAAACAACATAAATACTATTTAATAAAGCATAGGATAAAACAACATAAATACAATTTAATAAAGCATAGGATAAAACAACATAAATACAATTTAATAAAGCATAGGATAAAACAACATAAATTCAATTTAATAAAGCATAGGATAAAACAACATAAATAAAAATTAATAAAGCTTAGGTAAAAACAACATAAATACAATTTAATAAAGCATAGGATAAAACAACATAAATACAATTTAATAAAGCATAGGATAAAACAAAATAAATACTTTTTAATAAAGCATAGGATAAAACCACATAAATACAATTTAATAAAGCACAGGATAAAACAACATAAATACAATTTAATAAAGCATAGGATAAAACAACATAAATACAATTTAAAAAAGCATAGGATAAAACAACATAAATACAATTTAATAAAGCATAGGATAAAACAACATAAATACAATTTAATAAAGCATACATTAAAACAACATAAATACAATTAAATAAAGCATAGGATAAAACAATATAAATACAATTTAATAAAGCATAGGTTAAAACAACATAAATACAATTTAATAAAGCATAGGATAAAACAACATAAATACAATTTAAGAAAGCATAGGTTAAAACAACATAAATACAATTTAAAAAGGAAAAGGATAAAACAACATAAATACAATGTAATAAAGCATAGGATAAAACAACATAAATACAATTTAATAAAGCATAAGATAAAACAACATAAATACAATTTAATAAAGCATAGGTTAAAACAACATAAATACAATTTAATAAAGCATAGGATAAAACAACATAAATACTTTTTAATAAAGCATAGGATAAAACCACATAAATACAATTTAATAAAGCACAGGATAAAACAACATAAATACAATTTAATAAAGCATAGGATAAAACAACATAAATACAATTTAATAAAGCATAGGATAAAACAACATAAATACAATTTAATAAAGCATACGTTAAAACAACATAAATACAATTAAATAAAGCATAGGATAAAACAATATAAATACAATTTAATAAAGCATAGGTTAAAACAACATAAATACAATTTAATAAAGCATAGGATAAAACAATATAAATACAATTTAATAAAGCATAGGTTAAAACAACATAAATACAATTTAATAAAGCATAGGATAAAACAACATAAATTCAATTTAATAAAGCATAGGATAAAACAACATAAATACAATTTAAGAAAGCATAGGTTAAAACAACATAAATACAATTTAATAAAGCAAAGGATAAAATAACATAAATACAATTTAATAAAGCATAGGCTAAAACTACATAAATACAATTTAATAAAGCATATGATAAAACAAATTAAATACAATTTAATAAAGCAGAGGATAAAACAACATCAATTCAATTTAATAAAGCATAGGATGAAACAACATAAATACAATTTAATAAAGCATACGTTAAAACAACATAAATACAATTAAATAAAGCATAAGATAAAACAACATAAATACAATTTAATAAAGCATAGGTTAAAACAGCATAAATACAATTTAAGAAAGCATAGGATAAAACAACATAAATACAATTTAATAAAGCATAGGTTAAAACAACATAAATACAATTTAATAAAGCATAGGATAAAACAACATAAATTCAATTTAATTAAGCATAGGATAAAACAACATAAATACAATTTAAAAAGGAAAAGGATAAAACAACATAAATAAAATTTAATAAAGCATAGGATAAAACAACATAAATAAAATTTAATAAAGCATAGGATAAAACAACATAAATACAATTTAATAAAGCATAGGATAAAACAACATAAATAAAATTTAATAAAGCATAGGATAAAACAACATAAATACAATTTAATAAAGCATAGGATAAAACAACATAAATACAATTTAATAAAGCATAGGATAAAACAACATAAATACAATTTAATAAAGCATAAGATAAAACAACATAAATACAATTTAATAAAGCATAGGTTAAAACAACATAAATACAATTTAATAAAGCATAGGATAAAACAACATATATACAATTTAATAAAGCATAGGATAAAACAACATAAATAAAATTTAATAAAGCATAGGATAAAACAACATATATACAATTTAATAAATCATAGGATAAAACAACATAAATACAATTTAATAAAGCATACGTTAAAACAACATAAATACAATTTAATAAAGCATAGGATGAAACAGCATAAATACAATTTAATAAAGCATACGTTAAAACAACATAAATACAATTAAATAAAGCATAAGATAAAACAACATAAATACAATTTAATAAAGCATAGGATAAAACAACATAAATACAATTTAATAAAGCATAGGTTAAAACAACATAAATACAATTTAATAAAGCAAAGGATAAAATAACATAAATACAATTTAATAAAGCATAGGCTAAAACTACATAAATACAATTTAATAAAGCATATGATAAAACAAATTAAATACAATTTAATAAAGCAGAGGATAAAACAACATCAATTCAATTTAATAAAGCATAGGATGAAACAACATAAATACAATTTAATAAAGCATACGTTAAAACAACATAAATACAATTAAATAAAGCATAAGATAAAACAACATAAATACAATTTAATAAAGCATAGGTTAAAACAGCATAAATACAATTTAATAAAGCATAGGATAAAACAACATAAATACAATTTAAAAAGGAAAAGGATAAAACAACATAAATAAAATTTAATAAAGCATAGGATAAAACAACATAAATAAAATTTAATAAAGCATAGGATAAAACAACATAAATACAATTTAATAAAGCATAGGATAAAACAACATAAATAAAATTTAATAAAGCATAGGATAAAACAACATAAATACAATTTAATAAAGCATAGGATAAAACAACATAAATACAATTTAATAAAGCATAGGATAAAACAACATAAATACAATTTAATAAAGCATAAGATAAAACAACATAAATACAATTTAATAAAGCATAGGTTAAAACAACATAAATACAATTTAATAAAGCATAGGATAAAACAACATATATACAATTTAATAAAGCATAGGATAAAACAACATAAATAAAATTTAATAAAGCATAGGATAAAACAACATATATACAATTTAATAAATCATAGGATAAAACAACATAAATAAAATTTAATAAAGCATAGGATAAAACAACATAAATACAATTTAATAAAGCATAGGTTAAAACAGCATAAATACAGTTTAATAAAGCATAGGATAAAACAACATAAATCAAATTTAATAAAGCATAGGATAAAACAACATAAATACTATTTAATAAAGCATAGGATAAAACAACATAAATACAATTTAATAAAGCATAGGATAAAACAACATAAATACAATTTAATAAAGCATAGGATAAAACAACATAAATTCAATTTAATAAAGCATAGGATAAAACAACATAAATAAAAATTAATAAAGCTTAGGTAAAAACAACATAAATACAATTTAATAAAGCATAGGATAAAACAACATAAATACAATTTAATAAAGCATAGGATAAAACAACATAAATACTTTTTAATAAAGCATAGGATAAAACCACATAAATACAATTTAATAAAGCATAGGATAAAACAACATAAATACAATTTAATAAAGCATAGGATAAAACAACATAAATTCAATTTAATAAAGCATAGGATAAAACAACATAAATACAATTTAAGAAAGCATAGGTTAAAACAACATAAATACAATTTAATAAAGCAAAGGATAAAATAACATAAATACAATTTAATAAAGCATAGGCTAAAACTACATAAATACAATTTAATAAAGCATATGATAAAACAAATTAAATACAATTTAATAAAGCAGAGGATAAAACAACATCAATTCAATTTAATAAAGCATAGGATGAAACAACATAAATACAATTTAATAAAGCATACGTTAAAACAACATAAATACAATTAAATAAAGCATAAGATAAAACAACATAAATACAATTTAATAAAGCATAGGTTAAAACAGCATAAATACAATTTAAGAAAGCATAGGATAAAACAACATAAATACAATTTAATAAAGCATAGGTTAAAACAACATAAATACAATTTAATAAAGCATAGGATAAAACAACATAAATTCAATTTAATTAAGCATAGGATAAAACAACATAAATACAATTTAAAAAGGAAAAGGATAAAACAACATAAATAAAATTTAATAAAGCATAGGATAAAACAACATAAATAAAATTTAATAAAGCATAGGATAAAACAACATAAATACAATTTAATAAAGCATAGGATAAAACAACATAAATAAAATTTAATAAAGCATAGGATAAAACAACATAAATACAATTTAATAAAGCATAGGATAAAACAACATAAATACAATTTAATAAAGCATAGGATAAAACAACATAAATACAATTTAATAAAGCATAAGATAAAACAACATAAATACAATTTAATAAAGCATAGGTTAAAACAACATAAATACAATTTAATAAAGCATAGGATAAAACAACATATATACAATTTAATAAAGCATAGGATAAAACAACATAAATAAAATTTAATAAAGCATAGGATAAAACAACATATATACAATTTAATAAATCATAGGATAAAACAACATAAATACAATTTAATAAAGCATACGTTAAAACAACATAAATACAATTTAATAAAGCATAGGATGAAACAGCATAAATACAATTTAATAAAGCATACGTTAAAACAACATAAATACAATTAAATAAAGCATAAGATAAAACAACATAAATACAATTTAATAAAGCATAGGATAAAACAACATAAATACAATTTAATAAAGCATAGGTTAAAACAACATAAATACAATTTAATAAAGCAAAGGATAAAATAACATAAATACAATTTAATAAAGCATAGGCTAAAACTACATAAATACAATTTAATAAAGCATATGATAAAACAAATTAAATACAATTTAATAAAGCAGAGGATAAAACAACATCAATTCAATTTAATAAAGCATAGGATGAAACAACATAAATACAATTTAATAAAGCATACGTTAAAACAACATAAATACAATTAAATAAAGCATAAGATAAAACAACATAAATACAATTTAATAAAGCATAGGTTAAAACAGCATAAATACAATTTAAGAAAGCATAGGATAAAACAACATAAATACAATTTAATAAAGCATAGGTTAAAACAACATAAATACAATTTAATAAAGCATAGGATAAAACAACATAAATTCAATTTAATAAAGCATAGGATAAAACAACATAAATACAATTTAAAAAGGAAAAGGATAAAACAACATAAATAAAATTTAATAAAGCATAGGATAAAACAACATAAATACAATTTAATAAAGCATAGGATAAAACAACATAAATACAATTTAATAAAGCATAGGATAAAACAACATAAATAAAATTTAATAAAGCATAGGATAAAACAACATAAATACAATTTAATAAAGCATAGGATAAAACAACATAAATACAATTTAATAAAGCATAGGATAAAACAACATAAATACAATTTAATAAAGCATAAGATAAAACAACATAAATACAATTTAATAAAGCATAGGTTAAAACAACATAAATACAATTTAATAAAGCATAGGATAAAACAACATATATACAATTTAATAAAGCAGAGGATAAAACAACATAAATAAAATTTAATAAAGCATAGGATAAAACAACATATATACAATTTAATAAATCATAGGATAAAACAACATAAATAAAATTTAATAAAGCATAGGATAAAACAACATAAATACAATTTAATAAAGCATAGGTTAAAACAGCATAAATACAGTTTAATAAAGCATAGGATAAAACAACATAAATCAAATTTAATAAAGCATAGGATAAAACAACATAAATACTATTTAATAAAGCATAGGATAAAACAACATAAATACAATTTAATAAAGCATAGGATAAAACAACATAAATACAATTTAATAAAGCATAGGATAAAACAACATAAATTCAATTTAATAAAGCATAGGATAAAACAACATAAATAAAAATTAATAAAGCTTAGGTAAAAACAACATAAATACAATTTAATAAAGCATAGGATAAAACAACATAAATACAATTTAATAAAGCATAGGATAAAACAACATAAATACTTTTTAATAAAGCATAGGATAAAACCACATAAATACAATTTAATAAAGCACAGGATAAAACAACATAAATACAATTTAATAAAGCATAGGATAAAACAACATAAATACAATTTAAAAAAGCATAGGATAAAACAACATAAATTCAATTTAATAAAGCATAGGATAAAACAACATAAATACAATTTAATAAAGCATACATTAAAACAACATAAATACAATTAAATAAAGCATAGGATAAAACAATATAAATACAATTTAATAAAGCATAGGTTAAAACAACATAAATACAATTTAATAAAGCATAGGATAAAACAACATAAATACAGTTTAAGAAAGCATAGGTTAAAACAACATAAATACAATTTAAAAAGGAAAAGGATAAAACAACATAAATACAATTTAATAAAGCATAGGATAAAACAACATAAATACAATTTAATAAAGCATAAGATAAAACAACATAAATACAATTTAATAAAGCATAGGTTAAAACAACATAAATACAATTTAATAAAGCATAGGATAAAACAACATATATACAATTTAATAAAGCATAGGATAAAACAACATAAATAAAATTTAATAAAGCATAGGATAAAACAACATATATACAATTTAATAAAGCATAAGATAAAACAACATAAATACAATTTAATAAAGCATAGGTTAAAACAACATAAATACAATTTAATAAAGCATAGGATAAAACAACATAAATACTTTTTAATAAAGCATAGGATAAAACCACATAAATACAATTTAATAAAGCACAGGATAAAACAACATAAATACAATTTAATAAAGCATAGGATAAAACAACATAAATACAATTTAATAAAGCATAGGATAAAACAACATAAATACAATTTAATAAAGCATACGTTAAAACAACATAAATACAATTAAATAAAGCATAGGATAAAACAATATAAATACAATTTAATAAAGCATAGGTTAAAACAACATAAATACAATTTAATAAAGCATAGGATAAAACAATATAAATACAATTTAATAAAGCATAGGTTAAAACAACATAAATACAATTTAATAAAGCATAGGATAAAACAACATAAATTCAATTTAATAAAGCATAGGATAAAACAACATAAATACAATTTAAGAAAGCATAGGTTAAAACAACATAAATACAATTTAATAAAGCAAAGGATAAAATAACATAAATACAATTTAATAAAGCATAGGCTAAAACTACATAAATACAATTTAATAAAGCATATGATAAAACAAATTAAATACAATTTAATAAAGCAGAGGATAAAACAACATCAATTCAATTTAATAAAGCATAGGATGAAACAACATAAATACAATTTAATAAAGCATACGTTAAAACAACATAAATACAATTAAATAAAGCATAAGATAAAACAACATAAATACAATTTAATAAAGCATAGGTTAAAACAGCATAAATACAATTTAAGAAAGCATAGGATAAAACAACATAAATACAATTTAATAAAGCATAGGTTAAAACAACATAAATACAATTTAATAAAGCATAGGATAAAACAACATAAATTCAATTTAATAAAGCATAGGATAAAACAACATAAATACAATTTAAAAAGGAAAAGGATAAAACAACATAAATAAAATTTAATAAAGCATAGGATAAAACAACATAAATAAAATTTAATAAAGCATAGGATAAAACAACATAAATACAATTTAATAAAGCATAGGATAAAACAACATAAATAAAATTTAATAAAGCATAGGATAAAACAACATAAATACAATTTAATAAAGCATAGGATAAAACAACATAAATACAATTTAATAAAGCATAGGATAAAACAACATAAATACAATTTAATAAAGCATAAGATAAAACAACATAAATACAATTTAATAAAGCATAGGTTAAAACAACATAAATACAATTTAATAAAGCATAGGATAAAACAACATATATACAATTTAATAAAGCATAGGATAAAACATCATAAATAAAATTTAATAAAGCATAGGATAAAACAACATATATACAATTTAATAAATCATAGGATAAAACAACATAAATACAATTTAATAAAGCATACGTTAAAACAACATAAATACAATTTAATAAAGCATAGGATGAAACAGCATAAATACAATTTAATAAAGCATACGTTAAAACAACATAAATACAATTAAATAAAGCATAAGATAAAACAACATAAATACAATTTAATAAAGCATAGGATAAAACAACATAAATACAATTTAATAAAGCATAGGTTAAAACAACATAAATACAATTTAATAAAGCAAAGGATAAAATAACATAAATACAATTTAATAAAGCATAGGCTAAAACTACATAAATACAATTTAATAAAGCATATGATAAAACAAATTAAATACAATTTAATAAAGCAGAGGATAAAACAACATCAATTCAATTTAATAAAGCATAGGATGAAACAACATAAATACAATTTAATAAAGCATACGTTAAAACAACATAAATACAATTAAATAAAGCATAAGATAAAACAACATAAATACAATTTAATAAAGCATAGGTTAAAACAGCATAAATACAATTTAAGAAAGCATAGGATAAAACAACATAAATACAATTTAATAAAGCATAGGTTAAAACAACATAAATACAATTTAATAAAGCATAGGATAAAACAACATAAATTCAATTTAATAAAGCATAGGATAAAACAACATAAATACAATTTAAAAAGGAAAAGGATAAAACAACATAAATAAAATTTAATAAAGCATAGGATAAAACAACATAAATAAAATTTAATAAAGCATAGGATAAAACAACATAAATACAATTTAATAAAGCATAGGATAAAACAACATAAATAAAATTTAATAAAGCATAGGATAAAACAACATAAATACAATTTAATAAAGCATAGGATAAAACAACATAAATACAATTTAATAAAGCATAGGATAAAACAACATAAATACAATTTAATAAAGCATAAGATAAAACAACATAAATACAATTTAATAAAGCATAGGTTAAAACAACATAAATACAATTTAATAAAGCATAGGATAAAACAACATATATACAATTTAATAAAGCATAGGATAAAACAACATAAATAAAATTTAATAAAGCATAGGATAAAACAACATATATACAATTTAATAAATCATAGGATAAAACAACATAAATACAATTTAATAAAGCATACGTTAAAACAACATAAATACAATTTAATAAAGCATAGGATGAAACAGCATAAATACAATTTAATAAAGCATACGTTAAAACAACATAAATACAATTAAATAAAGCATAAGATAAAACAACATAAATACAATTTAATAAAGCATAGGATAAAACAACATAAATACAATTTAATAAAGCATAGGTTAAAACAACATAAATACAATTTAATAAAGCATAGGATAAAACAACATAAATACAATTTAATAAAGCATAGGTTAAAACAACATAAATAAAATTTAATAAAGCATAGGATAAAACAACATAAATAAAATTTAATAAAGCATAGGATAAAACAACATAAATACAATTTAATAAAGCATAGGATAAAACAACATAAATGAAATTTAATAAAGCATAGGATAAAACAACTTAAATACAATTTAATAAAGCATAGGATAAAACAACATAAATAAAATTTAATAAAGCATAGGATAAAACAACATAAATACAATTTAATAAAGCATAGGATAAAACAACATAAATACAATTTAATAAAGCATACATTAAAACAACATAAATACAATTAAATAAAGCATAGGATAAAAGAATATAAATACAATTTAATAAAGCATAGGTTAAAACAACATAAATACAATTTAATAAAGCATAGGATAAAACAACATAAATACAATTTAAGAAAGCATAGGTTAAAACAACATAAATACAATTTAATAAAGCATAGGATAAAACAACATAAATACAATTTAATAAAGCATAGGCTAAAACTACATAAATACAATTTAATAAAGCATAGGATAAAACAAATTAAATACAATTTAATAAAGCATAGGATAAAACAACATACATTGAATTTAATAAAGCATAGGATAAAATAACATAAATACAATTTAATAAAGCATAGGATAAAACAACATAAATACAATTTAATAAAGCATAGGATAAAACAACATAAATACTTTTAATAAAGCATAGGATAAAACCACATAAATACAATTTAATAAAGCATAGGATAAAACAACATAAATAAAATTTATTAAAGCATAGGTTAAAACAACATAAATACAATTTAATAAAGCATAGGTTAAAACAACATAAATACAATTTAATAAAGCATAGGATAAAACAACATAAACACAATTTAATAAAGCATAGGTTAAAACAACATAAATACAAATTAATAAATCATACAATAAAACAACATAAATACAATTTAATAAAGCATAGGACAAAACAACATAAATACAATTTAATAAAGCATAGGATAAAACAACATAAATACAATTTAATAAAGCATAGGTTAAAACAACATAAATACAATTTAATAAAGCCTACAATAAAACAACATAAATTCAATTTAATAAAGCATAGGAAAAAATAATATAAATACAATTTAATAAAGCCTACAATAAAACAACATAAATACAATTTAATAAAGCATAGGAAAAAACAACATAAATACAATTTAATAAAGCAATGATAAAACAACATAAATACAATTTAATAAAGCATAGGATAAAACAACATAAATACAATTTAATAAAGCATAGGAAAAAACAACATAAATACAATTTAATAAAGCATAGGATAAAACAACATAAATACAATTTAATAAAGCATAGGACAAAACAACATTAATACAATTTAATAAAGCATAGGTTAAAACAACATAAATACAATTTAATAAAGCATAGGATAAAACAACATAAATACCATTTAATAAAGCATAGGATAAAACAACATAAATACAATTTAATAAAGCATAGGATAAAACAACATAAATACAATTTAATAAAGCATAGGATAAAACAACATAAATACAATTTAATAAAGCATAGGATAAAACCACGTAAATACAATTTAATAAAGCACAGGATAAAACAACATAAATACAATTTAATAAAGCATAGGATAAAACAAAATAAATACAATTTAATAAAGCATAGGATAAAACAACATAAATACAATTTAATAAAGCATACGTTAAAACAACATAAATACAATTAAATAAAGCATAGGATAAAACAAGATAAATTTAATTTAATTAAGCATAGGATAAAACAACATAAATACAATTTAATAAAGCATAGGATAAAACAACATAAATAAAATTTAATAAAGCATAGGATAAAACAAAATAAATACAATTTAATAAAGCATAGGATAAAACAACATAAATACAATTTAATAAATCATAGGTTAAAACAGCATAAACACAATTTAATAAAGCATAGGATAAAACAACATAAATTCAATTTAATAAAGCATAGGTTAAAACAGCATAAATAAAATTTAATAAAGCATAGGTTAAAACAACATAAATACAATTTAATAAAGCATAGGATAAAACAACATAAATACAATTTAATAAAGCATAGGATAAAACAACATAAATACCTTTTAATAAAGCATAGGATAAAACCACATAAATACAATTTAATAAAGCACAGGATAAAACAACATAAATACAATTTAATAAAGCATAGGATAAAACAACATAAATACATTTAATAAAGCATAGGATAAAACAACATAAATACAATTTAATAAAGCATACGTTAAAACAACATAAATACAATTAAATAAAGCATAGGATAAAACAATATAAATACAATTTAATAAAGCATAGGTTAAAACAACATAAATACAATTTAATAAAGCATAGGATAAAACAATATAAATACAATTTAATAAAGCATAGGTTAAAACAACATAAATACAATTTAATAAAGCATAGGATAAAACAAAATAAATTCAATTTAATAAAGCATAGGATAAAACAACATAAATACAATTTAAGAAAGCATAGGTTAAAACAACATAAATACAATTTAATAAAGCATAGGATAAAATAACATAAATACAATTTAATAAAGCATAGGCTAAAACTACATAAATACAATTTAATAAAGCATAGGATAAAACAAATTAAATACAATTTAATAAAGCATAGGATAAAACAACATAAATTTAATTTAATAAAGCATAGGATGAAACAACATAAATACAATTTAATAAAGCATACGTTAAAACAACATAAATACAATTAAATAAAGCATAAGATAAAACAACATAACTACAATTTAATAAAGCATAGGTTAAAACAACATAAATACAATTTAATAAAGCATAGGATAAAACAACATAAATACAATTTAATAAAGCATAGGATAAAACAGCATAAATACAATTTAATAAAGCATAGGATAAAACAACATAAATACAATTTAATAAAGCATAGGATAAAACAACATAAATAAAATTTAATAAAGCATAGGTTAAAACAACATAAATACAATTTAATAAAGCATAGGACAAAACAACATAAATACAATTTAATAAAGCATAGGAAAAAACAACATAAATACAATTTAATAAAGCATAGGATAAAACAACATAAATACAATTTAATAAAGCATAGGATAAAACAACATAAATAAAATTTAATAAAGCACAGGTTAAAACAACATAAATACAATTTAATAAAGCATAGGTTAAAACAACATAAATACAATTTAATAAAGCATAGGATAAAACAACATAAATACAATTTAATAAAGCATACAATAAAACAACATAAATACAATTTAATAAAGCATAGGATAAAACAACATAAATACAATTTAATAAAGCATACAATAAAACAACATAAATACAATTTAATAAAGCATAGGAAAAAAAAACATAAATACAATTTAATAAAGCATAGGATAAAACAACATAAATACAATTTAATAAAGCATAGGACAAAACAACATTAATACAATTTAATAAAGCATAGGTTAAAACAACATAAATCCAATTTAATAAAGCATAGGATAAAACAACATAAATACAATTTAATAAAGCATAGGATAAAACAAGATAAATACAATTTAATAAAGCATAGGATAAAACAACATAAATACAATTTAATAAAGCATAGGATAAAACAACATAAATACAATTTAATAAAGCATAGGATAAAACCACGTAAATACAATTTAATAAAGCACAGGATAAAACAACATAAATTCAATTTAATAAAGCATGGGATAAAACAACATAAATACAATTTAATAAAGCATAGGATAAAACAACATAAATACAATTTAATAAAGCATAGTTTAAAACAACATAAATACAATTTAATAAAGCATAGGCTAAAACTACATAAATACAATTTAATAAAGCATAGGCTAAAACTACATAAATACAATTTAATAAAGCATAGGATAAAACAAATTAAATACAATTTAATAAAGCATAGGATAAAACAACATACATTCAATTTAATAAAGCATAGGATAAAATAACATAAATACAATTTAATAAAGCATAGGATAAAACAACATAAATACAATTCAATAAAGCATAGGATAAAACAACATAAATACTTTTTAATAAAGCATAGGATAAAACCACATAAATACAATTTAATAAAGCACAGGATAAAACAACATAAATACAATTTAATAAAGCATAGGATAAAACAACATAAATACAATTTAATAAAGCATACATTAAAACAACATAAATACAATTAAATAAAGCATAGGATAAAACAATATAAATACAATTTAATAAAGCATAGGTTAAAACAACATAAATACAATTTAATAAAGCATGGGATAAAACAACATAAATACAATTTAAGAAAGCATAGGTTAAAACAACATAAATACAATTTAATAAAGCATAGGATAAAACAACATAAATACAATTTAATAAAGCATAGGCTAAAACTACATAAATACAATTTAATAAAGCATAGGCTAAAACTACATAAATACAACTTAATAAAGCATAGGATAAAACAAATTAAATACAATTTAATAAAGCATAGGATAAAACAACATACATTCAATTTAATAAAGCATAGGATAAAATAACATAAATACAATTTAATAAAGCATAGGATAAAACAACATAAATACAATTCAATAAAGCATAGGATAAAACAACATAAATACAATTTAATAAAGCATAGGATAAAACAAATTAAATACAATTTAATAAAGCATACGTTAAAACAACATAAATACAATTAAATAAAGCATAAGATAAAACAACATAAATACAATTTAATAAAGCATAGGATAAAACAACATAAATACAATTTAATAAAGCATAGGTTAAAACAACATAAATACAATTTAATAAAGCATAGGATAAAACAACATAAATACAATTTAATAAAGCATAGGTTAAAACAACATAAATACAATTTAATAAAGCATAGGATAAAACAACATAAATACAATTTAATAAAGCATAGGATAAAACCACGTAAATACAATTTAATAAAGCACAGGATAAAACAACATAAATACAATTTAATAAAGCATAGGATAAAACAAAATAAATACAATTTAATAAAGCATAGGATAAAACAACATAAATACAATTTAATAAAGCATACGTTAAAACAACATAAATACAATTAAATAAAGCATATGATAAAACAAGATAAATTTAATTTAATTAAGCATAGGATAAAACAACATAAATACAATTTAATAAAGCATAGGATAAAACAACATAAATAAAATTTAATAAAGCATAGGATAAAACAAAATAAATACAATTTAATAAAGCATAGGATAAAACAACATAAATACAATTTAATAAATCATAGGTTAAAACAGCATAAACACAATTTAATAAAGCATAGGATAAAACAACATAAATTCAATTTAATAAAGCATAGGTTAAAACAGCATAAATAAAATTTAATAAAGCATAGGTTAAAACAACATAAATACAATTTAATAAAGCATAGGATAAAACAACATAAATACAATTTAATAAAGCATAGGATAAAACAACATAAATACCTTTTAATAAAGCATAGGATAAAACCACATAAATACAATTTAATAAAGCACAGGATAAAACAACATAAATACAATTTAATAAAGCATAGGATAAAACAACATAAATACAATTTAATAAAGCATAGGATAAAACAACATAAATACAATTTAATAAAGCATACGTTAAAACAACATAAATACAATTAAATAAAGCATAGGATAAAACAATATAAATACAATTTAATAAAGCATAGGTTAAAACAACATAAATACAATTTAATAAAGCATAGGATAAAACAATATAAATACAATTTAATAAAGCATAGGTTAAAACAAGATAAATACAATTTAATAAAGCATAGGATAAAACAACATAAATTCAATTTAATAAAGCATAGGATAAAACAACATAAATACAATTTAAGAAAGCATAGGTTAAAACAACATAAATACAATTTAATAAAGCATAGGATAAAATAACATAAATACAATTTAATAAAGCATAGGCTAAAACTACATAAATACAATTTAATAAAGCATAGGATAAAACAAATTAAATACAATTTAATAAAGCATAGGATAAAACAACATAAATTCAATTTAATAAAGCATAGGATGAAACAACATAAATACAATTTAATAAAGCATACGTTAAAACAACATAAATACAATTAAATAAAGCATAAGATAAAACAACATAACTACAATTTAATAAAGCATAGGTTAAAACAACATAAATACAATTTAATAAAGCATAGGATAAAACAACATAAATACAATTTAATAAAGCATAGGATAAAACAGCATAAATACAATTTAATAAAGCATAGGATAAAACAACATAAATACAATTTAATAAAGCATAGGATAAAACAACATAAATAAAATTTAATAAAGCATAGGTTAAAACAACATAAATACAATTTAATAAAGCATAGGACAAAACAACATAAATACAATTTAATAAAGCATAGGAAAAAACAACATAAATACAATTTAATAAAGCATAGGATAAAACAACATAAATACAATTTAATAAAGCATAGGATAAAACAACATAAATAAAATTTAATAAAGCACAGGTTAAAACAACATAAATACAATTTAATAAAGCATAGGTTAAAACAACATAAATACAATTTAATAAAGCATAGGATAAAACAACATAATTACAATTTAATAAAGCATACAATAAAACAACATAAATACAATTTAATAAAGCATAGGATAAAACAACATAAATACAATTTAATAAAGCATACAATAAAACAACATAAATACAATTTAATAAAGCATAGGAAAAAAAAACATAAATACAATTTAATAAAGCATAGGATAAAACAACATAAATACAATTTAATAAAGCATAGGACAAAACAACATTAATACAATTTAATAAAGCATAGGTTAAAACAACATAAATCCAATTTAATAAAGCATAGGATAAAACAACATAAATATAATTTAATAAAGCATAGGATAAAACAACATAAATACAATTTAATAAAGCATAGGATAAAACAACATAAATACAATTTAATAAAGCATAGGATAAAACAACATAAATACAATTTAATAAAGCATAGGATAAAACAACATAAATACAATTTAATAAAGCATAGGATAAAACAAATTAAATACAATTTAATAAAGCATACGTTAAAACAACATAAATACAATTAAATAAAGCATAAGATAAAACAACATAAATACAATTTAATAAAGCATAGGATAAAACAACATAAATACAATTTAATAAAGCATAGGTTAAAACAACATAAATACAATTTAATAAAGCATAGGATAAAACAACATAAATACAATTTAATAAAGCATAGGTTAAAACAACATAAATAAAATTTAATAAAGCATAGGATAAAACAACATAAATAAAATTTAATAAAGCATAGGATAAAACAACATAAATACAATTTAATAAAGCATAGGATAAAACAACATAAATGAAATTTAATAAAGCATAGGATAAAACAACTTAAATACAATTTAATAAAGCATAGGATAAAACAACATAAATAAAATTTAATAAAGCATAGGATAAAACAACATAAATACAATTTAATAAAGCATAGGATAAAACAACATAAATACAATTTAATAAAGCATACATTAAAACAACATAAATACAATTAAATAAAGCATAGGATAAAACAATATAAATACAATTTAATAAAGCATAGGTTAAAACAACATAAATACAATTTAATAAAGCATAGGATAAAACAACATAAATACAATTTAAGAAAGCATAGGTTAAAACAACATAAATACAATTTAATAAAGCATAGGATAAAACAACATAAATACAATTTAATAAAGCATAGGCTAAAACTACATAAATACAATTTAATAAAGCATAGGATAAAACAAATTAAATACAATTTAATAAAGCATAGGATAAAACAACATACATTCAATTTAATAAAGCATAGGATAAAATAACATAAATACAATTTAATAAAGCATAGGATAAAACAACATAAATACAATTTAATAAAGCATAGGATAAAACAACATAAATACTTTTTAATAAAGCATAGGATAAAACCACATAAATACAATTTAATAAAGCATAGGATAAAACAACATAAATAAAATTTATTAAAGCATAGGTTAAAACAACATAAATACAATTTAATAAAGCATAGGTTAAAACAACATAAATACAATGTAATAAAGAATAGGATAAAACAACATAAACACAATTTAATAAAGCATAGGTTAAAACAACATAAATACAAATTAATAAATCATACAATAAAACAACATAAATACAATTTAATAAAGCATAGGACAAAACAACATAAATACAATTTAATAAAGCATAGGATAAAACAACATAAATACAATTTAATAAAGCATAGGTTAAAACAACATAAATACAATTTAATAAAGCCTACAATAAAACAACATAAATTCAATTTAATAAAGCATAGGAAAAAACAATATAAATACAATTTAATAAAGCCTACAATAAAACAACATAAATACAATTTAATAAAGCATAGGAAAAAACAACATAAATACAATTTAATAAAGCATAGGATAAAACAACATAAATACAATTTAATAAAGCATAGGATAAAACAACATAAATACAATTTAATAAAGCATAGGAAAAAACAACATAAATACAATTTAATAAAGCATAGGATAAAACAACATAAATACAATTTAATAAAGCATAGGACAAAACAACATTAATACAATTTAATAAAGCATAGGTTAAAACAACATAAATCCAATTTAATAAAGCATAGGATAAAACAACATAAATACAATTTAATAAAGCATAGGATAAAACAACATAAATACAATTTAATAAAGCATAGGATAAAACAACATAAATACAATTTAATAAAGCATAGGATAAAACAACATAAATACAATTTAATAAAGCATAGGATAAAACCACGTAAATACAATTTAATAAAGCACAGGATAAAACAACATAAATACAATTTAATAAAGCATAGGATAAAACAAAATAAATACAATTTAATAAAGCATAGGATAAAACAACATAAATACAATTTAATAAAGCATACGTTAAAACAACATAAATACAATTAAATAAAGCATAGGATAAAACAAGATAAATTTAATTTAATTAAGCATAGGATAAAACAACATAAATACAATTTAATAAAGCATAGGATAAAACAACATAAATAAAATTTAATAAAGCATAGGATAAAACAAAATAAATACAATTTAATAAAGCATAGGATAAAACAACATAAATACAATTTAATAAATCATAGGTTAAAACAGCATAAACACAATTTAATAAAGCATAGGATAAAACAACATAAATTCAATTTAATAAAGCATAGGTTAAAACAGCATAAATAAAATTTAATAAAGCATAGGTTAAAACAACATAAATACAATTTAATAAAGCATAGGATAAAACAACATAAATACAATTTAATAAAGCATAGGATAAAACAACATAAATACCTTTTAATAAAGCATAGGATAAAACCACATAAATACAATTTAATAAAGCACAGGATAAAACAACATAAATACAATTTAATAAAGCATAGGATAAAACAACATAAATACAATTTAATAAAGCATAGGATAAAACAACATAAATACAATTTAATAAAGCATACGTTAAAACAACATAAATACAATTAAATAAAGCATAGGATAAAACAATATAAATACAATTTAATAAAGCATAGGTTAAAACAACATAAATACAATTTAATAAAGCATAGGATAAAACAATATAAATACAATTTAATAAAGCATAGGTTAAAACAAGATAAATACAATTTAATAAAGCATAGGATAAAACAACATAAATTCAATTTAATAAAGCATAGGATAAAACAACATAAATACAATTTAAGAAAGCATAGGTTAAAACAACATAAATACAATTTAATAAAGCATAGGATAAAATAACATAAATACAATTTAATAAAGCATAGGCTAAAACTACATAAATACAATTTAATAAAGCATAGGATAAAACAAATTAAATACAATTTAATAAATCATAGGATAAAACAACATAAATTCAATTTAATAAAGCATAGGATGAAACAACATAAATACAATTTAATAAAGCATACGTTAAAACAACATAAATACAATTAAATAAAGCATAAGATAAAACAACATAACTACAATTTAATAAAGCATAGGTTAAAACAACATAAATACAATTTAATAAAGCATAGGATAAAACAACATAAATACAATTTAATAAAGCATAGGATAAAACAGCATAAATACAATTTAATAAAGCATAGGATAAAACAACATAAATACAATTTAATAAAGCATAGGATAAAACAACATAAATAAAATTTAATAAAGCATAGGTTAAAACAACATAAATACAATTTAATAAAGCATAGGACAAAACAACATAAATACAATTTAATAAAGCATAGGAAAAAACAACATAAATACAATTTAATAAAGCATAGGATAAAACAACATAAATACAATTTAATAAAGCATAGGATAAAACAACATAAATAAAATTTAATAAAGCACAGGTTAAAACAACATAAATACAATTTAATAAAGCATAGGTTAAAACAACATAAATACAATTTAATAAAGCATAGGATAAAACAACATAAATACAATTTAATAAAGCATACAATAAAACAACATAAATACAATTTAATAAAGCATAGGATAAAACAACATAAATACAATTTAATAAAGCATACAATAAAACAACATAAATACAATTTAATAAAGCATAGGAAAAAAAAACATAAATACAATTTAATAAAGCATAGGATAAAACAACATAAATACAATTTAATAAAGCATAGGACAAAACAACATTAATACAATTTAATAAAGCATAGGTTAAAACAACATAAATCCAATTTAATAAAGCATAGGATAAAACAACATAAATATAATTTAATAAAGCATAGGATAAAACAACATAAATACAATTTAATAAAGCATAGGATAAAACAACATAAATACAATTTAATAAAGCATAGGATAAAACAACATAAATACAATTTAATAAAGCATAGGATAAAACCACGTAAATACAATTTAATAAAGCACAGGATAAAACAACATAAATTCAATTTAATAAAGCATGGGATAAAACAACATAAATACAATTTAATAAAGCATAGGATAAAACAACATAAATACAATTTAATAAAGCATAGTTTAAAACAACATAAATACAATTTAATAAAGCATAGGCTAAAACTACATAAATACAATTTAATAAAGCATAGGCTAAAACTACATAAATACAATTTAATAAAGCATAGGATAAAACAAATTAAATACAATTTAATAAAGCATAGGATAAAACAACATACATTCAATTTAATAAAGCATAGGATAAAATAACATAAATACAATTTAATAAAGCATAGGATAAAACAACATAAATACAATTCAATAAAGCATAGGATAAAACAACATAAATACTTTTTAATAAAGCATAGGATAAAACCACATAAATACAATTTAATAAAGCACAGGATAAAACAACATAAATACAATTTAATAAAGCATAGGATAAAACAACATAAATACAATTTAATAAAGCATAGGATAAAACAACATAAATACAATTTAATAAAGCATAGGATAAAACAACATAAATACAATTTAATAAAGCATAGGATAAAACCACGTAAATACAATTTAATAAAGCACAGGATAAAACAACATAAATTCAATTTAATAAAGCATGGGATAAAACAACATAAATACAATTTAATAAAGCATAGGATAAAACAACATAAATACAATTTAATAAAGCATAGTTTAAAACAACATAAATACAATTTAATAAAGCATAGGCTAAAACTACATAAATACAATTTAATAAAGCATAGGCTAAAACTACATAAATACAATTTAATAAAGCATAGGATAAAACAAATTAAATACAATTTAATAAAGCATAGGATAAAACAACATACATTCAATTTAATAAAGCATAGGATAAAATAACATAAATACAATTTAATAAAGCATAGGATAAAACAACATAAATACAATTCAATAAAGCATAGGATAAAACAACATAAATACTTTTTAATAAAGCATAGGATAAAACCACATAAATACAATTTAATAAAGCACAGGATAAAACAACATAAATACAATTTAATAAAGCATAGGATAAAACAACATAAATACAATTTAATAAAGCATACATTAAAACAACATAAATACAATTAAATAAAGCATAGGATAAAACAATATAAATACAATTTAATAAAGCATAGGTTAAAACAACATAAATACAATTTAATAAAGCATGGGATAAAACAACATAAATACAATTTAAGAAAGCATAGGTTAAAACAACATAAATACAATTTAATAAAGCATAGGATAAAACAACATAAATACAATTTAATAAAGCATAGGCTAAAACTACATAAATACAATTTAATAAAGCATAGGCTAAAACTACATAAATACAACTTAATAAAGCATAGGATAAAACAAATTAAATACAATTTAATAAAGCATAGGATAAAACAACATACATTCAATTTAATAAAGCATAGGATAAAATAACATAAATACAATTTAATAAAGCATAGGATAAAACAACATAAATACAATTCAATAAAGCATAGGATAAAACAACATAAATACTTTTTAATAAAGCATAGGATAAAACCACATAAATACAATTTAATAAAGCACAGGATAAAACAACATAAACACAATTTAATAAAGCATAGGTTAAAACAACATAAATACAAATTAATAAATCATACAATAAAACAACATAAATACAATTTAATAAAGCATAGGACAAAACAACATAAATACAATTTAATAAAGCATAGGATAAAACAACATAAATACAATTTAATAAAGCATAGGTTAAAACAACATAAATACAATTTAATAAAGCCTACAATAAAACAACATAAATCCAATTTAATAAAGCATAGGATAAAACAACATAAATACAATATAATAAAGCATAGGATAAAACAACATAAATACAATTTAATAAAGCATAGGATAAAACAACATAAATACAATTTAATAAAGCATAGGATAAAACAACATAAATACAATTTAATAAAGCATAGGATAAAACCACGTAAATACAATTTAATAAAGCACAGGATAAAACAACATAAATACAATTTAATAAAGCATAGGATAAAACAACATAAATACAATTTAATAAAGCATAGGATAAAACAACATAAATACAATTTAATAAAGCATACGTTAAAACAACATAAATACAATTAAATAAAGCATAGGATAAAAGAAGATAAATTTAATTTAATTAAGCATAGGATAAAACAACATAAATACAATTTAATAAAGCATAGGATAAAACAACATAAATAAAATTTAATAAAGCATAGGATAAAACAAAATAAATACAATTTAATAAAGCATAGGATAAAACAACATAAATACAATTTAATAAATCATAGGTTAAAACAGCATAAACACAATTTAATAAAGCATAGGATAAAACAACATAAATTCAATTTAATAAAGCATAGGTTAAAACAGCATAAATAAAATTTAATAAAGCATAGGTTAAAACAACATAAATACAATTTAATAAAGCATAGGATAAAACAACATAAATACAATTTAATAAAGCATAGGATAAAACAACATAAATACCTTTTAATAAAGCATAGGATAAAACCACATAAATACAATTTAATAAAGCACAGGATAAAACAACATAAATACAATTTAATAAAGCATAGGATAAAACAACATAAATACAATTTAATAAAGCACAGGATAAAACAACATAAATACAATTTAATAAAGCATACGTTAAAACAACATAAATACAATTAAATAAAGCATAGGATAAAACAATATAAATACAATTTAATAAAGCATAGGTTAAAACAACATAAATACAATTTAATAAAGCATAGGATAAAACAATATAAATACAATTTAATAAAGCATAGGTTAAAACAACATAAATACAATTTAATAAAGCATAGGATAAAACAACATAAATTCAATTTAATAAAGCATAGGATAAAACAACATAAATACAATTTAAGAAAGCATAGGTTAAAACAACATAAATACAATTTAATAAAGCATAGGATAAAACAATATAAATACAATTTAATAAAGCATAGGTTAAAACAACATAAATACAATTTAATAAAGCATAGGACAAAACAACATTAATACAATTTAATAAAGCATAGGTTAAAACAACATAAATCCAATTTAATAAAGCATAGGATAAAACAACATAAATACAATTTAATAAAGCATAGGATAAAACAACATAAATACAATTTAATAAAGCATAGGATAAAACAACATAAATACAATTTAATAAAGCATAGGATAAAACAACATAAATACAATTTAATAAAGCATAGGATAAAACCACGTAAATACAATTTAATAAAGCACAGGATAAAACAACATAAATACAATTTAATAAAGCATAGGATAAAACAAAATAAATACAATTTAATAAAGCATAGGATAAAACAACATAAATACAATTTAATAAAGCATACGTTAAAACAACATAAATACAATTAAATAAAGCATAGGATAAAACAAGATAAATTTAATTTAATTAAGCATAGGATAAAACAACATAAATACAATTTAATAAAGCATAGGATAAAACAACATAAATAAAATTTAATAAAGCATAGGATAAAACAAAATAAATACAATTTAATAAAGCATAGGATAAAACAACATAAATACAATTTAATAAATCATAGGTTAAAACAGCATAAACACAATTTAATAAAGCATAGGATAAAACAACATAAATTCAATTTAATAAAGCATAGGTTAAAACAGCATAAATAAAATTTAATAAAGCATAGGTTAAAACAACATAAATACAATTTAATAAAGCATAGGATAAAACAACATAAATACAATTTAATAAAGCATAGGATAAAACAACATAAATACCTTTTAATAAAGCATAGGATAAAACCACATAAATACAATTTAATAAAGCACAGGATAAAACAACATAAATACAATTTAATAAAGCATAGGATAAAACAACATAAATACAATTTAATAAAGCATAGGATAAAACAACATAAATACAATTTAATAAAGCATACGTTAAAACAACATAAATACAATTAAATAAAGCATAGGATAAAACAATATAAATACAATTTAATAAAGCATAGGTTAAAACAACATAAATACAATTTAATAAAGCATAGGATAAAACAATATAAATACAATTTAATAAAGCATAGGTTAAAACAAGATAAATACAATTTAATAAAGCATAGGATAAAACAACATAAATTCAATTTAATAAAGCATAGGATAAAACAACATAAATACAATTTAAGAAAGCATAGGTTAAAACAACATAAATACAATTTAATAAAGCATAGGATAAAATAACATAAATACAATTTAATAAAGCATAGGCTAAAACTACATAAATACAATTTAATAAAGCATAGGATAAAACAAATTAAATACAATTTAATAAAGCATAGGATAAAACAACATAAATTCAATTTAATAAAGCATAGGATGAAACAACATAAATACAATTTAATAAAGCATACGTTAAAACAACATAAATACAATTAAATAAAGCATAAGATAAAACAACATAACTACAATTTAATAAAGCATAGGTTAAAACAACATAAATACAATTTAATAAAGCATAGGATAAAACAACATAAATACAATTTAATAAAGCATAGGATAAAACAGCATAAATACAATTTAATAAAGCATAGGATAAAACAACATAAATACAATTTAATAAAGCATAGGATAAAACAACATAAATAAAATTTAATAAAGCATAGGTTAAAACAACATAAATACAATTTAATAAAGCATAGGACAAAACAACATAAATACAATTTAATAAAGCATAGGAAAAAACAACATAAATACAATTTAATAAAGCATAGGATAAAACAACATAAATACAATTTAATAAAGCATAGGATAAAACAACATAAATAAAATTTAATAAAGCACAGGTTAAAACAACATAAATACAATTTAATAAAGTATAGGTTAAAACAACATAAATACAATTTAATAAAGCATAGGATAAAACAACATAAATACAATTTAATAAAGCATACAATAAAACAACATAAATACAATTTAATAAAGCATAGGATAAAACAACATAAATACAATTTAATAAAGCATACAATAAAACAACATAAATACAATTTAATAAAGCATAGGAAAAAAAAACATAAATACAATTTAATAAAGCATAGGATAAAACAACATAAATACAATTTAATAAAGCATAGGACAAAACAACATTAATACAATTTAATAAAGCATAGGTTAAAACAACATAAATCCAATTTAATAAAGCATAGGATAAAACAACATAAATATAATTTAATAAAGCATAGGATAAAACAACATAAATACAATTTAATAAAGCATAGGATAAAACAACATAAATACAATTTAATAAAGCATAGGATAAAACAACATAAATACAATTTAATAAAGCATAGGATAAAACCACGTAAATACAATTTAATAAAGCACAGGATAAAACAACATAAATTCAATTTAATAAAGCATGGGATAAAACAACATAAATACAATTTAATAAAGCATAGGATAAAACAACATAAATACAATTTAATAAAGCATAGTTTAAAACAACATAAATACAATTTAATAAAGCATAGGCTAAAACTACATAAATACAATTTAATAAAGCATAGGCTAAAACTACATAAATACAATTTAATAAAGCATAGGATAAAACAAATTAAATACAATTTAATAAAGCATAGGATAAAACAACATACATTCAATTTAATAAAGCATAGGATAAAATAACATAAATACAATTTAATAAAGCATAGGATAAAACAACATAAATACAATTCAATAAAGCATAGGATAAAACAACATAAATACTTTTTAATAAAGCATAGGATAAAACCACATAAATACAATTTAATAAAGCACAGGATAAAACAACATAAATACAATTTAATAAAGCATAGGATAAAACAACATAAATACAATTTAATAAAGCATAGGATAAAACAACATAAATACAATTTAATAAAGCATAGGATAAAACAACATAAATACAATTTAATAAAGCATAGGATAAAACCACGTAAATACAATTTAATAAAGCACAGGATAAAACAACATAAATTCAATTTAATAAAGCATACATTAAAACAACATAAATACAATTAAATAAAGCATAGGATAAAACAATATAAATACAATTTAATAAAGCATAGGTTAAAACAACATAAATACAATTTAATAAAGCATGGGATAAAACAACATAAATACAATTTAAGAAAGCATAGGTTAAAACAACATAAATACAATTTAATAAAGCATAGGATAAAACAACATAAATTCAATTTAATAAAGCATAGGATAAAACAACATAAATACAATTTAAGAAAGCATAGGTTAAAACAACATAAATACAATTTAATAAAGCATAGGATAAAACAATATAAATACAATTTAATAAAGCATAGGTTAAAACAACATAAATACAATTTAATAAAGCATAGGACAAAACAACATTAATACAATTTAATAAAGCATAGGTTAAAACAACATAAATCCAATTTAATAAAGCATAGGATAAAACAACATAAATACAATTTAATAAAGCATAGGATAAAACAACATAAATACAATTTAATAAAGCATAGGATAAAACAACATAAATACAATTTAATAAAGCATAGGATAAAACAACATAAATACAATTTAATAAAGCATAGGATAAAACCACGTAAATACAATTTAATAAAGCACAGGATAAAACAACATAAATACAATTTAATAAAGCATAGGATAAAACAAAATAAATACAATTTAATAAAGCATAGGATAAAACAACATAAATACAATTTAATAAAGCATACGTTAAAACAACATAAATACAATTAAATAAAGCATAGGATAAAACAAGATAAATTTAATTTAATTAAGCATAGGATAAAACAACATAAATACAATTTAATAAAGCATAGGATAAAACAACATAAATAAAATTTAATAAAGCATAGGATAAAACAAAATAAATACAATTTAATAAAGCATAGGATAAAACAACATAAATACAATTTAATAAATCATAGGTTAAAACAGCATAAACACAATTTAATAAAGCATAGGATAAAACAACATAAATTCAATTTAATAAAGCATAGGTTAAAACAGCATAAATAAAATTTAATAAAGCATAGGTTAAAACAACATAAATACAATTTAATAAAGCATAGGATAAAACAACATAAATACAATTTAATAAAGCATAGGATAAAACAACATAAATACCTTTTAATAAAGCATAGGATAAAACCACATAAATACAATTTAATAAAGCACAGGATAAAACAACATAAATACAATTTAATAAAGCATACGTTAAAACAACATAAATACAATTAAATAAAGCATAGGATAAAACAATATAAATACAATTTAATAAAGCATAGGTTAAAACAACATAAATACAATTTAATAAAGCATAGGATAAAACAATATAAATACAATTTAATAAAGCATAGGTTAAAACAAGATAAATACAATTTAATAAAGCATAGGATAAAACAACATAAATTCAATTTAATAAAGCATAGGATAAAACAACATAAATACAATTTAAGAAAGCATAGGTTAAAACAACATAAATACAATTTAATAAAGCATAGGATAAAATAACATAAATACAATTTAATAAAGCATAGGCTAAAACTACATAAATACAATTTAATAAAGCATAGGATAAAACAAATTAAATACAATTTAATAAAGCATAGGATAAAACAACATAAATTCAATTTAATAAAGCATAGGATGAAACAACATAAATACAATTTAATAAAGCATACGTTAAAACAACATAAATACAATTAAATAAAGCATAAGATAAAACAACATAACTACAATTTAATAAAGCATAGGTTAAAACAACATAAATACAATTTAATAAAGCATAGGATAAAACAACATAAATACAATTTAATAAAGCATACATTAAAACAACATAAATACAATTAAATAAAGCATAGGATAAAACAATATAAATACAATTTAATAAAGCATAGGTTAAAACAACATAAATACAATTTAATAAAGCATGGGATAAAACAACATAAATACAATTTAAGAAAGCATAGGTTAAAACAACATAAATACAATTTAATAAAGCATAGGATAAAACAACATAAATACAATTTAATAAAGCATAGGCTAAAACTACATAAATACAATTTAATAAAGCATAGGCTAAAACTACATAAATACAACTTAATAAAGCATAGGATAAAACAAATTAAATACAATTTAATAAAGCATAGGATAAAACAACATACATTCAATTTAATAAAGCATAGGATAAAATAACATAAATACAATTTAATAAAGCATAGGATAAAACAACATAAATACAATTCAATAAAGCATAGGATAAAACAACATAAATACTTTTTAATAAAGCATAGGATAAAACCACATAAATACAATTTAATAAAGCACAGGATAAAACAACATAAATACAATTTAATAAAGCATAGGATAAAACAACATAAATACAATTTAATAAAGCATAGGATAAAACAACATAAATACAATTTAATAAAGCATAGGATAAAACAACATAAATACAATTTAATAAAGCATAGGATAAAACCACGTAAATACAATTTAATAAAGCACAGGATAAAACAACATAAATTCAATTTAATAAAGCATGGGATAAAACAACATAAATACAATTTAATAAAGCATAGGATAAAACAACATAAATTCAATTTAATAAAGCATGGGATAAAACAACATAAATACAATTTAATAAAGCACAGGATAAAACAACATAAATACAATTTAATAAAGCATAGGATAAAACAACATAAATACAATTTAATAAAGCATAGGATAAAACAACATAAATACAATTCAATAAAGCATAGGATAAAACAACATAAATACTTTTTAATAAAGCATAGGATAAAACCACATAAATACAATTTAATAAAGCACAGGATAAAACAACATAAATACAATTTAATAAAGCATAGGATAAAACAACATAAATACAATTTAATAAAGCATACATTAAAACAACATAAATACAATTAAATAAAGCATAGGATAAAACAATATAAATACAATTTAATAAAGCATAGGTTAAAACAACATAAATACAATTTAATAAAGCATGGGATAAAACAACATAAATACAATTTAAGAAAGCATAGGTTAAAACAACATAAATACAATTTAATAAAGCATAGGATAAAACAACATAAATACAATTTAATAAAGCATAGGCTAAAACTACATAAATACAATTTAATAAAGCATAGGCTAAAACTACATAAATACAACTTAATAAAGCATAGGATAAAACAAATTAAATACAATTTAATAAAGCATAGGATAAAACAACATACATTCAATTTAATAAAGCATAGGATAAAATAACATAAATACAATTTAATAAAGCATAGGATAAAACAACATAAATACAATTCAATAAAGCATAGGATAAAACAACATAAATACTTTTTAATAAAGCATAGGATAAAACCACATAAATACAATTTAATAAAGCACAGGATAAAACAACATAAACACAATTTAATAAAGCATAGGTTAAAACAACATAAATACAAATTAATAAATCATACAATAAAACAACATAAATACAATTTAATAAAGCATAGGACAAAACAACATAAATACAATTTAATAAAGCATAGGATAAAACAACATAAATACAATTTAATAAAGCATAGGTTAAAACAACATAAATACAATTTAATAAAGCCTACAATAAAACAACATAAATCCAATTTAATAAAGCATAGGATAAAACAACATAAATACAATTTAATAAAGCATAGGATAAAACAACATAAATACAATTTAATAAAGCATAGGATAAAACAACATAAATACAATTTAATAAAGCATAGGATAAAACAACATAAATACAATTTAATAAAGCATAGGATAAAACCACGTAAATACAATTTAATAAAGCACAGGATAAAACAACATAAATACAATTTAATAATGCATAGGATAAAACAACATAAATACAATTTAATAAAGCATAGGATAAAACAACATAAATACAATTTAATAAAGCATACGTTAAAACAACATAAATACAATTAAATAAAGCATAGGATAAAAGAAGATAAATTTAATTTAATTAAGCATAGGATAAAACAACATAAATACAATTTAATAAAGCATAGGATAAAACAACATAAATAAAATTTAATAAAGCATAGGATAAAACAAAATAAATACAATTTAATAAAGCATAGGATAAAACAACATAAATACAATTTAATAAATCATAGGTTAAAACAGCATAAACACAACTTAATAAAGCATAGGATAAAACAACATAAATTCAATTTAATAAAGCATAGGTTAAAACAGCATAAATAAAATTTAATAAAGCATAGGTTAAAACAACATAAATACAATTTAATAAAGCATAGGATAAAACAACATAAATACAATTTAATAAAGCATAGGATAAAACAACATAAATACCTTTTAATAAAGCATAGGATAAAACCACATAAATACAATTTAATAAAGCACAGGATAAAACAACATAAATACAATTTAATAAAGCATAGGATAAAACAACATAAATACAATTTAATAAAGCATAGGATAAAACAACATAAATACAATTTAATAAAGCATACGTTAAAACAACATAAATACAATTAAATAAAGCATAGGATAAAACAATATAAATACAATTTAATAAAGCATAGGTTAAAACAACATAAATACAATTTAATAAAGCATAGGATAAAACAATATAAATACAATTTAATAAAGCATAGGTTAAAACAACATAAATACAATTTAATAAAGCATAGGATAAAACAACATAAATTCAATTTAATAAAGCATAGGATAAAACAACATAAATACAATTTAAGAAAGCATAGGTTAAAACAACATAAATACAATTTAATAAAGCATAGGATAAAACAATATAAATACAATTTAATAAAGCATAGGTTAAAACAACATAAATACAATTTAATAAAGCATAGGACAAAACAACATTAATACAATTTAATAAAGCATAGGTTAAAACAACATAAATCCAATTTAATAAAGCATAGGATAAAACAACATAAATACAATTTAATAAAGCATAGGATAAAACAACATAAATACAATTTAATAAAGCATAGGATAAAACAACATAAATACAATTTAATAAAGCATAGGATAAAACAACATAAATACAATTTAATAAAGCATAGGATAAAACCACGTAAATACAATTTAATAAAGCACAGGATAAAACAACATAAATACAATTTAATAAAGCATAGGATAAAACAAAATAAATACAATTTAATAAAGCATAGGATAAAACAACATAAATACAATTTAATAAAGCATACGTTAAAACAACATAAATACAATTAAATAAAGCATAGGATAAAACAAGATAAATTTAATTTAATTAAGCATAGGATAAAACAACATAAATACAATTTAATAAAGCATAGGATAAAACAACATAAATAAAATTTAATAAAGCATAGGATAAAACAAAATAAATACAATTTAATAAAGCATAGGATAAAACAACATAAATACAATTTAATAAATCATAGGTTAAAACAGCATAAACACAATTTAATAAAGCATAGGATAAAACAACATAAATTCAATTTAATAAAGCATAGGTTAAAACAGCATAAATAAAATTTAATAAAGCATAGGTTAAAACAACTTAAATACAATTTAATAAAGCATAGGATAAAACAACATAAATACAATTTAATAAAGCATAGGATAAAACAACATAAATACCTTTTAATAAAGCATAGGATAAAACCACATAAATACTATTTAATAAAGCACAGGATAAAACAACATAAATACAATTTAATAAAGCATAGGATAAAACAACATAAATACAATTTAATAAAGCATAGGATAAAACAACATAAATACAATTTAATAAAGCATACGTTAAAACAACATAAATACAATTAAATAAAGCATAGGATAAAACAATATAAATACAATTTAATAAAGCATAGGTTAAAACAACATAAATACAATTTAATAAAGCATAGGATAAAACAATATAAATACAATTTAATAAAGCATAGGTTAAAACAAGATAAATACAATTTAATAAAGCATAGGATAAAACAACATAAATTCAATTTAATAAAGCATAGGATAAAACAACATAAATACAATTTAAGAAAGCATAGGTTAAAACAACATAAATACAATTTAATAAAGCATAGGATAAAATAACATAAATACAATTTAATAAAGCATAGGCTAAAACTACATAAATACAATTTAATAAAGCATAGGATAAAACAAATTAAATACAATTTAATAAAGCATAGGATAAAACAACATAAATTCAATTTAATAAAGCATAGGATGAAACAACATAAATACAATTTAATAAAGCATACGTTAAAACAACATAAATACAATTAAATAAAGCATAAGATAAAACAACATAACTACAATTTAATAAAGCATAGGTTAAAACAACATAAATACAATTTAATAAAGCATAGGATAAAACAACATAAATACAATTTAATAAAGCATAGGATAAAACAGCATAAATACAATTTAATAAAGCATAGGATAAAACAACATAAATACAATTTAATAAAGCATAGGATAAAACAACATAAATAAAATTTAATAAAGCATAGGTTAAAACAACATAAATACAATTTAATAAAGCATAGGACAAAACAACATAAATACAATTTAATAAAGCATAGGAAAAAACAACATAAATACAATTTAATAAAGCATAGGATAAAACAACATAAATACAATTTAATAAAGCATAGGATAAAACAACATAAATAAAATGTAATAAAGCACAGGTTAAAACAACATAAATACAATTTAATAAAGCATAGGTTAAAACAACATAAATACAATTTAATAAAGCATAGGATAAAACAACATAAATACAATTTAATAAAGCATACAATAAAACAACATAAATACAATTTAATAAAGCATAGGATAAAACAACATAAATACAATTTAATAAAGCATACAATAAAACAACATAAATACAATTTAATAAAGCATAGGAAAAAAAAACATAAATACAATTTAATAAAGCATAGGATAAAACAACATAAATACAATTTAATAAAGCATAGGACAAAACAACATTAATACAATTTAATAAAGCATAGGTTAAAACAACATAAATCCAATTTAATAAAGCATAGGATAAAACAACATAAATATAATTTAATAAAGCATAGGATAAAACAACATAAATACAATTTAATAAAGCATAGGATAAAACAACATAAATACAATTTAATAAAGCATAGGATAAAACAACATAAATACAATTTAATAAAGCATAGGATAAAACCACGTAAATACAATTTAATAAAGCACAGGATAAAACAACATAAATTCAATTTAATAAAGCATGGGATAAAACAACATAAATACAATTTAATAAAGCATAGGATAAAACAACATAAATACAATTTAATAAAGCATAGTTTAAAACAACATAAATACAATTTAATAAAGCATAGGCTAAAACTACATAAATACAATTTAATAAAGCATAGGCTAAAACTACATAAATACAATTTAATAAAGCATAGGATAAAACAAATTAAATACAATTTAATAAAGCATAGGATAAAACAACATACATTCAATTTAATAAAGCATAGGATAAAATAACATAAATACAATTTAATAAAGCATAGGATAAAACAACATAAATACAATTCAATAAAGCATAGGATAAAACAACACAAATACTTTTTAATAAAGCATAGGATAAAACCACATAAATACAATTTAATAAAGCACAGGATAAAACAACATAAATACAATTTAATAAAGCATAGGATAAAACAACATAAATACAATTTAATAAAGCATACATTAAAACAACATAAATACAATTAAATAAAGCATAGGATAAAACAATATAAATACAATTTAATAAAGCAAAGGTTAAAACAACATAAATACAATTTAATAAAGCATGGGATAAAACAACATAAATACAATTTAAGAAAGCATAGGTTAAAACAACATAAATACAATTTAATAAAGCATAGGATAAAACAACATAAATACAATTTAATAAAGCATAGGCTAAAACTACATAAATACAATTTAATAAAGCATAGGCTAAAACTACATAAATACAACTTAATAAAGCATAGGATAAAACAAATTAAATACAATTTAATAAAGCATAGGATAAAACAACATACATTCAATTTAATAAAGCATAGGATAAAATAACATAAATACAATTTAATAAAGCATAGGATAAAACAACATAAATACAATTCAATAAAGCATAGGATAAAACAACATAAATACTTTTTAATAAAGCATAGGATAAAACCACATAAATACAATTTAATAAAGCACAGGATAAAACAACATAAATACAATTTAATAAAGCATAGGATAAAACAACATAAATACAATTTAATAAAGCATAGGATAAAACAACATAAATACAATTTAATAAAGCATAGGATAAAACAACATAAATACAATTTAATAAAGCATAGGATAAAACCACGTAAATACAATTTAATAAAGCACAGGATAAAACAACATAAATTCAATTTAATAAAGCATGGGATAAAACAACATAAATACAATTTAATAAAGCATAGGATAAAACAACATAAATACAATTTAATAAAGCATAGTTTAAAACAACATAAATACAATTTAATAAAGCATAGGCTAAAACTACATAAATACAATTTAATAAAGCATAGGCTAAAACTACATAAATACAATTTAATAAAGCATAGGATAAAACAAATTAAATACAATTTAATAAAGCATAGGATAAAACAACATACATTCAATTTAATAAAGCATAGGATAAAATAACATAAATACAATTTAATAAAGCATAGGATAAAACAACATAAATACAATTCAATAAAGCATAGGATAAAACAACATAAATACTTTTTAATAAAGCATAGGATAAAACCACATAAATACAATTTAATAAAGCACAGGATAAAACAACATAAATACAATTTAATAAAGCATAGGATAAAACAACATAAATACAATTTAATAAAGCATACATTAAAACAACATAAATACAATTAAATAAAGCATAGGATAAAACAATATAAATACAATTTAATAAAGCATAGGTTAAAACAACATAAATACAATTTAATAAAGCATGGGATAAAACAACATAAATACAATTTAAGAAAGCATAGGTTAAAACAACATAAATACAATTTAATAAAGCATAGGATAAAACAACATAAATACAATTTAATAAAGCATAGGCTAAAACTACATAAATACAATTTAATAAAGCATAGGCTAAAACTACATAAATACAACTTAATAAAGCATAGGATAAAACAAATTAAATACAATTTAATAAAGCATAGGATAAAACAACATACATTCAATTTAATAAAGCATAGGATAAAATAACATAAATACAATTTAATAAAGCATAGGATAAAACAACATAAATACAATTCAATAAAGCATAGGATAAAACAACATAAATACTTTTTAATAAAGCATAGGATAAAACCACATAAATACAATTTAATAAAGCACAGGATAAAACAACATAAACACAATTTAATAAAGCATAGGTTAAAACAACATAAATACAAATTAATAAATCATACAATAAAACAACATAAATACAATTTAATAAAGCATAGGACAAAACAACATAAATACAATTTAATAAAGCATAGGATAAAACAACATAAATACAATTTAATAAAGCATAGGTTAAAACAACATAAATACAATTTAATAAAGCCTACAATAAAACAACATAAATCCAATTTAATAAAGCATAGGATAAAACAACATAAATACAATTTAATAAAGCATAGGATAAAACAACATAAATCCAATTTAATAAAGCATAGGATAAAACAACATAAATACAATTTAATAAAGCATAGGATAAAACAACATAAATACAATTTAATAAAGCATAGGATAAAACCACGTAAATACAATTTAATAAAGCACAGGATAAAACAACATAAATACAATTTAATAAAGCATAGGATAAAACAACATAAATACAATTTAATAAAGCATACATTAAAACAACATAAATACAATTAAATAAAGCATAGGATAAAACAATATAAATACAATTTAATAAAGCATAGGTTAAAACAACATAAATACAATTTAATAAAGCATGGGATAAAACAACATAAATACAATTTAAGAAAGCATAGGTTAAAACAACATAAATACAATTTAATAAAGCATAGGATAAAACAACATAAATACAATTTAATAAAGCATAGGCTAAAACTACATAAATACAATTTAATAAAGCATAGGCTAAAACTACATAAATACAACTTAATAAAGCATAGGATAAAACAAATTAAATACAATTTAATAAAGCATAGGATAAAACAACATACATTCAATTTAATAAAGCATAGGATAAAATAACATAAATACAATTTAATAAAGCATAGGATAAAACAACATAAATACAATTCAATAAAGCATAGGATAAAACAACATAAATACTTTTTAATAAAGCATAGGATAAAACCACATAAATACAATTTAATAAAGCACAGGATAAAACAACATAAACACAATTTAATAAAGCATAGGTTAAAACAACATAAATACAAATTAATAAATCATACAATAAAACAACATAAATACAATTTAATAAAGCATAGGACAAAACAACATAAATACAATTTAATAAAGCATAGGATAAAACAACATAAATACAATTTAATAAAGCATAGGTTAAAACAACATAAATACAATTTAATAAAGCCTACAATAAAACAACATAAATTCAATTTAATAAAGCATAGGAAAAAACAATATAAATACAATTTAATAAAGCCTACAATAAAACAACATAAATACAATTTAATAAAGCATAGGAAAAAACAACATAAATACAATTTAATAAAGCATAGGATAAAACAACATAAATACAATTTAATAAAGCATAGGATAAAACAACATAAATACAATTTAATAAAGCATAGGAAAAAACAACATAAATACAATTTAATAAAGCATAGGTTAAAACAACATAAATACAATTTAATAAAGCATAGGACAAAACAACATTAATACAATTTAATAAAGCATAGGTTAAAAGAACATAAATCCAATTTAATAAAGCATAGGATAAAACAACATAAATACAATTTAATAAAGCATAGGATAAAACAACATAAATACAATTTAATAAAGCATAGGATAAAACAACATAAATACAATTTAATAAAGCATAGGATAAAACAACATAAATACAATTTAATAAAGCATAGGATAAAACCACGTAAATACAATTTAATAAAGCACAGGATAAAACAACATAAATACAATTTAATAAAGCATAGGATAAAACAACATAAATACAATTTAATAAAGCATAGGATAAAACAACATAAATACAATTTAATAAAGCATACGTTAAAACAACATAAATACAATTAAATAAAGCATAGGATAAAACAAGATAAATTTAACTTAATTAAGCATAGGATAAAACAACATAAATACAATTTAATAAAGCATAGGATAAAACAACATAAATAAAATTTAATAAAGCATAGGATAAAACAAAATAAATACAATTTAATAAAGCATAGGATAAAACAACATAAATACAATTTAATAAATCATAGGTTAAAACAGCATAAACACAATTTAATAAAGCATAGGATAAAACAACATAAATTCAATTTAATAAAGCTTAGGTTAAAACAGCATAAATAAAATTTAATAAAGCATAGGTTAAAACAACATAAATACAATTTAATAAAGCATAGGATAAAACAACATAAATACAATTTAATAAAGCATAGGATAAAACAACATAAATACCTTTTAATAAAGCATAGGATAAAACCACATAAATACAATTTAATAAAGCACAGGATAAAACAACATAAATACAATTTAATAAAGCATAGGATAAAACAACATAAATACAATTTAATAAAGCATAGGATAAAACAACATAAATACAATTTAATAAAGCATACGTTAAAACAACATAAATACAATTAAATAAAGCATAGGATAAAACAATATAAATACAATTTAATAAAGAATAGGTTAAAACAACATAAATACAATTTAATAAAGCATAGGATAAAACAATATAAATACAATTTAATAAAGCATAGGTTAAAACAACATAAATACAATTTAATAAAGCATAGGATAAAATAACATAAATACAATTTAATAAAGCATAGGCTAAAACTACATAAATACAATTTAATAAAGCATAGGATAAAACAAATTAAATACAATTTAATAAAGCATAGGATAAAACAACATAAATTCAATTTAATAAAGCATAGGATGAAACAACATAAATACAATTTAATAAAGCATACGTTAAAACAACATAACTACAATTAAATAAAGCATAAGATAAAACAACATAACTACAATTTAATAAAGCATAGGTTAAAACAACATAAATACAATTTAATAAAGCATAGGATAAAACAACATAAATACAATTTAATAAAGCATAGGATAAAACAGCATAAATACAATTTAATAAAGCATAGGATAAAACAACATAAATACAATTTAATAAAGCATAGGATAAAACAACATAAATAAAATTTAATAAAGCATAGGTTAAAACAACATAAATACAATTTAATAAAGCATAGGACAAAACAACATAAATACAATTTAATAAAGCATAGGAAAAAACAACATAAATACAATTTAATAAAGCATAGGATAAAACAACATAAATACAATTTAATAAAGCATAGGATAAAACAACATAAATAAAATTTAATAAAGCACAGGTTAAAACAACATAAATACAATTTAATAAAGCATAGGTTAAAACAACATAAATACAATTTAATAAAGCATAGGATAAAACAACATAAATACAATTTAATAAAGCATACAATAAAACAACATAAATACAATTTAATAAAGCATAGGATAAAACAACATAAATACAATTTAATAAAGCATACAATAAAACAACATAAATACAATTTAATAAAGCATAGGAAAAAAAAACATAAATACAATTTAATAAAGCATAGGATAAAACAACATAAATACAATTTAATAAAGCATAGGACAAAACAACATTAATACAATTTAATAAAGCATAGGTTAAAACAACATAAATCCAATTTAATAAAGCATAGGATAAAACAACATAAATACAATTTAATAAAGCATAGGATAAAACAACATAAATACAATTTAATAAAGCATAGGATAAAACAACATAAATACAATTTAATAAAGCATAGGATAAAACAACATAAATACAATTTAATAAAGCATAGGATAAAACCACGTAAATACAATTTAATAAAGCACAGGATAAAACAACATAAATACAATTTAATAAAGCATAGGATAAAACAACATAAATACAATTTAATAAAGCATAGGATAAAACAACATAAATACAATTTAATAAAGCATAGGATAAAACCACGTAAATACAATTTAATAAAGCACAGGATAAAACAACATAAATACAATTTAATAAAGCATAGGATAAAACAACATAAATACAATTTAATAAAGCATAGGATAAAACAACATAAATACAATTTAATAAAGCATACGTTAAAACAACATAAATACAATTTAATAAAGCATAGGATAAAACAACATAAATAAAATTTAATAAAGCATAGGATAAAACAAAATAAATACAATTTAATAAAGCATAGGATAAAACAACATAAATACAATTTAATAAATCATAGGTTAAAACAGCATAAACACAATTTAATAAAGCATAGGATAAAACAACATAAATTCAATTTAATAAAGCTTAGGTTAAAACAGCATAAATAAAATTTAATAAAGCATAGGTTAAAACAACATAAATACAATTTAATAAAGCATAGGATAAAACAACATAAATACAATTTAATAAAGCATAGGATAAAACAACATAAATACCTTTTAATAAAGCATAGGATAAAACCACATAAATACAATTTAATAAAGCACAGGATAAAACAACATAAATACAATTTAATAAAGCATAGGATAAAACAACATAAATACAATTTAATAAAGCATAGGATAAAACAACATAAATACAATTTAATAAAGCATACGTAAAAACAACATAAATACAATTAAATAAAGCATAGGATAAAACAATCTAAATACAATTTAATAAAGCATAGGTTAAAACAACATAAATACAATTTAATAAAGCATAGGATAAAACAATATAAATACAATTTAATAAAGCATAGGTTAAAACAACATAAATACAATTTAATAAAGCATAGGATAAAACAACATAAATTCAATTTAATAAAGCATAGGATAAAACAACATAAATACAATTTAAGAAAGCATAGGTTAAAACAACATAAATACAATTTAATAAAGCATAGGATAAAATAACATAAATACAATTTAATAAAGCATAGGCTAAAACTACATAAATACAATTTAATAAAGCATAGGATAAAACAAATTAAATACAATTTAATAAAGCATAGGATAAAACAACATAAATTCAATTTAATAAAGCATAGGATGAAACAACATAAATACAATTTAATAAAGCATACGTTAAAACAACATAAATACAATTAAATAAAGCATAAGATAAAACAACATAACTACAATTTAATAAAGCATAGGTTAAAACAACATAAATACAATTTAATAAAGCATAGGATAAAACAACATAAATACAATTTAATAAAGCATAGGATAAAACAGCATAAATACAATTTAATAAAGCATAGGATAAAACAACATAAATACAATTTAATAAAGCATAGGATAAAACAACATAAATAAAATTTAATAAAGCATAGGTTAAAACAACATAAATACAATTTAATAAAGCATAGGACAAAACAACATAAATACAATTTAATAAAGCATAGGAAAAAACAACATAAATACAATTTAATAAAGCATAGGATAAAACAACATAAATACAATTTAATAAAGCATAGGATAAAACAACATAAATAAAATTTAATAAAGCACAGGTTAAAACAACATAAATACAATTTAATAAAGCATAGGTTAAAACAACATAAATACAATTTAATAAAGCATAGGATAAAACAACATAAATACAATTTAATAAAGCATACAATAAAACAACATAAATACAATTTAATAAAGCATAGGATAAAACAACATAAATACAATTTAATAAAGCATACAATAAAACAACATAAATACAATTTAATAAAGCATAGGAAAAAAAAACATAAATACAATTTAATAAAGCATAGGATAAAACAACATAAATACAATTTAATAAAGCATAGGACAAAACAACATTAATACAATTTAATAAAGCATAGGTTAAAACAACATAAATCCAATTTAATAAAGCATAGGATAAAACAACATAAATACAATTTAATAAAGCATAGGATAAAACAACATAAATACAATTTAATAAAGCATAGGATAAAACAACATAAATACAATTTAATAAAGCATAGGATAAAACAACATAAATACAATTTAATAAAGCATAGGATAAAACCACGTAAATACAATTTAATAAAGCACAGGATAAAACAACATAAATTCAATTTAATAAAGCATGGGATAAAACAACATAAATACAATTTAATAAAGCATAGGATAAAACAACATAAATACAATTTAATAAAGCATAGTTTAAAACAACATAAATACAATTTAATAAAGCATAGGCTAAAACTACATAAATACAATTTAATAAAGCATAGGCTAAAACTACATAAATACAATTTAATAAAGCATAGGATAAAACAAATTAAATACAATTTAATAAAGCATAGGATAAAACAACATACATTCAATTTAATAAAGCATAGGATAAAATAACATAAATACAATTTAATAAAGCATAGGATAAAACAACATAAATACAATTCAATAAAGCATAGGATAAAACAACATAAATACTTTTTAATAAAGCATAGGATAAAACCACATAAATACAATTTAATAAAGCACAGGATAAAACAACATAAATACAATTTAATAAATCATAGGTTAAAACAGCATAAACACAATTTAATAAAGCATAGGATAAAACAACATAAATTCAATTTAATAAAGCTTAGGTTAAAACAGCATAAATAAAATTTAATAAAGCATAGGTTAAAACAACATAAATACAATTTAATAAAGCATAGGATAAAACAACATAAATACAATTTAATAAAGCATAGGATAAAACAACATAAATACCTTTTAATAAAGCATAGGATAAAACCACATAAATACAATTTAATAAAGCACAGGATAAAACAACATAAATACAATTTAATAAAGCATAGGATAAAACAACATAAATACAATTTAATAAAGCATAGGATAAAACAACATAAATACAATTTAATAAAGCATACGTTAAAACAACATAAATACAATTAAATAAAGCATAGGATAAAACAACATAAATTCAATTTAATAAAGCTTAGGTTAAAACAGCATAAATAAAATTTAATAAAGCATAGGTTAAAACAACATAAATACAATTTAATAAAGCATAGGATAAAACAACATAAATACAATTTAATAAAGCATAGGATAAAACAACATAAATACCTTTTAATAAAGCATAGGATAAAACCACATAAATACAATTTAATAAAGCACAGGATAAAACAACATAAATACAATTTAATAAAGCATAGGATAAAACAACATAAATACAATTTAATAAAGCATAGGATAAAACAACATAAATACAATTTAATAAAGCATACGTAAAAACAACATAAATACAATTAAATAAAGCATAGGATAAAACAATCTAAATACAATTTAATAAAGCATAGGTTAAAACAACATAAATACAATTTAATAAAGCATAGGATAAAACAATATAAATACAATTTAATAAAGCATAGGTTAAAACAACATAAATACAATTTAATAAAGCATAGGATAAAACAACATAAATTCAATTTAATAAAGCATAGGATAAAACAACATAAATACAATTTAAGAAAGCATAGGTTAAAACAACATAAATACAATTTAATAAAGCATAGGATAAAATAACATAAATACAATTTAATAAAGCATAGGCTAAAACTACATAAATACAATTTAATAAAGCATAGGATAAAACAAATTAAATACAATTTAATAAAGCATAGGATAAAACAACATAAATTCAATTTAATAAAGCATAGGATGAAACAACATAAATACAATTTAATAAAGCATACGTTAAAACAACATAAATACAATTAAATAAAGCATAAGATAAAACAACATAACTACAATTTAATAAAGCATAGGTTAAAACAACATAAATACAATTTAATAAAGCATAGGATAAAACAACATAAATACAATTTAATAAAGCATAGGATAAAACAGCATAAATACAATTTAATAAAGCATAGGATAAAACAACATAAATACAATTTAATAAAGCATAGGATAAAACAACATAAATAAAATTTAATAAAGCATAGGTTAAAACAACATAAATACAATTTAATAAAGCATAGGACAAAACAACATAAATACAATTTAATAAAGCATAGGAAAAAACAACATAAATACAATTTAATAAAGCATAGGATAAAACAACATAAATACAATTTAATAAAGCATAGGATAAAACAACATAAATAAAATTTAATAAAGCACAGGTTAAAACAACATAAATACAATTTAATAAAGCATAGGTTAAAACAACATAAATACAATTTAATAAAGCATAGGATAAAACAACATAAATACAATTTAATAAAGCATACAATAAAACAACATAAATACAATTTAATAAAGCATAGGATAAAACAACATAAATACAATTTAATAAAGCATACAATAAAACAACATAAATACAATTTAATAAAGCATAGGAAAAAAAAACATAAATACAATTTAATAAAGCATAGGATAAAACAACATAAATACAATTTAATAAAGCATAGGACAAAACAACATTAATACAATTTAATAAAGCATAGGTTAAAACAACATAAATCCAATTTAATAAAGCATAGGATAAAACAACATAAATACAATTTAATAAAGCATAGGATAAAACAACATAAATACAATTTAATAAAGCATAGGATAAAACAACATAAATACAATTTAATAAAGCATAGGATAAAACAACATAAATACAATTTAATAAAGCATAGGATAAAACCACGTAAATACAATTTAATAAAGCACAGGATAAAACAACATAAATTCAATTTAATAAAGCATGGGATAAAACAACATAAATACAATTTAATAAAGCATAGGATAAAACAACATAAATACAATTTAATAAAGCATAGTTTAAAACAACATAAATACAATTTAATAAAGCATAGGCTAAAACTACATAAATACAATTTAATAAAGCATAGGCTAAAACTACATAAATACAATTTAATAAAGCATAGGATAAAACAAATTAAATACAATTTAATAAAGCATAGGATAAAACAACATACATTCAATTTAATAAAGCATAGGATAAAATAACATAAATACAATTTAATAAAGCATAGGATAAAACAACATAAATACAATTCAATAAAGCATAGGATAAAACAACATAAATACTTTTTAATAAAGCATAGGATAAAACCACATAAATACAATTTAATAAAGCACAGGATAAAACAACATAAATACAATTTAATAAATCATAGGTTAAAACAGCATAAACACAATTTAATAAAGCATAGGATAAAACAACATAAATTCAATTTAATAAAGCTTAGGTTAAAACAGCATAAATAAAATTTAATAAAGCATAGGTTAAAACAACATAAATACAATTTAATAAAGCATAGGATAAAACAACATAAATACAATTTAATAAAGCATAGGATAAAACAACATAAATACCTTTTAATAAAGCATAGGATAAAACCACATAAATACAATTTAATAAAGCACAGGATAAAACAACATAAATACAATTTAATAAAGCATAGGATAAAACAACATAAATACAATTTAATAAAGCATAGGATAAAACAACATAAATACAATTTAATAAAGCATACGTTAAAACAACATAAATACAATTAAATAAAGCATAGGATAAAACAATATAAATACAATTTAATAAAGCATAGGTTAAAACAACATAAATACAATTTAATAAAGCATAGGATAAAACAATATAAATACAATTTAATAAAGCATAGGTTAAAACAACATAAATACAATTTAATAAAGCATAGGATAAAACAACATAAATTCAATTTAATAAAGCATAGGATAAAACAACATAAATACAATTTAAGAAAGCATAGGTTAAAACAACATAAATACAATTTAATAAAGCATAGGATAAAATAACATAAATACAATTTAATAAAGCATAGGCTAAAACTACATAAATACAATTTAATAAAGCATAGGATAAAACAAATTAAATACAATTTAATAAAGCATAGGATAAAACAACATAAATTCAATTTAATAAAGCATAGGATGAAACAACATAAATACAATTTAATAAAGCATACGTTAAAACAACATAAATACAATTAAATAAAGCATAAGATAAAACAACATAACTACAATTTAATAAAGCATAGGTTAAAACAACATAAATACAATTTAATAAAGCATAGGATAAAACAACATAAATACAATTTAATAAAGCATAGGATAAAACAGCATAAATACAATTTAATAAAGCATAGGATAAAACAACATAAATACAATTTAATAAAGCATAGGATAAAACAACATAAATAAAATTTAATAAAGCATAGGTTAAAACAACATAAATACAATTTAATAAAGCATAGGACAAAACAACATAAATACAATTTAATAAAGCATAGGAAAAAACAACATAAATACAATTTAATAAAGCATAGGATAAAACAACATAAATACAATTTAATAAAGCATAGGATAAAACAACATAAATAAAATTTAATAAAGCACAGGTTAAAACAACATAAATACAATTTAATAAAGCATAGGTTAAAACAACATAAATACAATTTAATAAAGCATAGGATAAAACAACATAAATACAATTTAATAAAGCATACAATAAAACAACATAAATACAATTTAATAAAGCATAGGATAAAACAACATAAATACAATTTAATAAAGCATACAATAAAACAACATAAATACAATTTAATAAAGCATAGGAAAAAAAAACATAAATACAATTTAATAAAGCATAGGATAAAACAACATAAATACAATTTAATAAAGCATAGGACAAAACAACATTAATACAATTTAATAAAGCATAGGTTAAAACAACATAAATCCAATTTAATAAAGCATAGGATAAAACAACATAAATACAATTTAATAAAGCATAGGATAAAACAACATAAATACAATTTAATAAAGCATAGGATAAAACAACATAAATACAATTTAATAAAGCATAGGATAAAACAACATACATACAATTTAATAAAGCATAGGATAAAACCACGTAAATACAATTTAATAAAGCACAGGATAAAACAACATAAATTCAATTTAATAAAGCATGGGATAAAACAACATAAATACAATTTAATAAAGCATAGGATAAAACAACATAAATACAATTTAATAAAGCATAGTTTAAAACAACATAAATACAATTTAATAAAGCATAGGCTAAAACTACATAAATACAATTTAATAAAGCATAGGCTAAAACTACAAAAATACAATTTAATAAAGCATAGGATAAAACAAATTAAATACAATTTAATAAAGCATAGGATAAAACAACATACATTCAATTTAATAAAGCATAGGATAAAATAACATAAATACAATTTAATAAAGCATAGGATAAAACAACATAAATACAATTCAATAAAGCATAGGATAAAACAACATAAATACTTTTTAATAAAGCATAGGATAAAACCACATAAATACAATTTAATAAAGCACAGGATAAAACAACATAAATACTTTTTAATAAAGCATAGGCTAAAACTACATAAATACAATTTAATAAAGCATAGGCTAAAACTACATAAATACAATTTAATAAAGCATAGGATAAAACAAATTAAATACAATTTAATAAAGCATAGGATAAAACAACATACATTCAATTTAATAAAGCATAGGATAAAATAACATAAATACAATTTAATAAAGCATAGGATAAAACAACATAAATACAATTCAATAAAGCATAGGATAAAACAACATAAATACTTTTTAATAAAGCATAGGATAAAACCACATAAATACAATTTAATAAAGCACAGGATAAAACAACATAAATACAATTTAATAAAGCATAGGATAAAACAACATAAATACAATTTAATAAAGCATACATTAAAACAACATAAATACAATTAAATAAAGCATAGGATAAAACAATATAAATACAATTTAATAAAGCATAGGTTAAAACAACATAAATACAATTTAATAAAGCATGGGATAAAACAACATAAATACAATTTAAGAAAGCATAGGTTAAAACAACATAAATACAATTTAATAAAGCATAGGATAAAACAACATAAATACAATTTAATAAAGCATAGGCTAAAACTACATAAATACAATTTAATAAAGCATAGGCTAAAACTACATAAATACAACTTAATAAAGCATAGGATAAAACAAATTAAATACAATTTAATAAAGCATAGGATAAAACAACATACATTCAATTTAATAAAGCATAGGATAAAATAACATAAATACAATTTAATAAAGCATAGGATAAAACAACATAAATACAATTCAATAAAGCATAGGATAAAACAACATAAATACTTTTTAATAAAGCATAGGATAAAACCACATAAATACAATTTAATAAAGCACAGGATAAAACAACATAAACACAATTTAATAAAGCATAGGTTAAAACAACATAAATACAAATTAATAAATCATACAATAAAACAACATAAATACAATTTAATAAAGCATAGGACAAAACAACATAAATACAATTTAATAAAGCATAGGATAAAACAACATAAATACAATTTAATAAAGCATAGGTTAAAACAACATAAATACAATTTAATAAAGCCTACAATAAAACAACATAAATTCAATTTAATAAAGCATAGGAAAAAACAATATAAATACAATTTAATAAAGCCTACAATAAAACAACATAAATACAATTTAATAAAGCATAGGAAAAAACAACATAAATACAATTTAATAAAGCATAGGATAAAACAACATAAATACAATTTAATAAAGCATAGGATAAAACAACATAAATACAATTTAATAAAGCATAGGAAAAAACAACATAAATACAATTTAATAAAGCATAGGATAAAACAACATAAATACAATTTAATAAAGCATAGGACAAAACAACATTAATACAATTTAATAAAGCATAGGTTAAAACAACATAAATCCAATTTAATAAAGCATAGGATAAAACAACATAAATACAATTTAATAAAGCATAGGATAAAACAACATAAATACAATTTAATAAAGCATAGGATAAAACAACATAAATACAATTTAATAAAGCATAGGATAAAACAACATAAATACAATTTAATAAAGCATAGGATAAAACCACGTAAATACAATTTAATAAAGCACAGGATAAAACAACATAAATACAATTTAATAAAGCATAGGATAAAACAACATAAATACAATTTAATAAAGCATAGGATAAAACAATATAAATACAATTTAATAAAGCATAGGTTAAAACAACATAAATACAATTTAATAAAGCATAGGATAAAACAACATAAATTCAATTTAATAAAGCATAGGATAAAACAACATAAATACAATTTAAGAAAGCATAGGTTAAAACAACATAAATACAATTTAATAAAGCATAGGATAAAATAACATAAATACAATTTAATAAAGCATAGGCTAAAACTACATAAATACAATTTAATAAAGCATAGGATAAAACAAATTAAATACAATTTAATAAAGCATAGGATAAAACAACATAAATTCAATTTAATAAAGCATAGGATGAAACAACATAAATACAATTTAATAAAGCATACGTTAAAACAACATAAATACAATTAAATAAAGCATAGGATAAAACAACATAAATACAATTTAATAAAGCATAGGATAAAACAACATAAATACAATTTAATAAAGCATAGGATAAAACCACGTAAATACAATTTAATAAAGCACAGGATAAAACAACATAAATAAAATTTAATAAAGCATAGGTTAAAACAACATAAATACAATTTAATAAAGCATAGGACAAAACAACATAAATACAATTTAATAAAGCATAGGAAAAAACAACATAAATACAATTTAATAAAGCATAGGATAAAACAACATAAATACAATTTAATAAAGCATAGGATAAAACAACATAAATAAAATTTAATAAAGCACAGGTTAAAACAACATAAATACAATTTAATAAAGCATAGGTTAAAACAACATAAATACAATTTAATAAAGCATAGGATAAAACAACATAAATACAATTTAATAAAGCATACAATAAAACAACATAAATACAATTTAATAAAGCATAGGATAAAACAACATAAATACAATTTAATAAAGCATACAATAAAACAACATAAATACAATTTAATAAAGCATAGGAAAAAAAAACATAAATACAATTTAATAAAGCATAGGATAAAACAACATAAATACAATTTAATAAAGCATAGGACAAAACAACATTAATACAATTTAATAAAGCATAGGTTAAAACAACATAAATCCAATTTAATAAAGCATAGGATAAAACAACATAAATACAATTTAATAAAGCATAGGATAAAACAACATAAATACAATTTAATAAAGCATAGGATAAAACAACATAAATACAATTTAATAAAGCATAGGATAAAACAACATAAATACAATTTAATAAAGCATAGGATAAAACCACGTAAATACAATTTAATAAAGCACAGGATAAAACAACATAAATTCAATTTAATAAAGCATGGGATAAAACAACATAAATACAATTTAATAAAGCATAGGATAAAACAACATAAATACAATTTAATAAAGCATAGTTTAAAACAACATAAATACAATTTAATAAAGCATAGGCTAAAACTACATAAATACAATTTAATAAAGCATAGGCTAAAACTACATAAATACAATTTAATAAAGCATAGGATAAAACAAATTAAATACAATTTAATAAAGCATAGGATAAAACAACATACATTCAATTTAATAAAGCATAGGATAAAATAACATAAATACAATTTAATAAAGCATAGGATAAAACAACATAAATACAATTCAATAAAGCATAGGATAAAACAACATAAATACTTTTTAATAAAGCATAGGATAAAACCACATAAATACAATTTAATAAAGCACAGGATAAAACAACATAAATACAATTTAATAAATCATAGGTTAAAACAGCATAAACACAATTTAATAAAGCATAGGATAAAACAACATAAATTCAATTTAATAAAGCTTAGGTTAAAACAGCATAAATAAAATTTAATAAAGCATAGGTTAAAACAACATAAATACAATTTAATAAAGCATAGGATAAAACAACATAAATACAATTTAATAAAGCATAGGATAAAACAACATAAATACCTTTTAATAAAGCATAGGATAAAACCACATAAATACAATTTAATAAAGCACAGGATAAAACAACATAAATACAATTTAATAAAGCATAGGATAAAACAACATAAATACAATTTAATAAAGCATAGGATAAAACAACATAAATACAATTTAATAAAGCATAGGATAAAACAACATAAATACCTTTTAATAAAGCATAGGATAAAACCACATAAATACAATTTAATAAAGCACAGGATAAAACAACATAAATACAATTTAATAAAGCATAGGATAAAACAACATAAATACAATTTAATAAAGCATAGGATAAAACAACATAAATACAATTTAATAAAGCATACGTAAAAACAACATAAATACAATTAAATAAAGCATAGGATAAAACAATCTAAATACAATTTAATAAAGCATAGGTTAAAACAACATAAATACAATTTAATAAAGCATAGGATAAAACAATATAAATACAATTTAATAAAGCATAGGTTAAAACAACATAAATACAATTTAATAAAGCATAGGATAAAACAACATAAATTCAATTTAATAAAGCATAGGATAAAACAACATAAATACAATTTAAGAAAGCATAGGTTAAAACAACATAAATACAATTTAATAAAGCATAGGATAAAATAACATAAATACAATTTAATAAAGCATAGGCTAAAACTACATAAATACAATTTAATAAAGCATAGGATAAAACAAATTAAATACAATTTAATAAAGCATAGGATAAAACAACATAAATTCAATTTAATAAAGCATAGGATGAAACAACATAAATACAATTTAATAAAGCATACGTTAAAACAACATAAATACAATTAAATAAAGCATAAGATAAAACAACATAACTACAATTTAATAAAGCATAGGTTAAAACAACATAAATACAATTTAATAAAGCATAGGATAAAACAACATAAATACAATTTAATAAAGCATAGGATAAAACAGCATAAATACAATTTAATAAAGCATAGGATAAAACAACATAAATACAATTTAATAAAGCATAGGATAAAACAACATAAATAAAATTTAATAAAGCATAGGTTAAAACAACATAAATACAATTTAATAAAGCATAGGACAAAACAACATAAATACAATTTAATAAAGCATAGGAAAAAACAACATAAATACAATTTAATAAAGCATAGGATAAAACAACATAAATACAATTTAATAAAGCATAGGATAAAACAACATAAATAAAATTTAATAAAGCACAGGTTAAAACAACATAAATACAATTTAATAAAGCATAGGTTAAAACAACATAAATACAATTTAATAAAGCATAGGATAAAACAACATAAATACAATTTAATAAAGCATACAATAAAACAACATAAATACAATTTAATAAAGCATAGGATAAAACAACATAAATACAATTTAATAAAGCATACAATAAAACAACATAAATACAATTTAATAAAGCATAGGAAAAAAAAACATAAATACAATTTAATAAAGCATAGGATAAAACAACATAAATACAATTTAATAAAGCATAGGACAAAACAACATTAATACAATTTAATAAAGCATAGGTTAAAACAACATAAATCCAATTTAATAAAGCATAGGATAAAACAACATAAATACAATTTAATAAAGCATAGGATAAAACAACATAAATACAATTTAATAAAGCATAGGATAAAACAACATAAATACAATTTAATAAAGCATAGGATAAAACAACATAAATACAATTTAATAAAGCATAGGATAAAACCACGTAAATACAATTTAATAAAGCACAGGATAAAACAACATAAATTCAATTTAATAAAGCATGGGATAAAACAACATAAATACAATTTAATAAAGCATAGGATAAAACAACATAAATACAATTTAATAAAGCATAGTTTAAAACAACATAAATACAATTTAATAAAGCATAGGCTAAAACTACATAAATACAATTTAATAAAGCATAGGCTAAAACTACATAAATACAATTTAATAAAGCATAGGATAAAACAAATTAAATACAATTTAATAAAGCATAGGATAAAACAACATACATTCAATTTAATAAAGCATAGGATAAAATAACATAAATACAATTTAATAAAGCATAGGATAAAACAACATAAATACAATTCAATAAAGCATAGGATAAAACAACATAAATACTTTTTAATAAAGCATAGGATAAAACCACATAAATACAATTTAATAAAGCACAGGATAAAACAACATAAATACAATTTAATAAATCATAGGTTAAAACAGCATAAACACAATTTAATAAAGCATAGGATAAAACAACATAAATTCAATTTAATAAAGCTTAGGTTAAAACAGCATAAATAAAATTTAATAAAGCATAGGTTAAAACAACATAAATACAATTTAATAAAGCATAGGATAAAACAACATAAATACAATTTAATAAAGCATAGGATAAAACAACATAAATACCTTTTAATAAAGCATAGGATAAAACCACATAAATACAATTTAATAAAGCACAGGATAAAACAACATAAATACAATTTAATAAAGCATAGGATAAAACAACATAAATACAATTTAATAAAGCATAGGATAAAACAACATAAATACAATTTAATAAAGCATACGTTAAAACAACATAAATACAATTAAATAAAGCATAGGATAAAACAACATAAATTCAATTTAATAAAGCTTAGGTTAAAACAGCATAAATAAAATTTAATAAAGCATAGGTTAAAACAACATAAATACAATTTAATAAAGCATAGGATAAAACAACATAAATACAATTTAATAAAGCATAGGATAAAACAACATAAATACCTTTTAATAAAGCATAGGATAAAACCACATAAATACAATTTAATAAAGCACAGGATAAAACAACATAAATACAATTTAATAAAGCATAGGATAAAACAACATAAATACAATTTAATAAAGCATAGGATAAAACAACATAAATACAATTTAATAAAGCATACGTAAAAACAACATAAATACAATTAAATAAAGCATAGGATAAAACAATCTAAATACAATTTAATAAAGCATAGGTTAAAACAACATAAATACAATTTAATAAAGCATAGGATAAAACAATATAAATACAATTTAATAAAGCATAGGTTAAAACAACATAAATACAATTTAATAAAGCATAGGATAAAACAACATAAATTCAATTTAATAAAGCATAGGATAAAACAACATAAATACAATTTAAGAAAGCATAGGTTAAAACAACATAAATACAATTTAATAAAGCATAGGATAAAATAACATAAATACAATTTAATAAAGCATAGGCTAAAACTACATAAATACAATTTAATAAAGCATAGGATAAAACAAATTAAATACAATTTAATAAAGCATAGGATAAAACAACATAAATTCAATTTAATAAAGCATAGGATGAAACAACATAAATACAATTTAATAAAGCATACGTTAAAACAACATAAATACAATTAAATAAAGCATAAGATAAAACAACATAACTACAATTTAATAAAGCATAGGTTAAAACAACATAAATACAATTTAATAAAGCATAGGATAAAACAACATAAATACAATTTAATAAAGCATAGGATAAAACAGCATAAATACAATTTAATAAAGCATAGGATAAAACAACATAAATACAATTTAATAAAGCATAGGATAAAACAACATAAATAAAATTTAATAAAGCATAGGTTAAAACAACATAAATACAATTTAATAAAGCATAGGACAAAACAACATAAATACAATTTAATAAAGCATAGGAAAAAACAACATAAATACAATTTAATAAAGCATAGGATAAAACAACATAAATACAATTTAATAAAGCATAGGATAAAACAACATAAATAAAATTTAATAAAGCACAGGTTAAAACAACATAAATACAATTTAATAAAGCATAGGTTAAAACAACATAAATACAATTTAATAAAGCATAGGATAAAACAACATAAATACAATTTAATAAAGCATACAATAAAACAACATAAATACAATTTAATAAAGCATAGGATAAAACAACATAAATACAATTTAATAAAGCATACAATAAAACAACATAAATACAATTTAATAAAGCATAGGAAAAAAAAACATAAATACAATTTAATAAAGCATAGGATAAAACAACATAAATACAATTTAATAAAGCATAGGACAAAACAACATTAATACAATTTAATAAAGCATAGGTTAAAACAACATAAATCCAATTTAATAAAGCATAGGATAAAACAACATAAATACAATTTAATAAAGCATAGGATAAAACAACATAAATACAATTTAATAAAGCATAGGATAAAACAACATAAATACAATTTAATAAAGCATAGGATAAAACAACATAAATACAATTTAATAAAGCATAGGATAAAACCACGTAAATACAATTTAATAAAGCACAGGATAAAACAACATAAATTCAATTTAATAAAGCATGGGATAAAACAACATAAATACAATTTAATAAAGCATAGGATAAAACAACATAAATACAATTTAATAAAGCATAGTTTAAAACAACATAAATACAATTTAATAAAGCATAGGCTAAAACTACATAAATACAATTTAATAAAGCATAGGCTAAAACTACATAAATACAATTTAATAAAGCATAGGATAAAACAAATTAAATACAATTTAATAAAGCATAGGATAAAACAACATACATTCAATTTAATAAAGCATAGGATAAAATAACATAAATACAATTTAATAAAGCATAGGATAAAACAACATAAATACAATTCAATAAAGCATAGGATAAAACAACATAAATACTTTTTAATAAAGCATAGGATAAAACCACATAAATACAATTTAATAAAGCACAGGATAAAACAACATAAATACAATTTAATAAATCATAGGTTAAAACAGCATAAACACAATTTAATAAAGCATAGGATAAAACAACATAAATTCAATTTAATAAAGCTTAGGTTAAAACAGCATAAATAAAATTTAATAAAGCATAGGTTAAAACAACATAAATACAATTTAATAAAGCATAGGATAAAACAACATAAATACAATTTAATAAAGCATAGGATAAAACAACATAAATACCTTTTAATAAAGCATAGGATAAAACCACATAAATACAATTTAATAAAGCACAGGATAAAACAACATAAATACAATTTAATAAAGCATAGGATAAAACAACATAAATACAATTTAATAAAGCATAGGATAAAACAACATAAATACAATTTAATAAAGCATACGTTAAAACAACATAAATACAATTAAATAAAGCATAGGATAAAACAATATAAATACAATTTAATAAAGCATAGGTTAAAACAACATAAATACAATTTAATAAAGCATAGGATAAAACAATATAAATACAATTTAATAAAGCATAGGTTAAAACAACATAAATACAATTTAATAAAGCATAGGATAAAACAACATAAATTCAATTTAATAAAGCATAGGATAAAACAACATAAATACAATTTAAGAAAGCATAGGTTAAAACAACATAAATACAATTTAATAAAGCATAGGATAAAATAACATAAATACAATTTAATAAAGCATAGGCTAAAACTACATAAATACAATTTAATAAAGCATAGGATAAAACAAATTAAATACAATTTAATAAAGCATAGGATAAAACAACATAAATTCAATTTAATAAAGCATAGGATGAAACAACATAAATACAATTTAATAAAGCATACGTTAAAACAACATAAATACAATTAAATAAAGCATAAGATAAAACAACATAACTACAATTTAATAAAGCATAGGTTAAAACAACATAAATACAATTTAATAAAGCATAGGATAAAACAACATAAATACAATTTAATAAAGCATAGGATAAAACAGCATAAATACAATTTAATAAAGCATAGGATAAAACAACATAAATACAATTTAATAAAGCATAGGATAAAACAACATAAATAAAATTTAATAAAGCATAGGTTAAAACAACATAAATACAATTTAATAAAGCATAGGACAAAACAACATAAATACAATTTAATAAAGCATAGGAAAAAACAACATAAATACAATTTAATAAAGCATAGGATAAAACAACATAAATACAATTTAATAAAGCATAGGATAAAACAACATAAATAAAATTTAATAAAGCACAGGTTAAAACAACATAAATACAATTTAATAAAGCATAGGTTAAAACAACATAAATACAATTTAATAAAGCATAGGATAAAACAACATAAATACAATTTAATAAAGCATACAATAAAACAACATAAATACAATTTAATAAAGCATAGGATAAAACAACATAAATACAATTTAATAAAGCATACAATAAAACAACATAAATACAATTTAATAAAGCATAGGAAAAAAAAACATAAATACAATTTAATAAAGCATAGGATAAAACAACATAAATACAATTTAATAAAGCATAGGACAAAACAACATTAATACAATTTAATAAAGCATAGGTTAAAACAACATAAATCCAATTTAATAAAGCATAGGATAAAACAACATAAATACAATTTAATAAAGCATAGGATAAAACAACATAAATACAATTTAATAAAGCATAGGATAAAACAACATAAATACAATTTAATAAAGCATAGGATAAAACAACATACATACAATTTAATAAAGCATAGGATAAAACCACGTAAATACAATTTAATAAAGCACAGGATAAAACAACATAAATTCAATTTAATAAAGCATGGGATAAAACAACATAAATACAATTTAATAAAGCATAGGATAAAACAACATAAATACAATTTAATAAAGCATAGTTTAAAACAACATAAATACAATTTAATAAAGCATAGGCTAAAACTACATAAATACAATTTAATAAAGCATAGGCTAAAACTACAAAAATACAATTTAATAAAGCATAGGATAAAACAAATTAAATACAATTTAATAAAGCATAGGATAAAACAACATACATTCAATTTAATAAAGCATAGGATAAAATAACATAAATACAATTTAATAAAGCATAGGATAAAACAACATAAATACAATTCAATAAAGCATAGGATAAAACAACATAAATACTTTTTAATAAAGCATAGGATAAAACCACATAAATACAATTTAATAAAGCACAGGATAAAACAACATAAATACTTTTTAATAAAGCATAGGCTAAAACTACATAAATACAATTTAATAAAGCATAGGCTAAAACTACATAAATACAATTTAATAAAGCATAGGATAAAACAAATTAAATACAATTTAATAAAGCATAGGATAAAACAACATACATTCAATTTAATAAAGCATAGGATAAAATAACATAAATACAATTTAATAAAGCATAGGATAAAACAACATAAATACAATTCAATAAAGCATAGGATAAAACAACATAAATACTTTTTAATAAAGCATAGGATAAAACCACATAAATACAATTTAATAAAGCACAGGATAAAACAACATAAATACAATTTAATAAAGCATAGGATAAAACAACATAAATACAATTTAATAAAGCATACATTAAAACAACATAAATACAATTAAATAAAGCATAGGATAAAACAATATAAATACAATTTAATAAAGCATAGGTTAAAACAACATAAATACAATTTAATAAAGCATGGGATAAAACAACATAAATACAATTTAAGAAAGCATAGGTTAAAACAACATAAATACAATTTAATAAAGCATAGGATAAAACAACATAAATACAATTTAATAAAGCATAGGCTAAAACTACATAAATACAATTTAATAAAGCATAGGCTAAAACTACATAAATACAACTTAATAAAGCATAGGATAAAACAAATTAAATACAATTTAATAAAGCATAGGATAAAACAACATACATTCAATTTAATAAAGCATAGGATAAAATAACATAAATACAATTTAATAAAGCATAGGATAAAACAACATAAATACAATTCAATAAAGCATAGGATAAAACAACATAAATACTTTTTAATAAAGCATAGGATAAAACCACATAAATACAATTTAATAAAGCACAGGATAAAACAACATAAACACAATTTAATAAAGCATAGGTTAAAACAACATAAATACAAATTAATAAATCATACAATAAAACAACATAAATACAATTTAATAAAGCATAGGACAAAACAACATAAATACAATTTAATAAAGCATAGGATAAAACAACATAAATACAATTTAATAAAGCATAGGTTAAAACAACATAAATACAATTTAATAAAGCCTACAATAAAACAACATAAATTCAATTTAATAAAGCATAGGAAAAAACAATATAAATACAATTTAATAAAGCCTACAATAAAACAACATAAATACAATTTAATAAAGCATAGGAAAAAACAACATAAATACAATTTAATAAAGCATAGGATAAAACAACATAAATACAATTTAATAAAGCATAGGATAAAACAACATAAATACAATTTAATAAAGCATAGGAAAAAACAACATAAATACAATTTAATAAAGCATAGGATAAAACAACATAAATACAATTTAATAAAGCATAGGACAAAACAACATTAATACAATTTAATAAAGCATAGGTTAAAACAACATAAATCCAATTTAATAAAGCATAGGATAAAACAACATAAATACAATTTAATAAAGCATAGGATAAAACAACATAAATACAATTTAATAAAGCATAGGATAAAACAACATAAATACAATTTAATAAAGCATAGGATAAAACAACATAAATACAATTTAATAAAGCATAGGATAAAACCACGTAAATACAATTTAATAAAGCACAGGATAAAACAACATAAATACAATTTAATAAAGCATAGGATAAAACAACATAAATACAATTTAATAAAGCATAGGATAAAACAATATAAATACAATTTAATAAAGCATAGGTTAAAACAACATAAATACAATTTAATAAAGCATAGGATAAAACAACATAAATTCAATTTAATAAAGCATAGGATAAAACAACATAAATACAATTTAAGAAAGCATAGGTTAAAACAACATAAATACAATTTAATAAAGCATAGGATAAAATAACATAAATACAATTTAATAAAGCATAGGCTAAAACTACATAAATACAATTTAATAAAGCATAGGATAAAACAAATTAAATACAATTTAATAAAGCATAGGATAAAACAACATAAATTCAATTTAATAAAGCATAGGATGAAACAACATAAATACAATTTAATAAAGCATACGTTAAAACAACATAAATACAATTAAATAAAGCATAGGATAAAACAACATAAATACAATTTAATAAAGCATAGGATAAAACAACATAAATACAATTTAATAAAGCATAGGATAAAACCACGTAAATACAATTTAATAAAGCACAGGATAAAACAACATAAATAAAATTTAATAAAGCATAGGTTAAAACAACATAAATACAATTTAATAAAGCATAGGACAAAACAACATAAATACAATTTAATAAAGCATAGGAAAAAACAACATAAATACAATTTAATAAAGCATAGGATAAAACAACATAAATACAATTTAATAAAGCATAGGATAAAACAACATAAATAAAATTTAATAAAGCACAGGTTAAAACAACATAAATACAATTTAATAAAGCATAGGTTAAAACAACATAAATACAATTTAATAAAGCATAGGATAAAACAACATAAATACAATTTAATAAAGCATACAATAAAACAACATAAATACAATTTAATAAAGCATAGGATAAAACAACATAAATACAATTTAATAAAGCATACAATAAAACAACATAAATACAATTTAATAAAGCATAGGAAAAAAAAACATAAATACAATTTAATAAAGCATAGGATAAAACAACATAAATACAATTTAATAAAGCATAGGACAAAACAACATTAATACAATTTAATAAAGCATAGGTTAAAACAACATAAATCCAATTTAATAAAGCATAGGATAAAACAACATAAATACAATTTAATAAAGCATAGGATAAAACAACATAAATACAATTTAATAAAGCATAGGATAAAACAACATAAATACAATTTAATAAAGCATAGGATAAAACAACATAAATACAATTTAATAAAGCATAGGATAAAACCACGTAAATACAATTTAATAAAGCACAGGATAAAACAACATAAATTCAATTTAATAAAGCATGGGATAAAACAACATAAATACAATTTAATAAAGCATAGGATAAAACAACATAAATACAATTTAATAAAGCATAGTTTAAAACAACATAAATACAATTTAATAAAGCATAGGCTAAAACTACATAAATACAATTTAATAAAGCATAGGCTAAAACTACATAAATACAATTTAATAAAGCATAGGATAAAACAAATTAAATACAATTTAATAAAGCATAGGATAAAACAACATACATTCAATTTAATAAAGCATAGGATAAAATAACATAAATACAATTTAATAAAGCATAGGATAAAACAACATAAATACAATTCAATAAAGCATAGGATAAAACAACATAAATACTTTTTAATAAAGCATAGGATAAAACCACATAAATACAATTTAATAAAGCACAGGATAAAACAACATAAATACAATTTAATAAATCATAGGTTAAAACAGCATAAACACAATTTAATAAAGCATAGGATAAAACAACATAAATTCAATTTAATAAAGCTTAGGTTAAAACAGCATAAATAAAATTTAATAAAGCATAGGTTAAAACAACATAAATACAATTTAATAAAGCATAGGATAAAACAACATAAATACAATTTAATAAAGCATAGGATAAAACAACATAAATACCTTTTAATAAAGCATAGGATAAAACCACATAAATACAATTTAATAAAGCACAGGATAAAACAACATAAATACAATTTAATAAAGCATAGGATAAAACAACATAAATACAATTTAATAAAGCATAGGATAAAACAACATAAATACAATTTAATAAAGCATACGTTAAAACAACATAAATACAATTAAATAAAGCATAGGATAAAACAATATAAATACAATTTAATAAAGCATAGGTTAAAACAACATAAATACAATTTAATAAAGCATAGGATAAAACAATATAAATACAATTTAATAAAGCATAGGTTAAAACAACATAAATACAATTTAATAAAGCATAGGATAAAACAACATAAATTCAATTTAATAAAGCATAGGATAAAACAACATAAATACAATTTAAGAAAGCATAGGTTAAAACAACATAAATACAATTTAATAAAGCATAGGATAAAATAACATAAATACAATTTAATAAAGCATAGGCTAAAACTACATAAATACAATTTAATAAAGCATAGGATAAAACAAATTAAATACAATTTAATAAAGCATAGGATAAAACAACATAAATTCAATTTAATAAAGCATAGGATGAAACAACATAAATACAATTTAATAAAGCATACGTTAAAACAACATAAATACAATTAAATAAAGCATAAGATAAAACAACATAACTACAATTTAATAAAGCATAGGTTAAAACAACATAAATACAATTTAATAAAGCATAGGATAAAACAACATAAATACAATTTAATAAAGCATAGGATAAAACAGCATAAATACAATTTAATAAAGCATAGGATAAAACAACATAAATACAATTTAATAAAGCATAGGATAAAACAACATAAATAAAATTTAATAAAGCATAGGTTAAAACAACATAAATACAATTTAATAAAGCATAGGACAAAACAACATAAATACAATTTAATAAAGCATAGGAAAAAACAACATAAATACAATTTAATAAAGCATAGGATAAAACAACATAAATACAATTTAATAAAGCATAGGATAAAACAACATAAATAAAATTTAATAAAGCACAGGTTAAAACAACATAAATACAATTTAATAAAGCATAGGTTAAAACAACATAAATACAATTTAATAAAGCATAGGATAAAACAACATAAATACAATTTAATAAAGCATACAATAAAACAACATAAATACAATTTAATAAAGCATAGGATAAAACAACATAAATACAATTTAATAAAGCATACAATAAAACAACATAAATACAATTTAATAAAGCATAGGAAAAAAAAACATAAATACAATTTAATAAAGCATAGGATAAAACAACATAAATACAATTTAATAAAGCATAGGATAAAACAACATAAATACAATTTAATAAAGCATACGTTAAAACAACATAAATACAATTTAATAAAGCATAGGATGAAACAGCATAAATACAATTTAATAAAGCATACGTTAAAACAACATAAATACAATTAAATAAAGCATAAGATAAAACAACATAAATACAATTTAATAAAGCATAGGATAAAACAACATAAATACAATTTAATAAAGCATAGGTTAAAACAACATAAATACAATTTAATAAAGCAAAGGATAAAATAACATAAATACAATTTAATAAAGCATAGGCTAAAACTACATAAATACAATTTAATAAAGCATATGATAAAACAAATTAAATACAATTTAATAAAGCAGAGGATAAAACAACATCAATTCAATTTAATAAAGCATAGGATGAAACAACATAAATACAATTTAATAAAGCATACGTTAAAACAACATAAATACAATTAAATAAAGCATAAGATAAAACAACATAAATACAATTTAATAAAGCATAGGTTAAAACAGCATAAATACAATTTAAGAAAGCATAGGATAAAACAACATAAATACAATTTAATAAAGCATAGGATAAAACAACATAAATACTTTTTAATAAAGCATAGGATAAAACAACATAAATACAATTTAATAAAGCATAGGATAAAACAACATAAATACTTTTTAATAAAGCATAGGATAAAACAACATAAATACAATTTAATAAAGCATACATTAAAACAACATAAATACAATTAAATAAAGCATAGGATAAAACAATATAAATACAATTTAATAAAGCATAGGTTAAAACAACATAAATACAATTTAATAAAGTATAGGATAAAACAACATAAATACAATTTAATAAAGCATAGGATAAAACAACATAAATACAATTTAATAAAGCATAGGATAAAACAACATAAATACAATTTAATAAAGCATACATTAAAACAACATAAATACAATTAAATAAAGCATAGGATAAAACAATATAAATACAATTTAATAAAGCATAGGTTAAAACAACATAAATACAATTTAATAAAGCATAGGATAAAACAACATAAATACAATTTAAGAAAGCATAGGTTAAAACAACATAAATACAATTTAATAAAGCATAGGATAAAACAACATAAATACAATTTAATAAAGCATAGGCTAAAACTACATAAATACAATTTAATAAAGCATAGGATAAAACAAATTAAATACAATTTAATAAAGCATAGGATAAAACAACATACATTCAATTTAATAAAGCATAGGATAAAATAACATAAATACAATTTAATAAAGCATAGGATAAAACAACATAAATACAATTTAATAAAGCATAGGATAAAACAACATAAATACTTTTTAATAAAGCATAGGATAAAACCACATAAATACAATTTAATAAAGCATAGGATAAAACAACATAAATACAATTTAATAAAGCATAGGATAAAACAACATAAATAAAATTTAATAAAGCATAGGATAAAACAACATAAATAAAATTTAATATAGCATAGGATAAAACAACATAAATACAATTTAATAAAGCATAGGATAAAACAACATAAATAAAATTTAATAAAGCATAGGATAAAACAACATAAATAAAATTTAATAAAGCATAGGATAAAACAACATAAATACAATTTAATAAAGCATAGGTTAAAACAGCATAAATACAGTTTAATAAAGCATAGGATAAAACAACATAAATCAAATTTAATAAAGCATAGGATAAAACAACATAAATACTATTTAATAAAGCATAGGATAAAACAACATAAATACAATTTAAAAAAGCATAGGATAAAACAACATAAATACAATTTAATAAAGCATAGGATAAAACAACATAAATACAATTTAATAAAGCATACATTAAAACAACATAAATACAATTAAATAAAGCATAGGATAAAACAATATAAATACAATTTAATAAAGCATAGGTTAAAACAACATAAATACAATTTAATAAAGCATAGGATAAAACAACATAAATACAATTTAAGAAAGCATAGGTTAAAACAACATAAATACAATTTAAAAAGGAAAAGGATAAAACAACATAAATACAATTTAATAAAGCATAGGATAAAACAACATAAATACAATTTAATAAAGCATAAGATAAAACAACATAAATACAATTTAATAAAGCATAGGTTAAAACAACATAAATACAATTTAATAAAGCATAGGATAAAACAATATAAATACAATTTAATAAAGCATAGGTTAAAACAACATAATTACAATTTAATAAAGCATAGGATAAAACAACATAAATTCAATTTAATAAAGCATAGGATAAAACAACATAAATACAATTTAAGAAAGCATAGGTTAAAACAACATAAATACAATTTAATAAAGCAAAGGATAAAATAACATAAATACAATTTAATAAAGCATAGGCTAAAACTACATAAATACAATTTAATAAAGCATATGATAAAACAAATTAAATACAATTTAATAAAGCAGAGGATAAAACAACATCAATTCAATTTAATAAAGCATAGGATAAAACAACATAAATTCAATTTAATAAAGCATAGGATAAAACAACATAAATACAATTTAAAAAGGAAAAGGATAAAACAACATAAATAAAATTTAATAAAGCATAGGATAAAACAACATAAATAAAATTTAATAAAGCATAGGATAAAACAACATAAATACAATTTAATAAAGCATAGGATAAAACAACATAAATAAAATTTAATAAAGCATAGGATAAAACAACATAAATACAATTTAATAAAGCATAGGATAAAACAACATAAATACAATTTAATAAAGCATAGGATAAAACAACATAAATACAATTTAATAAAGCATAAGATAAAACAACATAAATACAATTTAATAAAGCATAGGTTAAAACAACATAAATACAATTTAATAAAGCATAGGATAAAACAACATATATACAATTTAATAAAGCATAGGATAAAACAACATAAATAAAATTTAATAAAGCATAGGATAAAACAACATATATACAATTTAATAAATCATAGGATAAAACAACATAAATACAATTTAATAAAGCATACGTTAAAACAACATAAATACAATTTAATAAAGCATAGGATGAAACAGCATAAATACAATTTAATAAAGCATACGTTAAAACAACATAAATACAATTAAATAAAGCATAAGATAAAACAACATAAATACAATTTAATAAAGCATAGGATAAAACAACATAAATACAATTTAATAAAGCATAGGTTAAAACAACATAAATACAATTTAATAAAGCAAAGGATAAAATAACATAAATACAATTTAATAAAGCATAGGCTAAAACTACATAAATACAATTTAATAAAGCATATGATAAAACAAATTAAATACAATTTAATAAAGCAGAGGATAAAACAACATCAATTCAATTTAATAAAGCATAGGATGAAACAACATAAATACAATTTAATAAAGCATACGTTAAAACAACATAAATACAATTAAATAAAGCATAAGATAAAACAACATAAATACAATTTAATAAAGCATAGGTTAAAACAGCATAAATACAATTTAAGAAAGCATAGGATAAAACAACATAAATACAATTTAATAAAGCATAGGTTAAAACAACATAAATACAATTTAATAAAGCATAGGATAAAACAACATAAATTCAATTTAATAAAGCATAGGATAAAACAACATAAATACAATTTAAAAAGGAAAAGGATAAAACAACATAAATAAAATTTAATAAAGCATAGGATAAAACAACATAAATAAAATTTAATAAAGCATAGGATAAAACAACATAAATACAATTTAATAAAGCATAGGATAAAACAACATAAATAAAATTTAATAAAGCATAGGATAAAACAACATAAATACAATTTAATAAAGCATAGGATAAAACAACATAAATACAATTTAATAAAGCATAGGATAAAACAACATAAATACAATTTAATAAAGCATAAGATAAAACAACATAAATACAATTTAATAAAGCATAGGTTAAAACAACATAAATACAATTTAATAAAGCATAGGATAAAACAACATATATACAATTTAATAAAGCATAGGATAAAACAACATAAATACAATTTAATAAAGCATAGGTTAAAACAACATAAATACAATTTAATAAAGCATAGGATAAAACAACATAAATACAATTTAATAAAGCATAGGTTAAAACAACATAAATAAAATTTAATAAAGCATAGGATAAAACAACATAAATAAAATTTAATAAAGCATAGGATAAAACAACATAAATACAATTTAATAAAGCATAGGATAAAACAACATAAATGAAATTTAATAAAGCATAGGATAAAACAACTTAAATACAATTTAATAAAGCATAGGATAAAACAACATAAATAAAATTTAATAAAGCATAGGATAAAACAACATAAATACAATTTAATAAAGCATAGGATAAAACAACATAAATACAATTTAATAAAGCATACATTAAAACAACATAAATACAATTAAATAAAGCATAGGATAAAACAATATAAATACAATTTAATAAAGCATAGGTTAAAACAACATAAATACAATTTAATAAAGCATAGGATAAAACAACATAAATACAATTTAAGAAAGCATAGGTTAAAACAACATAAATACAATTTAATAAAGCATAGGATAAAACAACATAAATACAATTTAATAAAGCATAGGCTAAAACTACATAAATACAATTTAATAAAGCATAGGATAAAACAAATTAAATACAATTTAATAAAGCATAGGATAAAACAACATACATTCAATTTAATAAAGCATAGGATAAAATAGCATAAATACAATTTAATAAAGCATAGGATAAAACAACATAAATACAATTTAATAAAGCATAGGATAAAACAACATAAATACTTTTTAATAAAGCATAGGATAAAACCACATAAATACAATTTAATAAAGCATAGGATAAAACAACATAAATAAAATTTATTAAAGCATAGGTTAAAACAACATAAATACAATTTAATAAAGCATAGGTTAAAACAACATAAATACAATTTAATAAAGCATAGGATAAAACAACATAAACACAATTTAATAAAGCATAGGTTAAAACAACATAAATACAAATTAATAAATCATACAATAAAACAACATAAATACAATTTAATAAAGCATAGGACAAAACAACATAAATACAATTTAATAAAGCATAGGATAAACCAACAGAAATACAATTTAATAAAGCATAGGTTAAAACAACATAAATACAATTTAATAAAGCCTACAATAAAACAACATAAATTCAATTTAATAAAGCATAGGAAAAAACAATATAAATACAATTTAATAAAGCCTACAATAAAACAACATAAATACAATTTAATAAAGCATAGGAAAAAACAACATAAATACAATTTAATAAAGCATAGGATAAAACAACATAAATACAATTTAATAAAGCATAGGATAAAACAACATAAATACAATTTAATAAAGCATAGGAAAAAACAACATAAATACAATTTAATAAAGCATAGGATAAAACAACATAAATACAATTTAATAAAGCATAGGACAAAACAACATTAATACAATTTAATAAAGCATAGGTTAAAACAACATAAATCCAATTTAATAAAGCATAGGATAAAACAACATAAATACAATTTAATAAAGCATAGGATAAAACAACATAAATACAATTTAATAAAGCATAGGATAAAACAACATAAATACAATTTAATAAAGCATAGGATAAAACAACATAAATACAATTTAATAAAGCATAGGATAAAACCACGTAAATACAATTTAATAAAGCACAGGATAAAACAACATAAATACAATTTAATAAAGCATAGGATAAAACAACATAAATACAATTTAATAAAGCATAGGATAAAACAACATAAATACAATTTAATAAAGCATACGTTAAAACAACATAAATACAATTAAATAAAGCATAGGATAAAACAAGATAAATTTAATTTAATTAAGCATAGGATAAAACAACATAAATACAATTTAATAAAGCATAGGATAAAACAACATAAATAAAATTTAATAAAGCATAGGATAAAACAAAATAAATACAATTTAATAAAGCATAGGATAAAACAACATAAATACAATTTAATAAATCATAGGTTAAAACAGCATAAACACAATTTAATAAAGCATAGGATAAAACAACATAAATTCAATTTAATAAAGCATAGGTTAAAACAGCATAAATAAAATTTAATAAAGCATAGGTTAAAACAACATAAATACAATTTAATAAAGCATAGGATAAAACAACATAAATACAATTTAATAAAGCATAGGATAAAACAACATAAATACCCTTTAATAAAGCATAGGATAAAACCACATAAATACAATTTAATAAAGCACAGGATAAAACAACATAAATACAATTTAATAAAGCATAGGATAAAACAACATAAATACAATTTAATAAAGCATAGGATAAAACAACATAAATACAATTTAATAAAGCATACGTTAAAACAACATAAATACAATTAAATAAAGCATAGGATAAAACAATATAAATACAATTTAATAAAGCATAGGTTAAAACAACATAAATACAATTTAATAAAGCATAGGATAAAACAATATAAATACAATTTAATAAAGCATAGGTTAAAACAACATAAATACAATTTAATAAAGCATAGGATAAAACAAATTAAATACAATTTAATAAAGCATAGGATAAAACAACATAAATTCAATTTAATAAAGCATAGGATGAAACAACATAAATACAATTTAATAAAGCATACGTTAAAACAACATAAATACAATTAAATAAAGCATAAGATAAAACAACATAAATACAATTTAATAAAGCATAGGTTAAAACAGCATAAATACAATTTAAGAAAGCATAGGATAAAACAACATAAATACAATTTAATAAAGCATAGGTTAAAACAACATAAATACAATTTAATAAAGCATAGGATAAAACAACATAAATACAATTTAATAAAGCATAGGATAAAACAACATAAATACAATTTAATAAAGCATACATTAAAACAACATAAATACAATTAAATAAAGCATAGGATAAAACAATATAAATACAATTTAATAAAGCATAGGTTAAAACAACATAAATACAATTTAATAAAGCATAGGATAAAACAACATAAATACAATTTAAGAAAGCATAGGTTAAAACAACATAAATACAATTTAAAAAGGAAAAGGATAAAACAACATAAATACAATTTAATAAAGCATAGGATAAAACAACATAAATACAATTTAATAAAGCATAAGATAAAACAACATAAATACAATTTAATAAAGCATAGGTTAAAACAACATAAATACAATTTAATAAAGCATAGGATAAAACAATATAAATACAATTTAATAAAGCATAGGTTAAAACAACATAATTACAATTTAATAAAGCATAGGATAAAACAACATAAATTCAATTTAATAAAGCATAGGATAAAACAACATAAATACAATTTAAGAAAGCATAGGTTAAAACAACATAAATACAATTTAATAAAGCAAAGGATAAAATAACATAAATACAATTTAATAAAGCATAGGCTAAAACTACATAAATACAATTTAATAAAGCATATGATAAAACAAATTAAATACAATTTAATAAAGCAGAGGATAAAACAACATCAATTCAATTTAATAAAGCATAGGATAAAACAACATAAATTCAATTTAATAAAGCATAGGATAAAACAACATAAATACAATTTAAAAAGGAAAAGGATAAAACAACATAAATAAAATTTAATAAAGCATAGGATAAAACAACATAAATAAAATTTAATAAAGCATAGGATAAAACAACATAAATACAATTTAATAAAGCATAGGATAAAACAACATAAATAAAATTTAATAAAGCATAGGATAAAACAACATAAATACAATTTAATAAAGCATAGGATAAAACAACATAAATACAATTTAATAAAGCATAGGATAAAACAACATAAATACAATTTAATAAAGCATAAGATAAAACAACATAAATACAATTTAATAAAGCATAGGTTAAAACAACATAAATACAATTTAATAAAGCATAGGATAAAACAACATATATACAATTTAATAAAGCATAGGATAAAACAACATAAATAAAATTTAATAAAGCATAGGATAAAACAACATATATACAATTTAATAAATCATAGGATAAAACAACATAAATACAATTTAATAAAGCATACGTTAAAACAACATAAATACAATTTAATAAAGCATAGGATGAAACAGCATAAATACAATTTAATAAAGCATACGTTAAAACAACATAAATACAATTAAATAAAGCATAAGATAAAACAACATAAATACAATTTAATAAAGCATAGGATAAAACAACATAAATACAATTTAATAAAGCATAGGTTAAAACAACATAAATACAATTTAATAAAGCAAAGGATAAAATAACATAAATACAATTTAATAAAGCATAGGCTAAAACTACATAAATACAATTTAATAAAGCATATGATAAAACAAATTAAATACAATTTAATAAAGCAGAGGATAAAACAACATCAATTCAATTTAATAAAGCATAGGATGAAACAACATAAATACAATTTAATAAAGCATACGTTAAAACAACATAAATACAATTAAATAAAGCATAAGATAAAACAACATAAATACAATTTAATAAAGCATAGGTTAAAACAGCATAAATACAATTTAAGAAAGCATAGGATAAAACAACATAAATACAATTTAATAAAGCATAGGTTAAAACAACATAAATACAATTTAATAAAGCATAGGATAAAACAACATAAATTCAATTTAATAAAGCATAGGATAAAACAACATAAATACAATTTAAAAAGGAAAAGGATAAAACAACATAAATAAAATTTAATAAAGCATAGGATAAAACAACATAAATAAAATTTAATAAAGCATAGGATAAAACAACATAAATACAATTTAATAAAGCATAGGATAAAACAACATAAATAAAATTTAATAAAGCATAGGATAAAACAACATAAATACAATTTAATAAAGCATAGGATAAAACAACATAAATACAATTTAATAAAGCATAGGATAAAACAACATAAATACAATTTAATAAAGCATAAGATAAAACAACATAAATACAATTTAATAAAGCATAGGTTAAAACAACATAAATACAATTTAATAAAGCATAGGATAAAACAACATATATACAATTTAATAAAGCATAGGATAAAACAACATAAATACAATTTAATAAAGCATAGGTTAAAACAACATAAATACAATTTAATAAAGCATAGGATAAAACAACATAAATACAATTTAATAAAGCATAGGTTAAAACAACATAAATAAAATTTAATAAAGCATAGGATAAAACAACATAAATAAAATTTAATAAAGCATAGGATAAAACAACATAAATACAATTTAATAAAGCATAGGATAAAACAACATAAATGAAATTTAATAAAGCATAGGATAAAACAACTTAAATACAATTTAATAAAGCATAGGATAAAACAACATAAATAAAATTTAATAAAGCATAGGATAAAACAACATAAATACAATTTAATAAAGCATAGGATAAAACAACATAAATACAATTTAATAAAGCATACATTAAAACAACATAAATACAATTAAATAAAGCATAGGATAAAACAATATAAATACAATTTAATAAAGCATAGGTTAAAACAACATAAATACAATTTAATAAAGCATAGGATAAAACAACATAAATACAATTTAAGAAAGCATAGGTTAAAACAACATAAATACAATTTAATAAAGCATAGGATAAAACAACATAAATACAATTTAATAAAGCATAGGCTAAAACTACATAAATACAATTTAATAAAGCATAGGATAAAACAAATTAAATACAATTTAATAAAGCATAGGATAAAACAACATACATTCAATTTAATAAAGCATAGGATAAAATAGCATAAATACAATTTAATAAAGCATAGGATAAAACAACATAAATACAATTTAATAAAGCATAGGATAAAACAACATAAATACTTTTTAATAAAGCATAGGATAAAACCACATAAATACAATTTAATAAAGCATAGGATAAAACAACATAAATAAAATTTATTAAAGCATAGGTTAAAACAACATAAATACAATTTAATAAAGCATAGGTTAAAACAACATAAATACAATTTAATAAAGCATAGGATAAAACAACATAAACACAATTTAATAAAGCATAGGTTAAAACAACATAAATACAAATTAATAAATCATACAATAAAACAACATAAATACAATTTAATAAAGCATAGGACAAAACAACATAAATACAATTTAATAAAGCATAGGATAAACCAACAGAAATACAATTTAATAAAGCATAGGTTAAAACAACATAAATACAATTTAATAAAGCCTACAATAAAACAACATAAATTCAATTTAATAAAGCATAGGAAAAAACAATATAAATACAATTTAATAAAGCCTACAATAAAACAACATAAATACAATTTAATAAAGCATAGGAAAAAACAACATAAATACAATTTAATAAAGCATAGGATAAAACAACATAAATACAATTTAATAAAGCATAGGATAAAACAACATAAATACAATTTAATAAAGCATAGGAAAAAACAACATAAATACAATTTAATAAAGCATAGGATAAAACAACATAAATACAATTTAATAAAGCATAGGACAAAACAACATTAATACAATTTAATAAAGCATAGGTTAAAACAACATAAATCCAATTTAATAAAGCATAGGATAAAACAACATAAATACAATTTAATAAAGCATAGGATAAAACAACATAAATACAATTTAATAAAGCATAGGATAAAACAACATAAATACAATTTAATAAAGCATAGGATAAAACAACATAAATACAATTTAATAAAGCATAGGATAAAACCACGTAAATACAATTTAATAAAGCACAGGATAAAACAACATAAATACAATTTAATAAAGCATAGGATAAAACAACATAAATACAATTTAATAAAGCATAGGATAAAACAACATAAATACAATTTAATAAAGCATACGTTAAAACAACATAAATACAATTAAATAAAGCATAGGATAAAACAAGATAAATTTAATTTAATTAAGCATAGGATAAAACAACATAAATACAATTTAATAAAGCATAGGATAAAACAACATAAATAAAATTTAATAAAGCATAGGATAAAACAAAATAAATACAATTTAATAAAGCATAGGATAAAACAACATAAATACAATTTAATAAATCATAGGTTAAAACAGCATAAACACAATTTAATAAAGCATAGGATAAAACAACATAAATTCAATTTAATAAAGCATAGGTTAAAACAGCATAAATAAAATTTAATAAAGCATAGGTTAAAACAACATAAATACAATTTAATAAAGCATAGGATAAAACAACATAAATACAATTTAATAAAGCATAGGATAAAACAACATAAATACCCTTTAATAAAGCATAGGATAAAACCACATAAATACAATTTAATAAAGCACAGGATAAAACAACATAAATACAATTTAATAAAGCATAGGATAAAACAACATAAATACAATTTAATAAAGCATAGGATAAAACAACATAAATACAATTTAATAAAGCATACGTTAAAACAACATAAATACAATTAAATAAAGCATAGGATAAAACAATATAAATACAATTTAATAAAGCATAGGTTAAAACAACATAAATACAATTTAATAAAGCATAGGATAAAACAATATAAATACAATTTAATAAAGCATAGGTTAAAACAACATAAATACAATTTAATAAAGCATAGGATAAAACAACATAAATTCAATTTAATAAAGCATAGGATAAAACAACATAAATACAATTTAAGAAAGCATAGGTTAAAACAACATAAATACAATTTAATAAAGCATAGGATAAAATAACATAAATACAATTTAATAAAGCATAGGCTAAAACTACATAAATACAATTTAATAAAGCATAGGATAAAACAAATTAAATACAATTTAATAAAGCATAGGATAAAACAACATAAATTCAATTTAATAAAGCATAGGATGAAACAACATAAATACAATTTAATAAAGCATACGTTAAAACAACATAAATACAATTAAATAAAGCATAAGATAAAACAACATAAATACAATTTAATAAAGCATAGGTTAAAACAGCATAAATACAATTTAAGAAAGCATAGGATAAAACAACATAAATACAATTTAATAAAGCATAGGTTAAAACAACATAAATACAATTTAATAAAGCATAGGATAAAACAACATAAATACAATTTAATAAAGCATAGGATAAAACAACATAAATACAATTTAATAAAGCATACATTAAAACAACATAAATACAATTAAATAAAGCATAGGATAAAACAATATAAATACAATTTAATAAAGCATAGGTTAAAACAACATAAATACAATTTAATAAAGCATAGGATAAAACAACATAAATACAATTTAAGAAAGCATAGGTTAAAACAACATAAATACAATTTAAAAAGGAAAAGGATAAAACAACATAAATACAATTTAATAAAGCATAGGATAAAACAACATAAATACAATTTAATAAAGCATAAGATAAAACAACATAAATACAATTTAATAAAGCATAGGTTAAAACAACATAAATACAATTTAATAAAGCATAGGATAAAACAATATAAATACAATTTAATAAAGCATAGGTTAAAACAACATAATTACAATTTAATAAAGCATAGGATAAAACAACATAAATTCAATTTAATAAAGCATAGGATAAAACAACATAAATACAATTTAAGAAAGCATAGGTTAAAACAACATAAATACAATTTAATAAAGCAAAGGATAAAATAACATAAATACAATTTAATAAAGCATAGGCTAAAACTACATAAATACAATTTAATAAAGCATATGATAAAACAAATTAAATACAATTTAATAAAGCAGAGGATAAAACAACATCAATTCAATTTAATAAAGCATAGGATAAAACAACATAAATTCAATTTAATAAAGCATAGGATAAAACAACATAAATACAATTTAAAAAGGAAAAGGATAAAACAACATAAATAAAATTTAATAAAGCATAGGATAAAACAACATAAATAAAATTTAATAAAGCATAGGATAAAACAACATAAATACAATTTAATAAAGCATAGGATAAAACAACATAAATAAAATTTAATAAAGCATAGGATAAAACAACATAAATACAATTTAATAAAGCATAGGATAAAACAACATAAATACAATTTAATAAAGCATAGGATAAAACAACATAAATACAATTTAATAAAGCATAAGATAAAACAACATAAATACAATTTAATAAAGCATAGGTTAAAACAACATAAATACAATTTAATAAAGCATAGGATAAAACAACATATATACAATTTAATAAAGCATAGGATAAAACAACATAAATAAAATTTAATAAAGCATAGGATAAAACAACATATATACAATTTAATAAATCATAGGATAAAACAACATAAATACAATTTAATAAAGCATACGTTAAAACAACATAAATACAATTTAATAAAGCATAGGATGAAACAGCATAAATACAATTTAATAAAGCATACGTTAAAACAACATAAATACAATTAAATAAAGCATAAGATAAAACAACATAAATACAATTTAATAAAGCATAGGATAAAACAACATAAATACAATTTAATAAAGCATAGGTTAAAACAACATAAATACAATTTAATAAAGCAAAGGATAAAATAACATAAATACAATTTAATAAAGCATAGGCTAAAACTACATAAATACAATTTAATAAAGCATATGATAAAACAAATTAAATACAATTTAATAAAGCAGAGGATAAAACAACATCAATTCAATTTAATAAAGCATAGGATGAAACAACATAAATACAATTTAATAAAGCATACGTTAAAACAACATAAATACAATTAAATAAAGCATAAGATAAAACAACATAAATACAATTTAATAAAGCATAGGTTAAAACAGCATAAATACAATTTAAGAAAGCATAGGATAAAACAACATAAATACAATTTAATAAAGCATAGGTTAAAACAACATAAATACAATTTAATAAAGCATAGGATAAAACAACATAAATTCAATTTAATAAAGCATAGGATAAAACAACATAAATACAATTTAAAAAGGAAAAGGATAAAACAACATAAATAAAATTTAATAAAGCATAGGATAAAACAACATAAATAAAATTTAATAAAGCATAGGATAAAACAACATAAATACAATTTAATAAAGCATAGGATAAAACAACATAAATAAAATTTAATAAAGCATAGGATAAAACAACATAAATACAATTTAATAAAGCATAGGATAAAACAACATAAATACAATTTAATAAAGCATAGGATAAAACAACATAAATACAATTTAATAAAGCATAAGATAAAACAACATAAATACAATTTAATAAAGCATAGGTTAAAACAACATAAATACAATTTAATAAAGCATAGGATAAAACAACATATATACAATTTAATAAAGCATAGGATAAAACAACATAAATACAATTTAATAAAGCATAGGTTAAAACAACATAAATACAATTTAATAAAGCATAGGATAAAACAACATAAATACAATTTAATAAAGCATAGGTTAAAACAACATAAATAAAATTTAATAAAGCATAGGATAAAACAACATAAATAAAATTTAATAAAGCATAGGATAAAACAACATAAATACAATTTAATAAAGCATAGGATAAAACAACATAAATGAAATTTAATAAAGCATAGGATAAAACAACTTAAATACAATTTAATAAAGCATAGGATAAAACAACATAAATAAAATTTAATAAAGCATAGGATAAAACAACATAAATACAATTTAATAAAGCATAGGATAAAACAACATAAATACAATTTAATAAAGCATACATTAAAACAACATAAATACAATTAAATAAAGCATAGGATAAAACAATATAAATACAATTTAATAAAGCATAGGTTAAAACAACATAAATACAATTTAATAAAGCATAGGATAAAACAACATAAATACAATTTAAGAAAGCATAGGTTAAAACAACATAAATACAATTTAATAAAGCATAGGATAAAACAACATAAATACAATTTAATAAAGCATAGGCTAAAACTACATAAATACAATTTAATAAAGCATAGGATAAAACAAATTAAATACAATTTAATAAAGCATAGGATAAAACAACATACATTCAATTTAATAAAGCATAGGATAAAATAGCATAAATACAATTTAATAAAGCATAGGATAAAACAACATAAATACAATTTAATAAAGCATAGGATAAAACAACATAAATACTTTTTAATAAAGCATAGGATAAAACCACATAAATACAATTTAATAAAGCATAGGATAAAACAACATAAATAAAATTTATTAAAGCATAGGTTAAAACAACATAAATACAATTTAATAAAGCATAGGTTAAAACAACATAAATACAATTTAATAAAGCATAGGATAAAACAACATAAACACAATTTAATAAAGCATAGGTTAAAACAACATAAATACAAATTAATAAATCATACAATAAAACAACATAAATACAATTTAATAAAGCATAGGACAAAACAACATAAATACAATTTAATAAAGCATAGGATAAAACAACAGAAATACAATTTAATAAAGCATAGGTTAAAACAACATAAATACAATTTAATAAAGCCTACAATAAAACAACATAAATTCAATTTAATAAAGCATAGGAAAAAACAATATAAATACAATTTAATAAAGCCTACAATAAAACAACATAAATACAATTTAATAAAGCATAGGAAAAAACAACATAAATACAATTTAATAAAGCATAGGATAAAACAACATAAATACAATTTAATAAAGCATAGGATAAAACAACATAAATACAATTTAATAAAGCATAGGAAAAAACAACATAAATACAATTTAATAAAGCATAGGATAAAACAACATAAATACAATTTAATAAAGCATAGGACAAAACAACATTAATACAATTTAATAAAGCATAGGTTAAAACAACATAAATCCAATTTAATAAAGCATAGGATAAAACAACATAAATACAATTTAATAAAGCATAGGATAAAACAACATAAATACAATTTAATAAAGCATAGGATAAAACAACATAAATACAATTTAATAAAGCATAGGATAAAACAACATAAATACAATTTAATAAAGCATAGGATAAAACCACGTAAATACAATTTAATAAAGCACAGGATAAAACAACATAAATACAATTTAATAAAGCATAGGATAAAACAACATAAATACAATTTAATAAAGCATAGGATAAAACAACATAAATACAATTTAATAAAGCATACGTTAAAACAACATAAATACAATTAAATAAAGCATAGGATAAAACAAGATAAATTTAATTTAATTAAGCATAGGATAAAACAACATAAATACAATTTAATAAAGCATAGGATAAAACAACATAAATAAAATTTAATAAAGCATAGGATAAAACAAAATAAATACAATTTAATAAAGCATAGGATAAAACAACATAAATACAATTTAATAAATCATAGGTTAAAACAGCATAAACACAATTTAATAAAGCATAGGATAAAACAACATAAATTCAATTTAATAAAGCATAGGTTAAAACAGCATAAATAAAATTTAATAAAGCATAGGTTAAAACAACATAAATACAATTTAATAAAGCATAGGATAAAACAACATAAATACAATTTAATAAAGCATAGGATAAAACAACATAAATACCCTTTAATAAAGCATAGGATAAAACCACATAAATACAATTTAATAAAGCACAGGATAAAACAACATAAATACAATTTAATAAAGCATAGGATAAAACAACATAAATACAATTTAATAAAGCATAGGATAAAACAACATAAATACAATTTAATAAAGCATACGTTAAAACAACATAAATACAATTAAATAAAGCATAGGATAAAACAATATAAATACAATTTAATAAAGCATAGGTTAAAACAACATAAATACAATTTAATAAAGCATAGGATAAAACAATATAAATACAATTTAATAAAGCATAGGTTAAAACAACATAAATACAATTTAATAAAGCATAGGATAAAACAACATAAATTCAATTTAATAAAGCATAGGATAAAACAACATAAATACAATTTAAGAAAGCATAGGTTAAAACAACATAAATACAATTTAATAAAGCATAGGATAAAATAACATAAATACAATTTAATAAAGCATAGGATAAAACAACATAAATTCAATTTAATAAAGCATAGGATGAAACAACATAAATACAATTTAATAAAGCATACGTTAAAACAACATAAATACAATTAAATAAAGCATAAGATAAAACAACATAAATACAATTTAATAAAGCATAGGTTAAAACAGCATAAATACAATTTAAGAAAGCATAGGATAAAACAACATAAATACAATTTAATAAAGCATAGGTTAAAACAACATAAATACAATTTAATAAAGCATAGGATAAAACAACATAAATTCAATTTAATAAAGCATAGGATAAAACAACATAAATACAATTTAAAAAGGAAAAGGATAAAACAACATAAATAAAATTTAATAAAGCATAGGATAAAACAACATAAATAAAATTTAATAAAGCATAGGATAAAACAACATAAATACAATTTAATAAAGCATAGGATAAAACAACATAAATAAAATTTAATAAAGCATAGGATAAAACAACATAAATACAATTTAATAAAGCATAGGATAAAACAACATAAATACAATTTAATAAAGCATAGGATAAAACAACATAAATACAATTTAATAAAGCATAAGATAAAACAACATAAATACAATTTAATAAAGCATAGGTTAAAACAACATAAATACAATTTAATAAAGCATAGGATAAAACAACATATATACAATTTAATAAAGCATAGGATAAAACAACATAAATAAAATTTAATAAAGCATAGGATAAAACAACATATATACAATTTAATAAATCATAGGATAAAACAACATAAATACAATTTAATAAAGCATACGTTAAAACAACATAAATACAATTTAATAAAGCATAGGATGAAACAGCATAAATACAATTTAATAAAGCATACGTTAAAACAACATAAATACAATTAAATAAAGCATAAGATAAAACAACATAAATACAATTTAATAAAGCATAGGATAAAACAACATAAATACAATTTAATAAAGCATAGGTTAAAACAACATAAATACAATTTAATAAAGCCATGGATAAAATAACATAAATACAATTTAATAAAGCATAGGCTAAAACTACATAAATACAATTTAATAAAGCATATGATAAAACAAATTAAATACAATTTAATAAAGCAGAGGATAAAACAACATCAATTCAATTTAATAAAGCATAGGATGAAACAACATAAATACAATTTAATAAAGCATACGTTAAAACAACATAAATACAATTAAATAAAGCATAAGATAAAACAACATAAATACAATTTAATAAAGCATAGGTTAAAACAGCATAAATACAATTTAAGAAAGCATAGGATAAAACAACATTAATACAATTTAATAAAGCATAGGTTAAAACAACATAAATACAATTTAATAAAGCATAGGATAAAACAACATAAATTCAATTTAATAAAGCATAGGATAAAACAACATAAATACAATTTAAAAAGGAAAAGGATAAAACAACATAAATAAAATTTAATAAAGCATAGGATAAAACAACATAAATAAAATTTAATAAAGCATAGGATAAAACAACATAAATACAATTTAATAAAGCATAGGATAAAACAACATAAATAAAATTTAATAAAGCATAGGATAAAACAACATAAATACAATTTAATAAAGCATAGGATAAAACAACATAAATACAATTTAATAAAGCATAGGATAAAACAACATAAATACAATTTAATAAAGCATAAGATAAAACAACATAAATACAATTTAATAAAGCATAGGTTAAAACAACATAAATACAATTTAATAAAGCATAGGATAAAACAACATATATACAATTTAATAAAGCATAGGATAAAACAACATAAATACAATTTAATAAAGCATAGGTTAAAACAACATAAATACAATTTAATAAAGCATAGGATAAAACAACATAAATACAATTTAATAAAGCATAGGTTAAAACAACATAAATAAAATTTAATAAAGCATAGGATAAAACAACATAAATAAAATTTAATAAAGCATAGGATAAAACAACATAAATACAATTTAATAAAGCATAGGATAAAACAACATAAATGAAATTTAATAAAGCATAGGATAAAACAACTTAAATACAATTTAATAAAGCATAGGATAAAACAACATAAATAAAATTTAATAAAGCATAGGATAAAACAACATAAATACAATTTAATAAAGCATAGGATAAAACAACATAAATACAATTTAATAAAGCATACATTAAAACAACATAAATACAATTAAATAAAGCATAGGATAAAACAATATAAATACAATTTAATAAAGCATAGGTTAAAACAACATAAATACAATTTAATAAAGCATAGGATAAAACAACATAAATACAATTTAAGAAAGCATAGGTTAAAACAACATAAATACAATTTAATAAAGCATAGGATAAAACAACATAAATACAATTTAATAAAGCATAGGCTAAAACTACATAAATACAATTTAATAAAGCATAGGATAAAACAAATTAAATACAATTTAATAAAGCATAGGATAAAACAACATACATTCAATTTAATAAAGCATAGGATAAAATAGCATAAATACAATTTAATAAAGCATAGGATAAAACAACATAAATACAATTTAATAAAGCATAGGATAAAACAACATAAATACTTTTTAATAAAGCATAGGATAAAACCACATAAATACAATTTAATAAAGCATAGGATAAAACAACATAAATAAAATTTATTAAAGCATAGGTTAAAACAACATAAATACAATTTAATAAAGCATAGGTTAAAACAACATAAATACAATTTAATAAAGCATAGGATAAAACAACATAAACACAATTTAATAAAGCATAGGTTAAAACAACATAAATACAAATTAATAAATCATACAATAAAACAACATAAATACAATTTAATAAAGCATAGGACAAAACAACATAAATACAATTTAATAAAGCATAGTATAAAACAACAGAAATACAATTTAATAAAGCATAGGTTAAAACAACATAAATACAATTTAATAAAGCCTACAATAAAACAACATAAATACAATTTAATAAAGCATAGGAAAAAACAACATAAATACAATTTAATAAAGCATAGGATAAAACAACATAAATACAATTTAATAAAGCATAGGATAAAACAACATAAATACAATTTAATAAAGCATAGGAAAAAACAACATAAATACAATTTAATAAAGCATAGGATAAAACAACATAAATACAATTTAATAAAGCATAGGACAAAACAACATTAATACAATTTAATAAAGCATAGGTTAAAACAACATAAATACAATTTAATAAAGCATAGGTTAAAACAACATAAATACAATTTAATAAAGCATAGGATAAAACAACATAAACACAATTTAATAAAGCATAGGTTAAAACAACATAAATACAAATTAATAAATCATACAATAAAACAACATAAATACAATTTAATAAAGCATAGGACAAAACAACATAAATACAATTTAATAAAGCATAGGATAAAACAACAGAAATACAATTTAATAAAGCATAGGTTAAAACAACATAAATACAATTTAATAAAGCCTACAATAAAACAACATAAATACAATTTAATAAAGCATAGGAAAAAACAACATAAATACAATTTAATAAAGCATAGGATAAAACAACATAAATACAATTTAATAAAGCATAGGATAAAACAACATAAATACAATTTAATAAAGCATAGGAAAAAACAACATAAATACAATTTAATAAAGCATAGGATAAAACAACATAAATACAATTTAATAAAGCATAGGATAAAACAACATAAATACAATTTAATAAAGCATAGGATAAAACCACGTAAATACAATTTAATAAAGCACAGGATAAAACAACATAAATACAATTTAATAAAGCATAGGATAAAACAACATAAATACAATTTAATAAAGCATAGGATAAAACAACATAAATACAATTTAATAAAGCATACGTTAAAACAACATAAATACAATTAAATAAAGCATAGGATAAAACAAGATAAATTTAATTTAATTAAGCATAGGATAAAACAACATAAATACAATTTAATAAAGCATAGGATAAAACAACATAAATAAAATTTAATAAAGCATAGGATAAAACAAAATAAATACAATTTAATAAAGCATAGGATAAAACAACATAAATACAATTTAATAAATCATAGGTTAAAACAGCATAAACACAATTTAATAAAGCATAGGATAAAACAACATAAATTCAATTTAATAAAGCATAGGTTAAAACAGCATGAATAAAATTTAATAAAGCATAGGTTAAAACAACATAAATACAATTTAATAAAGCATAGGATAAAACAACATAAATACAATTTAATAAAGCATAGGATAAAACAACATAAATACCTTTTAATAAAGCATAGGATAAAACCACATAAATACAATTTAATAAAGCACAGGATAAAACAACATAAATACAATTTAATAAAGCATAGGATAAAACAACATAAATACAATTTAATAAAGCATAGGATAAAACAACATAAATACAATTTAATAAAGCATACGTTAAAACAACATAAATACAATTAAATAAAGCATAGGATAAAACAATATAAATACAATTTAATAAAGCATAGGTTAAAACAACATAAATACAATTTAATAAAGCATAGGATAAAACAATATAAATACAATTTAATAAAGCATAGGTTAAAACAACATAAATACAATTTAATAAAGCATAGGATAAAACAACATAAATTCAATTTAATAAAGCATAGGATAAAACAACATAAATACAATTTAAGAAAGCATAGGTTAAAACAACATAAATACAATTTAATAAAGCATAGGATAAAATAACATAAATACAATTTAATAAAGCATAGGCTAAAACTACATAAATACAATTTAATAAAGCATAGGATAAAACAAATTAAATACAATTTAATAAAGCATAGGATAAAACAACATAAATTCAATTTAATAAAGCATAGGATGAAACAACATAAATACAATTTAATAAAGCATACGTTAAAACAACATAAATACAATTAAATAAAGCATAAGATAAAACAACATAACTACAATTTAATAAAGCATAGGTTAAAACAACATAAATACAATTTAATAAAGCATAGGATAAAACAACATAAATACAATTTAATAAAGCATAGGCTAAAACTACATAAATACAATTTAATAAAGCATATGATAAAACAAATTAAATACAATTTAATAAAGCAGAGGATAAAACAACATCAATTCAATTTAATAAAGCATAGGATGAAACAACATAAATACAATTTAATAAAGCATACGTTAAAACAACATAAATACAATTAAATAAAGCATAAGATAAAACATCATAAATACAATTTAATAAAGCATAGGTTAAAACAGCATAAATACAATTTAAGAAAGCATAGGATAAAACAACATAAATACAATTTAATAAAGCATAGGTTAAAACAACATAAATACAATTTAATAAAGCATAGGATAAAACAACATAAATTCAATTTAATAAAGCATAGGATAAAACAACATAAATACAATTTAAAAAGGAAAAGGATAAAACAACATAAATAAAATTTAATAAAGCATAGGATAAAACAACATAAATAAAATTTAATAAAGCATAGGATAAAACAACATAAATACAATTTAATAAAGCATAGGATAAAACAACATAAATAAAATTTAATAAAGCATAGGATAAAACAACATAAATACAATTTAATAAAGCATAGGATAAAACAACATAAATACAATTTAATAAAGCATAGGATAAAACAACATAAATACAATTTAATAAAGCATAAGATAAAACAACATAAATACAATTTAATAAAGCATAGGTTAAAACAACATAAATACAATTTAATAAAGCATAGGATAAAACAACATATATACAATTTAATAAAGCATAGGATAAAACAACATAAATAAAATTTAATAAAGCATAGGATAAAACAACATATATACAATTTAATAAATCATAGGATAAAACAACATAAATACAATTTAATAAAGCATACGTTAAAACAACATAAATACAATTTAATAAAGCATAGGATGAAACAGCATAAATACAATTTAATAAAGCATACGTTAAAACAACATAAATACAATTAAATAAAGCATAAGATAAAACAACATAAATACAATTTAATAAAGCATAGGATAAAACAACATAAATACAATTTAATAAAGCATAGGTTAAAACAACATAAATACAATTTAATAAAGCATAGGATAAAACAACATAAATACAATTTAATAAAGCATAGGTTAAAACAACATAAATAAAATTTAATAAAGCATAGGATAAAACAACATAAATAAAATTTAATAAAGCATAGGATAAAACAACATAAATACAATTTAATAAAGCATAGGATAAAACAACATAAATGAAATTTAATAAAGCATAGGATAAAACAACTTAAATACAATTTAATAAAGCATAGGATAAAACAACATAAATAAAATTTAATAAAGCATAGGATAAAACAACATAAATACAATTTAATAAAGCATAGGATAAAACAACATAAATACAATTTAATAAAGCATACATTAAAACAACATAAATACAATTAAATAAAGCATAGGATAAAACAATATAAATACAATTTAATAAAGCATAGGTTAAAACAACATAAATACAATTTAATAAAGCATAGGATAAAACAACATAAATACAATTTAAGAAAGCATAGGTTAAAACAACATAAATACAATTTAATAAAGCATAGGATAAAACAACATAAATACAATTTAATAAAGCATAGGCTAAAACTACATAAATACAATTTAATAAAGCATAGGATAAAACAAATTAAATACAATTTAATAAAGCATAGGATAAAACAACATACATTCAATTTAATAAAGCATAGGATAAAATAACATAAGTACAATTTAATAAAGCATAGGATAAAACAACATAAATACAATTTAATAAAGCATAGGATAAAACAACATAAATACTTTTTAATAAAGCATAGGATAAAACCACATAAATACAATTTAATAAAGCATAGGATAAAACAACATAAATAAAATTTATTAAAGCATAGGTTAAAACAACATAAATACAATTTAATAAAGCATAGGTTAAAACAACATAAATACAATTTAATAAAGCATAGGATAAAACAACATAAACACAATTTAATAAAGCATAGGATAAAACAACATAAATACAATTTAATAAAGCATAGGATAAAACAACATAAATACAATTTAATAAAGCATAGGATAAAACCACGTAAATACAATTTAATAAAGCACAGGATAAAACAACATAAATACAATTTAATAAAGCATAGGATAAAACAACATAAATACAATTTAATAAAGCATAGGATAAAACAACATAAATAAAATTTAATAAAGCATAGGATAAAACAAAATAAATACAATTTAATAAAGCATAGGATAAAACAACATAAATACAATTTAATAAAGCATAGGATAAAACAACATAAATACAATTTAATAAAGCATAGGATAAAACAACATAAATAAAATTTAATAAAGCATAGGATAAAACAAAATAAATACAATTTAATAAAGCATAGGATAAAACAACATAAATACAATTTAATAAAGCATAGGATAAAACAACATAAATACAATTTAATAAAGCATAGGATAAAACCACGTAAATACAATTTAATAAAGCACAGGATAAAACAACATAAATACAATTTAATAAAGCATAGGATAAAACAACATAAATACAATTTAATAAAGCATAGGATAAAACAACATAAATAAAATTTAATAAAGCATAGGATAAAACAAAATAAATACAATTTAATAAAGCATAGGATAAAACAACATAAATACAATTTAATAAAGCATAGGATAAAACAACATAAATACAATTTAATAAAGCATAGGATAAAACAACATAAATAAAATTTAATAAAGCATAGGATAAAACAAAATAAATACAATTTAATAAAGCATAGGATAAAACAACATAAATACAATTTAATAAATCATAGGTTAAAACAGCATAAACACAATTTAATAAAGCATAGGATAAAACAACATAAATTCAATTTAATAAAGCATAGGTTAAAACAGCATAAATAAAATTTAATAAAGCATAGGTTAAAACAACATAAATACAATTTCATAAAGCATAGGATAAAACAACATAAATACAATTTAATAAAGCATAGGATAAAACAACATAAATTCAATTTAATAAAGCATAGGATAAAACAACATAAATACAATTTAAGAAAGCATAGGTTAAAACAACATAAATACAATTTAATAAAGCATAGGATAAAACAAATTAAATACAATTTAATAAAGCATAGGCTAAAACAACATAAATTCAATTTAATAAAGCATAGGATGAAACAACATAAATACAATTTAATAAAGCATACGTTAAAACAACATAAATACAATTAAATAAAGCAAAGGATAAAATAACATAAATACAATTTAATAAAGCATAGGCTAAAACTACATAAATACAATTTAATAAAGCATATGATAAAACAAATTAAATACAATTTAATAAAGCAGAGGATAAAACAACATCAATTCAATTTAATAAAGCATAGGATGAAACAACATAAATACAATTTAATAAAGCATACGTTAAAACAACATAAATACAATTAAATAAAGCATAAGATAAAACAACATAAATACAATTTAATAAAGCATAGGTTAAAACAGCATAAATACAATTTAAGAAAGCATAGGATAAAACAACATAAATACAATTTAATAAAGCATAGGTTAAAACAACATAAATACAATTTAATAAAGCATAGGATAAAACAACATAAATTCAATTTAATAAAGCATAGGATAAAACAACATAAATACAATTTAAAAAGGAAAAGGATAAAACAACATAAATAAAATTTAATAAAGCATAGGATAAAACAACATAAATAAAATTTAATAAAGCATAGGATAAAACAACATAAATACAATTTAATAAAGCATAGGATAAAACAACATAAATAAAATTTAATAAAGCATAGGATAAAACAACATAAATACAATTTAATAAAGCATAGGATAAAACAACATAAATACAATTTAATAAAGCATAGGATAAAACAACATAAATACAATTTAATAAAGCATAAGATAAAACAACATAAATACAATTTAATAAAGCATAGGTTAAAACAACATAAATACAATTTAATAAAGCATAGGATAAAACAACATATATACAATTTAATAAAGCATAGGATAAAACAACATAAATACAATTTAATAAAGCATAGGTTAAAACAACATAAATACAATTTAATAAAGCATAGGATAAAACAACATAAATACAATTTAATAAAGCATAGGTTAAAACAACATAAATAAAATTTAATAAAGCATAGGATAAAACAACATAAATAAAATTTAATAAAGCATAGGATAAAACAACATAAATACAATTTAATAAAGCATAGGATAAAACAACATAAATGAAATTTAATAAAGCATAGGATAAAACAACTTAAATACAATTTAATAAAGCATAGGATAAAACAACATAAATAAAATTTAATAAAGCATAGGATAAAACAACATAAATACAATTTAATAAAGCATAGGATAAAACAACATAAATACAATTTAATAAAGCATACATTAAAACAACATAAATACAATTAAATAAAGCATAGGATAAAACAATATAAATACAATTTAATAAAGCATAGGTTAAAACAACATAAATACAATTTAATAAAGCATAGGATAAAACAACATAAATACAATTTAAGAAAGCATAGGTTAAAACAACATAAATACAATTTAATAAAGCATAGGATAAAACAACATAAATACAATTTAATAAAGCATAGGCTAAAACTACATAAATACAATTTAATAAAGCATAGGATAAAACAAATTAAATACAATTTAATAAAGCATAGGATAAAACAACATACATTCAATTTAATAAAGCATAGGATAAAATAGCATAAATACAATTTAATAAAGCATAGGATAAAACAACATAAATACAATTTAATAAAGCATAGGATAAAACAACATAAATACTTTTTAATAAAGCATAGGATAAAACCACATAAATACAATTTAATAAAGCATAGGATAAAACAACATAAATAAAATTTATTAAAGCATAGGTTAAAACAACATAAATACAATTTAATAAAGCATAGGTTAAAACAACATAAATACAATTTAATAAAGCATAGGATAAAACAACATAAACACAATTTAATAAAGCATAGGTTAAAACAACATAAATACAAATTAATAAATCATACAATAAAACAACATAAATACAATTTAATAAAGCATAGGACAAAACAACATAAATACAATTTAATAAAGCATAGGATAAAACAACAGAAATACAATTTAATAAAGCATAGGTTAAAACAACATAAATACAATTTAATAAAGCCTACAATAAAACAACATAAATACAATTTAATAAAGCATAGGAAAAAACAACATAAATACAATTTAATAAAGCATAGGATAAAACAACATAAATACAATTTAATAAAGCATAGGATAAAACAACATAAATACAATTTAATAAAGCATAGGAAAAAACAACATAAATACAATTTAATAAAGCATAGGATAAAACAACATAAATACAATTTAATAAAGCATAGGACAAAACAACATTAATACAATTTAATAAAGCATAGGTTAAAACAACATAAATACAATTTAATAAAGCATAGGTTAAAACAACATAAATACAATTTAATAAAGCATAGGATAAAACAACATAAACACAATTTAATAAAGCATAGGTTAAAACAACATAAATACAAATTAATAAATCATACAATAAAACAACATAAATACAATTTAATAAAGCATAGGACAAAACAACATAAATACAATTTAATAAAGCATAGGATAAAACAACAGAAATACAATTTAATAAAGCATAGGTTAAAACAACATAAATACAATTTAATAAAGCCTACAATAAAACAACATAAATACAATTTAATAAAGCATAGGAAAAAACAACATAAATACAATTTAATAAAGCATAGGATAAAACAACATAAATACAATTTAATAAAGCATAGGATAAAACAACATAAATACAATTTAATAAAGCATAGGAAAAAACAACATAAATACAATTTAATAAAGCATAGGATAAAACAACATAAATACAATTTAATAAAGCATAGGATAAAACAACATAAATACAATTTAATAAAGCATAGGATAAAACCACGTAAATACAATTTAATAAAGCACAGGATAAAACAACATAAATACAATTTAATAAAGCATAGGATAAAACAACATAAATACAATTTAATAAAGCATAGGATAAAACAACATAAATACAATTTAATAAAGCATACGTTAAAACAACATAAATACAATTAAATAAAGCATAGGATAAAACAAGATAAATTTAATTTAATTAAGCATAGGATAAAACAACATAAATACAATTTAATAAAGCATAGGATAAAACAACATAAATAAAATTTAATAAAGCATAGGATAAAACAAAATAAATACAATTTAATAAAGCATAGGATAAAACAACATAAATACAATTTAATAAATCATAGGTTAAAACAGCATAAACACAATTTAATAAAGCATAGGATAAAACAACATAAATTCAATTTAATAAAGCATAGGTTAAAACAGCATGAATAAAATTTAATAAAGCATAGGTTAAAACAACATAAATACAATTTAATAAAGCATAGGATAAAACAACATAAATACAATTTAATAAAGCATAGGATAAAACAACATAAATACCTTTTAATAAAGCATAGGATAAAACCACATAAATACAATTTAATAAAGCACAGGATAAAACAACATAAATACAATTTAATAAAGCATAGGATAAAACAACATAAATACAATTTAATAAAGCATAGGATAAAACAACATAAATACAATTTAATAAAGCATACGTTAAAACAACATAAATACAATTAAATAAAGCATAGGATAAAACAATATAAATACAATTTAATAAAGCATAGGTTAAAACAACATAAATACAATTTAATAAAGCATAGGATAAAACAATATAAATACAATTTAATAAAGCATAGGTTAAAACAACATAAATACAATTTAATAAAGCATAGGATAAAACAACATAAATTCAATTTAATAAAGCATAGGATAAAACAACATAAATACAATTTAAGAAAGCATAGGTTAAAACAACATAAATACAATTTAATAAAGCATAGGATAAAATAACATAAATACAATTTAATAAAGCATAGGCTAAAACTACATAAATACAATTTAATAAAGCATAGGATAAAACAAATTAAATACAATTTAATAAAGCATAGGATAAAACAACATAAATTCAATTTAATAAAGCATAGGATGAAACAACATAAATACAATTTAATAAAGCATACGTTAAAACAACATAAATACAATTAAATAAAGCATAAGATAAAACAACATAACTACAATTTAATAAAGCATAGGTTAAAACAACATAAATACAATTTAATAAAGCATAGGATAAAACAACATAAATACAATTTAATAAAGCATAGGCTAAAACTACATAAATACAATTTAATAAAGCATATGATAAAACAAATTAAATACAATTTAATAAAGCAGAGGATAAAACAACATCAATTCAATTTAATAAAGCATAGGATGAAACAACATAAATACAATTTAATAAAGCATACGTTAAAACAACATAAATACAATTAAATAAAGCATAAGATAAAACATCATAAATACAATTTAATAAAGCATAGGTTAAAACAGCATAAATACAATTTAAGAAAGCATAGGATAAAACAACATAAATACAATTTAATAAAGCATAGGTTAAAACAACATAAATACAATTTAATAAAGCATAGGATAAAACAACATAAATTCAATTTAATAAAGCATAGGATAAAACAACATAAATACAATTTAAAAAGGAAAAGGATAAAACAACATAAATAAAATTTAATAAAGCATAGGATAAAACAACATAAATAAAATTTAATAAAGCATAGGATAAAACAACATAAATACAATTTAATAAAGCATAGGATAAAACAACATAAATAAAATTTAATAAAGCATAGGATAAAACAACATAAATACAATTTAATAAAGCATAGGATAAAACAACATAAATACAATTTAATAAAGCATAGGATAAAACAACATAAATACAATTTAATAAAGCATAAGATAAAACAACATAAATACAATTTAATAAAGCATAGGTTAAAACAACATAAATACAATTTAATAAAGCATAGGATAAAACAACATATATACAATTTAATAAAGCATAGGATAAAACAACATAAATAAAATTTAATAAAGCATAGGATAAAACAACATATATACAATTTAATAAATCATAGGATAAAACAACATAAATACAATTTAATAAAGCATACGTTAAAACAACATAAATACAATTTAATAAAGCATAGGATGAAACAGCATAAATACAATTTAATAAAGCATACGTTAAAACAACATAAATACAATTAAATAAAGCATAAGATAAAACAACATAAATACAATTTAATAAAGCATAGGATAAAACAACATAAATACAATTTAATAAAGCATAGGTTAAAACAACATAAATACAATTTAATAAAGCATAGGATAAAACAACATAAATACAATTTAATAAAGCATAGGTTAAAACAACATAAATAAAATTTAATAAAGCATAGGATAAAACAACATAAATAAAATTTAATAAAGCATAGGATAAAACAACATAAATACAATTTAATAAAGCATAGGATAAAACAACATAAATGAAATTTAATAAAGCATAGGATAAAACAACTTAAATACAATTTAATAAAGCATAGGATAAAACAACATAAATAAAATTTAATAAAGCATAGGATAAAACAACATAAATACAATTTAATAAAGCATAGGATAAAACAACATAAATACAATTTAATAAAGCATACATTAAAACAACATAAATACAATTAAATAAAGCATAGGATAAAACAATATAAATACAATTTAATAAAGCATAGGTTAAAACAACATAAATACAATTTAATAAAGCATAGGATAAAACAACATAAATACAATTTAAGAAAGCATAGGTTAAAACAACATAAATACAATTTAATAAAGCATAGGATAAAACAACATAAATACAATTTAATAAAGCATAGGCTAAAACTACATAAATACAATTTAATAAAGCATAGGATAAAACAAATTAAATACAATTTAATAAAGCATAGGATAAAACAACATACATTCAATTTAATAAAGCATAGGATAAAATAACATAAGTACAATTTAATAAAGCATAGGATAAAACAACATAAATACAATTTAATAAAGCATAGGATAAAACAACATAAATACTTTTTAATAAAGCATAGGATAAAACCACATAAATACAATTTAATAAAGCATAGGATAAAACAACATAAATAAAATTTATTAAAGCATAGGTTAAAACAACATAAATACAATTTAATAAAGCATAGGTTAAAACAACATAAATACAATTTAATAAAGCATAGGATAAAACAACATAAACACAATTTAATAAAGCATAGGATAAAACAACATAAATACAATTTAATAAAGCATAGGATAAAACAACATAAATACAATTTAATAAAGCATAGGATAAAACCACGTAAATACAATTTAATAAAGCACAGGATAAAACAACATAAATACAATTTAATAAAGCATAGGATAAAACAACATAAATACAATTTAATAAAGCATAGGATAAAACAACATAAATAAAATTTAATAAAGCATAGGATAAAACAAAATAAATACAATTTAATAAAGCATAGGATAAAACAACATAAATACAATTTAATAAAGCATAGGATAAAACAACATAAATACAATTTAATAAAGCATAGGATAAAACAACATAAATAAAATTTAATAAAGCATAGGATAAAACAAAATAAATACAATTTAATAAAGCATAGGATAAAACAACATAAATACAATTTAATAAAGCATAGGATAAAACAACATAAATACAATTTAATAAAGCATAGGATAAAACCACGTAAATACAATTTAATAAAGCACAGGATAAAACAACATAAATACAATTTAATAAAGCATAGGATAAAACAACATAAATACAATTTAATAAAGCATAGGATAAAACAACATAAATAAAATTTAATAAAGCATAGGATAAAACAAAATAAATACAATTTAATAAAGCATAGGATAAAACAACATAAATACAATTTAATAAAGCATAGGATAAAACAACATAAATACAATTTAATAAAGCATAGGATAAAACAACATAAATAAAATTTAATAAAGCATAGGATAAAACAAAATAAATACAATTTAATAAAGCATAGGATAAAACAACATAAATACAATTTAATAAATCATAGGTTAAAACAGCATAAACACAATTTAATAAAGCATAGGATAAAACAACATAAATTCAATTTAATAAAGCATAGGTTAAAACAGCATAAATAAAATTTAATAAAGCATAGGTTAAAACAACATAAATACAATTTCATAAAGCATAGGATAAAACAACATAAATACAATTTAATAAAGCATAGGATAAAACAACATAAATTCAATTTAATAAAGCATAGGATAAAACAACATAAATACAATTTAAGAAAGCATAGGTTAAAACAACATAAATACAATTTAATAAAGCATAGGATAAAACAAATTAAATACAATTTAATAAAGCATAGGCTAAAACAACATAAATTCAATTTAATAAAGCATAGGATGAAACAACATAAATACAATTTAATAAAGCATACGTTAAAACAACATAAATACAATTAAATAAAGCATAAGATAAAACAACATAACTACAATTTAATAAAGCATAGGTTAAAACAACATAAATACAATTTAATAAAGCATAGGATAAAACAACATAAATACAATTTAATAAAGCATAGGATAAAACAGCATAAATACAATTTAATAAAGCATAGGATAAAACAACATAAATACAATTTAATAAAGCATAGGATAAAACAACATAAATAAAATTTAATAAAGCATAGGTTAAAACAACATAAATACAATTTAATAAAGCATAGGACAAAACAACATAAATACAATTTAATAAAGCATAGGAAAAAACAACATAAATACAATTTAATAAAGCATAGGATAAAACAACATAAATACAATTTAATAAAGCATAGGATAAAACAACATAAATAAAATTTAATAAAGCACAGGTTAAAACAACATAAATACAATTTAATAAAGCATAGGTTAAAACAACATAAATACAATTTAATAAAGCATAGGATAAAACAACATAAATACAATTTAATAAAGCATACAATAAAACAACATAAATACAATTTAATAAAGCATAGGATAAAACAACATAAATACAATTTAATAAAGCATAGGATAAAACAACATAAATACAATTTAATAAAGCATACAATAAAACAACATAAATACAATTTAATAAAGCATAGGAAAAAACAACATAAATACAATTTAATAAAGCATAGGATAAAACAACATAAATACAATTTAATAAAGCATAGGATAAAACAACATAAATACAATTTAATAAAGCATAGGACAAAACAACATTAATACAATTTAATAAAGCATAGGTTAAAACAACATAAATCCAATTTAATAAAGCATAGGATAAAACAACATAAATACAATTTAATAAAGCATAGGATAAAACAACATAAATACAATTTAATAAAGCATAGGATAAAACAACATAAATACAATTTAATAAAGCATAGGACAAAACAACATTAATACAATTTAATAAAGCATAGGTTAAAACAACATAAATCCAATTTAATAAAGCATAGGATAAAACAACATAAATACAATTTAATAAAGCATAGGATAAAACAACATAAATACAATTTAATAAAGCATAGGATAAAACAACATAAATACAATTTAATAAAGCATAGGACAAAACAACATTAATACAATTTAATAAAGCATAGGTTAAAACAACATAAATCCAATTTAATAAAGCATAGGATAAAACAACATAAATACAATTTAATAAAGCATAGGATAAAACAACATAAATACAATTTAATAAAGCATAGGATAAAACAACATAAATACAATTTAATAAAGCATAGGATAAAACAACATAAATACAATTTAATAAAGCATAGGATAAAACCACGTAAATACAATTTAATAAAGCACAGGATAAAACAACATAAATACAATTTAATAAAGCATAGGATAAAACAACATAAATACAATTTAATAAAGCATAGGATAAAACAACATAAATACAATTTAATAAAGCATACGTTAAAACAACATAAATACAATTAAATAAAGCATAGGATAAAACAAGATAAATTTAATTTAATTAAGCATAGGATAAAACAACATAAATCCAATTTAATAAAGCATAGGATAAAACAACATAAATACAATTTAATAAAGCATAGGATAAAACAACATAAATACAATTTAATAAAGCATAGGATAAAACAACATAAATACAATTTAATAAAGCATAGGATAAAACAACATAAATACAATTTAATAAAGCATAGGATAAAACCACGTAAATACAATTTAATAAAGCACAGGATAAAACAACATAAATACAATTTAATAAAGCATAGGATAAAACAACATAAATACAATTTAATAAAGCATAGGATAAAACAACATAAATACAATTTAATAAAGCATACGTTAAAACAACATAAATACAATTAAATAAAGCATAGGATAAAACAAGATAAATTTAATTTAATTAAGCATAGGATAAAACAACATAAATACAATTTAATAAAGCATAGGATAAAACAACATAAATAAAATTTAATAAAGCATAGGATAAAACAAAATAAATACAATTTAATAAAGCATAGGATAAAACAACATAAATACAATTTAATAAATCATAGGTTAAAACAGCATAAATACAATTTAAGAAAGCATAGGATAAAACAACATAAATACAATTAAATAAAGCATAGGATAAAACAAATTAAATACAATTTAATAAAGCAGAGGATAAAACAACATCAATTCAATTTAATAAAGCATATGATGAAACAACATAAATACAATTTAATAAAGCATACGTTAAAACAACATAAATACAATTAAATAAAGAATAAGATAAAACAACATAAATACAATTTAATAAAGCATAGGTTAAAACAGCATAAATACAATTTAAGAAAGCATAGGATAAAACAACATAAATACAATTTAATAAAGCATAGGTTAAAACAACATAAATACAATTTAATAAAGCATAGGATAAAACAACATAAATTCAATTTAATAAAGCATAGGATAAAACAACATAAATACAATTTAAAAAGGAAAAGGATAAAACAACATAAATAAAATTTAATAAAGCATAGGATAAAACAACATAAATAAAATTTAATAAAGCATAGGATAAAACAACATAAATACAATTTAATAAAGCATAGGATAAAACAACATAAATAAAATTTAATAAAGCATAGGATAAAACAACATAAATACAATTTAATAAAGCATAGGATAAAACAACATAAATACAATTTAATAAAGCATAGGATAAAACAACATAAATACAATTTAATAAAGCATAAGATAAAACAACATAAATACAATTTAATAAAGCATAGGTTAAAACAACATAAATACAATTTAATAAAGCATAGGATAAAACAACATATATACAATTTAATAAAGCATAGGATAAAACAACATAAATAAAATTTAATAAAGCATAGGATAAAACAACATATATACAATTTAATAAATCATAGGATAAAACAACATAAATACAATTTAATAAAGCATACGTTAAAACAACATAAATACAATTTAATAAAGCATAGGATGAAACAGCATAAATACAATTTAATAAAGCATACGTTAAAACAACATAAATACAATTAAATAAAGCATAAGATAAAACAACATAAATACAATTTAATAAAGCATAGGATAAAACAACACAAATACAATTTAATAAAGCATAGGTTAAAACAACATAAATACAATTTAATAAAGCATAGGATAAAACAACATAAATACAATTTAATAAAGCATAGGTTAAAACAACATAAATAAAATTTAATAAAGCATAGGATAAAACAACATAAATAAAATTTAATAAAGCATAGGATAAAACAACATAAATACAATTTAATAAAGCATAGGATAAAACAACATAAATGAAATTTAATAAAGCATAGGATAAAACAACTTAAATACAATTTAATAAAGCATAGGATAAAACAACATAAATAAAATTTAATAAAGCATAGGATAAAACAACATAAATACAATTTAATAAAGCATAGGATAAAACAACATAAATACAATTTAATAAAGCATACATTAAAACAACATAAATACAATTAAATAAAGCATAGGATGAAACAATATAAATACAATTTAATAAAGCATAGGTTAAAACAACATAAATACAATTTAATAAAGCATAGGATAAAACAACATAAATACAATTTAAGAAAGCATAGGTTAAAACAACATAAATACAATTTAATAAAGCATAGGATAAAACAACATAAATACAATTTAATAAAGCATAGGCTAAAACTACATAAATACAATTTAATAAAGCATAGGATAAAACAAATTAAATAAAATTTAATAAAGCATAGGATAAAACAACACACATTCAATTTAATAAAGCATAGGATAAAATAACATAAATACAATTTAATAAAGCATAGGATAAAACAACATAAATACAATTTAATAAAGCATAGGATAAAACAACATAAATACTTTTTAATAAAGCATAGGATAAAACCACATAAATACAATTTAATAAAGCATAGGATAAAACAACATAAATAAAATTTATTAAAGCATAGGTTAAAACAACATAAATACAATTTAATAAAGCATAGGTTAAAACAACATAAATACAATTTAATAAAGCATAGGATAAAACAACATAAACACAATTTAATAAAGCATAGGTTAAAACAACATAAATACAAATTAATAAATCATACAATAAAACAACATAAATACAATTTAATAAAGCATAGGACAAAACAACATAAATACAATTTAATAAAGCATAGGATAAAACAACAGAAATACAATTTAATAAAGCATAGGTTAAAACAACATAAATACAATTTAATAAAGCCTACAATAAAACAACATAAATTCAATTTAATAAAGCATAGGAAAAAACAATATAAATACAATTTAATAAAGCCTACAATAAAACAACATAAATACAATTTAATAAAGCATAGGAAAAAACAACATAAATACAATTTAATAAAGCATAGGATAAAACAACATAAATACAATTTAATAAAGCATAGGAAAAAACAACATAAATACAATTTAATAAAGCATAGGATAAAACAACATAAATACAATTTAATAAAGCATAGGACAAAACAACATTAATACAATTTAATAAAGCATAGGTTAAAACAACATAAATCCAATTTAATAAAGCATAGGATAAAACAACATAAATACAATTTAATAAAGCATAGGATAAAACAACATAAATACAATTTAATAAAGCATAGGATAAAACAACATAAATACAATTTAATAAAGCATAGGATAAAACAACATAAATACAATTTAATAAAGCATAGGATAAAACCACGTAAATACAATTTAATAAAGCACAGGATAAAACAACATAAATACAATTTAATAAAGCATAGGATAAAACAACATAAATACAATTTAATAAAGCATAGGATAAAACAACATAAATACAATTTAATAAAGCATACGTTAAAACAACATAAATACAATTAAATAAAGCATAGGATAAAACAAGATAAATTTAATTTAATTAAGCATAGGATAAAACAACATAAATACAATTTAATAAAGCATAGGATAAAACAACATAAATAAAATTTAATAAAGCATAGGATAAAACAAAATAAATACAATTTAATAAAGCATAGGATAAAACAACATAAATACAATTTAATAAATCATAGGTTAAAACAGCATAAACACAATTTAATAAAGCATAGGATAAAACAACATAAATTCAATTTAATAAAGCATAGGTTAAAACAGCATAAATAAAATTTAATAAAGCATAGGTTAAAACAACATAAATACAATTTCATAAAGCATAGGATAAAACAACATAAATACAATTTAATAAAGCATAGGATAAAACAACATAAATTCAATTTAATAAAGCATAGGATAAAACAACATAAATACAATTTAAGAAAGCATAGGTTAAAACAACATAAATACAATTTAATAAAGCATAGGATAAAACAAATTAAATACAATTTAATAAAGCATAGGATAAAACAACATAAATTCAATTTAATAAAGCATAGGATGAAACAACATAAATACAATTTAATAAAGCATACGTTAAAACAACATAAATACAATTAAATAAAGCATAAGATAAAACAACATAACTACAATTTAATAAAGCATAGGTTAAAACAACATAAATACAATTTAATAAAGCATAGGATAAAACAACATAAATACAATTTAATAAAGCATAGGATAAAACAGCATAAATACAATTTAATAAAGCATAGGATAAAACAACATAAATACAATTTAATAAAGCATAGGATAAAACAACATAAATAAAATTTAATAAAGCATAGGTTAAAACAACATAAATACAATTTAATAAAGCATAGGACAAAACAACATAAATACAATTTAATAAAGCATAGGAAAAAACAGCATAAATACAATTTAAGAAAGCATAGGATAAAACAACATAAATACAATTTAATAAAGCATAGGATAAAACAACATAAATAAAATTTAATAAAGCACAGGTTAAAACAACATAAATACAATTTAATAAAGCATAGGTTAAAACAACATAAATACAATTTAATAAAGCATAGGATAAAACAACATAAATACAATTTAATAAAGCATACAATAAAACAACATAAATACAATTTAATAAAGCATAGGATAAAACAACATAAATACAATTTAATAAAGCATACAATAAAACAACATAAATACAATTTAATAAAGCATAGGATAAAACAACATAAATACAATTTAATAAAGCATAGTTTAAAACAACATAAATACAATTAAATAAAGCATAGGATAAAACAGGATAAATTTAATTTAATTAAGCATAGGATAAAACAACATAAATACAATTTAATAAAGCATAGGATAAAACAACATAAATAAAATTTAATAAAGCATAGGATAAAACAACATAAATAAAATTTAATAAAGCATAGGATAAAACAACATAAATACAATTTAATAAATCATAGGTTAAAACAGCATAAATACAATTTAATAAAGCATAGGATAAAACAACATAAATTCAATTTAATAAAGCATAGGTTAAAACAGCATGAATAAAATTTAATAAAGCATAGGTTAAAACAACATAAATACAATTTAATAAAGCATAGGATAAAACAACATAAATACAATTTAATAAAGCATAGGATAAAACAACATAAATACATTTTAATAAAGCATAGGATAAAACCACATAAATACAATTTAATAAAGCACAGGATAAAACAACATAAATACAATTTAATAAAGCATAGGATAAAACAACATAAATACAATTTAATAAAGCATAGGTTAAAACAACATAAATACAATTTAATAAAGCATAGGATAAAACAATATAAATACAATTTAATAAAGCATAGGTTAAAACAACATAAATACAATTTAATAAAGCATAGGATAAAACAACATAAATTCAATTTAAGAAAGCATAGGATAAAACAACATAAATACAATTTAAGAAAGCATAGGTTAAAACAACATAAATACAATTTAATAAAGCATAGGATAAAATAACATAAATACAATTTAATAAAGCATAGGCTAAAACTACATAAATACAATTTAATAAAGCATAGGATAAAACAAATTAAATACAATTTAATAAAGCATAGGATAAAACAACATAAATTCAATTTAATAAAGCATAGGATGAAACAACATAAATAAAATTTAATAAAGCATACGTTAAAACAACATAAATACAATTAAATAAAGCATAAGATAAAACAACATAAATACAATTTAATAAAGCATAGGTTAAAACAACATAAATACAATTTAATAAAGCATAGGTTAAAACAACATAAATACAATTTAATAAAGCATAGGATAAAACAACATAAATACAATTTAATAAAGCATAGGATAAAACCACGTAAATACAATTTAATAAAGCACACGATAAAACAACATAAATACAATTTAATAAAGCATAGGATAAAACAACATAAATACAATTTAATAAAGCATAGGATAAAACAACATAAATACAATTTAATAAAGCATACGTTAAAACAACATAAATACAATTAAATAAAGCATAGGATAAAACAACATAAATTTAATTTAATTAAGCATAGGATAAAACAACATAAATACAATTTAATAAAGCACAGGATAAAACAACATAAATACAATTTAATAAAGCATACGTTAAAACAACATAAATAAAATAAAAAAAGCATAGGATAAAACAATATAAATACAATTTAATAAACCATAGGTTTAAACAACATAAATGCAATTTAATAAAGCATAGGATAAAACAATATAAATACAATTTAATAAAGCATAGGTTAAAACAACATAAATACAATTTAATAAAGCATAGGATAAAATAACATAAATACAATTTAATAAAGCATAGGCTAAAACTACATAAATACAATTTAATAAAGCATAGGATAAAACAAATTAAATACAATTTAATAAAGCATAGGATAAAACAACATAAATTCAATTTAATAAAGCATAGGATGAAACAACATAAATACAATTTAATAAAGCATACGTTAAAACAACATAAATACAATTAAATAAAGCATAAGATAAAACAACATAAATACAATTTAATAAAGCATAGGTTAAAACAACATAAATACAATTTAATAAAGCATAGGATAAAACAACATAAATACAATTTAATGAAACATAGGACAAACAACATAAATACAATTTAATAAAGCATAGGACAAAACAACATAAATACAATTTAATAAAGCATAAGTTAAAACAACATAAATACAATTTAATAAAGCATAGGATAAAACAACATAAACACAATTTAATAAAGCATAGGTTAAAACAACATAAATACAAATTAATAAATCATACAATAAAACAACATAAATACAATTTAATAAAGCATAGGACAAAACAACATAAATACAATTTAATAAAGCATAGGATAAAACAACATAAATACAATTTAATAAAGCATAGGTTAAAACAACATAAATACAATTTAATAAAGCCTACAATAAAACAACATAAATTCAATTTAATAAAGCATAGGAAAAAACAACATAAATACAATTTAATAAAGCCTACAATAAAACAACATAAATACAATTTAATAAAGCATAGGAAAAAACAATATAAATACAATTTAATAAAGCATAGGTTAAAACAACATAAATACAATTTAATAAAGCATAGGATAAAACAACATAAATTCAATTTAATAAAGCATAGGATAAAACAACATAAATAAAATTTAATAAAGCATAGGTTAAAACAACATAAATACAATTTAATAAAGCATAGGACAAAACAACATAAATACAATTTAATAAAGCATAGGAAAAAACAACATAAATACAATTTAATAAAGCATAGGATAAAACAACATAAATACAATTTAATAAAGCATAGGATAAAACAACATAAATAAAATTTAATAAAGCACAGGTTAAAACAACATAAATACAATTTAATAAAGCATAGGTTAAAACAACATAATACAATTTAATAAAGCATAGGATAAAACAACATAAATACAATTTAATAAAGCATACAATAAAACAACATAAATACAATTTAATAAAGCATAGGATAAAACAACATAAATACAATTTAATAAAGCATACAATAAAACAACATAAATACAATTTAATAAAGCATAGGAAAAAACAACATAAATACAATTTAATAAAGCATAGGACAAAACAACATAAATACAATTTAATAAAGCATAGGATAAAACAACATAAATAAAATTTAATAAAGCATAGGAAAAAACAACATAAATACAATTTAATAAAGCATAGGATAAAACAACATAAATACAATTTAATAAAGCATAGGACAAAACAACATTAATACAATTTAATAAAGCATAGGTTAAAACAACATAAATCCAATTTAATAAAGCATAGGATAAAACAACATAAATACAATTTAATAAAGCATAGGATAAAACAACATAAATACAATTTAATAAAGCATAGGATAAAACAACATAAATACAATTTAATAAAGCATAGGATAAAACAACATAAATACAATTTAATAAAGCATAGGATAAAACCACGTAAATACAATTTAATAAAGCACAGGATAAAACAACATAAATTCAATTTAATAAAGCATGGGATAAAACAACATAAATACAATTTAATAAAGCATAGGATAAAACAACATAAATACAATTTAATAAAGCATAGTTTAAAACAACATAAATACAATTAAATAAAGCATAGGATAAAACAGGATAAATTTAATTTAATTAAGCATAGGATAAAACAACATAAATACAATTTAATAAAGCATAGGATAAAACAACATAAATAAAATTTAATAAAGCATAGGATAAAACAACATAAATAAAATTTAATAAAGCATAGGATAAAACAACATAAATACAATTTAATAAATCATAGGTTAAAACAGCATAAATACAATTTAATAAAGCATAGGATAAAACAACATAAATTCAATTTAATAAAGCATAGGTTAAAACAGCATGAATAAAATTTAATAAAGCATAGGTTAAAACAACATAAATACAATTTAATAAAGCATAGGATAAAACAACATAAATACAATTTAATAAAGCATAGGATAAAACAACATAAATACTTTTTAATAAAGCATAGGATAAAACCACATAAATACAATTTAATAAAGCACAGGATAAAACAACATAAATACAATTTAATAAAGCATAGGATAAAACAACATAAATACAATTTAATAAAGCATAGGTTAAAACAACATAAATACAATTTAATAAAGCATAGGATAAAACAATATAAATACAATTTAATAAAGCATAGGTTAAAACAACATAAATACAATTTAATAAAGCATAGGATAAAACAACATAAATTCAATTTAAGAAAGCATAGGATAAAACAACATAAATACAATTTAAGAAAGCATAGGTTAAAACAACATAAATACAATTTAATAAAGCATAGGATAAAATAACATAAATACAATTTAATAAAGCATAGGCTAAAACTACATAAATACAATTTAATAAAGCATAGGATAAAACAAATTAAATACAATTTAATAAAGCATAGGATAAAACAACATAAATTCAATTTAATAAAGCATAGGATGAAACAACATAAATAAAATTTAATAAAGCATACGTTAAAACAACATAAATACAATTAAATAAAGCATAAGATAAAACAACATAAATACAATTTAATAAAGCATAGGTTAAAACAACATAAATACAATTTAATAAAGCATAGGTTAAAACAACATAAATACAATTTAATAAAGCATAGGATAAAACAACATAAATACAATTTAATAAAGCATAGGATAAAACCACGTAAATACAATTTAATAAAGCACACGATAAAACAACATAAATACAATTTAATAAAGCATAGGATAAAACAACATAAATACAATTTAATAAAGCATAGGATAAAACAACATAAATACAATTTAATAAAGCATACGTTAAAACAACATAAATACAATTAAATAAAGCATAGGATAAAACAACATAAATTTAATTTAATTAAGCATAGGATAAAACAACATAAATACAATTTAATAAAGCACAGGATAAAACAACATAAATACAATTTAATAAAGCATACGTTAAAACAACATAAATAAAATAAAAAAAGCATAGGATAAAACAACATAAATACAATTTAATAAACCATAGGTTTAAACAACATAAATGCAATTTAATAAAGCATAGGATAAAACAATATAAATACAATTTAATAAAGCATAGGTTAAAACAACATAAATACAATTTAATAAAGCATAGGATAAAATAACATAAATACAATTTAATAAAGCATAGGCTAAAACTACATAAATACAATTTAATAAAGCATAGGATAAAACAAATTAAATACAATTTAATAAAGCATAGGATAAAACAACATAAATTCAATTTAATAAAGCATAGGATGAAACAACATAAATACAATTTAATAAAGCATACGTTAAAACAACATAAATACAATTAAATAAAGCATAAGATAAAACAACATAAATACAATTTAATAAAGCATAGGTTAAAACAACATAAATACAATTTAATAAAGCATAGGATAAAACAACATAAATACAATTTAATGAAACATAGGACAAACAACATAAATACAATTTAATAAAGCATAGGACAAAACAACATAAATACAATTTAATAAAGCATATGTTAAAACAACATAAATACAATTTAATAAAGCATAGGATAAAACAACATAAACACAATTTAATAAAGCATAGGTTAAAACAACATAAATACAAATTAATAAATCATACAATAAAACAACATAAATACAATTTAATAAAGCATAGGACAAAACAACATAAATACAATTTAATAAAGCATAGGATAAAACAACATAAATACAATTTAATAAAGCATAGGTTAAAACAACATAAATACAATTTAATAAAGCCTACAATAAAACAACATAAATTCAATTTAATAAAGCATAGGAAAAAACAACATAAATACAATTTAATAAAGCCTACAATAAAACAACATAAATACAATTTAATAAAGCATAGGAAAAAACAATATAAATACAATTTAATAAAGCATAGGTTAAAACAACATAAATACAATTTAATAAAGCATAGGATAAAACAACATAAATTCAATTTAATAAAGCATAGGATAAAACAACATAAATAAAATTTAATAAAGCATAGGTTAAAACAACATAAATACAATTTAATAAAGCATAGGACAAAACAACATAAATACAATTTAATAAAGCATAGGAAAAAACAACATAAATACAATTTAATAAAGCATAGGATAAAACAACATAAATACAATTTAATAAAGCATAGGATAAAACAACATAAATAAAATTTAATAAAGCACAGGTTAAAACAACATAAATACAATTTAATAAAGCATAGGTTAAAACAACATAAATACAATTTAATAAAGCATAGGATAAAACAACATAAATACAATTTAATAAAGCATACAATAAAACAACATAAATACAATTTAATAAAGCATAGGATAAAACAACATAAATACAATTTAATAAAGCATACAATAAAACAACATAAATACAATTTAATAAAGCATAGGAAAAAACAACATAAATACAATTTAATAAAGCATAGGACAAAACAACATAAATACAATTTAATAAAGCATAGGATAAAACAACATAAATACAATTTAATAAAGCATAGGATAAAACCACGTAAATACAATTTAATAAAGCACAGGATAAAACAACATAAATTCAATTTAATAAAGCATGGGATAAAACAACATAAATACAATTTAATAAAGCATAGGATAAAACAACATAAATACAATTTAATAAAGCATAGTTTAAAACAACATAAATACAATTAAATAAAGCATAGGATAAAACAGGATAAATTTAATTTAATTAAGCATAGGATAAAACAACATAAATACAATTTAATAAAGCATAGGATAAAACAACATAAATAAAATTTAATAAAGCATAGGATAAAACAACATAAATAAAATTTAATAAAGCATAGGATAAAACAACATAAATACAATTTAATAAATCATAGGTTAAAACAGCATAAATACAATTTAATAAAGCATAGGATAAAACAACATAAATTCAATTTAATAAAGCATAGGTTAAAACAGCATGAATAAAATTTAATAAAGCATAGGTTAAAACAACATAAATACAATTTAATAAAGCATAGGATAAAACAACATAAATACAATTTAATAAAGCATAGGATAAAACAACATAAATACTTTTTAATAAAGCATAGGATAAAACCACATAAATACAATTTAATAAAGCACAGGATAAAACAACATAAATACAATTTAATAAAGCATAGGATAAAACAACATAAATACAATTTAATAAAGCATAGGTTAAAACAACATAAATACAATTTAATAAAGCATAGGATAAAACAATATAAATACAATTTAATAAAGCATAGGTTAAAACAACATAAATACAATTTAATAAAGCATAGGATAAAACAACATAAATTCAATTTAAGAAAGCATAGGATAAAACAACATAAATACAATTTAAGAAAGCATAGGTTAAAACAACATAAATACAATTTAATAAAGCATAGGATAAAACAACATAAATTCAATTTAATAAAGCATAGGATGAAACAACATAAATAAAATTTAATAAAGCATACGTTAAAACAACATAAATACAATTAAATAAAGCATAAGATAAAACAACATAAATACAATTTAATAAAGCATAGGTTAAAACAACATAAATACAATTTAATAAAGCATAGGTTAAAACAACATAAATACAATTTAATAAAGCATAGGATAAAACAACATAAATACAATTTAATAAAGCATAGGATAAAACCACGTAAATACAATTTAATAAAGCACACGATAAAACAACATAAATACAATTTAATAAAGCATAGGATAAAACAACATAAATACAATTTAATAAAGCATAGGATAAAACAACATAAATACAATTTAATAAAGCATACGTTAAAACAACATAAATACAATTAAATAAAGCATAGGATAAAACAACATAAATTTAATTTAATTAAGCATAGGATAAAACAACATAAATACAATTTAATAAAGCACAGGATAAAACAACATAAATACAATTTAATAAAGCATACGTTAAAACAACATAAATACAATTAAAAAAAGCATAGGATAAAACAATATAAATACAATTTAATAAACCATAGGTTTAAACAACATAAATGCAATTTAATAAAGCATAGGATAAAACAATATAAATACAATTTAATAAAGCATAGGTTAAAACAACATAAATACAATTTAATAAAGCATAGGATAAAATAACATAAATACAATTTAATAAAGCATAGGCTAAAACTACATAAATACAATTTAATAAAGCATAGGATAAAACAAATTAAATGCAATTTAATAAAGCATAGGATAAAACAACATAAATTCAATTTAATAAAGCATAGGATGAAACAACATAAATACAATTTAATAAAGCATACGTTAAAACAACATAAATACAATTAAATAAAGCATAAGATAAAACAACATAAATACAATTTAATAAAGCATAGGTTAAAACAACATAAATACAATTTAATAAAGCATAGGATAAAACAACATAAATACAATTTAATGAAACATAGGACAAACAACATAAATACAATTTAATAAAGCATAGGAAAAAACAACATAAATACAATTTAATAAAGCATATGTTAAAAAAACATAAATACAATTTAATAAAGCATAGGATAAAACAACATAAACACAATTTAATAAAGCATAGTTTAAAACAACATAAATACAAATTAATAAATCATACAATAAAACAACATAAATACAATTTAATAAAGCATAGGACAAAACAACATAAATACAATTTAATAAAGCATAGGATAAAACAACATAAATACAATTTAATAAAGCATAGGTTAAAACAACATAAATACAATTTAATAAAGCCTACAATAAAACAACATAAATTCAATTTAATAAAGCATAGGAAAAAACAACATAAATACAATTTAATAAAGCCTACAATAAAACAACATAAATACAATTTAATAAAGCATAGGAAAAAACAACATAAATACAATTTAATAAAGCATAGGATAAAACAACATAAATACAATTTAATAAAGCATAGGATAAAACAACATAAATACAATTTAATAAAGCATAGGTTAAAACAACATAAATCCAATTTAATAAAGCATAGGATAAAACAACATAAATCCAATTTAATAAAGCATACAATAAAACAACATAAATACAATTTAATAAAGCATAGGACAAAACAACATAAATACAATTTAATAACGCATAGGATAAAACAACATAAATACAATTTAATGAAACATAGGATAAACAACATAAATACAATTTAATAAAGCATAGGACAAAACAACATAAATACAATTTAATAAAGCATATGTTAAAACAACAAAAATACAATTTAATAAAGCATAGGATAAAACAACATAAATACAATTTAATAAAGCATAGGACAAAACAACATAAATACAATTTAATAAAGCATAGAATAAAACAACATAAATACAATTTAACAAAACATTGGACAAAACAACATAAATACAATTTAATAAAGCATAGGATAAAACAACATAAATACAATTTAATGAAACATAAGATAAACAACATAAATATAATTTAATAAAGCCTACAATAAAACAACATAAATACAATTTAATAAAGCATAGGAAAAAACAACATAAATACAATTTAATAAAGCCTACAATAAAACAACATAAATACAATTTAATAAAGCATAGGATAAAACAACATAAATACAATTTAATAAAGCATAGGATAAAACAACATAAATACAATTTAATAAAGCATACGTTAAAACAACATAAATACAATTAAATAAAGCATAAGATAAAACAATATAAATACAATTTAATAAAGCATAGGTTAAAACAACATAAATACAATTTAATAAAGCATAGGATAAAACAATATAAATACAATTTAATAAAGCATAGGTTAAAACAACATAAATACAATTTAACAAAACATTGGACAAAACAACATAAATACAATTTAATAAAGCATAGGATAAAACAACATAAATTCAATTTAATAAAGCATAGGATAAAACAACATAAATACAATTTAAGAAAGCATAGGTTAAAACAACATAAATACAATTTAATAAAGCAAAGGATAAAATAACATAAATACAATTTAATAAAGCATAGGCTAAAACTACATAAATACAATTTAATAAAGCATATGATAAAACAAATTAAATACAATTTAATAAAGCAGAGGATAAAACAACATAAATTCAATTTAATAAAGCATAGGATAAAACAACATAAATAAAATTTAATAAAGCATAGGATAAAACAACATATATACAATTTAATAAATCATAGGATAAAACAACATAAACACAATTTAATAAAGCATAGGCTAAAACAACATAAATACAAATTAATAAATCATACAATAAAACAACATAAATACAATTTAATAAAGCATAGGACAAAACAACATAAATACAATTTAATAAAGCATAGGATAAAACAACATAAATACAATTTAATAAAGCATAGGTTAAAACAACATAAATACAATTTAATAAAGCCTACAATAAAACAACATAAATTCAATTTAATAAAGCATAGGAAAAAACAACATAAATACAATTTAATAAAGCCTACAATAAAACAACATAAATACAATTTAATAAAGCATAGGAAAAAACAATATAAATACAATTTAATAAAGCATAGGTTAAAACAACATAAATACAATTTAATAAAGCATAGGATAAAACAACATAAATTCAATTTAATAAAGCATATGATAAAACAACATAAATAAAATTTAATAAAGCATAGGTTAAAACAACATAAATACAATTTAATAAAGCATAGGACAAAACAACATAAATACAATTTAATAAAGCATAGGAAAAAACAACATAAATACAATTTAATAAAGCATAGGATAAAACAACATAAATACAATTTAATAAAGCATAGGATAAAACAACATAAATAAAATTTAATAAAGCACAGGTTAAAACAACATAAATACAATTTAATAAAGCATAGGTTAAAACAACATAAATACAATTTAATAAAGCATAGGATAAAACAACATAAATACAATTTAATAAAGCATACAATAAAACAACATAAATACAATTTAATAAAGCATAGGATAAAACAACATAAATACAATTTAATAAAGCATACAATAAAACAACATAAATACAATTTAATAAAGCATAGGAAAAAACAACATAAATACAATTTAATAAAGCATAGGACAAAACAACATAAATACAATTTAATAAAGCATAGGATAAAACAACATAAATACAATTTAATAAAGCATAGGATAAAACCACGTAAATACAATTTAATAAAGCACAGGATAAAACAACATAAATTCAATTTAATAAAGCATGGGATAAAACAACATAAATACAATTTAATAAAGCATAGGATAAAACAACATAAATACAATTTAATAAAGCATAGTTTAAAACAACATAAATACAATTAAATAAAGCATAGGATAAAACAGGATAAATTTAATTTAATTAAGCATAGGATAAAACAACATAAATACAATTTAATAAAGCATAGGATAAAACAACATAAATAAAATTTAATAAAGCATAGGATAAAACAACATAAATAAAATTTAATAAAGCATAGGATAAAACAACATAAATACAATTTAATAAATCATAGGTTAAAACAGCATAAATACAATTTAATAAAGCATAGGTTAAAACAACATAAATACAATTTAATAAAGCATAGGATAAAACAATATAAATACAATTTAATAAAGCATAGGTTAAAACAACATAAATACAATTTAATAAAGCATAGGATAAAACAACATAAATTCAATTTAAGAAAGCATAGGATAAAACAACATAAATACAATTTAAGAAAGCATAGGTTAAAACAACATAAATACAATTTAATAAAGCATAGGTTAAAACAACATAAATACAATTTAATAAAGCATAGGATAAAACAATATAAATACAATTTAATAAAGCATAGGTTAAAACAACATAAATACAATTTAATAAAGCATAGGATAAAACAACATAAATTCAATTTAAGAAAGCATAGGATAAAACAACATAAATACAATTTAAGAAAGCATAGGTTAAAACAACATAAATACAATTTAATAAAGCATAGGATAAAACAACATAAATTCAATTTAATAAAGCATAGGATGAAACAACATAAATAAAATTTAATAAAGCATACGTTAAAACAACATAAATACAATTAAATAAAGCATAAGATAAAACAACATAAATACAATTTAATAAAGCATAGGTTAAAACAACATAAATACAATTTAATAAAGCATACGTTAAAACAACATAAATACAATTAAAAAAAGCATATGATAAAACAATATAAATACAATTTAATAAACCATAGGTTTAAACAACATAAATGCAATTTAATAAAGCATAGGATAAAACAATATAAATACAATTTAATAAAGCATAGGTTAAAACAACATAAATACAATTTAATAAAGCATAGGATAAAATAACATAAATACAATTTAATAAAGCATAGGCTAAAACTACATAAATACAATTTAATAAAGCATAGGATAAAACAAATTAAATGCAATTTAATAAAGCATAGGATAAAACAACATAAATTCAATTTAATAAAGCATAGGATGAAACAACATAAATACAATTTAATAAAGCATACGTTAAAACAACATAAATACAATTAAATAAAGCATAAGATAAAACAACATAAATACAATTTAATAAAGCATAGGTTAAAATAACATAAATACAATTTAATAAAGCATAGGATAAAACAACATAAATACAATTTAATGAAACATAGGACAAACAACATAAATACAATTTAATAAAGCATAGGACAAAACAACATAAATACAATTTAATAAAGCATATGTTAAAAAAACATAAATACAATTTAATAAAGCATAGGATAAAACAACATAAACACAATTTAATAAAGCATAGTTTAAAACAACATAAATACAAATTAATAAATCATACAATAAAACAACATAAATACAATTTAATAAAGCATAGGACAAAACAACATAAATACAATTTAATAAAGCATAGGATAAAACAACATAAATACAATTTAATAAAGCATAGGATAAAACAACATAAATACAATTTAATAAAGCATAGGTTAAAACAACATAAATCCAATTTAATAAAGCATAGGATAAAACAACATAAATCCAATTTAATAAAGCATACAATAAAACAACATAAATACAATTTAATAAAGCATAGGACAAAACAACATAAATACAATTTAATAACGCATAGGATAAAACAACATAAATACAATTTAATGAAACATAGGATAAACAACATAAATACAATTTAATAAAGCATAGGACAAAACAACATAAATACAATTTAATAAAGCATATGTTAAAACAACAAAAATACAATTTAATAAAGCATAGGATAAAACAACATAAATACAATTTAATAAAGCATAGGACAAAACAACATAAATACAATTTAATAAAGCATAGAATAAAACAACATAAATACAATTTAACAAAACATTGGACAAAACAACATAAATACAATTTAATAAAGCATAGGATAAAACAACATAAATACAATTTAATGAAACATAAGATAAACAACATAAATATAATTTAATAAAGCCTACAATAAAACAACATAAATACAATTTAATAAAGCATAGGAAAAAACAACATAAATACAATTTAATAAAGCCTACAATAAAACAACATAAATACAATTTAATAAAGCATAGGATAAAACAACATAAATACAATTTAATAAAGCATAGGATAAAACAACATAAATACAATTTAATAAAGCATACGTTAAAACAACATAAATACAATTAAATAAAGCATAAGATAAAACAATATAAATACAATTTAATAAAGCATAGGTTAAAACAACATAAATACAATTTAATAAAGCATAGGATAAAACAATATAAATACAATTTAATAAAGCATAGGTTAAAACAACATAAATACAATTTAACAAAACATTGGACAAAACAACATAAATACAATTTAATAAAGCATAGGATAAAACAACATAAATTCAATTTAATAAAGCATAGGATAAAACAACATAAATACAATTTAAGAAAGCATAGGTTAAAACAACATAAATACAATTTAATAAAGCAAAGGATAAAATAACATAAATACAATTTAATAAAGCATAGGCTAAAACTACATAAATACAATTTAATAAAGCATATGATAAAAAAAATTAAATACAATTTAATAAAGCAGAGGATAAAACAACATAAATTCAATTTAATAAAGCATAGGATAAAACAACATAAATAAAATTTAATAAAGCATAGGATAAAACAACATATATACAATTTAATAAATCATAGGATAAAACAACATAAATACAATTTAATAAAGCATACGTTAAAACAACATAAATACAATTTAATAAAGCATAGGATGAAACAGCATAAATACAATTTAATAAAGCATACGTTAAAACAACATAAATACAATTAAATAAAGCATAAGATAAAACAACATAAATACAATTTAATAAAGCATAGTTTAAAACAACATAAATACAATTAAATAAAGCATAGGATAAAACAGGATAAATTTAATTTAATTAAGCATAGGATAAAACAACATAAATACAATTTAATAAAGCATAGGATAAAACAACATAAATAAAATTTAATAAAGCATAGGATAAAACAACATAAATAAAATTTAATAAAGCATAGGATAAAACAACATAAATACAATTTAATAAATCATAGGTTAAAACAGCATAAATACAATTTAATAAAGCATAGGATAAAACAACATAAATTCAATTTAATAAAGCATAGGTTAAAACAGCATGAATAAAATTTAATAAAGCATAGGTTAAAACAACATAAATACAATTTAATAAAGCATAGGATAAAACAACATAAATACAATTTAATAAAGCATAGGATAAAACAACATAAATACTTTTTAATAAAGCATAGGATAAAACCACATAAATACAATTTAATAAAGCACAGGATAAAACAACATAAATACAATTTAATAAAGCATAGGATAAAACAACATAAATACAATTTAATAAAGCATAGGTTAAAACAACATAAATACAATTTAATAAAGCATAGGATAAAACAACATAAATACAATTTAATGAAACATAGGACAAACAACATAAATACAATTTAATAAAGCATAGGACAAAACAACATAAATACAATTTAATAAAGCATATGTTAAAAAAACATAAATACAATTTAATAAAGCATAGGATAAAACAACATAAACACAATTTAATAAAGCATAGTTTAAAACAACATAAATACAAATTAATAAATCATACAATAAAACAACATAAATACAATTTAATAAAGCATAGGACAAAACAACATAAATACAATTTAATAAAGCATAGGATAAAACAACATAAATACAATTTAATAAAGCATAGGTTAAAACAACATAAATACAATTTAATAAAGCCTACAATAAAACAACATAAATTCAATTTAATAAAGCATAGGAAAAAACAACATAAATACAATTTAATAAAGCATAGGACAAAACAACATAAATACAATTTAATAAAGCATATGTTAAAACAACAAAAATACAATTTAATAAAGCATAGGATAAAACAACATAAATACAATTTAATAAAGCATAGGACAAAACAACATAAATACAATTTAATAAAGCATAGAATAAAACAACATAAATACAATTTAACAAAACATTGGACAAAACAACATAAATACAATTTAATAAAGCATAGGATAAAACAACATAAATACAATTTAATGAAACATAAGATAAACAACATAAATATAATTTAATAAAGCCTACAATAAAACAACATAAATACAATTTAATAAAGCATAGGAAAAAACAACATAAATACAATTTAATAAAGCCTACAATAAAACAACATAAATACAATTTAATAAAGCATAGGATAAAACAACATAAATACAATTTAATAAAGCATAGGATAAAACAACATAAATACAATTTAATAAAGCATACGTTAAAACAACATAAATACAATTAAATAAAGCATAAGATAAAACAATATAAATACAATTTAATAAAGCATAGGTTAAAACAACATAAATACAATTTAATAAAGCATAGGATAAAACAATATAAATACAATTTAATAAAGCATAGGTTAAAACAACATAAATACAATTTAACAAAACATTGGACAAAACAACATAAATACAATTTAATAAAGCATAGGATAAAACAACATAAATTCAATTTAATAAAGCATAGGATAAAACAACATAAATACAATTTAAGAAAGCATAGGTTAAAACAACATAAATACAATTTAATAAAGCAAAGGATAAAATAACATAAATACAATTTAATAAAGCATAGGCTAAAACTACATAAATACAATTTAATAAAGCATATGATAAAACAAATTAAATACAATTTAATAAAGCAGAGGATAAAACAACATAAATTCAATTTAATAAAGCATAGGATAAAACAACATAAATAAAATTTAATAAAGCATAGGATAAAACAACATATATACAATTTAATAAATCATAGGATAAAACAACATAAACACAATTTAATAAAGCATAGGCTAAAACAACATAAATACAAATTAATAAATCATACAATAAAACAACATAAATACAATTTAATAAAGCATAGGACAAAACAACATAAATACAATTTAATAAAGCATAGGATAAAACAACATAAATACAATTTAATAAAGCATAGGTTAAAACAACATAAATACAATTTAATAAAGCCTACAATAAAACAACATAAATTCAATTTAATAAAGCATAGGAAAAAACAACATAAATACAATTTAATAAAGCCTACAATAAAACAACATAAATACAATTTAATAAAGCATAGGAAAAAACAATATAAATACAATTTAATAAAGCATAGGTTAAAACAACATAAATACAATTTAATAAAGCATAGGATAAAACAACATAAATTCAATTTAATAAAGCATATGATAAAACAACATAAATAAAATTTAATAAAGCATAGGTTAAAACAACATAAATACAATTTAATAAAGCATAGGACAAAACAACATAAATACAATTTAATAAAGCATAGGAAAAAACAACATAAATACAATTTAATAAAGCATAGGATAAAACAACATAAATACAATTTAATAAAGCATAGGATAAAACAACATAAATAAAATTTAATAAAGCACAGGTTAAAACAACATAAATACAATTTAATAAAGCATAGGTTAAAACAACATAAATACAATTTAATAAAGCATAGGATAAAACAACATAAATACAATTTAATAAAGCATACAATAAAACAACATAAATACAATTTAATAAAGCATAGGATAAAACAACATAAATACAATTTAATAAAGCATACAATAAAACAACATAAATACAATTTAATAAAGCATAGGAAAAAACAACATAAATACAATTTAATAAAGCATAGGACAAAACAACATAAATACAATTTAATAAAGCATAGGATAAAACAACATAAATACAATTTAATAAAGCATAGGATAAAACCACGTAAATACAATTTAATAAAGCACAGGATAAAACAACATAAATTCAATTTAATAAAGCATGGGATAAAACAACATAAATACAATTTAATAAAGCATAGGATAAAACAACATAAATACAATTTAATAAAGCATAGTTTAAAACAACATAAATACAATTAAATAAAGCATAGGATAAAACAGGATAAATTTAATTTAATTAAGCATAGGATAAAACAACATAAATACAATTTAATAAAGCATAGGATAAAACAACATAAATAAAATTTAATAAAGCATAGGATAAAACAACATAAATAAAATTTAATAAAGCATAGGATAAAACAACATAAATACAATTTAATAAATCATAGGTTAAAACAGCATAAATACAATTTAATAAAGCATAGGTTAAAACAACATAAATACAATTTAATAAAGCATAGGATAAAACAATATAAATACAATTTAATAAAGCATAGGTTAAAACAACATAAATACAATTTAATAAAGCATAGGATAAAACAACATAAATTCAATTTAAGAAAGCATAGGATAAAACAACATAAATACAATTTAAGAAAGCATAGGTTAAAACAACATAAATACAATTTAATAAAGCATAGGTTAAAACAACATAAATACAATTTAATAAAGCATAGGATAAAACAATATAAATACAATTTAATAAAGCATAGGTTAAAACAACATAAATACAATTTAATAAAGCATAGGATAAAACAACATAAATTCAATTTAAGAAAGCATAGGATAAAACAACATAAATACAATTTAAGAAAGCATAGGTTAAAACAACATAAATACAATTTAATAAAGCATAGGATAAAACAACATAAATTCAATTTAATAAAGCATAGGATGAAACAACATAAATAAAATTTAATAAAGCATACGTTAAAACAACATAAATACAATTAAATAAAGCATAAGATAAAACAACATAAATACAATTTAATAAAGCATAGGTTAAAACAACATAAATACAATTTAATAAAGCATACGTTAAAACAACATAAATACAATTAAAAAAAGCATATGATAAAACAATATAAATACAATTTAATAAACCATAGGTTTAAACAACATAAATGCAATTTAATAAAGCATAGGATAAAACAATATAAATACAATTTAATAAAGCATAGGTTAAAACAACATAAATACAATTTAATAAAGCATAGGATAAAATAACATAAATACAATTTAATAAAGCATAGGCTAAAACTACATAAATACAATTTAATAAAGCATAGGATAAAACAAATTAAATGCAATTTAATAAAGCATAGGATAAAACAACATAAATTCAATTTAATAAAGCATAGGATGAAACAACATAAATACAATTTAATAAAGCATACGTTAAAACAACATAAATACAATTAAATAAAGCATAAGATAAAACAACATAAATACAATTTAATAAAGCATAGGTTAAAATAACATAAATACAATTTAATAAAGCATAGGATAAAACAACATAAATACAATTTAATGAAACATAGGACAAACAACATAAATACAATTTAATAAAGCATAGGACAAAACAACATAAATACAATTTAATAAAGCATATGTTAAAAAAACATAAATACAATTTAATAAAGCATAGGATAAAACAACATAAACACAATTTAATAAAGCATAGTTTAAAACAACATAAATACAAATTAATAAATCATACAATAAAACAACATAAATACAATTTAATAAAGCATAGGACAAAACAACATAAATACAATTTAATAAAGCATAGGATAAAACAACATAAATACAATTTAATAAAGCATAGGATAAAACAACATAAATACAATTTAATAAAGCATAGGTTAAAACAACATAAATCCAATTTAATAAAGCATAGGATAAAACAACATAAATCCAATTTAATAAAGCATACAATAAAACAACATAAATACAATTTAATAAAGCATAGGACAAAACAACATAAATACAATTTAATAACGCATAGGATAAAACAACATAAATACAATTTAATGAAACATAGGATAAACAACATAAATACAATTTAATAAAGCATAGGACAAAACAACATAAATACAATTTAATAAAGCATATGTTAAAACAACAAAAATACAATTTAATAAAGCATAGGATAAAACAACATAAATACAATTTAATAAAGCATAGGACAAAACAACATAAATACAATTTAATAAAGCATAGAATAAAACAACATAAATACAATTTAACAAAACATTGGACAAAACAACATAAATACAATTTAATAAAGCATAGGATAAAACAACATAAATACAATTTAATGAAACATAAGATAAACAACATAAATATAATTTAATAAAGCCTACAATAAAACAACATAAATACAATTTAATAAAGCATAGGAAAAAACAACATAAATACAATTTAATAAAGCCTACAATAAAACAACATAAATACAATTTAATAAAGCATAGGATAAAACAACATAAATACAATTTAATAAAGCATAGGATAAAACAACATAAATACAATTTAATAAAGCATACGTTAAAACAACATAAATACAATTAAATAAAGCATAAGATAAAACAATATAAATACAATTTAATAAAGCATAGGTTAAAACAACATAAATACAATTTAATAAAGCATAGGATAAAACAATATAAATACAATTTAATAAAGCATAGGTTAAAACAACATAAATACAATTTAACAAAACATTGGACAAAACAACATAAATACAATTTAATAAAGCATAGGATAAAACAACATAAATTCAATTTAATAAAGCATAGGATAAAACAACATAAATACAATTTAAGAAAGCATAGGTTAAAACAACATAAATACAATTTAATAAAGCAAAGGATAAAATAACATAAATACAATTTAATAAAGCATAGGCTAAAACTACATAAATACAATTTAATAAAGCATATGATAAAAAAAATTAAATACAATTTAATAAAGCAGAGGATAAAACAACATAAATTCAATTTAATAAAGCATAGGATAAAACAACATAAATAAAATTTAATAAAGCATAGGATAAAACAACATATATACAATTTAATAAATCATAGGATAAAACAACATAAATACAATTTAATAAAGCATACGTTAAAACAACATAAATACAATTTAATAAAGCATAGGATGAAACAGCATAAATACAATTTAATAAAGCATACGTTAAAACAACATAAATACAATTAAATAAAGCATAAGATAAAACAACATAAATACAATTTAATAAAGCATAGTTTAAAACAACATAAATACAATTAAATAAAGCATAGGATAAAACAGGATAAATTTAATTTAATTAAGCATAGGATAAAACAACATAAATACAATTTAATAAAGCATAGGATAAAACAACATAAATAAAATTTAATAAAGCATAGGATAAAACAACATAAATAAAATTTAATAAAGCATAGGATAAAACAACATAAATACAATTTAATAAATCATAGGTTAAAACAGCATAAATACAATTTAATAAAGCATAGGATAAAACAACATAAATTCAATTTAATAAAGCATAGGTTAAAACAGCATGAATAAAATTTAATAAAGCATAGGTTAAAACAACATAAATACAATTTAATAAAGCATAGGATAAAACAACATAAATACAATTTAATAAAGCATAGGATAAAACAACATAAATACTTTTTAATAAAGCATAGGATAAAACCACATAAATACAATTTAATAAAGCACAGGATAAAACAACATAAATACAATTTAATAAAGCATAGGATAAAACAACATAAATACAATTTAATAAAGCATAGGTTAAAACAACATAAATACAATTTAATAAAGCATAGGATAAAACAACATAAATACAATTTAATGAAACATAGGACAAACAACATAAATACAATTTAATAAAGCATAGGACAAAACAACATAAATACAATTTAATAAAGCATATGTTAAAAAAACATAAATACAATTTAATAAAGCATAGGATAAAACAACATAAACACAATTTAATAAAGCATAGTTTAAAACAACATAAATACAAATTAATAAATCATACAATAAAACAACATAAATACAATTTAATAAAGCATAGGACAAAACAACATAAATACAATTTAATAAAGCATAGGATAAAACAACATAAATACAATTTAATAAAGCATAGGTTAAAACAACATAAATACAATTTAATAAAGCCTACAATAAAACAACATAAATTCAATTTAATAAAGCATAGGAAAAAACAACATAAATACAATTTAATAAAGCCTACAATAAAACAACATAAATACAATTTAATAAAGCATAGGAAAAAACAACATAAATACAATTTAATAAAGCATAGGATAAAACAACATAAATACAATTTAATAAAGCATAGGATAAAACAACATAAATACAATTTAATAAAGCATAGGTTAAAACAACATAAATCCAATTTAATAAAGCATAGGATAAAACAACATAAATCCAATTTAATAAAGCATACAATAAAACAACATAAATACAATTTAATAAAGCATAGGACAAAACAACATAAATACAATTTAATAACGCATAGGATAAAACAACATAAATACAATTTAATGAAACATAGGACAAACAACATAAATACAATTTAATAAAGCATAGGACAAAACAACATAAATACAATTTAATAAAGCATATGTTAAAAAAACATAAATACAATTTAATAAAGCATAGGATAAAACAACATAAACACAATTTAATAAAGCATAGTTTAAAACAACATAAATACAAATTAATAAATCATACAATAAAACAACATAAATACAATTTAATAAAGCATAGGACAAAACAACATAAATACAATTTAATAAAGCATAGGATAAAACAACATAAATACAATTTAATAAAGCATAGGTTAAAACAACATAAATACAATTTAATAAAGCCTACAATAAAACAACATAAATTCAATTTAATAAAGCATAGGAAAAAACAACATAAATACAATTTAATAAAGCCTACAATAAAACAACATAAATACAATTTAATAAAGCATAGGAAAAAACAACATAAATACAATTTAATAAAGCATAGGATAAAACAACATAAATACAATTTAATAAAGCATAGGATAAAACAACATAAATACAATTTAATAAAGCATAGGTTAAAACAACATAAATCCAATTTAATAAAGCATAGGATAAAACAACATAAATCCAATTTAATAAAGCATACAATAAAACAACATAAATACAATTTAATAAAGCATAGGACAAAACAACATAAATACAATTTAATAACGCATAGGATAAAACAACATAAATACAATTTAATGAAACATAGGATAAACAACATAAATACAATTTAATAAAGCATAGGACAAAACAACATAAATACAATTTAATAAAGCATATGTTAAAACAACAAAAATACAATTTAATAAAGCATAGGATAAAACAACATAAATACAATTTAATAAAGCATAGGACAAAACAACATAAACACAATTTAATAAAGCATAGAATAAAACAACATAAATACAATTTAACAAAACATTGGACAAAACAACATAAATACAATTTAATAAAGCATAGGATAAAACAACATAAATACAATTTAATGAAACATAAGATAAACAACATAAATATAATTTAATAAAGCCTACAATAAAACAACATAAATACAATTTAATAAAGCATAGGAAAAAACAACATAAATACAATTTAATAAAGCCTACAATAAAACAACATAAATACAATTTAATAAAGCATAGGATAAAACAACATAAATACAATTTAATAAAGCATAGGATAAAACAACATAAATACAATTTAATAAAGCATACGTTAAAACAACATAAATACAATTAAATAAAGCATAAGATAAAACAATATAAATACAATTTAATAAAGCATAGGTTAAAACAACATAAATACAATTTAATAAAGCATAGGATAAAACAATATAAATACAATTTAATAAAGCATAGGTTAAAACAACATAAATACAATTTAACAAAACATTGGACAAAACAACATAAATACAATTTAATAAAGCATAGGATAAAACAACATAAATTCAATTTAATAAAGCATAGGATAAAACAACATAAATACAATTTAAGAAAGCATAGGTTAAAACAACATAAATACAATTTAATAAAGCAAAGGATAAAATAACATAAATACAATTTAATAAAGCATAGGCTAAAACTACATAAATACAATTTAATAAAGCATATGATAAAACAAATTAAATACAATTTAATAAAGCAGAGGATAAAACAACATAAATTCAATTTAATAAAGCATAGGATAAAACAACATAAATAAAATTTAATAAAGCATAGGATAAAACAACATATATACAATTTAATAAATCATAGGATAAAACAACATAAATACAATTTAATAAAGCATACGTTAAAACAACATAAATACAATTTAATAAAGCATAGGATGAAACAGCATAAATACAATTTAATAAAGCATACGTTAAAACAACATAAATACAATTAAATAAAGCATAAGATAAAACAACATAAATACAATTTAATAAAGCATAGTTTAAAACAACATAAATACAATTAAATAAAGCATAGGATAAAACAGGATAAATTTAATTTAATTAAGCATAGGATAAAACAACATAAATACAATTTAATAAAGCATAGGATAAAACAACATAAATAAAATTTAATAAAGCATAGGATAAAACAACATAAATAAAATTTAATAAAGCATAGGATAAAACAACATAAATACAATTTAATAAATCATAGGTTAAAACAGCATAAATACAATTTAATAAAGCATAGGATAAAACAACATAAATTCAATTTAATAAAGCATAGGTTAAAACAGCATGAATAAAATTTAATAAAGCATAGGTTAAAACAACATAAATACAATTTAATAAAGCATAGGATAAAACAACATAAATACAATTTAATAAAGCATAGGATAAAACAACATAAATACTTTTTAATAAAGCATAGGATAAAACCACATAAATACAATTTAATAAAGCACAGGATAAAACAACATAAATACAATTTAATAAAGCATAGGATAAAACAACATAAATACAATTTAATAAAGCATAGGTTAAAACAACATAAATACAATTTAATAAAGCATAGGATAAAACAATATAAATACAATTTAATAAAGCATAGGTTAAAACAACATAAATACAATTTAATAAAGCATAGGATAAAACAACATAAATTCAATTTAAGAAAGCATAGGATAAAACAACATAAATACAATTTAAGAAAGCATAGGTTAAAACAACATAAATACAATTTAATAAAGCATAGGATAAAACAACATAAATTCAATTTAATAAAGCATAGGATGAAACAACATAAATAAAATTTAATAAAGCATACGTTAAAACAACATAAATACAATTAAATAAAGCATAAGATAAAACAACATAAATACAATTTAATAAAGCATAGTTTAAAACAACATAAATACAATTAAATAAAGCATAGGATAAAACAGGATAAATTTAATTTAATTAAGCATAGGATAAAACAACATAAATACAATTTAATAAAGCATAGGATAAAACAACATAAATAAAATTTAATAAAGCATAGGATAAAACAACATAAATAAAATTTAATAAAGCATACGATAAAACAACATAAATACAATTTAATAAATCATAGGTTAAAACAGCATAAATACAATTTAATAAAGCATAGGATAAAACAACATAAATTCAATTTAATAAAGCATAGGTTAAAACAGCATGAATAAAATTTAATAAAGCATAGGTTAAAACAACATAAATACAATTTAATAAAGCATAGGATAAAACAACATAAATACAATTTAATAAAGCATAGGATAAAACAACATAAATACTTTTTAATAAAGCATAGGATAAAACCACATAAATACAATTTAATAAAGCACAGGATAAAACAACATAAATACAATTTAATAAAGCATAGGATAAAACAACATAAATACAATTTAATAAAGCATAGGTTAAAACAACATAAATACAATTTAATAAAGCATAGGATAAAACAATATAAATACAATTTAATAAAGCATAGGTTAAAACAACATAAATACAATTTAATAAAGCATAGGATAAAACAACATAAATTCAATTTAAGAAAGTATAGGATAAAACAACATAAATACAATTTAAGAAAGCATAGGTTAAAACAACATAAATACAATTTAATAAAGCATAGGATAAAACAACATAAATTCAATTTAATAAAGCATAGGATGAAACAACATAAATAAAATTTAATAAAGCATACGTTAAAACAACATAAATACAATTAAATAAAGCATAAGATAAAACAACATAAATACAATTTAATAAAGCATAGGTTAAAACAACATAAATACAATTTAATAAAGCATAGGTTAAAACAACATAAATACAATTTAATAAAGCATAGGATAAAACAACATAAATACAATTTAATAAAGCATAGGATAAAACCACGTAAATACAATTTAATAAAGCACACGATAAAACAACATAAATACAATTTAATAAAGCATAGGATAAAACAACATAAATACAATTTAATAAAGCATAGGATAAAACAACATAAATACAATTTAATAAAGCATACGTTAAAACAACATAAATACAATTAAATAAAGCATAGGATAAAACAACATAAATTTAATTTAATTAAGCATAGGATAAAACAACATAAATACAATTTAATAAAGCACAGGATAAAACAACATAAATACAATTTAATAAAGCATACGTTAAAACAACATAAATACAATTAAAAAAAGCATAGGATAAAACAATATAAATACAATTTAATAAACCATAGGTTTAAACAACATAAATGCAATTTAATAAAGCATAGGATAAAACAATATAAATACAATTTAATAAAGCATAGGTTAAAACAACATAAATACAATTTAATAAAGCATAGGATAAAATAACATAAATACAATTTAATAAAGCATAGGCTAAAACTACATAAATACAATTTAATAAAGCATAGGATAAAACAAATTAAATGCAATTTAATAAAGCATAGGATAAAACAACATAAATTCAATTTAATAAAGCATAGGATGAAACAACATAAATACAATTTAATAAAGCATACGTTAAAACAACATAAATACAATTAAATAAAGCATAGGATAAAACAACATAAATACAATTTAATAAAGCATAGGTTAAAACAACATAAATACAATTTAATAAAGCATAGGATAAAACAACATAAATACAATTTAATGAAACATAGGACAAACAACATAAATACAATTTAATAAAGCATAGGACAAAACAACATAAATACAATTTAATAAAGCATTTGTTAAAAAAACATAAATACAATTTAATAAAGCATAGGATAAAACAACATAAACACAATTTAATAAAGCATAGTTTAAAACAACATAAATACAAATTAATAAATCATACAATAAAACAACATAAATACAATTTAATAAAGCATAGGACAAAACAACATAAATACAATTTAATAAAGCATAGGATAAAACAACATAAATACAATTTAATAAAGCATAGGTTAAAACAACATAAATACAATTTAATAAAGCCTACAATAAAACAACATAAATTCAATTTAATAAAGCATAGGAAAAAACAACATAAATACAATTTAATAAAGCCTACAATAAAACAACATAAATACAATTTAATAAAGCATAGGAAAAAACAACATAAATACAATTTAATAAAGCATAGGATAAAACAACATAAATACAATTTAATAAAGCATAGGATAAAACAACATAAATACAATTTAATAAAGCATAGGTTAAAACAACATAAATCCAATTTAATAAAGCATAGGATAAAACAACATAAATCCAATTTAATAAAGCATACAATAAAACAACATAAATACAATTTAATAAAGCATAGGACAAAACAACATAAATACAATTTAATAACGCATAGGATAAAACAACATAAATACAATTTAATGAAACATAGGATAAACAACATAAATACAATTTAATAAAGCATAGGACAAAACAACATAAATACAATTTAATAAAGCATATGTTAAAACAACAAAAATACAATTTAATAAAGCATAGGATAAAACAACATAAATACAATTTAATAAAGCATAGGACAAAACAACATAAATACAATTTAATAAAGCATAGAATAAAACAACATAAATACAATTTAACAAAACATTGGACAAAACAACATAAATACAATTTAATAAAGCATAGGATAAAACAACATAAATACAATTTAATGAAACATAAGATAAACAACATAAATATAATTTAATAAAGCCTACAATAAAACAACATAAATACAATTTAATAAAGCATAGGAAAAAACAACATAAATACAATTTAATAAAGCCTACAATAAAACAACATAAATACAATTTAATAAAGCATAGGATAAAACAACATAAATACAATTTAATAAAGCATAGGATAAAACAACATAAATACAATTTAATAAAGCATACGTTAAAACAACATAAATACAATTAAATAAAGCATAAGATAAAACAATATAAATACAATTTAATAAAGCATAGGTTAAAACAACATAAATACAATTTAATAAAGCATAGGATAAAACAATATAAATACAATTTAATAAAGCATAGGTTAAAACAACATAAATACAATTTAACAAAACATTGGACAAAACAACATAAATACAATTTAATAAAGCATAGGATAAAACAACATAAATTCAATTTAATAAAGCATAGGATAAAACAACATAAATACAATTTAAGAAAGCATAGGTTAAAACAACATAAATACAATTTAATAAAGCAAAGGATAAAATAACATAAATACAATTTAATAAAGCATAGGCTAAAACTACATAAATACAATTTAATAAAGCATATGATAAAACAAATTAAATACAATTTAATAAAGCAGAGGATAAAACAACATAAATTCAATTTAATAAAGCATAGGATAAAACAACATAAATAAAATTTAATAAAGCATAGGATAAAACAACATATATACAATTTAATAAATCATAGGATAAAACAACATAAATACAATTTAATAAAGCATACGTTAAAACAACATAAATACAATTTAATAAAGCATAGGATGAAACAGCATAAATACAATTTAATAAAGCATACGTTAAAACAACATAAATACAATTAAATAAAGCATAAGATAAAACAACATAAATACAATTTAATAAAGCATAGTTTAAAACAACATAAATACAATTAAATAAAGCATAGGATAAAACAGGATAAATTTAATTTAATTAAGCATAGGATAAAACAACATAAATACAATTTAATAAAGCATAGGATAAAACAACATAAATAAAATTTAATAAAGCATAGGATAAAACAACATAAATAAAATTTAATAAAGCATAGGATAAAACAACATAAATACAATTTAATAAATCATAGGTTAAAACAGCATAAATACAATTTAATAAAGCATAGGATAAAACAACATAAATTCAATTTAATAAAGCATAGGTTAAAACAGCATGAATAAAATTTAATAAAGCATAGGTTAAAACAACATAAATACAATTTAATAAAGCATAGGATAAAACAACATAAATACAATTTAATAAAGCATAGGATAAAACAACATAAATACTTTTTAATAAAGCATAGGATAAAACCACATAAATACAATTTAATAAAGCACAGGATAAAACAACATAAATACAATTTAATAAAGCATAGGATAAAACAACATAAATACAATTTAATAAAGCATAGGTTAAAACAACATAAATACAATTTAATAAAGCATAGGATAAAACAATATAAATACAATTTAATAAAGCATAGGTTAAAACAACATAAATACAATTTAATAAAGCATAGGATAAAACAACATAAATTCAATTTAAGAAAGCATAGGATAAAACAACATAAATACAATTTAAGAAAGCATAGGTTAAAACAACATAAATACAATTTAATAAAGCATAGGATAAAACAACATAAATTCAATTTAATAAAGCATAGGATGAAACAACATAAATAAAATTTAATAAAGCATACGTTAAAACAACATAAATACAATTAAATAAAGCATAAGATAAAACAACATAAATACAATTTAATAAAGCATAGTTTAAAACAACATAAATACAATTAAATAAAGCATAGGATAAAACAGGATAAATTTAATTTAATTAAGCATAGGATAAAACAACATAAATACAATTTAATAAAGCATAGGATAAAACAACATAAATAAAATTTAATAAAGCATAGGATAAAACAACATAAATAAAATTTAATAAAGCATACGATAAAACAACATAAATACAATTTAATAAATCATAGGTTAAAACAGCATAAATACAATTTAATAAAGCATAGGATAAAACAACATAAATTCAATTTAATAAAGCATAGGTTAAAACAGCATGAATAAAATTTAATAAAGCATAGGTTAAAACAACATAAATACAATTTAATAAAGCATAGGATAAAACAACATAAATACAATTTAATAAAGCATAGGATAAAACAACATAAATACTTTTTAATAAAGCATAGGATAAAACCACATAAATACAATTTAATAAAGCACAGGATAAAACAACATAAATACAATTTAATAAAGCATAGGATAAAACAACATAAATACAATTTAATAAAGCATAGGTTAAAACAACATAAATACAATTTAATAAAGCATAGGATAAAACAATATAAATACAATTTAATAAAGCATAGGTTAAAACAACATAAATACAATTTAATAAAGCATAGGATAAAACAACATAAATTCAATTTAAGAAAGTATAGGATAAAACAACATAAATACAATTTAAGAAAGCATAGGTTAAAACAACATAAATACAATTTAATAAAGCATAGGATAAAACAACATAAATTCAATTTAATAAAGCATAGGATGAAACAACATAAATAAAATTTAATAAAGCATACGTTAAAACAACATAAATACAATTAAATAAAGCATAAGATAAAACAACATAAATACAATTTAATAAAGCATAGGTTAAAACAACATAAATACAATTTAATAAAGCATAGGTTAAAACAACATAAATACAATTTAATAAAGCATAGGATAAAACAACATAAATACAATTTAATAAAGCATAGGATAAAACCACGTAAATACAATTTAATAAAGCACACGATAAAACAACATAAATACAATTTAATAAAGCATAGGATAAAACAACATAAATACAATTTAATAAAGCATAGGATAAAACAACATAAATACAATTTAATAAAGCATACGTTAAAACAACATAAATACAATTAAATAAAGCATAGGATAAAACAACATAAATTTAATTTAATTAAGCATAGGATAAAACAACATAAATACAATTTAATAAAGCACAGGATAAAACAACATAAATACAATTTAATAAAGCATACGTTAAAACAACATAAATACAATTAAAAAAAGCATAGGATAAAACAATATAAATACAATTTAATAAACCATAGGTTTAAACAACATAAATGCAATTTAATAAAGCATAGGATAAAACAATATAAATACAATTTAATAAAGCATAGGTTAAAACAACATAAATACAATTTAATAAAGCATAGGATAAAATAACATAAATACAATTTAATAAAGCATAGGCTAAAACTACATAAATACAATTTAATAAAGCATAGGATAAAACAAATTAAATGCAATTTAATAAAGCATAGGATAAAACAACATAAATTCAATTTAATAAAGCATAGGATGAAACAACATAAATACAATTTAATAAAGCATACGTTAAAACAACATAAATACAATTAAATAAAGCATAGGATAAAACAACATAAATACAATTTAATAAAGCATAGGTTAAAACAACATAAATACAATTTAATAAAGCATAGGATAAAACAACATAAATACAATTTAATGAAACATAGGACAAACAACATAAATACAATTTAATAAAGCATAGGACAAAACAACATAAATACAATTTAATAAAGCATTTGTTAAAAAAACATAAATACAATTTAATAAAGCATAGGATAAAACAACATAAACACAATTTAATAAAGCATAGTTTAAAACAACATAAATACAAATTAATAAATCATACAATAAAACAACATAAATACAATTTAATAAAGCATAGGACAAAACAACATAAATACAATTTAATAAAGCATAGGATAAAACAACATAAATACAATTTAATAAAGCATAGGTTAAAACAACATAAATACAATTTAATAAAGCCTACAATAAAACAACATAAATTCAATTTAATAAAGCATAGGAAAAAACAACATAAATACAATTTAATAAAGCCTACAATAAAACAACATAAATACAATTTAATAAAGCATAGGAAAAAACAACATAAATACAATTTAATAAAGCATAGGATAAAACAACATAAATACAATTTAATAAAGCATAGGATAAAACAACATAAATACAATTTAATAAAGCATAGGTTAAAACAACATAAATCCAATTTAATAAAGCATAGGATAAAACAACATAAATCCAATTTAATAAAGCATACAATAAAACAACATAAATACAATTTAATAAAGCATAGGACAAAACAACATAAATACAATTTAATAACGCATAGGATAAAACAACATAAATACAATTTAATGAAACATAGGATAAACAACATAAATACAATTTAATAAAGCATAGGACAAAACAACATAAATACAATTTAATAAAGCATATGTTAAAACAACAAAAATACAATTTAATAAAGCATAGGATAAAACAACATAAATACAATTTAATAAAGCATAGGACAAAACAACATAAATACAATTTAATAAAGCATAGAATAAAACAACATAAATACAATTTAACAAAACATTGGACAAAACAACATAAATACAATTTAATAAAGCATAGGATAAAACAACATAAATACAATTTAATGAAACATAAGATAAACAACATAAATATAATTTAATAAAGCCTACAATAAAACAACATAAATACAATTTAATAAAGCATAGGAAAAAACAACATAAATACAATTTAATAAAGCCTACAATAAAACAACATAAATACAATTTAATAAAGCATAGGATAAAACAACATAAATACAATTTAATAAAGCATAGGATAAAACAACATAAATACAATTTAATAAAGCATACGTTAAAACAACATAAATACAATTAAATAAAGCATAAGATAAAACAATATAAATACAATTTAATAAAGCATAGGTTAAAACAACATAAATACAATTTAATAAAGCATAGGATAAAACAATATAAATACAATTTAATAAAGCATAGGTTAAAACAACATAAATACAATTTAACAAAACATTGGACAAAACAACATAAATACAATTTAATAAAGCATAGGATAAAACAACATAAATTCAATTTAATAAAGCATAGGATAAAACAACATAAATACAATTTAAGAAAGCATAGGTTAAAACAACATAAATACAATTTAATAAAGCAAAGGATAAAATAACATAAATACAATTTAATAAAGCATAGGCTAAAACTACATAAATACAATTTAATAAAGCATATGATAAAACAAATTAAATACAATTTAATAAAGCAGAGGATAAAACAACATAAATTCAATTTAATAAAGCATAGGATAAAACAACATAAATAAAATTTAATAAAGCATAGGATAAAACAACATATATACAATTTAATAAATCATAGGATAAAACAACATAAACACAATTTAATAAAGCATAGGTTAAAACAACATAAATACAAATTAATAAATCATACAATAAAACAACATAAATACAATTTAATAAAGCATAGGACAAAACAACATAAATACAATTTAATAAAGCATAGGATAAAACAACATAAATACAATTTAATAAAGCATAGGTTAAAACAACATAAATACAATTTAATAAAGCCTACAATAAAACAACATAAATTCAATTTAATAAAGCATAGGAAAAAACAACATAAATACAATTTAATAAAGCCTACAATAAAACAACATAAATACAATTTAATAAAGCATAGGAAAAAACAATATAAATACAATTTAATAAAGCATAGGTTAAAACAACATAAATACAATTTAATAAAGCATAGGATAAAACAACATAAATTCAATTTAATAAAGCATATGATAAAACAACATAAATAAAATTTAATAAAGCATAGGTTAAAACAACATAAATACAATTTAATAAAGCATAGGACAAAACAACATAAATACAATTTAATAAAGCATAGGAAAAAACAACATAAATACAATTTAATAAAGCATAGGATAAAACAACATAAATACAATTTAATAAAGCATAGGATAAAACAACATAAATAAAATTTAATAAAGCACAGGTTAAAACAACATAAATACAATTTAATAAAGCATAGGTTAAAACAACATAAATACAATTTAATAAAGCATAGGATAAAACAACATAAATACAATTTAATAAAGCATACAATAAAACAACATAAATACAATTTAATAAAGCATAGGATAAAACAACATAAATACAATTTAATAAAGCATACAATAAAACAACATAAATACAATTTAATAAAGCATAGGAAAAAACAACATAAATACAATTTAATAAAGCATAGGACAAAACAACATAAATACAATTTAATAAAGCATAGGATAAAACAACATAAATACAATTTAATAAAGCATAGGATAAAACCACGTAAATACAATTTAATAAAGCACAGGATAAAACAACATAAATTCAATTTAATAAAGCATGGGATAAAACAACATAAATACAATTTAATAAAGCATAGGATAAAACAACATAAATACAATTTAATAAAGCATAGTTTAAAACAACATAAATACAATTAAATAAAGCATAGGATAAAACAGGATAAATTTAATTTAATTAAGCATAGGATAAAACAACATAAATACAATTTAATAAAGCATAGGATAAAACAACATAAATAAAATTTAATAAAGCATAGGATAAAACAACATAAATAAAATTTAATAAAGCATAGGATAAAACAACATAAATACAATTTAATAAATCATAGGTTAAAACAGCATAAATACAATTTAATAAAGCATAGGTTAAAACAACATAAATACAATTTAATAAAGCATAGGATAAAACAATATAAATACAATTTAATAAAGCATAGGTTAAAACAACATAAATACAATTTAATAAAGCATAGGATAAAACAACATAAATTCAATTTAAGAAAGCATAGGATAAAACAACATAAATACAATTTAAGAAAGCATAGGTTAAAACAACATAAATACAATTTAATAAAGCATAGGTTAAAACAACATAAATACAATTTAATAAAGCATAGGATAAAACAATATAAATACAATTTAATAAAGCATAGGTTAAAACAACATAAATACAATTTAATAAAGCATAGGATAAAACAACATAAATTCAATTTAAGAAAGCATAGGATAAAACAACATAAATACAATTTAAGAAAGCATAGGTTAAAACAACATAAATACAATTTAATAAAGCATAGGATAAAACAACATAAATTCAATTTAATAAAGCATAGGATGAAACAACATAAATAAAATTTAATAAAGCATACGTTAAAACAACATAAATACAATTAAATAAAGCATAAGATAAAACAACATAAATACAATTTAATAAAGCATAGGTTAAAACAACATAAATACAATTTAATAAAGCATACGTTAAAACAACATAAATACAATTAAAAAAAGCATATGATAAAACAATATAAATACAATTTAATAAACCATAGGTTTAAACAACATAAATGCAATTTAATAAAGCATAGGATAAAACAATATAAATACAATTTAATAAAGCATAGGTTAAAACAACATAAATACAATTTAATAAAGCATAGGATAAAATAACATAAATACAATTTAATAAAGCATAGGCTAAAACTACATAAATACAATTTAATAAAGCATAGGATAAAACAAATTAAATGCAATTTAATAAAGCATAGGATAAAACAACATAAATTCAATTTAATAAAGCATAGGATGAAACAACATAAATACAATTTAATAAAGCATACGTTAAAACAACATAAATACAATTAAATAAAGCATAAGATAAAACAACATAAATACAATTTAATAAAGCATAGGTTAAAATAACATAAATACAATTTAATAAAGCATAGGATAAAACAACATAAATACAATTTAATGAAACATAGGACAAACAACATAAATACAATTTAATAAAGCATAGGACAAAACAACATAAATACAATTTAATAAAGCATATGTTAAAAAAACATAAATACAATTTAATAAAGCATAGGATAAAACAACATAAACACAATTTAATAAAGCATAGTTTAAAACAACATAAATACAAATTAATAAATCATACAATAAAACAACATAAATACAATTTAATAAAGCATAGGACAAAACAACATAAATACAATTTAATAAAGCATAGGATAAAACAACATAAATACAATTTAATAAAGCATAGGATAAAACAACATAAATACAATTTAATAAAGCATAGGTTAAAACAACATAAATCCAATTTAATAAAGCATAGGATAAAACAACATAAATCCAATTTAATAAAGCATACAATAAAACAACATAAATACAATTTAATAAAGCATAGGACAAAACAACATAAATACAATTTAATAACGCATAGGATAAAACAACATAAATACAATTTAATGAAACATAGGATAAACAACATAAATACAATTTAATAAAGCATAGGACAAAACAACATAAATACAATTTAATAAAGCATATGTTAAAACAACAAAAATACAATTTAATAAAGCATAGGATAAAACAACATAAATACAATTTAATAAAGCATAGGACAAAACAACATAAATACAATTTAATAAAGCATAGAATAAAACAACATAAATACAATTTAACAAAACATTGGACAAAACAACATAAATACAATTTAATAAAGCATAGGATAAAACAACATAAATACAATTTAATGAAACATAAGATAAACAACATAAATATAATTTAATAAAGCCTACAATAAAACAACATAAATACAATTTAATAAAGCATAGGAAAAAACAACATAAATACAATTTAATAAAGCCTACAATAAAACAACATAAATACAATTTAATAAAGCATAGGATAAAACAACATAAATACAATTTAATAAAGCATAGGATAAAACAACATAAATACAATTTAATAAAGCATACGTTAAAACAACATAAATACAATTAAATAAAGCATAAGATAAAACAATATAAATACAATTTAATAAAGCATAGGTTAAAACAACATAAATACAATTTAATAAAGCATAGGATAAAACAACATAAATACAATTTAATAAATCATAGGTTAAAACAGCATAAATACAATTTAATAAAGCATAGGATAAAACAACATAAATTCAATTTAATAAAGCATAGGTTAAAACAGCATGAATAAAATTTAATAAAGCATAGGTTAAAACAACATAAATACAATTTAATAAAGCATAGGACAAAACAACATAAATACAATTTAATAAAGCATAGGATAAAACAACATAAATACAATTTAATAAAGCATAGGTTAAAACAACATAAATACAATTTAATAAAGCCTACAATAAAACAACATAAATTCAATTTAATAAAGCATAGGAAAAAACAACATAAATACAATTTAATAAAGCCTACAATAAAACAACATAAATACAATTTAATAAAGCATAGGAAAAAACAACATAAATACAATTTAATAAAGCATAGGATAAAACAACATAAATACAATTTAATAAAGCATAGGATAAAACAACATAAATACAATTTAATAAAGCATAGGTTAAAACAACATAAATCCAATTTAATAAAGCATAGGATAAAACAACATAAATCCAATTTAATAAAGCATACAATAAAACAACATAAATACAATTTAATAAAGCATAGGACAAAACAACATAAATACAATTTAATAACGCATAGGATAAAACAACATAAATACAATTTAATAAAGCATAGGTTAAAACAACATAAATACAATTTAATAAAGCCTACAATAAAACAACATAAATTCAATTTAATAAAGCATAGGAAAAAACAACATAAATACAATTTAATAAAGCCTACAATAAAACAACATAAATACAATTTAATAAAGCATAGGAAAAAACAACATAAATACAATTTAATAAAGCATAGGATAAAACAACATAAATACAATTTAATAAAGCATAGGATAAAACAACATAAATACAATTTAATAAAGCATAGGTTAAAACAACATAAATCCAATTTAATAAAGCATAGGATAAAACAACATAAATCCAATTTAATAAAGCATACAATAAAACAACATAAATACAATTTAATAAAGCATAGGACAAAACAACATAAATACAATTTAATAACGCATAGGATAAAACAACATAAATACAATTTAATGAAACATAGGATAAACAACATAAATACAATTTAATAAAGCATAGGACAAAACAACATAAATACAATTTAATAAAGCATATGTTAAAACAACAAAAATACAATTTAATAAAGCATAGGATAAAACAACATAAATACAATTTAATAAAGCATAGGACAAAACAACATAAACACAATTTAATAAAGCATAGAATAAAACAACATAAATACAATTTAACAAAACATTGGACAAAACAACATAAATACAATTTAATAAAGCATAGGATAAAACAACATAAATACAATTTAATGAAACATAAGATAAACAACATAAATATAATTTAATAAAGCCTACAATAAAACAACATAAATACAATTTAATAAAGCATAGGAAAAAACAACATAAATACAATTTAATAAAGCCTACAATAAAACAACATAAATACAATTTAATAAAGCATAGGATAAAACAACATAAATACAATTTAATAAAGCATAGGATAAAACAACATAAATACAATTTAATAAAGCATACGTTAAAACAACATAAATACAATTAAATAAAGCATAAGATAAAACAATATAAATACAATTTAATAAAGCATAGGTTAAAACAACATAAATACAATTTAATAAAGCATAGGATAAAACAATATAAATACAATTTAATAAAGCATAGGTTAAAACAACATAAATACAATTTAACAAAACATTGGACAAAACAACATAAATACAATTTAATAAAGCATAGGATAAAACAACATAAATTCAATTTAATAAAGCATAGGATAAAACAACATAAATACAATTTAAGAAAGCATAGGTTAAAACAACATAAATACAATTTAATAAAGCAAAGGATAAAATAACATAAATACAATTTAATAAAGCATAGGCTAAAACTACATAAATACAATTTAATAAAGCATATGATAAAACAAATTAAATACAATTTAATAAAGCAGAGGATAAAACAACATAAATTCAATTTAATAAAGCATAGGATAAAACAACATAAATAAAATTTAATAAAGCATAGGATAAAACAACATATATACAATTTAATAAATCATAGGATAAAACAACATAAATACAATTTAATAAAGCATACGTTAAAACAACATAAATACAATTTAATAAAGCATAGGATGAAACAGCATAAATACAATTTAATAAAGCATACGTTAAAACAACATAAATACAATTAAATAAAGCATAAGATAAAACAACATAAATACAATTTAATAAAGCATAGTTTAAAACAACATAAATACAATTAAATAAAGCATAGGATAAAACAGGATAAATTTAATTTAATTAAGCATAGGATAAAACAACATAAATACAATTTAATAAAGCATAGGATAAAACAACATAAATAAAATTTAATAAAGCATAGGATAAAACAACATAAATAAAATTTAATAAAGCATAGGATAAAACAACATAAATACAATTTAATAAATCATAGGTTAAAACAGCATAAATACAATTTAATAAAGCATAGGATAAAACAACATAAATTCAATTTAATAAAGCATAGGTTAAAACAGCATGAATAAAATTTAATAAAGCATAGGTTAAAACAACATAAATACAATTTAATAAAGCATAGGATAAAACAACATAAATACAATTTAATAAAGCATAGGATAAAACAACATAAATACTTTTTAATAAAGCATAGGATAAAACCACATAAATACAATTTAATAAAGCACAGGATAAAACAACATAAATACAATTTAATAAAGCATAGGATAAAACAACATAAATACAATTTAATAAAGCATAGGTTAAAACAACATAAATACAATTTAATAAAGCATAGGATAAAACAATATAAATACAATTTAATAAAGCATAGGTTAAAACAACATAAATACAATTTAATAAAGCATAGGATAAAACAACATAAATTCAATTTAAGAAAGCATAGGATAAAACAACATAAATACAATTTAAGAAAGCATAGGTTAAAACAACATAAATACAATTTAATAAAGCATAGGATAAAACAACATAAATTCAATTTAATAAAGCATAGGATGAAACAACATAAATAAAATTTAATAAAGCATACGTTAAAACAACATAAATACAATTAAATAAAGCATAAGATAAAACAACATAAATACAATTTAATAAAGCATAGTTTAAAACAACATAAATACAATTAAATAAAGCATAGGATAAAACAGGATAAATTTAATTTAATTAAGCATAGGATAAAACAACATAAATACAATTTAATAAAGCATAGGATAAAACAACATAAATAAAATTTAATAAAGCATAGGATAAAACAACATAAATAAAATTTAATAAAGCATACGATAAAACAACATAAATACAATTTAATAAATCATAGGTTAAAACAGCATAAATACAATTTAATAAAGCATAGGATAAAACAACATAAATTCAATTTAATAAAGCATAGGTTAAAACAGCATGAATAAAATTTAATAAAGCATAGGTTAAAACAACATAAATACAATTTAATAAAGCATAGGATAAAACAACATAAATACAATTTAATAAAGCATAGGATAAAACAACATAAATACTTTTTAATAAAGCATAGGATAAAACCACATAAATACAATTTAATAAAGCACAGGATAAAACAACATAAATACAATTTAATAAAGCATAGGATAAAACAACATAAATACAATTTAATAAAGCATAGGTTAAAACAACATAAATACAATTTAATAAAGCATAGGATAAAACAATATAAATACAATTTAATAAAGCATAGGTTAAAACAACATAAATACAATTTAATAAAGCATAGGATAAAACAACATAAATTCAATTTAAGAAAGTATAGGATAAAACAACATAAATACAATTTAAGAAAGCATAGGTTAAAACAACATAAATACAATTTAATAAAGCATAGGATAAAACAACATAAATTCAATTTAATAAAGCATAGGATGAAACAACATAAATAAAATTTAATAAAGCATACGTTAAAACAACATAAATACAATTAAATAAAGCATAAGATAAAACAACATAAATACAATTTAATAAAGCATAGGTTAAAACAACATAAATACAATTTAATAAAGCATAGGTTAAAACAACATAAATACAATTTAATAAAGCATAGGATAAAACAACATAAATACAATTTAATAAAGCATAGGATAAAACCACGTAAATACAATTTAATAAAGCACACGATAAAACAACATAAATACAATTTAATAAAGCATAGGATAAAACAACATAAATACAATTTAATAAAGCATAGGATAAAACAACATAAATACAATTTAATAAAGCATACGTTAAAACAACATAAATACAATTAAATAAAGCATAGGATAAAACAACATAAATTTAATTTAATTAAGCATAGGATAAAACAACATAAATACAATTTAATAAAGCACAGGATAAAACAACATAAATACAATTTAATAAAGCATACGTTAAAACAACATAAATACAATTAAAAAAAGCATAGGATAAAACAATATAAATACAATTTAATAAACCATAGGTTTAAACAACATAAATGCAATTTAATAAAGCATAGGATAAAACAATATAAATACAATTTAATAAAGCATAGGTTAAAACAACATAAATACAATTTAATAAAGCATAGGATAAAATAACATAAATACAATTTAATAAAGCATAGGCTAAAACTACATAAATACAATTTAATAAAGCATAGGATAAAACAAATTAAATGCAATTTAATAAAGCATAGGATAAAACAACATAAATTCAATTTAATAAAGCATAGGATGAAACAACATAAATACAATTTAATAAAGCATACGTTAAAACAACATAAATACAATTAAATAAAGCATAGGATAAAACAACATAAATACAATTTAATAAAGCATAGGTTAAAACAACATAAATACAATTTAATAAAGCATAGGATAAAACAACATAAATACAATTTAATGAAACATAGGACAAACAACATAAATACAATTTAATAAAGCATAGGACAAAACAACATAAATACAATTTAATAAAGCATTTGTTAAAAAAACATAAATACAATTTAATAAAGCATAGGATAAAACAACATAAACACAATTTAATAAAGCATAGTTTAAAACAACATAAATACAAATTAATAAATCATACAATAAAACAACATAAATACAATTTAATAAAGCATAGGACAAAACAACATAAATACAATTTAATAAAGCATAGGATAAAACAACATAAATACAATTTAATAAAGCATAGGTTAAAACAACATAAATACAATTTAATAAAGCCTACAATAAAACAACATAAATTCAATTTAATAAAGCATAGGAAAAAACAACATAAATACAATTTAATAAAGCCTACAATAAAACAACATAAATACAATTTAATAAAGCATAGGAAAAAACAACATAAATACAATTTAATAAAGCATAGGATAAAACAACATAAATACAATTTAATAAAGCATAGGATAAAACAACATAAATACAATTTAATAAAGCATAGGTTAAAACAACATAAATCCAATTTAATAAAGCATAGGATAAAACAACATAAATCCAATTTAATAAAGCATACAATAAAACAACATAAATACAATTTAATAAAGCATAGGACAAAACAACATAAATACAATTTAATAACGCATAGGATAAAACAACATAAATACAATTTAATGAAACATAGGATAAACAACATAAATACAATTTAATAAAGCATAGGACAAAACAACATAAATACAATTTAATAAAGCATATGTTAAAACAACAAAAATACAATTTAATAAAGCATAGGATAAAACAACATAAATACAATTTAATAAAGCATAGGACAAAACAACATAAATACAATTTAATAAAGCATAGAATAAAACAACATAAATACAATTTAACAAAACATTGGACAAAACAACATAAATACAATTTAATAAAGCATAGGATAAAACAACATAAATACAATTTAATGAAACATAAGATAAACAACATAAATATAATTTAATAAAGCCTACAATAAAACAACATAAATACAATTTAATAAAGCATAGGAAAAAACAACATAAATACAATTTAATAAAGCCTACAATAAAACAACATAAATACAATTTAATAAAGCATAGGATAAAACAACATAAATACAATTTAATAAAGCATAGGATAAAACAACATAAATACAATTTAATAAAGCATACGTTAAAACAACATAAATACAATTAAATAAAGCATAAGATAAAACAATATAAATACAATTTAATAAAGCATAGGTTAAAACAACATAAATACAATTTAATAAAGCATAGGATAAAACAATATAAATACAATTTAATAAAGCATAGGTTAAAACAACATAAATACAATTTAACAAAACATTGGACAAAACAACATAAATATAATTTAATAAAGCATAGGATAAAACAACATAAATTCAATTTAATAAAGCATAGGATAAAACAACATAAATACAATTTAAGAAAGCATAGGTTAAAACAACATAAATACAATTTAATAAAGCAAAGGATAAAATAACATAAATACAATTTAATAAAGCATAGGCTAAAACTACATAAATACAATTTAATAAAGCATATGATAAAACAAATTAAATACAATTTAATAAAGCAGAGGATAAAACAACATAAATTCAATTTAATAAAGCATAGGATAAAACAACATAAATAAAATTTAATAAAGCATAGGATAAAACAACATATATACAATTTAATAAATCATAGGATAAAACAACATAAATACAATTTAATAAAGCATACGTTAAAACAACATAAATACAATTTAATAAAGCATAGGATGAAACAGCATAAATACAATTTAATAAAGCATACGTTAAAACAACATAAATACAATTAAATAAAGCATAAGATAAAACAACATAAATACAATTTAATAAAGCATAGGATAAAACAACATAAATACAATTTAATAAAGCATAGGTTAAAACAACATAAATACAATTTAATAAAGCATAGGATAAAACAACATAAATACAATTTAATAAAGCATAGGTTAAAACAACATAAATAAAATTTAATAAAGCATAGGATAAAACAACATAAATAAAATTTAATAAAGCATAGGATAAAACAACATAAATACAATTTAATAAAGCATAGGATAAAACAACATAAATGAAATTTAATAAAGCATAGGATAAAACAACATAAATACAATTTAATAAAGCATAGGATAAAACAACATAAATACAATTTAATAAAGCATAGGATAAAACAACATAAATGAAATTTAATAAAGCATAGGATAAAACAACATAAATACAATTTAATAAAGCATAGGATAAAACAACATAAATAAAATTTAATAAAGCATAGGATAAAACAACATAAATACAATTTAATAAAGCATAGGATAAAACAACATAAATAAAATTTAATAAAGCATAGGATAAAACAACATAAATACAATTTAATAAAGCATAGGATAAAACAACATAAATAAAATTTAATAAAGCATAGGATAAAACAACATAAATAAAATTTAATAAAGCATAGGATAAAACAACATAAATACAATTTAATAAAGCATAGGATAAAACAACATAAATAAAATTTAATAAAGCATAGGATAAAACAACATAAATACAATTTAATAAAGCATAGGATAAAACCACGTAAATACAATTTAATAAAGCACAGGATAAAACAACATAAATTCAATTTAATAAAGCATGGGATAAAACAACATAAATACAATTTAATAAAGCATAGGATAAAACAACATAAATACAATTTAATAAAGCATAGTTTAAAACAACATAAATACAATTAAATAAAGCATAGGATAAAACAGGATAAATTTAATTTAATTAAGCATAGGATAAAACAACATAAATACAATTTAATAAAGCATAGGATAAAACAACATAAATAAAATTTAATAAAGCATAGGATAAAACAACATAAATAAAATTTAATAAAGCATAGGATAAAACAACATAAATACAATTTAATAAATCATAGGTTAAAACAGCATAAATACAATTTAATAAAGCATAGGATAAAACAACATAAATTCAATTTAATAAAGCATAGGTTAAAACAGCATGAATAAAATTTAATAAAGCATAGGTTAAAACAACATAAATACAATTTAATAAAGCATAGGATAAAACAACATAAATACAATTTAATAAAGCACAGGATAAAACAACATAAATACAATTTAATAAAGCATAGGATAAAACAACATAAATACAATTTAATAAAGCATAGGTTAAAACAACATAAATACAATTTAATAAAGCATAGGATAAAACAATATAAATACAATTTAATAAAGCATAGGTTAAAACAACATAAATACAATTTAATAAAGCATAGGATAAAACAACATAAATTCAATTTAAGAAAGCATAGGATAAAACAACATAAATACAATTTAAGAAAGCATAGGTTAAAACAACATAAATACAATTTAATAAAGCATAGGATAAAACAACATAAATTCAATTTAATAAAGCATAGGATGAAACAACATAAATAAAATTTAATAAAGCATACGTTAAAACAACATAAATACAATTAAATAAAGCATAAGATAAAACAACATAAATACAATTTAATAAAGCATAGTTTAAAACAACATAAATACAATTAAATAAAGCATAGGATAAAACAGGATAAATTTAATTTAATTAAGCATAGGATAAAACAACATAAATACAATTTAATAAAGCATAGGATAAAACAACATAAATAAAATTTAATAAAGCATAGGATAAAACAACATAAATAAAATTTAATAAAGCATACGATAAAACAACATAAATACAATTTAATAAATCATAGGTTAAAACAGCATAAATACAATTTAATAAAGCATAGGATAAAACAACATAAATTCAATTTAATAAAGCATAGGTTAAAACAGCATGAATAAAATTTAATAAAGCATAGGTTAAAACAACATAAATACAATTTAATAAAGCATAGGATAAAACAACATAAATACAATTTAATAAAGCATAGGATAAAACAACATAAATACTTTTTAATAAAGCATAGGATAAAACCACATAAATACAATTTAATAAAGCACAGGATAAAACAACATAAATACAATTTAATAAAGCATAGGATAAAACAACATAAATACAATTTAATAAAGCATAGGTTAAAACAACATAAATTCAATTTAATAAAGCATAGGATGAAACAACATAAATAAAATTTAATAAAGCATACGTTAAAACAACATAAATACAATTAAATAAAGCATAAGATAAAACAACATAAATACAATTTAATAAAGCATAGGTTAAAACAACATAAATACAATTTAATAAAGCATAGGTTAAAACAACATAAATACAATTTAATAAAGCATAGGATAAAACAACATAAATACAATTTAATAAAGCATAGGATAAAACCACGTAAATACAATTTAATAAAGCACACGATAAAACAACATAAATACAATTTAATAAAGCATAGGATAAAACAACATAAATACAATTTAATAAAGCATAGGATAAAACAACATAAATACAATTTAATAAAGCATACGTTAAAACAACATAAATACAATTAAATAAAGCATAGGATAAAACAACATAAATTTAATTTAATTAAGCATAGGATAAAACAACATAAATACAATTTAATAAAGCACAGGATAAAACAACATAAATACAATTTAATAAAGCATACGTTAAAACAACATAAATACAATTAAAAAAAGCATAGGATAAAACAATATAAATACAATTTAATAAACCATAGGTTTAAACAACATAAATGCAATTTAATAAAGCATAGGATAAAACAATATAAATACAATTTAATAAAGCATAGGTTAAAACAACATAAATACAATTTAATAAAGCATAGGATAAAATAACATAAATACAATTTAATAAAGCATAGGCTAAAACTACATAAATACAATTTAATAAAGCATAGGATAAAACAAATTAAATGCAATTTAATAAAGCATAGGATAAAACAACATAAATTCAATTTAATAAAGCATAGGATGAAACAACATAAATACAATTTAATAAAGCATACGTTAAAACAACATAAATACAATTAAATAAAGCATAAGATAAAACAACATAAATACAATTTAATAAAGCATAGGTTAAAACAACATAAATACAATTTAATAAAGCATAGGATAAAACAACATAAATACAATTTAATGAAGCATAGGACAAACAACATAAATACAATTTAATAAAGCATAGGACAAAACAACATAAATACAATTTAATAAAGCATATGTTAAAAAAACATAAATACAATTTAATAAAGCATAGGATAAAACAACATAAACACAATTTAATAAAGCATAGTTTAAAACAACATAAATACAAATTAATAAATCATACAATAAAACAACATAAATACAATTTAATAAAGCATAGGACAAAACAACATAAATACAATTTAATAAAGCATAGGATAAAACAACATAAATACAATTTAATAAAGCATAGGTTAAAACAACATAAATACAATTTAATAAAGCCTACAATAAAACAACATAAATTCAATTTAATAAAGCATAGGAAAAAACAACATAAATACAATTTAATAAAGCCTACAATAAAACAACATAAATACAATTTAATAAAGCATAGGAAAAAACAACATAAATACAATTTAATAAAGCATAGGATAAAACAACATAAATACAATTTAATAAAGCATAGGATAAAACAACATAAATACAATTTAATAAAGCATAGGTTAAAACAACATAAATCCAATTTAATAAAGCATAGGATAAAACAACATAAATCCAATTTAATAAAGCATACAATAAAACAACATAAATACAATTGAATAAAGCATAGGACAAAACAACATAAATACAATTTAATAACGCATAGGATAAAACAACATAAATACAATTTAATGAAACATAGGATAAACAACATAAATACAATTTAATAAAGCATAGGACAAAACAACATAAATACAATTTAATAAAGCATATGTTAAAACAACAAAAATACAATTTAATAAAGCATAGGATAAAACAACATAAATACAATTTAATAAAGCATAGGACAAAACAACATAAATACAATTTAATAAAGCATAGAATAAAACAACATAAATACAATTTAACAAAACATTGGACAAAACAACATAAATACAATTTAATAAAGCATAGGATAAAACAACATAAATACAATTTAATGAAACATAAGATAAACAACATAAATATAATTTAATAAAGCCTACAATAAAACAACATAAATACAATTTAATAAAGCATAGGAAAAAACAACATAAATACAATTTAATAAAGCCTACAATAAAACAACATAAATACAATTTAATAAAGCATAGGATAAAACAACATAAATACAATTTAATAAAGCATAGGATAAAACAACATAAATACAATTTAATAAAGCATACGTTAAAACAACATAAATACAATTAAATAAAGCATAAGATAAAACAATATAAATACAATTTAATAAAGCATAGGTTAAAACAACATAAATACAATTTAATAAAGCATAGGATAAAACAATATAAATACAATTTAATAAAGCATAGGTTAAAACAACATAAATACAATTTAACAAAACATTGGACAAAACAACATAAATACAATTTAATAAAGCATAGGATAAAACAACATAAATTCAATTTAATAAAGCATAGGATAAAACAACATAAATACAATTTAAGAAAGCATAGGTTAAAACAACATAAATACAATTTAATAAAGCAAAGGATAAAATAACATAAATACAATTTAATAAAGCATAGGCTAAAACTACATAAATACAATTTAATAAAGCATATGATAAAACAAATTAAATACAATTTAATAAAGCAGAGGATAAAACAACATAAATTCAATTTAATAAAGCATAGGATAAAACAACATAAATAAAATTTAATAAAGCATAGGATAAAACAACATATATGCAATTTAATAAATCATAGGATAAAACAACATAAATACAATTTAATAAAGCATACGTTAAAACAACATAAATACAATTTAATAAAGCATAGGATGAAACAGCATAAATACAATTTAATAAAGCATACGTTAAAACAACATAAATACAATTAAATAAAGCATAAGATAAAACAACATAAATACAATTTAATAAAGCATAGGATAAAACAACATAAATACAATTTAATAAAGCATAGGTTAAAACAACATAAATACAATTTAATAAAGCATAGGATAAAACAACATAAATACAATTTAATAAAGCATAGGTTAAAACAACATAAATAAAATTTAATAAAGCATAGGATAAAACAACATAAATAAAATTTAATAAAGCATAGGATAAAACAACATAAATACAATTTAATAAAGCATAGGATAAAACAACATAAATGAAATTTAATAAAGCATAGGATAAAACAACATAAATACAATTTAATAAAGCATAGGATAAAACAACATAAATAAAATTTAATAAAGCATAGGATAAAACAACATAAATACAATTTAATAAAGCATAGGATAAAACAACATAAATAAAATTTAATAAAGCATAGGATAAAACAACATAAATACAATTTAATAAAGCATAGGATAAAACAACATAAATAAAATTTAATAAAGCATAGGATAAAACAACATAAATAAAATTTAATAAAGCATAGGATAAAACAACATAAATAAAATTTAATAAAGCATAGGATAAAACAACATAAATACAATTTAATAAAGCATAGGATAAAACAACATAAATACAATTTAATAAAGCATAGGTTAAAACAACATAAATACAATTTAATAAAGCATAGGATAAAACAACATAAATACAATTTAATAAAGCATAGGATAAAACAACATAAATACAATTTAATAAAGCATAGGATAAAACAACATAAATAAAATTTAATAAAGCATAGGTTAAAACAACATAAATACAATTTAATAAAGCATAGGTTAAAACAACATAAATACAATTTAATAAAGCATAGGATAAAACAACATAAACACAATTTAATAAAGCATAGGTTAAAACAACATAAATACAAATTAATAAATCATACAATAAAACAACATAAATACAATTTAATAAAGCATAGGATAAAACAACATAAATACAATTTAATAAAGCATACAATAAAACAACATAAATACAATTTAATAAAGCATAGGATAAAACAACATAAATACAATTTAATAAAGCATACAATAAAACAACATAAATACAATTTAATAAAGCATAGGAAAAAACAACATAAATACAATTTAATAAAGCATAGGACAAAACAACATAAATACAATTTAATAAAGCATAGGATAAAACAACATAAATACAATTTAATAAAGCATAGGATAAAACCACGTAAATACAATTTAATAAAGCACAGGATAAAACAACATAAATTCAATTTAATAAAGCCTGGGATAAAACAACATAAATACAATTTAATAAAGCATAGGAAAAAACAACATAAATACAATTTAATAAAGCATAGGACAAAACAACATAAATACAATTTAATAAATCATAGGTTAAAACAGCATAAATACAATTTAATAAAGCATAGGATAAAACAACATAAATTCAATTTAATAAAGCATAGGTTAAAACAGCATGAATAAAATTTAATAAAGCATAGGTTAAAACAACATAAATACAATTTAATAAAGCATAGGATAAAACAACATAAATACAATTTAATAAAGCATAGGATAAAACAACATAAATACAATTTAATGAAACATAAGATAAACAACATAAATATAATTTAATAAAGCCTACAATAAAACAACATAAATACAATTTAATAAAGCATAGGAAAAAACAACATAAATACAATTTAATAAAGCCTACAATAAAACAACATAAATACAATTTAATAAAGCATAGGATAAAACAACATAAATACAATTTAATAAAGCATAGGATAAAACAACATAAATACAATTTAATAAAGCATACGTTAAAACAACATAAATACAATTAAATAAAGCATAAGATAAAACAATATAAATACAATTTAATAAAGCATAGGTTAAAACAACATAAATACAATTTAATAAAGCATAGGATAAAACAATATAAATACAATTTAATAAAGCATAGGTTAAAACAACATAAATACAATTTAACAAAACATTGGACAAAACAACATAAATATAATTTAATAAAGCATAGGATAAAACAACATAAATTCAATTTAATAAAGCATAGGATAAAACAACATAAATACAATTTAAGAAAGCATAGGTTAAAACAACATAAATACAATTTAATAAAGCAAAGGATAAAATAACATAAATACAATTTAATAAAGCATAGGCTAAAACTACATAAATACAATTTAATAAAGCATATGATAAAACAAATTAAATACAATTTAATAAAGCAGAGGATAAAACAACATAAATTCAATTTAATAAAGCATAGGATAAAACAACATAAATAAAATTTAATAAAGCATAGGATAAAACAACATATATACAATTTAATAAATCATAGGATAAAACAACATAAATACAATTTAATAAAGCATACGTTAAAACAACATAAATACAATTTAATAAAGCATAGGATGAAACAGCATAAATACAATTTAATAAAGCATACGTTAAAACAACATAAATACAATTAAATAAAGCATAAGATAAAACAACATAAATACAATTTAATAAAGCATAGGATAAAACAACATAAATACAATTTAATAAAGCATAGGTTAAAACAACATAAATACAATTTAATAAAGCATAGGATAAAACAACATAAATACAATTTAATAAAGCATAGGTTAAAACAACATAAATAAAATTTAATAAAGCATAGGATAAAACAACATAAATAAAATTTAATAAAGCATAGGATAAAACAACATAAATACAATTTAATAAAGCATAGGATAAAACAACATAAATGAAATTTAATAAAGCATAGGATAAAACAACATAAATACAATTTAATAAAGCATAGGATAAAACAACATAAATAAAATTTAATAAAGCATAGGATAAAACAACATAAATACAATTTAATAAAGCATAGGATAAAACAACATAAATAAAATTTAATAAAGCATAGGATAAAACAACATAAATACAATTTAATAAAGCATAGGATAAAACAACATAAATAAAATTTAATAAAGCATAGGATAAAACAACATAAATAAAATTTAATAAAGCATAGGATAAAACAACATAAATACAATTTAATAAAGCATAGGATAAAACAACATAAATAAAATTTAATAAAGCATAGGATAAAACAACATAAATACAATTTAATAAAGCATAGGATAAAACCACGTAAATACAATTTAATAAAGCACAGGATAAAACAACATAAATTCAATTTAATAAAGCATGGGATAAAACAACATAAATACAATTTAATAAAGCATAGGATAAAACAACATAAATACAATTTAATAAAGCATAGTTTAAAACAACATAAATACAATTAAATAAAGCATAGGATAAAACAGGATAAATTTAATTTAATTAAGCATAGGATAAAACAACATAAATACAATTTAATAAAGCATAGGATAAAACAACATAAATAAAATTTAATAAAGCATAGGATAAAACAACATAAATAAAATTTAATAAAGCATAGGATAAAACAACATAAATACAATTTAATAAATCATAGGTTAAAACAGCATAAATACAATTTAATAAAGCATAGGATAAAACAACATAAATTCAATTTAATAAAGCATAGGTTAAAACAGCATGAATAAAATTTAATAAAGCATAGGTTAAAACAACATAAATACAATTTAATAAAGCATAGGATAAAACAACATAAATACAATTTAATAAAGCACAGGATAAAACAACATAAATACAATTTAATAAAGCATAGGATAAAACAACATAAATACAATTTAATAAAGCATAGGTTAAAACAACATAAATACAATTTAATAAAGCATAGGATAAAACAATATAAATACAATTTAATAAAGCATAGGTTAAAACAACATAAATACAATTTAATAAAGCATAGGATAAAACAACATAAATTCAATTTAAGAAAGCATAGGATAAAACAACATAAATACAATTTAAGAAAGCATAGGTTAAAACAACATAAATACAATTTAATAAAGCATAGGATAAAACAACATAAATTCAATTTAATAAAGCATAGGATGAAACAACATAAATAAAATTTAATAAAGCATACGTTAAAACAACATAAATACAATTAAATAAAGCATAAGATAAAACAACATAAATACAATTTAATAAAGCATAGTTTAAAACAACATAAATACAATTAAATAAAGCATAGGATAAAACAGGATAAATTTAATTTAATTAAGCATAGGATAAAACAACATAAATACAATTTAATAAAGCATAGGATAAAACAACATAAATAAAATTTAATAAAGCATAGGATAAAACAACATAAATAAAATTTAATAAAGCATACGATAAAACAACATAAATACAATTTAATAAATCATAGGTTAAAACAGCATAAATACAATTTAATAAAGCATAGGATAAAACAACATAAATTCAATTTAATAAAGCATAGGTTAAAACAGCATGAATAAAATTTAATAAAGCATAGGTTAAAACAACATAAATACAATTTAATAAAGCATAGGATAAAACAACATAAATACAATTTAATAAAGCATAGGATAAAACAACATAAATACTTTTTAATAAAGCATAGGATAAAACCACATAAATACAATTTAATAAAGCACAGGATAAAACAACATAAATACAATTTAATAAAGCATAGGATAAAACAACATAAATACAATTTAATAAAGCATAGGTTAAAACAACATAAATTCAATTTAATAAAGCATAGGATGAAACAACATAAATAAAATTTAATAAAGCATACGTTAAAACAACATAAATACAATTAAATAAAGCATAAGATAAAACAACATAAATACAATTTAATAAAGCATAGGTTAAAACAACATAAATACAATTTAATAAAGCATAGGTTAAAACAACATAAATACAATTTAATAAAGCATAGGATAAAACAACATAAATACAATTTAATAAAGCATAGGATAAAACCACGTAAATACAATTTAATAAAGCACACGATAAAACAACATAAATACAATTTAATAAAGCATAGGATAAAACAACATAAATACAATTTAATAAAGCATAGGATAAAACAACATAAATACAATTTAATAAAGCATACGTTAAAACAACATAAATACAATTAAATAAAGCATAGGATAAAACAACATAAATTTAATTTAATTAAGCATAGGATAAAACAACATAAATACAATTTAATAAAGCACAGGATAAAACAACATAAATACAATTTAATAAAGCATACGTTAAAACAACATAAATACAATTAAAAAAAGCATAGGATAAAACAATATAAATACAATTTAATAAACCATAGGTTTAAACAACATAAATGCAATTTAATAAAGCATAGGATAAAACAATATAAATACAATTTAATAAAGCATAGGTTAAAACAACATAAATACAATTTAATAAAGCATAGGATAAAATAACATAAATACAATTTAATAAAGCATAGGCTAAAACTACATAAATACAATTTAATAAAGCATAGGATAAAACAAATTAAATGCAATTTAATAAAGCATAGGATAAAACAACATAAATTCAATTTAATAAAGCATAGGATGAAACAACATAAATACAATTTAATAAAGCATACGTTAAAACAACATAAATACAATTAAATAAAGCATAAGATAAAACAACATAAATACAATTTAATAAAGCATAGGTTAAAACAACATAAATACAATTTAATAAAGCATAGGATAAAACAACATAAATACAATTTAATGAAGCATAGGACAAACAACATAAATACAATTTAATAAAGCATAGGACAAAACAACATAAATACAATTTAATAAAGCATATGTTAAAAAAACATAAATACAATTTAATAAAGCATAGGATAAAACAACATAAACACAATTTAATAAAGCATAGTTTAAAACAACATAAATACAAATTAATAAATCATACAATAAAACAACATAAATACAATTTAATAAAGCATAGGACAAAACAACATAAATACAATTTAATAAAGCATAGGATAAAACAACATAAATACAATTTAATAAAGCATAGGTTAAAACAACATAAATACAATTTAATAAAGCCTACAATAAAACAACATAAATTCAATTTAATAAAGCATAGGAAAAAACAACATAAATACAATTTAATAAAGCCTACAATAAAACAACATAAATACAATTTAATAAAGCATAGGAAAAAACAACATAAATACAATTTAATAAAGCATAGGATAAAACAACATAAATACAATTTAATAAAGCATAGGATAAAACAACATAAATACAATTTAATAAAGCATAGGTTAAAACAACATAAATCCAATTTAATAAAGCATAGGATAAAACAACATAAATCCAATTTAATAAAGCATACAATAAAACAACATAAATACAATTGAATAAAGCATAGGACAAAACAACATAAATACAATTTAATAACGCATAGGATAAAACAACATAAATACAATTTAATGAAACATAGGATAAACAACATAAATACAATTTAATAAAGCATAGGACAAAACAACATAAATACAATTTAATAAAGCATATGTTAAAACAACAAAAATACAATTTAATAAAGCATAGGATAAAACAACATAAATACAATTTAATAAAGCATAGGACAAAACAACATAAATACAATTTAATAAAGCATAGAATAAAACAACATAAATACAATTTAACAAAACATTGGACAAAACAACATAAATACAATTTAATAAAGCATAGGATAAAACAACATAAATACAATTTAATGAAACATAAGATAAACAACATAAATATAATTTAATAAAGCCTACAATAAAACAACATAAATACAATTTAATAAAGCATAGGAAAAAACAACATAAATACAATTTAATAAAGCCTACAATAAAACAACATAAATACAATTTAATAAAGCATAGGATAAAACAACATAAATACAATTTAATAAAGCATAGGATAAAACAACATAAATACAATTTAATAAAGCATACGTTAAAACAACATAAATACAATTAAATAAAGCATAAGATAAAACAATATAAATACAATTTAATAAAGCATAGGTTAAAACAACATAAATACAATTTAATAAAGCATAGGATAAAACAATATAAATACAATTTAATAAAGCATAGGTTAAAACAACATAAATACAATTTAACAAAACATTGGACAAAACAACATAAATACAATTTAATAAAGCATAGGATAAAACAACATAAATTCAATTTAATAAAGCATAGGATAAAACAACATAAATACAATTTAAGAAAGCATAGGTTAAAACAACATAAATACAATTTAATAAAGCAAAGGATAAAATAACATAAATACAATTTAATAAAGCATAGGCTAAAACTACATAAATACAATTTAATAAAGCATATGATAAAACAAATTAAATACAATTTAATAAAGCAGAGGATAAAACAACATAAATTCAATTTAATAAAGCATAGGATAAAACAACATAAATAAAATTTAATAAAGCATAGGATAAAACAACATATATACAATTTAATAAATCATAGGATAAAACAACATAAATACAATTTAATAAAGCATACGTTAAAACAACATAAATACAATTTAATAAAGCATAGGATGAAACAGCATAAATACAATTTAATAAAGCATACGTTAAAACAACATAAATACAATTAAATAAAGCATAAGATAAAACAACATAAATACAATTTAATAAAGCATAGGATAAAACAACATAAATACAATTTAATAAAGCATAGGTTAAAACAACATAAATACAATTTAATAAAGCATAGGATAAAACAACATAAATACAATTTAATAAAGCATAGGTTAAAACAACATAAATAAAATTTAATAAAGCATAGGATAAAACAACATAAATAAAATTTAATAAAGCATAGGATAAAACAACATAAATACAATTTAATAAAGCATAGGATAAAACAACATAAATGAAATTTAATAAAGCATAGGATAAAACAACATAAATACAATTTAATAAAGCATAGGATAAAACAACATAAATAAAATTTAATAAAGCATAGGATAAAACAACATAAATACAATTTAATAAAGCATAGGATAAAACAACATAAATAAAATTTAATAAAGCATAGGATAAAACAACATAAATACAATTTAATAAAGCATAGGATAAAACAACATAAATAAAATTTAATAAAGCATAGGATAAAACAACATAAATAAAATTTAATAAAGCATAGGATAAAACAACATAAATAAAATTTAATAAAGCATAGGATAAAACAACATAAATACAATTTAATAAAGCATAGGATAAAACAACATAAATACAATTTAATAAAGCATAGGTTAAAACAACATAAATACAATTTAATAAAGCATAGGATAAAACAACATAAATACAATTTAATAAAGCATAGGATAAAACAACATAAATACAATTTAATAAAGCATAGGATAAAACAACATAAATAAAATTTAATAAAGCATAGGTTAAAACAACATAAATACAATTTAATAAAGCATAGGTTAAAACAACATAAATACAATTTAATAAAGCATAGGATAAAACAACATAAACACAATTTAATAAAGCATAGGTTAAAACAACATAAATACAAATTAATAAATCATACAATAAAACAACATAAATACAATTTAATAAAGCATAGGATAAAACAACATAAATACAATTTAATAAAGCATACAATAAAACAACATAAATACAATTTAATAAAGCATAGGATAAAACAACATAAATACAATTTAATAAAGCATACAATAAAACAACATAAATACAATTTAATAAAGCATAGGAAAAAACAACATAAATACAATTTAATAAAGCATAGGACAAAACAACATAAATACAATTTAATAAAGCATAGGATAAAACAACATAAATACAATTTAATAAAGCATAGGATAAAACCACGTAAATACAATTTAATAAAGCACAGGATAAAACAACATAAATTCAATTTAATAAAGCCTGGGATAAAACAACATAAATACAATTTAATAAAGCATAGGAAAAAACAACATAAATACAATTTAATAAAGCATAGGACAAAACAACATAAATACAATTTAATAAATCATAGGTTAAAACAGCATAAATACAATTTAATAAAGCATAGGATAAAACAACATAAATTCAATTTAATAAAGCATAGGTTAAAACAGCATGAATAAAATTTAATAAAGCATAGGTTAAAACAACATAAATACAATTTAATAAAGCATAGGATAAAACAACATAAATACAATTTAATAAAGCATAGGATAAAACAACATAAATACTTTTTAATAAAGCATAGGATAAAACCACATAAATACAATTTAATAAAGCACAGGATAAAACAACATAAATACAATTTAATAAAGCATAGGATAAAACAACATAAATACAATTTAATAAAGCATAGGTTAAAACAACATAAATACAATTTAATAAAGCATAGGATAAAACAATATAAATACAATTTAATAAAGCATAGGTTAAAACAACATAAATACAATTTAATAAAGCATAGGATAAAACAACATAAATTCAATTTAAGAAAGCATAGGATAAAACAACATAAATACAATTTAAGAAAGCATAGGTTAAAACAACATAAATACAATTTAATAAAGCATAGGATAAAACAACATAAATTCAATTTAATAAAGCATAGGATGAAACAACATAAATAAAATTTAATAAAGCATACGTTAAAACAACATAAATACAATTAAATAAAGCATAAGATAAAACAACATAAATACAATTTAATAAAGCATAGGTTAAAACAACATAAATACAATTTAATAAAGCATAGGTTAAAACAACATAAATACAATTTAATAAAGCATAGGATAAAACAACATAAATACAATTTAATAAAGCATAGGATAAAACCACGTAAATACAATTTAATAAAGCACACGATAAAACAACATAAATACAATTTAATAAAGCATAGGATAAAACAACATAAATACAATTTAATAAAGCATAGGATAAAACAACATAAATACAATTTAATAAAGCATACGTTAAAACAACATAAATACAATTAAATAAAGCATAGGATAAAACAACATAAATTTAATTTAATTAAGCATAGGATAAAACAATATAAATACAATTTAATAAACCATAGGTTTAAACAACATAAATGCAATTTAATAAAGCATAGGATAAAACAATATAAATACAATTTAATAAAGCATAGGTTAAAACAACATAAATACAATTTAATAAAGCATAGGATAAAATAACATAAATACAATTTAATAAAGCATAGGCTAAAACTACATAAATACAATTTAATAAAGCATAGGATAAAACAAATTAAATGCAATTTAATAAAGCATAGGATAAAACAACATAAATTCAATTTAATAAAGCATAGGATGAAACAACATAAATACAATTTAATAAAGCATACGTTAAAACAACATAAATACAATTAAATAAAGCATAAGATAAAACAACATAAATACAATTTAATAAAGCATAGGTTAAAACAACATAAATACAATTTAATAAAGCATAGGATAAAACAACATAAATACAATTTAATGAAACATAGGACAAACAACATAAATACAATTTAATAAAGCATAGGACAAAACAACATAAATACAATTTAATAAAGCATATGTTAAAAAAACATAAATACAATTTAATAAAGCATAGGATAAAACAACATAAACACAATTTAATAAAGCATAGTTTAAAACAACATAAATACAAATTAATAAATCATACAATAAAACAACATAAATACAATTTAATAAAGCATAGGACAAAACAACATAAATACAATTTAATAAAGCATAGGATAAAACAACATAAATACAATTTAATAAAGCATAGGTTAAAACAACATAAATACAATTTAATAAAGCCTACAATAAAACAACATAAATTCAATTTAATAAAGCATAGGAAAAAACAACATAAATACAATTTAATGAAACATAGGACAAACAACATAAATACAATTTAATAAAGCATAGGACAAAACAACATAAATACAATTTAATAAAGCATATGTTAAAAAAACATAAATACAATTTAATAAAGCATAGGATAAAACAACATAAACACAATTTAATAAAGCATAGTTTAAAACAACATAAATACAAATTAATAAATCATACAATAAAACAACATAAATACAATTTAATAAAGCATAGGACAAAACAACATAAATACAATTTAATAAAGCATATGTTAAAACAACAAAAATACAATTTAATAAAGCATAGGATAAAACAACATAAATACAATTTAATAAAGCATAGGACAAAACAACATAAATACAATTTAATAAAGCATAGAATAAAACAACATAAATACAATTTAACAAAACATTGGACAAAACAACATAAATACAATTTAATAAAGCATAGGATAAAACAACATAAATACAATTTAATGAAACATAAGATAAACAACATAAATATAATTTAATAAAGCCTACAATAAAACAACATAAATACAATTTAATAAAGCATAGGAAAAAACAACATAAATACAATTTAATAAAGCCTACAATAAAACAACATAAATACAATTTAATAAAGCATAGGATAAAACAACATAAATACAATTTAATAAAGCATAGGATAAAACAACATAAATACAATTTAATAAAGCATACGTTAAAACAACATAAATACAATTAAATAAAGCATAAGATAAAACAATATAAATACAATTTAATAAAGCATAGGTTAAAACAACATAAATACAATTTAATAAAGCATAGGATAAAACAATATAAATACAATTTAATAAAGCATAGGTTAAAACAACATAAATACAATTTAACAAAACATTGGACAAAACAACATAAATACAATTTAATAAAGCATAGGATAAAACAACATAAATTCAATTTAATAAAGCATAGGATAAAACAACATAAATACAATTTAAGAAAGCATAGGTTAAAACAACATAAATACAATTTAATAAAGCAAAGGATAAAATAACATAAATACAATTTAATAAAGCATAGGCTAAAACTACATAAATACAATTTAATAAAGCATATGATAAAACAAATTAAATACAATTTAATAAAGCAGAGGATAAAACAACATAAATTCAATTTAATAAAGCATAGGATAAAACAACATAAATAAAATTTAATAAAGCATAGGATAAAACAACATATATACAATTTAATAAATCATAGGATAAAACAACATAAATACAATTTAATAAAGCATACGTTAAAACAACATAAATACAATTTAATAAAGCATAGGATGAAACAGCATAAATACAATTTAATAAAGCATACGTTAAAACAACATAAATACAATTAAATAAAGCATAAGATAAAACAACATAAATACAATTTAATAAAGCATAGGATAAAACAACATAAATACAATTTAATAAAGCATAGGTTAAAACAACATAAATACAATTTAATAAAGCATAGGATAAAACAACATAAATACAATTTAATAAAGCATAGGTTAAAACAACATAAATAAAATTTAATAAAGCATAGGATAAAACAACATAAATAAAATTTAATAAAGCATAGGATAAAACAACATAAATACAATTTAATAAAGCATAGGATAAAACAACATAAATGAAATTTAATAAAGCATAGGATAAAACAACATAAATACAATTTAATAAAGCATAGGATAAAACAACATAAATAAAATTTAATAAAGCATAGGATAAAACAACATAAATACAATTTAATAAAGCATAGGATAAAACAACATAAATAAAATTTAATAAAGCATAGGATAAAACAACATAAATACAATTTAATAAAGCATAGGATAAAACAACATAAATAAAATTTAATAAAGCATAGGATAAAACAACATAAATAAAATTTAATAAAGCATAGGATAAAACAACATAAATAAAATTTAATAAAGCATAGGATAAAACAACATAAATACAATTTAATAAAGCATAGGATAAAACAACATAAATACAATTTAATAAAGCATAGGTTAAAACAACATAAATACAATTTAATAAAGCATAGGATAAAACAACATAAATACAATTTAATAAAGCATAGGATAAAACAACATAAATACAATTTAATAAAGCATAGGATAAAACAACATAAATAAAATTTAATAAAGCATAGGTTAAAACAACATAAATACAATTTAATAAAGCATAGGTTAAAACAACATAAATACAATTTAATAAAGCATAGGATAAAACAACATAAACACAATTTAATAAAGCATAGGTTAAAACAACATAAATACAAATTAATAAATCATACAATAAAACAACATAAATACAATTTAATAAAGCATAGGATAAAACAACATAAATACAATTTAATAAAGCATACAATAAAACAACATAAATACAATTTAATAAAGCATAGGATAAAACAACATAAATACAATTTAATAAAGCATACAATAAAACAACATAAATACAATTTAATAAAGCATAGGAAAAAACAACATAAATACAATTTAATAAAGCATAGGACAAAACAACATAAATACAATTTAATAAAGCATAGGATAAAACAACATAAATACAATTTAATAAAGCATAGGATAAAACCACGTAAATACAATTTAATAAAGCACAGGATAAAACAACATAAATTCAATTTAATAAAGCATGGGATAAAACAACATAAATACAATTTAATAAAGCATAGGATAAAACAACATAAATACAATTTAATAAAGCATAGTTTAAAACAACATAAATACAATTAAATAAAGCATAGGATAAAACAGGATAAATTTAATTTAATTAAGCATAGGATAAAACAACATAAATACAATTTAATAAAGCATAGGATAAAACAACATAAATAAAATTTAATAAAGCATAGGATAAAACAACATAAATAAAATTTAATAAAGCATAGGATAAAACAACATAAATACAATTTAATAAATCATAGGTTAAAACAGCATAAATACAATTTAATAAAGCATAGGATAAAACAACATAAATTCAATTTAATAAAGCATAGGTTAAAACAGCATGAATAAAATTTAATAAAGCATAGGTTAAAACAACATAAATACAATTTAATAAAGCATAGGATAAAACAACATAAATACAATTTAATAAAGCATAGGATAAAACAACATAAATACTTTTTAATAAAGCATAGGATAAAACCACATAAATACAATTTAATAAAGCACAGGATAAAACAACATAAATACAATTTAATAAAGCATAGGATAAAACAACATAAATACAATTTAATAAAGCATAGGTTAAAACAACATAAATACAATTTAATAAAGCATAGGATAAAACAATATAAATACAATTTAATAAAGCATAGGTTAAAACAACATAAATACAATTTAATAAAGCATAGGATAAAACAACATAAATTCAATTTAAGAAAGCATAGGATAAAACAACATAAATACAATTTAAGAAAGCATAGGTTAAAACAACATAAATACAATTTAATAAAGCATAGGATAAAACAACATAAATACAATTTAATAAAGCATAGGACAAAACAACATAAATACAATTTAATAAAGCATAGAATAAAACAACATAAATACAATTTAACAAAACATTGGACAAAACAACATAAATACAATTTAATAAAGCATAGGATAAAACAACATAAATACAATTTAATGAAACATAAGATAAACAACATAAATATAATTTAATAAAGCCTACAATAAAACAACATAAATACAATTTAATAAAGCATAGGAAAAAACAACATAAATACAATTTAATAAAGCCTACAATAAAACAACATAAATACAATTTAATAAAGAATAGGATAAAACAACATAAATACAATTTAATAAAGCATAGGATAAAACAACATAAATACAATTTAATAAAGCATACGTTAAAACAACATAAATACAATTAAATAAAGCATAAGATAAAACAATATAAATACAATTTAATAAAGCATAGGTTAAAACAACATAAATACAATTTAATAAAGCATAGGATAAAACAATATAAATACAATTTAATAAAGCATAGGTTAAAACAACATAAATACAATTTAACAAAACATTGGACAAAACAACATAAATACAATTTAATAAAGCATAGGATAAAACAACATAAATTCAATTTAATAAAGCATAGGATAAAACAACATAAATACAATTTAAGAAAGCATAGAATAAAACAACATAAATACAATTTAACAAAACATTGGACAAAACAACATAAATACAATTTAATAAAGCATAGGATAAAACAACATAAATACAATTTAATGAAACATAAGATAAACAACATAAATATAATTTAATAAAGCCTACAATAAAACAACATAAATACAATTTAATAAAGCATAGGAAAAAACAACATAAATACAATTTAATAAAGCCTACAATAAAACAACATAAATACAATTTAATAAAGCATAGGATAAAACAACATAAATACAATTTAAGAAAGCATAGGTTAAAACAACATAAATACAATTTAATAAAGCAAAGGATAAAATAACATAAATACAATTTAATAAAGCATAGGCTAAAACTACATAAATACAATTTAATAAAGCATATGATAAAACAAATTAAATACAATTTAATAAAGCAGAGGATAAAACAACATAAATTCAATTTAATAAAGCATAGGATGAAACAACATAAATACAATTTAATAAAGCATACGTTAAAACAACATAAATACAATTAAATAAAGCATAAGATAAAACAACATAAATACAATTTAATAAAGCATAGGTTAAAACAGCATAAATACAATTTAATAAAGCATAGGATAAAACAACATAAATACAATTTAATAAAGCATAGGATAAAACAACATAAATAAAATTTAATAAAGCATAGGATAAAACAACATAAATACAATTTAATAAAGCATAAGATAAAACAACATAAATACAATTTAATAAAGCATAGGTTAAAACAACATAAATACAATTTAATAAAGCATAGGATAAAACAACATATATACAATTTAATAAAGCATAGGATAAAACAACATAAATAAAATTTAATAAAGCATAGGATAAAACAACATATATACAATTTAATAAATCATAGGATAAAACAACATAAATACAATTTAATAAAGCATACGTTAAAACAACATAAATACAATTTAATAAAGCATAGGATGAAACAGCATAAATACAATTTAATAAAGCATACGTTAAAACAACATAAATACAATTAAATAAAGCATAAGATAAAACAACATAAATACAATTTAATAAAGCATAGGATAAAACAACATAAATACAATTTAATAAAGCATAGGTTAAAACAACATAAATACAATTTAATAAAGCATAGGATAAAACAACATAAATACAATTTAATAAAGCATAGGTTAAAACAACATAAATAAAATTTAATAAAGCATAGGATAAAACAACATAAATAAAATTTAATAAAGCATAGGATAAAACAACATAAATACAATTTAATAAAGCATAGGATAAAACAACATAAATGAAATTTAATAAAGCATAGGATAAAACAACATAAATACAATTTAATAAAGCATAGGATAAAACAACATAAATGAAATTTAATAAAGCATAGGATAAAACAACATAAATACAATTTAATAAAGCATAGGATAAAACAACATAAATAAAATTTAATAAAGCATAGGATAAAACAACATAAATACAATTTAATAAAGCATAGGATAAAACAACATAAATAAAATTTAATAAAGCATAGGATAAAACAACATAAATACAATTTAATAAAGCATAGGATAAAACAACATAAATAAAATTTAATAAAGCATAGGATAAAACAACATAAATACAATTTAATAAAGCATAAGATAAAACAACATAAATACAATTTAATAAAGCATAGGTTAAAACAACATAAATACAATTTAATAAAGCATAGGATAAAACAACATATATACAATTTAATAAAGCATAGGATAAAACAACATAAATAAAATTTAATAAAGCATAGGATAAAACAACATATATACAATTTAATAAATCATAGGATAAAACAACATAAATACAATTTAATAAAGCATACGTTAAAACAACATAAATACAATTTAATAAAGCATAGGATGAAACAGCATAAATACAATTTAATAAAGCATACGTTAAAACAACATAAATACAATTAAATAAAGCATAAGATAAAACAACATAAATACAATTTAATAAAGCATAGGATAAAACAACATAAATACAATTTAATAAAGCATAGGTTAAAACAACATAAATACAATTTAATAAAGCATAGGATAAAACAACATAAATACAATTTAATAAAGCATAGGTTAAAACAACATAAATAAAATTTAATAAAGCATAGGATAAAACAACATAAATAAAATTTAATAAAGCATAGGATAAAACAACATAAATACAATTTAATAAAGCATAGGATAAAACAACATAAATGAAATTTAATAAAGCATAGGATAAAACAACATAAATACAATTTAATAAAGCATAGGATAAAACAACATAAATGAAATTTAATAAAGCATAGGATAAAACAACATAAATACAATTTAATAAAGCATAGGATAAAACAACATAAATAAAATTTAATAAAGCATAGGATAAAACAACATAAATACAATTTAATAAAGCATAGGATAAAACAACATAAATAAAATTTAATAAAGCATAGGATAAAACAACATAAATACAATTTAATAAAGCATAGGATAAAACAACATAAATAAAATTTAATAAAGCATAGGATAAAACAACATAAATAAAATTTAATAAAGCATAGGATAAAACAACATAAATAAAATTTAATAAAGCATAGGATAAAACAACATAAATACAATTTAATAAAGCATAGGATAAAACAACATAAATACAATTTAATAAAGCATAGGTTAAAACAACATAAATACAATTTAATAAAGCATAGGATAAAACAACATAAATACAATTTAATAAAGCATAGGATAAAACAACATAAATACAATTTAATAAAGCATAGGATAAAACAACATAAATAAAATTTAATAAAGCATAGGTTAAAACAACATAAATACAATTTAATAAAGCATAGGTTAAAACAACATAAATACAATTTAATAAAGCATAGGATAAAACAACATAAACACAATTTAATAAAGCATAGGTTAAAACAACATAAATACAAATTAATAAATCATACAATAAAACAACATAAATACAATTTAATAAAGCATAGGACAAAACAACATAAATACAATTTAATAAAGCATAGGATAAAACAACATAAATACAATTTAATAAAGCATAGGTTAAAACAATATAAATACAATTTAATAAAGCATAGGTTAAAACAACATAAATACAATTTAATAAAGCATAGGATAAAACAACATAAATTCAATTTAAGAAAGCATAGGATAAAACAACATAAATACAATTTAAGAAAGCATAGGTTAAAACAACATAAATACAATTTAATAAAGCATAGGATAAAACAACATAAATACAATTTAATAAAGCATAGGACAAAACAACATAAATACAATTTAATAAAGCATAGAATAAAACAACATAAATACAATTTAACAAAACATTGGACAAAACAACATAAATACAATTTAATAAAGCATAGGATAAAACAACATAAATACAATTTAATGAAACATAAGATAAACAACATAAATATAATTTAATAAAGCCTACAATAAAACAACATAAATACAATTTAATAAAGCATAGGAAAAAACAACATAAATACAATTTAATAAAGCCTACAATAAAACAACATAAATACAATTTAATAAAGAATAGGATAAAACAACATAAATACAATTTAATAAAGCATAGGATAAAACAACATAAATACAATTTAATAAAGCATACGTTAAAACAACATAAATACAATTAAATAAAGCATAAGATAAAACAATATAAATACAATTTAATAAAGCATAGGTTAAAACAACATAAATACAATTTAATAAAGCATAGGATAAAACAATATAAATACAATTTAATAAAGCATAGGTTAAAACAACATAAATACAATTTAACAAAACATTGGACAAAACAACATAAATACAATTTAATAAAGCAGAGGAAAAAACAACATAAATACAATTTAATAAAGCATAGGATAAAACAACATAAATTCAATTTAATAAAGCATAGGATGAAACAACATAAATACAATTTAATAAAGCATACGTTAAAACAACATAAATACAATTAAATAAAGCATAAGATAAAACAACATAACTACAATTTAATAAAGCATAGGTTAAAACAACATAAATACAATTTAATAAAGCATAGGATAAAACAACATAAATACAATTTAATAAAGCATAGGATAAAACAGCATAAATACAATTTAATAAAGCATAGGATAAAACAACATAAATACAATTTAATAAAGCATAGGATAAAACAACATAAATAAAATTTAATAAAGCATAGGTTAAAACAACATAAATACAATTTAATAAAGCATAGGACAAAACAACATAAATACAATTTAATAAAGCATAGGAAAAAACAACATAAATACAATTTAATAAAGCATAGGATAAAACAACATAAATACAATTTAGTAAAGCATAGGATAAAACAACATAAATAAAATTTAATAAAGCACAGGTTAAAACAACATAAATACAATTTAATAAAGCATAGGTTAAAACAACATAAATACAATTTAATAAAGCATAGGATAAAACAACATAAATACAATTTAATAAAGCATACAATAAAACAACATAAATACAATTTAATAAAGCATAGGATAAAACAACATAAATACAATTTAATAAAGCATACAATAAAACAACATAAATACAATTTAATAAAGCATAGGAAAAAACAACATAAATACAATTTAATAAAGCATAGGATAAAACAACATAAATACAATTTAATAAAGCATAGGACAAAACAACATTAATACAATTTAATAAAGCATAGGTTAAAACAACATAAATACAATTTAATAAAGCATAGGATAAAACAACATAAATACAATTTAATAAAGCATAGGATAAAACAACATAAATACAATTTAATAAAGCATAGGATAAAACAACATAAATACAATTTAATAAAGCATAGGTTAAAACAACATAAATACAATTTAATAAAGCATAGGATAAAACAATATAAATACAATTTAATAAAGCATAGGTTAAAACAACATAAATACAATTTAATAAAGCATAGGATAAAACAACATAAATTCAATTTAAGAAAGCATAGGATAAAACAACATAAATACAATTTAAGAAAGCATAGGTTAAAACAACATAAATACAATTTAATAAAGCATAGGATAAAATAACATAAATACAATTTAATAAAGCATAGGCTAAAACTACATAAATACAATTTAATAAAGCATAGGATAAAACAAATTAAATACAATTTAATAAAGCATAGGATAAAACAACATAAATTCAATTTAATAAAGCATAGGATGAAACAACATAAATAAAATTTAATAAAGCATACGTTAAAACAACATAAATACAATTAAATAAAGCATAAGATAAAACAACATAAATACAATTTAATAAAGCATAGGTTAAAACAACATAAATACAATTTAATAAAGCATACGTTAAAACAACATAAATACAATTAAATAAAGCATAAGATAAAACAACATAAATTTAATTTAATTAAGCATAGGATAAAACAACATAAATACAATTTAATAAAGCACAGGATAAAACAACATAAATACAATTTAATAAAGCATACGTTAAAACAACATAAATACAATTAAAAAAAGCATAGGATAAAACAATATAAATACAATTTAATAAACCATAGGTTTAAACAACATAAATGCAATTTAATAAAGCATAGGATAAAACAATATAAATACAATTTAATAAAGCATAGGTTAAAACAACATAAATACAATTTAATAAAGCATAGGATAAAATAACATAAATACAATTTAATAAAGCATAGGCTAAAACTACATAAATACAATTTAATAAAGCATAGGATAAAACAAATTAAATACAATTTAATAAAGCATAGGACAAAACAACATAAATACAATTTAATAAAGCATAGGATAAAACAACATAAATACAATTTAATAAAGCATAGGTTAAAACAACATAAATACAATTTAATAAAGCCTACAATAAAACAACATAAATTCAATTTAATAAAGCATAGGAAAAAACAACATAAATACAATTTAATAAAGCCTACAATAAAACAACATAAATACAATTTAATAAAGCATAGGAAAAAACAACATAAATACAATTTAATAAAGCATAGGATAAAACAACATAAATACAATTTAATAAAGCATAGGATAAAACAACATAAATACAATTTAATAAAGCATAGGTTAAAACAACATAAATCCAATTTAATAAAGCATAGGATAAAACAACATAAATCCAATTTAATAAAGCATACAATAAAACAACATAAATACAATTTAATAAAGCATAGGACAAAACAACATAAATACAATTTAATAAAGCATAGGATAAAACAACATAAATACAATTTAATGAAACATAGGATAAACAACATAAATACAATTTAATAAAGCATAGGACAAAACAACATAAATACAATTTAATAAAGCATATGTTAAAACAACAAAAATACAATTTAATAAAGCATACAATAAAACAACATAAATACAATTTAATAAAGCATAGGATAAAACAACATAAATACAATTTAATAAAGCATAGGACAAAACAACATAAATACAATTTAATAAAGCATAGGATAAAACAACATAAATACAATTTAACAAAACATTGGACAAAAGAACATAAATACAATTTAATAAAGCATAGGATAAAACAACATAAATACAATTTAATAAAGCATAGGATAAAACCACGTAAATACAATTTAATAAAGCACAGGATAAAACAACATAAATTCAATTTAATAAAGCATGGGATAAAACAACATAAATACAATTTAATAAAGCATAGGATAAAACAACATAAATACAATTTAATAAAGCATAGTTTAAAACAACATAAATACAATTAAATAAAGCATAGGATAAAACAGGATAAATTTAATTTAATTAAGCATAGGATAAAACAACATAAATACAATTTAATAAAGCATAGGATAAAACAACATAAATAAAATTTAATAAAGCATAGGATAAAACAACATAAATAAAATTTAATAAAGCATAGGATAAAACAACATAAATACAATTTAATAAATCATAGGTTAAAACAGCATAAATACAATTTAATAAAGCATAGGATAAAACAACATAAATTCAATTTAATAAAGCATAGGTTAAAACAGCATGAATAAAATTTAATAAAGCATAGGTTAAAACAACATAAATACAATTTAATAAAGCATAGGATAAAACAACATAAATACAATTTAATAAAGCATAGGATAAAACAACATAAATACTTTTTAATAAAGCATAGGATAAAACCACATAAATACAATTTAATAAAGCACAGGATAAAACAACATAAATACAATTTAATAAAGCATAGGATAAAACAACATAAATACAATTTAATAAAGCATAGGTTAAAACAACATAAATACAATTTAATAAAGCATAGGATAAAACAATATAAATACAATTTAATAAAGCATAGGTTAAAACAACATAAATACAATTTAATAAAGCATAGGATAAAACAACATAAATTCAATTTAAGAAAGCATAGGATAAAACAACATAAATACAATTTAAGAAAGCATAGGTTAAAACAACATAAATACAATTTAATAAAGCATAGGATAAAACAACATAAATACAATTTAATAAAGCATAGGACAAAACAACATAAATACAATTTAATAAAGCATAGAATAAAACAACATAAATACAATTTAACAAAACATTGGACAAAACAACATAAATACAATTTAATAAAGCATAGGATAAAACAACATAAATACAATTTAATGAAACATAAGATAAACAACATAAATATAATTTAATAAAGCCTACAATAAAACAACATAAATACAATTTAATAAAGCATAGGAAAAAACAACATAAATACAATTTAATAAAGCCTACAATAAAACAACATAAATACAATTTAATAAAGAATAGGATAAAACAACATAAATACAATTTAATAAAGCATAGGATAAAACAACATAAATACAATTTAATAAAGCATACGTTAAAACAACATAAATACAATTAAATAAAGCATAAGATAAAACAATATAAATACAATTTAATAAAGCATAGGTTAAAACAACATAAATACAATTTAATAAAGCATAGGATAAAACAATATAAATACAATTTAATAAAGCATAGGTTAAAACAACATAAATACAATTTAACAAAACATTGGACAAAACAACATAAATACAATTTAATAAAGCATAGGATAAAACAACATAAATTCAATTTAATAAAGCATAGGATAAAACAACATAAATACAATTTAAGAAAGCATAGAATAAAACAACATAAATACAATTTAACAAAACATTGGACAAAACAACATAAATACAATTTAATAAAGCATAGGATAAAACAACATAAATACAATTTAATGAAACATAAGATAAACAACATAAATATAATTTAATAAAGCCTACAATAAAACAACATAAATACAATTTAATAAAGCATAGGAAAAAACAACATAAATACAATTTAATAAAGCCTACAATAAAACAACATAAATACAATTTAATAAAGCATAGGATAAAACAACATAAATACAATTTAATAAAGCATAGGATAAAACAACATAAATACAATTTAATAAAGCATACGTTAAAACAACATAAATACAATTGAATAAAGCATAAGATAAAACAATATAAATACAATTTAATAAAGCATAGGTTAAAACAACATAAATACAATTTAATAAAGCATAGGATAAAACAATATAAATACAATTTAATAAAGCATAGGTTAAAACAACATAAATACAATTTAACAAAACATTGGACAAAACAACATAAATACAATTTAATAAAGCATAGGATAAAACAACATAAATTCAATTTAATAAAGCATAGGATAAAACAACATAAATACAATTTAAGAAAGCATAGGTTAAAACAACATAAATACAATTTAATAAAGCAAAGGATAAAATAACATAAATACAATTTAATAAAGCATAGGCTAAAACTACATAAATACAATTTAATAAAGCATATGATAAAACAAATTAAATACAATTTAATAAAGCAGAGGATAAAACAACATAAATTCAATTTAATAAAGCATAGGATGAAACTACATAAATACAATTTAATAAAGCATACGTTAAAACAACATAAATACAATTAAATAAAGCATAAGATAAAACAACATAAATACAATTTAATAAAGCATAGGTTAAAACAGCATAAATACAATTTAATAAAGCATAGGATAAAACAACATAAATACAATTTAATAAAGCATAGGTTAAAACAACATAAATACAATTTAATAAAGCATAGGATAAAACAACATAAATTCAATTTAATAAAGCATAGGATAAAACAACATAAATACAATTTAAAAAGGAAAAGGATAAAACAACATAAATAAAATTTAATAAAGCATAGGATAAAACAACATAAATAAAATTTAATAAAGCATAGGATAAAACAACATAAATACAATTTAATAAAGCATAGGATAAAACAACATAAATAAAATTTAATAAAGCATAGGATAAAACAACATAAATACAATTTAATAAAGCATAGGATAAAACAACATAAATAAAATTTAATAAAGCATAGGATAAAACAACATAAATACAATTTAATAAAGCATAAGATAAAACAACATAAATACAATTTAATAAAGCATAGGTTAAAACAACATAAATACAATTTAATAAAGCATAGGATAAAACAACATATATACAATTTAATAAAGCATAGGATAAAACAACATAAATAAAATTTAATAAAGCATAGGATAAAACAACATATATACAATTTAATAAATCATAGGATAAAACAACATAAATACAATTTAATAAAGCATACGTTAAAACAACATAAATACAATTTAATAAAGCATAGGATGAAACAGCATAAATACAATTTAATAAAGCATACGTTAAAACAACATAAATACAATTAAATAAAGCATAAGATAAAACAACATAAATACAATTTAATAAAGCATAGGATAAAACAACATAAATACAATTTAATAAAGCATAGGTTAAAACAACATAAATACAATTTAATAAAGCATAGGATAAAACAACATAAATACAATTTAATAAAGCATAGGTTAAAACAACATAAATAAAATTTAATAAAGCATAGGATAAAACAACATAAATAAAATTTAATAAAGCATAGGATAAAACAACATAAATACAATTTAATAAAGCATAGGATAAAACAACATAAATGAAATTTAATAAAGCATAGGATAAAACAACATAAATACAATTTAATAAAGCATAGGATAAAACAACATAAATAAAATTTAATAAAGCATAGGATAAAACAACATAAATACAATTTAATAAAGCATAGGATAAAACAACATAAATAAAATTTAATAAAGCATAGGATAAAACAACATAAATACAATTTAATAAAGCATAGGATAAAACAACATAAATAAAATTTAATAAAGCATAGGATAAAACAACATAAATAAAATTTAATAAAGCATAGGATAAAACAACATAAATAAAATTTAATAAAGCATAGGATAAAACAACATAAATACAATTTAATAAAGCATAGGATAAAACAACATAAATACAATTTAATAAAGCATAGGTTAAAACAACATAAATACAATTTAATAAAGCATAGGATAAAACAACATAAATACAATTTAATAAAGCATAGGATAAAACAACATAAATACAATTTAATAAAGCCTACAATAAAACAACATAAATTCAATTTAATAAAGCATAGGAAAAAACAATATAAATACAATTTAATAAAGCTTACAATAAAACAACATAAATACAATTTAATAAAGCATAGGAAAAAACAACATAAATACAATTTAATAAAGCATAGGATAAAACAACATAAATACAATTTAATAAAGCATAGGATAAAACAACATAAATACAATTTAATAAAGCATAGGAAAAAACAACATAAATACAATTTAATAAAGCATAGGATAAAACAACATAAATACAATTTAATAAAGCATAGGCTAAAACTACATAAATACAATTTAATAAAGCATATGATAAAACAAATTAAATACAATTTAATAAAGCAGAGGATAAAACAACATAAATTCAATTTAATAAAGCATAGGATGAAACAACATAAATACAATTTAATAAAGCATACGTTAAAACAACATAAATACAATTAAATAAAGCATAAGATAAAACAACATAAATACAATTTAATAAAGCATAGGTTAAAACAGCATAAATACAATTTAATAAAGCATAGGATAAAACAACATAAATACAATTTAATAAAGCATAGGTTAAAACAACATAAATACAATTTAATAAAGCATAGGATAAAACAACATAAATTCAATTTAATAAAGCATAGGATAAAACAACATAAATACAATTTAAAAAGGAAAAGGATAAAACAACATAAATAAAATTTAATAAAGCATAGGATAAAACAACATAAATAAAATTTAATAAAGCATAGGATAAAACAACATAAATACAATTTAATAAAGCATAGGATAAAACAACATAAATAAAATTTAATAAAGCATAGGATAAAACAACATAAATACAATTTAATAAAGCATAGGATAAAACAACATAAATAAAATTTAATAAAGCATAGGATAAAACAACATAAATACAATTTAATAAAGCATAAGATAAAACAACATAAATACAATTTAATAAAGCATAGGTTAAAACAACATAAATACAATTTAATAAAGCATAGGATAAAACAACATATATACAATTTAATAAAGCATAGGATAAAACAACATAAATAAAATTTAATAAAGCATAGGATAAAACAACATATATACAATTTAATAAATCATAGGATAAAACAACATAAATACAATTTAATAAAGCATACGTTAAAACAACATAAATACAATTTAATAAAGCATAGGATGAAACAGCATAAATACAATTTAATAAAGCATACGTTAAAACAACATAAATACAATTAAATAAAGCATAAGATAAAACAACATAAATACAATTTAATAAAGCATAGGATAAAACAACATAAATACAATTTAATAAAGCATAGGTTAAAACAACATAAATACAATTTAATAAAGCATAGGATAAAACAACATAAATACAATTTAATAAAGCATAGGTTAAAACAACATAAATAAAATTTAATAAAGCATAGGATAAAACAACATAAATAAAATTTAATAAAGCATAGGATAAAACAACATAAATACAATTTAATAAAGCATAGGATAAAACAACATAAATGAAATTTAATAAAGCATAGGATAAAACAACATAAATACAATTTAATAAAGCATAGGATAAAACAACATAAATAAAATTTAATAAAGCATAGGATAAAACAACATAAATACAATTTAATAAAGCATAGGATAAAACAACATAAATAAAATTTAATAAAGCATAGGATAAAACAACATAAATACAATTTAATAAAGCATAGGCTAAAACTACATAAATACAATTTAATAAAGCATATGATAAAACAAATTAAATACAATTTAATAAAGCAGAGGATAAAACAACATAAATTCAATTTAATAAAGCATAGGATGAAACAACATAAATACAATTTAATAAAGCATACGTTAAAACAACATAAATACAATTAAATAAAGCATAAGATAAAACAACATAAATACAATTTAATAAAGCATAGGTTAAAACAGCATAAATACAATTTAATAAAGCATAGGATAAAACAACATAAATACAATTTAATAAAGCATAGGTTAAAACAACATAAATACAATTTAATAAAGCATAGGATAAAACAACATAAATTCAATTTAATAAAGCATAGGATAAAACAACATAAATACAATTTAAAAAGGAAAAGGATAAAACAACATAAATAAAATTTAATAAAGCATAGGATAAAACAACATAAATAAAATTTAATAAAGCATAGGATAAAACAACATAAATACAATTTAATAAAGCATAGGATAAAACAACATAAATAAAATTTAATAAAGCATAGGATAAAACAACATAAATACAATTTAATAAAGCATAGGATAAAACAACATAAATAAAATTTAATAAAGCATAGGATAAAACAACATAAATACAATTTAATAAAGCATAAGATAAAACAACATAAATACAATTTAATAAAGCATAGGTTAAAACAACATAAATACAATTTAATAAAGCATAGGATAAAACAACATATATACAATTTAATAAAGCATAGGATAAAACAACATAAATAAAATTTAACAAAGCATAGGATAAAACAACATATATACAATTTAATAAATCATAGGATAAAACAACATAAATACAATTTAATAAAGCATACGTTAAAACAACATAAATACAATTTAATAAAGCATAGGATGAAACAGCATAAATACAATTTAATAAAGCATACGTTAAAACAACATAAATACAATTAAATAAAGCATAAGATAAAACAACATAAATACAATTTAATAAAGCATAGGATAAAACAACATAAATACAATTTAATAAAGCATAGGTTAAAACAACATAAATACAATTTAATAAAGCATAGGATAAAACAACATAAATACAATTTAATAAAGCATAGGTTAAAACAACATAAATAAAATTTAATAAAGCATAGGATAAAACAACATAAATAAAATTTAATAAAGCATAGGATAAAACAACATAAATACAATTTAATAAAGCATAGGATAAAACAACATAAATGAAATTTAATAAAGCATAGGATAAAACAACATAAATACAATTTAATAAAGCATAGGATAAAACAACATAAATAAAATTTAATAAAGCATAGGATAAAACAACATAAATACAATTTAATAAAGCATAGGATAAAACAACATAAATAAAATTTAATAAAGCATAGGATAAAACAACATAAATACAATTTAATAAAGCATAGGATAAAACAACATAAATAAAATTTAATAAAGCATAGGATAAAACAACATAAATAAAATTTAATAAAGCATAGGATAAAACAACATAAATAAAATTTAATAAAGCATAGGATAAAACAACATAAATACAATTTAATAAAGCATAGGATAAAACAACATAAATACAATTTAATAAAGCATAGGTTAAAACAACATAAATACAATTTAATAAAGCATAGGATAAAACAACATAAATACAATTTAATAAAGCATAGGATAAAACAACATAAATACAATTTAATAAAGCCTACAATAAAACAACATAAATTCAATTTAATAAAGCATAGGAAAAAACAATATAAATACAATTTAATAAAGCTTACAATAAAACAACATAAATACAATTTAATAAAGCATAGGAAAAAACAACATAAATACAATTTAATAAAGCATAGGATAAAACAACATAAATACAATTTAATAAAGCATAGGATAAAACAACATAAATACAATTTAATAAAGCATAGGAAAAAACAACATAAATACAATTTAATAAAGCATAGGATAAAACAACATAAATACAATTTAATAAAGCATAGGACAAAACAACATTAATACAATTTAATAAAGCATAGGTTAAAACAACATAAATCCAATTTAATAAAGCATAGGATAAAACAACATAAATACAATTTAATAAAGCATAGGATAAAACAACATAAATACAATTTAATAAAGCATAGGATAAAACAACATAAATACAATTTAATAAAGCATAGGATAAAACAACATAAATACAATTTAATAAAGCATAGGATAAAACCACGTAAATACAATTTAATAAAGCACAGGATAAAACAACATAAATACAATTTAATAAAGCATAGGATAAAACAACATAAATACAATTTAATAAAGCATAGGATAAAACAACATAAATACAATTTAATAAAGCATACGTTAAAACAACATAAATACAATTAAATAAAGCATAGGATAAAACAAGATAAATTTAATTTAATTAAGCATAGGATAAAACAACATAAATACTATTTAATAAAGCATAGGATAAAACAACATAAATAAAATTTAATAAAGCATAGGATAAAACAACCTAAATACAATTTAATAAAGCATAGGATAAAACAACATAAATACAATTTAATAAATCATAGGTTAAAACAGCATAAACACAATTTAATAAAGCATAGGATAAAACAACATAAATTCAATTTAATAAAGCATAGGTTAAAACAGCATAAATAAAATTTAATAAAGCATAGGTTAAAACAACATAAATACAATTTAATAAAGCATAGGATAAAACAACATAAATACAATTTAATAAAGCATAGGATAAAACAACATAAATACCTTTTAATAAAGCATAGGATAAAACCACATAAATACAATTTAATAAAGCACAGGATAAAACAACATAAATACAATTTAATAAAGCATAGGATAAAACAACATAAATACAATTTAATAAAGCATAGGATAAAACAACATAAATACAATTTAATAAAGCACAGGATAAAACAACATAAATACAATTTAATAAAGCATAGGATAAAACAACATAAATACAATTTAATAAAGCATAGGATAAAACAACATAAATACAATTTAATAAAGCATACGTTAAAACAACATAAATACAATTAAATAAAGCATAGGATAAAACAATATAAATACAATTTAATAAAGCATAGGTTAAAACAACATAAATACAATTTAATAAAGCATAGGATAAAACAATATAAATACAATTTAATAAAGCATAGGTTAAAACAACATAAATACAATTTAATAAAGCATAGGATAAAACAACATAAATTCAATTTAATAAAGCATAGGATAAAACAACATAAATACAATTTAAGAAAGCATAGGTTAAAACAACATAAATACAATTTAATAAAGCATAGGATAAAATAACATAAATACAATTTAATAAAGCATAGGCTAAAACTACATAAATACAATTTAATAAAGCATAGGATAAAACAAATTAAATACAATTTAATAAAGCATAGGATAAAACAACATAAATTCAATTTAATAAAGCATAGGATGAAACAACATAAATACAATTTAATAAAGCATACGTTAAAACAACATAAATACAATTAAATAAAGCATAAGATAAAACAACATAACTACAATTTAATAAAGCATAGGTTAAAACAACATAAATACAATTTAATAAAGCATAGGATAAAACAACATAAATACAATTTAATAAAGCATAGGATAAAACAGCATAAATACAATTTAATAAAGCATAGGATAAAACAACATAAATACAATTTAATAAAGCATAGGATAAAACAACATAAATAAAATTTAATAAAGCATAGGTTAAAACAACATAAATACAATTTAATAAAGCATAGGACAAAACAACATAAATACAATTTAATAAAGCATAGGAAAAAACAACATAAATACAATTTAATAAAGCATAGGATAAAACAACATAAATACAATTTAGTAAAGCATAGGATAAAACAACATAAATAAAATTTAATAAAGCACAGGTTAAAACAACATAAATACAATTTAATAAAGCATAGGTTAAAACAACATAAATACAATTTAATAAAGCATAGGATAAAACAACATAAATACAATTTAATAAAGCATACAATAAAACAACATAAATACAATTTAATAAAGCATAGGATAAAACAACATAAATACAATTTAATAAAGCATACAATAAAACAACATAAATACAATTTAATAAAGCATAGGAAAAAACAACATAAATACAATTTAATAAAGCATAGGATAAAACAACATAAATACAATTTAATAAAGCATAGGACAAAACAACATTAATACAATTTAATAAAGCATAGGTTAAAACAACATAAATCCAATTTAATAAAGCATAGGATAAAACAACATAAATACAATTTAATAAAGCATAGGATAAAACAACATAAATACAATTTAATAAAGCATAGGATAAAACAACATAAATACAATTTAATAAAGCATAGGTTAAAACAACATAAATACAATTTAATAAAGCATAGGATAAAACAATATAAATACAATTTAATAAAGCATAGGTTAAAACAACATAAATACAATTTAATAAAGCATAGGATAAAACAACATAAATTCAATTTAAGAAAGCATAGGATAAAACAACATAAATACAATTTAAGAAAGCATAGGTTAAAACAACATAAATACAATTTAATAAAGCATAGGATAAAATAACATAAATACAATTTAATAAAGCATAGGCTAAAACTACATAAATACAATTTAAAAAAGCATAGGATAAAACAAATTAAATACAATTTAATAAAGCATAGGATAAAACAACATAAATTCAATTTAATAAAGCATAGGATGAAACAACATAAATAAAATTTAATAAAGCATACGTTAAAACAACATAAATACAATTAAATAAAGCATAAGATAAAACAACATAAATACAATTTAATAAAGCATAGGTTAAAACAACATAAATACAATTTAATAAAGCATAGGTTAAAACAACATAAATACAATTTAATAAAGCATAGGATAAAACAACATAAATACAATTTAATAAAGCATAGGATAAAACCACGTAAATACAATTTAATAAAGCACACGATAAAACAACATAAATACAATTTAATAAAGCATAGGATAAAACAACATAAATACAATTTAATAAAGCATAGGATAAAACAACATAAATACAATTTAATAAAGCATACGTTAAAACAACATAAATACAATTAAATAAAGCATAAGATAAAACAACATAAATTTAATTTAATTAAGCATAGGATAAAACAACATAAATACAATTTAATAAAGCACAGGATAAAACAACATAAATACAATTTAATAAAGCATACGTTAAAACAACATAAATACAATTAAAAAAAGCATAGGATAAAACAATATAAATACAATTTAATAAACCATAGGTTTAAACAACATAAATGCAATTTAATAAAGCATAGGATAAAACAATATAAATACAATTTAATAAAGCATAGGTTAAAACAACATAAATACAATTTAATAAAGCATAGGATAAAATAACATAAATACAATTTAATAAAGCATAGGCTAAAACTACATAAATACAATTTAATAAAGCATAGGATAAAACAAATTAAATACAATTTAATAAAGCATAGGACAAAACAACATAAATACAATTTAATAAAGCATAGGATAAAACAACATAAATACAATTTAATAAAGCATAGGTTAAAACAACATAAATACAATTTAATAAAGCCTACAATAAAACAACATAAATTCAATTTAATAAAGCATAGGAAAAAACAACATAAATACAATTTAATAAAGCCTACAATAAAACAACATAAATACAATTTAATAAAGCATAGGAAAAAACAACATAAATACAATTTAATAAAGCATAGGATAAAACAACATAAATACAATTTAATAAAGCATAGGATAAAACAACATAAATACAATTTAATAAAGCATAGGTTAAAACAACATAAATCCAATTTAATAAAGCATAGGATAAAACAACATAAATCCAATTTAATAAAGCATACAATAAAACAACATAAATACAATTTAATAAAGCATAGGACAAAACAACATAAATACAATTTAATAAAGCATAGGATAAAACAACATAAATACAATTTAATGAAACATAGGATAAACAACATAAATACAATTTAATAAAGCATAGGACAAAACAACATAAATACAATTTAATAAAGCATATGTTAAAACAACAAAAATACAATTTAATAAAGCATACAATAAAACAACATAAATACAATTTAATAAAGCATAGGATAAAACAACATAAATACAATTTAATAAAGCATAGGACAAAACAACATAAATACAATTTAATAAAGCATAGGATAAAACAACATAAATACAATTTAACAAAACATTGGACAAAAGAACATAAATACAATTTAATAAAGCATAGGATAAAACAACATAAATACAATTTAATGAAACATAAGATAAACAACATAAATATAATTTAATAAAGCCTACAATAAAACAACATAAATACAATTTAATAAAGCATAGGAAAAAACAACATAAATACAATTTAATAAAGCCTACAATAAAACAACATAAATACAATTTAATAAAGCATAGGATAAAACAACATAAATACAATTTAATAAAGCATAGGATAAAACAACATAAATACAATTTAATAAAGCATACGTTAAAACAACATAAATACAATTAAATAAAGCATAAGATAAAACTATATAAATACAATTTAATAAAGCATAGGTTAAAACAACATAAATACAATTTAATAAAGCATAGGATAAAACAATATAAATACAATTTAATAAAGCATAGGTTAAAACAACATAAATACAATTTAACAAAACATTGGACAAAACAACATAAATACAATTTAATAAAGCATAGGATAAAACAACATAAATACAATTTAATGAAACATAAGATAAACAACATAAATATAATTTAATAAAGCCTACAATAAAACAACATAAATACAATTTAATAAAGCATAGGAAAAAACAACATAAATACAATTTAATAAAGCCTACAATAAAACAACATAAATACAATTTAATAAAGCATAGGATAAAACAACATAAATACAATTTAATAAAGCATAGGATAAAACAACAAAAATACAATTTAATAAAGCATAGGTTAAAACAACATAAATCCAATTTAATAAAGCATAGGATAAAACAACATAAATCCAATTTAATAAAGCATACAATAAAACAACATAAATACAATTTAATAAAGCATAGGACAAAACAACATAAATACAATTTAATAAAGCATAGGATAAAACAACATAAATACAATTTAATGAAACATAGGATAAACAACATAAATACAATTTAATAAAGCATAGGACAAAACAACATAAATACAATTTAATAAAGCATATGTTAAAACAACAAAAATACAATTTAATAAAGCATACAATAAAACAACATAAATACAATTTAATAAAGCATAGGATAAAACAACATAAATACAATTTAATAAAGCATAGGACAAAACAACATAAATACAATTTAATAAAGCATAGGATAAAACAACATAAATACAATTTAACAAAACATTGGACAAAAGAACATAAATACAATTTAATAAAGCATAGGATAAAACAACATAAATACAATTTAATGAAACATAAGATAAACAACATAAATATAATTTAATAAAGCCTACAATAAAACAACATAAATACAATTTAATAAAGCATAGGAAAAAACAACATAAATACAATTTAATAAAGCCTACAATAAAACAACATAAATACAATTTAATAAAGCATAGGATAAAACAACATAAATACAATTTAATAAAGCATAGGATAAAACAACATAAATACAATTTAATAAAGCATACGTTAAAACAACATAAATACAATTAAATAAAGCATAAGATAAAACTATATAAATACAATTTAATAAAGCATAGGTTAAAACAACATAAATACAATTTAATAAAGCATAGGATAAAACAATATAAATACAATTTAATAAAGCATAGGTTAAAACAACATAAATACAATTTAACAAAACATTGGACAAAACAACATAAATACAATTTAATAAAGCATAGGATAAAACAACATAAATACAATTTAATGAAACATAAGATAAACAACATAAATATAATTTAATAAAGCCTACAATAAAACAACATAAATACAATTTAATAAAGCATAGGAAAAAACAACATAAATACAATTTAATAAAGCCTACAATAAAACAACATAAATACAATTTAATAAAGCATAGGATAAAACAACATAAATACAATTTAATAAAGCATAGGATAAAACAACATAAATACAATTTAATAAAGCATAGGATAAAACCACGTAAATACAATTTAATAAAGCACACGATAAAACAACATAAATACAATTTAATAAAGCATAGGATAAAACAACATAAATACAATTTAATAAAGCATAGGATAAAACAACATAAATACAATTTAATAAAGCATACGTTAAAACAACATAAATACAATTAAATAAAGCATAGGATAAAACAACATAAATTTAATTTAATTAAGCATAGGATAAAACAACATAAATACAATTTAATAAAGCACAGGATAAAACAACATAAATACAATTTAATAAAGCATACGTTAAAACAACATAAATACAATTAAAAAAAGCATAGGATAAAACAATATAAATACAATTTAATAAACCATAGGTTTAAACAACATAAATGCAATTTAATAAAGCATAGGATAAAACAATATAAATACAATTTAATAAAGCATAGGTTAAAACAACATAAATACAATTTAATAAAGCATAGGATAAAATAACATAAATACAATTTAATAAAGCATAGGATAAAACAACATAAATACAATTTAATAAAGCATAGGATAAAACAACATAAATACAATTTAATAAAGCATAAGATAAAACAACATAAATACAATTTAATAAAGCATAGGTTAAAACAACATAAATACAATTTAATAAAGCATAGGATAAAACAACATATATACAATTTAAAAAAGCATAGGATAAAACAACATAAATAAAATTTAATAAAGCATAGGATAAAACAACATATATACAATTTAATAAATCATAGGATAAAACAACATAAATACAATTTAATAAAGCATACGTTAAAACAACATAAATACAATTTAATAAAGCATAGGCTAAAACTACATAAATACAATTTAATAAAGCATATGATAAAACAAATTAAATACAATTTAATAAAGCAGAGGATAAAACAACATCAATTCAATTTAATAAAGCATAGGATGAAACAACATAAATACAATTTAATAAAGCATACGTTAAAACAACATAAATACAATTAAATAAAGCATAAGATAAAACAACATAAATACAATTTAATAAAGCATAGGTTAAAACAGCATAAATACAATTTAAGAAAGCATAGGATAAAACAACATAAATACAATTTAATAAAGCATAGGTTAAAACAACATAAATACAATTTAATAAAGCATAGGATAAAACAACATAAATTCAATTTAATAAAGCATAGGATAAAACAACATAAATACAATTTAAAAAGGAAAAGGATAAAACAACATAAATAAAATTTAATAAAGCATAGGATAAAACAACATAAATAAAATTTAATAAAGCATAGGATAAAACAACATAAATACAATTTAATAAAGCATAGGATAAAACAACATAAATAAAATTTAATAAAGCATAGGATAAAACAACATAAATACAATTTAATAAAGCATAGGATAAAACAACATAAATACAATTTAATAAAGCATAGGATAAAACAACATAAATACAATTTAATAAAGCATAAGATAAAACAACATAAATACAATTTAATAAAGCATAGGTTAAAACAACATAAATACAATTTAATAAAGCATAGGATAAAACAACATATATACAATTTAATAAAGCATAGGATAAAACAACATAAATAAAATTTAATAAAGCATAGGATAAAACAACATATATACAATTTAATAAATAATAGGATAAAACAACATAAATACAATTTAATAAAGCATACGTTAAAACAACATAAATACAATTTAATAAAGCATAGGATGAAACAGCATAAATACAATTTAATAAAGCATACGTTAAAACAACATAAATACAATTAAATAAAGCATAAGATAAAACAACATAAATACAATTTAATAAAGCATAGGATAAAACAACATAAATACAATTTAATAAAGCATAGGTTAAAACAACATAAATACAATTTAATAAAGCATAGGATAAAACAACATAAATACAATTTAATAAAGCATAGGTTAAAACAACATAAATACAATTTAATAAAGCATAGGATAAAACAACATAAATAAAATTTAATAAAGCATAGGATAAAACAAAATAAATACAATTTAATAAAGCATAGGATAAAACAACATAAATGAAATTTAATAAAGCATAGGATAAAACAACTTAAATACAATTTAATAAAGCATAGGATAAAACAACATAAATAAAATTTAATAAAGCATAGGATAAAACAACATAAATACAATTTAATAAAGCATAGGATAAAACAACATAAATACAATTTAATAAAGCATACATTAAAACAACATAAATACAATTAAATAAAGCATAGGATAAAACAATATAAATACAATTTAATAAAGCATAGGTTAAAACAACATAAATACAATTTAATAAAGCATAGGATAAAACAACATAAATACAATTTAAGAAAGCATAGGTTAAAACAACATAAATACAATTTAATAAAGCATAGGATAAAACAACATAAATACAATTTAATAAAGCATAGGCTAAAACTACATAAATACAATTTAATAAAGCATAGGATAAAACAACATAAATACAATTTAATTAAACATAAGATAAACAACATAAATATAATTTAATAAAGCCTACAATAAAACAACATAAATACAATTTAATAAAGCATAGGAAAAAACAACATAAATACAATTTAATAAAGCCTACAATAAAACAACATCAATACAATTTAATAAAGCATAGGATAAAACAACATAAATACAATTTAATAAAGCATAGGATAAAACAACATAAATACAATTTAATAAAGCATACGTTAAAACAACATAAATACAATTAAATAAAGCATAAGATAAAACAATATAAATACAATTTAATAAAGCATAGGTTAAAACAACATAAATACAATTTAATAAAGCATAGGATAAAACAATATAAATACAATTTAATAAAGCATAGGTTAAAACAACATAAATACAATTTAACAAAACATTGGACAAAACAACATAAATACAATTTAATAAAGCATAGGATAAAACAACATAAATTCAATTTAATAAAGCATAGGATAAAACAACATAAATACAATTTAAGAAAGCATAGGTTAAAACAACATAAATACAATTTAATAAAGCAAAGGATAAAATAACATAAATACAATTTAATAAAGCATAGGCTAAAACTACATAAATACAATTTAATAAAGCATATGATAAAACAAATTAAATACAATTTAATAAAGCAGAGGATAAAACAACATAAATTCAATTTAATAAAGCATAGGATGAAACAACATAAATACAATTTAATAAAGCATACGTTAAAACAACATAAATACAATTTAATAAAGCATACGTTAAAACAACATAAATACAATTAAATAAAGCATAAGATAAAACAACATAAATACAATTTAATAAAGCATAGGATAAAACAACATAAATACAATTTAATAAAGCATAGGTTAAAACAACATAAATACAATTTAATAAAGCATAGGATAAAACAACATAAATACAATTTAATAAAGCATAGGTTAAAACAACATAAATAAAATTTAATAAAGCATAGGATAAAACAACATAAATAAAATTTAATAAAGCATAGGATAAAACAACATAAATACAATTTAATAAAGCATAGGATAAAACAACATAAATGAAATTTAATAAAGCATAGGATAAAACAACTTAAATACAATTTAATAAAGCATAGGATAAAACAACATAAATAAAATTTAATAAAGCATAGGATAAAACAACATAAATACAATTTAATAAAGCATAGGATAAAACAACATAAATACAATTTAATAAAGCATACATTAAAACAACATAAATACAATTAAATAAAGCATAGGATAAAACAATATAAATACAATTTAATAAAGCATAGGTTAAAACAACATAAATACAATTTAATAAAGCATAGGATAAAACAACATAAATACAATTTAAGAAAGCATAGGTTAAAACAACATAAATACAATTTAATAAAGCATAGGATAAAACAACATAAATACAATTTAATAAAGCATAGGCTAAAACTACATAAATACAATTTAATAAAGCATAGGATAAAACAAATTAAATACAATTTAATAAAGCATAGGATAAAACAACATACATTCAAATTAATAAAGCATAGGATAAAATAACATAAATACAATTTAATAAAGCATAGGATAAAACAACATAAATACAATTTAATAAAGCATAGGATAAAACAACATAAATACTTTTTAATAAAGCATAGGATAAAACCACATAAATACAATTTAATAAAGCATAGGATAAAACAACATAAATAAAATTTATTAAAGCATAGGTTAAAACAACATAAATACAATTTAATAAAGCATAGGTTAAAACAACATAAATACAATTTAATAAAGCATAGGATAAAACAACATAAACACAATTTAATAAAGCATAGGTTAAAACAACATAAATACAAATTAATAAATCATACAATAAAACAACATAAATACAATTTAATAAAGCATAGGACAAAACAACATAAATACAATTTAATAAAGCATAGGATAAAACAACATAAATACAATTTAATAAAGCATAGGTTAAAACAACATAAATACAATTTAATAAAGCCTACAATAAAACAACATAAATTCAATTTAATAAAGCATAGGAAAAAACAATATAAATACAATTTAATAAAGCCTACAATAAAACAACATAAATACAATTTAATAAAGCATAGGAAAAAACAACATAAATACAATTTAATAAAGCATAGGATAAAACAACATAAATACAATTTAATAAAGCATAGGATAAAACAACATAAATACAATTTAATAAAGCATAGGAAAAAACAACATAAATACAATTTAATAAAGCATAGGATAAAACAACATATATACAATTTAATAAAGCATAGGACAAAACAACATTAATACAATTTAATAAAGCATAGGTTAAAACAACATAAATCCAATTTAATAAAGCATAGGATAAAACAACATAAATACAATTTAATAAAGCATAGGATAAAACAACATAAATACAATTTAATAAAGCATAGGATAAAACAACATAAATACAATTTAATAAAGCATAGGATAAAACAACATAAATACAATTTAATAAAGCATAGGATAAAACCACGTAAATACAATTTAATAAAGCACAGGATAAAACAACATAAATACAATTTAATAAAGCATAGGTTAAAACAACATAAATACAATTTAACAAAACATTGGACAAAACAACATAAATACAATTTAATAAAGCATAGGATAAAACAACATAAATTCAATTTAATAAAGCATAGGATAAAACAACATAAATACAATTTAAGAAAGCATAGGTTAAAACAACATAAATACAATTTAATAAAGCAAAGGATAAAATAACATAAATACAATTTAATAAAGCATAGGCTAAAACTACATAAATACAATTTAATAAAGCATATGATAAAACAAATTAAATACAATTTAATAAAGCAGAGGATAAAACAACATAAATTCAATTTAATAAAGCATAGGATGAAACAACATAAATACAATTTAATAAAGCATACGTTAAAACAACATAAATACAATTTAATAAAGCATACGTTAAAACAACATAAATACAATTAAATAAAGCATAAGATAAAACAACATAAATACAATTTAATAAAGCATAGGATAAAACAACATAAATACAATTTAATAAAGCATAGGTTAAAACAACATAAATACAATTTAATAAAGCATAGGATAAAACAACATAAATACAATTTAATAAAGCATAGGTTAAAACAACATAAATAAAATTTAATAAAGCATAGGATAAAACAACATAAATAAAATTTAATAAAGCATAGGATAAAACAACATAAATACAATTTAATAAAGCATAGGATAAAACAACATAAATGAAATTTAATAAAGCATAGGATAAAACAACTTAAATACAATTTAATAAAGCATAGGATAAAACAACATAAATAAAATTTAATAAAGCATAGGATAAAACAACATAAATACAATTTAATAAAGCATAGGATAAAACAACATAAATACAATTTAATAAAGCATACATTAAAACAACATAAATACAATTAAATAAAGCATAGGATAAAACAATATAAATACAATTTAATAAAGCATAGGTTAAAACAACATAAATACAATTTAATAAAGCATAGGATAAAACAACATAAATACAATTTAAGAAAGCATAGGTTAAAACAACGTAAATACAATTTAATAAAGCATAGGATAAAACAACATAAATACAATTTAATAAAGCATAGGCTAAAACTACATAAATACAATTTAATAAAGCATAGGATAAAACAAATTAAATACAATTTAATAAAGCATAGGATAAAACAACATACATTCAAATTAATAAAGCATAGGATAAAATAACATAAATACAATTTAATAAAGCATAGGATAAAACAACATAAATACAATTTAATAAAGCATAGGATAAAACAACATAAATACTTTTTAATAAAGCATAGGATAAAACCACATAAATACAATTTAATAAAGCATAGGATAAAACAACATAAATAAAATTTATTAAAGCATAGGTTAAAACAACATAAATACAATTTAATAAAGCATAGGTTAAAACAACATAAATACAATTTAATAAAGCATAGGATAAAACAACATAAACACAATTTAATAAAGCATAGGTTAAAACAACATAAATACAAATTAATAAATCATACAATAAAACAACATAAATACAATTTAATAAAGCATAGGACAAAACAACATAAATACAATTTAATAAAGCATAGGATAAAACAACATAAATACAATTTAATAAAGCATAGGTTAAAACAACATAAATACAATTTAATAAAGCCTACAATAAAACAACATAAATTCAATTTAATAAAGCATAGGAAAAAACAATATAAATACAATTTAATAAAGCCTACAATAAAACAACATAAATACAATTTAATAAAGCATAGGAAAAAACAACATAAATACAATTTAATAAAGCATAGGATAAAACAACATAAATACAATTTAATAAAGCATAGGATAAAACAACATAAATACAATTTAATAAAGCATAGGAAAAAACAACATAAATACAATTTAATAAAGCATAGGATAAAACAACATATATACAATTTAATAAAGCATAGGACAAAACAACATTAATACAATTTAATAAAGCATAGGTTAAAACAACATAAATCCAATTTAATAAAGCATAGGATAAAACAACATAAATACAATTTAATAAAGCATAGGATAAAACAACATAAATACAATTTAATAAAGCATAGGATAAAACAACATAAATACAATTTAATAAAGCATAGGATAAAACAACATAAATACAATTTAATAAAGCATAGGATAAAACCACGTAAATACAATTTAATAAAGCACAGGATAAAACAACATAAATTCAATTTAATAAAGCATAGGATAAAACAACATAAATACAATTTAATAAAGCATAGGATAAAACAACATAAATACAATTTAATAAAGCATACGTTAAAACAACATAAATACAATTAAATAAAGCATAGGATAAAACAAGATAAATTTAATTTAATTAAGCATAGGATAAAACAACATAAATACAATTTAATAAAGCATAGGATAAAACAACATAAATAAAATTTAATAAAGCATAGGATAAAACAAAATAAATACAATTTAATAAAGCATAGGATAAAACAACATAAATACAATTTAATAAATCATAGGTTAAAACAGCATAAACACAATTTAATAAAGCATAGGATAAAACAACATAAATTCAATTTAATAAAGCATAGGTTAAAACAGCATAAATAAAATTTAATAAAGCATAGGTTAAAACAACATAAATACAATTTAATAAAGCATAGGATAAAACAACATAAATACAATTTAATAAAGCATAGGATAAAACAACATAAATACCTTTTAATAAAGCATAGGATAAAACCACATAAATACAATTTAATAAAGCACAGGATAAAACAACATAAATACAATTTAATAAAGCATAGGATAAAACAACATAAATACAATTTAATAAAGCATAGGATAAAACAACATAAATACAATTTAATAAAGCATACGTTAAAACAACATAAATACAATTAAATAAAGCATAGGATAAAACAATATAAATACAATTTAATAAAGCATAGGTTAAAACAACATAAATACAATTTAATAAAGCATAGGATAAAACAATATAAATACAATTTAATAAAGCATAGGTTAAAACAACATAAATACAATTTAATAAAGCATAGGATAAAACAACATAAATTCAATTTAATAAAGCATAGGATAAAACAACATAAATACAATTTAAGAAAGCATAGGTTAAAACAACATAAATACAATTTAATAAAGCATAGGATAAAATAACATAAATACAATTTAATAAAGCATAGGCTAAAACTACATAAATACAATTTAATAAAGCATAGGATAAAACAAATTAAATACAATTTAATAAAGCATAGGATAAAACAACATAAATTCAATTTAATAAAGCATAGGATGAAACAACATAAATACAATTTAATAAAGCATACGTTAAAACAACATAAATACAATTAAATAAAGCATAAGATAAAACAACATAACTACAATTTAATAAAGCATAGGTTAAAACAACATAAATACAATTTAATAAAGCATAGGATAAAACAACATAAATACAATTTAATAAAGCATAGGATAAAACAGCATAAATACAATTTAATAAAGCATAGGATAAAACAACATAAATACAATTTAATAAAGCATAGGATAAAACAACATAAATAAAATTTAATAAAGCATAGGTTAAAACAACATAAATACAATTTAATAAAGCATAGGACAAAACAACATAAATACAATTTAATAAAGCATAGGAAAAAACAACATAAATACAATTTAATAAAGCATAGGATAAAACAACATAAATACAATTTAATAAAGCATAGGATAAAACAACATAAATAAAATTTAATAAAGCACAGGTTAAAACAACATAAATACAATTTAATAAAGCATAGGTTAAAACAACATAAATACAATTTAATAAAGCATAGGATAAAACAACATAAATACAATTTAATAAAGCATACAATAAAACAACATAAATACAATTTAATAAAGCATAGGATAAAACAACATAAATACAATTTAATAAAGCATACAATAAAACAACATAAATACAATTTAATAAAGCATAGGAAAAAACAACATAAATACAATTTAATAAAGCATAGGATAAAACAACATAAATACAATTTAATAAAGCATAGGACAAAACAACATTAATACAATTTAATAAAGCATAGGTTAAAACAACATAAATCCAATTTAATAAAGCATAGGATAAAACAACATAAATACAATTTAATAAAGCATAGGATAAAACAACATAAATACAATTTAATAAAGCATAGGATAAAACAACATAAATACAATTTAATAAAGCATAGGATAAAACAACATAAATACTTTTTAATAAAGCATAGGATAAAACCACATAAATACAATTTAATAAAGCACAGGATAAAACAACATAAATACAATTTAATAAAGCATAGGATAAAACAACATAAATACAATTTAATAAAGCATAGGTTAAAACAACATAAATACAATTTAATAAAGCATAGGATAAAACAATATAAATACAATTTAATAAAGCATAGGTTAAAACAACATAAATACAATTTAATAAAGCATAGGATAAAACAAATTAAATACAATTTAATAAAGCATAGGATAAAACAACATAAATTCAATTTAATAAAGCATAGGATAAAACAACATAAATACAATTTAATAAAGCATAGGTTAAAACAACATAAATACAATTTAATAAAGCATAGGATAAAACAATATAAATACAATTTAATAAAGCATAGGTTAAAACTACATAAATACAATTTAATAAAGCATAGGATAAAACAAATTAAATACAATTTAATAAAGCATAGGATAAAACAACATAAATTCAATTTAATAAAGCATAGGATGAAACAACATAAATAAAATTTAATAAAGCATACGTTAAAACAACATAAATACAATTAAATAAAGCATAAGATAAAACAACATAAATACAATTTAATAAAGCATAGGTTAAAACAACATAAATACAATTTAATAAAGCATAGGTTAAAACAACATAAATACAATTTAATAAAGCATAGGATAAAACAACATAAATACAATTTAATAAAGCATAGGATAAAACCACGTAAATACAATTTAATAAAGCACACGATAAAACAACATAAATACAATTTCATAAAGCATAGGATAAAACAACATAAATACAATTTAATAAAGCATAGGATAAAACAACATAAATACAATTTAATAAAGCATACGTTAAAACAACATAAATACAATTAAATAAAGCATAGGATAAAACAACATAAATTTAATTTAATTAAGCATAGGATAAAACAACATAAATACAATTTAATAAAGCACAGGATAAAACAACATAAATACAATTTAATAAAGCATACGTTAAAACAACATAAATAAAATAAAAAAAGCATAGGATAAAACAATATAAATACAATTTAATAAACCATAGGTTTAAACAACATAAATGCAATTTAATAAAGCATAGGATAAAACAATATAAATACAATTTAATAAAGCATAGGTTAAAACAACATAAATACAATTTAATAAAGCATAGGATAAAATAACATAAATACAATTTAATAAAGCATAGGCTAAAACTACATAAATACAATTTAATAAAGCATAGGATAAAACAAATTAAATACAATTTAATAAAGCATAGGATAAAACAACATAAATTCAATTTAATAAAGCATAGGATGAAACAACATAAATACAATTTAATAAAGCATACGTTAAAACAACATAAATACAATTAAATAAAGCATAAGATAAAACAACATAAATACAATTTAATAAAGCATAGGTTAAAACAACATAAATACAATTTAATAAAGCATAGGATAAAACAACATAAATACAATTTAATGAAACATAGGACAAACAACATAAATACAATTTAATAAAGCATAGGACAAAACAACATAAATACAATTTAATAAAGCATATGTTAAAACAACATAAATACAATTTAATAAAGCATAGGATAAAACAACATAAACACAATTTAATAAAGCATAGGTTAAAACAACATAAATACAAATTAATAAATCATACAATAAAACAACATAAATACAATTTAATAAAGCATAGGAAAAAACAATATAAATACAATTTAATAAAGCCTACAATAAAACAACATAAATACAATTTAATAAAGCATAGGAAAAAACAACATAAATACAATTTAATAAAGCATAGGATAAAACAACATAAATACAATTTAATAAAGCATAGGATAAAACAACATAAATACAATTTAATAAAGCATAGGAAAAAACAACATAAATACAATTTAATAAAGCATAGGATAAAACAACATAAATACAATTTAATAAAGCATAGGACAAAACAACATTAATACAATTTAATAAAGCATAGGTTAAAACAACATAAATCCAATTTAATAAAGCATAGGATAAAACAACATAAATACAATTTAATAAAGCATAGGATAAAACAACATAAATACAATTTAATAAAGCATAGGATAAAACAACATAAATACAATTTAATAAAGCATAGGATAAAACAACATAAATACAATTTAATAAAGCATAGGATAAAACCACGTAAATACAATTTAATAAAGCACAGGATAAAACAACATAAATACAATTTAATAAAGCATAGGATAAAACAACATAAATACAATTTAATAAAGCATAGGATAAAACAACATAAATACAATTTAATAAAGCATACGTTAAAACAACATAAATACAATTAAATAAAGCATAGGATAAAACAAGATAAATTTAATTTAATTAAGCATAGGATAAAACAACATAAATACAATTTAATAAAGCATAGGATAAAACAACATAAATAAAATTTAATAAAGCATAGGATAAAACAAAATAAATACAATTTAATAAAGCATAGGATAAAACAACATAAATACAATTTAATAAATCATAGGTTAAAACAGCATAAACACAATTTAATAAAGCATAGGATAAAACAACATAAATTCAATTTAATAAAGCATAGGTTAAAACAGCATAAATAAAATTTAATAAAGCATAGGTTAAAACAACATAAATACAATTTAATAAAGCATAGGATAAAACAACATAAATACAATTTAATAAAGCATAGGATAAAACAACATAAATACCTTTTAATAAAGCATAGGATAAAACCACATAAATACAATTTAATAAAGCACAGGATAAAACAACATAAATACAATTTAATAAAGCATAGGATAAAACAACATAAATACAATTTAATAAAGCATAGGATAAAACAACATAAATACAATTTAATAAAGCATACGTTAAAACAACATAAATACAATTAAATAAAGCATAGGATAAAACAATATAAATACAATTTAATAAAGCATAGGTTAAAACAACATAAATACAATTTAATAAAGCATAGGATAAAACAATATAAATACAATTTAATAAAGCATAGGTTAAAACAACATAAATACAATTTAATAAAGCATAGGATAAAACAACATAAATTCAATTTAATAAAGCATAGGATAAAACAACATAAATACAATTTAAGAAAGCATAGGTTAAAACAACATAAATACAATTTAATAAAGCATAGGATAAAATAACATAAATACAATTTAATAAAGCATAGGCTAAAACTACATAAATACAATTTAATAAAGCATAGGATAAAACAAATTAAATACAATTTAATAAAGCATAGGATAAAACAACATAAATTCAATTTAATAAAGCATAGGATGAAACAACATAAATACAATTTAATAAAGCATACGTTAAAACAACATAAATACAATTAAATAAAGCATAAGATAAAACAACATAACTACAATTTAATAAAGCATAGGTTAAAACAACATAAATACAATTTAATAAAGCATAGGATAAAACAACATAAATACAATTTAATAAAGCATAGGATAAAACAGCATAAATACAATTTAATAAAGCATAGGATAAAACAACATAAATACAATTTAATAAAGCATAGGATAAAACAACATAAATAAAATTTAATAAAGCATAGGTTAAAACAACATAAATACAATTTAATAAAGCATAGGACAAAACAACATAAATACAATTTAATAAAGCATAGGAAAAAACAACATAAATACAATTTAATAAAGCATAGGATAAAACAACATAAATACAATTTAATAAAGCATAGGATAAAACAACATAAATAAAATTTAATAAAGCACAGGTTAAAACAACATAAATACAATTTAATAAAGCATAGGTTAAAACAACATAAATACAATTTAATAAAGCATAGGATAAAACAACATAAATACAATTTAATAAAGCATACAATAAAACAACATAAATACAATTTAATAAAGCATAGGATAAAACAACATAAATACAATTTAATAAAGCATACAATAAAACAACATAAATACAATTTAATAAAGCATAGGAAAAAACAACATAAATACAATTTAATAAAGCATAGGATAAAACAACATAAATACAATTTAATAAAGCATAGGACAAAACAACATTAATACAATTTAATAAAGCATAGGTTAAAACAACATAAATCCAATTTAATAAAGCATAGGATAAAACAACATAAATACAATTTAATAAAGCATAGGATAAAACAACATAAATACAATTTAATAAAGCATAGGATAAAACAACATAAATACAATTTAATAAAGCATAGGATAAAACAACATAAATACTTTTTAATAAAGCATAGGATAAAACCACATAAATACAATTTAATAAAGCACAGGATAAAACAACATAAATACAATTTAATAAAGCATAGGATAAAACAACATAAATACAATTTAATAAAGCATAGGTTAAAACAACATAAATACAATTTAATAAAGCATAGGATAAAACAATATAAATACAATTTAATAAAGCATAGGTTAAAACAACATAAATACAATTTAATAAAGCATAGGATAAAACAAATTAAATACAATTTAATAAAGCATAGGATAAAACAACATAAATTCAATTTAATAAAGCATAGGATAAAACAACATAAATACAATTTAATAAAGCATAGGTTAAAACAACATAAATACAATTTAATAAAGCATAGGATAAAACAATATAAATACAATTTAATAAAGCATAGGTTAAAACTACATAAATACAATTTAATAAAGCATAGGATAAAACAAATTAAATACAATTTAATAAAGCATAGGATAAAACAACATAAATTCAATTTAATAAAGCATAGGATGAAACAACATAAATAAAATTTAATAAAGCATACGTTAAAACAACATAAATACAATTAAATAAAGCATAAGATAAAACAACATAAATACAATTTAATAAAGCATAGGTTAAAACAACATAAATACAATTTAATAAAGCATAGGTTAAAACAACATAAATACAATTTAATAAAGCATAGGATAAAACAACATAAATACAATTTAATAAAGCATAGGATAAAACCACGTAAATACAATTTAATAAAGCACACGATAAAACAACATAAATACAATTTCATAAAGCATAGGATAAAACAACATAAATACAATTTAATAAAGCATAGGATAAAACAACATAAATACAATTTAATAAAGCATACGTTAAAACAACATAAATACAATTAAATAAAGCATAGGATAAAACAACATAAATTTAATTTAATTAAGCATAGGATAAAACAACATAAATACAATTTAATAAAGCACAGGATAAAACAACATAAATACAATTTAATAAAGCATACGTTAAAACAACATAAATAAAATAAAAAAAGCATAGGATAAAACAATATAAATACAATTTAATAAACCATAGGTTTAAACAACATAAATGCAATTTAATAAAGCATAGGATAAAACAATATAAATACAATTTAATAAAGCATAGGTTAAAACAACATAAATACAATTTAATAAAGCATAGGATAAAATAACATAAATACAATTTAATAAAGCATAGGCTAAAACTACATAAATACAATTTAATAAAGCATAGGATAAAACAAATTAAATACAATTTAATAAAGCATAGGATAAAACAACATAAATTCAATTTAATAAAGCATAGGATGAAACAACATAAATACAATTTAATAAAGCATACGTTAAAACAACATAAATACAATTAAATAAAGCATAAGATAAAACAACATAAATACAATTTAATAAAGCATAGGTTAAAACAACATAAATACAATTTAATAAAGCATAGGATAAAACAACATAAATACAATTTAATGAAACATAGGACAAACAACATAAATACAATTTAATAAAGCATAGGACAAAACAACATAAATACAATTTAATAAAGCATATGTTAAAACAACATAAATACAATTTAATAAAGCATAGGATAAAACAACATAAACACAATTTGATAAAGCATAGGTTAAAACAACATAAATACAAATTAATAAATCATACAATAAAACAACATAAATACAATTTAATAAAGCATAGGACAAAACAACATAAATACAATTTAATAAAGCATAGGATAAAACAACATAAATACAATTTAATAAAGCATAGGTTAAAACAACATAAATACAATTTAATAAAGCCTACAATAAAACAACATAAATTCAATTTAATAAAGCATAGGAAAAAACAACATAAATACAATTTAATAAAGCCTACAATAAAACAACATAAATACAATTTAATAAAGCATAGGAAAAAACAATATAAATACAATTTAATAAAGCATAGGTTAAAACAACATAAATACAATTTAATAAAGCATAGGATAAAACAACATAAATTCAATTTAATAAAGCATAGGATAAAACAACATAAATAAAATTTAATAAAGCATAGGTTAAAACAACATAAATACAATTTAATAAAGCATAGGACAAAACAACATAAATACAATTTAATAAAGCATAGGAAAAAACAACATAAATACAATTTAATAAAGCATAGGATAAAACAACATAAATACAATTTAATAAAGCATAGGATAAAACAACATAAATAAAATTTAATAAAGCACAGGTTAAAACAACATAAATACAATTTAATAAAGCATAGGTTAAAACAACATAAATACAATTTAATAAAGCATAGGATAAAACAACATAAATACAATTTAATAAAGCATACAATAAAACAACATAAATACAATTTAATAAAGCATAGGATAAAATAACATAAATACAATTTAATAAAGCATAGGCTAAAACTACATAAATACAATTTAATAAAGCATAGGATAAAACAAATTAAATACAATTTAATAAAGCATAGGATAAAACAACATAAATTCAATTTAATAAAGCATAGGATAAAACAACATAAATACAATTTAATAAAGCATAGGATAAAACAACATAAATACCTTTTAATAAAGCATAGGATAAAACCACATAAATACAATTTAATAAAGCACAGGATAAAACAACATAAATACAATTTAATAAAGCATAGGATAAAACAACATAAATACAATTTAATAAAGCATAGGATAAAACAACATAAATACAATTTAATAAAGCATACGTTAAAACAACATAAATACAATTAAATAAAGCATAGGATAAAACAATATAAATACAATTTAATAAAGCATAGGTTAAAACAACATAAATACAATTTAATAAAGCATAGGATAAAACAATATAAATACAATTTAATAAAGCATAGGTTAAAACAACATAAATACAATTTAATAAAGCATAGGATAAAACAACATAAATTCAATTTAATAAAGCATAGGATAAAACAACATAAATACAATTTAAGAAAGCATAGGTTAAAACAACATAAATACAATTTAATAAAGCATAGGATAAAATAACATAAATACAATTTAATAAAGCATAGGCTAAAACTACATAAATACAATTTAATAAAGCATAGGATAAAACAAATTAAATACAATTTAATAAAGCATAGGATAAAACAACATAAATTCAATTTAATAAAGCATAGGATGAAACAACATAAATACAATTTAATAAAGCATACGTTAAAACAACATAAATACAATTAAATAAAGCATAAGATAAAACAACATAACTACAATTTAATAAAGCATAGGTTAAAACAACATAAATACAATTTAATAAAGCATAGGATAAAACAACATAAATACAATTTAATAAAGCATAGGATAAAACAGCATAAATACAATTTAATAAAGCATAGGATAAAACAACATAAATACAATTTAATAAAGCATAGGATAAAACAACATAAATAAAATTTAATAAAGCATAGGTTAAAACAACATAAATACAATTTAATAAAGCATAGGACAAAACAACATAAATACAATTTAATAAAGCATAGGAAAAAACAACATAAATACAATTTAATAAAGCATAGGATAAAACAACATAAATACAATTTAATAAAGCATAGGATAAAACAACATAAATAAAATTTAATAAAGCACAGATTAAAACAACATAAATACAATTTAATAAAGCATACAATAAAACAACATAAATACAATTTAATAAAGCATAGGAAAAAACAACATAAATACAATTTAATAAAGCATAGGATAAAACAACATAAATACAATTTAATAAAGCATAGGACAAAACAACATTAATACAATTTAATAAAGCATAGGTTAAAACAACATAAATCCAATTTAATAAAGCATAGGATAAAACAACATAAATACAATTTAATAAAGCATAGGATAAAACAACATAAATACAATTTAATAAAGCATAGGATAAAACAACATAAATACTTTTTAATAAAGCATAGGATAAAACCACATAAATACAATTTAATAAAGCACAGGATAAAACAACATAAATACAATTTAATAAAGCATAGGATAAAACAACATAAATACAATTTAATAAAGCATAGGTTAAAACAACATAAATACAATTTAATAAAGCATAGGATAAAACAATATAAATACAATTTAATAAAGCATAGGTTAAAACAACATAAATACAATTTAATAAAGCATAGGATAAAACAAATTAAATACAATTTAATAAAGCATAGGATAAAACAACATAAATTCAATTTAATAAAGCATAGGATAAAACAACATAAATACAATTTAATAAAGCATAGGTTAAAACAACATAAATACAATTTAATAAAGCATAGGATAAAACAATATAAATACAATTTAATAAAGCATAGGTTAAAACTACATAAATACAATTTAATAAAGCATAGGATAAAACAAATTAAATACAATTTAATAAAGCATAGGATAAAACAACATAAATTCAATTTAATAAAGCATAGGATGAAACAACATAAATAAAATTTAATAAAGCATACGTTAAAACAACATAAATACAATTAAATAAAGCATAAGATAAAACAACATAAATACAATTTAATAAAGCATAGGTTAAAACAACATAAATACAATTTAATAAAGCATAGGTTAAAACAACATAAATACAATTTAATAAAGCATAGGATAAAACAACATAAATACAATTTAATAAAGCATAGGATAAAACCACGTAAATACAATTTAATAAAGCACACGATAAAACAACATAAATACAATTTCATAAAGCATAGGATAAAACAACATAAATACAATTTAATAAAGCATAGGATAAAACAACATAAATACAATTTAATAAAGCATACGTTAAAACAACATAAATACAATTAAATAAAGCATAGGATAAAACAACATAAATTTAATTTAATTAAGCATAGGATAAAACAACATAAATACAATTTAATAAAGCAAAGGATAAAACAACATAAATACAATTTAATAAAGCATACGTTAAAACAACATAAATAAAATAAAAAAAGCATAGGATAAAACAATATAAATACAATTTAATAAACCATAGGTTTAAACAACATAAATGCAATTTAATAAAGCATAGGATAAAACAATATAAATACAATTTAATAAAGCATAGGTTAAAACAACATAAATACAATTTAATAAAGCATAGGATAAAATAACATAAATACAATTTAATAAAGCATAGGCTAAAACTACATAAATACAATTTAATAAAGCATAGGATAAAACAAATTAAATACAATTTAATAAAGCATAGGATAAAACAACATAAATTCAATTTAATAAAGCATAGGATGAAACAACATAAATACAATTTAATAAAGCATACGTTAAAACAACATAAATACAATTAAATAAAGCATAAGATAAAACAACATAAATACAATTTAATAAAGCATAGGTTAAAACAACATAAATACAATTTAATAAAGCATAGGATAAAACAACATAAATACAATTTAATGAAACATAGGACAAACAACATAAATACAATTTAATAAAGCATAGGACAAAACAACATAAATACAATTTAATAAAGCATATGTTAAAACAACATAAATACAATTTAATAAAGCATAGGATAAAACAACATAAACACAATTTAATAAAGCATAGGTTAAAACAACATAAATACAAATTAATAAATCATACAATAAAACAACATAAATACAATTTAATAAAGCATAGGACAAAACAACATAAATACAATTTAATAAAGCATAGGATAAAACAACATAAATACAATTTAATAAAGCATAGGTTAAAACAACATAAATACAATTTAATAAAGCCTACAATAAAACAACATAAATTCAATTTAATAAAGCATAGGAAAAAACAACATAAATACAATTTAATAAAGCCTACAATAAAACAACATAAATACAATTTAATAAAGCATAGGAAAAAACAATATAAATACAATTTAATAAAGCATAGGTTAAAACAACATAAATACAATTTAATAAAGCATAGGATAAAACAACATAAATTCAATTTAATAAAGCATAGGATAAAACAACATAAATAAAATTTAATAAAGCATAGGTTAAAACAACATAAATACAATTTAATAAAGCATAGGACAAAACAACATAAATACAATTTAATAAAGCATAGGAAAAAACAACATAAATACAATTTAATAAAGCATAGGATAAAACAACATAAATACAATTTAATAAAGCATAGGATAAAACAACATAAATAAAATTTAATAAAGCACAGGTTAAAACAACATAAATACAATTTAATAAAGCATAGGTTAAAACAACATAAATACAATTTAATAAAGCATAGGATAAAACAACATAAATACAATTTAATAAAGCATACAATAAAACAACATAAATACAATTTAATAAAGCATAGGATAAAATAACATAAATACAATTTAATAAAGCATAGGCTAAAACTACATAAATACAATTTAATAAAGCATAGGATAAAACAAATTAAATACAATTTAATAAAGCATAGGATAAAACAACATAAATTCAATTTAATAAAGCATAGGATGAAACAACATAAATACAATTTAATAAAGCATACGTTAAAACAACATAAATACAATTAAATAAAGCATAAGATAAAACAACATAACTACAATTTAATAAAGCATAGGTTAAAACAACATAAATACAATTTAATAAAGCATAGGATAAAACAACATAAATACAATTTAATAAAGCATAGGATAAAACAGCATAAATACAATTTAATAAAGCATAGGATAAAACAACATAAATACAATTTAATAAAGCATAGGAAAAAACAACATAAATACAATTTAATAAAGCATAGGATAAAACAACATAAATACAATTTAATAAAGCATAGGATAAAACAACATAAATACAATTTAATAAAGCACAGGTTAAAACAACATAAATACAATTTAATAAAGCATAGGTTAAAACAACATAAATACAATTTAATAAAGCATAGGATAAAACAACATAAATACAATTTAATAAAGCATACAATAAAACAACATAAATACAATTTAATAAAGCATAGGATAAAACAACATAAATACAATTTAATAAAGCATACAATAAAACAACATAAATACAATTTAATAAAGCATAGGAAAAAACAACATAAATACAATTTAATAAAGCATAGGATAAAACAACATAAATACAATTTAATAAAGCATAGGACAAAACAACATTAATACAATTTAATAAAGCATAGGTTAAAACAACATAAATCCAATTTAATAAAGCATAGGATAAAACAACATAAATACAATTTAATAAAGCATAGGATAAAACAACATAAATACAATTTAATAAAGCATAGGATAAAACAACATAAATACAATTTAATAAAGCATAGGATAAAACAACATAAATACTTTTTAATAAAGCATAGGATAAAACCACATAAATACAATTTAATAAAGCACAGGATAAAACAACATAAATACAATTTAATAAAGCATAGGATAAAACAACATAAATACAATTTAATAAAGCATAGGTTAAAACAACATAAATACAATTTAATAAAGCATAGGATAAAACAATATAAATACAATTTAATAAAGCATAGGTTAAAACAACATAAATACAATTTAATAAAGCATAGGATAAAACAAATTAAATACAATTTAATAAAGCATAGGATAAAACAACATAAATACAATTTAATAAAGCATACGTTAAAACAACATAAATACAATTAAATAAAGCATAGGATAAAACAACATAAATTTAATTTAATTAAGCATAGGATAAAACAACATAAATACAATTTAATAAAGCACAGGATAAAACAACATAAATACAATTTAATAAAGCATACGTTAAAACAACATAAATAAAATAAAAAAAGCATAGGATAAAACAATATAAATACAATTTAATAAACCATAGGTTTAAACAACATAAATGCAATTTAATAAAGCATAGGATAAAACAATATAAATACAATTTAATAAAGCATAGGTTAAAACAACATAAATACAATTTAATAAAGCATAGGATAAAATAACATAAATACAATTTAATAAAGCATAGGCTAAAACTACATAAATACAATTTAATAAAGCATAGGATAAAACAAATTAAATACAATTTAATAAAGCATAGGATAAAACAACATAAATTCAATTTAATAAAGCATAGGATGAAACAACATAAATACAATTTAATAAAGCATACGTTAAAACAACATAAATACAATTAAATAAAGCATAAGATAAAACAACATAAATACAATTTAATAAAGCATAGGTTAAAACAACATAAATACAATTTAATAAAGCATAGGATAAAACAACATAAATACAATTTAATGAAACATAGGACAAACAACATAAATACAATTTAATAAAGCATAGGACAAAACAACATAAATACAATTTAATAAAGCATATGTTAAAACAACATAAATACAATTTAATAAAGCATAGGATAAAACAACATAAACACAATTTAATAAAGCATAGGTTAAAACAACATAAATACAAATTAATAAATCATACAATAAAACAACATAAATACAATTTAATAAAGCATAGGACAAAACAACATAAATACAATTTAATAAAGCATAGGATAAAACAACATAAATACAATTTAATAAAGCATAGGTTAAAACAACATAAATACAATTTAATAAAGCCTACAATAAAACAACATAAATTCAATTTAATAAAGCATAGGAAAAAACAACATAAATACAATTTAATAAAGCCTACAATAAAACAACATAAATACAATTTAATAAAGCATAGGAAAAAACAATATAAATACAATTTAATAAAGCATAGGTTAAAACAACATAAATACAATTTAATAAAGCATAGGATAAAACAACATAAATTCAATTTAATAAAGCATAGGATAAAACAACATAAATAAAATTTAATAAAGCATAGGTTAAAACAACATAAATACAATTTAATAAAGCATAGGACAAAACAACATAAATACAATTTAATAAAGCATAGGAAAAAACAACATAAATACAATTTAATAAAGCATAGGATAAAACAACATAAATACAATTTAATAAAGCATAGGATAAAACAACATAAATACAATTTAATAAAGCACAGGTTAAAACAACATAAATACAATTTAATAAAGCATAGGTTAAAACAACATAAATACAATTTAATAAAGCATAGGATAAAACAACATAAATACAATTTAATAAAGCATACAATAAAACAACATAAATACAATTTAATAAAGCATAGGATAAAACAACATAAATACAATTTAATAAAGCATACAATAAAACAACATAAATACAATTTAATAAAGCATAGGAAAAAACAACATAAATACAATTTAATAAAGCATAGGACAAAACAACATAAATACAATTTAATAAAGCATAGGATAAAACAACATAAATACAATTTAATAAAGCATAGTTTAAAACAACATAAATACAATTAAATAAAGCATAGGATAAAACAGGATAAATTTAATTTAATTAAGCATAGGATAAAACAACATAAATACAATTTAATAAAGCATAGGATAAAACAACATAAATAAAATTTAATAAAGCATAGGATAAAACAACATAAATAAAATTTAATAAAGCATAGGATAAAACAACATAAATACAATTTAATAAATCATAGGTTAAAACAGCATAAATACAATTTAATAAAGCATAGGATAAAACAACATAAATTCAATTTAATAAAGCATAGGTTAAAACAGCATGAATAAAATTTAATAAAGCATAGGTTAAAACAACATAAATACAATTTAATAAAGCATAGGATAAAACAACATAAATACAATTTAATAAAGCATAGGTTAAAACAACATAAATACAATTTAATAAAGCATAGGATAAAACAATATAAATACAATTTAATAAAGCATAGGTTAAAACAACATAAATACAATTTAATAAAGCATAGGATAAAACAACATAAATTCAATTTAAGAAAGCATAGGATAAAACAACATAAATACAATTTAAGAAAGCATAGGTTAAAACAACATAAATACAATTTAATAAAGCATAGGATAAAACAACATAAATTCAATTTAATAAAGCATAGGATGAAACAACATAAATAAAATTTAATAAAGCATACGTTAAAACAACATAAATACAATTAAATAAAGCATAAGATAAAACAACATAAATACAATTTAATAAAGCATAGGTTAAAACAACATAAATACAATTTAATAAAGCATAGGTTAAAACAACATAAATACAATTTAATAAAGCATAGGATAAAACAACATAAATACAATTTAATAAAGCATAGGATAAAACCACGTAAATACAATTTAATAAAGCACACGATAAAACAACATAAATACAATTTCATAAAGCATAGGATAAAACAACATAAATACAATTTAATAAAGCATAGGATAAAACAACATAAATACAATTTAATAAAGCATACGTTAAAACAACATAAATACAATTAAATAAAGCATAGGATAAAACAACATAAATTTAATTTAATTAAGCATAGGATAAAACAACATAAATACAATTTAATAAAGCACAGGATAAAACAACATAAATACAATTTAATAAAGCATACGTTAAAACAACATAAATAAAATAAAAAAAGCATAGGATAAAACAATATAAATACAATTTAATAAACCATAGGTTTAAACAACATAAATGCAATTTAATAAAGCATAGGATAAAACAATATAAATACAATTTAATAAAGCATAGGTTAAAACAACATAAATACAATTTAATAAAGCATAGGATAAAATAACATAAATACAATTTAATAAAGCATAGGCTAAAACTACATAAATACAATTTAATAAAGCATAGGATAAAACAAATTAAATACAATTTAATAAAGCATAGGATAAAACAACATAAATTCAATTTAATAAAGCATAGGATGAAACAACATAAATACAATTTAATAAAGCATACGTTAAAACAACATAAATACAATTAAATAAAGCATAAGATAAAACAACATAAATACAATTTAATAAAGCATAGGTTAAAACAACATAAATACAATTTAATAAAGCATAGGATAAAACAACATAAATACAATTTAATGAAACATAGGACAAACAACATAAATACAATTTAATAAAGCATAGGACAAAACAACATAAATACAATTTAATAAAGCATATGTTAAAACAACATAAATACAATTTAATAAAGCATAGGATAAAACAACATAAACACAATTTAATAAAGCATAGGTTAAAACAACATAAATACAAATTAATAAATCATACAATAAAACAACATAAATACAATTTAATAAAGCATAGGACAAAACAACATAAATACAATTTAATAAAGCATAGGATAAAACAACATAAATACAATTTAATAAAGCATAGGTTAAAACAACATAAATACAATTTAATAAAGCCTACAATAAAACAACATAAATTCAATTTAATAAAGCATAGGAAAAAACAACATAAATACAATTTAATAAAGCCTACAATAAAACAACATAAATACAATTTAATAAAGCATAGGAAAAAACAATATAAATACAATTTAATAAAGCATAGGTTAAAACAACATAAATACAATTTAATAAAGCATAGGATAAAACAACATAAATTCAATTTAATAAAGCATAGGATAAAACAACATAAATAAAATTTAATAAAGCATAGGTTAAAACAACATAAATACAATTTAATAAAGCATAGGACAAAACAACATAAATACAATTTAATAAAGCATAGGAAAAAACAACATAAATACAATTTAATAAAGCATAGGATAAAACAACATAAATACAATTTAATAAAGCATAGGATAAAACAACATAAATAAAATTTAATAAAGCACAGGTTAAAACAACATAAATACAATTTAATAAAGCATAGGTTAAAACAACATAAATACAATTTAATAAAGCATAGGATAAAACAACATAAATACAATTTAATAAAGCATACAATAAAACAACATAAATACAATTTAATAAAGCATAGGATAAAATAACATAAATACAATTTAATAAAGCATAGGCTAAAACTACATAAATACAATTTAATAAAGCATAGGATAAAACAAATTAAATACAATTTAATAAAGCATAGGATAAAACAACATAAATTCAATTTAATAAAGCATAGGATGAAACAACATAAATACAATTTAATAAAGCATACGTTAAAACAACATAAATACAATTAAATAAAGCATAAGATAAAACAACATAACTACAATTTAATAAAGCATAGGTTAAAACAACATAAATACAATTTAATAAAGCATAGGATAAAACAACATAAATACAATTTAATAAAGCATAGGATAAAACAGCATAAATACAATTTAATAAAGCATAGGATAAAACAACATAAATACAATTTAATAAAGCATAGGAAAAAACAACATAAATACAATTTAATAAAGCATAGGATAAAACAACATAAATACAATTTAATAAAGCATAGGATAAAACAACATAAATACAATTTAATAAAGCACAGGTTAAAACAACATAAATACAATTTAATAAAGCATAGGTTAAAACAACATAAATACAATTTAATAAAGCATAGGATAAAACAACATAAATACAATTTAATAAAGCATACAATAAAACAACATAAATACAATTTAATAAAGCATAGGATAAAACAACATAAATACAATTTAATAAAGCATACAATAAAACAACATAAATACAATTTAATAAAGCATAGGAAAAAACAACATAAATACAATTTAATAAAGCATAGGATAAAACAACATAAATACAATTTAATAAAGCATAGGACAAAACAACATTAATACAATTTAATAAAGCATAGGTTAAAACAACATAAATCCAATTTAATAAAGCATAGGATAAAACAACATAAATACAATTTAATAAAGCATAGGATAAAACAACATAAATACAATTTAATAAAGCATAGGATAAAACAACATAAATACAATTTAATAAAGCATAGGATAAAACAACATAAATACTTTTTAATAAAGCATAGGATAAAACCACATAAATACAATTTAATAAAGCACAGGATAAAACAACATAAATACAATTTAATAAAGCATAGGATAAAACAACATAAATACAATTTAATAAAGCATAGGTTAAAACAACATAAATACAATTTAATAAAGCATAGGATAAAACAATATAAATACAATTTAATAAAGCATAGGTTAAAACAACATAAATACAATTTAATAAAGCATAGGAAAAAACAAATTAAATACAATTTAATAAAGCATAGGATAAAACAACATAAATTCAATTTAATAAAGCATAGGATAAAACAACATAAATACAATTTAATAAAGCATAGGTTAAAACAACATAAATACAATTTAATAAAGCATAGGATAAAACAATATAAATACAATTTAATAAAGCATAGGTTAAAACTACATAAATACAATTTAATAAAGCATAGGATAAAACAAATTAAATACAATTTAATAAAGCATAGGATAAAACAACATAAATTCAATTTAATAAAGCATAGGATGAAACAACATAAATAAAATTTAATAAAGCATACGTTAAAACAACATAAATACAATTAAATAAAGCATAAGATAAAACAACATAAATACAATTTAATAAAGCATAGGTTAAAACAACATAAATACAATTTAATAAAGCATAGGTTAAAACAACATAAATACAATTTAATAAAGCATAGGATAAAACAACATAAATACAATTTAATAAAGCATAGGATAAAACCACGTAAATACAATTTAATAAAGCACACGATAAAACAACATAAATACAATTTAATAAAGCATAGGATAAAACAACATAAATACAATTTAATAAAGCATAGGATAAAACAACATAAATACAATTTAATAAAGCATACGTTAAAACAACATAAATACAATTAAATAAAGCATAGGATAAAACAACATAAATTTAATTTAATTAAGCATAGGATAAAACAACATAAATACAATTTAATAAAGCACAGGATAAAACAACATAAATACAATTTAATAAAGCATACGTTAAAACAACATAAATAAAATAAAAAAAGCATAGGATAAAACAATATAAATACAATTTAATAAACCATAGGTTTAAACAACATAAATGCAATTTAATAAAGCATAGGATAAAACAATATAAATACAATTTAATAAAGCATAGGTTAAAACAACATAAATACAATTTAATAAAGCATAGGATAAAATAACATAAATACAATTTAATAAAGCATAGGCTAAAACTACATAAATACAATTTAATAAAGCATAGGATAAAACAAATTAAATACAATTTAATAAAGCATAGGATAAAACAACATAAATTCAATTTAATAAAGCATAGGATGAAACAACATAAATACAATTTAATAAAGCATACGTTAAAACAACATAAATACAATTAAATAAAGCATAAGATAAAACAACATAAATACAATTTAATAAAGCATAGGTTAAAACAACATAAATACAATTTAATAAAGCATAGGATAAAACAACATAAATACAATTTAATGAAACATAGGACAAACAACATAAATACAATTTAATAAAGCATAGGACAAAACAACATAAATACAATTTAATAAAGCATATGTTAAAACAACATAAATACAATTTAATAAAGCATAGGATAAAACAACATAAACACAATTTAATAAAGCATAGGTTAAAACAACATAAATACAAATTAATAAATCATACAATAAAACAACATAAATACAATTTAATAAAGCATAGGACAAAACAACATAAATACAATTTAATAAAGCATAGGATAAAACAACATAAATACAATTTAATAAAGCATAGGTTAAAACAACATAAATACAATTTAATAAAGCCTACAATAAAACAACATAAATTCAATTTAATAAAGCATAGGAAAAAACAACATAAATACAATTTAATAAAGCCTACAATAAAACAACATAAATACAATTTAATAAAGCATAGGAAAAAACAATATAAATACAATTTAATAAAGCATAGGTTAAAACAACATAAATACAATTTAATAAAGCATAGGATAAAACAACATAAATTCAATTTAATAAAGCATAGGATAAAACAACATAAATAAAATTTAATAAAGCATAGGTTAAAACAACATAAATACAATTTAATAAAGCATAGGACAAAACAACATAAATACAATTTAATAAAGCATAGGAAAAAACAACATAAATACAATTTAATAAAGCATAGGATAAAACAACATAAATACAATTTAATAAAGCATAGGATAAAACAACATAAATAAAATTTAATAAAGCACAGGTTAAAACAACATAAATACAATTTAATAAAGCATAGGTTAAAACAACATAAATACAATTTAATAAAGCATAGGATAAAACAACATAAATACAATTTAATAAAGCATACAATAAAACAACATAAATACAATTTAATAAAGCATAGGATAAAACAACATAAATACAATTTAATAAAGCATACAATAAAACAACATAAATACAATTTAATAAAGCATAGGAAAAAACAACATAAATACAATTTAATAAAGCATAGGACAAAACAACATAAATACAATTTAATAAAGCATAGGATAAAACAACATAAATACAATTTAATAAAGCATAGGATAAAACCACGTAAATACAATTTAATAAAGCACAGGATAAAACAACATAAATTCAATTTAATAAAGCATGGGATAAAACAACATAAATACAATTTAATAAAGCATAGGATAAAACAACATAAATACAATTTAATAAAGCATAGTTTAAAACAACATAAATACAATTAAATAAAGCATAGGATAAAACAGGATAAATTTAATTTAATTAAGCATAGGATAAAACAACATAAATACAATTTAATAAAGCATAGGATAAAACAACATAAATAAAATTTAATAAAGCATAGGATAAAACAACATAAATAAAATTTAATAAAGCATAGGATAAAACAACATAAATACAATTTAATAAATCATAGGTTAAAACAGCATAAATACAATTTAATAAAGCATAGGATAAAACAACATAAATTCAATTTAATAAAGCATAGGTTAAAACAGCATGAATAAAATTTAATAAAGCATAGGTTAAAACAACATAAATACAATTTAATAAAGCATAGGATAAAACAACATAAATACAATTTAATAAAGCATAGGTTAAAACAACATAAATACAATTTAATAAAGCATAGGATAAAACAATATAAATACAATTTAATAAAGCATAGGTTAAAACAACATAAATACAATTTAATAAAGCATAGGATAAAACAACATAAATTCAATTTAAGAAAGCATAGGATAAAACAACATAAATACAATTTAAGAAAGCATAGGTTAAAACAACATAAATACAATTTAATAAAGCATAGGATAAAACAACATAAATTCAATTTAATAAAGCATAGGATGAAACAACATAAATAAAATTTAATAAAGCATACGTTAAAACAACATAAATACAATTAAATAAAGCATAAGATAAAACAACATAAATACAATTTAATAAAGCATAGGTTAAAACAACATAAATACAATTTAATAAAGCATAGGTTAAAACAACATAAATACAATTTAATAAAGCATAGGATAAAACAACATAAATACAATTTAATAAAGCATAGGATAAAACCACGTAAATACAATTTAATAAAGCACACGATAAAACAACATAAATACAATTTAATAAAGCATAGGATAAAACAACATAAATACAATTTAATAAAGCATAGGATAAAACAACATAAATACAATTTAATAAAGCATACGTTAAAACAACATAAATACAATTAAATAAAGCATAGGATAAAACAACATAAATTTAATTTAATTAAGCATAGGATAAAACAACATAAATACAATTTAATAAAGCACAGGATAAAACAACATAAATACAATTTAATAAAGCATACGTTAAAACAACATAAATACAATTAAAAAAAGCATAGGATAAAACAATATAAATACAATTTAATAAACCATAGGTTTAAACAACATAAATGCAATTTAATAAAGCATAGGATAAAAAAATATAAATACAATTTAATAAAGCATAGGTTAAAACAACATAAATACAATTTAATAAAGCATAGGATAAAATAACATAAATACAATTTAATAAAGCATAGGCTAAAACTACATAAATACAATTTAATAAAGCATAGGATAAAACAAATTAAATGCAATTTAATAAAGCATAGGATAAAACAACATAAATTCAATTTAATAAAGCATAGGATGAAACAACATAAATACAATTTAATAAATCATACGTTAAAACAACATAAATACAATTAAATAAAGCATAAGATAAAACAACATAAATACAATTTAATAAAGCATAGGTTAAAACAACATAAATACAATTTAATAAAGCATAGGATAAAACAACATAAATACAATTTAATGAAACATAGGACAAACAACATAAATACAATTTAATAAAGCATAGGACAAAACAACATAAATACAATTTAATAAAGCATATGTTAAAACAACATAAATACAATTTAATAAAGCATAGGATAAAACAACATAAACACAATTTAATAAAGCATAGGTTAAAACAACATAAATACAAATTAATAAATCATACAATAAAACATCATAAATACAATTTAATAAAGCATAGGACAAAACAACATAAATACAATTTAATAAAGCATAGGATAAAACAACATAAATACAATTTAATAAAGCATAGGTTAAAACAATATAAATACAATTTAATAAAGCCTACAATAAAACAACATAAATTCAATTTAATAAAGCATAGGAAAAAACAATATAAATACAATTTAATAAAGCTTACAATAAAACAACATAAATACAATTTAATAAAGCATAGGAAAAAACAACATAAATACAATTTAATAAAGCATAGGATAAAACAACATAAATACAATTTAATAAAGCATAGGATAAAACAACATAAATACAATTTAACAAAACATTGGACAAAACAACATAAATACAATTTAATAAAGCATAGGATAAAACAACATAAATTCAATTTAATAAAGCATAGGATAAAACAACATAAATACAATTTAAGAAAGCATAGGTTAAAACAACATAAATACAATTTAATAAAGCAAAGGATAAAATAACATAAATACAATTTAATAAAGCATAGGCTAAAACTACATAAATACAATTTAATAAAGCATATGATAAAACAAATTAAATACAATTTAATAAAGCAGAGGATAAAACAACATAAATTCAATTTAATAAAGCATAGGATGAAACAACATAAATACAATTTAATAAAGCATACGTTAAAACAACATAAATACAATTAAATAAAGCATAAGATAAAACAACATAAATACAATTTAATAAAGCATAGGTTAAAACAGCATAAATACAATTTAATAAAGCATAGGATAAAACAACATAAATACAATTTAATAAAGCATAGGTTAAAACAACATAAATACAATTTAATAAAGCATAGGATTAAACAACATAAATTCAATTTAATAAAGCATAGGATAAAACAACATAAATACAATTTAAAAAGGAAAAGGATAAAACAACATAAATAAAATTTAATAAAGCATAGGATAAAACAACATAAATAAAATTTAATAAAGCATAGGATAAAACAACATAAATACAATTTAATAAAGCATAGGATAAAACAACATAAATAAAATTTAATAAAGCATAGGATAAAACAACATAAATACAATTTAATAAAGCATAGGATAAAACAACATAAATACAATTTAATAAAGCATAGGATAAAACAACATAAATACAATTTAATAAAGCATAAGATAAAACAACATAAATACAATTTAATAAAGCATAGGTTAAAACAACATAAATACAATTTAATAAAGCATAGGATAAAACAACATATATACAATTTAATAAAGCATAGGATAAAACAACATAAATAAAATTTAATAAAGCATAGGATAAAACAACATATATACAATTTAATAAATCATAGGATAAAACAACATAAATACAATTTAATAAAGCATACGTTAAAACAACATAAATACAATTTAATAAAGCATAGGATGAAACAGCATAAATACAATTTAATAAAGCATACGTTAAAACAACATAAATACAATTAAATAAAGCATAAGATAAAACAACATAAATACAATTTAATAAAGCATAGGATAAAACAACATAAATACAATTTAATAAAGCATAGGTTAAAACAACATAAATACAATTTAATAAAGCATAGGATAAAACAACATAAATACAATTTAATAAAGCATACGTTAAAACAACATAAATACAATTAAATAAAGCATAGGATAAAACAATATAAATACAATTTAATAAAGCATAGGATAAAACAACATAAATTCAATTTAATAAAGCATAGGATAAAACAACATAAATACAATTTAAGAAAGCATAGGTTAAAACAACATAAATACAATTTAATAAAGCATAGGATAAAATAACATAAATACAATTTAATAAAGCATAGGCTAAAACTACATAAATACAATTTAATAAAGCATAGGAGAAAACAAATTAAATACAATTTAATAAAGCATAGGATAAAACAACATAAATTCAATTTAATAAAGCATAGGATGAAACAACATAAATACAATTTAATAAAGCATACGTTAAAACAACATAAATACAATTAAATAAAGCATAAGATAAAACAACATAACTACAATTTAATAAAGCATAGGTTAAAACAACATAAATACAATTTAATAAAGCATAGGATAAAACAACATAAATACAATTTAATAAAGCATAGGATAAAACAGCATAAATACAATTTAATAAAGCATAGGATAAAACAACATAAATACAATTTAATAAAGCATAGGATAAAACAACATAAATAAAATTTAATAAAGCATAGGTTAAAACAACATAAATACAATTTAATAAAGCATAGGACAAAACAACATAAATACAATTTAATAAAGCATAGGAAAAAACAACATAAATACAATTTAATAAAGCATAGGATAAAACAACATAAATACAATTTAGTAAAGCATAGGATAAAACAACATAAATAAAATTTAATAAAGCACAGGTTAAAACAACATAAATACAATTTAATAAAGCATAGGTTAAAACAACATAAATACAATTTAATAAAGCATAGGATAAAACAACATAAATACAATTTAATAAAGCATACAATAAAACAACATAAATACAATTTAATAAAGCATAGGATAAAACAACATAAATACAATTTAATAAAGCATACAATAAAACAACATAATACAATTTAATAAAGCATAGGAAAAAACAACATAAATACAATTTAATAAAGCATAGGATAAAACAACATAAATACAATTTAATAAAGCATAGGACAAAACAACATTAATACAATTTAATAAAGCATAGGTTAAAACAACATAAATCCAATTTAATAAAGCATAGGATAAAACAACATAAATACAATTTAATAAAGCATAGGATAAAACAACATAAATACAATTTAATAAAGCATAGGATAAAACAACATAAATACAATTTAATAAAGCATAGGTTAAAACAACATAAATACAATTTAATAAAGCATAGGATAAAACAATATAAATACAATTTAATAAAGCATAGGTTAAAACAACATAAATACAATTTAATAAAGCATAGGATAAAACAACATAAATTCAATTTAAGAAAGCATAGGATAAAACAACATAAATACAATTTAAGAAAGCATAGGTTAAAACAACATAAATACAATTTAATAAAGCATAGGTTAAAACAACATAAATACAATTTAATAAAGCATAGGATAAAATAACATAAATACAATTTAATAAAGCATAGGCTAAAACTACATAAATACAATTTAATAAAGCATAGGATAAAACAAATTAAATACAATTTAATAAAGCATAGGATAAAACAACATAAATTCAATTTAATAAAGCATAGGATGAAACAACATAAATAAAATTTAATAAAGCATACGTTAAAACAACATAAATACAATTAAATAAAGCATAAGATAAAACAACATAAATACAATTTAAGAAAGCATAGGTTAAAACAACATAAATACAATTTAATAAAGCATAGGATAAAATAACATAAATACAATTTAATAAAGCATAGGCTAAAACTACATAAATACAATTTAATAAAGCATAGGATAAAACAAATTAAATACAATTTAATAAAGCATAGGTTAAAACAACATAAATACAATTTAATAAAGCATAGGTTAAAACAACATAAATACAATTTAATAAAGCATAGGATAAAACAACATAAATACAATTTAATAAAGCATAGGATAAAACAAATTAAATACAATTTAATAAAGCATAGGTTAAAACAACATAAATACAATTTAATAAAGCATAGGTTAAAACAACATAAATACAATTTAATAAAGCATAGGATAAAACAACATAAATACAATTTAATAAAGCATAGGATAAAACCACGTAAATACAATTTAATAAAGCATAGGATAAAACAACATAAATAAAATTTAATAAAGCATAGGATAAAACAACATAAATACAATTTAATAAAGCATAGGATAAAACAACATAAATACAATTTAATAAAGCATAGGATAAAACAACATAAATACAATTTAATAAAGCATAAGATAAAACAACATAAATACAATTTAATAAAGCATAGGTTAAAACAACATAAATACAATTTAATAAAGCATAGGATAAAACAACATATATACAATTTAATAAAGCATAGGATAAAACAACATAAATAAAATTTAATAAAGCATAGGATAAAACAACATATATACAATTTAATAAATCATAGGATAAAACAACATAAATACAATTTAATAAAGCATACGTTAAAACAACATAAATACAATTTAATAAAGCATAGGATGAAACAGCATAAATACAATTTAATAAAGCATACGTTAAAACAACATAAATACAATTAAATAAAGCATAAGATAAAACAACATAAATACAATTTAATAAAGCATAGGATAAAACAACATAAATACAATTTAATAAAGCATAGGTTAAAACAACATAAATACAATTTAATAAAGCATAGGATAAAACAACATAAATACAATTTAATAAAGCATACGTTAAAACAACATAAATACAATTAAATAAAGCATAGGATAAAACAAGATAAATTTAATTTAATTAAGCATAGGATAAAACAACATAAATACTATTTAATAAAGCATAGGATAAAACAACATAAATAAAATTTAATAAAGCATAGGATAAAACAACCTAAATACCTTTTAATAAAGCCTAGGATAAAACCACATAAATACAATTTAATAAAGCACAGGATAAAACAACATAAATACAATTTAATAAAGCATAGGATAAAACAACATAAATACAATTTAATAAAGCATAGGATAAAACAACATAAATACAATTTAATAAAGCATACGTTAAAACAACATAAATACAATTAAATAAAGCATAGGATAAAACAATATAAATACAATTTAATAAAGCATAGGATAAAACAACATAAATTCAATTTAATAAAGCATAGGATAAAACAACATAAATACAATTTAAGAAAGCATAGGTTAAAACAACATAAATACAATTTAATAAAGCATAGGATAAAATAACATAAATACAATTTAATAAAGCATAGGCTAAAACTACATAAATACAATTTAATAAAGCATAGGATAAAACAAATTAAATACAATTTAATAAATCATAGGATAAAACAACATAAATTCAATTTAATAAAGCATAGGATGAAACAACATAAATACAATTTAATAAAGCATACGTTAAAACAACATAAATACAATTAAATAAAGCATAAGATAAAACAACATAACTACAATTTAATAAAGCATAGGTTAAAACAACATAAATACAATTTAATAAAGCATAGGATAAAACAACATAAATACAATTTAATAAAGCATAGGATAAAACAGCATAAATACAATTTAATAAAGCATAGGATAAAACAACATAAATACAATTTAATAAAGCATAGGATAAAACAACATAAATAAAATTTAATAAAGCATAGGTTAAAACAACATAAATACAATTTAATAAAGCATAGGACAAAACAACATAAATACAATTTAATAAAGCATAGGATAAAACAACATAAATACAATTTAATAAAGCATAGGATAAAACAACATAAATACAATTTAGTAAAGCATAGGATAAAACAACATAAATAAAATTTAATAAAGCACAGGTTAAAACAACATAAATACAATTTAATAAAGCATAGGTTAAAACAACATAAATACAATTTAATAAAGCATAGGATAAAACAACATAAATACAATTTAATAAAGCATACAATAAAACAACATAAATACAATTTAATAAAGCATAGGATAAAACAACATAAATACAATTTAATAAAGCATACAATAAAACAACATAAATACAATTTAATAAAGCATAGGAAAAAACAACATAAATACAATTTAATAAAGCATAGGATAAAACAACATAAATACAATTTAATAAAGCATAGGACAAAACAACATTAATACAATTTAATAAAGCATAGGTTAAAACAACATAAATCCAATTTAATAAAGCATAGGATAAAACAACATAAATACAATTTAATAAAGCATAGGATAAAACAACATAAATACAATTTAATAAAGCATAGGATAAAACAACATAAATACAATTTAATAAAGCATAGGTTAAAACAACATAAATACAATTTAATAAAGCATAGGATAAAACAATATAAATACAATTTAATAAAGCATAGGTTAAAACAACATAAATACAATTTAATAAAGCATAGGATAAAACAACATAAATTCAATTTAAGAAAGCATAGGATAAAACAACATAAATACAATTTAAGAAAGCATAGGTTAAAACAACATAAATACAATTTAATAAAGCATAGGATAAAATAACATAAATACAATTTAATAAAGCATAGGCTAAAACTACATAAATACAATTTAATAAAGCATAGGATAAAACAAATTAAATACAATTTAATAAAGCATAGGATAAAACAACATAAATTCAATTTAATAAAGCATAGGATGAAACAACATAAATAAAATGTAATAAAGCATACGTTAAAACAACATAAATACAATTAAATAAAGCATAAGATAAAACAACATAAATACAATTTAAGAAAGCATAGGTTAAAACAACATAAATACAATTTAATAAAGCATAGGATAAAATAACATAAATACAATTTAATAAAGCATAGGCTAAAACTACATAAATACAATTTAATAAAGCATAGGATAAAACAAATTAAATACAATTTAATAAAGCATAGGTTAAAACAACATAAATACAATTTAATAAAGCATAGGTTAAAACAACATAAATACAATTTAATAAAGCATAGGATAAAACAACATAAATACAATTTAATAAAGCATAGGATAAAACCACGTAAATACAATTTAATAAAGCACACGATAAAACAACATAAATACAATTTAATAAAGCATAGGATAAAACAACATAAATACAATTTAATAAAGCATAGGATAAAACAACATAAATACAATTTAATAAAGCATACGTTAAAACAACATAAATACAATTAAATAAAGCATAAGATAAAACAACATAAATTTAATTTAATTAAGCATAGGATAAAACAACATAAATACAATTTAATAAAGCACAGGATAAAACAACATAAATACAATTTAATAAAGCATACGTTAAAACAACATAAATACAATTAAAAAAAGCATAGGATAAAACAATATAAATACAATTTAATAAACCATAGGTTTAAACAACATAAATGCAATTTAATAAAGCATAGGATAAAACAATATAAATACAATTTAATAAAGCATAGGTTAAAACAACATAAATACAATTTAATAAAGCATAGGATAAAATAACATAAATACAATTTAATAAAGCATAGGCTAAAACTACATAAATACAATTTAATAAAGCATAGGATAAAACAAATTAAATACAATTTAATAAAGCATAGGACAAAACAACATAAATACAATTTAATAAAGCATAGGATAAAACAACATAAATACAATTTAATAAAGCATAGGTTAAAACAACATAAATACAATTTAATAAAGCCTACAATAAAACAACATAAATTCAATTTAATAAAGCATAGGAAAAAACAACATAAATACAATTTAATAAAGCCTACAATAAAACAACATAAATACAATTTAATAAAGCATAGGAAAAAACAACATAAATACAATTTAATAAAGCATAGGATAAAACAACATAAATCCAATTTAATAAAGCATACAATAAAACAACATAAATACAATTTAATAAAGCATAGGACAAAACAACATAAATACAATTTAATAAAGCATAGGATAAAACAACATAAATACAATTTAATGAAACATAGGATAAACAACATAAATACAATTTAATAAAGCATAGGACAAAACAACATAAATACAATTTAATAAAGCATATGTTAAAACAACAAAAATACAATTTAATAAAGCATACAATAAAACAACATAAATACAATTTAATAAAGCATAGGATAAAACAACATAAATACAATTTAATAAAGCATAGGACAAAACAACATAAATACAATTTAATAAAGCATAGGATAAAACAACATAAATACAATTTAACAAAACATTGGACAAAACAACATAAATACAATTTAATAAAGCATAGGATAAAACAACATAAATACAATTTAATGAAACATAAGATAAACAACATAAATATAATTTAATAAAGTATACAATAAAACAACATAAATACAATTTAATAAAGCATAGGAAAAAACAACATAAATACAATTTAATAAAGCCTACAATAAAACAACATAAATACAATTTAATAAAGCATAGGATAAAACAACATAAATACAATTTAATAAAGCATAGGATAAAACAACATAAATACAATTTAATAAAGCATACGTTAAAACAACATAAATACAATTAAATAAAGCATAAGATAAAACAATATAAATACAATTTAATAAAGCATAGGTTAAAACAACATAAATACAATTTAATAAAGCATAGGATAAAACAATATAAATACAATTTAATAAAGCATAGGTTAAAACAACATAAATACAATTTAACAAAACATTGGACAAAACAACATAAATACAATTTAATAAAGCATAGGATAAAACAACATCAATACAATTTAATGAAACATAAGATAAACAACATAAATATAATTTAATAAGGCCTACAATAAAACAACATAAATACAATTTAATAAAGCATAGGAAAAAACAACATAAATACAATTTAATAAAGCCTACAATAAAACAACATAAATACAATTTAATAAAGCATAGGATAAAACAACATAAATACAATTTAATAAAGCATAGGATAAAACAACATAAATACAATTTAATAAAGCATACGTTAAAACAACATAAATACAATTAAATAAAGCATAAGATAAAACAATATAAATCCAATTTAATAAAGCATAGGTTAAAACAACATAAATACAATTTAATAAAGCATAGGATGAAACAATATAAATACAATTTAATAAAGCATAGGTTAAAACAACATAAATACAATTTAACAAAACATTGGACAAAACAACATAAATACAATTTAATAAAGCATAGGATAAAACAACATAAATTCAATTTAATAAAGCATAGGATAAAATAACATAAATACAATTTAATAAAGCATAGGCTAAAACTACATAAATACAATTTAATAAAGCATATGATAAAACAAATTAAATACAATTCAATAAAGCAGAGGATAAAGCAACATAAATTCAATTTAATAAAGCATAGGATGAAACAACATAAATACAATTTAATAAAGCATACGTTAAAACAACATAAATACAATTAAATAAAGCATAAGATAAAACAACATAAATACAATTTAATAAAGCATAGGTTAAAACAGCATAAATACAATTTAATAAAGCATAGGATAAAACAACATAAATACAATTTAATAAAGCATAGGTTAAAACAACATAAATACAATTTAATAAAGCATAGGATAAAACAACATAAATTCAATTTAATAAAGCATAGGATAAAACAACATAAATACAATTTAAAAAGGAAAAGGATAAAACAACATAAATAAAATTTAATAAAGCATAGGATAAAACAACATAAATAAAATTTAATAAAGCATAGGATAAAACAACATAAATACAATTTAATAAAGCATAGGATAAAACAACATAAATAAAATTTAATAAAGCATAGGATAAAACAACATAAATACAATTTAATAATGCATAGGATAAAACAACATAAATACAATTTAATAAAGCATAGGATAAAACAACATAAATACAATTTAATAAAGCATAAGATAAAACAACATAAATACAATTTAATAAAGCATAGGTTAAAACAACATAAATACAATTTAATAAAGCATAGGATAAAACAACATATATACAATTTAATAAAGCATAGGATAAAACAACATAAATAAAATTTAATAAAGCATAGGATAAAACAACATAAATACAATTTAATAAAGCATAGGATAAAACAACATAAATACAATTTAATAAAGCATAGGTTAAAACAACATAAATACAATTTAATAAAGCATAGGATAAAACAACATAAATACAATTTAATAAAGCATAGGATAAAACAACATAAATACAATTTAATAAAACATAGGATAAAACAACATAAATAAAATTTAATAAAGCATAGGTTAAAACAACATAAATACAATTTAATAAAGCATAGGTTAAAACAACATAAATACAATTTAATAGAGCATAGGATAAAACAACATAAACACAACTTAATAAAGCATAGGTTAAAACAACATAAATACAAATTAATAAATCATACAATAAAACAACATAAATACAATTTAATAAAGCATAGGACAAAACAACATAAATACAATTTAATAAAGCATAGGATAAAACAACATAAATACAATTTAATAAAGCATAGGTTAAAACAACATAAATACAATTTAATAAAGCCTACAATAAAACAACATAAATTCAATTTAATAAAGCATAGGAAAAAACAATATAAATACAATTTAATAGAGCTTACAATAAAACAACATAAATACAATTTAATAAAGCATAGGAAAAAACAACATAAATACAATTTAATAAAGCATAGGATAAAACAACATAAATACAATTTAATAAAGCATAGGATAAAACAACATAAATACAATTTAATAAAGCATAGGAAAAAACAACATAAATACAATTTAATAAAGCATAGGATAAAACAACATAAACACAATTTAATAAAGCATAGGTTAAAACAACATAAATACAAATTAATAAATCATACAATAAAACAACATAAATACAATTTAATAAAGCATAGGACAAAACAACATAAATACAATTTAATAAAGCATAGGATAAAACAACATAAATACAATTTAATAAAGCATAGGTTAAAACAACATAAATACAATTTAATAAAGCCTACAATAAAACAACATAAATTCAATTTAATAAAGCATAGGAAAAAACAATATAAATACAATTTAATAAAGCTTACAATAAAAAAACATAAATACAATTTAATAAAGCATAGGAAAAAACAACATAAATACAATTTAATAAAGCATAGGATAAAACAACATAAATACAATTTAATAAAGCATAGGATAAAACAACATAAATACAATTTAATAAAGCCTACAATAAAACAACATAAATTCAATTTAATAAAGCATAGGAAAAAACAATATAAATACAATTTAATAAAGCATACGTTAAAACAACATAAATACAATTAAATAAAGCATAGGATAAAACAAGATAAATTTAATTTAATTAAGCATAGGATAAAACAACATAAATACAATTTAATAAAGCATAGGATAAAACAACATAAATAAAATTTAATAAAGCATAGGATAAAACAACCTAAATACAATTTAATAAAGCATAGGATAAAACAACATAAATACAATTTAATAAATCATAGGTTAAAACAGCATAAACACAATTTAATAAAGCATAGGATAAAACAACATAAATTCAATTTAATAAAGCATAGGTTAAAACAGCATAAATAAAATTTAATAAAGCATAGGTTAAAACAACATAAATACAATTTAATAAAGCATAGGATAAAACAACATAAATACAATTTAATAAAGCATAGGATAAAACAACATAAATACCTTTTAATAAAGCATAGGATAAAACCACATAAATACAATTTAATAAAGCACAGGATAAAACAACATAAATACAATTTAATAAAGCATAGGATAAAACAACATAAATACAATTTAATAAAGCATAGGATAAAACAACATAAATACAATTTAATAAAGCATACGTTAAAACAACATAAATACAATTAAATAAAGCATAGGATAAAACAATATAAATACAATTTAATAAAGCATAGGTTAAAACAACATAAATACAATTTAATAAAGCATAGGATAAAACAATATAAATACAATTTAATAAAGCATAGGTTAAAACAACATAAATACAATTTAATAAAGCATAGGATAAAACAACATAAATTCAATTTAATAAAGCATAGGATAAAACAACATAAATACAATTTAAGAAAGCATAGGTTAAAACAACATAAATACAATTTAATAAAGCATAGGATAAAACAACATAAATACAATTTAATAAAGCATACAATAAAACAACATAAATACAATTTAATAAAGCATAGGATAAAACAACATAAACACAATTTAATAAAGCATAGGTTAAAACAACATAAATACAAATTAATAAATCATACAATAAAACAACATAAATACAATTTAATAAAGCATAGGACAAAACAACATAAATACAATTTAATAAAGCATAGGATAAAACAACATAAATACAATTTAATAAAGCATAGGTTAAAACAACATAAATACAATTTAATAAAGCCTACAATAAAACAACATAAATTCAATTTAATAAAGCATAGGAAAAAACAATATAAATACAATTTAATAAAGCTTACAATAAAAAAACATAAATACAATTTAATAAAGCATAGGAAAAAACAACATAAATACAATTTAATAAAGCATAGGATAAAACAACATAAATACAATTTAATAAAGCATAGGATAAAACAACATAAATACAATTTAATAAAGCATAGGAAAAAACAACATAAATACAATTTAATAAAGCATAGGATAAAACAACATAAATACAATTTAATAAAGCATAGGACAAAACAACATTAATACAATTTAATAAAGCATAGGTTAAAACAACATAAATCCAATTTAATAAAGCATAGGATAAAACAACATAAATACAATTTAATAAAGCATAGGATAAAACGACGTAAATACAATTTAATAAAGCACAGGATAAAACAACATAAATACAATTTAATAAAGCATAGGATAAAACAACATAAATACAATTTAATAAAGCATAGGATAAAACAACATAAATACAATTTAATAAAGCATACGTTAAAACAACATAAATACAATTAAATAAAGCATAGGATAAAACAAGATAAATTTAATTTAATTAAGCATAGGATAAAACAACATAAATACAATTTAATAAAGCATAGGATAAAACAACATAAATAAAATTTAATAAAGCATAGGATAAAACAACCTAAATACAATTTAATAAAGCATAGGATAAAACAACATAAATACAATTTAATAAATCATAGGTTAAAACAGCATAAACACAATTTAATAAAGCATAGGATAAAACAACATAAATTCAATTTAATAAAGCATAGGTTAAAACAGCATAAATAAAATTTAATAAAGCATAGGTTAAAACAACATAAATACAATTTAATAAAGCATAGGATAAAACAACATAAATACAATTTAATAAAGCATAGGATAAAACAACATAAATACCTTTTAATAAAGCATAGGATAAAACCACATAAATACAATTTAATAAAGCACAGGATAAAACAACATAAATACAATTTAATAAAGCATAGGATAAAACAACATAAATACAATTTAATAAAGCATAGGATAAAACAACATAAATACAATTTAATAAAGCATACGTTAAAACAACATAAATACAATTAAATAAAGCATAGGATAAAACAATATAAATACAATTTAATAAAGCATAGGTTAAAACAACATAAATACAATTTAATAAAGCATAGGATAAAACAATATAAATACAATTTAATAAAGCATAGGTTAAAACAACATAAATACAATTTAATAAAGCATAGGATAAAACAACATAAATTCAATTTAATAAAGCATAGGATAAAACAACATAAATACAATTTAAGAAAGCATAGGTTAAAACAACATAAATACAATTTAATAAAGCATAGGATAAAACAACATAAATACAATTTAATAAAGCATACAATAAAACAACATAAATACAATTTAATAAAGCATAGGATAAAACAACATAAATACAATTTAATAAAGCATACAATAAAACAACATAAATACAATTTAATAAAGCATAGGAAAAAACAACATAAATACAATTTAATAAAGCATAGGATAAAACAACATAAATACAATTTAATAAAGCATAGGACAAAACAACATTAATACAATTTAACAAAGCATAGGTTAAAACAACATAAATCCAATTTAATAAAGCATAGGATAAAACAACATAAATACAATTTAATAAAGCATAGGATAAAACAACATAAATACAATTTAATAAAGCATAGGATAAAACAACATAAATACAATTTAATAAAGCATAGGTTAAAACAACATAAATACAATTTAATAAAGCATAGGATAAAACAATATAAATACAATTTAATAAAGCATAGGTTAAAACAACATAAATACAATTTAATAAAGCATAGGATAAAACAACATAAATTCAATTTAAGAAAGCATAGGATAAAACAACATAAATACAATTTAAGAAAGCATAGGTTAAAACAACATAAATACAATTTAATAAAGCATAGGATAAAATAACATAAATACAATTTAATAAAGCATAGGCTAAAACTACATAAATACAATTTAATAAAGCATAGGATAAAACAAATTAAATACAATTTAATAAAGCATAGGATAAAACAACATAAATTCAATTTAATAAAGCATAGGATGAAACAACATAAATAAAATTTAATAAAGCATACGTTAAAACAACATAAATAAAATTAAATAAAGCATAAGATAAAACAACATAAATACAATTTATTAAAGCATAGGTTAAAACAACATAAATACAATTTAATAAAGCATAGGTTAAAACAACATAAATACAATTTAATAAAGCATAGGATAAAACAACATAAATACAATTTAATAAAGCATAGGATAAAACCACGTAAATACAATTTAATAAAGCACACGATAAAACAACATAAATACAATTTAATAAAGCATAGGATAAAACAACATAAATACAATTTAATAAAGCATAGGATAAAACAACATAAATACAATTTAATAAAGCATACGTTAAAACAACATAAATACAATTAAATAAAGCATAAGATAAAACAATATAAATACAATTTAATAAAGCATAGGTTAAAACAACATAAATACAATTTAATAAAGCATAGGATAAAACAATATAAATACAATTTAATAAAGCATAGGTTAAAACAACATAAATACAATTTAACAAAACATTGGACAAAACAACATAAATACAATTTAATAAAGCATAGGATAAAACAACATCAATACAATTTAATGAAACATAAGATAAACAACATAAATATAATTTAATAAGGCCTACAATAAAACAACATAAATACAATTTAATAAAGCATAGGAAAAAACAACATAAATACAATTTAATAAAGCCTACAATAAAACAACATAAATACAATTTAATAAAGCATAGGATAAAACAACATAAATACAATTTAATAAAGCATAGGATAAAACAACATAAATACAATTTAATAAAGCATACGTTAAAACAACATAAATACAATTAAATAAAGCATAAGATAAAACAATATAAATACAATTTAATAAAGCATAGGTTAAAACAACATAAATACAATTTAATAAAGCATAGGATGAAACAATATAAATACAATTTAATAAAGCATAGGTTAAAACAACATAAATACAATTTAACAAAACATTGGACAAAACAACATAAATACAATTTAATAAAGCATAGGATAAAACAACATAAATTCAATTTAATAAAGCATAGGATAAAACAACATAAATACAATTTAAGAAAGCATAGGTTAAAACAACATAAATACAATTTAATAAAGCAAAGGATAAAATAACATAAATACAATTTAATAAAGCATAGGCTAAAACTACATAAATACAATTTAATAAAGCATATGATAAAACAAATTAAATACAATTCAATAAAGCAGAGGATAAAGCAACATAAATTCAATTTAATAAAGCATAGGATGAAACAACATAAATACAATTTAATAAAGCATACGTTAAAACAACATAAATACAATTAAATAAAGCATAAGATAAAACAACATAAATACAATTTAATAAAGCATAGGTTAAAACAGCATAAATACAATTTAATAAAGCATAGGATAAAACAACATAAATACAATTTAATAAAGCATAGGTTAAAACAACATAAATACAATTTAATAAAGCATAGGATAAAACAACATAAATTCAATTTAATAAAGCATAGGATAAAACAACATAAATACAATTTAAAAAGGAAAAGGATAAAACAACATAAATAAAATTTAATAAAGCATAGGATAAAACAACATAAATAAAATTTAATAAAGCATAGGATAAAACAACATAAATACAATTTAATAAAGCATAGGATAAAACAACATAAATAAAATTTAATAAAGCATAGGATAAAACAACATAAATACAATTTAATAATGCATAGGATAAAACAACATAAATACAATTTAATAAAGCATAGGATAAAACAACATCAATACAATTTAATGAAACATAAGATAAACAACATAAATATAATATAATAAGGCCTACAATAAAACAACATAAATACAATTTAATAAAGCATAGGAAAAAACAACATAAATACAATTTAATAAAGCCTACAATAAAACAACATAAATACAATTTAATAAAGCATAGGATAAAACAACATAAATACAATTTAATAAAGCATAGGATAAAACAACATAAATACAATTTAATAAAGCATACGTTAAAACAACATAAATACAATTAAATAAAGCATAAGATAAAACAATATAAATCCAATTTAATAAAGCATAGGTTAAAACAACATAAATACAATTTAATAAAGCATAGGATGAAACAATATAAATACAATTTAATAAAGCATAGGTTAAAACAACATAAATACAATTTAACAAAACATTGGACAAAACAACATAAATACAATTTAATAAAGCATAGGATAAAACAACATAAATTCAATTTAATAAAGCATAGGATAAAATAACATAAATACAATTTAATAAAGCATAGGCTAAAACTACATAAATACAATTTAATAAAGCATATGATAAAACAAATTAAATACAATTCAATAAAGCAGAGGATAAAGCAACATAAATTCAATTTAATAAAGCATAGGATGAAACAACATAAATACAATTTAATAAAGCATACGTTAAAACAACATAAATACAATTAAATAAAGCATAAGATAAAACAACATAAATACAATTTAATAAAGCATAGGTTAAAACAGCATAAATACAATTTAATAAAGCATAGGATAAAACAACATAAATACAATTTAATAAAGCATAGGTTAAAACAACATAAATACAATTTAATAAAGCATAGGATAAAACAACATAAATTCAATTTAATAAAGCATAGGATAAAACAACATAAATACAATTTAAAAAGGAAAAGGATAAAACAACATAAATAAAATTTAATAAAGCATAGGATAAAACAACATAAATAAAATTTAATAAAGCATAGGATAAAACAACATAAATACAATTTAATAAAGCATAGGATAAAACAACATAAATAAAATTTAATAAAGCATAGGATAAAACAACATAAATACAATTTAATAATGCATAGGATAAAACAACATAAATACAATTTAATAAAGCATAGGATAAAACAACATAAATACAATTTAATAAAGCATAAGATAAAACAACATAAATACAATTTAATAAAGCATAGGTTAAAACAACATAAATACAATTTAATAAAGCATAGGATAAAACAACATATATACAATTTAATAAAGCATAGGATAAAACAACATAAATAAAATTTAATAAAGCATAGGATAAAACAACATAAATACAATTTAATAAAGCATAGGATAAAACAACATAAATACAATTTAATAAAGCATAGGTTAAAACAACATAAATACAATTTAATAAAGCATAGGATAAAACAACATAAATACAATTTAATAAAGCATAGGATAAAACAACATAAATACAATTTAATAAAACATAGGATAAAACAACATAAATAAAATTTAATAAAGCATAGGTTAAAACAACATAAATACAATTTAATAAAGCATAGGTTAAAACAACATAAATACAATTTAATAGAGCATAGGATAAAACAACATAAACACAACTTAATAAAGCATAGGTTAAAACAACATAAATACAAATTAATAAATCATACAATAAAACAACATAAATACAATTTAATAAAGCATAGGACAAAACAACATAAATACAATTTAATAAAGCATAGGATAAAACAACATAAATACAATTTAATAAAGCATAGGTTAAAACAACATAAATACAATTTAATAAAGCCTACAATAAAACAACATAAATTCAATTTAATAAAGCATAGGAAAAAACAATATAAATACAATTTAATAGAGCTTACAATAAAACAACATAAATACAATTTAATAAAGCATAGGAAAAAACAACATAAATACAATTTAATAAAGCATAGGATAAAACAACATAAATACAATTTAATAAAGCATAGGATAAAACAACATAAATACAATTTAATAAAGCATAGGAAAAAACAACATAAATACAATTTAATAAAGCATAGGATAAAACAACATAAACACAATTTAATAAAGCATAGGTTAAAACAACATAAATACAAATTAATAAATCATACAATAAAACAACATAAATACAATTTAATAAAGCATAGGACAAAACAACATAAATACAATTTAATAAAGCATAGGATAAAACAACATAAATACAATTTAATAAAGCATAGGTTAAAACAACATAAATACAATTTAATAAAGCCTACAATAAAACAACATAAATTCAATTTAATAAAGCATAGGAAAAAACAATATAAATACAATTTAATAAAGCTTACAATAAAAAAACATAAATACAATTTAATAAAGCATAGGAAAAAACAACATAAATACAATTTAATAAAGCATAGGATAAAACAACATAAATACAATTTAATAAAGCATAGGATAAAACAACATAAATACAATTTAATAAAGCCTACAATAAAACAACATAAATTCAATTTAATAAAGCATAGGAAAAAACAATATAAATACAATTTAATAAAGCATACGTTAAAACAACATAAATACAATTAAATAAAGCATAGGATAAAACAAGATAAATTTAATTTAATTAAGCATAGGATAAAACAACATAAATACAATTTAATAAAGCATAGGATAAAACAACATAAATACAATTTAATAAATCATAGGTTAAAACAGCATAAACACAATTTAATAAAGCATAGGATAAAACAACATAAATTCAATTTAATAAAGCATAGGTTAAAACAGCATAAATAAAATTTAATAAAGCATAGGTTAAAACAACATAAATACAATTTAATAAAGCATAGGATAAAACAACATAAATACAATTTAATAAAGCATAGGATAAAACAACATAAATACCTTTTAATAAAGCATAGGATAAAACCACATAAATACAATTTAATAAAGCACAGGATAAAACAACATAAATACAATTTAATAAAGCATAGGATAAAACAACATAAATACAATTTAATAAAGCATAGGATAAAACAACATAAATACAATTTAATAAAGCATACGTTAAAACAACATAAATACAATTAAATAAAGCATAGGATAAAACAATATAAATACAATTTAATAAAGCATAGGTTAAAACAACATAAATACAATTTAATAAAGCATAGGATAAAACAATATAAATACAATTTAATAAAGCATAGGTTAAAACAACATAAATACAATTTAATAAAGCATAGGATAAAACAACATAAATTCAATTTAATAAAGCATAGGATAAAACAACATAAATACAATTTAAGAAAGCATAGGTTAAAACAACATAAATACAATTTAATAAAGCATAGGATAAAACAACATAAATACAATTTAATAAAGCATACAATAAAACAACATAAATACAATTTAATAAAGCATAGGATAAAACAACATAAATACAATTTAATAAAGCATACAATAAAACAACATAAATACAATTTAATAAAGCATAGGAAAAAACAACATAAATACAATTTAATAAAGCATAGGATAAAACAACATAAATACAATTTAATAAAGCATAGGACAAAACAACATTAATACAATTTAACAAAGCATAGGTTAAAACAACATAAATCCAATTTAATAAAGCATAGGATAAAACAACATAAATACAATTTAATAAAGCATAGGATAAAACAACATAAATACAATTTAATAAAGCATAGGATAAAACAACATAAATACAATTTAATAAAGCATAGGTTAAAACAACATAAATACAATTTAATAAAGCATAGGATAAAACAATATAAATACAATTTAATAAAGCATAGGTTAAAACAACATAAATACAATTTAATAAAGCATAGGATAAAACAACATAAATTCAATTTAAGAAAGCATAGGATAAAACAACATAAATACAATTTAAGAAAGCATAGGTTAAAACAACATAAATACAATTTAATAAAGCATAGGATAAAATAACATAAATACAATTTAATAAAGCATAGGCTAAAACTACATAAATACAATTTAATAAAGCATAGGATAAAACAAATTAAATACAATTTAATAAAGCATAGGATAAAACAACATAAATTCAATTTAATAAAGCATAGGATGAAACAACATAAATAAAATTTAATAAAGCATACGTTAAAACAACATAAATAAAATTAAATAAAGCATAAGATAAAACAACATAAATACAATTTATTAAAGCATAGGTTAAAACAACATAAATACAATTTAATAAAGCATAGGTTAAAACAACATAAATACAATTTAATAAAGCATAGGATAAAACAACATAAATACAATTTAATAAAGCATAGGATAAAACCACGTAAATACAATTTAATAAAGCACACGATAAAACAACATAAATACAATTTAATAAAGCATAGGATAAAACAACATAAATACAATTTAATAAAGCATAGGATAAAACAACATAAATACAATTTAATAAAGCATACGTTAAAACAACATAAATACAATTAAATAAAGCATAAGATAAAACAATATAAATACAATTTAATAAAGCATAGGTTAAAACAACATAAATACAATTTAATAAAGCATAGGATAAAACAATATAAATACAATTTAATAAAGCATAGGTTAAAACAACATAAATACAATTTAACAAAACATTGGACAAAACAACATAAATACAATTTAATAAAGCATAGGATAAAACAACATCAATACAATTTAATGAAACATAAGATAAACAACATAAATATAATTTAATAAGGCCTACAATAAAACAACATAAATACAATTTAATAAAGCATAGGAAAAAACAACATAAATACAATTTAATAAAGCCTACAATAAAACAACATAAATACAATTTAATAAAGCATAGGATAAAACAACATAAATACAATTTAATAAAGCATAGGATAAAACAACATAAATACAATTTAATAAAGCATACGTTAAAACAACATAAATACAATTAAATAAAGCATAAGATAAAACAATATAAATACAATTTAATAAAGCATAGGTTAAAACAACATAAATACAATTTAATAAAGCATAGGATGAAACAATATAAATACAATTTAATAAAGCATAGGTTAAAACAACATAAATACAATTTAACAAAACATTGGACAAAACAACATAAATACAATTTAATAAAGCATAGGATAAAACAACATAAATTCAATTTAATAAAGCATAGGATAAAACAACATAAATACAATTTAAGAAAGCATAGGTTAAAACAACATAAATACAATTTAATAAAGCAAAGGATAAAATAACATAAATACAATTTAATAAAGCATAGGCTAAAACTACATAAATACAATTTAATAAAGCATATGATAAAACAAATTAAATACAATTCAATAAAGCAGAGGATAAAGCAACATAAATTCAATTTAATAAAGCATAGGATGAAACAACATAAATACAATTTAATAAAGCATACGTTAAAACAACATAAATACAATTAAATAAAGCATAAGATAAAACAACATAAATACAATTTAATAAAGCATAGGTTAAAACAGCATAAATACAATTTAATAAAGCATAGGATAAAACAACATAAATACAATTTAATAAAGCATAGGTTAAAACAACATAAATACAATTTAATAAAGCATAGGATAAAACAACATAAATTCAATTTAATAAAGCATAGGATAAAACAACATAAATACAATTTAAAAAGGAAAAGGATAAAACAACATAAATAAAATTTAATAAAGCATAGGATAAAACAACATAAATAAAATTTAATAAAGCATAGGATAAAACAACATAAATACAATTTAATAAAGCATAGGATAAAACAACATAAATAAAATTTAATAAAGCATAGGATAAAACAACATAAATACAATTTAATAATGCATAGGATAAAACAACATAAATACAATTTAATAAAGCATAGGATAAAACAACATAAATACAATTTAATAAAGCATAAGATAAAACAACATAAATACAATTTAATAAAGCATAGGTTAAAACAACATAAATACAATTTAATAAAGCATAGGATAAAACAACATATATACAATTTAATAAAGCATAGGATAAAACAACATAAATAAAATTTAATAAAGCATAGGATAAAACAACATAAATACAATTTAATAAAGCATAGGATAAAACAACATAAATACAATTTAATAAAGCATAGGTTAAAACAACATAAATACAATTTAATAAAGCATAGGATAAAACAACATAAATACAATTTAATAAAGCATAGGATAAAACAACATAAATACAATTTAATAAAACATAGGATAAAACAACATAAATAAAATTTAATAAAGCATAGGTTAAAACAACATAAATACAATTTAATAAAGCATAGGTTAAAACAACATAAATACAATTTAATAGAGCATAGGATAAAACAACATAAACACAACTTAATAAAGCATAGGTTAAAACAACATAAATACAAATTAATAAATCATACAATAAAACAACATAAATACAATTTAATAAAGCATAGGACAAAACAACATAAATACAATTTAATAAAGCATAGGATAAAACAACATAAATACAATTTAATAAAGCATAGGTTAAAACAACATAAATACAATTTAATAAAGCCTACAATAAAACAACATAAATTCAATTTAATAAAGCATAGGAAAAAACAATATAAATACAATTTAATAGAGCTTACAATAAAACAACATAAATACAATTTAATAAAGCATAGGAAAAAACAACATAAATACAATTTAATAAAGCATAGGATAAAACAACATAAATACAATTTAATAAAGCATAGGATAAAACAACATAAATACAATTTAATAAAGCATAGGAAAAAACAACATAAATACAATTTAATAAAGCATAGGATAAAACAACATAAACACAATTTAATAAAGCATAGGTTAAAACAACATAAATACAAATTAATAAATCATACAATAAAACAACATAAATACAATTTAATAAAGCATAGGACAAAACAACATAAATACAATTTAATAAAGCATAGGATAAAACAACATAAATACAATTTAATAAAGCATAGGTTAAAACAACATAAATACAATTTAATAAAGCCTACAATAAAACAACATAAATTCAATTTAATAAAGCATAGGAAAAAACAATATAAATACAATTTAATAAAGCTTACAATAAAAAAACATAAATACAATTTAATAAAGCATAGGAAAAAACAACATAAATACAATTTAATAAAGCATAGGATAAAACAACATAAATACAATTTAATAAAGCATAGGATAAAACAACATAAATACAATTTAATAAAGCATAGGAAAAAACAACATAAATACAATTTAATAAAGCATAGGATAAAACAACATAAATACAATTTAATAAAGCATAGGACAAAACAACATTAATACAATTTAATAAAGCATAGGTTAAAACAACATAAATCCAATTTAATAAAGCATAGGATAAAACAACATAAATACAATTTAATAAAGCATAGGATAAAACGACGTAAATACAATTTAATAAAGCACAGGATAAAACAACATAAATACAATTTAATAAAGCATAGGATAAAACAACATAAATACAATTTAATAAAGCATAGGATAAAACAACATAAATACAATTTAATAAAGCATACGTTAAAACAACATAAATACAATTAAATAAAGCATACGATAAAACAAGATAAATTTAATTTAATTAAGCATAGGATAAAACAACATAAATACAATTTAATAAAGCATAGGATAAAACAACATAAATAAAATTTAATAAAGCATAGGATAAAACAACCTAAATACAATTTAATAAAGCATAGGATAAAACAACATAAATACAATTTAATAAATCATAGGTTAAAACAGCATAAACACAATTTAATAAAGCATAGGATAAAACAACATAAATTCAATTTAATAAAGCATAGGTTAAAACAGCATAAATAAAATTTAATAAAGCATAGGTTAAAACAACATAAATACAATTTAATAAAGCATAGGATAAAACAACATAAATACAATTTAATAAAGCATAGGATAAAACAACATAAATACCTTTTAATAAAGCATAGGATAAAACCACATAAATACAATTTAATAAAGCACAGGATAAAACAACATAAATACAATTTAATAAAGCATAGGATAAAACAACATAAATACAATTTAATAAAGCATAGGATAAAACAACATAAATACAATTTAATAAAGCATACGTTAAAACAACATAAATACAATTAAATAAAGCATAGGATAAAACAATATAAATACAATTTAATAAAGCATAGGTTAAAACAACATAAATACAATTTAATAAAGCATAGGATAAAACAATATAAATACAATTTAATAAAGCATAGGTTAAAACAACATAAATACAATTTAATAAAGCATAGGATAAAACAACATAAATTCAATTTAATAAAGCATAGGATAAAACAACATAAATACAATTTAAGAAAGCATAGGTTAAAACAACATAAATACAATTTAATAAAGCATAGGATAAAACAACATAAATACAATTTAATAAAGCATACAATAAAACAACATAAATACAATTTAATAAAGCATAGGATAAAACAACATAAATACAATTTAATAAAGCATACAATAAAACAACATAAATACAATTTAATAAAGCATAGGAAAAAACAACATAAATACAATTTAATAAAGCATAGGATAAAACAACATAAATACAATTTAATAAAGCATAGGACAAAACAACATTAATACAATTTAATAAAGCATAGGTTAAAACAACATAAATCCAATTTAATAAAGCATAGGATAAAACAACATAAATACAATTTAATAAAGCATAGGATAAAACAACATAAATACAATTTAATAAAGCATAGGATAAAACAACATAAATACAATTTAATAAAACATAGGTTAAAACAACATAAATACAATTTAATAAAGCATAGGATAAAACAATATAAATACAATTTAATAAAGCATAGGTTAAAACAACATAAATACAATTTAATAAAGCATAGGATAAAACAACATAAATTCAATTTAAGAAAGCATAGGATAAAACAACATAAATACAATTTAAGAAAGCATAGGTTAAAACAACATAAATACAATTTAATAAAGCATAGGATAAAATAACATAAATACAATTTAATAAAGCATAGGCTAAAACTACATAAATACAATTTAATAAAGCATAGGATAAAACAAATTAAATACAATTTAATAAAGCATAGGATAAAACAACATAAATTCAATTTAATAAAGCATAGGATGAAACAACATAAATAAAATTTAATAAAGCATACGTTAAAACAACATAAATAAAATTAAATAAAGCATAAGATAAAACAACATAAATACAATTTATTAAAGCATAGGTTAAAACAACATAAATACAATTTAATAAAGCATAGGTTAAAACAACATAAATACAATTTAATAAAGCATAGGATAAAACAACATAAATACAATTTAATAAAGCATAGGATAAAACCACGTAAATACAATTTAATAAAGCACACGATAAAACAACATAAATACAATTTAATAAAGCATAGGATAAAACAACATAAATACAATTTAATAAAGCATAGGATAAAACAACATAAATACAATTTAATAAAGCATACGTTAAAACAACATAAATACAATTAAATAAAGCATAAGATAAAACAACATAAATTTAATTTAATTAAGCATAGGATAAAACAACATAAATACAATTTAATAAAGCACAGGATAAAACAACATAAATACAATTTAATAAAGCATACGTTAAAACAACATAAATACAATTAAAAAAAGCATAGGATAAAACAATATAAATACAATTTAATAAACCATAGGTTTAAACAACATAAATGCAATTTAATAAAGCATAGGATAAAACAATATAAATACAATTTAATAAAGCATAGGTTAAAACAACATAAATACAATTTAATAAAGCATAGGATAAAATAACATAAATACAATTTAATAAAGCATAGGCTAAAACTACATAAATACAATTTAATAAAGCATAGGATAAAACAAATTAAATACAATTTAATAAAGCATAGGACAAAACAACATAAATACAATTTAATAAAGCATAGGATAAAACAACATAAATACAATTTAATAAAGCATAGGTTAAAACAACATAAATACAATTTAATAAAGCCTACAATAAAACAACATAAATTCAATTTAATAAAGCATAGGAAAAAACAACATAAATACAATTTAATAAAGCCTACAATAAAACAACATAAATACAATTTAATAAAGCATAGGAAAAAACAACATAAATACAATTTAATAAAGCATAGGATAAAACAACATAAATACAATTTAATAAAGCATAGGATAAAACAACATAAATACAATTTAATAAAGCATAGGTTAAAACAACATAAATCCAATTTAATAAAGCATAGGATAAAACAACATAAATCCAATTTAATAAAGCATACAATAAAACAACATAAATACAATTTAATAAAGCATAGGACAAAACAACATAAATACAATTTAATAAAGCATAGGATAAAACAACATAAATACAATTTAATGAAACATAGGATAAACAACATAAATACAATTTAATAAAGCATAGGACAAAACAACATAAATACAATTTAATAAAGCATATGTTAAAACAACAAAAATACAATTTAATAAAGCATAGGATAAAACAACATAAATACAATTTAATAAAGCATAGGACAAAACAACATAAATACAATTTAATAAAGCATAGGATAAAACAACATAAATACAATTTAACAAAACATTGGACAAAACAACATAAATACAATTTAATAAAGCATAGGATAAAACAACATAAATACAATTTAATGAAACATAAGATAAACAACATAAATATAATTTAATAAAGCCTACAATAAAACAACATAAATACAATTTAATAAAGCATAGGAAAAAACAACATAAATACAATTTAATAAAGCCTACAATAAAACAACATAAATACAATTTAATAAAGCATAGGATAAAACAACATAAATACAATTTAATAAAGCATAGGATAAAACAACATAAATACAATTTAATAAAGCATACGTTAAAACAACATAAATACAATTAAATAAAGCATAAGATAAAACAATATAAATACAATTTAATAAAGCATAGGTTAAAATAACATAAATACAATTTAATAAAGCATAGGATAAAACAATATAAATACAATTTAATAAAGCATAGGTTAAAACAACATAAATACAATTTAACAAAACATTGGACAAAACAACATAAATACAATTTAATAAAGCATAGGATAAAACAACATAAATACAATTTAATGAAACATAAGATAAACAACATAAATATAATTTAATAAAGCCTACAATAAAACAACATAAATACAATTTAATAAAGCATAGGAAAAAACAACATAAATACAATTTAATAAAGCCTACAATAAAACAACATAAATACAATTTAATAAAGCATAGGATAAAACAACATAAATACAATTTAATAAAGCATAGGATAAAACAACATAAATACAATTTAATAAAGCATAAGATAAAACAACATAAATACAATTTAATAAAGCATAGGTTAAAACAACATAAATACAATTTAATAAAGCATAGGATAAAACAACATATATACAATTTAATAAAGCATAGGATAAAACAACATAAATAAAATTTAATAAAGCATAGGATAAAACAACATATATACAATTTAATAAAGCATAGGATAAAACAACATAAATACAATTTAATAAAGCATAGGTTAAAACAGCATAAATACAATTTAATAAAGCATACGTTAAAACAACATAAATACAATTAAATAAAGCATAAGATAAAACAACATAAATACAATTTAATAAAGCATAGGATAAAACAACATAAATACAATTTAATAAAGCATAGGTTAAAACAACATAAATACAATTTAATAAAGCATAGGATAAAACAACATAAATACAATTTAATAAAGCATAGGTTAAAACAACATAAATAAAATTTAATAAAGCATAGGATAAAACAACATAAATAAAATTTAATAAAGCATAGGATAAAACAACATAAATACAATTTAATAAAGCATAGGATAAAACAACATAAATGAAATTTAATAAAGCATAGGATAAAACAACATAAATACAATTTAATAAAGCATAGGATAAAACAACATAAATAAAATTTAATAAAGCATAGGATAAAACAACATAAATACAATTTAATAAAGCATAGGATAAAACAACATAAATACAATTTAATAAAGCATAGGTTAAAACAACATAAATACAATTTAATAAAGCATAGGATAAAACAACATAAATACAATTTAATAAAGCATAGGATAAAACAACATAAATACAATTTAATAAAGCATAGGATAAAACAACATAAATAAAATTTAATAAAGCATAGGTTAAAACAACATAAATACAATTTAATAAAGCATAGGTTAAAACAACATAAATACAATTTAATAAAGCATAGGATAAAACAACATAAACACAATTTAATAAAGCATAGGTTAAAACAACATAAATACAAATTAATAAATCATACAATAAAACAACATAAATACAATTTAATAAAGCATAGGACAAAACAACATAAATACAATTTAATAAAGCATAGGATAAAACAACATAAATACAATTTAATAAAGCATAGGTTAAAACAACATAAATACAATTTAATAAAGCCTACAATAAAACAACATAAATTCAATTTAATAAAGCATAGGAAAAAACAATATAAATACAATTTAATAAAGCTTACAATAAAACAACATAAATACAATTTAATAAAGCATAGGAAAAAACAACATAAATACAATTTAATAAAGCATAGGATAAAACAACATAAATACAATTTAATAAAGCATAGGATAAAACAACATAAATTCAATTTAATAAAGCATAGGAAAAAACAACATAAATACAATTTAATAAAGCATAGGATAAAACAACATAAATTCAATTTAATAAAGCATAGGATAAAACAACATAAATACAATTTAAAAAGGAAAAGGATAAAACAACATAAATAAAATTTAATAAAGCATAGGATAAAACAACATAAATAAAATTTAATAAAGCATAGGATAAAACAACATAAATACAATTTAATAATGCATAGGATAAAACAACATAAATACAATTTAATAAAGCATAGGTTAAAACAGCATAAATACAATTTAATAAAGCATACGTTAAAACAACATAAATACAATTAAATAAAGCATAAGATAAAACAACATAAATACAATTTAATAAAGCATAGGATAAAACAACATAAATACAATTTAATAAAGCATAGGTTAAAACAACATAAATACAATTTAATAAAGCATAGGATAAAACAACATAAATACAATTTAATAAAGCATAGGTTAAAACAACATAAATAAAATTTAATAAAGCATAGGATAAAACAACATAAATAAAATTTAATAAAGCATAGGATAAAACAACATAAATACAATTTAATAAAGCATAGGATAAAACAACATAAATGAAATTTAATAAAGCATAGGATAAAACAACATAAATACAATTTAATAAAGCATAGGATAAAACAACATAAATAAAATTTAATAAAGCATAGGATAAAACAACATAAATACAATTTAATAAAGCATAGGATAAAACAACATAAATAAAATTTAATAAAGCATAGGATAAAACAACATAAATACAATTTAATAAAGCATAGGATAAAACAACATAAATACAATTTAATAAAGCATAGGATAAAACAACATAAATACAATTTAATAAAGCATAGGATAAAACAACATAAATAAAATTTAATAAAGCATAGGATAAAACAACATAAATACAATTTAATAAAGCATAGGATAAAACAACATAAATACAATTTAATAAAGCATAGGTTAAAACAACATAAATACAATTTAATAAAGCATAGGATAAAACAACATAAATACAATTTAATAAAGCATAGGATAAAACAACATAAATACAATTTAATAAAGCATAGGATAAAACAACATAAATAAAATTTAATAAAGCATAGGTTAAAACAACATAAATACAATTTAATAAAGCATAGGTTAAAACAACATAAATACAATTTAATAAAGCATAGGATAAAACAACATAAACACAATTTAATAAAGCATAGGTTAAAACAACATAAATACAAATTAATAAATCATACAATAAAACAACATAAATACAATTTAATAAAGCATAGGACAAAACAACATAAATACAATTTAATAAAGCATAGGATAAAACAACATAAATACAATTTAATAAAGCATAGGTTAAAACAACATAAATACAATTTAATAAAGCCTACAATAAAACAACATAAATTCAATTTAATAAAGCATAGGAAAAAACAATATAAATACAATTTAATAAAGCTTACAATAAAACAACATAAATACAATTTAATAAAGCATAGGAAAAAACAACATAAATACAATTTAATAAAGCATAGGATAAAACAACATAAATACAATTTAATAAAGCATAGGATAAAACAACATAAATTCAATTTAATAAAGCATAGGAAAAAACAACATAAATACAATTTAATAAAGCATAGGATAAAACAACATAAATTCAATTTAATAAAGCATAGGATAAAACAACATAAATACAATTTAAAAAGGAAAAGGATAAAACAACATAAATAAAATTTAATAAAGCATAGGATAAAACAACATAAATAAAATTTAATAAAGCATAGGATAAAACAACATAAATACAATTTAATAATGCATAGGATAAAACAACATAAATACAATTTAATAAAGCATAGGATAAAACAACATAAATACAATTTAATAAAGCATAAGATAAAACAACATAAATACAATTTAATAAAGCATAGGTTAAAACAACATAAATACAATTTAATAAAGCATAGGATAAAACAACATATATACAATTTAATAAAGCATAGGATAAAACAACATAAATAAAATTTAATAAAGCATAGGATAAAACAACATATATACAATTTAATAAAGCATAGGATAAAACAACATAAATACAATTTAATAAAGCATAGGTTAAAACAGCATAAATACAATTTAATAAAGCATACGTTAAAACAACATAAATACAATTAAATAAAGCATAAGATAAAACAACATAAATACAATTTAATAAAGCATAGGATAAAACAACATAAATACAATTTAATAAAGCATAGGTTAAAACAACATAAATACAATTTAATAAAGCATAGGATAAAACAACATAAATACAATTTAATAAAGCATAGGTTAAAACAACATAAATAAAATTTAATAAAGCATAGGATAAAACAACATAAATAAAATTTAATAAAGCATAGGATAAAACAATATAAATACAATTTAATAAAGCATAGGTTAAAACAACATAAATACAATTTAATAAAGCATAGGATAAAACAACATAAATTCAATTTAAGAAAGCATAGGATAAAACAACATAAATACAATTTAAGAAAGCATAGGTTAAAACAACATAAATACAATTTAATAAAGCATAGGATAAAATAACATAAATACAATTTAATAAAGCATAGGCTAAAACTACATAAATACAATTTAATAAAGCATAGGATAAAACAAATTAAATACAATTTAATAAAGCATAGGATAAAACAACATAAATTCAATTTAATAAAGCATAGGATGAAACAACATAAATAAAATTTAATAAAGCATACGTTAAAACAACATAAATAAAATTAAATAAAGCATAAGATAAAACAACATAAATACAATTTATTAAAGCATAGGTTAAAACAACATAAATACAATTTAATAAAGCATAGGTTAAAACAACATAAATACAATTTAATAAAGCATAGGATAAAACAACATAAATACAATTTAATAAAGCATAGGATAAAACCACGTAAATACAATTTAATAAAGCACACGATAAAACAACATAAATACAATTTAATAAAGCATAGGATAAAACAACATAAATACAATTTAATAAAGCATAGGATAAAACAACATAAATACAATTTAATAAAGCATACGTTAAAACAACATAAATACAATTAAATAAAGCATAAGATAAAACAATATAAATACAATTTAATAAAGCATAGGTTAAAACAACATAAATACAATTTAATAAAGCATAGGATAAAACAATATAAATACAATTTAATAAAGCATAGGTTAAAACAACATAAATACAATTTAACAAAACATTGGACAAAACAACATAAATACAATTTAATAAAGCATAGGATAAAACAACATCAATACAATTTAATGAAACATAAGATAAACAACATAAATATAATTTAATAAGGCCTACAATAAAACAACATAAATACAATTTAATAAAGCATAGGAAAAAACAACATAAATACAATTTAATAAAGCCTACAATAAAACAACATAAATACAATTTAATAAAGCATAGGATAAAACAACATAAATACAATTTAATAAAGCATAGGATAAAACAACATAAATACAATTTAATAAAGCATACGTTAAAACAACATAAATACAATTAAATAAAGCATAAGATAAAACAATATAAATACAATTTAATAAAGCATAGGTTAAAACAACATAAATACAATTTAATAAAGCATAGGATGAAACAATATAAATACAATTTAATAAAGCATAGGTTAAAACAACATAAATACAATTTAACAAAACATTGGACAAAACAACATAAATACAATTTAATAAAGCATAGGATAAAACAACATAAATTCAATTTAATAAAGCATAGGATAAAACAACATAAATACAATTTAAGAAAGCATAGGTTAAAACAACATAAATACAATTTAATAAAGCAAAGGATAAAATAACATAAATACAATTTAATAAAGCATAGGCTAAAACTACATAAATACAATTTAATAAAGCATATGATAAAACAAATTAAATACAATTCAATAAAGCAGAGGATAAAGCAACATAAATTCAATTTAATAAAGCATAGGATGAAACAACATAAATACAATTTAATAAAGCATACGTTAAAACAACATAAATACAATTAAATAAAGCATAAGATAAAACAACATAAATACAATTTAATAAAGCATAGGTTAAAACAGCATAAATACAATTTAATAAAGCATAGGATAAAACAACATAAATACAATTTAATAAAGCATAGGTTAAAACAACATAAATACAATTTAATAAAGCATAGGATAAAACAACATAAATTCAATTTAATAAAGCATAGGATAAAACAACATAAATACAATTTAAAAAGGAAAAGGATAAAACAACATAAATAAAATTTAATAAAGCATAGGATAAAACAACATAAATAAAATTTAATAAAGCATAGGATAAAACAACATAAATACAATTTAATAAAGCATAGGATAAAACAACATAAATAAAATTTAATAAAGCATAGGATAAAACAACATAAATACAATTTAATAATGCATAGGATAAAACAACATAAATACAATTTAATAAAGCATAGGATAAAACAACATAAATACAATTTAATAAAGCATAAGATAAAACAACATAAATACAATTTAATAAAGCATAGGTTAAAACAACATAAATACAATTTAATAAAGCATAGGATAAAACAACATATATACAATTTAATAAAGCATAGGATAAAACAACATAAATAAAATTTAATAAAGCATAGGATAAAACAACATAAATACAATTTAATAAAGCATAGGATAAAACAACATAAATACAATTTAATAAAGCATAGGTTAAAACAACATAAATACAATTTAATAAAGCATAGGATAAAACAACATAAATACAATTTAATAAAGCATAGGATAAAACAACATAAATACAATTTAATAAAACATAGGATAAAACAACATAAATAAAATTTAATAAAGCATAGGTTAAAACAACATAAATACAATTTAATAAAGCATAGGTTAAAACAACATAAATACAATTTAATAGAGCATAGGATAAAACAACATAAACACAACTTAATAAAGCATAGGTTAAAACAACATAAATACAAATTAATAAATCATACAATAAAACAACATAAATACAATTTAATAAAGCATAGGACAAAACAACATAAATACAATTTAATAAAGCATAGGATAAAACAACATAAATACAATTTAATAAAGCATAGGTTAAAACAACATAAATACAATTTAATAAAGCCTACAATAAAACAACATAAATTCAATTTAATAAAGCATAGGAAAAAACAATATAAATACAATTTAATAGAGCTTACAATAAAACAACATAAATACAATTTAATAAAGCATAGGAAAAAACAACATAAATACAATTTAATAAAGCATAGGATAAAACAACATAAATACAATTTAATAAAGCATAGGATAAAACAACATAAATACAATTTAATAAAGCATAGGAAAAAACAACATAAATACAATTTAATAAAGCATAGGATAAAACAACATAAACACAATTTAATAAAGCATAGGTTAAAACAACATAAATACAAATTAATAAATCATACAATAAAACAACATAAATACAATTTAATAAAGCATAGGACAAAACAACATAAATACAATTTAATAAAGCATAGGATAAAACAACATAAATACAATTTAATAAAGCATAGGTTAAAACAACATAAATACAATTTAATAAAGCCTACAATAAAACAACATAAATTCAATTTAATAAAGCATAGGAAAAAACAATATAAATACAATTTAATAAAGCTTACAATAAAAAAACATAAATACAATTTAATAAAGCATAGGAAAAAACAACATAAATACAATTTAATAAAGCATAGGATAAAACAACATAAATACAATTTAATAAAGCATAGGATAAAACAACATAAATACAATTTAATAAAGCATAGGAAAAAACAACATAAATACAATTTAATAAAGCATAGGATAAAACAACATAAATACAATTTAATAAAGCATAGGACAAAACAACATTAATACAATTTAATAAAGCATAGGTTAAAACAACATAAATCCAATTTAATAAAGCATAGGATAAAACAACATAAATACAATTTAATAAAGCATAGGATAAAACGACGTAAATACAATTTAATAAAGCACAGGATAAAACAACATAAATACAATTTAATAAAGCATAGGATAAAACAACATAAATACAATTTAATAAAGCATAGGATAAAACAACATAAATACAATTTAATAAAGCATACGTTAAAACAACATAAATACAATTAAATAAAGCATACGATAAAACAAGATAAATTTAATTTAATTAAGCATAGGATAAAACAACATAAATACAATTTAATAAAGCATAGGATAAAACAACATAAATAAAATTTAATAAAGCATAGGATAAAACAACCTAAATACAATTTAATAAAGCATAGGATAAAACAACATAAATACAATTTAATAAATCATAGGTTAAAACAGCATAAACACAATTTAATAAAGCATAGGATAAAACAACATAAATTCAATTTAATAAAGCATAGGTTAAAACAGCATAAATAAAATTTAATAAAGCATAGGTTAAAACAACATAAATACAATTTAATAAAGCATAGGATAAAACAACATAAATACAATTTAATAAAGCATAGGATAAAACAACATAAATACCTTTTAATAAAGCATAGGATAAAACCACATAAATACAATTTAATAAAGCACAGGATAAAACAACATAAATACAATTTAATAAAGCATAGGATAAAACAACATAAATACAATTTAATAAAGCATAGGATAAAACAACATAAATACAATTTAATAAAGCATACGTTAAAACAACATAAATACAATTAAATAAAGCATAGGATAAAACAATATAAATACAATTTAATAAAGCATAGGTTAAAACAACATAAATACAATTTAATAAAGCATAGGATAAAACAATATAAATACAATTTAATAAAGCATAGGTTAAAACAACATAAATACAATTTAATAAAGCATAGGATAAAACAACATAAATTCAATTTAATAAAGCATAGGATAAAACAACATAAATACAATTTAAGAAAGCATAGGTTAAAACAACATAAATACAATTTAATAAAGCATAGGATAAAACAACATAAATACAATTTAATAAAGCATACAATAAAACAACATAAATACAATTTAATAAAGCATAGGATAAAACAACATAAATACAATTTAATAAAGCATACAATAAAACAACATAAATACAATTTAATAAAGCATAGGAAAAAACAACATAAATACAATTTAATAAAGCATAGGATAAAACAACATAAATACAATTTAATAAAGCATAGGACAAAACAACATTAATACAATTTAATAAAGCATAGGTTAAAACAACATAAATCCAATTTAATAAAGCATAGGATAAAACAACATAAATACAATTTAATAAAGCATAGGATAAAACAACATAAATACAATTTAATAAAGCATAGGATAAAACAACATAAATACAATTTAATAAAGCATAGGTTAAAACAACATAAATACAATTTAATAAAGCATAGGATAAAACAATATAAATACAATTTAATAAAGCATAGGTTAAAACAACATAAATACAATTTAATAAAGCATAGGATAAAACAACATAAATTCAATTTAAGAAAGCATAGGATAAAACAACATAAATACAATTTAAGAAAGCATAGGTTAAAACAACATAAATACAATTTAATAAAGCATAGGATAAAATAACATAAATACAATTTAATAAAGCATAGGCTAAAACTACATAAATACAATTTAATAAAGCATAGGATAAAACAAATTAAATACAATTTAATAAAGCATAGGATAAAACAACATAAATTCAATTTAATAAAGCATAGGATGAAACAACATAAATAAAATTTAATAAAGCATACGTTAAAACAACATAAATAAAATTAAATAAAGCATAAGATAAAACAACATAAATACAATTTATTAAAGCATAGGTTAAAACAACATAAATACAATTTAATAAAGCATAGGTTAAAACAACATAAATACAATTTAATAAAGCATAGGATAAAACAACATAAATACAATTTAATAAAGCATAGGATAAAACCACGTAAATACAATTTAATAAAGCACACGATAAAACAACATAAATACAATTTAATAAAGCATAGGATAAAACAACATAAATACAATTTAATAAAGCATAGGATAAAACAACATAAATACAATTTAATAAAGCATACGTTAAAACAACATAAATACAATTAAATAAAGCATAAGATAAAACAACATAAATTTAATTTAATTAAGCATAGGATAAAACAACATAAATACAATTTAATAAAGCACAGGATAAAACAACATAAATACAATTTAATAAAGCATACGTTAAAACAACATAAATACAATTAAAAAAAGCATAGGATAAAACAATATAAATACAATTTAATAAACCATAGGTTTAAACAACATAAATGCAATTTAATAAAGCATAGGATAAAACAATATAAATACAATTTAATAAAGCATAGGTTAAAACAACATAAATACAATTTAATAAAGCATAGGATAAAATAACATAAATACAATTTAATAAAGCATAGGCTAAAACTACATAAATACAATTTAATAAAGCATAGGATAAAACAAATTAAATACAATTTAATAAAGCATAGGACAAAACAACATAAATACAATTTAATAAAGCATAGGATAAAACAACATAAATACAATTTAATAAAGCATAGGTTAAAACAACATAAATACAATTTAATAAAGCCTACAATAAAACAACATAAATTCAATTTAATAAAGCATAGGAAAAAACAACATAAATACAATTTAATAAAGCCTACAATAAAACAACATAAATACAATTTAATAAAGCATAGGAAAAAACAACATAAATACAATTTAATAAAGCATAGGATAAAACAACATAAATACAATTTAATAAAGCATAGGATAAAACAACATAAATACAATTTAATAAAGCATAGGTTAAAACAACATAAATCCAATTTAATAAAGCATAGGATAAAACAACATAAATCCAATTTAATAAAGCATACAATAAAACAACATAAATACAATTTAATAAAGCATAGGACAAAACAACATAAATACAATTTAATAAAGCATAGGATAAAACAACATAAATACAATTTAATGAAACATAGGATAAACAACATAAATACAATTTAATAAAGCATAGGACAAAACAACATAAATACAATTTAATAAAGCATATGTTAAAACAACAAAAATACAATTTAATAAAGCATAGGATAAAACAACATAAATACAATTTAATAAAGCATAGGACAAAACAACATAAATACAATTTAATAAAGCATAGGATAAAACAACATAAATACAATTTAACAAAACATTGGACAAAACAACATAAATACAATTTAATAAAGCATAGGATAAAACAACATAAATACAATTTAATGAAACATAAGATAAACAACATAAATATAATTTAATAAAGCCTACAATAAAACAACATAAATACAATTTAATAAAGCATAGGAAAAAACAACATAAATACAATTTAATAAAGCCTACAATAAAACAACATAAATACAATTTAATAAAGCATAGGATAAAACAACATAAATACAATTTAATAAAGCATAGGATAAAACAACATAAATACAATTTAATAAAGCATAAGATAAAACAACATAAATACAATTTAATAAAGCATAGGTTAAAACAACATAAATACAATTTAATAAAGCATAGGATAAAACAACATATATACAATTTAATAAAGCATAGGATAAAACAACATAAATAAAATTTAATAAAGCATAGGATAAAACAACATATATACAATTTAATAAAGCATAGGATAAAACAACATAAATACAATTTAATAAAGCATAGGTTAAAACAGCATAAATACAATTTAATAAAGCATACGTTAAAACAACATAAATACAATTAAATAAAGCATAAGATAAAACAACATAAATACAATTTAATAAAGCATAGGATAAAACAACATAAATACAATTTAATAAAGCATAGGTTAAAACAACATAAATACAATTTAATAAAGCATAGGATAAAACAACATAAATACAATTTAATAAAGCATAGGTTAAAACAACATAAATAAAATTTAATAAAGCATAGGATAAAACAACATAAATAAAATTTAATAAAGCATAGGATAAAACAACATAAATACAATTTAATAAAGCATAGGATAAAACAACATAAATGAAATTTAATAAAGCATAGGATAAAACAACATAAATACAATTTAATAAAGCATAGGATAAAACAACATAAATAAAATTTAATAAAGCATAGGATAAAACAACATAAATACAATTTAATAAAGCATAGGATAAAACAACATAAATACAATTTAATAAAGCATAGGTTAAAACAACATAAATACAATTTAATAAAGCATAGGATAAAACAACATAAATACAATTTAATAAAGCATAGGATAAAACAACATAAATACAATTTAATAAAGCATAGGATAAAACAACATAAATAAAATTTAATAAAGCATAGGTTAAAACAACATAAATACAATTTAATAAAGCATAGGTTAAAACAACATAAATACAATTTAATAAAGCATAGGATAAAACAACATAAACACAATTTAATAAAGCATAGGTTAAAACAACATAAATACAAATTAATAAATCATACAATAAAACAACATAAATACAATTTAATAAAGCATAGGACAAAACAACATAAATACAATTTAATAAAGCATAGGATAAAACAACATAAATACAATTTAATAAAGCATAGGTTAAAACAACATAAATACAATTTAATAAAGCCTACAATAAAACAACATAAATTCAATTTAATAAAGCATAGGAAAAAACAATATAAATACAATTTAATAAAGCTTACAATAAAACAACATAAATACAATTTAATAAAGCATAGGAAAAAACAACATAAATACAATTTAATAAAGCATAGGATAAAACAACATAAATACAATTTAATAAAGCATAGGATAAAACAACATAAATTCAATTTAATAAAGCATAGGAAAAAACAACATAAATACAATTTAATAAAGCATAGGATAAAACAACATAAATTCAATTTAATAAAGCATAGGATAAAACAACATAAATACAATTTAAAAAGGAAAAGGATAAAACAACATAAATAAAATTTAATAAAGCATAGGATAAAACAACATAAATAAAATTTAATAAAGCATAGGATAAAACAACATAAATACAATTTAATAATGCATAGGATAAAACAACATAAATACAATTTAATAAAGCATAGGTTAAAACAGCATAAATACAATTTAATAAAGCATACGTTAAAACAACATAAATACAATTAAATAAAGCATAAGATAAAACAACATAAATACAATTTAATAAAGCATAGGATAAAACAACATAAATACAATTTAATAAAGCATAGGTTAAAACAACATAAATACAATTTAATAAAGCATAGGATAAAACAACATAAATACAATTTAATAAAGCATAGGTTAAAACAACATAAATAAAATTTAATAAAGCATAGGATAAAACAACATAAATAAAATTTAATAAAGCATAGGATAAAACAACATAAATACAATTTAATAAAGCATAGGATAAAACAACATAAATGAAATTTAATAAAGCATAGGATAAAACAACATAAATACAATTTAATAAAGCATAGGATAAAACAACATAAATAAAATTTAATAAAGCATAGGATAAAACAACATAAATACAATTTAATAAAGCATAGGATAAAACAACATAAATAAAATTTAATAAAGCATAGGATAAAACAACATAAATACAATTTAATAAAGCATAGGATAAAACAACATAAATACAATTTAATAAAGCATAGGATAAAACAACATAAATACAATTTAATAAAGCATAGGATAAAACAACATAAATAAAATTTAATAAAGCATAGGATAAAACAACATAAATACAATTTAATAAAGCATAGGATAAAACAACATAAATACAATTTAATAAAGCATAGGTTAAAACAACATAAATACAATTTAATAAAGCATAGGATAAAACAACATAAATACAATTTAATAAAGCATAGGATAAAACAACATAAATACAATTTAATAAAGCATAGGATAAAACAACATAAATAAAATTTAATAAAGCATAGGTTAAAACAACATAAATACAATTTAATAAAGCATAGGTTAAAACAACATAAATACAATTTAATAAAGCATAGGATAAAACAACATAAACACAATTTAATAAAGCATAGGTTAAAACAACATAAATACAAATTAATAAATCATACAATAAAACAACATAAATACAATTTAATAAAGCATAGGACAAAACAACATAAATACAATTTAATAAAGCATAGGATAAAACAACATAAATACAATTTAATAAAGCATAGGTTAAAACAACATAAATACAATTTAATAAAGCCTACAATAAAACAACATAAATTCAATTTAATAAAGCATAGGAAAAAACAATATAAATACAATTTAATAAAGCTTACAATAAAACAACATAAATACAATTTAATAAAGCATAGGAAAAAACAACATAAATACAATTTAATAAAGCATAGGATAAAACAACATAAATACAATTTAATAAAGCATAGGATAAAACAACATAAATTCAATTTAATAAAGCATAGGAAAAAACAACATAAATACAATTTAATAAAGCATAGGATAAAACAACATAAATTCAATTTAATAAAGCATAGGATAAAACAACATAAATACAATTTAAAAAGGAAAAGGATAAAACAACATAAATAAAATTTAATAAAGCATAGGATAAAACAACATAAATAAAATTTAATAAAGCATAGGATAAAACAACATAAATACAATTTAATAATGCATAGGATAAAACAACATAAATACAATTTAATAAAGCATAGGATAAAACAACATAAATACAATTTAATAAAGCATAAGATAAAACAACATAAATACAATTTAATAAAGCATAGGTTAAAACAACATAAATACAATTTAATAAAGCATAGGATAAAACAACATATATACAATTTAATAAAGCATAGGATAAAACAACATAAATAAAATTTAATAAAGCATAGGATAAAACAACATATATACAATTTAATAAAGCATAGGATAAAACAACATAAATACAATTTAATAAAGCATAGGTTAAAACAGCATAAATACAATTTAATAAAGCATACGTTAAAACAACATAAATACAATTAAATAAAGCATAAGATAAAACAACATAAATACAATTTAATAAAGCATAGGATAAAACAACATAAATACAATTTAATAAAGCATAGGTTAAAACAACATAAATACAATTTAATAAAGCATAGGATAAAACAACATAAATACAATTTAATAAAGCATAGGTTAAAACAACATAAATAAAATTTAATAAAGCATAGGATAAAACAACATAAATAAAATTTAATAAAGCATAGGATAAAACAACATAAATACAATTTAATAAAGCATAGGATAAAACAACATAAATGAAATTTAATAAAGCATAGGATAAAACAACATAAATACAATTTAATAAAGCATAGGATAAAACAACATAAATAAAATTTAATAAAGCATAGGATAAAACAACATAAATACAATTTAATAAAGCATAGGATAAAACAACATAAATAAAATTTAATAAAGCATAGGATAAAACAACATAAATACAATTTAATAAAGCATAGGATAAAACAACATAAATACAATTTAATAAAGCATAGGATAAAACAACATAAATACAATTTAATAAAGCATAGGATAAAACAACATAAATAAAATTTAATAAAGCATAGGATAAAACAACATAAATACAATTTAATAAAGCATAGGATAAAACAACATAAATACAATTTAATAAAGCATAGGTTAAAACAACATAAATACAATTTAATAAAGCATAGGATAAAACAACATAAATACAATTTAATAAAGCATAGGATAAAACAACATAAATACAATTTAATAAAGCATAGGATAAAACAACATAAATAAAATTTAATAAAGCATAGGTTAAAACAACATAAATACAATTTAATAAAGCATAGGTTAAAACAACATAAATACAATTTAATAAAGCATAGGATAAAACAACATAAACACAATTTAATAAAGCATAGGTTAAAACAACATAAATACAAATTAATAAATCATACAATAAAACAACATAAATACAATTTAATAAAGCATAGGACAAAACAACATAAATACAATTTAATAAAGCATAGGATAAAACAACATAAATACAATTTAATAAAGCATAGGTTAAAACAACATAAATACAATTTAATAAAGCCTACAATAAAACAACATAAATTCAGTTTAATAAAGCATAGGAAAAAACAATATAAATACAATTTAATAAAGCTTACAATAAAACAACATAAATACAATTTAATAAAGCATAGGAAAAAACAACATAAATACAATTTAATAAAGCATAGGATAAAACAACATAAATACAATTTAATAAAGCATAGGATAAAACAACATAAATTCAATTTAATAAAGCATAGGAAAAAACAACATAAATACAATTTAATAAAGCATAGGATAAAACAACATAAATACAATTTAATAAAGCATAGGACAAAACAACATTAATACAATTTAAAAAGCATAGGTTAAAACAACATAAATCCAATTTAATAAAGCATAGGATAAAACAACATAAATACAATTTAATAAAGCATACGTTAAAACAACATAAATACAATTAAATAAAGCATAGGATAAAACAATATAAATACAATTTAATAAAGCATAGGATAAAATAACATAAATACAATTTAATAAAGCATAGGCTAAAACTACATAAATACAATTTAATAAAGCATAGGATAAAACAACATAAATACAATTTAATAAAGCATAGGCTAAAACTACATAAATACAATTTAATAAAGCATAGGATAAAACAAATTAAATACAATTTAATAAAGCATAGGAAAAAACAACATAAATACAATTTAATAAAGCATAGGATAAAACAACATAAATACAATTTAATAAAGCATAGGATAAAACAACATAAATTCAATTTAATAAAGCATAGGAAAAAACAACATAAATACAATTTAATAAAGCATAGGATAAAACAACATAAATACAATTTAATAAAGCATAGGACAAAACAACATTAATACAATTTAATAAAGCATAGGTTAAAACAACATAAATCCAATTTAATAAAGCATAGGATAAAACAACATAAATACAATTTAATAAAGCATACGTTAAAACAACATAAATACAATTAAATAAAGCATAGGATAAAACAATATAAATACAATTTAATAAAGCATAGGTTAAAACAACATAAATACAATTTAATAAAGCATAGGATAAAACAATATAAATACAATTTAATAAAGCATAGGTTAAAACAACATAAATACAATTTAATAAAGCATAGGATAAAACAACATAAATTCAATTTAATAAAGCATAGGATAAAACAACATAAATACAATTTAAGAAAGCATAGGTTAAAACAACATAAATACAATTTAATAAAGCATAGGATAAAATAACATAAATACAATTTAATAAAGCATAGGCTAAAACTACATAAATACAATTTAATAAAGCATAGGATAAAACAAATTAAATACAATTTAATAAAGCATAGGATAAAACAACATAAATTCAATTTAATAAAGCATAGGATAAAACAACATAAATACAATTTAATAAAGCATAGGATAAAACAACATAAATACAATTTAATAAAGGATAGGATAAAACAACATAAATACAATTTAATAAAGCATAGGATAAAACAACATAAATAAAATTTAATAAAGCATAGGATAAAACAACATAAATACAATTTAATAAAGCATAGGATAAAACAACATAAATACAATTTAATAAAGCATAGGTTAAAACAACATAAATACAAATTAATAAATCATACAATAAAACAACATAAATACAATTTAATAAAGCATAGGACAAAACAACATAAATACAATTTAATAAAGCATAGGATAAAACAACATAAATACAATTTAATAAAGCATAGGTTAAAACAACATAAATACAATTTAATAAAGCCTACAATAAAACAACATAAATTCAATTTAATAAAGCATAGGAAAAAACAATATAAATACAATTTAATAAAGCTTACAATAAAACAACATAAATACAATTTAATAAAGCATAGGAAAAAACAACATAAATACAATTTAATAAAGCATAGGATAAAACAACATAAATACAATTTAATAAAGCATAGGATAAAACAACATAAATTCAATTTAATAAAGCATAGGAAAAAACAACATAAATACAATTTAATAAAGCATAGGATAAAACAACATAAATTCAATTTAATAAAGCATAGGATAAAACAACATAAATACAATTTAAAAAGGAAAAGGATAAAACAACATAAATAAAATTTAATAAAGCATAGGATAAAACAACATAAATAAAATTTAATAAAGCATAGGATAAAACAACATAAATACAATTTAATAATGCATAGGATAAAACAACATAAATACAATTTAATAAAGCATAGGATAAAACAACATAAATACAATTTAATAAAGCATAAGATAAAACAACATAAATACAATTTAATAAAGCATAGGTTAAAACAACATAAATACAATTTAATAAAGCATAGGATAAAACAACATATATACAATTTAATAAAGCATAGGATAAAACAACATAAATAAAATTTAATAAAGCATAGGATAAAACAACATATATACAATTTAATAAAGCATAGGATAAAACAACATAAATACAATTTAATAAAGCATAGGTTAAAACAGCATAAATACAATTTAATAAAGCATACGTTAAAACAACATAAATACAATTAAATAAAGCATAAGATAAAACAACATAAATACAATTTAATAAAGCATAGGATAAAACAACATAAATACAATTTAATAAAGCATAGGTTAAAACAACATAAATACAATTTAATAAAGCATAGGATAAAACAACATAAATACAATTTAATAAAGCATAGGTTAAAACAACATAAATAAAATTTAATAAAGCATAGGATAAAACAACATAAATAAAATTTAATAAAGCATAGGATAAAACAACATAAATACAATTTAATAAAGCATAGGATAAAACAACATAAATGAAATTTAATAAAGCATAGGATAAAACAACATAAATACAATTTAATAAAGCATAGGATAAAACAACATAAATAAAATTTAATAAAGCATAGGATAAAACAACATAAATACAATTTAATAAAGCATAGGATAAAACAACATAAATAAAATTTAATAAAGCATAGGATAAAACAACATAAATACAATTTAATAAAGCATAGGATAAAACAACATAAATACAATTTAATAAAGCATAGGATAAAACAACATAAATACAATTTAATAAAGCATAGGATAAAACAACATAAATAAAATTTAATAAAGCATAGGATAAAACAACATAAATACAATTTAATAAAGCATAGGATAAAACAACATAAATACAATTTAATAAAGCATAGGTTAAAACAACATAAATACAATTTAATAAAGCATAGGATAAAACAACATAAATACAATTTAATAAAGCATAGGATAAAACAACATAAATACAATTTAATAAAGCATAGGATAAAACAACATAAATAAAATTTAATAAAGCATAGGTTAAAACAACATAAATACAATTTAATAAAGCATAGGTTAAAACAACATAAATACAATTTAATAAAGCATAGGATAAAACAACATAAACACAATTTAATAAAGCATAGGTTAAAACAACATAAATACAAATTAATAAATCATACAATAAAACAACATAAATACAATTTAATAAAGCATAGGACAAAACAACATAAATACAATTTAATAAAGCATAGGATAAAACAACATAAATACAATTTAATAAAGCATAGGTTAAAACAACATAAATACAATTTAATAAAGCCTACAATAAAACAACATAAATTCAGTTTAATAAAGCATAGGAAAAAACAATATAAATACAATTTAATAAAGCTTACAATAAAACAACATAAATACAATTTAATAAAGCATAGGAAAAAACAACATAAATACAATTTAATAAAGCATAGGATAAAACAACATAAATACAATTTAATAAAGCATAGGATAAAACAACATAAATTCAATTTAATAAAGCATAGGAAAAAACAACATAAATACAATTTAATAAAGCATAGGATAAAACAACATAAATACAATTTAATAAAGCATAGGACAAAACAACATTAATACAATTTAATAAAGCATAGGTTAAAACAACATAAATCCAATTTAATAAAGCATAGGATAAAACAACATAAATACAATTTAATAAAGCATACGTTAAAACAACATAAATACAATTAAATAAAGCATAGGATAAAACAATATAAATACAATTTAATAAAGCATAGGATAAAATAACATAAATACAATTTAATAAAGCATAGGCTAAAACTACATAAATACAATTTAATAAAGCATAGGATAAAACAACATAAATACAATTTAATAAAGCATAGGCTAAAACTACATAAATACAATTTAATAAAGCATAGGATAAAACAAATTAAATACAATTTAATAAAGCATAGGAAAAAACAACATAAATACAATTTAATAAAGCATAGGATAAAACAACATAAATACAATTTAATAAAGCATAGGATAAAACAACATAAATTCAATTTAATAAAGCATAGGAAAAAACAACATAAATACAATTTAATAAAGCATAGGATAAAACAACATAAATACAATTTAATAAAGCATAGGACAAAACAACATTAATACAATTTAATAAAGCATAGGTTAAAACAACATAAATCCAATTTAATAAAGCATAGGATAAAACAACATAAATACAATTTAATAAAGCATACGTTAAAACAACATAAATACAATTAAATAAAGCATAGGATAAAACAATATAAATACAATTTAATAAAGCATAGGTTAAAACAACATAAATACAATTTAATAAAGCATAGGATAAAACAATATAAATACAATTTAATAAAGCATAGGTTAAAACAACATAAATACAATTTAATAAAGCATAGGATAAAACAACATAAATTCAATTTAATAAAGCATAGGATAAAACAACATAAATACAATTTAAGAAAGCATAGGTTAAAACAACATAAATACAATTTAATAAAGCATAGGATAAAATAACATAAATACAATTTAATAAAGCATAGGCTAAAACTACATAAATACAATTTAATAAAGCATAGGATAAAACAAATTAAATACAATTTAATAAAGCATAGGATAAAACAACATAAATTCAATTTAATAAAGCATAGGATGAAACAACATAAATACAATTTAATAAAGCATACGTTAAAACAACATAAATACAATTAAATAAAGCATAAGATAAAACAACATAACTACAATTTAATAAAGCATAGGTTAAAACAACATAAATACAATTTAATAAAGCATAGGATAAAACAACATAAATACAATTTAATAAAGCATAGGATAAAACAGCATAAATACAATTTAATAAAGCATAGGATAAAACAACATAAATACAATTTAATAAAGCATAGGATAAAACAACATAAATAAAATTTAATAAAGCATAGGTTAAAACAACATAAATACAATTTAATAAAGCATAGGACAAAACAACATAAATACAATTTAATAAAGCATAGGAAAAAACAACATAAATACAATTTAATAAAGCATAGGATAAAACAACATAAATACAATTTAATAAAGCATAGGATAAAACAACATAAATAAAATTTAATAAAGCACAGGTTAAAACAACATAAATACAATTTAATAAAGCATAGGTTAAAACAACATAAATACAATTTAATAAACCATAGGATAAAACAACATAAATACAATTTAATAAAGCATACAATAAAACAACATAAATACAATTTAATAAAGCATAGGATAAAACAACATAAATACAATTTAATAAAGCATACAATAAAACAACATAAATACAATTTAATAAAGCATAGGAAAAAACAACATAAATACAATTTAATAAAGCATAGGATAAAACAACATAAATACAATTTAATAAAGCATAGGACAAAACAACATTAATACAATTTAATAAAGCATAGGTTAAAACAACATAAATCCAATTTAATAAAGCATAGGATAAAACAACATAAATACAATTTAATAAAGCATAGGATAAAACAACATAAATACAATTTAATAAAGCATAGGATAAAACAACATAAATACAATTTAATAAAGCATAGGATAAAACAACATAAATACAATTTAATAAAGCATAGGATAAAACCACGTAAATACAATTTAATAAAGCACAGGATAAAACAACATAAATTCAATTTAATAAAGCATGGGATAAAACAACATAAATACAATTTAATAAAGCATAGGATAAAACAACATAAATACAATTTAATAAAGCATAGTTTAAAACAACATAAATACAATTAAATAAAGCATAGGATAAAACAGGATAAATTTAATTTAATTAAGCATAGGATAAAACAACATAAATACAATTTAATAAAGCATAGGATAAAACAACATAAATAAAATTTAATAAAGCATAGGATAAAACAACATAAATAAAATTTAATAAAGCATAGGATAAAACAACATAAATACAATTTAATAAATCATAGGTTAAAACAGCATAAATACAATTTAATAAAGCATAGGATAAAACAACATAAATTCAATTTAATAAAGCATAGGTTAAAACAGCATGAATAAAATTTAATAAAGCATAGGTTAAAACAACATAAATACAATTTAATAAAGCATAGGATAAAACAACATAAATACAATTTAATAAAGCATAGGATAAAACAACATAAATACTTTTTAATAAAGCATAGGATAAAACCACATAAATACAATTTAATAAAGCACAGGATAAAACAACATAAATACAATTTAATAAAGCATAGGATAAAACAACATAAATACAATTTAATAAAGCATACGTTAAAACAACATAAATACAATTAAATAAAGCATAGGATAAAACAATATAAATACAATTTAATAAAGCATAGGTTAAAACAACATAAATACAATTTAATAAAGCATAGGATAAAACAATATAAATACAATTTAATAAAGCATAGGTTAAAACAACATAAATACAATTTAATAAAGCATAGGCTAAAACTATATAAATACAATTTAATAAAGCATAGGATAAAACAAATTAAATACAATTTAATTAAGCATAGGATAAAACAACATAAATACAATTTAATAAAGCATACGTTAAAACAACATAAATACAATTAAAAAAAGCATAGGATAAAACAATATAAATACAATTTAATAAAGCATAGGTTTAAACAACATAAATACAATTTAATAAAGCATAGGATAAAACAATATAAATACAATTTAATAAAGCATAGGTTAAAACAACATAAATACAATTTAATAAAGCATAGGATAAAATAACATAAATACAATTTAATAAAGCATAGGCTAAAACTACATAAATACAATTTAATAAAGCATAGGATAAAACAAATTAAATACAATTTAATAAAGCATAGGATAAAACAACATAAATTCAATTTAATAAAGCATAGGATGAAACAACATAAATACAATTTAATAAAGCATACGTTAAAACAACATAAATACAATTAAATAAAGCATAAGATAAAACAACATAAATACAATTTAATAAAGCATAGGTTAAAACAACATAAATACAATTTAATAAAGCATAGGATAAAACCACGTAAATACAATTTAATAAAGCACAGGATAAAACAACATAAATACAATTTAATAAAGCATAGGATAAAACAACCTAAATACAATTTAATAAAGCATAGGATAAAACAACATAAATACAATTTAATAAATCATAGGTTAAAACAGCATAAACACAATTTAATAAAGCATAGGATAAAACAACATAAATTCAATTTAATAAAGCATAGGTTAAAACAGCATAAATAAAATTTAATAAAGCATAGGTTAAAACAACATAAATACAATTTAATAAAGCATAGGATAAAACAACATAAATACCTTTTAATAAAGCATAGGATAAAACCACATAAATACAATTTAATAAAGCACAGGATAAAACAACATAAATACAATTTAATAAAGCATAGGATAAAACAACATAAATACAATTTAATAAAGCATAGGATAAAACAACATAAATACAATTTAATAAAGCATACGTTAAAACAACATAAATACAATTAAATAAAGCATAGGATAAAACAATATAAATACAATTTAATAAAGCATAGGTTAAAACAACATAAATACAATTTAATAAAGCATAGGATAAAACAATATAAATACAATTTAATAAAGCATAGGTTAAAACAACATAAATACAATTTAATAAAGCATAGGATAAAACAACATAAATTCAATTTAAGAAAGCATAGGATAAAACAACATAAATACAATTTAAGAAAGCATAGGCTAAAACAACATAAATACAATTTAATAAACATAGGATAAAATAACATAAATACAATTTAATAAAGCATAGGCTAAAACTACATAAATACAATTTAATAAAGCATAGGATAAAACAAATTAAATACAATTTAATAAAGCATAGGATAAAACAACATAAATTCAATTTAATAAAGCATAGGATGAAACAACATAAATAAAATTTAATAAAGCATACGTTAAAACAACATAAATACAATTAAATAAAGCATAAGATAAAACAACATAAATACAATTTAATAAAGCATAGGTTAAAACAACATAAATACAATTTAATAAAGCATAGGTTAAAACAACATAAATACAATTTAATAAAGCATAGGATAAAACAACATAAATACAATTTAATAAAGCATAGGATAAAACCACGTAAATACAATTTAATAAAGCACACGATAAAACAACATAAATACAATTTAATAAAGCACAGGATAAAACAACATAAATACAATTTAATAAAGCATACGTTAAAACAACATAAATACAATTAAAAAAAGCATAGGATAAAATAACATAAATACAATTTAATAAAGCATAGGCTAAAACTACATAAATACAATTTAATAAAGCATAGGATAAAACAAATTAAATACAATTTAATTAAGCATAGGATAAAACAACATAAATACAATTTAATAAAGCATACGTTAAAACAACATAAATACAATTAAAAAAAGCATAGGATAAAACAATATAAATACAATTTAATAAAGCATAGGTTTAAACAACATAAATACAATTTAATAAAGCATAGGATAAAACAATATAAATACAATTTAATAAAGCATAGGTTAAAACAACATAAATACAATTTAATAAAGCATAGGATAAAACCACGTAAATACAATTTAATAAAGCACAGGATAAAACAACATAAATACAATTTAATAAAGCATATCATAAAACAACATAAATACAATTTAATAAAGCATAGGATAAAACAACATAAATACAATTTAATAAAGCATACGTTAAAACAACATAAATACAATTAAATAAAGCATAGGATAAAACAAGATAAATTTAATTTAATTAAGCATAGGATAAAACAACATAAATACAATTTAATAAAGCATAGGATAAAACAACATAAATAAAATTTAATAAAGCATAGGATAAAACAACCTAAATACAATTTAATAAAGCATAGGATAAAACAACATAAATACAATTTAATAAATCATAGGTTAAAACAGCATAAACACAATTTAATAAAGCATAGGATAAAACAACATAAATTCAATTTAATAAAGCATAGGTTAAAACAGCATAAATAAAATTTAATAAAGCATAGGTTAAAACAACATAAATACAATTTAATAAAGCATAGGATAAAACAAATTAAATACAATTTAATAAAGCATAGGATAAAACAACATAAATTCAATTTAATAAAGCATAGGATGAAACAACATAAATACAATTTAATAAAGCATACGTTAAAACAACATAAATACAATTTAATAAAGCATAGGATAAAACAATATAAATACAATTTAATAAAGCATAGGTTAAAACAACATAAATACAATTTAATAAAGCATAGGATAAAACAACATAAATTCAATTTAATAAAGCATAGGATAAAACAACATAAATACAATTTAAGAAAGCATAGGTTAAAACAACATAAATACAATTTAATAAACATAGGATAAAATAACATAAATACAATTTAATAAAGCATAGGCTAAAACTACATAAATACAATTTAATAAAGCATAGGATAAAACAAATTAAATACAATTTAATAAAGCATAGGATAAAACAACATAAATTCAATTTAATAAAGCATAGGATGAAACAACATAAATAAAATTTAATAAAGCATACGTTAAAACAACATAAATACAATTAAATAAAGCATAAGATAAAACAACATAAATACAATTTAATAAAGCATAGGTTAAAACAACATAAATACAATTTAATAAAGCATAGGTTAAAACAACATAAATACAATTTAATAAAGCATAGGATAAAACAACATAAATACAATTTAATAAAGCATAGGATAAAACCACGTAAATACAATTTAATAAAGCACACGATAAAACAACATAAATACAATTTAATAAAGCACAGGATAAAACAACATAAATACAATTTAATAAAGCATACGTTAAAACAACATAAATACAATTAAAAAAAGCATAGGATAAAATAACATAAATACAATTTAATAAAGCATAGGCTAAAACTACATAAATACAATTTAATAAAGCATAGGATAAAACAAATTAAATACAATTTAATTAAGCATAGGATAAAACAACATAAATACAATTTAATAAAGCATACGTTAAAACAACATAAATACAATTAAAAAAAGCATAGGATAAAACAATATAAATACAATTTAATAAAGCATAGGTTTAAACAACATAAATACAATTTAATAAAGCATAGGATAAAACAATATAAATACAATTTAATAAAGCATAGGTTAAAACAACATAAATACAATTTAATAAAGCATAGGATAAAACCACGTAAATACAATTTAATAAAGCACAGGATAAAACAACATAAATACAATTTAATAAAGCATATCATAAAACAACATAAATACAATTTAATAAAGCATAGGATAAAACAACATAAATACAATTTAATAAAGCATACGTTAAAACAACATAAATACAATTAAATAAAGCATAGGATAAAACAAGATAAATTTAATTTAATTAAGCATAGGATAAAACAACATAAATACAATTTAATAAAGCATAGGATAAAACAACATAAATAAAATTTAATAAAGCATAGGATAAAACAACCTAAATACAATTTAATAAAGCATAGGATAAAACAACATAAATACAATTTAATAAATCATAGGTTAAAACAGCATAAACACAATTTAATAAAGCATAGGATAAAACAACATAAATTCAATTTAATAAAGCATAGGTTAAAACAGCATAAATAAAATTTAATAAAGCATAGGTTAAAACAACATAAATACAATTTAATAAAGCATAGGATAAAACAAATTAAATACAATTTAATAAAGCATAGGATAAAACAACATAAATTCAATTTAATAAAGCATAGGATGAAACAACATAAATACAATTTAATAAAGCATACGTTAAAACAACATAAATACAATTTAATAAAGCATAGGATAAAACAATATAAATACAATTTAATAAAGCATAGGTTAAAACAACATAAATACAATTTAATAAAGCATAGGATAAAACAACATAAATTCAATTTAATAAAGCATAGGATAAAACAACATAAATACAATTTAAGAAAGCATAGGTTAAAACAACATAAATACAATTTAATAAAGCATAGGATAAAATAACATAAATACAATTTAATAAAGCATAGGCTAAAACTACATAAATACAATTTAATAAAGCATAGGATAAAACAAATTAAATACAATTTAATAAAGCATAGGATAAAACAACATAAATTCAATTTAATAAAGCATAGGATGAAACAACATAAATACAATTTAATAAAGCATACGTTAAAACAACATAAATACAATTAAATAAAGCATAAGATAAAACAACATAAATACAATTTAATAAAGCATAGGTTAAAACAACATAAATACAATTTAATAAAGCATAGGATAAAACCACGTAAATACAATTTAATAAAGCACAGGATAAAACAACATAAATACAATTTAATAAAGCATAGGATAAAACAACATAAATACAATTTAATAAAGCATAGGATAAAACAACATAAATACAATTTAATAAAGCATACGTTAAAACAACATAAATACAATTAAATAAAGCATAGGATAAAACAAGATAAATTTAATTTAATTAAGCATAGGATAAAACAACATAAATACAATTTAATAAAGCATAGGATAAAACAACATAAATAAAATTTAATAAAGCATAGGATAAAACAACCTAAATACAATTTAATAAAGCATAGGATAAAACAACATAAATACAATTTAATAAATCATAGGTTAAAACAGCATAAACACAATTTAATAAAGCATAGGATAAAACAACATAAATTCAATTTAATAAAGCATAGGTTAAAACAGCATAAATAAAATTTAATAAAGCATAGGTTAAAACAACATAAATACAATTTAATAAAGCATAGGATAAAACAACATAAATACAATTTAATAAAGCATAGGATAAAACAACATAAATACCTTTTAATAAAGCATAGGATAAAACCACATAAATACAATTTAATAAAGCACAGGATAAAACAACATAAATACAATTTAATAAAGCATAGGATAAAACAACATAAATACAATTTAATAAAGCATAGGATAAAACAACATAAATACAATTTAATAAAGCATACGTTAAAACAACATAAATACAATTAAATAAAGCATAGGATAAAACAATATAAATACAATTTAATAAAGCATAGGTTAAAACAACATAAATACAATTTAATAAAGCATAGGATAAAACAATATAAATACAATTTAATAAAGCATAGGTTAAAACAACATAAATACAATTTAATAAAGCATAGGATAAAACAACATAAATTCAATTTAAGAAAGCATAGGATAAAACAACATAAATACAATTTAAGAAAGCATAGGTTAAAACAACATAAATACAATTTAATAAACATAGGATAAAATAACATAAATACAATTTAATAAAGCATAGGCTAAAACTACATAAATACAATTTAATAAAGCATAGGATAAAACAAATTAAATACAATTTAATAAAGCATAGGATAAAACAACATAAATTCAATTTAATAAAGCATAGGATGAAACAACATAAATAAAATTTAATAAAGCATACGTTAAAACAACATAAATACAATTAAATAAAGCATAGGTTAAAACAACATAAATACAATTTAATAAAGCATAGGTTAAAACAACATAAATACAATTTAATAAAGCATAGGATAAAACAACATAAATACAATTTAATAAAGCATAGGATAAAACCACGTAAATACAATTTAATAAAGCACACGATAAAACAACATAAATACAATTTAATAAAGCACAGGATAAAACAACATAAATACAATTTAATAAAGCATACGTTAAAACAACATAAATACAATTAAAAAAAGCATAGGATAAAATAACATAAATACAATTTAATAAAGCATAGGCTAAAACTACATAAATACAATTTAATAAAGCATAGGATAAAACAAATTAAATACAATTTAATTAAGCATAGGATAAAACAACATAAATACAATTTAATAAAGCATACGTTAAAACAACATAAATACAATTAAAAAAAGCATAGGATAAAACAATATAAATACAATTTAATAAAGCATAGGTTTAAACAACATAAATACAATTTAATAAAGCATAGGATAAAACAATATAAATACAATTTAATAAAGCATAGGTTAAAACAACATAAATACAATTTAATAAAGCATATTATAAAACCACGTAAATACAATTTAATAAAGCACAGGATAAAACAACATAAATACAATTTAATAAAGCATAGGATAAAACAACATAAATACAATTTAATAAAGCATAGGATAAAACAACATAAATACAATTTAATAAAGCATACGTTAAAACAACATAAATACAATTAAATAAAGCATAGGATAAAACAAGATAAATTTAATTTAATTAAGCATAGGATAAAACAACATAAATACAATTTAATAAAGCATAGGATAAAACAACATAAATAAAATTTAATAAAGCATAGGATAAAACAACCTAAATACAATTTAATAAAGCATAGGATAAAACAACATAAATACAATTTAATAAATCATAGGTTAAAACAGCATAAACACAATTTAATAAAGCATAGGATAAAACAACATAAATTCAATTTAATAAAGCATAGGTTAAAACAGCATAAATAAAATTTAATAAAGCATAGGTTAAAACAACATAAATACAATTTAATAAAGCATAGGATAAAACAACATAAATACAATTTAATAAAGCATAGGATAAAACAACATAAATACCTTTTAATAAAGCATAGGATAAAACCACATAAATACAATTTAATAAAGCACAGGATAAAACAACATAAATACAATTTAATAAAGCATAGGATAAAACAATATAAATACAATTTAATAAAGCATAGGTTAAAACAACATAAATACAATTTAATAAAGCATAGGATAAAACAACATAAATACAATTTAATAAAGCATAGGATAAAACAACATAAATACAATTTAATAAAGCATAGGTTAAAACAATATAAATACAATTTAATAAAGCATAGGTTAAAACAACATAAATACAATTTAATAAAGCATAGGATAAAACAATATAAATACAATTTAATAAAGCATAGGTTAAAACAACATAAATACAATTTAATAAAGCATAGGATAAAACAACATAAATTCAATTTAATAAAGCATAGGATAAAACAACATAAATACAATTTAAGAAAGCATAGGTTAAAACAACATAAATACAATTTAATAAAGCATAGGATAAAATAACATAAATACAATTTAATAAAGCATAGGCTAAAACTACATAAATACAATTTAATAAAGCATAGGATAAAACAAATTAAATACAATTTAATAAAGCATAGGATAAAACAACATAAATTCAATTTAATAAAGCATAGGATGAAACAACATAAATACAATTTAATAAAGCATACGTTAAAACAACATAAATACAATTAAATAAAGCATAAGATAAAACAACATAACTACAATTTAATAAAGCATAGGTTAAAACAACATAAATACAATTTAATAAAGCATAGGATAAAACAACATAAATACAATTTAATAAAGCATAGGATAAAACAGCATAAATACAATTTAATAAAGCATAGGATAAAACAACATAAATACAATTTAATAAAGCATAGGATAAAACAACATAAATAAAATTTAATAAAGCATAGGTTAAAACAACATAAATACAATTTAATAAAGCATAGGACAAAACAACATAAATACAATTTAATAAAGCATAGGAAAAAACAACATAAATACAATTTAATAAAGCATAGGATAAAACAACATAAATACAATTTAATAAAGCATAGGATAAAACAACATAAATAAAATTTAATAAAGCACAGGTTAAAACAACATGAATACAATTTAATAAAGCATAGGTTAAAACAACATAAATACAATTTAATAAAGCATAGGATAAAACAACATAAATACAATTTAATAAAGCATACAATAAAACAACATAAATACAATTTAATAAAGCATAGGATAAAACAACATAAATACAATTTAATAAAGCATACAATAAAACAACATAAATACAATTTAATAAAGCATAGGAAAAAACAACATAAATACAATTTAATAAAGCATAGGATAAAACAACATAAATACAATTTAATAAAGCATAGGTTAAAACAACATAAATACAATTTAATAAAGCCTACAATAAAACAACATAAATTCAATTTAATAAAGCATAGGAAAAAACAACATAAATACAATTTAATAAAGCCTACAATAAAACAACATAAATACAATTTAATAAAGCATAGGAAAAAACAACATAAATACAATTTAATAAAGCATAGGATAAAACAACATAAATACAATTTAATAAAGCATAGGATAAAACAACATAAATACAATTTAATAAAGCATAGGTTAAAACAACATAAATCCAATTTAATAAAGCATAGGATAAAACAACATAAATCCAATTTAATAAAGCATACAATAAAACAACATAAATCCAATTTAATAAAGCATAGGACAAAACAACATAAATACAATTTAATAAAGCATAGGATAAAACAACATAAATACAATTTAATGAAACATAGGATAAACAACATAAATACAATTTAATAAAGCATAGGACAAAACAACATAAATACAATTTAATAAAGCATATGTTAAAACAACAAAAATACAATTTAATAAAGCATAGGATAAAACAACATAAATACAATTTAATAAAGCATAGGACAAAACAACATAAATACAATTTAATAAAGCATAGGATAAAACAACATAAATACAATTTAACAAAACATTGGACAAAACAACATAAATACAATTTAATAAAGCATAGGATAAAACAACATAAATACAATTTAATGAAACATAAGATAAACAACATAAATATAATTTAATAAAGCCTACAATAAAACAACATAAATACAATTTAATAAAGCATAGGAAAAAACAACATAAATACAATTTAATAAAGCCTACAATAAAACAACATAAATACAATTTAATAAAGCATAGGATAAAACAACATAAATACAATTTAATAAAGCATAGGATAAAACAACATAAATACAATTTAATAAAGCATACGTTAAAACAACATAAATACAATTAAATAAAGCATAAGATAAAACAATATAAATACAATTTAATAAAGCATAGGTTAAAACAACATAAATACAATTTAATAAAGCATAGGATAAAACAATATAAATACAATTTAATAAAGCATAGGTTAAAACAACATAAATACAATTTAACAAAACATTGGACAAAACAACATAAATACAATTTAATAAAGCATAGGATAAAACAACATAAATACAATTTAATGAAACATAAGATAAACAACATAAATATAATTTAATAAAGCCTACAATAAAACAACATAAATACAATTTAATAAAGCATAGGAAAAAACAACATAAATACAATTTAATAAAGCCTACAATAAAACAACATAAATACAATTTAATAAAGCATAGGATAAAACAACATAAATACAATTTAATAAAGCATAGGATAAAACAACATAAATACAATTTAATAAAGCATAAGATAAAACAACATAAATACAATTTAATAAAGCATAGGTTAAAACAACATAAATACAATTTAATAAAGCATAGGATAAAACAACATATATACAATTTAATAAAGCATAGGATAAAACAACATAAATAAAATTTAATAAAGCATAGGATAAAACAACATATATACAATTTAATAAAGCATAGGATAAAACAACATAAATACAATTTAATAAAGCATAGGTTAAAACAGCATAAATACAATTTAATAAAGCATACGTTAAAACAACATAAATACAATTAAATAAAGCATAAGATAAAACAACATAAATACAATTTAATAAAGCATAGGATAAAACAACATAAATACAATTTAATAAAGCATAGGTTAAAACAACATAAATACAATTTAATAAAGCATAAGATAAAACAACATAAATACAATTTAATAAAGCATAGGTTAAAACAACATAAATAAAATTTAATAAAGCATAGGATAAAACAACATAAATAAAATTTAATAAAGCATAGGATAAAACAACATAAATACAATTTAATAAAGCATAGGATAAAACAACATAAATGAAATTTAATAAAGCATAGGATAAAACAACATAAATACAATTTAATAAAGCATAGGATAAAACAACATAAATAAAATTTAATAAAGCATAGGATAAAACAACATAAATACAATTTAATAAAGCATAGGATAAAACAACATAAATAAAATTTAATAAAGCATAGGATAAAACAACATAAATACAATTTAATAAAGCATAGGATAAAACAACATAAATACAATTTAATAAAGCATAGGATAAAACAACATAAATACAATTTAATAAAGCATAGGATAAAACAACATAAATAAAATTTAATAAAGCATAGGATAAAACAACATAAATACAATTTAATAAAGCATAGGATAAAACAACATAAATACAATTTAATAAAGCATAGGTTAAAACAACATAAATACAATTTAATAAAGCATAGGATAAAACAACATAAATACAATTTAATAAAGCATAGGATAAAACAACATAAATACAATTTAATAAAGCATAGGATAAAACAACATAAATAAAATTTAATAAAGCATAGGTTAAAACAACATAAATACAATTTAATAAAGCATAGGTTAAAACAACATAAATACAATTTAATAAAGCATAGGATAAAACAACATAAACACAATTTAATAAAGCATAGGTTAAAACAACATAAATACAAATTAATAAATCATACAATAAAACAACATAAATACAATTTAATAAAGCATAGGACAAAACAACATAAATACAATTTAATAAAGCATAGGATAAAACAACATAAATACAATTTAATAAAGCATAGGTTAAAACAACATAAATACAATTTAATAAAGCCTACAATAAAACAACATAAATTCAATTTAATAAAGCATGGGAAAAAACAATATAAATACAATTTAATAAAGCTTACAATAAAACAACATAAATACAATTTAATAAAGCATAGGATAAAACAACATAAATACAATTTAATAAAGCATAGGATAAAACAACATAAATACAATTTAATAAAGCATAGGATAAAACAACATAAATACAATTTAATAAAGCATAGGATAAAACAACATAAATTCAATTTAATAAAGCATAGGAAAAAACAACATAAATACAATTTAATAAAGCATAGGATAAAACAACATAAATTCAATTTAATAAAGCATAGGATAAAACAACATAAATACAATTTAAAAAGGAAAAGGATAAAACAACATAAATAAAATTTAATAAAGCATAGGATAAAACAACATAAATAAAATTTAATAAAGCATAGGATAAAACAACATAAATACAATTTAATAATGCATAGGATAAAACAACATAAATACAATTTAATAAAGCATAGGTTAAAACAGCATAAATACAATTTAATAAAGCATACGTTAAAACAACATAAATACAATTAAATAAAGCATAAGATAAAACAACATAAATACAATTTAATAAAGCATAGGATAAAACAACATAAATACAATTTAATAAAGCATAGGTTAAAACAACATAAATACAATTTAATAAAGCATAGGATAAAACAACATAAATACAATTTAATAAAGCATAGGTTAAAACAACATAAATAAAATTTAATAAAGCATAGGATAAAACAACATAAATAAAATTTAATAAAGCATAGGATAAAACAACATAAATACAATTTAATAAAGCATAGGATAAAACAACATAAATGAAATTTAATAAAGCATAGGATAAAACAACATAAATACAATTTAATAAAGCATAGGATAAAACAACATAAATAAAATTTAATAAAGCATAGGATAAAACAACATAAATACAATTTAATAAAGCATAGGATAAAACAACATAAATAAAATTTAATAAAGCATAGGATAAAACAACATAAATACAATTTAATAAAGCATAGGATAAAACAACATAAATACAATTTAATAAAGCATAGGATAAAACAACATAAATACAATTTAATAAAGCATAGGATAAAACAACATAAATAAAATTTAATAAAGCATAGGATAAAACAACATAAATACAATTTAATAAAGCATAGGATAAAACAACATAAATACAATTTAATAAAGCATAGGTTAAAACAACATAAATACAATTTAATAAAGCATAGGATAAAACAACATAAATACAATTTAATAAAGCATAGGATAAAACAACATAAATACAATTTAATAAAGCATAGGATAAAACAACATAAATAAAATTTAATAAAGCATAGGTTAAAACAACATAAATACAATTTAATAAAGCATAGGTTAAAACAACATAAATACAATTTAATAAAGCATAGGATAAAACAACATAAACACAATTTAATAAAGCATAGGTTAAAACAACATAAATACAAATTAATAAATCATACAATAAAACAACATAAATACAATTTAATAAAGCATAGGACAAAACAACATAAATACAATTTAATAAAGCATAGGATAAAACAACATAAATACAATTTAATAAAGCATAGGTTAAAACAACATAAATACAATTTAATAAAGCCTACAATAAAACAACATAAATTCAATTTAATAAAGCATAGGAAAAAACAATATAAATACAATTTAATAAAGCTTACAATAAAACAACATAAATACAATTTAATAAAGCATAGGAAAAAACAACATAAATACAATTTAATAAAGCATAGGATAAAACAACATAAATACAATTTAATAAAGCATAGGATAAAACAACATAAATTCAATTTAATAAAGCATAGGAAAAAACAACATAAATACAATTTAATAAAGCATAGGATAAAACAACATAAATTCAATTTAATAAAGCATAGGATAAAACAACATAAATACAATTTAAAAAGGAAAAGGATAAAACAACATAAATAAAATTTAATAAAGCATAGAATAAAACAACATAAATAAAATTTAATAAAGCATAGGATAAAACAACATAAATACAATTTAATAATGCATAGGATAAAACAACATAAATACAATTTAATAAAGCATAGGATAAAACAACATAAATACAATTTAATAAAGCATAAGATAAAACAACATAAATACAATTTAATAAAGCATAGGTTAAAACAACATAAATACAATTTAATAAAGCATAGGATAAAACAACATATATACAATTTAATAAAGCATAGGATAAAACAACATAAATAAAATTTAATAAAGCATAGGATAAAACAACATATATACAATTTAATAAAGCATAGGATAAAACAACATAAATACAATTTAATAAAGCATAGGTTAAAACAGCATAAATACAATTTAATAAAGCATACATTAAAACAACATAAATACAATTAAATAAAGCATAAGATAAAACAACATAAATACAATTTAATAAAGCATAGGATAAAACAACATAAATACAATTTAATAAAGCATAGGTTAAAACAACATAAATACAATTTAATAAAGCATAGGATAAAACAACATAAATACAATTTAATAAAGCATAGGTTAAAACAACATAAATAAAATTTAATAAAGCATAGGATAAAACAACATAAATAAAATTTAATAAAGCATAGGATAAAACAACATAAATACAATTTAATAAAGCATAGGATAAAACAACATAAATGAAATTTAATAAAGCATAGGATAAAACAACATAAATACAATTTAATAAAGCATAGGATAAAACAACATAAATAAAATTTAATAAAGCATAGGATAAAACAACATAAATACAATTTAATAAAGCATAGGATAAAACAACATAAATAAAATTTAATAAAGCATAGGATAAAACAACATAAATACAATTTAATAAAGCATAGGATAAAACAACATAAATACAATTTAATAAAGCATAGGATAAAACAACATAAATACAATTTAATAAAGCATAGGATAAAACAACATAAATAAAATTTAATAAAGCATAGGATAAAACAACATAAATACAATTTAATAAAGCATAGGATAAAACAACATAAATACAATTTAATAAAGCATAGGTTAAAACAACATAAATACAATTTAATAAAGCATAGGATAAAACAACATAAATACAATTTAATAAAGCATAGGATAAAACAACATAAATACAATTTAATAAAGCATAGGATAAAACAACATAAATAAAATTTAATAAAGCATAGGTTAAAACAACATAAATACAATTTAATAAAGCATAGGTTAAAACAACATAAATACAATTTAATAAAGCATAGGATAAAACAACATAAACACAATTTAATAAAGCATAGGTTAAAACAACATAAATACAAATTAATAAATCATACAATAAAACAACATAAATACAATTTAATAAAGCATAGGACAAAACAACATAAATACAATTTAATAAAGCATAGGATAAAACAACATAAATACAATTTAATAAAGCATAGGTTAAAACAACATAAATACAATTTAATAAAGCCTACAATAAAACAACATAAATTCAATTTAATAAAGCATAGGAAAAAACAATATAAATACAATTTAATAAAGCTTACAATAAAACAACATAAATACAATTTAATAAAGCATAGGAAAAAACAACATAAATACAATTTAATAAAGCATAGGATAAAACAACATAAATACAATTTAATAAAGCATAGGATAAAACAACATAAATTCAATTTAATAAAGCATAGGAAAAAACAACATAAATACAATTTAATAAAGCATAGGATAAAACAACATAAATACAATTTAATAAAGCATAGGACAAAACAACATTAATACAATTTAATAAAGCATAGGTTAAAACAACATAAATCCAATTTAATAAAGCATAGGATAAAACAACATAAATACAATTTAATAAAGCATACGTTAAAACAACATAAATACAATTAAATAAAGCATAGGATAAAACAATATAAATACAATTTAATAAAGCATAGGATAAAATAACATAAATACAATTTAATAAAGCATAGGCTAAAACTACATAAATACAATTTAATAAAGCATAGGATAAAACAACATAAATACAATTTAATAAAGCATAGGCTAAAACTACATAAATACAATTTAATAAAGCATAGGATAAAACAAATTAAATACAATTTAATAAAGCATAGGAAAAAACAACATAAATACAATTTAATAAAGCATAGGATAAAACAACATAAATACAATTTAATAAAGCATAGGATAAAACAACATAAATTCAATTTAATAAAGCATAGGAAAAAACAACATAAATACAATTTAATAAAGCATAGGATAAAACAACATAAATACAATTTAATAAAGCATAGGACAAAACAACATTAATACAATTTAATAAAGCATAGGTTAAAACAACATAAATCCAATTTAATAAAGCATAGGATAAAACAACATAAATACAATTTAATAAAGCATACGTTAAAACAACATAAATACAATTAAATAAAGCATAGGATAAAACAATATAAATACAATTTAATAAAGCATAGGTTAAAACAACATAAATACAATTTAATAAAGCATAGGATAAAACAATATAAATACAATTTAATAAAGCATAGGTTAAAACAACATAAATACAATTTAATAAAGCATAGGATAAAACAACATAAATTCAATTTAATAAAGCATAGGATAAAACAACATAAATACAATTTAAGAAAGCATAGGTTAAAACAACATAAATACAATTTAATAAAGCATAGGATAAAATAACATAAATACAATTTAATAAAGCATAGGCTAAAACTACATAAATACAATTTAATAAAGCATAGGATAAAACAAATTAAATACAATTTAATAAAGCATAGGATAAAACAACATAAATTCAATTTAATAAAGCATAGGATGAAACAACATAAATACAATTTAATAAAGCATACGTTAAAACAACATAAATACAATTAAATAAAGCATAAGATAAAACAACATAACTACAATTTAATAAAGCATAGGTTAAAACAACATAAATACAATTTAATAAAGCATAGGATAAAACAACATAAATACAATTTAATAAAGCATAGGATAAAACAGCATAAATACAATTTAATAAAGCATAGGATAAAACAACATAAATACAATTTAATAAAGCATAGGATAAAACAACATAAATAAAATTTAATAAAGCATAGGTTAAAACAACATAAATACAATTTAATAAAGCATAGGACAAAACAACATAAATACAATTTAATAAAGCATAGGAAAAAACAACATAAATACAATTTAATAAAGCATAGGATAAAACAACATAAATACAATTTAATAAAGCATAGGATAAAACAACATAAATAAAATTTAATAAAGCACAGGTTAAAACAACATAAATACAATTTAATAAAGCATAGGTTAAAACAACATAAATACAATTTAATAAACCATAGGATAAAACAACATAAATACAATTTAATAAAGCATACAATAAAACAACATAAATACAATTTAATAAAGCATAGGATAAAACAACATAAATACAATTTAATAAAGCATACAATAAAACAACATAAATACAATTTAATAAAGCATAGGAAAAAACAACATAAATACAATTTAATAAAGCATAGGATAAAACAACATAAATACAATTTAATAAAGCATAGGACAAAACAACATTAATACAATTTAATAAAGCATAGGTTAAAACAACATAAATCCAATTTAATAAAGCATAGGATAAAACAACATAAATACAATTTAATAAAGCATAGGATAAAACAACATAAATACAATTTAATAAAGCATAGGATAAAACAACATAAATACAATTTAATAAAGCATAGGATAAAACAACATAAATACAATTTAATAAAGCATAGGATAAAACCACGTAAATACAATTTAATAAAGCACAGGATAAAACAACATAAATTCAATTTAATAAAGCATGGGATAAAACAACATAAATACAATTTAATAAAGCATAGGATAAAACAACATAAATACAATTTAATAAAGCATAGTTTAAAACAACATAAATACAATTAAATAAAGCATAGGATAAAACAGGATAAATTTAATTTAATTAAGCATAGGATAAAACAACATAAATACAATTTAATAAAGCATAGGATAAAACAACATAAATAAAATTTAATAAAGCATAGGATAAAACAACATAAATAAAATTTAATAAAGCATAGGATAAAACAACATAAATACAATTTAATAAATCATAGGTTAAAACAGCATAAATACAATTTAATAAAGCATAGGATAAAACAACATAAATTCAATTTAATAAAGCATAGGTTAAAACAGCATGAATAAAATTTAATAAAGCATAGGTTAAAACAACATAAATACAATTTAATAAAGCATAGGATAAAACAACATAAATACAATTTAATAAAGCATAGGATAAAACAACATAAATACTTTTTAATAAAGCATAGGATAAAACCACATAAATACAATTTAATAAAGCACAGGATAAAACAACATAAATACAATTTAATAAAGCATAGGATAAAACAACATAAATACAATTTAATAAAGCATACGTTAAAACAACATAAATACAATTAAATAAAGCATAGGATAAAACAATATAAATACAATTTAATAAAGCATAGGTTAAAACAACATAAATACAATTTAATAAAGCATAGGATAAAACAATATAAATACAATTTAATAAAGCATAGGTTAAAACAACATAAATACAATTTAATAAAGCATAGGCTAAAACTATATAAATACAATTTAATAAAGCATAGGATAAAACAAATTAAATACAATTTAATTAAGCATAGGATAAAACAACATAAATACAATTTAATAAAGCATACGTTAAAACAACATAAATACAATTAAAAAAAGCATAGGATAAAACAATATAAATACAATTTAATAAAGCATAGGTTTAAACAACATAAATACAATTTAATAAAGCATAGGATAAAACAATATAAATACAATTTAATAAAGCATAGGTTAAAACAACATAAATACAATTTAATAAAGCATAGGATAAAATAACATAAATACAATTTAATAAAGCATAGGCTAAAACTACATAAATACAATTTAATAAAGCATAGGATAAAACAAATTAAATACAATTTAATAAAGCATAGGATAAAACAACATAAATTCAATTTAATAAAGCATAGGATGAAACAACATAAATACAATTTAATAAAGCATACGTTAAAACAACATAAATACAATTAAATAAAGCATAAGATAAAACAACATAAATACAATTTAATAAAGCATAGGTTAAAACAACATAAATACAATTTAATAAAGCATAGGATAAAACCACGTAAATACAATTTAATAAAGCACAGGATAAAACAACATAAATACAATTTAATAAAGCATAGGATAAAACAACCTAAATACAATTTAATAAAGCATAGGATAAAACAACATAAATACAATTTAATAAATCATAGGTTAAAACAGCATAAACACAATTTAATAAAGCATAGGATAAAACAACATAAATTCAATTTAATAAAGCATAGGTTAAAACAGCATAAATAAAATTTAATAAAGCATAGGTTAAAACAACATAAATACAATTTAATAAAGCATAGGATAAAACAACATAAATACCTTTTAATAAAGCATAGGATAAAACCACATAAATACAATTTAATAAAGCACAGGATAAAACAACATAAATACAATTTAATAAAGCATAGGATAAAACAACATAAATACAATTTAATAAAGCATAGGATAAAACAACATAAATACAATTTAATAAAGCATACGTTAAAACAACATAAATACAATTAAATAAAGCATAGGATAAAACAATATAAATACAATTTAATAAAGCATAGGTTAAAACAACATAAATACAATTTAATAAAGCATAGGATAAAACAATATAAATACAATTTAATAAAGCATAGGTTAAAACAACATAAATACAATTTAATAAAGCATAGGATAAAACAACATAAATTCAATTTAAGAAAGCATAGGATAAAACAACATAAATACAATTTAAGAAAGCATAGGTTAAAACAACATAAATACAATTTAATAAACATAGGATAAAATAACATAAATACAATTTAATAAAGCATAGGCTAAAACTACATAAATACAATTTAATAAAGCATAGGATAAAACAAATTAAATACAATTTAATAAAGCATAGGATAAAACAACATAAATTCAATTTAATAAAGCATAGGATGAAACAACATAAATAAAATTTAATAAAGCATACGTTAAAACAACATAAATACAATTAAATAAAGCATAAGATAAAACAACATAAATACAATTTAATAAAGCATAGGTTAAAACAACATAAATACAATTTAATAAAGCATAGGTTAAAACAACATAAATACAATTTAATAAAGCATAGGATAAAACAACATAAATACAATTTAATAAAGCATAGGATAAAACCACGTAAATACAATTTAATAAAGCACACGATAAAACAACATAAATACAATTTAATAAAGCACAGGATAAAACAACATAAATACAATTTAATAAAGCATACGTTAAAACAACATAAATACAATTAAAAAAAGCATAGGATAAAATAACATAAATACAATTTAATAAAGCATAGGCTAAAACTACATAAATACAATTTAATAAAGCATAGGATAAAACAAATTAAATACAATTTAATTAAGCATAGGATAAAACAACATAAATACAATTTAATAAAGCATACGTTAAAACAACATAAATACAATTAAAAAAAGCATAGGATAAAACAATATAAATACAATTTAATAAAGCATAGGTTTAAACAACATAAATACAATTTAATAAAGCATAGGATAAAACAATATAAATACAATTTAATAAAGCATAGGTTAAAACAACATAAATACAATTTAATAAAGCATAGGATAAAACCACGTAAATACAATTTAATAAAGCACAGGATAAAACAACATAAATACAATTTAATAAAGCATATCATAAAACAACATAAATACAATTTAATAAAGCATAGGATAAAACAACATAAATACAATTTAATAAAGCATACGTTAAAACAACATAAATACAATTAAATAAAGCATAGGATAAAACAAGATAAATTTAATTTAATTAAGCATAGGATAAAACAACATAAATACAATTTAATAAAGCATAGGATAAAACAACATAAATAAAATTTAATAAAGCATAGGATAAAACAACCTAAATACAATTTAATAAAGCATAGGATAAAACAACATAAATACAATTTAATAAATCATAGGTTAAAACAGCATAAACACAATTTAATAAAGCATAGGATAAAACAACATAAATTCAATTTAATAAAGCATAGGTTAAAACAGCATAAATAAAATTTAATAAAGCATAGGTTAAAACAACATAAATACAATTTAATAAAGCATAGGATAAAACAAATTAAATACAATTTAATAAAGCATAGGATAAAACAACATAAATTCAATTTAATAAAGCATAGGATGAAACAACATAAATACAATTTAATAAAGCATACGTTAAAACAACATAAATACAATTTAATAAAGCATAGGATAAAACAATATAAATACAATTTAATAAAGCATAGGTTAAAACAACATAAATACAATTTAATAAAGCATAGGATAAAACAACATAAATTCAATTTAATAAAGCATAGGATAAAACAACATAAATACAATTTAAGAAAGCATAGGTTAAAACAACATAAATACAATTTAATAAAGCATAGGATAAAATAACATAAATACAATTTAATAAAGCATAGGCTAAAACTACATAAATACAATTTAATAAAGCATAGGATAAAACAAATTAAATACAATTTAATAAAGCATAGGATAAAACAACATAAATTCAATTTAATAAAGCATAGGATGAAACAACATAAATACAATTTAATAAAGCATACGTTAAAACAACATAAATACAATTAAATAAAGCATAAGATAAAACAACATAAATACAATTTAATAAAGCATAGGTTAAAACAACATAAATACAATTTAATAAAGCATAGGATAAAACCACGTAAATACAATTTAATAAAGCACAGGATAAAACAACATAAATACAATTTAATAAAGCATAGGATAAAACAACATAAATACAATTTAATAAAGCATAGGATAAAACAACATAAATACAATTTAATAAAGCATACGTTAAAACAACATAAATACAATTAAATAAAGCATAGGATAAAACAAGATAAATTTAATTTAATTAAGCATAGGATAAAACAACATAAATACAATTTAATAAAGCATAGGATAAAACAACATAAATAAAATTTAATAAAGCATAGGATAAAACAACCTAAATACAATTTAATAAAGCATAGGATAAAACAACATAAATACAATTTAATAAATCATAGGTTAAAACAGCATAAACACAATTTAATAAAGCATAGGATAAAACAACATAAATTCAATTTAATAAAGCATAGGTTAAAACAGCATAAATAAAATTTAATAAAGCATAGGTTAAAACAACATAAATACAATTTAATAAAGCATAGGATAAAACAACATAAATACAATTTAATAAAGCATAGGATAAAACAACATAAATACCTTTTAATAAAGCATAGGATAAAAACACATAAATACAATTTAATAAAGCACAGGATAAAACAACATAAATACAATTTAATAAAGCATAGGATAAAACAACATAAATACAATTTAATAAAGCATACGTTAAAACAACATAAATACAATTAAATAAAGCATAGGATAAAACAATATAAATACAATTTAATAAAGCATAGGTTAAAACAACATAAATACAATTTAATAAAGCATAGGATAAAACAATATAAATACAATTTAATAAAGCATAGGTTAAAACAACATAAATACAATTTAATAAAGCATAGGATAAAACAACATAAATTCAATTTAAGAAAGCATAGGATAAAACAACATAAATACAATTTAAGAAAGCATAGGTTAAAACAACATAAATACAATTTAATAAACATAGGATAAAATAACATAAATACAATTTAATAAAGCATAGGCTAAAACTACATAAATACAATTTAATAAAGCATAGGATAAAACAAATTAAATACAATTTAATAAAGCATAGGATAAAACAACATAAATTCAATTTAATAAAGCATAGGATGAAACAACATAAATAAAATTTAATAAAGCATACGTTAAAACAACATAAATACAATTAAATAAAGCATAAGATAAAACAACATAAATACAATTTAATAAAGCATAGGTTAAAACAACATAAATACAATTTAATAAAGCATAGGTTAAAACAACATAAATACAATTTAATAAAGCATAGGATAAAACAACATAAATACAATTTAATAAAGCATAGGATAAAACCACGTAAATACAATTTAATAAAGCACACGATAAAACAACATAAATACAATTTAATAAAGCACAGGATAAAACAACATAAATACAATTTAATAAAGCATACGTTAAAACAACATAAATACAATTAAAAAAAGCATAGGATAAAATAACATAAATACAATTTAATAAAGCATAGGCTAAAACTACATAAATACAATTTAATAAAGCATAGGATAAAACAAATTAAATACAATTTAATTAAGCATAGGATAAAACAACATAAATACAATTTAATAAAGCATACGTTAAAACAACATAAATACAATTAAAAAAAGCATAGGATAAAACAATATAAATACAATTTAATAAAGCATAGGTTTAAACAACATAAATACAATTTAATAAAGCATAGGATAAAACAATATAAATACAATTTAATAAAGCATAGGTTAAAACAACATAAATACAATTTAATAAAGCATATTATAAAACCACGTAAATACAATTTAATAAAGCACAGGATAAAACAACATAAATACAATTTAATAAAGCATAGGATAAAACAACATAAATACAATTTAATAAAGCATAGGATAAAACAACCTAAATACAATTTAATAAAGCATAGGATAAAACAACATAAATACAATTTAATAAATCATAGGTTAAAACAGCATAAACACAATTTAATAAAGCATATTATAAAACCACGTAAATACAATTTAATAAAGCACAGGATAAAACAACATAAATACAATTTAATAAAGCATAGGATAAAACAACATAAATACAATTTAATAAAGCATAGGATAAAACAACATAAATACCTTTTAATAAAGCATAGGATAAAACCACATAAATACAATTTAATAAAGCACAGGATAAAACAACATAAATACAATTTAATAAAGCATAGGATAAAACAACATAAATACAATTTAATAAAGCATAGGATAAAACAACATAAATACAATTTAATAAAGCATACGTTAAAACAACATAAATACAATTAAATAAAGCATAGGATAAAACAATATAAATACAATTTAATAAAGCATAGGTTAAAACAACATAAATACAATTTAATAAAGCATAGGATAAAACAATATAAATACAATTTAATAAAGCATAGGTTAAAACAACATAAATACAATTTAATAAAGCATAGGATAAAACAACATAAATTCAATTTAAGAAAGCATAGGATAAAACAACATAAATACAATTTAAGAAAGCATAGGTTAAAACAACATAAATACAATTTAATAAACATAGGATAAAATAACATAAATACAATTTAATAAAGCATAGGCTAAAACTACATAAATACAATTCAATAAAGCATAGGATAAAACAAATTAAATACAATTTAATAAAGCATAGGATAAAACAACATAAATTCAATTTAATAAAGCATAGGATGAAACAACATAAATAAAATTTAATAAAGCATACGTTAAAACAACATAAATACAATTAAATAAAGCATAAGATAAAACAACATAAATACAATTTAATAAAGCATAGGTTAAAACAACATAAATACAATTTAATAAAGCATAGGTTAAAACAACATAAATACAATTTAATAAAGCATAGGATAAAACAACATAAATACAATTTAATAAAGCATAGGATAAAACCACGTAAATACAATTTAATAAAGCACACGATAAAACAACATAAATACAATTTAATAAAGCACAGGATAAAACAACATAAATACAATTTAATAAAGCATACGTTAAAACAACATAAATACAATTAAAAAAAGCATAGGATAAAATAACATAAATACAATTTAATAAAGCATAGGCTAAAACTACATAAATACAATTTAATAAAGCATAGGATAAAACAAATTAAATACAATTTAATTAAGCATAGGATAAAACAACATAAATACAATTTAATAAAGCATACGTTAAAACAACATAAATACAATTAAAAAAAGCATAGGATAAAACAATATAAATACAATTTAATAAAGCATAGGTTTAAACAACATAAATACAATTTAATAAAGCATAGGATAAAACAATATAAATACAATTTAATAAAGCATAGGTTAAAACAACATAAATACAATTTAATAAAGCATAGGATAAAACCACGTAAATACAATTTAATAAAGCACAGGATAAAACAACATAAATACAATTTAATAAAGCATATCATAAAACAACATAAATACAATTTAATAAAGCATAGGATAAAACAACATAAATACAATTTAATAAAGCATACGTTAAAACAACATAAATACAATTAAATAAAGCATAGGATAAAACAAGATAAATTTAATTTAATTAAGCATAGGATAAAACAACATAAATACAATTTAATAAAGCATAGGATAAAACAACATAAATACAATTTAATAAAGCATAGGATAAAACAACATAAATACTTTTTAATAAAGCATAGGATAAAACCACGTAAATACAATTTAATAAAGCACAGGATAAAACAACATAAATACAATTTAATAAAGCATAGGATAAAACAACATAAATACAATTTAATAAAGCATAGGATAAAACAACATAAATACAATTTAATAAAGCATACGTTAAAACAACATAAATACAATTAAATAAAGCATAGGATAAAACAAGATAAATTTAATTTAATTAAGCATAGGATAAAACAACATAAATACAATTTAATAAAGCATAGGATAAAACAACATAAATAAAATTTAATAAAGCATAGGATAAAACAACCTAAATACAATTTAATAAAGCATAGGATAAAACAACATAAATACAATTTAATAAATCATAGGTTAAAACAGCATAAACACAATTTAATAAAGCATAGGATAAAACAACATAAATTCAATTTAATAAAGCATAGGTTAAAACAGCATAAATAAAATTTAATAAAGCATAGGTTAAAACAACATAAATACAATTTAATAAAGCATAGGATAAAACAACATAAATACAATTTAATAAAGCATAGGATAAAACAACATAAATACCTTTTAATAAAGCATAGGATAAAAACACATAAATACAATTTAATAAAGCACAGGATAAAACAGCATAAATACAATTTAATAAAGCATAGGATAAAACAACATAAATACAATTTAATAAAGCATAGGATAAAACAACATAAATACAATTTAATAAAGCATACGTTAAAACAACATAAATACAATTAAATAAAGCATAGGATAAAACAATATAAATACAATTTAATAAAGCATAGGTTAAAACAACATAAATACAATTTAATAAAGCATAGGATAAAACAATATAAATACAATTTAATAAAGCATAGGTTAAAACAACATAAATACAATTTAATAAAGCATAGGATAAAACAACATAAATTCAATTTAAGAAAGCATAGGATAAAACAACATAAATACAATTTAAGAAAGCATAGGTTAAAACAACATAAATACAATTTAATAAACATAGGATAAAATAACATAAATACAATTTAATAAAGCATAGGCTAAAACTACATAAATACAATTTAATAAAGCATAGGATAAAACAAATTAAATACAATTTAATAAAGCATAGGATAAAACAACATAAATTCAATTTAATAAAGCATAGGATGAAACAACATAAATAAAATTTAATAAAGCATACGTTAAAACAACATAAATACAATTAAATAAAGCATAAGATAAAACAACATAAATACAATTTAATAAAGCATAGGTTAAAACAACATAAATACAATTTAATAAAGCATAGGTTAAAACAACATAAATACAATTTAATAAAGCATAGGATAAAACAACATAAATACAATTTAATAAAGCATAGGATAAAACCACGTAAATACAATTTAATAAAGCACACGATAAAACAACATAAATACAATTTAATAAAGCACAGGATAAAACAACATAAATACAATTTAATAAAGCATACGTTAAAACAACATAAATACAATTAAAAAAAGCATAGGATAAAATAACATAAATACAATTTAATAAAGCATAGGCTAAAACTACATAAATACAATTTAATAAAGCATAGGATAAAACAAATTAAATACAATTTAATTAAGCATAGGATAAAACAACATAAATACAATTTAATAAAGCATACGTTAAAACAACATAAATACAATTAAAAAAAGCATAGGATAAAACAATATAAATACAATTTAATAAAGCATAGGTTTAAACAACATAAATACAATTTAATAAAGCATAGGATAAAACAATATAAATACAATTTAATAAAGCATAGGTTAAAACAACATAAATACAATTTAATAAAGCATATTATAAAACCACGTAAATACAATTTAATAAAGCACAGGATAAAACAACATAAATACAATTTAATAAAGCATAGGATAAAACAACATAAATACAATTTAATAAAGCATAGGATAAAACAACCTAAATACAATTTAATAAAGCATAGGATAAAACAACATAAATACAATTTAATAAATCATAGGTTAAAACAGCATAAACACAATTTAATAAAGCATATTATAAAACCACGTAAATACAATTTAATAAAGCACAGGATAAAACAACATAAATACAATTTAATAAAGCATAGGATAAAACAACATAAATACAATTTAATAAAGCATAGGATAAAACAACATAAATACCTTTTAATAAAGCATAGGATAAAACCACATAAATACAATTTAATAAAGCACAGGATAAAACAACATAAATACAATTTAATAAAGCATAGGATAAAACAACATAAATACAATTTAATAAAGCATAGGATAAAACAACATAAATACAATTTAATAAAGCATACGTTAAAACAACATAAATACAATTAAATAAAGCATAGGATAAAACAATATAAATACAATTTAATAAAGCATAGGTTAAAACAACATAAATACAATTTAATAAAGCATAGGATAAAACAATATAAATACAATTTAATAAAGCATAGGTTAAAACAACATAAATACAATTTAATAAAGCATAGGATAAAACAACATAAATTCAATTTAAGAAAGCATAGGATAAAACAACATAAATACAATTTAAGAAAGCATAGGTTAAAACAACATAAATACAATTTAATAAACATAGGATAAAATAACATAAATACAATTTAATAAAGCATAGGCTAAAACTACATAAATACAATTCAATAAAGCATAGGATAAAACAAATTAAATACAATTTAATAAAGCATAGGATAAAACAACATAAATTCAATTTAATAAAGCATAGGATGAAACAACATAAATAAAATTTAATAAAGCATACGTTAAAACAACATAAATACAATTAAATAAAGCATAAGATAAAACAACATAAATACAATTTAATAAAGCATAGGTTAAAACAACATAAATACAATTTAATAAAGCATAGGTTAAAACAACATAAATACAATTTAATAAAGCATAGGATAAAACAACATAAATACAATTTAATAAAGCATAGGATAAAACCACGTAAATACAATTTAATAAAGCACACGATAAAACAACATAAATACAATTTAATAAAGCACAGGATAAAACAACATAAATACAATTTAATAAAGCATACGTTAAAACAACATAAATACAATTAAAAAAAGCATAGGATAAAATAACATAAATACAATTTAATAAAGCATAGGCTAAAACTACATAAATACAATTTAATAAAGCATAGGATAAAACAAATTAAATACAATTTAATTAAGCATAGGATAAAACAACATAAATACAATTTAATAAAGCATACGTTAAAACAACATAAATACAATTAAAAAAAGCATAGGATAAAACAATATAAATACAATTTAATAAAGCATAGGTTTAAACAACATAAATACAATTTAATAAAGCATAGGATAAAACAATATAAATACAATTTAATAAAGCATAGGTTAAAACAACATAAATACAATTTAATAAAGCATAGGATAAAACCACGTAAATACAATTTAATAAAGCACAGGATAAAACAACATAAATACAATTTAATAAAGCATATCATAAAACAACATAAATACAATTTAATAAAGCATAGGATAAAACAACATAAATACAATTTAATAAAGCATACGTTAAAACAACATAAATACAATTAAATAAAGCATAGGATAAAACAAGATAAATTTAATTTAATTAAGCATAGGATAAAACAACATAAATACAATTTAATAAAGCATAGGATAAAACAACATAAATAAAATTTAATAAAGCATAGGATAAAACAACCTAAATACAATTTAATAAAGCATAGGATAAAACAACATAAATACAATTTAATAAATCATAGGTTAAAACAGCATAAACACAATTTAATAAAGCATAGGATAAAACAACATAAATTCAATTTAATAAAGCATAGGTTAAAACAGCATAAATAAAATTTAATAAAGCATAGGTTAAAACAACATAAATACAATTTAATAAAGCATAGGATAAAACAAATTAAATACAATTTAATAAAGCATAGGATAAAACAACATAAATTCAATTTAATAAAGCATAGGATGAAACAACATAAATACAATTTAATAAAGCATACGTTAAAACAACATAAATACAATTTAATAAAGCATAGGATAAAACAATATAAATACAATTTAATAAAGCATAGGTTAAAACAACATAAATACAATTTAATAAAGCATAGGATAAAACAACATAAATTCAATTTAATAAAGCATAGGATAAAACAACATAAATACAATTTAAGAAAGCATAGGTTAAAACAACATAAATACAATTTAATAAAGCATAGGATAAAATAACATAAATACAATTTAATAAAGCATAGGCTAAAACTACATAAATACAATTTAATAAAGCATAGGATAAAACAAATTAAATACAATTTAATAAAGCATAGGATAAAACAACATAAATTCAATTTAATAAAGCATAGGATGAAACAACATAAATACAATTTAATAAAGCATACGTTAAAACAACATAAATACAATTAAATAAAGCATAAGATAAAACAACATAAATACAATTTAATAAAGCATAGGTTAAAACAACATAAATACAATTTAATAAAGCATAGGATAAAACCACGTAAATACAATTTAATAAAGCACAGGATAAAACAACATAAATACAATTTAATAAAGCATAGGATAAAACAACATAAATACAATTTAATAAAGCATAGGATAAAACAACATAAATACAATTTAATAAAGCATACGTTAAAACAACATAAATACAATTAAATAAAGCATAGGATAAAACAAGATAAATTTAATTTAATTAAGCATAGGATAAAACAACATAAATACAATTTAATAAAGCATAGGATAAAACAACATAAATAAAATTTAATAAAGCATAGGATAAAACAACCTAAATACAATTTAATAAAGCATAGGATAAAACAACATAAATACAATTTAATAAATCATAGGTTAAAACAGCATAAACACAATTTAATAAAGCATAGGATAAAACAACATAAATTCAATTTAATAAAGCATAGGTTAAAACAGCATAAATAAAATTTAATAAAGCATAGGTTAAAACAACATAAATACAATTTAATAAAGCATAGGATAAAACAACATAAATACAATTTAATAAAGCATAGGATAAAACAACATAAATACCTTTTAATAAAGCATAGGATAAAACCACATAAATACAATTTAATAAAGCACAGGATAAAACAACATAAATACAATTTAATAAAGCATAGGATAAAACAACATAAATACAATTTAATAAAGCATAGGATAAAACAACATAAATACAATTTAATAAAGCATACGTTAAAACAACATAAATACAATTAAATAAAGCATAGGATAAAACAATATAAATACAATTTAATAAAGCATAGGTTAAAACAACATAAATACAATTTAATAAAGCATAGGATAAAACAATATAAATACAATTTAATAAAGCATAGGTTAAAACAACATAAATACAATTTAATAAAGCATAGGATAAAACAACATAAATTCAATTTAAGAAAGCATAGGATAAAACAACATAAATACAATTTAAGAAAGCATAGGTTAAAACAACATAAATACAATTTAATAAACATAGGATAAAATAACATAAATACAATTTAATAAAGCATAGGCTAAAACTACATAAATACAATTTAATAAAGCATAGGATAAAACAAATTAAATACAATTTAATAAAGCATAGGATAAAACAACATAAATTCAATTTAATAAAGCATAGGATGAAACAACATAAATAAAATTTAATAAAGCATACGTTAAAACAACATAAATACAATTAAATAAAGCATAAGATAAAACAACATAAATACAATTTAATAAAGCATAGGTTAAAACAACATAAATACAATTTAATAAAGCATAGGTTAAAACAACATAAATACAATTTAATAAAGCATAGGATAAAACAACATAAATACAATTTAATAAAGCATAGGATAAAACCACGTAAATACAATTTAATAAAGCACACGATAAAACAACATAAATACAATTTAATAAAGCACAGGATAAAACAACATAAATACAATTTAATAAAGCATACGTTAAAACAACATAAATACAATTAAAAAAAGCATAGGATAAAATAACATAAATACAATTTAATAAAGCATAGGCTAAAACTACATAAATACAATTTAATTAAGCATAGGATAAAACAAATTAAATACAATTTAATTAAGCATAGGATAAAACAACATAAATACAATTTAATAAAGCATACGTTAAAACAACATAAATACAATTAAAAAAAGCATAGGATAAAACAATATAAATACAATTTAATAAAGCATAGGTTTAAACAACATAAATACAATTTAATAAAGCATAGGATAAAACAATATAAATACAATTTAATAAAGCATAGGTTAAAACAACATAAATACAATTTAATAAAGCATATTATAAAACCACGTAAATACAATTTAATAAAGCACAGGATAAAACAACATAAATACAATTTAATAAAGCATAGGATAAAACAACATAAATACAATTTAATAAAGCATAGGATAAAACAACATAAATACAATTTAATAAAGCATACGTTAAAACAACATAAATACAATTAAATAAAGCATAGGATAAAACAAGATAAATTTAATTTAATTAAGCATAGGATAAAACAACATAAATACAATTTAATAAAGCATAGGATAAAACAACATAAATAAAATTTAATAAAGCATAGGATAAAACAACCTAAATACAATTTAATAAAGCATAGGATAAAACAACATAAATACAATTTAATAAATCATAGGTTAAAACAGCATAAACACAATTTAATAAAGCATAGGATAAAACAACATAAATTCAATTTAATAAAGCATAGGTTAAAACAGCATAAATAAAATTTAATAAAGCATAGGTTAAAACAACATAAATACAATTTAATAAAGCATAGGATAAAACAACATAAATACAATTTAATAAAGCATAGGATAAAACAACATAAATACCTTTTAATAAAGCATAGGATAAAACCACATAAATACAATTTAATAAAGCACAGGATAAAACAACATAAATACAATTTAATAAAGCATAGGATAAAACAATATAAATACAATTTAATAAAGCATAGGTTAAAACAACATAAATACAATTTAATAAAGCATAGGATAAAACAACATAAATACAATTTAATAAAGCATAGGATAAAACAACATAAATACAATTTAATAAAGCATAGGTTAAAACAATATAAATACAATTTAATAAAGCATAGGTTAAAACAACATAAATACAATTTAATAAAGCATAGGATAAAACAATATAAATACAATTTAATAAAGCATAGGTTAAAACAACATAAATACAATTTAATAAAGCATAGGATAAAACAACATAAATTCAATTTAATAAAGCATAGGATAAAACAACATAAATACAATTTAAGAAAGCATAGGTTAAAACAACATAAATACAATTTAATAAAGCATAGGATAAAATAACATAAATACAATTTAATAAAGCATAGGCTAAAACTACATAAATACAATTTAATAAAGCATAGGATAAAACAAATTAAATACAATTTAATAAAGCATAGGATAAAACAACATAAATTCAATTTAATAAAGCATAGGATGAAACAACATAAATACAATTTAATAAAGCATACGTTAAAACAACATAAATACAATTAAATAAAGCATAAGATAAAACAACATAACTACAATTTAATAAAGCATAGGTTAAAACAACATAAATACAATTTAATAAAGCATAGGATAAAACAACATAAATACAATTTAATAAAGCATAGGATAAAACAGCATAAATACAATTTAATAAAGCATAGGATAAAACAACATAAATACAATTTAATAAAGCATAGGATAAAACAACATAAATAAAATTTAATAAAGCATAGGTTAAAACAACATAAATACAATTTAATAAAGCATAGGACAAAACAACATAAATACAATTTAATAAAGCATAGGAAAAAACAACATAAATACAATTTAATAAAGCATAGGATAAAACAACATAAATACAATTTAATAAAGCATAGGATAAAACAACATAAATAAAATTTAATAAAGCACAGGTTAAAACAACATGAATACAATTTAATAAAGCATAGGTTAAAACAACATAAATACAATTTAATAAAGCATAGGATAAAACAACATAAATACAATTTAATAAAGCATACAATAAAACAACATAAATACAATTTAATAAAGCATAGGATAAAACAACATAAATACAATTTAATAAAGCATACAATAAAACAACATAAATACAATTTAATAAAGCATAGGAAAAAACAACATAAATACAATTTAATAAAGCATAGGATAAAACAACATAAATACAATTTAATAAAGCATGGGACAAAACAACATTAATACAATTTAATAAAGCATAGGTTAAAACAACATAAATACAATTTAATAAAGCATAGGATAAAACAACATAAATACAATTTAATAAAGCATAGGATAAAACAACATAAATACAATTTAATAAAGCATAGGATAAAACAACATAAATACAATTTAATAAAGCATAGGTTAAAACAACATAAATACAATTTAATAAAGCATAGGATAAAACAATATAAATACAATTTAATAAAGCATAGGTTAAAACAACATAAATACAATTTAATAAAGCATAGGATAAAACAACATAAATTCAATTTAAGAAAGCATAGGATAAAACAACATAAATACAATTTAAGAAAGCATAGGTTAAAACAACATAAATACAATTTAATAAAGCATAGGATAAAATAACATAAATACAATTTAATAAAGCATAGGCTAAAACTACATAAATACAATTTAATAAAGCATAGGATAAAACAAATTAAATACAATTTAATAAAGCATAGGATAAAACAACATAAATTCAATTTAATAAAGCATAGGATGAAACAACATAAATAAAATTTAATAAAGCATACGTTAAAACAACATAAATACAATTAAATAAAGCATAAGATAAAACAACATAAATACAATTTAATAAAGCATAGGTTAAAACAACATAAATACAATTTAATAAAGCATAGGTTAAAACAACATAAATACAATTTAATAAAGCATAGGATAAAACAACATAAATACAATTTAATAAAGCATAGGATAAAACAACGTAAATACAATTTAATAAAGCACACGATAAAACAACATAAATACAATTTAATAAAGCATAGGATAAAACAACATAAATACAATTTAATAAAGCATAGGATAAAACAACATAAATACAATTTAATAAAGCATACGTTAAAACAACATAAATACAATTAAATAAAGCATAAGATAAAACAACATAAATTTAATTTAATTAAGCATAGGATAAAACAACATAAATACAATTTAATAAAGCACAGGATAAAACAACATAAATACAATTTAATAAAGCATACGTTAAAACAACATAAATACAATTAAAAAAAGCATAGGATAAAACAATATAAATACAATTTAATAAACCATAGGTTTAAACAACATAAATGCAATTTAATAAAGCATAGGATAAAACAATATAAATACAATTTAATAAAGCATACGTTAAAACAACATAAATACAATTAAATAAAGCATAAGATAAAACAACATAAATACAATTTAATAAAGCATAGGTTAAAACAACATAAATACAATTTAATAAAGCATAGGATAAAACAACATAAATACAATTTAATGAAACATAGGACAAACAACATAAATACAATTTAATAAAGCATAGGACAAAACAACATAAATACAATTTAATAAAGCATATGTTAAAACAACATAAATACAATTTAATAAAGCATAGGATAAAACAACATAAACACAATTTAATAAAGCATAGGTTAAAACAACATAAATACAAATTAATAAATCATACAATAAAACAACATAAATACAATTTAATAAAGCATAGGACAAAACAACATAAATACAATTTAATAAAGCATAGGATAAAACAACATAAATACAATTTAATAAAGCATAGGTTAAAACAACATAAATACAATTTAATAAAGCCTACAATAAAACAACATAAATTCAATTTAATAAAGCATAGGAAAAAACAACATAAATACAATTTAATAAAGCATAGGATAAAACAACATAAATACAATTTAATGAAACATAGGATAAACAACATAAATACAATTTAATAAAGCATAGGACAAAACAACATAAATATAATTTAATAAAGCATATGTTAAAACAACAAAAATACAATTTAATAAAGCATAGGATAAAACAACATAAATACAATTTAATAAAGCATAGGACAAAACAACATAAATACAATTTAATAAAGCATAGGATAAAACAACATAAATACAATTTAACAAAACATTGGACAAAACAACATAAATACAATTTAATAAAGCATAGGATAAAACAACATAAATACAATTTAATGAAACATAAGATAAACAACATAAATATAATTTAATAAAGCCTACAATAAAACAACATAAATACAATTTAATAAAGCATAGGAAAAAACAACATAAATACAATTTAATAAAGCCTACAATAAAACAACATAAATACAATTTAATAAAGCATAGGAAAAAACAACATAAATACAATTTAATAAAGCCTACAATAAAACAACATAAATACAATTTAATAAAGCATAGGATAAAACAACATAAATACAATTTAATAAAGCATAGGATAAAACAACATAAATACAATTTAATAAAGCATACGTTAAAACAACATAAATACAATTAAATAAAGCATAAGATAAAACAATATAAATACAATTTAATAAAGCATAGGTTAAAACAACATAAATACAATTTAATAAAGCATAGGATAAAACAATATAAATACAATTTAATAAAGCATAGGTTAAAACAACATAAATACAATTTAACAAAACATTGGACAAAACAACATAAATACAATTTAATAAAGCATAGGATAAAACAACATAAATACAATTTAATGAAACATAAGATAAACAACATAAATATAATTTAATAAAGCCTACAATAAAACAACATAAATACAATTTAATAAAGCATAGGAAAAAACAACATAAATACAATTTAATAAAGCCTACAATAAAACAACATAAATACAATTTAATAAAGCATAGGATAAAACAACATAAATACAATTTAATAAAGCATAGGATAAAACAACATAAATACAATTTAATAAAGCATACGTTAAAACAACATAAATACAATTAAATAAAGCATAAGATAAAACAATATAAATACAATTTAATAAAGCATAGGTTAAAACAACATAAATACAATTTAATAAAGCATAGGATAAAACAATATAAATACAATTTAATAAAGCATAGGTTAAAACAACATAAATACAATTTAACAAAACATTGGACAAAACAACATAAATACAATTTAATAAAGCATAGGATAAAACAACATAAATTCAATTTAATAAAGCATAGGATAAAACAACATAAATACAATTTAAGAAAGCATAGGTTAAAACAACATAAATACAATTTAATAAAGCAAAGGATAAAATAACATAAATACAATTTAATAAAGCATAGGCTAAAACTACATAAATACAATTTAATAAAGCATATGATAAAACAAATTAAATACAATTTAATAAAGCAGAGGATAAAACAACATAAATTCAATTTAATAAAGCATAGGTTAAAACAACATAAATACAATTTAACAAAACATTGGACAAAACAACATAAATACAATTTAATAAAGCATAGGATAAAACAACATAAATTCAATTTAATAAAGCATAGGATAAAACAACATAAATACAATTTAAGAAAGCATAGGTTAAAACAACATAAATACAATTAAATAAAGCATAAGATAAAACAACATAAATACAATTTAATAAAGCATACAATAAAACAACATAAATACAATTTAATAAAGCATAGGATAAAACAACATAAATACAATTTAATAAAGCATACAATAAAACAACATAAATACAATTTAATAAAGCATAGGAAAAAACAACATAAATACAATTTAATAAAGCATAGGATAAAACAACATAAATACAATTTAATAAAGCATAGGACAAAACAACATTAATACAATTTAATAAAGCATAGGTTAAAACAACCTAAATCCAATTTAATAAAGCATAGGATAAAACAACATAAATACAATTTAATAAAGCATAGGATAAAACAACATAAATACAATTTAATAAAGCATAGGATAAAACAACATAAATACAATTTAATAAAGCATAGGATAAAACAACATAAATACAATTTAATAAAGCATAGGATAAAACCACGTAAATACAATTTAATAAAGCACAGGATAAAACAACATAAATTCAATTTAATAAAGCATGGGATAAAACAACATAAATACAATTTAATAAAGCATAGGATAAAACAACATAAATACAATTTAATAAAGCATAGTTTAAAACAACATAAATACAATTAAATAAAGCATAGGATAAAACAGGATAAATTTAATTTAATTAAGCATAGGATAAAACAACATAAATACAATTTAATAAAGCATAGGATAAAACAACATAAATAAAATTTAATAAAGCATAGGATAAAACAACATAAATAAAATTTAATAAAGCATAGGATAAAACAACATAAATACAATTTAATAAATCATAGGTTAAAACAGCATAAATACAATTTAATAAAGCATAGGATAAAACAACATAAATTCAATTTAATAAAGCATAGGTTAAAACAGCATGAATAAAATTTAATAAAGCATAGGTTAAAACAACATAAATACAATTTAATAAAGCATAGGATAAAACAACATAAATACAATTTAATAAAGCATAGGATAAAACAACATAAATACTTTTTAATAAAGCATAGGATAAAACCACATAAATACAATTTAATAAAGCACAGGATAAAACAACATAAATACAATTTAATAAAGCATACGTTAAAACAACATAAATACAATTAAATAAAGCATACGTTAAAACAACATAAATACAATTAAATAAAGCATAAGATAAAACAATATAAATACAATTTAATAAAGCATAGGTTAAAACAACATAAATACAATTTAATAAAGCATAGGATAAAACAATATAAATACAATTTAATAAAGCATAGGTTAAAACAACATAAATACAATTTAACAAAACATTGGACAAAACAACATAAATACAATTTAATAAAGCATAGGATAAAACAACATAAATTCAATTTAATAAAGCATAGGATAAAACAACATAAATACAATTTAAGAAAGCATAGGTTAAAACAACATAAATACAATTTAATAAAGCAAAGGATAAAATAACATAAATACAATTTAATAAAGCATAGGCTAAAACTACATAAATACAATTTAATAAAGCATATGATAAAACAAATTAAATACAATTTAATAAAGCAGAGGATAAAACAACATAAATTCAATTTAATAAAGCATAGGTTAAAACAACATAAATACAATTTAACAAAACATTGGACAAAACAACATAAATACAATTTAATAAAGCATAGGATAAAACAACATAAATTCAATTTAATAAAGCATAGGATAAAACAACATAAATACAATTTAAGAAAGCATAGGTTAAAACAACATAAATACAATTAAATAAAGCATAAGATAAAACAACATAAATACAATTTAATAAAGCATACAATAAAACAACATAAATACAATTTAATAAAGCATAGGATAAAACAACATAAATACAATTTAATAAAGCATACAATAAAACAACATAAATACAATTTAATAAAGCATAGGAAAAAACAACATAAATACAATTTAATAAAGCATAGGATAAAACAACATAAATACAATTTAATAAAGCATAGGACAAAACAACATTAATACAATTTAATAAAGCATAGGTTAAAACAACCTAAATCCAATTTAATAAAGCATAGGATAAAACAACATAAATACAATTTAATAAAGCATAGGATAAAACAACATAAATACAATTTAATAAAGCATAGGATAAAACAACATAAATACAATTTAATAAAGCATAGGATAAAACAACATAAATACAATTTAATAAAGCATAGGATAAAACCACGTAAATACAATTTAATAAAGCACAGGATAAAACAACATAAATTCAATTTAATAAAGCATGGGATAAAACAACATAAATACAATTTAATAAAGCATAGGATAAAACAACATAAATACAATTTAATAAAGCATAGTTTAAAACAACATAAATACAATTAAATAAAGCATAGGATAAAACAGGATAAATTTAATTTAATTAAGCATAGGATAAAACAACATAAATACAATTTAATAAAGCATAGGATAAAACAACATAAATAAAATTTAATAAAGCATAGGATAAAACAACATAAATAAAATTTAATAAAGCATAGGATAAAACAACATAAATACAATTTAATAAATCATAGGTTAAAACAGCATAAATACAATTTAATAAAGCATAGGATAAAACAACATAAATTCAATTTAATAAAGCATAGGTTAAAACAGCATGAATAAAATTTAATAAAGCATAGGTTAAAACAACATAAATACAATTTAATAAAGCATAGGATAAAACAACATAAATACAATTTAATAAAGCATAGGATAAAACAACATAAATACTTTTTAATAAAGCATAGGATAAAACCACATAAATACAATTTAATAAAGCACAGGATAAAACAACATAAATACAATTTAATAAAGCATACGTTAAAACAACATAAATACAATTAAATAAAGCATAGGATAAAACAATATAAATACAATTTAATAAAGCATAGGTTAAAACAACATAAATACAATTTAATAAAGCATAGGATAAAACAATATAAATACAATTTAATAAAGCATAGGTTAAAACAACATAAATACAATTTAATAAAGCATAGGATAAAACAACATAAATTCATTTTAAGAAAGCATAGGATAAAACAACATAAATACAATTTAAGAAAGCATCGGTTAAAACAACATAAATACAATTTAATAAAGCATAGGATAAAATAACATAAATACAATTTAATAAAGCATAGGCTAAAACTACATAAATACAATTTAATAAAGCATAGGATAAAACAAATTAAATACAATTTAATAAAGCATAGGATAAAACAACATAAATTCAATTTAATAAAGCATAGGATGAAACAACATAAATAAAATTTAATAAAGCATACGTTAAAACAACATAAATACAATTAAATAAAGCATAAGATAAAACAACATAAATACAATTTAATAAAGCATAGGTTAAAACAACATAAATACAATTTAATAAAGCATAGGTTAAAACAACATAAATACAATTTAATAAAGCATAGGATAAAACAACATAAATACAATTTAATAAAGCATAGGATAAAACCACGTAAATACAATTTAATAAAGCACACGATAAAACAACGTAAATACAATTTAATAAAGCACAGGATAAAACAACATAAATACAATTTAATAAAGCATACGTTAAAACAACATAAATACAATTAAAAAAAGCATAGGATAAAATAACATAAATACAATTTAATAAAGCATAGGCTAAAACTACATAAATACAATTTAATAAAGCATAGGATAAAACAAATTAAATACAATTTAATTAAGCATAGGATAAAACAACATAAATACAATTTAATAAAGCATACGTTAAAACAACATAAATACAATTAAAAAAAGCATAGGATAAAACAATATAAATACAATTTAATAAAGCATAGGTTTAAACAACATAAATACAATTTAATAAAGCATAGGATAAAACAATATAAATACAATTTAATAAAGCATAGGTTAAAACAACATAAATACAATTTAATAAAGCATAGGATAAAATACCATAAATACAATTTAATAAAGCATAGGCTAAAACTACATAAATACAATTTAATAAAGCATAGGATAAAACAAATTAAATACAATTTAATAAAGCATAGGATAAAACAACATAAATTCAATTTAATAAAGCATAGGATGAAACAACATAAATACAATTTAATAAAGCATACGTTAAAACAACATAAATACAATTAAATAAAGCATAAGATAAAACAACATAAATACAATTTAATAAAGCATAGGTTAAAACAACATAAATACAATTTAATAAAGCATAGGATAAAACCACGTAAATACAATTTAATAAAGCACAGGATAAAACAACATAAATACAATTTAATAAAGCATAGGATAAAACAACATAAATACAATTTAATAAAGCATAGGATAAAACAACATAAATACAATTTAATAAAGCATACGTTAAAACAACATAAATACAATTAAATAAAGCATAGGATAAAACAAGATAAATTTAATTTAATTAAGCATAGGATAAAACAACATAAATACAATTTAATAAAGCATAGGATAAAACAACATAAATAAAATTTAATAAAGCATAGGATAAAACAACCTAAATACAATTTAATAAAGCATAGGATAAAACAACATAAATACAATTTAATAAATCATAGGTTAAAACAGCATAAACACAATTTAATAAAGCATAGGATAAAACAACATAAATTCAATTTAATAAAGCATAGGTTAAAACAGCATAAATAAAATTTAATAAAGCATAGGTTAAAACAACATAAATACAATTTAATAAAGCATAGGATAAAACAACATAAATACAATTTAATAAAGCATAGGATAAAACAACATAAATACCTTTTAATAAAGCATAGGATAAAACCACATAAATACAATTTAATAAAGCACAGGATAAAACAACATAAATACAATTTAATAAAGCATAGGATAAAACAACATAAATACAATTTAATAAAGCATAGAATAAAACAACATAAATACAATTTAATAAAGCATACGTTAAAACAACATAAATACAATTAAATAAAGCATAGGATAAAACAATATAAATACAATTTAATAAAGCATAGGTTAAAACAACATAAATACAATTTAATAAAGCATAGGATAAAACAACATAAATACAATTTAATAAAGCATACGTTAAAACAACATAAATACAATTAAATAAAGCATAAGATAAAACAACATAAATTTAATTTAATTAAGCATAGGATAAAACAACATAAATACAATTTAATAAAGCACAGGATAAAACAACATAAATACAATTTAATAAAGCATACGTTAAAACAACATAAATACAATTAAAAAAAGCATAGGATAAAACAATATAAATACAATTTAATAAACCATAGGTTTAAACAACATAAATGCAATTTAATAAAGCATAGGATAAAACAATATAAATACAATTTAATAAAGCATACGTTAAAACAACATAAATACAATTAAATAAAGCATAAGATAAAACAACATAAATACAATTTAATAAAGCATAGGTTAAAACAACATAAATACAATTTAATAAAGCATAGGATAAAACAACATAAATACAATTTAATGAAACATAGGACAAACAACATAAATACAATTTAATAAAGCATAGGACAAAACAACATAAATACAATTTAATAAAGCATATGTTAAAACAACATAAATACAATTTAATAAAGCATAGGATAAAACAACATAAACACAATTTAATAAAGCATAGGTTAAAACAACATAAATACAAATTAATAAATCATACAATAAAACAACATAAATACAATTTAATAAAGCATAGGACAAAACAACATAAATACAATTTAATAAAGCATAGGATAAAACAACATAAATACAATTTAATAAAGCATAGGTTAAAACAACATAAATACAATTTAATAAAGCCTACAATAAAACAACATAAATTCAATTTAATAAAGCATAGGAAAAAACAACATAAATACAATTTAATAAAGCATAGGATAAAACAACATAAATACAATTTAATGAAACATAGGATAAACAACATAAATACAATTTAATAAAGCATAGGACAAAACAACATAAATATAATTTAATAAAGCATATGTTAAAACAACAAAAATACAATTTAATAAAGCATAGGATAAAACAACATAAATACAATTTAATAAAGCATAGGACAAAACAACATAAATACAATTTAATAAAGCATAGGATAAAACAACATAAATACAATTTAACAAAACATTGGACAAAACAACATAAATACAATTTAATAAAGCATAGGATAAAACAACATAAATACAATTTAATGAAACATAAGATAAACAACATAAATATAATTTAATAAAGCCTACAATAAAACAACATAAATACAATTTAATAAAGCATAGGAAAAAACAACATAAATACAATTTAATAAAGCCTACAATAAAACAACATAAATACAATTTAATAAAGCATAGGAAAAAACAACATAAATACAATTTAATAAAGCCTACAATAAAACAACATAAATACAATTTAATAAAGCATAGGATAAAACAACATAAATACAATTTAATAAAGCATAGGATAAAACAACATAAATACAATTTAATAAAGCATACGTTAAAACAACATAAATACAATTAAATAAAGCATAAGATAAAACAATATAAATACAATTTAATAAAGCATAGGTTAAAACAACATAAATACAATTTAATAAAGCATAGGATAAAACAATATAAATACAATTTAATAAAGCATAGGTTAAAACAACATAAATACAATTTAACAAAACATTGGACAAAACAACATAAATACAATTTAATAAAGCATAGGATAAAACAACATAAATACAATTTAATGAAACATAAGATAAACAACATAAATATAATTTAATAAAGCCTACAATAAAACAACATAAATACAATTTAATAAAGCATAGGAAAAAACAACATAAATACAATTTAATAAAGCCTACAATAAAACAACATAAATACAATTTAATAAAGCATAGGATAAAACAACATAAATACAATTTAATAAAGCATAGGATAAAACAACATAAATACAATTTAATAAAGCATACGTTAAAACAACATAAATACAATTAAATAAAGCATAAGATAAAACAATATAAATACAATTTAATAAAGCATAGGTTAAAACAACATAAATACAATTTAATAAAGCATAGGATAAAACAATATAAATACAATTTAATAAAGCATAGGTTAAAACAACATAAATACAATTTAACAAAACATTGGACAAAACAACATAAATACAATTTAATAAAGCATAGGATAAAACAACATAAATTCAATTTAATAAAGCATAGGATAAAACAACATAAATACAATTTAAGAAAGCATAGGTTAAAACAACATAAATACAATTTAATAAAGCAAAGGATAAAATAACATAAATACAATTTAATAAAGCATAGGCTAAAACTACATAAATACAATTTAATAAAGCATATGATAAAACAAATTAAATACAATTTAATAAAGCAGAGGATAAAACAACATAAATTCAATTTAATAAAGCATAGGTTAAAACAACATAAATACAATTTAACAAAACATTGGACAAAACAACATAAATACAATTTAATAAAGCATAGGATAAAACAACATAAATTCAATTTAATAAAGCATAGGATAAAACAACATAAATACAATTTAAGAAAGCATAGGTTAAAACAACATAAATACAATTAAATAAAGCATAAGATAAAACAACATAAATACAATTTAATAAAGCATACAATAAAACAACATAAATACAATTTAATAAAGCATAGGATAAAACAACATAAATACAATTTAATAAAGCATACAATAAAACAACATAAATACAATTTAATAAAGCATAGGAAAAAACAACATAAATACAATTTAATAAAGCATAGGATAAAACAACATAAATACAATTTAATAAAGCATAGGACAAAACAACATTAATACAATTTAATAAAGCATAGGTTAAAACAACCTAAATCCAATTTAATAAAGCATAGGATAAAACAACATAAATACAATTTAATAAAGCATAGGATAAAACAACATAAATACAATTTAATAAAGCATAGGATAAAACAACATAAATACAATTTAATAAAGCATAGGATAAAACAACATAAATACAATTTAATAAAGCATAGGATAAAACCACGTAAATACAATTTAATAAAGCACAGGATAAAACAACATAAATTCAATTTAATAAAGCATGGGATAAAACAACATAAATACAATTTAATAAAGCATAGGATAAAACAACATAAATACAATTTAATAAAGCATAGTTTAAAACAACATAAATACAATTAAATAAAGCATAGGATAAAACAGGATAAATTTAATTTAATTAAGCATAGGATAAAACAACATAAATACAATTTAATAAAGCATAGGATAAAACAACATAAATAAAATTTAATAAAGCATAGGATAAAACAACATAAATAAAATTTAATAAAGCATAGGATAAAACAACATAAATACAATTTAATAAATCATAGGTTAAAACAGCATAAATACAATTTAATAAAGCATAGGATAAAACAACATAAATTCAATTTAATAAAGCATAGGTTAAAACAGCATGAATAAAATTTAATAAAGCATAGGTTAAAACAACATAAATACAATTTAATAAAGCATAGGATAAAACAACATAAATACAATTTAATAAAGCATAGGATAAAACAACATAAATACTTTTTAATAAAGCATAGGATAAAACCACATAAATACAATTTAATAAAGCACAGGATAAAACAACATAAATACAATTTAATAAAGCATACGTTAAAACAACATAAATACAATTAAATAAAGCATACGTTAAAACAACATAAATACAATTAAATAAAGCATAAGATAAAACAATATAAATACAATTTAATAAAGCATAGGTTAAAACAACATAAATACAATTTAATAAAGCATAGGATAAAACAATATAAATACAATTTAATAAAGCATAGGTTAAAACAACATAAATACAATTTAACAAAACATTGGACAAAACAACATAAATACAATTTAATAAAGCATAGGATAAAACAACATAAATTCAATTTAATAAAGCATAGGATAAAACAACATAAATACAATTTAAGAAAGCATAGGTTAAAACAACATAAATACAATTTAATAAAGCAAAGGATAAAATAACATAAATACAATTTAATAAAGCATAGGCTAAAACTACATAAATACAATTTAATAAAGCATATGATAAAACAAATTAAATACAATTTAATAAAGCAGAGGATAAAACAACATAAATTCAATTTAATAAAGCATAGGTTAAAACAACATAAATACAATTTAACAAAACATTGGACAAAACAACATAAATACAATTTAATAAAGCATAGGATAAAACAACATAAATTCAATTTAATAAAGCATAGGATAAAACAACATAAATACAATTTAAGAAAGCATAGGTTAAAACAACATAAATACAATTAAATAAAGCATAAGATAAAACAACATAAATACAATTTAATAAAGCATACAATAAAACAACATAAATACAATTTAATAAAGCATAGGATAAAACAACATAAATACAATTTAATAAAGCATACAATAAAACAACATAAATACAATTTAATAAAGCATAGGAAAAAACAACATAAATACAATTTAATAAAGCATAGGATAAAACAACATAAATACAATTTAATAAAGCATAGGACAAAACAACATTAATACAATTTAATAAAGCATAGGTTAAAACAACCTAAATCCAATTTAATAAAGCATAGGATAAAACAACATAAATACAATTTAATAAAGCATAGGATAAAACAACATAAATACAATTTAATAAAGCATAGGATAAAACAACATAAATACAATTTAATAAAGCATAGGATAAAACAACATAAATACAATTTAATAAAGCATAGGATAAAACCACGTAAATACAATTTAATAAAGCACAGGATAAAACAACATAAATTCAATTTAATAAAGCATGGGATAAAACAACATAAATACAATTTAATAAAGCATAGGATAAAACAACATAAATACAATTTAATAAAGCATAGTTTAAAACAACATAAATACAATTAAATAAAGCATAGGATAAAACAGGATAAATTTAATTTAATTAAGCATAGGATAAAACAACATAAATACAATTTAATAAAGCATAGGATAAAACAACATAAATAAAATTTAATAAAGCATAGGATAAAACAACATAAATAAAATTTAATAAAGCATAGGATAAAACAACATAAATACAATTTAATAAATCATAGGTTAAAACAGCATAAATACAATTTAATAAAGCATAGGATAAAACAACATAAATTCAATTTAATAAAGCATAGGTTAAAACAGCATGAATAAAATTTAATAAAGCATAGGTTAAAACAACATAAATACAATTTAATAAAGCATAGGATAAAACAACATAAATACAATTTAATAAAGCATAGGATAAAACAACATAAATACTTTTTAATAAAGCATAGGATAAAACCACATAAATACAATTTAATAAAGCACAGGATAAAACAACATAAATACAATTTAATAAAGCATACGTTAAAACAACATAAATACAATTAAATAAAGCATAGGATAAAACAATATAAATACAATTTAATAAAGCATAGGTTAAAACAACATAAATACAATTTAATAAAGCATAGGATAAAACAATATAAATACAATTTAATAAAGCATAGGTTAAAACAACATAAATACAATTTAATAAAGCATAGGATAAAACAACATAAATTCATTTTAAGAAAGCATAGGATAAAACAACATAAATACAATTTAAGAAAGCATCGGTTAAAACAACATAAATACAATTTAATAAAGCATAGGATAAAATAACATAAATACAATTTAATAAAGCATAGGCTAAAACTACATAAATACAATTTAATAAAGCATAGGATAAAACAAATTAAATACAATTTAATAAAGCATAGGATAAAACAACATAAATTCAATTTAATAAAGCATAGGATGAAACAACATAAATAAAATTTAATAAAGCATACGTTAAAACAACATAAATACAATTAAATAAAGCATAAGATAAAACAACATAAATACAATTTAATAAAGCATAGGTTAAAACAACATAAATACAATTTAATAAAGCATAGGTTAAAACAACATAAATACAATTTAATAAAGCATAGGATAAAACAACATAAATACAATTTAATAAAGCATAGGATAAAACCACGTAAATACAATTTAATAAAGCACACGATAAAACAACGTAAATACAATTTAATAAAGCACAGGATAAAACAACATAAATACAATTTAATAAAGCATACGTTAAAACAACATAAATACAATTAAAAAAAGCATAGGATAAAATAACATAAATACAATTTAATAAAGCATAGGCTAAAACTACATAAATACAATTTAATAAAGCATAGGATAAAACAAATTAAATACAATTTAATTAAGCATAGGATAAAACAACATAAATACAATTTAATAAAGCATACGTTAAAACAACATAAATACAATTAAAAAAAGCATAGGATAAAACAATATAAATACAATTTAATAAAGCATAGGTTTAAACAACATAAATACAATTTAATAAAGCATAGGATAAAACAATATAAATACAATTTAATAAAGCATAGGTTAAAACAACATAAATACAATTTAATAAAGCATAGGATAAAATACCATAAATACAATTTAATAAAGCATAGGCTAAAACTACATAAATACAATTTAATAAAGCATAGGATAAAACAAATTAAATACAATTTAATAAAGCATAGGATAAAACAACATAAATTCAATTTAATAAAGCATAGGATGAAACAACATAAATACAATTTAATAAAGCATACGTTAAAACAACATAAATACAATTAAATAAAGCATAAGATAAAACAACATAAATACAATTTAATAAAGCATAGGTTAAAACAACATAAATACAATTTAATAAAGCATAGGATAAAACCACGTAAATACAATTTAATAAAGCACAGGATAAAACAACATAAATACAATTTAATAAAGCATAGGATAAAACAACATAAATACAATTTAATAAAGCATAGGATAAAACAACATAAATACAATTTAATAAAGCATACGTTAAAACAACATAAATACAATTAAATAAAGCATAGGATAAAACAAGATAAATTTAATTTAATTAAGCATAGGATAAAACAACATAAATACAATTTAATAAAGCATAGGATAAAACAACATAAATAAAATTTAATAAAGCATAGGATAAAACAACCTAAATACAATTTAATAAAGCATAGGATAAAACAACATAAATACAATTTAATAAATCATAGGTTAAAACAGCATAAACACAATTTAATAAAGCATAGGATAAAACAACATAAATTCAATTTAATAAAGCATAGGTTAAAACAGCATAAATAAAATTTAATAAAGCATAGGTTAAAACAACATAAATACAATTTAATAAAGCATAGGATAAAACAACATAAATACAATTTAATAAAGCATAGGATAAAACAACATAAATACCTTTTAATAAAGCATAGGATAAAACCACATAAATACAATTTAATAAAGCACAGGATAAAACAACATAAATACAATTTAATAAAGCATAGGATAAAACAACATAAATACAATTTAATAAAGCATAGAATAAAACAACATAAATACAATTTAATAAAGCATACGTTAAAACAACATAAATACAATTAAATAAAGCATAGGATAAAACAATATAAATACAATTTAATAAAGCATAGGTTAAAACAACATAAATACAATTTAATAAAGCATAGGATAAAACAATATAAATACAATTTAATAAAGCATAGGTTAAAACAACATAAATACAATTTAATAAAGCATAGGATAAAACAATATAAATACAATTTAATAAAGCATAGGTTAAAACAACATAAATACAATTTAACAAAACATTGGACAAAACAACATAAATACAATTTAATAAAGCATAGGATAAAACAACATAAATTCAATTTAATAAAGCATAGGATAAAACAACATAAATACAATTTAAGAAAGCATAGGTTAAAACAACATAAATACAATTTAATAAAGCAAAGGATAAAATAACATAAATACAATTTAATAAAGCATAGGCTAAAACTACATAAATACAATTTAATAAAGCATATGATAAAACAAATTAAATACAATTTAATAAAGCAGAGGATAAAACAACATAAATTCAATTTAATAAAGCATAGGTTAAAACAACATAAATACAATTTAACAAAACATTGGACAAAACAACATAAATACAATTTAATAAAGCATAGGATAAAACAACATAAATTCAATTTAATAAAGCATAGGACAAAACAACATAAATACAATTTAATAAAGCATAGGATAAAACAACATAAATTCAATTTAATAAAGCATAGGATAAAACAACATAAATACAATTTAAGAAAGCATAGGTTAAAACAACATAAATACAATTAAATAAAGCATAAGATAAAACAACATAAATACAATTTAATAAAGCATACAATAAAACAACATAAATACAATTTAATAAAGCATAGGATAAAACAACATAAATACAATTTAATAAAGCATACAATAAAACAACATAAATACAATTTAATAAAGCATAGGAAAAAACAACATAAATACAATTTAATAAAGCATAGGATAAAACAACATAAATACAATTTAATAAAGCATAGGACAAAACAACATTAATACAATTTAATAAAGCATAGGTTAAAACAACCTAAATCCAATTTAATAAAGCATAGGATAAAACAACATAAATACAATTTAATAAAGCATAGGATAAAACAACATAAATACAATTTAATAAAGCATAGGATAAAACAACATAAATACAATTTAATAAAGCATAGGATAAAACAACATAAATACAATTTAATAAAGCATAGGATAAAACCACGTAAATACAATTTAATAAAGCACAGGATAAAACAACATAAATTCAATTTAATAAAGCATGGGATAAAACAACATAAATACAATTTAATAAAGCATAGGATAAAACAACATAAATACAATTTAATAAAGCATAGTTTAAAACAACATAAATACAATTTAATAAAGCATAGGATAAAACAATATAAATACAATTTAATAAAGCATAGGTTAAAACAACATAAATACAATTTAACAAAACATTGGACAAAACAACATAAATACAATTTAATAAAGCATAGGATAAAACAACATAAATTCAATTTAATAAAGCATAGGATAAAACAACATAAATACAATTTAAGAAAGCATAGGTTAAAACAACATAAATACAATTTAATAAAGCAAAGGATAAAATAACATAAATACAATTTAATAAAGCATAGGCTAAAACTAGATAAATACAATTTAATAAAGCATATGATAAAACAAATTAAATACAATTTAATAAAGCAGAGGATAAAACAACATAAATTCAATTTAATAAAGCATAGGTTAAAACAACATAAATACAATTTAACAAAACATTGGACAAAACAACATAAATACAATTTAATAAAGCATAGGATAAAACAACATAAATTCAATTTAATAAAGCATAGGACAAAACAACATAAATACAATTTAATAAAGCATAGGATAAAACAACATAAATTCAATTTAATAAAGCATAGGATAAAACAACATAAATACAATTTAAGAAAGCATAGGTTAAAACAACATAAATACAATTAAATAAAGCATAAGATAAAACAACATAAATACAATTTAATAAAGCATACAATAAAACAACATAAATACAATTTAATAAAGCATAGGATAAAACAACATAAATACAATTTAATAAAGCATACAATAAAACAACATAAATACAATTTAATAAAGCATAGGAAAAAACAACATAAATACAATTTAATAAAGCATAGGATAAAACAACATAAATACAATTTAATAAAGCATAGGACAAAACAACATTAATACAATTTAATAAAGCATAGGTTAAAACAACCTAAATCCAATTTAATAAAGCATAGGATAAAACAACATAAATACAATTTAATAAAGCATAGGATAAAACAACATAAATACAATTTAATAAAGCATAGGATAAAACAACATAAATACAATTTAATAAAGCATAGGATAAAACAACATAAATACAATTTAATAAAGCATAGGATAAAACCACGTAAATACAATTTAATAAAGCACAGGATAAAACAACATAAATTCAATTTAATAAAGCATGGGATAAAACAACATAAATACAATTTAATAAAGCATAGGATAAAACAACATAAATACAATTTAATAAAGCATAGTTTAAAACAACATAAATACAATTAAATAAAGCATAGGATAAAACAGGATAAATTTAATTTAATTAAGCATAGGATAAAACAACATAAATACAATTTAATAAAGCATAGGATAAAACAACATAAATAAAATTTAATAAAGCATAGGATAAAACAACATAAATAAAATTTAATAAAGCATAGGATAAAACAACATAAATACAATTTAATAAATCATAGGTTAAAACAGCATAAATACAATTTAATAAAGCATAGGATAAAACAACATAAATTCAATTTAATAAAGCATAGGTTAAAACAGCATGAATAAAATTTAATAAAGCATAGGTTAAAACAACATAAATACAATTTAATAAAGCATAGGATAAAACAACATAAATACAATTTAATAAAGCATAGGATAAAACAACATAAATACTTTTTAATAAAGCATAGGATAAAACCACATAAATACAATTTAATAAAGCACAGGATAAAACAACATAAATACAATTTAATAAAGCATAGGATAAAACAACATAAATACAATTTAATAAAGCATACGTTAAAACAACATAAATACAATTAAATAAAGCATAGGATAAAACAATATAAATACAATTTAATAAAGCATAGGTTAAAACAACATAAATACAATTTAATAAAGCATAGGATAAAACAATATAAATACAATTTAATAAAGCATAGGTTAAAACAACATAAATACAATTTAATAAAGCATAGGATAAAACAACATAAATTCATTTTAAGAAAGCATAGGATAAAACAACATAAATACAATTTAAGAAAGCATAGGTTAAAACAACATAAATACAATTTAATAAAGCATAGGATAAAATAACATAAATACAATTTAATAAAGCATAGGCTAAAACTACATAAATACAATTTAATAAAGCATAGGATAAAACAAATTAAATACAATTTAATAAAGCATAGGATAAAACAACATAAATTCAATTTAATAAAGCATAGGATGAAACAACATAAATAAAATTTAATAAAGCATACGTTAAAACAACATAAATACAATTAAATAAAGCATAAGATAAAACAACATAAATACAATTTAATAAAGCATAGGTTAAAACAACATAAATACAATTTAATAAAGCATAGGTTAAAACAACATAAATACAATTTAATAAAGCATAGGATAAAACAACATAAATACAATTTAATAAAGCATAGGATAAAACCACGTAAATACAATTTAATAAAGCACACGATAAAACAACATAAATACAATTTAATAAAGCACAGGATAAAACAACATAAATACAATTTAATAAAGCATACGTTAAAACAACATAAATACAATTAAAAAAAGCATAGGATAAAATAACATAAATACAATTTAATAAAGCATAGGCTAAAACTACATAAATACAATTTAATAAAGCATAGGATAAAACAAATTAAATACAATTTAATTAAGCATAGGATAAAACAACATAAATACAATTTAATAAAGCATACGTTAAAACAACATAAATACAATTAAAAAAAGCATAGGATAAAACAATATAAATACAATTTAATAAAGCATAGGTTTAAACAACATAAATACAATTTAATAAAGCATAGGATAAAACAATATAAATACAATTTAATAAAGCATAGGTTAAAACAACATAAATACAATTTAATAAAGCATAGGATAAAATACCATAAATACAATTTAATAAAGCATAGGCTAAAACTACATAAATACAATTTAATAAAGCATAGGATAAAACAAATTAAATACAATTTAATAAAGCATAGGATAAAACAACATAAATTCAATTTAATAAAGCATAGGATGAAACAACATAAATACAATTTAATAAAGCATACGTTAAAACAACATAAATACAATTAAATAAAGCATAAGATAAAACAACATAAATACAATTTAATAAAGCATAGGTTAAAACAACATAAATACAATTTAATAAAGCATAGGATAAAACCACGTAAATACAATTTAATAAAGCACAGGATAAAACAACATAAATACAATTTAATAAAGCATAGGATAAAACAACATAAATACAATTTAATAAAGCATAGGATAAAACAACATAAATACAATTTAATAAAGCATACGTTAAAACAACATAAATACAATTAAATAAAGCATAGGATAAAACAAGATAAATTTAATTTAATTAAGCATAGGATAAAACAACATAAATACAATTTAATAAAGCATAGGATAAAACAACATAAATAAAATTTAATAAAGCATAGGATAAAACAACCTAAATACAATTTAATAAAGCATAGGATAAAACAACATAAATACAATTTAATAAATCATAGGTTAAAACAGCATAAACACAATTTAATAAAGCATAGGATAAAACAACATAAATTCAATTTAATAAAGCATAGGTTAAAACAGCATAAATAAAATTTAATAAAGCATAGGTTAAAACAACATAAATACAATTTAATAAAGCATAGGATAAAACAACATAAATACAATTTAATAAAGCATAGGATAAAACAACATAAATACCTTTTAATAAAGCATAGGATAAAACCACATAAATACAATTTAATAAAGCACAGGATAAAACAACATAAATACAATTTAATAAAGCATAGGATAAAACAACATAAATACAATTTAATAAAGCATAGAATAAAACAACATAAATACAATTTAATAAAGCATACGTTAAAACAACATAAATACAATTAAATAAAGCATAGGATAAAACAATATAAATACAATTTAATAAAGCATAGGTTAAAACAACATAAATACAATTTAATAAAGCATAGGATAAAACAATATAAAAACAATTTAATAAAGCATAGGTTAAAACAACATAAATACAATTTAACAAAACATTGGACAAAACAACATAAATACAATTTAATAAAGCATAGGATAAAACAACATAAATACAATTTAATGAAACATAAGATAAACAACATAAATATAATTTAATAAAGCCTACAATAAAACAACATAAATACAATTTAATAAAGCATAGGAAAAAACAACATAAATACAATTTAATAAAGCCTACAATAAAACAACATAAATACAATTTAATAAAGCATAGGATAAAACAACATAAATACAATTTAATAAAGCATAGGATAAAACAACATAAATACAATTTAATAAAGCATACGTTAAAACAACATAAATACAATTAAATAAAGCATACGTTAAAACAACATAAATACAATTTAATAAAGCATAGGTTAAAACAACATAAATACAATTTAATAAAGCATAGGATAAAACAATATAAATACAATTTAATAAAGCATAGGTTAAAACAACATAAATACAATTTAACAAAACATTGGACAAAACAACATAAATACAATTTAATAAAGCATAGGATAAAACAACATAAATTCAATTTAATAAAGCATAGGATAAAACAACATAAATACAATTTAAGAAAGCATAGGTTAAAACAACATAAATACAATTTAATAAAGCAAAGGATAAAATAACATAAATACAATTTAATAAAGCATAGGCTAAAACTACATAAATACAATTTAATAAAGCATATGATAAAACAAATTAAATACAATTTAATAAAGCAGAGGATAAAACAACATAAATTCAATTTAATAAAGCATAGGTTAAAACAACATAAATACAATTTAACAAAACATTGGACAAAACAACATAAATACAATTTAATAAAGCATAGGATAAAACAACATAAATTCAATTTAATAAAGCATAGGATAAAACAACATAAATACAATTTAAGAAAGCATAGGTTAAAACAACATAAATACAATTAAATAAAGCATAAGATAAAACAACATAAATACAATTTAATAAAGCATACAATAAAACAACATAAATACAATTTAATAAAGCATAGGATAAAACAACATAAATACAATTTAATAAAGCATACAATAAAACAACATAAATACAATTTAATAAAGCATAGGAAAAAACAACATAAATACAATTTAATAAAGCATAGGATAAAACAACATAAATACAATTTAATAAAGCATAGGACAAAACAACATTAATACAATTTAATAAAGCATAGGTTAAAACAACCTAAATCCAATTTAATAAAGCATAGGATAAAACAACATAAATACAATTTAATAAAGCATAGGATAAAACAACATAAATACAATTTAATAAAGCATAGGATAAAACAACATAAATACAATTTAATAAAGCATAGGATAAAACAACATAAATACAATTTAATAAAGCATAGGATAAAACCACGTAAATACAATTTAATAAAGCACAGGATAAAACAACATAAATTCAATTTAATAAAGCATGGGATAAAACAACATAAATACAATTTAATAAAGCATAGGATAAAACAACATAAATACAATTTAATAAAGCATAGTTTAAAACAACATAAATACAATTAAATAAAGCATAGGATAAAACAGGATAAATTTAATTTAATTAAGCATAGGATAAAACAACATAAATACAATTTAATAAAGCATAGGATAAAACAACATAAATAAAATTTAATAAAGCATAGGATAAAACCACGTAAATACAATTTAATAAAGCACAGGATAAAACAACATAAATACAATTTAATAAAGCATAGGATAAAACAACATAAATACAATTTAATAAAGCATAGGATAAAACAACATAAATACAATTTAATAAAGCATACGTTAAAACAACATAAATACAATTAAATAAAGCATAGGATAAAACAAGATAAATTTAATTTAATTAAGCATAGGATAAAACAACATAAATACAATTTAATAAAGCATAGGATAAAACAACATAAATAAAATTTAATAAAGCATAGGATAAAACAACCTAAATACAATTTAATAAAGCATAGGATAAAACAACATAAATACAATTTAATAAATCATAGGTTAAAACAGCATAAACACAATTTAATAAAGCATAGGATAAAACAACATAAATTCAATTTAATAAAGCATAGGTTAAAACAGCATAAATAAAATTTAATAAAGCATAGGTTAAAACAACATAAATACAATTTAATAAAGCATAGGATAAAACAACAAAAATACAATTTAATAAAGCATAGGATAAAACAACATAAATACCTTTTAATAAAGCATAGGATAAAACCACATAAATACAATTTAATAAAGCACAGGATAAAACAACATAAATACAATTTAATAAAGCATAGGATAAAACAACATAAATACAATTTAATAAAGCATAGAATAAAACAACATAAATACAATTTAATAAAGCATACGTTAAAACAACATAAATACAATTAAATAAAGCATAGGATAAAACAATATAAACACAATTTAATAAAGCATAGGTTAAAACAACATAAATACAATTTAATAAAGCATAGGATAAAACAATATAAATACAATTTAATAAAGCATAGGTTAAAACAACATAAATACAATTTAACAAAACATTGGACAAAACAACATAAATACAATTTAATAAAGCATAGGATAAAACAACATAAATACAATTTAATGAAACATAAGATAAACAACATAAATATAATTTAATAAAGCCTACAATAAAACAACATAAATACAATTTAATAAAGCATAGGAAAAAACAACATAAATACAATTTAATAAAGCCTACAATAAAACAACATAAATACAATTTAATAAAGCATAGGATAAAACAACATAAATACAATTTAATAAAGCATAGGATAAAACAACATAAATACAATTTAATAAAGCATACGTTAAAACAACATAAATACAATTAAATAAAGCATAAGATAAAACAATATAAATACAATTTAATAAAGCATAGGTTAAAACAACATAAATACAATTTAATAAAGCATAGGATAAAACAATATAAATACAATTTAATAAAGCATAGGTTAAAACAACATAAATACAATTTAACAAAACATTGGACAAAACAACATAAATACAATTTAATAAAGCATAGGATAAAACAACATAAATTCAATTTAATAAAGCATAGGATAAAACAACATAAATACAATTTAAGAAAGCATAGGTTAAAACAACTTAAATACAATTAAATAAAGCATAAGATAAAACAACATAAATACAATTTAATAAAGCATACAATAAAACAACATAAATACAATTTAATAAAGCATAGGATAAAACAACATAAATACAATTTAATAAAGCATACAATAAAACAACATAAATACAATTTAATAAAGCATAGGAAAAAACAACATAAATACAATTTAATAAAGCATAGGATAAAACAACATAAATACAATTTAATAAAGCATAGGACAAAACAACATTAATACAATTTAATAAAGCATAGGTTAAAACAACCTAAATCCAATTTAATAAAGCATAGGATAAAACAACATAAATACAATTTAATAAAGCATAGGACAAAACAACATTAATACAATTTAATAAAGCATAGGTTAAAACAACCTAAATCCAATTTAATAAAGCATAGGATAAAACAACATAAATACAATTTAATAAAGCATAGGATAAAACAACATAAATACAATTTAATAAAGCATAGGATAAAACAACATAAATACAATTTAATAAAGCATAGGATAAAACAACATCAATACAATTTAATAAAGCATAGGATAAAACCACGTAAATACAATTTAATAAAGCACAGGATAAAACAACATAAATTCAATTTAATAAAGCATGGGATAAAACAACATAAATACAATTTAATAAAGCATAGGATAAAACAACATAAATACAATTTAATAAAGCATAGTTTAAAACAACATAAATACAATTAAATAAAGCATAGGATAAAACAGGATAAATTTAATTTAATTAAGCATAGGATAAAACAACATAAATACAATTTAATAAAGCATAGGATAAAACAACATAAATAAAATTTAATAAAGCATAGGATAAAACAACATAAATAAAATTTAATAAAGCATAGGATAAAACAACATAAATACAATTTAATAAATCATAGGTTAAAACAGCATAAATACAATTTAATAAAGCATAGGATAAAACAACATAAATTCAATTTAATAAAGCATAGGTTAAAACAGCATGAATAAAATTTAATAAAGCATAGGTTAAAACAACATAAATACAATTTAATAAAGCATAGGATAAAACAACATAAATACAATTTAATAAAGCATAGGATAAAACAACATAAATACTTTTTAATAAAGCATAGGATAAAACCACATAAATACAATTTAATAAAGCACAGGATAAAACAACATAAATACAATTTAATAAAGCATAGGATAAAACAACATAAATACAATTTAATAAAGCATACGTTAAAACAACATAAATACAATTAAATAAAGCATAGGATAAAACAATATAAATACAATTTAATAAAGCATAGGTTAAAACAACATAAATACAATTTAATAAAGCATAGGATAAAACAATATAAATACAATTTAATAAAGCATAGGTTAAAACAACATAAATACAATTTAATAAAGCATAGGATAAAACAACATAAATTCATTTTAAGAAAGCATAGGATAAAACAACATAAATACAATTTAAGAAAGCATAGGTTAAAACAACATAAATACAATTTAATAAAGCATAGGATAAAATAACATAAATACAATTTAATAAAGCATAGGCTAAAACTACATAAATACAATTTAATAAAGCATAGGATAAAACAAATTAAATACAATTTAATAAAGCATAGGATAAAACAACATAAATTCAATTTAATAAAGCATAGGATGAAACAACATAAATAAAATTTAATAAAGCATACGTTAAAACAACATAAATACAATTAAATAAAGCATAAGATAAAACAACATAAATACAATTTAATAAAGCATAGGTTAAAACAACATAAATACAATTTAATAAAGCATAGGATAAAACAACATAAATACAATTTAATAAAGCATAGGATAAAACCACGTAAATACAATTTAATAAAGCACACGATAAAACAACATAAATACAATTTAATAAAGCACAGGATAAAACAACATAAATACAATTTAATAAAGCATACGTTAAAACAACATAAATACAATTAAAAAAAGCATAGGATAAAATAACATAAATACAATTTAATAAAGCATAGGCTAAAACTACATAAATACAATTTAATAAAGCATAGGATAAAACAAATTAAATACAATTTAATTAAGCATAGGATAAAACAACATAAATACAATTTAATAAAGCATACGTTAAAACAACATAAATACAATTAAAAAAAGCATAGGATAAAACAATATAAATACAATTTAATAAAGCATAGGATAAAACAATATAAATACAATTTAATAAAGCATAGGTTTAAACAACATAAATACAATTTAATAAAGCATAGGATAAAACAATATAAATACAATTTAATAAAGCATAGGTTAAAACAACATAAATACAATTTAATAAAGCATAGGATAAAATACCATAAATACAATTTAATAAAGCATAGGCTAAAACTACATAAATACAATTTAATAAAGCATAGGATAAAACAAATTAAATACAATTTAATAAAGCATAGGATAAAACAACATAAATTCAATTTAATAAAGCATAGGATGAAACAACATAAATACAATTTAATAAAGCATACGTTAAAACAACATAAATACAATTAAATAAAGCATAAGATAAAACAACATAAATACAATTTAATAAAGCATAGGTTAAAACAACATAAATACAATTTAATAAAGCATAGGATAAAACCACGTAAATACAATTTAATAAAGCACAGGATAAAACAACATAAATACAATTTAATAAAGCATAGGATAAAACAACATAAATACAATTTAATAAAGCATAGGATAAAACAACATAAATACAATTTAATAAAGCATACGTTAAAACAACATAAATACAATTAAATAAAGCATAGGATAAAACAAGATAAATTTAATTTAATTAAGCATAGGATAAAACAACATAAATACAATTTAATAAAGCATAGGATAAAACAACATAAATAAAATTTAATAAAGCATAGGATAAAACAACCTAAATACAATTTAATAAAGCATAGGATAAAACAACATAAATACAATTTAATAAATCATAGGTTAAAACAGCATAAACACAATTTAATAAAGCATAGGATAAAACAACATAAATTCAATTTAGTAAAGCATAGGTTAAAACAGCATAAATAAAATTTAATAAAGCATAGGTTAAAACAACATAAATACAATTTAATAAAGCATAGGATAAAACAACATAAATACAATTTAATAAAGCATAGGATAAAACAACATAAATACCTTTTAATAAAGCATAGGATAAAACCACATAAATACAATTTAATAAAGCACAGGATAAAACAACATAAATACAATTTAATAAAGCATAGGATAAAACAACATAAATACAATTTAATAAAGCATAGAATAAAACAACATAAATACAATTTAATAAAGCATACGTTAAAACAACATAAATACAATTAAATAAAGCATAGGATAAAACAATATAAATACAATTTAATAAAGCATAGGTTAAAACAACATAAATACAATTTAATAAAGCATAGGATAAAACAATATAAATACAATTTAATAAAGCATAGGTTAAAACAACATAAATACAATTTAATAAAGCATAGGATAAAACAACATAAATTCAATTTAATAAAGCATAGGATAAAACAACATAAATACAATTTAAGAAAGCATAGGTTAAAACAACATAAATACAATTTAATAAAGCATAGGATAAAATAACATAAATACAATTTAATAAAGCATAGGCTAAAACTACATAAATACAATTTAATAAAGCATAGGATAAAACAAATTAAATACAATTTAATAAAGCATAGGATAAAACAACATAAATTCAATTTAATAAAGCATAGGATAAAACAATATAAATACAATTTAATAAAGCATAGGTTAAAACAACATAAATACAATTTAACAAAACATTGGACAAAACAACATAAATACAATTTAATAAAGCATAGGATAAAACAACATAAATACAATTTAATGAAACATAAGATAAACAACATAAATATAATTTAATAAAGCCTACAATAAAACAACATAAATACAATTTAATAAAGCATAGGAAAAAACAACATAAATACAATTTAATAAAGCCTACAATAAAACAACATAAATACAATTTAATAAAGCATAGGATAAAACAACATAAATACAATTTAATAAAGCATAGGATAAAACAACATAAATACCTTTTAATAAAGCATAGGATAAAACCACATAAATACAATTTAATAAAGCATAGGATAAAACAACATAAATACAATTTAATAAAGCATAGGATAAAACAACATAAATACAATTTAATAAACATAGGATAAAACAACATAAATACAATTTAATAGAGCATAGGATAAAACAACATAAATACAATTTATAAAGCATAGGATAAAACAACATAAATACAATTTAATAAAGCATAAGTTAAAACAACATAAATACAAGTTAGTTAAGCATAGGATAAAACAACATAAATACAATTTAATAAAGTATAGGATAAAACAACATAAATACAATTTAATAAAGCATAGGATAAAACAACATAAATACAACTTAGTAAAGCATAGGTTAAAACAACATAAATACAATTTAATAAAGCATAGGATAAAACAACATAAATTCAATTTAATAAAGCATAGGATAAAACAACATAAATACAATTTAATAAAGCACAGGATAAAACAACATAAATAAAATGTAATAAAGCATAGGATAAAACAACATAAATAAAATTTAATAAAGCATAGGAGAAAACAACATAAATATAATTTAATAAAGCATAGGATAAAACAACATAAATACAATTTAATAAAGCATAGGATAAAACAACATAAATACAATTTAATAAAGCATAGGTTAAAACAACATAAATACAATTTAATAAAGCATAGGATAAAACAACATAAATACAATTTAATAAAGCATAGGATAAAACAACATAAATAAAATTTAATAAAGCATAGGGTAAAACAACATAAATGCAATTTAATAAAGCATAGGATAAAACAACATAAATACAATTTAATAAAGCATAGGATAAAACAACATAAATACAATTTAATAAAGCATAGGATAAAACAACATAAATACAATTTAATAAAGCATAGGTTAAAACAAAATAAATACAAGTTAATTAAGCATAGGATAAAACAACATAAATACAATTTAATAAAGCATAGGATAAAACAACATGAATACAATTTAATAAAGCATAGGTTAAAACAACATGAATACAATTTAATAAAGCATAGGTTAAAACAACATAAATACAATTTAATAAAGCATAGGATAAAACAACATAAATACAATTTAATAAAGCTTAGGATAAAACAACATAAATACAATTTAATAAAGCATAGGATAAAACAACATAAATACAATTTAATAGAGCATAGGACAAAACAACATAAATACAATTTAATGAAACATAGGATAAACAACATAAATACAATTTAATAAAGCATAGGATAAAACAACATAAATACAATTTAATAAAGCATAGGATAAAACAACATAAATAAAATTTAATAAAGCATAGCATAAAACAACATAAATTCAATTTAATAAAGCATAGGATAAAACAACATAAATACAATTTAATAAAGCATAGGATAAAACAACATGAATACAATTTAATAAAGCATAGGTTAAAACAACATAAATACAATTTAATAAAGCATAGGATAAAACAACATAAATACAATTTAATAAAGCATAGGATAAAACAACATAAATACAATTTAATAAAGCATAGGATAAAACAACATAAATACAATTTAATAGAGCATAGGATAAAACAACATAAATACAATTTATAAAGCATAGGATAAAACAACATAAATACAATTTAATAAAGCATAAGTTAAAACAACATAAATGCAAGTTAATTAAGCATAGGATAAAACAACATAAATACAATTTAATAAAGTATAGGATAAAACAACATAAATACAATTTAATAAAGCATAGGATAAAACAACATAAATACAACTTAGTAAAGCATAGGTTAAAACAACATAAATACAATTTAATAAAGCATAGGATAAAACAACATAAATTCAATTTAATAAAGCATAGGATAAAACAACATAAATACAATTTAATAAAGCACAGGATAAAACAACATAAATAAAATGTAATAAAGCATAGGATAAAACAACATAAATAAAATTTAATAAAGCATAGGAGAAAACAACATAAATATAATTTAATAAAGCATAGGATAAAACAACATAAATAAAATTTAATAAAGCATAGGATAAAACAACATAAATACAATTTAATAAAGCATAGGATAAAACAACATAAATACAATTTAATAAAGCATAGGATAAAACAACATAAATACAATTTAATAAAGCATAGGTTAAAACAACATAAATACAATTTAATAAAGCATAGGATAAAACAACATAAATACAATTTAATAAAGCATAGGATAAAACAACATAAATAAAATTTAATAAATCATAGGGTAAAATAACATAAATGCAATTTAATAAAGCATAGGATAAAACAACATAAATACAATTTAATAAAGCATAGGATAAAACAACATAAATACAATTTAATAAAGCATAGGATAAAACAACATAAATACAATTTAATAAAGCATAGGTTAAAACAACATAAATACAAGTTAATTAAGCATAGGATAAAACAACATAAATACAATTTAATAAAGTATAGGATAAAACAACATAAATACAATTTAATAAAGCATAGGATAAAACAACATAAATACAACTTAGTAAAGCATAGGTTAAAACAACATAAATACAATTTAATAAAGCATAGGATAAAACAACATGAATATAATTTAGTAAAGCATAAGATAAAACAACATGAATACAATTTAATAAAGCATAGGTTTAAACAACATAAATACAATTTAATAAAGCATAGGACAAAACAACATAAATACAATTTAATAAAGCATATGTTAAAGAAACATAAATACAATTTAATAAAGCATAGGTTAAAACAACATAAATACAATTTAATAAAGCATATGTTAAAACAAAATAAATACAATTTAATAAAGCATAAGATAAAACAACATGAATATAATTTAGTAAAGCATAAGATAAAACAACATGAATACAATTTAATAAAGCATAGGTTTAAACAACATAAATACAATTTAAGAAAGCATAGGATAAAACTACATAAATACATTTTAATAAAGCATAGGATAAAACAACATAAATACAATTTAATAAAGCATAGGTTAAAACAACATAAATACAATTTAATAAAGCATAGGACAAAACAACATAAATACAATTTAATAAAGCATAGGATAAAACAACATAAATACAATTGATAAAGCATAGGATAAAACAACATAAATACAATTTAATAAAGCATAGGATAAAACAACATAAATACAATTTAATAAAGCATAGGATAAAACAACATAAATACAATTTAATAAAGCATAGGCTAAAACTACATAAATACAATTTAATAAAGCATAGGATAAAACAAATTAAATACAATTTAATAAAGCATAGGATAAAACAACATAAATTCAATTTAATAAAGCATAGGATAAAACAACATAAATACAATGAAATAAAGCATATGATAAAACAACATAAATACAATTTAATAAAGCATAAGATAAAACAACATGAATACAATTTAATAAAGCATAGGTTAAAACAACATAAATATAATTTAATAAAGCATAGGATAAAACAACATAAATACAATTTAATAAAGCATCGGTTAAAACAACATAAATACAATTTAATAAAGCATAGGATAAAACAACATAAATACAATTTAATAAAGCATAGGACAAAACAACATAAATACAATTTAATAAAGCATATGTTAAAGAAACATAAATACAATTTAATAAAGCATAGGTTAAAACAACTTAAATACAATTTAATAAAGCATAGGATAAAACAACATAAATAAAATTTAATAAAGCATAGGATAAAACAACATAAATACAATTTAATAAAGCATAGGATAAAACAACATAAATACAATTTAATAGAGCATAGGATAAAACAACATAAATACAATTTATAAAGCATAGGATAAAACAACATAAAGACAATTTAATAAAGCATAGGATAAAACAACATAAATACAATTTAATAAAGCATAGGATAAAACAACATAAATACAATTTAATAAAGCATAGGATTAAACAACATAAATACTATTTAATAAAGCATAGGATAAAACCACATAAATACAATTTAATACAGCACAGGATAAAACAACATAAATACAATTTAATAGAGCATAGGATAAAACAACATAAATACAATTTATAAAGCATAGGATAAAACAACATAAATAAAATTTAATAAAACATAGGTTAAAACAACATAAATACAATTTAGTAAAGCATAGGACAAAACAACATAAATACAATTTAATAAAGCATAGTTTAAAACAACATAAATACAATTTAATAAAGCATAGGATAAAACAACATAAATAAAATTTAATAAAGCATAGGTTAAAATAACATAAATACAATTTAATAAAGCATAGGACAAAACAACATAAATACAATTTAATAAAGCATAGTTTAAAACAACATAAATACAATTTAATAAAGCATAGGACAAAACAACATAAATACAATTTAATAAAGCATAGGATAAAACAACATAAATACAATTTAATGAAACATAGGATAAACAACATAAATACAATTTAATAAAGCATAGGATAAAACAACATAAATACAATTTAATGAAACATAGGATAAACAACATAAATACAATTTAATAAAGCATAGGATTAAACAACATAAATACTATTTAATAAAGCATAGGATAAAACCACATAAATACAATTTAATACAGCACAGGATAAAACAACATAAATACAATTTAATAGAGCATAGGATAAAACAACATAAATACAATTTATAAAGCATAGGATAAAACAACATAAATAAAATTTAATAAAACATAGGTTAAAACAACATAAATACAATTTAGTAAAGCATAGGACAAAACAACATAAATACAATTTAATAAAGCATAGTTTAAAACAACATAAATACAATTTAATAAAGCATAGGATAAAACAACATAAATAAAATTTAATAAAGCATAGGTTAAAATAACATAAATACAATTTAATAAAGCATAGGACAAAACAACATAAATACAATTTAATAAAGCATAGTTTAAAACAACATAAATACAATTTAATAAAGCATAGGACAAAACAACATAAATACAATTTAATAAAGCATAGGATAAAACAACATAAATACAATTTAATGAAACATAGGATAAACAACATAAATACAATTTAATAAAGCATAGGATAAAACAACATAAATACAATTTAATAAAGCATAGGATAAAACAACATAAATAAAATTTAATAAAGCATAGCATAAAACAACATAAATTCAATTTAATAAAGCATAGGATAAAACAACATAAATACAATTTAATAAAGCATAGGATAAAACAACATGAATACAATTTAATAAAGCATAGGTTAAAACAACATAAATACAATTTAATAAAGCATAGGATAAAACAACATAAATACAATTTAATAAAGCATAGGATAAAACAACATAAATACAATTTAATAAAGCATAGGATAAAACAACATAAATACAATTTAATAGAGCATAGGATAAAACAACATAAATACAATTTATAAAGCATAGGATAAAACAACATAAATACAATTTAATAACGCATAAGTTAAAACAACATAAATACAAGTTAATTAAGCATAGGATAAAACAACATAAATACAATTTAATAAAGTATAGGATAAAACAACATAAATACAATTTAATAAAGCATAGGATAAAACAACATAAATACAACTTAGTAAAGCATAGGTTAAAACAACATAAATACAATTTAATAAAGCATAGGATAAAACAACATAAATTCAATTTAATAAAGCATAGGATAAAACAACATAAATACAATTTAATAAAGCACAGGATAAAACAACATAAATAAAATGTAATAAAGCATAGGATAAAACAACATAAATAAAATTTAATAAAGCATAGGATAAAACAAATTAAATACAATTTAATAAAGCATAGGATAAAACAACATAAATTCAATTTAATAAAGCATAGGATAAAACAACATAAATACAATGTAATAAAGCATAGGATAAAACAACATAAATACAATTTAATAAAGCATAAGATAAAACAACATGAATACAATTTAATAAAGCATAGGTTAAAACAACATAAATATAATTTAATAAAGCATAGGATAAAACAACATAAATACAATTTAATAAAGCATAGGTTAAAACAACATAAATACAATTTAATAAAGCATAGGATAAAACAACATAAATACAATTTAATAAAGCATAGGACAAAACAACATAAATACAATTTAATAAAGCATATGTTAAAGAAACATAAATACAATTTAATAAAGCATAGGTTAAAACAACATAAATACAATTTAATAAAGCATAGGATAAAACAACATAAATACAATTTAATAAAGCATAGGATAAAACAACATAAATACAATTTAATAAAGCATAGGATAAAACAACATAAATACAATTTAATAGAGCATAGGATAAAACAACATAAATACAATTTATAAAGCATAGGATAAAACAACATAAAGACAATTTAATAAAGCATAGGATAAAACAACATAAATACAATTTAATAAAGCATAGGATAAAACAACATAAATACAATTTAATAAAGCATAGGATTAAACAACATAAATACTATTTAATAAAGCATAGGATAAAACCACATAAATACAATTTAATACAGCACAGGATAAAACAACATAAATACAATTTAATAGAGCATAGGATAAAACAACATAAATACAATTTATAAAGCATAGGATAAAACAACATAAATAAAATGTAATAAAACATAGGTTAAAACAACATAAATACAATTTAATAAAGCATAGGACAAATCAACATAAATACAATTTAATAAAGCATAGTTTAAAACAACATAAATACAATTTAATAAAGCATAGGATAAAACAACATAAATAAAATTTAATGAAACATAGGATAAACAACATAAATACAATTTAATAAAGCATAGGATAAAACAACATAAATACAATTTAATAAAGCATAGGATAAAACAACATAAATAAAATTTAATAAAGCATAGCATAAAACAACATAAATTCAATTTAATAAAGCATAGGATAAAACAACATAAATAAAATTTAATAAAGCATAGGATAAAACAACATGAATACAATTTAATAAAGCATAGGATAAAACAACATAAATACAATTTAATAAAGCATAGGTTAAAACAACATAAATACAATTTAATAAAGCATAGGACAAAACAACATAAATACAATTTAATAAAGCATAGGTTAAAACAACATAAATAAAAGTTAATAAAGCATAGGATAAAACAACATAAATACAATTTAATAAAGCATAGGATAAAACAACATAAATACAATTTAATAAAGCATAGGATAAAACAACATAAATACAATTTAATAAAGCATAGGTTAAAACAACATAAATACAATTTAATAAAGCATAGGACAAAACAACATAAATACAATTTAATAAAGCATCGGTTAAAACAACATAAATACAAGTTAATAAAGCATAGGATAAAACAACATAAATACAATTTAATAAAGCATAGGATAAAACAACATAAATACAATTTAATAAAGCATAGGATAAAACAACATAAATACAATTTAATAAAGCATAGGTTAAAACAACATAAATACAATTTAATAAAGCATAGGATAAAACAACATAAATTCAATTTAATAAAGCATAGGATAAAACAACATAAATACAACTTAATAAAGCACAGGATAAAACAACATAAATAAAATTTAATAAAGCATAGGATAAAACAACATAAACAAAATTTAATAAAGCATAGGATAAAACAACAAAAATGCAATTTAATAAAGCATAGGATAAAACAACATAAATAAAATTTAATAAAGCATAGGATAAAACAACATAAATATAATTTAATAAAGCATAGGATAAAACAACATAAATAAAATTTAATAAAGCATAGGATAAAACAACATAAATACAATTTAATAAAGCATAGGTTTAAACAACATAAATACAATTTAAGAAAGCATAGGATAAAACTACATAAATACATTTTAATAAAGCATAGGATAAAACAACATAAATACAATTTAATAAACATAGGTTAAAACAACATAAATACAATTTAATAAAGCATAGGACAAAACAACATAAATACAATTTAATAAAGCATAGCATAAAACAACATAAATACAATTGATAAAGCATAGGATAAAACAACATAAATACAATTTAATAAAGCATAGGATAAAACAACATAAATACAATTTAATAAAGCAAAGGATAAAACAACATAAATACAATTTAATAAAGCATAGGCTAAAACTACATAAATACAATTTAATAAAGCATAGGATAAAACAAATTAAATACAATTTAATAAAGCATATAATAAAACAACATAAATTCAATTTAATAAAGCATAGGATAAAACAACATAAATACAATGTAATAAAGCATAGGATAAAACAACATAAATACAATTTAATAAAGCATAAGATAAAACAACATGAATACAATTTAATAAAGCATAGGTTAAAACAACATAAATATAATTTAATAAAGCATAGGATAAAACAACATAAATACAATTTAATAAAGCATAGGTTAAAACAACATAAATACAATTTAATAAAGCATAGGATAAAACAACATAAATACAATTTAATAAAGCATAGGACAAAACAACATAAATACAATTTAATAAAGCATATGTTAAAGAAACATAAATACAATTTAATAAAGCATAGGTTAAAACAACTTAAATACAATTTAATAAAGCATAGGATAAAACAACATAAATACAATTTAATAAAGCATAGGATAAAACAACATAAATACAATTTAATAAAGCATAGGATAAAACAACATAAATACAATTTAATACAGCATAGGATAAAACAACATAAATACAATTTATAAAGCATAGGATAAAACAACATAAAGACAATTTAATAAAGCATAGGATAAAACAACATAAATACAATTTAATAAAGCATAGGATAAAACAACATAAATACAATTTAATAAAGCATAGGATTAAACAACATAAATACTATTTAATAAAGCATAGGATAAAACCACATAAATACAATTTAATACAGCACAGGATAAAACAACATAAATACAATTTAATAGAGCAAAGGATAAAACAACATAAATACAATTTATAAAGCATAGGATAAAACAACATAAATAAAATTTAATAAAACATAGGTTAAAACAACATAAATACAATTTAATAAAGCATAGGACAAAACAACATAAATACAATTTAATAAAGCATAGTTTAAAACAACATAAATACAATTTAATAAAGCATAGGATAAAACAACATAAATAAAATTTAATAAAGCATATGTTAAAATAACATAAATACAATTTAATAAAGCATAGGACAAAACAACATAAATACAATTTAATAAAGCATAGTTTAAAACAACATAAATACAATTTAATAAAGCATAGGATAAAACCACAGAAATACAATTTAATAAAGCATAGGATAAAACAACATAAATACAATTTAATAAAGCATAGGACAAAACAACATAAATACAATTTAATAAAGCATAGGATAAAACAACATAAATACAATTTAATGAAACATAGGATAAACAACATAAATACAATTTAATAAAGCATAGGATAAAACAACATAAATACAATTTAATAAAGCATAGGATAAAACAACATAAATAAAATTTAATGAAGCATAGCATAAAACAACATAAATTCAATTTAATAAAGCATAGGATAAAACAACATAAATACAATTTAATAAGGCATAGGATAAAACAACATGAATACAATTTAATAAAGCATAAGATAAAACAACATAAATACAAATTAATAAAGCATAGGTTAAAACAACATAAATACAATTTAATAAAGCATAGGACAAAACAACATAAATACAATTTAATAAAGCATAGGTTAAAACAACATAAATAAAAGTTAATAAAGCATAGGATAAAACATAAATACAATTTAATAAAGCATAGGTTAAAACAACATAAATACAATTTAATAAAGCATAGGATAAAACAACATAAATACAATTTAATAAAGCATAGGTTAAAACAACATAAATACAATTTAATAAAGCATAGGATAAAACAACATAAATACAATTTAATAGAGCATAGGATAAAACAACATAAATACAATTTATAAAGCATAGGATAAAACAACATAAATACAATTTAATAAAGCATAGGATAAAACAACATAAATACAATTTATAAAGCATAGGATAAAACAACATAAATACAATTTAATAAAGCATAGGATAAAACAACATAAATACAATTTAATAAAGCATAGGATAAAACAACATAAATACAATTTAATAAAGCATAGGATTAAACAACATAAATACTATTTAATAAAGCATAGGATAAAACCACATAAATACAATTTAATAAAGCACAGGATAAAACAACATAAATACAATTTAATAAAGCATAGGATACAACAACATAAATACAAGTAAGTAAAGCATTGGTCAAAATAACATAAATAAAATTTAATAAAGCATAGGATAAAACAACATAAATACAATTTAATAAAGCATAGGATAAAACCACAGAAATACAATTTAATAAAGCATAGGATAAAACAACATAAATACAATTTAATAAAGCATAGGACAAAACAACATAAATACAATTTAATAAAGCATAGGATAAAACAACATAAATACAATTTAATGAAACATACGATAAACAACATAAATACAATTTAATAAAGCATAGGATAAAACAACATAAATACAATTTAATAAAGCATAGGATAAAACAACATAAATAAAATTTAATGAAGCATAGCATAAAACAACATAAATTCAATTTAATAAAGCATAGGATAAAACAACATAAATACAATTTAATAAAGCATAGGATAAAACAACATGAATACAATTTAATAAAGCATAAGATAAAACAACATAAATACAAATTAATAAAGCATAGGTTAAAACAACATAAATACAATTTAATAAAGCATAGGACAAAACAACATAAATACAATTTAATAAAGCATAGGTTAAAACAACATAAATAAAAGTTAATAAAGCATAGGATAAAACATAAATACAATTTAATAAAGCATAGGTTAAAACAACATAAATACAATTTAATAAAGCATAGGATAAAACAACATAAATACAATTTAATAGAGCATAGGATAAAACAACATAAATACAATTTATAAAGCATAGGATAAAACAACATAAATACAATTTAATAAAGCATAGGATAAAACAACATAAATACAATTTATAAAGCATAGGATAAAACAACATAAATACAATTTAATAAAGCATAGGATAAAACAACATAAATACAATTTAATAAAGCATAGGATAAAACAACATAAATACAATTTAATAAAGCATAGGATTAAACAACATAAATACTATTTAATAAAGCATAGGATAAAACCACATAAATACAATTTAATAAAGCACAGGATAAAACAACATAAATACAATTTAATAAAGCATAGGATACAACAACATAAATACAAGTAAGTAAAGCATTGGTCAAAATAAAATAAATAAAATTTAATAAAGCATAGGATAAAACAACATAAATACAATTTAATAAAGCATAGGATAAAACAACATAAATACAATTTAATAAAGCATAGGATAAAACAACATAAATACAATTTAATAAAGCATAGGTTAAAACAACATAAATACAATTTAATAAAGCATAGGATAAAACAACATAAATACAATTTAATAAAGCATAGGATAAAACAACATAAATACAATTTAATAAAGCATAGGATAAAACAACATAAATACAATTTAATAGAGCATAGGATAAAACAACATAAATACAATTTATAAAGCATAGGATAAAACAACATAAATACAATTTAATAAAGCATAGGATAAAACAACATAAATACAATTTAATAAAGCATAGGATAAAACAACATAAATACAATTTAATAAAGCATAGGATTAAACAACATAAATACTATTTAATAAAGCATAGGATAAAACCACATAAATACAATTTAATAAAGCACAGGATAAAACAACATAAATACAATTTAATAAAGCATAGGATACAACAACATAAATACAAGTAAGTAAAGCATATTTCAAAATAACATAAATACAATTTAATAAAGCATAGTGTAAAACAACATAAATACAATTTAATAAAGCATAGGATAAAAAAACATAAATAAAATTTAATAAAGCAAAGGATAAAACAACATAAATTCAATTTAATAAAGCATAGGATAAAACAACATAAATACAATTTAATAAAGCATAGGATAAAACAACATGAATACAGTTTAATAAAGCATAGGATAAAACAACATAAATACAATTTAATAAAGCATAGGTTAAAACAACATAAATACAATTTAATAAAGCATAGTACAAAACAACATAAATACAATTCAATAAAGCATAGGATAAAACAACATAAATAAAATTTAATAAAGCATAGGATAAAACAACATAAATACAATTTAATAAAGCATAGGATAAAACAACATAAATACAATTTAATAAAGCATAGGATAAAACAACATAAATACAATTTAATAAAGCATAGGATAAAACAACATAAATACAATTTAATAAAGCATAGGATAAAACAACATAAATAAAATTTAATAAAACATAGGTTAAAACAACATAAATACAATTTAATAAAGCATAGGACAAAACAACATAAATACAATTTAATAAAGCATAGTTTAAAACAACATAAATATAATTTAATAAAGCATAGGATAAAACCACAGAAATACAATTTAATAAAGCATAGGATAAAACAACATAAATACAATTTAATAAAGCATAGGATAAAACAACATAAATACAATTTAATGAAACATAGGATAAACAACATAAATACAATTTAATAAAGCATAGGACAAAACAACATAAATACAATTTAATAAAGCATATGTTAAAACAACATAAATACAATTTAATAAAGCATAAGATAAAACAACATGAATATAATTTAGTAAAGCATAAGATAAAACAACATGAATACAATTTAATAAAGCATAGGTTTAAACAACATAAATACAATTTAAGAAAGCATAGGATAAAACTACATAAATACATTTTAATAAAGCATAGGATAAAACAACATAAATACAATTTAATAAAGCATAGGTTAAAACAACATAAATACAATTTAATAAAGCATAGGATAAAACAACATAAATACAATTGATAAAGCATAGGATAAAACTACATAAATACAATTTAATAAAGCATAGGATAAAACAAATTAAATACAATTTAATAAAGCATAGGATAAAACAACATAAATTGAATTTAATAAAGCATAGGATAAAACAACATAAATACAATGTAATAAAGCATAGGATAAAACAACATAAATACAATTTAATAAAGCATAAGATAAAACAACATGAATACAATTTAATAAAGCATAGGTTAAAACAACATAAATATAATTTAATAAAGCATAGGATAAAACAACATAAATACAATTTAATAAAGCATAGGTTAAAACAACATAAATACAATTTAATAAAGCATAGGATAAAACAACATAAATACAATTTAATAAAGCATAGGACAAAACAACATAAATACAATTTAATAAAGCATATGTTAAAGAAACATAAATACAATTTAATAAAGCATAGGTTAAAACAACATAAATACAATTTAATAAAGCATAGGATAAAACAACATAAATACAATTTAATAAAGCATAGGATAAAACAACATAAATACAATTTAATAGAGCATAGGATAAAACAAAATGAATACAATTTATAAAGCATAGGATAAAACAACATAAAGACAATTTAATAAAGCATACGATAAAACAACATAAATACAATTTAATAAAGCATAGGATAAAACAACATAAATACAATTTAATAAAGCATAGGATTAAACAACATAAATACTATTTAATAAAGCATAGGATAAAACCACATAAATACAATTTAATACAGCACAGGATAAAACAACATAAATACAATTTAATAGAGCATAGGATAAAACAACATAAATACAATTTTTAAAGCATAGGATAAAACAACATAAATAAAATTTAATAAAACATAGGTTAAAACAACATAAATACAATTTAATAAAGCATAGGACAAATCAACATAAATACAATTTAATAAAGCATAGTTTAAAACAACATAAATACAATTTAATAAAGCATAGGATAAAACAACATAAATAAAATTTAATAAAGCATAGGTTAAAATAACATAAATACAATTTAATAAAGCATAGGACAAAACAACATAAATACAATTTAATAAAGCATAGTTTAAAACAACATAAATACAATTTAATAAAGCATAGGATAAAACAACATAAATACAATTTAATAAAGCATATGACAAAACAACATAAATACAATTTAATAAAGCATAGGATAAAACAACATAAATACAATTTAATGAAACATAGGATAAACAACATAAATACAATTTAATAAAGCATAGGATAAAACAACATAAATACAATTTAATAAAGCATAGGATAAAACAACATAAATAAAATTTAATAAAGCATAGCATAAAACAACATAAATTCAATTTAATAAAGCATAGGATAACACAACATAAATACAATTTAATAAAGCATAGGATAAAACAACATGAATACAATTTAATAAAGCATAGGATAAAACAACATAAATACAATTTAATAAAGCATAGGTTAAAACAACATAAATACAATTTAATAAAGCATAGGACAAAACAACATAAATACAATTTAATAAAGCATAGGTTAAAACAACATAAATACAATTTAATAAAGCATAGGACAAAACAACATAAATACAATTTAATAAAGCATCGGTTAAAACAACATAAATACAAGTTAATAAAGCATAGGATAAAACAACATAAATAAAATTTAATAAAGCATAGGATAAAACAACATAAATACAATTTAATGAAACATAGGATAAACAACATAAATACAATTTAATAAAGCATAGGATAAAACAACATAAATACAATTTAATAAAGCATAGGATAAAACAACATAAATAAAATTTAATAAAGCATAGCATAAAACAACATAAATTCAATTTAATAAAGCATAGGATAAAACAACATAAATACAATTTAATAAAGCATAGGATAAAACAACATGAATACAATTTAATAAAGCATAGGATAAAACAACATAAATACAATTTAATAAAGCATAGGTTAAAACAACATAAATACAATTTAATAAAGCATAGGACAAAACAACATAAATACAATTTAATAAAGCATAGGTTAAAACAACATAAATACAATTTAATAAAGCATAGGACAAAACAACATAAATACAATTTAATAAAGCATCGGTTAAAACAACATAAATACAAGTTAATAAAGCATAGGATAAAACAACATAAATACAATTTAATAAAGCATAGGATAAAACAACATAAATACAATCTAATAAAGCATAGGATAAAACAACATAAATACAATTTAATAAAGCATAGGTTAAAACAACATAAATACAATTTAATAAAGCATAGGATAAAACAACATAAATTCAATTAAATAAAGCATAGGATAAAACAACATAAATACAATTTAATAAAGCACAGGATAAAACAACATAAATAAAATTTAATAAAGCATAGGATAAAACAACATAAACAAAATTTAATAAAGCATAGGATAAAACAACAAAAATACAATTTAATAAAGCATAGGATAAAACAACATAAATAAAATTTAATAAAGCATAGGATAAAACAACATAAATATAATTTAATAAAGCATAGGATAAAACAACATAAATACAATTTAATAAAGCATCGGTTAAAACAACATAAATACAAGTTAATAAAGCATAGGATAAAACAACATAAATACAATTTAATAAAGCATAGGATAAAACAACATAAATACAATTTAATAAAGCATAGGATAAAACAACATAAATAAAATTTAATAAAGCATAGGATAAAACAACATAAATACAATTTAATAAAGCATAGGTTAAAACAACATAAATGCAATTTAATAAAGCATAGGATAAAACAACATAAATACAATTTAATAAAGCATAGGACAAATCAACATAAATACAATTTAATAAAGCATAGTTTAAAACAACATAAATACAATTTAATAAAGCATAGGATAAAACCACAGAAATACAATTTAATAAAGCATAGGATAAAACAACATAAATACAATTTAATAAAGCATAGGACAAAACAACATAAATACAATTTAATAACGCATAGGATAAAACAACATAAATACAATTTAATGAAACATAGGATAAACAACATAAATACAATTTAATAAAGCATAGGACAAAACAACATAAATACAATTTAATAAAGCATATGTTAAAACAACATAAATACAATTTAATAAAGCATAGTTTAAAACAACATAAATACAATTTAATAAAGCATAGTTTAAAACAACATAAATACAATTTAATAAAGCATAGTTTAAAACAACATAAATACAATTTAATAAAGCATAGGATAAAACAACATAAATACAATTTAATGAAACATAGGATAAACAACATAAATACAATTTAATAAAGCATAGGTTAAATCAACATAAATACAATTTAATAAAGCATAGGACAAAACAACATAAATACAATTTAATAAAGCATCGGTTAAAACAACATAAATACAAGTTAATAAAGCATAGGATAAAACAACATAAATACAATTTAATAAAGCATAGGATAAAACAACATGAATACAATTTAATAAAGCATAGTTTAAAACAACATAAATACAATTTAATAAAGCATAGGATAAAACCACAGAAATACAATTTAATAAAGCATAGGATAAAACAACATAAATACAATTTAATAAAGCATAGGACAAAACAACATAAATACAATTTAATAACGCATAGGATAAAACAACATAAATACAATTTAATGAAACATAGGATAAACAACATAAATACAATTTAATAAAGCATAGGACAAAACAACATAAATACAATTTAATAAAGCATATGTTAAAACAACATAAATACAATTTAATAAAGCATAGTTTAAAACAACATAAATACAATTTAATAAAGCATAGTTTAAAACAACATAAGTACAATTTAATAAAGTATAGTTTAAAACAACATAAATACAATTTAATAAAGCATAGGATAAAACAACATAAATACAATTTAATGAAACATAGGATAAACAACATAAATACAATTTAATAAAGCATAGGTTAAATCAACATAAATACAATTTAATAAAGCATAGGACAAAACAACATAAATACAATTTAATAAAGCATCGGTTAAAACAACATAAATACAAGTTAATAAAGCATAGGATAAAACAACATAAATACAATTTAATAAAGCATAGGATAAAACAACATGAATACAATTTAATAAAGCATAGGATAAAACAACATAAATAAAATTTAATAAAGCATAGGTTAAAACAACATAAATACAATTTAATAAAGCATAGGACAAAACAACATAAATACAATTTAATAAAGCATAGGTTAAAACAACATAAATAAAAGTTAATAAAGCATAGGATAAAACAACATAAATACAATTTAATAAAGCATAGGATAAAACAACATAAATACAATTTAATAAAGCATAGGATAAAACAACATAAATACAATTTAATAAAGCATAGGTTAAAACAACATAAATACAATTTAATAAAGCATAGGACAAAACAACATAAATACAATTTAATAAAGCATCGGTTAAAACAACATAAATACAAGTTAATAAAGCATAGGATAAAACAACATAAATACAATTTAATAAAGCATAGGATAAAACAACATAAATACAATTTAATAAAGCCTAGGATAAAACAACATAAATAAAATTTAATAAAGCATAGGATAAAACCTCATAAATACAATTTAATAAAGCATAAGATAAAACAACATAAATACAATTTAATAAAGCACAGGATAAAACAACATAAATACAATTTAATAAAGCACAGGATAAAACAACATAAAAACAATTTAATAAAGCATAGTTTAAAACAACATAAATACAATTTAATAAAGCATAGGATAAAACCACAGAATTACAATTTAATAAAGCATAGGATAAAACAACATAAAAACAATTTAATAAAGCATAGTTTAAAACAACATAAATACAATTTAATAAAGCATAGGATAAAACCACAGAATTACAGTTTAATAAAGCATAGGATAAAACAACATAAATACAATTTAATAAAGCATAGGATAAAACAACATAAATACAATTTAATGAAACATAGGATAAACAACATAAATACAATTTAATAAAGCAAAGGATAAACAACATAAATAAAATTTAATAAAGCATAGGCTAAAACTACATAAATACAATTTAATAAAGCTTAGGATAAAACAAATTAAATACAATATAATAAAGCATAGGATAAAACAACATAAATACAATTTACTAAAGCATAGGATAAAACAACATAAATACAATTTAATAAAGCATAGGTTAAAACAACATAAATACAATTTAATAAAGCATAGGATAAAACAACATAAATACAATTTAATAAAGCATAGGATAAAACAACATAAATAAAATTTAATAAAGCATAGGATAAAACAACATAAATACAATTTAATAAAGCATAGGATAAAACAACATAAATACAATTTAATAAAGCATTGGATAAAACAACATAAATACAATTTAATAAAGCATAGGATAAAACAACATAAAAACAATTTAATAAAGCATAGGATAAAACAACATAAATAAAATTTAGTAAAGCATAGGTTAAAACAACATAAATACAATTTAATAAACATAGGACAAAACAACATAAATACAATTTAATAAAGCATAGGATGAAACAACATAAATACAATTTAATAAAGCATAGGATAAAACAACATAAATACAATTTAATAAAGCATAGGATAAAACAACATAAATAAAATTTAGTAAAGCATAGGTTAAAACAACATAAATACAATTTAATAAAGCATAGGACAAAACAACATAAATACAATTTAATAAAGCATAGTTTAAAACAACATAAATGCAATTTAATAAAGCATAGGATAAAACCACAGAAATACAATTTAATAAAGCATAGGACAAAACAACATAAATACAATTTAATAAAGCATAGGATAAAACAACATAAATACAATTTAATGAAACATAAGATAAACAACATAAATACAATTTAATAAAGCATAGGTTAAAACAACATGAATATAATTTAGTAAAGCATAAGATAAAACAACATGAATACAATTTAATAAAGCATAGGTTAAAACAACATAAATACCATTTAAGAAAGCATAGGATAAAACTACATAAATACATTTTAATAAAGCATAGGATAAAACAACATTAATACAATTTAATAAAGCATAGGTTAAAACAACATAAATACAATTTAATAAAGCATAGGACAAAACAACATAAATACAATTTAATAAAGCATAGGATAAAACAACATAAATACAATTTATAAAGCATAGGATAAAACAACATAAATACAATTTAATAAAGCATAGGATAAAACAACATTAATACAATTTAATAAAGCATAGGATAAAACAACATAAATACAATTTAATAAAGCATAGGCTAAAACTACATAAATACAATTTAATAAAGCATAGGATAAAACAAATTAAATACAATATAATAAAGCATAGGATAAAACAACATAAATTCAATTTAATAAAGCATAGGATAAAACAACATAAATACAATTTAATAAAGCATAAGATAAAACAACATGAATACAATTTAATAAAGCATAGGATAAAACAACATAAATACAATTTAATAGAGCATAGGATAAAACAACATAAATACAATTTATAAAGCATAGGATAAAACAACATAAATACAATTTAATAAAGCATAGGATAAAACAACATAAATACAATTTAATAAATCATAGGATAAAACAACATAAATACAATTTAATAAAGCATAGGATTAAACAACATAAATACTATTTAATAAAGCATAGGATAAAACCACATAAATACAATTTAATAAAGCACAGGATAAAACAACATAGATACAATTTAATAAAGCAAAGGATACAACAACATAAATACAATTTAGTAAAGCATAGGTCAAAATAACATAAATACAATTTAATAAAGCATAGGATAAAACAACATAAATACAATTTAATAAAGCATAGGATAAAACAACATAAATAACATTTAATAAAGCATAGGATAAAACAACATAAATTCAATTTAATAAAGCATAGGATAAAACAACATAAATGCAATTTAATTAAGCATAGGTTAAAACAACATAAATACAATTTAATAAAGCATAGGACAAAACAACATAAATACAATTCAATAAAGCATAGGTTAAAACAACATAAATACAAGTTAATAAAGCATAGGATAAAACAACATAAATACAATTTAATAAAGCATAGGATAAAACAACATGAATACAATTTAATAAAGCATAGGATAAAACAACATAAATACAATTTAATAAAGCATAGGTTAAAACAACATAAATACAATTTAATAAAGCATAGGACAAAACAACATAAATACAATTTAATAAAGCATAGGTTAAAACAACATAAATACAATTTAATAAAGCATAGGATAAAACCACATAAATACAATTTAATAAAGCACAGGATAAAACAACATAAATACAATTTAATAAAGCATAGGATACAACAACATAAATACAATTTAGTAAAGCATAGGTCAAAATAACATAAATACAATTTAATAAAGCATAGGATAAAACAACATAAATACAATTTAATAAAGCATAGGTTAAAACAACATAAATACAATTTAATAAAGCATAGGATAAAACAACATAAATACAATTTAATAAAGCATAGGATAAAACAACATAAATAAAATTTAATAAAGCATAGGATAAAACAACATAAATACAAATTTAATAAAGCATAGGATAAAACAACATAAATACAATTTAATAAAGCATAGGATAAAACAACATAAATACAATTTAATAAAGCATAGGATAAACAACAAAAATTCAATTTAATTAAGCATAGGTTAAAACAACATAAATACAATTTAATAAAGCATAGGACAAAACAACATAAATACAATTCAATAAAGCATAGGTTAAAACAACATAAATACAAGTTAATAAAGCATAGGATAAAACAACATAAATACAATTTAATAAAGCATAGGATAAAACAACATGAATACAATTTAATAAAGCATAGGATAAAACAACATAAATACAATTTAATAAAGCATAGGTTAAAACAACATAAATACAATTTAATAAAGCATAGGATACAACAACATAAATACAATTTAGTAAAGCATAGGTCAAAATAACATAAATACAATTTAATAAAGCATAGGATAAAACAACATAAATACAATTTAATAAAGCATAGGTTAAAACAACATAAATACAATTTAATAAAGCATAGGATAAAACAACATAAATACAATTTAATAAAGCATAGGATAAAACAACATAAATAAAATTTAATAAAGCATAGGATAAAACAACATAAATAAAAATTTAATAAAGCATAGGATAAAACAACATAAATACAATTTAATAAAGCATATGATAAAACAACATAAATACAATTTAATAAAGCATATGATAAAACAACATAAATACAATTTAATAAAGCTCATGATAAAACAACATAAATACAATTTAATAAAGCATAGGTTAAAACAACATAAATACAATTTAATAAAGCATAGGATAAAACAACATAAATACAATTTAATAAAGCATAGGATAAAACAACATAAATAAAATTTAATAAAGCATAGGATAAAACAACATAAATACAATTTAATAAAGCATAGGATAAAACAACATAAATACAATTTAATAAAGCATAGGATAAAACAACATAAATACAATTTAATAAAGCATAGGATAAAACAACATAAATACAATTTAATAAAGCATAGGATAAAACAACATAAATAAAATTTAATAAAGCATAAGTTAAAATAACATAAATACAATTTAATAAAGCATAGGACAAAACAACATAAAAACAATTTAATAAAGCATAGTTTAAAACAACATAAAAAAAATTTAATAAAGCATAGGATAAAACCACAGAATTACAATTTAATAAAGCATAGGATAAAACAACATAAATACAATTTAATAAAGCATAGGATAAAACAACATAAATACAATTTAATGAAACATAGGATAAACAACATAAATACAATTTAATAAAGCATAGGATAAACAACATAAATAAAATTTAATAAAGCATAGGCTAAAACTACATAAATACAATTTAATAAAGCTTAGGATAAAACAAATTAAATACAATATAATAAAGCATAGGATAAAACAACATAAATACAATTTACTAAAGCATAGGATAAAACAACATAAATACAATTTAATAAAGCATAGGTTAAAACAACATAAATACAATTTAATAAAGCATAGGATAAAACAACATAAATACAATTTAATAAAGCATAGGATAAAACAACATAAATAAAATTTAATAAAGCATAGGATAAAACAACATAAATACAATTTAATAAAGCATAGGATAAAACAACATAAATACAATTTAATAAAGCATTGGATAAAACAACATAAATACAATTTAATAAAGCATAGGATAAAACAACATAAAAACAATTTAATAAAGCATAGGATAAAACAACATAAATAAAATTTAGTAAAGCATAGGTTAAAACAACATAAATACAATTTAATAAACATAGGACAAAACAACATAAATACAATTTAATAAAGCATAGGATGAAACAACATAAATACAATTTAATAAAGCATAGGATAAAACAACATAAATACAATTTAATAAAGCATAGGATAAAACAACATAAATAAAATTTAGTAAAGCATAGGTTAAAACAACATAAATACAATTTAATAAAGCATAGGACAAAACAACATAAATACAATTTAATAAAGCATAGTTTAAAACAACATAAATGCAATTTAATAAAGCATAGGATAAAACCACAGAAATACAATTTAATAAAGCATAGGACAAAACAACATAAATACAATTTAATAAAGCATAGGATAAAACAACATAAATACAATTTAATGAAACATAGGATAAACAACATAAATACAATTTAATAAAGCATAGGTTAAAACAACATGAATATAATTTAGTAAAGCATAAGATAAAACAACATGAATACAATTTAATAAAGCATAGGTTAAAACAACATAAATACCATTTAAGAAAGCATAGGATAAAACTACATAAATACATTTTAATAAAGCATAGGATAAAACAACATAAATACAATTTAATAAAGCATAGGTTAAAACAACATAAATACAATTTAATAAAGCATAGGACAAAACAACATAAATACAATTTAATAAAGCATAGGATAAAACAACATAAATACAATTTATAAAGCATAGGATAAAACAACATAAATACAATTTAATAAAGCATAGGATAAAACAACATTAATACAATTTAATAAAGCATAGGATAAAACAACATAAATACAATTTAATAAAGCATAGGCTAAAACTACATAAATACAATTTAATAAAGCATAGGACAAAACAAATTAAATACAATATAATAAAGCATAGGATAAAACAACATAAATTCAATTTAATAAAGCATAGGATAAAACAACATAAATACAATTTAATAAAGCATAAGGTAAAACAACATGAATACAATTTAATAAAGCATAGGATAAAACAACATAAATACAATTTAATAGAGCATAGGATAAAACAACATAAATACAATTTATAAAGCATAGGATAAAACAACATAAATACAATTTAATAAAGCATAGGATAAAACAACATAAATACAATTTAATAAATCATAGGATAAAACAACATAAATACAATTTAATGAAGCATGGGATTAAACAACATAAATACTATTTAATAAAGCATAGGATAAAACCACATAAATACAATTTAATAAAGCACAGGATAAAACAACATAGATACAATTTAATAAAGCAAAGGATACAACAACATAAATACAATTTAGTAAAGCATAGGTCAAAATAACATAAATACAATTTAATAAAGCATAGGATAAAACAACATAAATACAATTTAATAAAGCATAGGATAAAACAACATAAATAACATTTAATAAAGCATAAGATAAAACAACATAAATTCAATTTAATAAAGCATAGGATAAAACAACATAAATGCAATTTAATTAAGCATAGGTTAAAACAACATAAATACAATTTAATAAAGCATAGGACAAAACAACATAAATACAATTCAATAAAGCATAGGTTAAAACAACATAAATACAAGTTAATAAAGCATAGGATAAAACAACATAAATACAATTTAATAAAGCATAGGATAAAACAACATGAATACAATTTAATAAAGCACAGGATAAAACAACATAGATACAATTTAATTAAGCAAAGGATACAACAACATAAATACAATTTAGTAAAGCATAGGTCAAAATAACATAAATACAATTTAATAAAGCATAGGATAAAACAACATAAATACAATTTAATAAAGCATAGGATAAAACAACATAAATAACATTTAATAAAGCATAGGATAAAACAACATAAATTCAATTTAATAAAGCATAGGATAAAACAACATAAATGCAATTTAATTAAGCATAGGTTAAAACAACATAAATACAATTTAATAAAGCATAGGACAAAACAACATAAATACAATTCAATAAAGCATAGGTTAAAACAACATAAATACAAGTTAATAAAGCATAGGATAAAACAACATAAATACAATTTAATAAAGCATAGGATAAAACAATATAAATAAAATTTAATAAAGCATAGGATAAAACAACATAAATACAATTTAATAAAGCATAGGATAAAACAACATAAATACAATTTAATAAATCATAGGATAAAACAACATAAATACAATTTAATAAAGCATAGGATTAAACAACATAAATACTATTTAATAAAGCATAGGATAAAACAACATAAATACAATTTAATAAATCATAGGATAAAACAACATAAATACAATTTAATGAAGCATGGGATTAAACAACATAAATACTATTTAATAAAGCATAGGATAAAACCACATAAATACAATTTAATAAAGCACAGGATAAAACAACATAGATACAATTTAATAAAGCAAAGGATACAACAACATAAATACAATTTAGTAAAGCATAGGTCAAAATAACATAAATACAATTTAATAAAGCATAGGATAAAACAACATAAATACAATTTAATAAAGCATAGGATAAAACAACATAAATAACATTTAATAAAGCATAAGATAAAACAACATAAATTCAATTTAATAAAGCATAGGATAAAACAACATAAATGCAATTTAATTAAGCATAGGTTAAAACAACATAAATACAATTTAATAAAGCATAGGACAAAACAACATAAATACAATTCAATAAAGCATAGGTTAAAACAACATAAATACAAGTTAATAAAGCATAGGATAAAACAACATAAATACAATTTAATAAAGCATAGGATAAAACAACATGAATACAATTTAATAAAGCACAGGATAAAACAACATAGATACAATTTAATTAAGCAAAGGATACAACAATATAAATACAATTTAGTAAAGCATAGGTCAAAATAACATAAATACAATTTAATAAAGCATAGGATAAAACAACATAAATACAATTTAATAAAGCATAGGATAAAACAACATAAATAACATTTAATAAAGCATAGGATAAAACAACATAAATTCAATTTAATAAAGCATAGGATAAAACAACATAAATGCAATTTAATTAAGCATAGGTTAAAACAACATAAATACAATTTAATAAAGCATAGGACAAAACAACATAAATACAATTCAATAAAGCATAGGTTAAAACAACATAAATACAAGTTAATAAAGCATAGGATAAAACAACATAAATACAATTTAATAAAGCATAGGATAAAACAATATAAATAAAATTTAATAAAGCATAGGATAAAACAACATAATTAAAAATTTAATAAAGCATAGGATAAAACAAATTAAATACAATATAATAAAGCATAGGATAAAACAACATAAATTCAATTTAATAAAGCATAGGATAAAACAACATAAATACAATTTAATAAAGCATAAGATAAAACAACATGAATACAATTTAATAAAGCTTAGGATAAAACAACATAAATACAATTTAATAGAGCATAGGATAAAACAACATAAATACAATTTATAAAGCATAGGATAAAACAACATAAATACAATTTAATAAAGCATAGGATAAAACAACATAAATACAATTTAATAAATCATAGGATAAAACAACATAAATACAATTTAATAAAGCATAGGATTAAACAACATAAATACTATTTAATAAAGCATAGGATAAAACCACATAAATACAATTTAATAAAGCACAGGATAAAACAACATAGATACAATTTAATTAAGCAAAGGATACAACAACATAAATACAATTTAGTAAAGCATAGGTCAAAATAACATAAATACAATTTAATAAAGCATAGGATAAAACAACATAAATACAATTTAATAAAGCATAGGATAAAACAACATAAATAACATTTAATAAAGCATAGGATAAAACAACATAAATAAAAATTTAATAAAGCAAAGGATAAAACAACATAAATACAATTTAATAAAGCATAGGATAAAACAACATAAATACAATTTAATAAAGCATATGATAAAACAACATAAATACAATTTAATAAAGCATAGGATAAAACAACATAAATACAATTTAATAAAGCATAGGTTAAAACAACATAAATACAATTTAGTAAAGCATAGGATAAAACACCATAAATTCAATTTAATAAAGCATAGGATAAAACAACATAAATACAATTTAATAAAGCACAGGATAAAACAAAATTAATAAAATTTAATAAAGCATAGGATAAAACAACATAAATAAAATTTAATAAAGCATAGGATAAAACAACATAAATACAATTTAATAAAGCTTAGGATAAAACAACATAAATAAAATTTAATAAAGCATAGGATAAAACAACATAAATACAATTTAATAAAGCATATGATAAAACAACATAAATACAATTTAATAAAGCATATGATAAAACAACATAAATACAATTTAATAAAGCATAGGTTAAAACAACATAAATACAATTTAATAAAGCATAGGATAAAACAACATAAATACAATTTAATAAAGCATAGGATAAAACAACATAAATAAAATTTAATAAAGCATAGGATAAAACAACATAAATACAATTTAATAAAGCATAGGATAAAACCACAGAATTACAATTTAATAAAGCATAGGATAAAACAACATAAAAACAATTTAATAAAGCATAGTTTAAAACAACATAAATACAATTTAATAAAGCATAGGATAAAACCACAGAATTACAATTTAATAAAGCATAGGATAAAACAACATAAATACAATTTAATAAAGCATAGGATAAAACAACATAAATACAATTTAATGAAACATAGGATAAACAACATAAATACAATTTAATAAAGCATAGGTTAAAACAACATGAATATAATTTAGTAAAGCATAAGATAAAACAACATGAATACAATTTAATAAAGCATAGGTTAAAACAACATAAATACCATTTAAGAAAGCATAGGATAAAACTACATAAATACATTTTAATAAAGCATAGGATAAAACAACATAAATACAATTTAATAAAGCATAGGTTAAAACAACATAAATACAATTTAATAAAGCATAGGACAAAACAACATAAATACAATTTAATAAAGCATAGGATAAAACAACATAAATACAATTTATAAAGCATAGGATAAAACAACATAAATACAATTTAATAAAGCATAGGATAAAACAACATTAATACAATTTAATAAAGCATAGGATAAAACAACATAAATACAATTTAATAAAGCATAGGCTAAAACTACATAAATACAATTTAATAAAGCATAGGACAAAACAAATTAAATACAATATAATAAAGCATAGGATAAAACAACATAAATTCAATTTAATAAAGCATAGGATAAAACAACATAAATACAATTTAATAAAGCATAAGGTAAAACAACATGAATACAATTTAATAAAGCATAGGATAAAACAACATAAATACAATTTAATAGAGCATAGGATAAAACAACATAAATACAATTTATAAAGCATAGGATAAAACAACATAAATACAATTTAATAAAGCATAGGATAAAACAACATAAATACAATTTAATAAATCATAGGATAAAACAACATAAATACAATTTAATGAAGCATGGGATTAAACAACATAAATACTATTTAATAAAGCATAGGATAAAACCACATAAATACAATTTAATAAAGCACAGGATAAAACAACATAGATACAATTTAATAAAGCAAAGGATACAACAACATAAATACAATTTAGTAAAGCATAGGTCAAAATAACATAAATACAATTTAATAAAGCATAGGATAAAACAACATAAATACAATTTAATAAAGCATAGGATAAAACAACATAAATAACATTTAATAAAGCATAAGATAAAACAACATAAATTCAATTTAATAAAGCATAGGATAAAACAACATAAATGCAATTTAATTAAGCATAGGTTAAAACAACATAAATACAATTTAATAAAGCATAGGACAAAACAACATAAATACAATTCAATAAAGCATAGGTTAAAACAACATAAATACAAGTTAATAAAGCATAGGATAAAACAACATAAATACAATTTAATAAAGCATAGGATAAAACAACATGAATACAATTTAATAAAGCACAGGATAAAACAACATAGATACAATTTAATTAAGCAAAGGATACAACAACATAAATACAATTTAGTAAAGCATAGGTCAAAATAACATAAATACAATTTAATAAAGCATAGGATAAAACAACATAAATACAATTTAATAAAGCATAGGATAAAACAACATAAATACAATTTAATAAAGCATAGGCTAAAACTACATAAATACAATTTAATAAAGCATAGGACAAAACAAATTAAATACAATATAATAAAGCATAGGATAAAACAACATAAATTCAATTTAATAAAGCATAGGATAAAACAACATAAATACAATTTAATAAAGCATAAGGTAAAACAACATGAATACAATTTAATAAAGCATAGGATAAAACAACATAAATACAATTTAATAGAGCATAGGATAAAACAACATAAATACAATTTATAAAGCATAGGATAAAACAACATAAATACAATTTAATAAAGCATAGGATAAAACAACATAAATACAATTTAATAAATCATAGGATAAAACAACATAAATACAATTTAATGAAGCATGGGATTAAACAACATAAATACTATTTAATAAAGCATAGGATAAAACCACATAAATACAATTTAATAAAGCACAGGATAAAACAACATAGATACAATTTAATAAAGCAAAGGATACAACAACATAAATACAATTTAGTAAAGCATAGGTCAAAATAACATAAATACAATTTAATAAAGCATAGGATAAAACAACATAAATACAATTTAATAAAGCATAGGATAAAACAACATAAATAACATTTAATAAAGCATAAGATAAAACAACATAAATTCAATTTAATAAAGCATAGGATAAAACAACATAAATGCAATTTAATTAAGCATAGGTTAAAACAACATAAATACAATTTAATAAAGCATAGGACAAAACAACATAAATACAATTCAATAAAGCATAGGTTAAAACAACATAAATACAAGTTAATAAAGCATAGGATAAAACAACATAAATACAATTTAATAAAGCATAGGATAAAACAACATGAATACAATTTAATAAAGCACAGGATAAAACAACATAGATACAATTTAATTAAGCAAAGGATACAACAACATAAATACAATTTAGTAAAGCATAGGTCAAAATAACATAAATACAATTTAATAAAGCATAGGATAAAACAACATAAATACAATTTAATAAAGCATAGGATAAAACAACATAAATAACATTTAATAAAGCATAGGATAAAACAACATAAATTCAATTTAATAAAGCATAGGATAAAACAACATAAATGCAATTTAATTAAGCATAGGTTAAAACAACATAAATACAATTTAATAAAGCATAGGACAAAACAACATAAATACAATTCAATAAAGCATAGGTTAAAACAACATAAATACAAGTTAATAAAGCATAGGATAAAACAACATAAATACAATTTAATAAAGCATAGGATAAAACAATATAAATAAAATTTAATAAAGCATAGGATAAAACAACATAAATAAAAATTAAATAAAGCATAGGATAAAACAAATTAAATACAATATAATAAAGCATAGGATAAAACAACATAAATTCAATTTAATAAAGCATAGGATAAAACAACATAAATACAATTTAATAAAGCATAAGATAAAACAACATGAATACAATTTAATAAAGCTTAGGATAAAACAACATAAATACAATTTAATAGAGCATAGGATAAAACAACATAAATACAATTTATAAAGCATAGGATAAAACAACATAAATACAATTTAATAAAGCATAGGATAAAACAACATAAATACAATTTAATAAATCATAGGATAAAACAACATAAATACAATTTAATAAAGCATAGGATTAAACAACATAAATACTATTTAATAAAGCATAGGATAAAACAACATAAATACAATTTAATAAATCATAGGATAAAACAACATAAATACAATTTAATGAAGCATGGGATTAAACAACATAAATACTATTTAATAAAGCATAGGATAAAACCACATAAATACAATTTAATAAAGCACAGGATAAAACAACATAGATACAATTTAATAAAGCAAAGGATACAACAACATAAATACAATTTAGTAAAGCATAGGTCAAAATAACATAAATACAATTTAATAAAGCATAGGATAAAACAACATAAATACAATTTAATAAAGCATAGGATAAAACAACATAAATAACATTTAATAAAGCATAAGATAAAACAACATAAATTCAATTTAATAAAGCATAGGATAAAACAACATAAATGCAATTTAATTAAGCATAGGTTAAAACAACATAAATACAATTTAATAAAGCATAGGACAAAACAACATAAATACAATTCAATAAAGCATAGGTTAAAACAACATAAATACAAGTTAATAAAGCATAGGATAAAACAACATAAATACAATTTAATAAAGCATAGGATAAAACAACATGAATACAATTTAATAAAGCACAGGATAAAACAACATAGATACAATTTAATTAAGCAAAGGATACAACAATATAAATACAATTTAGTAAAGCATAGGTCAAAATAACATAAATACAATTTAATAAAGCATAGGATAAAACAACATAAATACAATTTAATAAAGCATAGGATAAAACAACATAAATAACATTTAATAAAGCATAGGATAAAACAACATAAATTCAATTTAATAAAGCATAGGATAAAACAACATAAATGCAATTTAATTAAGCATAGGTTAAAACAACATAAATACAATTTAATAAAGCATAGGACAAAACAACATAAATACAATTCAATAAAGCATAGGTTAAAACAACATAAATACAAGTTAATAAAGCATAGGATAAAACAACATAAATACAATTTAATAAAGCATAGGATAAAACAATATAAATAAAATTTAATAAAGCATAGGATAAAACAACATAAATAAAAATTTAATAAAGCATAGGATAAAACAAATTAAATACAATATAATAAAGCATAGGATAAAACAACATAAATTCAATTTAATAAAGCATAGGATAAAACAACATAAATACAATTTAATAAAGCATAAGATAAAACAACATGAATACAATTTAATAAAGCTTAGGATAAAACAACATAAATACAATTTAATAGAGCATAGGATAAAACAACATAAATACAATTTATAAAGCATAGGATAAAACAACATAAATACAATTTAATAAAGCATAGGATAAAACAACATAAATACAATTTAATAAAGCATAGGATTAAACAACATAAATACTATTTAATAAAGCATAGGATAAAACAACATAAATACAATTTAATAAATCATAGGATAAAACAACATAAATACAATTTAATGAAGCATGGGATTAAACAACATAAATACTATTTAATAAAGCATAGGATAAAACCACATAAATACAATTTAATAAAGCACAGGATAAAACAACATAGATACAATTTAATAAAGCAAAGGATACAACAACATAAATACAATTTAGTAAAGCATAGGTCAAAATAACATAAATACAATTTAATAAAGCATAGGATAAAACAACATAAATACAATTTAATAAAGCATAGGATAAAACAACATAAATAACATTTAATAAAGCATAAGATAAAACAACATAAATTCAATTTAATAAAGCATAGGATAAAACAACATAAATGCAATTTAATTAAGCATAGGTTAAAACAACATAAATACAATTTAATAAAGCATAGGACAAAACAACATAAATACAATTCAATAAAGCATAGGTTAAAACAACATAAATACAAGTTAATAAAGCATAGGATAAAACAACATAAATACAATTTAATAAAGCATAGGATAAAACAACATGAATACAATTTAATAAAGCACAGGATAAAACAACATAGATACAATTTAATTAAGCAAAGGATACAACAATATAAATACAATTTAGTAAAGCATAGGTCAAAATAACATAAATACAATTTAATAAAGCATAGGATAAAACAACATAAATACAATTTAATAAAGCATAGGATAAAACAACATAAATAACATTTAATAAAGCATAGGATAAAACAACATAAATTCAATTTAATAAAGCATAGGATAAAACAACATAAATGCAATTTAATTAAGCATAGGTTAAAACAACATAAATACAATTTAATAAAGCATAGGACAAAACAACATAAATACAATTCAATAAAGCATAGGTTAAAACAACATAAATACAAGTTAATAAAGCATAGGATAAAACAACATAAATACAATTTAATAAAGCATAGGATAAAACAATATAAATAAAATTTAATAAAGCATAGGATAAAACAACATAAATAAAAATTTAATAAAGCATAGGATAAAACAAATTAAATACAATATAATAAAGCATAGGATAAAACAACATAAATTCAATTTAATAAAGCATAGGATAAAACAACATAAATACAATTTAATAAAGCATAAGATAAAACAACATGAATACAATTTAATAAAGCTTAGGATAAAACAACATAAATACAATTTAATAGAGCATAGGATAAAACAACATAAATACAATTTATAAAGCATAGGATAAAACAACATAAATACAATTTAATAAAGCATAGGATAAAACAACATAAATACAATTTAATAAATCATAGGATAAAACAACATAAATACAATTTAATAAAGCATAGGATTAAACAACATAAATACTATTTAATAAAGCATAGGATAAAACCACATAAATACAATTTAATAAAGCACAGGATAAAACAACATAGATACAATTTAATTAAGCAAAGGATACAACAACATAAATACAATTTAGTAAAGCATAGGTCAAAATAACATAAATACAATTTAATAAAGCATAGGATAAAACAACATAAATACAATTTAATAAAGCATAGGATAAAACAACATAAATAACATTTAATAAAGCATAGGATAAAACAACATAAATAAAAATTTAATAAAGCAAAGGATAAAACAACATAAATACAATTTAATAAAGCATAGGATAAAACAACATAAATACAATTTAATAAAGCATATGATAAAACAACATAAATACAATTTAATAAAGCATAGGATAAAACAACATAAATACAATTTAATAAAGCATAGGTTAAAACAACATAAATACAATTTAGTAAAGCATAGGATAAAACACCATAAATTCAATTTAATAAAGCATAGGATAAAACAACATAAATACAATTTAATAAAGCACAGGATAAAACAAAATTAATAAAATTTAATAAAGCATAGGATAAAACAACATAAATAAAATTTAATAAAGCATAGGATAAAACAACATAAATACAATTTAATAAAGCTTAGGATAAAACAACATAAATAAAATTTAATAAAGCATAGGATAAAACAACATAAATACAATTTAATAAAGCATATGATAAAACAACATAAATACAATTTAATAAAGCATATGATAAAACAACATAAATACAATTTAATAAAGCATAGGTTAAAACAACATAAATACAATTTAATAAAGCATAGGATAAAACAACATAAATACAATTTAATAAAGCATAGGATAAAACAACATAAATAAAATTTAATAAAGCATAGGATAAAACAACATAAATACAATTTAATAAAGCATAGGAAAAAACCACAGAATTACAATTTAATAAAGCATAGGATAAAACAACATAAAAACAATTTAATAAAGCATAGTTTAAAACAACATAAATACAATTTAATAAAGCATAGGATAAAACCACAGAATTACAATTTAATAAAGCATAGGATAAAACAACATAAATACAATTTAATAAAGCATAGGATAAAACAACATAAATACAATTTAATGAAACATAGGATAAACAACATAAATACAATTTAATAAAGCATAGGTTAAAACAACATGAATATAATTTAGTAAAGCATAAGATAAAACAACATGAATACAATTTAATAAAGCATAGGTTAAAACAACATAAATACCATTTAAGAAAGCATAGGATAAAACTACATAAATACATTTTAATAAAGCATAGGATAAAACAACATAAATACAATTTAATAAAGCATAGGTTAAAACAACATAAATACAATTTAATAAAGCATAGGACAAAACAACATAAATACAATTTAATAAAGCATAGGATAAAACAACATAAATACAATTTATAAAGCATAGGATAAAACAACATAAATACAATTTAATAAAGCATAGGATAAAACAACATTAATACAATTTAATAAAGCATAGGATAAAACAACATAAATACAATTTAATAAAGCATAGGCTAAAACTACATAAATACAATTTAATAAAGCATAGGACAAAACAAATTAAATACAATATAATAAAGCATAGGATAAAACAACATAAATTCAATTTAATAAAGCATAGGATAAAACAACATAAATACAATTTAATAAAGCATAAGGTAAAACAACATGAATACAATTTAATAAAGCATAGGATAAAACAACATAAATACAATTTAATAGAGCATAGGATAAAACAACATAAATACAATTTATAAAGCATAGGATAAAACAACATAAATACAATTTAATAAAGCATAGGATAAAACAACATAAATACAATTTAATAAATCATAGGATAAAACAACATAAATACAATTTAATGAAGCATGGGATTAAACAACATAAATACTATTTAATAAAGCATAGGATAAAACCACATAAATACAATTTAATAAAGCACAGGATAAAACAACATAGATACAATTTAATAAAGCAAAGGATACAACAACATAAATACAATTTAGTAAAGCATAGGTCAAAATAACATAAATACAATTTAATAAAGCATAGGATAAAACAACATAAATACAATTTAATAAAGCATAGGATAAAACAACATAAATAACATTTAATAAAGCATAAGATAAAACAACATAAATTCAATTTAATAAAGCATAGGATAAAACAACATAAATGCAATTTAATTAAGCATAGGTTAAAACAACATAAATACAATTTAATAAAGCATAGGACAAAACAACATAAATACAATTCAATAAAGCATAGGTTAAAACAACATAAATACAAGTTAATAAAGCATAGGATAAAACAACATAAATACAATTTAATAAAGCATAGGATAAAACAACATGAATACAATTTAATAAAGCACAGGATAAAACAACATAGATACAATTTAATTAAGCAAAGGATACAACAATATAAATACAATTTAGTAAAGCATAGGTCAAAATAACATAAATACAATTTAATAAAGCATAGGATAAAACAACATAAATACAATTTAATAAAGCATAGGATAAAACAACATAAATAACATTTAATAAAGCATAGGATAAAACAACATAAATTCAATTTAATAAAGCATAGGATAAAACAACATAAATGCAATTTAATTAAGCATAGGTTAAAACAACATAAATACAATTTAATAAAGCATAGGACAAAACAACATAAATACAATTCAATAAAGCATAGGTTAAAACAACATAAATACAAGTTAATAAAGCATAGGATAAAACAACATAAATACAATTTAATAAAGCATAGGATAAAACAATATAAATAAAATTTAATAAAGCATAGGATAAAACAACATAAATAAAAATTTAATAAAGCATAGGATAAAACAAATTAAATACAATATAATAAAGCATAGGATAAAACAACATAAATTCAATTTAATAAAGCATAGGATAAAACAACATAAATACAATTTAATAAAGCATAAGATAAAACAACATGAATACAATTTAATAAAGCTTAGGATAAAACAACATAAATACAATTTAATAGAGCATAGGATAAAACAACATAAATACAATTTATAAAGCATAGGATAAAACAACATAAATACAATTTAATAAAGCATAGGATAAAACAACATAAATACAATTTAATAAAGCATAGGATTAAACAACATAAATACTATTTAATAAAGCATAGGATAAAACAACATAAATACAATTTAATAAATCATAGGATAAAACAACATAAATACAATTTAATGAAGCATGGGATTAAACAACATAAATACTATTTAATAAAGCATAGGATAAAACCACATAAATACAATTTAATAAAGCACAGGATAAAACAACATAGATACAATTTAATAAAGCAAAGGATACAACAACATAAATACAATTTAGTAAAGCATAGGTCAAAATAACATAAATACAATTTAATAAAGCATAGGATAAAACAACATAAATACAATTTAATAAAGCATAGGATAAAACAACATAAATAACATTTAATAAAGCATAAGATAAAACAACATAAATTCAATTTAATAAAGCATAGGATAAAACAACATAAATGCAATTTAATTAAGCATAGGTTAAAACAACATAAATACAATTTAATAAAGCATAGGACAAAACAACATAAATACAATTCAATAAAGCATAGGTTAAAACAACATAAATACAAGTTAATAAAGCATAGGATAAAACAACATAAATACAATTTAATAAAGCATAGGATAAAACAACATGAATACAATTTAATAAAGCACAGGATAAAACAACATAGATACAATTTAATTAAGCAAAGGATACAACAATATAAATACAATTTAGTAAAGCATAGGTCAAAATAACATAAATACAATTTAATAAAGCATAGGATAAAACAACATAAATACAATTTAATAAAGCATAGGATAAAACAACATAAATAACATTTAATAAAGCATAGGATAAAACAACATAAATTCAATTTAATAAAGCATAGGATAAAACAACATAAATGCAATTTAATTAAGCATAGGTTAAAACAACATAAATACAATTTAATAAAGCATAGGACAAAACAACATAAATACAATTCAATAAAGCATAGGTTAAAACAACATAAATACAAGTTAATAAAGCATAGGATAAAACAACATAAATACAATTTAATAAAGCATAGGATAAAACAATATAAATAAAATTTAATAAAGCATAGGATAAAACAACATAAATAAAAATTTAATAAAGCATAGGATAAAACAAATTAAATACAATATAATAAAGCATAGGATAAAACAACATAAATTCAATTTAATAAAGCATAGGATAAAACAACATAAATACAATTTAATAAAGCATAAGATAAAACAACATGAATACAATTTAATAAAGCTTAGGATAAAACAACATAAATACAATTTAATAGAGCATAGGATAAAACAACATAAATACAATTTATAAAGCATAGGATAAAACAACATAAATACAATTTAATAAAGCATAGGATAAAACAACATAAATACAATTTAATAAATCATAGGATAAAACAACATAAATACAATTTAATAAAGCATAGGATTAAACAACATAAATACTATTTAATAAAGCATAGGATAAAACCACATAAATACAATTTAATAAAGCACAGGATAAAACAACATAGATACAATTTAATTAAGCAAAGGATACAACAACATAAATACAATTTAGTAAAGCATAGGTCAAAATAACATAAATACAATTTAATAAAGCATAGGATAAAACAACATAAATACAATTTAATAAAGCATAGGATAAAACAACATAAATAACATTTAATAAAGCATAGGATAAAACAACATAAATAAAAATTTAATAAAGCAAAGGATAAAACAACATAAATACAATTTAATAAAGCATAGGATAAAACAACATAAATACAATTTAATAAAGCATATGATAAAACAACATAAATACAATTTAATAAAGCATAGGATAAAACAACATAAATACAATTTAATAAAGCATAGGTTAAAACAACATAAATACAATTTAGTAAAGCATAGGATAAAACACCATAAATTCAATTTAATAAAGCATAGGATAAAACAACATAAATACAATTTAATAAAGCACAGGATAAAACAAAATTAATAAAATTTAATAAAGCATAGGATAAAACAACATAAATAAAATTTAATAAAGCATAGGATAAAACAACATAAATACAATTTAATAAAGCTTAGGATAAAACAACATAAATAAAATTTAATAAAGCATAGGATAAAACAACATAAATACAATTTAATAAAGCATATGATAAAACAACATAAATACAATTTAATAAAGCATATGATAAAACAACATAAATACAATTTAATAAAGCATAGGTTAAAACAACATAAATACAATTTAATAAAGCATAGGATAAAACAACATAAATACAATTTAATAAAGCATAGGATAAAACAACATAAATAAAATTTAATAAAGCATAGGATAAAACAACATAAATACAATTTAATAAAGCATAGGAAAAAACCACAGAATTACAATTTAATAAAGCATAGGATAAAACAACATAAAAACAATTTAATAAAGCATAGTTTAAAACAACATAAATACAATTTAATAAAGCATAGGATAAAACCACAGAATTACAATTTAATAAAGCATAGGATAAAACAACATAAATACAATTTAATAAAGCATAGGATAAAACAACATAAATACAATTTAATGAAACATAGGATAAACAACATAAATACAATTTAATAAAGCATAGGTTAAAACAACATGAATATAATTTAGTAAAGCATAAGATAAAACAACATGAATACAATTTAATAAAGCATAGGTTAAAACAACATAAATACCATTTAAGAAAGCATAGGATAAAACTACATAAATACATTTTAATAAAGCATAGGATAAAACAACATAAATACAATTTAATAAAGCATAGGTTAAAACAACATAAATACAATTTAATAAAGCATAGGACAAAACAACATAAATACAATTTAATAAAGCATAGGATAAAACAACATAAATACAATTTATAAAGCATAGGATAAAACAACATAAATACAATTTAATAAAGCATAGGATAAAACAACATTAATACAATTTAATAAAGCATAGGATAAAACAACATAAATACAATTTAATAAAGCATAGGCTAAAACTACATAAATACAATTTAATAAAGCATAGGACAAAACAAATTAAATACAATATAATAAAGCATAGGATAAAACAACATAAATTCAATTTAATAAAGCATAGGATAAAACAACATAAATACAATTTAATAAAGCATAAGGTAAAACAACATGAATACAATTTAATAAAGCATAGGATAAAACAACATAAATACAATTTAATAGAGCATAGGATAAAACAACATAAATACAATTTATAAAGCATAGGATAAAACAACATAAATACAATTTAATAAAGCATAGGATAAAACAACATAAATACAATTTAATAAATCATAGGATAAAACAACATAAATACAATTTAATGAAGCATGGGATTAAACAACATAAATACTATTTAATAAAGCATAGGATAAAACCACATAAATACAATTTAATAAAGCACAGGATAAAACAACATAGATACAATTTAATAAAACAAAGGATACAACAACATAAATACAATTTAGTAAAGCATAGGTCAAAATAACATAAATACAATTTAATAAAGCATAGGATAAAACAACATAAATACAATTTAATAAAGCATAGGATAAAACAACATAAATAACATTTAATAAAGCATAAGATAAAACAACATAAATTCAATTTAATAAAGCATAGGATAAAACAACATAAATGCAATTTAATTAAGCATAGGTTAAAACAACATAAATACAATTTAATAAAGCATAGGACAAAACAACATAAATACAATTCAATAAAGCATAGGTTAAAACAACATAAATACAAGTTAATAAAGCATAGGATAAAACAACATAAATACAATTTAATAAAGCATAGGATAAAACAACATGAATACAATTTAATAAAGCACAGGATAAAACAACATAGATACAATTTAATTAAGCAAAGGATACAACAACATAAATACAATTTAGTAAAGCATAGGTCAAAATAACATAAATACAATTTAATAAAGCATAGGATAAAACAACATAAATACAATTTAATAAAGCATAGGATAAAACAACATAAATAACATTTAATAAAGCATAGGATAAAACAACATAAATTCAATTTAATAAAGCATAGGATAAAACAACATAAATGCAATTTAATTAAGCATAGGTTAAAACAACATAAATACAATTTAATAAAGCATAGGACAAAACAACATAAATACAATTCAATAAAGCATAGGTTAAAACAACATAAATACAAGTTAATAAAGCATAGGATAAAACAACATAAATACAATTTAATAAAGCATAGGATAAAACAATATAAATAAAATTTAATAAAGCATAGGATAAAACAACATAAATAAAAATTTAATAAAGCATAGGATAAAACAAATTAAATACAATATAATAAAGCATAGGATAAAACAACATAAATTCAATTTAATAAAGCATAGGATAAAACAACATAAATACAATTTAATAAAGCATAAGATAAAACAACATGAATACAATTTAATAAAGCATAGGATAAAACAACATAAATACAATTTAATAGAGCATAGGATAAAACAACATAAATACAATTTATAAAGCATAGGATAAAACAACATAAATACAATTTAATAAAGCATAGGATAAAACAACATAAATACAATTTAATAAATCATAGGATAAAACAACATAAATACAATTTAATAAAGCATAGGATTAAACAACATAAATACTATTTAATAAAGCATAGGATAAAACCACATAAATACAATTTAATAAAGCACAGGATAAAACAACATAGATACAATTTAATTAAGCAAAGGATACAACAACATAAATACAATTTAGTAAAGCATAGATCAAAATAACATAAATACAATTTAATAAAGCATAGGATAAAACAACATAAATACAATTTAATAAAGCATAGGATAAAACAACATAAATACCATTTAATAAAGCATAGGATAAAACAACATAAATAAAAATTTAATAAAGCAAAGGATAAAACAACATAAATACAATTTAATAAAGCATAGGATAAAACAACATAAATACAATTTAATAAAGCATATGATAAAACAACATAAATACAATTTAATAAAGCATAGGATAAAACAACATAAATACAATTTAATAAAGCATAGGTTAAAACAACATAAATACAATTTAGTAAAGCATAGGATAAAACACCATAAATTCAATTTAATAAAGCATAGGATAAAACAACATAAATACAATTTAATAAAGCACAGGATAAAACAAAATTAATAAAATTTAATAAAGCATAGGATAAAACAACATAAATAAAATTTAATAAAGCATAGGATAAAACAACATAAATACAATTTAATAAAGCTTAGGATAAAACAACATAAATAAAATTTAATAAAGCATAGGATAAAACAACATAAATACAATTTAATAAAGCATATGATAAAACAACATAAATACAATTTAATAAAGCATATGATAAAACAACATAAATACAATTTAATAAAGCATAGGTTAAAACAACATAAATACAATTTAATAAAGCATAGGATAAAACAACATAAATACAATTTAATAAAGCATAGGATAAAACAACATAAATAAAATTTAATAAAGCATAGGATAAAACAACATAAATACAATTTAATAAAGCATAGGATAAAACCACAGAATTACAATTTAATAAAGCATAGGATAAAACAACATAAAAACAATTTAATAAAGCATAGTTTAAAACAACATAAATACAATTTAATAAAGCATAGGATAAAACCACAGAATTACAATTTAATAAAGCATAGGATAAAACAACATAAATACAATTTAATAAAGCATAGGATAAAACAACATAAATACAATTTAATGAAACATAGGATAAACAACATAAATACAATTTAATAAAGCATAGGATAAACAACATAAATAAAATTTAATAAAGCATAGGCTAAAACTACATAAATACAATTTAATAAAGCATAGGTTAAAACAACATGAATATAATTTAGTAAAGCATAAGATAAAACAACATGAATACAATTTAATAAAGCATAGGTTAAAACAACATAAATACCATTTAAGAAAGCATAGGATAAAACTACATAAATACATTTTAATAAAGCATAGGATAAAACAACATTAATACAATTTAATAAAGCATAGGTTAAAACAACATAAATAAAATTTAATAAAGCATAGGATAAAACAACATAAATACAATTTAATAAAGCATATGATAAAACAACATAAATACAATTTAATAAAGCATATGATAAAACAACATAAATACAATTTAATAAAGCATAGGTTAAAACAACATAAATACAATTTAATAAAGCATAGGATAAAACAACATAAATACAATTTAATAAAGCATAGGATAAAACAACATAAATAAAATTTAATAAAGCATAGGATAAAACAACATAAATACAATTTAATAAAGCATAGGATAAAACAACATAAATACAATTTAATAAAGCATAGGATAAAACAACATAAATACAATTTAATAAAGCATAGGATAAAACAACATAAATACAATTTAATAAAGCATAGGATAAAACAACATAAATAAAATTTAATAAAGCATAAGTTAAAATAACATAAATACAATTTAATAAAGCATAGGACAAAACAACATAAAAACAATTTAATAAAGCATAGTTTAAAACAACATAAATACAATTTAATAAAGCATAGGATAAAACCACAGAATTACAATTTAATAAAGCATAGGATAAAACAACATAAAAACAATTTAATAAAGCATAGTTTAAAACAACATAAATACAATTTAATAAAGCATAGGATAAAACCACAGAATTACAGTTTAATAAAGCATAGGATAAAACAACATAAATACAATTTAATAAAGCATAGGATAAAACAACATAAATACAATTTAATGAAACATAGGATAAACAACATAAATACAATTTAATAAAGCAAAGGATAAACAACATAAATAAAATTTAATAAAGCATAGGCTAAAACTACATAAATACAATTTAATAAAGCTTAGGATAAAACAAATTAAATACAATATAATAAAGCATAGGATAAAACAACATAAATACAATTTACTAAAGCATAGGATAAAACAACATAAATACAATTTAATAAAGCATAGGTTAAAACAACATAAATACAATTTAATAAAGCATAGGATAAAACAACATAAATACAATTTAATAAAGCATAGGATAAAACAACATAAATAAAATTTAATAAAGCATAGGATAAAACAACATAAATACAATTTAATAAAGCATAGGATAAAACAACATAAATACAATTTAATAAAGCATTGGATAAAACAACATAAATACAATTTAATAAAGCATAGGATAAAACAACATAAAAACAATTTAATAAAGCATAGGATAAAACAACATAAATAAAATTTAGTAAAGCATAGGTTAAAACAACATAAATACAATTTAATAAACATAGGACAAAACAACATAAATACAATTTAATAAAGCATAGGATGAAACAACATAAATACAATTTAATAAAGCATAGGATAAAACAACATAAATACAATTTAATAAAGCATAGGATAAAACAACATAAATAAAATTTAGTAAAGCATAGGTTAAAACAACATAAATACAATTTAATAAAGCATAGGACAAAAGAACATAAATACAATTTAATAAAGCATAGTTTAAAACAACATAAATGCAATTTAATAAAGCATAGGATAAAACCACAGAAATACAATTTAATAAAGCATAGGACAAAACAACATAAATACAATTTAATAAAGCATAGGATAAAACAACATAAATACAATTTAATGAAACTTAAGATAAACAACATAAATACAATTTAATAAAGCATAGGTTAAAACAACATGAATATAATTTAGTAAAGCATAAGATAAAACAACATGAATACAATTTAATAAAGCATAGGTTAAAACAACATAAATACCATTTAAGAAAGCATAGGATAAAACTACATAAATACATTTTAATAAAGCATAGGATAAAACAACATTAATACAATTTAATAAAGCATAGGTTAAAACAACATAAATACAATTTAATAAAGCATAGGACAAAACAACATAAATACAATTTAATAAAGCATAGGATAAAACAACATAAATACAATTTATAAAGCATAGGATAAAACAACATAAATACAATTTAATAAAGCATAGGATAAAACAACATTAATACAATTTAATAAAGCATAGGATAAAACAACATAAATACAATTTAATAAAGCATAGGCTAAAACTACATAAATACAATTTAATAAAGCATAGGATAAAACAAATTAAATACAATATAATAAAGCATAGGATAAAACAACATAAATTCAATTTAATAAAGCATAGGATAAAACAACATAAATACAATTTAATAAAGCATAAGATAAAACAACATGAATACAATTTAATAAAGCATAGGATAAAACAACATAAATACAATTTAATAGAGCATAGGATAAAACAACATAAATACAATTTATAAAGCATAGGATAAAACAACATAAATACAATTTAATAAAGCATAGGATAAAACAACATAAATACAATTTAATAAATCATAGGATAAAACAACATAAATACAATTTAATAAAGCATAGGATTAAACAACATAAATACTATTTAATAAAGCATAGGATAAAACCACATAAATACAATTTAATAAAGCACAGGATAAAACAACATAGATACAATTTAATAAAGCAAAGGATACAACAACATAAATACAATTTAGTAAAGCATAGGTCAAAATAACATAAATACAATTTAATAAAGCATAGGATAAAACAACATAAATACAATTTAATAAAGCATAGGATAAAACAACATAAATAACATTTAATAAAGCATAGGATAAAACAACATAAATTCAATTTAATAAAGCATAGGATAAAACAACATAAATGCAATTTAATTAAGCATAGGTTAAAACAACATAAATACAATTTAATAAAGCATAGGACAAAACAACATAAATACAATTCAATAAAGCATAGGTTAAAACAACATAAATACAAGTTAATAAAGCATAGGATAAAACAACATAAATACAATTTAATAAAGCATAGGATAAAACAACATGAATACAATTTAATAAAGCATAGGATAAAACAACATAAATACAATTTAATAAAGCATAGGTTAAAACAACATAAATACAATTTAATAAAGCATAGGATACAACAACATAAATACAATTTAATAAAGCATAGGATAAAACAACATAAATACAATTTAATAAAGCTCATGATAAAACAACATAAATACAATTTAATAAAGCATAGGTTAAAACAACATAAATACAATTTAATAAAGCATAGGATAAAACAACATAAATACAATTTAATAAAGCATAGGATAAAACAACATAAATAAAATTTAATAAAGCATAGGATAAAACAACATAAATACAATTTAATAAAGCATAGGATAAAACAACATAAATAAAATTTAATAAAGCATAAGTTAAAATAACATAAATACAATTTAATAAAGCATAGGACAAAACAACATAAAAACAATTTAATAAAGCATAGTTTAAAACAACATAAAAAAATTTAATAAAGCATAGGATAAAACCACAGAATTACAATTTAATAAAGCATAGGATAAAACAACATAAATACAATTTAATAAAGCATAGGATAAAACAACATAAATACAATTTAATGAAACATAGGATAAACAACATAAATACAATTTAATAAAGCATAGGATAAACAACATAAATAAAATTTAATAAAACATAGGCTAAAACTACATAAATACAATTTAATAAAGCTTAGGATAAAACAAATTAAATACAATATAATAAAGCATAGGATAAAACAACATAAATACAATTTACTAAAGCATAGGATAAAACAACATAAATACAATTTAATAAAGCATAGGTTAAAACAACATAAATAGAATTTAATAAAGCATAGGATAAAACAACATAAATACAATTTAATAAAGCATAGGATAAAACAACATAAATAAAATTTAATAAAGCATATGATAAAACAACATAAATACAATTTAATAAAGCATAGGATAAAACAACATAAATACAATTTAATAAAGCATTGGATAAAACAACATAAATACAATTTAATAAAGCATAGGATAAAACAACATAAAAACAATTTAATAAAGCATAGGATAAAACAACATAAATAAAATTTAGTAAAGCATAGGTTAAAACAACATAAATACAATTTAATAAACATAGGACAAAACAACATAAATACAATTTAATAAAGCATAGGATGAAACAACATAAATACAATTTAATAAAGCATAGGATAAAACAACATAAATACAATTTAATAAAGCATAGGATAAAACAACATAAATAAAATTTAGTAAAGCATAGGTTAAAACAACATAAATACAATTTAATAAAGCATAGGACAAAACAACATAAATACAATTTAATAAAGCATAGTTTAAAACAACATAAATGCAATTTAATAAAGCATAGGATAAAACCACAGAAATACAATTTAATAAAGCATAGGACAAAACATCATAAATACAATTTAATAAAGCATAGGATAAAACAACATAAATACAATTTAATGAAACATAGGATAAACAACATAAATACAATTTAATAAAGCATAGGTTAAAACAACATGAATATAATTTAGTAAAGCATAAGATAAAACAACATGAATACAATTTAATAAAGCATAGGTTAAAACAACATAAATACCATTTAAGAAAGCATAGGATAAAACTACATAAATACATTTTAATAAAGCATAGGATAAAACAACATAAATACAATTTAATAAAGCATAGGTTAAAACAACATAAATACAATTTAATAAAGCATAGGATAAAACAACATAAATACAATTTAATAAAGCATAGGATAAAACAACATAAATAAAATTTAATAAAGCATAGGATAAAACAACATAAATACAAATTTAATAAAGCATAGGATAAAACAACATAAATACAATTTAATAAAGCATAGGATAAAACAACATAAATACAATTTAATAAAGCATAGGATAAAACAACAAAAATTCAATTTAATTAAGCATAGGTTAAAATAACATAAATACAATTTAATAAAGCATAGGACAAAACAACATAAATACAATTCAATAAAGCATAGGTTAAAACAACATAAATACAAGTTAATAAAGCATAGGATAAAACAACATAAATACAATTTAATAAAGCATAGGATAAAACAACATGAATACAATTTAATAAAGCATAGGATAAAACAACATAAATACAATTTAATAAAGCATAGGTTAAAACAACATAAATACAATTTAATAAAGCATAGGATACAACAACATAAATACAATTTAGTAAAGCATAGGTCAAAATAACATAAATACAATTTAATAAAGCATAGGATAAAACAACATAAATACAATTTAATAAAGCATAGGTTAAAACAACATAAATACAATTTAATAAAGCATAGGATAAAACAACATAAATACAATTTAATAAAGCATAGGATAAAACAACATAAATAAAATTTAATAAAGCATAGGATAAAACAACATAAATAAAAATTTAATAAAGCATAGGATAAAACAACATAAATACAATTTAATAAAGCATATGATAAAACAACATAAATACAATTTAATAAAGCATATGATAAAACAACATAAATACAATTTAATAAAGCTCATGATAAAACAACATAAATACAATTTAATAAAGCATAGGTTAAAACAACATAAATACAATTTAATAAAGCATAGGATAAAACAACATAAATACAATTTAATAAAGCATAGGATAAAACAACATAAATAAAATTTAATAAAGCATAGGATAAAACAACATAAATACAATTTAATAAAGCATAGGATAAAACAACATAAATAAAATTTAATAAAGCATAAGTTAAAATAACATAAATACAATTTAATAAAGCATAGAACAAAACAACATAAAAACAATTTAATAAAGCATAGTTTAAAACAACATAAAAAAAATTTAATAAAGCATAGGATAAAACCACAGAATTACAATTTAATAAAGCATAGGATAAAACAACATAAATACAATTTAATAAAGCATAGGATAAAACAACATAAATACAATTTAATGAAACATAGGATAAACAACATAAATACAATTTAATAAAGCATAGGATAAACAACATAAATAAAATTTAATAAAGCATAGGCTAAAACTACATAAATACAATTTAATAAAGCTTAGGATAAAACAAATTAAATACAATATAATAAAGCATAGGATAAAACAACATAAATATAATTTACTAAAGCATAGGATAAAACAACATAAATACAATTTAATAAAGCATAGGTTAAAACAACATAAATACAATTTAATAAAGCATAGGATAAAACAACATAAATACAATTTAATAAAGCATAGGATAAAACAACATAAATAAAATTTAATAAAGCATAGGATAAAACAACATAAATACAATTTAATAAAGCATAGGATAAAACAACATAAATACAATTTAATAAAGCATTGGATAAAACAACATAAATACAATTTAATAAAGCATAGGATAAAACAACATAAAAACAATTTAATAAAGCATAGGATAAAACAACATAAATAAAATTTAGTAAAGCATAGGTTAAAACAACATAAATACAATTTAATAAACATAGGACAAAACAACATAAATACAATTTAATAAAGCATAGGATGAAACAACATAAATACAATTTAATAAAGCATAGGATAAAACAACATAAATACAATTTAATAAAGCATAGGATAAAACAACATAAATAAAATTTAGTAAAGCATAGGTTAAAACAACATAAATACAATTTAATAAAGCATAGGACAAAACAACATAAATACAATTTAATAAAGCATAGTTTAAAACAACATAAATGCAATTTAATAAAGCATAGGATAAAACCACAGAAATACAATTTAATAAAGCATAGGACAAAACAACATAAATACAATTTAATAAAGCATAGGATAAAACAACATAAATACAATTTAATGAAACATAGGATAAACAACATAAATACAATTTAATAAAGCATAGGTTAAAACAACATGAATATAATTTAGTAAAGCATAAGATAAAACAACATGAATACAATTTAATAAAGCATAGGTTAAAACAACATAAATACCATTTAAGAAAGCATAGGATAAAACTACATAAATACATTTTAATAAAGCATAGGATAAAACAACATAAATACAATTTAATAAAGCATAGGTTAAAACAACATAAATACAATTTAATAAAGCATAGGACAAAACAACATAAATACAATTTAATAAAGCATAGGATAAAACAACATAAATACAATTTATAAAGCATAGGATAAAACAACATAAATACAATTTAATAAAGCATAGGATAAAACAACATTAATACAATTTAATAAAGCATAGGATAAAACAACATAAATACAATTTAATAAAGCATAGGCTAAAACTACATAAATACAATTTAATAAAGCATAGGATAAAACAAATTAAATACAATATAATAAAGCATAGGATAAAACAACATAAATTCAATTTAATAAAGCATAGGATAAAACAACATAAATACAATTTAATAAAGCATAAGGTAAAACAACATGAATACAATTTAATAAAGCATAGGATAAAACAACATAAATACAATTTAATAGAGCATAGGATAAAACAACATAAATACAATTTATAAAGCATAGGATAAAACAACATAAATACAATTTAATAAAGCATAGGTTAAAACAACATAAATACAATTTAATAAATCATAGGATAAAACAACATAAATACAATTTAATGAAGCATGGGATTAAACAACATAAATACTATTTAATAAAGCATAGGATAAAACCACATAAATACAATTTAATAAAGCACAGGATAAAACAACATAGATACAATTTAATAAAGCAAAGGATACAACAACATAAATACAATTTAGTAAAGCATAGGTCAAAATAACATAAATACAATTTAATAAAGCATAGGATAAAACAACATAAATACAATTTAATAAAGCATAGGATAAAACAACATAAATAACATTTAATAAAGCATAGGATAAAACAACATAAATTCAATTTAATAAAGCATAGGATAAAACAACATAAATGCAATTTAATTAAGCATAGGTTAAAACAACATAAATACAATTTAATAAAGCATAGGACAAAACAACATAAATACAATTCAATAAAGCATAGGTTAAAACAACATAAATACAAGTTAATAAAGCATAGGATAAAACAACATAAATACAATTTAATAAAGCATAGGATAAAACAACATGAATACAATTTAATAAAGCATAGGATAAAACAACATAAATACAATTTAATAAAGCATAGGTTAAAACAACATAAATACAATTTAATAAAGCATAGGACAAAACAACATAAATACAATTTAATAAAGCATAGGTTAAAACAACATAAATACAATTTAATAAAGCATAGGATAAAACCACATAAATACAATTTAATAAAGCACAGGATAAAACAACATAAATACAATTTAATAAAGCATAGGATACAACAACATAAATACAATTTAGTAAAGCATAGGTCAAAATAACATAAATACAATTTAATAAAGCATAGGATAAAACAACATAAATACAATTTAATAAAGCATAGGTTAAAACAACATAAATACAATTTAATAAAGCATAGGATAAAACAACATAAATACAATTTAATAAAGCATAGGATAAAACAACATAAATAAAATTTAATAAAGCATAGGATAAAACAACATAAATACAAATTTAATAAAGCATAGGATAAAACAACATAAATACAATTTAATAAAGCATAGGATAAAACAACATAAATACAATTTAATAAAGCATAGGATAAAACAACAAAAATTCAATTTAATTAAGCATAGGTTAAAACAACATAAATACAATTTAATAAAGCATAGGACAAAACAACATAAATACAATTCAATAAAGCATAGGTTAAAACAACATAAATACAAGTTAATAAAGCATAGGATAAAACAACATAAATACAATTTAATAAAGCATAGGATAAAACAACATGAATACAATTTAATAAAGCATAGGATAAAACAACATAAATACAATTTAATAAAGCATAGGTTAAAACAACATAAATACAATTTAATAAAGCATAGGATACAACAACATAAATACAATTTAGTAAAGCATAGGTCAAAATAACATAAATACAATTTAATAAAGCATAGGATAAAACAACATAAATACAATTTAATAAAGCATAGGTTAAAACAACATAAATACAATTTAATAAAGCATAGGATAAAACAACATAAATACAATTTAATAAAGCATAGGATAAAACAACATAAATAAAATTTAATAAAGCATAGGATAAAACAACATAAATAAAAATTTAATAAAGCATAGGATAAAACAACATAAATACAATTTAATAAAGCATAGGATAAAACAACATAAATACAATTTAATAAAGCATAGGATAAAACAACATAAATAAAATTTAATAAAGCATAGGTTAAAACAACATAAATACAATTTAATAAAGCATAAGATAAAACAACATGAATACAATTTAATAAAGCATAGGATAAAACAACATGAATACAATTTAATAGAGCATAGGATAAAACAACATAAATACAATTTATAAAGCATAGGATAAAACAACATAAATACAATTTAATAAAGCATAGGATAAAACAACATAAATACAATTTAATAAATCATAGGATAAAACAACAAAAAATACAATTTAATAAAGCATAGGATTAAACAACATAAATAATATTTAATAAAGCATAGGATAAAACAACATAAATACAATTTAGTAAAGCATAGGTCAAAATAACATAAATACAATTTAATAAAGCATAGGATAAAACAACATAAATACAATTTAATAAAGCATAGGTTAAAACAACATAAATACAATTTAATAAAGCATAGGATAAAACAACATAAATACAATTTAATAAAGCATAGGATAAAACAACATAAATAAAATTTAATAAAGCATAGGATAAAACAACATAAATAAAAATTTAATAAAGCATAGGATAAAACAACATAAATACAATTTAATAAAGCATAGGATAAAACAACATAAATACAATTTAATAAAGCATAGGATAAAACAACAAAAATACAATTTAATTAAGCATAGGTTAAAACAACATAAATACAATTTAATAAAGCATAGGACAAAACAACATAAATACAATTCAATAAAGCATAGGTTAAAACAACATAAATACAAGTTAATAAAGCATAGGATAAAACAACATAAATACAATTTAATAAAGCACAGGATAAAACAACATAAATACAATTTAATAAAGCATAGGATACAACAACATAAATACAATTTAGTAAAGCATAGGTCAAAATAACATAAATACAATTTAATAAAGCATAGGATAAAACAACATAAATACAATTTAATAAAGCATAGGTTAAAACAACATAAATACAATTTAATAAAGCATAGGATAAAACAACATAAATACAATTTAATAAAACATAGGATAAAACAACATCAATAAAATTTAATAAAGCATAGGATAAAACAACATAAATACAAATTTAATAAAGCATAGGATAAAACAACATAAATACAATTTAATAAAGCATAGGATAAAACAACATAAATAAAATTTAATAAAGCATAGGTTAAAACAACATAAATACAATTTAATAAAGCATAAGATAAAACAACATGAATACAATTTAATAAAGCATAGGATAAAACAACATAAATACAATTTAATAGAGCATAGGATAAAACAACATAAATACAATTTATAAAGCATAGGATAAAACAACATAAATACAATTTAATAGAGCATAGGATAAAACAACATAAATACAATTTAATAGAGCATAGGATAAAACAACATAAATACAATTTATAAAGCATAGGATAAAACAACATAAATACAATTTAATAAAGCATAGGATAAAACAACATAAATACAATTTAATAAATCATAGGATAAAACAACAAAAAATACAATTTAATAAAGCATAGGATTAAACAACATAAATACTATTTAATAAAGCATAGGATAAAACAACATAAATACAATTTAGTAAAGCATAGGTCAAAATAACATAAATACAATTTAATAAAGCATAGGATAAAACAACATAAATACAATTTAATAAAACATAGGATAAAACAACATCAATAAAATTTAATAAAGCATAGGATAAAACAACATAAATACAAATTTAATAAAGCATAGGATAAAACAACATAAATACAATTTAATAAAGCATAGGATAAAACAACATAAATAAAATTTAATAAAGCATAGGTTAAAACAACATAAATACAATTTAATAAAGCATAAGATAAAACAACATGAATACAATTTAATAAAGCATAGGATAAAACAACATAAATACAATTTAATAGAGCATAGGATAAAACAACATAAATACAATTTATAAAGCATAGGATAAAACAACATAAATACAATTTAATAGAGCATAGGATAAAACAACATAAATACAATTTAATAGAGCATAGGATAAAACAACATAAATACAATTTATAAAGCATAGGATAAAACAACATAAATACAATTTAATAAAGCATAGGATAAAACAACATAAATACAATTTAATAAATCATAGGATAAAACAACAAAAAATACAATTTAATAAAGCATAGGATTAAACAACATAAATACTATTTAATAAAGCATAGGATAAAACAACATAAATACAATTTAGTAAAGCATAGGTCAAAATAACATAAATACAATTTAATAAAGCATAGGATAAAACAACATAAATACAATTTAATAAAGCATAGGTTAAAACAACATAAATACAATTTAATAAAGCATAGGATAAAACAACATAAATACAATTTAATAAAGCATAGGATAAAACAACATAAATAAAATTTAATAAAGCATAGGATAAAACAACATAAATAAAAATTTAATAAAGCATAGGATAAAACAACATAAATACAATTTAATAAAGCATAGGATAAAACAACATAAATACAATTTAATAAAGCATAGGATAAAACAACAAAAATACAATTTAATTAAGCATAGGTTAAAACAACATAAATACAATTTAATAAAGCATAGGACAAAACAACATAAATACAATTCAATAAAGCATAGGTTAAAACAACATAAATACAAGTTAATAAAGCATAGGATAAAACAACATAAATACAATTTAATAAAGCATAGGATAAAACAACATGAATACAATTTAATAAAGCATAGGATAAAACAACATAAATACAATTTAATAAAGCATAGGTTAAAACAACATAAATACAATTTAATAAAGCATAGGACAAAACAACATAAATACAATTTAATAAAGCATAGGTTAAAACAACATAAATACAATTTAATAAAGCATAGGATAAAACCACATAAATACAATTTAATAAAGCACAGGATAAAACAACATAAATACAATTTAATAAAGCATAGGATACAACAACATAAATACAATTTAGTAAAGCATAGGTCAAAATAACATAAATACAATTTAATGAAACATAGGATAAACAACATAAATACAATTTAATAAAGCATAGGATAAAAAAACATAAATACAATTTAATAAAGCATAGGCTAAAACTACATAAATACAATTTAATAAAGCATAGGATAAAACAAATTAAATACAATATAATAAAGCATAGGATAAAACAACATAAATTCAATTTAATAAAGCATAGGATAAAACAACATAAATACAATTTAATAAAGCATAAGATAAAACAACATGAATACAATTTAATAAAGCATAGGATAAAACAACATAAATATAATTTAATAAAGCATAGGTTAAAACAACATAAATACAATTTAATAAAGCATAGGATAAAACAACATAAATTCAATTTAATAAAGCATATTATAAAACAACATAAATACAATTTAATAAAGCACAGGATAAAACAAAATAAATAAAATTTAATAAAGCATAGGATAAAACAACATAAATACAATTTAATAAAGGATAGGATAAAACAACATAAATACAATTTATAAAGCATAGGATAAAACAACATAAATACAATTTAATAAAGCATAGGATAAAACAACATTAATACAATTTAATAAAGCATAGGATAAAACAACATAAATACAATTTAATAAAGCATAGGCTAAAACTACATAAATACAATTTAATAAAGCATAGGATAAAACAAATTAAATACAATATAATAAAGCATAGGATAAAACAACATAAATTCAATTTAATAAAGCATAGGATAAAACAACATAAATACAATTTAATAAAGCATAAGATAAAACAACATGAATACAATTTAATAAAGCATAGGATAAAACAACATAAATACAATTTAATAGAGCATAGGATAAAACAACATAAATACAATTTATAAAGCATAGGATAAAACAACATAAATACAATTTAATAAAGCATAGGATAAAACAACATAAATACAATTTAATAAATCATAGGATAAAACAACAAAAAATACAATTTAATAAAGCATAGGATTAAACAACATAAATACTATTTAATAAAGCATAGGATAAAACCACATAAATACAATTTAATAAAGCACAGTATAAAACAACATAGATACAATTTAATAAAGCAAAGGATACAACAACATAAATACAATTTAGTAAAGCATAGGTCAAAATAACATAAATACAATTTAATAAAGCATAGGATAAAACAACATAAATACAATTTAATAAAGCTTAGGATAAAACAAATTAAATACAATATAATAAAGCATAGGATAAAACAACATAAATTCAATTTAATAAAGCATAGGATAAAACAACATAAACACAATTTAATAAAGCATAAGATAAAACAACATGAATACAATTTAATAAAGCATAGGTTAAAACAACATAAATACAATTTAATAAAGCATAGGATAAAACAACATAAATACAATTTAATAAAGCATAGGATAAAACAACATAAATAAAATTTAATAAAGCATAGGATAAAAAAACATAAATAAAAATTTAATAAAGCATAGGATAAAAAAACATAAATACAATTTAATAAAGCATAGGATAAAACAACATAAATACAATTTAATAAAGCATATGATAAAACAACATAAATACAATTTAATAAAGCATAGGTTAAAACAACATAAATAAAATTTAATAAAGCATAGGTTAAAATAACATAAATACAATTTAATAAAGCATAGGACAAAACAACATAAAAACAATTTAATAAAGCATAGTTTAAAACAACATAAATACAATTTAATAAAGCATAGGATAAAACCACAGAATTACAATTTAATAAAGCATAGGATAAAACAACATAAATACAATTTAATAAAGTATAGGACAAAACAACATAAATACAATTTAATAAAGCATAGGATAAAACAACATAAATACAATTTAATGAAACATAGGATAAACAACATAAATACAATTTAATAAAGCATAGGATAAACAACATAAATACAATTTAATAAAGCATAGGCTAAAACTACATAAATACAATTTAATAAAGCTTAGGATAAAACAAATTAAATACAATATAATAAAGCATAGGATAAAACAACATAAATTCAATTTAATAAAGCATAGGATAAAACAACATAAATACAATTTAATAAAGCATAAGATAAAACAACATGAATACAATTTAATAAAGCATAGGTTAAAGCAACATAAATACAATTTAATAAAGCATAGGATAAAACAACATAAATACAATTTAATAAAGCATAGGTTAAAACAACATAAATACAATTTAATAAAGCACAGGATAAAACAACATAAATACAATTTAATAAAGCATAAGACAAAAAAACATAAATACAATTTAATAAAGCATATGTTAAAGCAACATAAATACAATTTAATAAAGCATAGGTTAAAACAACATAAATACAATTTAATAAAGCATAGGATAAAACAACATAAATACAATTTAATAAAGCTTAGGATAAAACAACATAAATACAATTTAATAAAGCATAGGATAAAACAACATAAATACAATTTAATAAAGCATAGGATAAAACAACATAAATACAATTTAATAAAGCATAGGTTAAAACAACATAAATTGAATTTAATAAAGCACAGGATAAAACAACATAAATACAATTTAGTAAAGCATAGGTCAAAATAACATAAATACAATTTAATAAAGCATAGGATAAAACAACATAAATAAAATTTAATAAAGCATAGGATAAAACAACATAAATAAAAATTTAATAAAGCATAGGATAAAACAACATAAATACAATTTAATAAAGCATAGGATAAAACAACATAAATACAATTTAATAAAGCATAGGATAAAACAACATAAATTCAATTTAATAAAGCATAGGATAAAACAACATAAATACAATTTAATAAAGCATAAGATAAAACAACATGAATACAATTTAATAAAGCATATAATAAAACAACATAAATATAATTTAATAAAGCATAGGTTAAAACAACATAAATACAATTTAATAAAGCATAGGATAAAACAACATAAATTCAATTTAATAAAGCATAATATAAAACAACATAAATACAATTTAATAAAGCATAGGATAAAACAACATAAATACAATTTAATAAAGCATAGGACAAAACAACATAAATACAATTTAATAAAGCAGAGGATAAAACAACATAAATACAATTTAATGAAACATAGGATAAACAACATAAATACAATTTAATAAAGCATAGGATAAAACAACATAAATACAATTTAATAAAGCATAGGCTAAAACTACATAAATAAATTTTAATAAAGCATAGGATAAAACAAATTAAATACAATATAATAAAGCATAGGATAAAACAACATAAATTCAATTTAATAAAGCACAGGATAAAACAACATAAATACAATTTAATAAAGCATAAGATAAAACAACATGAATACAATTTAATAAAGCATAGGATAAAACAACATAAATATAATTTAATAAAGCATAGGTTAAAACAACATAAATACAATTTAATAAAGCATAGGATAAAACAACATAAATTCAATTTAATAAAGCATAATATAAAACAACATAAATACAATTTAATAAAGCACAGGATAAAACAAAATAAATAAAATTTAATAAAGCATAGGATAAAACAACATAAATACAATTTAATAAAGCATAGGATAAAACAACATAAATACAATTTATAAAGCATAGGATAAAACAACATAAATACAATTTAATAAAGCATAGGATAAAACAACATAAATACAATTTAATAAAGCATAGGCTAAAACTACATAAATATAATTTAATAAAGCATAGGATAAAACAAATTAAATACAATATAATAAAGCATAGGATAAAACAACATAAATTCAATTTAATAAAGCATAGGATAAAACAACATAAATACAATTTAATAAAGCATAAGATAAAACAACATGAATACAATTTAATAAAGCATAGGATAAAACAACATAAATACAATTTAATAGAGCATAGGATAAAACAACATAAATACAATTTATAAAGCATAGGATAAAACAACATAAATACAATTTAATAAAGCATAGGATAAAACAACATAAATACAATTTAATAAATCATAGGATAAAACAACAAAAAATACAATTTAATAAAGCATAGGATTAAACAACATAAATACTATTTAATAAAGCATAGGATAAAACAACATAAATACAATTTAGTAAAGCATAGGTCAAAATAACATAAATACAATTTAATAAAGCATAGGATAAAACAACATAAATACAATTTATTAAAGCATAGGTTAAAACAACATAAATACAATTTAATAAAGCATAGGATAAAACAACATAAATACAATTTAATAAAGCATAGGATAAAACAACAAAAATACAATTTAATTAAGCATAGGTTAAAACAACATAAATACAATTTAATAAAGCATAGGACAAAACAACATAAATACAATTCAATAAAGCATAGGTTAAAACAACATAAATACAAGTTAATAAAGCATAGGATAAAACAACATAAATACAATTTAATAAAGCATAGGATAAAACAACATGAATACAATTTAATAAAGCATAGGATAAAACAACATAAATACAATTTAATAAAGCATAGGTTAAAACAACATAAATACAATTTAATAAAGCATAGGACAAAACAACATAAATACAATTTAATAAAGCATAGGTTAAAACAACATAAATACAATTTAATAAAGCATAGGATAAAACCACATAAATACAATTTAATAAAGCACAGGATAAAACAACATAAATACAATTTAATAAAGCATAGGATACAACAACATAAATACAATTTAGTAAAGCATAGGTCAAAATAACATAAATACAATTTAATACAGCATAGGATAAAACAGCATAAATACAATTTAATAAAGCATAGGTTAAAACAACATAAATACAAGTTAAAAAAGCATAGGATAAAACAACATAAATACAATTTAATAAAGCATAGGATAAAACAATATAAATAAAATTTAATAAAGCATAGGATAAAACAACATAAATAAAAATTTAATAAAGCATAGGATAAAACAACATAAATACAATTTAATAAAGCATAGGATAAAACAACATAAATACAATTTAATAAAGCATAGGATAAAACAACATAAATACAATTTAATAAAGCATATGATAAAACAACATAAATACAATTTAATAAAGCATAGGATAAAACAACATAAATACAATTTAATTAAGCATAGGTTAAAACAACATAAATACAATTTAATAAAGCATAGGATAAATCAACATAAATACAATTTAATAAAGCATAAGATAAAACAACATGAATACAATTTAATAAAGCATAGGATAAAACAACATAAATACAATTTAATAAAGCATAGGTTAAAACAACATAAATACAATTTAGTAAAGCATAGGATAAAACACCATAAATTCAATTTAATAAAGCATAGGATAAAACAACATAAATACAATTTAATAAAGCACAGGATAAAACAAAATTAATAAAATTTAATAAAGCATAGGATAAAACAACATAAATAAAATTTAATAAAGCATAGGATAAAACAACATAAATACAATTTAATAAAGCTTAGGATAAAACAACATAAATAAAGTTTAATAAAGCATAGGATAAAACAACATAAATACAATTTAATAAAGCATATGATAAAACAACATAAATACAATTTAATAAAGCATATGATAAAACAACATAAATACAATTTAATAAAGCATAGGTTAAAACAACATAAATACAATTTAATAAAGCATAGGATAAAACAACATAAATACAATTTAATAAAGCATAGGATAAAACAACATAAATAAAATTTAATAAAGCATAGGATAAAACAACATAAATACAATTTAATAAAGCATAGGATAAAACAACATAAATACATTTTAATAAAGCATAGGATAAAACAACATAAATACAATTTAATAAAGCATAGGATAAAACAACATAAATACAATTTAATAAAGCATAGGATAAAACAACATAAATAAAATTTAATAAAGCATAAGTTAAAATAACATAAATACAATTTAATAAAGCATAGGACAAAACAACATAAAAACAATTTAATAAAGCATAGTTTAAAACAACATAAATACAATTTAATAAAGCATAGGATAAAACCACAGAATTACAATTTAATAAAGCATAGGATAAAACAACATAAAAACAATTTAATAAAGCATAGTTTAAAACAACATAAATACAATTTAATAAAGCATAGGATAAAACCACAGAATTACAATTTAATAAAGCATAGGATAAAACAACATAAATACAATTTAATAAAGCATAGGATAAAACAACATAAATACAATTTAATGAAACATAGGATAAACAACATAAATACAATTTAATAAAGCATAGGATAAACAACATAAATAAAATTTAATAAAGCATAGGCTAAAACTACATAAATACAATTTAATAAAGCTTAGGATAAAACAAATTAAATACAATATAATAAAGCATAGGATAAAACAACATAAATACAATTTACTAAAGCATAGGATAAAACAACATAAATACAATTTAATAAAGCATAGGATAAAACAACATAAATAAAATTTAGTAAAGCATAGGTTAAAACAACATAAATACAATTTAATAAAGCATAGGACAAAACAACATAAATACAATTTAATAAAGCATAGTTTAAAACAACATAAATGCAATTTAATAAAGCATAGGATAAAACCACAGAAATACAATTTAATAAAGCATAGGACAAAACAACATAAATACAATTTAATAAAGCATAGGATAAAACAACATAAATACAATTTAATGAAACATAGGATAAACAACATAAATACAATTTAATAAAGCATAGGTTAAAACAACATGAATATAATTTAGTAAAGCATAAGATAAAACAACATGAATACAATTTAATAAAGCATAGGTTAAAACAACATATATACCATTTAAGAAAGCATAGGATAAAACTACATAAATACATTTTAATAAAGCATAGGATAAAACAACATTAATACAATTTAATAAAGCATAGGTTAAAATAACATAAATACAATTTAATAAAGCATAGGACAAAACAACATAAATACAATTTAATAAAGCATAGGATAAAACAACATAAATACAATTTATAAAGCATAGGATAAAACAACATAAATACAATTTAATAAAGCATAGGATAAAACAACATTAATACAATTTAATAAAGCATAGGATAAAACAACATAAATACAATTTAATAAAGCATAGGCTAAAACTACATAAATACAATTTAATAAAGCATAGGATAAAACAAATTAAATACAATATAATAAAGCATAGGATAAAACAACATAAATTCAATTTAATAAAGCATAGGATAAAACAACATAAATACAATTTAATAAAGCATAAGATAAAACAACATGAATACAATTTAATAAAGCATAGGATAAAACAACATAAATACAATTTAATAGAGCATAGGATAAAACAACATAAATACAATTTATAAAGCATAGGATAAAACAACATAAATACAATTTAATAAAGCATAGGATAAAACAACATAAATACAATTTAATAAATCATAGGATAAAACAACATAAATACAATTTAATAAAGCATAGGATTAAACAACATAAACACTATTTAATAAAGCATAGGATAAAACCACATAAATACAATTTAATAAAGCACAGGATAAAACAACATAGATACAATTTAATAAAGCAAAGGATACAACAACATAAATACAATTTAGTAAAGCATAGGTCAAAGTAACATAAATACAATTTAATAAAGCATAGGATAAAACAACATAAATACAATTTAATAAAGCATAGGATAAAACAACATAAATAACATTTAATAAAGCATAGGATAAAACAACATAAATTCAATTTAATAAAGCATAGGATAAAACAACATAAATGCAATTTAATTAAGCATAGGTTAAAACAACATAAATACAATTTAATAAAGCATAGGACAAAACAACATAAATACAATTCAATAAAGCATAGGTTAAAACAACATAAATATAAGTTAATAAAGCATAGGATAAAACAACATAAATACAATTTAATAAAGCATAGGATAAAACAACATGAATACAATTTAATAAAGCATAGGATAAAACAACATAAATACAATTTAATAAAGCATAGGTTAAAACAACATAAATACAATTTAATAAAGCATAGGACAAAACAACATAAATACAATTTAATAAAGCATAGGTTAAAACAACATAAATACAATTTAATAAAGCATAGGATAAAACCACATAAATACAATTTAATAAAGCACAGGATAAAACAACATAAATACAATTTAATAAAGCATAGGTTACAACAACATAAATACAATTTAGTAAAGCATAGGTCAAAATAACATAAATACAATTTAATAAAGCATAGGATAAAACAACATAAATACAACTTAATAAAGCATAGGTTAAAACAACATAAATACAATTTAATAAAGCATAGGATAAAACAACATAAATACAATTTAATAAAGCATAGGATAAAACAACATAAATAAAATTTAATAAAGCATAGGATAAAACAACATAAATACAAATTTAATAAAGCATAGGATAAAACAACATAAATACAATTTAATAAAGCATAGGATAAAACAACATAAATACAATTTAATAAAGCATAGGATAAAACAACAAAAATTCAATTTAATTAAGCATAGGTTAAAACAACATAAATACAATTTAATAAAGCATAGGACAAAACAACATAAATACAATTCAATAAAGCATAGGTTAAAACAACATAAATACAAGTTAATAAAGCATAGGATAAAACAACATAAATACAATTTAATAAAGCATAGGATAAAACAACATGAATACAATTTAATAAAGCATAGGATAAAACAACATAAATACAATTTAATAAAGCATAGGTTAAAACAACATAAATACAATTTAATAAAGCATAGGATAAAACAACATAAATAAAATTTAATAAAGCATAGGATAAAACAACATAAATAAAAATTTAATAAAGCATAGGATAAAACAACATAAATACAATTTAATAAAGCATATGATAAAACAACATAAATACAATTTAATAAAGCATATGATAAAACAACATAAATACAATTTAATAAAGCTCATGATAAAACAACATAAATACAATTTAATAAAGCATAGGATAAAACAACATAAATACAATTTAATAAAGCAAATGATAAAACAACATGAATAAAATTTAATAAAGCATAGGTTAAAATAACATAAATACAATTTAATAAAGCATAGGACAAAACAACATAAAAACAATTTAATAAAGCATAGTTTAAAACAACATAAATACAATTTAATAAAGCATAGGATAAAACCACAGAATTACAATTTAATAAAGCATAGGATAAAACAACATAAATACAATTTAATAAAGCATAGGATAAAACAACATAAATACAATTTAATAAAGCATAGGATAAAACAACATAAATACAATTTAATAAAGCATAGGATAAAACAACATAAATACAATTTAATAAAGCATAGGTTAAAACAACATAAATACAATTTAATAAAGCACAGGATAAAACAACATAAATACAATTTAATAAAGCATAGGTTAAAACAACATAAATACAATTTAATAAAGCATAGGATAAAACAACATAAATACAATTTAATAAAGCATAGGATAAAATAACATAAATACAATTTAATAAAGCATAGGATAAAACAACATAAATACAATTTAATAAAGCATAGGATAAAACAACATAAATACAATTTAATAAAGCATAGGATAAAACAACATAAATACAATTTAATAAAGCATAGGATAAAACAACATAAATAAAATTTAATAAAGCATAAGTTAAAATAATATAAATACAATTTAATAAAGCATAGGACAAAACAACATAAATACAATTTAATAAAGCATAGGATAAAACAACATAAATACAATTTAATAAAGCATAGGATAAAACAACATAAATACAATTTAATAAAGCATAGGATAAAACAACATAAATACAATTTAATAAAGCATAGGTTAAAACAACATAAATACAATTTAATAAAGCACAGGATAAAACAACATAAATACAATTTAGTAAAGCATAAGTTAAAACAACATAAATACAATTTAATAAAGCATAGGATAAAACAACATAAATTCAATTTAATAAAGCATAGGATAAAACAACATAAATACAATTTAATAAAGCACAGGATAAAACAAAATAAATAAAATTTAATAAAGCATAGGATAAAACAACATAAATAAAATTTAATAAAGCATAGGATAAAACAACATAAATACAATTTAATAAAGCATAGGATAAAACCACAGAATTACAATTTAATAAAGCATAGGATAAAACTACATAAATACAATTTAATAAAGCATAGGATAAAACAACATAAATACAATTTAATAAAGCATAGGATAAAACAACATAAATACAATTTAATAAAGCATAGGTTAAAACAACATAAATACAATTTAATAAAGCACAGGATAAAACAACATAAATACAATTTAATAAAGCATAAGTTAAAACAACATAAATACAATTTAATAAAGCATAGGATAAAACAACATAAATACAATTTAATAAAGCATAGGATAAAACAACATAAATAAAATTTAATAAAGCATAGGATAAAACAACATAAATACAATTAAATAAAGCATAGGATAAAACAACATAAATACAATTTAATAAAGCATAGGATAAAACAACATAAATACAATTTAATAAAGCATAGGATAAAACAACATAAATACAATTTAATAAAGCAAAGGATAAAACAGCATGAATAAAATTTAATAAAGCATAGGTTAAAATAACATAAATACCATTTAATAAAGCATAGGACAAAACAACATAAAAACAATTTAATAAAGCATAGTTTAAAACAACATAAATACAATTTAATAAAGCATAAGATAAAACCACAGAATTACAATTTAATAAAGCATAGGATAAAACAACATAAATACAATTTAATAAAGCATAGGATAAAACAACATAGATACAATTTAATAAAGCATAGGATAAAACAACATAAATACAATTTAATAAAGCATAGGATAAAACAACATAAATACAATTTAATAAAGCATAGGATAAAACAACATAAATACAATTTAATAAAGCATAGGCTAAAACTACATAAATACAATTTAATAAAGCATAGGATAAAACAAATTAAATACAATATAATAAAGCATAGGATAAAACAACATAAATTCAATTTAATAAAGCATAGGATAAAACATCATAAATACAATTTAATAAAGCATAAGATAAAACAACATGAATACAATTTAATAAAGCATAGGATAAAACAACATAAATACAATTTAATAAAGCATAAGTTAAAACAACAAAAATACAATTTAATAAAGCATAGGATAAAACAACATAAATTCAATTTAATAAAGCATAGGATAAAACAACATAAATACAAATTAATAAAGCACAGGATAAAACAAAATAAATAAAATTTAATAAAGCATAGGATAAAACAACATAAATAAAATTTAATAAAGCATAGGATAAAACAACATAAATACAATTTAATAAAGCATAGGATAAAACAACATAAATAAAATTTAATAAAGCATAGGATAAAACAACATAAATACAATTTAATAAAGCATATGATAAAACAACATAAATACAATTTAATAAAGCATAGGTTAAAACAACATAAATACAATTTAATAAAGCATAGGAAAAAACAACATAAATACAATTTAATAAAGCATAGGATAAAACAACATAAATAAAATTTAATAAAGCATAGGAAAAAACAACATAAATACAATTTAATAAAGCATAGGATAAAACAACATAAATAAAATTTAATATAGCATAGGATAAAACAACATAAATACAATTAAATAAAGCATAGGATAAAACAACATAAATACAATTTAATAAAGCATAGGATAAAACAACATAAATACAATTTAATAAAGCATAGGATAAAACAACATAAATAAAATTTAATAAAGCATAGGATAAAACAACATAAATACAATTTAATAAAGCATAGGTTAAAACAACATAAATACAATTTAATAAAGCATAGGATAAAACAACATAAATACAATTTAATAAAGCATAGGATAAAACAACATAAATACAATTTAATAAAGCATAGGATAAAACAACATAAATACAATTTAATAAAGCATAGGATAAAACAACATAAATACAATTTAATAAAGCATAGGATAAAACAACATAAATAAAATTTAATAAAGCATAGGTTAAAATAACATAAATACAATTTAATAAAGCATAGGACAAAACAACATAAAAACAATTTAATAAAGCATAGTTTAAAACAACATAAATACAATTTAATAAAGCATAGGATAAAACCACAGAATTACAATTTAATAAAGCATAGGATAAAAAACATAAATACAATTTAATAAAGTATAGGACAAAACAACATAAATACAATTTAATAAAGCATAGGATAAAACAACATAAATACAATTTAATGAAACATAGGATAAACAACATAAATACAATTTAATAAAGCATAGGATAAACAACATAAATACAATTTAATAAAGCATAGGCTAAAACTACATAAATACAATTTAATAAAGCTTAGGATAAAACAAATTAAATACAATATAATAAAGCATAGGATAAAACATCATAAATTCAATTTAATAAAGCATAGGATAAAACAACATAAATACAATTTAATAAAGCGTAAGATAAAACAACATGAATACAATTTAATAAAGCATAAGTTAAAACAACATAAATACAATTTAATAAAGCATAGGATAAAACAACATAAATACAATTTAATAAAGCATAGGTTAAAACAACATAAATACAATTTAATAAAGCACAGGATAAAACAACATAAATACAATTTAATAAAGCATAAGACAAAAAATATAAATACAATTTAATAAAGCATATGTTAAAGCAACATAAATACAATTTAATAAAGCATAGGTTAAAACAACATAAATGCAATTTAATAAAGCATAGGATAAAACAACATAAATACAATTTAATAAAGCATAGGTTAAAACAACATAAATACAATTTAATAAAGCATAGGATAAAACAACATAAATACAATTTAATAAAGCATAGCATAAAACAACATAAATAAAATTTAATAAAGCATAGGATAAAACAACATAAATACAATTTAATAAAGCATAGGTTAAAACAACATAAATACAATTTAATAAAGCATAGGATAAAACAACATAAATACAATTTAATAAAGCATAGGATAAAACAACATAAATACAATTTAATAAAGCATAGGATAAAACAACATAAATACAATTTAATAATGCATAGGATAAAACAACATAAATACAATTTAATAAAGCATAAGATAAAACAACATAAATAAAATTTAATAAAGCATAGGTTAAAATAACATAAATACAATTTAATAAAGCATAGGACAAAACAACATAAAAACAATTTAATAAAGCATAGTTTAAAACAACATAAATACAATTTAATAAAGCATAGGATAAAACCACAGAATTACAATTTAATAAAGCATAGGATAAAACAACATAAATACAATTTAATAAAGTATAGGACAAAACAACATAAATACAATTTAATAAAGCATAGGATAAAACAACATAAATACAATTTAATGAAACATAGGATAAACAACATAAATACAATTTAATAAAGCATAGGTTAAAACAACATAAATACAATTTAATAAAGCATAGGATAAAACAACATAAATACAATTTAATAAAGCATAGGTTAAAACAACATAAATACAATTTAATAAAGCACAGGATAAAACAACATAAATACAATTTAATAAAGCATAAGACAAAAAATATGAATACAATTTAATAAAGCATATGTTAAAGTAACATAAATACAATTTAATAAAGCATAGGTTAAAACAACATAAATGCAATTTAATAAAGCATAGGATAAAACAACATAAATACAATTTAATAAAGCTTAGGATAAAACAACATAAATACAATTTAATAAAGCATATAATAAAACAACATAAATACAATTTAATAAAGCATAGGATAAAACAACATAAATGCAATTTAATAAAGCATAGGTTAAAACAACATAAATACAATTTAATAAAGCACAGGATAAAACAACATAAATACAATTTAGTAAAGCATAGGTCAAAATAACATAAATACAATTTAATAAAGCATAGGATAAAACAACAAAAATACAATTTAATAAAGCATAGGTTAAAACAACATAAATACAATTTAATAAAGCATAGGATAAAACAACATAAATACAATTTAATAAAGCATAGGATAAAACAACATAAATAAAATTTAATAAAGCATAGGATAAAACAACATAAATAAAAATTTAATAAAGCATAGGATAAAACAACATAAATACAATTTAATAAAGCATAGGATAAAACAACATAAATACAATTTAATAAAGCATAGCATAAAACAACATAAATACAATTTAATAAAGCATAGGATAAAACAACATAAATAAAATTTAATAAAGCATAGGTTAAAACAACATAAATACAATTTAATAAAGCATATAATAAAACCACAGAAATACAATTTAATAAAGCATAGGATAAAACAACATAAATACAATTTAATAAAGCATAGGACAAAACACCATAAATACAATTTAATAAAGCAGAGGATAAAACAACATAAATACAATTTAATGAAACAGGATAAACAACATAAATACAATTTAATAAAGCATAGGATAAAACAACATAAATACAATTTAATAAAGCATAGGCTAAAACTACATAAATACAATTTAATAAAGCATAGGATAAAACAAATTAAATACAATATAATAAAGCATAGGATAAAACAACATAAATTCAATTTAATAAAGCATAGTATAAAACAACATAAATACAATTTAATAAAGCATAAGATAAAACAACATGAATACAATTTAATAAAGCATAGGATAAAACAACATAAATACAATTTAATAAAGCATAAGTTAAAACAACATAACTACAATTTAATAAAGCATAGGATAAAACAACATAAATTCAATTTAATAAAGCATAGGATAAAACAACATAAATACAATTTAATAAAGCACAGGATAAAACAAAATAAATAAAATTTAATAAAGCATAGGATAAAACAACATAAATAAAATTTAATAAAACATAGGATAAAACAACATAAATACAATTTAATAAAGCATAGGATAAAACAACATAAATAAAATTTAATAAAGCATAGGATAAAACAACATAAATACAATTTAATAAAGCATATGATAAAACAACATAAATACAATTTAATAAAGCATAGGTTAAAACAACATAAATACAATTTAATAAAGCATAGGATAAAACAACATAAATACAATTAAATAAAGCATAGGATAAAACAACATAAATACAATTTAATAAAGCATAGGATAAAACAACATAAATACAATTTAATAAAGCATAGGATAAAACAACATAAATACAATTTAATAAAGCAAAGGATAAAACAACATAAATAAAATTTAATAAAGCATAGGTTAAAATAACATAAATACAATTTAATAAAGCATAGGACAAAACAACATAAAAACAATTTAATAAAGCATAGTTTAAAACAACATAAATACAATTTAATAAAGCATAGGATAAAACCACAGAATTACAATTTAATAAAGCATAGGATAAAACCACATAAATACAATTTAATAAAGCATAGGATAAAACAACATAAATACAATTTAATAAAGCATAGGATAAAACAACATAAATACAATTTAATAAAGCATAGGATAAAACAACATAAATACAATTTAATAAAGCATAGGATAAAACAACATAAATACAATTTAATAAAGCATAGGATAAAACAACATAAATAAAATTTAATAAAGCATAGGTTAAAATAACATAAATACAATTTAATAAAGCATAGGACAAAACAACATAAATACAATTTAATAAAGCATAGGATAAAACAACATAAATACAATTTATTAAAGCATAGGATAAAACAACATAAATACAATTTAATAAAGCATAGGATAAAACAACATAAATACAATTTAATAAAGCATAGGATAAAACAACATAAATACAATTTAATAAAGCATAGGTTAAAACAACATAAATACAATTTAATAAAGCACAGGATAAAACAACATAAATACAATTTAATAAAGCATAGGTTAAAACAACATAAATACAATTTAATAAAGCATAGGATAAAACAACATAAATACAATTTAATAAAGCATAGGTTAAAACAACATAAATACAATTTAATAAAGCATAGGATAAAACAACATAAAAACAATTTAATAAAGCATAGGATAAAACAACATAAATACAATTTAATAAAGCAAAGGATAAAACAACATGAATAAAATTTAATAAAGCATAGGATAAAACAACATAAATACAATTTAATAAAGCATAGGATAAAACCACAGAATTACAATTTAATAAAGCATAGGATAAAACAACATAAATACAATTTAATAAAGCATAGAATAAAACAACATAAATACAATTTAATAAAGCATAGGATAAAACAACATAAATACAATTTAATAAAGCATAGGATAAAACAACATAAATACAATTTAATAATGCATAGGATAAAACAACATAAATACAATTTAATAAAGCATAAGATAAAACAACATAAATAAAATTTAATAAAGCATAGGTTAAAATAACATAAATACAATTTAATAAAGCATAGGACAAAACAACATAAAAACAATTTAATAAAGCATAGTTTAAAACAACATAAATACAATTTAATTAAGCATAGGATAAAACCACAGAATTACAATTTAATAAAGCATAGGATAAAACAACATAAATACAATTTAATAAAGTATAGGACAAAACAACATAAATACAATTTAATAAAGCATAGGATAAAACAACATAAATACAATTTAATGAAACATAGGAGAAACAACATAAATACAATTTAATAAAGCATAGGATAAACAACATAAATACAATTTAATAAAGCATAGGCTAAAACTACATAAATACAATTTAATAAAGCTTAGGATAAAACAAATTAAATACAATATAATAAAGCATAGGATAAAACAACATAAATTCAATTTAATAAAGCATAGGATAAAACAACATAAATACAATTTAATAAAGCATAAGATAAAACAACATGAATACAATTTAATAAAGCATAGGTTAAAACAACATAAATACAATTTAATAAAGCATAGGATAAAACAACATAAATACAATTTAATAAAGCATAGGTTAAAACAACATAAATACAATTTAATAAAGCACAGGATAAAACAACATAAATACAATTTAATAAAGCATAAGACAAAAAATATAAATACAATTTAATAAAGCAAATGTTAAAGTAACATAAATACAATTTAATAAAGCATAGGATAAAACAACATAAATACAATTTAATAAAGCATAGGATAAAACAACATAAATAAAATTTAATAAAGCATAGGATAAAACAACATAAATAAAAATTTAATAAAGCATAGGATAAAACAACATAAATACAATTTAATAAAGCATAGGATAAAACAACATAAATACAATTTAATAAAGCATAGGATAAAACAACATAAATAAAATTTAATAAAGCATAGGTTAAAACAACATAAATACAATTTAATAAAGCATATAATAAAACCACAGAAATACAATTTAATAAAGCATAGGATAAAACAACATAAATACAATTTAATAAAGCATAGGACAAAACACCATAAATACAATTTAATAAAGCAGAGGATAAAACAACATAAATACAATTTAATGAAACAGGATAAACAACATAAATACAATTTAATAAAGCATAGGATAAAACAACATAAATACAATTTAATAAAGCATAGGCTAAAACTACATAAATACAATTTAATAAAGCATAGGATAAAACAAATTAAATACAATATAATAAAGCATAGGATAAAACAACATAAATTCAATTTAATAAAGCATAGTATAAAACAACATAAATACAATTTAATAAAGCATAAGATAAAACAACATGAATACAATTTAATAAAGCATAGGATAAAACAACATAAATACAATTTAATAAAGCATAAGTTAAAACAACATAACTACAATTTAATAAAGCATAGGATAAAACAACATAAATTCAATTTAATAAAGCATAGGATAAAACAACATAAATACAATTTAATAAAGCACAGGATAAAACAACATAAATACAATTTAATAAAGCATAGGATAAAACAACATAAATACAATTAAATAAAGCATAGGATAAAACAACATAAATACAATTTAATAAAGCATAGGATAAAACAACATAAATACAATTTAATAAAGCATAGGATAAAACAACATAAATACAATTTAATAAAGCAAAGGATAAAACAACATAAATAAAATTTAATAAAGCATAGGTTAAAATAACATAAATAAAATATAATAAAGCATAGGACAAAACAACATAAAAACAATTTAATAAAGCATAGTTTAAAACAACATAAATACAATTTAATAAAGCATAGGATAAAACCACAGAATTACAATTTAATAAAGCATAGGATAAAACAACATAAATACAATTTAATAAAGCATAGGATAAAACAACATAAATACAATTTAATAAAGCATAGGATAAAACAACATAAATACAATTTAATAAAGCATAGGATAAAACAACATAACTACAATTTAATAAAGCATAGGATAAAACAACATAAATACAATTTAATAAAGCATAGGATAAAACAACATAAATAAAATTTAATAAAGCATAGGTTAAAATAACATAAATACAATTTAATAAAGCATAGGACAAAACAACATAAATACAATTTAATAAAGCATAGGATAAAACAACATAAATACAATTTATTAAAGCATAGGATAAAACAACATAAATACAATTTAATAAAGCATAGGATAAAACAACATAAATACAATTTAATAAAGCATAGGATAAAACAACATAAATACAATTTAATAAAGCATAGGTTAAAACAACATAAATACAATTTAATAAAGCACAGGATAAAACAACATAAATACAATTTAATAAAGCATAGGTTAAAACAACATAAATACAATTTAATAAAGCATAGGATAAAACAACATAAATACAATTTAATAAAGCATAGGTTAAAACAACATAAATACAATTTAATAAAGCATAGGATAAAACAACATAAATACAATTTAATAAAGCATAGGTTAAAACAACATAAATACAATTTAATAAAGCATAGGATAAAACAACATAAATACAATTTAATAAAGCATAGGATAAAACAACATAAATACAATTTAATAAAGCAAAGGATAAAACAACATGAATAAAATTTAATAAAGCATAGGATAAAACAACATAAATACAATTTAATAAAGCATAGGATAAAACCACAGAATTACAATTTAATAAAGCATAGGATAAAACAACATAAATACAATTTAATAAAGCATAGAATAAAACAACATAAATACAATTTAATAAAGCATAGGATAAAACAACATAAATACAATTTAATAAAGCATAGGATAAAACAACATAAATACAATTTAATAATGCATAGGATAAAACAACATAAATACAATTTAATAAAGCATAAGATAAAACAACATAAATAAAATTTAATAAAGCATAGGTTAAAATAACATAAATACAATTTAATAAAGCATAGGACAAAACAACATAAAAACAATTTAATAAAGCATAGTTTAAAACAACATAAATACAATTTAATTAAGCATAGGATAAAACCACAGAATTACAATTTAATAAAGCATAGGATAAAACAACATAAATACAATTTAATAAAGTATAGGACAAAACAACATAAATACAATTTAATAAAGCATAGGATAAAACAACATAAATACAATTTAATGAAACATAGGAGAAACAACATAAATACAATTTAATAAAGCATAGGATAAACAACATAAATACAATTTAATAAAGCATAGGCTAAAACTACATAAATACAATTTAATAAAGCTTAGGATAAAACAAATTAAATACAATATAATAAAGCATAGGATAAAACAACATAAATTCAATTTAATAAAGCATAGGATAAAACAACATAAATACAATTTAATAAAGCATAAGATAAAACAACATGAATACAATTTAATAAAGCATAGGTTAAAACAACATAAATACAATTTAATAAAGCATAGGATAAAACAACATAAATACAATTTAATAAAGCATAGGTTAAAACAACATAAATACAATTTAATAAAGCACAGGATAAAACAACATAAATACAATTTAATAAAGCATAAGACAAAAAATATAAATACAATTTAATAAAGCAAATGTTAAAGTAACATAAATACAATTTAATAAAGCATAGGATAAAACAACATAAATACAATTTAATAAAGCATAGGATAAAACAACATAAATAAAATTTAATAAAGCATAGGATAAAACAACATAAATAAAAATTTAATAAAGCATAGGATAAAACAACATAAATACAATTTAATAAAGCATAGGATAAAACAACATAAATACAATTTAATAAAGCATAGGATAAAACAACATAAATAAAATTTAATAAAGCATAGGTTAAAACAACATAAATACAATTTAATAAAGCATATAATAAAACCACAGAAATACAATTTAATAAAGCATAGGATAAAACAACATAAATACAATTTAATAAAGCATAGGACAAAACACCATAAATACAATTTAATAAAGCAGAGGATAAAACAACATAAATACAATTTAATGAAACAGGATAAACAACATAAATACAATTTAATAAAGCATAGGATAAAACAACATAAATACAATTTAATAAAGCATAGGCTAAAACTACATAAATACAATTTAATAAAGCATAGGATAAAACAAATTAAATACAATATAATAAAGCATAGGATAAAACAACATAAATTCAATTTAATAAAGCATAGTATAAAACAACATAAATACAATTTAATAAAGCATAAGATAAAACAACATGAATACAATTTAATAAAGCATAGGATAAAACAACATAAATACAATTTAATAAAGCATAAGTTAAAACAACATAACTACAATTTAATAAAGCATAGGATAAAACAACATAAATTCAATTTAATAAAGCATAGGATAAAACAACATAAATACAATTTAATAAAGCACAGGATAAAACAAAATAAATAAAATTTAATAAAGCATAGGATAAAACAACATAAATAAAATTTAATAAAACATAGGATAAAACAACATAAATACAATTTAATAAAGCATAGGATAAAACAACATAAATAAAATTTAATAAAGCATAGGATAAAACAACATAAATACAATTTAATAAAGCATATGATAAAACAACATAAATACAATTTAATAAAGCATAGGTTAAAACAACATAAATACAATTTAATAAAGCATAGGATAAAACAACATAAATACAATTTAATAAAGCATAGGATAAAACAACATAAATAAAATTTAATAAAGCATAGGATAAAACAACATAAATACAATTAAATAAAGCATAGGATAAAACAACATAAATACAATTTAATAAAGCATAGGATAAAACAACATAAATACAATTTAATAAAGCATAGGATAAAACAACATAAATACAATTTAATAAAGCAAAGGATAAAACAACATAAATAAAATTTAATAAAGCATAGGTTAAAATAACATAAATAAAATATAATAAAGCATAGGACAAAACAACATAAAAACAATTTAATAAAGCATAGTTTAAAACAACATAAATACAATTTAATAAAGCATAGGATAAAACCACAGAATTACAATTTAATAAAGCATAGGATAAAACAACATAAATACAATTTAATAAAGCATAGGATAAAACAACATAAATACAATTTAATAAAGCATAGGATAAAACAACATAAATACAATTTAATAAAGCATAGGATAAAACAACATAACTACAATTTAATAAAGCATAGGATAAAACAACATAAATACAATTTAATAAAGCATAGGATAAAACAACATAAATAAAATTTAATAAAGCATAGGTTAAAATAACATAAATACAATTTAATAAAGCATAGGACAAAACAACATAAATACAATTTAATAAAGCATAGGATAAAACAACATAAATACAATTTATTAAAGCATAGGATAAAACAACATAAATACAATTTAATAAAGCATAGGATAAAACAACATAAATACAATTTAATAAAGCATAGGATAAAACAACATAAATACAATTTAATAAAGCATAGGTTAAAACAACATAAATACAATTTAATAAAGCACAGGATAAAACAACATAAATACAATTTAATAAAGCATAGGTTAAAACAACATAAATACAATTTAATAAAGCATAGGATAAAACAACATAAATACAATTTAATAAAGCATAGGTTAAAACAACATAAATACAATTTAATAAAGCATAGGATAAAACAACATAAATACAATTTAATAAAGCATAGGATAAAACAACATAAATACAATTTAATAAAGCAAAGGATAAAACAACATGAAAAAAATTTAATAAAGCATAGGTTAAAATAACATAAATACAATTTAATAAAGCATAGGACAAAACAACATAAAAACAATGAAATAAAGCATAGTTTAAAACAACATAAATACAATTTAATAAAGCATAGGATAAAACCACAGAATTACAATTTAATAAAGCATAGGATAAAACAACATAAATACAATTTAATAAAGCATAGGATAAAACAACATAAATACAATTTAATAAAGCATAGGATAAAACAACATAAATACAATTTAATAAAGCATAGGATAAAACAACATAAATACAATTTAATAATGCATAGGATAAAACAACATAAATACAATTTAATAAAGCATAAGATAAAACAACATAAATAAAATTTAATAAAGCATAGGTTAAAATAACATAAATACAATTTAATAAAGCATAGGACAAAACAACATAAAAACAATTTAATAAAGCATAGTTTAAAACAACATAAATACAATTTAATAAAGCATAGGATAAAACCACAGAATTACAATTTAATAAAGCATAGGATAAAACAACATAAATACAATTTAATAAAGTATAGGACAAAACAACATAAATACAATTTAATAAAGCATAGGATAAAACAACATAAATACAATTTAATGAAACATAGGATAAACAACATAAATACAATTTAATAAAGCATAGGATAAACAACATAAATACAATTTAATAAAGCATAGGCTAAAACTACATAAATACAATTTAATAAAGCTTAGGATAAAACAAATTAAATACAATATAATAAAGCATAGGATAAAACAACATAAATTCAATTTAATAAAGCATAGGATAAAACAACATAAATACAATTTAATAAAGCATAAGATAAAACAACATGAATACAATTTAATAAAGCATAGGTTAAAACAACATAAATACAATTTAATAAAGCATAGGATAAAACAACATAAATACAATTTAATAAAGCATAGGTTAAAACAACATAAATACAATTTAATAAAGCACAGGATAAAACAACATAAATACAATTTAATAAAGCATAAGACAAAAAATATAAATACAATTTAATAAAGCAAATGTTAAAGTAACATAAATACAATTTAATAAAGCATAGGTTAAAACAACATAAATGCAATTTAATAAAGCATAGGATAAAACAACATAAATACAATTTAATAAAGCTTAGGATAAAACAACATAAATACAATTTAATAAAGCATAGGATAAAACAACATAAATACAATTTAATAAAGCATAGGATAAAACAACATAAATGCAATTTAATAAAGCATAGGTTAAAACAACATAAATACAATTTAATAAAGCACAGGATAAAACAACATAAATACAATTTAGTAAAGCATAGGTCAAAATAACATAAATACAATTTAATAAAGCATAGGATAAAACAACATAAATACAATTTAATAAAGCATAGGTTAAAACAACATAAATACAATTTAATAAAGCATAGGATAAAACAACATAAATACAATTTAATAAAGCATAGGATAAAACAACATAAATGAAATTTAATAAAGCATAGGATAAAACAACATAAATAAAAATTTAATAAAGCATAGGATAAAACAACATAAATACAATTTAATAAAGCATAGGATAAAACAACATAAATACAATTTAATAAAGCATAGCATAAAACAACATAAATACAATTTAATAAAGCATAGGACAAAACAACATAAAAACAATTTAATAAAGCATAGTTTAAAACAACATAAATACAATTTAATTAAGCATAGGATAAAACCACAGAATTACAATTTAATAAAGCATAGGATAAAACAACATAAATACAATTTAATAAAGTATAGGACAAAACAACATAAATACAATTTAATAAAGCATAGGATAAAACAACATAAATACAATTTAATGAAACATAGGATAAACAACATAAATACAATTTAATAAAGCATAGGATAAACAACATAAATACAATTTAATAAAGCATAGGCTAAAACTACATAAATACAATTTAATAAAGCTTAGGATAAAACAAATTAAATACAATATAATAAAGCATAGGATAAAACAACATAAATTCAATTTAATAAAGCATAGGATAAAACAACATAAATACAATTTAATAAAGCATAAGATAAAACAACATGAATACAATTTAATAAAGCATAGGTTAAAACAACATAAATACAATTTAATAAAGCATAGGATAAAACAACATAAATACAATTTAATAAAGCATAGGTTAAAACAACATAAATACAATTTAGTAAAGCACAGGATAAAACAACATAAATACAATTTAATAAAGCATAAGACAAAAAATATAAATACAATTTAATAAAGCAAATGTTAAAGTAACATAAATACAATTTAATAAAGCATAGGATAAAACAACATAAATACAATTTAATAAAGCATAGGATAAAACAACATAAATAAAATTTAATAAAGCATAGGATAAAACAACATAAATAAAAATTTAATAAAGCATAGGATAAAACAACATAAATACAATTTAATAAAGCATAGGATAAAACAACATAAATACAATTTAATAAAGCATAGCATAAAACAACATAAATACAATTTAATAAAGCATAGGATAAAACAACATAAATAAAATTTAATAAAGCATAGGTTAAAACAACATAAATACAATTTAATAAAGCATATAATAAAACCACAGAAATACAATTTAATAAAGCATAGGATAAAACAACATAAATACAATTTAATAAAGCATAGGACAAAACACCATAAATACAATTTAATAAAGCAGAGGATAAAACAACATAAATACAATTTAATGAAACAGGATAAACAACATAAATACAATTTAATAAAGCATAGGATAAAACAACATAAATACAATTTAATAAAGCATAGGCTAAAACTACATAAATACAATTTAATAAAGCATAGGATAAAACAAATTAAATACAATATAGTAAAGCATAGGATAAAACAACATAAATTCAATTTAATAAAGCATAGTATAAAACAACATAAATACAATTTAATAAAGCATAAGATAAAACAACATGAATACAATTTAATAAAGCATAGGATAAAACAACATAAATACAATTTAATAAAGCATAAGTTAAAACAACATAACTACAATTTAATAAAGCATAGGATAAAACAACATAAATTCAATTTAATAAAGCATAGGATAAAACAACATAAATACAATTTAATAAAGCACAGGATAAAACAAAATAAATAACATTTAATAAAGCATAGGATAAAACAACATAAATAAAATTTAATAAAACATAGGATAAAACAACATAAATACAATTTAATAAAGCATAGGATAAAACAACATAAATAAAATTTAATAAAGCATAGGATAAAACAACATAAATACAATTTAATAAAGCATATGATAAAACAACATAAATACAATTTAATAAAGCATAGGTTAAAACAACATAAATACAATTTAATAAAGCATAGGATAAAACAACATAAATACAATTTAATAAAGCATAGGATAAAACAACATAAATAAAATTTAATAAAGCATAGGATAAAACAACATAAATACAATTTAATAAAGCATAGGTTAAAACAACATAAATACAATTTAATAAAGCATAGGATAAAACAACATAAATACAATTTAATAAAGCATAGGATAAAACAACATAAATACAATTTAATAAAGCAAAGGATAAAACAACATGAAAAAAATTTAATAAAGCATAGGTTAAAATAACATAAATACAATTTAATAAAGCATAGGACAAAACAACATAAAAACAATGAAATAAAGCATAGTTTAAAACAACATAAATACAATTTAATAAAGCATAGGATAAAACCACAGAATTACAATTTAATAAAGCATAGGATAAAACAACATAAATACAATTTAATAAAGCATAGGATAAAACAACATAAATACAATTTAATAAAGCATAGGATAAAACAACATAAATACAATTTAATAAAGCATAGGATAAAACAACATAAATACAATTTAATAATGCATAGGATAAAACAACATAAATACAATTTAATAAAGCATAAGATAAAACAACATAAATAAAATTTAATAAAGCATAGGTTAAAATAACATAAATACAATTTAATAAAGCATAGGACAAAACAACATAAAAACAATTTAATAAAGCATAGTTTAAAACAACATAAATACAATTTAATAAAGCATAGGATAAAACCACAGAATTACAATTTAATAAAGCATAGGATAAAACAACATAAATACAATTTAATAAAGTATAGGACAAAACAACATAAATACAATTTAATAAAGCATAGGATAAAACAACATAAATACAATTTAATGAAACATAGGATAAACAACATAAATACAATTTAATAAAGCATAGGATAAACAACATAAATACAATTTAATAAAGCATAGGCTAAAACTACATAAATACAATTTAATAAAGCTTAGGATAAAACAAATTAAATACAATATAATAAAGCATAGGATAAAACAACATAAATTCAATTTAATAAAGCATAGGATAAAACAACATAAATACAATTTAATAAAGCATAAGATAAAACAACATGAATACAATTTAATAAAGCATAGGTTAAAACAACATAAATACAATTTAATAAAGCATAGGATAAAACAACATAAATACAATTTAATAAAGCATAGGTTAAAACAACATAAATACAATTTAATAAAGCACAGGATAAAACAACATAAATACAATTTAATAAAGCATAAGACAAAAAATATAAATACAATTTAATAAAGCAAATGTTAAAGTAACATAAATACAATTTAATAAAGCATAGGTTAAAACAACATAAATGCAATTTAATAAAGCATAGGATAAAACAACATAAATACAATTTAATAAAGCTTAGGATAAAACAACATAAATACAATTTAATAAAGCATAGGATAAAACAACATAAATACAATTTAATAAAGCATAGGATAAAACAACATAAATGCAATTTAATAAAGCATAGGTTAAAACAACATAAATACAATTTAATAAAGCACAGGATAAAACAACATAAATACAATTTAGTAAAGCATAGGTCAAAATAACATAAATACAATTTAATAAAGCATAGGATAAAACAACATAAATACAATTTAATAAAGCATAGGTTAAAACAACATAAATACAATTTAATAAAGCATAGGATAAAACAACATAAATACAATTTAATAAAGCATAGGATAAAACAACATAAATAAAATTTAATAAAGCATAGGATAAAACAACATAAATAAAAATTTAATAAAGCATAGGATAAAACAACATAAATACAATTTAATAAAGCATAGGATAAAACAACATAAATACAATTTAATAAAGCATAGGATAAAACAACATAAATAAAATTTAATAAAGCATAGGTTAAAACAACATAAATACACTTTAATAAAGCATATAATAAAACCACAGAAATACAATTTAATAAAGCATAGGATAAAACAACATAAATACAATTTAATAAAGCATAGGACAAAACACCATAAATACAATTTAATAAAGCAGAGGATAAAACAACATAAATACAATTTAATGAAACAGGATAAACAACATAAATACAATTTAATAAAGCATAGGATAAAACAACATAAATACAATTTAATAAAGCATGGGCTAAAACTACATAAATACAATTTAATATAGCATAGGATAAAACAAATTAAATACAATATAATAAAGCATAGGATAAAACAACATGAATTCAATTTAATAAAGCATAGTATAAAACAACATAAATACAATTTAATAAAGCATAAGATAAAACAACATGAATACAATTTAATAAAGCATAGGATAAAACAACATAAATACAATTTAATAAAGCATAAGTTAAAACAACATAAATACAATTTAATAAAGCATAGGATAAAACAACATAAATTCAATTTAATAAAGCATAGGATAAAACAACATAAATACAATTTAATAAAGCACAGGATAAAACAAAATAAATAAAATTTAATAAAGCATAGGATAAAACAACATAAATAAAATTTAATAAAACATAGGATAAAACAACATAAATACAATTTAATAAAGCATAGGATAAAACAACATAAATAAAATTTAATAAAGCATAGGATAAAACAACATAAATACAATTTAATAAAGCATATGATAAAACAACATAAATACAATTTAATAAAGCATAGGTTAAAACAACATAAAAACAATTTAATAAAGCATAGTTTAAAACAACATAAATACAATTTAATAAAGCATAGGTTAAAACAACATAATTACAATTTAATAAAGCATAGGATAAAACAACATAAATACAATTTAATAAAGCATAGGATAAAACAACATAAATACAATTTAATAAAGCATAGGATAAAACAACATAAATACAATTTAATAAAGCATAGGATAAAACAACATAAATACAATTTAATAAAGCATAGGATAAAACAACATAAATACAATTTAATAAAGCATAGGATAAAACAACATAAATAAAATTTAATAAAGCATAGGTTAAAATAACATAAATACAATTTAATAAAGCATAGGACAAAACAACATAAATACAATTTAATAAAGCATAGGATAAAACAACATAAATACAATTTATTAAAGCATAGGATAAAACAACATAAATACAATTTAATAAAGCATAGGATAAAACAACATGAATATAATTTAATAAAGCATAGGATAAAACAACATAAATACAATTTAATAAAGCATAGGTTAAAACAACATAAATACAATTTAATAAAGCACAGGATAAAACAACATAAATACAATTTAATAAAGCATAGGTTAAAACAACATAAATACAATTTAATAAAGCATAGTTTAAAACAACATAAATACAATTTAATAAAGCATAGGATAAAACCACAGAATTACAATTTAATAAAGCATAGGATAAAACAACATAAATACAATTTAATAAAGCATAGGATAAAACAACATAAATACAATTTAATAAAGCATAGGATAAAACAACATAAATACAATTTAATAAAGCATAGGATAAAACAACATAAATACAATTTAATAAAGCATAGGATAAAACAACATAAATACAATTTAATAAAGCATAGGATAAAACAACATAAATAAAATTTAATAAAGCATAGGTTAAAATAACATAAATACAATTTAATAAAGCATAGGACAAAACAACATAAATACAATTTAATAAAGCATAGGATAAAACAACATAAATACAATTTAATAAAGCATAGGATAAAACAACATAAATACAATTTAATAAAGCATAGGATAAAACAACATAAATACAATTTAATAAAGCATAGGTTAAAACAACATAAATACAATTTAATAAAGCACAGGATAAAACAACATAAATACAATTTAGTAAAGCATAAGTTAAAACAACATAAATACAATTTAATAAAGCATAGGATAAAACAACATAAATTCAATTTAATAAAGCATAGGATAAAACAACATAAATACAATTTAATAAAGCACAGGATAAAACAAAATAAATAAAATTTAATAAAGCATAGGATAAAACAACATAAATAAAATTTAATAAAGCATAGGATAAAACAACATAAATACAATTTAATAAAGCATAGGATAAAACAACATAAATAAAATTTAATAAAGCATAGGATAAAACAACATAAATACAATTTAATAAAGCATATGATAAAACAACATAAATACAATTTAATAAAGCATAGGTTAAAACAACATAAATACAATTTAATAAAGCATAGGATAAAACAACATAAATACAATTTAATAAAGCATAGGATAAAACAACATAAATAAAATTTAATATAGCATAGGATAAAACAACATAAATACAATTAAATAAAGCATAGGATAAAACAACATAAATACAATTTAATAAAGCATAGGATAAAACAACATAAATACAATTTAATAAAGCATAGGATAAAACAACATAAATACAATTTAATAAAGCAAATGATAAAACAACATAAATAAAATTTAATAAAGCATAGGTTAAAATAACATAAATACAATTTAATAAAGCATAGGACAAAACAACATAAAAACAATTTAATAAAGCATAGTTTAAAACAACATAAATACAATTTAATAAAGCATAGGATAAAACCACAGAATTACAATTTAATAAAGCATAGGATAAAACAACATAAATACAATTTAATAAAGCATAAGATAAAACAACATAAATACAATTTAATAAAGCATAGGATAAAACAACATAAATACAATTTAATAAAGCATAGGATAAAACAACATAAATACAATTTAATAAAGCATAGGATAAAACAACATAAATACAATTTAATAAAGCATAGGATAAAACAACATAAATACAATTTAATAAAGCATAGGATAAAACAACATAAATAAAATTTAATAAAGCATAGGATAAAACAACATAAATACAATTTAATAAAGCATAGGATCAAACAACATAAATACAATTTAATAAAGCATAGGATAAAACAACATAAATACAATTTAATAAAGCATAGGTTAAAACAACATAAATACAATTTAATAAAGCACAGGATAAAACAACATAAATACAATTTAATAAAGCATAGGATAAAACAACATAAATAAAATTTAATAAAGCATAGGTTAAAATAACATAAATACAATTTAATAAAGCATAGGACAAAACAACATAAAAACAATTTAATAAAGCATAGTTTAAAACAACATAAATACAATTTAATAAAGCATAGGATAAAACCACAGAATTACAATTTAATAAAGCATAGGATAAAACAACATAAATACAATTTAATAAAGTATAGGACAAAACAACATAAATACAATTTAATAAAGCATAGGATAAAACAACATAAATACAATTTAATGAAACATAGGATAAACAACATAAATACAATTTAATAAAGCATAGGATAAACAACATAAATACAATTTAATAAAGCATAGGCTAAAACTACATAAATACAATTTAATAAAGCTTAGGATAAAACAAATTAAATACAATATAATAAAGCATAGGATAAAACAACATAAATTCAATTTAATAAAGCATAGGATAAAACAACATAAATACAATTTAATAAAGCATAAGATAAAACAACATGAATACAATTTAATAAAGCATAGGTTAAAACAACATAAATACAATTTAATAAAGCATAGGATAAAACAACATAAATACAATTTAATAAAGCATAGGTTAAAACAACATAAATACAATTTAATAAAGCACAGGATAAAACAACATAAATACAATTTAATAAAGCATAAGACAAAAAATATAAATACAATTTAATAAAGCAAATGTTAAAGTAACATAAATACAATTTAATAAAGCATAGGTTAAAACAACATAAATACAATTTAATAAAGCATAGGATAAAACAACATAAATGCAATTTAATAAAGCATAGGTTAAAACAACATAAATACAATTTAATAAAGCACAGGATAAAACAACATAAATACAATTTAGTAAAGCATAGGTCAAAATAACATAAATACAATTTAATAAAGCATAGGATAAAACAACATAAATACAATTTAATAAAGCATAGGTTAAAACAACATAAATACAATTTAATAAAGCATAGGATAAAACAACATAAATACAATTTAATAAAGCATAGGATAAAACAACATAAATAAAATTTAATAAAGCATAGGATAAAACAACATAAATAAAAATTTAATAAAGCATAGGATAAAACAACATAAATACAATTTAATAAAGCATAGGATAAAACAACATAAATAAAAATTTAATAAAGCATAGGATAAAACAACATAAATACAATTTAATAAAGCATAGGATAAAACAACATAAATACAATTTAATAAAGCATAGCATAAAACAACATAAATACAATTTAATAAAGCATAGGATAAAACAACATAAATAAAATTTAATAAAGCATAGGTTAAAACAACATAAATACAATTTAATAAAGCATATAATAAAACCACAGAAATACAATTTAATAAAGCATAGGATAAAACAACATAAATACAATTTAATAAAGCATAAGATAAAACAACATGAATACAATTTAATAAAGCATAGGATAAAACAACATAAATACAATTTAATAAAGCATAAGTTAAAACAACATAAATACAATTTAATAAAGCATAGGATAAAACAACATAAATTCAATTTAATAAAGCATAGGATAAAACAACATAAATACAATTTAATAAAGCACAGGATAAAACAAAATAAATAAAATTTAATAAAGCATAGGATAAAACAACATAAATAAAATTTAATAAAACATAGGATAAAACAACATAAATACAATTTAATAAAGCATAGGATAAAACAACATAAATACAATTTAATAAAGCATAGGATAAAACAACATAAATTCAATTTAATAAAGCATAGGATAAAACAACATAAATACAATTTAATAAAGCACAGGATAAAACAAAATAAATAAAATTTAATAAAGCATAGGATAAAACAACATAAATAAAATTTATTAAAACATAGGATAAAACAACATAAATACAATTTAATAAAGCATAGGATAAAACAACATAAATACAATTTAATAAAGCATAGGATAAAACAACATAAATAAAATTTAATAAAGCATAGGATAAAACAACATAAATACAATTAAATAAAGCATAGGATAAAACAACATAAATACAATTTAATAAAGCATAGGATAAAACAACATAAATACAATTTAATAAAGCAAAGGATAAAACAACATAAATAAAATTTAATAAAGCATAGGTTAAAATAACATAAATACAATTTAATAAAGCATAGGACAAAACAACATAAAAACAATTTAATAAAGCATAGTTTAAAACAACATAAATACAATTTAATAAAGCATAGGATAAAACCACAGAATTACAATTTAATAAAGCATAGGATAAAACAACATAAATACAATTTAATAAAGCATAGGATAAAACAACATAAATACAATTTAATAAAGCATAGGATAAAACAACATAAATACAATTTAATAAAGCATAGGATAAAACAACATAAATACTATTTAATAAAGCATAGGATAAAACAACATAAATACAATTTAATAAAGCATAGGATAAAACAACATAAATACAATTTAATAAAGCATAGGTTAAAAAAACATAAATACAATTTAATAAAGCATAGGATAAAACAACATAAATTCAATTTAATAAAGCATAGGATAAAACAACATAAATACAATTTAATAAAGCACAGGATAAAACAAAATAAATAAAATTTAATAAAGCATAGGATAAAACAACATAAATAAAATTTAATAAAACATAGGATAAAACAACATAAATACAATTTAATAAAGCATAGGATAAAACAACATAAATACAATTTAATAAAGCATAGGATAAAACAACATAAATACAATTTATTAAAGCATAGGATAAAACAACATAAATACAATTTAATAAAGCATAGGATAAAACAACATAAATACAATTTAATAAAGCATAGGTTAAAACAACATAATTACAATTTAATAAAGCATAGGTTAAAACAACATAAATACAATTTAATAAAGCATAGGATAAAACAACATAAATACAATTTAATAAAGCATATGTTAAAACAACATAAATTCAATTTCATAAAGCATAGGATAAAACAACATGAATATAATTTTGTAAAGCATAAGATAAAACAACATGAATACAATTTAATAAAACATAGGTTAAAACAACATAAATACAATTTAATAAAGCATAGGATAAAACAACATAAATACAATTTAATAAAGCATAGGATAAAACAACATAAATACAATTTATAAAGCATAGGATAAAACAACATAAATACAATTTAATAAAGCATAGGATAAAACAACATTAATACAATTTAATAAAGCATAGGATAAAACAACATAAATACAATTTAATAAAGCTTAGGGTTAAACAACATTAATACTATTTAATAAAGCATATGATTAAACCACATAAATACAATTTAATAAAGCATATGATAAAACCACATAAATATAATTTAATAAAGCATAGGATAAAACCACAGAAATACAATTTAATAAAGCATAGGATAAAACCACATAAATACAATTTAATAAAGCATAGGACAAAACAACATAAATACAATTTAATAAAGCATAGGATAAAACAACATAAATACAATTTAATAAAGCATAGGATAAACAACATAAATACAATTTAATAAAGCATAGGACAAAACAACATAAATACAATTTAATAAAGCATATGTTAAAACAACATAAATACAATTTAATAAAGCATAAGATAAAACAACATGAATACAATTTAGTAAAGCATAATATAAAACAACATGAATACCATGTAATAAAGCGGAGGTTAAAACAACATAAATACAAGTTAATAAAGCATAGGATAAAACAACATAAATACAATTTAATAAAGCATAGGATAAAACAACATAAATACAATTTAATAAAGTTTAGGATAAAACAACATAAATACAATTTAATAAAACATAGGTTAAAACAACATAAATACAATTTAATAAAGCATAGGATAAAACAACAAAAATACAATTTAATAAAGCATAGGATAAAACAACATAAATACAATTTATAAAGCATAGGATAAAACAACATAAATACAATTTAATAAAGCATAGGATAAAACAACATTAATACAATTTAATAAAGCATAGGATAAAACAACATAAATACAATTTAATAAAGCATAGGGTTAAACAACATTAATACTATTTAATAAAGCATATGATTAAACCACATAAATACAATTTAATAAAGCATATGATAAAACCACATAAATATAATTTAATAAAGCATAGGATAAAACCACAGAAATACAATTTAATAAAGCATAGGATAAAACCACATAAATACAATTTAATAAAGCATAGGACAAAACAACATAAATACAATTTAATAAAGCATAGGATAAAACAACATAAATACAATTTAATAAAGCATAGGATAAACAACATAAATACAATTTAATAAAGCATAGGCAAAACAACATAAATACAATTTAATAAAGCATATGTTAAAACAACATAAATACAATTTAATAAAGCATAAGATAAAACAACATGAATACAATTTAGTAAAGCATAAGATAAAACAACATGAATACCATGTAATAAAGCGGAGGTTAAAACAACATAAATACAAGTTAATAAAGCATAGGATAAAACAACATAAATAGAATTTAATAAAGCATAGGATAAAACAACATAAATACAATTTAATAAAGTTTAGGATAAAACAACATAAATACAATTTAATAAAGCATAGGACAAAACAACATAAATACAATTTAATAAAGCATAGGATGAAACAACATAAATTCAATTTAATAAAGCATAGGATAAAACAACATAAATACAATTTAATAAAGCATACGATAAAACAACATATATACAATTTAGTAAAGCATAGGTTAAAACAACATAAATACAATTTAATAAAGCATAGGCTAAAACAACATAAATACAATTTAATGAAGCATAGGATAAAACAACATAAATACAATTTAATAAAGCATAGGACAAAACAACATAAATACAATTTATTAAAGCATAGGATGAAACAACATAAATACTATGTAATAAAGCATAGGATAAAACAACATCAATACAATTTAATAAAGCATAGGATAAAACAACATAAATACAATTTAATAAAGCATACGATAAAACAACATAAATACAATTTAGTAAAGCATAGGTTAAAACAACATAAATACAATTTGATAAAGCATAGGCTAAAACAACATAAATACAATTTAATAAAGCATATGTTAAAGCAACATATATACAATTTAATAAAGCATAGGATAAAACAACATAAATTCAATTTAATAAAGCATAGGATAAAACAACATAAACACAATTTAGTAAAGCATAGGTCAAAACAACATAAATACAATTTAATAAAGCATAGGATAAAACAACATAAATACAATTTAATAAAGCATAGGATAAAAGAACATGAATACAATTTAATAAAGCATAGGTTAAAACAACATAAATACAATTTAATAAAGCATAGTTTAAAACAACATAAATACAGTTTAATAAAAGCATAGGATAAAACAACATAAATACAATTTAATAAAGCATAGGATAAAACAACATAAATACAATTTATAAAGCATAGGATAAAACAACATAAATACAATTTAATAAAGCATAGGATAAAACAACATAAATACAATTTAGTAAAGCATAGGTCAAAACAACATAAATACAATTTAATAAAGCATAGGATAAAACAACATAAATACAATTTAATAAAGCATAGGATAAAAAAACATGAATACAATTTAATAAAGCATAGGTTAAAACAACATAAATACAATTTAATAAAGCATAGTTTAAAACAACATAAATACAGTTTAATAAAAGCATAGGATAAAACAACATAAATACAATTTAATAAAGCATAGGATAAAACAACATAAATAAAATTTAATAAAGCATAGGATAAAACAACATAAATACAATTTAATAAAGCATAGGATAAAACAACATAAATACCATTTAATAAAGCATAGGATAAAACAAAATAAATACAATTTAATAAAGCATAGGATAAAACAACATAAATACATTTTAATAAAGCATAGGTTAAAACAACATAAATTCAATTTAATAAAGCATAGGACAAAACAACATAAATACAATTTAATAAAGCATAGGTTAAAACAACATAAATACAATTTAATAAAGCATAGGATAAAACCAAAGAAATACAATTTAATAAAACATAGGATAAAACCACATAAATACAATTTAATAAAGCATAGGACAAAACAACATAAATACAATTTAATAAAGCATAGGATAAAACAACATAAATACAATTCAATAAAGCATAGGATAAACAACATAAATACAATTTAATAAAGCATAGGACAAAACAACATAAATACAATTTAATAAAGCATATGTTTAAACAACATAAATACAATTTAATAAAGCATAAGATAAAACAACATGAATACAATTTAGTAAAGCATAAGATAAAACAACATGAATACCATTAAATAAAGCGTAGGTTAAAACAACATAAATACAAGTTAATAAAGCATAGGATAAAACAACATAAATACAATTTAAAAAAGCATAGGATAAAACAACATAAATACAATTTAATAAAGCTTAGGATAAAACAACATAAATACAGTTTAATGAAGCATAGGATAAAACAACATAAATACAATTTAATAAAGCATAGGACAAAACAACATAAATACAATTTAGTAAAGCATAGGTCAAAACAACATAAATACAATTTAATAAAGCATAGGTTAAAACAACATAAATACAATTTAATAAATCATAGGATAAAACAACATAAATACAATTTAATAAAGCATAGGATAAAATAACATAAATACAATTTAATAAAGCATAGGATAAAACAACATATATACAATTTAATAAAGCATAGGATAAAACAACATAAATACAATTTAATAAAGCATAGGATAAAACAACATAAATACAGTTTAATAAAGCATAGGATAAAACAACATAAATACAATTTAATAAAGCATAGGACAAAACAACATAAATACAATTTAATAAAGCATAGGATGAAACAACATAAATACAAGTTAATAAAGCATAGGATAAAACAACATCAATACAATTTAATAAAGCATAGGATAAAACAACATAAATACAATTTAATAAAGCATAGGTTAAAACAACATAAATACAATTTAATAAAGCATAGGATAAAACAACATAAATACAATTTAATAAAGCATAGGTTAAAACAACATAAATACAATTTAATAAAGCATAGGATAAAATAACATAAATACAATTTAATAAAGCATAGGATAAAACAACATATATACAATTTAATAAAGCATAGGATAAAACAATATAAATACAATTTAATAAAGCATAGGACAAAACAACATAAATACAATTTAATAAAGCATAGGTTAAAACAACATAAATACAATTTAATAAAGCATAGGATAAAACAACATAAATACAATTTAAGAAAGCATAGGATAAAACAACATAAATACAATTTAATAAAGAATAGGATAAAACAACATAAATACAATTTTATAAAGCATAGGATAAAAAAACATAAATACAATTTAATAAAGCAGAGAATAAAACAACATAAATACTATTTAATAATGCATAGGATAAAACCACATATATACAATTTAATAAAGCACAGGATAAAATAACATAAATACAATTTAATAAAGCATAGGCTAAAGCAACATAAAAACAATTTAATACAGCATAGGATAAAATAACATACATACAATTTAATAAAGCATATGTTAAAACAACATATATACAATTTAATAAAGCACAGGATAAAACAACATAAATACAATTTAATAAAGCATAGGATAAAACAACATAAATACAATTTAATAAAGCATAGGATAAAACAACATAAATACAATTTAATAAAGCTTAGGATAAAACAACATAAATACAGTTTAATAAAGCATAGGATAAAACAACATAAATACAATTTAATAAAGCATAGGACAAAACAACATAAATACAGTTTAATGAAGCATAGGATAAAACAACATAAATAATATGTAATAAAGCATAGGATAAAACAACATCAATACAATTTAATAAAGCATAGGATAAAACAACATAAATACAATTTAATAAAGCATAGGTTAAAACAACATAAATACAATTTAATAAAGCATAGGATAAAATAACATAAATACAATTTAATAAAGCATAGGATAAAACAACATATATACAATTTAATAAAGCATAGGATAAAACAACATAAATACAATTTAATAAAGCATAGGATAAAACAACATAAATAAAATTTAATAAAGCATAGGATAAAACAACATAAATACAATTTAATAAAGCATAGGATAAAACAACATAAATACAATTTAATAAAGCATAGGATAAAACAACATAAATACAATTTATTAAAGCATAGGATAAAACAACATAAATACAATTTAATAAAGCATAGGATAAAACAACATAAATACAATTTAATAAAGCATAGGTTAAAACAACATAATTACAATTTAATAAAGCATAGGTTAAAACAACATAAATACAATTTAATAAAGCATAGGATAAAACAACATAAATACAATTTAATAAAGCATATGTTAAAACAACATAAATACAATTTCATAAAGCATAAGATAAAACAACATGAATATAATTTTGTAAAGCATAAGATAAAACAACATGAATACAATTTAATAAAACATAGGTTAAAACAACATAAATACAATTTAATAAAGCATAGGATAAAACAACATAAATACAATTTAATAAAGCATAGGATAAAACAACATAAATACAATTTATAAAGCATAGGATAAAACAACATAAATACAATTTAATAAAGCATAGGATAAAACAACATTAATACAATTTAATAAAGCATAGGATAAAACAACATAAATACAATTTAATAAAGCATAGGGTTAAACAACATTAATACTATTTAATAAAGCATATGATTAAACCACATAAATACAATTTAATAAAGCATATGATAAAACCACATAAATATAATTTAATAAAGCATAGGATAAAACCACAGAAATACAATTTAATAAAGCATAGGATAAAACCACATAAATACTATTTAATAAAGCATAGGACAAAACAACATAAATACAATTTAATAAAGCATAGGATAAAACAACATAAATACAATTTAATAAAGCATAGGATAAACAACATAAATACAATTTAATAAAGCATAGGACAAAACAACATAAATACAATTTAATAAAGCATATGTTAAAACAACATAAATACAATTTAATAAAGCATAAGATAAAACAACATGAATACAATTTAGTAAAGCATAAGATAAAACAACATGAATACCATGTAATAAAGCGGAGGTTAAAACAACATAAATACAAGTTAATAAAGCATAGGATAAAACAACATAAATACAATTTAATAAAGCATAGGATAAAACAACATAAATACAATTTAATAAAGTTTAGGATAAAACAACATAAATACAATTTAATAAAGCATAGGACAAAACAACATAAATACAATTTAATAAAGCATAGGATGAAACAACATAAATTCAATTTAATAAAGCATAGGATAAAACAACATAAATACAATTTAATAAAGCATAGAATAAAACAACATAAATACAATTTATTAAAGCATAGGATAAAACAACATAAATACAATTTAATAAAGCATAGGTTAAAACAACATAAATACAATTTAATAAAGCATATGTTAAAACAACATAAATACAATTTCATAAAGCATAAGATAAAACAACATGAATATAATTTTGTAAAGCATAAGATAAAACAACATGAATACAATTTAATAAAGCATAGGTTAAAACAACATAAATACAATTTAATAAAGCATAGTTTAAAACAACATAAATACAGTTTAATAAAAGCATAGGATAAAACAACATAAATACAATTTAATAAAGCATAGGATAAACAACATAAATACAATTTAATAAAGCATAGGACAAAACAACATAAATACAATTTAATAAAGCATATGTTTAAACAACATAAATACAATTTAATAAAGCATAAGATAAAACAACATGAATACAATTTAGTAAAGCATAAGATAAAACAACATGAATACCATTAAATAAAGCGTAGGTTAAAACAACATAAATACAAGTTAATAAAGCATAGGATAAAACAACATAAATACAATTTAATAAAGCATAGGATAAAACAACATAAATACAATTTAATAAAGCTTAGGATAAAACAACATAAATACAGTTTAATAAAGCATAGGATAAAACAACATAAATACAATTTAATAAAGCATAGGACAAAACAACATAAATACAATTTATTAAAGCATAGGATGAAACAACATAAATACTATGTAATAAAGCATAGGATAAAACAACATCAATACAATTTAATAAAGCATAGGATAAAACAACATAAATACAATTTAATAAAGCATACGATAAAACAACATAAATACAATTTAGTAAAGCATAGGTTAAAACAACATAAATACAATTTAATAAAGCATAGGCTAAAACAACATAAATACAATTTAATAAAGCATATGTTAAAGCAACATATATACAATTTAATAAAGCATAGGATAAAACAACATAAATTCAATTTAATAAAGCATAGGATAAAACAACATAAATACAATTTAGTAAAGCATAGGTCAAAACAACATAAATACAATTTAATAAAGCATAGGATAAAACAACATAAATACAATTTAATAAAGCATAGGATAAAAGAACATGAATACAATTTAATAAAGCATAGGTTAAAACAACATAAATACAATTTAATAAAGCATAGTTTAAAACAACATAAATACAGTTTAATAAAAGCATAGGATAAAACAACATAAATACAATTTAATAAAGCATAGGTCAAAACAACATAAATACAATTTAATAAAGCATAGGATAAAACAACATAAATACAATTTAATAAAGCATAGGATAAAAGAACATGAATACAATTTAATAAAGCATAGGTTAAAACAACATAAATACAATTTAATAAAGCATAGTTTAAAACAACATAAATACAGTTTAATAAAAGCATAGGATAAAACAACATAAATACAATTTAATAAAGCATAGGATAAAACAACATAAATAAAATTTAATAAAGCATAGGATAAAACAACATAAATACAATTTAATAAAGCATAGGATAAAACAACATAAATACAATTTAATAAAGCATAGGATAAAACAACATAAATACAATTTAATAAAGCATAGGATAAAACAACATAAATACATTTTAATAAAGCATAGGTTAAAACAACATAAATTCAATTTAATAAAGCATAGGACAAAACAACATAAATACAATTTAATAAAGCATAGGTTAAAACAACATAAATACAATTTAATAAAGCATAGGATAAAACCAAAGAAATACAATTTAATAAAACATAGGATAAAACCACATAAATACAATTTAATAAAGCATAGGACAAAACAACATAAATACAATTTAATAAAGCATAGGATAAAACAACATAAATACAATTCAATAAAGCATAGGATAAACAACATAAATACAATTTAATAAAGCATAGGACAAAACAACATAAATACAATTTAATAAAGCATATGTTTAAACAACATAAATACAATTTAATAAAGCATAAGATAAAACAACATGAATACAATTTAGTAAAGCATAAGATAAAACAACATGAATACCATTAAATAAAGCGTAGGTTAAAACAACATAAATACAAGTTAATAAAGCATAGGATAAAACAACATAAATACAATTTAATAAAGCATAGGATAAAACAACATAAATACAATTTAATAAAGCTTAGGATAAAACAACATAAATACAGTTTAATGAAGCATAGGATAAAACAACATAAATACAATTTAATAAAGCATAGGACAAAACAACATAAATACAATTTAGTAAAGCATAGGTCAAAACAACATAAATACAATTTAATAAAGCATAGGTTAAAACAACATAAATACAATTTAATAAATCATAGGATAAAACAACATAAATACAATTTAATAAAGCATATGATAAAATAACATAAATACAATTTAATAAAGCATAGGATAAAACAACATATATACAATTTAATAAAGCATAGGATAAAACAACATAAATACAATTTAATAAAGCATAGGATAAAACAACATAAATACAGTTTAATAAAGCATAGGATAAAACAACATAAATACAATTTAATAAAGCATAGGACAAAACAACATAAATACAATTTAATAAAGCATAGGATGAAACAACATAAATACAAGTTAATAAAGCATAGGATAAAACAACATCAATACAATTTAATAAAGCATAGGATAAAACAACATAAATACAATTTAATAAAGCATAGGTTAAAACAACATAAATACAATTTAATAAAGCATAGGATAAAACAACATAAATACAATTTAATAAAGCATAGGTTAAAACAACATAAATACAATTTAATAAAGCATAGGATAAAATAACATAAATACAATTTAATAAAGCATAGGATAAAACAACATAAATACAGTTTAATAAAGCATAGGATAAAACAACATAAATACAATTTAATAAAGCATAGGACAAAACAACATAAATACAATTTAATAAAGCATAGGATGAAACAACATAAATACAAGTTAATAAAGCATAGGATAAAACAACATCAATACAATTTAATAAAGCATAGGATAAAACAACATAAATACAATTTAATAAAGCATAGGTTAAAACAACATAAATACAATTTAATAAAGCATAGGATAAAACAACATAAATACAATTTAATAAAGCATAGGTTAAAACAACATAAATACAATTTAATAAAGCATAGGATAAAATAACATAAATACAATTTAATAAAGCATAGGATAAAACAGCATATATACAATTTAATAAAGCATAGGATAAAACAACATAAATACAATTTAATAAAGCATAGGATAAAACAACATAAATAAAATTTAATAAAGCTTAGGATAAAACAACATAAATACAATTTAATAAAGCATAGGTTAAAACAACATAAATACAATTTAATAAAGCATAGGATAAAACAACATAAATACAATTTATTAAAGCATAGGATAAAACAACATAAATACAATTTAATAAAGCATAGGATAAAACAACATAAATACAATTTAATAAAGCATAGGATAAAACAACATAAATACAATTTAATAAAGAATAGGATAAAACAACATAAATACAATTTAAGAAAGCATAGGATAAAACAACATAAATACAATTTAATAAAGAATAGGATAAAACAACATAAATACAATTTTATAAAGCATAGGATAAAAAAACATAAATACAATTTAATAAAGCAGAGAATAAAACAACATAAATACTATTTAATAATGCATAGGATAAAACCACATATATACAATTTAATAAAGCACAGGATAAAATAACATAAATACAATTTAATAAAGCATAGGCTAAAGCAACATAAAAACAATTTAATACAGCATAGGATAAAATAACATACATACAATTTAATAAAGCATATGTTAAAACAACATATATACAATTTAATAAAGCACAGGATAAAACAACATAAATACAATTTAATAAAGCATAGGATAAAACAACATAAATACAATTTAATAAAGCATAGGATAAAACAACATAAATACAATTTAATAAAGCATAGGATAAAACAACATAAATACAATTTATAAAGCATAGGATAAAACAACATAAATAAAATTTAATAAAGCATAGGATAAAACAACATAAATACAATTTAATAAAGCATAGGATAAAACAACATAAATACAATTTAATAAAGCATAGGATAAAACAACATAAATACAATTTAATAAAGCATAGGATAAAACAACATAAATACAATTTAATAAAGCATAGGACAAAACAACATAAATACAATTTAGTAAAGCATAGGTCAAAACAACATAAATACAATTTAATAAAGCATAGGCTAAAACAACATAAATACAATTTAATAAAGCATAGGATAAAACAACATAAATACAAATTAATAAAGCATAGGATAAAACAACATAAATAAAATTTAATAAAGCATAGGATAAAACAACATAAATACAATTTAATAAAGCATAGGATAAAACAACATAAATACAATTTAATAAAGCATAGGATAAAACAACATAAATACAATTTAATAAAGCATAGGATAAAACAACATAAATACAATTTAATAAAGCATAGGACAAAACAACATAAATACAATTTAGTAAAGCATAGGTCAAAACAACATAAATACAATTTAATAAAGCATAGGCTAAAACAACATAAATACAATTTAATAAAGCATAGGATAAAACAACATAAATACAAATTAATAAAGCATAGGATAAAACAACATAAATAAAATTTAATAAAGCATAGGATAAAACAACATAAATACAATTTAATAAAGCATAGGATAAAACAACATAAATACAATTTAATAAAGCATAGGATAAAACAACATAAATACATTTTAATAAAGCATAGGTTAAAAAAACATAAATTCAATTTAATAAAGCATAGGACAAAACAACATAAATACAATTTAATAAAGCATAGGTTAAAACAATATAAATACAATTTAATAAAGCATAGGATAAAACCAAAGAAATGCAATTTAATAAAGCATAGGATAAAACCACATGAATACAATTTAATAAAGCATAGGACAAAACAACATAAATACAATTTAATAAAGCATAGGATAAAACAACATAAATACAATTTAATAAAGCATAGGATAAACAACATAAATACAATTTAATAAAGCATAGGACAAAACAACATAAATACAATTTAATAATGCATATGTTTAAACAACAAAAATACAATTTAATAAAGCATAAGATAAAACAACATGAATACAATTTAGTAAAGCATAAGATAAAACAACATGAATACCATTAAATAAAGCGTAGGTTAAAACAACATAAATACAAGTTAATAAAGCATAGGATAAAACAACATAAATACAATTTAATAAAGCATAGGATAAAACAACATAAATACAATTTAATAAAGCTTAGGATAAAACAACATCAATACAGTTTAATAAAGCATAGGATAAAACAACATAAATACAATTTAATAAAGCATAGGACAAAACAACATAAATACAGTTTAATGAAGCATAGGATAAAACAACATAAATAATATGTAATAAAGCATAGGATAAAACAACATCAATACAATTTAATAAAGCATAGGATAAAACAACATAAATACAATTTAATAAAGCATAGGTTAAAACAACATAAATACAATTTAATAAAGCATAGGATAAAACAACATAAATACAATTTAATAAAGCATAGGTTAAAATAACATGAATACAATTTAATAAAGCATAGGATAAAATAACATAAATACAATTTAATAAAGCATAGGATAAAACAACATATATACAATTTAATAAAGCATAGGATAAAACAACATAAATACAATTTAATAAAGCATAGGATAAAACAACATAAATAAAATTTAATAAAGCATAGGTTAAAACAACATAATTACAATTTAATAAAGCATAGGTTAAAACAACATAAATACAATTTAATAAAGCATAGGATAAAACAACATAAATACAATTTAATAAAGCATAGGATAAAACAACATAAATAAAATTTAATAAAGCTTAGGATAAAACAACATAAATACAATTTAATAAAGCATAGGTTAAAACAACATAAATACAATTTAATAAAGCATAGGATAAAACAACATAAATACAATTTATTAAAGCATAGGATAAAACAACATAAATACAATTTAATAAAGCATAGGATAAAACAACATAAATACAATTTAATAAAGCACAGGTTAAAACAACATAAATACAATTTAATAAAGCATAGGCTAAAACAATATAAATACAATTTAATAAAGCATATGACAAAACAACATAAATACAATTTAATAAAGCATAGGTTAAAACAACATAAATACAATTTAATAAAGCATAGGATAAAACAACATAAATACAATTTAAGAAAGCATAGGATAAAACAACATAAATACAATTTAATAAAGAATAGGATAAAACAACATAAATACAATTTTATAAAGCATAGGATAAAAAAACATAAATACAATTTAATAAAGCAGAGAATAAAACAACATAAATACTATTTAATAATGCATAGGATAAAACCACATATATACAATTTAATAAAGCACAGGATAAAATAACATAAATACAATTTAATAAAGCATAGGCTAAAGCAACATAAAAACAATTTAATACAGCATAGGATAAAATAACATACATACAATTTAATAAAGCATATGTTAAAACAACATATATACAATTTAATAAAGCACAGGATAAAACAACATAAATACAATTTAATAAAGCATAGGATAAAACAACATAAATACAATTTAATAAAGCATAGGATAAAACAACATAAATACAATTTAATAAAGCATAGGATAAAACAACATAAATACAATTTATAAAGCATAGGATAAAACAACATAAATAAAATTTAATAAAGCATAGGATAAAACAACATAAATACAATTTAATAAAGCATAGGATAAAACAACATAAATACAATTTAATAAAGCATAGGATAAAACAACATAAATACAATTTAATAAAGCATAGGATAAAACAACATAAATACAATTTAATAAAGCATAGGACAAAACAACATAAATACAATTTAGTAAAGCATAGGTCAAAACAACATAAATACAATTTAATAAAGCATAGGCTAAAACAACATAAATACAATTTAATAAAGCATAGGATAAAACAACATAAATACAAATTAATAAAGCATAGGATAAAACAACATAAATAAAATTTAATAAAGCATAGGATAAAACAACATAAATACAATTTAATAAAGCATAGGATAAAACAACATAAATACAATTTAATAAAGCATAGGATAAAACAACATAAATACAATTTAATAAAGCATAGGATAAAACAACATAAATACAATTTAATAAAGCATAGGACAAAACAACATAAATACAATTTAGTAAAGCATAGGTCAAAACAACATAAATACAATTTAATAAAGCATAGGCTAAAACAACATAAATACAATTTAATAAAGCATAGGATAAAACAACATAAATACAAATTAATAAAGCATAGGATAAAACAACATAAATACAATTTAATAAAGCATAGGATAAAACAACATAAATACAATTTAATAAAGCATAGGATAAAACAACATAAATACAATTTATAAAGCATAGGATAAAACAACATAAATACAATTTAATAAAGCATAGGATAAAACAACATAAATACAATTTAATAAAGCATAGGACAAAACAACATGAATACAATTTAGTAAAGCATAAGATAAAACAACATGAATACCATTAAATAAAGCGTAGGTTAAAACAACATAAATACAAGTTAATAAAGCATAGGATAAAACAACATAAATACAATTTAATAAAGCATAGGATAAAACAACATAAATACAATTTAATAAAGCTTAGGATAAAACAACATCAATACAGTTTAATAAAGCATAGGATAAAACAACATAAATACAATTTAATAAAGCATAGGACAAAACAACATAAATACAGTTTAATGAAGCATAGGATAAAACAACATAAATAATATGTAATAAAGCATAGGATAAAACAACATCAATACAATTTAATAAAGCATAGGATAAAACAACATAAATACAATTTAATAAAGACTAGGTTAAAACAACATAAATACAATTTAATAAAGCATAGGATAAAACAACATAAATACAATTTAATAAAGCATAGGTTAAAATAACTTGAATACAATTTAATAAAGCATAGGATAAAATAACATAAATACAATTTAATAAAGCATAGGATAAGACAACATATATACAATTTAATAAAGCATAGGATAAAACAACATAAATTCAATTTAATAAAGCATAGGATAAAACAACATAAATACAATTTAGTAAAGCATAGGTCAAAACAACATAAATACAATTTAATAAAGCATATGTTTAAACAACATAAATACAATTTAATAAAGCATAAGATAAAACAACATGAATACAATTTAGTAAAGCATAAGATAAAACAACATGAATACCATTAAATAAAGCGTAGGTTAAAACAACATAAATACAAGTTAATAAAGCATAGGATAAAACAACATAAATACAATTTAATAAAGCATAGGATAAAACAACATAAATACAATTTAATAAAGCTTAGGATAAAACAACATAAATACAATTTAATAAAGCATAGGATAAAACAACATAAATACAATTTAATAAAGCATAGGATAAAACAACATAAATACAATTTAATAAAGCATAGGATAAAACAACATATATACAATTTAATAAAGCATAGGATAAAACAACATAAATACAATTTAATAAAGCATAGGATAAAACAACATAAATACAATTTAATAAAGCATAGGATAAAACAACATAAATACAATTTAATAAAGTTTAGGATAAAACAACATAAATACAATTTAATAAAGCATAGGACAAAACAACATAAATACAATTTAATAAAGCATAGGATGAAACAACATAAATTCAATTTAATAAAGCATAGGATAAAACAACATAAATACAATTTAATAAAGCATACGATAAAACAACATATATACAATTTAGTAAAGCATAGGTTAAAACAACATAAATACAATTTAATAAAGCATAGGCTAAAACAACATAAATACAATTTAATAAAGCATATGTTAAAGCAACATATATACAATTTAATAAAGCATAGGATAAAACAACATAAATTCAATTTAGTAAAGCATAGGTCAAAACAACATAAATACAATTTAATAAAGCATAGGATAAAACAACATAAATACAATTTAATAAAGCATAGGATAAAACAACATTAATACAATTTAATAAAGCATAGGATAAAACAACATAAATACAATTTAATAAAGCATAGGGTTAAACAACATTAATACTATTTAATAAAGCATATGATTAAACCACATAAATACAATTTAATAAAGCATATGATAAAACCACATAAATATAATTTAATAAATCATAGGATAAAACAACATAAATACAATTTAATAAAGCATAGGATAAAACAACATAAATACAATTTAATAAAGCATAGGATAAAACAACATAAATAAAATTTAATAAAACATAGGATAAAACAACATAAATACAATTTAATAAAGCATAGGATAAAACAACATAAATACAATTTAATAAAGCATAGGATAAAACAACATAAATACATTTTAATAAAGCATAGGTTAAAACAACATAAATTCAATTTAATAAAGCATAGGACAAAACAACATAAATACAATTTAATAAAGCATAAGTTAAAACAAAATAAATACAATTTAATAAAGCATAGGATAAAACCACAGAAATACAATTTAATAAAGCATAGGATAAAACCACATAAATACAATTTAATAAAGCATAGGACAAAACAACATAAATACAATTTAATAAAGCATAGGATAAAACAACATAAATACAATTTAATAAAGCATAGGATAAACAACATAAATACAATTTAATAAAGCATAGGACAAAACAACATAAATACAATTTAATAAAGCATATGTTAAAACAACATAAATACAATTTAATAAAGCATAAGATAAAACAACATGAATACAATTTAGTAAAGCATAAGATAAAACAACATGAATACCATGTAATAAAGCGGAGGTTAAAACAACATAAATACAAGTTAATAAAGCATAGGATAAAACAACATAAATACAATTTAATAAAGCATAGGATAAAACAACATAAATACAATTTAATAAAGTTTAGGATAAAACAACATAAATACAATTTAATAAAGCATAGGACAAAACAACATAAATACAATTTAATAAAGCATAGGATGAAACAACATAAATTCAATTTAATAAAGCATAGGATAAAACAACATAAATACAATTTAATAAAGCATACGATAAAACAACATATATACAATTTAGTAAAGCATAGGTTAAAACAACATAAATACAATTTAATAAAGCATAGGCTAAAACAACATAAATACAATTTAATAAAGCATATGTTAAAGCAACATATATACAATTTAATAAAGCATAGGATAAAACAACATAAATACAATTTAATAAAGCATAGGATAAAACAACATAAATAAAATTTAATAAAGCATAGGATAAAACAACATAAATACAATTTAATAAAGCATAGGATAAAACAACATAAATACAATTTAATAAAGCATAGGATAAAACAACATAAATACATTTTAATAAAGCATAGGTTAAAACAACATAAATACAATTTAATAAAGCATAGGATAAAACAACATAAATACAATTTAATAAAGCTTAGGATAAAACAACATAAATACAATTTAATAAAGCTTAGGATAAAACAACATAAATAAAGTTTAATGAATCATAGGATAAAACAACATAAATACAATTTAATAAAGCATAGGACAAAACAACATAAATACAATTTATTAAAGCATAGGATGAAACAACATAAATACTATGTAATAAAGCATAGGATAAAACAACATCAATACAATTTAATAAAGCATAGGATAAAACAACATAAATACAATTTAATAAAGCATACGATAAAACAACATAAATACAATTTAGTAAAGCATAGGTTAAAACAACATAAATACAATTTAATAAAGCATAGGCTAAAACAACATAAATACAATTTAATAAAGCATATGTTAAAACAACATATATACAATTTAATAAAGCACAGGATAAAACAACATAAATACAATTTAATAAAGCATAGGATAAAACAACATAAATACAATTTAATAAAGCATAGGATAAAACAACATAAATACAATTTAATAAAGCATAGGATAAAACAACATAAATACAATTTATAAAGCATAGGATAAAACAACATAAATAAAATTTAATAAAGCATAGGATAAAACAACATAAATACAATTTAATAAAGCATAGGATAAAACAACATAAATACAATTTAATAAAGCATAGGATAAAACAACATAAATACAATTTAATAAAGCATAGGATAAAACAACATAAATACAATTTAATAAAGCATAGGATAAAACAACATAAATACAATTTAATAAAGCATAGGATAAAACAACATAAATACAATTTAATAAAGCATAGGATAAAACAACATAAATACAATTTAATAAAGCATAGGACAAAACAACATAAATACAATTTAGTAAAGCATAGGTCAAAACAACATAAATACAATTTAATAAAGCATAGGCTAAAACAACATAAATACAATTTAATAAAGCATAGGATAAAACAACATAAATACAAATTAATAAAGCATAGGATAAAACAACATAAATAAAATTTAATAAAGCATAGGATAAAACAACATAAATACAATTTAATAAAGCATAGGATAAAACAACATAAATACAATTTAATAAAGCATAGGATAAAACAACATAAATACAATTTAATAAAGCATAGGATAAAACAACATAAATACAATTTAATAAAGCATAGGACAAAACAACATAAATACAATTTAGTAAAGCATAGGTCAAAACAACATAAATACAATTTAATAAAGCATAGGCTAAAACAACATAAATACAATTTAATAAAGCATAGGATAAAACAACATAAATACAAATTAATAAAGCATAGGATAAAACAACATAAATAAAATTTAATAAAGCATAGGATAAAACAACATAAATACAATTTAATAAAGCATAGGATAAAACAACATAAATACAATTTAATAAAGCATAGGATAAAACAACATAAATACATTTTAATAAAGCATAGGTTAAAAAAACACAAATTCAATTTAATAAAGCATAGGACAAAACAACATAAATACAATTTAATAAAGCATAGGTTAAAACAATATAAATACAATTTAATAAAGCATAGGATAAAACCAAAGAAATGCAATTTAATAAAGCATAGGATAAAACCACATGAATACAATTTAATAAAGCATAGGACAAAACAACATAAATACAATTTAATAAAGCATAGGATAAAACAACATAAATACAATTTAATAAAGCATAGGATAAACAACATAAATACAATTTAATAAAGCATAGGACAAAACAACATAAATACAATTTAATAATGCATATGTTTAAACAACAAAAATACAATTTAATAAAGCATAAGATAAAACAACATGAATACAATTTAGTAAAGCATAAGATAAAACAACATGAATACCATTAAATAAAGCGTAGGTTAAAACAACATAAATACAAGTTAATAAAGCATAGGATAAAACAACATAAATACAATTTAATAAAGCATAGGATAAAACAACATAAATACAATTTAATAAAGCATAGGATAAAACAACATAAATAAAATTTAATAAAGCATAGGATAAAACAACATAAATACAATTTAATAAAGCATAGGATAAAACAACATAAATACAATTTAATAAAGCATAGGATAAAACAACATAAATACATTTTAATAAAGCATAGGTTAAAACAACATAAATACAATTTAATAAAGCATAGGATAAAACAACATAAATACAATTTAATAAAGCTTAGGATAAAACAACATAAATAAAGTTTAATGAATCATAGGATAAAACAACATAAATACAATTTAATAAAGCATAGGACAAAACAACATAAATACAATTTATTAAAGCATAGGATGAAACAACATAAATACTATGTAATAAAGCATAGGATAAAACAACATCAATACAATTTAATAAAGCATAGGATAAAACAACATAAATACAATTTAATAAAGCATACGATAAAACAACATAAATACAATTTAGTAAAGCATAGGTTAAAACAACATAAATACAATTTAATAAAGCATAGGCTAAAACAACATAAATACAATTTAATAAAGCATATGTTAAAACAACATATATACAATTTAATAAAGCACAGGATAAAACAACATAAATACAATTTAATAAAGCATAGGATAAAACAGCATAAATACAATTTAATAAAGCATAGGATAAAACAACATAAATACAATTTAATAAAGCATAGGATAAAACAACATAAATACAATTTATAAAGCATAGGATAAAACAACATAAATACAATTTAATAAAGCATAGGATAAAACAACATAAATACAATTTAATAAAGCATAGGACAAAACAACATGAATACAATTTAGTAAAGCATAAGATAAAACAACATGAATACCATTAAATAAAGCGTAGGTTAAAACAACATAAATACAAGTTAATAAAGCATAGGATAAAACAACATAAATACAATTTAATAAAGCATAGGATAAAACAACATAAATACAATTTAATAAAGCTTAGGATAAAACAACATCAATACAGTTTAATAAAGCATAGGATAAAACAACATAAATACAATTTAATAAAGCATAGGACAAAACAACATAAATACAGTTTAATGAAGCATAGGATAAAACAACATAAATAATATGTAATAAAGCATAGGATAAAACAACATCAATACAATTTAATAAAGCATAGGATAAAACAACATAAATACAATTTAATAAAGACTAGGTTAAAACAACATAAATACAATTTAATAAAGCATAGGATAAAACAACATAAATACAATTTAATAAAGCATAGGTTAAAATAACTTGAATACAATTTAATAAAGCATAGGATAAAATAACATAAATACAATTTAATAAAGCATAGGATAAGACAACATATATACAATTTAATAAAGCATAGGATAAAACAACATAAATTCAATTTAATAAAGCATAGGATAAAACAACATAAATACAATTTAGTAAAGCATAGGTCAAAACAACATAAATACAATTTAATAAAGCATATGTTTAAACAACATAAATACAATTTAATAAAGCATAAGATAAAACAACATGAATACAATTTAGTAAAGCATAAGATAAAACAACATGAATACCATTAAATAAAGCGTAGGTTAAAACAACATAAATACAAGTTAATAAAGCATAGGATAAAACAACATAAATACAATTTAATAAAGCATAGGATAAAACAACATAAATACAATTTAATAAAGCTTAGGATAAAACAACATAAATACAATTTAATAAAGCATAGGATAAAACAACATAAATACAATTTAATAAAGCATAGGATAAAACAACATAAATACAATTTAATAAAGCATAGGATAAAACAACATATATACAATTTAATAAAGCATAGGATAAAACAACATAAATACAATTTAATAAAGCATAGGATAAAACAACATAAATACAATTTAATAAAGCATAGGATAAAACAACATAAATACAATTTAATAAAGTTTAGGATAAAACAACATAAATACAATTTAATAAAGCATAGGACAAAACAACATAAATACAATTTAATAAAGCATAGGATGAAACAACATAAATTCAATTTAATAAAGCATAGGATAAAACAACATAAATACAATTTAATAAAGCATACGATAAAACAACATATATACAATTTAGTAAAGCATAGGTTAAAACAACATAAATACAATTTAATAAAGCATAGGCTAAAACAACATAAATACAATTTAATAAAGCATATGTTAAAGCAACATATATACAATTTAATAAAGCATAGGATAAAACAACATAAATTCAATTTAGTAAAGCATAGGTCAAAACAACATAAATACAATTTAATAAAGCATAGGATAAAACAACATAAATACAATTTAATAAAGCATAGGATAAAACAACATGAATACAATTTAATAAAGCATAGGTTAAAACAACATAAATACAATTTAATAAAGCATAGTTTAAAACAACATAAATACAGTTTAATAAAAGCATAGGATAAATCAACATAAATACAATTTAATAAAGCATAGGATAAAACAACATAAATAAAATTTAATAAAGCATAGGATAAAACAACATAAATACAATTTAATAAAGCATAGGATAAAACAACATAAATACAATTTAATAAAGCATAGGATAAAACAACATAAATACAATTTCATAAAGCATAAGATAAAACAACATGAATATAATTTTGTAAAGCATAAGATAAAACAACATGAATACAATTTAATAAAACATAGGTTAAAACAACATAAATACAATTTAATAAAGCATAGGATAAAACAACATAAATACAATTTAATAAAGCATAGGATAAAACAACATAAATACAATTTATAAAGCATAGGATAAAACAACATAAATACAATTTAATAAAGCATAGGATAAAACAACATTAATACAATTTAATAAAGCATAGGATAAAACAACATAAATACAATTTAATAAAGCATAGGGTTAAACAACATTAATACTATTTAATAAAGCATATGATTAAACCACATAAATACAATTTAATAAAGCATATGATAAAACCACATAAATATAATTTAATAAATCATAGGATAAAACAACATAAATACAATTTAATAAAGCATAGGATAAAACAACATAAATACAATTTAATAAAGCATAGGATAAAACAACATAAATAAAATTTAATAAAACATAGGATAAAACAACATAAATACAATTTAATAAAGCATAGGATAAAACAACATAAATACAATTTAATAAAGCATAGGATAAAACAACATAAATACATTTTAATAAAGCATAGGTTAAAACAACATAAATTCAATTTAATAAAGCATAGGACAAAACAACATAAATACAATTTAATAAAGCATAAGTTAAAACAAAATAAATACAATTTAATAAAGCATAGGATAAAACCACAGAAATACAATTTAATAAAGCATAGGATAAAACCACATAAATACAATTTAATAAAGCATAGGACAAAACAACATAAATACAATTTAATAAAGCATAGGATAAAACAACATAAATACAATTTAATAAAGCATAGGATAAACAACATAAATACAATTTAATAAAGCATAGGACAAAACAACATAAATACAATTTAATAAAGCATATGTTAAAACAACATAAATACAATTTAATAAAGCATAAGATAAAACAACATGAATACAATTTAGTAAAGCATAAGATAAAACAACATGAATACCATGTAATAAAGCGGAGGTTAAAACAACATAAATACAAGTTAATAAAGCATAGGATAAAACAACATAAATACAATTTAATAAAGCATAGGATAAAACAACATAAATACAATTTAATAAAGTTTAGGATAAAACAACATAAATACAATTTAATAAAGCATAGGACAAAACAACATAAATACAATTTAATAAAGCATAGGATGAAACAACATAAATTCAATTTAATAAAGCATAGGATAAAACAACATAAATACAATTTAATAAAGCATACGATAAAACAACATATATACAATTTAGTAAAGCATAGGTTAAAACAACATAAATACAATTTAATAAAGCATAGGCTAAAACAACATAAATACAATTTAATAAAGCATATGTTAAAGCAACATATATACAATTTAATAAAGCATAGGATAAAACAACATAAATACAATTTAATAAAGCATAGGATAAAACAACATAAATAAAATTTAATAAAGCATAGGATAAAACAACATAAATACAATTTAATAAAGCATAGGATAAAACAACATAAATACAATTTAATAAAGCATAGGATAAAACAACATAAATACATTTTAATAAAGCATAGGTTAAAACAACATAAATACAATTTAATAAAGCATAGGATAAAACAACATAAATACAATTTAATAAAGCTTAGGATAAAACAACATAAATACAATTTAATAAAGCTTAGGATAAAACAACATAAATAAAGTTTAATGAATCATAGGATAAAACAACATAAATACAATTTAATAAAGCATAGGACAAAACAACATAAATACAATTTATTAAAGCATAGGATGAAACAACATAAATACTATGTAATAAAGCATAGGATAAAACAACATCAATACAATTTAATAAAGCATAGGATAAAACAACATAAATACAATTTAATAAAGCATACGATAAAACAACATAAATACAATTTAGTAAAGCATAGGTTAAAACAACATAAATACAATTTAATAAAGCATAGGCTAAAACAACATAAATACAATTTAATAAAGCATATGTTAAAACAACATATATACAATTTAATAAAGCACAGGATAAAACAACATAAATACAATTTAATAAAGCATAGGATAAAACAACATAAATACAATTTAATAAAGCATAGGATAAAACAACATAAATACAATTTAATAAAGCATAGGATAAAACAACATAAATACAATTTATAAAGCATAGGATAAAACAACATAAATAAAATTTAATAAAGCATAGGATAAAACAACATAAATACAATTTAATAAAGCATAGGATAAAACAACATAAATACAATTTAATAAAGCATAGGATAAAACAACATAAATACAATTTAATAAAGCATAGGATAAAACAACATAAATACAATTTAATAAAGCATAGGACAAAACAACATAAATACAATTTAGTAAAGCATAGGTCAAAACAACATAAATACAATTTAATAAAGCATAGGCTAAAACAACATAAATACAATTTAATAAAGCATAGGATAAAACAACATAAATACAAATTAATAAAGCATAGGATAAAACAACATAAATAAAATTTAATAAAGCATAGGATAAAACAACATAAATACAATTTAATAAAGCATAGGATAAAACAACATAAATACAATTTAATAAAGCATAGGATAAAATAACATAAATACAATTTAATAAAGCATAGGTTAAAATAACATGAATACAATTTAATAAAGCATAGGATAAAATAACATAAATACAATTTAATAAAGCATAGGATAAAACAACATATATACAATTTAATAAAGCATAGGATAAAACAACATAAATACAATTTAATAAAGCATAGGATAAAACAACATAAATAAAATTTAATAAAGCATAGGTTAAAACAACATAATTACAATTTAATAAAGCATAGGTTAAAACAACATAAATACAATTTAATAAAGCATAGGATAAAACCAAAGAAATGCAATTTAATAAAGCATAGGATAAAACCACATGAATACAATTTAATAAAGCATAGGACAAAACAACATAAATACAATTTAATAAAGCATAGGATAAAACAACATAAATACAATTTAATAAAGCATAGGATAAACAACATAAATACAATTTAATAAAGCATAGGACAAAACAACATAAATACAATTTAATAATGCATATGTTTAAACAACAAAAATACAATTTAATAAAGCATAAGATAAAACAACATGAATACAATTTAGTAAAGCATAAGATAAAACAACATGAATACCATTAAATAAAGCGTAGGTTAAAACAACATAAATACAAGTTAATAAAGCATAGGATAAAACAACATAAATACAATTTAATAAAGCATAGGATAAAACAACATAAATACAATTTAATAAAGCTTAGGATAAAACAACATCAATACAGTTTAATAAAGCATAGGATAAAACAACATAAATACAATTTAATAAAGCATAGGACAAAACAACATAAATACAGTTTAATGAAGCATAGGATAAAACAACATAAATAATATGTAATAAAGCATAGGATAAAACAACATCAATACAATTTAATAAAGCATAGGATAAAACAACATAAATACAATTTAATAAAGCATAGGTTAAAACAACATAAATACAATTTAATAAAGCATAGGATAAAACAACATAAATACAATTTAATAAAGCATAGGTTAAAATAACATGAATACAATTTAATAAAGCATAGGATAAAATAACATAAATACAATTTAATAAAGCATAGGATAAAACAACATATATACAATTTAATAAAGCATAGGATAAAACAACATAAATACAATTTAATAAAGCATAGGATAAAACAACATAAATAAAATTTAATAAAGCATAGGTTAAAACAACATAATTACAATTTAATAAAGCATAGGTTAAAACAACATAAATACAATTTAATAAAGCATAGGATAAAACAACATAAATACAATTTAATAAAGCATAGGATAAAACAACATAAATAAAATTTAATAAAGCTTAGGATAAAACAACATAAATACAATTTAATAAAGCATAGGTTAAAACAACATAAATACAATTTAATAAAGCATAGGATAAAACAACATAAATACAATTTATTAAAGCATAGGATAAAACAACATAAATACAATTTAATAAAGCATAGGATAAAACAACATAAATACAATTTAATAAAGCATAGGTTAAAACAACATAAATACAATTTAATAAAGCATAGGCTAAAACAATATAAATACAATTTAATAAAGCATATGACAAAACAACATAAATACAATTTAATAAAGCATAGGTTAAAACAACATAAATACAATTTAATAAAGCATAGGATAAAACAACATAAATACAATTTAAGAAAGCATAGGATAAAACAACATAAATACAATTTAATAAAGAATAGGATAAAACAACATAAATACAATTTTATAAAGCATAGGATAAAAAAACATAAATACAATTTAATAAAGCAGAGAATAAAACAACATAAATACTATTTAATAATGCATAGGATAAAACCACATATATACAATTTAATAAAGCACAGGATAAAATAACATAAATACAATTTAATAAAGCATAGGCTAAAGCAACATAAAAACAATTTAATACAGCATAGGATAAAATAACATACATACAATTTAATAAGGCATATGTTAAAACAACATATATACAATTTAATAAAGCACAGGATAAAACAACATAAATACAATTTAATAAAGCATAGGATAAAACAACATAAATACAATTTAATAAAGCATAGGATAAAACAACATAAATACAATTTAATAAAGCATAGGATAAAACAACATAAATACAATTTATAAAGCATAGGATAAAACAACATAAATAAAATTTAATAAAGCATAGGATAAAACAACATAAATACAATTTAATAAAGCATAGGATAAAACAACATAAATACAATTTAATAAAGCATAGGATAAAACAACATAAATACAATTTAATAAAGCATAGGATAAAACAACATAAATACAATTTAATAAAGCATAGGACAAAACAACATAAATACAATTTAGTAAAGCATAGGTCAAAACAACATAAATACAATTTAATAAAGCATAGGCTAAAACAACATAAATACAATTTAATAAAGCATAGGATAAAACAACATAAATACAAATTAATAAAGCATAGGATAAAACAACATAAATAAAATTTAATAAAGCATAGGATAAAACAACATAAATACAATTTAATAAAGCATAGGATAAAACAACATAAATACAATTTAATAAAGCATAGGATAAAACAACATAAATACAATTTAATAAAGCATAGGATAAAACAACATAAATACAATTTAATAAAGCATAGGACAAAACAACATAAATACAATTTAGTAAAGCATAGGTCAAAACAACATAAATACAATTTAATAAAGCATAGGCTAAAACAACATAAATACAATTTAATAAAGCATAGGATAAAACAACATAAATACAAATTAATAAAGCATAGGATAAAACAACATAAATAAAATTTAATAAAGCATAGGATAAAACAACATAAATACAATTTAATAAAGCATAGGATAAAACAACATAAATACAATTTAATAAAGCATAGGATAAAACAACATAAATACATTTTAATAAAGCATAGGTTAAAAAAACATAAATTCAATTTAATAAAGCATAGGACAAAACAACATAAATACAATTTAATAAAGCATAGGTTAAAACAATATAAATACAATTTAATAAAGCATAGGATAAAACCAAAGAAATGCAATTTAATAAAGCATAGGATAAAACCACATGAATACAATTTAATAAAGCATAGGACAAAACAACATAAATACAATTTAATAAAGCATAGGATAAAACAACATAAATACAATTTAATAAAGCATAGGATAAACAACATAAATACAATTTAATAAAGCATAGGACAAAACAACATAAATACAATTTAGTAAAGCATAGGTCAAAACAACATAAATACAATTTAATAAAGCATATGTTTAAACAACATAAATACAATTTAATAAAGCATAAGATAAAACAACATGAATACAATTTAGTAAAGCATAAGATAAAACAACATGAATACCATTAAATAAAGCGTAGGTTAAAACAACATAAATACAAGTTAATAAAGCATAGGATAAAACAACATAAATACAATTTAATAAAGCATAGGATAAAACAACATAAATACAATTTAATAAAGCTTAGGATAAAACAACATAAATACAATTTAATAAAGCATAGGATAAAACAACATAAATACAATTTAATAAAGCATAGGATAAAACAACATAAATACAATTTAATAAAGCATAGGATAAAACAACATATATACAATTTAATAAAGCATAGGATAAAACAACATAAATACAATTTAATAAAGCATAGGATAAAACAACATAAATACAATTTAATAAAGCATAGGATAAAACAACATAAATACAATTTAATAAAGTTTAGGATAAAACAACATAAATACAATTTAATAAAGCATAGGATAAAACAACATAAATACAATTTAATAAAGCATAGGATAAAACAACATATATACAATTTAATAAAGCATAGGATAAAACAACATAAATACAATTTAATAAAGCATAGGATAAAACAACATAAATACAATTTAATAAAGCATAGGATGAAACAACATAAATTCAATTTAATAAAGCATAGGATAAAACAACATAAATACAATTTAATAAAGCATACGATAAAACAACATATATACAATTTAGTAAAGCATAGGTTAAAACAACATAAATACAATTTAATAAAGCATAGGCTAAAACAACATAAATACAATTTAATAAAGCATATGTTAAAGCAACATATATACAATTTAATAAAGCATAGGATAAAACAACATAAATTCAATTTAGTAAAGCATAGGTCAAAACAACATAAATACAATTTAATAAAGCATAGGATAAAACAACATAAATACAATTTAATAAAGCATAGGATAAAACAACATGAATACAATTTAATAAAGCATAGGTTAAAACAACATAAATACAATTTAATAAAGCATAGTTTAAAACAACATAAATACAGTTTAATAAAAGCATAGGATAAATCAACATAAATACAATTTAATAAAGCATAGGATAAAACAACATAAATAAAATTTAATAAAGCATAGGATAAAACAACATAAATACAATTTAATAAAGCATAGGATAAAACAACATAAATACAATTTAATAAAGCATAGGATAAAACAACATAAATACAATTTCATAAAGCATAAGATAAAACAACATGAATATAATTTTGTAAAGCATAAGATAAAACAACATGAATACAATTTAATAAAACATAGGTTAAAACAACATAAATACAATTTAATAAAGCATAGGATAAAACAACATAAATACAATTTAATAAAGCATAGGATAAAACAACATAAATACAATTTATAAAGCATAGGATAAAACAACATAAATACAATTTAATAAAGCATAGGATAAAACAACATTAATACAATTTAATAAAGCATAGGATAAAACAACATAAATACAATTTAATAAAGCATAGGGTTAAACAACATTAATACTATTTAATAAAGCATATGATTAAACCACATAAATACAATTTAATAAAGCATATGATAAAACCACATAAATATAATTTAATAAATCATAGGATAAAACAACATAAATACAATTTAATAAAGCATAGGATAAAACAACATAAATACAATTTAATAAAGCATAGGATAAAACAACATAAATAAAATTTAATAAAACATAGGATAAAACAACATAAATACAATTTAATAAAGCATAGGATAAAACAACATAAATACAATTTAATAAAGCATAGGATAAAACAACATAAATACATTTTAATAAAGCATAGGTTAAAACAACATAAATTCAATTTAATAAAGCATAGGACAAAACAACATAAATACAATTTAATAAAGCATAAGTTAAAACAAAATAAATACAATTTAATAAAGCATAGGATAAAACCACAGAAATACAATTTAATAAAGCATAGGATAAAACCACATAAATACAATTTAATAAAGCATAGGACAAAACAACATAAATACAATTTAATAAAGCATAGGATAAAACAACATAAATACAATTTAATAAAGCATAGGATAAACAACATAAATACAATTTAATAAAGCATAGGACAAAACAACATAAATACAATTTAATAAAGCATATGTTAAAACAACATAAATACAATTTAATAAAGCATAAGATAAAACAACATGAATACAATTTAGTAAAGCATAAGATAAAACAACATGAATACCATGTAATAAAGCGGAGGTTAAATCAACATAAATACAAGTTAATAAAGCAGAGGATAAAACAACATAAATACAATTTAATAAAGCATAGGATAAAACAACATAAATACAATTTAATAAAGTTTAGGATAAAACAACATAAATACAATTTAATAAAGCATAGGACAAAACAACATAAATACAATTTAATAAAGCATAGGATGAAACAACATAAATTCAATTTAATAAAGCATAGGATAAAACAACATAAATACAATTTAATAAAGCATACGATAAAACAACATATATACAATTTAGTAAAGCATAGGTTAAAACAACATAAATACAATTTAATAAAGCATAGGCTAAAACAACATAAATACAATTTAATAAAGCATATGTTAAAGCAACATATATACAATTTAATAAAGCATAGGATAAAACAACATAAATACAATTTAATAAAGCATAGGATAAAACAACATAAATAAAATTTAATAAAGCATAGGATAAAACAACATAAATACAATTTAATAAAGCATAGGATAAAACAACATAAATACAATTTAATAAAGCATAGGATAAAACAACATAAATACATTTTAATAAAGCATAGGTTAAAACAACATAAATACAATTTAATAAAGCATAGGATAAAACAACATAAATACAATTTAATAAAGCTTAGGATAAAACAACATAAATAAAGTTTAATGAATCATAGGATAAAACAACATAAATACAATTTAATAAAGCATAGGACAAAACAACATAAATACAATTTATTAAAGCATAGGATGAAACAACATAAATACTATGTAATAAAGCATAGGATAAAACAACATCAATACAATTTAATAAAGCATAGGATAAAACAACATAAATACAATTTAATAAAGCATACGATAAAACAACATAAATACAATTTAGTAAAGCATAGGTTAAAACAACATAAATACAATTTAATAAAGCATAGGCTAAAACAACATAAATACAATTTAATAAAGCATATGTTAAAGCAACATATATACAATTTAATAAAGCATAGGATAAAACAACATAAATTCAATTTAATAAAGCATAGGATAAAACAACATAAATACAATTTAGTAAAGCATAGGTCAAAACAACATAAATACAATTTAATAAAGCATAGGATAAAACAACATAAATACAATTTAATAAAGCATAGGATAAAAGAACATGAATACAACTTAATAAAGCATAGGTTAAAACAACATAAATACAATTTAATAAAGCATAGTTTAAAACAACATAAATACAGTTTAATAAAAGCATAGGATAAAACAACATAAATACAATTTAATAAAGCATAGGATAAAACAACATAAATAAAATTTAATAAAGCATAGGATAAAACAACATAAATAAAATTTAATAAAGCATAGGATAAAACAACATAAATACAATTTAATAAAGCATAGGATAAAACAACATAAATACAATTTAATAAAGCATAGGATAAAACAACATGAATACATTTTAATAAAGCATAGGTTAAAACAACATACATTCAATTTAATAAAGCATAGGACAAAACAACATAAATACAATTTAATAAAGCATAGGTTAAAACAACATAAATACAATTTAATAAAGCATAGGATAAAACCAAAGAAATACAATTTAATAAAACATAGGATAAAACCACATAAATACAATTTAATAAAGCATAGGACAAAACAACATAAATACAATTTAATAAAGCATAGGATAAAACAACATAAATACAATTTAATAAAGCATAGGATAAACAACATAAATACAATTTAATAAAGCATAGGACAAAACAACATAAATACAATTTAATAAAGCATAGGTTTAAACAACATAAATACAATTTAATAAAGCATAAGATAAAACAACATGAATACAATTTAGTAAAGCATAAGATAAAACAACATGAATACCATTAAATAAAGCGTAGGTTAAAACAACATAAATACAAGTTAATAAAGCATAGGATAAAACAACATAAATACAATTTAATAAAGCATAGGATAAAACAACATAAATACAATTTAATAAAGCTTAGGATAAAACAACATAAATACAGTTTAATAAAGCATAGGATAAAACAATATAAATACAATTTAATAAAACATAGGACAAAACAACATAAACAGTTTAATGAAGCATAGTATAAAACAACATAAATAATATGTAATAAAGCATAGGATAAAACAACATCAATACAATTTAATAAAGCATAGGATAAAACAACATAAATACAATTTAATAAAGCATAGGTTAAAACAACATAAATACAATTTAATAAAGCATAGGCTAAAACAACATAAATACAATTTAATAAAGCATATGTTAAAGCAACATATATACAATTTAATAAAGCATAGGATAAAACAACATAAATTCAATTTAATAAAGCATAGGATAAAACAACATAAATCTAATTTAGTAAAGCATAGGTCAAAACAACATAAATACAATTTAATAAAGCATAGGATAAAACAACATAAATACAATTTAATAAAGCATAGGATAAAACAACATGAATACAATTTAATAAAGCATAGGTTAAAACAACATAAATACAATTTAATAAAGCATAGTTTAAAACAACATAAATACAGTTTAATAAAAGCATAGGATAAAACAACATAAATACAATTTAATAAAGCATAGGATAAAACAACATAAATAAAATTGAATAAAGCATAGGATAAAACAACATAAATACAATTTAATAAAGCATAGGATAAAACAACATAAATACAATTTAATAAAGCATAGGATAAAACAACATAAATACAATTTAATAAAGCATAGGATAAAACAACATAAATACATTTTAATAAAGCATAGGTTAAAACAACATAAATACAATTTAATAAAGCATAGGATAAAACAACATAAATACAATTTAATAAAGCATAGGATAAAACAACATAAATACAATTTAATAAAGCATAGGATAAAACAACATAAATACAATTTAATAAAGCATAGGACAAAACAACATAAATACAATTTAGTAAAGCATAGGTCAAAACAACATAAATACAATTTAATAAAGCATAGGCTAAAACAACATAAATACAATTTAATAAAGCATAGGATAAAACAACATAAATACAAATTAATAAAGCATAGGATAAAACAACATAAATAAAATTTAATAAAGCATAGGATAAAACAACATAAATACAATTTAATAAAGCATAGGATAAAACAACATAAATACAATTTAATAAAGCATAGGATAAAACAACATAAATACATTTTAATAAAGCATAGGTTAAAAAAACATAAATTCAATTTAATAAAGCATAGGACAAAACAACATAAATACAATTTAATAAAGCATAGGTTAAAACAATATAAATACAATTTAATAAAGCATAGGATAAAACCAAAGAAATGCAATTTAATAAAGCATAGGATAAAACCACATGAATACAATTTAATAAAGCATAGGACAAAACAACATAAATACAATTTAATAAAGCATAGGATAAAACAACATAAATACAATTTAATAAAGCATAGGATAAACAACATAAATACAATTTAATAAAGCATAGGACAAAACAACATAAATACAATTTAGTAAAGCATAGGTCAAAACAACATAAATACAATTTAATAAAGCATATGTTTAAACAACATAAATACAATTTAATAAAGCATAAGATAAAACAACATGAATACAATTTAGTAAAGCATAAGATAAAACAACATGAATACCATTAAATAAAGCGTAGGTTAAAACAACATAAATACAAGTTAATAAAGCATAGGATAAAACAACATAAATACAATTTAATAAAGCATAGGATAAAACAACATACATACAATTTAATAAAGCTTAGGATAAAACAACATAAATACAATTTAATAAAGCATAGGATAAAACAACATAAATACAATTTAATAAAGCATAGGATAAAACAACATAAATACAATTTAATAAAGCATAGGATAAAACAACATATATACAATTTAATAAAGCATAGGATAAAACAACATAAATACAATTTAATAAAGCATAGGATAAAACAACATAAATACAATTTAATAAAGCATAGGATAAAACAACATAAATACAATTTAATAAAGTTTAGGATAAAACAACATAAATACAATTTAATAAAGCATAGGATAAAACAACATAAATACAATTTAATAAAGCATAGGATGAAACAACATATATACAATTTAATAAAGCATAGGATAAAACAACATAAATACAATTTAATAAAGCATAGGATAAAACAACATAAATACAATTTAATAAAGCATAGGATGAAACAACATAAATTCAATTTAATAAAGCATAGGATAAAACAACATAAATACAATTTAATAAAGCATACGATAAAACAACATATATACAATTTAGTAAAGCATAGGTTAAAACAACATAAATACAATTTAATAAAGCATAGGCTAAAACAACATAAATACAATTTAATAAAGCATATGTTAAAGCAACATATATACAATTTAATAAAGCATAGGATAAAACAACATAAATTCAATTTAGTAAAGCATAGGTCAAAACAACATAAATACAATTTAATAAAGCATAGGATAAAACAACATAAATACAATTTAATAAAGCATAGGATAAAACAACATGAATACAATTTAATAAAGCATAGGTTAAAACAACATAAATACAATTTAATAAAGCATAGTTTAAAACAACATAAATACAGTTTAATAAAAGCATAGGATAAATCAACATAAATACAATTTAATAAAGCATAGGATAAAACAACATAAATAAAATTTAATAAAGCATAGGATAAAACAACATAAATACAATTTAATAAAGCATAGGATAAAACAACATAAATACAATTTAATAAAGCATAGGATAAAACAACATAAATACAATTTCATAAAGCATAAGATAAAACAACATGAATATAATTTTGTAAAGCATAAGATAAAACAACATGAATACAATTTAATAAAACATAGGTTAAAACAACATAAATACAATTTAATAAAGCATAGGATAAAACAACATAAATACAATTTAATAAAGCATAGGATAAAACAACATAAATACAATTTATAAAGCATAGGATAAAACAACATAAATACAATTTAATAAAGCATAGGATAAAACAACATTAATACAATTTAATAAAGCATAGGATAAAACAACATAAATACAATTTAATAAAGCATAGGGTTAAACAACATTAATACTATTTAATAAAGCATATGATTAAACCACATAAATACAATTTAATAAAGCATATGATAAAACCACATAAATATAATTTAATAAATCATAGGATAAAACAACATAAATACAATTTAATAAAGCATAGGATAAAACAACATAAATACAATTTAATAAAGCATAGGATAAAACAACATAAATAAAATTTAATAAAACATAGGATAAAACAACATAAATACAATTTAATAAAGCATAGGATAAAACAACATAAATACAATTTAATAAAGCATAGGATAAAACAACATAAATACATTTTAATAAAGCATAGGTTAAAACAACATAAATTCAATTTAATAAAGCATAGGACAAAACAACATAAATACAATTTAATAAAGCATAAGTTAAAACAAAATAAATACAATTTAATAAAGCATAGGATAAAACCACAGAAATACAATTTAATAAAGCATAGGATAAAACCACATAAATACAATTTAATAAAGCATAGGACAAAACAACATAAATACAATTTAATAAAGCATAGGATAAAACAACATAAATACAATTTAATAAAGCATAGGATAAACAACATAAATACAATTTAATAAAGCATAGGACAAAACAACATAAATACAATTTAATAAAGCATATGTTAAAACAACATAAATACAATTTAATAAAGCATAAGATAAAACAACATGAATACAATTTAGTAAAGCATAAGATAAAACAACATGAATACCATGTAATAAAGCGGAGGTTAAATCAACATAAATACAAGTTAATAAAGCAGAGGATAAAACAACATAAATACAATTTAATAAAGCATAGGATAAAACAACATAAATACAATTTAATAAAGTTTAGGATAAAACAACATAAATACAATTTAATAAAGCATAGGACAAAACAACATAAATACAATTTAATAAAGCATAGGATGAAACAACATAAATTCAATTTAATAAAGCATAGGATAAAACAACATAAATACAATTTAATAAAGCATACGATAAAACAACATATATACAATTTAGTAAAGCATAGGTTAAAACAACATAAATACAATTTAATAAAGCATAGGCTAAAACAACATAAATACAATTTAATAAAGCATATGTTAAAGCAACATATATACAATTTAATAAAGCATAGGATAAAACAACATAAATACAATTTAATAAAGCATAGGATAAAACAACATAAATAAAATTTAATAAAGCATAGGATAAAACAACATAAATACAATTTAATAAAGCATAGGATAAAACAACATAAATACAATTTAATAAAGCATAGGATAAAACAACATAAATACATTTTAATAAAGCATAGGTTAAAACAACATAAATACAATTTAATAAAGCATAGGATAAAACAACATAAATACAATTTAATAAAGCTTAGGATAAAACAACATAAATAAAGTTTAATGAATCATAGGATAAAACAACATAAATACAATTTAATAAAGCATAGGACAAAACAACATAAATACAATTTATTAAAGCATAGGATGAAACAACATAAATACTATGTAATAAAGCATAGGATAAAACAACATCAATACAATTTAATAAAGCATAGGATAAAACAACATAAATACAATTTAATAAAGCATACGATAAAACAACATAAATACAATTTAGTAAAGCATAGGTTAAAACAACATAAATACAATTTAATAAAGCATAGGCTAAAACAACATAAATACAATTTAATAAAGCATATGTTAAAGCAACATATATACAATTTAATAAAGCATAGGATAAAACAACATAAATTCAATTTAATAAAGCATAGGATAAAACAACATAAATACAATTTAGTAAAGCATAGGTCAAAACAACATAAATACAATTTAATAAAGCATAGGATAAAACAACATAAATACAATTTAATAAAGCATAGGATAAAAGAACATGAATACAACTTAATAAAGCATAGGTTAAAACAACATAAATACAATTTAATAAAGCATAGTTTAAAACAACATAAATACAGTTTAATAAAAGCATAGGATAAAACAACATAAATACAATTTAATAAAGCATAGGATAAAACAACATAAATAAAATTTAATAAAGCATAGGATAAAACAACATAAATAAAATTTAATAAAGCATAGGATAAAACAACATAAATACAATTTAATAAAGCATAGGATAAAACAACATAAATACAATTTAATAAAGCATAGGATAAAACAACATGAATACATTTTAATAAAGCATAGGTTAAAACAACATACATTCAATTTAATAAAGCATAGGACAAAACAACATAAATACAATTTAATAAAGCATAGGTTAAAACAACATAAATACAATTTAATAAAGCATAGGATAAAACCAAAGAAATACAATTTAATAAAACATAGGATAAAACCACATAAATACAATTTAATAAAGCATAGGACAAAACAACATAAATACAATTTAATAAAGCATAGGATAAAACAACATAAATACAATTTAATAAAGCATAGGATAAACAACATAAATACAATTTAATAAAGCATAGGACAAAACAACATAAATACAATTTAATAAAGCATAGGTTTAAACAACATAAATACAATTTAATAAAGCATAAGATAAAACAACATGAATACAATTTAGTAAAGCATAAGATAAAACAACATGAATACCATTAAATAAAGCGTAGGTTAAAACAACATAAATACAAGTTAATAAAGCATAGGATAAAACAACATAAATACAATTTAATAAAGCATAGGATAAAACAACATAAATACAATTTAATAAAGCTTAGGATAAAACAACATAAATACAGTTTAATAAAGCATAGGATAAAACAATATAAATACAATTTAATAAAACATAGGACAAAACAACATAAACAGTTTAATGAAGCATAGTATAAAACAACATAAATAATATGTAATAAAGCATAGGATAAAACAACATCAATACAATTTAATAAAGCATAGGATAAAACAACATAAATACAATTTAATAAAGCATAGGTTAAAACAACATAAATACAATTTAATAAAGCATAGGCTAAAACAACATAAATACAATTTAATAAAGCATATGTTAAAGCAACATATATACAATTTAATAAAGCATAGGATAAAACAACATAAATTCAATTTAATAAAGCATAGGATAAAACAACATAAATCTAATTTAGTAAAGCATAGGTCAAAACAACATAAATACAATTTAATAAAGCATAGGATAAAACAACATAAATACAATTTAATAAAGCATAGGATAAAACAACATGAATACAATTTAATAAAGCATAGGTTAAAACAACATAAATACAATTTAATAAAGCATAGTTTAAAACAACATAAATACAGTTTAATAAAAGCATAGGATAAAACAACATAAATACAATTTAATAAAGCATAGGATAAAACAACATAAATAAAATTGAATAAAGCATAGGATAAAACAACATAAATACAATTTAATAAAGCATAGGATAAAACAACATAAATACAATTTAATAAAGCATAGGATAAAACAACATAAATACAATTTAATAAAGCATAGGATAAAACAACATAAATACATTTTAATAAAGCATAGGTTAAAACAACATAAATACAATTTAATAAAGCATAGGATAAAACAACATAAATACAATTTAATAAAGCTTAGGATAAAACAACATAAATACAGTTTAATGAAGCATAGGATAAAACAACATAAATACAATTTAATAAAGCATAGGACAAAACAACATAAATACAATTTATTAAAGCATAGGATAAAACAACATAAATACAATTTAATAAAGCATACGATAAAACAACATAAATACAATTTAGTAAAGCATAGGTTAAAACAACATAAATACAATTTAATAAAGCATAGGATAAAACAACATAAATACAATTTAATAAAGCTTAGGATAAAACAACATAAATACAGTTTAATAAAGTATAGGATAAAACAATATAAATACAATTTAATAAAACATAGGACAAAACAACATAAACAGTTTAATGAAGCATAGTATAAAACAACATAAATAATATGTAATAAAGCATAGGATAAAACAACATCAATACAATTTAATAAAGCATAGGATAAAACAACATAAATACAATTTAATAAAGCATAGGTTAAAACAACATAAATACAATTTAATAAAGCATAGGCTAAAACAACATAAATACAATTTAATAAAGCATATGTTAAAGCAACATATATACAATTTAATAAAGCATAGGATAAAACAACATAAATTCAATTTAATAAAGCATAGGATAAAACAACATAAATCTAATTTAGTAAAGCATAGGTCAAAACAACATAAATACAATTTAATAAAGCATAGGATAAAACAACATAAATACAATTTAATAAAGCATAGGATAAAACAACATGAATACAATTTAATAAAGCATAGGTTAAAACAACATAAATACAATTTATTAAAGCATAGTTTAAAACAACATAAATACAGTTTAATAAAAGCATAGGATAAAACAACATAAATACAATTTAATAAAGCATAGGATAAAACAACATAAATAAAATTGAATAAAGCATAGGATAAAACAACATAAATACAATTTAATAAAGCATAGGATAAAACAACATAAATACAATTTAATAAAGCATAGGATAAAACAACATAAATACAATTTAATAAAGCATAGGATAAAACAACATAAATACATTTTAATAAAGCATAGGTTAAAACAACATAAATACAATTTAATAAAGCATAGGATAAAACAACATAAATACAATTTAATAAAGCTTAGGATAAAACAACATAAATACAGTTTAATGAAGCATAGGATAAAACAACATAAATACAATTTAATAAAGCATAGGACAAAACAACATAAATACAATTTATTAAAGCATAGGATGAAACAACATAAATACTATGTAATAAAGCATAGGATAAAACAACATCAATACAATTTAATAAAGCATAGGATAAAACAACATAAATACAATTTAATAAAGCATACGATAAAACAACATAAATACAATTTAGTAAAGCATAGGTTAAAACAACATAAATACAATTTAATAAAGCATAGGCTAAAACAACATAAATACAATTTAATAAAGCATATATTAAAGCAACATATATACAATTTAATAAAGCATAGGATAAAACAACATAAATTCAATTTAATAAAGCATAGGATAAAACAACATAAATACAATTTAGTAAAGCATAGGTCAAAACAACATAAATACAATTTAATAAAGCATAGGATAAAACAACATAAATACAATTTAATAAAGCATAGAATAAAAGAACATGAATACAATTTAATAAAGCATAGGTTAAAACAACATAAATACAATTTAATAAAGCATAGTTTAAAACAACATAAATACAGTTTAATAAAAGCATAGGATAAAACAACATAAATACAATTTAATAAAGCATAAGATAAAACAACATGAATACAATTTAGTAAAGCATAAGATAAAACAACATGAATACCATTAAATAAAGCGTAGGTTAAAACAACATAAATACAAGTTAATAAAGCATAGGATAAAACAACATAAATACAATTTAATAAAGCATAGGATAAAACAACATAAATACAATTTAATAAAGCTTAGGATAAAACAACATAAATACAGTTTAATAAAGCATAGGATAAAACAACATAAATACAATTTAATAAAGCATAGGACAAAACAACATAAATACAGTTTAATGAAGCATAGGATAAAACAACATAAATAATATGTAATAAAGCATAGGATAAAACAACATCAATACAATTTAATAAAGCATAGGATAAAACAACATAAATACAATTTAATAAAGCATAGGTTAAAACAACATAAATACAATTTAATAAAGCATAGGATAAAACAACATAAATACAATTTAATAAAGCATAGGTTAAAAAAACATAAATACAATTTAATAAAGCATAGGATAAAATAACATAAATACAATTTAATAAAGCATAGGATAAAACAACATATATACAATTTAATAAAGCATAGGATAAAACAACATAAATACAATTTAATAAAGCATAGGATAAAACAACATAAATAAAATTTAATAAAGCATAGGATAAAACAACATAAATACAATTTAATAAAGCATAGGATAAAACAACATAAATACAATTTAATAAAGCATAGGATAAAACAACATAAATACAATTTATTAAAGCATAGGATAAAACAACATAAATACAATTTAATAAAGCATAGGATAAAACAACATAAATACAATTTAATAAAGCATAGGTTAAAACAACATAATTACAATTTAATAAAGCATAGGTTAAAACAACATAAATACAATTTAATAAAGCATAGGATAAAACAACATAAATACAATTTAATAAAGCATATGTTAAAACAACATAAATACAATTTCATAAAGCATAAGATAAAACAACATGAATATAATTTTGTAAAGCATAAGATAAAACAACATGAATACAATTTAATAAAACATAGGTTAAAACAACATAAATACAATTTAATAAAGCATAGGATAAAACAACATAAATACAATTTAATAAAGCATAGGATAAAACAACATAAATACAATTTATAAAGCATAGGATAAAACAACATAAATACAATTTAATAAAGCATAGGATAAAACAACATTAATACAATTTAATAAAGCATAGGATAAAACAACATAAATGCAATTTAATAAAGCATAGGGTTAAACAACATTAATACTATTTAATAAAGCATATGATTAAACCACATAAATACAATTTAATAAAGCATATGATAAAACCACATAAATATAATTTAATAAAGCATAGGATAAAACCACAGAAATACAATTTAATAAAGCATAGGATAAAACCACATAAATACTATTTAATAAAGCATAGGACAAAACAACATAAATACAATTTAATAAAGCATAGGATAAAACAACATAAATACAATTTAATAAAGCATAGGATAAACAACATAAATACAATTTAATAAAGCATAGGACAAAACAACATAAATACAATTTAACAAAGCATATGTTAAAACAACATAAATACAATTTAATAAAGCATAAGATAAAACAACATGAATACAATTTAGTAAAGCATAAGATAAAACAACATGAATACCATGTAATAAAGCGGAGGTTAAAACAACATAAATACAAGTTAATAAAGCATAGGATAAAACAACATAAATACAATTTAATAAAGCATAGGATAAAACAACATAAATACAATTTAATAAAGTTTAGGATAAAACAACATAAATACAATTTAATAAAGCATAGGACAAAACAACATAAATACAATTTAATAAAGCATAGGATGAAACAACATAAATTCAATTTAATAAAGCATAGGATAAAACAACATAAATACAATTTAATAAAGCATAGGATAAAACAACATAAATACAATTTAATAAAGCATAGGATAAAACAACATAAATACAATTTAATAAAGCAAAGGATAAAACAACATAAATAAAATTTAATAAAGCATAGGTTAAAATAACATAAATACAATTTAATAAAGCATAGGACAAAACAACATAAAAACAATTTAATAAAGCATAGTTTAAAACAACATAAATACAATTTAATAAAGCATAGGATAAAACCACAGAATTACAATTTAATAAAGCATAGGATAAAACAACATAAATACAATTTAATAAAGCATAGGATAAAACAACATAAATAAAATTTAATAAAGCATAGGATAAAACAACATAAATACAATTTAATAAAGCATAGGATAAAACAACATAAATACAATTTAATAAAGCATAGGATAAAACAACATAAATACAATTTAATAAAGCATAGGATAAAACAACATAAATTCAATTTAATAAAGCATAGGATAAAACAACATAAATTCAATTTAATAAAGCATAGGATAAAACAACATAAATACAATTTAATAAAGCATAGGATAAAACAACATAAATACAATTTAATAAAGCATAGGATAAAACAACATAAATACAATTTAATAAAGCATAGGATAAAACAACATAAATACAATTTAATAAAGCATAGGATAAAACAACATAAATACAATTTAATAAAGCATAGGATAAAACAACATAAATAAAATTTAATAAAGCATATGTTAAAGAAACATAAATACAATTTAATAAAGCATAGGATAAAACAACATAAATACAATTTAATAAAGCTTAGGATAAAACAACATAAATACAATTTAATAAAGCATAGGATAAAACAACATAAATACAATTTAATAAAGCAAAGGATAAAACAACATAAATAAAATTTAATAAAGCATAGGTTAAAATAACATAAATACAATTTAATAAAGCATAGGACAAAACAACATAAAAACAATTTAATAAAGCATAGTTTAAAACAACATAAATACAATTTAATAAAGCATAGGATAAAACCACAGAATTACAATTTAATAAAGCATAGGATAAAACAACATAAATACAATTTAATAAAGCATAGGATAAAACAACATAAATAAAATTTAATAAAGCATAGGATAAAACAACATAAATACAATTTAATAAAGCATAGGATAAAACAACATAAATACAATTTAATAAAGCATAGGATAAAACAACATAAATACAATTTAATAAAGCATAGGATAAAACAACATAAATTCAATTTAATAAAGCATAGGATAAAACAACATAAATTCAATTTAATAAAGCATAGGATAAAACAACATAAATACAATTTAATAAAGCATAGGATAAAACAACATAAATACAATTTAATAAAGCATAGGATAAAACAACATAAATACAATTTAATAAAGCATAGGATAAAACAACATAAATACAATTTAATAAAGCATAGGATAAAACAACATAAATACAATTTAATAAAGCATAGGATAAAACAACATAAATAAAATTTAATAAAGCATAGGTTAAAATAACATAAATACAATTTAATAAAGCATAGGACAAAACAACATAAATACAATTTAATAAAGCATAGGATAAAACAACATAAATACAATTTAATAAAGCATAGGATAAAACAACATAAATACAATTTAATAAAGCATAGGATAAAACAACATAAATACAATTTAATAAAGCATAGGTTAAAACAACATAAATACAATTTAATAAAGCACAGGATAAAACAACATAAATACAATTTAGTAAAGCATAGGTCAAAATAACATAAATACAATTTAATAAAGCATAGGATAAAACAACATAAATACAATTTAATAAAGCATAGGTTAAAACAACATAAATACAATTTAATAAAGCATAGGATAAAACAACATAAATACAATTTAATAAAGCATAGGATAAAACAAAATAAATAAAATTTAATAAAGCATAGGATAAAACAACATAAATAAAAATTTAATAAAGCATAGGATAAAACAACATAAATACAATTTAATAAAGCATAGGATAAAACAACATAAATACAATTTAATAAAGCGTAGCATAAAACAACATAAATACAATTTAATAAAGCATAGGATAAAACAACATAAATAAAATTTAATAAAGCATAGGTTAAAACAACATAAATACAATTTAATAAAGCATATAATAAAACCACAGAAATACAATTTAATAAAGCATAGGATAAAACAACATAAATACAATTTAATAAAGCATAGGACAAAACAACATAAATACAATTTAATAAAGCAGAGGATAAAACAACATAAATACAATTTAATGAAACATAGGATAAACAACATAAATACAATTTAATAAAGCATAGGATAAAACAACATAAATACAATTTAATAAAGCATAGGCTAAAACTACATAAATACAATTTAATAAAGCATAGGATAAAACAAATTAAATACAATATAATAAAGCATAGGATAAAACAACATAAATTCAATTTAATAAAGCATAGGATAAAACAACATAAATACAATTTAATAAAGCATAAGATAAAACAACATGAATACAATTTAATAAAGCATAGGATAAAACAACATAAATACAATTTAATAAAGCACAGGATAAAACAAAATAAATAAAATTTAATAAAGCATAGGATAAAACAACATAAATAAAATTTAATAAAGCATAGGATAAAACAACATAAATACAATTTAATAAAGCATAGGATAAAACAACATAAATAAAATTTAATATAGCATAGGATAAAACAACATAAATACAATTAAATAAAGCATAGGATAAAACAACATAAATACAATTTAATAAAGCATAGGATAAAACAACATAAATACAATTTAATAAAGCATAGGATAAAACAACATAAATACAATTTAATAAAGCAAAGGATAAAACAACATAAATAAAATTTAATAAAGCATAGGTTAAAATAACATAAATACAATTTAATAAAGCATAGGACAAAACAACATAAAAACAATTTAATAAAGCATAGTTTAAAACAACATAAATACAATTTAATAAAGCATAGGATAAAACCACAGAATTACAATTTAATAAAGCATAGGATAAAACAACATAAATACAATTTAATAAAGCATAGGATAAAACAACATAAATAAAATTTAATAAAGCATAAGACAAAAAAACATAAATACAATTTAATAAAGCATATGTTAAAGAAACATAAATACAATTTAATAAAGCATAGGTTAAAACAACATAAATACAATTTAATAAAGCATAGGATAAAACAACATAAATACAATTTAATAAAGCTTAGGATAAAACAACATAAATACAATTTAATAAAGCATAGGATAAAACAACATAAATACAATTTAATAAAGCAAAGGATAAAACAACATAAATAAAATTTAATAAAGCATAGGTTAAAATAACATAAATACAATTTAATAAAGCATAGGACAAAACAACATAAAAACAATTTAATAAAGCATAGTTTAAAACAACATAAATACAATTTAATAAAGCATAGGATAAAACCACAGAATTACAATTTAATAAAGCATAGGATAAAACAACATAAATACAATTTAATAAAGCATAGGTTAAAACAACATAAATACTATTTAATAAAGCACAGGATAAAACAACATAAATACAATTTAGTAAAGCATAGGTCAAAATAACATAAATACAATTTAATAAAGCATAGGATAAAACAACATAAATACAATTTAATAAAGCATAGGTTAAAACAACATAAATACAATTTAATAAAGCATAGGATAAAACAACATAAATACAATTTAATAAAGCATAGGATAAAACAACATAAATACAATTTAATAAAGCTTAGGATAAAACAACATAAATACAATTTAATAAAGCATAGGATAAAACAACATAAATACAATTTAATAAAGCAAAGGATAAAACAACATAAATAAAATTTAATAAAGCATAGGTTAAAATAACATAAATACAATTTAATAAAGCATAGGACAAAACAACATAAAAACAATTTAATAAAGCATAGTTTAAAACAACATAAATACAATTTAATAAAGCATAGGATAAAACCACAGAATTACAATTTAATAAAGCATAGGATAAAACAACATAAATACAATTTAATAAAGCATAGGATAAAACAACATAAATACAATTTAATAAAGCATAGGATAAAACAACATAAATACAATTTAATAAAGCATAGGATAAAACAACATAAATACAATTTAATAAAGCATAGGATAAAACAACATAAATACAATTTAATAAAGCATAGGATAAAACAACATAAATTCAATTTAATAAAGCATAGGATAAAACAACATAAATACAATTTAATAAAGCAAAGGATAAAACAACATAAATAAAATTTAATAAAGCATAGGTTAAAATAACATAAATACAATTTAATAAAGCATAGGACAAAACAACATAAAAACAATTTAATAAAGCATAGTTTAAAACAACATAAATACAATTTAATAAAGCATAGGATAAAACCACAGAATTACAATTTAATAAAGCATAGGATAAAACAACATAAATACAATTTAATAAAGCATAGGATAAAACAACATAAATACAATTTAATAAAGCATAGGATAAAACAACATAAATACAATTTAATAAAGCATAGGATAAAACAACATAAATACAATTTAATAAAGCATAGGATAAAACAACATAAATACAATTTAATAAAGCATAGGATAAAACAACATAAATAAAATTTAATAAAGCATAGGTTAAAATAACATAAATACAATTTAATAAAGCATAGGACAAAACAACATAAAAACAATTTAATAAAGCATAGTTTAAAACAACATAAATACAATTTAATAAAGCATAGGATAAAACCACAGAATTACAATTTAATAAAGCATAGGATAAAACAACATAAATACAATTTAATAAAGCATAGGTTAAAACAACATAAATACAATTTAATAAAGCACAGGATAAAACAACATAAATACAATTTAGTAAAGCATAGGTCAAAATAACATAAATACAATTTAATAAAGCATAGGATAAAACAACATAAATACAATTTAATAAAGCATAGGTTAAAACAACATAAATACAATTTAATAAAGCATAGGATAAAACAACATAAATACAATTTAATAAAGCATAGGATAAAACAACATAAATACAATTTAATAAAGCTTAGGATAAAACAACATAAATACAATTTAATAAAGCATAGGATAAAACAACATAAATACAATTTAATAAAGCAAAGGATAAAACAACATAAATAAAATTTAATAAAGCATAGGTTAAAATAACATAAATACAATTTAATAAAGCATAGGACAAAACAACATAAAAACAATTTAATAAAGCATAGTTTAAAACAACATAAATACAATTTAATAAAGCATAGGATAAAACCACAGAATTACAATTTAATAAAGCATAGGATAAAACAACATAAATACAATTTAATAAAGCATAGGATAAAACAACATAAATACAATTTAATAAAGCATAGGATAAAACAACATAAATACAATTTAATAAAGCATAGGATAAAACAACATAAATACAATTTAATAAAGCATAGGATAAAACAACATAAATACAATTTAATAAAGCATAGGATAAAACAACATAAATTCAATTTAATAAAGCATAGGATAAAACAACATAAATACAATTTAATAAAGCAAAGGATAAAACAACATAAATAAAATTTAATAAAGCATAGGTTAAAATAACATAAATACAATTTAATAAAGCATAGGACAAAACAACATAAAAACAATTTAATAAAGCATAGTTTAAAACAACATAAATACAATTTAATAAAGCATAGGATAAAACCACAGAATTACAATTTAATAAAGCATAGGATAAAACAACATAAATACAATTTAATAAAGCATAGGATAAAACAACATAAATACAATTTAATAAAGCATAGGATAAAACAACATAAATACAATTTAATAAAGCATAGGATAAAACAACATAAATACAATTTAATAAAGCATAGGATAAAACAACATAAATACAATTTAATAAAGCATAGGATAAAACAACATAAATAAAATTTAATAAAGCATAGGTTAAAATAACATAAATACAATTTAATAAAGCATAGGACAAAACAACATAAAAACAATTTAATAAAGCATAGTTTAAAACAACATAAATACAATTTAATAAAGCATAGGATAAAACCACAGAATTACAATTTAATAAAGCATAGGATAAAACAACATAAATACAATTTAATAAAGCATAGGTTAAAACAACATAAATACAATTTAATAAAGCACAGGATAAAACAACATAAATACAATTTAGTAAAGCATAGGTCAAAATAACATAAATACAATTTAATAAAGCATAGGATAAAACAACATAAATACAATTTAATAAAGCATAGGTTAAAACAACATAAATACAATTTAATAAAGCATAGGATAAAACAACATAAATACAATTTAATAAAGCATAGGATAAAACAACATAAATACAATTTAATAAAGCTTAGGATAAAACAACATAAATACAATTTAATAAAGCATAGGATAAAACAACATAAATACAATTTAATAAAGCAAAGGATAAAACAACATAAATAAAATTTAATAAAGCATAGGTTAAAATAACATAAATACAATTTAATAAAGCATAGGACAAAACAACATAAAAACAATTTAATAAAGCATAGTTTAAAACAACATAAATACAATTTAATAAAGCATAGGATAAAACCACAGAATTACAATTTAATAAAGCATAGGATAAAACAACATAAATACAATTTAATAAAGCATAGGATAAAACAACATAAATACAATTTAATAAAGCATAGGATAAAACAACATAAATACAATTTAATAAAGCATAGGATAAAACAACATAAATACAATTTAATAAAGCATAGGTTAAAATAACATAAATACAATTTAATAAAGCATAGGACAAAACAACATAAAAACAATTTAATAAAGCATAGTTTAAAACAACATAAATACAATTTAATAAAGCATAGGATAAAACCACAGAATTACAATTTAATAAAGCATAGGATAAAACAACATAAATACAATTTAATAAAGCATAGGATAAAACAACATAAATACAATTTAATAAAGCATAGGATAAAACAACATAAATACAATTTAATAAAGCATAGGATAAAACAACATAAATAAAATTTAATAAAGCATAGGTTAAAATAACATAAATACAATTTAATAAAGCATAGGACAAAACAACATAAAAACAATTTAATAAAGCATAGTTTAAAACAACATAAATACAATTTAATAAAGCATAGGATAAAACCACAGAATTACAATTTAATAAAGCATAGGATAAAACAACATAAATACAATTTAATAAAGCATAGGTTAAAACAACATAAATACAATTTAATAAAGCACAGGATAAAACAACATAAATACAATTTAGTAAAGCATAGGTCAAAATAACATAAATACAATTTAATAAAGCATAGGATAAAACAACATAAATACAATTTAATAAAGCATAGGTTAAAACAACATAAATACAATTTAATAAAGCATAGGATAAAACAACATAAATACAATTTAATAAAGCATAGGATAAAACAACATAAATACAATTTAATAAAGCTTAGGATAAAACAACATAAATACAATTTAATAAAGCATAGGATAAAACAACATAAATACAATTTAATAAAGCAAAGGATAAAACAACATAAATAAAATTTAATAAAGCATAGGTTAAAATAACATAAATACAATTTAATAAAGCATAGGACAAAACAACATAAAAACAATTTAATAAAGCATAGTTTAAAACAACATAAATACAATTTAATAAAGCATAGGATAAAACCACAGAATTACAATTTAATAAAGCATAGGATAAAACAACATAAATACAATTTAATAAAGCATAGGATAAAACAACATAAATACAATTTAATAAAGCATAGGATAAAACAACATAAATACAATTTAATAAAGCATAGGATAAAACAACATAAATACAATTTAATAAAGCATAGGATAAAACAACATAAATACAATTTAATAAAGCATAGGATAAAACAACATAAATTCAATTTAATAAAGCATAGGATAAAACAACATAAATACAATTTAATAAAGCAAAGGATAAAACAACATAAATAAAATTTAATAAAGCATAGGTTAAAATAACATAAATACAATTTAATAAAGCATAGGACAAAACAACATAAAAACAATTTAATAAAGCATAGTTTAAAACAACATAAATACAATTTAATAAAGCATAGGATAAAACCACAGAATTACAATTTAATAAAGCATAGGATAAAACAACATAAATACAATTTAATAAAGCATAGGATAAAACAACATAAATACAATTTAATAAAGCATAGGATAAAACAACATAAATACAATTTAATAAAGCATAGGATAAAACAACATAAATACAATTTAATAAAGCATAGGATAAAACAACATAAATACAATTTAATAAAGCATAGGATAAAACAACATAAATAAAATTTAATAAAGCATAGGTTAAAATAACATAAATACAATTTAATAAAGCATAGGACAAAACAACATAAAAACAATTTAATAAAGCATAGTTTAAAACAACATAAATACAATTTAATAAAGCATAGGATAAAACCACAGAATTACAATTTAATAAAGCATAGGATAAAACAACATAAATACAATTTAATAAAGTATAGGACAAAACAACATAAATACAATTTAATAAAGCATAGGATAAAACAACATAAATACAATTTAATAAAGCATAGGATAAAACAACATAAATACAATTTAATAAAGCATAGGATAAAACAACATAAATACAATTTAATAAAGCATAGGATAAAACAACATAAATACAATTTAATAAAGCATAGGCTAAAACTACATAAATACAATTTAATAAAGCATAGGATAAAACAACATAAATACAATTTAATAAAGCATAGGCTAAAACTACATAAATACAATTTAATAAAGCATAGGATAAAACAAATTAAATACAATATAATAAAGCATAGGATAAAACAACATAAATTCAATTTAATAAAGCATAGGATAAAACAACATAAATACAATTTAATAAAGCATAAGATAAAACAACATGAATACAATTTAATAAAGCATAGGATAAAACAACATAAATACAATTTAATAAAGCACAGGATAAAACAAAATAAATAAAATTTAATAAAGCATAGGATAAAACAACATAAATAAAATTTAATAAAGCATAGGATAAAACAACATAAATACAATTTAATAAAGCATAGGATAAAACAACATAAATAAAATTTAATATAGCATAGGATAAAACAACATAAATACAATTAAATAAAGCATAGGATAAAACAACATAAATACAATTTAATAAAGCATAGGATAAAACAACATAAATACAATTTAATAAAGCATAGGATAAAACAACATAAATACAATTTAATAAAGCAAAGGATAAAACAACATAAATAAAATTTAATAAAGCATAGGTTAAAATAACATAAATACAATTTAATAAAGCATAGGACAAAACAACATAAAAACAATTTAATAAAGCATAGTTTAAAACAACATAAATACAATTTAATAAAGCATAGGATAAAACCACAGAATTACAATTTAATAAAGCATAGGATAAAACAACATAAATACAATTTAATAAAGCATAGGATAAAACAACATAAATAAAATTTAATAAAGCATAAGACAAAAAAACATAAATACAATTTAATAAAGCATATGTTAAAGAAACATAAATACAATTTAATAAAGCATAGGTTAAAACAACATAAATACAATTTAATAAAGCATAGGATAAAACAACATAAATACAATTTAATAAAGCTTAGGATAAAACAACATAAATACAATTTAATAAAGCATAGGATAAAACAACATAAATACAATTTAATAAAGCATAGGATAAAACAACATAAATACAATTTAATAAAGCATAGGATAAAACAACATAAATACAATTTAATAAAGCATAGGATAAAACAACATAAATACAATTTAATAAAGCATAGGATAAAACAACATAAATACAATTTAATAAAGCATAGGATAAAACAACATAAATACAATTTAATAAAGCATAGGATAAAACAACATAAATACAATTTAATAAAGCATAGGATAAAACAACATAAATACAATTTAATAAAGCATAGGATAAAACAACATAAATACAATTTAATAAAGCAAAGGATAAAACAACATAAATAAAATTTAATAAAGCATAGGTTAAAATAACATAAATACAATTTAATAAAGCATAGGACAAAACAACATAAAAACAATTTAATAAAGCATAGTTTAAAACAAAATAAATACAATTTAATAAAGCATAGGATAAAACCACAGAATTACAATTTAATAAAGCATAGGATAAAACAACATAAATACAATTTAATAAAGCATAGGATAAAACAACATAAATAAAATTTAATAAAGCATAGGTTAAAATAACATAAATACAATTTAATAAAGCATAGGACAAAACAACATAAAAACAATTTAATAAAGCATAGTTTAAAACAACATAAATACAATTTAATAAAGCATAGGATAAAACCACAGAATTACAATTTAATAAAGCATAGGATAAAACAACATAAATACAATTTAATAAAGCATAGGTTAAAACAACATAAATACAATTTAATAAAGCACAGGATAAAACAACATAAATACAATTTAGTAAAGCATAGGTCAAAATAACATAAATACAATTTAATAAAGCATAGGATAAAACAACATAAATACAATTTAATAAAGCATAGGTTAAAACAACATAAATACAATTTAATAAAGCATAGGATAAAACAACATAAATACAATTTAATAAAGCATAGGATAAAACAAAATAAATAAAATTTAATAAAGCATAGGATAAAACAACATAAATACAATTTAATAAAGCATAGGACAAAACAACATAAATACAATTTAATAAAGCAGAGGATAAAACAACATAAATACAATTTAATGAAACATAGGATAAACAACATAAATACAATTTAATAAAGCATAGGATAAAACAACATAAATACAATTTAATAAAGCATAGGCTAAAACTACATAAATACAATTTAATAAAGCATAGGATAAAACAAATTAAATACAATATAATAAAGCATAGGATAAAACAACATAAATTCAATTTAATAAAGCATAGGATAAAACAACATAAATACAATTTAATAAAGCATAAGATAAAACAACATGAATACAATTTAATAAAGCATAGGATAAAACAACATAAATACAATTTAATAAAGCATAAGTTAAAACAACATAAATACAATTTAATAAAGCATAGGATAAAACAACATAAATTCAATTTAATAAAGCATATGATAAAACAACATAAATACAATTTAATAAAGCACAGGATAAAACAAAATAAATAAAATTTAATAAAGCATAGGATAAAACAACATAAATAAAATTTAATATAGCATAGGATAAAACAACATAAATACAATTTAATAAAGCATAGGATAAAACAACATAAATAAAATTTAATATAGCATAGGATAAAACAACATAAATACAATTAAATAAAGCATAGGATAAAACAACATAAATACAATTTAATAAAGCATAGGATAAAACAACATAAATACAATTTAATAAAGCATAGGATAAAACAACATAAATACAATTTAATAAAGCAAAGGATAAAACAACATAAATAAAATTTAATAAAGCATAGGTTAAAATAACATAAATACAATTTAATAAAGCATAGGACAAAACAAAATAAAAACAATTTAATAAAGCATAGTTTAAAACAACATAAATACAATTTAATAAAGCATAGGATAAAACCACAGAATTAAAATTTAATAAAGCATAGGATAAAACAACATAAATACAATTTAATAAAGCATAGGATAAAACAACATAAATAAAATTTAATAAAGCATAGGTTAAAATAACATAAATACAATTTAATAAAGCATAGGACAAAACAACATAAAAACAATTTAATAAAGCATAGTTTAAAACAACATAAATACAATTTAATAAAGCATAGGATAAAACCACAGAATTACAATTTAATAAAGCATAGGATAAAACAACATAAATACAATTTAATAAAGTATAGGACAAAACAACATAAATACAATTTAATAAAGCATAGGATAAAACAACATAAATACAATTTAATGAAACATAGGATAAACAACATAAATACAATTTAATAAAGCATAGGATAAACAACATAAATAAAATTTAATAAAGCATAGGCTAAAACTACATAAATACAATTTAATAAAGCTTAGGATAAAACAAATTAAATACAATATAATAAAGCATAGGATAAAACAACATAAATTCAATTTAATAAAGCATAGGATAAAACAACATAAATACAATTTAATAAAGCATAAGATAAAACAACATGAATACAATTTCATAAAGCATAGGTTAAAACAACATAAATACAATTTAATAAAGCATAGGATAAAACAACATAAATATAATTTAATAAAGCATAGGTTAAAACAACATAAATACAATTTAATAAAGCACAGGATAAAACAACATAAATACAATTTAATAAAGCATAAGACAAAAAAACATAAATACAATTTAATAAAGCATATGTTAAAGAAACATAAATACAATTTAATAAAGCATAGGTTAAAACAACATAAATACAATTTAATAAAGCATAGGATAAAACAACATAAATACAATTTAATAAAGCTTAGGATAAAACAACATAAATACAATTTAATAAAGCATAGGATAAAACAACATAAATACAATTTAATAAAGCATAGGATAAAACAACATAAATACAATTTAATAAAGCATAGGTTAAAACAACATAAATACAATTTAATAAAGCACAGGATAAAACAACATAAATACAATTTAATAAAGCATATGTTAAAGCAACATAAATACAATTTAATAAAGCATAGGTTAAAACAACATAAATACAATTTAATAAAGCATATGATAAAACAACATAAATACAATTTAATAAAGCATAGGTTAAAACAACATAAATACAAATTAATAAAGCATAGGATAAAACAACATAAATACAATTTAATAAAGCATAGGATAAAACAACATAAATAAAATTTAATATAGCATAGGATAAAACAACATAAATACAATTAAATAAAGCATAGGATAAAACAACATAAATACAATTTAATAAAGCATAGGTTAAAACAACATAAATAAAATTTAATAAAGCATAGGATAAAACAACATAAATACAATTTAATAAAGCAAAGGATAAAACAACATAAATAAAATTTAATAAAGCATAGGTTAAAATAACATAAATACAATTTAATAAAGCATAGGACAAAACAACATAAAAACAATTTAATAAAGCATAGTTTAAAACAACATAAATACAATTTAATAAAGCATAGGATAAAACCACAGAATTACAATTTAATAAAGCATAGGATAAAACAACATAAATACAATTTAATAAAACATAGGATAAAACAACATAAATACAATTTAATAAAGCATAGGATAAAACAACATAAATACAATTTAATAAAGCATAGGATAAAACAACATAAATACAATTTAATAAAGCATAGGATAAAACAACATAAATACAATTTAATAAAGCATAGGATAAAACAACATAAATACAATTTAATAAAGCATAGGATAAAACAACAAAAATAAAATTTAATAAAGCATAGGTTAAAATAACATAAATACAATTTAATAAAGCATAGGACAAAACAACATAAATACAATTTAATAAAGCATAGGATAAAACCACAGAATTACAATTTAATAAAGCATAGGATAAAACCACAGAATTACAATTTAATAAAGCATAGGATAAAACAACATAAATACAATTTAATAAAGTATAGGACAAAACAACATGAATACAATTTAATAAAGCATAGGTTAAAACAACATAAATACAATTTAATAAAGCATAGGATAAAACAACATAAATACAATTTAATAAAGCATAGGTTAAAACAACATAAATACAATTTAATGAAACATAGGATAAACAACATAAATACAATTTAATAAAGCATAGGATAAAACAACATAAATACAATTTAATAAAGCATAGGCTAAAACTACATAAATACAATTTAATAAAGCATAGGATAAAACAACATAAATAAAATTTAATAAAGCATAGGATAAAACAACATAAATACAATTTAATAAAGCATAGGATAAAACAACATAAATACAATTTAATAAAGCATAGGTTAAAACAACATAAATACAATTTAATAAAGCATAGGTTAAAACAACATAAATACAATTTAATAAAGCATAGGATAAAACAACATAAATACAATTTAATGAAACATAGGATAAACAACATAAATACAATTTAATAAAGCATACGATAAACAACATAAATACAATTTAATAAAGCATAGGCTAAAACTACATAAATACAATTTAATAAAGCTTAGGATAAAACAAAGTAAATACAATATAATAAAGCATAGGATAAAACAACATAAATTCAATTTAATAAAGCATAGGATAAAACAACATAAATACAATTTAATAAAGCATAAGACAAAAAACATAAATACAATTTAATAAAGCATATGTTAAAGCAACATAAATACAATTTAATAAAGCATAGGTTAAAACAACATAAATACAATTTAATAAAGCATAGGATAAAACAACATACATACAATTTAATAAATCTTAGGATAAAACAACATAAATACAATTTAATAAAGCATAGGATAAAACAACATAAATACAATTTAATAAAGCATAGGATAAAACAACATAAATACAATTTAATAAAGCATAGGTTAAAACAACATAAATACAATTTAATAAAGCACAGGATAAAACAACATAAATACAATTTAATAAAGCATAAGACAAAAAAACATAAATACAATTTAATAAAGCATATGTTAAAGCAACATAAATACAATTTAATAAAGCATAGGTTAAAACAACATAAATACAATTTAATAAAGCATAGGATAAAACAACATAAATACAATTTAATAAAGCTTAGGATAAAACAACATAAATACAATTTAATAAAGCATAGGTTAAAACAACATAAATACAATTTAATAAAGCATAGGATAAAACAACATAAATACAATTTAATAAAGCATAGGATAAAACAACATAAATACAATTTAATAAAGCAAAGGATAAAACAACATAAATAAAATTTAATAAAGCATTAGGTTAAAATAACATAAATACAATTTAATAAAGCATAGGACAAAACAACATAAAAACAATTTAATAAAGCATAGTTTAAAAAAACATAAATACAATTTAATAAAGCATAGGATAAAACCACAGAATTACAATTTAATAAAGCATAGGATAAAACAACATAAATACAATTTAATAAAGCATAGGATAAAACAACATAAATACAATTTAATAAAGCATAGGATAAAACAACATAAATACAATTTAATAAAGCATAGGATAAAACAACATAAATACAATTTAATAAAGCATAGGATAAAACAACATAAATACAATTTAATAAAGCATAGGATAAAACAACATAAATAAAATTTAATAAAGCATAGGTTAAAATAACATAAATACAATTTAATAAAGCATAGGATAAAACAACATAAATACAATTTAATAAAGCATAGGATAAAACAACATAAATACAATTTAATAAAGCATAGGATAAAACAACATAAATACAATTTAATAAAGCATATGTTAAAACAACATAATTACAATTTAATAAAGCATAGGATAAAACAACATAAATACAATTTAATAAAGCATAGGATAAAACAACATAAATAAAATTTAATAAAGCATAGGTTAAAATAACATAAATACAATTTAATAAAGCATAGGACAAAACAACATAAATACAATTTAATAAAGCATAGGATAAAACAACATAAATACAATTTAATAAAGCATAGGATAAAACAACATAAATACAATTTAATAAAGCATAGGATAAAACAACATAAATACAATTTAATAAAGCATAGGTTAAAACAACATAAATACAATTTAATAAAGCATAGGATAAAACAACATAAATACAATTTAATAAAGCATAGGATAAAACAACATAAATAAAATTTAATAAAGCATAGGTTAAAATAACATAAATACAATTTAATAAAGCATAGGACAAAACAACATAAATACAATTTAATAACGCATAGGATAAAACAACATAAATACAATTTAATAAAGCATAGGATAAAACAACATAAATACAATTTAATAAAGCATAGGATAAAACAACATAAATACAATTTAATAAAGCATAGGTTAAAACAACATAAATACAATTTAATAAAGCATAGGATAAAACAACATAAATACAATTTAATAAAGCATAGGATAAAACAACATAAATACAATTTAATAAAGCATAGGATAAAACAACATAAATACAATTTAATAAAGCATAGGATAAAACAACATAAATACAATTTAATAAAGCATAGGATAAAACAACATAAATACAATTTAATAAAGCATAGGATAAAACAACATAAATAAAATTTAATAAAGCATAGGTTAAAATAACATAAATACAATTTAATAAAGCATAGGACAAAACAACATAAAAACAATTTAATAAAGCATAGTTTAAAACAACATAAATACAATTTAATAAAGCATAGGATAAAACCACAGAATTACAATTTAATAAAGCATAGGATAAAACAACATAAATACAATTTAATAAAGCATAGGATAAAACAACATAAATACAATTTAATAAAGCATAGGATAAAACAACATAAATACAATTTAATAAAGCATAGGATAAAACAACATAAATACAATTTAATAAAGCATAGGATAAAACAACATAAATACAATTTAATAAAGCATAGGATAAAACAACATAAATACAATTTAATAAAGCATAGGATAAAACAACATAAATACAATTTAATAAAGCAAAGGATAAAACAACATAAATAAAATTTAATAAAGCATAGGTTAAAATAACATAAATACAATTTAATAAAGCATAGGACAAAACAACATAAAAACAATTTAATAAAGCATAGTTTAAAACAACATAAATACAATTTAATAAAGCATAGGATAAAACCACAGAATTACAATTTAATAAAGCATAGGATAAAACAACATAAATACAATTTAATAAAGCATAGGATAAAACAACATAAATAAAATTTAATAAAGCATAGGTTAAAATAACATAAATACAATTTAATAAAGCATAGGACAAAACAACATAAAAACAATTTAATAAAGCATAGTTTAAAACAACATAAATACAATTTAATAAAGCATAGGATAAAACCACAGAATTACAATTTAATAAAGCATAGGATAAAACAACATAAATACAATTTAATAAAGCATAGGTTAAAACAACATAAATACAATTTAATAAAGCACAGGATAAAACAACATAAATACAATTTAGTAAAGCATAGGTCAAAATAACATAAATACAATTTAATAAAGCATAGGATAAAACAACATAAATACAATTTAATAAAGCATAGGTTAAAACAACATAAATACAATTTAATAAAGCATAGGATAAAACAACATAAATACAATTTAATAAAGCATAGGATAAAACAAAATAAATAAAATTTAATAAAGCATAGGATAAAACAACATAAATACAATTTAATAAAGCATAGGACAAAACAACATAAATACAATTTAATAAAGCAGAGGATAAAACAACATAAATACAATTTAATGAAACATAGGATAAACAACATAAATACAATTTAATAAAGCATAGGATAAAACAACATAAATACAATTTAATAAAGCATAGGCTAAAACTACATAAATACAATTTAATAAAGCATAGGATAAAACAAATTAAATACAATATAATAAAGCATAGGATAAAACAACATAAATTCAATTTAATAAAGCATAGGATAAAACAACATAAATACAATTTAATAAAGCATAAGATAAAACAACATGAATACAATTTAATAAAGCATAGGATAAAACAACATAAATACAATTTAATAAAGCATAAGTTAAAACAACATAAATACAATTTAATAAAGCATAGGATAAAACAACATAAATTCAATTTAATAAAGCATATGATAAAACAACATAAATTCAATTTAATAAAGCACAGGATAAAACAAAATAAATAAAATTTAATAAAGCATAGGATAAAACAACATAAATAAAATTTAATATAGCATAGGATAAAACAACATAAATACAATTTAATAAAGCATAGGATAAAACAACATAAATAAAATTTAATATAGCGTAGGATAAAACAACATAAATACAATTAAATAAAGCATAGGATAAAACAACATAAATACAATTTAATAAAGCATAGGATAAAACAACATAAATACAATTTAATAAAGCATAGGATAAAACAACATAAATACAATTTAATAAAGCAAAGGATAAAACAACATAAATAAAATTTAATAAAGCATAGGTTAAAATAACATAAATACAATTTAATAAAGCATAGGACAAAACAAAATAAAAACAATTTAATAAAGCATAGTTTAAAACAACATAAATACAATTTAATAAAGCATAGGATAAAACCACAGAATTACAATTTAATAAAGCATAGGATAAAACAACATAAATACAATTTAATAAAGCATAGGATAAAACAACATAAATACAATTTAATAAAGCATAGGATAAAACAACATAAATACAATTTAATAAAGCATAGGATAAAACAACATAAATACAATTTAATAAAGCATAGGATAAAACAACATAAATACAATTTAATAAAGCATAGGATAAAACAACATAAATAAAATTTAATAAAGCATAGGTTAAAATAACATAAATACAATTTAATAAAGCATAGGATAAAACAACATAAATACAATTTAATAAAGCATAGGATAAAACAACATAAATACAATTTAATAAAGCATAGGATAAAACAACATAAATACAATTTAATAAAGCATATGTTAAAACAACATAATTACAATTTAATAAAGCATAGGATAAAACAACATAAATACAATTTAATAAAGCATAGGATAAAACAACATAAATAAAATTTAATAAAGCATAGGTTAAAATAACATAAATACAATTTAATAAAGCATAGGACAAAACAACATAAATACAATTTAATAAAGCATAGGATAAAACAACATAAATACAATTTAATAAAGCATAGGATAAAACAACATAAATACAATTTAATAAAGCATAGGATAAAACAACATAAATACAATTTAATAAAGCATAGGTTAAAACAACATAAATACAATTTAATAAAGCATAGGATAAAACAACATAAATACAATTTAATAAAGCATAGGATAAAACAACATAAATAAAATTTAATAAAGCATAGGTTAAAATAACATAAATACAATTTAATAAAGCATAGGACAAAACAACATAAATACAATTTAATAACGCATAGGATAAAACAACATAAATACAATTTAATAAAGCATAGGATAAAACAACATAAATACAATTTAATAAAGCATAGGATAAAACAACATAAATACAATTTAATAAAGCATAGGTTAAAACAACATAAATACAATTTAATAAAGCATAGGATAAAACAACATAAATACAATTTAATAAAGCATAGGATAAAACAACATAAATACAATTTAATAAAGCATAGGATAAAACAACATAAATACAATTTAATAAAGCATAGGATAAAACAACATAAATACAATTTAATAAAGCATAGGATAAAACAACATAAATACAATTTAATAAAGCATAGGATAAAACAACATAAATAAAATTTAATAAAGCATAGGTTAAAATAACATAAATACAATTTAATAAAGCATAGGACAAAACAACATAAAAACAATTTAATAAAGCATAGTTTAAAACAACATAAATACAATTTAATAAAGCATAGGATAAAACCACAGAATTACAATTTAATAAAGCATAGGATAAAACAACATAAATACAATTTAATAAAGCATAGGATAAAACAACATAAATACAATTTAATAAAGCATAGGATAAAACAACATAAATACAATTTAATAAAGCATAGGATAAAACAACATAAATACAATTTAATAAAGCATAGGATAAAACAACATAAATACAATTTAATAAAGCATAGGATAAAACAACATAAATACAATTTAATAAAGCATAGGATAAAACAACATAAATACAATTTAATAAAGCAAAGGATAAAACAACATAAATAAAATTTAATAAAGCATAGGTTAAAATAACATAAATACAATTTAATAAAGCATAGGACAAAACAACATAAAAACAATTTAATAAAGCATAGTTTAAAACAACATAAATACAATTTAATAAAGCATAGGATAAAACCACAGAATTACAATTTAATAAAGCATAGGATAAAACAACATAAATACAATTTAATAAAGCATAGGATAAAACAACATAAATAAAATTTAATAAAGCATAGGTTAAAATAACATAAATACAATTTAATAAAGCATAGGACAAAACAACATAAAAACAATTTAATAAAGCATAGTTTAAAACAACATAAATACAATTTAATAAAGCATAGGATAAAACCACAGAATTACAATTTAATAAAGCATAGGATAAAACAACATAAATACAATTTAATAAAGCATAGGTTAAAACAACATAAATACAATTTAATAAAGCACAGGATAAAACAACATAAATACAATTTAGTAAAGCATAGGTCAAAATAACATAAATACAATTTAATAAAGCATAGGATAAAACAACATAAATACAATTTAATAAAGCATAGGTTAAAACAACATAAATACAATTTAATAAAGCATAGGATAAAACAACATAAATACAATTTAATAAAGCATAGGATAAAACAAAATAAATAAAATTTAATAAAGCATAGGATAAAACAACATAAATACAATTTAAAAAAGCATAGGACAAAACAACATAAATACAATTTAATAAAGCAGAGGATAAAACAACATAAATACAATTTAATGAAACATAGGATAAACAACATAAATACAATTTAATAAAGCATAGGATAAAACAACATAAATACAATTTAATAAAGCATAGGCTAAAACTACATAAATACAATTTAATAAAGCATAGGATAAAACAAATTAAATACAATATAATAAAGCATAGGATAAAACAACATAAATTCAATTTAATAAAGCATAGGATAAAACAACATAAATACAATTTAATAAAGCATAAGATAAAACAACATGAATACAATTTAATAAAGCATAGGATAAAACAACATAAATACAATTTAATAAAGCATAAGTTAAAACAACATAAATACAATTTAATAAAGCATAGGATAAAACAACATAAATTCAATTTAATAAAGCATATGATAAAACAACATAAATTCAATTTAATAAAGCACAGGATAAAACAAAATAAATAAAATTTAATAAAGCATAGGATAAAACAACATAAATAAAATTTAATATAGCATAGGATAAAACAACATAAATACAATTTAATAAAGCATAGGATAAAACAACATAAATAAAATTTAATATAGCGTAGGATAAAACAACATAAATACAATTAAATAAAGCATAGGATAAAACAACATAAATACAATTTAATAAAGCATAGGATAAAACAACATAAATACAATTTAATAAAGCATAGGATAAAACAACATAAATACAATTTAATAAAGCAATGGATAAAACAACATAAATAAAATTTAATAAAGCATAGGTTAAAATAACATAAATACAATTTAATAAAGCATAGGACAAAACAAAATAAAAACAATTTAATAAAGCATAGTTTAAAACAACATAAATACAATTTAATAAAGCATAGGATAAAACCACAGAATTACAATTTAATAAAGCATAGGATAAAACAACATAAATACAATTTAATAAAGCATAGGATAAAACAACATAAATACAATTTAATAAAGCATAGGATAAAACAACATAAATACAATTTAATAAAGCATAGGATAAAACAACATAAATACAATTTAATAAAGCATAGGATAAAACAACATAAATACAATTTAATAAAGCATAGGATAAAACAACATAAATACAATTTAATAAAGCATAGGATAAAACAACATAAATACAATTTAATAAAGCAAAGGATAAAACAACATAAATAAAATTTAATAAAGCATAGGTTAAAATAACATAAATACAATTTAATAAAGCATAGGACAAAACAACATAAAAACAATTTAATAAAGCATAGTTTAAAACAACATAAATACAATTTAATAAAGCATAGGATAAAACCACAGAATTACAATTTAATAAAGCATAGGATAAAACAACATAAATACAATTTAATAAAGCATAGGATAAAACAACATAAATAAAATTTAATAAAGCATAGGTTAAAATAACATAAATACAATTTAATAAAGCATAGGACAAAACAACATAAAAACAATTTAATAAAGCATAGTTTAAAACAACATAAATACAATTTAATAAAGCATAGGATAAAACCACAGAATTACAATTTAATAAAGCATAGGATAAAACAACATAAATACAATTTAATAAAGCATAGGTTAAAACAACATAAATACAATTTAATAAAGCACAGGATAAAACAACATAAATACAATTTAGTAAAGCATAGGTCAAAATAACATAAATACAATTTAATAAAGCATAGGATAAAACAACATAAATACAATTTAATAAAGCATAGGTTAAAACAACATAAATACAATTTAATAAAGCATAGGATAAAACAACATAAATACAATTTAATAAAGCATAGGATAAAACAAAATAAATAAAATTTAATAAAGCATAGGATAAAACAACATAAATACAATTTAATAAAGCATAGGACAAAACAACATAAATACAATTTAATAAAGCAGAGGATAAAACAACATAAATACAATTTAATGAAACATAGGATAAACAACATAAATACAATTTAATAAAGCATAGGATAAAACAACATAAATACAATTTAATAAAGCATAGGCTAAAACTACATAAATACAATTTAATAAAGCATAGGATAAAACAAATTAAATACAATATAATAAAGCATAGGATAAAACAACATAAATTCAATTTAATAAAGCATAGGATAAAACAACATAAATACAATTTAATAAAGCATAAGATAAAACAACATGAATACAATTTAATAAAGCATAGGATAAAACAACATAAATACAATTTAATAAAGCATAAGTTAAAACAACATAAATACAATTTAATAAAGCATAGGATAAAACAACATAAATTCAATTTAATAAAGCATATGATAAAACAACATAAATTCAATTTAATAAAGCACAGGATAAAACAAAATAAATAAAATTTAATAAAGCATAGGATAAAACAACATAAATAAAATTTAATATAGCATAGGATAAAACAACATAAATACAATTTAATAAAGCATAGGATAAAACAACATAAATAAAATTTAATATAGCGTAGGATAAAACAACATAAATACAATTAAATAAAGCATAGGATAAAACAACATAAATACAATTTAATAAAGCATAGGATAAAACAACATAAATACAATTTAATAAAGCATAGGATAAAACAACATAAATACAATTTAATAAAGCAAAGGATAAAACAACATAAATAAAATTTAATAAAGCATAGGTTAAAATAACATAAATACAATTTAATAAAGCATAGGACAAAACAAAATAAAAACAATTTAATAAAGCATAGTTTAAAACAACATAAATACAATTTAATAAAGCATAGGATAAAACCACAGAATTAAAATTTAATAAAGCATAGGATAAAACAACATAAATACAATTTAATAAAGCATAGGATAAAACAACATAAATAAAATTTAATAAAGCATAGGTTAAAATAACATAAATACAATTTAATAAAGCATAGGACAAAACAACATAAAAACAATTTAATAAAGCATAGTTTAAAACAACATAAATACAATTTAATAAAGCATAGGATAAAACCACAGAATTACAATTTAATAAAGCATAGGATAAAACAACATAAATACAATTTAATAAAGTATAGGACAAAACAACATAAATACAATTTAATAAAGCATAGGATAAAACAACATAAATACAATTTAATGAAACATAGGATAAACAACATAAATACAATTTAATAAAGCATAGGATAAACAACATAAATACAATTTAATAAAGCATAGGCTAAAACTACATAAATACAATTTAATAAAGCTTAGGATAAAACAAATTAAATACAATATAATAAAGCATAGGATAAAACAACATAAATTCAATTTAATAAAGCATAGGATAAAACAACATAAATACAATTTAATAAAGCATAAGATAAAACAACATAAATACAATTTAATAAAGCATAAGACAAAAAAACATAAATACAATTTAATAAAGCATATGTTAAAGAAACATAAATACAATTTAATAAAGCATAGGTTAAAACAACATAAATACAATTTAATAAAGCATAGGATAAAACAACATAAATACAATTTAATAAAGCTTAGGATAAAACAACATAAATACAATTTAATAAAGCATAGGATAAAACAACATAAATACAATTTAATAAAGCATAGGATAAAACAACATAAATACAATTTAATAAAGCATAGGTTAAAACAACATAAATACAATTTAATAAAGCACAGGATAAAACAACATAAATATAATTTAATAAAGCATATGTTAAAGCAACATAAATACAATTTAATAAAGCATAGGTTAAAACAACATAAATACAATTTAATAAAGCATATGATAAAACAACATAAATACAATTTAATAAAGCATAGGTTAAAACAACATAAATACAAATTAATAAAGCATAGGATAAAACAACATAAATACAATTTAATAAAGCATAGGATAAAACAACATAAATAAAATTTAATATAGCATAGGATAAAACAACATAAATACAATTAAATAAAGCATAGGATAAAACAACATAAATACAATTTAATAAAGCATAGGATAAAACAACATAAATAAAATTTAATAAAGCATAGGATAAAACAACATAAATACAATTTAATAAAGCAAAGGATAAAACAACATAAATAAAATTTAATAAAGCATAGGTTAAAATAACATAAATACAATTTAATAAAGCATAGGACAAAACAACATAAAAACAATTTAATAAAGCATAGTTTAAAACAACATAAATACAATTTAATAAAGCATAGGATAAAACCACAGAATTACAATTTAATAAAGCATAGGATAAAACAACATAAATACAATTTAATAAAGCATAGGATAAAACAACATAAATACAATTTAATAAAGCATAGGATAAAACAACATAAATACAATTTAATAAAGCATAGGATAAAACAACATAAATACAATTTAATAAAGCATAGGATAAAACAACATAAATACAATTTAATAAAGCATAGGATAAAACAACATAAATACAATTTAATAAAGCATAGGATAAAACAACAAAAATAAAATTTAATAAAGCATAGGTTAAAATAACATAAATACAATTTAATAAAGCATAGGACAAAACAACATAAATACAATTTAATAAAGCATAGGATAAAACCACAGAATTACAATTTAATAAAGCATAGGATAAAACCACATAATTACAATTTAATAAAGCATAGGATAAAACAACATAAATACAATTTAATAAAGTATAGGACAAAACAACATGAATACAATTTAATAAAGCATAGGTTAAAACAACATAAATACAATTTAATAAAGCATAGGATAAAACAACATAAATACAATTTAATAAAGCATAGGTTAAAACAACATAAATACAATTTAATGAAACATAGGATAAACAACATAAATACAATTTAATAAAGCATAGGATAAAACAACATAAATACAATTTAATGAAGCATAGGCTAAAACTACATAAATACAATTTAATAAAGCATAGGATAAAACAACATAAATAAAATTTAATAAAGCATAGGATAAAACAACATAAATACAATTTAATAAAGCATATGATAAAACAACATAAATACAATTTAATAAAGCATAGGTTAAAACAACATAAATACAATTTAATAAAGCATAGGTTAAAACAACATAAATACAATTTAATAAAGCATAGGATAAAACAACATAAATACAATTTAATGAAACATAGGATAAACAACATAAATACAATTTAATAAAGCATACGATAAACAACATAAATACAATTTAATAAAGCATAGGCTAAAACTACATAAATACAATTTAATAAAGCTTAGGATAAAACAAAGTAAATACAATATAATAAAGCATAGGATAAAACAACATAAATTCAATTTAATAAAGCATAGGATAAAACAACATAAATACAATTTAATAAAGCATAAGACAAAAAACATAAATACAATTTAATAAAGCATATGTTAAAGCAACATAAATACAATTTAATAAAGCATAGGTTAAAACAACATAAATACAATTTAATAAAGCATAGGATAAAACAACATACATACAATTTAATAAATCTTAGGATAAAACAACATAAATACAATTTAATAAAGCATAGGATAAAACAACATAAATACAATTTAATAAAGCATAGGATAAAACAACATAAATACAATTTAATAAAGCATAGGTTAAAACAACATAAATACAATTTAATAAAGCACAGGATAAAACAACATAAATACAATTTAATAAAGCATAAGACAAAAAAACATAAATACAATTTAATAAAGCATATGTTAAAGCAACATAAATACAATTTAATAAAGCATAGGTTAAAACAACATAAATACAATTTAATAAAGCATAGGATAAAACAACATAAATACAATTTAATAAAGCTTAGGATAAAACAACATAAATACAATTTAATAAAGCATAGGTTAAAACAACATAAATACAATTTAATAAAGCATAGGATAAAACAACATAAATACAATTTAATAAAGCATAGGATAAAACAACATAAATACAATTTAATAAAGCAAAGGATAAAACAACATAAATAAAATTTAATAAAGCATTAGGTTAAAATAACATAAATACAATTTAATAAAGCATAGGACAAAACAACATAAAAACAATTTAATAAAGCATAGTTTAAAACAACATAAATACAATTTAATAAAGCATAGGATAAAACCACAGAATTACAATTTAATAAAGCATAGGATAAAACAACATAAATACAATTTAATAAAGCATAGGATAAAACAACATAAATACAATTTAATAAAGCATAGGATAAAACAACATAAATACAATTTAATAAAGCATAGGATAAAACAACATAAATACAATTTAATAAAGCATAGGATAAAACAACATAAATACAATTTAATAAAGCATAGGATAAAACAACATAAATAAAATTTAATAAAGCATAGGTTAAAATAACATAAATACAATTTAATAAAGCATAGGATAAAACAACATAAATACAATTTAATAAAGCATAGGATAAAACAACATAAATACAATTTAATAAAGCATAGGATAAAACAACATAAATACAATTTAATAAAGCATATGTTAAAACAACATAAATACAATTTAATAAAGCATAGGATAAAACAACATAAATACAATTTAATAAAGCATAGGATAAAACAACATAAATAAAATTTAATAAAGCATAGGTTAAAATAACATAAATACAATTTAATAAAGCATAGGACAAAACAACATAAATACAATTTAATAAAGCATAGGATAAAACAACATAAATACAATTTAATAAAGCATAGGATAAAACAACATAAATACAATTTAATAAAGCATAGGATAAAACAACATAAATACAATTTAATAAAGCATAGGTTAAAACAACATAAATACAATTTAATAAAGCATAGGATAAAACAACATAAATACAATTTAATAAAGCATAGGATAAAACAACATAAATAAAATTTAATAAAGCATAGGTTAAAATAACATAAATACAATTTAATAAAGCATAGGACAAAACAACATAAATACAATTTAATAAAGCATAGGATAAAACAACATAAATACAATTTAATAAAGCATAGGATAAAACAACATAAATACAATTTAATAAAGCATAGGATAAAACAACATAAATACAATTTAATAAAGCATAGGTTAAAACAACATAAATACAATTTAATAAAGCATAGGATAAAACAACATAAATACAATTTAATAAAGCATAGGATAAAACAACATAAATACAATTTAATAAAGCATAGGATAAAACAACATAAATACAATTTAATAAAGCATAGGATAAAACAACATAAATACAATTTAATAAAGCATAGGATAAAACAACATAAATACAATTTAATAAAGCATAGGATAAAACAACAAAAATAAAATTTAATAAAGCATAGGTTAAAATAACATAAATACAATTTAATAAAGCATAGGACAAAACAACATAAAAACAATTTAATAAAGCATAGTTTAAAACAACATAAATACAATTTAATAAAGCATAGGATAAAACCACAGAATTACAATTTAATAAAGCATAGGATAAAACAACATAAATACAATTTAATAAAGTATAGGACAAAACAACATGAATACAATTTAATAAAGCATAGGTTAAAACAACATAAATACAATTTAATAAAGCATAGGATAAAACAACATAAATACAATTTAATAAAGCATAGGTTAAAACAACATAAATACAATTTAATGAAACATAGGATAAACAACATAAATACAATTTAATAAAGCATAGGATAAAACAACATAAATACAATTTAATAAAGCATAGGCTAAAACTACATAAATACAATTTAATAAAGCATAGGATAAAACAACATAAATAAAATTTAATAAAGCATAGGATAAAACAACATAAATACAATTTAATAAAGCATATGATAAAACAACATAAATACAATTTAATAAAGCATAGGTTAAAACAACATAAATACAATTTAATAAAGCATAGGTTAAAACAACATAAATACAATTTAATAAAGCATAGGATAAAACAACATAAATACAATTTAATGAAACATAGGATAAACAACATAAATACAATTTAATAAAGCATACGATAAACAACATAAATACAATTTAATAAAGCATAGGCTAAAACTACATAAATACAATTTAATAAAGCTTAGGATAAAACAAAGTAAATACAATATAATAAAGCATAGGATAAAACAACATAAATTCAATTTAATAAAGCATAGGATAAAACAACATAAATACAATTTAATAAAGCATAGGATAAAACAACATACATACAATTTAATAAATCTTAGGATAAAACAACATAAATACAATTTAATAAAGCATAGGATAAAACAACATAAATACAATTTAATAAAGCATAGGATAAAACAACATAAATACAATTTAATAAAGCATAGGTTAAAACAACATAAATACAATTTAATAAAGCACAGGATAAAACAACATAAATACAATTTAATAAAGCATAAGACAAAAAAACATAAATACAATTTAATAAAGCATATGTTAAAGCAACATAAATACAATTTAATAAAGCATAGGTTAAAACAACATAAATACAATTTAATAAAGCATAGGATAAAACAACATAAATACAATTTAATAAAGCTTAGGATAAAACAACATAAATACAATTTAATAAAGCATAGGTTAAAACAACATAAATACAATTTAATAAAGCATAGGATAAAACAACATAAATACAATTTAATAAAGCATAGGATAAAACAACATAAATACAATTTAATAAAGCAAAGGATAAAACAACATAAATAAAATTTAATAAAGCATTAGGTTAAAATAACATAAATACAATTTAATAAAGCATAGGACAAAACAACATAAAAACAATTTAATAAAGCATAGTTTAAAACAACATAAATACAATTTAATAAAGCATAGGATAAAACCACAGAATTACAATTTAATAAAGCATAGGATAAAACAACATAAATACAATTTAATAAAGCATAGGATAAAACAACATAAATACAATTTAATAAAGCATAGGATAAAACAACATAAATACAATTTAATAAAGCATAGGATAAAACAACATAAATACAATTTAATAAAGCATAGGATAAAACAACATAAATACAATTTAATAAAGCATAGGATAAAACAACATAAATAAAATTTAATAAAGCATAGGTTAAAATAACATAAATACAATTTAATAAAGCATAGGACAAAACAACATAAATACAATTTAATAAAGCATAGGATAAAACAACATAAATACAATTTAATAAAGCATAGGATAAAACAACATAAATACAATTTAATAAAGCATAGGATAAAACAACATAAATACAATTTAATAAAGCATATGTTAAAACAACATAAATACAATTTAATAAAGCATAGGATAAAACAACATAAATAAAATTTAATAAAGCATAGGATAAAACAACATAAATAAAATTTAATAAAGCATAGGTTAAAATAACATAAATACAATTTAATAAAGCATAGGACAAAACAACATAAATACAATTTAATAAAGCATAGGATAAAACAACATAAATACAATTTAATAAAGCATAGGATAAAACAACATAAATACAATTTAATAAAGCATAGGATAAAACAACATAAATACAATTTAATGAAGCATAGGTTAAAACAACATAAATACAATTTAATAAAGCATAGGATAAAACAACATAAATACAATTTAATAAAGCATAGGATAAAACAACATAAATACAATTTAATAAAGCTTAGGATAAAACAACATAAATACAATTTAATAAAGCATAGGTTAAAACAACATAAATACAATTTAATAAAGCATAGGAGAAAACAACATAAATACAATTTAATAAAGCATATGTTAAAGCAACATAAATACAATTTAATAAAGCATAGGTTAAAACAACATAAATACAATTTAATAAAGCATAGGATAAAACAACATAAATACAATTTAATAAAGCTTAGGATAAAACAACATAAATACAATTTAATAAAGCATAGGTTAAAACAACATAAATACAATTTAATAAAGCATAGGATAAAACAACATAAATACAATTTAATAAAGCATAGGATAAAACAACATAAATACAATTTAATAAAGCAAAGGATAAAACAACATAAATAAAATTTAATAAAGCATTAGGTTAAAATAACATAAATACAATTTAATAAAGCATAGGACAAAACAACATAAAAACAATTTAATAAAGCATAGTTTAAAACAACATAAATACAATTTAATAAAGCATAGGATAAAACCACAGAATTACAATTTAATAAAGCATAGGATAAAACAACATAAATACAATTTAATAAAGCATAGGATAAAACAACATAAATACAATTTAATAAAGCATAGGATAAAACAACATAAATACAATTTAATAAAGCATAGGATAAAACAACATAAATACAATTTAATAAAGCATAGGATAAAACAACATAAATACAATTTAATAAAGCATAGGTTAAAATAACATAAATACAATTTAATAAAGCATAGGACAAAACAACATAAATACAATTTAATAAAGCATAGGATAAAACAACATAAATACAATTTAATAAAGCATAGGATAAAACAACATAAATACAATTTAATAAAGCATAGGATAAAACAACATAAATACAATTTAATAAAGCATATGTTAAAACAACATAAATACAATTTAATAAAGCATAGGATAAAACAACATAAATACAATTTAATAAAGCATAGGATAAAACAACATAAATAAAATTTAATAAAGCATAGGTTAAAATAACATAAATACAATTTAATAAAGCATAGGACAAAACAACATAAATACAATTTAATAAAGCATAGGATAAAACAACATAAATACAATTTAATAAAGCATAGGATAAAACAACATAAATACAATTTAATAAAGCATAGGATAAAACAACATAAATACAATTTAATAAAGCATAGGTTAAAACAACATAAATACAATTTAATAAAGCATAGGATAAAACAACATAAATACAATTTAATAAAGCATAGGATAAAACAACATAAATAAAATTTAATAAAGCATAGGTTAAAATAACATAAACACAATTTAATAAAGCATAGGACAAAACAACATAAATACAATTTAATAAAGCATAGGATAAAACAACATAAATACAATTTAATAAAGCATAGGATAAAACAACATAAATACAATTTAATAAAGCATAGGATAAAACAACATAAATACAATTTAATAAAGCATAGGTTAAAACAACATAAATACAATTTAATAAAGCACAGGATAAAACAACATAAATACAATTTAGTAAAGCATAGGTCAAAATAACATAAATACAATTTAATAAAGCATAGGATAAAACAACATAAATACAATTTAATAAAGCATAGGTTAAAACAACATAAATACAATTTAATAAAGCATAGGATAAAACAACATAAATACAATTTAATAAAGCATAGGATAAAACAAAATAAATAAAAATTTAATAAAGCATAGGATAAAACAACATAAATACAATTTAATAAAGCATAGGATAAAACAACATAAATACAATTTAATAAAGCGTAGCATAAAACAACATAAATACAATTTAATAAAGCATAGGATAAAACAACATAAATACAATTTAATAAAGCATAGGATAAAACAACATTAATAAAATTTAATAAAGCATAGGATAAAACAACATAAATACAATTTAATAAAGCATAGGATAAAACAACATAAATACAATTTAATAAAGCGTAGCATAAAACAACATAAATAAAATTTAATAAAGCATAGGATAAAACAACATAAATACAATTTAATAAAGCATAGGATAAAACAACATTAATAAAATTTAATAAAGCATAGGATAAAAGAACATAAATACAATTTAATAAAGCATATGATAAAACAACATAAATACAATTTAATAAAGCATAGGTTAAAACAACATAAATACAATTTAATAAAGCATAGGATAAAACAAGATAAATAAAATTTAATAAAGCATACGATAAAACAACATAAATACAATTTAATAAAGCATAGGATAAAACAACATAAATACAATTTAATAAAGCATAGGATAAAACAACATAAATACAATTTAATAAAGCATAGGATAAAACAACATAAATAAAATTTAATAAAGCATAGGTTAAAATAACATAAATACAATTTAATAAAGCATAGGACAAAACAACATAAAAACAATTTAATAAAGCATAGTTTAAAACAACATAAATACAATTTAATAAAGCCTAGGATAAAACCACAGAATTACAATTTAATAAAGCATAGGATAAAACAACATAAATACAATTCAATAAAGCATAGGACAAAACAAAATAAATACAATTTAATAAAGCATAGGATAAAACAACATAAATACAATTTAATGAAACATAGGATAAACAACATAAATACAATTTAATAAAGCATAGGATAAACAACATTAATACAATTTAATAAAGCATAGGCTAAAACTACATAAATACAATTTAATAAAGCTTAGGATAAAACAAAGTAAATACAATATAATAAAGCATAGGATAAAACAACATAAATTCAATTTAATAAAGCATAGGATAAAACAACATAAATACAATTTAATAAAGCATAAGATAAAACAACATGAATACAATTTAATAAAGCATAGGTTAAAACAACATAAATACAATTTAATAAAGCATAGGATAAAACAACATAAATACAATTTAATAAAGCATAGGATAAAACAACATAAATACAATTTAATAAAGCATAGGATAAAACAACATAAATACAATTTAATAAAGCATAGGATAAAACAACATAAATACAATTTAATAAAGCATAGGTTAAAACAACATAAATACAATTTAATAAAGCACAGGATAAAACAACATAAATACAATTTAGTAAATCATAGGTCAAAATAACATAAATACAATTTAATAAAGCATAAGACAAAAAAACATAAATACAATTTAATAAAGCATATGTTAAAGCAACATAAATACAATTTAATAAAGCATAGGTTAAAACAACATAAATACAATTTAATAAAGCATAGGATAAAACAACATAAATAAAATTTAATAAAGCTTAGGATAAAACAACATAAATACAATTTAATAAAGCATAGGATAAAACAACATAAATACAATTTAATAAAGCATAGGATAAAACAACATGAATACAATTTAATAGAGCATAGGCTAAAACAACATAAATACAATTTAATAAAGCATAGAATAACACAACATAAATACAATTTAATGAAACATAGGATAACAACATAAATACAATTTAATAAAGCATAGGATAAACAACATAAATACAATTTAATAAAGCATAGGCTAAAACTACATAAATACAATTTAATAAAGCTTAGGATAAAACAAAGTAAATACAATATAATAAAGCATAGGATAAAACAACATAAATTCAATTTAATAAAGCATAGGATAAAACAACATAAATACAATTTAATAAAGCATAAGATAAAACAACATGAATAAAATTTAATAAAGCATAGGTTAAAACAACATAAATACAATTTAATAAAGCATAGGATAAAACAACATAAATACAATTTAATAAAGCATAGGTTAAAACAACATAAATACAATTTAATAAAGCATAGGATAAAACCACAGAAATACAATTTAATAAAGCATAGGATAAAACAACATAAATACAATTTAATAAAGCATAGCACAAAACAACATAAATACAATTTAATAAAGCAGAGGATAAAACAACATAAATACAATTTAATGAAACATAGGATAAACAACATAAATACAATTTAATAAAGCATAGGATAAAATAACATAAATACAATTTAATAAAGCATAGGCTAAAACTACATAAATACAATTTAATAAAGCATAGGATAAAACAAATTTAATACAATATAATAAAGCATAGGATAAAACAACATAAATTCAATTTAATAAAGCATAGGATAAAACAACATAAATACAATTTAATAAAGCATAAGATAAAACAACATGAATACAATTTAATAAAGCATAGGATAAAACAACATAAATACAATTTAATAAAGCATAGGTTAAAACAACATAAATACAATTTAATAAAGCATAGGATAAAACAACATAAATTCAATTTAATAAAGCATAGGATAAAACAACATAAATACAATTTAATAAAACACAGGATAAAACAAAATAAATAAAATTTAATAAAGCATAGGATAAAACAACATAAATAAAATTTAATAAAGCGTAGGATAAAACAACATAAATACAATTTAATAAAGCATAGGATAAAACAACATAAATAAAATTTAATAAAGCATAGGATAAAACAACATAAATACAATTTAATAAAGCATATGATAAAACAACATAAATACAATTTAATAAAGCATAGGTTAAAACAACATAAATACAATTTAATAAAGCATAGGTTAAAACAACATAAATACAATTTAATAAAGCATAGGATAAAACAACATAAATAAAATTTAATAAAGCATACGATAAAACAACATAAATACAATTTAATAAAGCATAGGATAAAACAACATAAATAAAATTTAATAAAGCATAGGTTAAAATAACATAAATACAATTTAATAAAGCATAGGACAAAACACCATAAAAACAATTTAATAAAGCATAGTTTAAAACAACACAAATACAATTTAATAAAGCCTAGGATAAAACCACAGAATTACAATTTAATAAAGCATAGGATAAAACAACATAAATACAATTCAATAAAGCATAGGACAAAACAACATAAATACAATTTAATAAAGCATAGGATAAAACAACATAAATACAATTTAATGAAACATAGGATAAACAACATAAATACAATTTAATAAAGCATAGGATAAACAACATAAATTCAATTTAATAAAGCATAGGCTAAAACTACATAAATACAATTTAATAAAGCTTAGGATAAAACAAAGTAAATACAATATAATAAAGCATAGGATAAAACAACATAAATTCAATTTAATAAAGCATAGGATAAAACAACATAAATACAATTTAATAAAGCATAAGATAAAACAACATGAATACAATTTAATAAAGCATAGGTTAAAACAACATAAATACAATTTAATAAAGCATAGGATAAAACAACATAAATACAATTTAATAAAGCATAGGATAAAACAACATAAATACAATTTAATAAAGCATAGGATAAAACAACATAAATACAATTTAATAAAGCATAGGATAAAACAACATAAATACAATTTAATAAAGCAAAGGTTAAAACAACATAAATACAATTTAATAAAGCACAGGATAAAACAACATAAATACAATTTAGTAAATCATAGGTCAAAATAACATAAATACAATTTAATAAAGCATAGGATAAAACAACATAAATACAATTTAATAAAGCATAAGATAAAACAACATGAATACAATTTAATAAAGCATAGGTTAAAACAACATAAATACAATTTAATAAAGCATAGGATAAAACAACATAAATACAATTTAATAAAGCATAGGTTAAAACAACATAAATACAATTTAATAAAGCACAGGATAAAACAACATAAATACAATTTAATAAAGCATAAGACAAAAAAACATAAATACAATTTAATAAAGCATATGTTAAAGCAACATAAATACAATTTAATAAAGCATAGGTTAAAACAACATAAATACAATTTAATAAAGCATAGGATAAAACAACATAAATAAAATTTAATAAAGCTTAGGATAAAACAACATAAATACAATTTAATAAAGCATAGGATAAAACAACATAAATACAATTTAATAAAGCATAGGATAAAACAACATAAATACAATTTAATAGAGCATAGGCTAAAACAACATAAATACAATTTATAAAGCATAGGATAAAACAACATAAATGCAATTTAATAAAGCATAGAATAAAACAACATAAATACAATTTAATAAAGCATAGGATTAAACAACATAAATACTATTTAATAAAGCATAGGATAAAACCACATAAATACAATTTAATAAAGCACAGGATAAAACAACATAAATAAAATTTAATAAAGCATAGGATACAACAACATAAATACAATTTAGTAAAGCATAGGTCAAAATAACATAAATACAATTTAATAAAGCATAGGATAAAACAACATAAATACAATTTAATAAAGCATAGGATAAAACAACATAAATAAAATTTAATAAAGCATAGGATAAAACAACATAAATTCAATTTAATAAAGCATAGGATAAAACAACATAAATACAATTTAATAAAGCTTAGGATAAAACAACATAAATACAATTTAATAAAGCATATGTTAAAACAACATAAATACAATTTAATAAAGCATAGGATAAAACAAGATAAATAAAATTTAATAAAGCATACGATAAAACAACATAAATACAATTTAATAAAGCATAGGATAAAACAACATAAATACAATTTAATAAAGCATAGGATAAAACAACATAAATACAATTTAATAAAGCATAGGATAAAACAACATAAATAAAATTTAATAAAGCATAGGTTAAAATAACATAAATACAATTTAATAAAGCATAGGACAAAACAACATAAAAACAATTTAATAAAGCATAGTTTAAAACAACATAAATACAATTTAATAAAGCCTAGGATAAAACCACAGAATTACAATTTAATAAAGCATAGGATAAAACAACATAAATACAATTCAATAAAGCATAGGACAAAACAACATAAATACAATTTAATAAAGCATAGGATAAAACAACATAAATACAATTTAATGAAACATAGGATAAACAACATAAATACAATTTAATAAATCATAGGATAAACAACATAAATACAATTTAATAAAGCATAGGCTAAAACTACATAAATACAATTTAATAAAGCTTAGGATAAAACAAAGTAAATACAATTTAATAAAGCATAAGATAAAACAACATGAATACAATTTAATAAAGCATAGGTTAAAACAACATAAATACAATTTAATAAATCATAGGATAAACAACATAAATACAATTTAATAAAGCATAGGCTAAAACTACATAAATACAATTTAATAAAGCTTAGGATAAAACAACATAAATACAATTTAATAAAGCATAAGATAAAACAACATGAATACAATTTAATAAAGCATAGGTTAAAACAACATAAATACAATTTAATAAAGCATAGGATAAAACAACATAAATACAATTTAATAAAGCATAGGATAAAACAACATAAATACAATTTAATAAAGCATAGGATAAAACAACATAAATACAATTTAATAAAGCATAGGATAAAACAACATAAATACAATTTAATAAAGCATAGGTTAAAACAACATAAATACAATTTAATAAAGCACAGGATAAAACAACATAAATACAATTTAGTAAATCATAGGTCAAAATAACATAAATACAATTTAATAAAGCATAAGACAAAAAAACATAAATACAATTTAATAAAGCATATGTTAAAGCAACATAAATACAATTTAATAAAGCATAGGTTAAAACAACATAAATACAATTTAATAAAGCATAGGATAAAACAACATAAATAAAATTTAATAAAGCTTAGGATAAAACAACATAAATACAATTTAATAAAGCATAGGATAAAACAACATAAATACAATTTAATAAAGCATAGGATAAAACAACATAAATACAATTTAATAGAGCATAGGCTAAAACAACATAAATACAATTTAATAAAGCATAGGATAAAACAACATAAATACAATTTAATGAAACATAGGATAACAACATAAATACAATTTAATAAAGCATAGGATAAACAACATGAATACAATTTAATAAAGCATAGGCTAAAACTACATAAATACAATTTAATAAAGCTTAGGATAAAACAAAGTAAATACAATATAATAAAGCATAGGATAAAACAACATAAATTCAATTTAATAAAGCATAGGATAAAACAACATAAATACAATTTAATAAAGCATAAGATAAAACAACATGAATAAAATTTAATAAAGCATAGGTTAAAACAACATAAATACAATTTAATAAAGCATAGGATAAAACAACATAAATACAATTTAATAAAGCATAGGATAAAACAACATAAATACAATTTAATAAAGCATATGATAAAACAACATAAATACAATTTAATAAAGCATAGGATAAAACAACATAAATACAATTTAATAAAGCATAGGTTAAAACAACATAAATACAATTTAATAAAGCACAGGATAAAACAACATAAATACAATTTAGTAAAGCATAGGTCAAAATAACATGAATACAATTTAATAAAGCATAGGATAAAACAACATAAATACAATTTAATAAAGCATACGATAAAACAACATGAATACAATTTAATAAAGCATAGGTTAAAACAACATAAATACAATTTAATAAAGCATAGGATAAAACAACATAAATACAATTTAATAAAGCATAGGTTAAAACAACATAAATACAATTTAATAAAGCATAGGATAAAACCACAGAAATACAATTTAATAAAGCATAGGATAAAACAACATAAATACAATTTAATAAAGCATAGCACAAAACAACATAAATACAATTTAATAAAGCAGAGGATAAAACAACATAAATACAATTTAATGAAACATAGGATAAACAACATAAATACAATTTAATAAAGCATAGGATAAAATAACATAAATACAATTTAATAAAGCATAGGCTAAAACTACATAAATACAATTTAATAAAGCATAGGATAAAACAAATTTAATACAATATAATAAAGCATAGGATAAAACAACATAAATTCAATTTAATAAAGCATAGGATAAAACAACATAAATACAATTTAATAAAGCATAAGATAAAACAACATGAATACAATTTAATAAAGCATAGGATAAAACAACATAAATACAATTTAATAAAGCATAGGTTAAAACAACATAAATACAATTTAATAAAGCATAGGATAAAACAACATAAATTCAATTTAATAAAGCATAGGATAAAACAACATAAATACAATTTAATAAAACACAGGATAAAACAAAATAAATAAAATTTAATAAAGCATAGGATAAAACAACATAAATAAAATTTAATAAAGCGTAGGATAAAACAACATAAATACAATTTAATAAAGCATAGGATAAAACAACATAAATAAAATTTAATAAAGCATAGGATAAAACAACATAAATACAATTTAATAAAGCATATGATAAAACAACATAAATACAATTTAATAAAGCATAGGTTAAAACAACATAAATACAATTTAATAAAGCATAGGTTAAAACAACATAAATACAATTTAATAAAGCATAGGATAAAACAACATAAATAAAATTTAATAAAGCATAGGATACAACAACATAAATACAATTTAGTAAAGCATAGGTCAAAATAACATAAATACAATTTAATAAAGCATAGGATAAAACAACATAAATACAATTTAATAAAGCATAGGATAAAACAACATAAATAAAATTTAATAAAGCATAGGATAAAACAACATAAATTCAATTTAATAAAGCATAGGATAAAACAACATAAATACAATTTAATAAAGCTTAGGATAAAACAACATAAATACAATTTAATAAAGCATAGGATAAAACAACATAAAAACAATTTAATAAAGCATAGTTTAAAACAACATAAATACAATTTAATAAAGCCTAGGATAAAACCACAGAATTACAATTTAATAAAGCATAGGATAAAACAACATAAATACAATTCAATAAAGCATAGGACAAAACAACATAAATACAATTTAATAAAGCATAGGATAAAACAACATAAATACAATTTAATGAAACATAGGATAAACAACATAAATACAATTTAATAAATCATAGGATAAACAACATAAATACAATTTAATAAAGCATAGGCTAAAACTACATAAATACAATTTAATAAAGCTTAGGATAAAACAAAGTAAATACAATATAATAAAGCATAGGATAAAACAACATAAATTCAATTTAATAAAGCATAGGATAAAACAACATAAATACAATTTAATAAAGCATAAGATAAAACAACATGAATACAATTTAATAAAGCATAGGTTAAAACAACATAAATACAATTTAATAAAGCATAGGATAAAACAACATAAATACAATTTAATAAAGCATAGGATAAAACAACATAAATACAATTTAATAAAGCATAGGATAAAACAACATAAATACAATTTAATAAAGCATAGGATAAAACAACATAAATACAATTTAATAAAGCATAGGTTAAAACAACATAAATACAATTTAATAAAGCACAGGATAAAACAACATAAATACAATTTAGTAAATCATAGGTCAAAATAACATAAATACAATTTAATAAAGCATAAGACAAAAAAACATAAATACAATTTAATAAAGCATATGTTAAAGCAACATAAATACAATTTAATAAAGCATAGGTTAAAACAACATAAATACAATTTAATAAAGCATAGGATAAAACAACATAAATAAAATTTAATAAAGCTTAGGATAAAACAACATAAATACAATTTAATGAAGCATAGGCTAAAACAACATAAATACAATTTAATAAAGCATAGGATAAAACAACATAAATACAATTTAATGAAACATAGGATAACAACATAAATACAATTTAATAAAGCATAGGATAAACAACATAAATACAATTTAATAAAGCATAGGCTAAAACTACATAAATACAATTTAATAAAGCTTAGGATAAAACAAAGTAAATACAATATAATAAAGCATAGGATAAAACAACATAAATTCAATTTAATAAAGCATAGGATAAAACAACATAAATACAATTTAATAAAGCATAAGATAAAACAACATGAATAAAATTTAATAAAGCATAGGTTAAAACAACATAAATACAATTTAATAAAGCATAGGATAAAACAACATAAATACAATTTAATAAAGCATAGGATAAAACAACATAAATACAATTTAATAAAGCATAGGATAAAACAACATAAATACAATTTAATAAAGCATAGGATAAAACAACATAAATACAATTTAATAAAGCATAGGTTAAAACAACATAAATACAATTTAATAAAGCACAGGATAAAACAACATAAATACAATTTAGTAAAGCATAGGTCAAAATAACATGAATACAATTTAATAAAGCATAGGATAAAACAACATAAATACAATTTAATAAAGCATACGATAAAACAACATGAATACAATTTAATAAAGCATAGGTTAAAACAACATAAATACAATTTAATAAAGCATAGGATAAAACAACATAAATACAATTTAATAAAGCATAGGTTAAAACAACATAAATACAATTTAATAAAGCATAGGATAAAACCACAGAAATACAATTTAATAAATCATAGGATAAAACAACATAAATACAATTTAATAAAGCATAGCACAAAACAAGATAAATACAATTTAATAAAGCAGAGGATAAAACAACATAAATACAATTTAATAAAGCATAGGCTAAAACTACATAAATACAATTTAATAAAGCATAGGATAAAACAAATTTAATACAATATAATAAAGCATAGGATAAAACAACATAAATTCAATTTAATAAAGCATAGGATAAAACAACATAAATACAATTTAATAAAGCATAAGATAAAACAACATGAATACAATTTAATAAAGCATAGGATAAAACAACATAAATACAATTTAATAAAGCATAGGTTAAAACAACATAAATACAATTTAATAAAGCATAGGATAAAACAACATAAATTCAATTTAATAAAGCATAGGATAAAACAACATAAATACAATTTAATAAAACACAGGATAAAACAAAATAAATAAAATTTAATAAAGCATAGGATAAAACAACATAAATAAAATTTAATAAAGCGTAGGATAAAACAACATAAATACAATTTAATAAAGCATAGGATAAAACAACATAAATAAAATTTAATAAAGCATAGGATAAAACAACATAAATACAATTTAATAAAGCATAGGTTAAAACAACATAAATACAATTTAATAAAGCATAGGTTAAAACAACATAAATACAATTTAATAAAGCATAGGATAAAACAACATAAATAAAATTTAATAAAGCATACGATAAAACAACATAAATACAATTTAATAAAGCATAGGATAAAACAACATAAATACAATTTAATAAAGCATAGGATAAAACAACATAAATACAATTTAATAAAGCATAGGATAAAACAACATAAATAAAATTTAATAAAGCATAGGTTAAAATAACATAAATACAATTTAATAAAGCATAGGACAAAACACCATAAAAACAATTTAATAAAGCATAGTTTAAAACAACACAAATACAATTTAATAAAGCCTAGGATAAAACCACAGAATTACAATTTAATAAAGCATAGGATAAAACAACATAAATACAATTCAATAAAGCATAGGACAAAACAACATAAATACAATTTAATAAAGCATAGGATAAAACAACATAAATACAATTTAATGAAACATAGGATAAACAACATAAATACAATTTAATAAAGCATAGGATAAACAACATAAATACAATTTAATAAAGCATAGGCTAAAACTACATAAATACAATTTAATAAAGCTTAGGATAAAACAAAGTAAATACAATATAATAAAGCATAGGATAAAACAACATAAATTCAATTTAATAAAGCATAGGATAAAACAACATAAATACAATTTAATAAAGCATAAGATAAAACAACATGAATACAATTTAATAAAGCATAGGTTAAAACAACATAAATACAATTTAATAAAGCATAGGATAAAACAACATAAATACAATTTAATAAAGCATAGGATAAAACAACATAAATACAATTTAATAAAGCATAGGATAAAACAACATAAATACAATTTAATAAAGCATAGGATAAAACAACATAAATACAATTTAATAAAGCAAAGGTTAAAACAACATAAATACAATTTAATAAAGCACAGGATAAAACAACATAAATACAATTTAGTAAATCATAGGTCAAAATAACATAAATACAATTTAATAAAGCATAGGATAAAACAACATAAATACAATTTAATAAAGCATAAGATAAAACAACATGAATACAATTTAATAAAGCATAGGTTAAAACAACATAAATACAATTTAATAAAGCATAGGATAAAACAACATAAATACAATTTAATAAAGCATAGGTTAAAACAACATAAATACAATTTAATAAAGCACAGGATAAAACAACATAAATACAATTTAATAAAGCATAAGACAAAAAAACATAAATACAATTTAATAAAGCATATGTTAAAGCAACATAAATACAATTTAATAAAGCATAGGTTAAAACAACATAAATACAATTTAATAAAGCATAGGATAAAACAACATAAATAAAATTTAATAAAGCTTAGGATAAAACAACATAAATACAATTTAATAAAGCATAGGATAAAACAACATAAATACAATTTAATAAAGCATAGGATAAAACAACATAAATACAATTTAATAGAGCATAGGCTAAAACAACATAAATACAATTTATAAAGCATAGGATAAAACAACATAAATGCAATTTAATAAAGCATAGAATAAAACAACATAAATACAATTTAATAAAGCATAGGATTAAACAACATAAATACTATTTAATAAAGCATAGGATAAAACCACATAAATACAATTTAATAAAGCACAGGATAAAACAACATAAATAAAATTTAATAAAGCATAGGATACAACAACATAAATACAATTTAGTAAAGCATAGGTCAAAATAACATAAATACAATTTAATAAAGCATAGGATAAAACAACATAAATACAATTTAATAAAGCATAGGATAAAACAACATAAATAAAATTTAATAAAGCATAGGATAAAACAACATAAATTCAATTTAATAAAGCATAGGATAAAACAACATAAATACAATTTAATAAAGCTTAGGATAAAACAACATAAATACAATTTAATAAAGCATAGGATAAAACAACATAAATACAATTTAATAAAGCATAGGATAAAACAACATAAATACAATTTAATAAAGCATAGGTTAAAACAACATAAATACAATTTAATAAAGCATAGGACAAAACAACATAAAAACAATTTAATAAAGCATAGTTTAAAACAACATAAATACAATTTAATAAAGCATAGGATAAAACCACAGAATTACAACTTAATAAAGCATAGGATAAAACAACATAAATACAATTTAATAAAGCATAGGACAAAACAACATAAATACAATTTAATAAAGCATAGGATAAAACAACATAAATACAATTTAATGAAACATAGGATAAACAACATAAATACAATTTAATAAAGCATAGGATAAACAAAATAAATACAATTTAATAAAGCATAGGCTAAAACTACATAAATACAATTTAATAAAGCTTAGGATAAAACAAAGTAAATACAATATAATAAAGCATAGGATAAAACAACATGAATACAATTTAATAAAGCATAGGTTAAAACAACATAAATACAATTTAATAAAGCATAGGATAAAACAACATAAATACAATTTAATAAAGCATAGGTTAAAACAACATAAATACAATTTAATAAAGCACAGGATAAAACAACATGAATACAATTTAATAAAGCATAAGACAAAAAAACATAAATACAATTTAATAAAGCATACGATAAAACAACATAAATACAATTTAATAAAGCATAGGATAAAACCACAGAATTACAATTTAATAAAGCATAGGATAAAACAACATAAATACAATTTAATAAAGTATAGGATAAAACAACATAAATACAATTTAATAAAGCATAGGTTAAAACAACATAAATACAATTTAATAAAGCACAGGATAAAACAACATAAATACAATTTAATAAAGCATATGTTAAAGCAACATAAATACAATTTAATAAAGCATAGGTTAAAACAACATAAATACAATTTAATAAAGCATATGATAAAACAACATAAATACAATCTAATAAAGCATAGGTTAAAACAACATAAATACAATTTAATAAAGCATAGGATAAAACAACATAAATACAATTTAATAAAGCATAGGATAAAACAACATAAATAAAATTTAATATAGCATAGGATAAAACAACATAAATACAATTAAATAAAACATAGGATAAAACAACATAAATACAATTTAATAAAGCATAGGATAAAACAACATAAATACAATTTAATAAAGCATAGGATAAAACAACATAAATACAATTTAATAAAGCAAAGGATAAAACAACATAAATAAAATTTAATAAAGCATAGGTTAAAATAACATAAATACAATTTAATAAAGCATAGGACAAAACAACATAAAAACAATTTAATAAAGCATAGTTTAAAACAACATAAATACAATTTAATAAAGCATAGGATAAAACAACATAAATACAATTTAATAAAGCATAAGATAAAACAACATGAATACAATTTAATAAAGCATAGGTTAAAACAACATAAATACAATTTAATAAAGCATAGGATAAAACAACATAAATATAATTTAATAAAGCATAGGTTAAAACAACATAAATACAATTTAATAAAGCACAGGATAAAACAACATAAATACAATTTAATAAAGCATAAGACAAAAAAACATAAATACAATTTAATAACACATATGTTAAAGCAACATATATACAATTTAATAAAGCATAGGATAAAACAACATAAATACAATTTAATAAAGCTTAGGATAAAACAACATAAATACAATTTAATAAAGCATAGGATAAAACAACATAAATACAATTTAATAAAGCATAGGATAAAACAACATAAATACAATTTAATAAAGCATAGGTTAAAACAACATAAATACAATTTAATAAAGCACAGGATAAAACAACATAAATACAATTTAATAAAGCATAGGATAAAACAACATAAATACAATTTAATAAAGCATAGGACAAAACAACATAAAAACAATTTAATAAAGCATAGTTTAAAACAACATAAATACAATTTAATAAAGCATAGGATAAAACAACATAAATACAATTTAATAAAGCATAAGATAAAACAACATGAATACAATTTAATAAAGCATAGGTAAAACAACATAAATACAATTTAATAAAGCATAGGTTAAAACAACATAAATACAATTTAATAAAGCACAGGATAAAACAACATAAATACAATTTAATAAAGCATAAGACAAAAAAACATAAATACAATTTAATAAAGCATATGTTAAAGCAACATAAATACAATTTAATAAAGCATAGGTTAAAACAACATAAATATAATTTAATAAAGCATAGGTTAAAACAACATAAATACAATTTAATAAAGCACAGGATAAAACAACATAAATACAATTTAATAAAGCATAAGACAAAAAAACATAAATACAATTTAATAAAGCATATGTTAAAGCAACATATATACAATTTAATAAAGCATAGGATAAAACAACATAAATACAATTTAATAAAGCTTAGGATAAAACAACATAAATACAATTTAATAAAGCATAGGATAAAACAACATAAATACAATTTAATAAAGCATAGGATAAAACAACATAAATACAATTTAATAAAGCATAGGTTAAAACAACATAAATACAATTTAATAAAGCACAGGATAAAACAACATAAATACAATTTAGTAAAGCATAGGTTAAAACAACATTAATACAATTTAATAAAGCATAGGATAAAACAACATAAATACAATTTAATAAAGCTTAGGATAAAACAACATAAATACAATTTAATAAAGCATAGGATAAAACAACATAAATACAATTTAATAAAGCATAGGATAAAACAACATAAATACAATTTAATAAAGCATAGGATAAAACAACATAAATAAAAATTGAATAAAGCATAGGATAAAACAACATAAATACAATTTAATAAAGCATAGGATAAAACAACATAAATACAATTTAATAAAGCATAGGATAAAACAACATAAATACAATTTAATAAAGCATAGGATAAAACAACATAAATAAAATTTAATAAAGCATAGGTTAAAACAACATAAATACAATTTAATAAAGCATAGGATAAAACCACAGAAATACAATTTAATAAAGCATAGGATAAAACAACATAAATACAATTTAATAAAGCATAGGACAAAACAACATAAATACAATTTAATAAAGCAGAGGATAAAACAACATAAATACAATTTAATGAAACATAGGATAAACAACATAAATACAATTTAATGAAGCATAGGATAAAACAACATAAATACAATTTAATAAAGCATAAGATAAAACAACATGAATACAATTTAATAAAGCATAGGTTAAAACAACATAAATACAATTTAATAAAGCATAGGATAAAACAACATAAATACAATTTAATAAAGCATAGGTTAAAACAACATAAATACAATTTAATAAAGCACAGGATAAAACAACATAAATACAATTTAATAAAGCATAAGACAAAAAAACATAAATACAATTTAATAAAGCATATGTTAAAGCAACATAAATACAATTTAATAAAGCATAGGTTAAAACAACATAAATATAATTTAATAAAGCATAGGTTAAAACAACATAAATACAATTTAATAAAGCACAGGATAAAACAACATAAATACAATTTAATAAAGCATAAGACAAAAAAACATAAATACAATTTAATAAAGCATATGTTAAAGCAACATATATACAATTTAATAAAGCATAGGATAAAACAACATAAATACAATTTAATAAAGCTTAGGATAAAACAACATAAATACAATTTAATAAAGCATAGGATAAAACAACATAAATACAATTTAATAAAGCATAGGATAAAACAACATAAATACAATTTAATAAAGCATAGGTTAAAACAACATAAATACAATTTAATAAAGCACAGGATAAAACAACATAAATACAATTTAGTAAAGCATAGGTTAAAACAACATAAATACAATTTAATAAAGCATAGGATAAAACAACATAAATACAATTTAATAAAGCTTAGGATAAAACAACATAAATACAATTTAATAAAGCATAGGATAAAACAACATAAATACAATTTAATAAAGCATAGGATAAAACAACATAAATACAATTTAATAAAGCATAGGATAAAACAACATAAATAAAAATTGAATAAAGCATAGGATAAAACAACATAAATACAATTTAATAAAGCATAGGATAAAACAACATAAATACAATTTAATAAAGCATAGGATAAAACAACATAAATACAATTTAATAAAGCATAGGATAAAACAACATAAATAAAATTTAATAAAGCATAGGTTAAAACAACATAAATACAATTTAATAAAGCATAGGATAAAACCACAGAAATACAATTTAATAAAGCATAGGATAAAACACCATAAATACAATTTAATAAAGCATAGGACAAAACAACATAAATACAATTTAATAAAGCAGAGGATAAAACAACATAAATACAATTTAATGAAACATAGGATAAACAACATAAATACAATTTAATGAAGCATAGGATAAAACAACATAAATACAATTTAATAAAGCATAGGCTAAAACTACATAAATACAATTTAATAAAGCATAGGATAAAACAAATTAAATACAATATAATAAAGCATAGGATAAAACAACATAAATTCAATTTAATAAAGCATAGGATAAAACAACATAAATACAATTTAATAAAGCATAAGATAAAACAACATGAATACAATTTAATAAAGCATAGGATAAAACAACATAAATACAATTTAATAAAGCATAGGTTAAAACAACATAAATACAATTTAATAAAGCATAGGATAAAACAACATAAATTCAATTTAATAAAGGATAGGATAAAACAACATAAATACAATTTAATAAAGCACAGGATAAAACAAAATAAATAAAATTTAATAAAGCATAGGATAAAACAACATAAATAAAATTTAATAAAGCATAGGATAAAACAACATAAATACAATTTAATAAAGCATAGGATAAAATAACATAAATAAAATTTAATAAAGCATAGGATAAAACAACATAAATACAATTTAATAAAGCATATGATAAAACAACATAAATACAATTTAATAAAGTATAGGATAAAACAACATAAATACAATTTAATAAAGCATAGGATAAAACAACATAAATACAATTTAATAAAGCATAGGATAAAAAAACATAAATAAAATTTAATAAAGCATAGGTTAAAATAACATAAATACAATTTAATAAAGCATAGGACAAAACAACATAAAAACAATTTAATAAAGCAGAGTTTAAAACAACATAAATACAATTTAATAAAGCACAGGATAAAACAACATAAATACAATTTAATAAAGCATAAGACAAAAAAACATAAATACAATTTAATAAAGCATAGGATAAACAACATAAATACAATTTAATAAAGCATAGGCTAAAACTACATAAATACAATTTAATAAAGCTTAGGATAAAACAAATTAAATACAATATAATAAAGCATAGGATAAAACAACATAAATTAAATTTAATAAAGCATAGGATAAAACAACTTAAATACAATTTAATAAAGCATAAGATAAAACAACATGAATACAATTTAATAAAGCATAGGTTAAAACAACATAAATACAATTTAATAAAGCATAGGATAAAACAACATAAATACAATTTAATAAAGCATAGGTTAAAACAACATAAATACAATTTAATAAAGCACAGGATAAAACAACATAAATACAATTTAATAAAGCATAAGACAAAAAAACATAAATACAATTTAATAAAGCATATGTTAAAGCAACATAAATACAATTTAATAAAGCATAGGTTAAAACAACATAAATACAATTTAATAAAGCATAGGATAAAACAACATAAATACAATTTAATAAAGCTTAGGATAAAACAACATAAATACAATTTAATAAAGCATAGGATAAAACAACATAAATACAATTTAATAAAGCATAGGATAAAACAACATAAATACAATTTAATAAAGCATAGGATAAAACAACATAAATAAAATTTAATAAAGCATAGGATAAAACAACATAAATAAAAATTTAATAAAGCATAGGATAAAACAACATAAATACAATTTAATAAAGCATAGGATAAAACAACATAAATACAATTTAATAAAGCATAGGATAAAACAACATAAATACAATTTAATAAAGCATAGGATAAAACAACATAAATACAATTTAATAAAGCATAGGTTAAAACAACATAAATACAATTTAATAAAGCACATGATAAAACAACATAAATACAATTTAGTAAAGCATAGGTCAAAATAACATAAATACAATTTAATAAAGCATAGGATAAAACAACATAAATACAATTTAATAAAGCATAGGTTAAAACAACATAAATACAATTTAATAAAGCATAGGATAAAACAACATAAAAACAATTTAATAAAGCATAGGATAAAACAACATAAATAAAATTTAATAAAGCATAGGATAAAACAACATAAATAAAAATTTAATAAAGCATAGGATAAAACAACATAAATACAATTTAATAAAGCATAGGATAAAACAACATAAATACAATTTAATAAAGCATAGGATAAAACAACATAAATACAATTTAATAAAGCATAGGATAAAACAACATAAATAAAATTTAATAAAGCATAGGTTAAAACAACATAAATACAATTTAATAAAGCATAAGACAAAAAAACATAAATACAATTTAATAAAGCATATGTTAAAGCAACATAAATACAATTTAATAAAGCATAGGTTAAAACAACATAAATACAATTTAATAAAGCATAGGATAAAACAACATAAATACAATTTAATAAAGCTTAGGATAAAACAACATAAATACAATTTAATAAAGCATAGGATAAAACAACATAAATACAATTTAATAAAGCATAGGATAAAACAACATAAATACAATTTAATAAAGCATAGGTTAAAACAACATAAATACAATTTAATAAAGCACATGATAAAACAACATAAATACAATTTAGTAAAGCATAGGTCAAAATAACATAAATACAATTTAATAAAGCATAGGATAAAACAACATAAATACAATTTAATAAAGCATAGGTTAAAACAACATAAATACAATTTAATATAGCATAGGATAAAACAACATAAATACAATTTAATAAAGCATAGGATAAAACAACATAAATAAAATTTAATAAAGCATAGGATAAAACAACATAAATAAAAATTTAATAAAGCATAGGATAAAACAACATAAATACAATTTAATAAAGCATAGGATAAAACAACATAAATACAATTTAATAAAGCATAGGATAAAACAACATAAATACAATTTAATAAAGCATAGGATAAAACAACATAAATAAAATTTAATAAAGCATAGGTTAAAACAACATAAACACAATTTAATAAAGCATAGGATAAAACCACAGAAATACAATTTAATAAAGCATAGGATAAAACAACATAAATACAATTTAATAAAGCATAGGATAAAACAACATAAATAAAAATTTAATAAAGCATAGGATAAAACAACATAAATACAATTTAATAAAGCATAGGATAAAACAACATAAATACAATTTAATAAAGCATAGGATAAAACAACATAAATACAATTTAATAAAGCATAGGTTAAAGCAACATAAATACAATTTAATAAAGCACATGATAAAACAACATAAATACAATTTAGTAAAGCATAGGTCAAAATAACATAAATACAATTTAATAAAGCATAAGATAAAACAACATAAATACAATTTAATAAAGCATAGGTTAAAACAACATAAATACAATTTAATAAAGCATAGGATAAAACAACATAAATACAATTTAATAAAGCATAGGATAAAACAACATAAATAAAATTTAATAAAGCATAGGATAAAACAACATAAATAAAAATTTAATAAAGCATAGGATAAAACAACATAAATACAATTTAATAAAGCATAGGATAAAACAACATAAATACAATTTAATAAAGCATAGGATAAAACAACATAAATACAATTTAATAAAGCATAGGATAAAACAACATAAATAAAATTTAATAAAGCATAGGTTAAAACAACATAAATACAATTTAATAAAGCATAGGATAAAACCACAGAAATACAATTTAATAAAGCATAGGATAAAACAACATAAATACAATTTAATAAAGCATAGGATAAAACAACATAAATAAAAATTTAATAAAGCATAGGATAAAACAACATAAATACAATTTAATAAAGCATAGGATAAAACAACATAAATACAATTTAATAAAGCATAGGATAAAACAACATAAATACAATTTAATTAAGCATAGGATAAAACAACATAAATAAAATTTAATAAAGCATAGGTTAAAACAACATAAATACAATTTAATAAAGCATAGGATAAAACCACAGAAATACAATTTAATAAAGCATAGGATAAAACAACATAAATACAATTTAATAAAGCATAGGACAAAACAACATAAATACAATTTAATAAAGCAGAGGATAAAACAACATAAATACAATTTAATGAAACATAGGATAAACAACATAAATACAATTTAATAAAGCATAGGATAAAACAACATAAATACAATTTAATAAAGCATAGGCTAAAACTACATAAATACAATTTAATAAAGCATAGGATAAAACAAATTAAATACAATATAATAAAGCATAGGATAAAACAACATAAATTCAATTTAATAAAGCATAGGATAAAACAACATAAATACAATTTAATAAAGCATAAGATAAAACAACATGAATACAATTTAATAAAGCATAGGATAAAACAACATAAATACAATTTAATAAAGCATAGGTTAAAACAACATAAATACAATTTAATAAAGCATAGGATAAAACAACATAAATTCAATTTAATAAAGGATAGGATAAAACAACATAAATACAATTTAATAAAGCACAGGATAAAACAAAATAAATAAAATTTAATAAAGCATAGGATAAAACAACATAAATAAAATTTAATAAAGCATAGGATAAAACAACATAAATACAATTTAATAAAGCATAGGATAAAACAACATAAATAAAATTTAATAAAGCATAGGATAAAACAACATAAATACAATTTAATAAAGCATAGGATAAAACAACATAAATACAATTTAATAAAGCATAGGATAAAACAACATAAATACAATTTAATAAAGCATAGGATAAAACAACATAAATAAAATTTAATAAAGCATAGGTTAAAATAACATAAATACAATTTAATAAAGCATAGGATAAAACAACATAAATACAATTTAATGAAACATAGGATAAACAACATAAATACAATTTAATAAAGCATACGATAAACAACATAAATACAATTTAATAAAGCATAGGCTAAAACTACATAAATACAATTTAATAAAGCTTAGGATAAAACAAAGTAAATACAATATAATAAAGCATAGGATAAAACAACATAAATTCAATTTAATAAAGCATAGGATAAAACAACATAAATACAATTTAATAAATCATAGGATAAAACAACATAAATACAATTTAATAGAGCATAGGCTAAAACAACATAAATACAATTTATAAAGCATAGGATAAAACAACATAAATACAATTTAATAAAGCATAGGATAAAACAACATAAATACAATTTAATAAAGCATAGGATAAAACAACATAAATACAATTTAATAAAGCATAGGATAAAACAACATAAATACAATTTAATTAAGCATAGGATAAAACAACATAAATAAAATTTAATAAAGCATAGGTTAAAACAACATAAATACAATTTAATAAAGCATAGGATAAAACCACAGAAATACAATTTAATAAAGCATAGGATAAAACAACATAAATACAATTTAATAAAGCATAGGACAAAACAACATAAATACAATTTAATAAAGCAGAGGATAAAACAACATAAATACAATTTAATGAAACATAGGATAAACAACATAAATACAATTTAATAAAGCATAGGATAAAACAACATAAATACAATTTAATAAAGCATAGGCTAAAACTACATAAATACAATTTAATAAAGCATAGGATAAAACAAATTAAATACAATATAATAAAGCATAGGATAAAACAACATAAATTCAATTTAATAAAGCATAGGATAAAACAACATAAATACAATTTAATAAAGCATAAGATAAAACAACATGAATACAATTTAATAAAGCATAGGATAAAACAACATAAATACAATTTAATAAAGCATAGGTTAAAACAACATAAATACAATTTAATAAAGCATAGGATAAAACAACATAAATTCAATTTAATAAAGGATAGGATAAAACAACATAAATACAATTTAATAAAGCACAGGATAAAACAAAATAAATAAAATTTAATAAAGCATAGGATAAAACAACATAAATAAAATTTAATAAAGCATAGGATAAAACAACATAAATACAATTTAATAAAGCATAGGATAAAACAACATAAATAAAATTTAATAAAGCATAGGATAAAACAACATAAATAAAATTTAATAAAGCATAGGATAAAACAACATAAATACAATTTAATAAAGCATAGGATAAAACAACATAAATACAATTTAATAAAGCATAGGATAAAACAACATAAATACAATTTAATAAAGCATAGGATAAAACAACATAAATAAAATTTAATAAAGCATAGGTTAAAATAACATAAATACAATTTAATAAAGCATAGGATAAAACAACATAAATACAATTTAATGAAACATAGGATAAACAACATAAATACAATTTAATAAAGCATACGATAAACAACATAAATACAATTTAATAAAGCATAGGCTAAAACTACATAAATACAATTTAATAAAGCTTAGGATAAAACAAAGTAAATACAATATAATAAAGCATAGGATAAAACAACATAAATTCAATTTAATAAAGCATAGGATAAAACAACATAAATACAATTTAATAAATCATAGGATAAAACAACATAAATACAATTTAATAGAGCATAGGCTAAAACAACATAAATACAATTTATAAAGCATAGGATAAAACAACATAAATACAATTTAATAAAGCATAGAATAAAACAACATAAATACAATTTAATAAAGCATAGGATTAAACAACATAAATACTATTTAATAAAGCATAGGATAAAACCACATAAATACAATTTAATAAAGCACAGGATAAAACAGCATAAATAAAATTTAATAAAGCATAGGATACAACAACATAAATACAATTTAGTAAAGCATAGGTCAATATAACATAAATACAATTTAATAAAGCATAGGATAAAACAACATAAATACAATTTAATAAAGCATAGGATAATACAACATAAATAAAATTTAATAAAGCATAGGATAAAACAACATAAATTCAATTTAATAAAGCATAAGATAAAACAACATGAATACAATTTAATAAAGCATAGGTTAAAACAACATAAATACAATTTAATAAAGCATAGGATAAAACAACATAAATACAATTTAATAAAGCATAGGTTAAAACAACATAAATACAATTTAATAAAGCACAGGATAAAACAACATAAATACAATTTAATAAAGCATAAGACAAAAAAACATAAATACAATTTAATAAAGCATATGTTAAAGCAACATAAATACAATTTAATAAAGCATAGGTTAAAACAACATAAATACAATTTAATAAAGCATAGGATAAAACAACATAAATACAATTTAATAAAGCTTAGGATAAAACAACATAAATACAATTTAATAAAGCATAGGATAAAACAACATAAATACAATTTAATAAAGCATAGGATAAAACAACATAAATACAATTTAATAGAGCATAGGCTAAAACAACATAAATACAATTTATAAAGCATAGGATAAAACAACATAAATACAATTTAATAAAGCATAGAATAAAACAACATAAATACAATTTAATAAAGCATAGGATTAAACAACATAAATACTATTTAATAAAGCATAGGATAAAACCACATAAATACAATTTAATAAAGCACAGGATAAAACAACATAAATTAAATTTAATAAAGCATAGGATACAACAACATAAATACAATTTAGTAAAGCATATGTCAAAATAACATAAATACAATTTAATAAAGCATAGGATAAAACAACATAAATACAATTTAATAAAGCATAGGATAAAACAACATAAATAAAATTTAATAAAGCATAGGATAAAACAACATAAATTCAATTTAATAAAGCATAGGATAAAACAACATAAATACAATTTAATAAAGCATAGGTTAAAACAACATAAATACAATTTAATAAAGCATAGGATAAAACAACATAAATACAATTTAATAAAGCATAGGTTAAAACAACATAAATACAATTTAATAAAGCACAGGATAAAACAACATAAATACAATTTAATAATGCATAGGTTAAAACAACATAAATACAATTTAATAAAGCACAGGATAAAACAACATAAATACAATTTAATAAAGCATAAGACAAAAAAACATAAATACAATTTAATAAAGCATATGTTAAAGCAACATAAATACAATTTAATAAAGCATAGGTTAAAACAACATAAATACAATTTAATAAAGCATAGGATAAAACAACATAAATACAATTTAATAAAGCTTAGGATAAAACAACATAAATACAATTTAATAAAGCATAGGATAAAACAACATAAATACAATTTAATAAAGCATAGGATAAAACAACATAAATACAATTTAATAGAGCATAGGCTAAAACAACATGAATACAATTTATAAAGCATAGGATAAAACAACATAAATACAATTTAATAAAGCATAGAATAAAACAACATAAATACAATTTAATAAAGCATAGGATTAAACAACATAAATACAATTTAATAAAGCATAGGTTAAAACAACATAAATTCAATTTAATAAAGCATAGGATAAAACAACATAAATACAATTTACTAAAGCTTAGGATAAAACAACATAAATACAATTTAATAAAGCATAGGATAAAACAACATAAATACAATTTAATAAAGCATAGGATAAAACAACATAAATACAATTTAATAAAGCATAGGTCAAAATAACATAAATACAATTTAATAAAGCATAGGATAAAACAACATAAATACAATTTAATAAAGCACAGGATAAAACAACATAAATACAATTTAGTAAAGCATAGGTCAAAATAACATAAATACAATTTAATAAAGCATAGGATAAAACAACATAAATACAATTTAATAAAGCATAGGTTAAAACAACATAAATACAATTTAATAAAGCATAGGATAAAACAACATAAATACAATTTAATAAAGCATAGGATAAAACAACATAAATACAATTTAATAAAGCATAGGATAAAACAACATAAATAAAAATTTAATAAAGCATAGGATAAAACAACATAAATACAATTTAATAAAGCATAGGATAAAACAACATAAATACAATTTAATAAAGCATAGGATAAAACAACATAAATACAATTTAATAAAGCATAGGATAAAACAACATAAATAAAATTTAATAAAGCATAGGTTAAAACAACATAAATACAATTTAATAAAGCATAGGATAAAACCACAGAAATACAATTTAATAAAGCATAGGATAAAACAACATAAATACAATTTAATAAAGCATAGCACAAAACAACATAAATACAATTTAATAAAGCAGAGGATAAAACAACATAAATACAATTTAATGAAACATAGGATAAACAACATAAATACAATTTAATAAAGCATAGGATAAAATAACATAAATACAATTTAATAAAGCATAGGCTAAAACTACATAAATACAATTTAATAAAGCATAGGATAAAACAAATTAAATACAATATAATAAAGCATAGGATAAAACAACATAAATTCAATTTAATAAAGCATAGGATAAAACAACATAAATACAATTTAATAAAGCATAAGATAAAACAACATGAATAAAATTTAATAAAGCATAGGATAAAACAACATAAATACAATTTAATAAAGCATAGGTTAAAACAACATAAATACAATTTAATAAAGCATAGGATAAAACAACATAAATTCAATTTAATAAAGCATAGGATAAAACAACATAAATACAATTTAATAAAACACAGGATAAAACAAAATAAATAAAATTTAATAAAGCATAGGATAAAACAGCATAAATAAAATTTAATAAAGCATAGGATAAAACAACATAAATACAATTTAATAAAGCATAGGATAAAACAACATAAATAAAATTTAATAAAGCATAGGATAAAACAACATAAATACAATTTAATAAAGCATATGATAAAACAACATAAATACAATTTAATAAAGCATAGGTTAAAACAACATAAATACAATTTAATAAAGCAGAGGATAAAACAACATAAATACAATTTAATGAAACATAGGATAAAACAACATAAATACAATTTAATAAAGCATAGGCTAAAACTACATAAATACAATTTAATAAAGCATAGGATAAAACAAATTAAATACAATATAATAAAGCATAGGATAAAACAACATAAATTCAATTTAATAAAACATAGGATAGAAACAACATAAATACAATTTAATAAAGCATAAGATAAAACAACATGAATACAATTTAATAAAGCATAGGATAAAACAACATAAATACAATTTAATAAAGCATAGGTTAAAACAACATAAATACAATTTAATAAAGCATAGGATAAAACAACATAAATTCAATTTAATAAAGCATAGGATAAAACAACATAAATACAATTTAATAGAGCATAGGCTAAAACAACATAAATACAATTTATAAAGCATAGGATAAAACAACATAAATACAATTTAATAAAGCATAGGATAAAACAACATAAATACAATTTAATAAAGCATAGGATAAAACAACATAAATACAATTTAATAAAGCATAGGATAAAACAACATAAATACAATTTAATTAAGCATAGGATAAAACAACATAAATAAAATTTAATAAAGCATAGGTTAAAACAACATAAATACAATTTAATAAAGCATAGGATAAAACCACAGAAATACAATTTAATAAAGCATAGGATAAAACAACATAAATACAATTTAATAAAGCATAGGACAAAACAACATAAATACAATTTAATAAAGCAGAGGATAAAACAACATAAATACAATTTAATGAAACATAGGATAAACAACATAAATACAATTTAATAAAGCATAGGATAAAACAACATAAATACAATTTAATAAAGCATAGGCTAAAACTACATAAATACAATTTAATAAAGCATAGGATAAAACAAATTAAATACAATATAATAAAGCATAGGATAAAACAACATAAATTCAATTTAATAAAGCATAGGATAAAACAACATAAATACAATTTAATAAAGCATAAGATAAAACAACATGAATACAATTTAATAAAGCATAGGATAAAACAACATAAATACAATTTAATAAAGCATAGGTTAAAACAACATAAATACAATTTAATAAAGCATAGGATAAAACAACATAAATTCAATTTAATAAAGGATAGGATAAAACAACATAAATACAATTTAATAAAGCACAGGATAAAACAAAATAAATAAAATTTAATAAAGCATAGGATAAAACAACATAAATAAAATTTAATAAAGCATAGGATAAAACAACATAAATACAATTTAATAAAGCATAGGATAAAACAACATAAATAAAATTTAATAAAGCATAGGATAAAACAACATAAATACAATTTAATAAAGCATATGATAAAACAACATAAATACAATTTAATAAAGCATAGGTTAAAACAACATAAATACAATTTAATAAAGCATAGGTTAAAACAACATAAATACAATTTAATAAAGCATAGGATAAAACAACATAAATAAAATTTAATAAAGCATAGGATAAAACAACATAAATACAATTTAATAAAGCATATGATAAAACAACATAAATACAATTTAATAAAGCATAGGTTAAAACAACATAAATACAATTTAATAAAGCAGAGGATAAAACAACATAAATACAATTTAATGAAACATAGGATAAAACAACATAAATACAATTTAATAAAGCATAGGCTAAAACTACATAAATACAATTTAATAAAGCATAGGATAAAACAAATTAAATACAATATAATAAAGCATAGGATAAAACAACATAAATACAATTTAATAAAGCATAGGATAAAACAACATAAATACAATTTAATAAAGCATAGGATAAAACAACATAAATAAAATTTAATAAAGCATAGGTTAAAATAACATAAATACAATTTAATAAAGCATAGGATAAAACAACATAAATACAATTTAATGAAACATAGGATAAACAACATAAATACAATTTAATAAAGCATACGATAAACAACATAAATACAATTTAATAAAGCATAGGCTAAAACTACATAAATACAATTTAATAAAGCTTAGGATAAAACAAAGTAAATACAATATAATAAAGCATAGGATAAAACAACATAAATTCAATTTAATAAAGCATAGGATAAAACAACATAAATACAATTTAATAAATCATAGGATAAAACAACATAAATACAATTTAATAGAGCATAGGCTAAAACAACATAAATACAATTTATAAAGCATAGGATAAAACAACATAAATACAATTTAATAAAGCATAGAATAAAACAACATAAATACAATTTAATAAAGCATAGGATTAAACAACATAAATACTATTTAATAAAGCATAGGATAAAACCACATAAATACAATTTAATAAAGCACAGGATAAAACAGCATAAATAAAATTTAATAAATCATAGGATACAACAACATAAATACAATTTAGTAAAGCATAGGTCAATATAACATAAATACAATTTAATAAAGCATAGGATAAAACAACATAAATACAATTTAATAAAGCATAGGATAATACAACATAAATAAAATTTAATAAAGCATAGGATAAAACAACATAAATTCAATTTAATAAAGCATAAGATAAAACAACATGAATACAATTTAATAAAGCATAGGTTAAAACAACATAAATACAATTTAATAAAGCATAGGATAAAACAACATAAATACAATTTAATAAAGCATAGGTTAAAACAACATAAATACAATTTAATAAAGCACAGGATAAAACAACATAAATACAATTTAATAAAGCATAAGACAAAAAAACATAAATACAATTTAATAAAGCATATGTTAAAGCAACATAAATACAATTTAATAAAGCATAGGTTAAAACAACATAAATACAATTTAATAAAGCATAGGATAAAACAACATAAATACAATTTAATAAAGCTTAGGATAAAACAACATAAATACAATTTAATAAAGCATAGGATAAAACAACATAAATACAATTTAATAAAGCATAGGATAAAACAACATAAATACAATTTAATAGAGCATAGGCTAAAACAACATAAATACAATTTATAAAGCATAGGATAAAACAACATAAATACAATTTAATAAAGCATAGAATAAAACAACATAAATACAATTTAATAAAGCATAGGATTAAACAACATAAATACTATTTAATAAAGCATAGGATAAAACCACATAAATACAATTTAATAAAGCACAGGATAAAACAACATAAATAAAATTTAATAAAGCATAGGATACAACAACATAAATACAATTTAGTAAAGCATATGTCAAAATAACATAAATACAATTTAATAAAGCATAGGATAAAACAACATAAATACAATTTAATAAAGCATAGGATAAAACAACATAAATAAAATTTAATAAAGCATAGGATAAAACAACATAAATTCAATTTAATAAAGCATAGGATAAAACAACATAAATACAATTTAATAAAGCATAGGTTAAAACAACATAAATACAATTTAATAAAGCATAGGATAAAACAACATAAATACAATTTAATAAAGCATAGGTTAAAACAACATAAATACAATTTAATAAAGCACAGGATAAAACAACATAAATACAATTTAATAATGCATAGGTTAAAACAACATAAATACAATTTAATAAAGCACAGGATAAAACAACATAAATACAATTTAATAAAGCATAAGACAAAAAAACATAAATACAATTTAATAAAGCATATGTTAAAGCAACATAAATACAATTTAATAAAGCATAGGTTAAAACAACATAAATACAATTTAATAAAGCATAGGATAAAACAACATAAATACAATTTAATAAAGCTTAGGATAAAACAACATAAATACAATTTAATAAAGCATAGGATAAAACAACATAAATACAATTTAATAAAGCATAGGATAAAACAACATAAATACAATTTAATAGAGCATAGGCTAAAACAACATGAATACAATTTATAAAGCATAGGATAAAACAACATAAATACAATTTAATAAAGCATAGAATAAAACAACATAAATACAATTTAATAAAGCATAGGATTAAACAACATAAATACAATTTAATAAAGCATAGGTTAAAACAACATAAATTCAATTTAATAAAGCATAGGATAAAACAACATAAATACAATTTACTAAAGCTTAGGATAAAACAACATAAATACAATTTAATAAAGCATAGGATAAAACAACATAAATACAATTTAATAAAGCATAGGATAAAACAACATAAATACAATTTAATAAAGCATAGGTCAAAATAACATAAATACAATTTAATAAAGCATAGGATAAAACAACATAAATACAATTTAATAAAGCACAGGATAAAACAACATAAATACAATTTAGTAAAGCATAGGTCAAAATAACATAAATACAATTTAATAAAGCATAGGATAAAACAACATAAATACAATTTAATAAAGCATAGGTTAAAACAACATAAATACAATTTAATAAAGCATAGGTTAAAACAACATAAATACAATTTAATAAAGCATAGGATAAAACAACATAAATTCAATTTAATAAAGGATAGGATAAAACAACATAAATACAATTTAATAAAGCACAGGATAAAACAAAATAAATAAAATTTAATAAAGCATAGGATAAAACAACATAAATAAAATTTAATAAAGCATAGGATAAAACAACATAAATACAATTTAATAAAGCATAGGATAAAACAACATAAATAAAATTTAATAAAGCATAGGATAAAACAACATAAATACAATTTAATAAAGCATATGATAAAACAACATAAATACAATTTAATAAAGCATAGGTTAAAACAACATAAATACAATTTAATAAAGCATAGGTTAAAACAACATAAATACAATTTAATAAAGCATAGGATAAAACAACATAAATAAAATTTAATAAAGCATAGGATAAAACAACATAAATACAATTTAATAAAGCATATGATAAAACAACATAAATACAATTTAATAAAGCATAGGTTAAAACAACATAAATACAATTTAATAAAGCAGAGGATAAAACAACATAAATACAATTTAATGAAACATAGGATAAAACAACATAAATACAATTTAATAAAGCATAGGCTAAAACTACATAAATACAATTTAATAAAGCATAGGATAAAACAAATTAAATACAATATAATAAAGCATAGGATAAAACAACATAAATACAATTTAATAAAGCATAGGATAAAACAACATAAATACAATTTAATAAAGCATAGGATAAAACAACATAAATAAAATTTAATAAAGCATAGGTTAAAATAACATAAATACAATTTAATAAAGCATAGGATAAAACAACATAAATACAATTTAATGAAACATAGGATAAACAACATAAATACAATTTAATAAAGCATACGATAAACAACATAAATACAATTTAATAAAGCATAGGCTAAAACTACATAAATACAATTTAATAAAGCTTAGGATAAAACAAAGTAAATACAATATAATAAAGCATAGGATAAAACAACATAAATTCAATTTAATAAAGCATAGGATAAAACAACATAAATACAATTTAATAAATCATAGGATAAAACAACATAAATACAATTTAATAGAGCATAGGCTAAAACAACATAAATACAATTTATAAAGCATAGGATAAAACAACATAAATACAATTTAATAAAGCATAGAATAAAACAACATAAATACAATTTAATAAAGCATAGGATTAAACAACATAAATACTATTTAATAAAGCATAGGATAAAACCACATAAATACAATTTAATAAAGCACAGGATAAAACAGCATAAATAAAATTTAATAAATCATAGGATACAACAACATAAATACAATTTAGTAAAGCATAGGTCAATATAACATAAATACAATTTAATAAAGCATAGGATAAAACAACATAAATACAATTTAATAAAGCATAGGATAATACAACATAAATAAAATTTAATAAAGCATAGGATAAAACAACATAAATTCAATTTAATAAAGCATAAGATAAAACAACATGAATACAATTTAATAAAGCATAGGTTAAAACAACATAAATACAATTTAATAAAGCATAGGATAAAACAACATAAATACAATTTAATAAAGCATAGGTTAAAACAACATAAATACAATTTAATAAAGCACAGGATAAAACAACATAAATACAATTTAATAAAGCATAAGACAAAAAAACATAAATACAATTTAATAAAGCATATGTTAAAGCAACATAAATACAATTTAATAAAGCATAGGTTAAAACAACATAAATACAATTTAATAAAGCATAGGATAAAACAACATAAATACAATTTAATAAAGCTTAGGATAAAACAACATAAATACAATTTAATAAAGCATAGGATAAAACAACATAAATACAATTTAATAAAGCATAGGATAAAACAACATAAATACAATTTAATAGAGCATAGGCTAAAACAACATAAATACAATTTATAAAGCATAGGATAAAACAACATAAATACAATTTAATAAAGCATAGAATAAAACAACATAAATACAATTTAATAAAGCATAGGATTAAACAACATAAATACTATTTAATAAAGCATAGGATAAAACCACATAAATACAATTTAATAAAGCACAGGATAAAACAACATAAATAAAATTTAATAAAGCATAGGATACAACAACATAAATACAATTTAGTAAAGCATATGTCAAAATAACATAAATACAATTTAATAAAGCATAGGATAAAACAACATAAATACAATTTAATAAAGCATAGGATAAAACAACATAAATAAAATTTAATAAAGCATAGGATAAAACAACATAAATTCAATTTAATAAAGCATAGGATAAAACAACATAAATACAATTTAATAAAGCATAGGTTAAAACAACATAAATACAATTTAATAAAGCATAGGATAAAACAACATAAATACAATTTAATAAAGCATAGGTTAAAACAACATAAATACAATTTAATAAAGCACAGGATAAAACAACATAAATACAATTTAATAATGCATAGGTTAAAACAACATAAATACAATTTAATAAAGCACAGGATAAAACAACATAAATACAATTTAATAAAGCATAAGACAAAAAAACATAAATACAATTTAATAAAGCATATGTTAAAGCAACATAAATACAATTTAATAAAGCATAGGTTAAAACAACATAAATACAATTTAATAAAGCATAGGATAAAACAACATAAATACAATTTAATAAAGCTTAGGATAAAACAACATAAATACAATTTAATAAAGCATAGGATAAAACAACATAAATACAATTTAATAAAGCATAGGATAAAACAACATAAATACAATTTAATAGAGCATAGGCTAAAACAACATGAATACAATTTATAAAGCATAGGATAAAACAACATAAATACAATTTAATAAAGCATAGAATAAAACAACATAAATACAATTTAATAAAGCATAGGATTAAACAACATAAATACAATTTAATAAAGCATAGGTTAAAACAACATAAATTCAATTTAATAAAGCATAGGATAAAACAACATAAATACAATTTACTAAAGCTTAGGATAAAACAACATAAATACAATTTAATAAAGCATAGGATAAAACAACATAAATACAATTTAATAAAGCATAGGATAAAACAACATAAATACAATTTAATAAAGCATAGGTCAAAATAACATAAATACAATTTAATAAAGCATAGGATAAAACAACATAAATACAATTTAATAAAGCACAGGATAAAACAACATAAATACAATTTAGTAAAGCATAGGTCAAAATAACATAAATACAATTTAATAAAGCATAGGATAAAACAACATAAATACAATTTAATAAAGCATAGGTTAAAACAACATAAATACAATTTAATAAAGCATAGGATAAAACAACATAAATACAATTTAATAAAGCATAGGATAAAACAACATAAATACAATTTAATAAAGCATAGGATAAAACAACATAAATAAAATTTAATAAAGCATAGGATAAAATAACATAAATACAATTTAATAAAGCATAGGACAAAACAACATAAAAACAATTTAATAAAGCATAGGTTAAAACAACATAAATACAATTTAATAAAGCATAGGTTAAAACAACATAAATACAATTTAATAAAGCATAGGATAAAACCACAGAAATACAATTTAATAAAGCATAGGATAAAACAACATAAATACAATTTAATAAAGCATAGCACAAAACAACTTAAATACAATTTAATAAAGCAGAGGATAAAACAACATAAATACAATTTAATGAAACATAGGATAAACAACATAAATACAATTTAATAAAGCATAGGATAAAATAACATAAATACAATTTAATAAAGCATAGGCTAAAACTACATAAATACAATTGAATAAAGCATAGGATAAAACAAATTAAATACAATATAATAAAGCATAGGATAAAACAACATAAATTCAATTTAATAAAGCATAGGATAAAACAACATAAATACAATTTAATAAAGCATAGGATAAAACAACATAAATACAATTTAATAAAGCATAGGATAAAACAACATAAATACAATTTAATAAAGCATAGGTTAAAACAACATAAATACAATTTAATAAAGCACAGGATAAAACAACATAAATACAATTTAATAAAGCATAAGACAAAAAAACATAAATACAATTTAATAAAGCATATGTTAAAGCAACATAAATACAATTTAATAAAGCATAGGTTAAAACAACATAAATACAATTTAATAAAGCATAGGACAAAACAACATAAATACAATTTAATAAAGCAGAGGATAAAACAACATAAATACAATTTAATGAAACATAGGATAAACAACATAAATACAATTTAATAAAGCATAGGATAAAACAACATAAATACAATTTAATAAAGCATAGGCTAAAACTACATAAATACAATTTAATAAAGCATAGGATAAAAGAAATTAAATACAATATAATAAAGCATAGGATAAAACAACATAAATTCAATTTAATAAAGCATAGGATAGAAACAACATAAATACAATTTAATAAAGCATAAGATAAAACAACATGAATACAATTTAATAAAGCATAGGATAAAACAACATAAATACAATTTAATAAAGCATAGGTTAAAACAACATAAATACAATTTAATAAAGCATAGGATAAAACAACATAAATTCAATTTAATAAAGCATAGGATAAAACAACATAAATACAATTTAATAAAACACAGGATAAAACAAAATAAATAAAATTTAATAAAGCATAGGATAAAACAACATAAATACAATTTAATAAAGCATAGGATAAAACAACATAAATAAAATTTAATAAAGCATAGGATAAAACAACATAAATACAATTTAATAAAGCATATGATAAAACAACATAAATACAATTTAATAAAGCATAGGTTAAAACAACATAAATACAATTTAATAAAGCATAGGTTAAAACAACATAAATACAATTTAATAAAGCATAGGATAAAACAACATAAATACAATTTAATAAAGCATAGGATAAAACAACATAAATAAAATTTAATAAAGCATAGGTTAAAATAACATAAATACAATTTAATAAAGCATAGGACAAAACAACATAAAAACAATTTAATAAAGCATAGTTTAAAACAACATAAATACAATTTAATAAAGCCTAGGATAAAACCACAGAATTACAATTTAATAAAGCATAGGATAAAACAACATAAATACAATTCAATAAAGCATAGGACAAAACAACATAAATACAATTTAATAAAGCATAGGATAAAACAACATAAATACAATTTAATGAAACATAGGATAAACAACATAAATACAATTTAATAAAGCATAGGATAAAACAACATAAATACAATGTAATAAAGCATAGGATAAAACAACATAAATACAATTTAATAAAGCATAGGATAAAACAACATAAATACAATTTAATAAAGCATAGGATAAAACAACATAAATAAAATTTAATAAAGCATAGGTTAAAACAACATAAATACAATTTAATAAAGCATAGGATAAAACCACAGAAATACAATTTAATAAAGCATAGGATAAAACAACATAAATACAATTTAATAAAGCATAGCACAAAACAACTTAAATACAATTTAATAAAGCAGAGGATAAAACAACATAAATACAATTTAATGAAACATAGGATAAAACAACATAAATACAATTTAATAAAGCATAGGATAAAACAACATAAATAAAATTTAATAAAGCATAGGATAAAACAACATAAATACAATTTAATAAAGCATAGGTTAAAACAACATAAATACAATTTAATAAAGCACAGGATAAAACAACATAAATACAATTTAATAAAGCATAAGACAAAAAAACATAAATACAATTTAATAAAGCATATGTTAAAGCAACAAAAATACAATTTAATAAAGCATAGGTTAAAACAACATAAATACAATTTAATAAAGCATAGGACAAAACAACATAAATACAATTTAATAAAGCAGAGGATAAAACAACATAAATACAATTTAATGAAACATAGGATAAACAACATAAATACAATTTAATAAAGCATAGGATAAAACAACATAAATACAATTTAATAAAGCATAGGCTAAAACTACATAAATACAATTTAATAAAGCATAGGATAAAAGAAATTAAATACAATATAATAAAGCATAGGATAAAACAACATAAATTCAATTTAATAAAGCATAGGATAGAAACAACATAAATACAATTTAATAAAGCATAAGATAAAACAACATGAATACAATTTAATAAAGCACAGGATAAAACAAAATAAATAAAATTTAATAAAGCATAGGATAAAACAACATAAATACAATTTAATAAAGCATAGGATAAAACAACATAAATAAAATTTAATAAAGCATAGGATAAAACAACATAAATACAATTTAATAAAGCATATGATAAAACAACATAAATACAATTTAATAAAGCATAGGTTAAAACAACATAAATACAATTTAATAAAGCATAGGTTAAAACAACATAAATACAATTTAATAAAGCATAGGATAAAACAACATAAATACAATTTAATAAAGCATAGGATAAAACAACATAAATAAAATTTAATAAAGCATAGGTTAAAATAACATAAATACAATTTAATAAAGCATAGGACAAAACAACATAAAAACAATTTAATAAAGCATAGTTTAAAACAACATAAATACAATTTAATAAAGCCTAGGATAAAACCACAGAATTACAATTTAATAAAGCATAGGATAAAACAACATAAATACAATTCAATAAAGCATAGGACAAAACAACATAAATACAATTTAATAAAGCATAGGATAAAACAACATAAATACAATTTAATGAAACATAGGATAAACAACATAAATACAATTTAATAAAGCATAGGATAAACAACATAAATACAATTTAATAAAGCATAGGCTAAAACTACATAAATACAATTTAATAAAGCTTAGGATAAAACAAAGTAGATACAATATAATAAAGCATAGGATAAAACAACATAAATTCAATTTAATAAAGCATAGGATAAAACAACATAAATACAATTTAATAAAGCATAAGATAAAACAACATGAATACAATTTAATAAAGCATAGGTTAAAACAACATAAATACAATTTAATAAAGCATAGGATAAAACAACATAAATACAATTTAATAAAGCATAGGATAAAACAACATAAATACAATTTAATAAAGCATAGGATAAAACAACATAAATACAATGTAATAAAGCATAGGATAAAACAACATAAATACAATTTAATAAAGCATAGGATAAAACAACATAAATACAATTTAATAAAGCATAGGATAAAACAACATAAATAAAATTTAATAAAGCATAGGTTAAAACAACATAAATACAATTTAATAAAGCATAGGATAAAACCACAGAAATACAATTTAATAAAGCATAGGATAAAACAACATAAATACAATTTAATAAAGCATAGCACAAAACAACTTAAATACAATTTAATAAAGCAGAGGATAAAACAACATAAATACAATTTAATGAAACATAGGATAAACAACATAAATACAATTTAATAAAGCATAGGATAAAATAACATAAATACAATTTAATAAAGCATATGTTAAAGCAACATAAATACAATTTAATAAAGCATAGGATAAAACAACATAAATACAATTTAATAAAGCATAGGTTAAAACAACATAAATACAATTTAATAAAGCACAGGATAAAACAACATAAATACAATTTAATAAAGCATAAGACAAAAAAACATAAATACAATTTAATAAAGCATATGTTAAAGCAACATAAATACAATTTAATAAAGCATAGGTTAAAACAACATAAATACAATTTAATAAAGCATAGGACAAAACAACATAAATACAATTTAATAAAGCAGAGGATAAAACAACATAAATACAATTTAATGAAACATAGGATAAACAACATAAATACAATTTAATAAAGCATAGGATAAAACAACATAAATACAATTTAATAAAGCATAGGCTAAAACTACATAAATACAATTTAATAAAGCATAGGATAAAACAAATTAAATACAATATAATAAAGCATAGGATAAAACAACATAAATTCAATTTAATAAAGCATAGGATAGAAACAACATAAATACAATTTAATAAAGCATAAGATAAAACAACATGAATACAATTTAATAAAGCATAGGATAAAACAACATAAATACAATTTAATAAAGCATAGGTTAAAACAACATAAATACAATTTAATAAAGCATAGGATAAAACAACATAAATTCAATTTAATAAAGCATAGGATAAAACAACATAAATACAATTTAATAAAACACAGGATAAAACAAAATAAGTAAAATTTAATAAAGCATAGGATAAAACAACATAAATAAAATTTAATAAAGCATAGGATAAAACAACATAAATACAATTTAATAAAGCATAGGATAAAACAACATAAATAAAATTTAATAAAGCATAGGATAAAACAACATAAATACAATTTAATAAAGCATAGGTTAAAACAACATAAATACAATTTAATAAAGCATAGGTTAAAACAACATAAATACAATTTAATAAAGCATAGGATAAAACAACATAAATAAAATTTAATAAAGCATAGGATAAAACAACATAAATACAATTTAATAAAGCATAGGATAAAACAACATAAATACAATTTAATAAAGCATAGGATAAAACAACATAAATACAATTTAATAAAGCATAGGATAAAACAACATAAATACAATTTAATAAAGCATAGGATAAAACAACATAAATAAAATTTAATAAAGCATAGGATAAAATAACATAAATACAATTTAATAAAGCATAGGACAAAACAACATAAAAACAATTTAATAAAGCATAGGTTAAAACAACATAAATACAATTTAATAAAGCATAGGTTAAAACAACATAAATACAATTTAATAAAGCATAGGATAAAACAACATAAATACAATTTAATAAAGCATAGGACAAAACAACATAAATACAATTTAATAAAGCATAGGATAAAACAACATAAATACAATTTAATGAAACATAGGATAACAACATAAATACAATTTAATAAAGCATAGGATAAACAACATAAATACAATTTAATAAAGCATAGGCTAAAACTACATAAATACAATTTAATAAAGCTTAGTATAAAACAAAGTAAATACAATATATTAAAGCATAGGATAAAACAACATAAATTCAATTTAATAAAGCATAGGATAAAACAACATAAATACAATTTAATAAAGCATAAGATAAAACAACATGAATAAAATTTAATAAAGCATAGGTTAAAACAACATAAATACAATTTAATAAAGCATAGGATAAAACAACATAAATACAATTTAATAAAGCATAGGATAAAACAACATAAATACAATTTAATAAAGCATAGGATAAAACAACATAAATACAATTTAATAAAGCATAGGTTAAAGCAACATAAATACAATTTAATAAAGCACAGGATAAAACAACATAAATACAATTTAGTAAAGCATAGGTCAAAATAACATAAATACAATTTAATAAAGCATAGGATAAAACAACATAAATACAATTTAATAAAGCATAAGATAAAACAACATGAATACAATTTAATAAAGCATAGGTTAAAACAACATAAATACAATTTAATAAAACACAGGATAAAACAAAATAAATAAAATTTAATAAAGCATAGGATAAAACAACATAAATAAAATTTAATAAAGCATAGGATAAAACAACATAAATACAATTTAATAAAGCATAGGATAAAACAACATTAATAAAATTTAATAAAGCATAGGATAAAACAACATAAATACAATTTAATAAAGCATATGATAAAACAACATAAATACAATTTAATAAAGCATAGGTTAAAACAACATAAATACAATTTAATAAAGCCTAGGATAAAACCACAGAATTACAATTTAATAAAGCATAGGATAAAACAACATAAATACAATTTAATAAAGCATATGTTAAAGCAACATAAATACAATTTAATAAAGCATAGGATAAAACAACATAAATACAATTTAATAAAGCATAGGTTAAAACAACATAAATACAATTTAATAAAGCACAGGATAAAACAACATAAATACAATTTAATAAAGCATAAGACAAAAAAACATAAATACAATTTAATAAAGCATATGTTAAAGCAACATAAATACAATTTAATAAAGCATAGGTTAAAACAACATAAATACAATTTAATAAAGCATAGGACAAAACAACATAAATACAATTTAATAAAGCAGAGGATAAAACAACATAAATACAATTTAATGAAACATAGGATAAACAACATAAATACAATTTAATAAAGCATAGGATAAAACAACATAAATACAATTTAATAAAGCATAGGCTAAAACTACATAAATACAATTTAATAAAGCATAGGATAAAACAAATTAAATACAATATAATAAAGCATAGGATAAAACAACATAAATTCAATTTAATAAAGCATAGGATAGAAACAACATAAATACAATTTAATAAAGCATAAGATAAAACAACATGAATACAATTTAATAAAGCATAGGATAAAACAACATAAATACAATTTAATAAAGCATAGGTTAAAACAACATAAATACAATTTAATAAAGCATAGGATAAAACAACATAAATTCAATTTAATAAAGCATAGGATAAAACAACATAAATACAATTTAATAAAACACAGGATAAAACAAAATAAGTAAAATTTAATAAAGCATAGGATAAAACAACATAAATAAAATTTAATAAAGCATAGGATAAAACAACATAAATACAATTTAATAAAGCATAGGATAAAACAACATAAATAAAATTTAATAAAGCATAGGATAAAACAACATAAATACAATTTAATAAAGCATAGGTTAAAACAACATAAATACAATTTAATAAAGCATAGGTTAAAACAACATAAATACAATTTAATAAAGCATAGGATAAAACAACATAAATAAAATTTAATAAAGCATAGGATAAAACAACATAAATACAATTTAATAAAGCATAGGATAAAACAACATAAATACAATTTAATAAAGCATAGGATAAAACAACATAAATACAATTTAATAAAGCATAGGATAAAACAACATAAATACAATTTAATAAAGCATAGGATAAAACAACATAAATAAAATTTAATAAAGCATAGGATAAAATAACATAAAGACAATTTAATAAAGCATAGGACAAAACAACATAAAAACAATTTAATAAAGCATAGGTTAAAACAACATAAATACAATTTAATAAAGCATAGGTTAAAACAACATAAATACAATTTAATAAAGCATAGGATAAAACAACATAAATACAATTTAATAAAGCATAGGACAAAACAACATAAATACAATTTAATAAAGCATAGGATAAAACAACATAAATACAATTTAATGAAACATAGGATAACAACATAAATACAATTTAATAAAGCATAGGATAAACAACATAAATACAATTTAATAAAGCATAGGCTAAAACTACATAAATACAATTTAATAAAGCTTAGTATAAAACAAAGTAAATACAATATATTAAAGCATAGGATAAAACAACATAAATTCAATTTAATAAAGCATAGGATAAAACAACATAAATACAATTTAATAAAGCATAAGATAAAACAACATGAATAAAATTTAATAAAGCATAGGTTAAAACAACATAAATACAATTTAATAAAGCATAGGATAAAACAACATAAATACAATTTAATAAAGCATAGGATAAAACAACATAAATACAATTTAATAAAGCATAGGATAAAACAACATAAATACAATTTAATAAAGCATAGGTTAAAACAACATAAATACAATTTAATAAAGCACAGGATAAAACAACATAAATACAATTTAGTAAAGCATAGGTCAAAATAACATAAATACAATTTAATAAAGCATAGGATAAAACAACATAAATACAATTTAATAAAGCATAAGATAAAACAACATGAATACAATTTAATAAAGCATAGGTTAAAACAACATAAATACAATTTAATAAAACACAGGATAAAACAAAATAAATAAAATTTAATAAAGCATAGGATAAAACAACATAAATAAAATTTAATAAAGCATAGGATAAAACAACATAAATACAATTTAATAAAGCATAGGATAAAACAACATTAATAAAATTTAATAAAGCATAGGATAAAACAACATAAATACAATTTAATAAAGCATATGATAAAACAACATAAATACAATTTAATAAAGCATAGGTTAAAACAACATAAATACAATTTAATAAAGCCTAGGATAAAACCACAGAATTACAATTTAATAAAGCATAGGATAAAACAACATAAATACAATTCAATAAAGCATAGGACAAAACAACATAAATACAATTTAATAAAGCATAGGATAAAACAACATAAATACAATTTAATGAAACATAGGATAAACAACATAAATACAATTTAATAAAGCATAGGATAAACAACATAAATACAATTTAATAAAGCATAGGCTAAAACTACATAAATACAATTTAATAAAGCTTAGGATAAAACAAAGTAAATACAATATAATAAAGCATAGGATAAAACAACATAAATTCAATTTAATAAAGCATAGGATAAAACAACATAAATACAATTTAATAAAGCATAAGATAAAACAACATGAATAAAATTTAATAAAGCATAGGTTAAAACAACATAAATACAATTTAATAAAGCATAGGATAAAACAACATAAATACAATTTAATAAAGCATAGGATAAAACAACATAAATACAATTTAATAAAGCATAGGATAAAACAACATAAATACAATTTAATAAAGCATAGGTTAAAACAACATAAATACAATTTAATAAAGCACAGGATAAAACAACATAAATACAATTTAGTAAAGCATAGGTCAAAATAACATAAATACAATTTAATAAAGCATAGGATAAAACAACATAAATACAATTTAATAAAGCATAGGTTAAAACAACATAAATACAATTTAATAAAGCATAGGATAAAACAACATAAATACAATTTAATAAAGCATAGGATAAAACAACATAAATACAATTTAATAAAGCATAGGATAAAACAACATAAATAAAAATTTAATAAAGCATAGGATAAAACAACATAAATACAATTTAATAAAGCATAGGATAAAACAACATAAATACAATTTAATAAAGCATAGGATAAAACAACATAAATACAATTTAATAAAGCATAGGATAAAACAACATAAATAAAATTTAATAAAGCATAGGTTAAAACAACATAAATACAATTTAATAAAGCATAGGATAAAACCACAGAAATACAATTTAATAAAGCATAGGATAAAACAACATAAATACAATTTAATAAAGCATAGCACAAAACAACTTAAATACAATTTAATAAAGCAGAGGATAAAACAACATAAATACAATTTAATGAAACATAGGATAAACAACATAAATACAATTTAATAAAGCATAGGATAAAATAACATAAATACAATTTAATAAAGCATAGGCTAAAACTACATAAATACAATTTAATAAAGCATAGGATAAAACAAATTAAATACAATATAATAAAGCATAGGATAAAACAACATAAATTCAATTTAATAAAGCATAGGATAAAACAACATAAATACAATTTAATAAAGCATAGGATAAAACAACATAAATACAATTTAATAAAGCATAGGATAAAACAACATAAATACAATTTAATAAAGCATAGGTTAAAACAACATAAATACAATTTAATAAAGCACAGGATAAAACAACATAAATACAATTTAATAAAGCATAAGACAAAAAAACATAAATACAATTTATTAAAGCATATGTTAAAGCAACATAAATACAATTTAATAAAGCATAGGTTAAAACAACATAAATACAATTTAATAAAGCATAGGACAAAACAACATAAATACAATTTAATAAAGCAGAGGATAAAACAACATAAATACAATTTAATGAAACATAGGATAAACAACATAAATACAATTTAATAAAGCATAGGATAAAACAACATAAATACAATTTAATAAAGCATAGGCTAAAACTACATAAATACAATTTAATAAAGCATAGGATAAAACAAATTAAATACAATATAATAAAGCATAGGATAAAACAACATAAATTCAATTTAATAAAGCATGGGATAGAAACAACATAAATACAATTTAATAAAGCATAAGATAAAACAACATGAATACAATTTAATAAAGCATAGGATAAAACAACATAAATACAATTTAATAAAGCATAGGTTAAAACAACATAAATACAATTTAATAAAGCATAGGATAAAACAACATAAATTCAATTTAATAAAGCATAGGATAAAACAACATAAATACAATTTAATAAAACACAGGATAAAACAAAATAAATAAAATTTAATAAAGCATAGGATAAAACAACATAAATACAATTTAATAAAGCATAGGATAAAACAACATAAATAAAATTTAATAAAGCATAGGATAAAACAACATAAATACAATTTAATAAAGCATATGATAAAACAACATAAATACAATTTAATAAAGCATAGGTTAAAACAACATAAATACAATTTAATAAAGCATAGGTTAAAACAACATAAATACAATTTAATAAAGCATAGGATAAAACAACATAAATACAATTTAATAAAGCATAGGATAAAACAACATAAATAAAATTTAATAAAGCATAGGTTAAAATAACATAAATACAATTTAATAAAGCATAGGACTAAAAAACAACATAAAAACAATTTAATAAAGCATAGTTTAAAACAACATAAATACAATTTAATAAAGCCTAGGATAAAACCACAGAATTACAATTTAATAAAGCATAGGATAAAACAACATAAATACAATTCAATAAAGCATAGGACAAAACAACATAAATACAATTTAATAAAGCATAGGATAAAACAACATAAATACAATTTAATGAAACATAGGATAAACAACATAAATACAATTTAATAAAGCATAGGATAAACAACATAAATACAATTTAATAAAGCATAGGCTAAAACTACATAAATACAATTTAATAAAGCTTAGGATAAAACAAAGTAAATACAATATAATAAAGCATAGGATAAAACAACATAAATTCAATTTAATAAAGCATAGGATAAAACAACATAAATACAATTTAATAAAGCATAAGATAAAACAACATGAATACAATTTAATAAAGCATAGGTTAAAACAACATAAATACAATTTAATAAAGCATAGGATAAAACAACATAAATACAATTTAATAAAGCATAGGATAAAACAACATAAATACAATTTAATAAAGCATAGGATAAAACAACATAAATACAATTTAATAAAGCATAGGATAAAACAACATAAATACAATTTAATAAAGCATAGGATAAAACAACATAAATAAAATTTAATAAAGCATAGGTTAAAACAACATAAATACAATTTAATAAAGCATAGGATAAAACCACAGAAATACAATTTAATAAAGCATAGGATAAAACAACATAAATACAATTTAATAAAGCATAGCACAAAACAACTTAAATACAATTTAATAAAGCAGAGGATAAAACAACATAAATACAATTTAATGAAACATAGGATAAACAACATAAATACAATTTAATAAAGCATAGGATAAAATAACATAAATACAATTTAATAAAGCATAGGCTAAAACTACATAAATACAATTTAATAAAGCATAGGATAAAACAAATTAAATACAATATAATAAAGCATAGGATAAAACAACATAAATACAATTTAATAAAGCATAGGATAAAACAACATAAATAAAATTTAATAAAGCATAGGATAAAACAACATAAATACAATTTAATAAAGCATATGATAAAACAACATAAATACAATTTAATAAAGCATAGGTTAAAACAACATAAATACAATTTAATAAAGCATAGGTTAAAACAACATAAATACAATTTAATAAAGCATAGGATAAAACAACATAAATACAATTTAATAAAGCATAGGATAAAACAACATAAATAAAATTTAATAAAGCATAGGTTAAAATAACATAAATACAATTTAATAAAGCATAGGACAAAACAACATAAAAACAATTTAATAAAGCATAGTTTAAAACAACATAAATACAATTTAATAAAGCCTAGGATAAAACCACAGAATTACAATTTAATAAAGCATAGGATAAAACAACATAAATACAATTCAATAAAGCATAGGACAAAACAACATAAATACAATTTAATAAAGCATAGGATAAAACAACATAAATACAATTTAATGAAACATAGGATAAACAACATAAATACAATTTAATAAAGCATAGGATAAACAACATAAATACAATTTAATAAAGCATAGGCTAAAACTACATAAATACAATTTAATAAAGCTTAGGATAAAACAAAGTAAATACAATATAATAAAGCATAGGATAAAACAACATAAATTCAATTTAATAAAGCATAGGATAAAACAACATAAATACAATTTAATAAAGCATAAGATAAAACAACATGAAAACAATTTAATAAAGCATAGGTTAAAACAACATAAATACAATTCAATAAAGCATAGGACAAAACAACATAAATACAATTTAATAAAGCATAGGATAAAACAACATAAATACAATTTAATGAAACATAGGATAAACAACATAAATACAATTTAATAAAGCATAGGATAAACAACATAAATACAATTTAATAAAGCATAGGCTAAAACTACATAAATACAATTTAATAAAGCTTAGGATAAAACAAAGTAAATACAATATAATAAAGCATAGGATAAAACAACATAAATTCAATTTAATAAAGCATAGGATAAAACAACATAAATACAATTTAATAAAGCATAAGATAAAACAACATGAAAACAATTTAATAAAGCATAGGTTAAAACAACATAAATACAATTTAATAAAGCATAGGATAAAACAACATAAATACAATTTAATAAAGCATAGGATAAAACAACATAAATACAATTTAATAAAGCATAGGATAAAACAACATAAATACAATTTAATAAAGCATAGGATAAAACAACATAAATACAATTTAATAAAGCATAGGATAAAACAACATAAATAAAATTTAATAAAGCATAGGTTAAAACAACATAAATACAATTTAATAAAGCATAGGATAAAACCACAGAAATACAATTTAATAAAGCATAGGATAAAACAACATAAATACAATTTAATAAAGCATAGCACAAAACAACTTAAATACAATTTAATAAAGCAGAGGATAAAACAACATAAATACAATTTAATGAAACATAGGATAAACAACATAAATACAATTTAATAAAGCATAGGATAAAATAACATAAATACAATTTAATAAAGCATAGGCTAAAACTACATAAATACAATTTAATAAAGCATAGGATAAAACAAATTAAATACAATATAATAAAGCATAGGATAAAACAACATAAATTCAATTTAATAAAGCATAGGATAAAACAACATAAATACAATTTAATAAAGCATAGGATAAAACAACATAAATACAATTTAATAAAGCATAGGATAAAACAACATAAATACAATTTAATAAAGCATAGGTTAAAACAACATAAATACAATTTAATAAAGCACAGGATAAAACAACATAAATACAATTTAATAAAGCATAAGACAAAAAAACATAAATACAATTTAATAAAGCATATGTTAAAGCAACATAAATACAATTTAATAAAGCATAGGTTAAAACAACATAAATACAATTTAATAAAGCATAGGACAAAACAACATAAATACAATTTAATAAAGCAGAGGATAAAACAACATAAATACAATTTAATGAAACATAGGATAAACAACATAAATACAATTTAATAAAGCATAGGATAAAACAACATAAATACAATTTAATAAAGCATAGGCTAAAACTACATAAATACAATTTAATAAAGCATAGGATAAAACAAATTAAATACAATATAATAAAGCATAGGATAAAACAACATAAATTCAATTTAATAAAGCATAGGATAGAAACAACATAAATACAATTTAATAAAGCATAAGATAAAACAACATAAATACAATTTAATAAAGCATAAGACAAAAAAACATAAATACAATTTAATAAAGCATATGTTAAAGCAACATAAATACAATTTAATAAAGCATAGGATAAAACAACATAAATACAATTTAATAAAGCATATGATAAAACAACATAAATACAATTTAATAAAGCATAGGTTAAAACAACATAAATACAATTTAATAAAGCATAGGTTAAAACAACATAAATACAATTTAATAAAGCATAGGATAAAACAACATAAATACAATTTAATAAAGCATAGGATAAAACAACATAAATAAAATTTAATAAAGCATAGGTTAAAATAACATAAATACAATTTAATAAAGCATAGGACAAAACAACATAAAAACAATTTAATAAAGCATAGTTTAAAACAACATAAATACAATTTAATAAAGCCTAGGATAAAACCACAGAATTACAATTTAATAAAGCATAGGATAAAACAACATAAATACAATTCAATAAAGCATAGGACAAAACAACATAAATACAATTTAATAAAGCATAGGATAAAACAACATAAATACAATTTAATGAAACATAGGATAAACAACATAAATACAATTTAATAAAGCATAGGATAAACAACATAAATACAATTTAATAAAGCATAGGCTAAAACTACATAAATACAATTTAATAAAGCTTAGGATAAAACAAAGTAAATACAATATAATAAAGCATAGGATAAAACAACATAAATTCAATTTAATAAAGCATAGGATAAAACAACATAAATACAATTTAATAAAGCATAAGATAAAACAACATGAATACAATTTAATAAAGCATAGGTTAAAACAACATAAATACAATTTAATAAAGCATAGGATAAAACAACATAAATACAATTTAATAAAGCATAGGATAAAACAACATAAATACAATTTAATAAAGCATAGGATAAAACAACATAAATACAATTTAATAAAGCATAGGATAAAACAACATAAATACAATTTAATAAAGCATAGGTTAAAACAACATAAATACAATTTAATAAAGCACAGGATAAAACAACATAAATACAATTTAATAAAGCATAAGACAAAAAAACATAAATACAATTTAATAAAGCATATGTTAAAGCAACATAAATACAATTTAATAAAGCATAGGTTAAAACAACATAAATACAATTTAATAAAGCATAGGACAAAACAACATAAATACAATTTAATAAAGCAGAGGAAAAAACAACATAAATACAATTTAATGAAACATAGGATAAACAACATAAATACAATTTAATAAAGCATAGGATAAAACAACATAAATACAATTTAATAAAGCATAGGCTAAAACTACATAAATACAATTTAATAAAGCATAGGATAAAACAACATAAATTCAATTTAATAAAGCATAGGATAGAAACAACATAAATACAATTTAATAAAGCATAAGATAAAACAACATGAATACAATTTAATAAAGCATAGGATAAAACAACATAAATACAATTTAATAAAGCATAGGTTAAAACAACATAAATACAATTTAATAAAGCATAGGATAAAACAACATAAATTCAATTTAATAAAGCATAGGATAAAACAACATAAATACAATTTAATAAAACACAGGATAAAACAAAATAAATAAAATTTAATAAAGCATAGGATAAAACAACATAAATAAAATTTAATAAAGCATAGGATAAAGCAACATAAATACAATTTAATAAAGCATAGGATAAAACAACATAAATACAATTTAATAAAGCATAGGTTAAAACAACATAAATACAATTTAATAAAGCACAGGATAAAACAACATAAATACAATTTAGTAAATCATAGGTCAAAATAACATAAATACAATTTAATAAAGCATAAGACAAAAAAACATAAATACAATTTAATAAAGCATATGTTAAAGCAACATAAATACAATTTAATAAAGCATAGGTTAAAACAACATAAATACAATTTAATAAAGCATAGGATAAAACAACATAAATAAAATTTAATAAAGCTTAGGATAAAACAACATAAATACAATTTAATAAAGCATAGGATAAAACAACATAAATACAATTTAATAAAGCATAGGATAAAACAACATAAATACAATTTAATAGAGCATAGGCTAAAACAACATAAATACAATTTAATAAAGCATAGCACAAAACAACATAAATACAATTTAATAAAGCATAGGTCAAAATAACATAAATACAATTTAATAAAGCATAGGATAAAACAACATAAATTCAATTTAATAAAGCATAGGATAAAACAACATAAATACAATTTAATAAAGCATAAGATAAAACAACATGAATACAATTTAATAAAGCATAGGATAAAACACCATAAATACAATTTAATAAAGCATAGGTTAAAACAACATAAATACAATTTAATAAAGCATAGGATAAAACAACATAAATTCAATTTAATAAAGCATAGGATAAAACAACATAAATACAATTTAATAAAACACAGGAAAAAACAAAATAAATAAAATTTAATAAAGCATAGGATAAAACAACATAAATAAAATTTAATAAAGCATAGGATAAAACAACATAAATACAATTTAATAAAGCATAGGATAAAATAACATAAATACAATTTAATAAAGCATAGGCTAAAACTACATAAATACAATTTAATAAAGCATAGGATAAAACAAATTAAATACAATATAATAAAGCATAGGATAAAACAACATAAATTCAATTTAATAAAGCATAGGATAAAACAACATAAATACAATTTAATAAAGCATAGGATAAAACAACATAAATACAATTTAATAAAGCATAGGATAAAACAACATAAATACAATTTAATAAAGCATAGGTTAAAACAACATAAATACAATTTAATAAAGCACAGGATAAAACAACATAAATACAATTTAATAAAGCATAAGACAAAAAAACATAAATACAATTTATTAAAGCATATGTTAAAGCAACATAAATACAATTTAATAAAGCATAGGTTAAAACAACATAAATACAATTTAATAAAGCATAGGACAAAACAACATAAATACAATTTAATAAAGCAGAGGATAAAACAACATAAATACAATTTAATGAAACATAGGATAAACAACATAAATACAATTTAATAAAGCATAGGATAAAACAACATAAATACAATTTAATAAAGCATAGGCTAAAACTACATAAATACAATTTAATAAAGCATAGGATAAAACAAATTAAATACAATATAATAAAGCATAGGATAAAACAACATAAATTCAATTTAATAAAGCATGGGATAGAAACAACATAAATACAATTTAATAAAGCATAAGATAAAACAACATGAATACAATTTAATAAAGCATAGGATAAAACAACATAAATACAATTTAATAAAGCATAGGTTAAAACAACATAAATACAATTTAATAAAGCATAGGATAAAACAACATAAATTCAATTTAATAAAGCATAGGATAAAACAACATAAATACAATTTAATAAAACACAGGATAAAACAAAATAAATAAAATTTAATAAAGCATAGGATAAAACAACATAAATACAATTTAATAAAGCATAGGATAAAACAACATAAATAAAATTTAATAAAGCATAGGATAAAACAACATAAATACAATTTAATAAAGCATATGATAAAACAACATAAATACAATTTAATAAAGCATAGGTTAAAACAACATAAATACAATTTAATAAAGCATAGGTTAAAACAACATAAATACAATTTAATAAAGCATAGGATAAAACAACATAAATACAATTTAATAAAGCATAGGATAAAACAACATAAATAAAATTTAATAAAGCATAGGTTAAAATAACATAAATACAATTTAATAAAGCATAGGACTAAAAAACAACATAAAAACAATTTAATAAAGCATAGTTTAAAACAACATAAATACAATTTAATAAAGCCTAGGATAAAACCACAGAATTACAATTTAATAAAGCATAGGATAAAACAACATAAATACAATTCAATAAAGCATAGGACAAAACAACATAAATACAATTTAATAAAGCATAGGATAAAACAACATAAATACAATTTAATGAAACATAGGATAAACAACATAAATACAATTTAATAAAGCATAGGATAAACAACATAAATACAATTTAATAAAGCATAGGCTAAAACTACATAAATACAATTTAATAAAGCTTAGGATAAAACAAAGTAAATACAATATAATAAAGCATAGGATAAAACAACATAAATTCAATTTAATAAAGCATAGGATAAAACAACATAAATACAATTTAATAAAGCATAAGATAAAACAACATGAATACAATTTAATAAAGCATAGGTTAAAACAACATAAATACAATTTAATAAAGCATAGGATAAAACAACATAAATACAATTTAATAAAGCATAGGATAAAACAACATAAATACAATTTAATAAAGCATAGGATAAAACAACATAAATACAATTTAATAAAGCATAGGATAAAACAACATAAATACAATTTAATAAAGCATAGGATAAAACAACATAAATAAAATTTAATAAAGCATAGGTTAAAACAACATAAATACAATTTAATAAAGCATAGGATAAAACCACAGAAATACAATTTAATAAAGCATAGGATAAAACAACATAAATACAATTTAATAAAGCATAGCACAAAACAACTTAAATACAATTTAATAAAGCAGAGGATAAAACAACATAAATACAATTTAATGAAACATAGGATAAACAACATAAATACAATTTAATAAAGCATAGGATAAAACAACATAAATACAATTTAATAAAACACAGGATAAAACAAAATAAATAAAATTTAATAAAGCATAGGATAAAACAACATAAATAAAATTTAATAAAGCATAGGATAAAGCAACATAAATACAATTTAATAAAGCATAGGATAAAACAACATAAATACAATTTAATAAAGCATAGGTTAAAACAACATAAATACAATTTAATAAAGCACAGGATAAAACAACATAAATACAATTTAGTAAATCATAGGTCAAAATAACATAAATACAATTTAATAAAGCATAAGACAAAAAAACATAAATACAATTTAATAAAGCATATGTTAAAGCAACATAAATACAATTTAATAAAGCATAGGTTAAAACAACATAAATACAATTTAATAAAGCATAGGATAAAACAACATAAATAAAATTTAATAAAGCTTAGGATAAAACAACATAAATACAATTTAATAAAGCATAGGATAAAACAACATAAATACAATTTAATAAAGCATAGGATAAAACAACATAAATACAATTTAATAGAGCATAGGCTAAAACAACATAAATACAATTTAATAAAGCATAGCACAAAACAACATAAATACAATTTAATAAAGCATAGGTCAAAATAACATAAATACAATTTAATAAAGCATAGGATAAAACAACATAAATTCAATTTAATAAAGCATAGGATAAAACAACATAAATACAATTTAATAAAGCATAAGATAAAACAACATGAATACAATTTAATAAAGCATAGGATAAAACACCATAAATACAATTTAATAAAGCATAGGTTAAAACAACATAAATACAATTTAATAAAGCATAGGATAAAACAACATAAATTCAATTTAATAAAGCATAGGATAAAACAACATAAATACAATTTAATAAAACACAGGAAAAAACAAAATAAATAAAATTTAATAAAGCATAGGATAAAACAACATAAATAAAATTTAATAAAGCATAGGATAAAACAACATAAATACAATTTAATAAAGCATAGGATAAAATAACATAAATACAATTTAATAAAGCATAGGCTAAAACTACATAAATACAATTTAATAAAGCATAGGATAAAACAAATTAAATACAATATAATAAAGCATAGGATAAAACAACATAAATTCAATTTAATAAAGCATAGGATAAAACAACATAAATACAATTTAATAAAGCATAGGATAAAACAACATAAATACAATTTAATAAAGCATAGGATAAAACAACATAAATACAATTTAATAAAGCATAGGTTAAAACAACATAAATACAATTTAATAAAGCACAGGATAAAACAACATAAATACAATTTAATAAAGCATAAGACAAAAAAACATAAATACAATTTATTAAAGCATATGTTAAAGCAACATAAATACAATTTAATAAAGCATAGGTTAAAACAACATAAATACAATTTAATAAAGCATAGGACAAAACAACATAAATACAATTTAATAAAGCAGAGGATAAAACAACATAAATACAATTTAATGAAACATAGGATAAACAACATAAATACAATTTAATAAAGCATAGGATAAAACAACATAAATACAATTTAATAAAGCATAGGCTAAAACTACATAAATACAAATTAATAAAGCATAGGATAAAACAAATTAAATACAATATAATAAAGCATAGGATAAAACAACATAAATTCAATTTAATAAAGCATAGGATAGAAACAACATAAATACAATTTAATAAAGCATAAGATAAAACAACATGAATACAATTTAATAAAGCATAGGATAAAACAACATAAATACAATTTAATAAAGCATAGGTTAAAACAACATAAATACAATTTAATAAAGCATAGGATAAAACAACATAAATTCAATTTAATAAAGCATAGGATAAAACAACATAAATACAATTTAATAAAACACAGGATAAAACAAAATAAATAAAATTTAATAAAGCATAGGATAAAACAACATAAATACAATTTAATAAAGCATAGGATAAAACAACATAAATAAAATTTAATAAAGCATAGGATAAAACAACATAAATACAATTTAATAAAGCATATGATAAAACAACATAAATACAATTTAATAAAGCATAGGTTAAAACAACATAAATACAATTTAATAAAGCATAGGTTAAAACAACATAAATACAATTTAATAAAGCATAGGATAAAACAACATAAATACAATTTAATAAAGCATAGGATAAAACAACATAAATAAAATTTAATAAAGCATAGGTTAAAATAACATAAATACAATTTAATAAAGCATAGGACTAAAAAACAACATAAAAACAATTTAATAAAGCATAGTTTAAAACAACATAAATACAATTTAATAAAGCCTAGGATAAAACCACAGAATTACAATTTAATAAAGCATAGGATAAAACAACATAAATACAATTCAATAAAGCATAGGACAAAACAACATAAATACAATTTAATAAAGCATAGGATAAAACAACATAAATACAATTTAATGAAACATAGGATAAACAACATAAATACAATTTAATAAAGCATAGGATAAACAACATAAATACAATTTAATAAAGCATAGGCTAAAACTACATAAATACAATTTAATAAAGCTTAGGATAAAACAAAGTAAATACAATATAATAAAGCATAGGATAAAACAACATAAATTCAATTTAATAAAGCATAGGATAAAACAACATAAATACAATTTAATAAAGCATAAGATAAAACAACATGAATACAATTTAATAAAGCATAGGTTAAAACAACATAAATACAATTTAATAAAGCATAGGATAAAACAACATAAATACAATTTAATAAAGCATAGGATAAAACAACATAAATACAATTTAATAAAGCATAGGATAAAACAACATAAATACAATTTAATAAAGCATAGGATAAAACAACATAAATACAATTTAATAAAGCATAGGATAAAACAACATAAATAAAATTTAATAAAGCATAGGTTAAAACAACATAAATACAATTTAATAAAGCATAGGATAAAACCACAGAAATACAATTTAATAAAGCATAGGATAAAACAACATAAATACAATTTAATAAAGCATAGCACAAAACAACTTAAATACAATTTAATAAAGCAGAGGATAAAACAACATAAATACAATTTAATGAAACATAGGATAAACAACATAAATACAATTTAATAAAGCATAGGATAAAATAACATAAATACAATTTAATAAAGCATAGGCTAAAACTACATAAATACAATTTAATAAAGCATAGGATAAAACAAATTAAATACAATATAATAAAGCATAGGATAAAACAACATAAATACAATTTAATAAAGCATAGGATAAAACAACATAAATAAAATTTAATAAAGCATAGGATAAAACAACATAAATACAATTTAATAAAGCATATGATAAAACAACATAAATACAATTTAATAAAGCATAGGTTAAAACAACATAAATACAATTTAATAAAGCATAGGTTAAAACAACATAAATACAATTTAATAAAGCATAGGATAAAACAACATAAATACAATTTAATAAAGCATAGGATAAAACAACATAAATAAAATTTAATAAAGCATAGGTTAAAATAACATAAATACAATTTAATAAAGCATAGGACAAAACAACATAAAAACAATTTAATAAAGCATAGTTTAAAACAACATAAATACAATTTAATAAAGCCTAGGATAAAACCACAGAATTACAATTTAATAAAGCATAGGATAAAACAACATAAATACAATTCAATAAAGCATAGGACAAAACAACATAAATACAATTTAATAAAGCATAGGATAAAACAACATAAATACAATTTAATGAAACATAGGATAAACAACATAAATACAATTTAATAAAGCATAGGATAAACAACATAAATACAATTTAATAAAGCATAGGCTAAAACTACATAAATACAATTTAATAAAGCTTAGGATAAAACAAAGTAAATACAATATAATAAAGCATAGGATAAAACAACATAAATTCAATTTAATAAAGCATAGGATAAAACAACATAAATACAATTTAATAAAGCATAAGATAAAACAACATGAAAACAATTTAATAAAGCATAGGTTAAAACAACATAAATACAATTTAATAAAGCATAGGATAAAACAACATAAATACAATTTAATAAAGCATAGGATAAAACAACATAAATACAATTTAATAAAGCATAGGATAAAACAACATAAATACAATTTAATAAAGCATAGGATAAAACAACATAAATACAATTTAATAAAGCATAGGATAAAACAACATAAATAAAATTTAATAAAGCATAGGTTAAAACAACATAAATACAATTTAATAAAGCATAGGATAAAACCACAGAAATACAATTTAATAAAGCATAGGATAAAACAACATAAATACAATTTAATAAAGCATAGCACAAAACAACTTAAATACAATTTAATAAAGCAGAGGATAAAACAACATAAATACAATTTAATGAAACATAGGATAAACAACATAAATACAATTTAATAAAGCATAGGATAAAATAACATAAATACAATTTAATAAAGCATAGGCTAAAACTACATAAATACAATTTAATAAAGCATAGGATAAAACAAATTAAATACAATATAATAAAGCATAGGATAAAACAACATAAATTCAATTTAATAAAGCATAGGATAAAACAACATAAATACAATTTAATAAAGCATAGGATAAAACAACATAAATACAATTTAATAAAGCATAGGATAAAACAACATAAATACAATTTAATAAAGCATAGGTTAAAACAACATAAATACAATTTAATAAAGCACAGGATAAAACAACATAAATACAATTTAATAAAGCATAAGACAAAAAAACATAAATACAATTTAATAAAGCATATGTTAAAGCAACATAAATACAATTTAATAAAGCATAGGTTAAAACAACATAAATACAATTTAATAAAGCATAGGACAAAACAACATAAATACAATTTAATAAAGCAGAGGATAAAACAACATAAATACAATTTAATGAAACATAGGATAAACAACATAAATACAATTTAATAAAGCATAGGATAAAACAACATAAATACAATTTAATAAAGCATAGGCTAAAACTACATAAATACAATTTAATAAAGCATAGGATAAAACAAATTAAATACAATATAATAAAGCATAGGATAAAACAACATAAATTCAATTTAATAAAGCATAGGATAGAAACAACATAAATACAATTTAATAAAGCATAAGATAAAACAACATAAATACAATTTAATAAAGCATAAGACAAAAAAACATAAATACAATTTAATAAAGCATATGTTAAAGCAACATAAATACAATTTAATAAAGCATAGGATAAAACAACATAAATACAATTTAATAAAGCATATGATAAAACAACATAAATACAATTTAATAAAGCATAGGTTAAAACAACATAAATACAATTTAATAAAGCATAGGTTAAAACAACATAAATACAATTTAATAAAGCATAGGATAAAACAACATAAATACAATTTAATAAAGCATAGGATAAAACAACATAAATAAAATTTAATAAAGCATAGGTTAAAATAACATAAATACAATTTAATAAAGCATAGGACAAAACAACATAAAAACAATTTAATAAAGCATAGTTTAAAACAACATAAATACAATTTAATAAAGCCTAGGATAAAACCACAGAATTACAATTTAATAAAGCATAGGATAAAACAACATAAATACAATTCAATAAAGCATAGGACAAAACAACATAAATACAATTTAATAAAGCATAGGATAAAACAACATAAATACAATTTAATGAAACATAGGATAAACAACATAAATACAATTTAATAAAGCATAGGATAAACAACATAAATACAATTTAATAAAGCATAGGCTAAAACTACATAAATACAATTTAATAAAGCTTAGGATAAAACAAAGTAAATACAATATAATAAAGCATAGGATAAAACAACATAAATTCAATTTAATAAAGCATAGGATAAAACAACATAAATACAATTTAATAAAGCATAAGATAAAACAACATGAATACAATTTAATAAAGCATAGGTTAAAACAACATAAATACAATTTAATAAAGCATAGGATAAAACAACATAAATACAATTTAATAAAGCATAGGATAAAACAACATAAATACAATTTAATAAAGCATAGGATAAAACAACATAAATACAATTTAATAAAGCATAGGATAAAACAACATAAATACAATTTAATAAAGCATAGGTTAAAACAACATAAATACAATTTAATAAAGCACAGGATAAAACAACATAAATACAATTTAATAAAGCATAAGACAAAAAAACATAAATACAATTTAATAAAGCATATGTTAAAGCAACATAAATACAATTTAATAAAGCATAGGTTAAAACAACATAAATACAATTTAATAAAGCATAGGACAAAACAACATAAATACAATTTAATAAAGCAGAGGAAAAAACAACATAAATACAATTTAATGAAACATAGGATAAACAACATAAATACAATTTAATAAAGCATAGGATAAAACAACATAAATACAATTTAATAAAGCATAGGCTAAAACTACATAAATACAATTTAATAAAGCATAGGATAAAACAACATAAATTCAATTTAATAAAGCATAGGATAGAAACAACATAAATACAATTTAATAAAGCATAAGATAAAACAACATGAATACAATTTAATAAAGCATAGGATAAAACAACATAAATACAATTTAATAAAGCATAGGTTAAAACAACATAAATACAATTTAATAAAGCATAGGATAAAACAACATAAATTCAATTTAATAAAGCATAGGATAAAACAACATAAATACAATTTAATAAAACACAGGATAAAACAAAATAAATAAAATTTAATAAAGCATAGGATAAAACAACATAAATAAAATTTAATAAAGCATAGGATAAAGCAACATAAATACAATTTAATAAAGCATAGGATAAAACAACATAAATACAATTTAATAAAGCATAGGTTAAAACAACATAAATACAATTTAATAAAGCACAGGATAAAACAACATAAATACAATTTAGTAAATCATAGGTCAAAATAACATAAATACAATTTAATAAAGCATAAGACAAAAAAACATAAATACAATTTAATAAAGCATATGTTAAAGCAACATAAATACAATTTAATAAAGCATAGGTTAAAACAACATAAATACAATTTAATAAAGCATAGGATAAAACAACATAAATAAAATTTAATAAAGCTTAGGATAAAACAACATAAATACAATTTAATAAAGCATAGGATAAAACAACATAAATACAATTTAATAAAGCATAGGATAAAACAACATAAATACAATTTAATAGAGCATAGGCTAAAACAACATAAATACAATTTAATAAAGCATAGCACAAAACAACATAAATACAATTTAATAAAGCATAGGTCAAAATAACATAAATACAATTTAATAAAGCATAGGATAAAACAACATAAATTCAATTTAATAAAGCATAGGATAAAACAACATAAATACAATTTAATAAAGCATAAGATAAAACAACATGAATACAATTTAATAAAGCATAGGATAAAACAACATAAATACAATTTAATAAAGCATAGGTTAAAACAACATAAATACAATTTAATAAAGCATAGGATAAAACAACATAAATTCAATTTAATAAAGCATAGGATAAAACAACATAAATACAATTTAATAAAACACAGGAAAAAACAAAATAAATAAAATTTAATAAAGCATAGGATAAAACAACATAAATAAAATTTAATAAAGCATAGGATAAAACAACATAAATACAATTTAATAAAGCATAGGATAAAACAACATAAATAAAATTTAATAAAGCATAGGATAAAACAACATAAATACAATTTAATAAAGCATACGATAAAACAACATAAATACAATTTAATAAAGCATAGGTTAAAACAACATAAATACAATTTAATAAAGCCTAGGATAAAACCACAGAATTACAATTTAATAAAGCATAGGATAAAACAACATAAATACAATTCAATAAAGCATAGGACAAAACAACATAAATACAATTTAATAAAGCATAGGATAAAACAACATAAATACAATTTAATGAAACATAGGATAAACAACATGAATACAATTTAATAAAGCATAGGATAAACAACATAAATACAATTTAATAAAGCATAGGCTAAAACTACATAAATACAATTTAATAAAGCTTAGGATAAAACAAAGTAAATACAATATAATAAAGCATAGGATAAAACAACATAAATTCAATTTAATAAAGCATAGGATAAAACAACATAAATACAATTTAATAAAGCATAAGATAAAACAACATGAATAAAATTTAATAAAGCATAGGTTAAAACAACATAAATACAATTTAATAAAGCATAGGATAAAACAACATAAATACAATTTAATAAAGCATAGGATAAAACAACATAAATACAATTTAGTAAATCATAGGTCAAAATAACATAAATACAATTTAATAAAGCATAGGTTAAAACAACATAAATACAATTTAATAAAGCACAGGATAAAACAACATAAATACAATTTAGTAAATCATAGGTCAAAATAACATAAATACAATTTAATTAAGCATAGGATAAAACAACATAAATACAATTTAATAAAGCATAAGATAAAACAACATGAATACAATTTAATAAAGCATAGGTTAAAACAACATAAATACAATTTAATAAAGCATAGGATAAAACAACATAAATACAATTTAATAAAGCATAGGTTAAAACAACATAAATACAATTTAATAAAGCACAGGATAAAACAACATAAATACAATTTAATAAAGCATAAGACAAAAAAACATAAATACAATTTAATAAAGCATATGTTAAAGCAACATAAATACAATTTAATAAAGCATAGGTTAAAACAACATAAATACAATTTAATAAAGCATAGGATAAAACAACATAAATAAAATTTAATAAAGCTTAGGATAAAACAACATAAATACAATTTAATAAAGCATAGGATAAAACAACATAAATACAATTTAATAAAGCATAGGATAAAATAACATAAATGCAATTTAATAAAGCATAGAATAAAACAACATAAATACAATTTAATAAAGCATAGGATTAAACAACATAAATACTATTTAATAAAGCATAGGATAAAACCACATAAATACAATTTAATAAAGCACAGGATAAAACAACATAAATAAAATTTAATAAAGCATAGGATACAACAACATAAATACAATTTAGTAAAGCATAGGTCAAAATAACATAAATACAATTTAATAAAGCATAGGATAAAACAACATAAATACAATTTAATAAAGCATAGGATAAAACAACATAAATAAAATTTAATAAAGCATAGGATAAAACAACATAAATTCAATTTAATAAAGCATAGGATAAAACAACATAAATACAATTTAATAAAGCTTAGGATAAAACAACATAAATACAATTTAATAAAGCATAGGTTAAAACAACATAAATACAATTTAATAAAGCAGAGGATAAAACAACATAAATACAATTTAATGAAACATAGGATAAACAACATAAATACAATTTAATAAAGCATAGGATAAAACAACATAAATACAATTTAATAAAGCATAGGCTAAAACTACATAAATACAATTTAATAAAGCATAGGACAAAACAACATAAATACAATTTAAATTAAACAGAGGATAAAACAACATAAATACAATTTAATGAAACATAGGATAAACAACATAAATACAATTTAATAAAGCATAGGATAAAACAACATAAATACAATTTAATAAAGCATAGGCTAAAACTACATAAATACAATTTAATAAAGCATAGGATAAAACAAATTAAATACAATATAATAAAGCATAGGATAAAACAACATAAATTCAATTTAATAAAGCATAGGATAAAACAACATAAATACAATTTAATAAAGCATAGGCTAAAACTACATAAATACAATTTAATAAAGCATAGGATAAAACAAATTAAATACAATATAATAAAGCATAGATAAAACAACATAAATTCAATTTAATAAAGCATAGGATAAAACAACATAAATACAATTTAATAAAACACAGGATAAAAAAAAATAAATACAATTTAATAAAGCATAGGATAAAACAACATAAATAAAATTTAATAAAGCATAGGATAAAACAACATAAATACAATTTAATAAAGCATAGGATAAAACAACATAAATACAATTTAATAAAGCATAGGATAAAACAACATAAATACAATTTAATAAAGCATAGGATAAAACAACATAAATACAATTTAATAAAGCATAGGATAAAACAACATAAATACAATTTAATAAAGCATAGGATAAAACAACATAAATAAAATTTAATAAAGCATAGGATAAAATAACATAAATACAATTTAATAAAGCATAGGACAAAACAACATAAAAACAATTTAATAAAGCATAGGTTAAAACAACATAAATACAATTTAATAAAGCATAGGTTAAAACAACATAAATACAATTTAATAAAGCATAGGATAAAACAACATAAATACAATTTAATAAAGCATAGGACAAAACAACATAAATACAATTTAATAAAGCATAGGATAAAACAACATAAATACAATTTAATGAAACATAGGATAACAACATAAATACAATTTAATAAAGCATAGGATAAACAACATAAATACAATTTAATAAAGCATAGGCTAAAACTACATAAATACAATTTAATAAAGCTTAGGATAAAACAAAGTAAATACAATATAATAAAGCATAGGATAAAACAACATAAATTCAATTTAATAAAGCATAGGATAAAACAACATAAATACAATTTAATAAAGCATAAGATAAAACAACATGAATAAAATTTAATAAAGCATAGGTTAAAACAACATAAATACAATTTAATAAAGCATAGGATAAAACAACATAAATACAATTTAATAAAGCATAGGATAAAACAACATAAATACAATTTAATAAAGCATAGGATAAAACAACATAAATACAATTTAATAAAGCATAGGATAAAACAACAAAAATACAATTTAATAAAGCATAGGTTAAAACAACATAAATACAATTTAATAAAGCACAGGATAAAACAACATAAATACAATTTAGTAAAGCATAGGTCAAAATAACATAAATACAATTTAATAAAGCATAGGATAAAACAACATAAATACAATTTAATAAAGCATAAGATAAAACAACATGAATACAATTTAATAAAGCATAGGATAAAACAACATAAATACAATTTAATAAAGCATAGGATAAAACAACATACATAAAATTTAATAAAGCATAGGATAAAACAACATAAATACAATTTAATAAAGCATATGATGAAACAACATAAATACAATTTAATAAAGCATAGGTTAAAACAACATAAATACAATTTAATAAAGCCTAGGATAAAACCACAGAATTACAATTTAATAAAGCATAGGATAAAACAACATAAATACAATTCAATAAAGCATAGGACAAAACAACATAAATACAATTTAATAAAGCATAGGATAAAACAACATAAATACAATTTAATGAAACATAGGATAAACAACATAAATACAATTTAATAAAGCATAGGATAAACAACATAAATACAATTTAATAAAGCATAGGCTAAAACTACATAAATACAATTTAATAAAGCTTAGGATAAAACAAAGTAAATACAATATAATAAAGCATAGGATAAAACAACATAAATTCAATTTAATAAAGCATAGGATAAAACAACATAAATACAATTTAATAAAGCATAAGATAAAACAACATGAATACAATTTAATAAAGCATAGGTTAAAACAACATAAATACAATTTAATAAAGCATAGGATAAAACAACATAAATACAATTTAATAAAGCATAGGATAAAACAACATAAATACAATTTAGTAAATCATAGGTCAAAATAACATAAATACAATTTAATAAAGCATAGGTTAAAACAACATAAATACAATTTAATAAAGCACAGGATAAAACAACATAAATACAATTTAGTAAATCATAGGTCAAAATAACATAAATACAATTTAATAAAGCATAGGATAAAACAACATAAATACAATTTAATAAAGCATAAGATAAAACAACATGAATACAATTTAATAAAGCATAGGTTAAAACAACATAAATACAATTTAATAAAGCATAGGATAAAACAACATAAATACAATTTAATAAAGCATAGGTTAAAACAACATAAATACAATTTAATAAAGCACAGGATAAAACAACATAAATACAATTTAATAAAGCATAAGACAAAAAAACATAAATACAATTTAATAAAGCATATGTTAAAGCAACATAAATACAATTTAATAAAGCATAGGTTAAAACAACATAAATACAATTTAATAAAGCATAGGATAAAACAACATAAATAAAATTTAATAAAGCTTAGGATAAAACAACATAAATACAATTTAATAAAGCATAGGATAAAACAACATAAATACAATTTAATAAAGCATAGGATAAAACAACATAAATACAATTTAATAAAGCATAGGATAAAATAACATAAATGCAATTTAATAAAGCATAGAATAAAACAACATAAATACAATTTAATAAAGCATAGGATAAAACAACATAAATACTATTTAATAAAGCATAGGATAAAACCACATAAATACAATTTAATAAAGCACAGGATAAAACAACATAAATAAAATTTAATAAAGCATAGGATACAACAACATAAATACAATTTAGTAAAGCATAGGTCAAAATAACATAAATACAATTTAATAAAGCATAGGATAAAACAACATAAATACAATTTAATAAAGCATAGGATAAAACAACATAAATAAAATTTAATAAAGCATAGGATAAAACAACATAAATTCAATTTAATAAAGCATATAATAAAACAACATAAATACAATTTAATAAAGCTTAGGATAAAACAACATAAATACAATTTAATAAAGCAGAGGATAAAACAACATAAATACAATTTAATGAAACATAGGATAAACAACATAAATACAATTTAATAAAGCATAGGATAAACAACATAAATACAATTTAATAAAGCATAGGCTAAAACTACATAAATACAATTTAATAAAGCTTAGGATAAAACAAAGTAAATACAATATAATAAAGCATAGGATAAAACAACATAAATTCAATTTAATAAAGCATAGGATAAAACAACATAAATACAATTTAATAAAGCATAAGATAAAACAACATGAATACAATTTAATAAAGCATAGGTTAAAACAACATAAATACAATTTAATAAAGCATAGGATAAAACAACATAAATACAATTTAATAAAGCATAGGATAAAACAACATAAATACAATTTAGTAAATCATAGGTCAAAATAACATAAATACAATTTAATAAAGCATAGGTTAAAACAACATAAATACAATTTAATAAAGCACAGGATAAAACAACATAAATACAATTTAGTAAATCATAGGTCAAAATAACATAAATACAATTTAATAAAGCATAGGATAAAACAACATAAATACAATTTAATAAAGCATAAGATAAAACAACATGAATACAATTTAATAAAGCATAGGTTAAAACAACATAAATACAATTTAATAAAGCATAGGATAAAACAACATAAATACAATTTAATAAAGCATAGGTTAAAACAACATAAATACAATTTAATAAAGCACAGGATAAAACAACATAAATACAATTTAATAAAGCATAAGACAAAAAAACATAAATACAATTTAATAAAGCATATGTTAAAGCAACATAAATACAATTTAATAAAGCATAGGTTAAAACAACATAAATACAATTTAATAAAGCATAGGATAAAACAACATAAATAAAATTTAATAAAGCTTAGGATAAAACAACATAAATACAATTTAATAAAGCATAGGATAAAACAACATAAATACAATTTAATAAAGCATAGGATAAAACAACATAAATACAATTTAATAAAGCATAGGATAAAATAACATAAATGCAATTTAATAAAGCATAGAATAAAACAACATAAATACAATTTAATAAAGCATAGGATTAAACAACATAAATACTATTTAATAAAGCATAGGATAAAACCACATAAATACAATTTAATAAAGCACAGGATAAAACAACATAAATAAAATTTAATAAAGCATAGGATACAACAACATAAATACAATTTAGTAAAGCATAGGTCAAAATAACATAAATACAATTTAATAAAGCATAGGATAAAACAACATAAATACAATTTAATAAAGCATAGGATAAAACAACATAAATAAAATTTAATAAAGCATAGGATAAAACAACATAAATTCAATTTAATAAAGCATAGGATAAAACAACATAAATACAATTTAATAAAGCTTAGGATAAAACAACATAAATACAATTTAATAAAGCATAGGTTAAAACAACATAAATACAATTTAATAAAGCAGAGGATAAAACAACATAAATACAATTTAATGAAACATAGGATAAACAACATAAATACAATTTAATAAAGCATAGGATAAAACAACATAAATACAATTTAATAAAGCATAGGCTAAAACTACATAAATACAATTTAATAAAGCATAGGACAAAACAACATAAATACAATTTAAATTAAACAGAGGATAAAACAACATAAATACAATTTAATAAAGCATAGGATAAAACAACATAAATACAATTTAATAAAGCATAGGCTAAAACTACATAAATACAATTTAATAAAGCATAGGATAAAACAAATTAAATACAATATAATAAAGCATAGGATAAAACAACATAAATTCAATTTAATAAAGCATAGGATAAAACAACATAAATACAATTTAATAAAGCATAGGCTAAAACTACATAAATACAATTTAATAAAGCATAGGATAAAACAAATTAAATACAATATAATAAAGCATAGATAAAACAACATAAATTCAATTTAATAAAGCATAGGATAAAACAACATAAATACAATTTAATAAAGCATAGGATAAAACAACATAAATACAATTTAATAAAGCATAGGACAAAACAACATAAATACAATTTAATAAAGCATAGGATAAAACAACATAAATACAATTTAATGAAACATAGGATAACAACATAAATACAATTTAATAAAGCATAGGATAAACAACATAAATACAATTTAATAAAGCATAGGCTAAAACTACATAAATACAATTTACTAAAGCTTAGGATAAAACAAAGTAAATACAATATAATAAAGCATAGGATAAAACAACATAAATTCAATTTAATAAAGCATAGGATAAAACAACATAAATACAATTTAATAAAGCATAAGATAAAACAACATGAATAAAATTTAATAAAGCATAGGTTAAAACAACATAAATACAATTTAATAAAGCATAGGATAAAACAACATAAATACAATTTAATAAAGCATAGGATAAAACAACATAAATACAATTTAATAAAGCATAGGATAAAACAACATAAATACAATTTAATAAAGCATAGGATAAAACAACAAAAATACAATTTAATAAAGCATAGGTTAAAACAACATAAATACAATTTAATAAAGCACAGGATAAAACAACATAAATACAATTTAGTAAAGCATAGGTCAAAATAACATAAATACAATTTAATAAAGCATAGGATAAAACAACATAAATACAATTTAATAAAGCATAAGATAAAACAACATGAATACAATTTAATAAAGCATAGGTTAAAACAACATAAATACAATTTAATAAAGCATAGGATAAAACAACATAAATACAATTTAATAAAGCATAGGTTAAAACAACATAAATACAATTTAATAAAGCACAGGATAAAACAACATAAATACAATTTAATAAAGCTTAGGATAAAACAACATATATACAATTTAATAAAGCATAGGATAAAACAGCATAAATACAATTTAATAAAGCATAGGATAAAACAACATAAATACAATTTAATAAAGCATAGGATAAAACAACATAAATAAAATTTAATAAAGCATAGGATAAAATAACATAAATACAATTTAATAAAGCATAGGACAAAACAACATAAAAACAATTTAATAAAGCATAGGTTAAAACAACATAAATACAATTTAATAAAGCATAGGTTAAAACAACATAAATACAATTTAATAAAGCATAGGATAAAACAACATAAATACAATTTAATAAAGCATAGGACAAAACAACATAAATACAATTTAATAAAGCATAGGATAAAACAACATAAATACAATTTAATGAAACATAGGATAACAACATAAATACAATTTAATAAAGCATAGGATAAACAACATAAATACAATTTAATAAAGCATAGGCTAAAACTACATAAATACAATTTAATAAAGCTTAGGAAAAAACAAAGTAAATACAATATAATAAAGCATAGGATAAAACAACATAAATTCAATTTAATAAAGCATAGGATAAAACAACATAAATACAATTTAATAAAGCATAAGATAAAACAACATGAATAAAATTTAATAAAGCATAGGTTAAAACAACATAAATACAATTTAATAAAGCATAGGATAAAACAACATAAATACAATTTAATAAAGCATAGGATAAAACAACATAAATACAATTTAATAAAGCATAGGATAAAACAACATAAATACAATTTAATAAAGCATAGGATAAAACAACAAAAATACAATTTAATAAAGCATAGGTTAAAACAACATAAATACAATTTAATAAAGCACAGGATAAAACAACATAAATACAATTCAATAAAGCATAGGACAAAACAACATAAATACAATTTAATAAAGCATAGGATAAAACAACATAAATACAATTTAATGAAACATAGGATAAACAACATGAATACAATTTAATAAAGCATAGGATAAACAACATAAATACAATTTAATAAAGCATAGGCTAAAACTACATAAATACAATTTAATAAAGCTTAGGATAAAACAAAGTAAATACAATATAATAAAGCATAGGATAAAACAACATAAATTCAATTTAATAAAGCATAGGATAAAACAACATAAATACAATTTAATAAAGCATAAGATAAAACAACATGAATAAAATTTAATAAAGCATAGGTTAAAACAACATAAATACAATTTAATAAAGCATAGGATAAAACAACATAAATACAATTTAATAAAGCATAGGATAAAACAACATAAATACAATTTAGTAAATCATAGGTCAAAATAACATAAATACAATTTAATAAAGCATAGGTTAAAACAACATAAATACAATTTAATAAAGCACAGGATAAAACAACATAAATACAATTTAGTAAATCATAGGTCAAAATAACATAAATACAATTTAATTAAGCATAGGATAAAACAACATAAATACAATTTAATAAAGCATAAGATAAAACAACATGAATACCATTTAATAAAGCATAGGTTAAAACAACATAAATACAATTTAATAAAGCATAGGATAAAACAACATAAATACAATTTAATAAAGCATAGGTTAAAACAACATAAATACAATTTAATAAAGCACAGGATAAAACAACATAAATACAATTTAATAAAGCATAAGACAAAAAAACATAAATACAATTTAATAAAGCATATGTTAAAGCAACATAAATACAATTTAATAAAGCATAGGTTAAAACAACATAAATACAATTTAATAAAGCATAGGATAAAACAACGTAAATAAAATTTAATAAAGCTTAGGATAAAACAACATAAATACAATTTAATAAAGCATAGGATAAAACAACATAAATACAATTTAATAAAGCATAGGATAAAATAACATAAATGCAATTTAATAAAGCATAGAATAAAACAACATAAATACAATTTAATAAAGCATAGGATTAAACAACATAAATACTATTTAATAAAGCATAGGATAAAACCACATAAATACAATTTAATAAAGCACAGGATAAAACAACATAAATAAAATTTAATAAAGCATAGGATACAACAACATAAATACAATTTAGTAAAGCATAGGTCAAAATAACATAAATACAATTTAATAAAGCATAGGATAAAACAACATAAATACAATTTAATAAAGCATAGGATAAAACAACATAAATAAAATTTAATAAAGCATAGGATAAAACAACATAAATTCAATTTAATAAAGCATAGGATAAAACAACATAAATACAATTTAATAAAGCTTAGGATAAAACAACATAAATACAATTTAATAAAGCATAGGTTAAAACAACATAAATACAATTTAATAAAGCAGAGGATAAAACAACATAAATACAATTTAATGAAACATAGGATAAACAACATAAATACAATTTAATAAAGCATAGGATAAAACAACATAAATACAATTTAATAAAGCATAGGCTAAAACTACATAAATACAATTTAATAAAGCATAGGACAAAACAACATAAATACAATTTAAATTAAACAGAGGATAAAACAACATAAATACAATTTAATGAAACATAGGATAAACAACATAAATACAATTTAATAAAGCATAGGATAAAACAACATAAATACAATTTAATAAAGCATAGGCTAAAACTACATAAATACAATTTAATAAAGCATAGGATAAAACAAATTAAATACAATATAATAAAGCATAGGATAAAACAACATAAATTCAATTTAATAAAGCATAGGATAAAACAACATAAATACAATTTAATAAAGCATAGGCTAAAACTACATAAATACAATTTAATAAAGCATAGGATAAAACAAATTAAATACAATATAATAAAGCATAGATAAAACAACATAAATTCAATTTAATAAAGCATAGGATAAAACAACATAAATACAATTTAATAAAACACAGGATAAAAAAAAATAAATACAATTTAATAAAGCATAGGATAAAACAACATAAATAAAATTTAATAAAGCATAGGATAAAACAACATAAATACAATTTAATAAAGCATAGGATAAAACAACATAAATACAATTTAATAAAGCATAGGATAAAACAACATAAATACAATTTAATAAAGCATAGGATAAAACAACATAAATACAATTTAATAAAGCATAGGATAAAACAACATAAATAAAATTTAATAAAGCATAGGATAAAATAACATAAATACAATTTAATAAAGCATAGGACAAAACAACATAAAAACAATTTAATAAAGCATAGGTTAAAACAACATAAATACAATTTAATAAAGCATAGGTTAAAACAACATAAATACAATTTAATAAAGCATAGGATAAAACAACATAAATACAATTTAATAAAGCATAGGACAAAACAACATAAATACAATTTAATAAAGCATAGGATAAAACAACATAAATACAATTTAATGAAACATAGGATAACAACATAAATACAATTTAATAAAGCATAGGATAAACAACATAAATACAATTTAATAAAGCATAGGCTAAAACTACATAAATACAATTTAATAAAGCTTAGGATAAAACAAAGTAAATACAATATAATAAAGCATAGGATAAAACAACATAAATTCAATTTAATAAAGCATAGGATAAAACAACATAAATACAATTTAATAAAGCATAAGATAAAACAACATGAATAAAATTTAATAAAGCATAGGTTAAAACAACATAAATACAATTTAATAAAGCATAGGATAAAACAACATAAATACAATTTAATAAAGCATAGGATAAAACAACATAAATACAATTTAGTAAATCATAGGTCAAAATAACATAAATACAATTTAATAAAGCATAGGTTAAAACAACATAAATACAATTTAATAAAGCACAGGATAAAACAACATAAATACAATTTAGTAAATCATAGGTCAAAATAACATAAATACAATTTAATAAAGCATAGGATAAAACAACATAAATACAATTTAATAAAGCATAAGATAAAACAACATGAATACAATTTAATAAAGCATAGGTTAAAACAACATAAATACAATTTAATAAAGCATAGGATAAAACAACATAAATACAATTTAATAAAGCATAGGTTAAAACAACATAAATACAATTTAATAAAGCACAGGATAAAACAACATAAATACAATTTAATAAAGCATAAGACAAAAAAACATAAATACAATTTAATAAAGCATATGTTAAAGCAACATAAATACAATTTAATAAAGCATAGGTTAAAACAACATAAATACAATTTAATAAAGCATAGGATAAAACAACATAAATAAAATTTAATAAAGCTTAGGATAAAACAACATAAATACAATTTAATAAAGCATAGGATAAAACAACATAAATACAATTTAATAAAGCATAGGATAAAACAACATAAATACAATTTAATAAAGCATAGGATAAAATAACATAAATGCAATTTAATAAAGCATAGGATAAAACAACATAAATACAATTTAATAAAGCATAGGATAAAACAACATAAATACAATTTAATAAAGCATAGGATAAAATAACATAAATGCAATTTAATAAAGCATAGAATAAAACAACATAAATACAATTTAATAAAGCATAGGATTAAACAACATAAATACTATTTAATAAAGCATAGCATAAAACCACATAAATACAATTTAATAAAGCATAGGATACAACAACATAAATACAATGTAGTAAAGCATAGGTCAAAATAACATAAATACAATTTAATAAAGCATAGGATAAAACAACATAAATACAATTTAATAAAGCATAGGATAAAACAACATAAATAAAATTTAATAAAGCATAGGATAAAACAACATAAATTCAATTTAATAAAGCATAGGATAAAACAACATAAATACAATTTAATAAAGCTTAGGATAAAACAACATAAATACAATTTAATAAAGCATAGGTTAAAACAACATAAATACAATTTAATAAAGCAGAGGATAAAACAACATAAATACAATTTAATGAAACATAGGATAAACAACATAAATACAATTTAATAAAGCATAGGATAAACAACATAAATACAATTTAATAAAGCATAGGCTAAAACTACATAAATACAATTTAATAAAGCTTAGGATAAAACAAAGTAAATACAATATAATAAAGCATAGGATAAAACAACATAAATTCAATTTAATAAAGCATAGGATAAAACAACATAAATACAATTTAATAAAGCATAAGATAAAACAACATGAATACAATTTAATAAAGCATAGGTTAAAACAACATAAATACAATTTAATAAAGCATAGGATAAAACAACATAAATACAATTTAATAAAGCATAGGATAAAACAACATAAATACAATTTAGTAAATCATAGGTCAAAATAACATAAATACAATTTAATAAAGCATAGGTTAAAACAACATAAATACAATTTAATAAAGCACAGGATAAAACAACATAAATACAATTTAGTAAATCATAGGTCAAAATAACATAAATACAATTTAATAAAGCATAGGATAAAACAACATAAATACAATTTAATAAAGCATAAGATAAAACAACATGAATACAATTTAATAAAGCATAGGTTAAAACAACATAAATACAATTTAATAAAGCATAGGATAAAACAACATAAATACAATTTAATAAAGCATAGGTTAAAACAACATAAATACAATTTAATAAAGCACAGGATAAAACAACATAAATACAATTTAATAAAGCATAAGACAAAAAAACATAAATACAATTTAATAAAGCATATGTTAAAGCAACATAAATACAATTTAATAAAGCATAGGTTAAAACAACATAAATACAATTTAATAAAGCATAGGATAAAACAACATAAATAAAATTTAATAAAGCTTAGGATAAAACAACATAAATACAATTTAATAAAGCATAGGATAAAACAACATAAATACAATTTAATAAAGCATAGGATAAAACAACATAAATACAATTTAATAAAGCATAGGATAAAATAACATAAATGCAATTTAATAAAGCATAGAATAAAACAACATAAATACAATTTAATAAAGCATAGGATTAAACAACATAAATACTATTTAATAAAGCATAGGATAAAACCACATAAATACAATTTAATAAAGCACAGGATAAAACAACATAAATAAAATTTAATAAAGCATAGGATACAACAACATAAATACAATTTAGTAAAGCATAGGTCAAAATAACATAAATACAATTTAATAAAGCATAGGATAAAACAACATAAATACAATTTAATAAAGCATAGGATAAAACAACATAAATAAAATTTAATAAAGCATAGGATAAAACAACATAAATTCAATTTAATAAAGCATAGGATAAAACAACATAAATACAATTTAATAAAGCTTAGGATAAAACAACATAAATACAATTTAATAAAGCATAGGTTAAAACAACATAAATACAATTTAATAAAGCAGAGGATAAAACAACATAAATACAATTTAATGAAACATAGGATAAACAACATAAATACAATTTAATAAAGCATAGGATAAAACAACATAAATACAATTTAATAAAGCATAGGCTAAAACTACATAAATACAATTTAATAAAGCATAGGACAAAACAACATAAATACAATTTAAATTAAACAGAGGATAAAACAACATAAATACAATTTAATGAAACATAGGATAAACAACATAAATACAATTTAATAAAGCATAGGATAAAACAACATAAATACAATTTAATAAAGCATAGGCTAAAACTACATAAATACAATTTAATAAAGCATAGGATAAAACAAATTAAATACAATATAATAAAGCATAGGATAAAACAACATAAATTCAATTTAATAAAGCATAGGATAAAACAACATAAATACAATTTAATAAAGCATAGGCTAAAACTACATAAATACAATTTAATAAAGCATAGGATAAAACAAATTAAATACAATATAATAAAGCATAGATAAAACAACATAAATTCAATTTAATAAAGCATAGGATAAAACAAAGTAAATACAATATAATAAAGCATAGGATAAAACAACATAAATTCAATTTAATAAAGCATAGGATAGAAACAACATAAATACAATTTAATAAAGCATAAGATAAAACAACATGAATACAATTTAATAAAGCATAGGATAAAACAACATAAATACAATTTAATAAAGCATAGGTTAAAACAACATAAATACAATTTAATAAAGCATAGGATAAAACAACATAAATTCAATTTAATAAAGCATAGGATAAAACAACATAAATACAATTTAATAAAACACAGGATAAAACAAAATAAATAAAATTTAATAAAGCATAGGATAAAACAACATAAATACAATTTAATAAAGCATAGGATAAAACAACATGAATAAAATTTAATAAAGCATAGGTTAAAACAACATAAATACAATTTAATAAAGCATAGGATAAAACAACATAAATACAATTTAATAAAGCATAGGATAAAACAACATAAATACAATTTAATAAAGCATAGGATAAAACAACATAAATACAATTTAATAAAGCATAGGATAAAACAACAAAAATACAATTTAATAAAGCATAGGTTAAAACAACATAAATACAATTTAATAAAGCACAGGATAAAACAACATAAATACAATTTAGTAAAGCATAGGTCAAAATAACATAAATACAATTTAATAAAGCATAGGATAAAACAACATAAATACAATTTAATAAAGCATAAGATAAAACAACATGAATACAATTTAATAAAGCATAGGTTAAAACAACATAAATACAATTTAATAAAGCATAGGATAAAACAACATAAATACAATTTAATAAAGCATAGGTTAAAACAACATAAATACAATTTAATAAAGCACAGGATAAAACAACATAAATACAATTTAATAAAGCTTAGGATAAAACAACATATATACAATTTAATAAAGCATAGGATAAAACAGCATAAATACAATTTAATAAAGCATAGGATAAAACAACATAAATACAATTTAATAAAGCATAGGATAAAACAACATAAATAAAATTTAATAAAGCATAGGATAAAATAACATAAATACAATTTAATAAAGCATAGGACAAAACAACATAAAAACAATTTAATAAAGCATAGGTTAAAACAACATAAATACAATTTAATAAAGCATAGGTTAAAACAACATAAATACAATTTAATAAAGCATAGGATAAAACAACATAAATACAATTTAATAAAGCATAGGACAAAACAACATAAATACAATTTAATAAAGCATAGGATAAAACAACATAAATACAATTTAATGAAACATAGGATAACAACATAAATACAATTTAATAAAGCATAGGATAAACAACATAAATACAATTTAATAAAGCATAGGCTAAAACTACATAAATACAATTTAATAAAGCTTAGGATAAAACAAAGTAAATACAATATAATAAAGCATAGGATAAAACAACATAAATTCAATTTAATAAAGCATAGGATAAAACAACATAAATACAATTTAATAAAGCATAAGATAAAACAACATGAATAAAATTTAATAAAGCATAGGTTAAAACAACATAAATACAATTTAATAAAGCATAGGATAAAACAACATAAATACAATTTAATAAAGCATAGGATAAAACAACATAAATACAATTTAATAAAGCATAGGATAAAACAACATAAATACAATTTAATAAAGCATAGGATAAAACAACAAAAATACAATTTAATAAAGCATAGGTTAAAACAACATAAATACAATTTAATAAAGCACAGGATAAAACAACATAAATACAATTTAGTAAAGCATAGGTCAAAATAACATAAATACAATTTAATAAAGCATAGGATAAAACAACATAAATACAATTTAATAAAGCATAAGATAAAACAACATGAATACAATTTAATAAAGCATAGGTTAAAACAACATAAATACAATTTAATAAAGCATAGGATAAAACAACATAAATACAATTTAATAAAGCATAGGTTAAAACAACATAAATACAATTTAATAAAGCACAGGATAAAACAACATAAATACAATTTAATAAAGCTTAGGATAAAACAACATATATACAATTTAATAAAGCATAGGATAAAACAACATAAATACAATTTAATAAAGCATAGGATAAAACAACATAAATACAATTTAATAGAGCATAGCATAGAATAAAACAACATAAATACAATTTAATAAAGCATAGGATTAAACAACATAAATACTATTTAATAAAGCATAGGATAAAACCACATAAATACAATTTAATAAAGCACAGGATAAAACAACATAAATTCAATTTAATAAAGCATAGGATAAAACAACATAAATACAATTTAATAAAACACAGGATAAAACAAAATAAATAAAATTTAATAAAGCATAGGATAAAACAACATAAATAAAATTTAATAAAGCATAGGATAAAACAACATAAATACAATTTAATAAAGCATAGGATAAAACAACATAAATAAAATTTAATAAAGCATAGGATAAAACAACATAAATACAATTTAATAAAGCATATGATAAAACAACATAAATACAATTTAATAAAGCATAGGTTAAAACAACATAAATACAATTTAATAAAGCATAGGTTAAAACAACATAAATACAATTTAATAAAGCATAGGATAAAACAACATAAATAAAATTTAATAAAGCATACGATAAAACAGCATAAATACAATTTAATAAAGCATAGGATAAAACAACATAAATACAATTTAATAAAGCATAGGATAAAACAACATAAATACAATTTAATAAAGCATAGGATAAAACAACATAAATACAATTTAATAAAGCATATGATAAAACAACATAAATACAATTTAATAAAGCATAGGTTAAAACAACATAAATACAATTTAATAAAGCATAGGTTAAAACAACATAAATACAATTTAATAAAGCATAGGATAAAACAACATAAATACAATTTAATAAAGCATAGGATAAAACAACATAAATAAAATTTAATAAAGCATAGGTTAAAATAACATAAATACAATTTAATAAAGCATAGGACAAAACAACATAAAAACAATTTAATAAAGCATAGTTTAAAACAACATAAATACAATTTAATAAAGCCTAGGATAAAACCACAGAATTACAATTTAATAAAGCATAGGATAAAACAACATAAATACAATTCAATAAAGCATAGGACAAAACAACATAAATACAATTTAATAAAGCATAGGATAAAACAACATAAATACAATTTAATGAAACATAGGATAAACAACATAAATACAATTTAATAAAGCATAGGATAAACAACATAAATACAATTTAATAAAGCATAGGCTAAAACTACATAAATACAATTTAATAAAGCTTAGGATAAAACAAAGTAAATACAATATAATAAAGCATAGGATAAAACAACATAAATTCAATTTAATAAAGCATAGGATAAAACAACATAAATACAATTTAATAAAGCATAAGATAAAACAACATGAATACAATTTAATAAAGCATAGGTTAAAACAACATAAATACAATTTAATAAAGCATAGGATAAAACAACATAAATACAATTTAATAAAGCATAGGATAAAACAACATAAATACAATTTAATAAAGCATAGGATAAAACAACATAAATACAATTTAATAAAGCATAGGATAAAACAACATAAATACAATTTAATAAAGCATAGGATAAAACAACATAAATAAAATTTAATAAAGCATAGGTTAAAACAACATAAATACAATTTAATAAAGCATAGGATAAAACCACAGAAATACAATTTAATAAAGCATAGGATAAAACAACATAAATACAATTTAATAAAGCATAGCACAAAACAACTTAAATACAATTTAATAAAGCAGAGGATAAAACAACATAAATACAATTTAATGAAACATAGGATAAACAACATAAATACAATTTAATAAAGCATAGGATAAAATAACATAAATACAATTTAATAAAGCATAGGCTAAAACTACATAAATACAATTTAATAAAGCATAGGATAAAACAAATTAAATACAATATAATAAAGCATAGGATAAAACAACATAAATTCAATTTAATAAAGCATAGGATAAAACAACATAAATACAATTTAATAAAGCATAGGATAAAACAACATAAATACAATTTAATAAAGCATAGGATAAAACAACATAAATACAATTTAATAAAGCATAGGTTAAAACAACATAAATACAATTTAATAAAGCACAGGATAAAACAACATAAATACAATTTAATAAAGCATAAGACAAAAAAACATAAATACAATTTAATAAAGCATATGTTAAAGCAACATAAATACAATTTAATAAAGCATAGGTTAAAACAACATAAATACAATTTAATAAAGCATAGGACAAAACAACATAAATACAATTTAATAAAGCAGAGGATAAAACAACATAAATACAATTTAATGAAACATAGGATAAACAACATAAATATAATTTAATAAAGCATAGGATAAAACAACATAAATACAATTTAATAAAGCATAGGCTAAAACTACATAAATACAATTTAATAAAGCATAGGATAAAACAAATTAAATACAATATAATAAAGCATAGGATAAAACAACATAAATTCAATTTAATAAAGCATAAGATAAAACAACATGAATACAATTTAATAAAGCATAGGTTAAAACAACATAAATACAATTTAATAAAGCATAGGATAAAACAACATAAATACAATTTAATAAAGCATAGGTTAAAACAACATAAATACAATTTAATAAAGCACAGGATAAAACAACATAAATACAATTTAATAAAGCTTAGGATAAAACAACATATATACAATTTAATAAAGCATAGGATAAAACAACATAAATACAATTTAATAAAGCATAGGATAAAACAACATAAATACAATTTAATAGAGCATAGCATAGAATAAAACAACATAAATACAATTTAATAAAGCATAGGATTAAACAACATAAATACTATTTAATAAAGCATAGGATAAAACCACATAAATACAATTTAATAAAGCACAGGATAAAACAACATAAATTCAATTTAATAAAGCATAGGATAAAACAACATAAATACAATTTAATAAAACACAGGATAAAACAAAATAAATAAAATTTAATAAAGCATAGGATAAAACAACATAAATAAAATTTAATAAAGCATAGGATAAAACAACATAAATACAATTTAATAAAGCATAGGATAAAACAACATAAATAAAATTTAATAAAGCATAGGATAAAACAACATAAATACAATTTAATAAAGCATATGATAAAACAACATAAATACAATTTAATAAAGCATAGGTTAAAACAACATAAATACAATTTAATAAAGCATAGGTTAAAACAACATAAATACAATTTAATAAAGCATAGGATAAAACAACATAAATAAAATTTAATAAAGCATACGATAAAACAGCATAAATACAATTTAATAAAGCATAGGATAAAACAACATAAATACAATTTAATAAAGCATAGGATAAAACAACATAAATACAATTTAATAAAGCATAGGATAAAACAACATAAATACAATTTAATAAAGCATATGATAAAACAACATAAATACAATTTAATAAAGCATAGGTTAAAACAACATAAATACAATTTAATAAAGCATAGGTTAAAACAACATAAATACAATTTAATAAAGCATAGGATAAAACAACATAAATACAATTTAATAAAGCATAGGATAAAACAACATAAATAAAATTTAATAAAGCATAGGTTAAAATAACATAAATACAATTTAATAAAGCATAGGACAAAACAACATAAAAACAATTTAATAAAGCATAGTTTAAAACAACATAAATACAATTTAATAAAGCCTAGGATAAAACCACAGAATTACAATTTAATAAAGCATAGGATAAAACAACATAAATACAATTCAATAAAGCATAGGACAAAACAACATAAATACAATTTAATAAAGCATAGGATAAAACAACATAAATACAATTTAATGAAACATAGGATAAACAACATAAATACAATTTAATAAAGCATAGGATAAACAACATAAATACAATTTAATAAAGCATAGGCTAAAACTACATAAATACAATTTAATAAAGCTTAGGATAAAACAAAGTAAATACAATATAATAAAGCATAGGATAAAACAACATAAATTCAATTTAATAAAGCATAGGATAAAACAACATAAATACAATTTAATAAAGCATAAGATAAAACAACATGAATACAATTTAATAAAGCATAGGTTAAAACAACATAAATACAATTTAATAAAGCATAGGATAAAACAACATAAATACAATTTAATAAAGCATAGGATAAAACAACATAAATACAATTTAATAAAGCATAGGATAAAACAACATAAATACAATTTAATAAAGCATAGGATAAAACAACATAAATACAATTTAATAAAGCATAGGATAAAACAACATAAATAAAATTTAATAAAGCATAGGTTAAAACAACATAAATACAATTTAATAAAGCATAGGATAAAACCACAGAAATACAATTTAATAAAGCATAGGATAAAACAACATAAATACAATTTAATAAAGCATAGCACAAAACAACTTAAATACAATTTAATAAAGCAGAGGATAAAACAACATAAATACAATTTAATGAAACATAGGATAAACAACATAAATACAATTTAATAAAGCATAGGATAAAATAACATAAATACAATTTAATAAAGCATAGGCTAAAACTACATAAATACAATTTAATAAAGCATAGGATAAAACAAATTAAATACAATATAATAAAGCATAGGATAAAACAACATAAATTCAATTTAATAAAGCATAGGATAAAACAACATAAATACAATTTAATAAAGCATAGGATAAAACAACATAAATACAATTTAATAAAGCATAGGATAAAACAACATAAATACAATTTAATAAAGCATAGGTTAAAACAACATAAATACAATTTAATAAAGCACAGGATAAAACAACATAAATACAATTTAATAAAGCATAAGACAAAAAAACATAAATACAATTTAATAAAGCATATGTTAAAGCAACATAAATACAATTTAATAAAGCATAGGTTAAAACAACATAAATACAATTTAATAAAGCATAGGACAAAACAACATAAATACAATTTAATAAAGCAGAGGATAAAACAACATAAATACAATTTAATGAAACATAGGATAAACAACATAAATATAATTTAATAAAGCATAGGATAAAACAACATAAATACAATTTAATAAAGCATAGGCTAAAACTACATAAATACAATTTAATAAAGCATAGGATAAAACAAATTAAATACAATATAATAAAGCATAGGATAAAACAACATAAATTCAATTTAATAAAGCATAGGATAGAAACAACATAAATACAATTTAATAAAGCATAAGATAAAACAACATGAATACAATTTAATAAAGCATAGGTTAAAACAACATAAATACAATTTAATAAAGCATAGGATAAAACAACATAAATTCAATTTAATAAAGCATAGGATAAAACAACATAAATACAATTTAATAAAACACAGGATAAAACAAAATAAATAAAATTTAATAAAGCATAGGATAAAACAACATAAATACAATTTAATAAAGCATAGGATAAAACAACATAAATTCAATTTAATAAAGCATAGGATAAAACAACATAAATACAATTTAATAAAGCATAGGATAAAACAACATAAATACAATTTAATAAAGCATAGGATAAAACAACATAAATACAATTTAATAAAGCATAGGTTAAAACAACATAAATACAATTTAATAAAGCACAGGATAAAACAACATAAATACAATTTAATAAAGCATAAGACAAAAAAACATAAATACAATTTAATAAAGCATATGTTAAAGCAACATAAATACAATTTAATAAAGCATAGGTTAAAACAACATAAATACAATTTAATAAAGCATAGGACAAAACAACATAAATACAATTTAATAAAGCAGAGGATAAAACAACATAAATACAATTTAATGAAACATAGGATAAACAACATAAATATAATTTAATAAAGCATAGGATAAAACAACATAAATACAATTTAATAAAGCATAGGCTAAAACTACATAAATACAATTTAATAAAGCATAGGATAAAACAAATTAAATACAATATAATAAAGCATAGGATAAAACAACATAAATTCAATTTAATAAAGCATAGGATAGAAACAACATAAATACAATTTAATAAAGCATAAGATAAAACAACATGAATACAATTTAATAAAGCATAGGTTAAAACAACATAAATACAATTTAATAAAGCATAGGATAAAACAACATAAATTCAATTTAATAAAGCATAGGATAAAACAACATAAATACAATTTAATAAAACACAGGATAAAACAAAATAAATAAAATTTAATAAAGCATAGGATAAAACAACATAAATACAATTTAATAAAGCATAGGATAAAACAACATAAATAAAATTTAATAAAGCATAGGATAAAACAACATAAATACAATTTAATAAAGCATATGATAAAACAACATAAATACAATTTAATAAAGCATAGGTTAAAACAACATAAATACAATTTAATAAAGCATAGGTTAAAACAACATAAATACAATTTAATAAAGCATAGGATAAAACAACATAAATACAATTTAATAAAGCATAGGATAAAACAACATAAATAAAATTTAATAAAGCATAGGTTAAAATAACATAAATACAATTTAATAAAGCATAGGACAAAACAACATAAAAACAATTTAATAAAGCATAGTTTAAAACAACATAAATACAATTTAATAAAGCCTAGGATAAAACCACAGAATTACAATTTAATAAAGCATAGGATAAAACAACATAAATACAATTCAATAAAGCATAGGACAAAACAACATAAATACAATTTAATAAAGCATAGGATAAAACAACATAAATACAATTTAATGAAACATAGGATAAACAACATAAATACAATTTAATAAAGCATAGGATAAACAACATAAATACAATTTAATAAAGCATAGGCTAAAACTACATAAATACAATTTAATAAAGCTTAGGATAAAACAAAGTAAATACAATATAATAAAGCATAGGATAAAACAACATAAATTCAATTTAATAAAGCATAGGATAAAACAACATAAATACAATTTAATAAAGCTTAGGATAAAACAAAGTAAATACAATATAATAAAGCATAGGATAAAACAACATAAATTCAATTTAATAAAGCATAGGATAAAACAACATAAATACAATTTAATAAAGCATAAGATAAAACAACATGAATACAATTTAATAAAGCATAGGTTAAAACAACATAAATACAATTTAATAAAGCATAGGATAAAACAACATAAATACAATTTAATAAAGCATAGGATAAAACAACATAAATACAATTTAATAAAGCATAGGATAAAACAACATAAATACAATTTAATAAAGCATAGGATAAAACAACATAAATACAATTTAATAAAGCATAGGATAAAACAACATAAATAAAATTTAATAAAGCATAGGTTAAAACAACATAAATACAATTTAATAAAGCATAGGATAAAACCACAGAAATACAATTTAATAAAGCATAGGATAAAACAACATAAATACAATTTAATAAAGCATAGCACAAAACAACTTAAATACAATTTAATAAAGCAGAGGATAAAACAACATAAATACAATTTAATGAAACATAGGATAAACAACATAAATACAATTTAATAAAGCATAGGATAAAATAACATAAATACAATTTAATAAAGCATAGGCTAAAACTACATAAATACAATTTAATAAAGCATAGGATAAAACAAATTAAATACAATATAATAAAGCATAGGATAAAACAACATAAATTCAATTTAATAAAGCATAGGATAAAACAACATAAATACAATTTAATAAAGCATAGGATAAAACAACATAAATACAATTTAATAAAGCATAGGATAAAACAACATAAATACAATTTAATAAAGCATAGGTTAAAACAACATAAATACAATTTAATAAAGCACAGGATAAAACAACATAAATACAATTTAATAAAGCATAAGACAAAAAAACATAAATACAATTTAATAAAGCATATGTTAAAGCAACATAAATACAATTTAATAAAGCATAGGTTAAAACAACATAAATACAATTTAATAAAGCATAGGACAAAACAACATAAATACAATTTAATAAAGCAGAGGATAAAACAACATAAATACAATTTAATGAAACATAGGATAAACAACATAAATATAATTTAATAAAGCATAGGATAAAACAACATAAATACAATTTAATAAAGCATAGGCTAAAACTACATAAATACAATTTAATAAAGCATAGGATAAAACAAATTAAATACAATATAATAAAGCATAGGATAAAACAACATAAATTCAATTTAATAAAGCATAGGATAGAAACAACATAAATACAATTTAATAAAGCATAAGATAAAACAACATGAATACAATTTAATAAAGCATAGGTTAAAACAACATAAATACAATTTAATAAAGCATAGGATAAAACAACATAAATTCAATTTAATAAAGCATAGGATAAAACAACATAAATACAATTTAATAAAACACAGGATAAAACAAAATAAATAAAATTTAATAAAGCATAGGATAAAACAACATAAATACAATTTAATAAAGCATAGGATAAAACAACATAAATTCAATTTAATAAAGCATAGGATAAAACAACATAAATACAATTTAATAAAGCATAGGATAAAACAACATAAATACAATTTAATAAAGCATAGGATAAAACAACATAAATACAATTTAATAAAGCATAGGTTAAAACAACATAAATACAATTTAATAAAGCACAGGATAAAACAACATAAATACAATTTAATAAAGCATAAGACAAAAAAACATAAATACAATTTAATAAAGCATATGTTAAAGCAACATAAATACAATTTAATAAAGCATAGGTTAAAACAACATAAATACAATTTAATAAAGCATAGGACAAAACAACATAAATACAATTTAATAAAGCAGAGGATAAAACAACATAAATACAATTTAATGAAACATAGGATAAACAACATAAATATAATTTAATAAAGCATAGGATAAAACAACATAAATACAATTTAATAAAGCATAGGCTAAAACTACATAAATACAATTTAATAAAGCATAGGATAAAACAAATTAAATACAATATAATAAAGCATAGGATAAAACAACATAAATTCAATTTAATAAAGCATAGGATAGAAACAACATAAATACAATTTAATAAAGCATAAGATAAAACAACATGAATACAATTTAATAAAGCATAGGTTAAAACAACATAAATACAATTTAATAAAGCATAGGATAAAACAACATAAATTCAATTTAATAAAGCATAGGATAAAACAACATAAATACAATTTAATAAAACACAGGATAAAACAAAATAAATAAAATTTAATAAAGCATAGGATAAAACAACATAAATACAATTTAATAAAGCATAGGATAAAACAACATAAATAAAATTTAATAAAGCATAGGATAAAACAACATAAATACAATTTAATAAAGCATATGATAAAACAACATAAATACAATTTAATAAAGCATAGGTTAAAACAACATAAATACAATTTAATAAAGCATAGGTTAAAACAACATAAATACAATTTAATAAAGCATAGGATAAAACAACATAAATACAATTTAATAAAGCATAGGATAAAACAACATAAATAAAATTTAATAAAGCATAGGTTAAAATAACATAAATACAATTTAATAAAGCATAGGACAAAACAACATAAAAACAATTTAATAAAGCATAGTTTAAAACAACATAAATACAATTTAATAAAGCCTAGGATAAAACCACAGAATTACAATTTAATAAAGCATAGGATAAAACAACATAAATACAATTCAATAAAGCATAGGACAAAACAACATAAATACAATTTAATAAAGCATAGGATAAAACAACATAAATACAATTTAATGAAACATAGGATAAACAACATAAATACAATTTAATAAAGCATAGGATAAACAACATAAATACAATTTAATAAAGCATAGGCTAAAACTACATAAATACAATTTAATAAAGCTTAGGATAAAACAAAGTAAATACAATATAATAAAGCATAGGATAAAACAACATAAATTCAATTTAATAAAGCATAGGATAAAACAACATAAATACAATTTAATAAAGCATAAGATAAAACAACATGAATACAATTTAATAAAGCATAGGTTAAAACAACATAAATACAATTTAATAAAGCATAGGATAAAACAACATAAATACAATTTAATAAAGCATAGGATAAAACAACATAAATACAATTTAATAAAGCATAGGATAAAACAACATAAATACAATTTAATAAAGCATAGGATAAAACAACATAAATACAATTTAATAAAGCATAGGTTAAAACAACATAAATACAATTTAATAAAGCACAGGATAAAACAAAATAAATACAATTTAATAAAGCATAAGACAAAAAAACATAAATACAATTTAATAAAGCATATGTTAAAGCAACATAAATACAATTTAATAAAGCATAGGTTAAAACAACATAAATACAATTTAATAAAGCATAGGACAAAACAACATAAATACAATTTAATAAAGCATAGGTTAAAACAACATAAATACAATTTAATAAAGCACAGGATAAAACAACATAAATACAATTTAATAAAGCATAAGACAAAAAAACATAAATACAATTTAATAAAGCATATGTTAAAGCAACATAAATACAATTTAATAAAGCATAGGTTAAAACAACATAAATACAATTTAATAAAGCATAGGACAAAACAACATAAATACAATTTAATAAAGCAGAGGATAAAACAACATAAATACAATTTAATGAAACATAGGATAAACAACATAAATATAATTTAATAAAGCATAGGATAAAACAACATAAATACAATTTAATAAAGCATAGGCTAAAACTACATAAATACAATTTAATAAAGCATAGGATAAAACAAATTAAATACAATATAATAAAGCATAGGATAAAACAACATAAATTCAATTTAATAAAGCATAGGATAGAAACAACATAAATACAATTTAATAAAGCATAAGATAAAACAACATGAATACAATTTAATAAAGCATAGGATAAAACAACATAAATACAATTTAATAAAGCATAGGTTAAAACAACATAAATACAATTTAATAAAGCATAGGATAAAACAACATAAATTCAATTTAATAAAGCATAGGATAAAACAACATAAATACAATTTAATAAAACACAGGATAAAACAAAATAAATAAAATTTAATAAAGCATAGGATAAAACAACATAAATACAATTTAATAAAGCATAGGATAAAACAACATAAATAAAATTTAATAAAGCATAGGATAAAACAACATAAATACAATTTAATAAAGCATATGATAAAACAACATAAATACAATTTAATAAAGCATAGGTTAAAACAACATAAATACAATTTAATAAAGCATAGGTTAAAACAACATAAATACAATTTAATAAAGCATAGGATAAAACAACATAAATACAATTTAATAAAGCATAGGATAAAACAACATAAATAAAATTTAATAAAGCATAGGTTAAAATAACATAAATACAATTTAATAAAGCATAGGACAAAACAACATAAAAACAATTTAATAAAGCATAGTTTAAAACAACATAAATACAATTTAATAAAGCCTAGGATAAAACCACAGAATTACAATTTAATAAAGCATAGGATAAAACAACATAAATACAATTCAATAAAGCATAGGACAAAACAACATAAATACAATTTAATAAAGCATAGGATAAAACAACATAAATACAATTTAATGAAACATAGGATAAACAACATAAATACAATTTAATAAAGCATAGGATAAACAACATAAATACAATTTAATAAAGCATAGGCTAAAACTACATAAATACAATTTAATAAAGCTTAGGATAAAACAAAGTAAATACAATATAATAAAGCATAGGATAAAACAACATAAATTCAATTTAATAAAGCATAGGATAAAACAACATAAATACAATTTAATAAAGCATAAGATAAAACAACATGAATACAATTTAATAAAGCATAGGTTAAAACAACATAAATACAATTTAATAAAGCATAGGATAAAACAACATAAATACAATTTAATAAAGCATAGGATAAAACAACATAAATACAATTTAATAAAGCATAGGATAAAACAACATAAATACAATTTAATAAAGCATAGGATAAAACAACATAAATACAATTTAATAAAGCATAGGTTAAAACAACATAAATACAATTTAATAAAGCACAGGATAAAACAAAATAAATACAATTTAATAAAGCATAAGACAAAAAAACATAAATACAATTTAATAAAGCATATGTTAAAGCAACATAAATACAATTTAATAAAGCATAGGTTAAAACAACATAAATACAATTTAATAAAGCATAGGACAAAACAACATAAATACAATTTAATAAAGCATAGGATAAAACAACATAAATACAATTTAATAAAACACAGGATAAAACAAAATAAATAAAATTTAATAAAGCATAGGATAAAACAACATAAATAAAATTTAATAAAGCATAGGATAAAACAACATAAATACAATTTAATAAAGCATAGGATAAAACAACATAAATATAATTTAATAAAGCATAGGATAAAACAACATAAATACAATTTAATAAAGCATAGGATAAAACAACATAAATACAATTTAATAAAGCATAGGTTAAAACAACATAAATACAATTTAATAAAGCACAGGATAAAACAACATAAATACAATTTAGTAAATCATAGGTCAAAATAACATAAATACAATTTAATAAAGCATAAGACAAAAAAACATAAATACAATTTAATAAAGCATATGTTAAAGCAACATAAATACAATTTAATAAAGCATAGGTTAAAACAACATAAATACAATTTAATAAAGCATAGGATAAAACAACATAAATAAAATTTAATAAAGCTTAGGATAAAACAAATTAAATACAATATAATAAAGCATAGGATAAAACAACATAAATTCAATTTAATAAAGCATAGGATAAAACAACATAAATACAATTTAATAAAGCATAGGATAAAACAACATAAATACAATTTAATAAAGCATAGGATAAAACAACATAAATACAATTTAATAAAGCATAGGTTAAAACAACATAAATACAATTTAATAAAGCACAGGATAAAACAACATAAATACAATTTAATAAAGCATAAGACAAAAAAACATAAATACAATTTAATAAAGCATATGTTAAAGCAACATAAATACAATTTAATAAAGCATAGGTTAAAACAACATAAATACAATTTAATAAAGCATAGGACAAAACAACATAAATACAATTTAATAAAGCAGAGGATAAAACAACATAAATACAATTTAATGAAACATAGGATAAACAACATAAATATAATTTAATAAAGCATAGGATAAAACAACATAAATACAATTTAATAAAGCATAGGCTAAAACTACATAAATACAATTTAATAAAGCATAGGATAAAACAAATTAAATACAATATAATAAAGCATAGGATAAAACAACATAAATTCAATTTAATAAAGCATAGGATAGAAACAACATAAATACAATTTAATAAAGCATAAGATAAAACAACATGAATACAATTTAATAAAGCATAGGATAAAACAACATAAATACAATTTAATAAAGCATAGGTTAAAACAACATAAATACAATTTAATAAAGCATAGGATAAAACAACATAAATTCAATTTAATAAAGCATAGGATAAAACAACATAAATACAATTTAATAAAACACAGGATAAAACAAAATAAATAAAATTTAATAAAGCATAGGATAAAACAACATAAATACAATTTAATAAAGCATAGGATAAAACAACATAAATAAAATTTAATAAAGCATAGGATAAAACAACATAAATACAATTTAATAAAGCATATGATAAAACAACATAAATACAATTTAATAAAGCATAGGTTAAAACAACATAAATACAATTTAATAAAGCATAGGTTAAAACAACATAAATACAATTTAATAAAGCATAGGATAAAACAACATAAATACAATTTAATAAAGCATAGGATAAAACAACATAAATAAAATTTAATAAAGCATAGGTTAAAATAACATAAATACAATTTAATAAAGCATAGGACAAAACAACATAAAAACAATTTAATAAAGCATAGTTTAAAACAACATAAATACAATTTAATAAAGCCTAGGATAAAACCACAGAATTACAATTTAATAAAGCATAGGATAAAACAACATAAATACAATTCAATAAAGCATAGGACAAAACAACATAAATACAATTTAATAAAGCATAGGATAAAACAACATAAATACAATTTAATGAAACATAGGATAAACAACATAAATACAATTTAATAAAGCATAGGATAAACAACATAAATACAATTTAATAAAGCATAGGCTAAAACTACATAAATACAATTTAATAAAGCTTAGGATAAAACAAAGTAAATACAATATAATAAAGCATAGGATAAAACAACATAAATTCAATTTAATAAAGCATAGGATAAAACAACATAAATACAATTTAATAAAGCATAAGATAAAACAACATGAATACAATTTAATAAAGCATAGGTTAAAACAACATAAATACAATTTAATAAAGCATAGGATAAAACAACATAAATACAATTTAATAAAGCATAGGATAAAACAACATAAATACAATTTAATAAAGCATAGGATAAAACAACATAAATACAATTTAATAAAGCATAGGATAAAACAACATAAATACAATTTAATAAAGCATAGGACAAAACAACATAAATACAATTTAATAAAGCACAGGATAAAACAAAATAAATACAATTTAATAAAGCATAAGACAAAAAAACATAAATACAATTTAATAAAGCATATGTTAAAGCAACATAAATACAATTTAATAAAGCATAGGTTAAAACAACATAAATACAATTTAATAAAGCATAGGACAAAACAACATAAATACAATTTAATAAAGCATAGGATAAAACAACATAAATAAAATTTAATAAAGCATAGGTTAAAATAACATAAATACAATTTAATAAAGCATAGGACAAAACAACATAAAAACAATTTAATAAAGCATAGTTTAAAACAACATAAATACAATTTAATAAAGCCTAGGATAAAACCACAGAATTACAATTTAATAAAGCATAGGATAAAACAACATAAATACAATTCAATAAAGCATAGGACAAAACAACATAAATACAATTTAATAAAGCATAGGATAAAACAACATAAATACAATTTAATGAAACATAGGATAAACAACATAAATACAATTTAATAAAGCATAGGATAAACAACATAAATACAATTTAATAAAGCATAGGCTAAAACTACATAAATACAATTTAATAAAGCTTAGGATAAAACAAAGTAAATACAATATAATAAAGCATAGGATAAAACAACATAAATTCAATTTAATAAAGCATAGGATAAAACAACATAAATACAATTTAATAAAGCATAAGATAAAACAACATGAATACAATTTAATAAAGCATAGGTTAAAACAACATAAATACAATTTAATAAAGCATAGGATAAAACAACATAAATACAATTTAATAAAGCATAGGATAAAACAACATAAATACAATTTAATAAAGCATAGGATAAAACAACATAAATACAATTTAATAAAGCATAGGATAAAACAACATAAATACAATTTAATAAAGCATAGGTTAAAACAACATAAATACAATTTAATAAAGCACAGGATAAAACAAAATAAATACAATTTAATAAAGCATAAGACAAAAAAACATAAATACAATTTAATAAAGCATATGTTAAAGCAACATAAATACAATTAAATAAAGCATAGGTTAAAACAACATAAATACAATTTAATAAAGCATAGGACAAAACAACATAAATACAATTTAATAAAGCAGAGGAAAAAACAACATAAATACAATTTAATGAAACATAGGATAAACAACATAAATACAATTTAATAAAGCATAGGATAAAACAACATAAATACAATTTAATAAAGCATAGGCTAAAACTACATAAATACAATTTAATAAAGCATAGGATAAAACAAATTAAATACAATATAATAAAGCATAGGATAAAACAACATAAATTCAATTTAATAAAGCATAGGATAGAAACAACATAAATACAATTTAATAAAGCATAAGATAAAACAACATGAATACAATTTAATAAAGCATAGGATAAAACAACATAAATACAATTTAATAAAGCATAGGTTAAAACAACATAAATACAATTTAATAAAGCATAGGATAAAACAACATAAATTCAATTTAATAAAGCATAGGATAAAACAACATAAATACAATTTAATAAAACACAGGATAAAACAAAATAAATAAAATTTAATAAAGCATAGGATAAAACAACATAAATAAAATTTAATAAAGCATAGGATAAAACAACATAAATACAATTTAATAAAGCATAGGATAAAACAACATAAATATAATTTAATAAAGCATAGGATAAAACAACATAAATACAATTTAATAAAGCATAGGATAAAACAACATAAATACAATTTAATAAAGCATAGGTTAAAACAACATAAATACAATTTAATAAAGCACAGGATAAAACAACATAAATACAATTTAGTAAATCATAGGTCAAAATAACATAAATACAATTTAATAAAGCATAAGACAAAAAAACATAAATACAATTTAATAAAGCATATGTTAAAGCAACATAAATACAATTTAATAAAGCATAGGTTAAAACAACATAAATACAATTTAATAAAGCATAGGATAAAACAACATAAATAAAATTTAATAAAGCTTAGGATAAAACAACATAAATACAATTTAATAAAGCATAGGATAAAACAACATAAATACAATTTAATAAAGCATAGGATAAAACAACATAAATACAATTTAATAGAGCATAGGCTAAAACAACATAAATACAATTTAATAAAGCATAGCACAAAACAACATAAATACAATTTAATAAAGCATAGGTCAAAATAACATAAATACAATTTAATAAAGCATAGGATAAAACAACATAAATTCAATTTAATAAAGCATAGGATAAAACAACATAAATACAATTTAATAAAGCATAAGATAAAACAACATGAATACAATTTAATAAAGCATAGGATAAAACAACATAAATACAATTTAATAAAGCATAGGTTAAAACAACATAAATACAATTTAATAAAGCATAGGATAAAACAACATAAATTCAATTTAATAAAGCATAGGATAAAACAACATAAATACAATTTAATAAAACACAGGAAAAAACAAAATAAATAAAATTTAATAAAGCATAGGATAAAACAACATAAATAAAATTTAATAAAGCATAGGATAAAACAACATAAATACAATTTAATAAAGCATAGGATAAAACAACATAAATAAAATTTAATAAAGCATAGGATAAAACAACATAAATACAATTTAATAAAGCATATGATAAAACAACATAAATACAATTTAATAAAGCATAGGTTAAAACAACATAAATACAATTTAATAAAGCCTAGGATAAAACCACAGAATTACAATTTAATAAAGCATAGGATAAAACAACATAAATACAATTCAATAAAGCATAGGACAAAACAACATAAATACAATTTAATAAAGCATAGGATAAAACAACATAAATACAATTTAATGAAACATAGGATAAACAACATAAATACAATTTAATAAAGCATAGGATAAACAACATAAATACAATTTAATAAAGCATAGGCTAAAACTACATAAATACAATTTAATAAAGCTTAGGATAAAACAAAGTAATTACAATATAATAAAGCATAGGATAAAACAACATAAATTCAATTTAATAAAGCATAGGATAAAACAACATAAATACAATTTAATAAAGCATAAGATAAAACAACATGAATAAAATTTAATAAAGCATAGGTTAAAACAACATAAATACAATTTAATAAAGCATAGGATAAAACAACATAAATACAATTTAATAAAGCATAGGATAAAACAACATTAATACAATTTAGTAAATCATAGGTCAAAATAACATAAATACAATTTAATAAAGCATAGGTTAAAACAACATAAATACAATTTAATAAAGCACAGGATAAAACAACATAAATACAATTTAGTAAATCATAGGTCAAAATAACATAAATACAATTTAATAAAGCATAGGTTAAAACAACATGAATACAATTTAATAAAGCATAGGTTAAAACAACATAAATACAATTTAATAAAGCATAGGATAAAACAACATAAATACAATTTAATAAAGCATAGGTTAAAACAACATAAATACAATTTAATAAAGCACAGGATAAAACAACATAAATACAATTTAATAAAGCATAAGACAAAAAAACATAAATACAATTTAATAAAGCATATGTTAAAGCAACATAAATACAATTTAATAAAGCATAGGTTAAAACAACATAAATACAATTTAATAAAGCATAGGATAAAACAACATAAATAAAATTTAATAAAGCTTAGGATAAAACAACATAAATACAATTTAATAAAGCATAGGATAAAACAACATAAATACAATTTAATAAAGCATAGGATAAAATAACATAAATGCAATTTAATAAAGCATAGAATAAAACAACATAAATACAATTTAATAAAGCATAGGATTAAACAACATAAATACTATTTAATAAAGCATAGGATAAAACCACATAAATACAATTTAATAAAGCACAGGATAAAACAACATAAATAAAATTTAATAAAGCATAGGATACAACAACATAAATACAATTTAGTAAAGCATAGGTCAAAATAACATAAATACAATTTAATAAAGCATAGGATAAAACAACATAAATACAATTTAATAAAGCATAGGATAAAACAACATAAATAAAATTTAATAAAGCATAGGATAAAACAACATAAATTCAATTTAATAAAGCATAGGATAAAACAACATAAATACAATTTAATAAAGCTTAGGATAAAACAACATAAATACAATTTAATAAAGCATAGGTTAAAACAACATAAATACAATTTAATAAAGCAGAGGATAAAACAACATAAATACAATTTAATGAAACATAGGATAAACAACATAAATACAATTTAATAAAGCATAGGATAAAACAACATAAATACAATTTAATAAAGCATAGGCTAAAACTACATAAATACAATTTAATAAAGCATAGGACAAAACAACATAAATACAATTTAAATTAAACAGAGGATAAAACAACATAAATACAATTTAATGAAACATAGGATAAACAACATAAATACAATTTAATAAAGCATAGGATAAAACAACATAAATACAATTTAATAAAGCATAGGCTAAAACTACATAAATACAATTTAATAAAGCATAGGATAAAACAAATTAAATACAATATAATAAAGCATAGGATAAAACAACATAAATTCAATTTAATAAAGCATAGGATAAAACAACATAAATACAATTTAATAAAGCATAGGCTAAAACTACATAAATACAATTTAATAAAGCATAGGATAAAACAAATTAAATACAATATAATAAAGCATAGATAAAACAACATAAATTCAATTTAATAAAGCATAGGATAAAACAACATAAATACAATTTAATAAAACACAGGATAAAAAAAAATAAATACAATTTAATAAAGCATAGGATAAAACAACATAAATAAAATTTAATAAAGCATAGGATAAAACAACATAAATACAATTTAATAAAGCATAGGATAAAACAACATAAATACAATTTAATAAAGCATAGGATAAAACAACATAAATACAATTTAATAAAGCATAGGACAAAACAACATAAATACAATTTAATAAAGCATAGGATAGAACAACATAAATACAATTTAATGAAACATAGGATAACAACATAAATACAATTTAATAAAGCATAGGATAAACAACATAAATACAATTTAATAAAGCATAGGCTAAAACTACATAAATACAATTTAATAAAGCTTAGGATAAAACAAAGTAAATACAATATAATAAAGCATAGGATAAAACAACATAAATTCAATTTAATAAAGCATAGGATAAAACAACATAAATACAATTTAATAAAGCATAAGATAAAACAACATGAATAAAATTTAATAAAGCATAGGTTAAAACAACATAAATACAATTTAATAAAGCATAGGATAAAACAACATAAATACAATTTAATAAAGCATAGGATAAAACAACATAAATACAATTTAATAAAGCATAGGATAAAACAACATAAATACAATTTAATAAAGCATAGGATAAAACAACAAAAATACAATTTAATAAAGCATAGGTTAAAACAACATAAATACAATTTAATAAAGCACAGGATAAAACAACATAAATACAATTTAGTAAAGCATAGGTCAAAATAACATAAATACAATTTAATAAAGCATAGGATAAAACAACATAAATACAATTTAATAAAGCATAAGATAAAACAACATGAATACAATTTAATAAAGCATAGGATAAAACAACATAAATACAATTTAATAAAGCATAGGATAAAACAACATAAATACAATTTAATAAAGCATAGGATAAAACAACATAAATACAATTTAATAAAGCATATGATGAAACAACATAAATACAATTTAATAAAGCATAGGTTAAAACAACATAAATACAATTTAATAAAGCCTAGGATAAAACCACAGAATTACAATTTAATAAAGCATAGGATAAAACAACATAAATACAATTCAATAAAGCATAGGACAAAACAACATAAATACAATTTAATAAAGCATAGGATAAAACAACATAAATACAATTTAATGAAACATAGGATAAACAACATAAATACAATTTAATAAAGCATAGGATAAACAACATAAATACAATTTAATAAAGCATAGGCTAAAACTACATAAATACAATTTAATAAAGCTTAGGATAAAACAAAGTAAATACAATATAATAAAGCATAGGATAAAACAACATGAATACAATTTAATAAAGCATAGGTTAAAACAACATAAATACAATTTAATAAAGCATAAGATAAAACAACATGAATACAATTTAATAAAGCATAGGTTAAAACAACATAAATACAATTTAATAAAGCATAGGATAAAACAACATAAATACAATTTAATAAAGCATAGGATAAAACAACATAAATACAATTTAGTAAATCATAGGTCAAAATAACATAAATACAATTTAATAAAGCATAGGTTAAAACAACATAAATACAATTTAATAAAGCACAGGATAAAACAACATAAATACAATTTAGTAAATCATAGGTCAAAATAACATAAATGCAATTTAATAAAGCATAGGATAAAACAACATAAATACAATTTAATAAAGCATAAGATAAAACAACATGAATACAATTTAATAAAGCATAGGTTAAAACAACATAAATACAATTTAATAAAGCATAGGATAAAACAACATAAATACAATTTAATAAAGCATAGGTTAAAACAACATAAATACAATTTAATAAAGCACAGGATAAAACAACATAAATACAATTTAATAAAGCATAAGACAAAAAAACATAAATACAATTTAATAAAGCATATGTTAAAGCAACATAAATACAATTTAATAAAGCATAGGTTAAAACAACATAAATACAATTTAATAAAGCATAGGATAAAACAACATAAATAAAATTTAATAAAGCTTAGGATAAAACAACATAAATACAATTTAATAAAGCATAGGATAAAACAACATAAATACAATTTAATAAAGCATAGGATAAAACAACATAAATACAATTTAATAAAGCATAGGATAAAATAACATAAATGCAATTTAATAAAGCATAGAATAAAACAACATAAATACAATTTAATAAAGCATAGGATTAAACAACATAAATACTATTTAATAAAGCATAGGATAAAACCACATAAATACAATTTAATAAAGCACAGGATAAAACAACATAAATAAAATTTAATAAAGCATAGGATACAACAACATAAATACAATTTAGTAAAGCATAGGTCAAAATAACATAAATACAATTTAATAAAGCATAGGATAAAACAACATAAATACAATTTAATAAAGCATAGGATAAAACAACATAAATAAAATTTAATAAAGCATAGGATAAAACAACATAAATTCAATTTAATAAAGCATAGGATAAAACAACATAAATACAATTTAATAAAGCTTAGGATAAAACAACATAAATACAATTTAATAAAGCATAGGTTAAAACAACATAAATACAATTTAATAAAGCAGAGGATAAAACAACATAAATACAATTTAATGAAACATAGGATAAACAACATAAATACAATTTAATAAAGCATAGGATAAAACAACATAAATACAATTTAATAAAGCATAGGCTAAAACTACATAAATACAATTTAATAAAGCATAGGACAAAACAACATAAATACAATTTAAATTAAACAGAGGATAAAACAACATAAATACAATTTAATGAAACATAGGATAAACAACATAAATACAATTTAATAAAGCATAGGATAAAACAACATAAATACAATTTAATAAAGCATAGGCTAAAACTACATAAATACAATTTAATAAAGCATAGGACAAAACAACATAAATACAATTTAAATTAAACAGAGGATAAAACAACATAAATACAATTTAATAAAGCTTAGGATAAAACAAAGTAAATACAATATAATAAAGCATAGGATAAAACAACATAAATTCAATTTAATAAAGCATAGGATAAAACAACATAAATACAATTTAATAAAGCATAAGATAAAACAACATGAATAAAATTTAATAAAGCATAGGATAAAACAACATAAATACAATTTAATAAAGCATAGGATAAAACAACAAAAATACAATTTAATAAAGCATAGGTTAAAACAACATAAATACAATTTAATAAAGCACAGGATAAAACAACATAAATACAATTTAGTAAAGCATAGGTCAAAATAACATAAATACAATTTAATAAAGCATAGGATAAAACAACATAAATACAATTTAATAAAGCATAAGATAAAACAACATGAATACAATTTAATAAAGCATAGGATAAAACAACATAAATACAATTTAATAAAGCATAGGATAAAACAACATAAATAAAATTTAATAAAGCATAGGATAAAACAACATAAATACAATTTAATAAAGCATATGATGAAACAACATAAATACAATTTAATAAAGCATAGGTTAAAACAACATAAATACAATTTAATAAAGCCTAGGATAAAACCACAGAATTACAATTTAATAAAGCATAGGATAAAACAACATAAATACAATTCAATAAAGCATAGGACAAAACAACATAAATACAATTTAATAAAGCATAGGATAAAACAACATAAATACAATTTAATGAAACATAGGATAAACAACATAAATACAATTTAATAAAGCATAGGATAAACAACATAAATACAATTTAATAAAGCATAGGCTAAAACTACATAAATACAATTTAATAAAGCTTAGGATAAAACAAAGTAAATATAATATAATAAAGCATAGGATAAAACAACATGAATACAATTTAATAAAGCATAGGTTAAAACAACATAAATACAATTTAATAAAGCATAAGATAAAACAACATGAATACAATTTAATAAAGCATAGGTTAAAACAACATAAATACAATTTAATAAAGCATAGGATAAAACAACATAAATACAATTTAATAAAGCATAGGATAAAACAACATAAATACAATTTAGTAAATCATAGGTCAAAATAACATAAATACAATTTAATAAAGCATAGGTTAAAACAACATAAATACAATTTAATAAAGCACAGGATAAAACAACATAAATACAATTTAGTAAATCATAGGTCAAAATAACATAAATGCAATTTAATAAAGCATAGGATAAAACAACATAAATACAATTTAATAAAGCATAAGATAAAACAACATGAATACAATTTAATAAAGCATAGGTTAAAACAACATAAATACAATTTAATAAAGCATAGGATAAAACAACATAAATACAATTTAATAAAGCATAGGTTAAAACAACATAAATACAATTTAATAAAGCACAGGATAAAACAACATAAATACAATTTAATAAAGCATAAGACAAAAAAACATAAATACAATTTAATAAAGCATATGTTAAAGCAACATAAATACAATTTAATAAAGCATAGGTTAAAACAACATAAATACAATTTAATAAAGCATAGGATAAAACAACATAAATAAAATTTAATAAAGCTTAGGATAAAACAACATAAATACAATTTAATAAAGCATAGGATAAAACAACATAAATACAATTTAATAAAGCATAGGATAAAACAACATAAATACAATTTAATAAAGCATAGGATAAAATAACATAAATGCAATTTAATAAAGCATAGAATAAAACAACATAAATACAATTTAATAAAGCATAGGATTAAACAACATAAATACTATTTAATAAAGCATAGGATAAAACCACATAAATACAATTTAATAAAGCACAGGATAAAACAACATAAATAAAATTTAATAAAGCATAGGATACAACAACATAAATACAATTTAGTAAAGCATAGGTCAAAATAACATAAATACAATTTAATAAAGCATAGGATAAAACAACATAAATACAATTTAATAAAGCATAGGATAAAACAACATAAATAAAATTTAATAAAGCATAGGATAAAACAACATAAATTCAATTTAATAAAGCATAGGATAAAACAACATAAATACAATTTAATAAAGCTTAGGATAAAACAACATAAATACAATTTAATAAAGCATAGGTTAAAACAACATAAATACAATTTAATAAAGCAGAGGATAAAACAACATAAATACAATTTAATGAAACATAGGATAAACAACATAAATACAATTTAATAAAACATAGGATAAAACAACATAAATACAATTTAATAAAGCATAGGCTAAAACTACATAAATACAATTTAATAAAGCATAGGACAAAACAACATAAATACAATTTAAATTAAACAGAGGATAAAACAACATAAATACAATTTAATGAAACATAGGATAAACAACATAAATACAATTTAATAAAGCATAGGATAAAACAACATAAATACAATTTAATAAAGCATAGGCTAAAACTACATAAATACAATTTAATAAAGCATAGGATAAAACAAATTAAATACAATATAATAAAGCATAGGTTAAAACAACATAAATACAATTTAATAAAGCATAGGTTAAAACAACATAAATACAATTTAATAAAGCATAGGATAAAACAACATAAATACAATTTAATAAAGCATAGGACAAAACAACATAAATACAATTTAATAAAGCATAGGATAAAACAACATAAATACAATTTAATGAAACATAGGATAACAACATAAATACAATTTAATAAAGCATAGGATAAACAACATAAATACAATTTAATAAAGCATAGGCTAAAACTACATAAATACAATTTACTAAAGCTTAGGATAAAACAAAGTAAATACAATATAATAAAGCATAGGATAAAACAACATAAATTCAATTTAATAAAGCATAGGATAAAACAACATAAATACAATTTAATAAAGCATAAGATAAAACAACATGAATAAAATTTAATAAAGCATAGGTTAAAACAACATAAATACAATTTAATAAAGCATAGGATAAAACAACATAAATACAATTTAATAAAGCATAGGATAAAACAACATAAATACAATTTAATAAAGCATAGGATAAAACAACATAAATACAATTTAATAAAGCATAGGATAAAACAACAAAAATACAATTTAATAAAGCATAGGTTAAAACAACATAAATACAATTTAATAAAGCACAGGATAAAACAACATAAATACAATTTAGTAAAGCATAGGTCAAAATAACATAAATACAATTTAATAAAGCATAGGATAAAACAACATAAATACAATTTAATAAAGCATAAGATAAAACAACATGAATACAATTTAATAAAGCATAGGTTAAAACAACATAAATACAATTTAATAAAGCATAGGATAAAACAACATAAATACAATTTAATAAAGCATAGGTTAAAACAACATAAATACAATTTAATAAAGCACAGGATAAAACAACATAAATACAATTTAATAAAGCTTAGGATAAAACAACATATATACAATTTAATAAAGCATAGGATAAAACAACATAAATACAATTTAATAAAGCATAGGATAAAACAACATAAATACAATTTAATAAAGCATAGGATAAAACAACATAAATAAAATTTAATAAAGCATAGGATAAAATAACATAAATACAATTTAATAAAGCATAGGACAAAACAACATAAAAACAATTTAATAAAGCATAGGTTAAAACAACATAAATACAATTTAATAAAGCATAGGTTAAAACAACATAAATACAATTTAATAAAGCATAGGATAAAACAACATAAATACAATTTAATAAAGCATAGGACAAAACAACATAAATACAATTTAATAAAGCATAGGATAAAACAACATAAATACAATTTAATGAAACATAGGATAACAACATAAATACAATTTAATAAAGCATAGGATAAAACAACATAAATACAATTTAATAAAGCATAGGATAAAACAACATAAATAAAATTTAATAAAGCATAGGTTAAAATAACATAAATACAATTTAATAAAGCATAGGACAAAACAACATAAAAACAATTTAATAAAGCATAGTTTAAAACAACATAAATACAATTTAATAAAGCATAGGATAAAACCACAGAATTACAATTTAATAAAGCATAGGATAAAACAACATAACTACAATTTAATAAAGCATAGGACAAAACAACATAAATACAATTTAATAAAGCATAGGATAAAACAACATAAATACAATTTAATGAAACATAGGATAAACAGCATAAATACAATTTAATAAAGCATAGGATAAACAACATAAATACAATTTAATAAAGCATATTCTAAAACTACATAAATACAATTTAATAAAGCTTAGGATAAAACAAAGTAAATACAATATAATAAAGCATAGGATAAAACAACATAAATACAATTTAATAAAGCATAGGATAAAACAACATAAATAAAATTTAATAAAGCATAGGATAAAACAACATAAATACAATTTAATAAAGCATAGGATAAAACAACATAAATAAAATTTAATAAAGCATAAGATAAAACAACATGAATACAATTTAATAAAGCATAGGTTAAAACAACATAAATACAATTTAATAAAGCATAGGATAAAACAACATAAATACAATTTAATAAAGCATAGGTTAAAACAACATAAATACAATTTAATAAAGCACAGGATAAAACAACATAAATACAATTTAATAAAGCATAAGACAAAAAAACATAAATACAATTTAATAAAGCATATGTTAAAGCAACATAAATACAATTTAATAAAGCATAGGTTAAAACAACATAAATACAATTTAATAAAGCATAGGATAAAACAACATAAATAAAATTTAATAAAGCTTAGGATAAAACAACATAAATACAATTTAATAAAGCATAGGATAAAACAACATAAATACAATTTAATAAAGCATAGGATAAAACAACATAAATACAATTTAATAAAGCATAGGATAAAATAACATAAATGCAATTTAATAAAGCATAGAATAAAACAACATAAATACAATTTAATAAAGCATAGGATTAAACAACATAAATACTATTTAATAAAGCATAGGATAAAACCACATAAATACAATTTAATAAAGCACAGGATAAAACAACATAAATAAAATTTAATAAAGCATAGGATACAACAACATAAATACAATTTAGTAAAGCATAGGTCAAAATAACATAAATACAATTTAATAAAGCATAGGATAAAACAACATAAATACAATTTAATAAAGCATAGGATAAAACAACATAAATAAAATTTAATAAAGCATAGGATAAAACAACATAAATTCAATTTAATAAAGCATAGGATAAAACAACATAAATACAATTTAATAAAGCTTAGGATAAAACAACATAAATACAATTTAATAAAGCATAGGTTAAAACAACATAAATACAATTTAATAAAGCAGAGGATAAAACAACATAAATACAATTTAATGAAACATAGGATAAACAACATAAATACAATTTAATAAAACATAGGATAAAACAACATAAATACAATTTAATAAAGCATAGGCTAAAACTACATAAATACAATTTAATAAAGCATAGGACAAAACAACATAAATACAATTTAAATTAAACAGAGGATAAAACAACATAAATACAATTTAATGAAACATAGGATAAACAACATAAATACAATTTAATAAAGCATAGGATAAAACAACATAAATACAATTTAATAAAGCATAGGCTAAAACTACATAAATACAATTTAATAAAGCATAGGATAAAACAAATTAAATACAATATAATAAAGCATAGGTTAAAACAACATAAATACAATTTAATAAAGCATAGGTTAAAACAACATAAATACAATTTAATAAAGCATAGGATAAAACAACATAAATACAATTTAATAAAGCATAGGACAAAACAACATAAATACAATTTAATAAAGCATAGGATAAAACAACATAAATACAATTTAATGAAACATAGGATAACAACATAAATACAATTTAATAAAGCATAGGATAAACAACATAAATACAATTTAATAAAGCATAGGCTAAAACTACATAAATACAATTTACTAAAGCTTAGGATAAAACAAAGTAAATACAATATAATAAAGCATAGGATAAAACAACATAAATTCAATTTAATAAAGCATAGGATAAAACAACATAAATACAATTTAATAAAGCATAAGATAAAACAACATGAATAAAATTTAATAAAGCATAGGTTAAAACAACATAAATACAATTTAATAAAGCATAGGATAAAACAACATAAATACAATTTAATAAAGCATAGGATAAAACAACATAAATACAATTTAATAAAGCATAGGATAAAACAACATAAATACAATTTAATAAAGCATAGGATAAAACAACAAAAATACAATTTAATAAAGCATAGGTTAAAACAACATAAATACAATTTAATAAAGCACAGGATAAAACAACATAAATACAATTTAGTAAAGCATAGGTCAAAATAACATAAATACAATTTAATAAAGCATAGGATAAAACAACATAAATACAATTTAATAAAGCATAAGATAAAACAACATGAATACAATTTAATAAAGCATAGGTTAAAACAACATAAATACAATTTAATAAAGCATAGGATAAAACAACATAAATACAATTTAATAAAGCATAGGTTAAAACAACATAAATACAATTTAATAAAGCACAGGATAAAACAACATAAATACAATTTAATAAAGCTTAGGATAAAACAACATATATACAATTTAATAAAGCATAGGATAAAACAACATAAATACAATTTAATAAAGCATAGGATAAAACAACATAAATACAATTTAATAAAGCATAGGATAAAACAACATAAATAAAATTTAATAAAGCATAGGATAAAATAACATAAATACAATTTAATAAAGCATAGGACAAAACAACATAAAAACAATTTAATAAAGCATAGGTTAAAACAACATAAATACAATTTAATAAAGCATAGGTTAAAACAACATAAATACAATTTAATAAAGCATAGGATAAAACAACATAAATACAATTTAATAAAGCATAGGACAAAACAACATAAATACAATTTAATAAAGCATAGGATAAAACAACATAAATACAATTTAATGAAACATAGGATAACAACATAAATACAATTTAATAAAGCATAGGATAAAACAACATAAATACAATTTAATAAAGCATAGGATAAAACAACATAAATAAAATTTAATAAAGCATAGGTTAAAATAACATAAATACAATTTAATAAAGCATAGGACAAAACAACATAAAAACAATTTAATAAAGCATAGTTTAAAACAACATAAATACAATTTAATAAAGCATAGGATAAAACCACAGAATTACAATTTAATAAAGCATAGGATAAAACAACATAACTACAATTTAATAAAGCATAGGACAAAACAACATAAATACAATTTAATAAAGCATAGGATAAAACAACATAAATACAATTTAATGAAACATAGGATAAACAGCATAAATACAATTTAATAAAGCATAGGATAAACAACATAAATACAATTTAATAAAGCATATTCTAAAACTACATAAATACAATTTAATAAAGCTTAGGATAAAACAAAGTAAATACAATATAATAAAGCATAGGATAAAACAACATAAATTCAATTTAATAAAGCATAGGATAAAACAACATAAATACAATTTAATAAAGCATAAGATAAAACAACATGAATACAATTTAATAAAGCATAGGTTAAAACAACATAAATACAATTTAATAAAGCATAGGATAAAACAACATAAATACAATTTAATAAAGCATAGGATAAAACAACATAAATACAATTTAATAAAGCATAGGATAAAACAACATAAATAAAATTTAATAAAGCATAGGATAAAACAACATAAATACAATTTAATAAAGCATAGGTTAAAACAACATAAATACAATTTAATAAAGCACAGGATAAAACAACATAAATACAATTTAGTAAAGCATAGGTCAAAATAACATAAATACAATTTAATAAAGCATAGGATAAAACAACATAAATACAATTTAATAAAGCATAAGATAAAACAACATGAATACAATTTAATAAAGCATAGGTTAAAACAACATAAATACAATTTAATAAAGCATAGGATAAAACAACATAAATACAATTTAATAAAGCATAGGTTAAAACAACATAAATACAATTTAATAAAGCACAGGATAAAACAACATAAATACAATTTAATAAAGCATAAGACAAAAAAACATAAATACAATTTAATAAAGCATATGTTAAAGCAACATAAAAACAATTTAATAAAGCATAGGTTAAAACAACATAAATACAATTTAATAAAGCATAGGATAAAACAACATAAATAAAATTTAATAAAGCTTAGGATAAAACAACATAAATACAATTTAATAAAGCATAGGATAAAACAACATAAATACAATTTAATAAAGCATAGGATAAAACAACATAAATACAATTTAATAGAGCATAGGCTAAAACAACATAAATACAATTTATAAAGCATAGGATAAAACAACATAAATGCAATTTAATAAAGCATAGAATAAAACAACATAAATACAATTTAATAAAGCATAGGTTAAAACAACATAAATACAATTTAATAAAGCATAGGACAAAACAACATAAAAACAATTTAATAAATCATAGTTTAAAACAACATAAATACAATTTAATAAAGCATAGGATAAAACCACAGAATTACAACTTAATAAAGCATAGGATAAAACAACATAAATACAATTTAATAAAGCATAGGACAAAACAACATAAATACAATTTAATAAAGCATAGGATAAAACAACATAAATACAATTTAATGAAACATAGGATAAACAACATAAATACAATTTAATAAAGCATAGGATAAACAACATAAATACAATTTAATAAAGCATAGGCTAAAACTACATAAATACAATTTAATAAAGCTTAGGATAAAACAAAGTAAATACAATATAATAAAGCATAGGATAAAACAACATGAATACAATTTAATAAAGCATAGGTTAAAACAACATAAATACAATTTAATAAAGCATAGGATAAAACAACATAAATACAATTTAATAAAGCATAGGTTAAAACAACATAAATACAATTTAATAAAGCACAGGATAAAACAACATAAATACAATTTAATAAAGCATAAGACAAAAAAACATAAATACAATTTAATAAAGCATATGTTAAAGCAACATAAATACAATTTAATAAAGCATAGGTTAAAACAACATAAATACAATTTAATAAAGCATAGGATAAAACAACATAAATACAATTTAATAAAGCTTAGGATAAAACAACATAAATACAATTTAATAAAGCATAGGATAAAACAACATAAATACAATTAAATAAAGCATAGGATAAAACAACATAAATACAATTTAATAGAGCATAGGCTAAAACAACATAAATACAATTTATAAAGCATAGGATAAAACAACATAAATACAATTTAATAAAGCATAGAATAAAACAACATAAATACAATTTAATAAAGCATAGGATTAAACAACATAAATACTATTTAATAAAGCATAGGATAAAACCACATAAATACAATTTAATAAAGCACAGGATAAAACAACATAAATAAAATTTAATAAAGCATAGGATACAACAACATAAATACAATTTAGTAAAGCATAGGTCAAAATAACATAAATACAATTTACTAAAGCTTAGGATAAAACAACATAAATACAATTTAATAAAGCATAGGATAAAACAACATAAATAAAATTTAACAAAGCATAGGATAAAACAACATAAATACAATTTAATAAAGCATAGGCTAAAACTACATAAATACAATTTAATAAAGCATAGGATAAAACAAATTAAATACAATATAATAAAGCATAGGATAAAACAACATAAATTCAATTTAATAAAGCATAGGATAAAACAACATAAAAACAATTTAATAAAGCATAAGATAAAACAACATGAATACAATTTAATAAAGCATAGGATAAAACAACATGAATACAATTTAATAAAGCATAGGTTAAAACAACATAAATACAATTTAATAAAGCATAGGATAAAACAACATAAATTCAATTTAATAAAGCATAGGATAAAACATCATAAATACAATTTAATAAAACACAGGATAAAACAAAATAAATAAAATTTAATAAAGCATAGGATAAAACAACATAAATAAAATTTAATAAAGCATAGGATAAAACAACATAATTACAATTTAATAAAGCATAGGATAAAACAACATAAATAAAATTTAATAAAGCATAGGATAAAACAACATAAATACAATTTAATAAAGCATATGATAAAACAACATAAATACAATTTAATAAAGCATAGGTTAAAACAACATAAATACAATTTAATAAAGCATAGGTTAAAACAACATAAATACAATTTAATAAAGCATAGGATAAAACAACATAAATAAAATTTAATAAAGCATAGGATAAAACAACATAAATACAATTTAATAAAGCATAGGATAAAACAACATAAATACAATTTAATAAAGCATAGGATAAAACAACATAAATACAATTTAATAAAGCATAGGATAAAACAACATAAATACAATTTAATAAAGCATAGGATAAAACAACATAAATAAAATTTAATAAAGCATAGGTTAAAATAACATAAATACAATTTAGTAAAGCATAGGACAAAACAACATAAAAACAATTTAATAAAGCATAGTTTAAAACAACATAAATACAATTTAATAAAGCATAGGATAAAACCACGGAATTACAATTTAATAAAGCATAGGATAAAACAACATAAATACAATTTAATAAAGCATAGGACAAAACAACATAAATACAATTTAATAAAGCATAGGATAAAACAACATAAATACAAATTAATGAAACATAGGATAAACAACATAAATACAATTTAATAAAGCATAGGATAAACAACATAAATACAATTTAATAAAGCATAGGCTAAAACTACATAAACACAATTTAATAAAGCTTAGGATAAAACAAAGTAAATACAATATAATAAAGCATAGGATAAAACAACATAAATTCAATTTAATAAAGCATAGGATAAAACAACATAAATACAATTTAATAAAGCATAAGATAAAACAACATGAATACAATTTAATAAAGCATAGGTTAAAACAACATAAATACAATTTAATAAAGCATAGGATAAAACAACATAAATACAATTTAATAAAGCATAGGATAAAACAACATAAATACAATTTAATAGAGCATAGCATAGAATAAAACAACATAAATACAATTTAATAAAGCATAGGATTAAACAACATAAATACTATTTAATAAAGCATAGGATAAAACCACATAAATACAATTTAATAAAGCACAGGATAAAACAACATAAATTCAATTTAATAAAGCATAGGATAAAACAACATAAATACAATTTAATAAAACACAGGATAAAACAAAATAAATAAAATTTAATAAAGCATAGGATAAAACAACATAAATAAAATTTAATAAAGCATAGGATAAAACAACATAAATACAATTTAATAAAGCATAGGATAAAACAACATAAATAAAATTTAATAAAGCATAGGATAAAACAACATAAATACAATTTAATAAAGCATATGATAAAACAACATAAATACAATTTAATAAAGCATAGGTTAAAACAACATAAATACAATTTAATAAAGCATAGGTTAAAACAACATAAATACAATTTAATAAAGCATAGGATAAAACAACATAAATAAAATTTAATAAAGCATACGATAAAACAACATAAATACAATTTAATAAAGCATAGGATAAAACAACATAAATACAATTTAATAAAGCATCGGATAAAACAACATAAATACAATTTAATAAAGCATAGGATAAAACAACATAAATACAATTTAATAAAGCATAGGATAAAACAACATAAATAAAATTTAATAAAGCATAGGTTAAAATAACATAAATACAATTTAATAAAGCATAGGACAAAACAACATAAAAACAATTTAATAAAGCATAGTTTAAAACAACATAAATACAATTTAATAAAGCATAGGATAAAACCACAGAATTACAATTTAATAAAGCATAGGATAAAACAACATAAATACAATTTAATAAAGCATAGGACAAAACAACATAAATACAATTTAATAAAGCATAGGATAAAACAACATAAATACAATTTAATGAAACATAGGATAAACAACATAAATACAATTTAATAAAGCATAGGATAAACAACATAAATACAATTTAATAAAGCATATTCTAAAACTACATAAATACAATTTAATAAAGCTTAGGATAAAACAAAGTAAATACAATATAATAAAGCATAGGATAAAACAACATAAATTCAATTTAATAAAGCATAGGATAAAACAACATAAATACAATTTAATAAAGCATAAGATAAAACAACATGAATACAATTTAATAAAGCATAGGTTAAAACAACATAAATACAATTTAATAAAGCATAGGATAAAACAACATAAATACAATTTAATAAAGCATAGGATAAAACAACATAAATACAATTTAATAAAGCATAGGATAAAACAACATAAATAAAATTTAATAAAGCATAGGATAAAACAACATAAATACAATTTAATAAAGCATAGGTTAAAACAACATAAATACAATTTAATAAAGCACAGGATAAAACAACATAAATACAATTTAGTAAAGCATAGGTCAAAATAACATAAATACAATTTAATAAAGCATAGGATAAAACAACATAAATACAATTTAATAAAGCATAAGATAAAACAACATGAATACAATTTAATAAAGCATAGGTTAAAACAACATAAATACAATTTAATAAAGCATAGGATAAAACAACATAAATACAATTTAATAAAGCATAGGTTAAAACAACATAAATACAATTTAATAAAGCACAGGATAAAACAACATAAATACAATTTAATAAAGCATAAGACAAAAAAACATAAATACAATTTAATAAAGCATATGTTAAAGCAACATAAAAACAATTTAATAAAGCATAGGTTAAAACAACATAAATACAATTTAATAAAGCATAGGATAAAACAACATAAATAAAATTTAATAAAGCTTAGGATAAAACAACATAAATACAATTTAATAAAGCATAGGATAAAACAACATAAATACAATTTAATAAAGCATAGGATAAAACAACATAAATACAATTTAATAGAGCATAGGCTAAAACAACATAAATACAATTTATAAAGCATAGGATAAAACAACATAAATGCAATTTAATAAAGCATAGAATAAAACAACATAAATACAATTTAATAAAGCATAGGTTAAAACAACATAAATACAATTTAATAAAGCATAGGACAAAACAACATAAAAACAATTTAATAAAGCATAGTTTAAAACAACATAAATACAATTTAATAAAGCATAGGATAAAACCACAGAATTACAACTTAATAAAGCATAGGATAAAACAACATAAATACAATTTAATAAAGCATAGGACAAAACAACATAAATACAATTTAATAAAGCATAGGATAAAACAACATAAATACAATTTAATGAAACATAGGATAAACAACATAAATACAATTTAATAAAGCATAGGATAAACAACATAAATACAATTTAATAAAGCATAGGCTAAAACTACATAAATACAATTTAATAAAGCTTAGGATAAAACAAAGTAAATACAATATAATAAAGCATATGATAAAACAACATGAATACAATTTAATAAAGCATAGGTTAAAACAACATAAATACAATTTAATAAAGCATAGGATAAAACAACATAAATACAATTTAATAAAGCATAGGTTAAAACAACATAAATACAATTTAATAAAGCACAGGATAAAACAACATAAATACAATTTAATAAAGCATAAGACAAAAAAACATAAATACAATTTAATAAAGCATATGTTAAAGCAACATAAATACAATTTAATAAAGCATAGGTTAAAACAACATAAATACAATTTAATAAAGCATAGGATAAAACAACATAAATACAATTTAATAAAGCTTAGGATAAAACAACATAAATACAATTTAATAAAGCAAAGGATAAAACAACATAAATACAATTAAATAAAGCATAGGATAAAACAACATAAATACAATTTAATAGAGCATAGGCTAAAACAACATAAATACAATTTATAAAGCATAGGATAAAACAACATAAATACAATTTAATAAAGCATAGAATAAAACAACATAAATACAATTTAATAAAGCATAGGATTAAACAACATAAATACTATTTAATAAAGCATAGGATAAAACCACATAAATACAATTTAATAAAGCACAGGATAAAACAACATAAATAAAATTTAATAAAGCATAGGATACAACAACATAAATACAATTTAGTAAAGCATAGGTCAAAATAACATAAATACAATTTACTAAAGCTTAGGATAAAACAACATAAATACAATTTAATAAAGCATAGGATAAAACAACATAAATACAATTTAATAAAGCATAGGATAAAACAACATATATTCAATTTAATAAAGCATAGGTTAAAACAATATAAATACAATTTAATAAAGCACAGGATAAAACAACATAAATACAATTTAGTAAAGCATAGGTCAAAATAACATAAATACAATTTAATAAAGCATAGGATAAAACAACATAAATACAATTTAATAATGCATAGGTTAAAACAACATAAATACAGTTTAATAAAGCATAGGATAAAACAACATAAATACAATTTAATAAAGCTTAGGATAAAACAACATAAATACAATTTAATAAAGCATAGGATAAAACAACATAAATACAATTAAATAAAGCATAGGATAAAACAACATAAATACAATTTAATAGAGCATAGGCTAAAACAACATAAATACAATTTATAAAGCATAGGATAAAACAACATAAATACAATTTAATAAAGCATAGAATAAAACAACATAAATACAATTTAATAAAGCATAGGATTAAACAACATAAATACTATTTAATAAAGCATAGGATAAAACCACATAAATACAATTTAATAAAGCACAGGATAAAACAACATAAATAAAATTTAATAAAGCATAGGATACAACAACATAAATACAATTTAGTAAAGCATAGGTCAAAATAACATAAATACAATTTACTAAAGCTTAGGATAAAACAACATAAATACAATTTAATAAAGCATAGGATAAAACAACATAAATACAATTTAATAAAGCATAGGATAAAACAACATATATTCAATTTAATAAAGCATAGGTTAAAACAATATAAATACAATTTAATAAAGCACAGGATAAAACAACATAAATACAATTTAGTAAAGCATAGGTCAAAATAACATAAATACAATTTAATAAAGCATAGGATAAAACAACATAAATACAATTTAATAATGCATAGGTTAAAACAACATAAATACAGTTTAATAAAGCATAGGATAAAACAACATAAATACAATTTAATAAAGCATAGGATAAAACAACATAAATAAAATTTAACAAAGCATAGGATAAAACAACATAAATACAATTTAATAAAGCATAGACTAAAACTACATAAATACAATTTAATAAAGCATAGGATAAAACAAATTAAATACAATATAATAAAGCATAGGATAAAACAACATAAATTCAATTTAATAAAGCATAGGATAAAACAACATAAAAACAATTTAATAAAGCATAAGATAAAACAACATGAATACAATTTAATAAAGCATAGGATAAAACAACATGAATACAATTTAATAAAGCATAGGTTAAAACAACATAAATACAATTTAATAAAGCATAGGATAAAACAACATAAATTCAATTTAATAAAGCATAGGATAAAACAACATAAATACAATTTAATAAAACACAGGATAAAACAAAATAAATAAAATTTAATAAAGCATAGGATAAAACAAAATAAATAAAATTTAATAAAGCATAGGATAAAACAACATAATTACAATTTAATAAAGCATAGGATAAAACAACATAAATAAAATTTAATAAAGCATAGGATAAAACAACATAAATACAATTTAATAAAGCATATGATAAAACAACATAAATACAATTTAATAAAGCATAGGTTAAAACAACATAAATACAATTTAATAAAGCATAGGTTAAAACAACATAAATACAATTTAATAAAGCATAGGATAAAACCACGGAATTACAATTTAATAAAGCATAGGATAAAACAACATAAATTAAATTTAATAAAGCATAGGATAAAACAACATAAATACAATTTAATAAAGCATAGGATAAAACAACATAAATACAATTTAATAAAGCATAGGATAAAGCAACATAAATACAATTTAATAAAGCATAGGATAAACAACATAAATACAATTTAATAAAGCATAGGCTAAAACTACATAAACACAATTTAATAAAGCTTAGGATAAAACAAAGTAAATACAATATAATAAAGCATAGGATAAAACAACATAAATTCAATTTAATAAAGCATAGGATAAAACAACATAAATACAATTTAATAAAGCATAAGATAAAACAACATGAATACAATTTAATAAAGCATAGGTTAAAACAACATAAATACAATTTAATAAAGCATAGGACAAAACAACATAAATACAATTTAATAAAGCATAGGATAAAACAACATAAATACAATTTAATGAAACATAGGATAAACAACATAAATACAATTTAATAAAGCATAGGATTAACAACATAAATACAATATAATAAAGCATAGGATAAAACAACATAAATTCAATTTAATAAAGCATAGGATAAAACAACATAAATACAATTTAATAAAGCATAAGATAAAACAACATGAATACAATTTAATAAAGCATAGGTTAAAACAACATAAATACAATTTAATAAAGCATAGGATAAAACAACATAAATACAATTTAATAAAGCATAGGTTAAAACAACATAAATACAATTTAATAAAGCACAGGATAAAACAACATAAATACAATTTAATAAAGCATAAGACAAAAAAACATAAATACAATTTAATAAAGCATATGTTAAAGCAACATAAATACAATTTAATAAAGCATAGGTTAAAACAACATAAATACAATTTAATAAAGCATAGGATAAAACAACATAAATACAATTTAATAAAGCTTAGGATAAACAACATAAATACAATTTAATAAAGCATAGGATAAAACAACATAAATACAATTTAATAAAGCATAGGATAAAACACCATAAATACAATTTAATAGAGCATAGGCTAAAACAACATAAATACAATTTATAAAGCATAGGATAAAACAACATAAATACAATTTAATAAAGCATAGAATAAAACAACATAAATACAATTTAATAAAGCATAGGATTAAACAACATAAATACTATTTAATAAAGCATAGGATAAAACCACATAAATACAATTTAATAAAGCACAGGATAAAACAACATAAATAAAATTTAATAAAGCATAGGATACAACAACATAAATACAATTTAGTAAAGCATAGGTCAAAATAACATAAATACAATTTACTAAAGCTTAGGATAAAACAACATAAATAAAATTTAACAAAGCATAGGATAAAACAACATAAATACAATTTAATAAAGCATAGGCTAAAACTACATAAATACAATTTAATAAAGCATAGGATAAAACAAATTAAATACAATATAATAAAGCATAGGATAAAACAACATAAATTCAATTTAATAAAGCATAGGATAAAACAACATAAAAACAATTTAATAAAGCATAAGATAAAACAACATGAATACAATTTAATAAAGCATAGGATAAAACAACATAATTACAATTTAATAAAGCATAGGATAAAACAACATAAATAAAATTTAATATAGCATAGGATAAAACAACATAAATACAATTTAATAAAGCATATGATAAAACAACATAAATACAATTTAATAAAGCATAGGTTAAAACAACATAAATACAATTTAATAAAGCATGGGTTAAAACAACATAAATACAATTTAATAAAGCATAGGATAAAACAACATAAATAAAATTTAATAAAGCATAGGATAAAACAACATAAATACAATTTAATAAAGCATAGGATAAAACAACATAAATACAATTTAATAAAGCATAGGATAAAACAACATAAATACAATTTAATAAAGCATAGGATAAAACAACATAAATACAATTTAATAAAGCATAGGATAAAACAACATAAATAAAATTTAATAAAGCATAGGTTAAAATAACATAAATACAATTTAATAAAGCATAGGACAAAACAACATAAAAACAATTTAATAAAGCATAGTTTAAAACAACATAAATACAATTTAATAAAGCATAGGATAAAACCACGGAATTACAATTTAATAAAGCATAGGATAAAACAACATAAATACAATTTAATAAAGCATAGGCTAAAACTACATAAATACAATTTAATAAAGCATAGGATAAAACAAATTAAATACAATATAATAAGGCATAGGATAAAACAACATAAATAAAATTTAATAAAGCATAGGATAAAACAACATAAATACAATTTAATAAAGCATATGATAAAACAACATAAATACAATTTAATAAAGCATAGGTTAAAACAACATAAATACAATTTAATAAAGCATAGGTTAAAACCACAGAATTACAATTTAATAAAGCATAGGACAAAACAACATAAATACAATTTAATAAAGCATAGGATAAAACAACATAAATACAATTTAATGAAACATAGGATAAACAACATAAATACAATTTAATAAAGCATAGGATAAACAACATAAATACAATATAATAAAGCATAGGATAAAACAACATAAATTCAATTTAATAAAGCATAGGATAAAACAACATAAATACAATTTAATAAAGCATAAGATAAAACAACATGAATACAATTTAATAAAGCATAGGTTAAAACAACATAAATACAATTTAATAAAGCATAGGATAAAACAACATAAATACAATTTAATAAAGCATAGGTTAAAACAACATAAATACAATTTAATAAAGCACAGGATAAAACAACATAAATACAATTTAATAAAGCATAAGACAAAAAAACATAAATACAATTTAATAAAGCATATGTTAAAGCAACATAAATACAATTTAATAAAGCATAGGTTAAAACAACATAAATACAATTTAATAAAGCATAGGATAAAACAACATAAATACAATTTAATAAAGCTTAGGATAAAACAACATAAATACAATTTAATAAAGCATAGGATAAAACAACATAAATACAATTTAATAAAGCATAGGATAAAACAACATAAATACAATTTAATAGAGCATAGGCTAAAACAACATAAATACAATTTATAAAGCATAGGATAAAACAACATAAATACAATTTAATAAAGCATAGAATAAAACAACATAAATACAATTTAATAAAGCATAGGATTAAACAACATAAATACTATTTAATAAAGCATAGGATAAAACCACATAAATACAATTTAATAAAGCACAGGATAAAACAACATAAATAAAATTTAATAAAGCATAGGATACAACAACATAAATACAATTTAGTAAAGCATAGGTCAAAATAACATAAATACAATTTACTAAAGCTTAGGATAAAACAACATAAATAAAATTTAACAAAGCATAGGATAAAACAACATAAATACAATTTAATAAAGCATAGGCTAAAACTACATAAATACAATTTAATAAAGCATAGGTTAAAACAACATAAATACAATTTAATAAAGCATGGGTTAAAACAACATAAATACAATTTAATAAACATAGGATAAAACAACATAAATAAAATTTAATAAAGCATAGGATAAAACAACATAAATACAATTTAATAAAGCATAGGATAAAACAACATAAATACAATTTAATAAAGCATGGGATAAAACAACATAAATACAATTTAATAAAGCATAGGATAAAACAACATAAATACAATTTAATAAAGCATAGGATAAAACAACATAAATAAAATTTAATAAAGCATAGGTTAAAATAACATAAATACAATTTAATAAAGCATAGGACAAAACAACATAAAAACAATTTAATAAAGCATAGTTTAAAACAACATAAATACAATTTAATAAAGCATAGGATAAAACCACGGAATTACAATTTAATAAAGCATAGGATAAAACAACATAAATACAATTTAATAAAGCATAGGCTAAAACTACATAAATACAATTTAATAAAGCATAGGATAAAACAAATTAAATACAATATAATAAGGCATAGGATAAAACAACATAAATAAAATTTAATAAAGCATAGGATAAAACAACATAAATACAATTTAATAAAGCATATGATAAAACAACATAAATACAATTTAATAAAGCATAGGTTAAAAAAACATAAATACAATTTAATAAAGCATAGGTTAAAACAACATAAATACAATTTAATAAAGCATAGGATAAAACAACATAAATAAAATTTAATAAAGCATAGGATAAAACAACATAAATACAATTTAATAAAGCATAGGATAAAACAACATAAATACAATTTAATAAAGCATAGGATAAAACAACATAAATACAATTTAATAAAGCATAGGTTAAAACAACATAAATACAATTTAATAAAGCACAGGATAAAACAACATAAATACAATTTAATAAAGCATAAGACAAAAAAACATAAATACAATTTAATAAAGCATATGTTAAAGCAACATAAATACAATTTAATAAAGCATAGGTTAAAACAACATAAATACAATTTAATAAAGCATAGGATAAAACAACATAAATACAATTTAATAAAGCTTAGGATAAAACAACATAAATACAATTTAATAAAGCATAGGATAAAACAACATAAATACAATTTAATAAAGCATAGGATAAAACAACATAAATACAGTTTAATAAAGCATAGGTTAAAACAACATAAATACAATTTAATAAAGCATAGGACAAAACAACATAAATACAATTTAATAAAGCATAGGTTAAAACAACATAAATACAAGTTAATAAAGCATAGGATAAAACAACATAAATAAAATTTAATAAAGCATAGGATAAAACAACATAAATAAAATTTAATAAAGCATAGGTTAAAATAACATAAATACAATTTAATAAAGCATAGGACAAAACAACATAAAAACTATTTAATAAAGCATAGGATAAAACCACGGAATTACAATTTAATAAAGCATAGGATAAAACAACATAAATACAATTTAATAAAGCATAGGACAAAACAACATAAATACAATTTAATAAAGCATAGGATAAAACAACATAAATACAAATTAATGAAACATAGGATAAACAACATAAATACAATTTAATAAAGCATAGGATAAACAACATAAATACAATTTAATAAAGCATAGGCTAAAACTACATAAACACAATTTAATAAAGCTTAGGATAAAACAAAGTAAATACAATATAATAAAGCATAGGATAAAACAACATAAATTCAATTTAATAAAGCATAGGATAAAACAACATAAATACAATTTAATAAAGCATAAGATAAAACAACATGAATACAATTTAATAAAGCATAGGTTAAAACAACATAAATACAATTTAATAAAGCATAGGATAAAACAACATAAATACAATTTAATAAAGCATAGGATAAAACAACATAAATACAATTTAATAAAGCATAGGATAAAACAACATAAATACAATTTAATAAAGCATAGGATAAAACAACATAAATACAATTTAATAATGCATAGGTTAAAACAACATAAATACAATTTAATAAAGCACAGGATAATACAACATAAATACAATTTAGTAAAGCATAGGTCAAAATAACATAAATACAATTTAATAAAGCATAGGATAAAACAACATAAATACAATTTAATAAAGCATAGGTTAAAACAACATAAATACAATTTAATAAAGCATAGGATAAAACAACATAAATACAATTTAATAAAGCATAGGATAAAACAACATAAATAAAATTTAATAAAGCATAGGATAAAACAACATAAATAAAAATTTAATAAAGCATAGGATAAAACAACATAAATACAATTTAATGAAGCATAGGATAAAACAACATAAATACAATTTAATAAAGCATAGGATAAAACAACATAAATAAAATTTAATAAAGCATAGGTTAAAACAACATAAATACAATTTAATAAAGCATAGGATAAAACAACATAAATACAATTTAATAAAGCATAGGATAAAACAACATAAATAAAATTTAATAAAGCATAGGATAAAACAACATAAATAAAAATTTAATAAAGCATAGGATAAAACAACATAAATACAATTTAATAAAGCATAGGACAAAACAACATAAATACAATTTAATAAAGCAGAGGATAAAACAACATAAATACAATTTAATGAAACATAGGATAAACAACATAAATACAATTTAATAAAGCATAGGATAAAACAACATAAATACAATTTAATAAAGCATAGGCTAAAACTACATAAATACAATTTAATAAAGCATAGGATAAAACAAATTAAATACAATATAATAAGGCATAGGATAAAACAACATAAATTCAATTTAATAAAGCATAGGATAAAACAACATAAATACAATTTAATTAAGCATAAGATAAAACAACATGAATACAATTTAATAAAGCATAGGATAAAACAACATAAATACAATTTAATAAAGCATAGGACAAAACAACATAAATACAATTTAATAAAGCATAGGATAAAACAACATAAATACAAATTAATGAAACATAGGATAAACAACATAAATACAATTTAATAAAGCATAGGATAAACAACATAAATACAATTTAATAAAGCATAGGCTAAAACTACATAAACACAATTTAATAAAGCTTAGGATAAAACAAAGTAAATACAATATAATAAAGCATAGGATAAAACAACATAAATTCAATTTTATAAAGCATAGGATAAAACAACATAAATACAATTTAATAAAGCATAAGATAAAACAACATGAATACAATTTAATAAAGCATAGGTTAAAACAACATAAATACTATTTAATAAAGCATAGGATAAAACAACATAAATACAATTTAATAAAGCATAGGATAAAACAACATAAATACAATTTAATAAAGCATAGGATAAAACAACATAAATACAATTTAATAAAGCATAGGATAAAACAACATAAATACAATTTAATAAAGCATAGGTTAAAACAACATAAATACAATTTAATAAAGCACAGGATAATACAACATAAATACAATTTAGTAAAGCATAGGTCAAAATAACATAAATACAATTTAATAAAGCATAGGATAAAACAACATAAATACAATTTAATAAAGCATAGGTTAAAACAACATAAATACAATTTAATAAAGCATAGGATAAAACAACATAAATACAATTTAATAAAGCATAGGATAAAACAACATAAATAAAATTTAATAAAGCATAGGATAAAACAACATAAATAAAAATTTAATAAAGCATAGGATAAAACAACATAAATACAATTTAATGAAGCATAGGATAAAACAACATAAATACAATTTAATAAAGCATAGGATAAAACAACATAAATACAATTTAATAAAGCATAGGATAAAACAACATAAATAAAATTTAATAAAGCATAGGTTAAAACAACATAAATACAATTTAATAAAGCATAGGATAAAACCACAGAAATACAATTTAATAAAGCATAGGATAAAACAACATAAATACAATTTAATAAAGCATAGGACAAAACAACATAAATACAATTTAATAAAGCAGAGGATAAAACAACATAAATACAATTTAATGAAACATAGGATAAACAACATAAATACAATTTAATAAAGCATAGGATAAAACAACATAAATACAATTTAATAAAGCATAGGCTAAAACTACATAAATACAATTTAATAAAGCATAGGATAAAACAACATAAATTCAATTTAATAAAGCATAGGATAAAACAACATAAATACAATTTAATAAAACACAGGATAAAACAAAATAAATAAAATTTAATAAAGCATAGGATAAAACAACATAAATAAAATTTAATAAAGCATAGGATAAAACAACATAAATACAATTTAATAAAGCATATGATAAAACAACATAAATACAATTTAATAAAGCATAGGTTAAAACAACATAAATACAATTTAATAAAGCATAGGTTAAAACAACATAAATACAATTTAATAAAGCATAGGATAAAACAACATAAATTAAATTTAATAAAGCATAGGATAAAACAACATAAATACAATTTAATAAAGCATAGGATAAAACAACATAAATACAATTTAATAAAGCATAGGATAAAGCAACATAAATACAATTTAATAAAGCATAGGATAAAACAACATAAATACAATTTAATAAAGCATAGGATAAAACAACAAAAATAAAATTTAATAAAGCATAGGTTAAAATAACATAAATACAATTTAATAAAGCATAGGACAAAACAACATAAAAACTATTTAATAAAGCATAGTTTAAAACAACATAAATACAATTTAATAAAGCATAGGATAAAACCACAGAATTACAATTTAATAAAGCATAGGATAAAACAGCATAAATACAATTTAATAAAGCATAGGACAAAACAACATAAATGCAATTTAATAAAGCATAGGATAAAACAACATAAATACAATTTAATGAAACATAGGATAAACAACATAAATACAATTTAATAAAGCATAGGATTAACAACATAAATACAATATAATAAAGCATAGGATAAAACAACATAAATTCAATTTAATAAAGCATAGGATAAAACAACATAAATACAATTTAATAAAGCATAAGATAAAACAACATGAATACAATTTAATAAAGCATAGGTTAAAACAACATAAATACAATTTAATAAAGCATAGGATAAAACAACATAAATACAATTTAATAAAGCATAGGTTAAAACAACATAAATACAATTTAATAAAGCATAGGATAAAACAACATAAATACAATTTAATAAAGCTTAGGATAAACAACATAAATACAATTTAATAAAGCATAGGATAAAACAACATAAATACAATTTAATAAAGCATAGGATAAAACACCATAAATACAATTTAATAGAGCATAGGCTAAAACAACATAAATACAATTTATAAAGCATAGGATAAAACAACATAAATACAATTTAATAAAGCATAGAATAAAACAACATAAATACAATTTAATAAAGCATAGGATTAAACAACATAAATACTATTTAATAAAGCATAGGATAAAACCACATAAATACAATTTAATAAAGCACAGGATAAAACAACATAAATAAAATTTAATAAAGCATAGGATACAACAACATAAATACAATTTAGTAAAGCATAGGTCAAAATAACATAAATACAATTTACTAAAGCTTAGGATAAAACAACATAAATAAAATTTAACAAAGCATAGGATAAAACAACATAAATACAATTTAATAAAGCATAGGCTAAAACTACATAAATACAATTTAATAAAGCATAGGATAAAACAACATAAATACAATTTAATAAAGCATAGGATAAAACAACATAAATAAAATTTAATAAAGCATAGGATAAAACAACATAAATAAAAATTTAATAAAGCATAGGATAAAACAACATAAATACAATTTAATGAAGCATAGGATAAAACAACATAAATACAATTTAATAAAGCATAGGATAAAACAACATAAATACAATTTAATAAAGCATAGGATAAAACAACATAAATAAAATTTAATAAAGCATAGGTTAAAACAACATAAGTACAATTTAATAAAGCATAGGATAAAACCACAGAAATACAATTTAATAAAGCATAGGATAAAACAACATAAATACAATTTAATAAAGCATAGGACAAAACAACATAAATACAATTTAATAAAGCAGAGGATAAAACAACATAAATACAATTTAATGAAACATAGGATAAACAACATAAATACAATTTAATAAAGCATAGGATAAAACAACATAAATACAATTTAATAAAGCATAGGCTAAAACTACATAAATACAATTTAATAAAGCATAGGATAAAACAAATTAAATACAATATAATAAGGCATAGGATAAAACAACATAAATTCAATTTAATAAAGCATAGGATAAAACAACATAAATACAATTTAATTAAGCATAAGATAAAACAACATGAATACAATTTAATAAAGCATAGGATAAAACAACATAAATACAATTTAATAAAGCATAGGTTAAAACAACATAAATACAATTTAATAAAGCATAGGATAAAACAACATAAATTCAATTTAATAAAGCATAGGATAAAACAACATAAATACAATTTAATAAAACACAGGATAAAACAAAATAAATAAAATTTAATAAAGCATAGGATAAAACAACATAAATAAAATTTAATAAAGCATAGGATAAAACAACATAAATACAATTTAATAAAGCATATGATAAAACAACATAAATACAATTTAATAAAGCATAGGTTAAAACAACATAAATACAATTTAATAAAGCATAGGTTAAAACAACATAAATACAATTTAATAAAGCATAGGATAAAACAACATAAATTAAATTTAATAAAGCATAGGATAAAACAACATAAATACAATTTAATAAAGCATAGGATAAAACAACATAAATACAATTTAATAAAGCATAGGATAAAGCAACATAAATACAATTTAATAAAGCATAGGATAAAACAACATAAATACAATTTAATAAAGCATAGGATAAAACAACAAAAATAAAATTTAATAAAGCATAGGTTAAAATAACATAAATACAATTTAATAAAGCATAGGACAAAACAACATAAAAACTATTTAATAAAGCATAGTTTAAAACAACATAAATACAATTTAATAAAGCATAGGATAAAACCACAGAATTACAATTTAATAAAGCATAGGATAAAACAGCATAAATACAATTTAATAAAGCATAGGACAAAACAACATAAATACAATTTAATAAAGCATAGGATAAAACAACATAAATACAATTTAATGAAACATAGGATAAACAACATAAATACAATTTAATAAAGCATAGGATTAACAACATAAATACAATATAATAAAGCATAGGATAAAACAACATAAATTCAATTTTATAAAGCATAGGATAAAACAACATAAATACAATTTAATAAAGCATAAGATAAAACAACATGAATACAATTTAATAAAGCATAGGTTAAAACAACATAAATACAATTTAATAAAGCATAGGATAAAACAACATAAATACAATTTAATAAAGCATAGGTTAAAACAACATAAATACAATTTAATAAAGCATAGGATAAAACAACATAAATACAATTTAATAAAGCTTAGGATAAACAACATAAATACAATTTAATAAAGCATAGGATAAAACAACATAAATACAATTTAATAAAGCATAGGATAAAACACCATAAATACAATTTAATAGAGCATAGGCTAAAACAACATAAATACAATTTATAAAGCATAGGATAAAACAACATAAATACAATTTAATAAAGCATAGAATAAAACAACATAAATACAATTTAATAAAGCATAGGATTAAACAACATAAATACTATTTAATAAAGCATAGGATAAAACCACATAAATACAATTTAATAAAGCACAGGATAAAACAACATAAATAAAATTTAATAAAGCATAGGATACAACAACATAAATACAATTTAGTAAAGCATAGGTCAAAATAACATAAATACAATTTACTAAAGCTTAGGATAAAACAACATAAATAAAATTTAACAAAGCATAGGATAAAACAACATAAATACAATTTAATAAAGCATAGGCTAAAACTACATAAATACAATTTAATAAAGCATAGGATAAAACAAATTAAATACAATATAATAAAGCATAGGATAAAACAACATAAATTCAATTTAATAAAGCATAGGATAAAACAACATAAAAACAATTTAATAAAGCATAAGATAAAACAACATGAATACAATTTAATAAAGCATAGGATAAAACAACATAATTACAATTTAATAAAGCATAGGATAAAACAACATAAATAAAATTTAATATAGCATAGGATAAAACAACATAAATACAATTTAATAAAGCATATGATAAAACAACATAAATACAATTTAATAAAGCATAGGTTAAAACAACATAAATACAATTTAATAAAGCATGGGTTAAAACAACATAAATACAATTTAATAAAGCATAGGATAAAACAACATAAATAAAATTTAATAAAGCATAGGATAAAACAACATAAATACAATTTAATAAAGCATAGGATAAAACAACATAAATACAATTTAATAAAGCATAGGATAAAACAACATAAATACAATTTAATAAAGCATAGGATAAAACAACATAAATAAAATTTAATAAAGCATAGGTTAAAATAACATAAATACAATTTAATAAAGCATAGGACAAAACAACATAAAAACAATTTAATAAAGCATAGTTTAAAACAACATAAATACAATTTAATAAAGCATAGGATAAAACCACGGAATTACAATTTAATAAAGCATAGGATAAAACAACATAAATACAATTTAATAAAGCATAGGCTAAAACTACATAAATACAATTTAATAAAGCATAGGATAAAACAAATTAAATACAATATAATAAGGCATAGGATAAAACAACATAAATAAAATTTAATAAAGCATAGGATAAAACAACATAAATACAATTTAATAAAGCATATGATAAAACAACATAAATACAATTTAATAAAGCATAGGTTAAAACAACATAAATACAATTTAATAAAGCATAGGTTAAAACAACATAAATACAATTTAATAAAGCATAGGATAAAACAACATAAATAAAATTTAATAAAGCATAGGATAAAACAACATAAATACAATTTAATAAAGCATAGGATAAAACAACATAAATACAATTTAATAAAGCATAGGATAAAACAACATAAATACAATTTAATAAAGCATAGGTTAAAACAACATAAATACAATTTAATAAAGCACAGGATAAAACAACATAAATACAATTTAATAAAGCATAAGACAAAAAAACATAAATACAATTTAATAAAGCATATGTTAAAGCAACATAAATACAATTTAATAAAGCATAGGTTAAAACAACATAAATACAATTTAATAAAGCATAGGATAAAACAACATAAATACAATTTAGTAAAGCTTAGGATAAAACAACATAAATACAATTTAATAAAGCATAGGATAAAACAACATAAATACAATTTAATAAAGCATAGGATAAAACAACATAAATACAGTTTAATAAAGCATAGGTTAAAACAACATAAATACAATTTAATAAAGCATAGGACAAAACAACATAAATACAATTTAATAAAGCATAGGTTAAAACAACATAAATACAAGTTAATAAAGCATAGGATAAAACAACATAAATACAATTTAATTAAGCATAAGATAAAACAACATGAATACAATTTAATAAAGCATAGGATAAAACAACATAAATACAATTTAATAAAGCATAGGTTAAAACAACATAAATACAATTTAATAAAGCATAGGATAAAACAACATAAATTCAATTTAATAAAGCATAGGATAAAACAACATAAATACAATTTAATAAAACACAGGATAAAACAAAATAAATAAAATTTAATAAAGCATAGGATAAAACAACATAAATAAAATTTAATAAAGCATAGGATAAAACAACATAAATACAATTTAATAAAGCATAGGATAAAACAACATAAATAAAATTTAATAAAGCATAGGATAAAACAACATAAATACAATTTAATAAAGCATATGATAAAACAACATAAATACAATTTAATAAAGCATAGGTTAAAACAACATAAATACAATTTAATAAAGCATAGGTTAAAACAACATAAATACAATTTAATAAAGCATAGGATAAAACAACATAAATTAAATTTAATGAAGCATAGGATAAAACAACATAAATACAATTTAATAAAGCATAGGATAAAACAACATAAATACAATTTAATAAAGCATAGGATAAAGCAACATAAATACAATTTAATAAAGCATAGGATAAAACAACATAAATACAATTTAATAAAGCATAGGATAAAACAACAAAAATAAAATTTAATAAAGCATAGGTTAAAATAACATAAATACAATTTAATAAAGCATAGGACAAAACAACATAAAAACTATTTAATAAAGCATAGTTTAAAACAACATAAATACAATTTAATAAAGCATAGGATAAAACCACAGAATTACAATTTAATAAAGCATAGGATAAAACAGCATAAATACAATTTAATAAAGCATAGGACAAAATAACATAAATACAATTTAATAAAGCATAGGATAAAACAACATAAATACAATTTAATGAAACATATGATAAACAACATAAATACAATTTAATAAAGCATAGGATAAACAACATAAATACAATATAATAAAGCATAGGATAAAACAACATAAATTCAATTTAATAAAGCATAGGATAAAACAACATAAATACAATTTAATAAAGCATAAGATAAAACAACATGAATACAATTTAATAAAGCATAGGTTAAAACAACATAAATACAATTTAATAAAGCATAGGATAAAACAACATAAATACAATTTAATAAAGCATAGGTTAAAACAACATAAATACAATTTAATAAAGCACAGGATAAAACAACATAAATACAATTTAATAAAGCATAAGACAAAAAAACATAAATACAATTTAATAAAGCATATGTTAAAGCAACATAAATACAATTTAATAAAGCATAGGTTAAAACAACATAAATACAATTTAATAAAGCATAGGATAAAACAACATAAATACAATTTAATAAAGCTTAGGATAAAACAACATAAATACAATTTAATAAAGCATAGGATAAAACAACATAAATACAATTTAATAAAGCATAGGATAAAACAACATAAATACAATTTAATAGAGCATAGGCTAAAACAACATAAATACAATTTATAAAGCATAGGATAAAACAACATAAATACAATTTAATAAAGCATAGAATAAAACAACATAAATACAATTTAATAAAGCATAGGATTAAACAACATAAATACTATTTAATAAAGCATAGGATAAATCCACATAAATACAATTTAATAAAGCACAGGATAAAACAACATAAATAAAATTTAATAAAGCATAGGATACAACAACATAAATACAATTTAGTAAAGCATAGGTCAAAATAACATAAATACAATTTACTAAAGCTTAGGATAAAACAACATAAATAAAATTTAACAAAGCATAGGATAAAACAACATAAATACAATTTAATAAAGCATAGGCTAAAACTACATAAATACAATTTAATAAAGCATAGGTTAAAACAACATAAATACAATTTAATAAAGCATGGGTTAAAACAACATAAATACAATTTAATAAAGCATAGGATAAAACAACATAAATAAAATTTAATAAAGCATAGGATAAAACAACATAAATACAATTTAATAAAGCATAGGATAAAACAACATAAATACAATTTAATAAAGCATAGGATAAAACAACATAAATACAATTTAATAAAGCATAGGATAAAACAACATAAATACAATTTAATAAAGCATAGGATAAAACAACATAAATAAAATTTAATAAAGCATAGGTTAAAATAACATAAATACAATTTAATAAAGCATAGGACAAAACAACATAAAAACAATTTAATAAAGCATAGTTTAAAACAACATAAATACAATTTAATAAAGCATAGGATAAAACCACGGAATTACAATTTAATAAAGCATAGGATAAAACAACATAAATACAATTTAATAAAGCATATGCTAAAACTACATAAATACAATTTAATAAAGCATAGGATAAAACAAATTAAATACAATATAATAAGGCATAGGATAAAACAACATAAATAAAATTTAATAAAGCATAGGATAAAACAACATAAATACAATTTAATAAAGCATATGATAAAACAACATAAATACAATTTAATAAAGCATAGGTTAAAAAAACATAAATACAATTTAATAAAGCATAGGTTAAAACAACATAAATACAATTTAATAAAGCATAGGATAAAACAACATAAATAAAATTTAATAAAGCATAGGATAAAACAACATAAATACAATTTAATAAAGCATAGGATAAAACAACATAAATACAATTTAATAAAGCATAGGATAAAACAACATAAATACAATTTAATAAAGCATAGGTTAAAACAACATAAATACAATTTAATAAAGCACAGGATAAAACAACATAAATACAATTTAATAAAGCATAAGACAAAAAAACATAAATACAATTTAATAAAGCATATGTTAAAGCAACATAAATACAATTTAATAAAGCATAGGTTAAAACAACATAAATACAATTTAATAAAGCATAGGATAAAACAACATAAATACAATTTAATAAAGCTTAGGATAAAACAACATAAATACAATTTAATAAAGCATAGGATAAAACAACATAAATACAATTTAATAAAGCATAGGATAAAACAACATAAATACAGTTTAATAAAGCATAGGTTAAAACAACATAAATACAATTTAATAAAGCATAGGACAAAACAACATAAATACAATTTAATAAAGCATAGGTTAAAACAACATAAATACAAGTTAATAAAGCATAGGATAAAACAACATAAATAAAATTTAATAAAGCATAGGATAAAACAACATAAATAAAATTTAATAAAGCATAGGTTAAAATAACATAAATACAATTTAATAAAGCATAGGACAAAACAACATAAAAACTATTTAATAAAGCATAGTTTAAAACAACATAAATACAATTTAATAAAGCATAGGATAAAACCACAGAATTACAATTTAATAAAGCATAGGATAAAACAACATAAATACAATTTAATAAAGCATAGGACAAAACAACATAAATACAATTTAATAAAGCATAGGATAAAACAACATAAATACAATTTAATGAAACATAGGATAAACATCATAAATACAATTTAATAAAGCATAGGATAAACAACATAAATACAATTTAATAAAGCATAGGCTAAAACTACATAAATACAATTTAATAAAGCTTAGGATAAAACAAAGTAAATACAATATAATAAAGCATAGGATAAAACAACATAAATTCAATTTAATAAAGCATAGGATAAAACAACATAAATACAATTTAATAAAGCATAAGATAAAACAACATAAATACAATTTAATAAAGCATAGGCTAAAACTACATAAATACAATTTAATAAAGCTTAGGATAAAACAAAGTAAATACAATATAATAAAGCATAGGATAAAACAACATAAATTCAATTTAATAAAGCATAGGATAAAACAACATAAATACAATTTAATAAAGCATAAGATAAAACAACATGAATACAATTTAATAAAGCATAGGTTAAAACAACATAAATACAATTTAATAAAGCATAGGATAAAACAACATAAGTACAATTTAATAAAGCATAGGTTAAAACAACATAAATACAATTTAATAAAGCACAGGATAAAACAACATAAATACAATTTAATAAAGCATAAGACAAAAAAACATAAATACAATTTAATAAAGCATATGTTAAAGCAACATAAATACAATTTAATAAAGCATAGGCTAAAACTACATAAATACAATTTAATAAAGCTTAGGATAAAACAAAGTAAATACAATATAATAAAGCATAGGATAAAACAACATAAATTCAATTTAATAAAGCATAGGTTAAAACAACATAAATACAATTTAATAGAGCATAGGCTAAAACAACATAAATACAATTTATAAAGCATAGGATAAAACAACATAAATACAATTTAATAAAGCATAGAATAAAACAACATAAATACAATTTAATAAAGCATAGGATTAAACAACATAAATACTATTTAATAAAGCATAGGATAAAACCACATCAATACAATTTAATAAAGCACAGGATAAAACAACATAAATAAAATTTAATAAAGCATAGGATACAACAACATAAATACAATTTAGTAAAGCATAGGTCAAAATAACATAAATGCAATTTAATAAAGCATAGGATAAAACAACATAAATACAATTTAATAAAGCATAGGATAAAACAACATAAATAAAATTTAATAAAGCATAGGATAAAACAACATAAATTCAATTTAATAAAGCATAGGATAAAACAACATAAATACAATTTAATAAAGCATAGGTTAAAACAACATAAATACAATTTAATAAAGCATAGGTTAAAACAACATAAATACAATTTAATAAAGCATAGGTTAAAACAACATAAATACAATTTAATAAAGCATAGGACAAAACAACATAAATACAATTTAATAAAGCATAGGTTAAAACAACATAAATACAAGTTAATAAAGCATAGGATAAAACAACATAAATAAAATTTAATAAAGCATAGGATAAAACAACATAAATAAAATTTAATAAAGCATAGGTTAAAATAACATAAATACAATTTAATAAAGCATAGGACAAAACAACATAAAAACTATTTAATAAAGCATAGTTTAAAACAACATAAATACAATTTAATAAAGCATAGGATAAAACCACAGAATTACAATTTAATAAAGCATAGGATAAAACAACATAAATACAATTTAATGAAACATAGGATAAACATCATAAATACAATTTAATAAAGCATAGGTTAAAACAACATAAATACAATTTAATAAAGCATAGGATAAAACAACATAAATACAATTTCATAGAGCATAGGCTAAAACAACATAAATACAATTTATAAAGCATAGGATAAAACAACATAAATACAATTTAATAAAGCATAGAATAAAACAACATAAATACAATTTAATAAAGCATAGGATTAAACAACATAAATACTATTTAATAAAGCATAGGATAAAACCACATCAATACAATTTAATAAAGCACAGTATAAAACAACATAAATAAAATTTAATAAAGCATAGGATACAACAACATAAATACAATTTAGTAAAGCATAGGTCAAAATAACATAAATGCAATTTAATAAAGCATAGGATAAAACAACATAAATACAATTTAATAAAGCATAGGATAAAACAACATAAATAAAATTTAATAAAGCATAGGATAAAACAACATAAATTCAATTTAATAAAGCATAGGATAAAACAACATAAATACAATTTAATAAAGCATAGGTTAAAACAACATAAATACAATTTAATAAAGCATAGGTTAAAACAACATAAATACAATTTAATAAAGCATAGGTTAAAACAACATAAATACAATTTAATAAAGCATAGGACAAAACAACATAAATACAATTTAATAAAGCATAGGTTAAAACAACATAAATACAAGTTAATAAAGCATAGGATAAAACAACATAAATAAAATTTAATAAAGCATAGGATAAAACAACATAAATACAATTTAATAAAGCATAGGACAAAACAACATAAATACAACTTAATAAAGCATAGGATAAAACAACATAAATACAATTTAATGAAACATAGGATAAACAACATAAATACAATTTAATAAAGCATAGGAAAAACAACATAAATACAATTTAATAAAGCATAGGCTAAAACTACATAAATACAATTTAATAAAGCTTAGGATAAAACAAATTAAATACAATATAATAAAGCATAGGATAAAACAACATAAATTAAATTTAATAAAGCATAGGATAAAACAACATAAATACAATTTAATAAAGCATAAGATAAAACAACATGAATACAATTTAATAAAGCATAGGTTAAAACAGCATAAATACAATTTAATAAAGCATAGGATAAAACTACATAAATACAATTTAATAAAGCATAGGATAAAACAACATAAATACAATTTAATAAAGCATAGGCTAAAACTACATAAATACAATTTAATAAAGCTTAGGATAAAACAAAGTAAATACAATATAATAAAGCATAGGATAAAACAACATAAATTCAATTTAATAAAGCATAGGATAAAACAACATAAATACAATTTAATAAAGCATAAGATAAAACAACATGAATACAATTTAATAAAGCATAGGTTAAAACAACATAAATACAATTTAATAAAGCATAGGATAAAACAACATAAATACAATTTAATAAAGCATAGGTTAAAACAACATAAATACAATTTAATAAAGCACAGGATAAAACAACATAAATACAATTTAATAAAGCATAAGACAAAAAAACATAAATACAATTTAATAAAGCATATGTTAAAGCAACATAAATACAATTTAATAAAGCATAGGTTAAAACAACATAAATACAATTTAATAAAGCATAGGATAAAACAACATAAATACAAGTTAATAAAGCTTAGGATAAAACAACATAAATACAATTTAATAAAGCATAGGATAAAACAACATAAATACAATTTAATAAAGCATAGGATAAAACAACATAAATAAAATTTAATAGAGCATAGGCTAAAACAACATACATACAATTTATAAAGCATAGGATAAAACAACATAAATACAATTTAATAAAGCATAGAATAAAACAACATAAATACAATTTAATAAAGCATAGGATTAAACAACATAAATACTATTTAATAAAGCATAGGATAAAACCACATCAATACAATTTAATAAAGCACAGGATAAAACAACATAAATAAAATTTAATAAAGCATAGGATACAACAACATAAATACAATTTAGTAAAGCATAGGTCAAAATAACATAAATGCAATTTAATAAAGCATAGGATAAAACAACATAAATACAATTTAATAAAGCATAGGATAAAACAACATAAATAAAATTTAATAAAGCATAGGATAAAACAACATAAATTCAATTTAATAAAGCATAGGATAAAACAACATAAATACAATTTAATAAAGCATAGGTTAAAACAACATAAATACAATTTAATAAAGCATAGGTTAAAACAACATAAATACAATTTAATAAAGCATAGGATAAAACTACATAAATACAATTTAATAAAGCATAGGTTAAAACAACATAAATACAATTTAATAAAGCATAGGACAAAACAACATAAATACAATTTAATAAAGCATAGGTTAAAACAACATAAATACAAGTTAATAAAGCATAGGATAAAACAACATAAATAAAATTTAATAAAGCATAGGATAAAACAACATAAATACAATTTAATAAAGCATAGGTTAAAACAACATAAATACAATTTAATAAAGCATAGGTTAAAACAACATAAATACAATTTAATAAAGCATAGGACAAAACAACATAAATACAATTTAATAAAGCATAGGTTAAAACAACATAAATACAAGTTAATAAAGCATAGGATAAAACAACATAAATACAATTTAATAAAGCATAGGACAAAACAACATAAATACAACTTAATAAAGCATATGATAAAACAACATAAATACAATTTAATGAAACATAGGATAAACAACATAAATACAATTTAATAAAGCATAGGAAAAACAACATAAATACAATTTAATAAAGCATAGGCTAAAACTACATAAATACAATTTAATAAAGCTTAGGATAAAACAAATTAAAAACAATATAATAAAGCATAGGATAAAACAACATAAATTCAATTTAATAAAGCATAGGATAAAACAACCTAAATACAATTTAATAAAGCATAAGATAAAACAACATGAATACAATTTAATAAAGCATAGGTTAAAACAGCATAAATACAATTTAATAAAGCATAGGATAAAACAACATAAATACAATTTAATAGAGCATAGGATAAAACAACATAAATACAATTTATAGAGCATAGGATAAAACAACATAAATACAATTTAATAAAGCATAGGATAAATCAACACAAATACAATTTAATAAAGCATAGGATTAAACAACATAAATACTATTTAATAAAGCATAGGATAAAACCACATAAATACAATTTAATAAAGCACAGGATAAAACAACATAAATAAAATTTAATAAAGCATAGGATTCAACAACATAAATAAAATTTAGTAAAGCATAGGTCAAAATAACATAAATACAATTTAATAAAGCATAGGATAAAACAACATAAATACTATTTAATAAAGCATAGGATGAAACAACATAAATAAAATTTAATAAAGCATAGGATAAAACAACATATATTAAATTTAATAAAGCATAGGATAAAACAACATAAATACAATTTAATAAAGCATAGGATAAAACAACATGAATACAATTTAATAAAGCATAGGATAAAACAACATGAATACAATTTAATAAAGCATAGGATAAAACAAGATAAATACAATTTAATAAAGCACAGGACAAACAACATCAATACAATTCAATAAAGCATAGGTTAAAACAACATAAATACAAGTTAATAAAGCATAGGATAAAACAACATAAATACAATTTAATAAAGCATAGGATAAAACAACATAAATACAATTTAATAAAGCATAGGTTAAAACAACATAAATACAATTTAATAAAGCATAGGATAAAACAACATAAATACAATTTAATAAAGCTTAGGATAAAACAACATAAATACAATTTAATAAAGCATAGGATAAAACAACATAAATACAATTTAATAAAGCATAGGATAAAACAACATAAATACAATTTAATAGAGCATAGGCTAAAACAACATAAATACAATTTATAAAGCATAGGATAAAACAACATAAATACAATTTAATAAAGCATAGAATAAAACAACATAAATACAATTTAATAAAGCATAGGATTAAACAACATAAATACTATTTAATAAAGCATAGGATAAAACCACATCAATACAATTTAATAAAGCACAGGATAAAACAACATAAATAAAATTTAATAAAGCATAGGATACAACAACATAAATACAATTTAGTAAAGCATAGGTCAAAATAACATAAATGCAATTTAATAAAGCATAGGATAAAACAACATAAATACAATTTAATAAAGCATAGGATAAAACAACATAAATAAAATTTAATAAAGCATAGGATAAAACAACATAAATTCAATTTAATAAAGCATAGGATAAAACAACATAAATACAATTTAATAAAGCATAGGTTAAAACAACATAAATACAATTTAATAAAGCATAGGTTAAAACAACATAAATACAATTTAATAAAGCATAGGACAAAACAACATAAATACAATTTAATAAAGCATATGTTAAAACAACATAAATACAAGTTAATAAAGCATAGGATAAAACAACATAAATAAAATTTAATAAAGCATAGGATAAAACAACATCAATAAAATTTAATAAAGCATAGGTTAAAATAACATAAATACAATTTAATAAAGCATAGGACAAAACAACATAAAAACTATTTAATAAAGCATAGTTTAAAACAACATAAATACAATGTAATAAAGCATAGGATAAAACCACAGAATTACAATTTAATAAAGCATAGGATAAAACAACATAAATACAATTTAATAAAGCATAGGACAAAACAACATAAATACAATTTAATAAAGCATAGGATAAAACAACATAAATACAATTTAATGAAACATAGGATAAACAACATAAATACAATTTAATAAAGCATAGGATAAACAACATAAATACAATTTAATAAAGCATAGGCTAAAACTACATAAATACAATTTAATAAAGCTTAGGATAAAACAAAGTAAATACAATATAATAAAGCATAGGATAAAACAACATAAATTCAATTTAATAAAGCATAAGATAAAACAACATGAATACAATTTAATAAAGCATAGGTTAAAACAACATAAATACAATTTAATAAAGCATAGGATAAAACAACATAAATACAATTTAATAAAGCATAGTTTAAAACAACATAAATACAATTTAATAAAGCATAGGATAAAACCACAGAATTACAACTTAATAAAGCATAGGATAAAACAACATAAATACAATTTAATAAAGCATAGGACAAAACAACATAAATACAATTTAATAAAGCATAGGATAAAACAACATAAATACAATTTAATGAAACATAGTATAAACAACATAAATACAATTTAATAAAGCATAGGATAAACAACATAAATACAATTTAATAAAGCATAGGCTAAAACTACATAAATACAATTTAATAAAGCTTAGGATAAAACAAAGTAAATACAATATAATAAAGCATAGGATAAAACAACATGAATACAATTTAATAAAGCATAGGTTAAAACAACATAAATACAATTTAATAAAGCATAGGATAAAACAACATAAATACAATTTAATAAAGCATAGGTTAAAACAACATAAATACAATTTAATAAAGCACAGGATAAAACAACATAAATACAATTTAATAAAGCATAGGATAAAACAACATAAATACAATTTAATAAAGCATAGGATAAAACAACATAAATACAATTTAATAGAGCATAGGCTAAAACAACATAAATACAATTTATAAAGCATAGGATAAAACAACATAAATACAATTTAATAAAGCATAGAATAAAACAACATAAATACAATTTAATAAAGCATAGGATTAAACAACATAAATACTATTTAATAAAGCATAGGATAAAACCACATAAATACAATTTAATAAAGCACAGGATAAAACAACATAAATAAAATTTAATAAAGCATAGGATACAACAACATAAATACAATTTAGTAAAGCATAGGTCAAAATAACATAAATACAATTTACTAAAGCTTAGGATAAAACAACATAAATACAATTTAATAAAGCATAGGATAAAACAACATATATAAAATTTAATAAAGCATAGGATAAAACAACATAAATACAATTTAATAAAGCATAGGTTAAAACAATATAAATACAATTTAATAAAGCACAGGATAAAACAACATAAATATAATTTAGTAAAGCATAGGTCAAAATAACATAAATACAATTTAATAAAGCATAGGATAAAACAACATAAATACAATTTAATAAAGCATAGGTTAAAACAACATAAATACAGTTTAATAAAGCATAGGATAAAACAACATAAATACAATTTAATAAAGCATAGGATAAAACAACATAAATAAAATTAAATAAAGCATAGGATAAAACAACATAAATAAAAATTTAATAAAGCATAGGATAAAACAACATAAATACAATTTAATAAAGCATAGGATAAAACAACATAAATACAATTTAATAAAGCATAGGATACAACAACATAAATACAATTTAATAAAGCATAGGATAAAACAACATAAATACAATTTAATTAAGCATATGATAAAACAACATAAATACAATTTAATAAAGCATAGGTTAAAACAACATAAATACAATTTAATAAAGCATAGGTTAAAACAACATAAATACAATTTAATAAAGCATAGGATAAAACAACATAAATAAAATTTAATAAAGCATACTTTAAAATAACATAAATACAATTTAATAAAGCATAGGACAAAACAACATAAATACAATTTAATGAAGCATAGGATAAAACAACATAAATACAATTTAATAAAGCATAGGATAAAACAACATAAATACAATTTAATAAAGCATAGGATAAAACAACATAAATAAAATTTAATAAAGCATAGGTTAAAACAACATAAATACAATTTAATAAAGCATAGGATAAAACCACAGAAATACAATTTAATAAAGCATAGGATAAAACAACATAAATACAATTTAATAAAGCATAGGACAAAACAACATAAATACAATTTAATAAAGCAGAGGATAAAACAACATAAATACAATTTAATGAAACATAGGATAAACAACATAAATACAATTTAATAAAGCATAGGATAAAACAACATAAATACAATTTAATGAAGCATAGGCTAAAACTACATAAATACAATTTAATAAAGCATAGGATAAAACAAATTAAATACAATATAATAAGGCATAGGATAAAACAACATAAATTCAATTTAATAAAGCATAGGATAAAACAGCATAAATACAATTTAATTAAGCATAAGATAAAACAACATGAATACAATTTAATAAAGCATAGGATAAAACAACATAAATACAATTTAATAAAGCATAGGTTAAAACAACATAAATACAATTTAATAAAGCATAGGATAAAACAACATAAATTCAATTTAATAAAGCATAGGATAAAACAACATAAATACAATTTAATAAAACACAGGATAAAACAAAATAAATAAAATTTAATAAAGCATAGGATAAAACAACATAAATACAATTTAATAAAGCACAGGATAAAACAACATAAATACAATTTAATAAAGCATAGGATAAAACAACATAAATACAATTTAATAAAGCATAGGATAAAACAACATAAATACAATTTAATAGAGCATAGGCTAAAACAACATAAATACAATTTAATAAAGCATAGGATAAATCAACACAAATACAATTTAATAAAGCATAGGATTAAACAACATAAATACTATTTAATAAAGCATAGGATAAAACCACATAAATACAATTTAATAAAGCACAGGATAAAACAACATAAATAAAATTTAATAAAGCATAGGATTCAACAACATAAATAAAATTTAGTAAAGCATAGGTCAAAATAACATAAATACAATTTAATAAAGCATAGGATAAAACAACATAAATACTATTTAATAAAGCATAGGATGAAACAACATAAATAAAATTTAATAAAGCATAGGATAAAACAACATATATTAAATTTAATAAAGCATAGGATAAAACAACATAAATACAATTTAATAAAGCATAGGATAAAACAACATGAATACAATTTAATAAAGCATAGGATAAAACAACATGAATACAATTTAATAAAGCATAGGATAAAACAAGATAAATACAATTTAATAAAGCACAGGACAAAACAACATCAATACAATTCAATAAAGCATAGGTTAAAACAACATAAATACAAGTTAATAAAGCATAGGATAAAACAACATAAATACAATTTAATAAAGCATAGGATAAAACAACATAAATACAATTTAATAAAGCATAGGTTAAAACAACATAAATACAATTTAATAAAGCATAGGATAAAACAACATAAATACAATTTAATAAAGCTTAGGATAAAACAACATAAATACAATTTAATAAAGCATAGGATAAAACAACATAAATACAATTTAATAAAGCATAGGATAAAACAACATAAATACAATTTAATAGAGCATAGGCTAAAACAACATAAATACAATTTATAAAGCATAGGATAAAACAACATAAATACAATTTAATAAAGCATAGAATAAAACAACATAAATACAATTTAATAAAGCATAGGATTAAACAACATAAATACTATTTAATAAAGCATAGGATAAAACCACATCAATACAATTTAATAAAGCACAGGATAAAACAACATAAATAAAATTTAATAAAGCATAGGATACAACAACATAAATACAATTTAGTAAAGCATAGGTCAAAATAACATAAATGCAATTTAATAAAGCATAGGATAAAACAACATAAATACAATTTAATAAAGCATAGGATAAAACAACATAAATAAAATTTAATAAAGCATAGGATAAAACAACATAAATTCAATTTAATAAAGCATAGGATAAAACAACATAAATACAATTTAATAAAGCATAGGTTAAAACAACATAAATACAATTTAATTAAGCATAGGTTAAAACAACATAAATACAATTTAATAAAGCATAGGACAAAACAACATAAATACAATTTAATAAAGCATATGTTAAAACAACATAAATACAAGTTAATAAAGCATAGGATAAAACAACATAAATAAAATTTAATAAAGCATAGGATAAAACAACATAAATACAATTTAATAAAGCATAGGACAAAACAACATAAATACAACTTAATAAAGCATAGGATAAAACAACATAAATACAATTTAATGAAACATAGGATAAACAACATAAATACAATTTAATAAAGCATAGGAAAAACAACATAAATACAATTTAATAAAGCATAGGCTAAAACTACATAAATACAATTTAATAAAGCTTAGGATAAAACAAATTAAATACAATATAATAAAGCATAGGATAAAACAACATAAATTAAATTTAATAAAGCATAGGATAAAACAACATAAATACAATTTAATAAAGCATAAGATAAAACAACATGAATACAATTTAATAAAGCATAGGTTAAAACAGCATAAATACAATTTAATAAAGCATAGGATAAAACTACATAAATACAATTTAATAAAGCATAGGATAAAACAACATAAATACAATTTAATAAAGCATAGGCTAAAACTACATAAATACAATTTAATAAAGCTTAGGATAAAACAAAGTAAATACAATATAATAAAGCATAGGATAAAACAACATAAATTCAATTTAATAAAGCATAGGATAAAACAACATAAATACAATTTAATAAAGCATAAGATAAAACAACATGAATACAATTTAATAAAGCATAGGTTAAAACAACATAAATACAATTTAATAAAGCATAGGATAAAACAACATAAATACAATTTAATAAAGCATAGGTTAAAACAACATAAATACAATTTAATAAAGCACAGGATAAAACAACATAAATACAATTTAATAAAGCATAAGACAAAAAAACATAAATACAATTTAATAAAGCATATGTTAAAGCAACATAAATACAATTTAATAAAGCATAGGTTAAAACAACATAAATACAATTTAATAAAGCATAGGATAAAACAACATAAATACAAGTTAATAAAGCTTAGGATAAAACAACATAAATACAATTTAATAAAGCATAGGATAAAACAACATAAATACAATTTAATAAAGCATAGGATAAAACAACATAAATAAAATTTAATAGAGCATAGGCTAAAACAACATACATACAATTTATAAAGCATAGGATAAAACAACATAAATACAATTTAATAAAGCATAGAATAAAACAACATAAATACAATTTAATAAAGCATAGGATTAAACAACATAAATACTATTTAATAAAGCATAGGATAAAACCACATCAATACAATTTAATAAAGCACAGGATAAAACAACATAAATAAAATTTAATAAAGCATAGGATACAACAACATAAATACAATTTAGTAAAGCATAGGTCAAAATAACATAAATGCAATTTAATAAAGCATAGGATAAAACAACATAAATACAATTTAATAAAGCATAGGATAAAACAACATAAATAAAATTTAATAAAGCATAGGATAAAACAACATAAATTCAATTTAATAAAGCATAGGATAAAACAACATAAATACAATTTAATAAAGCATAGGTTAAAACAACATAAATACAATTTAATAAAGCATAGGTTAAAACAACATAAATACAATTTAATAAAGCATAGGATAAAACTACATAAATACAATTTAATAAAGCATAGGTTAAAACAACATAAATACAATTTAATAAAGCATAGGACAAAACAACATAAATACAATTTAATAAAGCATAGGTTAAAACAACATAAATACAAGTTAATAAAGCATAGGATAAAACAACATAAATAAAATTTAATAAAGCATAGGATAAAACAACATAAATACAATTTAATAAAGCATAGGTTAAAACAACATAAATACAATTTAATAAAGCATAGGTTAAAACAACATAAATACAATTTAATAAAGCATAGGACAAAACAACATAAATACAATTTAATAAAGCATAGGTTAAAACAACATAAATACAAGTTAATAAAGCATAGGATAAAACAACATAAATACAATTTAATAAAGCATAGGACAAAACAACATAAATACAACTTAATAAAGCATATGATAAAACAACATAAATACAATTTAATGAAACATAGGATAAACAACATAAATACAATTTAATAAAGCATAGGAAAAACAACATAAATACAATTTAATAAAGCATAGGCTAAAACTACATAAATACAATTTAATAAAGCTTAGGATAAAACAAATTAAAAACAATATAATAAAGCATAGGATAAAACAACATAAATTCAATTTAATAAAGCATAGGATAAAACAACCTAAATACAATTTAATAAAGCATAAGATAAAACAACATGAATACAATTTAATAAAGCATAGGTTAAAACAGCATAAATACAATTTAATAAAGCATAGGATAAAACAACATAAATACAATTTAATAGAGCATAGGATAAAACAACATAAATACAATTTATAGAGCATAGGATAAAACAACATAAATACAATTTAATAAAGCATAGGATAAATCAACACAAATACAATTTAATAAAGCATAGGATTAAACAACATAAATACTATTTAATAAAGCATAGGATAAAACCACATAAATACAATTTAATAAAGCACAGGATAAAACAACATAAATAAAATTTAATAAAGCATAGGATTCAACAACATAAATAAAATTTAGTAAAGCATAGGTCAAAATAACATAAATACAATTTAATAAAGCATAGGATAAAACAACATAAATACTATTTAATAAAGCATAGGATGAAACAACATAAATAAAATTTAATAAAGCATAGGATAAAACAACATATATTAAATTTAATAAAGCATAGGATAAAACAACATAAATACAATTTAATAAAGCATAGGATAAAACAACATGAATACAATTTAATAAAGCATAGGATAAAACAACATGAATACAATTTAATAAAGCATAGGATAAAACAAGATAAATACAATTTAATAAAGCACAGGACAAACAACATCAATACAATTCAATAAAGCATAGGTTAAAACAACATAAATACAAGTTAATAAAGCATAGGATAAAACAACATAAATACAATTTAATAAAGCATAGGATAAAACAACATAAATACAATTTAATAAAGCATAGGTTAAAACAACATAAATACAATTTAATAAAGCATAGGATAAAACAACATAAATACAATTTAATAAAGCTTAGGATAAAACAACATAAATACAATTTAATAAAGCATAGGATAAAACAACATAAATACAATTTAATAAAGCATAGGATAAAACAACATAAATACAATTTAATAGAGCATAGGCTAAAACAACATAAATACAATTTATAAAGCATAGGATAAAACAACATAAATACAATTTAATAAAGCATAGAATAAAACAACATAAATACAATTTAATAAAGCATAGGATTAAACAACATAAATACTATTTAATAAAGCATAGGATAAAACCACATCAATACAATTTAATAAAGCACAGGATAAAACAACATAAATAAAATTTAATAAAGCATAGGATACAACAACATAAATACAATTTAGTAAAGCATAGGTCAAAATAACATAAATGCAATTTAATAAAGCATAGGATAAAACAACATAAATACAATTTAATAAAGCATAGGATAAAACAACATAAATAAAATTTAATAAAGCATAGGATAAAACAACATAAATTCAATTTAATAAAGCATAGGATAAAACAACATAAATACAATTTAATAAAGCATAGGTTAAAACAACATAAATACAATTTAATAAAGCATAGGTTAAAACAACATAAATACAATTTAATAAAGCATAGGACAAAACAACATAAATACAATTTAATAAAGCATATGTTAAAACAACATAAATACAAGTTAATAAAGCATAGGATAAAACAACATAAATAAAATTTAATAAAGCATAGGATAAAACAACATCAATAAAATTTAATAAAGCATAGGTTAAAATAACATAAATACAATTTAATAAAGCATAGGACAAAACAACATAAAAACTATTTAATAAAGCATAGTTTAAAACAACATAAATACAATGTAATAAAGCATAGGATAAAACCACAGAATTACAATTTAATAAAGCATAGGATAAAACAACATAAATACAATTTAATAAAGCATAGGACAAAACAACATAAATACAATTTAATAAAGCATAGGATAAAACAACATAAATACAATTTAATGAAACATAGGATAAACAACATAAATACAATTTAATAAAGCATAGGATAAACAACATAAATACAATTTAATAAAGCATAGGCTAAAACTACATAAATACAATTTAATAAAGCTTAGGATAAAACAAAGTAAATACAATATAATAAAGCATAGGATAAAACAACATAAATTCAATTTAATAAAGCATAAGATAAAACAACATGAATACAATTTAATAAAGCATAGGTTAAAACAACATAAATACAATTTAATAAAGCATAGGATAAAACAACATAAATACAATTTAATAAAGCATAGTTTAAAACAACATAAATACAATTTAATAAAGCATAGGATAAAACCACAGAATTACAACTTAATAAAGCATAGGATAAAACAACATAAATACAATTTAATAAAGCATAGGACAAAACAACATAAATACAATTTAATAAAGCATAGGATAAAACAACATAAATACAATTTAATGAAACATAGTATAAACAACATAAATACAATTTAATAAAGCATAGGATAAACAACATAAATACAATTTAATAAAGCATAGGCTAAAACTACATAAATACAATTTAATAAAGCTTAGGATAAAACAAAGTAAATACAATATAATAAAGCATAGGATAAAACAACATGAATACAATTTAATAAAGCATAGGTTAAAACAACATAAATACAATTTAATAAAGCATAGGATAAAACAACATAAATACAATTTAATAAAGCATAGGTTAAAACAACATAAATACAATTTAATAAAGCACAGGATAAAACAACATAAATACAATTTAATAAAGCATAGGATAAAACAACATAAATACAATTTAATAAAGCATAGGATAAAACAACATAAATACAATTTAATAGAGCATAGGCTAAAACAACATAAATACAATTTATAAAGCATAGGATAAAACAACATAAATACAATTTAATAAAGCATAGAATAAAACAACATAAATACAATTTAATAAAGCATAGGATTAAACAACATAAATACTATTTAATAAAGCATAGGATAAAACCACATAAATACAATTTAATAAAGCACAGGATAAAACAACATAAATAAAATTTAATAAAGCATAGGATACAACAACATAAATACAATTTAGTAAAGCATAGGTCAAAATAACATAAATACAATTTACTAAAGCTTAGGATAAAACAACATAAATACAATTTAATAAAGCATAGGATAAAACAACATATATAAAATTTAATAAAGCATAGGATAAAACAACATAAATACAATTTAATAAAGCATAGGTTAAAACAATATAAATACAATTTAATAAAGCACAGGATAAAACAACATAAATATAATTTAGTAAAGCATAGGTCAAAATAACATAAATACAATTTAATAAAGCATAGGATAAAACAACATAAATACAATTTAATAAAGCATAGGTTAAAACAACATAAATACAGTTTAATAAAGCATAGGATAAAACAACATAAATACAATTTAATAAAGCATAGGATAAAACAACATAAATAAAATTAAATAAAGCATAGGATAAAACAACATAAATAAAAATTTAATAAAGCATAGGATAAAACAACATAAATACAATTTAATAAAGCATAGGATAAAACAACATAAATACAATTTAATAAAGCATAGGATACAACAACATAAATACAATTTAATAAAGCATAGGATAAAACAACATAAATACAATTTAATTAAGCATATGATAAAACAACATAAATACAATTTAATAAAGCATAGGTTAAAACAACATAAATACAATTTAATAAAGCATAGGTTAAAACAACATAAATACAATTTAATAAAGCATAGGATAAAACAACATAAATAAAATTTAATAAAGCATACTTTAAAATAACATAAATACAATTTAATAAAGCATAGGACAAAACAACATAAATACAATTTAATGAAGCATAGGATAAAACAACATAAATACAATTTAATAAAGCATAGGATAAAACAACATAAATACAATTTAATAAAGCATAGGATAAAACAACATAAATAAAATTTAATAAAGCATAGGTTAAAACAACATAAATACAATTTAATAAAGCATAGGATAAAACCACAGAAATACAATTTAATAAAGCATAGGATAAAACAACATAAATACAATTTAATAAAGCATAGGACAAAACAACATAAATACAATTTAATAAAGCAGAGGATAAAACAACATAAATACAATTTAATGAAACATAGGATAAACAACATAAATACAATTTAATAAAGCATAGGATAAAACAACATAAATACAATTTAATGAAGCATAGGCTAAAACTACATAAATACAATTTAATAAAGCATAGGATAAAACAAATTAAATACAATATAATAAGGCATAGGATAAAACAACATAAATTCAATTTAATAAAGCATAGGATAAAACAGCATAAATACAATTTAATTAAGCATAAGATAAAACAACATGAATACAATTTAATAAAGCATAGGATAAAACAACATAAATACAATTTAATAAAGCATAGGTTAAAACAACATAAATACAATTTAATAAAGCATAGGATAAAACAACATAAATTCAATTTAATAAAGCATAGGATAAAACAACATAAATACAATTTAATAAAACACAGGATAAAACAAAATAAATAAAATTTAATAAAGCATAGGATAAAACAACATAAATACAATTTAATAAAGCACAGGATAAAACAACATAAATACAATTTAATAAAGCATAGGATAAAACAACATAAATACAATTTAATAAAGCATAGGATAAAACAACATAAATACAATTTAATAGAGCATAGGCTAAAACAACATAAATACAATTTAATAAAGCATAGGATAAATCAACACAAATACAATTTAATAAAGCATAGGATTAAACAACATAAATACTATTTAATAAAGCATAGGATAAAACCACATAAATACAATTTAATAAAGCACAGGATAAAACAACATAAATAAAATTTAATAAAGCATAGGATTCAACAACATAAATAAAATTTAGTAAAGCATAGGTCAAAATAACATAAATACAATTTAATAAAGCATAGGATAAAACAACATAAATACTATTTAATAAAGCATAGGATGAAACAACATAAATAAAATTTAATAAAGCATAGGATAAAACAACATATATTAAATTTAATAAAGCATAGGATAAAACAACATAAATACAATTTAATAAAGCATAGGATAAAACAACATGAATACAATTTAATAAAGCATAGGATAAAACAACATGAATACAATTTAATAAAGCATAGGATAAAACAAGATAAATACAATTTAATAAAGCACAGGACAAAACAACATCAATACAATTCAATAAAGCATAGGTTAAAACAACATAAATACAAGTTAATAAAGCATAGGATAAAACAACATAAATACAATTTAATAAAGCATAGGATAAAACAACATAAATACAATTTAATAAAGCATAGGTTAAAACAACATAAATACAATTTAATAAAGCATAGGATAAAACAACATAAATACAATTTAATAAAGCTTAGGATAAAACAACATAAATACAATTTAATAAAGCATAGGATAAAACAACATAAATACAATTTAATAAAGCATAGGATAAAACAACATAAATACAATTTAATAGAGCATAGGCTAAAACAACATAAATACAATTTATAAAGCATAGGATAAAACAACATAAATACAATTTAATAAAGCATAGAATAAAACAACATAAATACAATTTAATAAAGCATAGGATTAAACAACATAAATACTATTTAATAAAGCATAGGATAAAACCACATCAATACAATTTAATAAAGCACAGGATAAAACAACATAAATAAAATTTAATAAAGCATAGGATACAACAACATAAATACAATTTAGTAAAGCATAGGTCAAAATAACATAAATGCAATTTAATAAAGCATAGGATAAAACAACATAAATACAATTTAATAAAGCATAGGATAAAACAACATAAATAAAATTTAATAAAGCATAGGATAAAACAACATAAATTCAATTTAATAAAGCATAGGATAAAACAACATAAATACAATTTAATAAAGCATAGGTTAAAACAACATAAATACAATTTAATTAAGCATAGGTTAAAACAACATAAATACAATTTAATAAAGCATAGGACAAAACAACATAAATACAATTTAATAAAGCATATGTTAAAACAACATAAATACAAGTTAATAAAGCATAGGATAAAACAACATAAATAAAATTTAATAAAGCATAGGATAAAACAACATCAATAAAATTTAATAAAGCATAGGTTAAAATAACATAAATACAATTTAATAAAGCATAGGACAAAACAACATAAAAACTATTTAATAAAGCATAGTTTAAAACAACATAAATACAATTTAATAAAGCATAGGATAAAACCACAGAATTACAATTTAATAAAGCATAGGATAAAACAACATAAATACAATTTAATAAAGCATAGGACAAAACAACATAAATACAATTTAATAAAGCATAGGATAAAACAACATAAATACAATTTAATGAAACATAGGATAAACAACATAAATACAATTTAATAAAGCATAGGATAAACAACATAAATACAATTTAATAAAGCATAGGCTAAAACTACATAAATACAATTTAATAAAGCTTAGGATAAAACAAAGTAAATACAATATAATAAAGCATAGGATAAAACAACATAAATTCAATTTAATAAAGCATAAGATAAAACAACATGAATACAATTTAATAAAGCATAGGTTAAAACAACATAAATACAATTTAATAAAGCATAGGATAAAACAACATAAATACAATTTAATAAAGCATAGGTTAAAACAACATAAATACAATTTAATAAAGCACAGGATAAAACAACATAAATACAATTTAATAAAGCACAGGATAAAACAACATAAATACAATTTAATAAAGCATAAGACAAAAAAACATAAATACAATTTAATAAAGCATAGTTTAAAACAACATAAATACAATTTAATAAAGCATAGGATAAAACCACAGAATTACAACTTAATAAAGCATAGGATAAAACAACATAAATACAATTTAATAAAGCATAAGACAAAAAAACATAAATACAATTTAATAAAGCACAGGATAAAACAACATAAATACAATTTAATAAAGCATAAGACAAAAAAACATAAATACAATTTAATAAAGCATAGTTTAAAACAACATAAATACAATTTAATAAAGCATAGTTTAAAACAACATAAATACAATTTAATAAAGCATAGGATAAAACAACATAAATACAATTTAATAAAGCATAGGTTAAAACAACATAAATACAATTTAATAAAGCACAGGATAAAACAACATAAATACAATTTAATAAAGCATAGGATAAAACAACATAAATACAATTTAATAAAGCATAGGATAAAACAACATAAATACAATTTAATAGAGCATAGGCTAAAACAACATAAATACAATTTATAAAGCATAGGATAAAACAACATAAATACAATTTAATAAAGCATAGAATAAAACAACATAAATACAATTTAATAAAGCATAGGATTAAACAACATAAATACTATTTAATAAAGCATAGGATAAAACCACATAAATACAATTTAATAAAGCACAGGATAAAACAACATAAATAAAATTTAATAAAGCATAGGATACAACAACATAAATACAATTTAGTAAAGCATAGGTCAAAATAACATAAATACAATTTACTAAAGCTTAGGATAAAACAACATAAATACAATTTAATAAAGCATAGGATAAAACAACATATATAAAATTTAATAAAGCATAGGATAAAACAACATAAATACAATTTAATAAAGCATAGGTTAAAACAATATAAATACAATTTAATAAAGCACAGGATAAAACAACATAAATATAATTTAGTAAAGCATAGGTCAAAATAACATAAATACAATTTAATAAAGCATAGGATAAAACAACATAAATACAATTTAATAAAGCATAGGTTAAAACAACATAAATACAGTTTAATAAAGCATAGGATAAAACAACATAAATACAATTTAATAAAGCATAGGATAAAACAACATAAATAAAATTAAATAAAGCATAGGATAAAACAACATAAATAAAAATTTAATAAAGCATAGGATAAAACAACATAAATACAATTTAATAAAGCATAGGATAAAACAACATAAATACAATTTAATAAAGCATAGGATACAACAACATAAATACAATTTAATAAAGCATAGGATAAAACAACATAAATACAATTTAATTAAGCATATGATAAAACAACATAAATACAATTTAATAAAGCATAGGTTAAAACAACATAAATACAATTTAATAAAGCATAGGTTAAAACAACATAAATACAATTTAATAAAGCATAGGATAAAACAACATAAATAAAATTTAATAAAGCATACTTTAAAATAACATAAATACAATTTAATAAAGCATAGGACAAAACAACATAAATACAATTTAATGAAGCATAGGATAAAACAACATAAATACAATTTAATAAAGCATAGGATAAAACAACATAAATACAATTTAATAAAGCATAGGATAAAACAACATAAATAAAATTTAATAAAGCATAGGTTAAAACAACATAAATACAATTTAATAAAGCATAGGATAAAACCACAGAAATACAATTTAATAAAGCATAGGATAAAACAACATAAATACAATTTAATAAAGCATAGGACAAAACAACATAAATACAATTTAATAAAGCAGAGGATAAAACAACATAAATACAATTTAATGAAACATAGGATAAACAACATAAATACAATTTAATAAAGCATAGGATAAAACAACATAAATACAATTTAATGAAGCATAGGCTAAAACTACATAAATACAATTTAATAAAGCATAGGATAAAACAAATTAAATACAATATAATAAGGCATAGGATAAAACAACATAAATTCAATTTAATAAAGCATAGGATAAAACAGCATAAATACAATTTAATTAAGCATAAGATAAAACAACATGAATACAATTTAATAAAGCATAGGATAAAACAACATAAATACAATTTAATAAAGCATAGGTTAAAACAACATAAATACAATTTAATAAAGCATAGGATAAAACAACATAAATTCAATTTAATAAAGCATAGGATAAAACAACATAAATACAATTTAATAAAACACAGGATAAAACAAAATAAATAAAATTTAATAAAGCATAGGATAAAACAACATAAATACAATTTAATAAAGCACAGGATAAAACAACATAAATACAATTTAATAAAGCATAGGATAAAACAACATAAATACAATTTAATAAAGCATAGGATAAAACAACATAAATATAATTTAATAGAGCATAGGCTAAAACAACATAAATACAATTTATAAAGCATAGGATAAAACAACATAAATACAATTTAATAAAGCATAGAATAAAACAACATAAATACAATTTAATAAAGCATAGGATTAAACAACATAAATACTATTTAATAAAGCATAGGATAAAACCACATAAATACAATTTAATAAAGCACAGGATAAAACAACATAAATAAAATTTAATAAAGCATAGGATACAACAACATAAATACAATTTAGTAAAGCATAGGTCAAAATAACATAAATACAATTTACTAAAGCTTAGGATAAAACAACATAAATACAATTTAATAACGCATAGGATAAAACAACATATATACAGTTTAATAAAGCATAGGATAAAACAACATAAATACAATTTAATAAAGCATAGGTTAAAACAATATAAATACAATTTAATAAAGCACAGGATAAAACAACATAAATAAAATTTAATAAAGCATAGGATAAAACAACATAATTACAATTTAATAAAGCATAGGATAAAACAACATAAATAAAATTTAATAAAGCATAGGATAAAACAACATAAATACAATTTAATTAAGCATATGATAAAACAACATAAATACAATTTAATAAAGCATAGGTTAAAACAACATAAGTACAATTTAATAAAGCATAGGTTAAAACAACATAAATACAATTTAATAAAGCATAGGATAAAACAACATAAATAAAATTTAATAAAGCATACTTTAAAATAACATAAATACAATTTAATAAAGCATAGGACAAAACAACATAAAAAAAATTTAATAAAGCATAGTTTAAAACAACATAAATACAATTTAATAAAGCATAGGATAAAACCACAGAATTACAATTTAATAAAGCATAGGATAAAACAACATAAATACAATTTAATAAAGCATAGGACAAAACAACATAAATACAATTTAATAAAGCATAGGATAAAACAACATAAATACAATTTAATGAAACATAGGATAAACAAAATAAATACAATTTAATAAAGCATAGGATAAACAACATAAATACAATTTAATAAAGCATAGGCTAAAACTACATAAATACAATTTAATAAAGCTTAGGATAAAACAAAGTAAATACAATATAATAAAGCATAGGATAAACAACATTAATTCAATTTAATAAAGCATAGGATACAACAACATAAATACAATTTAATAAAGCATAAGATAAAACAACATGAATACAATTTAATAAAGCATAGGTTAAAACAACATAAATACAATTTAATAAAGCATAGGATAAAACAACATAAATACAATTTAATAAAGCATAGGATAAAACAACATAAATACAATTTAATAAAGCATAGGATAAAACAACATGAATACAATTTAATAAAGCATAGGATAAAACAACATAAATACAATTTAATAAAACACAGGATAAAACAAAATAAATAAAATTTAATAAAGCATAGGATAAAACAACATAAATAAAATTTAATAAAGCATAGGATAAAACAACATAATTACAATTTAATAAAGCATAGGATAAAACAACATAAATAAAATTTAATAAAGCATAGGATAAAACAACATAAATACAATTTAATTAAGCATATGATAAAACAACATAAATACAATTTAATAAAGCATAGGTTAAAACAACATAAATACAATTTAATAAAGCATAGGTTAAAACAACATAAACACAATTTAATAAAGCATAGGATAAAACAACATAAATAAAATTTAATAAAGCATACTTTAAAATAACATAAATACAATTTAATAAAGCATAGGACAAAACAACATAAAAACAATTTAATAAAGCATAGTTTAAAACAACATAAATACAATTTAATAAAGCATAGGATAAAACCACAGAATTACAATTTAATAAAGCATAGGATAAAACAACATAAATACAATTTAATAAAGCATAGGACAAAACAACATAAATACAATTTAATAAAGCATAGGATAAAACAACATAAATACAATTTAATGAAACATAGGATAAACAACATAAATACAATTTAATAAAGCATAGGATAAACAACATAAATACAATTTAATAAAGCATAGGCTAAAACTACATAAATACAATTTAATAAAGCTTAGGATAAAACAAAGTAAATACAATATAATAAAGCATAGGATAAACAACATTAATTCAATTTAATAAAGCATAGGATACAACAACATAAATACAATTTAATAAAGCATAAGATAAAACAACATGAATACAATTTAATAAAGCATAGGTTAAAACAACATAAATACAATTTAATAAAGCATAGGATAAAACAACATAAATACAATTTAATAAAGCATAGGATAAAACAACATAAATCCAATTTAATAAAGCATAGGATAAAACAACATAAATACAATTTAATAAAGCATAGGTTAAAACAACATAAATACAATTTAATAAAGCACAGGATAAAACAACATAAATACAATTTAGTAAAGCATAGGTCAAAATAACATAAATACAATTTAATAAAGCATAGGATAAAACAACATAAATACAATTTAATAAAGCATAGGATAAAACAACATAAATACAATTTAATAGAGCATAGGCTAAAACAACATAAATACAATTTATAAAGCATAGGATAAAACAACATAAATACAATTTAATAAAGCATAGAATAAAACAACATAAATACAATTTAATAAAGCATAGGATTAAACAACATAAATACTATTTAATAAAGCATAGGATAAAACCACATCAATACAATTTAATAAAGCACAGGATAAAACAACATAAATAAAATTTAATAAAGCATAGGATACAACAACATAAATACAATTTAGTAAAGCATAGGTCAAAATAACATAAATGCAATTTAATAAAGCATAGGATAAAACAACATAAATACAATTTAATAAAGCATAGGATAAAACAACATAAATAAAATTTAATAAAGCATAGGATAAAACAACATAAATTCAATTTAATAAAGCATAGGATAAAACAACATAAATACAATTTAATAAAGCATAGGTTAAAACAACATAAATACAATTTAATTAAGCATAGGTTAAAACAACATAAATACAATTTAATAAAGCATAGGACAAAACAACATAAATACAATTTAATAAAGCATATGTTAAAACAACATAAATACAAGTTAATAAAGCATAGGATAAAACAACATAAATAAAATTTAATAAAGCATAGGATAAAACAACATCAATAAAATTTAATAAAGCATAGGTTAAAATAACATAAATACAATTTAATAAAGCATAGGACAAAACAACATAAAAACTATTTAATAAAGCATAGTTTAAAACAACATAAATACAATTTAATAAAGCATAGGATAAAACCACAGAATTACAATTTAATAAAGCATAGGATAAAACAACATAAATACAATTTAATAAAGCATAGGACAAAACAACATAAATACAATTTAATAAAGCATAGGATAAAACAACATAAATACAATTTAATGAAACATAGGATAAACAACATAAATACAATTTAATAAAGCATAGGATAAACAACATAAATACAATTTAATAAAGCATAGGCTAAAACTACATAAATACAATTTAATAAAGCTTAGGATAAAACAAAGTAAATACAATATAATAAAGCATAGGATAAAACAACATAAATTCAATTTAATAAAGCATAAGATAAAACAACATGAATACAATTTAATAAAGCATAGGTTAAAACAACATAAATACAATTTAATAAAGCATAGGATAAAACAACATAAATACAATTTAATAAAGCATAGGTTAAAACAACATAAATACAATTTAATAAAGCACAGGATAAAACAACATAAATACAATTTAATAAAGCACAGGATAAAACAACATAAATACAATTTAATAAAGCATAAGACAAAAAAACATAAATACAATTTAATAAAGCATAGTTTAAAACAACATAAATACAATTTAATAAAGCATAGGATAAAACCACAGAATTACAACTTAATAAAGCATAGGATAAAACAACATAAATACAATTTAATAAAGCATAAGACAAAAAAACATAAATACAATTTAATAAAGCACAGGATAAAACAACATAAATACAATTTAATAAAGCATAAGACAAAAAAACATAAATACAATTTAATAAAGCATAGTTTAAAACAACATAAATACAATTTAATAAAGCATAGTTTAAAACAACATAAATACAATTTAATAAAGCATAGGATAAAACAACATAAATACAATTTAATAAAGCATAGGTTAAAACAACATAAATACAATTTAATAAAGCACAGGATAAAACAACATAAATACAATTTAATAAAGCATAGGATAAAACAACATAAATACAATTTAATAAAGCATAGGATAAAACAACATAAATACAATTTAATAGAGCATAGGCTAAAACAACATAAATACAATTTATAAAGCATAGGATAAAACAACATAAATACAATTTAATAAAGCATAGAATAAAACAACATAAATACAATTTAATAAAGCATAGGATTAAACAACATAAATACTATTTAATAAAGCATAGGATAAAACCACATAAATACAATTTAATAAAGCACAGGATAAAACAACATAAATAAAATTTAATAAAGCATAGGATACAACAACATAAATACAATTTAGTAAAGCATAGGTCAAAATAACATAAATACAATTTACTAAAGCTTAGGATAAAACAACATAAATACAATTTAATAAAGCATAGGATAAAACAACATATATAAAATTTAATAAAGCATAGGATAAAACAACATAAATACAATTTAATAAAGCATAGGTTAAAACAATATAAATACAATTTAATAAAGCACAGGATAAAACAACATAAATATAATTTAGTAAAGCATAGGTCAAAATAACATAAATACAATTTAATAAAGCATAGGATAAAACAACATAAATACAATTTAATAAAGCATAGGTTAAAACAACATAAATACAGTTTAATAAAGCATAGGATAAAACAACATAAATACAATTTAATAAAGCATAGGATAAAACAACATAAATAAAATTAAATAAAGCATAGGATAAAACAACATAAATAAAAATTTAATAAAGCATAGGATAAAACAACATAAATACAATTTAATAAAGCATAGGATAAAACAACATAAATACAATTTAATAAAGCATAGGATACAACAACATAAATACAATTTAATAAAGCATAGGATAAAACAACATAAATACAATTTAATTAAGCATATGATAAAACAACATAAATACAATTTAATAAAGCATAGGTTAAAACAACATAAATACAATTTAATAAAGCATAGGTTAAAACAACATAAATACAATTTAATAAAGCATAGGATAAAACAACATAAATAAAATTTAATAAAGCATACTTTAAAATAACATAAATACAATTTAATAAAGCATAGGACAAAACAACATAAATACAATTTAATGAAGCATAGGATAAAACAACATAAATACAATTTAATAAAGCATAGGATAAAACAACATAAATACAATTTAATAAAGCATAGGATAAAACAACATAAATAAAATTTAATAAAGCATAGGTTAAAACAACATAAATACAATTTAATAAAGCATAGGATAAAACCACAGAAATACAATTTAATAAAGCATAGGATAAAACAACATAAATACAATTTAATAAAGCATAGGACAAAACAACATAAATACAATTTAATAAAGCAGAGGATAAAACAACATAAATACAATTTAATGAAACATAGGATAAACAACATAAATACAATTTAATAAAGCATAGGATAAAACAACATAAATACAATTTAATGAAGCATAGGCTAAAACTACATAAATACAATTTAATAAAGCATAGGATAAAACAAATTAAATACAATATAATAAGGCATAGGATAAAACAACATAAATTCAATTTAATAAAGCATAGGATAAAACAGCATAAATACAATTTAATTAAGCATAAGATAAAACAACATGAATACAATTTAATAAAGCATAGGATAAAACAACATAAATACAATTTAATAAAGCATAGGTTAAAACAACATAAATACAATTTAATAAAGCATAGGATAAAACAACATAAATTCAATTTAATAAAGCATAGGATAAAACAACATAAATACAATTTAATAAAACACAGGATAAAACAAAATAAATAAAATTTAATAAAGCATAGGATAAAACAACATAAATACAATTTAATAAAGCACAGGATAAAACAACATAAATACAATTTAATAAAGCATAGGATAAAACAACATAAATACAATTTAATAAAGCATAGGATAAAACAACATAAATACAATTTAATAGAGCATAGGCTAAAACAACATAAATACAATTTATAAAGCATAGGATAAAACAACATAAATACAATTTAATAAAGCATAGAATAAAACAACATAAATACAATTTAATAAAGCATAGGATTAAACAACATAAATACTATTTAATAAAGCATAGGATAAAACCACATAAATACAATTTAATAAAGCACAGGATAAAACAACATAAATAAAATTTAATAAAGCATAGGATACAACAACATAAATACAATTTAGTAAAGCATAGGTCAAAATAACATAAATACAATTTACTAAAGCTTAGGATAAAACAACATAAATACAATTTAATAACGCATAGGATAAAACAACATATATACAGTTTAATAAAGCATAGGATAAAACAACATAAATACAATTTAATAAAGCATAGGTTAAAACAATATAAATACAATTTAATAAAGCACAGGATAAAACAACATAAATAAAATTTAATAAAGCATAGGATAAAACAACATAATTACAATTTAATAAAGCATAGGATAAAACAACATAAATAAAATTTAATAAAGCATAGGATAAAACAACATAAATACAATTTAATTAAGCATATGATAAAACAACATAAATACAATTTAATAAAGCATAGGTTAAAACAGCATAAGTACAATTTAATAAAGCATAGGTTAAAACAACATAAATACAATTTAATAAAGCATAGGATAAAACAACATAAATAAAATTTAATAAAGCATACTTTAAAATAACATAAATACAATTTAATAAAGCATAGGACAAAACAACATAAAAACAATTTAATAAAGCATAGTTTAAAACAACATAAATACAATTTAATAAAGCATAGGATAAAACCACAGAATTACAATTTAATAAAGCATAGGATAAAACAACATAAATACAATTTAATAAAGCATAGGACAAAACAACATAAATACAATTTAATAAAGCATAGGATAAAACAACATAAATACAATTTAATGAAACATAGGATAAACAAAATAAATACAATTTAATAAAGCATAGGATAAACAACATAAATACAATTTAATAAAGCATAGGCTAAAGCTACATAAATACAATTTAATAAAGCTTAGGATAAAACAAAGTAAATACAATATAATAAAGCATAGGATAAACAACATTAATTCAATTTAATAAAGCATAGGATACAACAACATAAATACAATTTAATAAAGCATAAGATAAAACAACATGAATACAATTTAATAAAGCATAGGTTAAAACAACATAAATACAATTTAATAAAGCATAGGATAAAACAACATAAATACAATTTAATAAAGCATAGGATAAAACAACATAAATACAATTTAATAAAGCATAGGATAAAACAACATGAATACAATTTAATAAAGCATAGGATAAAACAACATAAATACAATTTAATAAAACACAGGATAAAACAAAATAAATAAAATTTAATAAAGCATAGGATAAAACAACATAAATAAAATTTAATAAAGCATAGGATAAAACAACATAATTACAATTTAATAAAGCATAGGATAAAACAACATAAATAAAATTTAATAAAGCATAGGATAAAACAACATAAATACAATTTAATTAAGCATATGATAAAACAACATAAATACAATTTAATAAAGCATAGGTTAAAACAACATAAATACAATTTAATAAAGCATAGGTTAAAACAACATAAACACAATTTAATAAAGCATAGGATAAAACAACATAAATAAAATTTAATAAAGCATACTTTAAAATAACATAAATACAATTTAATAAAGCATAGGACAAAACAACATAAAAACAATTTAATAAAGCATAGTTTAAAACAACATAAATACAATTTAATAAAGCATAGGATAAAACCACAGAATTACAATTTAATAAAGCATAGGATAAAACAACATAAATACAATTTAATAAAGCATAGGACAAAACAACATAAATACAATTTAATAAAGCATAGGATAAAACAACATAAATACAATTTAATGAAACATAGGATAAACAACATAAATACAATTTAATAAAGCATAGGATAAACAACATAAATACAATTTAATAAAGCATAGGCTAAAACTACATAAATACAATTTAATAAAGCTTAGGATAAAACAAAGTAAATACAATATAATAAAGCATAGGATAAACAACATTAATTCAATTTAATAAAGCATAGGATACAACAACATAAATACAATTTAATAAAGCATAAGATAAAACAACATGAATACAATTTAATAAAGCATAGGTTAAAACAACATAAATACAATTTAATAAAGCATAGGATAAAACAACATAAATACAATTTAATAAAGCATAGGATAAAACAACATAAATCCAATTTAATAAAGCATAGGATAAAACAACATAAATACAATTTAATAAAGCATAGGTTAAAACAACATAAATACAATTTAATAAAGCACAGGATAAAACAACATAAATACAATTTAGTAAAGCATAGGTCAAAATAACATAAATACAATTTAATAAAGCATAGGATAAAACAACATAAATACAATTTAATAAAGCATAGGTTAAAACAACATAAATACAATTTAATAAAGCATAGGATAAAACAACATAAATACAATTTAATAAAGCATAGGATAAAACAACATAAATAAAATTTAATAAAGCATAGGATAAAACAACATAAATAAAAATTTAATAAAGCATAGGATAAAACAACATAAATACAATTTAATGAAGCATAGGATAAAACAACATAAATACAATTTAATAAAGCATAGGATAAAACAACATAAATACAATTTAATAAAGCATAGGATAAAACAACATAAATAAAATTTAATAAAGCATAGGTTAAAACAACATAAATACAATTTAATAAAGCATAGGATAAAACCACAGAAATACAATTTAATAAAGCATAGGATAAAACAACATAAATACAATTTAATAAAGCATAGGACAAAACAACATAAATACAATTTAATAAAGCAGAGGATAAAACAACATAAATACAATTTAATGAAACATAGGATAAACAACATAAATACAATTTAATAAAGCATAGGATAAAACAGCATAAATACAATTTAATTAAGCATAAGATAAAACAACATGAATACAATTTAATAAAGCATAGGATAAAACAACATAAATTCAATTTAATAAAGCATAGGATAAAACAACATAAATACAATTTAATAAAACACAGGATAAAACAAAATAAATAAAATTTAATAAAGCATAGGATAAAACAACATAAATAAAATTTAATAAAGCATAGGATAAAACAACATAAATACAATTTAATAAAGCATAGGATAAAACAACATAAATACAATTTAATAAAGCATAGGATAAAACAACATAAATACAATTTAATAAAGCATATGATAAAACAACATAAATACAATTTAATAAAGCATAGGTTAAAACAACATAAATACAATTTAATAAAGCATATTTTAAAACAACATAAATACAATTTAATAAAGCATAGGATAAAACAACATAAATAAAATTTAATAAAGCATAGGATAAAACAACATAAATACAATTTAATAAAGCATAGGATAAAACAACATAAATACAATTTAATAAAGCATAGGATAAAGCAACATAAATACAATTTAATAAAGCATAGGTTAAAATAACATAAATACAATTTAATAAAGCATAGGACAAAACAACAAAAAAACTATTTAATAAAGCATAGTTTAAAACAACATAAATACAATTTAATAAAGCTTAGGATAAAACCACAGAATTACAATTTAATAAAGCATAGGATAAAACAGCATAAATACAATTTAATAAAGCATAGGACAAAACAACATAAATACAATTTAATAAAGCATAGGATAAAACAACATAAATACAATTTAATGAAACATAGGATAAACAACATAAATACAATTTAATAAAGCATAGGATAAACAACATAAATACAATATAATAAAGCATAGGATAAAACAACATAAATTCAATTTAATAAAGCATAGGATAAAACAACATAAATACAATTTAATAAAGCATAAGATAAAACAACATGAATACAATTTAATAAAGCATAGGTTAAAACAACATAAATACAATTTAATAAAGCATAGGATAAAACAACATAAATACAATTTAATAAAGCATAGGTTAAAACAACATAAATACAATTTAATAAAGCACAGTATAAAACAACATAAATACAATTTAATAAAGCATAAGACAAAAAAACATAAATACAATTTAATAAAGCATATGTTAAAGCAACATAAATACAATTTAATAAAGCATAGGTTAAAACAACATAAATACAATTTAATAAAGCATAGGATTAAACAACATAAATACTATTTAATAAAGCATAGGATAAAACCACATCAATACAATTTAATAAAGCACAGTATAAAACAACATAAATAAAATTTAATAAAGCAAAGGATACAACAACATAAATACAATTTAGTAAAGCATAGGTCAAAATAACATAAATGCAATTTAATAAAGCATAGAATAAAACAACATAAATACAATTTAATAAAGCATAGGATAAAACAACATAAATAAAATTTAATAAAGCATAGGATAAAACAACATAAATTCAATTTAATAAAGCATAGGATAAAACAACATAAATACAATTTAATAAAGCATAGGTTAAAACAACATAAATACAATTTAATAAAGCATAGGTTAAAACAACATAAATACAATTTAATAAAGCATAGGAAAAACAACATAAATACAATTTAATAAAGCATAGGCTAAAACTACATAAATACAATTTAATAAAGCTTAGGATAAAACAAATTAAATACAATATAATAAAGCATAGGATAAAACAACATAAATTCAATTTAATAAAGCATAGGATAAAACAACATAAATACAATTTAATAAAGCATAAAATAAAACAACATGAATACAATTTAATAAAGCATAGGTTAAAACAACATAAATACAATTTAATAAAGCATAGGATAAAACTACATAAATACAATTTAATAAAGCATAGGATAAAACAACATAAATACAATTTAATAAAGCATAGGCTAAAACTACATAAATACAATTTAATAAAGCTTAGGATAAAACAAAGTAAATACAATATAATAAAGCATAGGATAAAACAACATAAATTCAATTTAATAAAGCATAGGATAAAACAACATAAATACAATTTAATAAAGCATAAGATAAAACAACATCAATACAATATAATAAAGCATAGGTTAAAACAACATAAATACAATTTAATAAAGCATAGGATTAAACAACATAAATACTATTTAATAAAGCATAGGATAAAACCACATCAATACAATTTAATAAAGCACAGGATAAAACAACATAAATAAAATTTAATAAAGCATAGTATACAACAACATAAATACAATTTAGTAAAGCATAGGTCAAAATAACATAAATGCAATTTAATAAAGCATAGGATAAAACAACATAAATACAATTTAATAAAGCATAGGATAAAACAACATAAATAAAATTTAATAAAGCATAGGATAAAACAACATAAATTCAATTTAATAAAGCATAGGATAAAACAACATAAATACAATTTAATAAAGCATAGGTTAAAACAACATAAATACAATTTAATAAAGCATAGGTTAAAACAACATAAATACAATTTAATAAAGCATAGGTTAAAACAACATAAATACAATTTAATAAAGCATAGGACAAAACAACATAAATACAATTTAATAAAGCATAGGTTAAAACAACATAAATACAATTTAATAAAGCATAGGATAAAACAACATAAATACAATTTAATAAAGCATAGGATAAAACAACATGAATACAATTTAATAAAGCATAGGTTAAAACAACATAAATACAATTTAATAAAGCATAGGATAAAACAACATAAATACAATTTAATAAAGCATAGGATAAAACAACATAAATACAATTTAATAAAGCATAGGATAAAACAACATGAATACAATTTAATAAAGCATAGGATAAAACAACATAAATACAATTTAATAAAACACAGGATAAAACAAAATAAATAAAATTTAATAAAGCATAGGATAAAACAACATAAATAAAATTTAATAAAGCATAGGATAAAACAACATAATTACAATTTAATAAAGCATAGGATAAAACAACATAAATAAAATTTAATAAAGCATAGGATAAAACAACATAAATACAATTTAATTAAGCATATGATAAAACAACATAAATACAATTTAATAAAGCATAGGTTAAAACAACATAAATACAATTTAATAAAGCATAGGTTAAAACAACATAAATACAATTTAATAAAGCATAGGATAAAACAACATAAATAAAATTTAATAAAGCATACTTTAAAATAACATAAATACAATTTAATAAAGCATAGGACAAAACAACATAAAAACAATTTAATAAAGCATAGTTTAAAACAACATAAATACAATTTAATAAAGCATAGGATAAAACCACAGAATTACAATTTAATAAAGCATAGGATAAAACAACATAAATACAATTTAATAAAGCATAGGACAAAACAACATAAATACAATTTAATAAAGCATAGGATAAAACAACATAAATACAATTTAATGAAACATAGAATAAACAACATAAATACAATTTAATAAAGCATAGGATAAACAACATAAATACAATTTAATAAAGCATAGGCTAAAACTACATAAATACAATTTAATAAAGCTTAGGATAAAACAAAGTAAATACAATATAATAAAGCATAGGATAAACAACATTAATTCAATTTAATAAAGCATAGGATACAACAACATAAATACAATTTAATAAAGCATAAGATAAAACAACATGAATACAATTTAATAAAGCATAGGTTAAAACAACATAAATACAATTTAATAAAGCATAGGATAAAACAACATAAATACAATTTAATAAAGCATAGGATAAAACAACATAAATCCAATTTAATAAAGCATAGGATAAAACAACATAAATACAATTTAATAAAGCATAGGTTAAAACAACATAAATACAATTTAATAAAGCACAGGATAAAACAACATAAATACAATTTAGTAAAGCATAGGTCAAAATAACATAAATACAATTTAATAAAGCATAGGATAAAACAACATAAATACAATTTAATAAAGCATAGGTTAAAACAACATAAATACAATTTAATAAAGCATAGGATAAAACAACATAAATACAATTTAATAAAGCATAGGATAAAACAACATAAATAAAATTTAATAAAGCATAGGATAAAACAACATAAATAAAAATTTAATAAAGCATAGGATAAAACAACATAAATACAATTTAATGAAGCATAGGATAAAACAACATAAATACAATTTAATAAAGCATAGGATAAAACAACATAAATACAATTTAATAAAGCATAGGATAAAACAACATAAATAAAATTTAATAAAGCATAGGTTAAAACAACATAAATACAATTTAATAAAGCATAGGATAAAACCACAGAAATACAATTTAATAAAGCATAGGATAAAACAACATAAATACAATTTAATAAAGCATAGGACAAAACAACATAAATACAATTTAATAAAGCAGAGGATAAAACAACATAAATACAATTTAATGAAACATAGGATAAACAACATAAATACAATTTAATAAAGCATAGGATAAAACAACATAAATACAATTTAATAAAGCATAGGCTAAAACTACATAAATACAATGTAATAAAGCATAGGATAAAACAAATTAAATACAATATAATAAGGCATAGGATAAAACACCATAAATTCAATTTAATAAAGCATAGGATAAAACAGCATAAATACAATTTAATTAAGCATAAGATAAAACAACATAAATAAAATTTAATAAAGCATAGGATAAAACAACATAAATACAATTTAATAAAGCATAGGATAAAACAACATAAATACAATTTAATAAAGCATAGGATAAAGCAACATAAATACAATTTAATAAAGCATAGGTTAAAATAACATAAATACAATTTAATAAAGCATAGGACAAAACAACATAAAAACTATTTAATAAAGCATAGTTTAAAACAACATAAATACAATTTAATAAAGCTTAGGATAAAACCACAGAATTACAATTTAATAAAGCATAGGATAAAACAGCATAAATACAATTTAATAAAGCATAGGACAAAACAACATAAATACAATTTAATAAAGCATAGGATAAAACAACATAAATACAATTTAATGAAACATAGGATAAACAACATAAATACAATTTAATAAAGCATAGGATAAACAACATAAATACAATATAATAAAGCATAGGATAAAACAACATAAATTCAATTTAATAAAGCATAGGATAAAACAACATAAATACAATTTAATAAAGCATAAGATAAAACAACATGAATACAATTTAATAAAGCATAGGTTAAAACAACATAAATACAATTTAATAAAGCATAGGATAAAACAACATAAATACAATTTAATAAAGCATAGGTTAAAACAACATAAATACAATTTAATAAAGCACAGTATAAAACAACATAAATACAATTTAATAAAGCATAAGACAAAAAAACATAAATACAATTTAATAAAGCATATGTTAAAGCAACATAAATACAATTTAATAAAGCATAGGTTAAAACAACATAAATACAATTTAATAAAGCATAGGATTAAACAACATAAATACTATTTAATAAAGCATAGGATAAAACCACATCAATACAATTTAATAAAGCACAGTATAAAACAACATAAATAAAATTTAATAAAGCAAAGGATACAACAACATAAATACAATTTAGTAAAGCATAGGTCAAAATAACATAAATGCAATTTAATAAAGCATAGAATAAAACAACATAAATACAATTTAATAAAGCATAGGATAAAACAACATAAATAAAATTTAATAAAGCATAGGATAAAACAACATAAATTCAATTTAATAAAGCATAGGATAAAACAACATAAATACAATTTAATAAAGCATAGGTTAAAACAACATAAATACAATTTAATAAAGCATAGGTTAAAACAACATAAATACAATTTAATAAAGCATAGGAAAAACAACATAAATACAATTTAATAAAGCATAGGCTAAAACTACATAAATACAATTTAATAAAGCTTAGGATAAAACAAATTAAATACAATATAATAAAGCATAGGATAAAACAACATAAATTCAATTTAATAAAGCATAGGATAAAACAACATAAATACAATTTAATAAAGCATAAAATAAAACAACATGAATACAATTTAATAAAGCATAGGTTAAAACAACATAAATACAATTTAATAAAGCATAGGATAAAACTACATAAATACAATTTAATAAAGCATAGGATAAAACAACATAAATACAATTTAATAAAGCATAGGCTAAAACTACATAAATACAATTTAATAAAGCTTAGGATAAAACAAAGTAAATACAATATAATAAAGCATAGGATAAAACAACATAAATTCAATTTAATAAAGCATAGGATAAAACAACATAAATACAATTTAATAAAGCATAAAATAAAACAACATCAATACAATATAATAAAGCATAGGTTAAAACAACATAAATACAATTTAATAAAGCATAGGATTAAACAACATAAATACTATTTAATAAAGCATAGGATAAAACCACATCAATACAATTTAATAAAGCACAGGATAAAACAACATAAATAAAATTTAATAAAGCATAGTATACAACAACATAAATACAATTTAGTAAAGCATAGGTCAAAATAACATAAATGCAATTTAATAAAGCATAGGATAAAACAACATAAATACAATTTAATAAAGCATAGGATAAAACAACATAAATAAAATTTAATAAAGCATAGGATAAAACAACATAAATTCAATTTAATAAAGCATAGGATAAAACAACATAAATACAATTTAATAAAGCATAGGTTAAAACAACATAAATACAATTTAATAAAGCATAGGTTAAAACAACATAAATACAATTTAATAAAGCATAGGTTAAAACAACATAAATACAATTTAATAAAGCATAGGATAAAACCACAGAAATACAATTTAATAAAGCATAGGATAAAACAACATAAATACAATTTAATAAAGCATAGGACAAAACAACATAAATACAATTTAATAAAGCAGAGGATAAAACAACATAAATACAATTTAATGAAACATAGGATAAACAACATAAATACAATTTAATAAAGCATAGGATAAAACAACATAAATACAATTTAATAAAGCATAGGCTAAAACTACATAAATACAATGTAATAAAGCATAGGATAAAACAAATTAAATACAATATAATAAGGCATAGGATAAAACAACATAAATTCAATTTAATAAAGCATAGGATAAAACAGCATAAATACAATTTAATTAAGCATAAGAAAAAACAACATGAATACAATTTAATAAAGCATAGGATAAAACAACATAAATACAATTTAATAAAGCATAGGTTAAAACAACATAAATACAATTTAATAAAGCATAGGATAAAACAACATAAATTCAATTTAATAAAGCATAGGATAAAACAACATAAATACAATTTAATAAAACACAGGATAAAACAAAATAAATAAAATTTAATAAAGCATAGGATAAAACAACATAAATAAAATTTAATAAAGCATAGGATAAAACAACATAAATACAATTTAATAAAGCATAGGATAAAACAACATAAATACAATTTAATAAAGCATAGGATAAAACAACATAAATACAATTTAATAAAGCATATGATAAAACAACATAAATACAATTTAATAAAGCATAGGTTAAAACAACATAAATACAATTTAATAAAGCATAGGTTAAAACAACATAAATACAATTTAATAAAGCATAGGATAAAACAACATAAATAAAATTTAATAAAGCATAGGATAAAACAACATAAATACAATTTAATAAAGCATAGGATAAAACAACATAAATACAATTTAATAAAGCATAGGATAAAGCAACATAAATACAATTTAATAAAGCATAGGATAAAACAACATAAATACAATTTAATAAAGCATAGGATAAAACAACATAAATAAAATTTAATAAAGCATAGGTTAAAATAACATAAATACAATTTAATAAAGCATAGGACAAAACAACATAAAAACTATTTAATAAAGCATAGTTTAAAACAACATAAATACAATTTAATAAAGCTTAGGATAAAACCACAGAATTACAATTTAATAAAGCATAGGATAAAACAGCATAAATACAATTTAATAAAGCATAGGATAAAACAACATAAATACAATTTAATGAAACATAGGATAAACAACATAAATACAATTTAATAAAGCATAGGATAAACAACATAAATACAATATAATAAAGCATAGGATAAAACAACATAAATTCAATTTAATAAAGCATAGGATAAAACAACATAAATACAATTTAATAAAGCATAAGATAAAACAACATGAATACAATTTAATAAAGCATAGGTTAAAACAACATAAATACAATTTAATAAAGCATAGGATAAAACAACATAAATACAATTTAATAAAGCATAGGTTAAAACAACATAAATACAATTTAATAAAGCACAGTATAAAACAACATAAATACAATTTAATAAAGCATAAGACAAAAAAACATAAATACAATTTAATAAAGCATATGTTAAAGCAACATAAATACAATTTAATAAAGCATAGGTTAAAACAACATAAATACAATTTAATAAAGCATAGGATTAAACAACATAAATACTATTTAATAAAGCATAGGATAAAACAACATCAATACAATTTAATAAAGCACAGTATAAAACAACATAAATAAAATTTAATAAAGCAAAGGATACAACAACATAAATACAATTTAGTAAAGCATAGGTCAAAATAACATAAATGCAATTTAATAAAGCATAGAATAAAACAACATAAATACAATTTAATAAAGCATAGGATAAAACAACATAAATAAAATTTAATAAAGCATAGGATAAAACAACATAAATTCAATTTAATAAAGCATAGGATAAAACAACATAAATACAATTTAATAAAGCATAGGTTAAAACAACATAAATACAATTTAATAAAGCATAGGTTAAAACAACATAAATACAATTTAATAAAGCATAGGAAAAACAACATAAATACAATTTAATAAAGCATAGGCTAAAACTACATAAATACAATTTAATAAAGCTTAGGATAAAACAAATTAAATACAATATAATAAAGCATAGGATAAAACAACATAAATTCAATTTAATAAAGCATAGGATAAAACAACATAAATACAATTTAATAAAGCATAAAATAAAACAACATAAATACAATTTAATAAAGCATAGGTTAAAACAACATAAATACAATTTAATAAAGCATAGGATAAAACTACATAAATACAATTTAATAAAGCATAGGATAAAACAACATAAATACAAGTTAATAAAGCATAGGATAAAACAACATAAATACAAGTTAATAAAGCATAGGATAAAACAACATAAATAAAATTTAATAAAGCATAGGATAAAACAACATAAATAAAATTTAATAAAGCATAGGTTAAAATAACATAAATACAATTTAATAAAGCATAGGACAAAACAACATAAATACAATTTAATAAAGCAGAGGATAAAACAACATAAATACAATTTAATGAAACATAGGATAAACAACATAAATACAATTTAATAAAGCATAGGATAAAACAACATAAATACAATTTAATAAAGCATAGGACAAAACAACATAAATACAATTTAATAAAGCAGAGGATAAAACAACATAAATACAATTTAATGAAACATAGGATAAACAACATAAATACAATTTAATAAAGCATAGGATAAAACAACATAAATACAATTTAATAAAGCATAGGCTAAAACTACATAAATACAATGTAATAAAGCATAGGATAAAACAAATTAAATACAATATAATAAGGCATAGGATAAAACAACATAAATTCAATTTAATAAAGCATAGGATAAAACAGCATAAATACAATTTAATTAAGCATAAGATAAAACAACATGAATACAATTTAATAAAGCATAGGATAAAACAACATAAATACAATTTAATAAAGCATAGGTTAAAACAACATAAATACAATTTAATAAAGCATAGGATAAAACAACATAAATTCAATTTAATAAAGCATAGGATAAAACAACATAAATACAATTTAATAAAACACAGGATAAAACAAAATAAATAAAATTTAATAAAGCATAGGATAAAACAACATAAATAAAATTTAATAAAGCATAGGATAAAACAACATAAATACAATTTAATAAAGCATAGGATAAAACAACATAAATACAATTTAATAAAGCATAGGATAAAACAACATAAATACAATTTAATAAAGCATATGATAAAACAACATAAATACAATTTAATAAAGCATAGGTTAAAACAACATAAATACAATTTAATAAAGCATAGGTTAAAACAACATAAATACAATTTAATAAAGCATAGGATAAAACAACATAAATAAAATTTAATAAAGCATAGGATAAAACAACATAAATACAATTTAATAAAGCATAGGATAAAACAACATAAATACAATTTAATAAAGCATAGGATAAAGCAACATAAATACAATTTAATAAAGCATAGGATAAAACAACATAAATACAATTTAATAAAGCATAGGATAAAACAACATAAATAAAATTTAATAAAGCATAGGTTAAAATAACATAAATACAATTTAATAAAGCATAGGACAAAACAACATAAAAACTATTTAATAAAGCATAGTTTAAAACAACATAAATACAATTTAATAAAGCTTAGGATAAAACCACAGAATTACAATTTAATAAAGCATAGGATAAAACAGCATAAATACAATTTAATAAAGCATAGGATAAAACAACATAAATACAATTTAATGAAACATAGGATAAACAACATAAATACAATTTAATAAAGCATAGGATAAACAACATAAATACAATATAATAAAGCATAGGATAAAACAACATAAATTCAATTTAATAAAGCATAGGATAAAACAACATAAATACAATTTAATAAAGCATAAGATAAAACAACATGAATACAATTTAATAAAGCATAGGTTAAAACAACATAAATACAATTTAATAAAGCATAGGATAAAACAACATAAATACAATTTAATAAAGCATAGGTTAAAACAACATAAATACAATTTAATAAAGCACAGTATAAAACAACATAAATACAATTTAATAAAGCATAAGACAAAAAAACATAAATACAATTTAATAAAGCATATGTTAAAGCAACATAAATACAATTTAATAAAGCATAGGTTAAAACAACATAAATACAATTTAATAAAGCATAGGATTAAACAACATAAATACTATTTAATAAAGCATAGGATAAAACAACATCAATACAATTTAATAAAGCACAGTATAAAACAACATAAATAAAATTTAATAAAGCAAAGGATACAACAACATAAATACAATTTAGTAAAGCATAGGTCAAAATAACATAAATGCAATTTAATAAAGCATAGAATAAAACAACATAAATACAATTTAATAAAGCATAGGATAAAACAACATAAATAAAATTTAATAAAGCATAGGATAAAACAACATAAATTCAATTTAATAAAGCATAGGATAAAACAACATAAATACAATTTAATAAAGCATAGGTTAAAACAACATAAATACAATTTAATAAAGCATAGGTTAAAACAACATAAATACAATTTAATAAAGCATAGGAAAAACAACATAAATACAATTTAATAAAGCATAGGCTAAAACTACATAAATACAATTTAATAAAGCTTAGGATAAAACAAATTAAATACAATATAATAAAGCATAGGATAAAACAACATAAATTCAATTTAATAAAGCATAGGATAAAACAACATAAATACAATTTAATAAAGCATAAAATAAAACAACATAAATACAATTTAATAAAGCATAGGTTAAAACAACATAAATACAATTTAATAAAGCATAGGATAAAACTACATAAATACAATTTAATAAAGCATAGGATAAAACAACATAAATACAAGTTAATAAAGCATAGGATAAAACAACATAAATACAAGTTAATAAAGCATAGGATAAAACAACATAAATAAAATTTAATAAAGCATAGGATAAAACAACATAAATAAAATTTAATAAAGCATAGGTTAAAATAACATAAATACAATTTAATAAAGCATAGGACAAAACAACATAAAAACTATTTAATAAAGCATAGTTTAAAACAACATAAATACAATTTAATAAAGCATAGGATAAAACCACAGAATTACAATTTAATAAAGCATAGGATAAAACAACATAAATACAATTTAATAAAGCATAGGACAAAACAACATAAATACAATTTAATAAAGCATAGGATAAAACAACATAAATACAATTTAATGAAACATAGGATAAACATCATAAATACAATTTAATAAAGCATAGGATAAACAACATAAATACAATTTAATAAAGCATAGGCTAAAACTACATAAATACAATTTAATAAAGCTTAGGATAAAACAAAGTAAATACAATATAATAAAGCATAGGATAAAACAACATAAATTCAATTTAATAAAGCATAGGATAAAACAACATAAATACAATTTAATAAAGCATAAGATAAAACAACATAAATACAATTTAATAAAGCATAGGCTAAAACTACATAAATACAATTTAATAAAGCTTAGGATAAAACAAAGTAAATACAATATAATAAAGCATAGGATAAAACAACATAAATTCAATTTAATAAAGCATAGGATAAAACAACATAAATACAATTTAATAAAGCATAATATAAAACAACATGAATACAATTTAATAAAGCATAGGTTAAAACAACATAAATACAATTTAATAAAGCATAGGATAAAACAACATAAGTACAATTTAATAAAGCATAGGTTAAAACAACATAAATACAATTTAATAAAGCACAGGATAAAACAACATAAATACAATTTAATAAAGCATAAGACAAAAAACATAAATACAATTTAATAAAGCATATGTTAAAGCAACATAAATACAATTTAATAAAGCATAGGTTAAAACAACATAAATACAATTTAATAAAGCATAGGATAAAACAACATAAATACAATTTAATAAAGCTTAGGAAAAAACAACATAAATACAATTTAATAAAGCATAGGATAAAACAACATAAATACAATTTAATAAAGCATAGGATAAAACAACATAAATACAATTTAATAGAGCATAGGCTAAAACAACATAAATACAATTTATAAAGCATAGGATAAAACAACATAAATACAATTTAATAAAGCATAGAATAAAACAACATAAATACAATTTAATAAAGCATAGGATTAAACAACATAAATACTATTTAATAAAGCATAGGATAAAACCACATCAATACAATTTAATAAAGCACAGGATAAAACAACATAAATAAAATTTAATAAAGCATAGGATACAACAACATAAATACAATTTGGTAAAGCTTAGGTCAAAATAACATAAATGCAATTTAATAAAGCATAGGATAAAACAACATAAATACAATTTAATAAAGCATAGGATAAAACAACATAAATAAAATTTAATAAAGCATAGGATAAAACAACATAAATTCAATTTAATAAAGCATAGGATAAAACAACATAAATACAATTTAATAAAGCATAGGTTAAAACAACATAAATACAATTTAATAAAGCATAGGTTAAAACAACATAAATACAATTTAATAAAGCATAGGACAAAACAACATAAATACAATTTAATAAAGCATAGGTTAAAACAACATAAATACAAGTTAATAAAGCATAGGATAAAACAACATAAATAAAATTTAATAAAGCATAGGATAAAACAACATAAATAAAATTTAATAAAGCATAGGTTAAAATAACATAAATACAATTTAATAAAGCATAGGACAAAACAACATAAAAACTATTTAATAAAGCATAGTTTAAAACAACATAAATACAATTTAATAAAGCATAGGATAAAACCACAGAATTACAATTTAATAAAGCATAGGATAAAACAACATAAATACAATTTAATAAAGCATAGGACAAAACAACATAAATACAATTTAATAAAGCATAGGATAAAACAACATAAATACAATTTAATGAAACATAGGATAAACATCATGAATACAATTTAATAAAGCATAGGATAAACAACATAAATACAATTTAATAAAGCATAGGCTAAAACTACATAAATACAATTTAATAAAGCTTAGGATAAAACAAAGTAAATACAATATAATAAAGCATAGGATAAAACAACATAAATTCAATTTAATAAAGCATAGGATAAAACAACATAAATACAATTTAATAAAGCATAGGTTAAAACAACATAAATACAATTTAATAAAGCATAGGATAAAACAACATAAATACAATTTAATAAAGCATAGGTTAAAACAACATAAATACAATTTAATAAAGCACAGGATAAAACAACATAAATACAATTTAATAAAGCATAAGACAAAAAAACATAAATACAATTTAATAAAGCATATGTTAAAGCAACATAAATACAATTTAATAAAGCATAGGTTAAAACAACATAAATACAATTTAATAAAGCATAGGATAAAACAACATAAATACAATTTAATAAAGCTTAGGATAAAACAACATAAATACAATTTAATAAAGCATAGGATAAAACAACATAAATACAATTTAATAAAGCATAGGATAAAACAACATAAATACAATTTAATAGAGCATAGGCTAAAACAACATAAATACAATTTATAAAGCATAGGATAAAACAACATAAATACAATTTAATAAAGCATAGAATAAAACAACATAAATACAATTTAATAAAGCAAAGGATTAAACAACATAAATACAATTTAATAAAGCATATGTTAAAGCAACATAAATACAATTTAATAAAGCATAGGTTAAAACAACATAAATACAATTTAATAAAGCATAGGATAAAACAACATAAATACAAGTTAATAAAGCTTAGGATAAAACAACATAAATACAATTTAATAAAGCATAGGATAAAACAACATAAATTCAATTTAATAAAGCATAGGATAAAACAACATAAATGCAATTTAATAAAGCATAGGTTAAAACAACATAAATACAATTTAATAAAGCATAGGTTAAAACAACATAAATACAATTTAATAAAGCATAGGTTAAAACAACATAAATACAAGTTAATAAAGCATAGGATAAAACAACATAAATAAAATTTAATAAAGCATAGGATAAAACAACATAAATAAAATTTAATAAAGCATAGGTTAAAATAACATAAATACAATTTAATAAAGCATAGGACAAAACAACATAAAAACTATTTAATAAAGCATAGTTTAAAACAACATAAATACAATTTAATAAAGCATAGGATAAAACCACAGAATTACAATTTAATAAAGCATAGGATAAAACAACATAAATACAATTTAATAAAGCATAGGACAAAACAACATAAATACAATTTAATAAAGCATAGGATAAAACAACATAAATACAATTTAATGAAACATAGGATAAACATCATAAATACAATTTAATAAAGCATAGGATAAACAACATAAATACAATTTAATAAAGCATAGGATAAACAACATAAATACAATTTAATAAAGCATAGGCTAAAACTACATAAATACAATTTAATAAAGCTTAGGATAAAACAAAGTAAATACAATATAATAAAGCATAGGATAAAACAACATAAATTCAATTTAATAAAGCATAAGATAAAACAACATGAATACAATTTAATAAAGCATAGGTTAAAACAACATAAATACAATTTAATAAAGCATAGGATAAAACAACATAAATACAATTTAATAAAGCATAGGTTAAAACAACATAAATACAATTTAATAAAGCACAGGATAAAACAACATAAATAAAATTTAATAAAGCATAAGACAAAAAAACATAAATACAATTTAATAAAGCATATGTTAAAGCAACATAAATACAATTTAATAAAGCATAGGTTAAAACAACATAAATACAATTTAATAAAGCATAGGATAAAACAACATAAATACAATTTAATAAAGCTTAGGATAAAACAACATAAATACAATTTAATAAAGCATAGGATAAAAAAACATAAATACAATTTAATAAAGCATAGGATAAAACAACATAAATACAATTTAATAGAGCATAGGCTAAAACAACATAAATACAATTTATAAAGCATAGGATAAAACAACATAAATACAATTTAATAAAGCATAGAATAAAACAACATAAATACAATTTAATAAAGCATAGGATTAAACAACATAAATACTATTTAATAAAGCAAAGGATAAAACCACATCAATACAATTTAATAAAGCATAGGATAAAACAACATAAATACAATTTAATAAAGCATAGGTTAAAACAACATAAATACAATTTAATAAAGCATAGGACAAAACAACATAAATACAATTTAATAAAGCATAGGTTAAAACAACATAAATACAAGTTAATAAAGCATAGGATAAAACAACATAAATAAAATTTAATAAAGCGTAGGATAAAACAACATAAATACAATTTAATAAAGCATAGGACAAAACAACATAAATACAACTTAATAAAGCATAGGATAAAACAACATAAATACAATTTAATGAAACAGGATAAACAACATAAATACAATTTAATAAAGCATAGGATAAACAACATAAATACAATATAATAAAGCATAGGATAAAACAACATAAATTCAATTTAATAAAGCATAGGATAAAACAACATAAATACAATTTAATAAAGCATAAGATAAAACAACATGAATACAATTTAATAAAGCATAGGTTAAAACAACATAAATACAATTTAATAAAGCATAGGATAAAACAACATAAATACAATTTAATAAAGCATAGGTTAAAACAACATAAATACAATTTAATAAAGCATAGGTTAAAACAACATAAATACAATTTAATAAAGCATAGGAAAAACAACATAAATACAATTTAATAAAGCATAGGCTAAAACTACATAAATACAATTTAATAAAGCTTAGGATAAAACAAATTAAATACAATATAATAAAGCATAGGATAAAACAACATAAATTCAATTTAATAAAGCATAGGATAAAACAACATAAATACAATTTAATAAAGCATAAAATAAAACAACATGAATACAATTTAATAAAGCATAGGTTAAAACAACATAAATACAATTTAATAAAGCATAGGATAAAACTACATAAATACAATTTAATAAAGCATAGGATAAAACAACATAAATACAATTTAATAAAGCATAGGCTAAAACTACATAAATACAATTTAATAAAGCTTAGGATAAAACAAAGTAAATACAATATAATAAAGCATAGGATAAAACAACATAAATTCAATTTAATAAAGCATAGGATAAAACAACATAAATACAATTTAATAAAGCATAAGATAAAACAACATCAATACAATATAATAAAGCATAGGTTAAAACAACATAAATACAATTTAATAAAGCATATGTTAAAGCAACATAAATACAATTTAATAAAGCATAGGTTAAAACAACATAAATACAATTTAATAAAGCATAGGATAAAACAACATAAATACAAGTTAATAAAGCTTAGGATAAAACAACATAAATACAATTTAATAAAGCATAGGATAAAACAACATAAATTCAATTTAATAAAGCATAGGATAAAACAACATAAATGCAATTTAATAAAGCATAGGTTAAAACAACATAAATACAATTTAATAAAGCATAGGTTAAAACAACATAAATACAATTTAATAAAGCATAGGTTAAAACAACATAAATACAAGTTAATAAAGCATAGGATAAAACAACATAAATAAAATTTAATAAAGCATAGGATAAAACAACATAAATAAAATTTAATAAAGCATAGGTTAAAATAACATAAATACAATTTAATAAAGCATAGGACAAAACAACATAAAAACTATTTAATAAAGCATAGTTTAAAACAACATAAATACAATTTAATAAAGCATAGGATAAAACCACAGAATTACAATTTAATAAAGCATAGGATAAAACAACATAAATACAATTTAATAAAGCATAGGACAAAACAACATAAATACAATTTAATAAAGCATAGGATAAAACAACATAAATACAATTTAATGAAACATAGGATAAACATCATAAATACAATTTAATAAAGCATAGGATAAACAACATAAATACAATTTAATAAAGCATAGGATAAACAACATAAATACAATTTAATAAAGCATAGGCTAAAACTACATAAATACAATTTAATAAAGCTTAGGATAAAACAAAGTAAATACAATATAATAAAGCATAGGATAAAACAACATAAATTCAATTTAATAAAGCATAAGATAAAACAACATGAATACAATTTAATAAAGCATAGGTTAAAACAACATAAATACAATTTAATAAAGCATAGGATAAAACAACATAAATACAATTTAATAAAGCATAGGTTAAAACAACATAAATACAATTTAATAAAGCACAGGATAAAACAACATAAATAAAATTTAATAAAGCATAAGACAAAAAAACATAAATACAATTTAATAAAGCATATGTTAAAGCAACATAAATACAATTTAATAAAGCATAGGTTAAAACAACATAAATACAATTTAATAAAGCATAGGATAAAACAACATAAATACAATTTAATAAAGCTTAGGATAAAACAACATAAATACAATTTAATAAAGCATAGGATAAAAAAACATAAATACAATTTAATAAAGCATAGGATAAAACAACATAAATACAATTTAATAGAGCATAGGCTAAAACAACATAAATACAATTTATAAAGCATAGGATAAAACAACATAAATACAATTTAATAAAGCATAGAATAAAACAACATAAATACAATTTAATAAAGCATAGGATTAAACAACATAAATACTATTTAATAAAGCAAAGGATAAAACCACATCAATACAATTTAATAAAGCATAGGATAAAACAACATAAATACAATTTAATAAAGCATAGGTTAAAACAACATAAATACAATTTAATAAAGCATAGGACAAAACAACATAAATACAATTTAATAAAGCATAGGTTAAAACAACATAAATACAAGTTAATAAAGCATAGGATAAAACAACATAAATAAAATTTAATAAAGCGTAGGATAAAACAACATAAATACAATTTAATAAAGCATAGGACAAAACAACATAAATACAACTTAATAAAGCATAGGATAAAACAACATAAATACAATTTAATGAAACAGGATAAACAACATAAATACAATTTAATAAAGCATAGGATAAACAACATAAATACAATATAATAAAGCATAGGATAAAACAACATAAATTCAATTTAATAAAGCATAGGATAAAACAACATAAATACAATTTAATAAAGCATAAGATAAAACAACATGAATACAATTTAATAAAGCATAGGTTAAAACAACATAAATACAATTTAATAAAGCATAGGATAAAACAACATAAATACAATTTAATAAAGCATAGGTTAAAACAACATAAATACAATTTAATAAAGCATAGGTTAAAACAACATAAATACAATTTAATAAAGCATAGGAAAAACAACATAAATACAATTTAATAAAGCATAGGCTAAAACTACATAAATACAATTTAATAAAGCTTAGGATAAAACAAATTAAATACAATATAATAAAGCATAGGATAAAACAACATAAATTCAATTTAATAAAGCATAGGATAAAACAACATAAATACAATTTAATAAAGCATAAAATAAAACAACATGAATACAATTTAATAAAGCATAGGTTAAAACAACATAAATACAATTTAATAAAGCATAGGATAAAACTACATAAATACAATTTAATAAAGCATAGGATAAAACAACATAAATACAATTTAATAAAGCATAGGCTAAAACTACATAAATACAATTTAATAAAGCTTAGGATAAAACAAAGTAAATACAATATAATAAAGCATAGGATAAAACAACATAAATTCAATTTAATAAAGCATAGGATAAAACAACATAAATACAATTTAATAAAGCATAAGATAAAACAACATCAATACAATATAATAAAGCATAGGTTAAAACAACATAAATACAATTTAATAAAGCATAGGATTAAACAACATAAATACTATTTAATAAAGCATAGGATAAAACCACATCAATACAATTTAATAAAGCACAGGATAAAACAACATAAATAAAATTTAATAAAGCATAGTATACAACAACATAAATACAATTTAGTAAAGCATAGGTCAAAATAACATAAATGCAATTTAATAAAGCATAGGATAAAACAACATAAATACAATTTAATAAAGCATAGGATAAAACAACATAAATAAAATTTAATAAAGCATAGGATAAAACAACATAAATTCAATTTAATAAAGCATAGGATAAAACAACATAAATACAATTTAATAAAGCATAGGTTAAAACAACATAAATACAATTTAATAAAGCATAGGTTAAAACAACATAAATACAATTTAATAAAGCATAGGTTAAAACAACATAAATACAATTTAATAAAGCATAGGACAAAACAACATAAATACAATGTAATAAAGCATAGGTTAAAACAACATAAATACAAGTTAATAAAGCATAGGATAAAACAACATAAATAAAATTTAATAAAGCATAGGATAAAACAACATAAATAAAATTTAATAAAGCATAGGTTAAAATAACATAAATACAATTTAATAAAGCATAGGACAAAACAACATAAAAACTATTTAATAAAGCATAGTTTAAAACAACATAAATACAATTTAATAAAGCATAGGATAAAACCACAGAATTACAATTTAATAAAGCATAGGATAAAACAACATAAATACAATTTAATAAAGCATAGGACAAAACAACATAAATACAATTTAATAAAGCATAGGATAAAACAACATAAATACAATTTAATGAAACATAGGATAAACATCATAAATACAATTTAATAAAGCATAGGATAAACAACATAAATACAATTTAATAAAGCATAGGCTAAAACTACATAAATACAATTTAATAAAGCTTAGGATAAAACAAAGTAAATACAATATAATAAAGCATAGGATAAAACAACATAAGTACAATTTAATAAAGCATAGGTTAAAACAACATAAATACAATTTAATAAAGCACAGGATAAAACAACATAAATACAATTTAATAAAGCATAAGACAAAAAACATAAATACAATTTAATAAAGCATATGTTAAAGCAACATAAATACAATTTAATGAAACATAGGATAAACATCATAAATACAATTTAATAAAGCATAGGATAAACAACATAAATACAATTTAATAAAGCATAGGATAAACAACATAAATACAATTTAATAAAGCATAGGCTAAAACTACATAAATACAATTTAATAAAGCTTAGGATAAAACAAAGTAAATACAATATAATAAAGCATAGGATAAAACAACATAAATTCAATTTAATAAAGCATAGGATAAAACAACATAAATACAATTTAATAAAGCATAAGATAAAACAACATGAATACAATTTAATAAAGCATAGGTTAAAACAACATAAATACAATTTAATAAAGCATAGGATAAAACAACATAAATACAATTTAATAAAGCATAGGTTAAAACAACATAAATACAATTTAATAAAGCACAGGATAAAACAACATAAATAAAATTTAATAAAGCATAAGACAAAAAAACATAAATACAATTTAATAAAGCATATGTTAAAGCAACATAAATACAATTTAATAAAGCATAGGTTAAAACAACATAAATACAATTTAATAAAGCATAGGATAAAACAACATAAATACAATTTAATAAAGCTTAGGATAAAACAACATAAATACAATTTAATAAAGCATAGGATAAAAAAACATAAATACAATTTAATAAAGCATAGGATAAAACAACATAAATACAATTTAATAGAGCATAGGCTAAAACAACATAAATACAATTTATAAAGCATAGGATAAAACAACATAAATACAATTTAATAAAGCATAGAATAAAACAACATAAATACAATTTAATAAAGCATAGGATTAAACAACATAAATACTATTTAATAAAGCAAAGGATAAAACCACATCAATACAATTTAATAAAGCATAGGATAAAACAACATAAATACAATTTAATAAAGCATAGGTTAAAACAACATAAATACAATTTAATAAAGCATAGGACAAAACAACATAAATACAATTTAATAAAGCATAGGTTAAAACAACATAAATACAAGTTAATAAAGCATAGGATAAAACAACATAAATAAAATTTAATAAAGCGTAGGATAAAACAACATAAATACAATTTAATAAAGCATAGGACAAAACAACATAAATACAACTTAATAAAGCATAGGATAAAACAACATAAATACAATTTAATGAAACAGGATAAACAACATAAATACAATTTAATAAAGCATAGGATAAACAACATAAATACAATATAATAAAGCATAGGATAAAACAACATAAATTCAATTTAATAAAGCATAGGATAAAACAACATAAATACAATTTAATAAAGCATAAGATAAAACAACATGAATACAATTTAATAAAGCATAGGTTAAAACAACATAAATACAATTTAATAAAGCATAGGATAAAACAACATAAATACAATTTAATAAAGCATAGGTTAAAACAACATAAATACAATTTAATAAAGCATAGGTTAAAACAACATAAATACAATTTAATAAAGCATAGGAAAAACAACATAAATACAATTTAATAAAGCATAGGCTAAAACTACATAAATACAATTTAATAAAGCTTAGGATAAAACAAATTAAATACAATATAATAAAGCATAGGATAAAACAACATAAATTCAATTTAATAAAGCATAGGATAAAACAACATAAATACAATTTAATAAAGCATAAAATAAAACAACATGAATACAATTTAATAAAGCATAGGTTAAAACAACATAAATACAATTTAATAAAGCATAGGATAAAACTACATAAATACAATTTAATAAAGCATAGGATAAAACAACATAAATACAATTTAATAAAGCATAGGCTAAAACTACATAAATACAATTTAATAAAGCTTAGGATAAAACAAAGTAAATACAATATAATAAAGCATAGGATAAAACAACATAAATTCAATTTAATAAAGCATAGGATAAAACAACATAAATACAATTTAATAAAGCATAAGATAAAACAACATCAATACAATATAATAAAGCATAGGTTAAAACAACATAAATACAATTTAATAAAGCATAGGATTAAACAACATAAATACTATTTAATAAAGCATAGGATAAAACCACATCAATACAATTTAATAAAGCACAGGATAAAACAACATAAATAAAATTTAATAAAGCATAGTATACAACAACATAAATACAATTTAGTAAAGCATAGGTCAAAATAACATAAATGCAATTTAATAAAGCATAGGATAAAACAACATAAATACAATTTAATAAAGCATAGGATAAAACAACATAAATAAAATTTAATAAAGCATAGGATAAAACAACATAAATTCAATTTAATAAAGCATAGGATAAAACAACATAAATACAATTTAATAAAGCATAGGTTAAAACAACATAAATACAATTTAATAAAGCATAGGTTAAAACAACATAAATACAATTTAATAAAGCATAGGTTAAAACAACATAAATACAATTTAATAAAGCATAGGACAAAACAACATAAATACAATGTAATAAAGCATAGGTTAAAACAACATAAATACAAGTTAATAAAGCATAGGATAAAACAACATAAATAAAATTTAATAAAGCATAGGATAAAACAACATAAATAAAATTTAATAAAGCATAGGTTAAAATAACATAAATACAATTTAATAAAGCATAGGACAAAACAACATAAAAACTATTTAATAAAGCATAGTTTAAAACAACATAAATACAATTTAATAAAGCATAGGATAAAACCACAGAATTACAATTTAATAAAGCATAGGATAAAACAACATAAATACAATTTAATAAAGCATAGGACAAAACAACATAAATACAATTTAATAAAGCATAGGATAAAACAACATAAATACAATTTAATGAAACATAGGATAAACATCATAAATACAATTTAATAAAGCATAGGATAAACAACATAAATACAATTTAATAAAGCATAGGCTAAAACTACATAAATACAATTTAATAAAGCTTAGGATAAAACAAAGTAAATACAATATAATAAAGCATAGGATAAAACAACATAAGTACAATTTAATAAAGCATAGGTTAAAACAACATAAATACAATTTAATAAAGCACAGGATAAAACAACATAAATACAATTTAATAAAGCATAAGACAAAAAACATAAATACAATTTAATAAAGCATATGTTAAAGCAACATAAATACAATTTAATAAAGCATAGGTTAAAACAACATAAATACAATTTAATAAAGCATAGGATAAAACAACATAAATACAATTTAATAAAGCTTAGGATAAAACAACATAAATACAATTTAATAGAGCATAGGCTAAAACAACATAAATACAATTTATAAAGCATAGGATAAAACAACATAAATACAATTTAATAAAGCATAGAATAAAACAACATAAATACAATTTAATAAAGCAAAGGATTAAACAACATAAATACTATTTAATAAAGCATAGGATAAAACCACATCAATACAATTTAATAAAGCACAGTATTAAACAACATAAATAAAATTTAATAAAGCATAGGATACAACAACATAAATACAATTTAGTAAAGCATAGGTCAAAATAACATAAATGCAATTTAATAAAGCATAGGATAAAACAACATAAATACAATTTAATAAAGCATAGGATAAAACAACATAAATAAAATTTAGTAAAGCATAGGATAAAACAACATAAATTCAATTTAATAAAGCATAGGATAAAACAACATAAATACAATTTAATAAAGCATAGGTTAAAACAACATAAATACAATTTTTTAAAGCATAGGTTAAAACAACATAAATACAATTTAATAAAGCATAGGTTAAAACAACATAAATACAATTTAATAAAGCATAGGACAAAACAACATAAATACAATTTAATAAAGCATAGGTTAAAACAACATAAATACAAGTTAATAAAGCATAGGATAAAACAACATAAATAAAATTTAATAAAGCATAGGATAAAACAACATAAATACAATTTAATAAAGCATAGGACAAAACAACATAAATACAACTTAATAAAGCATAGGATAAAACAACATAAATACAATTTAATGAAACATAGGATAAACAACATAAATACAATTTAATAAAGCATAGGAAAAACAACATAAATACAATTTAATAAAGCATAGGCTAAAACTACATAAATACAATTTAATAAAGCTTAGGATAAAACAAATTAAATACAATATAATAAAGCATAGGATAAAACAACATAAATTAAATTTAATAAAGCATAGGATAAAACAACATAAATACAATTTAATAAAGCATAAGATAAAACAACATGAATACAATTTAATAAAGCATAGGTTAAAACAGCATAAATACAATTTAATAAAGCATAGGATAAAACTACATAAATACAATTTAATAAAGCATAGGATAAAACAACATAAATACAATTTAATAAAGCATAGGCTAAAACTACATAAATACAATTTAATAAAGCTTAGGATAAAACAAAGTAAATACAATTTAATAAAGCATAGGATAAAACCACAGAATTACAATTTAATAAAGCATAGGATAAAACAACATAAATACAATTTAATAAAGCATAGGACAAAACAACATAAATACAATTTAATAAAGCATAGGATAAAACAACATAAATACAATTTAATGAAACATAGGATAAACATCATAAATACAATTTAATAAAGCATAGGCTAAAACTACATAAATACAATTTAATAAAGCTTAGGATAAAACAAAGTAAATACAATATAATAAAGCATAGGATAAAACAACATAAATTCAATTTAATAAAGCATAGGATAAAACAACATAAATACAATTTAATAAAGCATAAGATAAAACAACATGAATACAATTTAATAAAGCATAGGTTAAAACAACATAAATACAATTTAATAAAGCATAGGATAAAACAACATAAATACAATTTAATAAAGCATAGGTTAAAACAACATAAATACAATTTAATAAAGCACAGGATAAAACAACATAAATACAATTTAATAAAGCATAAGACAAAAAAACATAAATACAATTTAATAAAGCATATGTTAAAGCAACATAAATACAATTTAATAAAGCATAGGTTAAAACAACATAAATACAATTTAATAAAGCATAGGATAAAACAACATAAATACAATTTAATAAAGCTTAGGATAAAACAACATAAATACAATTTAATAAAGCATAGGATAAAAAAACATAAATACAATTTAATAAAGCATAGGATAAAACAACATAAATACAATTTAATAGAGCATAGGCTAAAACAACATAAATACAATTTATAAAGCATAGGATAAAACAACATAAATACAATTTAATAAAGCATAGAATAAAACAACATAAATACAATTTAATAAAGCATAGGATTAAACAACATAAATACTATTTAATAAAGCAAAGGATAAAACCACATCAATACAATTTAATAAATCACAGTATAAAACAACATAAATAAAATTTAATAAAGCATAGGATACAACAACATAAATACAATTTAGTAAAGCATAGGTCAAAATAACATAATTGCAATTTAATAAAGCATAGGATAAAACAACATAAATACAATTTAATAAAGCATAGGATAAAACAACATAAATAAAATTTAATAAAGCATAGGATAAAACAACATAAATTCAATTTAATAAAGCATAGGATAAAACAACATAAATACAATTTAATAAAGCATAGGTTAAAACAACATAAATACAATTTAATAAAGCATAGGTTAAAACAACATAAATACAATTTAATAAAGCATAGGTTAAAACAACATAAATACAATTTAATGAAACATAGGATAAACAACATAAATACAATTTAATAAAGCATAGGATAAACAACATAAATACAATATAATAAAGCATAGGATAAAACAACATAAATTCAATTTAATAAAGCATAGGATAAAACAACATAAATACAATTTAATAAAGCATAAGATAAAACAACATGAATACAATTTAATAAAGCATAGGTTAAAACAACATAAATACAATTTAATAAAGCATAGGATAAAACAACATAAATACAATTTAATAAAGCATAGGTTAAAACAACATAAATACAATTTAATAAAGCACAGTATAAAACAACATAAATACAATTTAATAAAGCATAAGACAAAAAAACATAAATACAATTTAATAAAGCATATGTTAAAGCAACATAAATACAATTTAATAAAGCATAGGTTAAAACAACATAAATACAATTTAATAAAGCATAGGATTAAACAACATAAATACTATTTAATAAAGCATAGGATAAAACCACATCAATACAATTTAATAAAGCACAGTATAAAACAACATAAATAAAATTTAATAAAGCAAAGGATACAAAAACATAAATACAATTTAATAAAGCTTAGGATAAAACAAAGTAAATACAATATAATAAAGCATAGGATAAAACAACATAAATTCAATTTAATAAAGCATAGGATAAAACAACATAAATACAATTTAATAAAGCATAAGATAAAACAACATCAATACAATATAATAAAGCATAGGTTAAAACAACATAAATACAATTTAATAAAGCATAGGATTAAACAACATCAATACAATTTAATAAAGCACAGGATAAAACAACATAAAGAAAAATTTAATAAAGCATAGTATACAACAACATAAATACAATTTAGTAAAGCATAGGTCAAAATAACATAAATGCAATTTAATAAAGCATAGGATAAAACAACATAAATACAATTTAATAAAGTATAGGATAAAACAACATAAATAAAATTTAATAAAGCATAGGATAAAACAACATAAATTCAATTTAATAAAGCATAGGATAAAACAACATAAATACAATTTAATAAAGCATAGGTTAAAACAACATAAATACAATTTAATAAAGCATAGGTTAAAACAACATAAATACAATTTAATAAAGCATAGGTTAAAACAACATAAATACAATTTAATAAAGCATAGGACAAAACAACATAAATACAATTTAATAAAGCATAGGTTAAAACAACATAAATACAAGTTAATAAAGCATAGGATAAAACAACATAAATAAAATTTAATAAAGCATAGGATAAAACAACATAAATAAAATTTAATAAAGCATAGGTTAAAATAACATAAATACAATTTAATAAAGCATAGGACAAAACAACATAAAAACTATTTAATAAAGCATAGTTTAAAACAACATAAATACAATTTAATAAAGCATAGGATAAAACCACAGAATTACAATTTAATAAAGCATAGGATAAAACAACATAAATACAATTTAATAAAGCATAGGACAAAACAACATAAATACAATTTAATAAAGCATAGGATAAAACAACATAAATACAATTTAATGAAACATAGGATAAACATCATAAATACAATTTAATAAAGCATAGGATAAACAACATAAATACAATTTAATAAAGCATAGGCTAAAACTACATAAATACAATTTAATAAAGCTTAGGATAAAACAAAGTAAATACAATATAATAAAGCATAGGATAAAACAACATAAATTCAATTTAATAAAGCATAGGATAAAACAACATAAATACAATTTAATAAAGCATAAGATAAAACAACATAAATACAATTTAATAAAGCATAGGCTAAAACTACATAAATACAATTTAATAAAGCTTAGGATAAAACAAAGTAAATACAATATAATAAAGCATAGGATAAAACAACATAAATTCAATTTAATAAAGCATAGGATAAAACAACATAAATACAATTTAATAAAGCATAAGATAAAACAACATGAATACAATTTAATAAAGCATAGGTTAAAACAACATAAATACAATTTAATAAAGCATAGGATAAAACAACATAAGTACAATTTAATAAAGCATAGGTTAAAACAACATAAATACAATTTAATAAAGCACAGGATAAAACAACATAAATACAATTTAATAAAGCATAAGACAAAAAACATAAATACAATTTAATAAAGCATATGTTAAAGCAACATAAATACAATTTAATAAAGCATAGGTTAAAACAACATAAATACAATTTAATAAAGCATAGGATAAAACAACATAAATACAATTTAATAAAGCTTAGGATAAAACAACATAAATACAATTTAATAAAGCATAGGATAAAACAACATAAATACAATTTAATGAAACATAGGATAAACATCATAAATACAATTTAATAAAGCATAGGATAAACAACATAAATACAATTTAATAAAGCATAGGCTAAAACTACATAAATACAATTTAATAAAGCTTAGGATAAAACAAAGTAAATACAATATAATAAAGCATAGGATAAAACAACATAAATTCAATTTAATAAAGCATAGGATAAAACAACATAAATACAATTTAATAAAGCATAAGATAAAACAACATGAATACAATTTAATAAAGCATAGGTTAAAACAACATAAATACAATTTAATAAAGCATAAGACAAAAAAACATAAATACAATTTAATAAAGCATATGTTAAAGCAACATAAATACAATTTAATAAAGCATAGGTTAAAACAACATAAATACAATTTAATAAAGCATAGGATTAAACAACATAAATACTATTTAATAAAGCATAGGATAAAACAACATAAATACAATTTAATAAAGCATAAGATAAAACAACATGAATACAATTTAATAAAGCATAGGTTAAAACAACATAAATACAATTTAATAAAGCATAGGATAAAACAACATAAGTACAATTTAATAAAGCATAGGTTAAAACAACATAAATACAATTTAATAAAGCACAGGATAAAACAACATAAATACAATTTAATAAAGCATAAGACAAAAAACATAAATACAATTTAATAAAGCATATGTTAAAGCAACATAAATACAATTTAATAAAGCATAGGTTAAAACAACATAAATACAATTTAATAAAGCATAGGATAAAACAACATAAATACAATTTAATAAAGCTTAGGATAAAACAACATAAATACAATTTAATAAAGCATAGGATAAAACAACATAAATACAATTTATAAAGCATAGGATAAAACAACATAAATACAATTTAATAAAGCATAGAATAAAACAACATAAATACAATTTAATAAAGCATAGGATTAAACAACATAAATACTATTTAATAAAGCATAGGATAAAACCACATCAATACAATTTAATAAAGCACAGGATAAAACAACATAATTAAAATTTAATAAAGCATAGGATACAACAACATAAATACAATTTAGTAAAGCATAGGTCAAAATAACATAAATGCAATTTAATAAAGCATAGGATAAAACAACATAAATACAATTTAATAAAGCATAGGATTAAACAACATAAATACTATTTAATAAAGCATAGGATAAAACCACATCAATACAATTTAATAAAGCACAGGATAAAACAACATAAATAAAATTTAATAAAGCATAGGATACAACAACATAAATACAATTTAGTAAAGCATAGGTCAAAATAACATAAATGCAATTTAATAAAGCATAGGATAAAACAACATAAATACAATTTAATAAAGCATAGGATAAAACCACAGAATTACAATTTAATAAAGCATAGGATAAAACAACATAAATACAATTTAATAAAGCATAGGACAAAACAACATAAATACAATTTAATAAAGCATAGGATAAAACAACATAAATACAATTTAATGAAACATAGGATAAACATCATGAATACAATTTAATAAAGCATAGGATAAACAACATAAATACAATTTAATAAAGCATAGGCTAAAACTACATAAATTCAATTTAATAAAGCATAGGATAAAACAACATAAATACAATTTAATAAAGCATAGGTTAAAACAACATAAATACAATTTAATAAAGCATAGGATAAAACAACATAAATACAATTTAATAAAGCATAGGTTAAAACAACATAAATACAATTTAATAAAGCACAGGATAAAACAACATAAATACAATTTAATAAAGCATAAGACAAAAAAACATAAATACAATTTAATAAAGCATATGTTAAAGCAACATAAATACAATTTAATAAAGCATAGGTTAAAACAACATAAATACAATTTAATAAAGCATAGGATAAAACAACATAAATACAATTTAATAAAGCTTAGGATAAAACAACATAAATACAATTTAATAAAGCATATGATAAAACAACATAAATACAATTTAATAAAGCATAGGATAAAACAACATAAATACAATTTAATAGAGCATAGGCTAAAACAACATAAATACAATTTATAAAGCATAGGATAAAACAACATAAATACAATTTAATAAAGCATAGAATAAAACAACATAAATACAATTTAATAAAGCAAAGGATTAAACAACATAAATACTATTTAATAAAGCATAGGATAAAACCACATCAATACAATTTAATAAAGCACAGTATTAAACAACATAAATAAAATTTAATAAAGCATAGGATACAACAACATAAATACAATTTAGTAAAGCATAGGTCAAAATAACATAAATGCAATTTAATAAAGCATAGGATAAAACAACATAAATACAATTTAATAAAGCATAGGATAAAACAACATAAATAAAATTTAGTAAAGCATAGGATAAAACAACATAAATTCAATTTAATAAAGCATAGGATAAAACAACATAAATACAATTTAATAAAGCATAGGTTAAAACAACATAAATACAATTTTTTAAAGCATAGGTTAAAACAACATAAATACAATTTAATAAAGCATAGGTTAAAACAACATAAATACAATTTAATAAAGCATAGGACAAAACAACATAAATACAATTTAATAAAGCATAGGTTAAAACAACATAAATACAAGTTAATAAAGCATAGGATAAAACAACATAAATAAAATTTAATAAATCATAGGATAAAACAACATAAATACAATTTAATAAAGCATAGGACAAAACAACATAAATACAACTTAATAAAGCATAGGATAAAACAACATAAATACAATTTAATGAAACATAGGATAAACAACATAAATACAATTTAATAAAGCATAGGAAAAACAACATAAATACAATTTAATAAAGCATAGGCTAAAACTACATAAATACAATTTAATAAAGCTTAGGATAAAACAAAGTAAATACAATATAATAAAGCATAGGATAAAACAACATAAATTCAATTTAATAAAGCATAGGATAAAACAACATAAATACAATTTAATAAAGCATAAGATAAAACAACATGAATACAATTTAATAAAGCATAGGTTAAAACAACATAAATACAATTTAATAAAGCATAGGATAAAACAACATAAATACAATTTAATAAAGCATAGGTTAAAACAACATAAATACAATTTAATAAAGCACAGGATAAAACAACATAAATACAATTTAATAAAGCATAAGACAAAAAAACATAAATACAATTTAATAAAGCATATGTTAAAGCAACATAAATACAATTTAATAAAGCATAGGTTAAAACAACATAAATACAATTTAATAAAGCATAGGATAAAACAACATAAATACAAGTTAATAAAGCTTAGGATAAAACAACATAAATACAATTTAATAAAGCATAGGATAAAACAACATAAATTCAATTTAATAAAGCATAGGATAAAACAACATAAATACAATTTAATAAAGCATAGGTTAAAACAACATAAATACAATTTAATAAAGCATAGGTTAAAACAACATAAATACAATTTAATAAAGCATAGGTTAAAACAACATAAATACAATTTAATAAAGCATAGGACAAAACAACATAAATACAATTTAATAAAGCATAGGTTAAAACAACATAAATACAAGTTAATAAAGCATAGGATAAAAAAACATAAATAAAATTTAATAAAGCATAGGATAAAACAACATAAATAAAATTTAATAAAGCATAGGTTAAAATAACATAAATACAATTTAATAAAGCATAGGACAAAACAACATAAAAACTATTTAATAAAGCATAGTTTAAAACAACATAAATACAATTTAATAAAGCATAGGATAAAACCACAGAATTACAATTTAATAAAGCATAGGATAAAACAACATAAATACAATTTAATAAAGCATAGGACAAAACAACATAAATACAATTTAATAAAGCATAGGATAAAACAACATAAATACAATTTAATGAAACATAGGATAAACATCATAAATACAATTTAATAAAGCATAGGATAAACAACATAAATACAATTTAATAAAGCATAGGCTAAAACTACATAAATACAATTTAATAAAGCTTAGGATAAAACAAAGTAAATACAATATAATAAAGCATAGGATAAAACAACATAAATTCAATTTAATAAAGCATAGGATAAAACAACATAAATACAATTTAATAAAGCATAAGATAAAACAACATGAATACAATTTAATAAAGCATAGGTTAAAACAACATAAATACAATTTAATAAAGCATAGGATAAAACAACATAAATACAATTTAATAAAGCATAGGTTAAAACAACATAAATACAATTTAATAAAGCACAGGATAAAACAACATAAATACAATTTAATAAAGCATAAGACAAAAAAACATAAATACAATTTAATAAAGCATATGTTAAAGCAACATAAATACAATTTAATAAAGCATAGGTTAAAACAACATAAATACAATTTAATAAAGCATAGGATAAAACAACATAAATACAATTTAATAAAGCTTAGGATAAAACAACATAAATACAATTTAATAAAGCATAGGATAAAAAAACATAAATACAATTTAATAAAGCATAGGATAAAACAACATAAATACAATTTAATAGAGCATAGGCTAAAACAACATAAATACAATTTATAAAGCATAGGATAAAACAACATAAATACAATTTAATAAAGCATAGAATAAAACAACATAAATACAATTTAATAAAGCATAGGATTAAACAACATAAATACTATTTAATAAAGCAAAGGATAAAACCACATCAATACAATTTAATAAAGCACAGTATAAAACAACATAAATAAAATTTAATAAAGCATAGGATACAACAACATAAATACAATTTAGTAAAGCATAGGTCAAAATAACATAATTGCAATTTAATAAAGCATAGGATAAAACAACATAAATACAATTTAATAAAGCATAGGTTAAAACAACATAAATACAATTTAATAAAGCATAGGTTAAAACAACATAAATACAATTTAATAAAGCATAGGTTAAAACAACATAAATACAATTTAATAAAGCATAGGTTAAAACAACATAAATACAATTTAATGAAACATAGGATAAACAACATAAATACAATTTAATAAAGCATAGGATAAACAACATAAATACAATATAATAAAGCATAGGATAAAACAACATAAATTCAATTTAATAAAGCATAGGATAAAACAACATAAATACAATTTAATAAAGCATAAGATAAAACAACATGAATACAATTTAATAAAGCATAGGTTAAAACAACATAAATACAATTTAATAAAGCATAAGACAAAAAAACATAAATACAATTTAATAAAGCATATGTTAAAGCAACATAAATACAATTTAATAAAGCATAGGTTAAAACAACATAAATACAATTTAATAAAGCATAGGATTAAACAACATAAATACTATTTAATAAAGCATAGGATAAAACCACATCAATACAATTTAATAAAGCACAGTATAAAACAACATAAATAAAATTTAATAAAGCAAAGGATACAACAACATAAATACAATTTAGTAAAGCATAGGTCAAAATAACATAAATGCAATTTAATAAAGCATAGAATAAAACAACATAAATACAATTTAATAAAGCATAGGATAAAACAACATAAATAAAATTTAATAAAGCATAGGATAAAACAACATAAATTCAATTTAATAAAGCATAGGATAAAACAACATAAATACAATTTAATAAAGCATAGGTTAAAACAACATAAATACAATTTAATAAAGCATAGGTTAAAACAACATAAATACAATTTAATAAAGCATAGGAAAAACAACATAAATACAATTTAATAAAGCATAGGCTAAAACTACATAAATACAATTTAATAAAGCTTAGGATAAAACAAATTAAATACAATATAATAAAGCATAGGATAAAACAACATAAATTCAATTTAATAAAGCATAGGATAAAACAACATAAATACAATTTAATAAAGCATAAAATAAAACAACATGAATACAATTTAATAAAGCATAGGTTAAAACAACATAAATACAATTTAATAAAGCATAGGATAAAACTACATAAATACAATTTAATAAAGCATAGGATAAAACAACATAAATACAATTTAATAAAGCATAGGCTAAAACTACATAAATACAATTTAATAAAGCTTAGGATAAAACAAAGTAAATACAATATAATAAAGCATAGGATAAAACAACATAAATTCAATTTAATAAAGCATAGGATAAAACAACATAAATACAATTTAATAAAGCATAAGATAAAACAACATCAATACAATATAATAAAGCATAGGTTAAAACAACATAAATACAATTTAATAAAGCATAGGATTAAACAACATAAATACTATTTAATAAAGCATAGGATAAAACCACATCAATACAATTTAATAAAGCACAGGATAAAACAACATAAATAAAATTTAATAAAGCATAGTATACAACAACATAAATACAATTTAGTAAAGCATAGGTCAAAATAACATAAATGCAATTTAATAAAGCATAGGATAAAACAACATAAATACAATTTAATAAAGCATAGGATAAAACAACATAAATAAAATTTAATAAAGCATAGGATAAAACAACATAAATTCAATTTAATAAAGCATAGGATAAAACAACATAAATACAATTTAATAAAGCATAGGTTAAAACAACATAAATACAATTTAATAAAGCATAGGTTAAAACAACATAAATACAATTTAATAAAGCATAGGTTAAAACAACATAAATACAATTTAATAAAGCATAGGACAAAACAACATAAATACAATTTAATAAAGCATAGGTTAAAACAACATAAATACAAGTTAATAAAGCATAGGATAAAACAACATAAATAAAATTTAATAAAGCATAGGATAAAACAACATAAATAAAATTTAATAAAGCATAGGTTAAAATAACATAAATACAATTTAATAAAGCATAGGACAAAACAACATAAAAACTATTTAATAAAGCATAGTTTAAAACAACATAAATACAATTTAATAAAGCATAGGATAAAACCACAGAATTACAATTTAATAAAGCATAGGATAAAACAACATAAATACAATTTAATAAAGCATAGGACAAAACAACATAAATACAATTTAATAAAGCATAGGATAAAACAACATAAATACAATTTAATGAAACATAGGATAAACATCATAAATACAATTTAATAAAGCATAGGATAAACAACATAAATACAATTTAATAAAGCATAGGCTAAAACTACATAAATACAATTTAATAAAGCTTAGGATAAAACAAAGTAAATACAATATAATAAAGCATAGGATAAAACAACATAAATTCAATTTAATAAAGCATAGGATAAAACAACATAAATACAATTTAATAAAGCATAAGATAAAACAACATAAATACAATTTAATAAAGCATAGGCTAAAACTACATAAATACAATTTAATAAAGCTTAGGATAAAACAAAGTAAATACAATATAATAAAGCATAGGATAAAACAACATAAATTCAATTTAATAAAGCATAGGATAAAACAACATAAATACAATTTAATAAAGCATAAGATAAAACAACATGAATACAATTTAATAAAGCATAGGTTAAAACAACATAAATACAATTTAATAAAGCATAGGATAAAACAACATAAGTACAATTTAATAAAGCATAGGTTAAAACAACATAAATACAATTTAATAAAGCACAGGATAAAACAACATAAATACAATTTAATAAAGCATAAGACAAAAAACATAAATACAATTTAATAAAGCATATGTTAAAGCAACATAAATACAATTTAATAAAGCATAGGTTAAAACAACATAAATACAATTTAATAAAGCATAGGATAAAACAACATAAATACAATTTAATAAAGCTTAGGATAAAACAACATAAATACAATTTAATAAAGCATAGGATAAAACAACATAAATACAATTTATAAAGCATAGGATAAAACAACATAAATACAATTTAATAAAGCATAGAATAAAACAACATAAATACAATTTAATAAAGCATAGGATTAAACAACATAAATACTATTTAATAAAGCATAGGATAAAACCACATCAATACAATTTAATAAAGCACAGGATAAAACAACATAAATAAAATTTAATAAAGCATAGGATACAACAACATAAATACAATTTAGTAAAGCATAGGTCAAAATAACATAAATGCAATTTAATAAAGCATAGGATAAAACAACATAAATACAATTTAATAAAGCATAGGATAAAACAACATAAATAAAATTTAATAAAGCATAGGATAAAACAACATAAATTCAATTTAATAAAGCATAGGATAAAACAACATAAATACAATTTAATAAAGCATAGGTTAAAACAACATAAATACAATTTAATAAAGCATAGGTTAAAACAACATAAATACAATTTAATAAAGCATAGGTTAAAACAACATAAATACAATTTAATAAAGCATAGGACAAAACAACATAAATACAATTTAATAAAGCATAGGTTAAAACAACATAAATACAAGTTAATAAAGCATAGGATAAAACAACATAAATAAAATTTAATAAAGCATAGGATAAAACAACATAAATAAAATTTAATAAAGCATAGGTTAAAATAACATAAATACAATTTAATAAAGCATAGGACAAAACAACATAAAAACTATTTAATAAAGCATAGTTTAAAACAACATAAATACAATTTAATAAAGCATAGGATAAAACCACAGAATTACAATTTAATAAAGCATAGGATAAAACAACATAAATACAATTTAATAAAGCATAGGACAAAACAACATAAATACAATTTAATAAAGCATAGGATAAAACAACATAAATACAATTTAATGAAACATAGGATAAACATCATGAATACAATTTAATAAAGCATAGGATAAACAACATAAATACAATTTAATAAAGCATAGGCTAAAACTACATAAATTCAATTTAATAAAGCATAGGATAAAACAACATAAATACAATTTAATAAAGCATAGGTTAAAACAACATAAATACAATTTAATAAAGCATAGGATAAAACAACATAAATACAATTTAATAAAGCATAGGTTAAAACAACATAAATACAATTTAATAAAGCACAGGATAAAACAACATAAATACAATTTAATAAAGCATAAGACAAAAAAACATAAATACAATTTAATAAAGCATATGTTAAAGCAACATAAATACAATTTAATAAAGCATAGGTTAAAACAACATAAATACAATTTAATAAAGCATAGGATAAAACAACATAAATACAATTTAATAAAGCTTAGGATAAAACAACATAAATACAATTTAATAAAGCATAGGATAAAACAACATAAATACAATTTAATAAAGCATAGGATAAAACAACATAAATACAATTTAATAGAGCATAGGCTAAAACAACATAAATACAATTTATAAAGCATAGGATAAAACAACATAAATACAATTTAATAAAGCATAGAATAAAACAACATAAATACAATTTAATAAAGCAAAGGATTAAACAACATAAATACTATTTAATAAAGCATAGGATAAAACCACATCAATACAATTTAATAAAGCACAGTATTAAACAACATAAATAAAATTTAATAAAGCATAGGATACAACAACATAAATACAATTTAGTAAAGCATAGGTCAAAATAACATAAATGCAATTTAATAAAGCATAGGATAAAACAACATAAATACAATTTAATAAAGCATAGGATAAAACAACATAAATAAAATTTAGTAAAGCATAGGATAAAACAACATAAATTCAATTTAATAAAGCATAGGATAAAACAACATAAATACAATTTAATAAAGCATAGGTTAAAACAACATAAATACAATTTTTTAAAGCATAGGTTAAAACAACATAAATACAATTTAATAAAGCATAGGTTAAAACAACATAAATACAATTTAATAAAGCATAGGACAAAACAACATAAATACAATTTAATAAAGCATAGGTTAAAACAACATAAATACAAGTTAATAAAGCATAGGATAAAACAACATAAATAAAATTTAATAAAGCATAGGATAAAACAACATAAATACAATTTAATAAAGCATAGGACAAAACAACATAAATACAACTTAATAAAGCATAGGATAAAACAACATAAATACAATTTAATGAAACATAGGATAAACAACATAAATACAATTTAATAAAGCATAGGAAAAACAACATAAATACAATTTAATAAAGCATAGGCTAAAACTACATAAATACAATTTAATAAAGCTTAGGATAAAACAAATTAAATACAATATAATAAAGCATAGGATAAAACAACATAAATTAAATTTAATAAAGCATAGGATAAAACAACATAAATACAATTTAATAAAGCATAAGATAAAACAACATGAATACAATTTAATAAAGCATAGGTTAAAACAGCATAAATACAATTTAATAAAGCATAGGATAAAACTACATAAATACAATTTAATAAAGCATAGGATAAAACAACATAAATACAATTTAATAAAGCATAGGCTAAAACTACATAAATACAATTTAATAAAGCTTAGGATAAAACAAAGTAAATACAATATAATAAAGCATAGGATAAAACAACATAAATTCAATTTAATAAAGCATAGGATAAAACAACATAAATACAATTTAATAAAGCATAAGATAAAACAACATGAATACAATTTAATAAAGCATAGGTTAAAACAACATAAATACAATTTAATAAAGCATAGGATAAAACAACATAAATACAATTTAATAAAGCATAGGTTAAAACAACATAAATACAATTTAATAAAGCACAGGATAAAACAACATAAATACAATTTAATAAAGCATAAGACAAAAAAACATAAATACAATTTAATAAAGCATATGTTAAAGCAACATAAATACAATTTAATAAAGCATAGGTTAAAACAACATAAATACAATTTAATAAAGCATAGGATAAAACAACATAAATACAAGTTAATAAAGCTTAGGATAAAACAACATAAATACAATTTAATAAAGCATAGGATAAAACAACATAAATTCAATTTAATAAAGCATAGGATAAAACAACATAAATACAATTTAATAAAGCATAGGTTAAAACAACATAAATACAATTTAATAAAGCATAGGTTAAAACAACATAAATACAATTTAATAAAGCATAGGTTAAAACAACATAAATACAATTTAATAAAGCATAGGACAAAACAACATAAATACAATTTAATAAAGCATAGGTTAAAACAACATAAATACAAGTTAATAAAGCATAGGATAAAAAAACATAAATAAAATTTAATAAAGCATAGGATAAAACAACATAAATAAAATTTAATAAAGCATAGGTTAAAATAACATAAATACAATTTAATAAAGCATAGGACAAAACAACATAAAAACTATTTAATAAAGCATAGTTTAAAACAACATAAATACAATTTAATAAAGCATAGGATAAAACCACAGAATTACAATTTAATAAAGCATAGGATAAAACAACATAAATACAATTTAATAAAGCATAGGACAAAACAACATAAATACAATTTAATAAAGCATAGGATAAAACAACATAAATACAATTTAATGAAACATAGGATAAACATCATAAATACAATTTAATAAAGCATAGGATAAACAACATAAATACAATTTAATAAAGCATAGGCTAAAACTACATAAATACAATTTAATAAAGCTTAGGATAAAACAACATTAATACAATTTAATAAAGCATAGGATAAACAACATAAATACAATTTAATAAAGCATAAGATAAAACAACATGAATACAATTTAATAAAGCATAGGTTAAAACAACATTAATACAATTTAATAAAGCATAGGATAAAACAACATAAATACAATTTAATAAAGCATAGGTTAAAACAACATAAATACAATTTAATAAAGCACAGGATAAAACAACATAAATACAATTTAATAAAGCATAAGACAAAAAAACATAAATACAATTTAATAAAGCATATGTTAAAGCAACATAAATACAATTTAATAAAGCATAGGTTAAAACAACATAAATACAATTTAATAAAGCATAGGATAAAACAACATAAATACAATTTAATAAAGCTTAGGATAAAACAACATAAATACAATTTAATAAAGCATAGGATAAAAAAACATAAATACAATTTAATAAAGCATAGGATAAAACAACATAAATACAATTTAATAGAGCATAGGCTAAAACAACATAAATACAATTTATAAAGCATAGGATAAAACAACATAAATACAATTTAATAAAGCATAGAATAAAACAACATAAATACAATTTAATAAAGCATAGGATTAAACAACATAAATACTATTTAATAAAGCAAAGGATAAAACCACATCAATACAATTTAATAAAGCACAGTATAAAACAACATAAATAAAATTTAATAAAGCATAGGATACAACAACATAAATACAATTTAGTAAAGCATAGGTCAAAATAACATAATTGCAATTTAATAAAGCATAGGATAAAACAACATAAATACAATTTAATAAAGCATAGGATAAAACAACATAAATAAAATTTAATAAAGCATAGGATAAAACAACATAAATTCAATTTAATAAAGCATAGGATAAAACAACATAAATACAATTTAATAAAGCATAGGTTAAAACAACATAAATACAATTTAATAAAGCATAGGTTAAAACAACATAAATACAATTTAATAAAGCATAGGTTAAAACAACATAAATACAATTTAATAAAGCATAGGACAAAACAACATAAATACAATTTAATAAAGCATAGGTTAAAACAACATAAATACAAGTTAATAAAGCATAGGATAAAACAACATAAATAAAATTTAATAAAGCATAGGATAAAACAACATAAATACAATTTAATAAAGCATAGGAAAAACAACATAAATACAATTTAATAAAGCATAGGCTAAAACTACATAAATACAATTTAATAAAGCTTAGGATAAAACAAATTAAATACAATATAATAAAGCATAGGATAAAACAACATAAATTAAATTTAATAAAGCATAGGATAAAACAACATAAATACAATTTAATAAAGCATAAGATAAAACAACATGAATACAATTTAATAAAGCATAGGTTAAAACAGCATAAATACAATTTAATAAAGCATAGGATAAAACTACATAAATAAAATTTAATAAAGCATAGGATAAAACAACATAAATACAATTTAATAAAGCATAGGCTAAAACTACATAAATACAATTTAATAAAGCTTAGGATAAAACAAAGTAAATACAATATAATAAAGCATAGGATAAAACAACATAAATTCAATTTAATAAAGCATAGGATAAAACAACATAAATACAATTTAATAAAGCATAAGATAAAACAACATGAATACAATTTAATAAAGCATAGGTTAAAACAACATAAATACAATTTAATAAAGCATAGGATAAAACAACATAAATACAATTTAATAAAGCATAGGTTAAAACAACATAAATACAATTTAATAAAGCACAGTATAAAACAACATAAATAAAATTTAATAAAGCATAGGATACAACAACATAAATACAATTTAGTAAAGCATAGGTCAAAATAACATAATTGCAATTTAATAAAGCATAGGATAAAACAACATGAATACAATTTAATAAAGCATAGGTTAAAACAGCATAAATACAATTTAATAAAGCATAGGATAAAACAACATAAATACAATTTAATAGAGCATAGGATAAAACAACATAAATACAATTTATAGAGCATAGGATAAAACAACATAAATACAATTTAATAAAGCATAGGATAAATCAACATAAATACAATTTAATAAAGCATAGGATTAAACAACATAAATACTATTTAATAAAGCATAGGATAAAACCACATAAATACAATTTAATAAAGCACAGGATAAAACAACATAAATAAAATTTAATAAAGCATAGGATTCAACAACATAAATAAAATTTAGTAAAGCATAGGTCAAAATAACATAAATACAATTTAATAAAGCATAGGATAAAACAACATAAATACTATTTAATAAAGCATAGGATGAAACAACATAAATAAAATTTAATAAAGCATAGGATAAAACAACATATATTCAATTTAATAAAGCATAGGATAAAACAACATAAATACAATTTAATAAAGCATAGGATAAAACAACATGAATACAATTTAATAAAGCATAGGATAAAACAACATCAATACAGTTTAATAAAGCATAGGATAAAACAAGATAAATACAATTTAATAAAGCACAGGACAAAACAACATCAATACAATTCAATAAAGCATAGGTTAAAACAACATCAATACAAGTTAATAAAGCATAGGATAAAACAACATAAATACAATTTAATAAAGCATAGGATAAAACAACATGAATACAATTTAATAAAGCATAGGATAAAACAAGATAAATACAATTTAATAAAGCACAGGACAAAACAACATCAATACAATTCAATAAAGCATAGGTTAAAACAACATAAATACAAGTTAATAAAGCATAGGATAAAACAACATAAATACAATTTAATAAAGCATAGGATAAAACAACATGAATACAATTTAATAAAGCATAGGATAAAACAACATAAATACAATTTAATAAAGCATAGGTTAAAACAACATAAATACAATTTAATAAAGCATAGGTTAAAACAACATAAATTCAATTTAATAAAGCATAGGACAAAACAACATAAATACAATTTAATAAAGCACAGGTTAAAACAACATAAATACAAGTTAATAAAGCATAGGATAAAACAACATAAATACAATTTAATAAAGCATAGGATAAAACAACATAAATACAATTTAATAAAGCATAGGATAAAACAACATAAATACAATTTAATAAAGCATAGGATAAAACAACATAAATAAAATTTAATAAAGCATAGGTTAAAATAACATAAATACAATTTAATAAAGCATAGGACAAAACAACATAAAAACAATTTAAAAAAGCATAGTTTAAAACAACATAAATACAATTTAATAAAGCATAGGATAAAACCACAGAATTACAATTTAATAAAGCATAGGATAAAACAACATAAATACAATTTAATAAAGCATAGGACAAAACAACATAAATACAATTTAATAAAGCATAGGATAAAACAACATAAATACAATTTAATGAAACAGGATAAACAACATAAATACAATTTAATAAAGCATAGGATAAACAACATAAATACAATTTAATAAAGCATAGGCTAAAACTACATAAATACAATTTAATAAAGCTTAGGATAAAACAAAGTAAATACAATATAATAAAGCATAGGATAAAACAACATAAATTCAATTTAATAAAGCATAGGATAAAACAACATAAATACAATTTAATAAAGCATAAGATAAAACAACATGAATACAATTTAATAAAGCATAGGTTAAAACAACATAAATACAATTTAATAAAGCATAGGATAAAACAACATAAATACAATTTAATAAAGCATAGGTTAAAACAACATAAATACAATTTAATAAAGCACAGGATAAAACAACATAAATACAATTTAATAAAGCATAAGACAAAAAAACATAAATACAATTTAATAAAGCATATGTTAAAGCAACATAAATACTATTTAATAAAGCATAGGTTAAAACAACATAAATACAATTTAATAAAGCATAGGATAAAACAACATAAATACAATTTAATAAAGCTTAGGATAAAACAACATAAATACAATTTAATAAAGCATAGGATAAAACAACATAAATACAATTTAATAAAGCATAGGATAAAACAACATAAATACAATTTAATAGAGCATAGGCTAAAACAACATAAATACAATTTATAAAGCATAGGATAAAACAACATAAATACAATTTAATAAAGCATAGAATAAAACAACATAAAAACAATTTAATAAAGCATAGGATTAAACAACATAAATACTATTTAATAAAGCATAGGATAAAACCACATAAATACAATTTAATAAAGCACAGGATAAAACAACATAAATAAAATTTAATAAAGCATAGGATACAACAACATAAATACAATTTAGTAAAGCATAGGTCAAAATAACATAAATGAAATTTAATAAAGCATAGGATAAAACAACATAAATACAATTTAATAAAGCATAGGATAAAACAACATAAATAAAATTTAATAAAGCATAGGATAAAACAACATAAATTCAATTTAATAAAGCATAGGATAAAACAACATAAATAAAATTTAATAAAGCATAGGATAAAACAACATGAATACAATTTAATAAAGCATAGGATAAAACAACATAAATACAATTTAATAAAGCATAGGTTAAAACAACATAAATACAATTTAATAAAGCATAGGATAAAACAACATAAATACAATTTAATAAAGCATAGGATAAAACAACATAAATACAATTTAATAAAGCATAGGATAAAACAACATAAATAAAATTTAATAAAGTATAGGTTAAAATAACATAAATACAATTTAATAAAGCATAGGACAAAACAACATAAAAACTATTTAATAAAGCATAGTTTAAAACAACATAAATACAATTTAATAAAGCATAGGATAAAACCACAGAATTACAATTTAATAAAGCATAGGATAAAACAACATAAATACAATTTAATAAAGCATAGGACAAAACAACATAAATACAATTTAATAAAGCATAGGATAAAACAACATAAATACAATTTAATGAAACAGGATAAACAACATAAATACAATTTAATAAAGCATAGGATAAACAACATAAATACAATTTAATAAAGCATAGGCTAAAACTACATAAATACAATTTAATAAAGCATAAGATAAAACAACATGAATACAATTTAATAAAGCATAGGATAAACAACATAAATACAATTTAATAAAGCATAGGCTAAAACTACATAAATACAATTTAATAAAGCATAAGATAAAACAACATAAATACAATTTAATGAAACAGGATAAACAACATAAATACAATATAATAAAGCATAGGATAAAACAACATAAATTCAATTTAATAAAGCATAGGATAAAACAACATAAATACAATTTAATAAAGCATAAGATAAAACAACATGAATACAATTTAATAAAGCATAGGTTAAAACAACATAAATACAATTTAATAAAGCATAGGATAAAACAACATAAATACAATTTAATAAAGCATAGGTTAAAACAACATAAATACAATTTAATAAAGCACAGGATAAAACAACATAAATACAATTTAATAAAGCATAAGACAAAAAAACATAAATACAATTTAATAAAACATATGTTAAAGCAACATAAATACAATTTAATAAAGCATAGGTTAAAACAACATAAATACAATTTAATAAAGCATAGGATAAAACAACATAAATACAAGTTAATAAAGCTTAGGATAAAACAACATAAATACAATTTAATAAAGCATAGGATAAAACAACATAAATACAATTTAATAAAGCATAGGATAAAACAACATAAATACAATTTAATAGAGCATAGGCTAAAACAACATAAATACAATTTATAAAGCATAGGATTAAACAACATAAATACTATTTAATAAAGCATAGGATAAAACCACATCAATACAATTTAATAAAGCACAGGATAAAACAACATAAATAAAATTTAATAAAGCATAGGATACAACAACATAAATACAATTTAGTAAAGCATAGGTCAAAATAACATAAATGCAATTTAATAAAGCATAGGATAAAACAACATAAATACAATTTAATAAAGCATAGGATAAAACAACATAAATAAAATTTAATAAAGCATAGGATAAAACAACATAAATTCAATTTAATAAAGCATAGGATAAAACAACATAAATGCAATTTAATAAAGCATAGGTTAAAACAACATAAATACAATTTAATAAAGCATAGGTTAAAACAACATAAATATAATTTAATAAAGCATAGGTTAAAACAACATAAATACAATTTAATAAAGCATAGGACAAAACAACATAAATACAATTTAATAAAGCATAGGTTAAAACAACATAAATACAAGTTAATAAAGCATAGGATAAAACAACATAAATAAAATTTAATAAAGCATAGGATAAAACAACATAAATTCAATTTAATAAAGCATAGGATAAAACAACATAAATACAATTTAATAAAGCATAGGTTAAAACAACATAAATACAATTTAATAAAGCATAGGTTAAAACAACATAAATACAATTTAATAAAGCATAGGACAAAACAACATAAAAACTATTTAATAAAGCATAGTTTAAAACAACATAAATACAATTTAATAAAGCATAGGATAAAACCACAGAATTACAATTTAATAAAGCATAGGATAAAACAACATAAATACAATTTAATAAAGCATAGGACAAAACAACATAAATACAATTTAATAAAGCATAGGATAAAACAACATAAATACAATTTAATAAAGCATAGGTTAAAACAACATAAATACAATTTAATAAAGCATAGGACAAAACAACATAAAAACTATTTAATAAAGCATAGTTTAAAACAACATAAATACAATTTAATAAAGCATAGGATAAAACCACAGAATTACAATTTAATAAAGCATAGGATAAAACAACATAAATACAATTTAATAAAGCATAGGACAAAACAACATAAATACAATTTAATAAAGCATAGGATAAAACAACATAAATACAATTTAATGAAACATAGGATAAACATCATAAATACAATTTAATAAAGCATAGGATAAACAACATAAATACAATTTAATAAAGCATAGGCTAAAACTACATAAATACAATTTAATAAAGCTTAGGATAAAACAAAGTAAATACAATATAATAAAGCATAGGATAAAACAACATAAATTCAATTTAATAAAGCATAGGATAAAACAACATAAATACAATTTAATAAAGCATAAGATAAAACAACATAAATACAATTTAATAAAGCATAGGCTAAAACTACATAAATACAATTTAATAAAGCTTAGGATAAAACAAAGTAAATACAATATAATAAAGCATAGGATAAAACAACATAAATTCAATTTAATAAAGCATAGGATAAAACAACATAAATACAATTTAATAAAGCATAAGATAAAACAACATGAATACAATTTAATAAAGCATAGGTTAAAACAACATAAATACAATTTAATAAAGCATAGGATAAAACAACATAAGTACAATTTAATAAAGCATAGGTTAAAACAACATAAATACAATTTAATAAAGCACAGGATAAAACAACATAAATACAATTTAATAAAGCATAAGACAAAAAACATAAATACAATTTAATAAAGCATATGTTAAAGCAACATAAATACAGTTTAATAAAGCATAGGTTAAAACAACATAAATACAATTTAATAAAGCATAGGATAAAACAACATAAATACAATTTAATAAAGCTTAGGATAAAACAACATAAATACAATTTAATAAAGCATAGGATAAAACAACATAAATACAATTTATAAAGCATAGGATAAAACAACATAAATACAATTTAATAAAGCATAGAATAAAACAACATAAATACAATTTAATAAAGCATAGGATTAAACAACATAAATACTATTTAATAAAGCATAGGATAAAACCACATCAATACAATTTAATAAAGCACAGGATAAAACAACCTAAATAAAATTTAATAAAGCATAGGATACAACAACATAAATACAATTTAGTAAAGCATAGGTCAAAATAACATAAATGCAATTTAATAAAGCATAGGATAAAACAACATAAATACAATTTAATAAAGCATAGGATAAAACAACATAAATAAAATTTAATAAAGCATAGGATAAAACAACATAAATTCAATTTAATAAAGCATAGGATAAAACAACATAAATACAATTTAATAAAGCATAGGTTAAAACAACATAAATACAATTTAATAAAGCATAGGTTAAAACAACATAAATACAATTTAATAAAGCATAGGTTAAAACAACATAAATACAATTTAATAAAGCATAGGACAAAACAACATAAATACAATTTAATAAAGCATAGGTTAAAACAACATAAATACAAGTTAATAAAGCATAGGATAAAACAACATAAATAAAATTTAATAAAGCATAGGATAAAACAACATAAATAAAATTTAATAAAGCATAGGTTAAAATAACATAAATACAATTTAATAAAGCATAGGACAAAACAACATAAAAACTATTTAATAAAGCATAGTTTAAAACAACATAAATACAATTTAATAAAGCATAGGATAAAACCACAGAATTACAATTTAATAAAGCATAGGATAAAACAACATAAATACAATTTAATAAAGCATAGGACAAAACAACATAAATACAATTTAATAAAGCATAGGATAAAACAACATAAATACAATTTAATGAAACATAGGATAAACATCATAAATACAATTTAATAAAGCATAGGATAAACAACATAAATACAATTTAATAAAGCATAGGCTAAAACTACATAAATACAATTTAATAAAGCTTAGGATAAAACAAAGTAAATACAATATAATAAAGCATAGGATAAAACAACATAAATTCAATTTAATAAAGCATAGGATAAAACAACATAAATACAATTTAATAAAGCATAAGATAAAACAACATAAATACAATTTAATAAAGCATAGGCTAAAACTACATAAATACAATTTAATAAAGCTTAGGATAAAACAAAGTAAATACAATATAATAAAGCATAGGATAAAACAACATAAATTCAATTTAATAAAGCATAGGATAAAACAACATAAATACAATTTAATAAAGCATAAGATAAAACAACATGAATACAATTTTATAAAGCATAGGTTAAAACAACATAAATACAATTTAATAAAGCATAGGATAAAACAACATAAGTACAATTTAATAAAGCATAGGTTAAAACAACATAAATACAATTTAATAAAGCACAGGATAAAACAACATAAATACAATTTAATAAAGCATAAGACAAAAAACATAAATACAATTTAATAAAGCATATGTTAAAGCAACATAAATACAGTTTAATAAAGCATAGGTTAAAACAACATAAATACAATTTAATAAAGCATAGGATAAAACAACATAAATACAATTTAATAAAGCTTAGGATAAAACAACATAAATACAATTTAATAAAGCATAGGATAAAACAACATAAATACAATTTATAAAGCATAGGATAAAACAACATAAATACAATTTAATAAAGCATAGAATAAAACAACATAAATACAATTTAATAAAGCATAGGATTAAACAACATAAATACTATTTAATAAAGCATAGGATAAAACCACATCAATACAATTTAATAAAGCACAGGATAAAACAACCTAAATAAAATTTAATAAAGCATAGGATACAACAACATAAATACAATTTAGTAAAGCATAGGTCAAAATAACATAAATGCAATTTAATAAAGCATAGGATAAAACAACATAAATACAATTTAATAAAGCATAGGATAAAACAACATAAATAAAATTTAATAAAGCATAGGATAAAACAACATAAATTCAATTTAATAAAGCATAGGATAAAACAACATAAATACAATTTAATAAAGCATAGGTTAAAACAACATAAATACAATTTAATAAAGCATAGGTTAAAACAACATAAATACAATTTAATAAAGCATAGGTTAAAACAACATAAATACAATTTAATAAAGCATAGGACAAAACAACATAAATACAATTTAATAAAGCATAGGTTAAAACAACATAAATACAAGTTAATAAAGCATAGGATAAAACAACATAAATAAAATTTAATAAAGCATAGGATAAAACAACATAAATAAAATTTAATAAAGCATAGGTTAAAATAACATAAATACAATTTAATAAAGCATAGGACAAAACAACATAAAAACTATTTAATAAAGCATAGTTTAAAACAACATAAATACAATTTAATAAAGCATAGGATAAAACCACAGAATTACAATTTAATAAAGCATAGGATAAAACAACATAAATACAATTTAATAAAGCATAAGACAAAAAAACATAAATACAATTTAATAGAGCATAGGATAAAACAACATAAATACAATTTAATGAAACATAGGATAAACATCATAAATACAATTTAATAAAGCATAGGATAAACAACATAAATACAATTTAATAAAGCATAGGCTAAAACTACATAAATACAATTTAATAAAGCTTAGGATAAAACAAAGTAAATACAATATAATAAAGCATAGGATAAAACAACATAAATTCAATTTAATAAAGCATAGGATAAAACAACATAAATACAATTTAATAAAGCATAAGATAAAACAACATGAATACAATTTAATAAAGCATAGGTTAAAACAACATTAATACAATTTAATAAAGCATAGGATAAAACAACATAAATACAATTTAATAAAGCATAGGTTAAAACAACATAAATACAATTTAATAAAGCACAGGATAAAACAACATAAATACAATTTAATAAAGCATAAGACAAAAAAACATAAATACAATTTAATAAAGCATATGTTAAAGCAACATAAATACAATTTAATAAAGCATAGGTTAAAACAACATAAATACAATTTAATAAAGCATAGGATAAAACCACATCAATACAATTTAATAAAGCACAGGATAAAACAACATAAATAAAATTTAATAAAGCATAGTATACAACAACATAAATACAATTTAGTAAAGCATAGGTCAAAATAACATAAATGCAATTTAATAAAGCATAGGATAAAACAACATAAATAAAATTTAATAAAGCATAGGATAAAACAACATAAATTCAATTTAATAAAGCATAGGATAAAACAACATAAATACAATTTAATAAAGCATAGGTTAAAACAACATAAATACAATTTAATAAAGCATAGGTTAAAACAACATAAATACAATTTAATAAAGCATAGGTTAAAACAACATAAATACAATTTAATAAAGCATAGGACAAAACAACATAAATACAATTTAATAAAGCATAGGTTAAAACAACATAAATACAAGTTAATAAAGCATAGGATAAAACAACATAAATAAAATTTAATAAAGCATAGGATAAAACAACATAAATAAAATTTAATAAAGCATAGGTTAAAATAACATAAATACAATTTAATAAAGCATAGGACAAAACAACATAAAAACTATTTAATAAAGCATAGTTTAAAACAACATAAATACAATTTAATAAAGCATAGGATAAAACCACAGAATTACAATTTAATAAAGCATAGGATAAAACAACATAAATACAATTTAATAAAGCATAGGACAAAACAACATAAATACAATTTAATAAAGCATAGGATAAAACAACATAAATACAATTTAATGAAACATAGGATAAACATCATAAATACAATTTAATAAAGCATAGGATAAACAACATAAATACAATTTAATAAAGCATAGGCTAAAACTACATAAATACAATTTAATAAAGCTTAGGATAAAACAAAGTAAATACAATATAATAAAGCATAGGATAAAACAACATAAATTCAATTTAATAAAGCATAGGATAAAACAACATAAATACAATTTAATAAAGCATAAGATAAAACAACATAAATACAATTTAATAAAGCATAGGCTAAAACTACATAAATACAATTTAATAAAGCTTAGGATAAAACAAAGTAAATACAATATAATAAAGCATAGGATAAAACAACATAAATTCAATTTAATAAAGCATAGGATAAAACAACATAAATACAATTTAATAAAGCATAAGATAAAACAACATGAATACAATTTAATAAAGCATAGGTTAAAACAACATAAATACAATTTAATAAAGCATAGGATAAAACAACATAAGTACAATTTAATAAAGCATAGGTTAAAACAACATAAATACAATTTAATAAAGCACAGGATAAAACAACATAAATACAATTTAATAAAGCATAAGACAAAAAACATAAATACAATTTAATAAAGCATATGTTAAAGCAACATAAATACAGTTTAATAAAGCATAGGTTAAAACAACATAAATACAATTTAATAAAGCATAGGATAAAACAACATAAATACAATTTAATAAAGCTTAGGATAAAACAACATAAATACAATTTAATAAAGCATAGGATAAAACAACATAAATACAATTTATAAAGCATAGGATAAAACAACATAAATACAATTTAATAAAGCATAGAATAAAACAACATAAATACAATTTAATAAAGCATAGGATTAAACAACATAAATACTATTTAATAAAGCATAGGATAAAACCACATCAATACAATTTAATAAAGCACAGGATAAAACAACATAAATAAAATTTAATAAAGCATAGGATACAACAACATAAATACAATTTAGTAAAGCATAGGTCAAAATAACATAAATGCAATTTAATAAAGCATAGGATAAAACAACATAAATACAATTTAATAAAGCATAGGATAAAACAACATAAATAAAATTTAATAAAGCATAGGATAAAACAACATAAATTCAATTTAATAAAGCATAGGATAAAACAACATAAATACAATTTAATAAAGCATAGGTTAAAACAACATAAATACAATTTAATAAAGCATAGGTTAAAACAACATAAATACAATTTAATAAAGCATAGGTTAAAACAACATAAATACAATTTAATAAAGCATAGGACAAAACAACATAAATACAATTTAATAAAGCATAGGTTAAAACAACATAAATACAAGTTAATAAAGCATAGGATAAAACAACATAAATAAAATTTAATAAAGCATAGGATAAAACAACATAAATAAAATTTAATAAAGCATAGGTTAAAATAACATAAATACAATTTAATAAAGCATAGGACAAAACAACATAAAAACTATTTAATAAAGCATAGTTTAAAACAACATAAATACAATTTAATAAAGCATAGGATAAAACCACAGAATTACAATTTAATAAAGCATAGGATAAAACAACATAAATACAATTTAATAAAGCATAAGACAAAAAAACATAAATACAATTTAATAGAGCATAGGATAAAACAACATAAATACAATTTAATGAAACATAGGATAAACATCATAAATACAATTTAATAAAGCATAGGATAAACAACATAAATACAATTTAATAAAGCATAGGCTAAAACTACATAAATACAATTTAATAAAGCTTAGGATAAAACAAAGTAAATACAATATAATAAAGCATAGGATAAAACAACATAAATTCAATTTAATAAAGCATAGGATAAAACAACATAAATACAATTTAATAAAGCATAAGATAAAACAACATGAATACAATTTAATAAAGCATAGGTTAAAACAACATTAATACAATTTAATAAAGCATAGGATAAAACAACATAAATACAATTTAATAAAGCATAGGTTAAAACAACATAAATACAATTTAATAAAGCACAGGATAAAACAACATAAATACAATTTAATAAAGCATAAGACAAAAAAACATAAATACAATTTAATAAAGCATATGTTAAAGCAACATAAATACAATTTAATAAAGCATAGGTTAAAACAACATAAATACAATTTAATAAAGCATAGGATAAAACAACATAAATACAATTTAATAAAGCTTAGGATAAAACAACATAAATACAATTTAATAAAGCATAGGATAAAAAAACATAAATACAATTTAATAAAGCATAGGATAAAACAACATAAATACAATTTAATAGAGCATAGGCTAAAACAACATAAATACAATTTATAAAGCATAGGATAAAACAACATAAATACAATTTAATAAAGCATAGAATAAAACAACATAAATACAATTTAATAAAGCATAGGATTAAACAACATAAATACTATTTAATAAAGCAAAGGATAAAACCACATCAATACAATTTAATAAAGCACAGTATAAAACAACATAAATAAAATTTAATAAAGCATAGGATACAACAACATAAATACAATTTAGTAAAGCATAGGTCAAAATAACATAATTGCAATTTAATAAAGCATAGGATAAAACAACATAAATACAATTTAATAAAGCATAGGATAAAACAACATAAATAAAATTTAATAAAGCATAGGATAAAACAACATAAATTCAATTTAATAAAGCATAGGATAAAACAACATAAATACAATTTAATAAAGCATAGGTTAAAACAACATAAATACAATTTAATAAAGCATAGGTTAAAACAACATAAATACAATTTAATAAAGCATAGGTTAAAACAACATAAATACAATTTAATAAAGCATAGGACAAAACAACATAAATACAATTTAATAAAGCATAGGTTAAAACAACATAAATACAAGTTAATAAAGCATAGGATAAAACAACATAAATAAAATTTAATAAAGCATAGGATAAAACAACATAAATACAATTTAATAAAGCATAGGACAAAACAACATAAATACAACTTAATAAAGCATAGGATAAAACAACATAAATACAATTTAATGAAACATAGGATAAACAACATAAATACAATTTAATAAAGCATAGGAAAAACAACATAAATACAATTTAATAAAGCATAGGCTAAAACTACATAAATACAATTTAATAAAGCTTAGGATAAAACAAATTAAATACAATATAATAAAGCATAGGATAAAACAACATAAATTAAATTTAATAAAGCATAGGATAAAACAACATAAATACAATTTAATAAAGCATAAGATAAAACAACATGAATACAATTTAATAAAGCATAGGTTAAAACAGCATAAATACAATTTAATAAAGCATAGGATAAAACTACATAAATAAAATTTAATAAAGCATAGGATAAAACAACATAAATACAATTTAATAAAGCATAGGCTAAAACTACATAAATACAATTTAATAAAGCTTAGGATAAAACAAAGTAAATACAATATAATAAAGCATAGGATAAAACAACATAAATTCAATTTAATAAAGCATAGGATAAAACAACATAAATACAATTTAATAAAGCATAAGATAAAACAACATGAATACAATTTAATAAAGCATAGGTTAAAACAACATAAATACAATTTAATAAAGCATAGGATAAAACAACATAAATACAATTTAATAAAGCATAGGTTAAAACAACATAAATACAATTTAATAAAGCACAGTATAAAACAACATAAATAAAATTTAATAAAGCATAGGATACAACAACATAAATACAATTTAGTAAAGCATAGGTCAAAATAACATAATTGCAATTTAATAAAGCATAGGATAAAACAACATGAATACAATTTAATAAAGCATAGGTTAAAACAGCATAAATACAATTTAATAAAGCATAGGATAAAACAACATAAATACAATTTAATAGAGCATAGGATAAAACAACATAAATACAATTTATAGAGCATAGGATAAAACAACATAAATACAATTTAATAAAGCATAGGATAAATCAACATAAATACAATTTAATAAAGCATAGGATTAAACAACATAAATACTATTTAATAAAGCATAGGATAAAACCACATAAATACAATTTAATAAAGCACAGGATAAAACAACATAAATAAAATTTAATAAAGCATAGGATTCAACAACATAAATAAAATTTAGTAAAGCATAGGTCAAAATAACATAAATACAATTTAATAAAGCATAGGATAAAACAACATAAATACTATTTAATAAAGCATAGGATGAAACAACATAAATAAAATTTAATAAAGCATAGGATAAAACAACATATATTCAATTTAATAAAGCATAGGATAAAACAACATAAATACAATTTAATAAAGCATAGGATAAAACAACATGAATACAATTTAATAAAGCATAGGATAAAACAACATGAATACAGTTTAATAAAGCATAGGATAAAACAAGATAAATACAATTTAATAAAGCACAGGACAAAACAACATCAATACAATTCAATAAAGCATAGGTTAAAACAACATCAATACAAGTTAATAAAGCATAGGATAAAACAACATAAATACAATTTAATAAAGCATAGGATAAAACAACATGAATACAATTTAATAAAGCATAGGATAAAACAAGATAAATACAATTTAATAAAGCACAGGACAAAACAACATCAATACAATTCAATAAAGCATAGGTTAAAACAACATAAATACAAGTTAATAAAGCATAGGATAAAACAACATAAATACAATTTAATAAAGCATAGGATAAAACAACATGAATACAATTTAATAAAGCATAGGATAAAACAACATAAATACAATTTAATAAAGCATAGGTTAAAACAACATAAATACAATTTAATAAAGCATAGGTTAAAACAACATAAATTCAATTTAATAAAGCATAGGACAAAACAACATAAATACAATTTAGTAAAGCACAGGTTAAAACAACATAAATACAAGTTAATAAAGCATAGGATAAAACAACATAAATACAATTTAATAAAGCATAGGATAAAACAACATAAATACAATTTAATAAAGCATAGGATAAAACAACATAAATACAATTTAATAAAGCATAGGATAAAACAACATAAATAAAATTTAATAAAGCATAGGTTAAAATAACATAAATACAATTTAATAAAGCATAGGACAAAACAACATAAAAACAATTTAATAAAGCATAGTTTAAAACAACATAAATACAATTTAATAAAGCATAGGATAAAACCACAGAATTACAATTTAATAAAGCATAGGATAAAACAACATAAATACAATTTAATAAAGCATAGGACAAAACAACATAAATACAATTTAATAAAGCATAGGATAAAACAACATAAATACAATTTAATGAAACAGGATAAACAACATAAATACAATTTAATAAAGCATAGGATAAACAACATAAATACAATTTAATAAAGCATAGGCTAAAACTACATAAATACAATTTAATAAAGCTTAGGATAAAACAAAGTAAATACAATATAATAAAGCATAGGATAAAACAACATAAATTCAATTTAATAAAGCATAGGATAAAACAACATAAATACAATTTAATAAAGCATAAGATAAAACAACATGAATACAATTTAATAAAGCATAGGTTAAAACAACATAAATACAATTTAATAAAGCATAGGATAAAACAACATAAATACAGTTTAATAAAGCATAGGTTAAAACAACATAAATACAATTTAATAAAGCACAGGATAAAACAACATAAATACAATTTAATAAAGCATAAGACAAAAAAACATAAATACACTTTAATAAAGCATATGTTAAAGCAACATAAATACTATTTAATAAAGCATAGGTTAAAACAACATAAATACAATTTAATAAAGCATAGGATAAAACAACATAAATACAATTTAATAAAGCTTAGGATAAAACAACATAAATACAATTTAATAAAGCATAGGATAAAACAACATAAATACAATTTAATAAAGCATAGGATAAAACAACATAAATACAATTTAATAGAGCATAGGCTAAAACAACATAAATACAATTTATAAAGCATAGGATAAAACAACATAAATACAATTTAATAAAGCATAGAATAAAACAACATAAAAACAATTTAATAAAGCATAGGATTAAACAACATAAATACTATTTAATAAAGCATAGGATAAAACCACATAAATACAATTTAATAAAGCACAGGATAAAACAACATAAATACAATTTAATAAAGCTTAGGATAAAACAACATAAATACAATTTAATAAAGCATAGGATAAAACAACATAAATACAATTTAATAAAGCATAGGTTAAAACAACATAAATACAATTTAATAAAGCACAGGATAAAACAACATAAATACAATTTAATAAAGCATAAGACAAAAAAACATAAATACAATTTAATAAAGCATATGTTAAAGCAACATAAATACTATTTAATAAAGCATAGGTTAAAACAACATAAATACAATTTAATAAAGCATAGGATAAAACAACATAAATACAATTTAATAAAGCTTAGGATAAAACAACATAAATACAATTTAATAAAGCATAGGATAAAACAACATAAATACAATTTAATAAAGCATAGGATAAAACAACATAAATACAATTTAATAGAGCATAGGCTAAAACAACATAAATACAATTTATAAAGCATAGGATAAAACAACATAAATACAATTTAATAAAGCATAGAATAAAACAACATAAAAACAATTTAATAAAGCATAGGATTAAACAACATAAATACTATTTAATAAAGCATAGGATAAAACCACATAAATACAATTTAATAAAGCACAGGATAAAACAACATAAATAAAATTTAATAAAGCATAGGATACAACAACATAAATACAATTTAGTAAAGCATAGGTCAAAATAACATAAATGCAATTTAATAAAGCATAGGATAAAACAACATAAATACAATTTAATAAAGCATAATATAAAACAACATAAATAAAATTTAATAAAGCATAGGATAAAACAACATAAATTCAATTTAATAAAGCATAGGATAAAACAACATAAATAAAATTTAATAAAGCATAGGATAAAACAACATGAATACAATTTAATAAAGCATAGGATAAAACAACATAAATACAATTTAATAAAGCATAGGTTAAAACAACATAAATACAATTTAATAAAGCATAGGATAAAACAACATAAATACAATTTAATAAAGCATAGGATAAAACAACATAAATACAATTTAATAAAGCATAGGATAAAACAACATAAATAAAATTTAATAAAGTATAGGTTAAAATAACATAAATACAATTTAATAAAGCATAGGACAAAACAACATAAAAACTATTTAATAAAGCATAGTTTAAAACAACATAAATACAATTTAATAAAGCATAGGATAAAACCACAGAATTACAATTTAATAAAGCATAGGATAAAACAACATAAATACAATTTAATAAAGCATAGGACAAAACAACATAAATACAATTTAATAAAGCATAGGATAAAACAACATAAATACAATTTAATGAAACAGGATAAACAACATAAATACAATTTAATAAAGCATAGGATAAACAACATAAATACAATTTAATAAAGCATAGGCTAAAACTACATAAATACAATTTAATAAAGCATAAGATAAAACAACATGAATACAATTTAATAAAGCATAGGATAAACAACATAAATACAATTTAATAAAGCATAGGCTAAAACTACATAAATACAATTTAATAAAGCATAAGATAAAACAACATAAATACAATTTAATGAAACAGGATAAACAACATAAATACAATATAATAAAGCATAGGATAAAACAACATAAATTCAATTTAATAAAGCATAGGATAAAACAACATAAATACAATTTAATAAAGCATAAGATAAAACAACATGAATACAATTTAATAAAGCATAGGTTAAAACAACATAAATACAATTTAATAAAGCATAGGATAAAACAACATAAATACAATTTAATAAAGCATAGGTTAAAACAACATAAATACAATTTAATAAAGCACAGGATAAAACAACATAAATACAATTTAATAAAGCATAAGACAAAAAAACATAAATACAATTTAATAAAGCATATGTTAAAGCAACATAAATACAATTTAATAAAGCATAGGTTAAAACAACATAAATACAATTTAATAAAGCATAGGATAAAACAACATAAATACAAGTTAATAAAGCTTAGGATAAAACAACATAAATACAATTTAATAAAGCATAGGATAAAACAACATAAATACAATTTAATAAAGCATAGGATAAAACAACATAAATACAATTTAATAGAGCATAGGCTAAAACAACATAAATACAATTTATAAAGCATAGGATTAAACAACATAAATACTATTTAATAAAGCATAGGATAAAACCACATCAATACAATTTAATAAAGCACAGGATAAAACAACATAAATAAAATTTAATAAAGCATAGGATACAACAACATAAATACAATTTAGTAAAGCATAGGTCAAAATAACATAAATGCAATTTAATAAAGCATAGGATAAAACAACATAAATACAATTTAATAAAGCATAGGATAAAACAACATAAATAAAATATAATAAAGCATAGGATAAAACAACATAAATTCAATTTAATAAAGCATAGGATAAAACAACATAAATACAATTTAATAAAGCATAGGTTAAAACAACATAAATACAATTTAATAAAGCATAGGTTAAAACAACATAAATATAATTTAATAAAGCATAGGTTAAAACAACATAAATACAATTTAATAAAGCATAGGACAAAACAACATAAATACAATTTAATAAAGCATAGGTTAAAACAACATAAATACAAGTTAATAAAGCATAGGATAAAACAACATAAATAAAATTTAATAAAGCATAGGATAAAACAACATAAATACAATTTAATAAAGCATAGGACAAAACAACATAAATACAACTTAATAAAGCATAGGATAAAACAACATAAATACAATTTAATGAAACATAGGATAAACAACATAAATACAATTTAATAAAGCATAGGATAAAACAACATAAATACAATTTAATAGAGCATAGGATAAAACAACATAAATACAATTTATAGAGCATAGGATAAAACAACATAAATACAATTTAATAAAGCATAGGATAAATCAACATAAATACAATTTAATAAAGCATAGGATTAAACAACATAAATACTATTTAATAAAGCATAGGATAAAACCACATAAATACAATTTAATAAAGCACAGGATAAAACAACATAAATAAAATTTAATAAAGCATAGGATTCAACAACATAAATAAAATTTAGTAAAGCATAGGTCAAAATAACATAAATACAATTTAATAAAGCATAGGATAAAACAACATAAATACTATTTAATAAAGCATAGGATGAAACAACATAAATAAAATTTAATAAAGCATAGGATAAAACAACATATATTCAAATTAATAAAGCATAGGATAAAACAACATAAATACAATTTAATAAAGCATAGGATAAAACAACATGAATACAATTTAATAAAGCATAGGATAAAACAACATGAATACAATTTAATAAAGCATAGGATAAAACAAGATAAATACAATTTAATAAAGCACAGGACAAAACAACATCAATACAATTCAATAAAGCATAGGTTAAAACAACATAAATACAAGTTAATAAAGCATAGGATAAAACAACATAAATACAATTTAATGAAACATAGGATAAACAACATAAATACAATTTAATAAAGCATAGGAAAAACAACATAAATACAATTTAATAAAGCATAGGCTAAAACTACATAAATACAATTTAATAAAGCTTAGGATAAAACAAATTAAATACAATATAATAAAGCATAGGATAAAACAACATAAATTCAATTTAATAAAGCATAGGATAAAACAACATAAATACAATTTAATAAAGCATAAGATAAAACAACATGAATACAATTTAATAAAGCATAGGTTAAAACAACATAAATACAATTTAATAAAGCATAGGATAAAACAACATAAATACAATTTAATAAAGCATAGGTTAAAACAACATAAATACAATTTAATAAAGCATAGGATTAAACAACATAAATACTATTTAATAAAGCATATGTTAAAGCAACATAAATACAATTTAATAAAGCATAGGTTAAAACAACATAAATACAATTTAATAAAGCATAGGATAAAACAACATAAATACAATTTAATAAAGCTTAGGATAAAACAACATAAATACAATTTAATAAAGCATAGGATAAAACAACATAAATACAATTTAATAAAGCATAGGATAAAACAACATAAATACAATTTAATAGAGCATAGGCTAAAACAACATAAATACAATTTATAAAGCATAGGATAAAACAACATAAATACAATTTAATAAAGCATAGAATAAAACAACATAAATACAATTTAATAAAGCATAGGATTAAACAACATAAATACTATTTAATAAAGCATAGGATAAAACCACATCAATACAATTTAATAAAGCACAGGATAAAACAACATAAATAAAATTTAATAAAGCATAGGATACAACAACATAAATACAATTTAGTAAAGCATAGGTCAAAATAACATAAATGCAATTTAATAAAGCATAGGATAAAACAACATAAATACAATTTAATAAAGCATAGGATAAAACAACATAAATAAAATTTAATAAAGCATAGGATAAAACAACATAAATTCAATTTAATAAAGCATAGGATAAAACAACATAAATAAAATTTAATAAAGCATAGGATAAAACAACATGAATACAATTTAATAAAGCATAGGATAAAACAACATAAATACAATTTAATAAAGCATAGGTTAAAACAACATAAATACAATTTAATAAAGCATAGGATAAAACAACATAAATACAATTTAATAAAGCATAGGATAAAACAACATAAATACAATTTAATAAAGCATAGGATAAAACAACATAAATAAAATTTAATAAAGCATAGGTTAAAATAACATAAATACAATTTAATAAAGCATAGGACAAAACAACATAAAAACTATTTAATAAAGCATAGTTTAAAACAACATAAATACAATTTAATAAAGCATAGGATAAAACCACAGAATTACAATTTAATAAAGCATAGGATAAAACAACATAAATACAATTTAATAAAGCATAGGACAAAACAACATAAATACAATTTAATAAAGCATAGGATAAAACAACATAAATACAATTTAATGAAACAGGATAAACAACATAAATACAATTTAATAAAGCATAGGATAAACAACATAAATACAATTTAATAAAGCATAGGCTAAAACTACATAAATACAATTTAATAAAGCTTAGGATAAAACAAAGTAAATACAATATAATAAAGCATAGGATAAAACAACATAAATTCAATTTAATAAAGCATAGGATAAAACAACATAAATACAATTTAATAAAGCATAAGATAAAACAACATGAATACAATTTAATAAAGCATAGGTTAAAACAACATAAATACAATTTAATAAAGCATAGGATAAAACAACATAAATACAATTTAATAAAGCATAGGTTAAAACAACATAAATACAATTTAATAAAGCACAGGATAAAACAACATAAATACAATTTAATAAAGCATAAGACAAAAAAACATAAATACAATTTAATAAAGCATATGTTAAAGCAACATAAATACAATTTAATAAAGCATAGGTTAAAACAACATAAATACAATTTAATAAAGCATAGGATAAAACAACATAAATACAAGTTAATAAAGCTTAGGATAAAACAACATAAATACAATTTAATAAAGCATAGGATAAAACAACATAAATACAATTTAATAAAGCATAGGATAAAACAACATAAATACAATTTAATAGAGCATAGGCTAAAACAACATAAATACAATTTATAAAGCATAGGATTAAACAACATAAATACTATTTAATAAAGCATAGGATAAAACCACATCAATACAATTTAATAAAGCACAGGATAAAACAACATAAATAAAATTTAATAAAGCATAGGATACAACAACATAAATACAATTTAGTAAAGCATAGGTGAAAATAACATAAATGCAATTTAATAAAGCATAGGATAAAACAACATAAATACAATTTAATAAAGCATAGGATAAAACAACATAAATAAAATTTAATAAAGCATAGGATAAAACAACATAAATACAATTTAATAAAGCATAGGTTAAAACAACATAAATACAATTTAATAAAGCATAGGTTAAAACAACATAAATACAATTTAATAAAGCATAGGTTAAAACAACATAAATACAATTTAATAAAGCATAGGACAAAACAACATAAATACAATTTAATAAAGCATAGGTTAAAACAACATAAATACAAGTTAATAAAGCATAGGATAAAACAACATAAATAAAATTTAATAAAGCATAGGATAAAACAACATAAATACAATTTAATAAAGCATAGGACAAAACAACATAAATACAACTTAATAAAGCATAGGATAAAACAACATAAATACAATTTAATGAAACATAGGATAAACAACATAAATACAATTTAATAAAGCATAGGAAAAACAACATAAATACAATTTAATAAAGCATAGGCTAAAACTACATAAATACAATTTAATAAAGCTTAGGATAAAACAAATTAAATACAATATAATAAAGCATATAATAAAACAACATAAATTCAATTTAATAAAGCATAGGATAAAACAACCTAAATACAATTTAATAAAGCATAAGATAAAACAACATGAATACAATTTAATAAAGCATAGGTTAAAACAGCATAAATACAATTTAATAAAGCATAGGATAAAACAACATAAATACAATTTAATAGAGCATAGGATAAAACAACATAAATACAATTTATAGAGCATAGGATAAAACAACATAAATACAATTTAATAAAGCATAGGATAAATCAACATAAATACAATTTAATAAAGCATAGGATTAAACAACATAAATACTATTTAATAAAGCATAGGATAAAACCACATAAATACAATTTAATAAAGCACAGGATAAAACAACATAAATAAAATTTAATAAAGCATAGGATTCAACAACATAAATAAAATTTAGTAAAGCATAGGTCAAAATAACATAAATACAATTTAATAAAGCATAGGATAAAACAACATAAATACTATTTAATAAAGCATAGGATGAAACAACATAAATAAAATTTAATAAAGCATAGGATAAAACAACATATATTCAATTTAATAAAGCATAGGATAAAACAACATAAATACAATTTAATAAAGCATAGGATAAAACAACATGAATACAATTTAATAAAGCATAGGATAAAACAACATGAATACAATTTAATAAAGCATAGGATAAAACAAGATAAATACAATTTAATAAAGCACAGGACAAAACAACATCAATACAATTCAATAAAGCATAGGTTAAAACAACATAAATACAAGTTAATAAAGCATAGGATAAAACAACATAAATACAATTTAATAAAGCATAGGTTAAAACAACATGAATACAATTTAATAAAGCATAGGATAAAACAACATAAATACAATTTAATAAAGCATAGGTTAAAACAACATAAATACAATTTAATAAAGCATAGGTTAAAATAACATAAATACAATTTAATAAAGCATAGGATAAACAACATAAATACAATTTAATAAATCATAGGCTAAAACTACATAAATACAATTTAATAAAGCTTAGGATAAAACAAAGTAAATACAATATAATAAAGCATAGGATAAAACAACATAAATTCAATTTAATAAAGCATAGGATAAAACAACATAAATACAATTTAATAAAGCATAAGATAAAACAACATGAATACAATTTAATAAAGCATAGGTTAAAACAACATAAATACAATTTAATAAAGCACAGGATAAAACAACATAAATACAATTTAATAAAGCATAAGACAAAAAAACATAAATACAATTTAATAAAGCATATGTTAAAGCAACATAAATACAATTTAATAAAGCATAGGTTAAAACAACATAAATACAATTTAATAAAGCATAGGATAAAACAACATAAATACAATTTAATAAAGCTTAGGATAAAACAACATAAATACAATTTAATAAAGCATAGGATAAAACAACATAAATACAATTTAATAAAGCATAGGATAAAACAACATAAATACAATTTAATAGAGCATAGGCTAAAACAACATAAATACAATTTAATAAAACATAGGATAAAACAACATAAATACAATTTAATGAAACAGGATAAACAACATAAATACAATTTAATAAAGCATAGGATAAACAACATAAATACAATTTAATAAAGCATAGGCTAAAACTACATAAATACAATTTAATAAAGCTTAGGATAAAACAAAGTAAATACAATATAATAAAGCATAGGATAAAACAACATAAATTCAATTTAATAAAGCATAGGATAAAACAACATAAATACAATTTAATAAAGCATAAGATAAAACAACATGAATACAATTTAATAAAGCATAGGTTTAAACAACATAAATACAATTTAATAAAGCATAGGATAAAACAACATAAATACAATTTAATAAAGCATAGGTTAAAACAACATAAATACAATTTAATAAAGCACAGGATAAAACAACATAAATACAATTTAATAAAGCATAGGACAAAACAACATAAATACAATTTAATAAAGCATAGGATAAAACAACATAAATACAATTTAATGAAACAGGATAAACAACATAAATACAATTTAATAAAGCATAGGATAAACAACATAAATACAATTTAATAAATCATAGGCTAAAACTACATAAATACAATTTAATAAAGCTTAGGATAAAACAAAGTAAATACAATATAATAAAGCATAGGATAAAACAACATAAATTCAATTTAATAAAGCATAGGATAAAACAACATAAATACAATTTAATAAAGCATAAGATAAAACAACATGAATACAATTTAATAAAGCATAGGTTAAAACAACATAAATACAATTTAATAAAGCACAGGATAAAACAACATAAATACAATTTAATAAAGCATAAGACAAAAAAACATAAATACAATTTAATAAAGCATATGTTAAAGCAACATAAATACAATTTAATAAAGCATAGGTTAAAACAACATAAATACAATTTAATAAAGCATAGGATAAAACAACATAAATACAATTTAATAAAGCTTAGGATAAAACAACATAAATACAATTTAATAAAGCATAGGATAAAACAACATAAATACAATTTAATAGAGCATAGGCTAAAACAACATAAATACAATTTAATAAAACATAGGATAAAACAACATAAATACAATTTAATGAAACAGGATAAACAACATAAATACAATTTAATAAAGCATAGGATAAAAAACATAAATACAATTTAATAAAGCATAGGATAAACAACATAAATACAATTTAATAAAGCATAGGCTAAAACTACATAAATACAATTTAATAAAGCTTAGGATAAAACAAAGTAAATACAATATAATAAAGCATAGGATAAAACAACATAAATTCAATTTAATAAAGCATAGGATAAAACAACATAAATACAATTTAATAAAGCATAAGATAAAACAACATAAATACAATTTAATAAAGCATATGTTAAAGCAACATAAATACAATTTAATAAAGCATAGGTTAAAACAACATAAATACAATTTAATAAAGCATAGGATAAAACAACATAAATACAAGTTAATAAAGCTTAGGATAAAACAACATAAATACAATTTAATAAAGCATAGGATAAAACAACATAAATACAATTTAATAAAGCATAGGATAAAACAACATAAATACAATTTAATAGAGCATAGGCTAAAACAACATAAATACAATTTATAAAGCATAGGATTAAACAACATAAATACTATTTAATAAAGCATAGGATAAAACCACATCAATACAATTTAATAAAGCACAGGATAAAACAACATAAATAAAATTTAATAAAGCATAGGATACAACAACATAAATACAATTTAGTAAAGCATAGGTCAAAATAACATAAATGCAATTTAATAAAGCATAGGATAAAACAACATAAATACAATTTAATAAAGCATAGGATAAAACAACATAAATAAAATTTAATAAAGCATAGGATAAAACAACATAAATTCAATTTAATAAAGCATAGGATAAAACAACATAAATACAATTTAATAAAGCATAGGTTAAAACAACATAAATACAATTTAATAAAGCATAGGTTAAAACAACATAAATACAATTTAATAAAGCATAGGTTAAAACAACATAAATACAATTTAATAAAGCATAGGACAAAACAACATAAATACAATTTAATAAAGCATAGGTTAAAACAACATAAATACAAGTTAATAAACCATAGGATAAAACAACATAAATAAAATTTAATAAAGCATAGGATAAAACAACATAAATACAATTTAATAAAGCATAGGACAAAACAACATAAATACAACTTAATAAAGCATAGGATAAAACAACATAAATACAATTTAATGAAACATAGGATAAACAACATAAATACAACTTAATAAAGCATAGGAAAAACAACATAAATACAATTTAATAAAGCATAGGCTAAAACTACATAAATACAATTTAATAAAGCATAGGATAAAACAACATAAATACAATTTAATAAAGCATAGGATAAAACAACATGAATACAATTTAATAGAGCATAGGCTAAACAACATAAATACAATTTATAAAGCATAGGATTAAACAACATAAATACTATTTAATAAAGCATAGGATAAAACCACATCAATACAATTTAATAAAGCACAGGATAAAACAACATAAATAAAATTTAATAAAGCATAGGATACAACAACATAAATACAATTTAGTAAAGCATAGGTCAAAATAACATAAATGCAATTTAATAAAGCATAGGATAAAACAACATAAATACAATTTAATAAAGCATAGGATAAAACAACATAAATAAAATTTAATAAAGCATAGGATAAAACAACATAAATTCAATTTAATAAAGCATAGGATAAAACAACATAAATACAATTTAATAAAGCATAGGTTAAAACAACATAAATACAATTTAATAAAGCATAGGACAAAACAACATAAATACAATTTAATAAAGCATAGGTTAAAACAACATAAATACAAGTTAATAAAGCATAGGATAAAACAACATAAATAAAATTTAATAAAGCATAGGATAAAACAACATAAATACAATTTAATAAAGAATAGGACAAAACAACATAAATACAACTTAATAAAGCATAGGATAAAACAACATAAATACAATTTAATGAAACATAGGATAAACAACATAAATACAACTTAATAAAGCATAGGAAAAACAACATAAATACAATTTAATAAAGCATAGGCTAAAACTACATAAATACAATTTAATAAAGCTTAGGATAAAACAAATTAAATACAATATAATAAAGCATAGGATAAAACAACATAAATTCAATTTAATAAAGCATAGGATAAAACAACCTAAATACAATTTAATAAAGCATAAGATAAAACAACATGAATACAATTTAATAAAGCATAGGTTAAAACAGCATAAATACAATTTAATAAAGCATAGGATAAAACAACATAAATACAATTTAATAAAGTATAGGTTAAAATAACATAAATACAATTTAATAAAGCATAGGACAAAACAACTTAAAAACTATTTAATAAAGCATAGTTTAAAACAACATAAATACAATTTAATAAAGCATAGGATAAAACCACAGAATTACAATTTAATAAAGCATAGGATAAAACAACATAAATACAATTTAATAAAGCATAGGACAAAACAACATAAATACAATTTAATAAAGCATAGGATAAAACAACATAAATACAATTTAATGAAACAGGATAAACAACATAAATACAATTTAATAAAGCATAGGATAAACAACATAAATACAATTTAATAAAGCATAGGCTAAAACTACATAAATACAATTTAATAAAGCATAAGATAAAACAACATGAATACAATTTAATAAAGCATAGGTTAAAACAACATAAATACAATTTAATAAAGCATAGGATAAAACAACATAAATACAATTTAATAAAGCATAGGTTAAAACAACATAAATACAATTTAATAAAGCACAGGATAAAACAACATAAATACAATTTAATAAAGCATAAGACAAAAAAACATAAATACAATTTAATAAAGCATATGTTAAAGCAACATAAATACAATTTAATAAAGCATAGGTTAAAACAACATAAATACAATTTAATAAAGCATAGGATAAAACAACATAAATACAAGTTAATAAAGCTTAGGATAAAACAACATAAATACAATTTAATAAAGCATAGGATAAAACAACATAAATACAATTTAATAAAGCATAGGATAAAACAACATAAATACAATTTAATAGAGCATAGGCTAAAACAACATAAATACAATTTATAAAGCATAGGATTAAACAACATAAATACTATTTAATAAAGCATAGGATAAAACCACATCAATACAATTTAATAAAGCACAGGATAAAACAACATAAATAAAATTTAATAAAGCATAGGATACAACAACATAAATACAATTTAGTAAAGCATAGGTCAAAATAACATAAATGCAATTTAATAAAGCATAGGATAAAACAACATAAAAACAATTTAATAAAGCATAGGATAAAACAACATAATTAAAATTTAATAAAGCATAGGATAAAACAACATAAATTCAATTTAATAAAGCATAGGATAAAACAACATAAATACAATTTAATAAAGCATAGGTTAAAACAACATAAATACAATTTAATAAAGCATAGGTTAAAACAACATAAATATAATTTAATAAAGCATAGGTTAAAACAACATAAATACAATTTAATAAAGCATAGGACAAAACAACATAAATACAATTTAATAAAGCATAGGTTAAAACAACATAAATACAAGTTAATAAAGCATAGGATAAAACAACATAAATAAAATTTAATAAAGCATAGGATAAAACAACATAAATACAATTTAATAAAGCATAGGACAAAACAACATAAATACAACTTAATAAAGCATAGGATAAAACAACATAAATACAATTTAATGAAACATAGGATAAACAACATAAATACAATTTAATAAAGCATAGGATAAAACAACATAAATACAATTTAATAGAGCATAGGATAAAACAACATAAATACAATTTATAGAGCATAGGATAAAACAACATAAATACAATTTAATAAAGCATAGGATAAATCAACATAAATACAATTTAATAAAGCATAGGATTAAACAACATAAATACTATTTAATAAAGCATAGGATAAAACCACATAAATACAATTTAATAAAGCACAGGATAAAACAACATAAATAAAATTTAATAAAGCATAGGATTCAACAACATAAATAAAATTTAGTAAAGCATAGGTCAAAATAACATAAATACAATTTAATAAAGCATAGGATAAAACAACATAAATACTATTTAATAAAGCATAGGATGAAACAACATAAATAAAATTTAATAAAGCATAGGATAAAACAACATATATTCAAATTAATAAAGCATAGGATAAAACAACATAAATACAATTTAATAAAGCATAGGATAAAACAACATGAATACAATTTAATAAAACATAGGATAAAACAACATGAATACAATTTAATAAAGCATAGGATAAAACAAGATAAATACAATTTAATAAAGCACAGGACAAAACAACATCAATACAATTCAATAAAGCATAGGTTAAAACAACATAAATACAAGTTAATAAAGCATAGGATAAAACAACATAAATACAATTTAATGAAACATAGGATAAACAACATAAATACAATTTAATAAAGCATAGGAAAAACAACATAAATACAATTTAATAAAGCATAGGCTAAAACTACATAAATACAATTTAATAAAGCTTAGGATAAAACAAATTAAATACAATATAATAAAGCATAGGATAAAACAACATAAATTCAATTTAATAAAGCATAGGATAAAACAACATAAATACAATTTAATAAAGCATAAGATAAAACAACATGAATACAATTTAATAAAGCATAGGTTAAAACAACATAAATACAATTTAATAAAGCATAGGATAAAACAACATAAATACAATTTAATAAAGCATAGGTTAAAACAACATAAATACAATTTAATAAAGCATAGGATTAAACAACATAAATACTATTTAATAAAGCATATGTTAAAGCAACATAAATACAATTTAATAAAGCATAGGTTAAAACAACATAAATACAATTTAATAAAGCATAGGATAAAACAACATAAATACAATTTAATAAAGCTTAGGATAAAACAACATAAATACAATTTAATAAAGCATAGGATAAAACAACATAAATACAATTTAATAAAGCATAGGATAAAACAACATAAATACAATTTAATAGAGCATAGGCTAAAACAACATAAATACAATTTATAAAGCATAGGATAAAACAACATAAATACAATTTAATAAAGCATAGAATAAAACAACATAAATACAATTTAATAAAGCATAGGATTAAACAACATAAATACTATTTAATAAAGCATAGGATAAAACCACATAAATACAATTTAATAAAGCACAGGATAAAACAACATAAATAAAATTTAATAAAGCATAGGATACAACAACATAAATACAATTTAGTAAAGCATAGGTCAAAATAACATAAATGCAATTTAATAAAGCATAGGATAAAACAACATAAATACAATTTAATAAAGCATAGGATAAAACAACATAAATAAAATTTAATAAAGCATAGGATAAAACAACATAAATTCAATTTAATAAAGCATAGGATAAAACAACATAAATAAAATTTAATAAAGCATAGGATAAAACAATATGAATACAATTTAATAAAGCATAGGATAAAACAACATAAATACAATTTAATAAAGCATAGGTTAAAACAACATAAATACAATTTAATAAAGCATAGGATAAAACAACATAAATACAATTTAATAAAGCATAGGATAAAACAACATAAATACAATTTAATAAAGCATAGGATAAAACAACATAAATAAAATTTAATAAAGCATAGGCTAAAATAACATAAATACAATTTAATAAAGCATAGGACAAAACAACATAAAAACTATTTAATAAAGCATAGTTTAAAACAACATAAATACAATTTAATAAAGCATAGGATAAAACCACAGAATTACAATTTAATAAAGCATAGGATAAAACAACATAAATACAATTTAATAAAGAATAGGACAAAACAACATAAATACAATTTAATAAAGCATAGGATAAAACAACATAAATACAATTTAATGAAACAGGATAAACAACATAAATACAATTTAATAAAGCATAGGATAAACAACATAAATACAATTTAATAAAGCATAGGCTAAAACTACATAAATACAATTTAATAAAGCTTAGGATAAAACAAAGTAAATACAATATAATAAAGCATAGGATAAAACAACATAAATTCAATTTAATAAAGCATAGGATAAAACAACATAAACACAATTTAATAAAGCATAAGATAAAACAACATGAATACAATTTAATAAAGCATAGGTTAAAACAACATAAATACAATTTAATAAAGCATAGGATAAAACAACATAAATACAATTTAATAAAGCATAGGTTAAAACAACATAAATACAATTTAATAAAGCACAGGATAAAACAACATAAATACAATTTAATAAAGCATAAGACAAAAAAACATAAATACAATTTAATAAAGCATATGTTAAAGCAACATAAATACAATTTAATAAAGCATAGGTTAAAACAACATAAATACAATTTAATAAAGCATAGGATAAAACAACATAAATACAAGTTAATAAAGCTTAGGATAAAACAACATAAATACAATTTAATAAAGCATAGGATAAAACAACATAAATACAATTTAATAAAGCATAGGATAAAACAACATAAATACAATTTAATAGAGCATAGGCTAAAACAACATAAATACAATTTATAAAGCATAGGATTAAACAACATAAATACTATTTAATAAAGCATAGGATAAAACCACATCAATACAATTTAATAAAGCACAGGATAAAACAACATAAATAAAATTTAATAAAGCATAGGATACAACAACATAAATACAATTTAGTAAAGCATAGGTCAAAATAACATAAATGCAATTTAATAAAGCATAGGATAAAACAACATAAATACAATTTAATAAAGCATAGGATAAAACAACATAAATAAAATTTAATAAAGCATAGGATAAAACAACATAAATACAATTTAATAAAGCATAGGTTAAAACAACATAAATACAATTTAATAAAGCATAGGTTAAAACAACATAAATACAATTTAATAAAGCATAGGTTAAAACAACATAAATACAATTTAATAAAGCATAGGACAAAACAACATAAATACAATTTAATAAAGCATAGGTTAAAACAACATAAATACAAGTTAATAAAGCATAGGATAAAACAACATAAATAAAATTTAATAAAGCATAGGATAAAACAACATAAATACAATTTAATAAAGCATAGGACAAAACAACATAAATACAACTTAATAAAGCATAGGATAAAACAACATAAATACAATTTAATGAAACATAGGATAAACAACATAAATACAATTTAATAAAGCATAGGAAAAACAACATAAATACAATTTAATAAAGCATAGGCTAAAACTACATAAATACAATTTAATAAAGCTTAGGATAAAACAAATTAAATACAATATAATAAAGCATAGGATAAAACAACATAAATTCAATTTAATAAAGCATAGGATAAAACAACCTAAATACAATTTAATAAAGCATAAGATAAAACAACATGAATACAATTTAATAAAGCATAGGATAAAACAACATGAATACAATTTAATAAAGCATAGGATGAAACAACATAAATAAAATTTAATAAAGCATAGGATAAAACAACATATATTCAATTTAATAAAGCATAGGATAAAACAACATAAATACAATTTAATAAAGCATAGGATAAAACAACATGAATACAATTTAATAAAGCATAGGATAAAACAACATGAATACAATTTAATAAAGCATAGGATAAAACAAGATAAATACAATTTAATAAAGCACAGGACAAAACAACATCAATACAATTCAATAAAGCATAGGTTAAAACAACATAAATACAAGTTAATAAAGCATAGGATAAAACAACATAAATACAATTTAATAAAGCATAGGTTAAAACAACATGAATACAATTTAATAAAGCATAGGATAAAACAACATAAATACAATTTAATAAAGCATAGGTTAAAACAACATAAATACAATTTAATAAAGCATAGGTTAAAATAACATAAATACAATTTAATAAAGCATAGGATAAACAACATAAATACAATTTAATAAATCATAGGCTAAAACTACATAAATACAATTTAATAAAGCTTAGGATAAAACAAAGTAAATACAATATAATAAAGCATAGGATAAAACAACATAAATTCAATTTAATAAAGCATAGGATAAAACAACATAAATACAATTTAATAAAGCATAAGATAAAACAACATGAATACAATTTAATAAAGCATAGGTTAAAACAACATAAATACAATTTAATAAAGCACAGGATAAAACAACATAAATACAATTTAATAAAGCATAAGACAAAAAAACATAAATACAATTTAATAAAGCATATGTTAAAGCAACATAAATACAATTTAATAAAGCATAGGTTAAAACAACATAAATACAATTTAATAAAGCATAGGATAAAACAACATAAATACAATTTAATAAAGCTTAGGATAAAACAACATAAATACAATTTAATAAAGCATAGGATAAAACAACATAAATACAATTTAATAAAGCATAGGATAAAACAACATAAATACAATTTAATAGAGCATAGGCTAAAACAACATAAATACAATTTAATAAAACATAGGATAAAACAACATAAATACAATTTAATGAAACAGGATAAACAACATAAATACAATTTAATAAAGCATAGGATAAACAACATAAATACAATTTAATAAAGCATAGGCTAAAACTACATAAATACAATTTAATAAAGCTTAGGATAAAACAAAGTAAATACAATATAATAAAGCATAGGATAAAACAACATAAATTCAATTTAATAAAGCATAGGATAAAACAACATAAATACAATTTAATAAAGCATAAGATAAAACAACATGAATACAATTTAATAAATCATAGGTTTAAACAACATAAATACAATTTAATAAAGCATAGGATAAAACAACATAAATACAATTTAATAAATCATAGGTTAAAACAACATAAATACAATTTAATAAAGCACAGGATAAAACAACATAAATACAATTTAATAAAGCATAGGACAAAACAACATAAATACAATTTAATAAAGCATAGGATAAAACAACATAAATACAATTTAATGAAACAGGATAAACAACATAAATACAATTTAATAAAGCATAGGATAAACAACATAAATACAATTTAATAAATCATAGGCTAAAACTACATAAATACAATTTAATAAAGCTTAGGATAAAACAACATAAATACAATTTAATAAAGCATAGGATAAAACAACATAAATACAATTTAATAAAGCATAGGATAAAACAACATAAATACAATTTAATAGAGCATAGGCTAAAACAACATAAATACAATTTATAAAGCATAGGATTAAACAACATAAATACTATTTAATAAAGCATAGGATAAAACCACATCAATACAATTTAATAAAGCACAGGATAAAACAACATAAATAAAATTTAATAAAGCATAGGATACAACAACATAAATACAATTTAGTAAAGCATAGGTCAAAATAACATAAATGCAATTTAATAAAGCATAGGATAAAACAACATAAATACAATTTAATAAAGCATAGGATAAAACAACATAAATAAAATTTAATAAAGCATAGGATAAAACAACATAAATACAATTTAATAAAGCATAGGTTAAAACAACATAAATACAATTTAATAAAGCATAGGTTAAAACAACATAAATACAATTTAATAAAGCATAGGTTAAAACAACATAAATACAATTTAATAAAGCATAGGACAAAACAACATAAATACAATTTAATAAAGCATAGGTTAAAACAACATAAATACAAGTTAATAAAGCATAGGATAAAACAACATAAATAAAATTTAATAAAGCATAGGATAAAACAACATAAATACAATTTAATAAAGCATAGGACAAAACAACATAAATACAACTTAATAAAGCATAGGATAAAACAACATAAATACAATTTAATGAAACATAGGATAAACAACATAAATACAATTTAATAAAGCATAGGAAAAACAACATAAATACAATTTAATAAAGCATAGGCTAAAACTACATAAATACAATTTAATAAAGCTTAGGATAAAACAAATTAAATACAATATAATAAAGCATAGGATAAAACAACATAAATTCAATTTAATAAAGCATAGGATAAAACAACCTAAATACAATTTAATAAAGCATAAGATAAAACAACATGAATACAATTTAATAAAGCATAGGATAAAACAACATGAATACAATTTAATAAAGCATAGGATGAAACAACATAAATAAAATTTAATAAAGCATAGGATAAAACAACATATATTCAATTTAATAAAGCATAGGATAAAACAACATAAATACAATTTAATAAAGCATAGGATAAAACAACATGAATACAATTTAATAAAGCATAGGATAAAACAACATGAATACAATTTAATAAAGCATAGGATAAAACAAGATAAATACAATTTAATAAAGCACAGGACAAAACAACATCAATACAATTCAATAAAGCATAGGTTAAAACAACATAAATACAAGTTAATAAAGCATAGGATAAAACAACATAAATACAATTTAATAAAGCATAGGTTAAAACAACATGAATACAATTTAATAAAGCATAGGATAAAACAACATAAATACAATTTAATAAAGCATAGGTTAAAACAACATAAATACAATTTAATAAAGCATAGGTTAAAATAACATAAATACAATTTAATAAAGCATAGGATAAACAACATAAATACAATTTAATAAATCATAGGCTAAAACTACATAAATACAATTTAATAAAGCTTAGGATAAAACAAAGTAAATACAATATAATAAAGCATAGGATAAAACAACATAAATTCAATTTAATAAAGCATAGGATAAAACAACATAAATACAATTTAATAAAGCATAAGATAAAACAACATGAATACAATTTAATAAAGCATAGGTTAAAACAACATAAATACAATTTAATAAAGCACAGGATAAAACAACATAAATACAATTTAATAAAGCATAAGACAAAAAAACATAAATACAATTTAATAAAGCATATGTTAAAGCAACATAAATACAATTTAATAAAGCATAGGTTAAAACAACATAAATACAATTTAATAAAGCATAGGATAAAACAACATAAATACAATTTAATAAAGCTTAGGATAAAACAACATAAATACAATTTAATAAAGCATAGGATAAAACAACATAAATACAATTTAATAAAGCATAGGATAAAACAACATAAATACAATTTAATAGAGCATAGGCTAAAACAACATAAATACAATTTAATAAAACATAGGATAAAACAACATAAATACAATTTAATGAAACAGGATAAACAACATAAATACAATTTAATAAAGCATAGGATAAACAACATAAATACAATTTAATAAAGCATAGGCTAAAACTACATAAATACAATTTAATAAAGCTTAGGATAAAACAAAGTAAATACAATATAATAAAGCATAGGATAAAACAACATAAATTCAATTTAATAAAGCATAGGATAAAACAACATAAATACAATTTAATAAAGCATAAGATAAAACAACATGAATACAATTTAATAAATCATAGGTTTAAACAACATAAATACAATTTAATAAAGCATAGGATAAAACAACATAAATACAATTTAATAAATCATAGGTTAAAACAACATAAATACAATTTAATAAAGCACAGGATAAAACAACATAAATACAATTTAATAAAGCATAGGACAAAACAACATAAATACAATTTAATAAAGCATAGGATAAAACAACATAAATACAATTTAATGAAACAGGATAAACAACATAAATACAATTTAATAAAGCATAGGATAAACAACATAAATACAATTTAATAAATCATAGGCTAAAACTACATAAATACAATTTAATAAAGCTTAGGATAAAACAAAGTAAATACAATATAATAAAGCATAGGATAAAACAACATAAATTCAATTTAATAAAGCATAGGATAAAACAACATAAATACAATTTAATAAAGCATAAGATAAAACAACATGAATACAATTTAATAAAGCATAGGTTAAAACAACATAAATACAATTTAATAAAGCACAGGATAAAACAACATAAATACAATTTAATAAAGCATAAGACAAAAAAACATAAATACAATTTAATAAAGCATATGTTAAAGCAACATAAATACAATTTAATAAAGCATAGGTTAAAACAACATAAATACAATTTAATAAAGCATAGGATAAAACAACATAAATACAATTTAATAAAGCTTAGGATAAAACAACATAAATACAATTTAATAAAGCATAGGATAAAACAACATAAATACAATTTAATAAAGCATAGGATAAAACAACATAAATACAATTTAATAGAGCATAGGCTAAAACAACATAAATACAATTTAATAAAACATAGGATAAAACAACATAAATACAATTTAATGAAACAGGATAAACAACATAAATACAATTTAATAAAGCATAGGATAAACAACATAAATACAATTTAATAAAGCATAGGATAAACAACATAAATACAATTTAATAAAGCATAGGCTAAAACTACATAAATACAATTTAATAAAGCTTAGGATAAAACAAAGTAAATACAATATAATAAAGCATAGGATAAAACAACATAAATTCAATTTAATAAAGCATAGGATAAAACAACATAAATACAATTTAATAAAGTATAAGATAAAACAACATAAATACAATTTAATAAAGCATATGTTAAAGCAACATAAATACAATTTAATAAAGCATAGGTTAAAACAACATAAATACAATTTAATAAAGCATAGGATAAAACAACATAAATACAAGTTAATAAAGCTTAGGATAAAACAACATAAATACAATTTAATAAAGCATAGGATAAAACAACATAAATACAATTTAATAAAGCATAGGATAAAACAACATAAATACAATTTAATAGAGCATAGGCTAAAACAACATAAATACAATTTATAAAGCATAGGATTAAACAACATAAATACTATTTAATAAAGCATAGGATAAAACCACATCAATACAATTTAATAAAGCACAGGATAAAACAACATAAATAAAATTTAATAAAGCATAGGATACAACAACATAAATACAATTTAGTAAAGCATAGGTCAAAATAACATAAATGCAATTTAATAAAGCATAGGATAAAACAACATAAATACAATTTAATAAAGCATAGGATAAAACAACATAAATAAAATTTAATAAAGCATAGGATAAAACAACATAAATTCAATTTAATAAAGCATAGGATAAAACAACATAAATACAATTTAATAAAGCATAGGTTAAAACAACATAAATACAATTTAATAAAGCATAGGTTAAAACAACATAAATACAATTTAATAAAGCATAGGTTAAAACAACATAAATACAATTTAATAAAGCATAGGACAAAACAACATAAATACAATTTAATAAAGCATAGGATAAAACAACATAAATACAAGTTAATAAACCATAGGATAAAACAACATAAATAAAATTTAATAAAGCATAGGATAAAACAACATAAATACAATTTAATAAAGCATAGGACAAAACAACATAAATACAACTTAATAAAGCATAGGATAAAACAACATAAATACAATTTAATGAAACATAGGATAAACAACATAAATACAACTTAATAAAGCATAGGAAAAACAACATAAATACAATTTAATAAAGCATAGGCTAAAACTACATAAATACAATTTAATAAAGCATAGGATAAAACAACATAAATACAATTTAATAAAGCATAGGATAAAACAACATAAATACAATTTAATAGAGCATAGGCTAAACAACATAAATACAATTTATAAAGCATAGGATTAAACAACATAAATACTATTTAATAAAGCATAGGATAAAACCACATCAATACAATTTAATAAAGCACAGGATAAAACAACATAAATAAAATTTAATAAAGCATAGGATACAACAACATAAATACAATTTAGTAAAGCATAGGTCAAAATAACATAAATGCAATTTAATAAAGCATAGGATAAAACAACATAAATACAATTTAATAAAGCATAGGATAAAACAACATAAATAAAATTTAATAAAGCATAGGATAAAACAACATAAATTCAATTTAATAAAGCATAGGATAAAACAACATAAATACAATTTAATAAAGCATAGGTTAAAACAACATAAATACAATTTAATAAAGCATAGGACAAAACAACATAAATACAATTTAATAAAGCATAGGTTAAAACAACATAAATACAAGTTAATAAAGCATAGGATAAAACAACATAAATAAAATTTAATAAAGCATAGGATAAAACAACATAAATACAATTTAATAAATAATAGGACAAAACAACATAAATACAACTTAATAAAGCATAGGATAAAACAACATAAATACAATTTAATGAAACATAGGATAAACAACATAAATACAACTTAATAAAGCATAGGAAAAACAACATAAATACAATTTAATAAAGCATAGGCTAAAACTACATAAATACAATTTAATAAAGCTTAGGATAAAACAAATTAAATACAATATAATAAAGCATAGGATAAAACAACATAAATTCAATTTAATAAAGCATAGGATAAAACAACCTAAATACAATTTAATAAAGCATAAGATAAAACAACATGAATACAATTTAATAAAGCATAGGTTAAAACAGCATAAATACAATTTAATAAAGCATAGGATAAAACAACATAAATACAATTTAATAGAGCATAGGATAAAACAACATAAATACAATTTATAGAGCATAGGATAAAACAACATAAATACAATTTAATAAAGCATAGGATAAATCAACATAAATACAATTTAATAAAGCATAGGATTAAACAACATAAATACTATTTAATAAAGCATAGGATAAAACCACATAAATACAATTTAATAAAGCACTGGATAAAACAACATAAATAAAATTTAATAAAGCATAGGATTCAACAACATAAATAAAATTTAGTAAAGCATAGGTCAAAATAACATAAATACAATTTAATAAAGCATAGGATAAAACAACATAAATACTATTTAATAAAGCATAGGATGAAACAACATAAATAAAATTTAATAAACCATAGGATAAAACAACATATATTCAATTTAATAAAGCATAGGATAAAACAACATAAATACAATTTAATAAAGCATAGGATAAAACAACATGAATACAATTTAATAAAGCATAGGATAAAACAACATGAATACAATTTAATAAAGCATAGGATAAAACAAGATAAATACAATTTAATAAAGCACAGGACAAAACAACATCAATACAATTCAATAAAGCATAGGTTAAAACAACATAAATACAACTTAATAAAGCATAGGATAAAACAACATAAATACAATTTAATAAAGCATAGGATAAAACAACATGAATACAATATAATAAAGCATAGGATAAAACAACATAAATTCAATTTAATAAAGCATAGGATAAAACAACATAAATACAATTTAATAAAGCATAAGATAAAACAACATGAATACAATTTAATAAAGCATAGGTTAAAACAACATAAATACAATTTAATAAAGCATAGGATAAAACAACATAAATACAATTTAATAAAGCATAGGATAAAACAACATAAATACAATTTAATAAAGCATAGGATAAAACAACATAAATACAATTTAATAAAGCATAGGATAAAACAACATAAATACAATTTAATGAAACATAGGATAAACAACATAAATACAATTTAATAAAGCATAGGAAAAACAACATAAATACAATTTAATAAAGCATAGGCTAAAACTACATAAATACAATTTAATAAAGCTTAGGATAAAACAAATGAAATACAATATAATAAAGCATAGGATAAAACAACATAAATTCAATTTAATAAAGCATAGGATAAAACAACATAAATACAATTTAATAAAGCATAAGATAAAACAACATGAATACAATTTAATAAAGCATAGGTTAAAACAACATAAATACATTTTAATAAAGCATAGGATAAAACAACATAAATTCAATTTAATAAAGCATAGGTTAAAACAACATAAATACAATTTAATAAAGCATAGGATAAAACAACATAAATAAAATTTAATAAAGCATAGGATAAAACAACATAAATACAATTTAATAAAGCATAGGATAAAACAACATAAATACAATTTAATAAAGCATAGGATAAAACAACATAAATACAATTTAATAAAGCATAGGACAAAACAACATAAATACAATTTAATAAAGCATAGGATAAAACAACATAAATACAATTTAATGAAACAGGATAAACAACATAAATACAATTTAATAAAGCATAGGATAAACAACATAAATACAATTTAATAAAGCATAGGCTAAAACTACATAAATACAATTTAATAAAGCTTAGGATAAAACAAAGTAAATACAATATAATAAAGCATAGGATAAAACAACATAAATTCAATTTAATAAAGCATAGGATAAAACAACATAAATACAATTTAATAAAGCATAAGATAAAACAACATGAATACAATTTAATAAAGCATAGGTTAAAACAACATAAATACAATTTAATAAAGCACAGGATAAAACAACATAAATACAATTTAATAAAGCATAAGACAAAAAAACATAAATACAATTTAATAAAGCATATGTTAAAGCAACATAAATACAATTTAATAAAGCATAGGTTAAAACAACATAAATACAATTTAATAAAGCATAGGATAAAACAACATAAATACAATTTAATAAAGCTTAGGATAAAACAACATAAATACAATTTAATAAAGCATAGGATAAAACAAATAAATACAATTTAATAAAGCATAGGATAAAACAACATAAATACAATTTAATAGAGCATAGGCTAAAACAACATAAATACAATTTAATAAAACATAGGATAAAACAACATAAATACAATTTAATGAAACAGGATAAACAACATAAATACAATTTAATAAAGCATAGGATAAACAACATAAATACAATTTAATAAAGCATAGGCTAAAACTACATAAATACAATTTAATAAAGCTTAGGATAAAACAAAGTAAATACAATATAATAAAGCATAGGATAAAACAACATAAATTCAATTTAATAAAGCATAGGATAAAACAACATAAATACAATTTAATAAAGCATAAGATAAAACAACATGAATACAATTTAATAAAGCATAGGTTTAAACAACATAAATACAATTTAATAAAGCATAGGATAAAACAACATATATACAATTTAATAAAGCATAGGTTAAAACAACATAAATACAATTTAATAAAGCACAGGATAAAACAACATAAATACAATTTAATAAAGCATAAGACAAAAAAACATAAATACAATTTAATAAAGCATATGTTAAAGCAACATAAATACAATTTAATAAAGCATAGGTTAAAACAACATAAATACAATTTAATAAAGCATAGGATAAAACAACATAAATACAAGTTAATAAAGCTTAGGATAAAACAACATAAATACAATTTAATAAAGCATAGGATAAAACAACATAAATACAATTTAATAGAGCATAGGCTAAAACAACATAAATACAATTTATAAAGCATAGGATTAAACAACATAAATACTATTTAATAAAGCATAGGATAAAACCACATCAATACAATTTAATAAAGCACAGGATAAAACAACATAAATAAAATTTAATAAAGCATAGGATACAACAACATAAATACAATTTAGTAAAGCATAGGTCAAAATAACATAAATGCAATTTAATAAAGCATAGGATAAAACAACATAAATACAATTTAATAAAGCATAGGACAAAACAACATAAATACAACTTAATAAAGCATAGGATAAAACAACATAAATACAATTTAATGAAACATAGGATAAACAACATAAATACAACTTAATAAAGCATAGGAAAAACAACATAAATACAATTTAATAAAGCATAGGCTAAAACTACATAAATACAATTTAATAAAGCATAGGATAAAACAACATAAATACAATTTAATAAAGCATAGGATAAAACAACATAAATACAATTTAATAGAGCATAGGCTAAACAACATAAATACAATTTATAAAGCATAGGATTAAACAACATAAATACTATTTAATAAAGCATAGGATAAAACAACATAAATACAATTTAATAAAGCATAGGATAAAACAACATAAATAAAATTTAATAAAGCATAGGATAAAACAACATAAATTCAATTTAATAAAGCATAGGATAAAACAACATAAATACAATTTAATAAAGCATAGGTTAAAACAACATAAATACAATTTAATAAAGCATAGGACAAAACAACATAAATACAATTTAATAAAGCATAGGTTAAAACAACATAAATACAAGTTAATAAAGCATAGGATAAAACAACATAAATAAAATTTAATAAAGAATAGGACAAAACAACATAAATACAACTTAATAAAGCATAGGATAAAACAACATAAATACAATTTAATGAAACATAGGATAAACAACATAAATACAACTTAATAAAGCATAGGAAAAACAACAAAAATACAATTTAATAAAGCATAGGATAAAACAACATAAATACAATTTAATAAAGCATAGGATAAAACAACATAAATACAATTTAATAAAGCATAGGACAAAACAACATAAATACAATTTAATAAAGCATAGGATAAAACAACATAAATACAATTTAATGAAACAGGATAAACAACATAAATACAATTTAATAAAGCATAGGATAAACAACATAAATACAATTTAATAAAGCATAGGCTAAAACTACATAAATACAATTTAATAAAGCTTAGGATAAAACAAAGTAAATACAATATAATAAAGCATAGGATAAAACAACATAAATTCAATTTAATAAAGCATAGGATAAAACAACATAAATACAATTTAATAAAGCATAAGATAAAACAACATGAATACAATTTAATAAAGCATAGGTTAAAACAACATAAATACAATTTAATAAAGCACAGGATAAAACAACATAAATACAATTTAATAAAGCATAAGACAAAAAAACATAAATACAATTTAATAAAGCATATGTTAAAGCAACATAAATACAATTTAATAAAGCATAGGTTAAAACAACATAAATACAATTTAATAAAGCATAGGATAAAACAACATAAATACAATTTAATAAAGCTTAGGATAAAACAACATAAATACAATTTAATAAAGCATAGGATAAAACAAATAAATACAATTTAATAAAGCATAGGATAAAACAACATAAATACAATTTAATAGAGCATAGGCTAAAACAACATAAATACAATTTAATAAAACATAGGATAAAACAACATAAATACAATTTAATGAAACAGGATAAACAACATAAATACAATTTAATAAAGCATAGGATAAACAACATAAATACAATTTAATAAAGCATAGGCTAAAACTACATAAATACAATTTAATAAAGCTTAGGATAAAACAAAGTAAATACAATATAATAAAGCATAGGATAAAACAACATAAATTCAATTTAATAAAGCATAGGATAAAACAACATAAATACAATTTAATAAAGCATAAGATAAAACAACATGAATACAATTTAATAAAGCATAGGTTTAAACAACATAAATACAATTTAATAAAGCATAGGATAAAACAACATATATACAATTTAATAAAGCATAGGTTAAAACAACATAAATACAATTTAATAAAGCACAGGATAAAACAACATAAATACAATTTAATAAAGCATAAGACAAAAAAACATAAATACAATTTAATAAAGCATATGTTAAAGCAACATAAATACAATTTAATAAAGCATAGGTTAAAACAACATAAATACAATTTAATAAAGCATAGGATAAAACAACATAAATACAAGTTAATAAAGCTTAGGATAAAACAACATAAATACAATTTAATAAAGCATAGGATAAAACAACATAAATACAATTTAATAGAGCATAGGCTAAAACAACATAAATACAATTTATAAAGCATAGGATTAAACAACATAAATACTATTTAATAAAGCATAGGATAAAACCACATCAATACAATTTAATAAAGCACAGGATAAAACAACATAAATAAAATTTAATAAAGCATAGGATACAACAACATAAATACAATTTAGTAAAGCATAGGTCAAAATAACATAAATGCAATTTAATAAAGCATAGGATAAAACAACATAAATACAATTTAATAAAGCATAGGACAAAACAACATAAATACAACTTAATAAAGCATAGGATAAAACAACATAAATACAATTTAATGAAACATAGGATAAACAACATAAATACAACTTAATAAAGCATAGGAAAAACAACATAAATACAATTTAATAAAGCATAGGCTAAAACTACATAAATACAATTTAATAAAGCATAGGATAAAACAACATAAATACAATTTAATAAAGCATAGGATAAAACAACATAAATACAATTTAAGAGAGCATAGGCTAAACAACATAAATACAATTTATAAAGCATAGGATTAAACAACATAAATACTATTTAATAAAGCATAGGATAAAACAACATAAATACAATTTAATAAAGCATAGGATAAAACAACATAAATAAAATTTAATAAAGCATAGGATAAAACAACATAAATTCAATTTAATAAAGCATAGGATAAAACAACATAAATACAATTTAATAAAGCATAGGTTAAAACAACATAAATACAATTTAATAAAGCATAGGACAAAACAACATAAATACAATTTAATAAAGCATAGGTTAAAACAACATAAATACAAGTTAATAAAGCATAGGATAAAACAACATAAATAAAATTTAATAAAGAATAGGATAAAACAACATAAATACAATTTAATAAAGAATAGGACAAAACAACATAAATACAACTTAATAAAGCATAGGATAAAACAACATAAATACAATTTAATGAAACATAGGATAAACAACATAAATACAACTTAATAAAGCATAGGAAAAACAACAAAAATACAATTTAATAAAGCATAGGCTAAAACTACATAAATACAATTTAATAAAGCTTAGGATAAAACAAATTAAATACAATATAATAAAGCATAGGATAAAACAACATAAATTCAATTTAATAAAGCATAGGATAAAACAACCTAAATACAATTTAATAAAGCATAAGATAAAACAACATGAATACAATTTAATAAAGCATAGGTTAAAACAGCATAAATACAATTTAATAAAGCATAGGATAAAACAACATAAATACAATTTAATAGAGCATAGGATAAAACAACATAAATACAATTTATAGAGCATAGGATAAAACAACATAAATACAATTTAATAAAGCATAGGATAAATCAACATAAATACAATTTAATAAAGCATAGGATTAAACAACATAAATACTATTTAATAAAGCATAGGATAAAACCACATAAATACAATTTAATAAAGCACAGGATAAAACAACATAAATAAAATTTAATAAAGCATAGGATTCAACAACATAAATAAAATTTAGTAAAGCATAGGTCAAAATAACATAAATACAATTTAATAAAGCATAGGATAAAACAACATAAATACTATTTAATAAAGCATAGGATGAAACAACATAAATAAAATTTAATAAACCATAGGATAAAACAACATATATTCAATTTAATAAAGCATAGGATAAAACAACATAAATACAATTTAATAAAGCATAGGATAAAACAACATGAATACAATTTAATAAAGCATAGGATAAAACAAAATGAATACAATTTAATAAAGCATAGGATAAAACAAGATAAATACAATTTAATAAAGCACAGGACAAAACAACATCAATACAATTCAATAAAGCATAGGTTAAAACAACATAAATACAAGTTAATAAAGCATAGGATAAAACAACATAAATACAATTTAATAAAGCATAAGATAAAACAACATGAATACAATTTAATAAAGCATAGGTTAAAACAACATAAATACAATTTAATAAAGCATAGGATAAAACAACATAAATACAATTTAATAAAGCATAGGATAAAACAACATAAATACAATTTAATAAAGCATAGGATAAAACAACATAAATACAATTTAATAAAGCATAGGATAAAACAACATAAATACAATTTAATGAAACATAGGATAAACAACATAAATACAATTTAATAAAGCATAGGAAAAACAACATAAATACAATTTAATAAAGCATAGGCTAAAACTACATAAATACAATTTAATAAAGCTTAGGATAAAACAAATGAAATACAATATAATAAAGCATAGGATAAAACAACATAAATTCAATTTAATAAAGCATATGATAAAACAACATAAATACAATTTAATAAAGCATAAGATAAAACAACATGAATACAATTTAATAAAGCATAGGTTAAAACAACATAAATACAAGTTAATAAAGCATAGGATAAAACAACATAAATAAAATTTAATAAAGAATAGGATAAAACAACATAAATACAATTTAATAAAGAATAGGACAAAACAACATAAATACAACTTAATAAAGCATAGGATAAAACAACATAAATACAATTTAATGAAACATAGGATAAACAACATAAATACAACTTAATAAAGCATAGGAAAAACAACAAAAATACAATTTAATAAAGCATAGGCTAAAACTACATAAATACAATTTAATAAAGCTTAGGATAAAACAAATTAAATACAATATAATAAAGCATAGGATAAAACAACATAAATTCAATTTAATAAAGCATAGGATAAAACAACCTAAATACAATTTAATAAAGCATAAGATAAAACAACATGAATACAATTTAATAAAGCATAGGTTAAAACAGCATAAATACAATTTAATAAAGCATAGGATAAAACAACATAAATACAATTTAATAGAGCATAGGATAAAACAACATAAATACAATTTATAGAGCATAGGATAAAACAACATAAATACAATTTAATAAAGCATAGGATAAATCAACATAAATACAATTTAATAAAGCATAGGATTAAACAACATAAATACTATTTAATAAAGCATAGGATAAAACCACATAAATACAATTTAATAAAGCACAGGATAAAACAACATAAATAAAATTTAATAAAGCATAGGATTCAACAACATAAATAAAATTTAGTAAAGCATAGGTCAAAATAACATAAATACAATTTAATAAAGCATAGGATAAAACAACATAAATACTATTTAATAAAGCATAGGATGAAACAACATAAATAAAATTTAATAAACCATAGGATAAAACAACATATATTCAATTTAATAAAGCATAGGATAAAACAACATAAATACAATTTAATAAAGCATAGGATAAAACAACATGAATACAATTTAATAAAGCATAGGATAAAACAAAATGAATACAATTTAATAAAGCATAGGATAAAACAAGATAAATACAATTTAATAAAGCACAGGACAAAACAACATCAATACAATTCAATAAAGCATAGGTTAAAACAACATAAATACAAGTTGATAAAGCATAGGATAAAACAACATAAATACAATTTAATAAAGCATAAGATAAAACAACATGAATACAATTTAATAAAGCATAGGTTAAAACAACATAAATACAATTTAATAAAGCATAGGATAAAACAACATAAATACAATTTAATAAAGCATAGGATAAAACAACATAAATACAATTTAATAAAGCATAGGATAAAACAACATAAATACAATTTAATAAAGCATAGGATAAAACAACATAAATACAATTTAATGAAACATAGGATAAACAACATAAATACAATTTAATAAAGCATAGGAAAAACAACATAAATACAATTTAATAAAGCATAGGCTAAAACTACATAAATACAATTTAATAAAGCTTAGGATAAAACAAATGAAATACAATATAATAAAGCATAGGATAAAACAACATAAATTCAATTTAATAAAGCATAGGATAAAACAACATAAATACAATTTAATAAAGCATAAGATAAAACAACATGAATACAATTTAATAAAGCATAGGTTAAAACAACATAAATACAATTTAATAAAGCATAGGATAAAACAACATAAATTCAATTTAATAAAGCATAGGTTAAAACAACATAAATACAATTTAATAAAGCATAGGATAAAACAACATAAATAAAATTTAATAAAGCATAGGATAAAACAACATAAATACAATTTAATAAAGCATAGGATAAAACAACATAAATACAATTTAATAAAGCATAGGATAAAACAACATAAATACAATTTAATAAAGCATAGGACAAAACAACATAAATACAATTTAATAAAGCATAGGATAAAACAACATAAATACAATTTAATGAAACAGGATAAACAACATAAATACAATTTAATAAAGCATAGGATAAACAACATAAATACAATTTAATAAAGCATAGGCTAAAACTACATAAATACAATTTAATAAAGCATAGGATAAAACAACATAAATTCAATTTAATAAAGCATAGGATAAAACAACATAAATACAATTTAATAAAGCATAAGATAAAACAACATGAATACAATTTAATAAAGCATAGGTTAAAACAACATAAATACAATTTAATAAAGCACAGGATAAAACAACATAAATACAATTTAATAAAGCATAAGACAAAAAAACATAAATACAATTTAATAAAGCATATGTTAAAGCAACATAAATACAATTTAATAAAGCATAGGTTAAAACAACATAAATACAATTTAATAAAGCATAGGATAAAACAACATAAATACAATTTAATAAAGCTTAGGATAAAACAACATAAATACAATTTAATAAAGCATAGGATAAAACAACATAAATACAATTTAATAAAGCATAGGATAAAACAACATAAATACAATTTAATAGAGCATAGGCTAAAACAACATAAATACAATTTATAAAGCATAGGATAAAACAACATAAATACAATTTAATAAAGCATAGAATAAAACAACATACATAAAATTTAATAAAGCATAGGATTAAACAACATAAATACTATTTAATAAAGCATAGGATAAAACCACATAAATACAATTTAATAAAGCATAGGATAAAACAACATAAATAAAATTTAATAAAGCATAGGTTAAAATAACATAAATACAATTTCATAAAGCATAGGACAAAACAACATAAAAACTATTTAATAAAGCATAGTTTAAAACAACATAAATACAATTTAATAAAGCATAGGATAAAACCACAGAATTACAATTTAATAAAGCATAGGATAAAACAACATAAATACAATTTAATAAAGCATAGGACAAAACAACATAAATACAATTTAATAAAGCATAGGATAAAACAACATAAATACAATTTAATGAAACAGGATAAACAACATAAATACAATTTAATAAAGCATAGGATAAACAACATAAATACAATTTAATAAAGCATAGGCTAAAACTACATAAATACAATTTAATAAAGCTTAGGATAAAACAAAGTAAATACAATATAATAAAGCATAGGATAAAACAACATAAATTTAATTTAATAAAGCATAGGATAAAACAACATAAATACAATTTAATAAAGCATAAGATAAAACAACATGAATACAATTTAATAAAGCATAGGTTAAAACAACATAAATACAATTTAATAAAGCATAGGATAAAACAACATAAATACAATTTAATAAAGCATAGGATAAAACAACATAAATACAATTTAATAAAGCATAGGATAAAACAACATAAATACAATTTAATAAAGCATAGGATAAAACAACATAAATACAATTTAATAAAGCATAGGATAAAACAACATAAATACAATTTAATAAAGCATAGGATAAAACAACATAAATACAATTTAATAGAGCATAGGCTAAACAACATAAATACAATTTATAAAGCATAGGATTAAACAACATAAATACTATTTAATAAAGCATAGGATAAAACCACATCAATACAATTTAATAAAGCACAGGATAAAACAACATAAATAAAATTTAATAAAGCATAGGATACAACAACATAAATACAATTTAGTAAAGCATAGGTCAAAATAACATAAATGCAATTTAATAAAGCATAGGATAAAACAACATAAATACAATTTAATAAAGCATAGGATAAAACAACATAAATAAAATTTAATAAAGCATAGGATAAAACAACATAAATTCAATTTAATAAAGCATAGGATAAAACAACATAAATACAATTTAATAAAGCATAGGTTAAAACAACATAAATACAATTTAATAAAGCATAGGACAAAACAACATAAATACAATTTAATAAAGCATAGGTTAAAACAACATAAATACAAGTTAATAAAGCATAGGATAAAACAACATAAATAAAATTTAATAAAGAATAGGATAAAACAACATAAATACAATTTAATAAAGAATAGGATAAAACAACATAAATACAATTTAATAAAGCATAGGTTAAAACAACATAAATACAATTTAATAAAGCATAGGTTAAAATAACATAAATACAATTTAATAAAGCATAGGATAAACAACATAAATACAATTTAATAAATCATAGGCTAAAACTACATAAATACAATTTAATAAAGCTTAGGATAAAACAAAGTAAATACAATATAATAAAGCATAGGATAAAACAACATAAATTCAATTTAATAAAGCATAGGATAAAACAACATAAATACAATTTAATAAAGCATAAGATAAAACAACATGAATACAATTTAATAAAGCATAGGTTAAAACAACATAAATACAATTTAATAAAGCACAGGATAAAACAACATAAATACAATTTAATAAAGCATAAGACAAAAAAACATAAATACAATTTAATAAAGCATATGTTAAAGCAACATAAATACAATTTAATAAAGCATAGGTTAAAACAACATAAATACAATTTAATAAAGCATAGGATAAAACAACATAAATACAATTTAATAAAGCTTAGGATAAAACAACATAAATACAATTTAATAAAGCATAGGATAAAACAACATAAATACAATTTAATAAAGCATAGGATAAAACAACATAAATACAATTTAATAGAGCATAGGCTAAAACAACATAAATACAATTTAATAAAACATAGGATAAAACAACATAAATACAATTTAATGAAACAGGATAAACAACATAAATACAATTTAATAAAGCATAGGATAAACAACATAAATACAATTTAATAAAGCATAGGCTAAAACTACATAAATACAATTTAATAAAGCTTAGGATAAAACAAAGTAAATACAATATAATAAAGCATAGGATAAAACAACATAAATTCAATTTAATAAAGCATAGGATAAAACAACATAAATACAATTTAATAAAGCATAAGATAAAACAACATGAATACAATTTAATAAATCATAGGTTTAAACAACATAAATACAATTTAATAAAGCATAGGATAAAACAACATAAATACAATTTAATAAAGCATAGGTTAAAACAACATAAATACAATTTAATAAAGCACAGGATAAAACAACATAAATACAATTTAATAAAGCATAAGATAAAACAACATGAATACAATTTAATAAAGCATAGGTTAAAACAACATAAATACAATTTAATAAAGCACAGGATAAAACAACATAAATACAATTTAATAAAGCATAAGACAAAAAAACATAAATACAATTTAATAAAGCATATGTTAAAGCAACATAAATACAATTTAATAAAGCATAGGTTAAAACAACATAAATACAATTTAATAAAGCATAGGATAAAACAACATAAATACAATTTAATAAAGCTTAGGATAAAACAACATAAATACAATTTAATAAAGCATAGGATAAAACAACATAAATACAATTTAATAAAGCATAGGATAAAACAACATAAATACAATTTAATAGAGCATAGGCTAAAACAACATAAATACAATTTAATAAAACATAGGATAAAACAACATAAATACAATTTAATGAAACAGGATAAACAACATAAATACAATTTAATAAAGCATAGGATAAACAACATAAATACAATTTAATAAAGCATAGGATAAACAACATAAATACAATTTAATAAAGCATAGGCTAAAACTACATAAATACAATTTAATAAAGCTTAGGATAAAACAAAGTAAATACAATATAATAAAGCATAGGATAAAACAACATAAATTCAATTTAATAAAGCATAGGATAAAACAACATAAATACAATTTAATAAAGCATAAGATAAAACAACATAAATACAATTTAATAAAGCATATGTTAAAGCAACATAAATACAATTTAATAAAGCATAGGTTAAAACAACATAAATACAATTTAATAAAGCATAGGATAAAACAACATAAATACAAGTTAATAAAGCTTAGGATAAAACAACATAAATACAATTTAATAAAGCATAGGATAAAACAACATAAATACAATTTAATAAAGCATAGGATAAAACAACATAAATACAATTTAATAGAGCATAGGCTAAAACAACATAAATACAATTTATAAAGCATAGGATTAAACAACATAAATACTATTTAATAAAGCATAGGATAAAACCACATCAATACAATTTAATAAAGCACAGGATAAAACAACATAAATAAAATTTAATAAAGCATAGGATACAACAACATAAATACAATTTAGTAAAGCATAGGTCAAAATAACATAAATGCAATTTAATAAAGCATAGGATAAAACAACATAAATACAATTTAATAAAGCATAGGATAAAACAACATAAATAAAATTTAATAAAGCATAGGATAAAACAACATAAATTCAATTTAATAAAGCATAGGATAAAACAACATAAATACAATTTAATAAAGCATAGGTTAAAACAACATAAATACAATTTAATAAAGCATAGGTTAAAACAACATAAATACAATTTAATAAAGCATAGGTTAAAACAACATAAATACAATTTAATAAAGCATAGGACAAAACAACATAAATACAATTTAATAAAGCATAGGATAAAACAACATAAATACAAGTTAATAAACCATAGGATAAAACAACATAAATAAAATTTAATAAAGCATAGGATAAAACAACATAAATACAATTTAATAAAGCATAGGACAAAACAACATAAATACAACTTAATAAAGCATAGGATAAAACAACATAAATACAATTTAATGAAACATAGGATAAACAACATAAATACAACTTAATAAAGCATAGGAAAAACAACATAAATACAATTTAATAAAGCATAGGCTAAAACTACATAAATACAATTTAATAAAGCATAGGATAAAACAACATAAATACAATTTAATAAAGCATAGGATAAAACAACATAAATACAATTTAATAGAGCATAGGCTAAACAACATAAATACAATTTATAAAGCATAGGATTAAACAACATAAATACTATTTAATAAAGCATAGGATAAAACCACATCAATACAATTTAATAAAGCACAGGATAAAACAACATAAATAAAATTTAATAAAGCATAGGATACAACAACATAAATACAATTTAGTAAAGCATAGGTCAAAATAACATAAATGCAATTTAATAAAGCATAGGATAAAACAACATAAATACAATTTAATAAAGCATAGGATAAAACAACATAAATAAAATTTAATAAAGCATAGGATAAAACAACATAAATTCAATTTAATAAAGCATAGGATAAAACAACATAAATACAATTTAATAAAGCATAGGTTAAAACAACATAAATACAATTTAATAAAGCATAGGACAAAACAACATAAATACAATTTAATAAAGCATAGGTTAAAACAACATAAATACAAGTTAATAAAGCATAGGATAAAACAACATAAATAAAATTTAATAAAGCATAGGATAAAACAACATAAATACAATTTAATAAAGAATAGGACAAAACAACATAAATACAACTTAATAAAGCATAGGATAAAACAACATAAATACAATTTAATGAAACATAGGATAAACAACATAAATACAACTTAATAAAGCATAGGAAAAACAACATAAATACAATTTAATAAAGCATAGGCTAAAACTACATAAATACAATTTAATAAAGCTTAGGATAAAACAAATTAAATACAATATAATAAAGCATAGGATAAAACAACATAAATTCAATTTAATAAAGCATAGGATAAAACAACCTAAATACAATTTAATAAAGCATAAGATAAAACAACATGAATACAATTTAATAAAGCATAGGTTAAAACAGCATAAATACAATTTAATAAAGCATAGGATAAAACAACATAAATACAATTTAATAGAGCATAGGATAAAACAACATAAATACAATTTATAGAGCAAAGGATAAAACAACATAAATACAATTTAATAAAGCATAGGATAAATCAACATAAATACAATTTAATAAAGCATAGGATTAAACAACATAAATACTATTTAATAAAGCATAGGATAAAACCACATAAATACAATTTAATAAAGCACTGGATAAAACAACATAAATAAAATTTAATAAAGCATAGGATTCAACAACATAAATAAAATTTAGTAAAGCATAGGTCAAAATAACATAAATACAATTTAATAAAGCATAGGATAAAACAACATAAATACTATTTAATAAAGCATAGGATGAAACAACATAAATAAAATTTAATAAACCATAGGATAAAACAACATATATTCAATTTAATAAAGCATAGGATAAAACAACATAAATACTATTTAATAAAGCATAGGATGAAACAACATAAATAAAATTTAATAAACCATAGGATAAAACAACATATATTCAATTTAATAAAGCATAGGATAAAACAACATGAATACAATTTAATAAAGCATAGGATAAAACAAGATAAATACAATTTAATAAAGCACAGGACAAAACAACATCAATACAATTCAATAAAGCATAGGTTAAAACAACATAAATACAACTTAATAAAGCATAGGATAAAACAACATAAATACAATTTAATAAAGCATAGGATAAAACAACATGAATACAATATAATAAAGCATAGGATAAAACAACATAAATTCAATTTAATAAAGCATAGGATAAAACAACATAAATACAATTTAATAAAGCATAAGATAAAACAACATGAATACAATTTAATAAAGCATAGGTTAAAACAACATAAATACAATTTAATAAAGCATAGGATAAAACAACATAAATACAATTTAATAAAGCATAGGATAAAACAACATAAATACAATTTAATAAAGCATAGGATAAAACAACATAAATACAATTTAATAAAGCATAGGATAAAACAACATAAATACAATTTAATGAAACATAGGATAAACAACATAAATACAATTTAATAAAGCATAGGAAAAACAACATAAATACAATTTAATAAAGCATAGGCTAAAACTACATAAATACAATTTAATAAAGCTTAGGATAAAACAAATGAAATACAATATAATAAAGCATAGGATAAAACAACATAAATTCAATTTAATAAAGCATAGGATAAAACAACATAAATACAATTTAATAAAGCATAAGATAAAACAACATGAATACAATTTAATAAAGCATAGGTTAAAACAACATAAATACATTTTAATAAAGCATAGGATAAAACAACATAAATTCAATTTAATAAAGCATAGGTTAAAACAACATAAATACAATTTAATAAAGCATAGGATAAAACAACATAAATAAAATTTAATAAAGCATAGGATAAAACAACATAAATACAATTTAATAAAGCATAGGATAAAACAACATAAATACAATTTAATAAAGCATAGGATAAAACAACATAAATACAATTTAATAAAGCATAGGACAAAACAACATAAATACAATTTAATAAAGCATAGGATAAAACAACATAAATACAATTTAATGAAACAGGATAAACAACATAAATACAATTTAATAAAGCATAGGATAAACAACATAAATACAATTTAATAAAGCATAGGCTAAAACTACATAAATACAATTTAATAAAGCTTAGGATAAAACAAAGTAAATACAATATAATAAAGCATAGGATAAAACAACATAAATTCAATTTAATAAAGCATAGGATAAAACAACATAAATACAATTTAATAAAGCATAAGATAAAACAACATGAATACAATTTAATAAAGCATAGGTTAAAACAACATAAATACAATTTAATAAAGCACAGGATAAAACAACATAAATACAATTTAATAAAGCATAAGACAAAAAAACATAAATACAATTTAATAAAGCATATGTTAAAGCAACATAAATACAATTTAATAAAGCATAGGTTAAAACAACATAAATACAATTTAATAAAGCATAGGATAAAACAACATAAATACAATTTAATAAAGCTTAGGATAAAACAACATAAATACAATTTAATAAAGCATAGGATAAAACAAATAAATACAATTTAATAAAGCATAGGATAAAACAACATAAATACAATTTAATAGAGCATAGGCTAAAACAACATAAATACAATTTAATAAAACATAGGATAAAACAACATAAATACAATTTAATGAAACAGGATAAACAACATAAATACAATTTAATAAAGCATAGGATAAACAACATAAATACAATTTAATAAAGCATAGGCTAAAACTACATAAATACAATTTAATAAAGCTTAGGATAAAACAAAGTAAATACAATATAATAAAGCATAGGATAAAACAACATAAATTCAATTTAATAAAGCATAGGATAAAACAACATAAATACAATTTAATAAAGCATAAGATAAAACAACATGAATACAATTTAATAAAGCATAGGTTTAAACAACATAAATACAATTTAATAAAGCATAGGATAAAACAACATATATACAATTTAATAAAGCATAGGTTAAAACAACATAAATACAATTTAATAAAGCACAGGATAAAACAACATAAATACAATTTAATAAAGCATAAGACAAAAAAACATAAATACAATTTAATAAAGCATATGTTAAAGCAACATAAATACAATTTAATAAAGCATAGGTTAAAACAACATAAATACAATTTAATAAAGCATAGGATAAAACAACATAAATACAAGTTAATAAAGCTTAGGATAAAACAACATAAATACAATTTAATAAAGCATAGGATAAAACAACATAAATACAATTTAATAGAGCATAGGCTAAAACAACATAAATACAATTTATAAAGCATAGGATTAAACAACATAAATACTATTTAATAAAGCATAGGATAAAACCACATCAATACAATTTAATAAAGCACAGGATAAAACAACATAAATAAAATTTAATAAAGCATAGGATACAACAACATAAATACAATTTAGTAAAGCATAGGTCAAAATAACATAAATGCAATTTAATAAAGCATAGGATAAAACAACATAAATACAATTTAATAAAGCATAGGACAAAACAACATAAATACAACTTAATAAAGCATAGGATAAAACAACATAAATACAATTTAATGAAACATAGGATAAACAACATAAATACAACTTAATAAAGCATAGGAAAAACAACATAAATACAATTTAATAAAGCATAGGCTAAAACTACATAAATACAATTTAATAAAGCATAGGATAAAACAACATAAATACAATTTAATAAAGCATAGGATAAAACAACATAAATACAATTTAATAGAGCATAGGCTAAACAACATAAATACAATTTATAAAGCATAGGATTAAACAACATAAATACTATTTAATAAAGCATAGGATAAAACAACATAAATACAATTTAATAAAGCATAGGATAAAACAACATAAATAAAATTTAATAAAGCATAGGATAAAACAACATAAATTCAATTTAATAAAGCATAGGATAAAACAACATAAATACAATTTAATAAAGCATAGGTTAAAACAACATAAATACAATTTAATAAAGCATAGGACAAAACAACATAAATACAATTTAATAAAGCATAGGTTAAAACAACATAAATACAAGTTAATAAAGCATAGGATAAAACAACATAAATAAAATTTAATAAAGAATAGGATAAAACAACATAAATACAATTTAATAAAGAATAGGACAAAACAACATAAATACAACTTAATAAAGCATAGGATAAAACAACATAAATACAATTTAATGAAACATAGGATAAACAACATAAATACAACTTAATAAAGCATAGGAAAAACAACAAAAATACAATTTAATAAAGCATAGGCTAAAACTACATAAATACAATTTAATAAAGCTTAGGATAAAACAAATTAAATACAATATAATAAAGCATAGGATAAAACAACATAAATTCAATTTAATAAAGCATAGGATAAAACAACCTAAATACAATTTAATAAAGCATAAGATAAAACAACATGAATACAATTTAATAAAGCATAGGTTAAAACAGCATAAATACAATTTAATAAAGCATAGGATAAAACAACATAAATACAATTTAATAAAGCATAGGATAAATCAACATAAATACAATTTAATAAAGCATAGGATTGAACAACATAAATACTATTTAATAAAGCATAGGATAAAACCACATAAATACAATTTAATAAAGCACAGGATAAAACAACATAAATAAAATTTAATAAAGCATAGGATTCAACAACATAAATAAAATTTAGTAAAGCATAGGTCAAAATAACATAAATACAATTTAATAAAGCATAGGATAAAACAACATAAATACTATTTAATAAAGCATAGGATGAAACAACATAAATAAAATTTAATAAACCATAGGATAAAACAACATATATTCAATTTAATAAAGCATAGGATAAAACAACATAAATACAATTTAATAAAGCATAGGATAAAACAACATGAATACAATTTAATAAAGCATAGGATAAAACAAAATGAATACAATTTAATAAAGCATAGGATAAAACAAGATAAATACAATTTAATAAAGCACAGGACAAAACAACATCAATACAATTCAATAAAGCATAGGTTAAAACAACATAAATACAAGTTAATAAAGCATAGGATAAAACAACATAAATACAATTTAATAAAGCATAAGATAAAACAACATGAATACAATTTAATAAAGCATAGGTTAAAACAACATAAATACAATTTAATAAAGCATAGGATAAAACAACATAAATACAATTTAATAAAGCATAGGATAAAACAACATAAATACAATTTAATAAAGCATAGGATAAAACAACATAAATACAATTTAATAAAGCATAGGATAAAACAACATAAATACAATTTAATGAAACATAGGATAAACAACATAAATACAATTTAATAAAGCATAGGAAAAACAACATAAATACAATTTAATAAAGCATAGGCTAAAACTACATAAATACAATTTAATAAAGCTTAGGATAAAACAAATGAAATACAATATAATAAAGCATAGGATAAAACAACATAAATTCAATTTAATAAAGCATAGGATAAAACAACATAAATACAATTTAATAAAGCATAAGATAAAACAACATGAATACAATTTAATAAAGCATAGGTTAAAACAACATAAATACAAGTTAATAAAGCATAGGATAAAACAACATAAATAAAATTTAATAAAGAATAGGATAAAACAACATAAATACAATTTAATAAAGAATAGGACAAAACAACATAAATACAACTTAATAAAGCATAGGATAAAACAACATAAATACAATTTAATGAAACATAGGATAAACAACATAAATACAACTTAATAAAGCATAGGAAAAACAACAAAAATACAATTTAATAAAGCATAGGCTAAAACTACATAAATACAATTTAATAAAGCTTAGGATAAAACAAATTAAATACAATATAATAAAGCATAAGATAAAACAACATAAATTCAATTTAATAAAGCATAGGATAAAACAACCTAAATACAATTTAATAAAGCATAAGATAAAACAACATGAATACAATTTAATAAAGCATAGGTTAAAACAGCATAAATACAATTTAATAAAGCATAGGATAAAACAACATAAATACAATTTAATAGAGCATAGGATAAAACAACATAAATACAATTTATAGAGCATAGGATAAAACAACATAAATACAATTTAATAAAGCATAGGATAAATCAACATAAATACAATTTAATAAAGCATAGGATTAAACAACATAAATACTATTTAATAAAGCATAGGATAAAACCACATAAATACAATTTAATAAAGCACAGGATAAAACAACATAAATAAAATTTAATAAAGCATAGGATTCAACAACATAAATAAAATTTAGTAAAGCATAGGTCAAAATAACATAAATACAATTTAATAAAGCATAGGATAAAACAACATAAATACTATTTAATAAAGCATAGGATGAAACAACATAAATAAAATTTAATAAACCATAGGATAAAACAACATATATTCAATTTAATAAAGCATAGGATAAAACAACATAAATACAATTTAATAAAGCATAGGATAAAACAACATGAATACAATTTAATAAAGCATAGGATAAAACAAAATGAATACAATTTAATAAAGCATAGGATAAAACAAGATAAATACAATTTAATAAAGCACAGGACAAAACAACATCAATACAATTCAATAAAGCATAGGTTAAAACAACATAAATACAAGTTAATAAAGCATAGGATAAAACAACATAAATACAATTTAATAAAGCATAAGATAAAACAACATGAATACAATTTAATAAAGCATAGGTTAAAACAACATAAATACAATTTAATAAAGCATAGGATAAAACAACATAAATACAATTTAATAAAGCATAGGATAAAACAACATAAATACAATTTAATAAAGCATAGGATAAAACAACATAAATACAATTTAATAAAGCATAGGATAAAACAACATAAATACAATTTAATGAAACATAGGATAAACAACATAAATACAATTTAATAAAGCATAGGAAAAACAACATAAATACAATTTAATAAAGCATAGGCTAAAACTACATAAATACAATTTAATAAAGCTTAGGATAAAACAAATGAAATACAATATAATAAAGCATAGGATAAAACAACATAAATTCAATTTAATAAAGCATAGGATAAAACAACATAAATACAATTTAATAAAGCATAAGATAAAACAACATGAATACAATTTAATAAAGCATAGGTTAAAACAACATAAATACAATTTAATAAAGCATAGGATAAAACAACATAAATTCAATTTAATAAAGCATAGGTTAAAACAACATAAATACAATTTAATAAAGCATAGGATAAAACAACATAAATAAAATTTAATAAAGCATAGGATAAAACAACATAAATACAATTTAATAAAGCATAGGATAAAACAACATAAATACAATTTAATAAAGCATAGGATAAAACAACATAAATACAATTTAATAAAGCATAGGACAAAACAACATAAATACAATTTAATAAAGCATAGGATAAAACAACATAAATACAATTTAATGAAACAGGATAAACAACATAAATACAATTTAATAAAGCATAGGATAAACAACATAAATACAATTTAATAAAGCATAGGCTAAAACTACATAAATACAATTTAATAAAGCTTAGGATAAAACAAAGTAAATACAATATAATAAAGCATAGGATAAAACAACATAAATTCAATTTAATAAAGCATAGGATAAAACAACATAAATACAATTTAATAAAGCATAAGATAAAACAACATGAATACAATTTAATAAAGCATAGGTTAAAACAACATAAATACAATTTAATAAAGCACAGGATAAAACAACATAAATACAATTTAATAAAGCATAAGACAAAAAAACATAAATACAATTTAATAAAGCATATGTTAAAGCAACATAAATACAATTTAATAAAGCATAGGTTAAAACAACATAAATACAATTTAATAAAGCATAGGATAAAACAACATAAATACAATTTAATAAAGCTTAGGATAAAACAACATAAATACAATTTAATAAAGCATAGGATAAAACAACATAAATACAATTTAATAAAGCATAGGATAAAACAACATAAATACAATTTAATAGAGCATAGGCTAAAACAACATAAATACAATTTATAAAGCATAGGATAAAACAACATAAATACAATTTAATAAAGCATAGAATAAAACAACATACATAAAATTTAATAAAGCATAGGATTAAACAACATAAATACTATTTAATAAAGCATAGGATAAAACCACATAAATACAATTTAATAAAGCATAGGATAAAACAACATAAATAAAATTTAATAAAGCATAGGTTAAAATAACATAAATACAATTTCATAAAGCATAGGACAAAACAACATAAAAACTATTTAATAAAGCATAGTTTAAAACAACATAAATACAATTTAATAAAGCATAGGATAAAACCACAGAATTACAATTTAATAAAGCATAGGATAAAACAACATAAATACAATTTAATAAAGCATAGGACAAAACAACATAAATACAATTTAATAAAGCATAGGATAAAACAACATAAATACAATTTAATGAAACAGGATAAACAACATAAATACAATTTAATAAAGCATAGGATAAACAACATAAATACAATTTAATAAAGCATACGCTAAAACTACATAAATACAATTTAATAAAGCTTAGGATAAAACAAATGAAATACAATATAATAAAGCATAGGATAAAACAACATAAATTCAATTTAATAAAGCATAGGATAAAACAACATAAATACAATTTAATAAAGCATAAGATAAAACAACATGAATACAATTTAATAAAGCATAGGTTAAAACAACATAAATACAATTTAATAAAGCATAGGATAAAACAACATAAATTCAATTTAATAAAGCATAGGATAAAACAACATAAATACAATTTAATGAAACAGGATAAACAACATAAATACAATTTAATAAAGCATAGGATAAACAACATAAATACAATTTAATAAAGCATAGGCTAAAACTACATAAATACAATTTAATAAAGCTTAGGATAAAACAAAGTAAATACAATATAATAAAGCATAGGATAAAACAACATAAATTCAATTTAATAAAGCATAGGATAAAACAACATAAATACAATTTAATAAAGCATAAGATAAAACAACATGAATACAATTTAATAAAGCATATGTTAAAGCAACATAAATACAATTTAATAAAGCATAGGTTAAAACAACATAAATACAATTTAATAAAGCATAGGATAAAACAACATAAATACAATTTAATAAAGCTTAGGATAAAACAACATAAATACAATTTAATAAAGCATAGGATAAAACAACATAAATACAATTTAATAAAGCATAGGATAAAACAACATAAATACAATTTAATAGAGCATAGGCTAAAACAACATAAATACAATTTATAAAGCATAGGATAAAACAACATAAATACAATTTAATAAAGCATAGAATAAAACAACATAAATAAAATTTAATAAAGCATAGGATTAAACAACATAAATACTATTTAATAAAGCATAGGATAAAACCACATAAATACAATTTAATAAAGCATAGTATAAAACAACATAAATAAAATTTAATAAAGCATAGGTTAAAATAACATAAATACAATTTCATAAAGCATAGGACAAAACAACATAAAAACTATTTAATAAAGCATAGTTTAAAACAACATAAATACAATTTAATAAAGCATAGGATAAAACCACAGAATTACAATTTAATAAAGCATAGGATAAAACAACATAAATACAATTTAATAAAGCATAGGACAAAACAACATAAATACAATTTAATAAAGCATAGGATAAAACAACATAAATACAATTTAATGAAACAGGATAAACAACATAAATACAATTTAATAAAGCATAGGATAAACAACATAAATACAATTTAATAAAGCATAGGCTAAAACTACATAAATACAATTTAATAAAGCTTAGGATAAAACAAAGTAAATACAATATAATAAAGCATAGGATAAAACAACATAAATTCAATTTAATAAAGCATAGGATAAAACAACATAAATACAATTTAATAAAGCATAAGATAAAACAACATGAATACAATTTAATAAAGCATAGGTTAAAACAACATAAATACAATTTAATAAAGCATAGGATAAAACAACATAAATACAATTTAATAAAGCATAGGATAAAACAACATAAATACAATTTAATAAAGCATAGGATAAAACAACATAAATACAATTTAATAAAGCATAGGATAAAACAACATAAATACAATTTAATAAAGCATAGGATAAAACAACATAAATACAATTTAATAAAGCATAGGATAAAACAACATAAATACAATTTAATAGAGCATAGGCTAAACAACATAAATACAATTTATAAAGCATAGGATTAAACAACATAAATACTATTTAATAAAGCATAGGATAAAACCACATCAATACAATTTAATAAAGCACAGGATAAAACAACATAAATAAAATTTAATAAAGCATAGGATACAACAACATAAATACAATTTAGTAAAGCATAGGTCAAAATAACATAAATGCAATTTAATAAAGCATAGGATAAAACAACATAAATACAATTTAATAAAGCATAGGATAAAACAACATAAATAAAATTTAATAAAGCATAGGATAAAACAACATAAATTCAATTTAATAAAGCATAGGATAAAACAACATAAATACAATTTAATAAAGCATAGGTTAAAACAACATAAATACAATTTAATAAAGCATAGGACAAAACAACATAAATACAATTTAATAAAGCATAGGTTAAAACAACATAAATACAAGTTAATAAAGCATAGGATAAAACAACATAAATAAAATTTAATAAAGAATAGGATAAAACAACATAAATACAATTTAATAAAGAATAGGACAAAACAACATAAATACAACTTAATAAAGCATAGGATAAAACAACATAAATACAATTTAATGAAACATAGGATAAACAACATAAATACAACTTAATAAAGCATAGGAAAAACAACATAAATACAATTTAATAAAGCATAGGCTAAAACTACATAAATACAATTTAATAAAGATTAGGATAAAACAAATTAAATACAATATAATAAAGCATAGGATAAAACAACATAAATTCAATTTAATAAAGCATAGGATAAAACAACCTAAATACAATTTAATAAAGCATAAGATAAAACAACATGAATACAATTTAATAAAGCATAGGTTAAAACAGCATAAATACAATTTAATAAAGCATAGGATAAAACAACATAAATACAATTTAATAGAGCATAGGATAAAACAACATAAATACAATTTATAGAGCATAGGATAAAACAACATAAATACAATTTAATAAAGCATAGGATAAATCAACATAAATACAATTTAATAAAGCATAGGATTAAACAACATAAATACTATTTAATAAAGCATAGGATAAAACCACATAAATACAATTTAATAAAGCACAGGATAAAACAACATAAATAAAATTTAATAAAGCATAGGATTCAACAACATAAATAAAATTTAGTAAAGCATAGGTCAAAATAACATAAATACAATTTAATAAAGCATAGGATAAAACAACATAAATACTATTTAATAAAGCATAGGATGAAACAACATAAATAAAATTTAATAAACCATAGGATAAAACAACATATATTCAATTTAATAAAGCATAGGATAAAACAACATAAATACAATTTAATAAAGCATAGGATAAAACAACATGAATACAATTTAATAAAGCATAGGATAAAACAACATGAATACAATTTAATAAAGCATAGGATAAAACAAGATAAATACAATTTAATAAAGCACAGGACAAAACAACATCAATACAATTCAATAAAGCATAGGTTAAAACAACATAAATACAAGTTAATAAAGCATAGGATAAAACAACACAAATACAATTTAATAAAGCATAAGATAAAACAACATGAATACAATTTAATAAAGCATAGGTTAAAACAACATAAATACAATTTAATAAAGCATAGGATAAAACAACATAAATACAATTTAATAAAGCATAGGATAAAACAACATAAATACAATTTAATAAAGCATAGGATAAAACAACATAAATACAATTTAATAAAGCATAGGATAAAACAACATAAATACAATTTAATGAAACATAGGATAAACAACATAAATACAATTTAATAAAGCATAGGAAAAACAACATAAATACAATTTAATAAAGCATAGGCTAAAACTACATAAATACAATTTAATAAAGCTTAGGATAAAACAAATGAAATACAATATAATAAAGCATAGGATAAAACAACATAAATTCAATTTAATAAAGCATAGGATAAAACAACATAAATACAATTTAATAAAGCATAAGATAAAACAACATGAATACAATTTAATAAAGCATAGGTTAAAACAACATAAATACAATTTAATAAAGCATAGGATAAAACAACATAAATTCAATTTAATAAAGCATAGGTTAAAACAACATGAATACAATTTAATAAAGCATAGGATAAAACAAGATAAATACAATTTAATAAAGCACAGGACAAAACAACATCAATACAATTCAATAAAGCATAGGTTAAAACAACATAAATACAAGTTAATAAAGCATAGGATAAAACAACACAAATACAATTTAATAAAGCATAAGATAAAACAACATGAATACAATTTAATAAAGCATAGGTTAAAACAACATAAATACAATTTAATAAAGCATAGGATAAAACAACATAAATACAATTTAATAAAGCATAGGATAAAACAACATAAATACAATTTAATAAAGCATAGGATAAAACAACATAAATACAATTTAATAAAGCATAGGATAAAACAACATAAATACAATTTAATGAAACATAGGATAAACAACATAAATACAATTTAATAAAGCATAGGAAAAACAACATAAATACAATTTAATAAAGCATAGGCTAAAACTACATAAATACAATTTAATAAAGCTTAGGATAAAACAAATGAAATACAATATAATAAAGCATAGGATAAAACAACATAAATTCAATTTAATAAAGCATAGGATAAAACAACATAAATACAATTTAATAAAGCATAAGATAAAACAACATGAATACAATTTAATAAAGCATAGGTTAAAACAACATAAATACAATTTAATAAAGCATAGGATAAAACAACATAAATTCAATTTAATAAAGCATAGGTTAAAACAACATAAATACAATTTAATAAAGCATAGGATAAAACAACATAAATAAAATTTAATAAAGCATAGGATAAAACAACATAAATACAATTTAATAAAGCATAGGATAAAACAACATAAATACAATTTAATAAAGCATAGGATAAAACAACATAAATACAATTTAATAAAGCATAGGACAAAACAACATAAATACAATTTAATAAAGCATAGGATAAAACAACATAAATACAATTTAATGAAACAGGATAAACAACATAAATACAATTTAATAAAGCATAGGATAAACAACATAAATACAATTTAATAAAGCATAGGCTAAAACTACATAAATACAATTTAATAAAGCTTAGGATAAAACAAAGTAAATACAATATAATAAAGCATAGGATAAAACAACATAAATTCAATTTAATAAAGCATAGGATAAAACAACATAAATACAATTTAATAAAGCATAAGATAAAACAACATGAATACAATTTAATAAAGCATAGGTTAAAACAACATAAATACAATTTAATAAAGCACAGGATAAAACAACATAAATACAATTTAATAAAGCATAAGACAAAAAAACATAAATACAATTTAATAAAGCATATGTTAAAGCAACATAAATACAATTTAATAAAGCATAGGTTAAAACAACATAAATACAATTTAATAAAGCATAGGATAAAACAACATAAATACAATTTAATAAAGCTTAGGATAAAACAACATAAATACAATTTAATAAAGCATAGGATAAAACAACATGAATACAATTTAATAAAGCATAGGATAAAACAACATAAATACAATTTAATAGAGCATAGGCTAAAACAACATAAATACAATTTATAAAGCATAGGATAAAACAACATAAATACAATTTAATAAAGCATAGAATAAAACAACATAAATAAAATTTAATAAAGCATAGGATTAAACAACATAAATACTATTTAATAAAGCATAGGATAAAACCACATAAATACAATTTAATAAAGCATAGGATAAAACAACATAAATACAATTTAATAAAGCATAGGATAAAACAACATAAATACAATTTAATAAAGCATAGGATAAAACAACATAAATACAATTTAATAAAGCATAGGATAAAACAACATAAATACAATTTAATGAAACATAGGATAAACAACATAAATACAATTTAATAAAGCATAGGAAAAACAACATAAATACAATTTAATAAAGCATAGGCTAAAACTACATAAATACAATTTAATAAACCTTAGGATAAAACAAATGAAATACAATATAATAAAGCATAGGATAAAACAACATAAATTCAATTTAATAAAGCATAGGATAAAACAACATAAATACAATTTAATAAAGCATAAGATAAAACAACATGAATACAATTTAATAAAGCATAGGTTAAAACAACATAAATACAATTTAATAAAGCATAGGATAAAACAACATAAATTCAATTTAATAAAGCATAGGATAAAACAACATAAATACAATTTAATGAAACAGGATAAACAACATAAATACAATTTAATAAAGCATAGGATAAACAACATAAATACAATTTAATAAAGCATAGGCTAAAACTACATAAATACAATTTAATAAAGCTTAGGATAAAACAAAGTAAATACAATATAATAAAGCATAGGATAAAACAACATAAATTCAATTTAATAAAGCATAGGATAAAACAACATAAATACAATTTAATAAAGCATAAGATAAAACAACATGAATACAATTTAATAAAGCATAGGTTAAAACAACATAAATACAATTTAATAAAGCACAGGATAAAACAACATAAATACAATTTAATAAAGCATAAGACAAAAAAACATAAATACAATTTAATAAAGCATATGTTAAAGCAACATAAATACAATTTAATAAAGCATAGGTTAAAACAACATAAATACAATTTAATAAAGCATAGGATAAAACAACATAAATACAATTTAATAAAGCTTAGGATAAAACAACATAAATACAATTTAATAAAGCATAGGATAAAACAACATAAATACAATTTAATAAAGCATAGGATAAAACAACATAAATACAATTTAATAGAGCATAGGCTAAAACAACATAAATACAATTTATAAAGCATAGGATAAAACAACATAAATACAATTTAATAAAGCATAGAATAAAACAACATAAATAAAATTTAATAAAGCATAGGATTAAACAACATAAATACTATTTAATAAAGCATAGGATAAAACCACATAAATACAATTTAATAAAGCATAGTATAAAACAACATAAATAAAATTTAATAAAGCATAGGTTAAAATAACATAAATACAATTTCATAAAGCATAGGACAAAACAACATAAAAACTATTTAATAAAGCATAGTTTAAAACAACATAAATACAATTTAATAAAGCATAGGATAAAACCACAGAATTACAATTTAATAAAGCATAGGATAAAACAACATAAATACAATTTAATAAAGCATAGGACAAAACAACATAAATACAATTTAATAAAGCATAGGATAAAACAACATAAATACAATTTAATGAAACAGGATAAACAACATAAATACAATTTAATAAAGCATAGGATAAACAACATAAATACAATTTAATAAAGCATAGGCTAAAACTACATAAATACAATTTAATAAAGCTTAGGATAAAACAAAGTAAATACAATATAATAAAGCATAGGATAAAACAACATAAATTCAATTTAATAAAGCATAGGATAAAACAACATAAATACAATTTAATAAAGCATAAGATAAAACAACATGAATACAATTTAATAAAGCATAGGTTAAAACAACATAAATACAATTTAATAAAGCATAGGATAAAACAACATAAATACAATTTAATAAAGCATAGGATAAAACAACATAAATACAATTTAATAAAGCATAGGATAAAACAACATAAATACAATTTAATAAAGCATAGGATAAAACAACATAAATACAATTTAATAAAGCATAGGATAAAACAACATAAATACAATTTAATAAAGCATAGGATAAAACAACATAAATACAATTTAATAGAGCATAGGCTAAACAACATAAATACAATTTATAAAGCATAGGATTAAACAACATAAATACTATTTAATAAAGCATAGGATAAAACCACATCAATACAATTTAATAAAGCACAGGATAAAACAACATAAATAAAATTTAATAAAGCATAGGATACAACAACATAAATACAATTTAGTAAAGCATAGGTCAAAATAACATAAATGCAATTTAATAAAGCATAGGATAAAACAACATAAATACAATTTAATAAAGCATAGGATAAAACAACATAAATAAAATTTAATAAAGCATAGGATAAAACAACATAAATTCAATTTAATAAAGCATAGGATAAAACAACATAAATACAATTTAATAAAGCATAGGTTAAAACAACATAAATACAATTTAATAAAGCATAGGACAAAACAACATAAATACAATTTAATAAAGCATAGGTTAAAACAACATAAATACAAGTTAATAAAGCATAGGATAAAACAACATAAATAAAATTTAATAAAGAATAGGATAAAACAACATAAATACAATTTAATAAAGAATAGGACAAAACAACATAAATACAACTTAATAAAGCATAGGATAAAACAACATAAATACAATTTAATGAAACATAGGATAAACAACATAAATACAACTTAATAAAGCATAGGAAAAACAACATAAATACAATTTAATAAAGCATAGGCTAAAACTACATAAATACAATTTAATAAAGCTTAGGATAAAACAAATTAAATACAATATAATAAAGCATAGGATAAAACAACATAAATTCAATTTAATAAAGCATAGGATAAAACAACCTAAATACAATTTAATAAAGCATAAGATAAAACAACATGAATACAATTTAATAAAGCATAGGTTAAAACAGCATAAATACAATTTAATAAAGCATAGGATAAAACAACATAAATACAATTTAATAGAGCATAGGATAAAACAACATAAATACAATTTATAGAGCATAGGATAAAACAACATAAATACAATTTAATAAAGCATAGGATAAATCAACATAAATACAATTTAATAAAGCATAGGATTAAACAACATAAATACTATTTAATAAAGCATAGGATAAAACCACATAAATACAATTTAATAAAGCACAGGATAAAACAACATAAATAAAATTTAATAAAGCATAGGATTCAACAACATAAATAAAATTTAGTAAAGCATAGGTCAAAATAACATAAATACAATTTAATAAAGCATAGGATAAAACAACATAAATACTATTTAATAAAGCATAGGATGAAACAACATAAATAAAATTTAATAAACCATAGGATAAAACAACATATATTCAATTTAATAAAGCATAGGATAAAACAACATAAATACAATTTAATAAAGCATAGGATAAAACAACATGAATACAATTTAATAAAGCATAGGATAAAACAACATGAATACAATTTAATAAAGCATAGGATAAAACAAGATAAATACAATTTAATAAAGCACAGGACAAAACAACATCAATACAATTCAATAAAGCATAGGTTAAAACAACATAAATACAAGTTAATAAAGCATAGGATAAAACAACACAAATACAATTTAATAAAGCATAAGATAAAACAACATGAATACAATTTAATAAAGCATAGGTTAAAACAACATAAATACAATTTAATAAAGCATAGGATAAAACAACATAAATACAATTTAATAAAGCATAGGATAAAACAACATAAATACAATTTAATAAAGCATAGGATAAAACAACATAAATACAATTTAATAAAGCATAGGATAAAACAACATAAATACAATTTAATGAAACATAGGATAAACAACATAAATACAATTTAATAAAGCATAGGAAAAACAACATAAATACAATTTAATAAAGCATAGGCTAAAACTACATAAATACAATTTAATAAAGCTTAGGATAAAACAAATGAAATACAATATAATAAAGCATAGGATAAAACAACATAAATTCAATTTAATAAAGCATAGGATAAAACAACATAAATACAATTTAATAAAGCATAAGATAAAACAACATGAATACAATTTAATAAAGCATAGGTTAAAACAACATAAATACAATTTAATAAAGCATAGGATAAAACAACATAAATTCAATTTAATAAAGCATAGGATAAAACAACATAAATACAATTTAATGAAACAGGATAAACAACATAAATACAATTTAATAAAGCATAGGATAAACAACATAAATACAATTTAATAAAGCATAGGCTAAAACTACATAAATACAATTTAATAAAGCTTAGGATAAAACAAAGTAAATACAATATAATAAAGCATAGGATAAAACAACATAAATTCAATTTAATAAAGCATAGGATAAAACAACATAAATACAATTTAATAAAGCATAAGATAAAACAACATGAATACAATTTAATAAAGCATAGGTTAAAACAACATAAATACAATTTAATAAAGCACAGGATAAAACAACATAAATACAATTTAATAAAGCATAAGACAAAAAAACATAAATACAATTTAATAAAGCATATGTTAAAGCAACATAAATACAATTTAATAAAGCATAGGTTAAAACAACATAAATACAATTTAATAAAGCATAGGATAAAACAACATAAATACAATTTAATAAAGCTTAGGATAAAACAACATAAATACAATTTAATAAAGCATAGGATAAAACAACATAAATACAATTTAATAAAGCATAGGATAAAACAACATAAATACAATTTAATAGAGCATAGGCTAAAACAACATAAATACAATTTATAAAGCATAGGATAAAACAACATAAATACAATTTAATAAAGCATAGAATAAAACAACATAAATAAAATTTAATAAAGCATAGGATTAAACAACATAAATACTATTTAATAAAGCATAGGATAAAACCACATAAATACAATTTAATAAAGCATAGTATAAAACAACATAAATAAAATTTAATAAAGCATAGGTTAAAATAACATAAATACAATTTCATAAAGCATAGGACAAAACAACATAAAAACTATTTAATAAAGCATAGTTTAAAACAACATAAATACAATTTAATAAAGCATAGGATAAAACCACAGAATTACAATTTAATAAAGCATAGGATAAAACAACATAAATACAATTTAATAAAGCATAGGACAAAACAACATAAATACAATTTAATAAAGCATAGGATAAAACAACATAAATACAATTTAATGAAACAGGATAAACAACATAAATACAATTTAATAAAGCATAGGATAAACAACATAAATACAATTTAATAAAGCATAGGCTAAAACTACATAAATACAATTTAATAAAGCTTAGGATAAAACAAAGTAAATACAATATAATAAAGCATAGGATAAAACAACATAAATTCAATTTAATAAAGCATAGGATAAAACAACATAAATACAATTTAATAAAGCATAAGATAAAACAACATGAATACAATTTAATAAAGCATAGGTTAAAACAACATAAATACAATTTAATAAAGCATAGGATAAAACAACATAAATACAATTTAATAAAGCATAGGATAAAACAACATAAATACAATTTAATAAAGCATAGGATAAAACAACATAAATACAATTTAATAAAGCATAGGATAAAACAACATAAATACAATTTAATAAAGCATAGGATAAAACAACATAAATACAATTTAATAAAGCATAGGATAAAACAACATAAATACAATTTAATAGAGCATAGGCTAAACAACATAAATACAATTTATAAAGCATAGGATTAAACAACATAAATACTATTTAATAAAGCATAGGATAAAACCACATCAATACAATTTAATAAAGCACAGGATAAAACAACATAAATAAAATTTAATAAAGCATAGGATACAACAACATAAATACAATTTAGTAAAGCATAGGTCAAAATAACATAAATGCAATTTAATAAAGCATAGGATAAAACAACATAAATACAATTTAATAAAGCATAGGATAAAACAACATAAATAAAATTTAATAAAGCATAGGATAAAACAACATAAATTCAATTTAATAAAGCATAGGATAAAACAACATAAATACAATTTAATAAAGCATAGGTTAAAACAACATAAATACAATTTAATAAAGCATAGGACAAAACAACATAAATACAATTTAATAAAGCATAGGTTAAAACAACATAAATACAAGTTAATAAAGCATAGGATAAAACAACATAAATAAAATTTAATAAAGAATAGGATAAAACAACATAAATACAATTTAATAAAGAATAGGACAAAACAACATAAATACAACTTAATAAAGCATAGGATAAAACAACATAAATACAATTTAATGAAACATAGGATAAACAACATAAATACAACTTAATAAAGCATAGGAAAAACAACATAAATACAATTTAATAAAGCATAGGCTAAAACTACATAAATACAATTTAATAAAGCTTAGGATAAAACAAATTAAATACAATATAATAAAGCATAGGATAAAACAACATAAATTCAATTTAATAAAGCATAGGATAAAACAACCTAAATACAATTTAATAAAGCATAAGATAAAACAACATGAATACAATTTAATAAAGCATAGGTTAAAACAGCATAAATACAATTTAATAAAGCATAGGATAAAACAACATAAATACAATTTAATAGAGCATAGGATAAAACAACATAAATACAATTTATAGAGCATAGGATAAAACAACATAAATACAATTTAATAAAGCATAGGATAAATCAACATAAATACAATTTAATAAAGCATAGGATTAAACAACATAAATACTATTTAATAAAGCATAGGATAAAACCACATAAATACAATTTAATAAAGCACAGGATAAAACAACATAAATAAAATTTAATAAAGCATAGGATTCAACAACATAAATAAAATTTAGTAAAGCATAGGTCAAAATAACATAAATACAATTTAATAAAGCATAGGATAAAACAACATAAATACTATTTAATAAAGCATAGGATGAAACAACATAAATAAAATTTAATAAACCATAGGATAAAACAACATATATTCAATTTAATAAAGCATAGGATAAAACAACATAAATACAATTTAATAAAGCATAGGATAAAACAACATGAATACAATTTAATAAAGCATAGGATAAAACAACATGAATACAATTTAATAAAGCATAGGATAAAACAAGATAAATACAATTTAATAAAGCACAGGACAAAACAACATCAATACAATTCAATAAAGCATAGGTTAAAACAACATAAATACAAGTTAATAAAGCATAGGATAAAACAACACAAATACAATTTAATAAAGCATAAGATAAAACAACATGAATACAATTTAATAAAGCATAGGTTAAAACAACATAAATACAATTTAATAAAGCATAGGATAAAACAACATAAATACAATTTAATAAAGCATAGGATAAAACAACATAAATACAATTTAATAAAGCATAGGATAAAACAACATAAATACAATTTAATAAAGCATAGGATAAAACAACATAAATACAATTTAATGAAACATAGGATAAACAACATAAATACAATTTAATAAAGCATAGGAAAAACAACATAAATACAATTTAATAAAGCATAGGCTAAAACTACATAAATACAATTTAATAAAGCTTAGGATAAAACAAATGAAATACAATATAATAAAGCATAGGATAAAACAACATAAATTCAATTTAATAAAGCATAGGATAAAACAACATAAATACAATTTAATAAAGCATAAGATAAAACAACATGAATACAATTTAATAAAGCATAGGTTAAAACAACATAAATACAATTTAATAAAGCATAGGATAAAACAACATAAATTCAATTTAATAAAGCATAGGTTAAAACAACATGAATACAATTTAATAAAGCATAGGATAAAACAAGATAAATACAATTTAATAAAGCACAGGACAAAACAACATCAATACAATTCAATAAAGCATAGGTTAAAACAACATAAATACAAGTTAATAAAGCATAGGATAAAACAACACAAATACAATTTAATAAAGCATAAGATAAAACAACATGAATACAATTTAATAAAGCATAGGTTAAAACAACATAAATACAATTTAATAAAGCATAGGATAAAACAACATAAATACAATTTAATAAAGCATAGGATAAAACAACATAAATACAATTTAATAAAGCATAGGATAAAACAACATAAATACAATTTAATAAAGCATAGGATAAAACAACATAAATACAATTTAATGAAACATAGGATAAACAACATAAATACAATTTAATAAAGCATAGGAAAAACAACATAAATACAATTTAATAAAGCATAGGCTAAAACTACATAAATACAATTTAATAAAGCTTAGGATAAAACAAATGAAATACAATATAATAAAGCATAGGATAAAACAACATAAATTCAATTTAATAAAGCATAGGATAAAACAACATAAATACAATTTAATAAAGCATAAGATAAAACAACATGAATACAATTTAATAAAGCATAGGTTAAAACAACATAAATACAATTTAATAAAGCATAGGATAAAACAACATAAATTCAATTTAATAAAGCATAGGTTAAAACAACATAAATACAATTTAATAAAGCATAGGATAAAACAACATAAATAAAATTTAATAAAGCATAGGATAAAACAACATAAATACAATTTAATAAAGCATAGGATAAAACAACATAAATACAATTTAATAAAGCATAGGATAAAACAACATAAATACAATTTAATAAAGCATAGGACAAAACAACATAAATACAATTTAATAAAGCATAGGATAAAACAACATAAATACAATTTAATGAAACAGGATAAACAACATAAATACAATTTAATAAAGCATAGGATAAACAACATAAATACAATTTAATAAAGCATAGGCTAAAACTACATAAATACAATTTAATAAAGCTTAGGATAAAACAAAGTAAATACAATATAATAAAGCATAGGATAAAACAACATAAATTCAATTTAATAAAGCATAGGATAAAACAACATAAATACAATTTAATAAAGCATAAGATAAAACAACATGAATACAATTTAATAAAGCATAGGTTAAAACAACATAAATACAATTTAATAAAGCACAGGATAAAACAACATAAATACAATTTAATAAAGCATAAGACAAAAAAACATAAATACAATTTAATAAAGCATATGTTAAAGCAACATAAATACAATTTAATAAAGCATAGGTTAAAACAACATAAATACAATTTAATAAAGCATAGGATAAAACAACATAAATACAATTTAATAAAGCTTAGGATAAAACAACATAAATACAATTTAATAAAGCATAGGATAAAACAACATGAATACAATTTAATAAAGCATAGGATAAAACAACATAAATACAATTTAATAGAGCATAGGCTAAAACAACATAAATACAATTTATAAAGCATAGGATAAAACAACATAAATACAATTTAATAAAGCATAGAATAAAACAACATAAATAAAATTTAATAAAGCATAGGATTAAACAACATAAATACTATTTAATAAAGCATAGGATAAAACCACATAAATACAATTTAATAAAGCATAGGATAAAACAACATAAATACAATTTAATAAAGCATAGGATAAAACAACATAAATACAATTTAATAAAGCATAGGATAAAACAACATAAATACAATTTAATAAAGCATAGGATAAAACAACATAAATACAATTTAATGAAACATAGGATAAACAACATAAATACAATTTAATAAAGCATAGGAAAAACAACATAAATACAATTTAATAAAGCATAGGCTAAAACTACATAAATACAATTTAATAAACCTTAGGATAAAACAAATGAAATACAATATAATAAAGCATAGGATAAAACAACATAAATTCAATTTAATAAAGCATAGGATAAAACAACATAAATACAATTTAATAAAGCATAAGATAAAACAACATGAATACAATTTAATAAAGCATAGGTTAAAACAACATAAATACAATTTAATAAAGCATAGGATAAAACAACATAAATTCAATTTAATAAAGCATAGGATAAAACAACATAAATACAATTTAATGAAACAGGATAAACAACATAAATACAATTTAATAAAGCATAGGATAAACAACATAAATACAATTTAATAAAGCATAGGCTAAAACTACATAAATACAATTTAATAAAGCTTAGGATAAAACAAAGTAAATACAATATAATAAAGCATAGGATAAAACAACATAAATTCAATTTAATAAAGCATAGGATAAAACAACATAAATACAATTTAATAAAGCATAAGATAAAACAACATGAATACAATTTAATAAAGCATAGGTTAAAACAACATAAATACAATTTAATAAAGCACAGGATAAAACAACATAAATACAATTTAATAAAGCATAAGACAAAAAAACATAAATACAATTTAATAAAGCATATGTTAAAGCAACATAAATACAATTTAATAAAGCATAGGTTAAAACAACATAAATACAATTTAATAAAGCATAGGATAAAACAACATAAATACAATTTAATAAAGCTTAGGATAAAACAACATAAATACAATTTAATAAAGCATAGGATAAAACAACATAAATACAATTTAATAAAGCATAGGATAAAACAACATAAATACAATTTAATAGAGCATAGGCTAAAACAACATAAATACAATTTATAAAGCATAGGATAAAACAACATAAATACAATTTAATAAAGCATAGAATAAAACAACATAAATAAAATTTAATAAAGCATAGGATTAAACAACATAAATACTATTTAATAAAGCATAGGATAAAACCACATAAATACAATTTAATAAAGCATAGGATAAAACAACATAAATAAAATTTAATAAAGCATAGGTTAAAATAACATAAATACAATTTCATAAAGCATAGGACAAAACAACATAAAAACTATTTAATAAAGCATAGTTTAAAACAACATAAATACAATTTAATAAAGCATAGGATAAAACCACAGAATTACTATTTAATAAAGCATAGGATAAAACAACATAAATACAATTTAATAAAGCATAGGACAAAACAACATAAATACAATTTAATAAAGCATAGGATAAAACAACATAAATACAATTTAATGAAACAGGATAAACAACATAAATACAATTTAATAAAGCATAGGATAAACAACATAAATACAATTTAATAAAGCATAGGCTAAAACTACATAAATACAATTTAATAAAGCTTAGGATAAAACAAAGTAAATACAATATAATAAAGCATAGGATAAAACAACATAAATTCAATTTAATAAAGCATAGGATAAAACAACATAAATACAATTTAATAAAGCATAAGATAAAACAACATGAATACAATTTAATAAAGCATAGGTTAAAACAACATAAATACAATTTAATAAAGCATAGGATAAAACAACATAAATACAATTTAATAAAGCATAGGATAAAACAACATAAATACAATTTAATAAAGCATAGGATAAAACAACATAAATACAATTTAATAAAGCATAGGATAAAACAACATAAATACAATTTAATGAAACATAGGATAAACAACATAAATACAATTTAATAAAGCATAGGAAAAACAACATAAATACAATTTAATAAAGCATAGGCTAAAACTACATAAATACAATTTAATAAAGCTTAGGATAAAACAAAGTAAATACAATATAATAAAGCATAGGATAAAACAACATAAATTCAATTTAATAAAGCATAGGATAAAACAACATAAATACAATTTAATAAAGCATAAGATAAAACAACATGAATACAATTTAATAAAGCATAGGTTAAAACAACATAAATACAATTTAATAAAGCACAGGATAAAACAACATAAATACAATTTAATAAAGCATAAGACAAAAAAACATAAATACAATTTAATAAAGCATATGTTAAAGCAACATAAATACAATTTAATAAAGCATAGGTTAAAACAACATAAATACAATTTAATAAAGCATAGGATAAAACAACATAAATACAATTTAATAAAGCTTAGGATAAAACAACATAAATACAATTTAATAAAGCATAGGATAAAACAACATAAATACAATTTAATAAAGCATAGGATAAAACAACATAAATACAATTTAATAGAGCATAGGCTAAAACAACATAAATACAATTTATAAAGCATAGGATAAAACAACATAAATACAATTTAATAAAGCATAGAATAAAACAACATAAATAAAATTTAATAAAGCATAGGATTAAACAACATAAATACTATTTAATAAAGCATAGGATAAAACCACATAAATACAATTTAATAAAGCATAGGATAAAACAACATAAATACAATTTAATGAAACATAGGATAAACAACATAAATACAATTTAATAAAGCATAGGAAAAACAACATAAATACAATTTAATAAAGCATAGGCTAAAACTACATAAATACAATTTAATAAAGCTTAGGATAAAACAAATTAAATACAATATAATAAAGCATAGGATAAAACAACATAAATTCAATTTAATAAAGCATAGGATAAAACAACCTAAATACAATTTAATAAAGCATAGGACAAAACAACATAAATACAACTTAATAAAGCATAGGATAAAACAACATAAATACAATTTAATGAAACATAGGATAAACAACATAAATACAACTTAATAAAGCATAGGAAAAACAACATAAATACAATTTAATAAAGCATAGGCTAAAACTACATAAATACAATTTAATAAAGCTTAGGATAAAACAAATTAAATACAATATAATAAAGCATAGGATAAAACAACATAAATTCAATTTAATAAAGCATAGGATAAAACAACCTAAATACAATTTAATAAAGCATAAGATAAAACAACATGAATACAATTTAATAAAGCATAGGTTAAAACAGCATAAATACAATTTAATAAAGCATAGGATAAAACAACATAAATACAATTTAATAGAGCATAGGATAAAACAACATAAATACAATTTATAGAGCATAGGATAAAACAACATAAATACAATTTAATAAAGCATATGTTAAAGCAACATAAATACAATTTAATAGAGCATAGGCTAAAACAACATAAATACAATTTATAAAGCATAGGATAAAACAACATAAATACAATTTAATAAAGCATAGAATAAAACAACATAAATAAAATTTAATAAAGCATAGGATTAAACAACATAAATACTATTTAATAAAGCATAGGATAAAACCACATAAATAAAATTTAATAAAGCATAGGATAAAACAACATAAATAAAATTTAATAAAGCATAGGTTAAAATAACATAAATACAATTTCATAAAGCATAGGACAAAACAACATAAAAACTATTTAATAAAGCATAGTTTAAAACAACATAAATACAATTTAATAAAGCATAGGATAAAACCACAGAATTACTATTTAATAAAGCATAGGATAAAACAACATAAATACAATTTAATAAAGCATAGGACAAAACAACATAAATACAATTTAATAAAGCATAGGATAAAACAACATAAATACAATTTAATGAAACAGGATAAACAACATAAATACAATTTAATAAAGCATAGGATAAACAACATAAATACAATTTAATAAAGCATAGGCTAAAACTACATAAATACAATTTAATAAAGCTTAGGATAAAACAAAGTAAATACAATATAATAAAGCATAGGATAAAACAACATAAATTCAATTTAATAAAGCATAGGATAAAACAACATAAATACAATTTAATAAAGCATAAGATAAAACAACATGAATACAATTTAATAAAGCATAGGTTAAAACAACATAAATACAATTTAATAAAGCATAGGATAAAACAACATAAATACAATTTAATAAAGCATAGGATAAAACAACATAAATACAATTTAATAAAGCATAGGATAAAACAACATAAATACAATTTAATAAAGCATAGGATAAAACAACATAAATACAATTTAATGAAACATAGGATAAACAACATAAATACAATTTAATAAAGCATAGGAAAAACAACATAAATACAATTTAATAAAGCATAGGCTAAAACTACATAAATACAATTTAATAAAGCTTAGGATAAAACAAAGTAAATACAATATAATAAAGCATAGGATAAAACAACATAAATTCAATTTAATAAAGCATAGGATAAAACAACATAAATACAATTTAATAAAGCATAAGATAAAACAACATGAATACAATTTAATAAAGCATAGGTTAAAACAACATAAATACAATTTAATAAATCACAGGATAAAACAACATAAATACAATTTAATAAAGCATAAGACAAAAAAACATAAATACAATTTAATAAAGCATATGTTAAAGCAACATAAATACAATTTAATAAAGCATAGGTTAAAACAACATAAATACAATTTAATAAAGCATAGGATAAAACAACATAAATACAATTTAATAAAGCTTAGGATAAAACAACATAAATACAATTTAATAAAGCATAGGATAAAACAACATAAATACAATTTAATAAAGCATAGGATAAAACAACATAAATACAATTTAATAGAGCATAGGCTAAAACAACATAAATACAATTTATAAAGCATAGGATAAAACAACGTAAATACAATTTAATAAAGCATAGAATAAAACAACATAAATAAAATTTAATAAAGCATAGGATTAAACAACATAAATACTATTTAATAAAGCATAGGATAAAACCACATAAATACAATTTAATAAAGCATAGGATAAAACAACATAAATAAAATTTAATAAAGCATAGGTTAAAATAACATAAATACAATTTCATAAAGCATAGGACAAAACAACATAAAAACTATTTAATAAAGCATAGTTTAAAACAACATAAATACAATTTAATAAAGCATAGGATAAAACCACAGAATTACAATTTAATAAAGCATAGGATAAAACAACATAAATACAATTTAATAAAGCATAGGACAAAACAACATAAATACAATTTAATAAAGCATAGGATAAAACAACATAAATACAATTTAATGAAACAGGATAAACAACATAAATACAATTTAATAAAGCATAGGATAAACAACATAAATACAATTTAATAAAGCATAGGCTAAAACTACATAAATACAATTTAATAAAGCTTAGGATAAAACAAAGTAAATACAATATAATAAAGCATAGGATAAAACAACATAAATACAATTTAATAAAGCATAGGATAAAACAACATAAATACAATTTAATAAAGCATAGGTTAAAACAACATAAATACAATTTAATAAAGCACAGGATAAAACAACATAAATACAATTTAATAAAGCATAAGACAAAAAAACATAAATACAATTTAATAAAGCATATGTTAAAGCAACATAAATACAATTTAATAAAGCATAGGTTAAAACAACATAAATACAATTTAATAAAGCATAGGATAAAACAACATAAATACAAGTTAATAAAGCTTAGGATAAAACAACATAAATACAATTTAATAAAGCATAGGATAAAACAACATAAATACAATTTAATAAAGCATAGGATAAAACAACATAAATACAATTTAATAGAGCATAGGCTAAAACAACATAAATACAATTTATAAAGCATAGGATTAAACAACATAAATACTATTTAATAAAGCATAGGATAAAACCACATCAATACAATTTAATAAAGCACAGGATAAAACAACATAAATAAAATTTAATAAAGCATAGGATACAACAACATAAATACAATTTAGTAAAGCATAGGTCAAAATAACATAAATACTATTTAATAAAGCATAGGATAAAACCACATAAATACAATTTAATAAAGCATAGGATAAAACAACATAAATACAATTTAATGAAACATAGGATAAACAACATAAATACAATTTAATAAAGCATAGGAAAAACAACATAAATACAATTTAATAAAGCATAGGCTAAAACTACATAAATACAATTTAATAAAGCTTAGGATAAAACAAATTAAATACAATATAATAAAGCATAGGATAAAACAACATAAATTCAATTTAATAAAGCATAGGATAAAACAACCTAAATACAATTTAATAAAGCATAGGACAAAACAACATAAATACAACTTAATAAAGCATAGGATAAAACAACATAAATACAATTTAATGAAACATAGGATAAACAACATAAATACAACTTAATAAAGCATAGGAAAAACAACATAAATACAATTTAATAAAGCATAGGCTAAAACTACATAAATACAATTTAATAAAGCTTAGGATAAAACAAATTAAATACAATATAATAAAGCATAGGATAAAACAACATAAATTCAATTTAATAAAGCATAGGATAAAACAACCTAAATACAATTTAATAAAGCATAAGATAAAACAACATGAATACAATTTAATAAAGCATAGGTTAAAACAGCATAAATACAATTTAATAAAGCATAGGATAAAACAACATAAATACAATTTAATAGAGCATAGGATAAAACAACATAAATACAATTTATAGAGCATAGGATAAAACAACATAAATACAATTTAATAAAGCATATGTTAAAGCAACATAAATACAATTTAATAGAGCATAGGCTAAAACAACATAAATACAATTTATAAAGCATAGGATAAAACAACATAAATACAATTTAATAAAGCATAGAATAAAACAACATAAATAAAATTTAATAAAGCATAGGATTAAACAACATAAATACTATTTAATAAAGCATAGGATAAAACCACATAAATAAAATTTAATAAAGCATAGGATAAAACAACATAAATAAAATTTAATAAAGCATAGGTTAAAATAACATAAATACAATTTCATAAAGCATAGGACAAAACAACATAAAAACTATTTAATAAAGCATAGTTTAAAACAACATAAATACAATTTAATAAAGCATAGGATAAAACCACAGAATTACTATTTAATAAAGCATAGGATAAAACAACATAAATACAATTTAATAAAGCATAGGACAAAACAACATAAATACAATTTAATAAAGCATAGGATAAAACAACATAAATACAATTTAATGAAACAGGATAAACAACATAAATACAATTTAATAAAGCATAGGATAAACAACATAAATACAATTTAATAAAGCATAGGCTAAAACTACATAAATACAATTTAATAAAGCTTAGGATAAAACAAAGTAAATACAATATAATAAAGCATAGGATAAAACAACATAAATTCAATTTAATAAAGCATAGGATAAAACAACATAAATACAATTTAATAAAGCATAAGATAAAACAACATGAATACAATTTAATAAAGCATAGGTTAAAACAACATAAATACAATTTAATAAAGCATAGGATAAAACAACATAAATACAATTTAATAAAGCATAGGATAAAACAACATAAATACAATTTAATAAAGCATAGGATAAAACAACATAAATACAATTTAATAAAGCATAGGATAAAACAACATAAATACAATTTAATGAAACATAGGATAAACAACATAAATACAATTTAATAAAGCATAGGAAAAACAACATAAATACAATTTAATAAAGCATAGGCTAAAACTACATAAATACAATTTAATAAAGCTTAGGATAAAACAAAGTAAATACAATATAATAAAGCATAGGATAAAACAACATAAATTCAATTTAATAAAGCATAGGATAAAACAACATAAATACAATTTAATAAAGCATAAGATAAAACAACATGAATACAATTTAATAAAGCATAGGTTAAAACAACATAAATACAATTTAATAAATCACAGGATAAAACAACATAAATACAATTTAATAAAGCATAAGACAAAAAAACATAAATACAATTTAATAAAGCATATGTTAAAGCAACATAAATACAATTTAATAAAGCATAGGTTAAAACAACATAAATACAATTTAATAAAGCATAGGATAAAACAACATAAATACAATTTAATAAAGCTTAGGATAAAACAACATAAATACAATTTAATAAAGCATAGGATAAAACAACATAAATACAATTTAATAAAGCATAGGATAAAACAACATAAATACAATTTAATAGAGCATAGGCTAAAACAACATAAATACAATTTATAAAGCATAGGATAAAACAACGTAAATACAATTTAATAAAGCATAGAATAAAACAACATAAATAAAATTTAATAAAGCATAGGATTAAACAACATAAATACTATTTAATAAAGCATAGGATAAAACCACATAAATACAATTTAATAAAGCATAGGATAAAACAACATAAATAAAATTTAATAAAGCATAGGTTAAAATAACATAAATACAATTTCATAAAGCATAGGACAAAACAACATAAAAACTATTTAATAAAGCATAGTTTAAAACAACATAAATACAATTTAATAAAGCATAGGATAAAACCACAGAATTACAATTTAATAAAGCATAGGATAAAACAACATAAATACAATTTAATAAAGCATAGGACAAAACAACATAAATACAATTTAATAAAGCATAGGATAAAACAACATAAATACAATTTAATGAAACAGGATAAACAACATAAATACAATTTAATAAAGCATAGGATAAACAACATAAATACAATTTAATAAAGCATAGGCTAAAACTACATAAATACAATTTAATAAAGCTTAGGATAAAACAAAGTAAATACAATATAATAAAGCATAGGATAAAACAACATAAATACAATTTAATAAAGCATAGGATAAAACAACATAAATACAATTTAATAAAGCATAGGTTAAAACAACATAAATACAATTTAATAAAGCACAGGATAAAACAACATAAATACAATTTAATAAAGCATAAGACAAAAAAACATAAATACAATTTAATAAAGCATATGTTAAAGCAACATAAATACAATTTAATAAAGCATAGGTTAAAACAACATAAATACAATTTAATAAAGCATAGGATAAAACAACATAAATACAAGTTAATAAAGCTTAGGATAAAACAACATAAATACAATTTAATAAAGCATAGGATAAAACAACATAAATACAATTTAATAAAGCATAGGATAAAACAACATAAATACAATTTAATAGAGCATAGGCTAAAACAACATAAATACAATTTATAAAGCATAGGATTAAACAACATAAATACTATTTAATAAAGCATAGGATAAAACCACATCAATACAATTTAATAAAGCACAGGATAAAACAACATAAATAAAATTTAATAAAGCATAGGATACAACAACATAAATACAATTTAGTAAAGCATAGGTCAAAATAACATAAATGCAATTTAATAAAGCATAGGATAAAACAACATAAATACAATTTAATAAAGCATAGGATAAAACAACATAAATAAAATTTAATAAAGCATAGGATAAAACAACATAAATTCAATTTAATAAAGCATAGGATAAAACAACATAAATACAATTTAATAAAGCATAGGTTAAAACAACATAAATACAATTTAATAAAGCATAGGTTAAAACAACATAAATACAATTTAATAAAGCATAGGTTAAAACAACATAAATACAATTTAATAAAGCATAGGACAAAACAACATAAATACAATTTAATAAAGCATAGGTTAAAACAACATAAATACAAGTTAATAAAGCATAGGATAAAACAACATAAATAAAATTTAATAAAGCATAGGATAAAACAACATAAATACAATTTAATAAAGCATAGGACAAAACAACATAAATACAACTTAATAAAGCATAGGATAAAACAACATAAATACAATTTAATGAAACATAGGATAAACAACATAAATACAATTTAATAAAGCATAGGAAAAACAACATAAATACAATTTAATAAAGCATAGGCTAAAACTACATAAATACAATTTAATAAAGCTTAGGATAAAACAAATTAAATACAATATAATAAAGCATAGGATAAAACAACATAAATTCAATTTAATAAAGCATAGGATAAAACAACCTAAATACAATTTAATAAAGCATAGGACAAAACAACATAAATACAACTTAATAAAGCATAGGATAAAACAACATAAATACAATTTAATGAAACATAGGATAAACAACATAAATACAACTTAATAAAGCATAGGAAAAACAACATAAATACAATTTAATAAAGCATAGGCTAAAACTACATAAATACAATTTAATAAAGCTTAGGATAAAACAAATTAAATACAATATAATAAAGCATAGGATAAAACAACATAAATTCAATTTAATAAAGCATAGGATAAAACAACCTAAATACAATTTAATAAAGCATAAGATAAAACAACATAAATACAATTTATAGAGCATAGGATAAAACAACATAAATACAATTTAATAAAGCATAGGATAAATCAATATAAATACAATTTAATAAAGCATAGGATTAAACAACATAAATACTATTTAATAAAGCATAGGATAAAACTACATAAATACAATTTAATAAAGCACAGGATAAAACAACATAAATAAAATTTAATAAAGCATAGGATTCAACAACATAAATAAAATTTAGTAAAGCATAGGTCAAAATAACATAAATACAATTTAATAAAGCATAGGATAAAACAAGATAAATACTATTTAATAAAGCATAGGATGAAACAACATAAATAAAATTTAATAAAGCATAGGATAAAACAACATATATTCAATTTAATAAAGCATAGGATAAAACAACATAAATACAATTTAATAAAGCATAGGATAAAACAACATAAATACAATTTAATGAAACATAGGATAAACAACATAAATACAATTTAATAAAGCATAGGAAAAACAACATAAATACAATTTAATAAAGCATAGGCTAAAACTACATAAATACAATTTAATAAAGCTTAGGATAAAACAAATTAAATACAATATAATAAAGCATATGATAAAACAACATAAATTCAATTTAATAAAGCATAGGATAAAACAACATAAATACAATTTAATAAAGCATAAGATAAAACAACATGAATACAATTTAATAAAGCATAGGTTAAAACAACATAAATACAATTTAATAAAGCATAGGATAAAACAACATAAATACAATTTAATAAAGCATAGGATAAAACAACATAAATAAAATTTAATAAAGCATAGGATAAAACAACATAAATACAATTTAATAAAGCATAGGATAAAACAACATAAATACAATTTAATAAAGCATAGGATAAAACAACATAAATACAATTTAATAAAGCATAGGACAAAACAACATAAATACAATTTAATAAAGCATAGGATAAAACAACATAAATACAATTTAATGAAACAGGATAAACAACATAAATACAACTTAATAAAGCATAGGATAAACAACATAAATACAATTTAATAAAGCATAGGCTAAAACTACATAAATACAATTTAATAAAGCTTAGGATAAAACAAAGTAAATACAATATAATAAAGCATAGGATAAAACAACATAAATTCAATTTAATAAAGCATAGGATAAAACAACATAAATACAATTTAATAAAGCATAAGATAAAACAACATGAATACAATTTAATAAAGCATAGGTTAAAACAACATAAATACAATTTAATAAAGCATAGGATAAAACAACATAAATACAATTTAATAAAGCATAGGTTAAAACAACATAAATACAATTTAATAAAGCACAGGATAAAACAACATAAATACAATTTAATAAAGCATAAGACAAAAAAACATAAATACAATTTAATAAAGCATATGTTAAAGCAACATAAATACAATTTAATAAAGCATAGGTTAAAACAACATAAATACAATTTAATAAAGCATAGGATAAAACAACATAAATACAATTTAATAAAGCTTAGGATAAAACAACATAAATACAATTTAATAAAGCATAGGATAAAACAACATAAATACAGTTTAATAAAGCATAGGATAAAACAACATAAATACAATTTAATAGAGCATAGGCTAAAACAACATAAATACAATTTATAAAGCATAGGATAAAACAACATAAATACAATTTAATAAAGCATAGAATAAAACAACATAAATACAATTTAATAAAGCATAGGATTAAACAACATAAATACTATTTAATAAAGCATAGGATAAAACCACATAAATACAATTTAATAAAGCATAGGATAAAACAACATAAATAAAATTTAATAAAGCATAGGTTAAAATAACATAAATACAATTTAATAAAGCATAGGACAAAACAACATAAAAACTATTTAATAAAGCATAGTTTAAAACAACATAAATACAATTTAATAAAGCATAGGATAAAACCACAGAATTACAATTTAATAAAGCATAGGATAAAACAACATAAATACAATTTAATAAAGCATAGGACAAAACAACATAAATACAATTTAATAAAGCATAGGATAAAACAACATAAATACAATTTAATGAAACAGGATAAACAACATAAATACAATTTAATAAAGCATAGGATAAACAACATAAATACAATTTAATAAAGCATAGGCTAAAACTACATAAATACAATTTAATAAAGCTTAGGATAAAACAAAGTAAATACAATATAATAAAGCATAGGATAAAACAACATAAATTCAATTTAACAAAGCATAGGATAAAACAACATAAATACAATTTAATAAAGCATAAGATAAAACAACATGAATACAATTTAATAAAGCATAGGTTAAAACAACATAAATACAATTTAATAAAGCATAGGATAAAACAACATAAATACAATTTAATAAAGCATAGGTTAAAACAACATAAATACAATTTAATAAAGCACAGGATAAAACAACATAAATACAATTTAATAAAGCATAAGACAAAAAAACATAAATACAATTTAATAAAGCATATGTTAAAGCAACATAAATACAATTTAATAAAGCATAGGTTAAAACAACATAAATACAATTTAATAAAGCATAGGATAAAACAACATAAATACAAGTTAATAAAGCTTAGGATAAAACAACATAAATACAATTTAATAAAGCATAGGATAAAACAACATAAATACAATTTAATAAAGCATAGGATAAAACAACATAAATACAATTTAATAGAGCATGGGCTAAAACAACATAAATACAATTTATAAAGCATAGGATTAAACAACATAAATACTATTTAATAAAGCATAGGATAAAACCACATCAATACAATTTAATAAAGCACAGGATAAAACAACATAAATAAAATTTAATAAAGCATAGGATACAACAACATAAATAAAATTTAGTAAAGCATAGGTCAAAATAACATAAATGCAATTTAATAAAGCATAGGATAAAACAACATAAATACAATTTAATAAAGCATAGGATAAAACAACATAAATAAAATTTAATAAAGCATAGGATAAAACAACATAAATTCAATTTAATAAAGCATAGGATAAAACAACATAAATACAATTTAATAAAGCATAGGTTAAAACAACATAAATACAATTTAATAAAGCATAGGTTAAAACAACATAAATACAAGTTAATAAATCATAGGATAAAACAACATAAATACAATTTAATAAAGCATAGGACAAAACAACATAAATACAACTTAATAAAGCATAGGATAAAACAACATAAATACAATTTAATGAAACATAGGATAAACAACATAAATACAATTTAATAAAGCATAGGAAAAACAACATAAATACAATTTAATAAAGCATAGGCTAAAACTACATAAATACAAGTTAATAAAGCTTAGGATAAAACAAATTAAATACAATAGAATAAAGCATAGGATAAAACAACATGAATACAATTTAATAAAGCATAGGTTAAAACAGCATAAATACAATTTAATAAAGCATAGGATAAAACAACATAAATACAATTTAATAGAGCATAGGATAAAACAACATAAATACAATTTATAGAGCATAGGATAAAACAACATAAATACAATTTAATAAAGCATAGGATAAATCAACATAAATACAATTTAATAAAGCATAGGATTAAACAACATAAATACTATTTAATAAAGCATAGGATAAAACCACATAAATACAATTTAATAAAGCACAGGATAAAACAACATAAATAAAATTTAATAAAGCATAGGATTCAACAACATAAATAAAATTTAGTAAAGCATAGGTCAAAATAACATAAAAACAATTTAATAAAGCATAGGATAAAACAACATAAATACTATTTAATAAAGCATAGGATGAAACAACATAAATAAAATTTAATAAAGCATAGGATAAAACAACATATATTCAATTTAATAAAGCATAGGATAAAACAACATAAATACAATTTAATAAAGCATAGGATAAAACAACATGAATACAATTTAATAAAGCATAGGATAAAACAACATGAATACAATTTAATAAAGCATAGGATAAAACAAGATAAATACAATTTAATAAAGCACAGGAAAAACAACATCAATACAATTCAATAAAGCATAGGTTAAAACAACATAAATACAAGTTAATAAAGCATAGGATAAAACAACATAAATACAATTTAATAAAGCATAGGATAAAACAACATGAATACAATATAATAAAGCATAGGATAAAACAACATAAATACAATTTAATAAAGCATAGGTTAAAACAACATAAATACAATTTAATAAAGCATAGGTTAAAACAACATAAATACAATTTAATAAAGCATAGGACAAAACAACATAAATACAATTTAATAAAGCATAGGTTAAAACAACATAAATACAAGTTAATAAAGCATAGGATAAAACAACATAAATACAATTTAATAAAGCATAGGATAAAACAACATAAATACAATTTAATAAAGCATAGGATAAAACAACATAAATACAATTTAATAAAGCATAGGTTAAAACAACATAAATACAATTTAATAAAGCATAGGATAAAACAACATAAATACAATTTAATAAAGCATAGGATAAAACAACATAAATACAATTTAATAAAGCATAGGATAAAACAACATAAATACAATTTAATAAAGCATAGGATAAAACAACATAAATACAATTTAATGAAACATAGGATAAACAACATAAATACAATTTAATAAAGCATAGGAAAAACAACATAAATACAATTTAATAAAGCATAGGCTAAAACTACATAAATACAATTTAATAAAGCTTAGGATAAAACAAATTAAATACAATATAATAAAGCATAGGATAAAACAACATAAATTCAATTTAATAAAGCATAGGATAAAACAACATAAATACAATTTAATAAAGCATAAGATAAAACAACATGAATACAATTTAATAAAGCATAGGTTAAAACAACATAAATACAATTTAATAAAGCATAGGATAAAACAACATAAATACAATTTAATAAAGCATAGGTTAAAACAACATAAATACAATTTAATAAAGCATAGGATAAAACAACATAAATAAAATTTAATAAAGCATAGGATAAAACAACATAAATACAATTTAATAAAGCATAGGATAAAACAACATAAATACAATTTAATAAAGCATAGGATAAAACAACATAAATACAATTTAATAAAGCATAGGATAAAACAACATAAATAAAATTTAATAAAGCATAGGTTAAAATAACATAAATACAATTTAATAAAGCATAGGACAAAACAACATAAAAACAATTTAATAAAGCATAGTTTAAAACAACATAAATACAATTTAATAAAGCATAGGATAAAACCACAGAATTACAATTTAATAAAGCATAGGATAAAACAACATAAATACAATTTAATAAAGCATAGGACAAAACAACATAAATACAATTTAATAAAGCATAGGATAAAACAACATAAATACAATTTAATGAAACAGGATAAACAACATAAATACAATTTAATAAAGCATAGGAAAAACAACATAAATACAATTTAATAAAGCATAGGCTAAAACTACATAAATACAATTTAATAAAGCTTAGGATAAAACAAAGTAAATACAATATAATAAAGCATAGGATAAAACAACATAAATTCAATTTAATAAAGCATAGGATAAAACAACATAAATACAATTTAATAAAGCATAAGATAAAACAACATGAATGCAATTTAATGAAGCATAGGTTAAAACAACATAAATACAATTTAATAAAGCATAGGATAAAACAACATAAATACAATTTAATAAAGCATAGGTTAAAACAACATAAATACAATTTAATAAAGCACAGGATAAAACAACATAAATACAATTTAATAAAGCATAAGACAAAAAAACATAAATACAATTTAATAAAGCATAGGTTAAAGCAACATAAATACAATTTAATAAAGCATAGGTTAAAACAACATAAATACAATTTAATAAAGCATAGGATAAAACAACATAAATACAATTTAATAAAGCTTGGGATAAAACAACATAAATACAATTTAATAAAGCATAGGATAAAACAACATAAATACAATTTAATAAAGCATAGGATAAAACAACATAAATACAATTTAATAGAGCATAGGCTAAAACAACATAAATACAATTTATAAAGCATAGGATAAAACAACATAAATACAATTTAATAAAGCATAGAATAAAACAACATAAATACAATTTAATAAAGCATAGGATTAAACAACATAAATACTATTTAATAAAGCATAGGATAAAACCACATAAATACAATTTAATAAAGCACAGGATAAAACAACATAAATAAAATTTAATAAAGCATAGGATACAACAACATATATACAATTTAGTAAAGCATAGGTCAAAATAACATAAATGCAATTTAATAAAGCATAGGATAAAACAACATAAATACAATTTAATAAAGCATAGGATAAAACAACATAAATAAAATTTAATAAAGCATAGGATAAAACAACATAAATACAATTTAATGAAACATAGGATAAACAACATAAATACAACTTAATAAAGCATAGGAAAAACAACATAAATACAATTTAATAAAGCATAGGCTAAAACTACATAAATACAATTTAATAAAGCTTAGGATAAAACAAATTAAATACAATATAATAAAGCATAGGATAAAACAACATAAATTCAATTTAATAAAGCATAGGATAAAACAACCTAAATACAATTTAATAAAGCATAGGACAAAACAACATAAATACAACTTAATAAAGCATAGGATAAAACAACATAAATACAATTTAATGAAACATAGGATAAACAACATAAATACAACTTAATAAAGCATAGGAAAAACAACATAAATACAATTTAATAAAGCATAGGCTAAAACTACATAAATACAATTTAATAAAGCTTAGGATAAAACAAATTAAATACAATATAATAAAGCATAGGATAAAACAACATAAATTCAATTTAATAAAGCATAGGATAAAACAACCTAAATACAATTTAATAAAGCATAAGATAAAACAACATGAATACAATTTAATAAAGCATAGGTTAAAACAGCATAAATACAATTTAATAAAGCATAGGATAAAACAACATAAATACAATTTAATAGAGCATAGGATAAAACAACATAAATACAATTTATAGAGCATAGGATAAAACAACATAAATACAATTTAATAAAGCATAGGATAAATCAACATAAATACAATTTAATAAAGCATAGGATTAAACAACATAAATACTATTTAATAAAGCATAGGATAAAACTACATAAATACAATTTGATAAAGCACAGGATAAAACAACATAAATAAAATTTAATAAAGCATAGGATTCAACAACATAAATAAAATTTAGTAAAGCATAGGTCAAAATAACATAAATACAATTTAATAAAGCATAGGATAAAACAAGATAAATACTATTTAATAAAGCATAGGATGAAACAACATAAATAAAATTTAATAAAGCATAGGATAAAACAACATATATTCAATTTAATAAAGCATAGGATAAAACAACATAAATACAATTTAATGAAACATAGGATAAACAACATAAATACAACTTAATAAAGCATAGGAAAAACAACATAAATACAATTTAATAAAGCATAGGCTAAAACTACATAAATACAATTTAATAAAGCTTAGGATAAAACAAATTAAATACAATATAATAAAGCATAGGATAAAACAACATAAATTCAATTTAATAAAGCATAGGATAAAACAACCTAAATACAATTTAATAAAGCATAAGATAAAACAACATGAATACAATTTAATAAAGCATAGGTTAAAACAGCATAAATACAATTTAATAAAGCATAGGATAAAACAACATAAATACAATTTAATAGAGCATAGGATAAAACAACATAAATACAATTTATAGAGCATAGGATAAAACAACATAAATACAATTTAATAAAGCATAGGATAAATCAACATAAATACAATTTAATAAAGCATAGGATTAAACAACATAAATACTATTTAATAAAGCATAGGATAAAACTACATAAATACAATTTAATAAAGCACAGGATAAAACAACATAAATAAAATTTAATAAAGCATAGGATTCAACAACATAAATAAAATTTAGTAAAGCATAGGTCAAAATAACATAAATACAATTTAATAAAGCATAGGATAAAACAAGATAAATACTATTTAATAAAGCATAGGATGAAACAACATAAATAAAATTTAATAAAGCATAGGATAAAACAACATATATTCAATTTAATAAAGCATAGGATAAAACAACATAAATACAATTTAATAAAGCATAGGATAAAACAACATGAATACAATTTAATAAAGCATAGGATAAAACAACATGAATACAATTTAATAAAGCATAGGATAAAACAAGATAAATACAATTTAATAAAGCACAGGACAAAACAACATCAATACAATTCAATAAAGCATAGGTTAAAACAACATAAATACAAGTTAATAAAGCATAGGATAAAACAACATAAATACAATTTAATAAAGCATAGGATAAAACAACATGAATACAATATAATAAAGCATAGGATAAAACAACATAAATACAATTTAATAAAGCATAGGTTAAAACAACATAAATACAATTTAATAAAGCATAGGTTAAAACAACATAAATACAATTTAATAAAGCATAGGACAAAACAACATAAATACAATTTAATAAAGCATAGGTTAAAACAACATAAATACAAGTTAATAAAGCATAGGATAAAACAACATAAATACAATTTAATAAAGCATAGGATAAAACAACATAAATACAATTTAATAAAGCATAGGATAAAACAACATAAATACAATTTAATAAAGCATAGGATAAAACAACATAAATACAATTTAATGAAACATAGGATAAACAACATAAATACAATTTAATAAAGCATAGGAAAAACAACATAAATACAATTTAATAAAGCATAGGCTAAAACTACATAAATACAATTTAATAAAGCTTAGGATAAAACAAATTAAATACAATATAATAAAGCATAGGATAAAACAACATAAATTCAATTTAATAAAGCATAGGATAAAACAACATAAATACAATTTAATAAAGCATAAGATAAAACAACATGAATACAATTTAATAAAGCATAGGTTAAAACAACATAAATACAATTTAATAAAGCATAGGATAAAACAACATAAATACAATTTAATAAAGCATAGGTTAAAACAACATAAATACAATTTAATAAAGCACAGGATAAAACAACATAAATACAATTTAATAAAGCATAAGACAAAAAAACATAAATACAATTTAATAAAGCATATGTTAAAGCAACATAAATACAATTTAATAAAGCATAGGTTAAAACAACATAAATACAATTTAATAAAGCATAGGATAAAACAACATAAATACAATTTAATAAAGCTTAGGATAAAACAACATAAATACAATTTAATAAAGCATAGGATAAAACAACATAAATACAATTTAATAAAGCATAGGATAAAACAACATAAATACAATTTAATAGAGCATAGGCTAAAACAACATAAATACAATTTATAAAGCATAGGATAAAACAACATAAATACAATTTAATAAAGCATAGAATAAAACAACATAAATACAATTTAATAAAGCATAGGATTAAACAACATAAATACTATTTAATAAAGCATAGGATAAAACCACATAAATACAATTTAATAAAGCATAGGATAAAACAACATAAATAAAATTTAATAAAGCATAGGTTAAAATAACATAAATACAATTTAATAAAGCATAGGACAAAACAACATAAAAACTATTTAATAAAGCATAGTTTAAAACAACATAAATACAATTTAATAAAGCATAGGATAAAACCACAGAATTACAATTTAATAAAGCATAGGATAAAACAACATAAATACAATTTAATAAAGCATAGGACAAAACAACATAAATACAATTTAATAAAGCATAGGATAAAACAACATAAATACAATTTAATGAAACAGGATTAACAACATAAATACAATTTAATAAAGCATAGGATAAACAACATAAATACAATTTAATAAAGCATAGGCTAAAACTACATAAATACAATTTAATAAAGCTTAGGATAAAACAAAGTAAATACAATATAATAAAGCATAGGATAAAACAACATAAATTCAATTTAACAAAGCATAGGATAAAACAACATAAATACAATTTAATAAAGCATAAGATAAAACAACATGAATACAATTTAATAAAGCATAGGTTAAAACAACATAAATACAATTTAATAAAGCATAGGATAAAACAACATAAATACAATTTAATAAAGCATAGGTTAAAACAACATAAATACAATTTAATAAAGCACAGGATAAAACAACATAAATACAATTTAATAAAGCATAAGACAAAAAAACATAAATACAATTTAATAAAGCATATGTTAAAGCAACATAAATACAATTTAATAAAGCATAGGTTAAAACAACATAAATACAATTTAATAAAGCATAGGATAAAACAACATAAATACAAGTTAATAAAGCTTAGGATAAAACAACATAAATACAATTTAATAAAGCATAGGATAAAACAACATAAATACAATTTAATAAAGCATAGGATAAAACAACATAAATACAATTTAATAGAGCATAGGCTAAAACAACATAAATACAATTTATAAAGCATAGGATTAAACAACATAAATACTATTTAATAAAGTATAGGATAAAACCACATCAATACAATTTAATAAAGCACAGGATAAAACAACATAAATAAAATTTAATAAAGCATAGGATACAACAACATAAATACAATTTAGTAAAGCATAGGTCAAAATAACATAAATGCAATTTAATAAAGCATAGGATAAAACAACATAAATACAATTTAATAAAGCATAGGATAAAACAACATAAATAAAATTTAATAAAGCATAGGATAAAACAACATAAATTCAATTTAATAAAGCATAGGATAAAACAACATAAATATAATTTAATAAAGCATAGGTTAAAACAACATAAATACAATTTAATAAAGCATAGGTTAAAACAACATAAATACAAGTTAATAAAGCATAGGATAAAACAACATAAATACAATTTAATAAAGCATAGGACAAAACAACATAAATACAACTTAATAAAGCATAGGATAAAACAACATAAATACAATTTAATGAAACATAGGATAAACAACATAAATACAATTTAATAAAGCATAGGAAAAACAACATAAATACAATTTAATAAAGCATAGGCTAAAACTACATAAATACAAGTTAATAAAGCTTAGGATAAAACAAATTAAATACAATAGAATAAAGCATAGGATAAAACAACATAAATTCAATTTAATAAAGCATAGGATAAAACAACCTAAATACAATTTAATAAAGCATAAGATAAAACAACATGAATACAATTTAATAAAGCATAGGTTAAAACAGCATAAATACAATTTAATAAAGCATAGGATAAAACAACATAAATACAATTTAATAGAGCATAGGATAAAACAACATAAATACAATTTATAGAGCATAGGATAAAACAACATAAATACAATTTAATAAAGCATAGGATAAATCAACATAAATACAATTTAATAAAGCATAGGATTAAACAACATAAATACTATTTAATAAAGCATAGGATAAAACCACATAAATACAATTTAATAAAGCACAGGATAAAACAACATAAATAAAATTTAATAAAGCATAGGATTCAACAACATAAATACAATTTAGTAAAGCATAGGTCAAAATAACATAAATACAATTTAATAAAGCATAGGATAAAACAACATAAATACTATTTAATAAAGCATAGGATGAAACAACATAAATAAAATTTAATAAAGCATAGGATAAAACAACATATATTCAATTTAATAAAGCATAGGATAAAACAACATAAATACAATTTAATAAAGCATAGGATAAAACAACATGAATACAATTTAATAAAGCATAGGATAAAACAACATGAATACAATTTAATAAAGCATAGGATAAAACAAGATAAATACAATTTAATAAAGCACAGGAAAAACAACATCAATACAATTCAATAAAGCATAGGTTAAAACAACATAAATACAAGTTAATAAAGCATAGGATAAAACAACATAAATACAATTTAATAAAGCATAGGATAAAACAACATGAATACAATATAATAAAGCATAGGATAAAACAACATAAATACAATTTAATAAAGCATAGGTTAAAACAACATAAATACAATTTAATAAAGCATAGGTTAAAACAACATAAATACAATTTAATAAAGCATAGGACAAAACAACATAAATACAATTTAATAAAGCATAGGTTAAAACAACATAAATACAAGTTAATAAAGCATAGGATAAAACAACATAAATACAATTTAATAAAGCATAGGATAAAACAACATAAATACAATTTAATAAAGCATAGGATAAAACAACATAAATACAATTTAATAAAGCATAGGTTAAAACAACATAAATACAATTTAATAAAGCATAGGATAAAACAACATAAATACAATTTAATAAAGCATAGGATAAAACAACATAAATACAATTTAATAAAGCATAGGATAAAACAACATAAATACAATTTAATAAAGCATAGGATAAAACAACATAAATACAATTTAATGAAACATAGGATAAACAACATAAATACAATTTAATAAAGCATAGGAAAAACAACATAAATACAATTTAATAAAGCATAGGCTAAAACTACATAAATACAATTTAATAAAGCTTAGGATAAAACAAATTAAATACAATATAATAAAGCATAGGATAAAACAACATAAATTCAATTTAATAAAGCATAGGATAAAACAACATAAATACAATTTAATAAAGCATAAGATAAAACAACATGAATACAATTTAATAAAGCATAGGTTAAAACAACATAAATACAATTTAATAAAGCATAGGATAAAACAACATAAATACAATTTAATAAAGCATAGGTTAAAACAACATAAATACAATTTAATAAAGCATAGGATAAAACAACATAAATAAAATTTAATAAAGCATAGGATAAAACAACATAAATACAATTTAATAAAGCATAGGATAAAACAACATAAATACAATTTAATAAAGCATAGGATAAAACAACATAAATACAATTTAATAAAGCATAGGATAAAACAACATAAATAAAATTTAATAAAGCATAGGTTAAAATAACATAAATACAATTTAATAAAGCATAGGACAAAACAACATAAAAACAATTTAATAAAGCATAGTTTAAAACAACATAAATACAATTTAATAAAGCATAGGATAAAACCACAGAATTACAATTTAATAAAGCATAGGATAAAACAACATAAATACAATTTAATAAAGCATAGGACAAAACAACATAAATACAATTTAATAAAGCATAGGATAAAACAACATAAATACAATTTAATGAAACAGGATAAACAACATAAATAAAATTTAATAAAGCATAGGAAAAACAACATAAATACAATTTAATAAAGCATAGGCTAAAACTACATAAATACAATTTAATAAAGCTTAGGATAAAACAAAGTAAATACAATATAATAAAGCATAGGATAAAACAACATAAATTCAATTTAATAAAGCATAGGATAAAACAACATAAATACAATTAAATAAAGCATAAGATAAAACAACATGAATACAATTTAATAAAGCATAGGTTAAAACAACATAAATACAATTTAATAAAGCATAGGATAAAACAACATAAATACAATTTAATAAAGCATAGGTTAAAACAACATAAATACAATTTAATAAAGCACAGGATAAAACAACATAAATACAATTTAATAAAGCATAAGACAAAAAAACATAAATACAATTTAATAAAGCATAGGTTAAAGCAACATAAATACAATTTAATAAAGCATAGGTTAAAACAACATAAATACAATTTAATAAAGCATAGGATAAAACAACATAAATACAATTTAATAAAGCTTGGGATAAAACAACATAAATACAATTTAATAAAGCATAGGATAAAACAACATAAATACAATTTAATAAAGCATAGGATAAAACAACATAAATACAATTTAATAGAGCATAGGCTAAAACAACATAAATACAATTTATAAAGCATAGGATAAAACAACATAAATACAATTTAATAAAGCATAGAATAAAACAACATAAATACAATTTAATAAAGCATAGGATTAAACAACATAAATACTATTTAATAAAGCATAGGATAAAACCACATAAATACAATTTAATAAAGCACAGGATAAAACAACATAAATAAAATTTAATAAAGCATAGGATACAACAACATATATACAATTTAGTAAAGCATAGGTCAAAATAACATAAATGCAATTTAATAAAGCATAGGATAAAACAACATAAATACAATTTAATAAAGCATAGGATAAAACAACATAAATACAATTTAATAAAGCATAGGATAAAACAACATAAATTCAATTTAATAAAGCATAGGATAAAACAACATAAATACAATTTAATAAAGCATAGGATAAAACAACATGAATACAATTTAATAAAGCATAGGATAAAACAACATAAATACAATTTAATAAAGCATAGGTTAAAACAACATAAATACAATTTAATAAAGCACAGGACAAAACAACATCAATACAATTCAATAAAGCATAGGTTAAAACAACATAAATACAAGTTAATAAAGCATAGGATAAAACAACATAAATACAATTTAATAAAGCATAGGATAAAACAACATGAATATAATTTAATAAATCATAGGATAAAACAACATAAATACAATTTAATAAAGCATAGGATAAAACAACATAAATACTATTTAATAAAGCATAGGATGAAACAACATAAATAAAATTTAATAAAGCATAGGATAAAACAACATATATTCAATTTAATAAAGCATAGGATAAAACAACATAAATACAATTTAATAAAGCATAGGATAAAACAACATGAATACAATTTAATAAAGCATAGGATAAAACAACATGAATACAATTTAATAAAGCATAGGATAAAACAAGATAAATACAATTTAATAAAGCACAGGAAAAACAACATCAATACAATTCAATAAAGCATAGGTTAAAACAACATAAATACAAGTTAATAAAGCATAGGATAAAACAACATAAATACAATTTAATAAAGCATAGGATAAAACAACATGAATACAATATAATAAAGCATAGGATAAAACAACATAAATACAATTTAATAAAGCATAGGTTAAAACAACATAAATACAATTTAATAAAGCATAGGTTAAAACAACATAAATACAATTTAATAAAGCATAGGACAAAACAACATAAATACAATTTAATAAAGCATAGGTTAAAACAACATAAATACAAGTTAATAAAGCATAGGATAAAACAACATAAATACAATTTAATAAAGCATAGGATAAAACAACATAAATACAATTTAATAAAGCATAGGATAAAACAACATAAATACAATTTAATAAAGCATAGGTTAAAACAACATAAATACAATTTAATAAAGCATAGGTTAAAACAACATAAATACAATTTAATAAAGCATAGGACAAAACAACATAAATACAATTTAATAAAGCATAGGTTAAAACAACATAAATACAAGTTAATAAAGCATAGGATAAAACAACATAAATACAATTTAATAAAGCATAGGATAAAACAACATAAATACAATTTAATAAAGCATAAGATAAAACAACATGAATACAATTTAATAAAGCATAGGTTAAAACAACATAAATACAATTTAATAAAGCATAGGATAAAACAACATAAATACAATTTAATAAAGCATAGGTTAAAACAACATAAATACAATTTAATAAAGCATAGGATAAAACAACATAAATAAAATTTAATAAAGCATAGGATAAAACAACATAAATACAATTTAATAAAGCATAGGATAAAACAACATAAATACAATTTAATAAAGCATAGGATAAAACAACATAAATACAATTTAATAAAGCATAGGATAAAACAACATAAATAAAATTTAATAAAGCATAGGTTAAAATAACATAAATACAATTTAATAAAGCATAGGACAAAACAACATAAAAACAATTTAATAAAGCATAGTTTAAAACAACATAAATACAATTTAATAAAGCATAGGATAAAACCACAGAATTACAATTTAATAAAGCATAGGATAAAACAACATAAATACAATTTAATAAAGCATAGGAAAAACAACATAAATACAATTTAATAAAGCATAGGCTAAAACTACATAAATACAATTTAATAAAGCTTAGGATAAAACAAAGTAAATACAATATAATAAAGCATAGGATAAAACAACATAAATTCAATTTAATAAAGCATAGGATAAAACAACATAAATACAATTTAATAAAGCATAAGATAAAACAACATAAATACAATTTAATAAAGCATAGGTTAAAACAAGATAAATACAATTTAATAAAGCACAGGACAAAACAACATCAATACTATTCAATAAAGCATAGGATAAAACAACATAAATACAAGTTAATAAAGCATAGGATAAAACAACATAAATACAATTTAATAAAGCATAGGATAAAACAACATGAATACAATTTAATAAAGCATAGGATAAAACAACATAAATACAATTTAATAAAGCATAGGTTAAAACAACATAAATACAATTTAATAAAGCATAGGATAAAACAACATAAATACAATTTAATAAAGATTAGGATAAAACAACATAAATACAATTTAATAAAGCATAGGATAAAACAGCATAAATACAATTTAATAAAGCATAGGATAAAACAACATAAATACAATTTAATAGAGCATAGGATAAAACAACATAAATACAATTTAATAAAGCATAGGATAAAACAACATAAATACAATTTAATAAAGCATAGGATTAAACAACATAAATATTATTTAATAAAGCATAGGATAAAACCACATAAATACAATTTAATAAAGCATAGGATAAAACAACATAAATAAAATTTAATAAAGCATAGGATACAACAACATAAATAAAATTTAGTAAAGCATAGGTCAAAATAACATAAATACAATTTAATAAAGCATAGGATAAAACAACATAAATACAATTTAATAAAGCATAGGATGAAACAACATAAATAAAATTTAATAAAGCATAGGACAAAACAACATAAATACAATTTAATAAAGCATAGGTTAAAACAACATAAATACAAGTTAATAAAGCATAGGATAAAACAACATAAATACAATTTAATAAAGCATAGGATAAAACAACATAAATACAATTTAATAAAGCATAGGATAAAACAACATAAATACAATTTAATAAAGCATAGGTTAAAACAACATAAATACAATTTAATAAAGCATAGGTTAAAACAACATAAATACAATTTAATAAAGCATAGGATAAAACAACATAAATTCAATTTATTAAAGCATAGGATAAAACAACATAAATACAATTTAATAAAGCACAGGATAAAACAACATAAATAAAATTTAATAAAGCATAGGATAAAACAAGATAAATACAATTTAATAAAGCATAGGATAAAACAACATAAATAAAATTTAATAAAGCATAGGATAAAACAACATAAATACAATTTAATAAAGCATAGGATAAAACAACATAAATACAATTTAATAAAGCATAGGTTAAAACAACATAAATACAATTTAATAAAGCATAGGATAAAACAACATAAATACAATTTAATAAAGCATAGGTTAAAACAAGATAAATACAATTTAATAAAGCACAGGACAAAACAACATCAATACAATTCAATAAAGCATAGGTTAAAACAACATAAATACAAGTTAATAAAGCATAGGTTAAAACAACATAAATACAATTTAATAAAGCATAGGATAAAACAACATAAATACAATTTAATAAAGCATAGGTTTAAACAGCATAAATACAATTTAATAAAGCATAGGATAAAACAACATAAATACAATTTAATAAAGCATAAGACAAAACAACATAAATACAATTTAATAAAGCATATGTTAAAGCAACATAAATACAATTTATTAAAGCATAGGTTAAAACAACATAAATACAATTTAATAAAGCATAGGATAAAACAACATAAATACAATTTAATAAAGATTAGGATAAAACAACATAAATACAATTTAATAAAGCATAGGATAAAACAGCATAAATACAATTTAATAAAGCATAGGATAAAACAACATAAATACAATTTAATAGAGCATAGGATAAAACAACATAAATACAATTTAATAAAGCATAGGATAAAACAACATAAATACAATTTAATAAAGCATAGGATTAAACAACATAAATATTATTTAATAAAGCATAGGATAAAACCACATAAATACAATTTAATAAAGCACAGGATAAAACAACATAAATAAAATTTAATAAAGCATAGGATACAACAACATAAATAAAATTTAGTAAAGCATAGGTCAAAATAACATAAATACAATTTAATAAAGCATAGGATAAAACAACATAAATACAATTTAATAAAGCATAGGATGAAACAACATAAATAAAATTTAATAAAGCATAGGACAAAACAACATAAATACAATTTAATAAAGCATAGGTTAAAACAACATAAATACAAGTTAATAAAGCATAGGATAAAACAACATAAATACAATTTAATAAAGCATAGGATAAAACAACATAAATACAATTTAATAAAGCATAGGATAAAACAACATAAATACAATTTAATAAAGCATAGGTTAAAACAACATAAATACAATTTAATAAAGCATAGGTTAAAACAACATAAATACAATTTAATAAAGCATAGGATAAAACAACATAAATTCAATTTATTAAAGCATAGGATAAAACAACATAAATACAATTTAATAAAGCACAGGATAAAACTACATAAATAAATTTTAATAAAGCATAGGATAAAACAAGATAAATAAAATTTAATAAAGCATAGGATAAAACAAGATAAATACAATTTAATAAAGCATAGGATAAAACAACATAAATAAAATTTAATAAAGCATAGGATAAAACAACATAAATACAATTTAATAAAGCATAGGATAAAACAACATAAATACAATTTAATAAAGCATAGGTTAAAACAACATAAATACAATTTAATAAAGCATAGGATAAAACAACATAAATACAATTTAATAAAGCATAGGTTAAAACAAGATAAATACAATTTAATAAAGCACAGGACAAAACAACATCAATAAAATTCAATAAAGCATAGGTTAAAACAACATAAATACAAGTTAATAAAGCATAGGTTAAAACAACATAAATACAATTTAATAAAGCATAGGATAAAACAACATAAATACAATTTAATAAAGCATAGGTTTAAACAGCATAAATACAATTTAATAAAGCATAGGATAAAACAACATAAATACAATTTAATAAAGCATAAGACAAAACAACATAAATACAATTTAATAAAGCATATGTTAAAGCAACATAAATACAATTTATTAAAGCATAGGTTAAAACAACATAAATACAATTTAATAAAGCATAGGATAAAACAACATAAATACAATTTAATAAAGATTAGGATAAAACAACATAAATACAATTTAATAAAGCATAGGATAAAACAGCATAAATACAATTTAATAAAGCATAGGATAAAACAACATAAATACAATTTAATAGAGCATAGGATAAAACAACATAAATACAATTTAATAAAGCATAGGATAAAACAACATAAATACAATTTAATAAAGCATAGGATACAACAACATAAATAAAATTTAGTAAAGCATAGGTCAAAATAACATAAATACAATTTAATAAAGCATAGGATAAAACAACATAAATACAATTTAATAAAGCATAGGATGAAACAACATAAATAAAATTTAATAAAGCATAGGACAAAACAACATAAATACAATTTAATAAAGCATAGGTTAAAACAACATAAATACAAGTTAATAAAGCATAGGATAAAACAACATAAATACAATTTAATAAAGCATAGGATAAAACAACATAAATACAATTTAATAAAGCATAGGATAAAACAACATAAATACAATTTAATAAAGCATAGGTTAAAACAACATAAATACAATTTAATAAAGCATAGGTTAAAACAACATAAATACAATTTAATAAAGCATAGGATAAAACAACATAAATTCAATTTATTAAAGCATAGGATAAAACAACATAAATACAATTTAATAAAGCATAGGATAAAACAATATAAATACAATTTAATAAAGCATAGGATTAAACAACATAAATATTATTTAATAAAACACAGGATAAAACCACATAAATACAATTTATTAAAGCACAGGATAAAACAACATAAATAAAATTTAATAAAGCATAGGATACAACAACATAAATAAAATTTAGTAAAGCATAGGTCAAAATAACATAAATACAATTTAATAAAGCATAGGATAAAACAACATAAATACAATTTAATAAAGCATAGGATGAAACAACATAAATAAAATTTAATAAAGCATAGGATAAAACAACATAAATTCAATTTAATAAAGCATAGGATAAAACAACATAAATACAATTTCATAAAGCACAGGATAAAACAACATGAATACAATTTAATAAAGCATAGGATAAAACAACATAAATACAATTTAATAAAGCATAGGTTAAAACAAGATAAATACAATTTAATAAAGCACAGGACAAAACAACATCAATACTATTCAATAAAGCATAGGATAAAACAACATAAATACAAGTTAATAAAGCATAGGATAAAACAACATAAATACAATTTAATAAAGCATAGGATAAAACAACATGAATACAATTTAATAAAGCATAGGATAAAACAACATAAATACAATTTAATAAAGCATAGGTTAAAACAACATAAATACAATTTAATAAAGCATAGGTTAAAACAACATAAATACAATTTAATAAAGCATAGGACAAAACAACATAAATACAATTTAATAAAGCATAGGTTAAAACAACATAAATACAAGTTAATAAAGCATAGGATAAAACAACATAAATACAATTTAATAAAGCATAGGATAAAACAACATAAATACAATTTAATAAAGCATAGGATAAAACAACATAAATACAATTTAATAAAGCATAGGTTAAAACAACATAAATACAATTTAATAAAGCATAGGTTAAAACAACATAAATACAATTTAATAAAGCATAGGATAAAACAACATAAATTCAATTTATTAAAGCATAGGATAAAACAACATAAATACAATTTAATAAAGCACAGGATAAAACAACATAAATAAAATTTAATAAAGCATAGGATAAAACAAGATAAATAAAATTTAATAAAGCATAGGATAAAACAACATAAATACAATTTAATAAAGCATAGGATAAAACAACATAAATACAATTTAATAAAGCATAGGATAAAACAACATAAATACAATTTAATAAAGCATAGGATAAAACAACATAAATACAATTTAATAAAGCATAGGATAAAACCACAGAAATACAATTAATAAAGCATAGGATAAAACAACATAAATACAATTTAATAAAGCATAGGACAAAACAACATAAATACAATTTAATAAAGCATAGGACAAAACAACATAAATACAATTTAATGAAACATAGGATAAACAACATAAATACAATTTAATAAAGCATAGGACAAAACAACATAAATGCAATTTAATAAAGCATATGTTATAACAACATAAATACAATTTAATAAATCATATGTTATAACAACATAAATACAATTTAATAAAGCATAAGATATAACAACATGAATATAATTTAGTAAAGCATAAGATAAAACAACATGAATACAATTTAATAAAGCATAGGTTAAAACAACATAAATACAATTTAAGAAAGCATAGGATAAAACTACATAAATACATTTTAATAAACATAGGATAAAACAACATAAATACAATTTAATAAAGCATAGGTTAAAACAACATAAATACAATTTAATAAAGCATAGGACAAAACAACATAAATACAATTTAATAAAGCATAGGATAAAACAACATAAATCAAATTTAATAAAGCATAGGTTAAAACAACATAAATACAATTTAATAAAGCATAGGACAAAACAACATAAATACAGTTTAATAAAGCATAGTTTAAAACAACATAAATACAATTTAATAAAGCATAGGATAAAACCACAGACATACAATTTAATAAAGCATAGGATAAAACAACATAAATACAATTTAATAAAGCATAGGACAAAACAACATAAATAAAATTTAATAAAGCATAGGATAAAACAACATAAATACAATTTAATAAAGCATAGGATAAACAACATAAATACAATTTAATAAAGCATAGGCTAAAACTACATAAATACAATTTATTAAAGCTTAGGATAAAACAAATTAAATACAATATAATAAAGCATAGGATAAAACAACATAAATTCAATTTAATAAAGCATAGGTTAAAACAACATAAATACAATTTAATAAAGCATAGGATAAAACAACATAAATACAATTTAATAAAGCATAGGATAAAACAACATAAATACAATTTAATAAAGCTTAGGATAAAACAACATAAATACAATTTAATAAAGCATAGGATAAAACAACATAAATACTATTTAATAAAGCATAGGATAAAACCACATAAATACAATTTAATAAAGCACAGGATAAAACAACATAAATAAAATTTAATAAAGCATAGGATACAACAACATAAATAAAATTTAGCAAAGCATAGGTCAAAATAACATAAATACATTTTAATAAAGCATAGGATAAAACAACATAAATACAATTTAATAAAGCATAGGATATAACAACATAAATAAAATTTAATAAAGCATAGGATAAAACAACATAAATTCAATTTAATAAAGCATAGGATAAAACAACATAAATACAATTTAATAAAGCATAGGATAAAACAACATGAATACAATTTAATAAAGCATAGGATAAAACAACATAAATACAATTTAATAAAGCATAGGTTAAAACAAGATAAATACAATTTAATAAAGCACAGGACAAAACAACATCAATACAATTCAATAAAGCATAGGTTAAAACAACATCAATACAAGTTAATAAAGCATAGGATAAAACAACATAAATACAATTTAATAAAGCATAGGATAAAACAACAAGAATACAATTTAATAAAGCATAGTATAAAACAACATAAATACAATTTAATAAAGCATAGGTTAAAACAACATAAATACAATTTAATAAAGCATAGGACAAAACAACATCAATACAATTCAATAAAGCATAGGCTAAAACTACATAAATACAATTTAATAAAGCTTAGGATAAAACAAATTAAATACAATATAATAAAGCATAGGATAAAACAACATAAATTCAATTTAATAAAGCATAGGATAAAACAACATAAATACAATTTAATAAAGCATAAGATAAAACAACATGAATACAATTTAATAAAGCATAGGTTAAAACAGCATAAATACAATTTAATAAAGCATAGGATAAAACAACATAAATACAATTTAATAGAGCATAGGATAAAACAACATAAATACAATTTATAAAGCATAGGATAAAACAACATATATACAATTTAATAAAGCATAGGATAAAACAACATAAATACAATTTAATAAAGCATAGGATTAAACAACATAAATACTATTTAATAAAGCATAGGGTAAAACCACATAAATACAATTTAATAAAGCACAGGATAAAACAACATAAATAAAATTTAATAAAGCATAGGATACAACAACATAAATAAAATTTAGTAAAGCATAGGTCAAAATAACATAAATACAATTTAATAAAGCATAGGATAAAACAACATAAATTCAATTTAATAAAGCATAGGATGAAACAACATAAATAAAATTTAATAAAGCATAGGATAAAACAACATAAATTCAATTTAATAAAGCATAGGATAAAACAACATAAATACAATTTAATAAAGCATAGGTTAAAACAAGATAAATACAATTTAATAAAGCACAGGACAAAACAACATCAATACAATTCAATAAAGCATAGGTTAAAACAACATAAATACAAGTTAATAAAGCATAGGTTAAAACAACATAAATACAATTTAATAAAGCATAGGATAAAACAACATAAATACAATTTAATAAAGCATATGTTTAAACAGCATAAATACAATTTAATAAAGCATAGGATAAAACAGCATAAATACAATTTAATAAAGCATAGGATAAAACAACATAAATACAATTTAATAGAGCATAGGATAAAACAACATAAATACAATTTATAAAGCATAGGATAAAACAACATAAATTCAATTTAATAAAGCATAGGATAAAACAACATAAATACAATTTAATAAAGCATAGGACAAAACAACATAAATACAATTTAATAAAGCATAGTTTAAAACAACATAAATACAATTTAATAAAGCATAGGATAAAACCACAGAAATACAATTAATAAAGCATAGGATAAAACAACATAAATACAATTTAATAAAGCATAGGTTAAAACAACATAAATACAATTTAATAAAGCATAGGACAAAACAACATAAATACAATTTAATAAAGCATAGGATAAAACAACATAAATCAAATTTAATAAAGCATAGGTTAAAACAACATAAATACAATTTAATAAAGCATAGGACAAAACAACATAAATACAGTTTAATAAAGCATAGTTTAAAACAACATAAATACAATTTAATAAAGCATAGGATAAAACCACAGAAATACAATTTAATAAAGCATAGGATAAAACAACATAAATACAATTTAATAAAGCATAGGACAAAACAACATAAATAAAATTTAATAAAGCATAGGATAAAACAACATAAATACAATTTAATAAAGCATAGGATAAACAACATAAATACAATTTAATAAAGCATAGGCTAAAACTACATAAATACAATTTAATAAAGCTTAGGATAAAACAAATTAAATACAATATAATAAAGCATAGGATAAAACAACATAAATTCAATTTAATAAAGCATAGGTTAAAACAACATAAATACAATTTAATAAAGCATAGGATAAAACAACATAAATACAATTTAATAAAGCATAGGATAAAACAACATAAATACAATTTAATAAAGCTTAGGATAAAACAACATAAATACAATTTAATAAAGCATAGGATAAAACAACATAAATACTATTTAATAAAGCATAGAATAAAACCACATAAATACAATTTAATAAAGCACAGGATAAAACAACATAAATAAAATTTAATAAAGCATAGGATACAACAACATAAATAAAATTTAGCAAAGCATAGGTCAAAATAACATAAATACATTTTAATAAAGCATAGGATAAAACAACATAAATACAATTTAATAAAGCATAGGATATAACAACATAAATAAAATTTAATAAAGCATAGGATAAAACAACATAAATTCAATTTAATAAAGCATAGGATAAAACAACATAAATACAATTTAATAAAGCATAGGATAAAACAACATGAATACAATTTAATAAAGCATAGGATAAAACAACATAAATACAATTTAATAAAGCATAGGTTAAAACAAGATAAATACAATTTAATAAAGCACAGGACAAAACAACATCAATACAATTCAATAAAGCATAGGTTAAAACAACATCAATACAAGTTAATAAAGCATAGGATAAAACAACATAAATACAATTTAATAAAGCATAGGATAAAACAACAAGAATACAATTTAATAAAGCATAGTATAAAACAACATAAATACAATTTAATAAAGCATAGGTTAAAACAACATAAATACAATTTAATAAAGCATAGGTTAAAACAACATAAATACAATTTAATAAAGCATAGGACAAAACAACATCAATACAATTCAATAAAGCATAGGTTAAAACAACATAAATACAAGTTAATAAAGCATAGGATAAAACAACATAAATACAATTTAATAAAGCATAGGATAAAACAACATGAATACAATTTAATAAATCATAGGATAAAACAACATAAATACAATTTAATAAAGCATAGGAAAAACAACAAAAATACAATTTAATAAAGCATAGGCTAAAACTACATAAATACAATTTAATAAAGCTTAGGATAAAACAAATTAAATACAATATAATAAAGCATAGGATAAAACAACATAAATTCAATTTAATAAAGCATAGGATAAAACAACATAAATACAATTTAATAAAGCATAAGATAAAACAACATGAATACAATTTAATAAAGCATAGGTTAAAACAGCATAAATACAATTTAATAAAGCATAGGATAAAACAACATAAATACAATTTAATAGAGCATAGGATAAAACAACATAAATACAATTTATAAAGCATAGGATAAAACAACATAAATACAATTTAATAAAGCAGAGGATAAAACAACATAAATACAATTTAATAAAGCATAGGATTAAACAACATAAATACTATTTAATAAAGCATAGGGTAAAACCACATAAATACAATTTAATAAAGCACAGGATAAAACAACATAAATAAAATTTAATAAAGCATAGGATACAACAACATAAATAAAATTTAGTAAAGCATAGGTCAAAATAACATAAATTCAATTTAATAAAGCATAGGATAAAACAACATAAATACAATTTAATAAAGCATAGGATAAAACAACAAGAATACAATTTAATAAAGCATAGTATAAAACAACATAAATACAATTTAATAAAGCATAGGTTAAAACAACATAAATACAATTTAATAAAGCATAGGTTAAAACAACATAAATACAATTTAATAAAGCATAGGACAAAACAACATCAATACAATTCAATAAAGCATAGGTTAAAACAACATAAATACAAGTTAATAAAGCATAGGATAAAACAACATAAATACAATTTAATAAAGCATAGGATAAAACAACATGAATACAATTTAATAAATCATAGGATAAAACAACATAAATACAATTTAATAAAGCATAGGAAAAACAACAAAAATACAATTTAATAAAGCATAGGCTAAAACTACATAAATACAATTTAATAAAGCTTAGGATAAAACAAATTAAATACAATATAATAAAGCATAGGATAAAACAACATAAATTCAATTTAATAAAGCATAGGATAAAACAACATAAATACAATTTAATAAAGCATAAGATAAAACAACATGAATACAATTTAATAAAGCATAGGTTAAAACAGCATAAATACAATTTAATAAAGCATAGGATAAAACAACATAAATACAATTTAATAGAGCATAGGATAAAACAACATAAATACAATTTATAAAGCATAGGATAAAACAACATAAATACAATTTAATAAAGCAGAGGATAAAACAACATAAATACAATTTAATAAAGCATAGGATTAAACAACATAAATACTATTTAATAAAGCATAGGGTAAAACCACATAAATACAATTTAATAAAGCACAGGATAAAACAACATAAATAAAATTTAATAAAGCATAGGATACAACAACATAAATAAAATTTAGTAAAGCATAGGTCAAAATAACATAAATTCAATTTAATAAAGCATAGGATAAAACAACATAAATTCAATTTAATAAAGCATAGGATGAAACAACATAAATAAAATTTAATAAAGCATAGGATAAAACAACATAAATTCAATTTAATAAAGCATAGGATAAAACAACATAAATACAATTTAATAAAGCATAGGATAAAACAACATGAATACAATTTAATAAAGCATAGGATAAAACAACATAAATACAATTTAATAAAGCATAGGTTAAAACAAGATAAATACAATTTAATAAAGCACAGGACAAAACAACATCAATACAATTCAATAAAGCATAGGTTAAAACAACATAAATACAAGTTAATAAAGCATAGGTTAAAACAACATAAATACAATTTAATAAAGCATAGGATAAAACAACATAAATACAATTTAATAAAGCATATGTTTAAACAGCATAAATACAATTTAATAAAGCATAGGATAAAACAACATAAATACAATTTAATAAAGCATAAGACAAAACAACATAAATACAATTTAATAAAGCATATGTTAAAGCAACATAAATACAATTTAATAAAGCATAGGTTAAAACAACATAAATACAATTTAATAAAGCATAGGATAAAACAACATAAATACAATTTAATAAAGATTAGGATAAAACAACATAAATACAATTTAATAAAGCATAGGATAAAACAGCATAAATACAATTTAATAAAGCATAGGATAAAACAACATAAATACAATTTAATAGAGCATAGGATAAAACAACATAAATACAATTTATAAAGCATAGGATAAAACAACATAAATTCAATTTAATAAAGCATAGGATAAAACAACATAAATACAATTTAATAAAGCATAGGATTAAACAACATAAATATTATTTAATAAAGCATAGGATAAAACCACATAAATACAATTTAATAAAGCACAGGATAAAAAAACATAAATAAAATTTAATAAAGCATAGGATACAACAACATAAATAAAATTTAGTAAAGCATAGGTCAAAATAACATAAATACAATTTAATAAAGCATAGGATAAAACAACATAAATACAATTTAATAAAGCATAGGATGAAACAACATAAATAAAATTTAATAAAGCATAGGATAAAACAACATAAATTCAATTTAATAAAGCATAGGATAAACCGACATAAATACAATTTAATAAAGCATAGCATAAAACAACATGAATACAATTTAATAAAGCATAGGATAAAACAACATAAATACAATTTAATAAAGCATAGGTTAAAACAAGATAAATACAATTTAATAAAGCACAGGACAAAACAACATCAATACAATTCAATAAAGCATAGGTTAAAACAACATCAATACAAGTTAATAAAGCATAGGATAAAACAACATAAATACAATTTAATAAAGCATAGGATAAAACAACAAGAATACAATTTAATAAAGCATAGTATAAAACAACATAAATACAATTTAATAAAGCATAGGTTAAAACAACATAAATACAATTTAATAAAGCATAGGACAAAACAACATCAATACAATTCAATAAAGCATAGGCTAAAACTACATAAATACAATTTAATAAAGCTTAGGATAAAACAAATTAAATACAATATAATAAAGCATAGGATAAAACAACATAAATTCAATTTAATAAAGCATAGGATAAAACAACATAAATACAATTTAATAAAGCATAAGATAAAACAACATGAATACAATTTAATAAAGCATAGGTTAAAACAGCATAAATACAATTTAATAAAGCATAGGATAAAACAACATAAATACAATTTAATAGAGCATAGGATAAAACAACATAAATACAATTTATAAAGCATAGGATAAAACAACATATATACAATTTAATAAAGCATAGGATAAAACAACATAAATACAATTTAATAAAGCATAGGATTAAACAACATAAATACTATTTAATAAAGCATAGGGTAAAACCACATAAATACAATTTAATAAAGCACAGGATAAAACAACATAAATAAAATTTAATAAAGCATAGGATACAACAACATAAATAAAATTTAGTAAAGCATAGGTCAAAATAACATAAATACAATTTAATAAAGCATAGGATAAAACAACATAAATTCAATTTAATAAAGCATAGGATGAAACAACATAAATAAAATTTAATAAAGCATAGGATAAAACAACATAAATTCAATTTAATAAAGCATAGGATAAAACAACATAAATACAATTTAATAAAGCATAGGTTAAAACAAGATAAATACAATTTAATAAAGCACAGGACAAAACAACATCAATACAATTCAATAAAGCATAGGTTAAAACAACATAAATACAAGTTATTAAAGCATAGGTTAAAACAACATAAATACAATTTAATAAAGCATAGGATAAAACAACATAAATACAATTTAATAAAGCATATGTTTAAACAGCATAAATACAATTTAATAAAGCATAGGATAAAACAGCATAAATACAATTTAATAAAGCATAGGATAAAACAACATAAATACAATTTAATAGAGCATAGGATAAAACAACATAAATACAATTTATAAAGCATAGGATAAAACAACATAAATTCAATTTAATAAAGCATAGGATAAAACAACATAAATACAATTTAATAAAGCATAGGACAAAACAACATAAATACAATTTAATAAAGCATAGTTTAAAACAACATAAATACAATTTAATAAAGCATAGGATAAAACCACAGAAATACAATTAATAAAGCATAGGATAAAACAACATAAATACAATTTAATAAAGCATAGGTTAAAACAACATAAATACAATTTAATAAAGCATAGGACAAAACAACATAAATACAATTTAATAAAGCATAGGATAAAACAACATAAATCAAATTTAATAAAGCATAGGTTAAAACAACATAAATACAATTTAATAAAGCATAGGACAAAACAACATAAATACAGTTTAATAAAGCATAGTTTAAAACAACATAAATACAATTTAATAAAGCATAGGATAAAACCACAGAAATACAATTTAATAAAGCATAGGATAAAACAACATAAATACAATTTAATAAAGCATAGGACAAAACAACATAAATAAAATTTAATAAAGCATAGGATAAAACAACATAAATACAATTTAATAAAGCATAGGATAAACAACATAAATACAATTTAATAAAGCATAGGCTAAAACTACATAAATACAATTTAATAAAGCTTAGGATAAAACAAATTAAATACAATATAATAAAGCATAGGATAAAACAACATAAATTCAATTTAATAAAGCATAGGTTAAAACAACATAAATACAATTTAATAAAGCATAGGATAAAACAACATAAATACAATTTAATAAAGCATAGGATAAAACAACATAAATACAATTTAATAAAGCTTAGGATAAAACAACATAAATACAATTTAATAAAGCATAGGATAAAACAACATAAATACTATTTAATAAAGCATAGAATAAAACCACATAAATACAATTTAATAAAGCACAGGATAAAACAACATAAATAAAATTTAATAAAGCATAGGATACAACAACATAAATAAAATTTAGCAAAGCATAGGTCAAAATAACATAAATACATTTTAATAAAGCATAGGATAAAACAACATAAATACAATTTAATAAAGCATAGGATATAACAACATAAATAAAATTTAATAAAGCATAGGATAAAACAACATAAATTCAATTTAATAAAGCATAGGATAAAACAACATAAATACAATTTAATAAAGCATAGGATAAAACAACATGAATACAATTTAATAAAGCATAGGATAAAACAACATAAATACAATTTAATAAAGCATAGGTTAAAACAAGATAAATACAATTTAATAAAGCACAGGACAAAACAACATCAATACAATTCAATAAAGCATAGGTTAAAACAACATCAATACAAGTTAATAAAGCATAGGATAAAACAACATAAATACAATTTAATAAAGCATAGGATAAAACAACAAGAATACAATTTAATAAAGCATAGTATAAAACAACATAAATACAATTTAATAAAGCATAGGTTAAAACAACATAAATACAATTTAATAAAGCATAGGTTAAAACAACATAAATACAATTTAATAAAGCATAGGACAAAACAACATCAATACAATTCAATAAAGCATAGGTTAAAACAACATAAATACAAGTTAATAAAGCATAGGATAAAACAACATAAATACAATTTAATAAAGCATAGGATAAAACAACATGAATACAATTTAATAAATCATAGGATAAAACAACATAAATACAATTTAATAAAGCATAGGAAAAACAACAAAAATACAATTTAATAAAGCATAGGCTAAAACTACATAAATACAATTTAATAAAGCTTAGGATAAAACAAATTAAATACAATATAATAAAGCATAGGATAAAACAACATAAATTCAATTTAATAAAGCATAGGATAAAACAACATAAATACAATTTAATAAAGCATAAGATAAAACAACATGAATACAATTTAATAAAGCATAGGTTAAAACAGCATAAATACAATTTAATAAAGCATAGGATAAAACAACATAAATACAATTTAATAGAGCATAGGATAAAACAACATAAATACAATTTATAAAGCATAGGATAAAACAACATAAATACAATTTAATAAAGCAGAGGATAAAACAACATAAATACAATTTAATAAAGCATAGGATTAAACAACATAAATACTATTTAATAAAGCATAGGGTAAAACCACATAAATACAATTTAATAAAGCACAGGATAAAACAACATAAATAAAATTTAATAAAGCATAGGATACAACAACATAAATAAAATTTAGTAAAGCATAGGTCAAAATAACATAAATTCAATTTAATAAAGCATAGGATAAAACAACATAAATTCAATTTAATAAAGCATAGGATGAAACAACATAAATAAAATTTAATAAAGCATAGGATAAAACAACATAAATTCAATTTAATAAAGCATAGGATAAAACAACATAAATACAATTTAATAAAGCATAGGATAAAACAACATGAATACAATTTAATAAAGCATAGGATAAAACAACATAAATACAATTTAATAAAGCATAGGTTAAAACAAGATAAATACAATTTAATAAAGCACAGGACAAAACAACATCAATACAATTCAATAAAGCATAGGTTAAAACAACATAAATACAAGTTAATAAAGCATAGGTTAAAACAACATAAATACAATTTAATAAAGCATAGGATAAAACAACATAAATACAATTTAATAAAGCATATGTTTAAACAGCATAAATACAATTTAATAAAGCATAGGATAAAACAACATAAATACAATTTAATAAAGCATAAGACAAAACAACATAAATACAATTTAATAAAGCATATGTTAAAGCAACATAAATACAATTTAATAAAGCATAGGTTAAAACAACATAAATACAATTTAATAAAGCATAGGATAAAACAACATAAATACAATTTAATAAAGATTAGGATAAAACAACATAAATACAATTTAATAAAGAATAGGATAAAACAGCATAAATACAATTTAATAAAGCATAGGATAAAACAACATAAATACAATTTAATAGAGCATAGGATAAAACAACATAAATACAATTTATAAAGCATAGGATAAAACAACATAAATTCAATTTAATAAAGCATAGGATAAAACAACATAAATACAATTTAATAAAGCATAGGATTAAACAACATAAATATTATTTAATAAAGCATAGGATAAAACCACATAAATACAATTTAATAAAGCACAGGATAAAAAAACATAAATAAAATTTAATAAAGCATAGGATACAACAACATAAATAAAATTTAGTAAAGCATAGGTCAAAATAACATAAATACAATTTAATAAAGCATAGGATAAAACAACATAAATACAATTTAATAAAGCATAGGATGAAACAACATAAATAAAATTTAATAAAGCATAGGATAAAACAACATAAATTCAATTTAATAAAGCATAGGATAAACCGACATAAATACAATTTAATAAAGCATAGCATAAAACAACATGAATACAATTTAATAAAGCATAGGATAAAACAACATAAATACAATTTAATAAAGCATAGGTTAAAACAAGATAAATACAATTTAATAAAGCACAGGACAAAACAACATCAATACAATTCAATAAAGCATAGGTTAAAACAACATAAATACAAGTTAATAAAGCATAGGATAAAACAACATAAATACAATTTAATAAAGCATAGGATAAAACAACATGAATACAATTTAATAAAGCATAGGATAAAACAACATAAATACAATTTAATAAAGCATAGGTTGAAACAACATAAATACAATTTAATAAAGCATAGGTTAAAACAACATAAATACAATTTAATAAAGCATAGGACAAAACAACATAAATACAATTTAATAAAGCATAGGTTAAAACAACATAAATACAAGTTAATAAAGCATAGGATAAAACAACATAAATACAATTTAATAAAGCATAGGACAAAACAACATAAATACAATTTAATAAAGCATAGGTTAAAACAACATAAATACAAGTTAATAAAGCATAGGTTAAAACAACATAAATACAATTTAATAAAGCATAGGATAAAACAACATAAATACAATTTAATAAAGCATAGGATAAAACAACATAAATACAATTTAATAAAGCATAGGATAAAACAACATAAATCAAATTTAATAAAGCATAGGTTAAAACAACATAAATACAATTTAATAAAGCATAGGACAAAACAACATAAATACAATTTAATAAAGCATAGTTTAAAACAACATAAATACAATTTAATAAAGCATAGGATAAAACCACAGAAATACAATTAATAAAGCATAGGATAAAACAACATAAATACAATTTAATAAAGCATAGGACAAAACAACATAAATACAATTTAATAAAGCATAGGACAAAACAACATAAATACAATTTAATGAAACATAGGATAAACAAAATAAATACAATTTAATAAAGCATAGGACAAAACAACATAAATACAATTTAATAAAGCATATGTTATAACAACATAAATACAATTTAATAAATCATATGTTATAACAACATAAATACAATTTAATAAAGCATAAGATATAACAACATGAATATAATTTAGTAAAGCATAAGATAAAACAACATGAATACAATTTAATAAAGCATAGGTTAAAACAACATAAATACAATTTAAGAAAGCATAGGATAAAACTACATAAATACATTTTAATAAACATAGGATAAAACAACATAAATACAATTTAATAAAGCATAGGTTAAAACAACATAAATACAATTTAATAAAGCATAGGACAAAACAACATAAATACAATTTAATAAAGCATAGGATAAAACAACATAAATCAAATTTAATAAAGCATAGGTTAAAACAACATAAATACAATTTAATAAAGCATAGGACAAAACAACATAAATACAGTTTAATAAAGCATAGTTTAAAACAACATAAATACAATTTAATAAAGCATAGGATAAAACCACAGAAATACAATTTAATAAAGCATAGGATAAAACAACATAAATACAATTTAATAAAGCATAGGACAAAACAACATAAATAAAATTTAATAAAGCATAGGATAAAACAACATAAATACAATTTAATAAAGCATAGGATAAAACAACATAAATAAAATTTAATAAAGCATAGGTTAAAATAACATAAATACAATTTAATAAAGCATAGGACAAAACAACATAAAAACAATTTAATAAAGCATAGTTTAAAACAACATAAATACAATTTAATAAAGCATAGGCTAAAACTACGTAAATACAATTTAATAAAGCATAGTTTAAAACAACATAAATACAATTTAATAAAGCATAGGATAAAACCACAGAAATACAATTAATAAAGCATAGGATAAAACAACATAAATACAATTTAATAAAGCATAGGACAAAACAACATAAATACAATTTAATAAAGCATAGGACAAAACAACATAAATACAATTTAATGAAACATAGGATAAACAACATAAATACAATTTAATAAAGCATAGGACAAAACAACATAAATACAATTTAATAAAGCATATGTTATAACAACATAAATACAATTTAATAAATCATATGTTATAACAACATAAATACAATTTAATAAAGCATAAGATATAACAACATGAATATAATTTAGTAAAGCATAAGATAAAACAACATGAATACAATTTAATAAAGCATAGGTTAAAACAACATAAATACAATTTAAGAAAGCATAGGATAAAACTACATAAATACATTTTAATAAACATAGGATAAAACAACATAAATACAATTTAATAAAGCATAGGTTAAAACAACATAAATACAATTTAATAAAGCATAGGACAAAACAACATAAATACAATTTAATAAAGCATAGGATAAAACAACAGAAATCAAATTTAATAAAGCATAGGTTAAAACAACATAAATACAATTTAATAAAGCATAGGACAAAACAACATAAATACAGTTTAATAAAGCATAGTTTAAAACAACATAAATACAATTTAATAAAGCATAGGATAAAACCACAGAAATACAATTTAATAAAGCATAGGATAAAACAACATAAATACAATTTAATAAAGCATAGGACAAAACAACATAAATAAAATTTAATAAAGCATAGGATAAAACAACATAAATACAATTTAATAAAGCATAAGATAAAACAACATAAATAAAATTTAATAAAGCATAGGTTAAAATAACATAAATACAATTTAATAAAGCATAGGACAAAACAACATAAAAACAATTTAATAAAGCATAGTTTAAAACAACATAAATACAATTTAATAAAGCATAGGCTAAAACTACATAAATACAATTTAATAAAGCTTAGGATAAAACAAATTAAATACAATATAATAAAGCATAGGATAAAACAACATAAATTCAATTTAATAAAGCATAGGATAAAACAACATAAATACAATTTAATAAAGCATAAGATAAAACAACATGAATACAATTTAATAAAGCATAGGTTAAAACAACATAAATACAATTTAATAAAGCATAGGATAAAACAACATAAATACAATTTAATAAAGCATAGGTTAAAACAACATAAATACAATTTAATAAAGCATAGGATAAAACAACATAAATACAATTTAATAAAGCATAAGACAAAACAACATAAATACAATTTAATAAAGCATATGTTAAAGCAACATAAATACAATTTAATAAAGCATAGGTTAAAACAACATAAATACAATTTAATAAAGCATAGGATAAAACAACATAAACACAATTTAATAAAGCATAGCATAAAACAACATAAATACAATTTAATAAAGCTTAGGATAAAACAACATAAATACAATTTAATAAAGCATAGGATACAACAACATAAATAAAATTTAATAAAGCATAGGATACAACAACATAAATAAAATTTAGCAAAGCATAGGTCAAAATAACATAAATACAATTTAATAAAGCATAGGATAAAACAACATAAATACAATTTAATAAAGCATAGGATATAACAACATAAATAAAATTTAATAAAGCATAGGATAAAACAACATAAATTCAATTTAATAAAGCATAGGATAAAACAACATAAATACAATTTAATAAAGCATAGGATAAAACAACATGAATACAATTTAATAAAGCATAGGATAAAACAACATAAATACAATTTAATAAAGCATAGGTTAAAACAAGATAAATACAATTTAATAAAGCACAGGACAAAACAACATCAATACAATTCAATAAAGCATAGGTTAAAACAACATCAATACAAGTTAATAAAGCATAGGATAAAACAACATAAATACAATTTAATAAAGCATAGGATAAAACAACAAGAATACAATTTAATAAAGCATAGGATAAAACAACATAAATACAATTTAATAAAGCATAGGTTAAAACAACATAAATACAATTTAATAAAGCATAGGTTAAAACAACATAAATACAATTTAATAAAGCATAGGACAAAACAACATCAATACAATTCAATAAAGCATAGGTTAAAACAACATAAATACAAGTTAATAAAGCATAGGATAAAACAACATAAATACAATTTAATAAAGCATAGGATTAAACAACATAAATACTATTTAATAAAGCATAGGGTAAAACCACATAAATACAATTTAATAAAGCACAGGATAAAACAACATAAATAAAATTTAATAAAGCATAGGATACAACAACATAAATAAAATTTAGTAAAGCATAGGTCAAAATAACATAAATACAATTTAATAAAGCATAGGATAAAACAACATAAATACAATTTAATAAAGCATAGGATGAAACAACATAAATAAAATTTAATAAAGCATAGGATAAAACAACATAAATTCAATTTAATAAAGCATAGGATAAAACAACATAAATACAATTTAATAAAGCATAGGATAAAACAACATGAATACAATTTAATAAAGCATAGGATAAAACAACATAAATACAATTTAATAAAGCATAGGTTAAAACAAGATAAATACAATTTAATAAAGCACAGGACAAAACAACATCAATACAATTCAATAAAGCATAGGTTAAAACAACATAAATACAAGTTAATAAAGCATAGGTTAAAACAACATAAATACAATTTAATAAAGCATAGGATAAAACAACATAAATACAATTTAATAAAGTATATGTTTAAACAGCATAAATACAATTTAATAAAGCATAGGATAAAACAACATAAATACAATTTAATAAAGCATAAGACAAAACAACATAAATACAATTTAATAAAGCATATGTTAAAGCAACATAAATACAATTTAATAAAGATTAGGATAAAACAACATAAATACAATTTAATAAAGCATAGGATAAAACAACATAAATACAATTTAATAAAGATTAGGATAAAACAACATAAATACAATTTAATAAAGCATAGGATAAAACAGCATAAATACAATTTAATAAAGCATAGGATAAAACAACATAAATACAATTTAATAGAGCATAGGATAAAACAACATAAATACAATTTATAAAGCATAGGATAAAACAACATAAATTCAATTTAATAAAGCATAGGATAAAACAACATAAATACAATTTAATAAAGCATAGGATTAAACAACATAAATATTATTTAATAAAGCATAGGATAAAACCACATAAATACAATTTAATAAAGCACAGGATAAAAAAACATAAATAAAATTTAATAAAGCATAGGATACAACAACATAAATAAAATTTAGTAAAGCATAGGTCAAAATAACATAAATACAATTTAATAAAGCATAGGATAAAACAACATAAATACAATTTAATAAAGCATAGGATGAAACAACATAAATAAAATTTAATAAAGCATAGGATAAAACAACATAAATTCAATTTAATAAAGCATAGGATAAACCGACATAAATACAATTTAATAAAGCATAGCATAAAACAACATGAATACAATTTAATAAAGCATAGGATAAAACAACATAAATACAATTTAATAAAGCATAGGTTAAAACAAGATAAATACAATTTAATAAAGCACAGGACAAAACAACATCAATACAATTCAATAAAGCATAGGTTAAAACAACATAAATACAAGTTAATAAAGCATAGGATAAAACAACATAAATACAATTTAATAAAGCATAGGATAAAACAACATGAATACAATTTAATAAAGCATAGGATAAAACAACATAAATACAATTTAATAAAGCATAGGTTAAAACAACATAAATACAATTTAATAAAGCATAGGTTAAAACAACATAAATACAATTTAATAAAGCATAGGACAAAACAACATAAATACAATTTAATAAAGCATAGGTTAAAACAACATAAATACAAGTTAATAAAGCATAGGATAAAACAACATAAATACAATTTAATAAAGCATAGGACAAAACAACATAAATACAATTTAATAAAGCATAGGTTAAAACAACATAAATACAAGTTAATAAAGCATAGGTTAAAACAACATAAATACAATTTAATAAAGCATAGGATAAAACAACATAAATACAATTTAATAAAGCATAGGATAAAACAACATAAATACAATTTAATAAAGCATAGGACAAAACAACATAAATACAGTTTAATAAAGCATAGTTTAAAACAACATAAATACAATTTAATAAAGCATAGGATAAAAACACAGAAATACAATTTAATAAAGCATAGGATAAAACAACATAAATACAATTTAATAAAGCATAGGACAAAACAACATAAATAAAATTTAATAAAGCATAGGATAAAACAACATAAATACAATTTAATAAAGCATAGGATAAAACAACATAAATAAAATTTAATAAAGCATAGGTTAAAATAACATAAATACAATTTAATAAAGCATAGGACAAAACAACATAAAAACAATTTAATAAAGCATAGTTTAAAACAACATAAATACAATTTAATAAAGCATAGGCTAAAACTACGTAAATACAATTTAATAAAGCATAGTTTAAAACAACATAAATACAATTTAATAAAGCATAGGATAAAACCACAGAAATACAATTAATAAAGCATAGGATAAAACAACATAAATACAATTTAATAAAGCATAGGACAAAACAACATAAATACAATTTAATAAAGCATAGGACAAAACAACATAAATACAATTTAATGAAACATAGGATAAACAACATAAATACAATTTAATAAAGCATAGGACAAAACAACATAAATACAATTTAATAAAGCATATGTTATAACAACATAAATACAATTTAATAAATCATATGTTATAACAACATAAATACAATTTAATAAAGCATAAGATATAACAACATGAATATAATTTAGTAAAGCATAAGATAAAACAACATGAATACAATTTAATAAAGCATAGGTTAAAACAACATAAATACAATTTAAGAAAGCATAGGATAAAACTACATAAATACATTTTAATAAACATAGGATAAAACAACATAAATACAATTTAATAAAGCATAGGTTAAAACAACATAAATACAATTTAATAAAGCATAGGACAAAACAACATAAATACAATTTAATAAAGCATAGGATAAAACAACATAAATCAAATTTAATAAAGCATAGGTTAAAACAACATAAATACAATTTAATAAAGCATAGGACAAAACAACATAAATACAGTTTAATAAAGCATAGTTTAAAACAACATAAATACAATTTAATAAAGCATAGGATAAAACCACAGAAATACAATTTAATAAAGCATAGGATAAAACAACATAAATACAATTTAATAAAGCATAGGACAAAACAACATAAATAAAATTTAATAAAGCATAGGATAAAACAACATAAATACAATTTAATAAAGCATAGGATAAAACAACATAAATAAAATTTAATAAAGCATAGGTTAAAATAACATAAATACAATTTAATAAAGCATAGGACAAAACAACATAAAAACAATTTAATAAAGCATAGTTTAAAACAACATAAATACAATTTAATAAAGCATAGGCTAAAACTACATAAATACAATTTAATAAAGCTTAGGATAAAACAAATTAAATACAATATAATAAAGCATAGGATAAAACAACATAAATTCAATTTAATAAAGCATAGGATAAAACAACATAAATACAATTTAATAAAGCATAAGATAAAACAACATGAATACAATTTAATAAAGCATAGGTTAAAACAACATAAATACAATTTAATAAAGCATAGGATAAAACAACATAAATACAATTTAATAAAGCATAGGTTAAAACAACATAAATACAATTTAATAAAGCATAGGATAAAACAACATAAATACAATTTAATAAAGCATAAGACAAAACAACATAAATACAATTTAATAAAGCATATGTTAAAGCAACATAAATACAATTTAATAAAGCATAGGTTAAAACAACATAAATACAATTTAATAAAGCATAGGATAAAACAACATAAACACAATTTAATAAAGCATAGCATAAAACAACATAAATACAATTTAATAAAGCTTAGGATAAAACAACATAAATACAATTTAATAAAGCATAGGATAAAACAACATAAATACTATTTAATAAAGCATAGGATAAAACCACATAAATACAATTTAATAAAGCACAGGATAAAACAACATAAATAAAATTTAATAAAGCATAGGATACAACAACATAAATAAAATTTAGCAAAGCATAGGTCAAAATAACATAAATACAATTTAATAAAGCATAGGATAAAACAACATAAATACAATTTAATAAAGCATAGGATATAACAACATAAATAAAATTTAATAAAGCATAGGATAAAACAACATAAATTCAATTTAATAAAGCATAGGATAAAACAACATAAATACAATTTAATAAAGCATAGGATAAAACAACATGAATACAATTTAATAAAGCATAGGATAAAACAACATAAATACAATTTAATAAAGCATAGGTTAAAACAAGATAAATACAATTTAATAAAGCACAGGACAAAACAACATCAATACAATTCAATAAAGCATAGGTTAAAACAACATCAATACAAGTTAATAAAGCATAGGATAAAACAACATAAATACAATTTAATAAAGCATAGGATAAAACAACAAGAATACAATTTAATAAAGCATAGGATAAAACAACATAAATACAATTTAATAAAGCATAGGTTAAAACAACATAAATACAATTTAATAAAGCATAGGTTAAAACAACATAAATACAATTTAATAAAGCATAGGACAAAACAACATCAATACAATTCAATAAAGCATAGGTTAAAACAACATAAATACAATTTAATAAAGCATAGTTTAAAACAACATAAATACAATTTAATAAAGCATAGTTTAAAACAACATAAATACAATTTAATAAAGCATAGTTTAAAACAACATAAATACAATTTAATAAAGCATAGTTTAAAACAACATAAATACAATTTAATAAAGCATTAGATAAAACAACATGAATATAATTTAGTAAAGCATAAGATAAAACAACATGAATACAATTTAATAAAGCATAGGTTAAAACAACATAAATACAATTTAATAAAGCATAGGACAAAACAACATCAATACAATTCAATAAAGCATAGGTTAAAACAACATAAATACAAGTTAATAAAGCATAGGATAAAACAACATAAATACAATTTAATAAAGCATAGGAAAAACAACATAAATACAATTTAATAAAGCATAGGCTAAAACTACATAAATACAATTTAATAAAGCTTAGGATAAAACAAATTAAATACAATATAATAAAGCATAGGATAAAACAACATAAATTCAATTTAATAAAGCATAGGATAAAACAACATAAATACAATTTAATAAAGCATAAGATAAAACAACATGAATACAATTTAATAAAGCATAGGTTAAAACAGCATAAATACAATTTAATAAAGCATAGGATAAAACAACATAAATACAATTTAATAGAGCATAGGATAAAACAACATAAATACAATTTATAAAGCATAGGATAAAACAACATAAATACAATTTAATAAAGCATAGGATAAAACAACATAAATACAATTTAATAAAGCATAGGATTAAACAACATAAATACTATTTAATAAAGCATAGGGTAAAACCACATAAATACAATTTAATAAAGCACAGGATAAAACAACATAAATAAAATTTAATAAAGCATAGGATACAACAACATAAATAAAATTTAGTAAAGCATAGGTCAAAATAACATAAATACAATTTAATAAAGCATAGGATAAAACAACATAAATACAATTTAATAAAGCATAGGATGAAACAACATAAATAAAATTTAATAAAGCATAGGATAAAACAACATGAATACAATTTAATAAAGCATAGGATAAAACAACATAAATACAATTTAATAAAGCATAGGTTAAAACAAGATAAATACAATTTAATAAAGCACAGGACAAAACAACATCAATACAATTCAATAAAGCATAGGTTAAAACAACATAAATACAAGTTAATAAAGCATAGGTTAAAACAACATAAATACAATTTAATAAAGCATAGGTTTAAACAGCATAAATACAATTTAATAAAGCATAGGATAAAACAACATAAATACAATTTAATAAAGCATAAGACAAAACAACATAAATACAATTTAATAAAGCATATGTTAAAGCAACATAAATACAATTTAATAAAGCATAGGTTAAAACAACATAAATACAATTTAATAAAGCATAGGATAAAACAACATAAATACAATTTAATAAAAATTAGGATAAAACAACATAAATACAATTTAATAAAGCATAGGATAAAACAGCATAAATACAATTTAATAAAGCATAGGATAAAACAACATAAATACAATTTAATAGAGTATAGGATAAAACAACATAAATACAATTTATAAAGCATAGGATAAAACAACATAAATTCAATTTAATAAAGCATAGGATAAAACAACATAAATACAATTTAATAAAGCATAGGATTAAACAACATAAATATTATTTAATAAAGCATAGGATAAAACCACATAAATACAATTTAATAAAGCACAGGATAAAACAACATAAATAAAATTTAATAAAGCATAGGATACAACAACATAAATAAAATTTAGTAAAGCATAGGTCAAAATAACATAAATACAATTTAATAAAGCATAGGATAAAACAACATAAATACAATTTAATAAAGCATAGGATGAAACAACATAAATAAAATTTAATAAAGCATAGGATAAAACAACATAAATTCAATTTAATAAAGCATAGGATAAAACAACATAAATACAATTTAATAAAGCATAGGATAAAACAACATGAATACAATTTAATAAAGCATAGGATAAAACAACATAAATACAATTTAATAAAGCATAGGTTAAAACAAGATAAATACAATTTAATAAATCATATGTTATAACAACATAAATACAATTTAATAAAGCATAAGATATAACAACATGAATATAATTTAGTAAAGCATAAGATAAAACAACATGAATACAATTTAATAAAGCATAGGTTAAAACAACATAAATACAATTTAAGAAAGCATAGGATAAAACTACATAAATACATTTTAATAAACATAGGATAAAACAACATAAATACAATTTAATAAAGCATAGGTTAAAACAACATAAATACAATTTAATAAAGCATAGGACAAAACAACATAAATACAATTTAATAAAGCATAGGATAAAACAACATAAATCAAATTTAATAAAGCATAGGTTAAAACAACATAAATACAATTTAATAAAGCATAGGACAAAACAACATAAATACAGTTTAATAAAGCATAGTTTAAAACAACATAAATACAATTTAATAAAGCATAGGATAAAAACACAGAAATACAATTTAATAAAGCATAGGATAAAACAACATAAATACAATTTAATAAAGCATAGGACAAAACAACATAAATAAAATTTAATAAAGCATAGGATAAAACAACATAAATACAATTTAATAAAGCATAGGATAAAACAACATAAATAAAATTTAATAAAGCATAGGTTAAAATAACATAAATACAATTTAATAAAGCATAGGACAAAACAACATAAAAACAATTTAATAAAGCATAGTTTAAAACAACATAAATACAATTTAATAAAGCATAGGCTAAAACTACGTAAATACAATTTAATAAAGCATAGTTTAAAACAACATAAATACAATTTAATAAAGCATAGGATAAAACCACAGAAATACAATTAATAAAGCATAGGATAAAACAACATAAATACAATTTAATAAAGCATAGGACAAAACAACATAAATACAATTTAATAAAGCATAGGACAAAACAACATAAATACAATTTAATGAAACATAGGATAAACAACATAAATACAATTTAATAAAGCATAGGACAAAACAACATAAATACAATTTAATAAAGCATATGTTATAACAACATAAATACAATTTAATAAATCATATGTTATAACAACATAAATACAATTTAATAAAGCATAAGATATAACAACATGAATATAATTTAGTAAAGCATAAGATAAAACAACATGAATACAATTTAATAAAGCATAGGTTAAAACAACATAAATACAATTTAAGAAAGCATAGGATAAAACTACATAAATACATTTTAATAAACATAGGATAAAACAACATAAATACAATTTAATAAAGCATAGGTTAAAACAACATAAATACAATTTAATAAAGCATAGGACAAAACAACATAAATACAATTTAATAAAGCATAGGATAAAACAACATAAATCAAATTTAATAAAGCATAGGTTAAAACAACATAAATACAATTTAATAAAGCATAGGACAAAACAACATAAATACAGTTTAATAAAGCATAGTTTAAAACAACATAAATACAATTTAATAAAGCATAGGATAAAACCACAGAAATACAATTTAATAAAGCATAGGATAAAACAACATAAATACAATTTAATAAAGCATAGGACAAAACAACATAAATAAAATTTAATAAAGCATAGGATAAAACAACATAAATACAATTTAATAAAGCATAGGATAAAACAACATAAATAAAATTTAATAAAGCATAGGTTAAAATAACATAAATACAATTTAATAAAGCATAGGACAAAACAACATAAAAACAATTTAATAAAGCATAGTTTAAAACAACATAAATACAATTTAATAAAGCATAGGCTAAAACTACATAAATACAATTTAATAAAGCTTAGGATAAAACAAATTAAATACAATATAATAAAGCATAGGATAAAACAACATAAATTCAATTTAATAAAGCATAGGATAAAACAACATAAATACAATTTAATAAAGCATAAGATAAAACAACATGAATACAATTTAATAAAGCATAGGTTAAAACAACATAAATACAATTTAATAAAGCATAGGATAAAACAACATAAATACAATTTAATAAAGCATAGGTTAAAACAACATAAATACAATTTAATAAAGCATAGGATAAAACAACATAAATACAATTTAATAAAGCATAAGACAAAACAACATAAATACAATTTAATAAAGCATATGTTAAAGCAACATAAATACAATTTAATAAAGCATAGGTTAAAACAACATAAATACAATTTAATAAAGCATAGGATAAAACAACATAAACACAATTTAATAAAGCATAGCATAAAACAACATAAATACAATTTAATAAAGCTTAGGATAAAACAACATAAATACAATTTAATAAAGCATAGGATAAAACAACATAAATACTATTTAATAAAGCATAGGATAAAACCACATAAATACAATTTAATAAAGCACAGGATAAAACAACATAAATAAAATTTAATAAAGCATAGGATACAACAACATAAATAAAATTTAGCAAAGCATAGGTCAAAATAACATAAATACAATTTAATAAAGCATAGGATAAAACAACATAAATACAATTTAATAAAGCATAGGATATAACAACATAAATAAAATTTAATAAAGCATAGGATAAAACAACATGAATACAATTTAATAAAGCATAGGATAAAACAACATAAATACAATTTAATAAAGCATAGGTTAAAACAAGATAAATACAATTTAATAAAGCACAGGACAAAACAACATCAATACAATTCAATAAAGCATAGGTTAAAACAACATCAATACAAGTTAATAAAGCATAGGATAAAACAACATAAATACAATTTAATAAAGCATAGGATAAAACAACAAGAATACAATTTAATAAAGCATAGGATAAAACAACATAAATACAATTTAATAAAGCATAGGTTAAAACAAGATAAATACAATTTAATAAAGCACAGGACAAAACAACATCAATACAATTCAATAAAGCATAGGTTAAAACAACATCAATACAAGTTAATAAAGCATAGGATAAAACAACATAAATACAATTTAATAAAGCATAGGATAAAACAACAAGAATACAATTTAATAAAGCATAGGATAAAACAACATAAATACAATTTAATAAAGCATAGGTTAAAACAACATAAATACAATTTAATAAAGCATAGGTTAAAACAACATAAATACAATTTAATAAAGCATAGGACAAAACAACATCAATACAATTCAATAAAGCATAGGTTAAAACAACATAAATACAATTTAATAAAGCATAGTTTAAAACAACATAAATACAATTTAATAAAGCATAGTTTAAAACAACATAAATACAATTTAATAAAGCATAGTTTAAAACAACATAAATACAATTTAATAAAGCATAGTTTAAAACAACATAAATACAATTTAATAAAGCATTAGATAAAACAACATGAATATAATTTAGTAAAGCATAAGATAAAACAACATGAATACAATTTAATAAAGCATAGGTTAAAACAACATAAATACAATTTAATAAAGCATAGGACAAAACAACATCAATACAATTCAATAAAGCATAGGTTAAAACAACATAAATACAAGTTAATAAAGCATAGGATAAAACAACATAAATACAATTTAATAAAGCATAGGAAAAACAACATAAATACAATTTAATAAAGCATAGGCTAAAACTACATAAATACAATTTAATAAAGCTTAGGATAAAACAAATTAAATACAATATAATAAAGCATAGGATAAAACAACATAAATTCAATTTAATAAAGCATAGGATAAAACAACATAAATACAATTTAATAAAGCATAAGATAAAACAACATGAATACAATTTAATAAAGCATAGGTTAAAACAGCATAAATACAATTTAATAAAGCATAGGATAAAACAACATAAATACAATTTAATAGAGCATAGGATAAAACAACATAAATACAATTTATAAAGCATAGGATAAAACAACATAAATACAATTTAATAAAGCATAGGATAAAACAACATAAATACAATTTAATAAAGCATAGGATTAAACAACATAAATACTATTTAATAAAGCATAGGGTAAAACCACATAAATACAATTTAATAAAGCACAGGATAAAACAACATAAATAAAATTTAATAAAGCATAGGATACAACAACATAAATAAAATTTAGTAAAGCATAGGTCAAAATAACATAAATACAATTTAATAAAGCATAGGATAAAACAACATAAATACAATTTAATAAAGCATAGGATGAAACAACATAAATAAAATTTAATAAAGCATAGGATAAAACAACATGAATACAATTTAATAAAGCATAGGATAAAACAACATAAATACAATTTAATAAAGCATAGGTTAAAACAAGATAAATACAATTTAATAAAGCACAGGACAAAACAACATCAATACAATTCAATAAAGCATAGGTTAAAACAACATAAATACAAGTTAATAAAGCATAGGTTAAAACAACATAAATACAATTTAATAAAGCATAGGTTTAAACAGCATAAATACAATTTAATAAAGCATAGGATAAAACAACATAAATACAATTTAATAAAGCATAAGACAAAACAACATAAATACAATTTAATAAAGCATATGTTAAAGCAACATAAATACAATTTAATAAAGCATAGGTTAAAACAACATAAATACAATTTAATAAAGCATAGGATAAAACAACATAAATACAATTTAATAAAAATTAGGATAAAACAACATAAATACAATTTAATAAAGCATAGGATAAAACAGCATAAATACAATTTAATAAAGCATAGGATAAAACAACATAAATACAATTTAATAGAGTATAGGATAAAACAACATAAATACAATTTATAAAGCATAGGATAAAACAACATAAATTCAATTTAATAAAGCATAGGATAAAACAACATAAATACAATTTAATAAAGCATAGGATTAAACAACATAAATATTATTTAATAAAGCATAGGATAAAACCACATAAATACAATTTAATAAAGCACAGGATAAAACAACATAAATAAAATTTAATAAAGCATAGGATACAACAACATAAATAAAATTTAGTAAAGCATAGGTCAAAATAACATAAATACAATTTAATAAAGCATAGGATAAAACAACATAAATACAATTTAATAAAGCATAGGATGAAACAACATAAATAAAATTTAATAAAGCATAGGATAAAACAACATAAATTCAATTTAATAAAGCATAGGATAAAACAACATAAATACAATTTAATAAAGCATAGGATAAAACAACATGAATACAATTTAATAAAGCATAGGATAAAACAACATAAATACAATTTAATAAAGCATAGGTTAAAACAAGATAAATACAATTTAATAAATCATATGTTATAACAACATAAATACAATTTAATAAAGCATAAGATATAACAACATGAATATAATTTAGTAAAGCATAAGATAAAACAACATGAATACAATTTAATAAAGCATAGGTTAAAACAACATAAATACAATTTAAGAAAGCATAGGATAAAACTACATAAATACATTTTAATAAACATAGGATAAAACAACATAAATACAATTTAATAAAGCATAGGTTAAAACAACATAAATACAATTTAATAAAGCATAGGACAAAACAACATAAATACAATTTAATAAAGCATAGGATAAAACAACATAAATCAAATTTAATAAAGCATAGGTTAAAACAACATAAATACAATTTAATAAAGCATAGGACAAAACAACATAAATACAGTTTAATAAAGCATAGTTTAAAACAACATAAATACAATTTAATAAAGCATAGGATAAAAACACAGAAATACAATTTAATAAAGCATAGGATAAAACAACATAAATACAATTTAATAAAGCATAGGACAAAACAACATAAATAAAATTTAATAAAGCATAGGATAAAACAACATAAATACAATTTAATAAAGCATAGGATAAAACAACATAAATAAAATTTAATAAAGCATAGGTTAAAATAACATAAATACAATTTAATAAAGCATAGGACAAAACAACATAAAAACAATTTAATAAAGCATAGTTTAAAACAACATAAATACAATTTAATAAAGCATAGGCTAAAACTACGTAAATACAATTTAATAAAGCATAGTTTAAAACAACATAAATACAATTTAATAAAGCATAGGATAAAACCACAGAAATACAATTAATAAAGCATAGGATAAAACAACATAAATACAATTTAATAAAGCATAGGACAAAACAACATAAATACAATTTAATAAAGCATAGGACAAAACAACATAAATACAATTTAATGAAACATAGGATAAACAACATAAATACAATTTAATAAAGCATAGGACAAAACAACATAAATACAATTTAATAAAGCATATGTTATAACAACATAAATACAATTTAATAAATCATATGTTATAACAACATAAATACAATTTAATAAAGCATAAGATATAACAACATGAATATAATTTAGTAAAGCATAAGATAAAACAACATGAATACAATTTAATAAAGCATAGGTTAAAACAACATAAATACAATTTAAGAAAGCATAGGATAAAACTACATAAATACATTTTAATAAACATAGGATAAAACAACATAAATACAATTTAATAAAGCATAGGTTAAAACAACATAAATACAATTTAATAAAGCATAGGACAAAACAACATAAATACAATTTAATAAAGCATAGGATAAAACAACATAAATCAAATTTAATAAAGCATAGGTTAAAACAACATAAATACAATTTAATAAAGCATAGGACAAAACAACATAAATACAGTTTAATAAAGCATAGTTTAAAACAACATAAATACAATTTAATAATGCATAGGATAAAACCACAGAAATACAATTTAATAAAGCATAGGATAAAACAACATAAATACAATTTAATAAAGCATAGGACAAAACAACATAAATAAAATTTAATAAAGCATAGGATAAAACAACATAAATACAATTTAATAAAGCATAGGATAAAACAACATAAATAAAATTTAATAAAGCATAGGTTAAAATAACATAAATACAATTTAATAAAGCATAGGACAAAACAACATAAAAACAATTTAATAAAGCATAGTTTAAAACAACATAAATACAATTTAATAAAGCATAGGCTAAAACTACATAAATACAATTTAATAAAGCTTAGGATAAAACAAATTAAATACAATATAATAAAGCATAGGATAAAACAACATAAATTCAATTTAATAAAGCATAGGATAAAACAACATAAATACAATTTAATAAAGCATAAGATAAAACAACATGAATACAATTTAATAAAGCATAGGTTAAAACAACATAAATACAATTTAATAAAGCATAGGATAAAACAACATAAATACAATTTAATAAAGCATAGGTTAAAACAACATAAATACAATTTAATAAAGCATAGGATAAAACAACATAAATACAATTTAATAAAGCATAAGACAAAACAACATAAATACAATTTAATAAAGCATATGTTAAAGCAACATAAATACAATTTAATAAAGCATAGGTTAAAACAACATAAATACAATTTAATAAAGCATAGGATAAAACAACATAAACACAATTTAATAAAGCATAGCATAAAACAACATAAATACAATTTAATAAAGCTTAGGATAAAACAACATAAATACAATTTAATAAAGCATAGGATAAAACAACATAAATACTATTTAATAAAGCATAGGATAAAACCACATAAATACAATTTAATAAAGCACAGGATAAAACAACATAAATAAAATTTAATAAAGCATAGGATACAACAACATAAATAAAATTTAGCAAAGCATAGGTCAAAATAACATAAATACAATTTAATAAAGCATAGGATAAAACAACATAAATACAATTTAATAAAGCATAGGATATAACAACATAAATAAAATTTAATAAAGCATAGGATAAAACAACATGAATACAATTTAATAAAGCATAGGATAAAACAACATAAATACAATTTAATAAAGCATAGGTTAAAACAAGATAAATACAATTTAATAAAGCACAGGACAAAACAACATCAATACAATTCAATAAAGCATAGGTTAAAACAACATCAATACAAGTTAATAAAGCATAGGATAAAACAACATAAATACAATTTAATAAAGCATAGGATAAAACAACAAGAATACAATTTAATAAAGCATAGGATAAAACAACATAAATACAATTTAATAAAGCATAGGTTAAAACAAGATAAATACAATTTAATAAAGCACAGGACAAAACAACATCAATACAATTCAATAAAGCATAGGTTAAAACAACATCAATACAAGTTAATAAAGCATAGGATAAAACAACATAAATACAATTTAATAAAGCATAGGATAAAACAACAAGAATACAATTTAATAAAGCATAGGATAAAACAACATAAATACAATTTAATAAAGCATAGGTTAAAACAACATAAATACAATTTAATAAAGCATAGGTTAAAACAACATAAATACAATTTAATAAAGCATAGGACAAAACAACATCAATACAATTCAATAAAGCATAGGTTAAAACAACATAAATACAATTTAATAAAGCATAGTTTAAAACAACATAAATACAATTTAATAAAGCATAGTTTAAAACAACATAAATACAATTTAATAAAGCATAGTTTAAAACAACATAAATACAATTTAATAAAGCATAGTTTAAAACAACATAAATACAATTTAATAAAGCATTAGATAAAACAACATGAATATAATTTAGTAAAGCATAAGATAAAACAACATGAATACAATTTAATAAAGCATAGGTTAAAACAACATAAATACAATTTAATAAAGCATAGGACAAAACAACATCAATACAATTCAATAAAGCATAGGTTAAAACAACATAAATACAAGTTAATAAAGCATAGGATAAAACAACATAAATACAATTTAATAAAGCATAGGAAAAACAACATAAATACAATTTAATAAAGCATAGGCTAAAACTACATAAATACAATTTAATAAAGCTTAGGATAAAACAAATTAAATACAATATAATAAAGCATAGGATAAAACAACATAAATTCAATTTAATAAAGCATAGGATAAAACAACATAAATACAATTTAATAAAGCATAAGATAAAACAACATGAATACAATTTAATAAAGCATAGGTTAAAACAGCATAAATACAATTTAATAAAGCATAGGATAAAACAACATAAATACAATTTAATAGAGCATAGGATAAAACAACATAAATACAATTTATAAAGCATAGGATAAAACAACATAAATACAATTTAATAAAGCATAGGATAAAACAACATAAATACAATTTAATAAAGCATAGGATTAAACAACATAAATACTATTTAATAAAGCATAGGGTAAAACCACATAAATACAATTTAATAAAGCACAGGATAAAACAACATAAATAAAATTTAATAAAGCATAGGATACAACAACATAAATAAAATTTAGTAAAGCATAGGTCAAAATAACATAAATACAATTTAATAAAGCATAGGATAAAACAACATAAATACAATTTAATAAAGCATAGGATGAAACAACATAAATAAAATTTAATAAAGCATAGGATAAAACAACATGAATACAATTTAATAAAGCATAGGATAAAACAACATAAATACAATTTAATAAAGCATAGGTTAAAACAAGATAAATACAATTTAATAAAGCACAGGACAAAACAACATCAATACAATTCAATAAAGCATAGGTTAAAACAACATAAATACAAGTTAATAAAGCATAGGTTAAAACAACATAAATACAATTTAATAAAGCATAGGTTTAAACAGCATAAATACAATTTAATAAAGCATAGGATAAAACAACATAAATACAATTTAATAAAGCATAAGACAAAACAACATAAATACAATTTAATAAAGCATATGTTAAAGCAACATAAATACAATTTAATAAAGCATAGGTTAAAACAACATAAATACAATTTAATAAAGCATAGGATAAAACAACATAAATACAATTTAATAAAAATTAGGATAAAACAACATAAATACAATTTAATAAAGCATAGGATAAAACAGCATAAATACAATTTAATAAAGCATAGGATAAAACAACATAAATACAATTTAATAGAGTATAGGATAAAACAACATAAATACAATTTATAAAGCATAGGATAAAACAACATAAATTCAATTTAATAAAGCATAGGATAAAACAACATAAATACAATTTAATAAAGCATAGGATTAAACAACATAAATATTATTTAATAAAGCATAGGATAAAACCACATAAATACAATTTAATAAAGCACAGGATAAAACAACATAAATAAAATTTAATAAAGCATAGGATACAACAACATAAATAAAATTTAGTAAAGCATAGGTCAAAATAACATAAATACAATTTAATAAAGCATAGGATAAAACAACATAAATACAATTTAATAAAGCATAGGATGAAACAACATAAATAAAATTTAATAAAGCATAGGATAAAACAACATAAATTCAATTTAATAAAGCATAGGATAAAACAACATAAATACAATTTAATAAAGCATAGGATAAAACAACATGAATACAATTTAATAAAGCATAGGATAAAACAACATAAATACAATTTAATAAAGCATAGGTTAAAACAAGATAAATACAATTTAATAAAGCACAGGACAAAACAACATCAATACAATTCAATAAAGCATAGGTTAAAACAACATAAATACAAGTTAATAAAGCATATGATAAAACAACATAAATACAATTTAATAAAGCATAGGATAAAACAACATGAATACAATTTAATAAAGCATAGGATAAAACAACATAAATACAAGTTAATAAAGCATAGGATAAAACAACATAAATACAATTTAATAAAGCATAGGTTAAAACAACATAAATACAATTTAATAAAGCATAGGATAAAACAACATAAATTCAATTTAATAAAGAATAGGATAAAACAACATAAATACAATTTAATAAAGCACAGGATAAAACAACATAAATTAAATTTAATAAAGCATAGGATAAAACAAGATAAATAAAATTTAATAAAGCATAGGATAAAACAACATAAATACAATTTAATAAAGCATAGGATAAAACAACATAAATACAATTTAATAAAGCATAGGATAAAACAACATAAATACAATTTAATAAAGCATAGGATAAAACAACATAAATACAATTTAATAAAGCATAGGTTAAAACAACATAAATACAATTTAATAAAGCATAGGATAAAACAACATAAACACAATTTAATAAAGCATTGGATAAAACAACATAAATACAATTTAATAAAGCATAGGATAAAACAACATAAATACAATTTAATAAAGCATAGGATAAAACAACATAAATACAATTTAATAAAGCATAGGATAAAACAACATAAATCAAATTTAATAAAGCATAGGTTAAAACAACATAAATACAATTTAATAAAGCATAGGACAAAACAACATAAATACAATTTAATAAAGCATAGTTTAAAACAACATAAATACAATTTAATAAAGCATAGGATAAAACCACAGAAATACAATTAATAAAGCATAGGATAAAACAACATAAATACAATTTAATAAAGCATAGGACAAAACAACATAAATACAATTTAATAAAGCATAGGACAAAACAACATAAATACAATTTAATGAAACATAGGATAAACAACATAAATACAATTTAATAAAGCATAGGACAAAACAACATAAATACAATTTAATAAAGCATAGGATAAAACAACATAAATCAAATTTAATAAAGCATAGGTTAAAACAACATAAATACAATTTAATAAAGCATAGGACAAAACAACATAAATACAGTTTAATAAAGCATAGTTTAAAACAACATAAATACAATTTAATAAAGCATAGGATAAAACCACAGAAATACAATTTAATAAAGCATAGGATAAAACAACATAAATACAATTTAATAAAGCATAGGACAAAACAACATAAATACAATTTAATAAAGCATAGGATAAAACAACATAAATACAATTTAATAAAGCATAGGATAAAACAACATAAATAAAATTTAATAAAGCATAGGTTAAAATAACATAAATACAATTTAATAAAGCATAGGACAAAACACCATAAAAACAATTTAATAAAGCATAGTTTAAAATAACATAAATACAATTTAATAAAGCATAGGATAAAACCACAGAATTACAATTTAATAAAGCATAGGATAAAACAACTTAAATACAATTTAATAAAGCATAGGATAAACAACATAAATACAATTTAATAAAGCATAGGCTAAAACTACATAAATACAATTTAATAAAGCTTAGGATAAAACAAATTAAATACAATATAATAAAGCATAGGATAAAACAACATAAATTCAATTTAATAAAGCATAGGATAAAACAACATAAATACAATTTAATAAAGCATAGGTTAAAACAACATAAATACAATTTAATAAAGCATAGGACAAAACAACATAAATACAATTTAATAAAGCATAGGATAAAACAACATAAATCAAATTTAATAAAGCATACTTTAAAACAACATAAATACAATTTAATAAAGCATAGGACAAAACAACATAAATACAGTTTAATAAAGCATAGTTTAAAACAACATAAATACAATTTAATAAAGCATAGGATAAAACCACAGAAATACAATTTAATAAAGCATAGGATAAAACAACATAAATACAATTTAATAAAGCATAGGACAAAACAACATAAATAAAATTTAATAAAGCATAGGATAAAACAACATAAATACAATTTAATAAAGCATAGGATAAAACAACATAAATAAAATTTAATAAAGCATAGGTTAAAATAACATAAATACAATTTAATAAAGCATAGGACAAAACAACATAAAAACAATTTAATAAAGCATAGTTTAAAACAACATAAATACAATTTAATAAAGCATAGGCTAAAACTACGTAAATACAATTTAATAAAGCATAGTTTAAAACAACATAAATACAATTTAATAAAGCATAGGATAAAACCACAGAAATACAATTAATAAAGCATAGGATAAAACAACATAAATACAATTTAATAAAGCATAGGACAAAACAACATAAATACAATTTAATAAAGCATAGGACAAAACAACATAAATACAATTTAATGAAACATAGGATAAACAACATAAATACAATTTAATAAAGCATAGGACAAAACAACATAAATACAATTTAATAAAGCATATGTTATAACAACATAAATACAATTTAATAAATCATATGTTATAACAACATAAATACAATTTAATAAAGCATAAGATATAACAACATGAATATAATTTAGTAAAGCATAAGATAAAACAACATGAATACAATTTAATAAAGCATAGGTTAAAACAACATAAATACAATTTAAGAAAGCATAGGATAAAACTACATAAATACATTTTAATAAACATAGGATAAAACAACATAAATACAATTTAATAAAGCATAGGTTAAAACAACATAAATACAATTTAATAAAGCATAGGACAAAACAACATAAATACAATTTAATAAAGCATAGGACAAAACAACATAAATACAATTTAATAAAGCATAGGATAAAACCACAGAAATACAATTTAATAAAGCATAGGATAAAACAACATAAATACAATTTAATAAAGCATAGGACAAAACAACATAAATAAAATTTAATAAAGCATAGGATAAAACAACATAAATACAATTTAATAAAGCATAGGATAAAACAACATAAATAAAATTTAATAAAGCATAGGTTAAAATAACATAAATACAATTTAATAAAGCATAGGACAAAACAACATAAAAACAATTTAATAAAGCATAGTTTAAAACAACATAAATACAATTTAATAAAGCATAGGCTAAAACTACATAAATACAATTTAATAAAGCTTAGGATAAAACAAATTAAATACAATATAATAAAGCATAGGATAAAACAACATAAATTCAATTTAATAAAGCATAGGATAAAACAACATAAATACAATTTAATAAAGCATAAGATAAAACAACATAAATACAATTTAATAAAGCTTAGGATAAAACAACATAAATACAATTTAATAAAGCATAGGATAAAACAACATAAATACTATTTAATAAAGCATAGGATAAAACCACATAAATACAATTTAATAAAGCACAGGATAAAACAACATAAATAAAATTTAATAAAGCATAGGATACAACAACATAAATAAAATTTAGCAAAGCATAGGTCAAAATAACATAAATACAATTTAATAAAGCATAGGATAAAACAACATAAATACAATTTAATAAAGCATAGGATATAACAACATAAATAAAATTTAATAAAGCATAGGATAAAACAACATAAATTCAATTTAATAAAGCATAGGATAAAACAACATAAATACAATTTAATAAAGCATAGGATAAAACAACATGAATACAATTTAATAAAGCATAGGATAAAACAACATAAATACAATTTAATAAAGCATAGGTTAAAACAAGATAAATACAATTTAATAAAGCACAGGACAAAACAACATCAATACAATTCAATAAAGCATAGGTTAAAACAACATCAATACAAGTTAATAAAGCATAGGATAAAACAACATAAATACAATTTAATAAAGCATAGGATAAAACAACAAGAATACAATTTAATAAAGCATAGGATAAAACAACATAAATACAATTTAATAAAGCATAGGTTAAAACAACATAAATACAATTTAATAAAGCATAGGTTAAAACAACATAAATACAATTTAATAAAGCATAGGACAAAACAACATCAATACAATTCAATAAAGCATAGGTTAAAACAACATAAATACAATTTAATAAAGCATAGTTTAAAACAACATAAATACAATTTAATAAAGCATAGTTTAAAACAACATAAATACAATTTAATAAAGCATAGTTTAAAACAACATAAATACAATTTAATAAAGCATAGTTTAAAACAACATAAATACAATTTAATAAAGCATTAGATAAAACAACATGAATATAATTTAGTAAAGCATAAGATAAAACAACATGAATACAATTTAATAAAGCATAGGTTAAAACAACATAAATACAATTTAATAAAGCATAGGACAAAACAACATCAATACAATTCAATAAAGCATAGGTTAAAACAACATAAATACAAGTTAATAAAGCATAGGATAAAACAACATAAATACAATTTAATAAAGCATAGGAAAAACAACATAAATACAATTTAATAAAGCATAGGCTAAAACTACATAAATACAATTTAATAAAGCTTAGGATAAAACAAATTAAATACAATATAATAAAGCATAGGATAAAACAACATAAATTCAATTTAATAAAGCATAGGATAAAACAACATAAATACAATTTAATAAAGCATAAGATAAAACAACATGAATACAATTTAATAAAGCATAGGTTAAAACAGCATAAATACAATTTAATAAAGCATAGGATAAAACAACATAAATACAATTTAATAGAGCATAGGATAAAACAACATAAATACAATTTATAAAGCATAGGATAAAACAACATAAATACAATTTAATAAAGCATAGGATAAAACAACATAAATACAATTTAATAAAGCATAGGATTAAACAACATAAATACTATTTAATAAAGCATAGGGTAAAACCACATAAATACAATTTAATAAAGCACAGGATAAAACAACATAAATAAAATTTAATAAAGCATAGGATACAACAACATAAATAAAATTTAGTAAAGCATAGGTCAAAATAACATAAATACAATTTAATAAAGCATAGGATAAAACAACATAAATACAATTTAATAAAGCATAAGACAAAACAACATAAATACAATTTAATAAAGCATATGTTAAAGCAACATAAATACAATTTAATAAAGCATAGGTTAAAACAACATAAATACAATTTAATAAAGCATAGGATAAAACAACATAAATACAATTTAATAAAAATTAGGATAAAACAACATAAATACAATTTAATAAAGCATAGGATAAAACAGCATAAATACAATTTAATAAAGCATAGGATAAAACAACATAAATACAATTTAATAGAGTATAGGATAAAACAACATAAATACAATTTATAAAGCATAGGATAAAACAACATAAATTCAATTTAATAAAGCATAGGATAAAACAACATAAATACAATTTAATAAAGCATAGGATTAAACAACATAAATATTATTTAATAAAGCATAGGATAAAACCACATAAATACAATTTAATAAAGCACAGGATAAAACAACATAAATAAAATTTAATAAAGCATAGGATACAACAACATAAATAAAATTTAGTAAAGCATAGGTCAAAATAACATAAATACAATTTAATAAAGCATAGGATAAAACAACATAAATACAATTTAATAAAGCATAGGATGAAACAACATAAATAAAATTTAATAAAGCATAGGATAAAACAACATAAATTCAATTTAATAAAGCATAGGATAAAACAACATAAATACAATTTAATAAAGCATAGGATAAAACAACATGAATACAATTTAATAAAGCATAGGATAAAACAACATAAATACAATTTAATAAAGCATAGGTTAAAACAAGATAAATACAATTTAATAAAGCACAGGACAAAACAACATCAATACAATTCAATAAAGCATAGGTTAAAACAACATAAATACAAGTTAATAAAGCATATGATAAAACAACATAAATACAATTTAATAAAGCATAGGATAAAACAACATGAATACAATTTAATAAAGCATAGGATAAAACAACATAAATACAAGTTAATAAAGCATAGGATAAAACAACATAAATACAATTTAATAAAGCATAGGTTAAAACAACATAAATACAATTTAATAAAGCATAGGATAAAACAACATAAATTCAATTTAATAAAGAATAGGATAAAACAACATAAATACAATTTAATAAAGCACAGGATAAAACAACATAAATTAAATTTAATAAAGCATAGGATAAAACAAGATAAATAAAATTTAATAAAGCATAGGATAAAACAACATAAATACAATTTAATAAAGCATAGGATAAAACAACATAAATACAATTTAATAAAGCATAGGATAAAACAACATAAATACAATTTAATAAAGCATAGGATAAAACAACATAAATACAATTTAATAAAGCATAGGTTAAAACAACATAAATACAATTTAATAAAGCATAGGATAAAACAACATAAACACAATTTAATAAAGCATTGGATAAAACAACATAAATACAATTTAATAAAGCATAGGATAAAACAACATAAATACAATTTAATAAAGCATAGGATAAAACAACATAAATACAATTTAATAAAGCATAGGATAAAACAACATAAATCAAATTTAATAAAGCATAGGTTAAAACAACATAAATACAATTTAATAAAGCATAGGACAAAACAACATAAATACAATTTAATAAAGCATAGTTTAAAACAACATAAATACAATTTAATAAAGCATAGGATAAAACCACAGAAATACAATTAATAAAGCATAGGATAAAACAACATAAATACAATTTAATAAAGCATAGGACAAAACAACATAAATACAATTTAATAAAGCATAGGACAAAACAACATAAATACAATTTAATGAAACATAGGATAAACAACATAAATACAATTTAATAAAGCATAGGACAAAACAACATAAATACAATTTAATAAAGCATAGGATAAAACAACATAAATCAAATTTAATAAAGCATAGGTTAAAACAACATAAATACAATTTAATAAAGCATAGGACAAAACAACATAAATACAGTTTAATAAAGCATAGTTTAAAACAACATAAATACAATTTAATAAAGCATAGGATAAAACCACAGAAATACAATTTAATAAAGCATAGGATAAAACAACATAAATACAATTTAATAAAGCATAGGACAAAACAACATAAATAAAATTTAATAAAGCATAGGATAAAACAACATAAATACAATTTAATAAAGCATAGGATAAAACAACATAAATAAAATTTAATAAAGCATAGGTTAAAATAACATAAATACAATTTAATAAAGCATAGGACAAAACACCATAAAAACAATTTAATAAAGCATAGTTTAAAATAACATAAATACAATTTAATAAAGCATAGGATAAAACCACAGAATTACAATTTAATAAAGCATAGGATAAAACAACTTAAATACAATTTAATAAAGCATAGGATAAACAACATAAATACAATTTAATAAAGCATAGGCTAAAACTACATAAATACAATTTAATAAAGCTTAGGATAAAACAAATTAAATACAATATAATAAAGCATAGGATAAAACAACATAAATTCAATTTAATAAAGCATAGGATAAAACAACATAAATACAATTTAATAAAGCATAAGATAAAACAACATGAATACAACTGAATAAAGCATAGGTTAAAACAACATAAATACAATTTAATAAAGCATAGGATAAAACAACATAAATACAATTTAATAAAGCATAGGTTAAAACAACATAAATACAATTTAATAAAGCAAAGGATAAAACAACATAAATACAATTTAATAAAGCATAAGACAAAGCAACATAAATACAATTTAATAAAGCATAGGTTAAAACAACATAAATACAATTTAATAAAGCATAGGATAAAACAACATAAATACAATTTAATAAAGCATAGGATAAAACAACATAAATACAATTTAATAAAGCTTAGGATAAAACAACATAAATACAATTTAATAAAGCATAGGATAAAACAACATAAATACTATTTAATAAAGCATAGGATAAAACCACATAAATACAATTTAATAAAGCATAGGATAAAACAACATAAATACAATTTAATAAAGCATAGGATAAAACAACATGAATACAATTTAATAAAGCATAGGATAAAACAACATAAATACAATTTAATAAAGCATAGGTTAAAACAAGATAAATACAATTTAATAAAGCACAGGCCAAAACAACATCAATACAATTTAATAAAGCATAGGTTAAAACAAGATAAATACAATTTAATAAAGCACAGGACAAAACAACATCAATACAATTCAATAAAGCATAGGTTAAAACAACATCAATACAAGTTAATAAAGCATAGGATAAAACAACATAAATACAATTTAATAAAGCATAGGATAAAACAACAAGAATACAATTTAATAAAGCATAGGATAAAACAACATAAACACAATTTAATAAAGCATAGGTTAAAACAACATAAATACAATTTAATAAAGCATAGGTTAAAACAACATAAATACAATTTAATAAAGCATAGGACAAAACAACATAAATACAATTTAATAAAGCATAGGTTAAAACAACATAAATACAAGTTAATAAAGCATAGGATTAAACAACATAAATACAATTTAATAAAGCATAGGATAAAACAACATAAATACAATTTAATAAAGCATAGGATAAAACAACATAAATACAATTTAATAAAGCATAGGTTAAAACAACATAAATACAATTTAATAAATCATAGGTTAAAACAACATAAATACAATTTAATAAAGCATAGGATAAAACAACATAAATTCAATTTAATAAAGCATAGGATAAAACAACATAAATACAATTTAATAAAGCACAGGATAAAACAACATAAATAAAATTTAATAAAGCATAGGATAAAACAAGATAAATAAAATTTAATAAAGCATAGGTTAAAACAACATAAATACAATTTAATAAAGCATAGGATAAAACAATATAAATACAATTTAATAAAGCATAGGATAAAACAACATAAATAAAATTTAATAATGCATAGGATAAAACAACATAAATACAATTTAATAAAGCATAGGATAAAACAACATAAATAAAATTTAATAAACCATAGGATAAAACAACATAAATACAATTTAATAAAGCATAGGATAAAACAACATAAATCAAATTTAATAAAGCATAGGTTAAAACAACATAAATACAATTTAATAAAGCATAGGACAAAACAACATAAATACAATTTAATAAAGCATAGTTTAAAACAACATAAATACAATTTAATAAAGCATAGGATAAAACCACAGAAATACAATGTAATAAAGCATAGGATAAAACAACATAAATACAATTTAATAAAGCATAGGACAAAACAACATAAATACAATTTAATAAAGCATAGGACAAAACAACATAAATACAATTTAATGAAACATAGGATAAACAACATAAATACAATTTAATAAAGCATAGGACAAAACAACATAAATACAATTTAATAAAGCATATGTTAAAACAACATAAATACAATTTAATAAAGCATAAGATATAACAACATGAATATAATTTAGTAAAGCATAAGATAAAACAACATGAATACAATTTAATAAAGCATAGGTTAAAACAACATAAATACAATTTAAGAAAGCATAGGATAAAACTACATAAATACATTTTAATAAAGCATAGGATAAAACAACATAAATACAATTTAATAAAGCATAGGTTAAAACAACATAAATACAATTTAATAAAGCATAGGACAAAACAACATAAATACAATTTAATAAAGCATAGGATAAAACAACATAAATACAATTTATAAAGCATAGGATAAAACAACATAAATACAATTTAATAAAGCATAGGATAAAACAACATAAATACAATTTAATAAAGCATAGGATAAAACAACATAAATACAATTTAATAAAGCATAGGCTAAAACTACATAAATACAATTTAATAAAGCATAGGATAAAACAAATTAAATACAATTTAATAAAGCATAGCATAAAACAACATAAATTCAATTTAATAAAGCATAGGATAAAACAACATAAATACAATTTAATAAAGCATAGGATAAAACAACATAAATACAATTTAATAAAGCATAAGATAAAACAACATGAATACAATTTAATAAAGCATAGGTTAAAACAACATAAATATAATTTAATAAAGCATAGGATAAAACAACATAAATACAATTTAATAAAGCACAGGTTAAAACAACATAAATACAATTTAATAAAGCATAGGATAAAACAACATAAATACAATTTAATAAAGCATAGGACAAAACAACATAAATACAATTTAATAAAGCATAGGTTAAAGCAACATAAATACAATTTAATAAAGCATAGGTTAAAACAACATAAATACAATTTAATAAAGCATAGGATAAAACAACATAAATACAATTTAATAGAGCATAGGATAAAACAACATAAATACAATTTATAAAGCATAGGATAAAACAACATAAATACAATTTAATAAAGCATAGGATAAAACAACATAAATACAATTTAATAAAGCATAGGATAAAACATCATAAATACAATTTAATAAAGCATAGGATTAAACAACGTAAATACTATTTAAAAAAGCATAGGATAAAACCACATAAATACAATTTAATAAAGCACAGGATAAAACAACATAAATACAATTTAATAAAGCATAGGATACAACAACATAAATACAATTTAGTAAAGCATAGGTCAAAATAACATAAATACAATTTAATAAAGCATAGGATAAAACAACATGAATAAAATTTAATAAAGCATAGGATAAAACAACATGAATACAATTTAATAAAGCATAGGTTAAAACAACATAAATACAATTTAAGAAAGCATAGGATAAAACTACATAAATACATTTTAATAAACATAGGATAAAACAACATAAATACAATTTAATAAAGCATAGGATACAACAACATAAATACAATTTAGTAAAGCATAGGTCAAAATAACATAAATACAATTTAATAAAGCATAGGATAAAACAACATGAATAAAATTTAATAAAGCATAGGATAAAACAACATGAATACAATTTAATAAAGCATAGGATAAAACAACATAAATCAAATTTAATAAAGCATAGGTTAAAACAACATAAATACAATTTAATAAAGCATAGGACAAAACAACATAAATACAGTTTAATAAAGCATAGTTTAAAACAACATAAATACAATTTAATAAAGCATAGGATAAAACCACAGAAATACAATTTAATAAAGCATAGGATAAAACAACATAAATACAATTTAATAAAGCATAGGTTTAAACAGCATAAATACAATTTAATAAAGCATAGGATAAAACAACATAAATACAATTTAATAAAGCATAAGACAAAACAACATAAATACAATTTAATAAAGCATATGTTAAAGCAACATAAATACAATTTAATAAAGCATAGGTTAAAACAACATAAATACAATTTAATAAAGCATAGGATAAAACAACATAAATACAATTTAATAAAAATTAGGATAAAACAACATAAATACAATTTAATAAAGCATAGGATAAAACAGCATAAATACAATTTAATAAAGCATAGGATAAAACAACATAAATACAATTTAATAGAGTATAGGATAAAACAACATAAATACAATTTATAAAGCATAGGATAAAACAACATAAATTCAATTTAATAAAGCATAGGATAAAACAACATAAATACAATTTAATAAAGCATAGGATTAAACAACATAAATATTATTTAATAAAGCATAGGATAAAACCACATAAATACAATTTAATAAAGCACAGGATAAAACAACATAAATAAAATTTAATAAAGCATAGGATACAACAACATAAATAAAATTTAGTAAAGCATAGGTCAAAATAACATAAATACAATTTAATAAAGCATAGGATAAAACAACATAAATACAATTTAATAAAGCATAGGATGAAACAACATAAATAAAATTTAATAAAGCATAGGATAAAACAACATAAATTCAATTTAATAAAGCATAGGATAAAACAACATAAATACAATTTAATAAAGCATAGGATAAAACAACATGAATACAATTTAATAAAGCATAGGATAAAACAACATAAATACAATTTAATAAAGCATAGGTTAAAACAAGATAAATACAATTTAATAAAGCACAGGACAAAACAACATCAATACAATTCAATAAAGCATAGGTTAAAACAACATAAATACAAGTTAATAAAGCATATGATAAAACAACATAAATACAATTTAATAAAGCATAGGATAAAACAACATGAATACAATTTAATAAAGCATAGGATAAAACAACATAAATACAAGTTAATAAAGCATAGGATAAAACAACATAAATACAATTTAATAAAGCATAGGTTAAAACAACATAAATACAATTTAATAAAGCATAGGATAAAACAACATAAATTCAATTTAATAAAGAATAGGATAAAACAACATAAATACAATTTAATAAAGCACAGGATAAAACAACATAAATTAAATTTAATAAAGCATAGGATAAAACAAGATAAATAAAATTTAATAAAGCATAGGATAAAACAACATAAATACAATTTAATAAAGCATAGGATAAAACAACATAAATACAATTTAATAAAGCATAGGATAAAACAACATAAATACAATTTAATAAAGCATAGGATAAAACAACATAAATACAATTTAATAAAGCATAGGTTAAAACAACATAAATACAATTTAATAAAGCATAGGATAAAACAACATAAACACAATTTAATAAAGCATTGGATAAAACAACATAAATACAATTTAATAAAGCATAGGATAAAACAACATAAATACAATTTAATAAAGCATAGGATAAAACAACATAAATACAATTTAATAAAGCATAGGATAAAACAACATAAATCAAATTTAATAAAGCATAGGTTAAAACAACATAAATACAATTTAATAAAGCATAGGACAAAACAACATAAATACAATTTAATAAAGCATAGTTTAAAACAACATAAATACAATTTAATAAAGCATAGGATAAAACCACAGAAATACAATTAATAAAGCATAGGATAAAACAACATAAATACAATTTAATAAAGCATAGGACAAAACAACATAAATACAATTTAATAAAGCATAGGACAAAACAACATAAATACAATTTAATGAAACATAGGATAAACAACATAAATACAATTTAATAAAGCATAGGACAAAACAACATAAATACAATTTAATAAAGCATAGGATAAAACAACATAAATCAAATTTAATAAAGCATAGGTTAAAACAACATAAATACAATTTAATAAAGCATAGGACAAAACAACATAAATACAGTTTAATAAAGCATAGTTTAAAACAACATAAATACAATTTAATAAAGCATAGGATAAAACCACAGAAATACAATTTAATAAAGCATAGGATAAAACAACATAAATACAATTTAATAAAGCATAGGACAAAACAACATAAATAAAATTTAATAAAGCATAGGATAAAACAACATAAATACAATTTAATAAAGCATAGGATAAAACAACATAAATAAAATTTAATAAAGCATAGGTTAAAATAACATAAATACAATTTAATAAAGCATAGGACAAAACACCATAAAAACAATTTAATAAAGCATAGTTTAAAATAACATAAATACAATTTAATAAAGCATAGGATAAAACCACAGAATTACAATTTAATAAAGCATAGGATAAAACAACTTAAATACAATTTAATAAAGCATAGGATAAACAACATAAATACAATTTAATAAAGCATAGGCTAAAACTACATAAATACAATTTAATAAAGCTTAGGATAAAACAAATTAAATACAATATAATAAAGCATAGGATAAAACAACATAAATTCAATTTAATAAAGCATAGGATAAAACAACATAAATACAATTTAATAAAGCATAAGATAAAACAACATGAATACAACTGAATAAAGCATAGGTTAAAACAACATAAATACAATTTAATAAAGCATAGGATAAAACAACATACATACAATTTAATAAAGCATAGGTTAAAACAACATAAATACAATTTAATAAAGCATAGGATAAAACAACATAAATACAATTTAATAAAGCATAAGACAAAGCAACATAAATACAATTTAATAAAGCATAGGTTAAAACAACATAAATACAATTTAATAAAGCATAGGATAAAACAACATAAATACAATTTAATAAAGCATAGGATAAAACAACATAAATACAATTTAATAAAGCTTAGGATAAAACAACATAAATACAATTTAATAAAGCATAGGATAAAACAACATAAATACTATTTAATAAAGCATAGGATAAAACCACATAAATACAATTTAATAAAGCATAGGATAAAACAACATAAATACAATTTAATAAAGCATAGGATAAAACAACATGAATACAATTTAATAAAGCATAGGATAAAACAACATAAATACAATTTAATAAAGCATAGGTTAAAACAAGATAAATACAATTTAATAAAGCACAGGCCAAAACAACATCAATACAATTTAATAAAGCATAGGTTAAAACAAGATAAATACAATTTAATAAAGCACAGGACAAAACAACATCAATACAATTCAATAAAGCATAGGTTAAAACAACATCAATACAAGTTAATAAAGCATAGGATAAAACAACATAAATACAATTTAATAAAGCATAGGATAAAACAACAAGAATACAATTTAATAAAGCATAGGATAAAACAACATAAACACAATTTAATAAAGCATAGGTTAAAACAACATAAATACAATTTAATAAAGCATAGGTTAAAACAACATAAATACAATTTAATAAAGCATAGGACAAAACAACATAAATACAATTTAATAAAGCATAGGTTAAAACAACATAAATACAAGTTAATAAAGCATAGGATTAAACAACATAAATACAATTTAATAAAGCATAGGATAAAACAACATAAATACAATTTAATAAAGCATAGGATAAAACAACATAAATACAATTTAATAAAGCATAGGTTAAAACAACATAAATACAATTTAATAAATCATAGGTTAAAACAACATAAATACAATTTAATAAAGCATAGGATAAAACAACATAAATTCAATTTAATAAAGCATAGGATAAAACAACATAAATACAATTTAATAAAGCATAAGATAAAACAACATGAATACAATTTAATAAAGCATAGGTTAAAACAGCATAAATACAATTTAATAAAGCATAGGATAAAACAACATAAATACAATTTAATAGAGCATAGGATAAAACAACATAAATACAATTTATAAAGCATAGGATAAAACAACATAAATACAATTTAATAAAGCATAGGATAAAACAACATAAATACAATTTAATAAAGCATAGGATTAAACAACATAAATACTATTTAATAAAGCATAGGGTAAAACCACATAAATACAATTTAATAAAGCACAGGATAAAACAACATAAATAAAATTTAATAAAGCATAGGATACAACAACATAAATAAAATTTAGTAAAGCATAGGTCAAAATAACATAAATACAATTTAATAAAGCATAGGATAAAACAACATAAATACAATTTAATAAAGCATAAGACAAAACAACATAAATACAATTTAATAAAGCATATGTTAAAGCAACATAAATACAATTTAATAAAGCATAGGTTAAAACAACATAAATACAATTTAATAAAGCATAGGATAAAACAACATAAATACAATTTAATAAAAATTAGGATAAAACAACATAAATACAATTTAATAAAGCATAGGATAAAACAGCATAAATACAATTTAATAAAGCATAGGATAAAACAACATAAATACAATTTAATAGAGTATAGGATAAAACAACATAAATACAATTTATAAAGCATAGGATAAAACAACATAAATTCAATTTAATAAAGCATAGGATAAAACAACATAAATACAATTTAATAAAGCATAGGATTAAACAACATAAATATTATTTAATAAAGCATAGGATAAAACCACATAAATACAATTTAATAAAGCACAGGATAAAACAACATAAATAAAATTTAATAAAGCATAGGATACAACAACATAAATAAAATTTAGTAAAGCATAGGTCAAAATAACATAAATACAATTTAATAAAGCATAGGATAAAACAACATAAATACAATTTAATAAAGCATAGGATGAAACAACATAAATAAAATTTAATAAAGCATAGGATAAAACAACATAAATTCAATTTAATAAAGCATAGGATAAAACAACATAAATACAATTTAATAAAGCATAGGATAAAACAACATGAATACAATTTAATAAAGCATAGGATAAAACAACATAAATACAATTTAATAAAGCATAGGTTAAAACAAGATAAATACAATTTAATAAAGCACAGGACAAAACAACATCAATACAATTCAATAAAGCATAGGTTAAAACAACATAAATACAAGTTAATAAAGCATATGATAAAACAACATAAATACAATTTAATAAAGCATAGGATAAAACAACATGAATACAATTTAATAAAGCATAGGATAAAACAACATAAATACAAGTTAATAAAGCATAGGATAAAACAACATAAATACAATTTAATAAAGCATAGGTTAAAACAACATAAATACAATTTAATAAAGCATAGGATAAAACAACATAAATTCAATTTAATAAAGAATAGGATAAAACAACATAAATACAATTTAATAAAGCACAGGATAAAACAACATAAATTAAATTTAATAAAGCATAGGATAAAACAAGATAAATAAAATTTAATAAAGCATAGGATAAAACAACATAAATACAATTTAATAAAGCATAGGATAAAACAACATAAATACAATTTAATAAAGCATAGGATAAAACAACATAAATACAATTTAATAAAGCATAGGATAAAACAACATAAATACAATTTAATAAAGCATAGGTTAAAACAACATAAATACAATTTAATAAAGCATAGGATAAAACAACATAAACACAATTTAATAAAGCATTGGATAAAACAACATAAATACAATTTAATAAAGCATAGGATAAAACAACATAAATACAATTTAATAAAGCATAGGATAAAACAACATAAATACAATTTAATAAAGCATAGGATAAAACAACATAAATCAAATTTAATAAAGCATAGGTTAAAACAACATAAATACAATTTAATAAAGCATAGGACAAAACAACATAAATACAATTTAATAAAGCATAGTTTAAAACAACATAAATACAATTTAATAAAGCATAGGATAAAACCACAGAAATACAATTAATAAAGCATAGGATAAAACAACATAAATACAATTTAATAAAGCATAGGACAAAACAACATAAATACAATTTAATAAAGCATAGGACAAAACAACATAAATACAATTTAATGAAACATAGGATAAACAACATAAATACAATTTAATAAAGCATAGGACAAAACAACATAAATACAATTTAATAAAGCATAGGATAAAACAACATAAATCAAATTTAATAAAGCATAGGTTAAAACAACATAAATACAATTTAATAAAGCATAGGACAAAACAACATAAATACAGTTTAATAAAGCATAGTTTAAAACAACATAAATACAATTTAATAAAGCATAGGATAAAACCACAGAAATACAATTTAATAAAGCATAGGATAAAACAACATAAATACAATTTAATAAAGCATAGGACAAAACAACATAAATAAAATTTAATAAAGCATAGGATAAAACAACATAAATACAATTTAATAAAGCATAGGATAAAACAACATAAATAAAATTTAATAAAGCATAGGTTAAAATAACATAAATACAATTTAATAAAGCATAGGACAAAACACCATAAAAACAATTTAATAAAGCATAGTTTAAAATAACATAAATACAATTTAATAAAGCATAGGATAAAACCACAGAATTACAATTTAATAAAGCATAGGATAAAACAACTTAAATACAATTTAATAAAGCATAGGATAAACAACATAAATACAATTTAATAAAGCATAGGCTAAAACTACATAAATACAATTTAATAAAGCTTAGGATAAAACAAATTAAATACAATATAATAAAGCATAGGATAAAACAACATAAATTCAATTTAATAAAGCATAGGATAAAACAACATAAATACAATTTAATAAAGCATAAGATAAAACAACATGAATACAACTGAATAAAGCATAGGTTAAAACAACATAAATACAATTTAATAAAGCATAGGATAAAACAACATAAATACAATTTAATAAAGCATAGGTTAAAACAACATAAATACAATTTAATAAAGCAAAGGATAAAACAACATAAATACAATTTAATAAAGCATAAGACAAAGCAACATAAATACAATTTAATAAAGCATAGGTTAAAACAACATAAATACAATTTAATAAAGCATAGGATAAAACAACATAAATACAATTTAATAAAGCATAGGATAAAACAACATAAATACAATTTAATAAAGCTTAGGATAAAACAACATAAATACAATTTAATAAAGCATAGGATAAAACAACATAAATACTATTTAATAAAGCATAGGATAAAACCACATAAATACAATTTAATAAAGCATAGGATAAAACAACATAAATACAATTTAATAAAGCATAGGATAAAACAACATGAATACAATTTAATAAAGCATAGGATAAAACAACATAAATACAATTTAATAAAGCATAGGTTAAAACAAGATAAATACAATTTAATAAAGCACAGGCCAAAACAACATCAATACAATTTAATAAAGCATAGGTTAAAACAAGATAAATACAATTTAATAAAGCACAGGACAAAACAACATCAATACAATTCAATAAAGCATAGGTTAAAACAACATCAATACAAGTTAATAAAGCATAGGATAAAACAACATAAATACAATTTAATAAAGCATAGGATAAAACAACAAGAATACAATTTAATAAAGCATAGGATAAAACAACATAAACACAATTTAATAAAGCATAGGTTAAAACAACATAAATACAATTTAATAAAGCATAGGTTAAAACAACATAAATACAATTTAATAAAGCATAGGACAAAACAACATAAATACAATTTAATAAAGCATAGGTTAAAACAACATAAATACAAGTTAATAAAGCATAGGATTAAACAACATAAATACAATTTAATAAAGCATAGGATAAAACAACATAAATACAATTTAATAAAGCATAGGATAAAACAACATAAATACAATTTAATAAAGCATAGGTTAAAACAACATAAATACAATTTAATAAATCATAGGTTAAAACAACATAAATACAATTTAATAAAGCATAGGATAAAACAACATAAATTCAATTTAATAAAGCATAGGATAAAACAACATAAATACAATTTAATAAAGCACAGGATAAAACAACATAAATAAAATTTAATAAAGCATAGGATAAAACAAGATAAATAAAATTTAATAAAGCATAGGTTAAAACAACATAAATACAATTTAATAAAGCATAGGATAAAACAATATAAATACAATTTAATAAAGCATAGGATAAAACAACATAAATAAAATTTAATAATGCATAGGATAAAACAACATAAATACAATTTAATAAAGCATAGGATAAAACAACATAAATAAAATTTAATAAACCATAGGATAAAACAACATAAATACAATTTAATAAAGCATAGGATAAAACAACATAAATCAAATTTAATAAAGCATAGGTTAAAACAACATAAATACAATTTAATAAAGCATAGGACAAAACAACATAAATACAATTTAATAAAGCATAGTTTAAAACAACATAAATACAATTTAATAAAGCATAGGATAAAACCACAGAAATACAATGTAATAAAGCATAGGATAAAACAACATAAATACAATTTAATAAAGCATAGGACAAAACAACATAAATACAATTTAATAAAGCATAGGACAAAACAACATAAATACAATTTAATGAAACATAGGATAAACAACATAAATACAATTTAATAAAGCATAGGACAAAACAACATAAATACAATTTAATAAAGCATATGTTAAAACAACATAAATACAATTTAATAAAGCATAAGATATAACAACATGAATATAATATAGTAAAGCATAAGATAAAACAACATGAATACAATTTAATAAAGCATAGGTTAAAACAACATAAATACAATTTAAGAAAGCATAGGATAAAACTACATAAATACATTTTAATAAAGCATAGGATAAAACAACATAAATACAATTTAATAAAGCATAGGTTAAAACAACATAAATACAATTTAATAAAGCATAGGACAAAACAACATAAATACAATTTAATAAAGCATAGGATAAAACAACATAAATACAATTTATAAAGCATAGGATAAAACAACATAAATACAATTTAATAAAGCATAGGATAAAACAACATAAATACAATTTAATAAAGCATAGGATAAAACAACATAAATACAATTTAATAAAGCATAGGCTAAAACTACATAAATACAATTTAATAAAGCATAGGATAAAACAAATTAAATACAATTTAATAAAGCATAGCATAAAACAACATAAATTCAATTTAATAAAGCATAGGATAAAACAACATAAATACAATTTAATAAAGCATAGGATAAAACAACATAAATACAATTTAATAAAGCATAAGATAAAACAACATGAATACAATTTAATAAAGCATAGGTTAAAACAACATAAATATAATTTAATAAAGCATAGGATAAAACAACATAAATACAATTTAATAAAGCACAGGTTAAAACAACATAAATACAATTTAATAAAGCATAGGATAAAACAACATAAATACAATTTAATAAAGCATAGGACAAAACAACATAAATACAATTTAATAAAGCATAGGTTAAAGCAACATAAATACAATTTAATAAAGCATAGGTTAAAACAACATAAATACAATTTAATAAAGCATAGGATAAAACAACATAAATACAATTTAATAGAGCATAGGATAAAACAACATAAATACAATTTATAAAGCATAGGATAAAACAACATAAATACAATTTAATAAAGCATAGGATAAAACAACATAAATACAATTTAATAAAGCATAGGATAAAACATCATAAATACAATTTAATAAAGCATAGGATTAAACAACGTAAATACTATTTAAAAAAGCATAGGATAAAACCACATAAATACAATTTAATAAAGCACAGGATAAAACAACATAAATACAATTTAATAAAGCATAGGATACAACAACATAAATACAATTTAGTAAAGCATAGGTCAAAATAACATAAATACAATTTAATAAAGCATAGGATAAAACAACATGAATAAAATTTAATAAAGCATAGGATAAAACAACATGAATACAATTTAATAAAGCATAGGTTAAAACAACATAAATACAATTTAAGAAAGCATAGGATAAAACTACATAAATACATTTTAATAAACATAGGATAAAACAACATAAATACAATTTAATAAAGCATAGGATACAACAACATAAATACAATTTAGTAAAGCATAGGTCAAAATAACATAAATACAATTTAATAAAGCATAGGATAAAACAACATGAATAAAATTTAATAAAGCATAGGATAAAACAACATGAATACAATTTAATAAAGCATAGGATAAAACAACATAAATCAAATTTAATAAAGCATAGGTTAAAACAACATAAATACAATTTAATAAAGCATAGGACAAAACAACATAAATACAGTTTAATAAAGCATAGTTTAAAACAACATAAATACAATTTAATAAAGCATAGGATAAAACCACAGAAATACAATTTAATAAAGCATAGGATAAAACAACATAAATACAATTTAATAAAGCATAGGTTTAAACAGCATAAATACAATTTAATAAAGCATAGGATAAAACAACATAAATACAATTTAATAAAGCATAAGACAAAACAACATAAATACAATTTAATAAAGCATATGTTAAAGCAACATAAATACAATTTAATAAAGCATAGGTTAAAACAACATAAATACAATTTAATAAAGCATAGGATAAAACAACATAAATACAATTTAATAAAAATTAGGATAAAACAACATAAATACAATTTAATAAAGCATAGGATAAAACAGCATAAATACAATTTAATAAAGCATAGGATAAAACAACATAAATACAATTTAATAGAGTATAGGATAAAACAACATAAATACAATTTATAAAGCATAGGATAAAACAACATAAATTCAATTTAATAAAGCATAGGATAAAACAACATAAATACAATTTAATAAAGCATAGGATTAAACAACATAAATATTATTTAATAAAGCATAGGATAAAACCACATAAATACAATTTAATAAAGCACAGGATAAAACAACATAAATAAAATTTAATAAAGCATAGGATACAACAACATAAATAAAATTTAGTAAAGCATAGGTCAAAATAACATAAATACAATTTAATAAAGCATAGGATAAAACAACATAAATACAATTTAATAAAGCATAGGATGAAACAACATAAATAAAATTTAATAAAGCATAGGATAAAACAACATAAATTCAATTTAATAAAGCATAGGATAAAACAACATAAATACAATTTAATAAAGCATAGGATAAAACAACATGAATACAATTTAATAAAGCATAGGATAAAACAACATAAATACAATTTAATAAAGCATAGGTTAAAACAAGATAAATACAATTTAATAAAGCACAGGACAAAACAACATCAATACAATTCAATAAAGCATAGGTTAAAACAACATAAATACAAGTTAATAAAGCATATGATAAAACAACATAAATACAATTTAATAAAGCATAGGATAAAACAACATGAATACAATTTAATAAAGCATAGGATAAAACAACATAAATACAAGTTAATAAAGCATAGGATAAAACAACATAAATACAATTTAATAAAGCATAGGTTAAAACAACATAAATACAATTTAATAAAGCATAGGATAAAACAACATAAATTCAATTTAATAAAGAATAGGATAAAACAACATAAATACAATTTAATAAAGCACAGGATAAAACAACATAAATTAAATTTAATAAAGCATAGGATAAAACAAGATAAATAAAATTTAATAAAGCATAGGATAAAACAACATAAATACAATTTAATAAAGCATAGGATAAAACAACATAAATACAATTTAATAAAGCATAGGATAAAACAACATAAATACAATTTAATAAAGCATAGGATAAAACAACATAAATACAATTTAATAAAGCATAGGTTAAAACAACATAAATACAATTTAATAAAGCATAGGATAAAACAACATAAACACAATTTAATAAAGCATTGGATAAAACAACATAAATACAATTTAATAAAGCATAGGATAAAACAACATAAATACAATTTAATAAAGCATAGGATAAAACAACATAAATACAATTTAATAAAGCATAGGATAAAACAACATAAATCAAATTTAATAAAGCATAGGTTAAAACAACATAAATACAATTTAATAAAGCATAGGACAAAACAACATAAATACAATTTAATAAAGCATAGTTTAAAACAACATAAATACAATTTAATAAAGCATAGGATAAAACCACAGAAATACAATTAATAAAGCATAGGATAAAACAACATAAATACAATTTAATAAAGCATAGGACAAAACAACATAAATACAATTTAATAAAGCATAGGACAAAACAACATAAATACAATTTAATGAAACATAGGATAAACAACATAAATACAATTTAATAAAGCATAGGACAAAACAACATAAATACAATTTAATAAAGCATAGGATAAAACAACATAAATCAAATTTAATAAAGCATAGGTTAAAACAACATAAATACAATTTAATAAAGCATAGGACAAAACAACATAAATACAGTTTAATAAAGCATAGTTTAAAACAACATAAATACAATTTAATAAAGCATAGGATAAAACCACAGAAATACAATTTAATAAAGCATAGGATAAAACAACATAAATACAATTTAATAAAGCATAGGACAAAACAACATAAATAAAATTTAATAAAGCATAGGATAAAACAACATAAATACAATTTAATAAAGCATAGGATAAAACAACATAAATAAAATTTAATAAAGCATAGGTTAAAATAACATAAATACAATTTAATAAAGCATAGGACAAAACACCATAAAAACAATTTAATAAAGCATAGTTTAAAATAACATAAATACAATTTAATAAAGCATAGGATAAAACCACAGAATTACAATTTAATAAAGCATAGGATAAAACAACTTAAATACAATTTAATAAAGCATAGGATAAACAACATAAATACAATTTAATAAAGCATAGGCTAAAACTACATAAATACAATTTAATAAAGCTTAGGATAAAACAAATTAAATACAATATAATAAAGCATAGGATAAAACAACATAAATTCAATTTAATAAAGCATAGGATAAAACAACATAAATACAATTTAATAAAGCATAAGATAAAACAACATGAATACAACTGAATAAAGCATAGGTTAAAACAACATAAATACAATTTAATAAAGCATAGGATAAAACAACATACATACAATTTAATAAAGCATAGGTTAAAACAACATAAATACAATTTAATAAAGCATAGGATAAAACAACATAAATACAATTTAATAAAGCATAAGACAAAGCAACATAAATACAATTTAATAAAGCATAGGTTAAAACAACATAAATACAATTTAATAAAGCATAGGATAAAACAACATAAATACAATTTAATAAAGCATAGGATAAAACAACATAAATACAATTTAATAAAGCTTAGGATAAAACAACATAAATACAATTTAATAAAGCATAGGATAAAACAACATAAATACTATTTAATAAAGCATAGGATAAAACCACATAAATACAATTTAATAAAGCATAGGATAAAACAACATAAATACAATTTAATAAAGCATAGGATAAAACAACATGAATACAATTTAATAAAGCATAGGATAAAACAACATAAATACAATTTAATAAAGCATAGGTTAAAACAAGATAAATACAATTTAATAAAGCACAGGCCAAAACAACATCAATACAATTTAATAAAGCATAGGTTAAAACAAGATAAATACAATTTAATAAAGCACAGGACAAAACAACATCAATACAATTCAATAAAGCATAGGTTAAAACAACATCAATACAAGTTAATAAAGCATAGGATAAAACAACATAAATACAATTTAATAAAGCATAGGATAAAACAACAAGAATACAATTTAATAAAGCATAGGATAAAACAACATAAACACAATTTAATAAAGCATAGGTTAAAACAACATAAATACAATTTAATAAAGCATAGGTTAAAACAACATAAATACAATTTAATAAAGCATAGGACAAAACAACATAAATACAATTTAATAAAGCATAGGTTAAAACAACATAAATACAAGTTAATAAAGCATAGGATTAAACAACATAAATACAATTTAATAAAGCATAGGATAAAACAACATAAATACAATTTAATAAAGCATAGGATAAAACAACATAAATACAATTTAATAAAGCATAGGTTAAAACAACATAAATACAATTTAATAAATCATAGGTTAAAACAACATAAATACAATTTAATAAAGCATAGGATAAAACAACATAAATTCAATTTAATAAAGCATAGGATAAAACAACATAAATACAATTTAATAAAGCACAGGATAAAACAACATAAATAAAATTTAATAAAGCATAGGATAAAACAAGATAAATAAAATTTAATAAAGCATAGGTTAAAACAACATAAATACAATTTAATAAAGCATAGGATAAAACAATATAAATACAATTTAATAAAGCATAGGATAAAACAACATAAATAAAATTTAATAATGCATAGGATAAAACAACATAAATACAATTTAATAAAGCATAGGATAAAACAACATAAATAAAATTTAATAAACCATAGGATAAAACAACATAAATACAATTTAATAAAGCATAGGATAAAACAACATAAATCAAATTTAATAAAGCATAGGTTAAAACAACATAAATACAATTTAATAAAGCATAGGACAAAACAACATAAATACAATTTAATAAAGCATAGTTTAAAACAACATAAATACAATTTAATAAAGCATAGGATAAAACCACAGAAATACAATGTAATAAAGCATAGGATAAAACAACATAAATACAATTTAATAAAGCATAGGACAAAACAACATAAATACAATTTAATAAAGCATAGGACAAAACAACATAAATACAATTTAATGAAACATAGGATAAACAACATAAATACAATTTAATAAAGCATAGGACAAAACAACATAAATACAATTTAATAAAGCATATGTTAAAACAACATAAATACAATTTAATAAAGCATAAGATATAACAACATGAATATAATTTAGTAAAGCATAAGATAAAACAACATGAATACAATTTAATAAAGCATAGGTTAAAACAACATAAATACAATTTAAGAAAGCATAGGATAAAACTACATAAATACATTTTAATAAAGCATAGGATAAAACAACATAAATACAATTTAATAAAGCATAGGTTAAAACAACATAAATACAATTTAATAAAGCATAGGACAAAACAACATAAATACAATTTAATAAAGCATAGGATAAAACAACATAAATACAATTTATAAAGCATAGGATAAAACAACATAAATACAATTTAATAAAGCATAGGATAAAACAACATAAATACAATTTAATAAAGCATAGGATAAAACAACATAAATACAATTTAATAAAGCATAGGCTAAAACTACATAAATACAATTTAATAAAGCATAGGATAAAACAAATTAAATACAATTTAATAAAGCATAGCATAAAACAACATAAATTCAATTTAATAAAGCATAGGATAAAACAACATAAATACAATTTAATAAAGCATAGGATAAAACAACATAAATACAATTTAATAAAGCATAAGATAAAACAACATGAATACAATTTAATAAAGCATAGGTTAAAACAACATAAATATAATTTAATAAAGCATAGGATAAAACAACATAAATACAATTTAATAAAGCATAGGTTAAAACAACATAAATACAATTTAATAAAGCATAGGATAAAACAACATAAATACAATTTAATAAAGCATAGGACAAAACAACATAAATACAATTTAATAAAGCATAGGTTAAAGCAACATAAATACAATTTAATAAAGCATAGGTTAAAACAACATAAATACAATTTAATAAAGCATAGGATTAAACAACGTAAATACTATTTAAAAAAGCATAGGATAAAACCACATAAATACAATTTAATAAAGCACAGGATAAAACAACATAAATACAATTTAATAAAGCATAGGATACAACAACATAAATACAATTTAGTAAAGCATAGGTCAAAATAACATAAATACAATTTAATAAAGCATAGGATAAAACAACATGAATAAAATTTAATAAAGCATAGGATAAAACAACATGAATACAATTTAATAAAGCATAGGTTAAAACAACATAAATACAATTTAAGAAAGCATAGGATAAAACTACATAAATACATTTTAATAAACATAGGATAAAACAACATAAATACAATTTAATAAAGCATAGGATACAACAACATAAATACAATTTAGTAAAGCATAGGTCAAAATAACATAAATACAATTTAATAAAGCATAGGATAAAACAACATGAATAAAATTTAATAAAGCATAGGATAAAACAACATGAATACAATTTAATAAAGCATAGGATAAAACAACATAAATCAAATTTAATAAAGCATAGGTTAAAACAACATAAATACAATTTAATAAAGCATAGGACAAAACAACATAAATACAGTTTAATAAAGCATAGTTTAAAACAACATAAATACAATTTAATAAAGCATAGGATAAAACCACAGAAATACAATTTAATAAAGCATAGGATAAAACAACATAAATACAATTTAATAAAGCATAGGACAAAACAACATAAATAAAATTTAATAAAGCATAGGATAAAACAACATAAATACAATTTAATAAAGCATAGGATAAAACAACATAAATAAAATTTAATAAAGCATAGGTTAAAATAACATAAATACAATTTAATAAAGCATAGGACAAAACAACATAAAAACAATTTAATAAAGCATAGTTTAAAACAACATAAATACAATTTAATAAAGCATAGGATAAAACCACAGAATTACAATTTAATAAAGCATAGGATAAAACAACTTAAATACAATTTAATAAAGCATAGGACAAAACAACATAAATACAATTTAATAAAGCATAGGATAAAACAACATAAATACAATTTAATGAAACATAGGATAAACAACATAAATACAATTTAATAAAGCATAGGATAAACAACATAAATACAATTTAATAAAGCATAGGCTAAAACTACATAAATACAATTTAATAAAGCTTAGGATAAAACAAATTAAATACAATATAATAAAGCATAGGATAAAACAACATAAATTCAATTTAATAAAGCATAGGATAAAACAACATAAATACAATTTAATAAAGCATAAGATAAAACAACATGAATACAACTTAATAAAGCATAGGTTAAAACAACATAAATACAATTTAATAAAGCATAGGATAAAACAACATAAATACAATTTAATAAAGCATAGGTTAAAACAACATAAATACAATTTAATAAAGCATAGGATAAAAAAACATAAATACAATTTAATAAAGCTAAGACAAAACAACATAAATACAATTTAATAAAGCATATGTTAAAGCAACATAAATACAATTTAATAAAGCATAGGTTAAAACAACATAAATACAATTTAATAAAGCATAGGATAAAACAACATAAATACAATTTAATAAAGCATAGGATAAAACAACATAAATACAATTTAATAAAGCTTAGGATAAAACAACATAAATACAATTTAATAAAGCATAGGATAAAACAACATATATACTATTTAATAAAGCATAGGATAAAACAACATAAATACAATTTAATGAAACATAGGATAAACAACATAAATACAATTTAATAAAGCATAGGACAAAACAACATAAATACAATTTAATAAAGCATATGTTATAACAACATAAATACAATTTAATAAAGCATAAGATATAACAACATGAATATAATTTAGTAAAGCATAAGATAAAACAACATGAATACAATTTAATAAAGCATAGGTTAAAACAACATAAATACAATTTAAGAAAGCATAGGATAAAACTACATAAATACATTTTAATAAAGCATAGGATAAAACAACATAAATACAATTTAATAAAGCATAGGTTAAAACAACATAAATACAATTTAATAAAGCATAGGACAAAACAACATAAATACAATTTAATAAAGCATAGGATAAAACAACATAAATACAATTTATAAAGCATAGGATAAAACAACATAAATACAATTTAATAAAGCATAGGATAAAACAACATAAATACAATTTAATAAAGCATAGGATAAAACAACATAAATACAATTTAATAAAGCATAGGCTAAAACTGCATAAATACAATTTAATAAAGCATAGGATAAAACAAATTAAATACAATTTAATAAAGCATAGCATAAAACAACATAAATTCAATTTAATAAAGCATAGGATAAAACAACATAAATACAATTTAATAAAGCATAGGATAAAACAACATAAATACAATTTAATAAAGCATAAGATAAAACAACATGAATACAATTTAATAAAGCATAGGTTAAAACAACATAAATATAATTTAATAAAGCATAGGATAAAACAACATAAATACAATTTAATAAAGCATAGGTTAAAACAACATAAATACAATTTAATAAAGCATAGGATAAAACAACATAAATACAATTTAATAAAGCATAGGACAAAACAACATAAATACAATTTAATAAAGCATAGGTTAAAGCAACATAAATACAATTTAATAAAGCATAGGTTAAAACAACATAAATACAATTTAATAAAGCATAGGATAAAACAACATAAATACAATTTAATAAAGCATAGGATAAAACAACATAAATACAATTTAATAAAGCATAAGATAAAACAACATAAATACAATTTAATAGAGCATAGGATAAAACAACATAAATACAATTTATAAAGCATAGGATAAAACAACATAAATACAATTTAATAAAGCATAGGATAAAACAACATAAATACAATTTAATAAAGCATAGGATAAAACATCATAAATACAATTTAATAAAGCATAGGATTAAACAACGTAAATACTATTTAAAAAAGCATAGGATAAAACCACATAAATACAATTTAATAAAGCACAGGATAAAACAACATAAATACAATTTAATAAAGCATAGGATAAAACCACAGAAATACAATTTAATAAAGCATAGGATAAAACAACATAAATACAATTTAATAAAGCATAGGACAAAACAACATAAATAAAATTTAATAAAGCATAGGATAAAACAACATAAATACAATTTAATAAAGCATAGGATAAAACAACATAAATAAAATTTAATAAAGCATTGGTTAAAATAACATAAATACAATTTAATAAAGCATAGGACAAAACAACATAAAAACAATTTAATAAAGCATAGTTTAAAACAACATAAATACAATTTAATAAAGCATAGGATAAAACCACAGAATTACAATTTAATAAAGCATAGGATAAAACAACTTAAATACAATTTAATAAAGCATAGGACAAAACAACATAAATACAATTTAATAAAGCATAGGATAAAACAACATAAATACAATTTAATGAAACATAGGATAAACAACATAAATACAATTTAATAAAGCATAGGATAAACAACATAAATACAATTTAATAAAGCATAGGCTAAAACTACATAAATACAATTTAATAAAGCTTAGGATAAAACAAATTAAATACAATATAATAAAGCATAGGATAAAACAACATAAATTCAATTTAATAAAGCATAGGATAAAACAACATAAATACAATTTAATAAAGCATAAGATAAAACAACATGAATACAACTTAATAAAGCATAGGTTAAAACAACATAAATACAATTTAATAAAGCATAGGATAAAAAAACATAAATACAATTTAATAAAGCATAAGACAAAACAACATAAATACAATTTAATAAAGCATATGTTAAAGCAACATAAATACAATTTAATAAAGCATAGGTTAAAACAACATAAATACAATTTAATAAAGCATAGGATAAAACAACATAAATACAATTTAATAAAGCATAGGATAAAACAACATAAATACAATTTAATAAAGCTTAGGATAAAACAACATAAATACAATTTAATAAAGCATAGGATAAAACAACATAAATACTATTTAATAAAGCATAGGATAAAACCACATAAATACAATTTAATAAAGCATAGGATAAAACAACATAAATACAATTTAATAAAGCATAGGATAAAACAACATGAATACAATTTAATAAAGCATAGGATAAAACAACATAAATACAATTTAATAAAGCATAGGTTAAAACAAGATAAATACAATTTAATAAAGCACAGGACAAAACAACATCAATACAATTTAATAAAGCATAGGTTAAAACAAGATAAATACAATTTAATAAAGCACAGGACAAAACAACATCAATACAATTCAATAAAGCATAGGTTAAAACAACATCAATACAAGTTAATAAAGCATAGGATAAAACAACATAAATACAATTTAATAAAGCATAGGATAAAACAACAAGAATACAATTTAATAAAGCATAGGATAAAACAACATAAACACAATTTAATAAAGCATAGGTTAAAACAACATAAATACAATTTAATAAAGCATAGGTTAAAACAACATAAATACAATTTAATAAAGCATAGGACAAAACAACATAAATACAATTTAATAAAGCATAGGTTAAAACAACATAAATACAAGTTAATAAAGCATAGGATTAAACAACATAAATACAATTTAATAAAGCATAGGATAAAACAACATAAATACAATTTAATAAAGCATAGGATAAAACAACATAAATACAATTTAATAAAGCATAGGTTAAAACAACATAAATACAATTTAATAAATCATAGGTTAAAACAACATAAATACAATTTAATAAAGCATAGGATAAAACAACATAAATTCAATTTAATAAAGCATAGGATAAAACAACATAAATACAATTTAATAAAGCACAGGATAAAACAACATAAATAAAATTTAATAAAGCATAGGATAAAACAACATAAATAAAATTTAATAAAGCATAGGATAAAACAACATAAATACAATTTAATAAAGCATAGGATAAAACAACATAAATAAAATTTAATAAAGCATAGGATAAAACAACATAAATACAATTTAATATAGCATAGGATAAAACAACATAAATACAATTTAATAAAGCATAGGTTAAAACAACATAAATACAATTTAATAAAGCATAGGAAAAAACAACATAAATTCAATTTAATAAAGCATAGGATAAAACAACATAAATACAATTGAATAAAGCACAGGATAAAACAACATAAATAAAATTTAATAAAGCATAGGATAAAACAAGATAAATAAAATTTAATAAAGCATAGGATAAAACAACATAAATACAATTTAATAAAGCATAGGATAAAACAACATAAATACAATTTAATAAAGCATAGGATAAAACAACATAAATACAATTTAATAAAGCATAGGTTAAAACAACATAAATACAATTTAATAAAGCATAGGATAAAACAACATAAATACAATTTAATAAAGCATAGGATAAAACAAGATAAATAAAATTTAATAAAGCATAGGATAAAACAACATAAATACAATTTAATAAAGCATAGGATAAAACAACATAAATAAAATTTAATAAAGCATAGGATAAAACAACATAAATACAATTTAATAAAGCATAGGATAAAACAACATAAATCAAATTTAATAAAGCATAGGTTAAAACAACATAAATACAATTTAATAAAGCATAGGACAAAACAACATAAATACAATTTAATAAAGCATAGTTTAAAACAACATAAATACAATTTAATAAAGCATAGGATAAAACCACAGAAATACAATGTAATAAAGCATAGGATAAAACAACATAAATACAATTTAATAAAGCATAGGACAAAACAACATAAATACAATTTAATAAAGCATAGGACAAAACAACATAAATACAATTTAATGAAACATAGGATAAACAACATAAATACAATTTAATAAAGCATAGGACAAAACAACATAAATACAATTTAATAAAGCATATGTTATAACAACATAAATACAATTTAATAAAGCATAGGATAAAACAACATAAATACAATTTAATAAAGCATAGGACAAAACAACATAAATACAATTTAATAAAGCATAGGTTAAAGCAACATAAATACAATTTAATAAAGCATAGGTTAAAACAACATAAATACAATTTATTAAAGCATAGGATAAAACAACATAAATACAATTTAATAAAGCATAGGATAAAACAACATAAATACAATTTAATAAAGCATAGGATAAAACAACATAAATACAATTTAATAGAGCATAGGATAAAACAACATAAATACAATTTATAAAGCATAGGATAAAACAACATAAATACAATTTAATAAAGCATAGGATAAAACAACATAAATACAATTTAATAAAGCATAGGATAAAACATCATAAATACAATTTAATAAAGCATAGGATTAAACAACGTAATACTATTTAAAAAAGCATAGGATAAAACCACATAAATACAATTTAATAAAGCACAGGATAAAACAACATAAATACAATTTAATAAAGCATAGGATACAACAACATAAATACAATTTAGTAAAGCATAGGTCAAAATAACATAAATACAATTTAATAAAGCATAGGATAAAACAACATGAATAAAATTTAATAAAGCATAGGATAAAACAACATAAATAAAATTTAATAAAGCATAGGATAAAACAACATAAATACAATTTAATAAAGCATAGGATAAAACAACATAAATACAATTGAATAAAGCACAGGATAAAACAACATAAATAAAATTTAATAAAGCATAGGATAAAACAAGATAAATAAAATTTAATAAAGCATAGGATAAAACAACATAAATACAATTTAATAAAGCATAGGATAAAACAACATAAATACAATTTAATAAAGCATAGGATAAAACAACATAAATACAATTTAATAAAGCATAGGTTAAAACAACATAAATACAATTTAATAAAGCATAGGATAAAACAACATAAATACAATTTAATAAAGCATAGGATAAAACAACATAAATAAAATTTAATAAAGCATAGGATAAAACAACATGAATACAATTTAATAAAGCATAGGATAAAACAACATAAATCAAATTTAATAAAGCATAGGATAAAACAACATAAATACAATTTAATAAAGCATAGGATAAAACAACATAAATCAAATTTAACAAAGCATAGGTTAAAACAACATAAATACAATTTAATAAAGCATAGGACAAAACAACATAAATACAATTTAATGAAACATAGGATAAACAACATAAGTACAATTTAATAAAGCATAGGACAAAACAACATAAATACAATTTAATAAAGCATATGTTATAACAACATAAATACAATTTAATAAAGCATAAGATATAACAACATGAATATAATTTAGTAAAGCATAAGATAAAACAACATGAATACAATTTAATAAAGCATAGGTTAAAACAACATAAATACAATTTAAGAAAGCATAGGACAAAACAACATAAATACAATTTAATAAAGCATAGGATAAAACAACATAAATACAATTTATAAAGCATAGGATAAAACAACATAAATACAATTTAATAAAGCATAGGTTAAAACAACATAAATACAATTTAAGAAAGCATAGGATAAAACTACATAAATACATTTTAATAAACATAGGATAAAACAACATAAATACAATTTAATAAAGCATAGGTTAAAACAACATAAATACAATTTAATAAAGCATAGGACAAAACAACATAAATACAATTTAATAAAGCATAGGATAAAACAACATAAATCAAATTTAATAAAGCATAGGTTAAAACAACATAAATACAATTTAATAAAGCATAGGACAAAACAACATAAATACATTTTAATAAAGCATAGTTTAAAACAACATAAATACAATTTAATAAAGCATAGGATAAAACCACAGAAATACAATTTAATAAAGCATAGGATAAAACAACATAAATACAATTTAATAAAGCATAGGACAAAACAACATAAATAAAATTTAATAAAGCATAGGATAAAACAACATAAATACAATTTAATAAAGCATAGGATAAACAACATAAATACAATTTAATAAAGCATAGGCTAAAACTACATAAATACAATTTAATAAAGCTTAGGATAAAACAAATTAAATACAATATAATAAAGCATAGGATAAAACAACATAAATTCAATTTAATAAAGCATAGGTTAAAACAACATAAATACAATTTAATAAAGCATAGGATAAAACAACATAAATACAATTTAATAAAGCATAGGATAAAACAACATAAATACAATTTAATAAAGCTTAGGATAAAACAACATAAATACAATTTAATAAAGCATAGGATAAAACAACATAAATACTATTTAATAAAGCATAGGATAAAACCACATAAATACAATTTAATAAAGCACAGGATAAAACAACATAAATAAAATTTAATAAAGCATAGGATACAACAACATAAATAAAATTTAGCAAAGCATAGGTCAAAATAACATAAATACATTTTAATAAAGCATAGGATAAAACAACATAAATACAATTTAATAAAGCATAGGATATAACAACATAAATAAAATTTAATAAAGCATAGGATAAAACAACATAAATTCAATTTAATAAAGCATAGGATAAAACAACATAAATACAATTTAATAAAGCATAGGATAAAACAACATGAATACAATTTAATAAAGCATAGGATAAAACAACATAAATACAATTTAATAAAGCATAGGTTAAAACAAGATAAATACAATTTAATAAAGCACAGGACAAAACAACATCAATACAATTCAATAAAGCATAGGTTAAAACAACATCAATACAAGTTAATAAAGCATAGGATAAAACAACATAAATACAATTTAATAAAGCATAGGATAAAACAACAAGAATACAATTTAATAAAGCATAGGATAAAACAACATAAATACAATTTAATAAAGCATAGGTTAAAACAACATAAATACAATTTAATAAAGCATAGGTTAAAACAACATAAATACAATTTAATAAAGCATAGGACAAAACAACATCAATACAATTCAATAAAGCATAGGTTAAAACAACATAAATACAAGTTAATAAAGCATAGGATAAAACAACATAAATACAATTTAATAAAGCATAGGATAAAACAACATGAATACAATTTAATAAATCATAGGATAAAACAACATAAATACAATTTAATAAAGCATAGGAAAAACAACAAAAATACAATTTAATAAAGCATAGGCTAAAACTACATAAATACAATTTAATAAAGCTTAGGATAAAACAAATTAAATACAATATAATAAAGCATAGGATAAAACAACATAAATTCAATTTAATAAAGCATAGGATAAAACAACATAAATACAATTTAATAAAGCATAAGATAAAACAACATGAATACAATTTAATAAAGCATAGGTTAAAACAGCATAAATACAATTTAATAAAGCATAGGATAAAACAACATAAATACAATTTAATAGAGCATAGGATAAAACAACATAAATACAATTTATAAAGCATAGGATAAAACAACATAAATACAATTTAATAAAGCATATGATAAAACAACATAAATACAATTTAATAAAGCATAGGATTAAACAACATAAATACTATTTAATAAAGCATAGGGTAAAACCACATAAATACAATTTAATAAAGCACAGGATAAAACAACATAAATAAAATTTAATAAAGCATAGGATACAACAGCATAAATAAAATTTAGTAAAGCATAGGTCAAAATAACATAAATACAATTTAATAAAGCATAGGATAAAACAACATAAATACAATTTAATAAAGCATAGGATGAAACAACATAAATAAAATTTAATAAAGCATAGGATAAAACAACATAAATTCAATTTAATAAAGCATAGGATAAAACAACATAAATACAATTTAATAAAGCATAGGATAAAACAACATGAATACAATTTAATAAAGCATAGGATAAAACAACATAAATACAATTTAATAAAGCATAGGTTAAAACAAGATAAATACAATTTAATAAAGCACAGGACAAAACAACATCAATACAATTCAATAAAGCATAGGTTAAAACAACATAAATACAAGTTAATAAAGCATAGGTTAAAACAACATAAATACAATTTAATAAAGCATAGGATAAAACAACATAAATACAATTTAATAAAGCATATGTTTAAACAGCATAAATACAATTTAATAAAGCATAGGATAAAACAACATAAATACAATTTAATAAAGCATATGTTATAACAACATAAATACAATTTAATAAATCATATGTTATAACAACATAAATACAATTTAATAAAGCATAAGATATTACAACATGAATATAATTTAGTAAAGCATAAGATAAAACAACATGAATACAATTTAATAAAGCATAGGTTAAAACAACATAAATACAATTTAAGAAAGCATAGGATAAAACTACATAAATACATTTTAATAAACATAGGATAAAACAACATAAATACAATTTAATAAAGCATAGGTTAAAACAACATAAATACAATTTAATAAAGCATAGGACAAAACAACATAAATACAATTTAATAAAGCATAGGACAAAACAACATAAATACAATTTAATAAAGCATAGGATAAAACAACATAAATCAAATTTAATAAAGCATAGGTTAAAACAACATAAATACAATTTAATAAAGCATAGGACAAAACAACATAAATACAGTTTAATAAAGCATAGTTTAAAACAACATAAATACAATTTAATAAAGCATAGGATAAAACCACAGAAATACAATTTAATAAAGCATAGGATAAAACAACATAAATACAATTTAATAAAGCATAGGATAAAACAACATAAATACTATTTAATAAAGCATAGGATAAAACCACATAAATACAATTTAATAAAGCACAGGATAAAACAACATAAATAAAATTTAATAAAGCATAGGATACAACAACATAAATAAAATTTAGCAAAGCATAGGTCAAAATAACATAAATACAATTTAATAAAGCATAGGATAAAACAACATAAATACAATTTAATAAAGCATAGGATATAACAACATAAATAAAATTTAATAAAGCATAGGATAAAACAACATAAATTCAATTTAATAAAGCATAGGATAAAACAACATAAATACAATTTAATAAAGCATAGGATAAAACAACATGAATACAATTTAATAAAGCATAGGATAAAACAACATAAATACAATTTAATAAAGCATAGGTTAAAACAAGATAAATACAATTTAATAAAGCACAGGACAAAACAACATCAATACAATTCAATAAAGCATAGGTTAAAACAACATCAATACAAGTTAGTAAAGCATAGGATAAAACAACATAAATACAATTTAATAAAGCATAGGATAAAACAACAAGAATACAATTTAATAAAGCATAGGATAAAACAACATAAATACAATTTAATAAAGCATAGGTTAAAACAACATAAATACAATTTAATAAAGCATAGGTTAAAACAACATAAATACAATTTAATAAAGCATAGGACAAAACAACATCAATACAATTCAATAAAGCATAGGTTAAAACAACATAAATACAAGTTAATAAAGCATAGGATAAAACAACATAAATACAATTTAATAAAGCATAGGAAAAACAACATAAATACAATTTAATAAAGCATAGGCTAAAACTACATAAATACAATTTAATAAAGCTTAGGATAAAACAAATTAAATACAATATAATAAAGCATAGGATAAAACAACATAAATTCAATTTAATAAAGCATAGGATAAAACAACATAAATACAATTTAATAAAGCATAGGATAAAACAACATAAATACAATTTAATAAAAATTAGGATAAAACAACATAAATACAATTTAATAAAGCATAGGATAAAACAGCATAAATACAATTTAATAAAGCATAGGATAAAACAACATAAATACAATTTAATAGAGCATAGGATAAAACAACATAAATACAATTTATAAAGCATAGGATAAAACAACATAAATACAATTTAATAAAGCATAGGATAAAACAACATAAATACAATTTAATAAAGCATAGGATTAAACAACATAAATACTATTTAATAAAGCATAGGGTAAAACCACATAAATACAATTTAATAAAGCACAGTATAAAACAACATAAATAAAATTTAATAAAGCATAGGATACAACAACATAAATAAAATTTAGTAAAGCATAGGTCAAAATAACATAAATACAATTTAATAAAGCATAGGATAAAACAACATAAATACAATTTAATAAAGCATAGGATGAAACAACATAAATAAAATTTAATAAAGCATAGGATAAAACAACATGAATACAATTTAATAAAGCATAGGATAAAACAACATAAATACAATTTAATAAAGCATAGGTTAAAACAAGATAAATACAATTTAATAAAGCACAGGACAAAACAACATCAATACAATTCAATAAAGCATAGGTTAAAACAACATAAATACAAGTTAATAAAGCATAGGTTAAAACAACATAAATACAATTTAATAAAGCATAGGATAAAACAACATAAATACAATTTAATAAAGCATAGGTTTAAACAGCATAAATACAATTTAATAAAGCATAGGATAAAACAACATAAATACAATTTAATAAAGCATAAGACAAAACAACATAAATACAATTTAATAAAGCATATGTTAAAGCAACATAAATACAATTTAATAAAGCATAGGTTAAAACAACATAAATACAATTTAATAAAGCATAGGATAAAACAACATAAATACAATTTAATAAAAATTAGGATAAAACAACATAAATACAATTTAATAAAGCATAGGATAAAACAGCATAAATACAATTTAATAAAGCATAGGATAAAACAACATAAATACAATTTAATAGAGTATAGGATAAAACAACATAAATACAATTTATAAAGCATAGGATAAAACAACATAAATTCAATTTAATAAAGCATAGGATAAAACAACATAAATACAATTTAATAAAGCATAGGATTAAACAACATAAATATTATTTAATAAAGCATAGGATAAAACCACATAAATACAATTTAATAAAGCACAGGATAAAACAACATAAATAAAATTTAATAAAGCATAGGATACAACAACATAAATAAAATTTAGTAAAGCATAGGTCAAAATAACATAAATACAATTTAATAAAGCATAGGATAAAACAACATAAATACAATTTAATAAAGCATAGGATGAAACAACATAAATAAAATTTAATAAAGCATAGGATAAAACAACATAAATTCAATTTAATAAAGCATAGGATAAAACAACATAAATACAATTTAATAAAGCATAGGATAAAACAACATGAATACAATTTAATAAAGCATAGGATAAAACAACATAAATACAATTTAATAAAGCATAGGTTAAAACAAGATAAATACAATTTAATAAAGCACAGGACAAAACAACATCAATACAATTCAATAAAGCATAGGTTAAAACAACATAAATACAAGTTAATAAAGCATATGATAAAACAACATAAATACAATTTAATAAAGCATAGGATAAAACAACATGAATACAATTTAATAAAGCATAGGATAAAACAACATAAATACAAGTTAATAAAGCATAGGATAAAACAACATAAATACAATTTAATAAAGCATAGGATAAAACAACATAAATAAAATTTAATAAAGCATAGGATAAAACAAGATAAATAAAATTTAATAAAGCATAGGATAAAACAACATAAATACAATTTAATAAAGCATAGGATAAAACAACATAAATAAAATTTAATAAAGCATAGGATAAAACAACATAAATACAATTTAATAAAGCATAGGATAAAACAACATAAATACAATTTAATAAAGCATAGGTTAAAACAACATAAATACAATTTAATAAAGCATAGGATAAAACAACATAAATTCAATTTAATAAAGAATAGGATAAAACAACATAAATACAATTTAATAAAGCACAGGATAAAACAACATAAATTAAATTTAATAAAGCATAGGATAAAACAAGATAAATAAAATTTAATAAAGCATAGGATAAAACAACATAAATACAATTTAATAAAGCATAGGATAAAACAACATAAATACAATTTAATAAAGCATAGGATAAAACAACATAAACACAATTTAATAAAGCATAGGTTAAAACAACATAAATACAATTTAATAAAGCATAGGATAAAACAACATAAACACAATTTAATAAAGCATTGGATAAAACAACATAAATAAAATTTAATAAAGCATAGGATAAAACAACATAAATACAATTTAATAAAGCATAGGATAAAACAACATAAATACAATTTAATAAAGCATAGGATAAAACAACATAAATACAATTTAATAAAGCATAGGATAAAACAACATAAATACAATTTAATAAAGCATAGGATAAAACAACATAAATCAAATTTAATAAAGCATAGGTTAAAACAACATAAATACAATTTAATAAAGCATAGGACAAAACAACATAAATACAATTTAATAAAGCATAGTTTAAAACAACATAAATACAATTTAATAAAGCATAGGATAAAACCACAGAAATACAATTAATAAAGCATAGGATAAAACAACATAAATACAATTTAATAAAGCATAGGACAAAACAACATAAATACAATTTAATAAAGCATAGGACAAAACAACATAAATACAATTTAATGAAACATAGGATAAACAACATAAATACAATTTAATAAAGCATAGGACAAAACAACATAAATACAATTTAATAAAGCATAGGATAAAACAACATAAATCAAATTTAATAAAGCATAGGTTAAAACAACATAAATACAATTTAATAAAGCATAGGACAAAACAACATAAATACAGTTTAATAAAGCATAGTTTAAAACAACATAAATACAATTTAATAAAGCATAGGATAAAACCACAGAAATACAATTTAATAAAGCATAGGATAAAACAACATAAATACAATTTAATAAAGCATAGGACAAAACAACATAAATAAAATTTAATAAAGCATAGGATAAAACAACATAAATACAATTTAATAAAGCATAGGATAAAACAACATAAATAAAATTTAATAAAGCATAGGTTAAAATAACATAAATACAATTTAATAAAGCATAGGACAAAACAACATAAAAACAATTTAATAAAGCATAGTTTAAAATAACATAAATACAATTTAATAAAGCATAGGATAAAACCACAGAATTACAATTTAATAAAGCATAGGATAAAACAACTTAAATACAATTTAATAAAGCATAGGATAAACAACATAAATACAATTTAATAAAGCATAGGCTAAAACTACATAAATACAATTTAATAAAGCTTAGGATAAAACAAATTAAATACAATATAATAAAGCATAGGATAAAACAACATAAATTCAATTTAATAAAGCATAGGATAAAACAACATAAATACAATGTAATAAAGCATAAGATAAAACAACATGAATACAACTGAATAAAGCATAGGTTAAAACAACATAAATACAATTTAATAAAGCATAGGATAAAACAACATAAATACAATTTAATAAAGCATAGGTTAAAACAACATAAATACAATTTAATAAAGCATAGGATAAAACAACATAAATACAATTTAATAAAGCATAAGACAAAGCAACATAAATACAATTTAATAAAGCATAGGTTAAAACAACATAAATACAATTTAATAAAGCATAGGATAAAACAACATAAATACAATTTAATAAAGCATAGGATAAAACAACATAAATACAATTTAATAAAGCTTAGGATAAAACAACATAAATACAATTTAATAAAGCATAGGATAAAACAACATAAATACTATTTAATAAAGCATAGGATAAAACCACATAAATACAATTTAATAAAGCATAGGATAAAACAACATAAATACAATTTAATAAAGCATAGGATAAAACAACATGAATACAATTTAATAAAGCATAGGATAAAACAACATAAATACAATTTAATAAAGCATAGGTTAAAACAAGATAAATACAATTTAATAAAGCACAGGACAAAACAACATCAATACAATTTAATAAAGCATAGGTTAAAACAAGATAAATACAATTTAATAAAGCACAGGACAAAACAACATCAATACAATTCAATAAAGCATAGGTTAAAACAACATCAATACAAGTTAATAAAGCATAGGATAAAACAACATAAATACAATTTAATAAAGCATAGGATAAAACAACAAGAATACAATTTAATAAAGCATAGGATAAAACAACATAAACACAATTTAATAAAGCATAGGTTAAAACAACATAAATACAATTTAATAAAGCATAGGTTAAAACAACATAAATACAATTTAATAAAGCATAGGACAAAACAACATAAATACAATTTAATAAAGCATAGGTTAAAACAACATAAATACAAGTTAATAAAGCATAGGATTAAACAACATAAATACAATTTAATAAAGCATAGGATAAAACAACATAAATACAATTTAATAAAGCATAGGATAAAACAACATAAATACAATTTAATAAAGCATAGGTTAAAACAACATAAACACAATTTAATAAATCATAGGTTAAAACAACATAAATACAATTTAATAAAGCATAGGATAAAACAACATAAATTCAATTTAATAAAGCATAGGATAAAACAACATAAATACAATTTAATAAAGCACAGGATAAAACAACATAAATAAAATTTAATAAAGCATAGGATAAAACAAGATAAATAAAATTTAATAAAGCATAGGATAAAACAACATCAATACAATTTAATAAAGCATAGGATAAAACAACATAAATAAAATTTAATAAAGCATAGGATAAAACAACATAAATACAATTTAATAAAGCATAGGATAAAACAACATAAATACAATTTAATAAAGCATAGGTTAAAACAACATAAATACAATTTAATAAAGCATAGGAAAAAACAACATAAATTCAATTTAATAAAGCATAGGATAAAACAACATAAATACAATTGAATAAAGCACAGGATAAAACAACATAAATAAAATTTAATAAAGCATAGGATAAAACAAGATAAATAAAATTTAATAAAGCATAGGATAAAACAACATAAATACAATTTAATAAAGCATAGGATAAAACAACATAAATACAATTTAATAAAGCATAGGTTAAAACAACATAAATACAATTTAATAAAGCATAGGATAAAACAATATAAATACAATTTAATAAAGCATAGGATAAAACAACATAAATAAAATTTAATAATGCATAGGATAAAACAACATAAATACAATTTAATAAAGCATAGGATAAAACAACATAAATAAAATTTAATAAACCATAGGATAAAACAACATAAATACAATTTAATAAAGCATAGGATAAAACAACATAAATCAAATTTAATAAAGCATAGGTTAAAACAACATAAATACAATTTAATAAAGCATAGGACAAAACAACATAAATACAATTTAATAAAGCATAGTTTAAAACAACATAAATACAATTTAATAAAGCATAGGATAAAACCACAGAAATACAATGTAATAAAGCATAGGATAAAACAACATAAATACAATTTAATAAAGCATAGGACAAAACAACATAAATACAATTTAATAAAGCATAGGTTAAAGCAACATAAATACAATTTAATAAAGCATAGGTTAAAACAACATAAATACAATTTAATAAAGCATAGGATAAAACAACATAAATACAATTTAATAAAGCATAGGATAAAACATCATAAATACAATTTAATAAAGCATAGGATTAAACAACGTAAATACTATTTAAAAAAGCATAGGATAAAACCACATAAATACAATTTAATAAAGCACAGGATAAAACAACATAAATACAATTTAATAAAGCATAGGATACAACAACATAAATACAATTTAGTAAAGCATAGGTCAAAATAACATAAATACAATTTAATAAAGCATAGGATAAAACAACATGAATAAAATTTAATAAAGCATAGGATAAAACAACATGAATACAATTTAATAAAGCATAGGTTAAAACAACATAAATACAATTTAAGAAAGCATAGGATAAAACTACATAAATACATTTTAATAAACATAGGATAAAACAACATAAATACAATTTAATAAAGCATAGGTTAAAACAACATAAATACAATTTAATAAAGCATAGGACAAAACAACATAAATACAATTTAATAAAGCATAGGATAAAACAACATAAATCAAATTTAATAAAGCATAGGTTAAAACAACATAAATACAATTTAATAAAGCATAGGACAAAACAACATAAATACAGTTTAATAAAGCATAGTTTAAAACAACATAAATACAATTTAATAAAGCATAGGATAAAACCACAGAAATACAATTTAATAAAGCATAGGATAAAACAACATAAATACAATTTAATAAAGCATAGGACAAAACAACATAAATAAAATTTAATAAAGCATAGGATAAAACAACATAAATACAATTTAATAAAGCATAGGATAAAACAACATAAATAAAATTTAATAAAGCATAGGTTAAAATAACATAAATACAATTTAATAAAGCATAGGACAAAACAACATAAAAACAATTTAATAAAGCATAGTTTAAAACAACATAAATACAATTTAATAAAGCATAGGATAAAACCACAGAATTACAATTTAATAAAGCATAGGATAAAACAACTTAAATACAATTTAATAAAGCATAGGACAAAACAACATAAATACAATTTAATAAAGCATAGGATAAAACAACATAAATACAATTTAATGAAACATAGGATAAACAACATAAATACAATTTAATAAAGCATAGGATAAACAACATAAATACAATTTAATAAAGCATAGGCTAAAACTACATAAATACAATTTAATAAAGCTTAGGATAAAACAAATTAAATACAATATAATAAAGCATAGGATAAAACAACATAAATTCAATTTAATAAAGCATAGGATAAAACAACATAAATACAATTTAATAAAGCATAAGATAAAACAACATGAATACAACTTAATAAAGCATAGGTTAAAACAACATAAATACAATTTAATAAAGCATAGGATAAAACAACATAAATACAATTTAATAAAGCATAGGTTAAAACAACATAAATACAATTTAATAAAGCATAGGATAAAAAACATAAATACAATTTAATAAAGCATAAGACAAAACAACATAAATACAATTTAATAAAGCATATGTTAAAGCAACATAAATACAATTTAATAAAGCATAGGTTAAAACAACATAAATACAATTTAATAAAGCATAGGATAAAACAACATAAATACAATTTAATAAAGCATAGGATAAAACAACATAAATACAATTTAATAAAGCTTAGGATAAAACAACATAAATACAATTTAATAAAGCATAGGATAAAACAACATAAATACTATTTAATAAAGCATAGGATAAAACCACATAAATACAATTTAATAAAGCATAGGATAAAACAACATAAATACAATTTAATAAAGCATAGGATAAAACAACATGAATACAATTTAATAAAGCATAGGATAAAACAACATAAATACAATTTAATAAAGCATAGGTTAAAACAAGATAAATACAATTTAATAAAGCACAGGACAAAACAACATCAATACAATTTAATAAAGCATAGGTTAAAACAAGATAAATACAATTTAATAAAGCACAGGACAAAACAACATCAATACAATTCAATAAAGCATAGGTTAAAACAACATCAATACAAGTTAATAAAGCATAGGATAAAACAACATAAATACAATTTAATAAAGCATAGGATAAAACAACAAGAATACAATTTAATAAAGCATAGGATAAAACAACATAAACACAATTTAATAAAGCATAGGTTAAAACAACATAAATACAATTTAATAAAGCATAGGTTAAAACAACATAAATACAATTTAATAAAGCATAGGACAAAACAACATAAATACAATTTAATAAAGCATAGGTTAAAACAACATAAATACAAGTTAATAAAGCATAGGATTAAACAACATAAATACAATTTAATAAAGCATAGGATAAAACAACATAAATACAATTTAATAAAGCATAGGATAAAACAACATAAATACAATTTAATAAAGCATAGGTTAAAACAACATAAATACAATTTAATAAATCATAGGTTAAAACAACATAAATACAATTTAATAAAGCATAGGATAAAACAACATAAATTCAATTTAATAAAGCATAGGATAAAACAACATAAATACAATTTAATAAAGCACAGGATAAAACAACATAAATAAAATTTAATAAAGCATAGGATAAAACAACATAAATAAAATTTAATAAAGCATAGGATAAAACAACATAAATACAATTTAATAAAGCATAGGATAAAACAACATAAATAAAATTTAATAAAGCATAGGATAAAACAACATAAATACAATTTAATAAAGCATAGGATAAAACAACATAAATACAATTTAATAAAGCATAGGTTAAAACAACATAAATACAATTTAATAAAGCATAGGAAAAAACAACATAAATTCAATTTAATAAAGCATAGGATAAAACAACATAAATACAATTGAATAAAGCACAGGATAAAACAACATAAATAAAATTTAATAAAGCATAGGATAAAACAACATAAATACAATTTAATAAAGCATAGGATAAAACAACATAAATCAAATTTAATAAAGCATAGGTTAAAACAACATAAATACAATTTAATAAAGCATAGGACAAAACAACATAAATACAATTTAATAAAGCATAGTTTAAAACAACATAAATACAATTTAATAAAGCATAGGATAAAACCACAGAAATACAATGTAATAAAGCATAGGATAAAACAACATAAATACAATTTAATAAAGCATAGGACAAAACAACATAAATACAATTTAATAAAGCATAGGACAAAACAACATAAATACAATTTAATGAAACATAGGATAAACAACATAAATACAATTTAATAAAGCATAGGACAAAACAACATAAATACAATTTAATAAAGCATATGTTATAACAACATAAATACAATTTAATAAAGCATAAGATATAACAACATGAATATAATTTAGTAAAGCATAAGATAAAACAACATGAATACAATTTAATAAAGCATAGGTTAAAACAACATAAATACAATTTAAGAAAGCATAGGATAAAACTACATAAATACATTTTAATAAAGCATAGGATAAAACAACATAAATACAATTTAATAAAGCATAGGTTAAAACAACATAAATACAATTTAATAAAGCATAGGACAAAACAACATAAATACAATTTAATAAAGCATAGGATAAAACAACATAAATACAATTTATAAAGCATAGGATAAAACAACATAAATACAATTTAATAAAGCATAGGATAAAACAACATAAATACAATTTAATAAAGCATAGGATAAAACAACATAAATACAATTTAATAAAGCATAGGCTAAAACTACATAAATACAATTTAATAAAGCATAGGATAAAACAAATTAAATACAATTTAATAAAGCATAGCATAAAACAACATAAATTCAATTTAATAAAGCATAGGATAAAACAACATAAATACAATTTAATAAAGCATAGGATAAAACAACATAAATACAATTTAATAAAGCATAAGATAAAACAACATGAATACAATTTAATAAAGCATAGGTTAAAACAACATAAATATAATTTAATAAAGCATAGGATAAAACAACATAAATACAATTTAATAAAGCATAGGTTAAAACAACATAAATACAATTTAATAAAGCATAGGATAAAACAACATAAATACAATTTAATAAAGCATAGGACAAAACAACATAAATACAATTTAATAAAGCATAGGTTAAAGCAACATAAATACAATTTAATAAAGCATAGGTTAAAACAACATAAATACAATTTATTAAAGCATAGGATAAAACAACATAAATACAATTTAATAAAGCATAGGATAAAACAACATAAATACAATTTAATAAAGCATAGGATAAAACAACATAAATACAATTTAATAGAGCATAGGATAAAACAACATAAATACAATTTATAAAGCATAGGATAAAACAACATAAATACAATTTAATAAAGCATAGGATAAAACAACATAAATACAATTTAATAAAGCATAGGCTAAAACTACATAAATACAATTTAATAAAGCATAGGATAAAACAAATTAAATACAATTTAATAAAGCATAGCATAAAACAACATAAATTCAATTTAATAAAGCATAGGATAAAACAACATAAATACAATTTAATAAAGCATAGGATAAAACAACATAAATACAATTTAATAAAGCATAAGATAAAACAACATGAATACAATTTAATAAAGCATAGGTTAAAACAACATAAATATAATTTAATAAAGCATAGGATAAAACAACATAAATACAATTTAATAAAGCATAGGTTAAAACAACATAAATACAATTTAATAAAGCATAGGATAAAACAACATAAATACAATTTAATAAAGCATAGGACAAAACAACATAAATACAATTTAATAAAGCATAGGTTAAAGCAACATAAATACAATTTAATAAAGCATAGGTTAAAACAACATAAATACAATTTAATAAAGCATAGGATAAAACAACATAAATACAATTTAATAAAGCATAGGATAAAACAACATAAATACAATTTAATAGAGCATAGGATAAAACAACATAAATACAATTTATAAAGCATAGGATAAAACAACATAAATACAATTTAATAAAGCATAGGACAAAACAACATAAATACAGTTTAATAAAGCATAGTTTAAAACAACATAAATACAATTTAATAAAGCATAGGATAAAACCACAGAAATACAATTTAATAAAGCATAGGATAAAACAACATAAATACAATTTAATAAAGCATAGGACAAAACAACATAAATAAAATTTAATAAAGCATAGGATAAAACAACATAAATACAATTTAATAAAGCATAGGATAAAAAAACATAAATAAAATTTAATAAAGCATAGGTTAAAATAACATAAATACAATTTAATAAAGCATAGGACAAAACAACATAAAAACAATTTAATAAAGCATAGTTTAAAACAACATAAATACAATTTAATAAAGCATAGGATAAAACCACAGAATTACAATTTAATAAAGCATAGGATAAAACAACATAAATACAATTTAATGAAACATAGGATAAACAACATAAATACAATGTAATAAAGCATAGGATAAACAACATAAATACAATTTAATAAAGCATAGGCTAAAACTACATAAATACAATTTAATAAAGCTTAGGATAAAACAAATTAAATACAATATAATAAAGCATAGGATAAAACAACATAAATTCAATTTAATAAAGCATAGGATAAAACAACATAAATACAATTTAATAAAGCATAAGATAAAACAACATGAATACAACTTAATAAAGCATAGGTTAAAACAACATAAATACAATTTAATAAAGCATAGGATAAAACAACATAAATACAATTTAATAAAGCATAGGTTAAAACAACATAAATACAATTTAATAAAGCATAGGATAAAAAAACATAAATACAATTTAATAAAGCATAAGACAAAACAACATAAATACAATTTAATAAAGCATATGTTAAAGCAACATAAATACAATTTAATAAAGCATAGGTTAAAACAACATAAATACAATTTAATAAAGCATAGGATAAAACAACATAAATACAATTTAATAAAGCATAGGATAAAACAACATAAATACAATTTAATAAAGCTTAGGATAAAACAACATAAATACAATTTAATAAAGCATAGGATAAAACAACATAAATACTATTTAATAAAGCATAGGATAAAACCACATAAATACAATTTAATAAAGCATAGGATAAAACAACATAAATACAATTTAATAAAGCATAGGATAAAACAACATGAATACAATTTAATAAAGCATAGGATAAAACAACATAAATACAATTTAATAAAGCATAGGTTAAAACAAGATAAATACAATTTAATAAAGCACAGGACAAAACAACATCAATACAATTTAATAAAGCATAGGTTAAAACAAGATAAATACAATTTAATAAAGCACAGGACAAAACAACATCAATACAATTCAATAAAGCATAGGTTAAAACAACATCAATACAAGTTAATAAAGCATAGGATAAAACAACATAAATACAATTTAATAAAGCATAGGATAAAACAACAAGAATACAATTTAATAAAGCATAGGATAAAACAACATAAACACAATTTAATAAAGCATAGGTTAAAACAACATAAATACAATTTAATAAAACATAGGTTAAAACAACATAAATACAAGTTAATAAAGCATAGGATTAAACAACATAAATACAATTTAATAAAGCATAGGATAAAACAACATAAATACAATTTAATAAAGCATAGGTTAAAACAACATAAATACAATTTAATAAAGCATAGGATAAAACAACATAAATACAATTTAATAAAGCATAGGATAAAACAACATAAATAAAATTTAATAAAGCATAGGATAAAACAACATAAATACAATTTAATAAAGCATAGGATAAAACAACATAAATAAAATTTAATAAAGCATAGGATAAAACAACATAAATACAATTTAATAAAGCAGAGGATAAAACAACATAAATCAAATTTAATAAAGCATAGGTTAAAACAACATAAATACAATTTAATAAAGCATAGGACAAAACAACATAAATACAATTTAATAAAGCATAGTTTAAAACAACATAAATACAATTTAATAAAGCATAGGATAAAACCACAGAAATACAATGTAATAAAGCATAGGATAAAACAACATAAATACAATTTAATAAAGCATAGGACAAAACAACATAAATACAATTTAATAAAGCATAGGACAAAACAACATAAATACAATTTAATGAAACATAGGATAAACAACATAAATACAATTTAATAAAGCATAGGACAAAACAACATAAATACAATTTAATGAAACATAGGATAAACAACATAAATACAATTTAATAAAGCATAAGATATAACAACATGAATATAATTTAGTAAAGCATAAGATAAAACAACATGAATACAATTTAATAAAGCATAGGTTAAAACAACATAAATACAATTTAAGAAAGCATAGGATAAAACTACATAAATACATTTTAATAAAGCATAGGATAAAACAACATAAATACAATTTAATAAAGCATAGGTTAAAACAACATAAATACAATTTAATAAAGCATAGGACAAAACAACATAAATACAATTTAATAAAGCATAGGATAAAACAACATAAATACAATTTATAAAGCATAGGATAAAACAACATAAATACAATTTAATAAAGCATAGGATAAAACAACATAAATACAATTTAATAAAGCATAGGATAAAACAACATAAATACAATTTAATAAAGCATAGGCTAAAACTACATAAATACAATTTAATAAAGCATAGGATAAAACAAATTAAATACAATTTAATAAAGCATAGCATAAAACAACATAAATTCAATTTAATAAAGCATAGGATAAAACAACATAAATACAATTTAATAAAGCATAGGATAAAACAACATAAATACAATTTAATAAAGCATAAGATAAAACAACATGAATACAATTTAATAAAGCATAGGTTAAAACAACATAAATATAATTTAATAAAGCATAGGATAAAACAACATAAATACAATTTAATAAAGCATAGGTTAAAACAACATAAATACATTTTAATAAAGCATAGGATAAAACAACATAAATACAATTTAATAAAGCATAGGTTAAAGCAACATAAATACAATTTAATAAAGCATAGGTTAAAACAACATAAATACAATTTAATAAAGCATAGGATAAAACAACATAAATACAATTTAATAAAGCATAGGATAAAACAACATAAATACAATTTAATAAAGCTTAGGATAAAACAACATAAATACAATTTAATAAAGCATAGGATAAAACAACATAAATACTATTTAATAAAGCATAGGATAAAACCACATAAATACAATTTAATAAAGCATAGGATAAAACAACATAAATACAATTTAATAAAGCATAGGATAAAACAACATGAATACAATTTAATAAAGCATAGGATAAAACAACATAAATACAATTTAATAAAGCATAGGTTAAAACAAGATAAATACAATTTAATAAAGCACAGGACAAAACAACATCAATACAATTTAATAAAGCATAGGTTAAAACAAGATAAATACAATTTAATAAAGCACAGGACAAAACAACATCAATACAATTCAATAAAGCATAGGTTAAAACAACATCAATACAAGTTAATAAAGCATAGGATAAAACAACATAAATACAATTTAATAAAGCATAGGATAAAACAACAAGAATACAATTTAATAAAGCATAGGATAAAACAACATAAACACAATTTAATAAAGCATAGGTTAAAACAACATAAATACAATTTAATAAAACATAGGTTAAAACAACATAAATACAAGTTAATAAAGCATAGGATTAAACAACATAAATACAATTTAATAAAGCATAGGATAAAACAACATAAATACAATTTAATAAAGCATAGGTTAAAACAACATAAATACAATTTAATAAAGCATAGGATAAAACAACATAAATACAATTTAATAAAGCATAGGATAAAACAACATAAATAAAATTTAATAAAGCATAGGATAAAACAACATAAATACAATTTAATAAAGCATAGGATAAAACAACATAAATAAAATTTAATAAAGCATAGGATAAAACAACATAAATACAATTTAATAAAGCATAGGATAAAACAACATAAATCAAATTTAATAAAGCATAGGTTAAAACAACATAAATACAATTTAATAAAGCATAGGACAAAACAACATAAATACAATTTAATAAAGCATAGTTTAAAACAACATAAATACAATTTAATAAAGCATAGGATAAAACCACAGAAATACAATGTAATAAAGCATAGGATAAAACAACATAAATACAATTTAATAAAGCATAGGACAAAACAACATAAATACAATTTAATAAAGCATAGGACAAAACAACATAAATACAATTTAATGAAACATAGGATAAACAACATAAATACAATTTAATAAAGCATAGGACAAAACAACATAAATACAATTTAATGAAACATAGGATAAACAACATAAATACAATTTAATAAAGCATAAGATATAACAACATGAATATAATTTAGTAAAGCATAAGATAAAACAACATGAATACAATTTAATAAAGCATAGGTTAAAACAACATAAATACAATTTAAGAAAGCATAGGATAAAACTACATAAATACATTTTAATAAAGCATAGGATAAAACAACATAAATACAATTTAATAAAGCATAGGTTAAAACAACATAAATACAATTTAATAAAGCATAGGACAAAACAACATAAATACAATTTAATAAAGCATAGGATAAAACAACATAAATACAATTTATAAAGCATAGGATAAAACAACATAAATACAATTTAATAAAGCATAGGATAAAACAACATAAATACAATTTAATAAAGCATAGGATAAAACAACATAAATACAATTTAATAAAGCATAGGCTAAAACTACATAAATACAATTTAATAAAGCATAGGATAAAACAAATTAAATACAATTTAATAAAGCATAGCATAAAACAACATAAATTCAATTTAATAAAGCATAGGATAAAACAACATAAATACAATTTAATAAAGCATAGGATAAAACAACATAAATACAATTTAATAAAGCATAAGATAAAACAACATGAATACAATTTAATAAAGCATAGGTTAAAACAACATAAATATAATTTAATAAAGCATAGGATAAAACAACATAAATACAATTTAATAAAGCATAGGTTAAAACAACATAAATACATTTTAATAAAGCATAGGATAAAACAACATAAATACAATTTAATAAAGCATAGGTTAAAGCAACATAAATACAATTTAATAAAGCATAGGTTAAAACAACATAAATACAATTTAATAAAGCATAGGATAAAACAACATAAATACAATTTAATAAAGCATAGGACAAAACAACATAAATACAATTTAATAAAGCATAGGTTAAAGCAACATAAATACAATTTAATAAAGCATAGGTTAAAACAACATAAATACAATTTAATAAAGCATAGGATAAAACAACATAAATACAATTTAATAAAGCATAGGATAAAACAACATAAATACAATTTAATAAAGCATAGGATAAAACAACATAAATACAATTTAATAAAGCATAGGATAAAACATCATAAATACAATTTAATAAAGCATAGGATTAAACAACGTAAATACTATTTAAAAAAGCATAGGATAAAACCACATAAATACAATTTAATAAAGCACAGGATAAAACAACATAAATACAATTTAATAAAGCATAGGATACAACAACATAAATACAATTTAGTAAAGCATAGGTCAAAATAACATAAATACAATTTAATAAAGCATAGGATAAAACAACATGAATAAAATTTAATAAAGCATAGGATAAAACAACATAAATAAAATTTAATAAAGCATAGGATAAAACAACATAAATACAATTTAATAAAGCATAGGATAAAACAACATAAATACAATTGAATAAAGCACAGGATAAAACAACATAAATAAAATTTAATAAAGCATAGGATAAAACAACATAAATACAATTTAATAAAGCATAGGATAAAACAACATAAATACAATTTAATAAAGCATAGGATAAAACAACATAAATACAATTTAATAAAGCATAGGTTAAAACAACATAAATACAATTTAATAAAGCATAGGATAAAACAACATAAATACAATTTAATAAAGCATAGGATAAAACAACATAAATAAAATTTAATAAAGCATAGGATAAAACAACATGAATACAATTTAATAAAGCATAGGATAAAACAACATAAATCAAATTTAATAAAGCATAGGATAAAACAACATAAATACAATTTAATAAAGCATAGGATAAAACAACATAAATCAAATTTAATAAAGCATAGGTTAAAACAACATAAATACAATTTAATAAAGCATAGGGCAAAACAACATAAATACAATTTAATAAAGCATAAGATAAAACAACATGAATACAATTTAATAAAGCATAGGTTAAAACAACATAAATATAATGTAATAAAGCATAGGATAAAACAACATAAATACAATTTAATAAAGCATAGGTTAAAACAACATAAATACAATTTAATAAAGCATAGGATAAAACAACATAAATACAATTTAATAAAGCATAGGACAAAACAACATAAATACAATTTAATAAAGCATAGGTTAAAGCAACATAAATACAATTTAATAAAGCATAGGTTAAAACAACATAAATACAATTTAATAAAGCATAGGATAAAACAACATAAATACAATTTAATAAAGCATAGGATAAAACAACATAAATACAATTTAATAGAGCATAGGATAAAACAACATAAATACAATTTATAAAGCATAGGATAAAACAACATAAATACAATTTAATAAAGCATAGGACAAAACAACATAAATACAGTTTAATAAAGCATAGTTTAAAACAACATAAATACAATTTAATAAAGCATAGGATAAAACCACAGAAATACAATTTAATAAAGCATAGGATAAAACAACATAAATAAAATTTAATAAAGCATAGGATAAAACAACATGAATACAATTTAATAAAGCATAGGATAAAACAACATAAATCAAATTTAATAAAGCATAGGATAAAACAACATAAATACAATTTAATAAAGCATAGGATAAAACAACATAAATCAAATTTAATAAAGCATAGGTTAAAACAACATAAATACAATTTAATAAAGCATAGGGCAAAACAACATAAATACAATTTAATAAAGCATAAGATAAAACAACATGAATACAATTTAATAAAGCATAGGTTAAAACAACATAAATATAATTTAATAAAGCATAGGATAAAACAACATAAATACAATTTAATAAAGCATAGGTTAAAACAACATAAATACAATTTAATAAAGCATAGGATAAAACAACATAAATACAATTTAATAAAGCATAGGACAAAACAACATAAATACAATTTAATAAAGCATAGGTTAAAGCAACATAAATACAATTTAATAAAGCATAGGTTAAAACAACATAAATACAATTTAATAAAGCATAGGATAAAACAACATAAATACAATTTAATAAAGCATAGGATAAAACAACATAAATACAATTTAATAGAGCATAGGATAAAACAACATAAATACAATTTATAAAGCATAGGATAAAACAACATAAATACAATTTAATAAAGCATAGGACAAAACAACATAAATACAGTTTAATAAAGCATAGTTTAAAACAACATAAATACAATTTAATAAAGCATAGGATAAAACCACAGAAATACAATTTAATAAAGCATAGGATAAAACAACATAAATACAATTTAATAAAGCATAGGACAAAACAACATAAATAAAATTTAATAAAGCATAGGATAAAACAACATAAATACAATTTAATAAAGCATAGGATAAAACAACATAAATAAAATTTAATAAAGCATAGGTTAAAATAACATAAATACAATTTAATAAAGCATAGGATAAAACAACATAAATAAAATTTAATAAAGCATAGGTTAAAATAACATAAATACAATTTAATAAAGCATAGGACAAAACAACATAAAAACAATTTAATAAAGCATAGTTTAAAACAACATAAATACAATTTAATAAAGCATAGGATAAAACCACAGAATTACAATTTAATAAAGCATAGGATAAAACAACTTAAATACAATTTAATAAAGCATAGGACAAAACAACATAAATACAATTTAATAAAGCATAGGATAAAACAACATAAATACAATTTAATGAAACATAGGATAAACAACATAAATACAATTTAATAAAGCATAGGATAAACAACATAAATACAATTTAATAAAGCATAGGCTAAAACTACATAAATACAATTTAATAAAGCTTAGGATAAAACAAATTAAATACAATATAATAAAGCATAGGATAAAACAACATAAATTCAATTTAATAAAGCATAGGATAAAACAACATAAATACAATTTAATAAAGCATAAGATAAAACAACTTGAATACAACTTAATAAAGCATAGGTTAAAACAACATAAATACAATTTAATAAAGCATAGGATAAACCAACATAAATACAATTTAATAAAGCATAGGTTAAAACAACATAAATACAATTTAATAAAGCATAGGATAAAAAAACATAAATACAATTTAATAAAGCATAGGACAAAACAACATAAATACAATTTAATAAAGCATAGGATAAAACAACATAAATACAATTTATAAAGCATAGGATAAAACAACATAAATACAATTTAATAAAGCATAGGATAAAACAACATAAATACAATTTAATAAAGCATAGGATAAAACAACATAAATACAATTTAATAAAGCATAGGCTAAAACTACATAAATACAATTTAATAAAGCATAGGATAAAACAAATTAAATACAATTTAATAAAGCATAGCATAAAACAACATAAATTCAATTTAATAAAGCATAGGATAAAACAACATAAATACAATTTAATAAAGCATAGGATAAAACAACATAAATACAATTTAATAAAGCATAAGATAAAACAACATGAATACAATTTAATAAAGCATAGGTTAAAACAACATAAATATAATTTAATAAAGCATAGGATAAAACAACATAAATACAATTTAATAAAGCATAGGACAAAACAACATAAATACAATTTAATAAAGCATAGGATAAAACAACATAAATACAATTTAATAAAGCATAGGATAAAACAACATAAATACAATTTAATAAAGCATAGGATAAAACAACATAAATACAATTTAATAGAGCATAGGATAAAACAACATAAATACAATTTATAAAGCATAGGATAAAACAACATAAATACAATTTAATAAAGCATAGGATAAAACAACATAAATACAATTTAATAAAGCATAGGATAAAACATCATAAATACAATTTAATAAAGCATAGGATTAAACAACGTAAATACTATTTAAAAAAGCATAGGATAAAACCACATAAATACAATTTAATAAAGCACAGGATAAAACAACATAAATACAATTTAATAAAGCATAGGATACAACAACATAAATACAATTTAGTAAAGCATAGGTCAAAATAACATAAATACAATTTAATAAAGCATAGGATAAAACAACATGAATAAAATTTAATAAAGCATAGGATAAAACAACATAAATAAAATTTAATAAAGCATAGGATAAAACAACATAAATACAATTTAATAAAGCATAGGATAAAACAACATAAATACAATTGAATAAAGCACAGGATAAAACAACATAAATAAAATTTAATAAAGCATAGGATAAAACAACATAAATAAAATTTAATAAAGCATAGGATAAAACAACATAAATACAATTTAATAAAGCATAGGATAAAACAACATAAATACAATTTAATAAAGCATAGGATAAAACAACATAAATACAATTTAATAAAGCATAGGTTAAAACAACATAAATACAATTTAATAAAGCATAGGATAAAACAACATAAATACAATTTAATAAAGCATAGGATAAAACAACATAAATAAAATTTAATAAAGCATAGGATAAAACAACATGAATACAATTTAATAAAGCATAGGATAAAACAACATAAATCAAATTTAATAAAGCATAGGATAAAACAACATAAATACAATTTAATAAAGCATAGGATAAAACAACATAAATCAAATTTAATAAAGCATAGGTTAAAACAACATAAATACAATTTAATAAAGCATAGGGCAAAACAACATAAATACAATTTAATAAAGCATAAGATAAAACAACATGAATACAATTTAATAAAGCATAGGTTAAAACAACATAAATATAATTTAATAAAGCATAGGATAAAACAACATAAATACAATTTAATAAAGCATAGGTTAAAACAACATAAATACAATTTAATAAAGCATAGGATAAAACAACATAAATACAATTTAATAAAGCATAGGACAAAACAACATAAATACAATTTAATAAAGCATAGGTTAAAGCAACATAAATACAATTTAATAAAGCATAGGTTAAAACAACATAAATACAATTTAATAAAGCATAGGATAAAACAACATAAATACAATTTAATAAAGCATAGGATAAAACAACATAAATACAATTTAATAGAGCATAGGATAAAACAACATAAATACAATTTATAAAGCATAGGATAAAACAACATAAATACAATTTAATAAAGCATAGGACAAAACAACATAAATACAGTTTAATAAAGCATAGTTTAAAACAACATAAATACAATTTAATAAAGCATAGGATAAAACCACAGAAATACAATTTAATAAAGCATAGGATAAAACAACATAAATACAATTTAATAAAGCATAGGACAAAACAACATAAATAAAATTTAATAAAGCATAGGATAAAACAACATAAATACAATTTAATAAAGCATAGGATAAAACAACATAAATAAAATTTAATAAAGCATAGGTTAAAATAACATAAATACAATTTAATAAAGCATAGGATAAAACAACATAAATAAAATTTAATAAAGCATAGGTTAAAATAACATAAATACAATTTAATAAAGCATAGGACAAAACAACATAAAAACAATTTAATAAAGCATAGTTTAAAACAACATAAATACAATTTAATAAAGCATAGGATAAAACCACAGAATTACAATTTAATAAAGCATAGGATAAAACAACTTAAATACAATTTAATAAAGCATAGGACAAAACAACATAAATACAATTTAATAAAGCATAGGATAAAACAACATAAATACAATTTAATGAAACATAGGATAAACAACATAAATACAATTTAATAAAGCATAGGATAAACAACATAAATACAATTTAATAAAGCATAGGCTAAAACTACATAAATACAATTTAATAAAGCTTAGGATAAAACAAATTAAATACAATATAATAAAGCATAGGATAAAACAACATAAATTCAATTTAATAAAGCATAGGATAAAACAACATAAATACAATTTAATAAAGCATAAGATAAAACAACATGAATACAACTTAATAAAGCATAGGTTAAAACAACATAAATACAATTTAATAAAGCATAGGATAAACCAACATAAATACAATTTAATAAAGCATAGGTTAAAACAACATAAATACAATTTAATAAAGCATAGGATAAAAAAACATAAATACAATTTAATAAAGCATAAGACAAAACAACATAAATACAATTTAATAAAGCATATGTTAAAGCAACATAAATACAATTTAATAAAGCATAGGTTAAAACAACATAAATACAATTTAATAAAGCATAGGATAAAACAACATAAATACAATTTAATAAAGCATAGGATAAAACAACATAAATACAATTTAATAAAGCTTAGGATAAAACAACATAAATACAATTTAATAAAGCATAGGATAAAACAACATAAATACTATTTAATAAAGCATAGGATAAAACCACATAAATACAATTTAATAAAGCATAGGATAAAACAACATAAATACAATTTAATAAAGCATAGGATAAAACAACATGAATACAATTTAATAAAGCATAGGATAAAACAACATAAATACAATTTAATAAAGCATAGGTTAAAACAAGATAAATACAATTTAATAAAGCACAGGACAAAACAACATCAATACAATTTAATAAAGCATAGGTTAAAACAAGATAAATACAATTTAATAAAGCACAGGACAAAACAACATCAATACAATTCAATAAAGCATAGGTTAAAACAACATCAATACAAGTTAATAAAGCATAGGATAAAACAACATAAATACAATTTAATAAAGCATAGGATAAAACAACAAGAATACAATTTAATAAAGCATAGGATAAAACAACATGAACACAATTTAATAAAGCATAGGTTAAAACAACATAAATACAATTTAATAAAGCATAGGTTAAAACAACATAAATACAAGTTAATAAAGCATAGGTTAAAACAACATAAATACAATTTAATAAATCATAGGTTAAAACAACATAAATACAATTTAATAAAGCATAGGATAAAACAACATAAATTCAATTTAATAAAGCATAGGATAAAACAACATAAATACAATTTAATAAAGCACAGGATAAAACAACATAAATAAAATTTAATAAAGCATAGGATAAAACAAGATAAATAAAATTTAATAAAGCATAGGATAAAACAACATAAATACAATTTAATAAAGCATAGGATAAAACAACATAAATAAAATTTAATAAAGCATAGGATAAAACAACATAAATACAATTTAATAAAGCATAGGATAAAACAACATAAATACAATTTAATAAAGCATAGGTTAAAACAACATAAATACAATTTAATAAAGCATAGGAAAAAACAACATAAATTCAATTTAATAAAGCATAGGATAAAACAACATAAATACAATTGAATAAAGCACAGGATAAAACAACATAAATAAAATTTAATAAAGCATAGGATAAAACAAGATAAATAAAATTTAATAAAGCATAGGATAAAACAACATAAATACAATTTAATAAAGCATAGGATAAAACAACATAAATACAATTTAATAAAGCATAGGATAAAACAACATAAATACAATTTAATAAAGCATAGGTTAAAACAACATAAATACAATTTAATAAAGCATAGGATAAAACAACATAAATACAATTTAATAAAGCATAGGATAAAACAACATAAATAAAATTTAATAAAGCATAGGATAAAACAACATAAATACAATTTAATAAAGCATAGGATAAAACAACATAAATAAAATTTAATAAAGCATAGGATAAAACAACATAAATACAATTTAATAAAGCATAGGATAAAACAACATAAATACAATTTAATAAAGCATAGGTTAAAACAACATAAATACAATTTAATAAAGCATAGGACAAAACAACATAAATACAATTTAATAAAGCATAGTTTAAAACAACATAAATACAATTTAATAAAGCATAGGATAAAACCACAGAAATACAATGTAATAAAGCATAGGATAAAACAACATAAATACAATTTAATAAAGCATAGGACAAAACAACATAAATACAATTTAATAAAGCATAGGACAAAACAACATAAATACAATTTAATGAAACATAGGATAAACGACATAAATACAATTTAATAAAGCATAGGACAAAACAACATAAATACAATTTAATAAAGCATATGTTATAACAACATAAATACAATTTAATAAAGCATAAGATATAACAACATGAATATAATTTAGTAAAGCATAAGATAAAACAACATGAATACAATTTAATAAAGCATAGGTTAAAACAACATAAATACAATTTAAGAAAGCATAGGATAAAACTACATAAATACATTTTAATAAAGCATAGGATAAAACAACATAAATACAATTTAATAAAGCATAGGTTAAAACAACATAAATACAATTTAATAAAGCATAGGACAAAACAACATAAATACAATTTAATAAAGCATAGGATAAAACAACATAAATACAATTTATAAAGCATAGGATAAAACAACATAAATACAATTTAATAAAGCATAGGATAAAACAACATAAATACAATTTAATAAAGCATAGGATAAAACAACATAAATACAATTTAATAAAGCATAGGCTAAAACTACATAAATACAATTTAATAAAGCATAGGATAAAACAAATTAAATACAATTTAATAAAGCATAGCATAAAACAACATAAATTCAATTTAATAAAGCATAGGATAAAACAACATAAATACAATTTAATAAAGCATAGGATAAAACAACATAAATACAATTTAATAAAGCATAAGATAAAACAACATGAATACAATTTAATAAAGCATAGGTTAAAACAACATAAATATAATTTAATAAAGCATAGGATAAAACAACATAAATACAATTTAATAAAGCATAGGTTAAAACAACATAAATACAATTTAATAAAGCATAGGATAAAACAACATAAATACAATTTAATAAAGCATAGGACAAAACAACATAAATACAATTTAATAAAGCATAGGTTAAAGCAACATAAATACAATTTAATAAAGCATAGGTTAAAACAACATAAATACAATTTAATAAAGCATAGGATAAAACAACATAAATACAATTTAATAAAGCATAGGATAAAACAACATAAATACAATTTAATAAAGCATAGGATAAAACAACATAAATACAATTTAATAGAGCATAGGATAAAACAACATAAATACAATTTATAAAGCATAGGATAAAACAACATAAATACAAATTAATAAAGCATAGGATAAAACAACATAAATACAATTTAATAAAGCATAGGATAAAACATCATAAATACAATTTAATAAAGCATAGGATTAAACAACGTAAATACTATTTAAAAAAGCATAGGATAAAACCACATAAATACAATTTAATAAAGCACAGGATAAAACAACATAAATACAATTTAATAAAGCATAGGATACAACAACATAAATACAATTTAGTAAAGCATAGGTCAAAATAACATAAATACAATTTAATAAAGCATAGGATAAAACAACATGAATAAAATTTAATAAAGCATAGGATAAAACAACATAAATAAAATTTAATAAAGCATAGGATAAAACAACATAAATACAATTTAATAAAGCATAGGATAAAACAACATAAATACAATTGAATAAAGCACAGGATAAAACAACATAAATAAAATTTAATAAAGCATAGGATAAAACAAGATAAATAAAATTTAATAAAGCATAGGATAAAACAACATAAATACAATTTAATAAAGCATAGGATAAAACAACATAAATACAATTTAATAAAGCATAGGATAAAACAACATAAATACAATTTAATAAAGCATAGGTTAAAACAACATAAATACAATTTAATAAAGCATAGGATAAAACAACATAAATAAAATTTAATAAAGCATAGGATAAAACAACATGAATACAATTTAATAAAGCATAGGATAAAACAACATAAATCAAATTTAATAAAGCATAGGATAAAACAACATAAATACAATTTAATAAAGCATAGGATAAAACAACATAAATCAAATTTAATAAAGCATAGGTTAAAACAACATAAATACAATTTAATAAAGCATAGGGCAAAACAACATAAATACAATTTAATAAAGCATAGTTTAAAACAACATAAATACAATTTAATAAAGCATAGGATAAAACCACAGAAATACAATGTAATAAAGCATAGGATAAAACAACATAAATACAATTTAATAAAGCATAGGACAAAACAACATAAATACAATTTAATAAAGCATAGGACAAAACAACATAAATACAATTTAATGAAACATAGGATAAACAACATAAGTACAATTTAATAAAGCATAGGACAAAACAACATAAATACAATTTAATAAAGCATATGTTATAACAACATAAATACAATTTAATAAAGCATAAGATATAACAACATGAATATAATTTAGTAAAGCATAAGATAAAACAACATGAATACAATTTAATAAAGCCTAGGTTAAAACAACATAAATACAATTTAAGAAAGCATAGGATAAAACTACATAAATACATTTTAATAAAGCATAGGATAAAACAACATAAATACAATTTAATAAAGCATAGGACAAAACAACATAAATACAATTTAATAAAGCATAGGATAAAACAACATAAATACAATTTATAAAGCATAGGATAAAACAACATAAATACAATTTAATAAAGCATAGGATAAAACAACATAAATACAATTTAATAAAGCATAGGATAAAACAACATAAATACAATTTAATAAAGCATAGGCTAAAACTACATAAATACAATTTAATAAAGCATAGGATAAAACAAATTAAATACAATTTAATAAAGCATAGCATAAAACAACATAAATTCAATTTAATAAAGCATAGGATAAAACAACATAAATACAATTTAATAAAGCATAGGATAAAACAACATAAATACAATTTAATAAAGCATAAGATAAAACAACATGAATACAATTTAATAAAGCATAGGTTAAAACAACATAAATATAATTTAATAAAGCATAGGATAAAACAACATAAATACAATTTAATAAAGCATAGGTTAAAACAACATAAATACAATTTAATAAAGCATAGGATAAAACAACATAAATACAATTTAATAAAGCATAGGACAAAACAACATAAATACAGTTTAATAAAGCATAGTTTAAAACAACATAAATACAATTTAATAAAGCATAGGATAAAACCACAGAAATACAATTTAATAAAGCATAGGATAAAACAACATAAATAAAATTTAATAAAGCATAGGATAAAACAACATGAATACAATTTAATAAAGCATAGGATAAAACAACATAAATCAAATTTAATAAAGCATAGGATAAAACAACATAAATACAATTTAATAAAGCATAGGATAAAACAACATAAATCAAATTTAATAAAGCATAGGTTAAAACAACATAAATACAATTTAATAAAGCATAGGGCAAAACAACATAAATACAATTTAATAAAGCATAAGATAAAACAACATGAATACAATTTAATAAAGCATAGGTTAAAACAACATAAATATAATTTAATAAAGCATAGGATAAAACAACATAAATACAATTTAATAAAGCATAGGTTAAAACAACATAAATACAATTTAATAAAGCATAGGATAAAACAACATAAATACAATTTAATAAAGCATAGGACAAAACAACATAAATACAATTTAATAAAGCATAGGTTAAAGCAACATAAATACAATTTAATAAAGCATAGGTTAAAACAACATAAATACAATTTAATAAAGCATAGGATAAAACAACATAAATACAATTTAATAAAGCATAGGATAAAACAACATAAATACAATTTAATAGAGCATAGGATAAAACAACATAAATACAATTTATAAAGCATAGGATAAAACAACATAAATACAATTTAATAAAGCATAGGACAAAACAACATAAATACAGTTTAATAAAGCATAGTTTAAAACAACATAAATACAATTTAATAAAGCATAGGATAAAACCACAGAAATACAATTTAATAAAGCATAGGATAAAACAACATAAATACAATTTAATAAAGCATAGGACAAAACAACATAAATAAAATTTAATAAAGCATAGGATAAAACAACATAAATACAATTTAATAAAGCATAGGATAAAACAACATAAATAAAATTTAATAAAGCATAGGTTAAAATAACATAAATACAATTTAATAAAGCATAGGATAAAACAACATAAATAAAATTTAATAAAGCATAGGTTAAAATAACATAAATACAATTTAATAAAGCATAGGACAAAACAACATAAAAACAATTTAATAAAGCATAGTTTAAAACAACATAAATACAATTTAATAAAGCATAGGATAAAACCACAGAATTACAATTTAATAAAGCATAGGATAAAACAACTTAAATACAATTTAATAAAGCATAGGACAAAACAACATAAATACAATTTAATAAAGCATAGGATAAAACAACATAAATACAATTTAATGAAACATAGGATAAACAACATAAATACAATTTAATAAAGCATAGGATAAACAACATAAATACAATTTAATAAAGCATAGGCTAAAACTACATAAATACAATTTAATAAAGCTTAGGATAAAACAAATTAAATACAATATAATAAAGCATAGGATAAAACAACATAAATTCAATTTAATAAAGCATAGGATAAAACAACATAAATACAATTTAATAAAGCATAAGATAAAACAACTTGAATACAACTTAATAAAGCATAGGTTAAAACAACATAAATACAATTTAATAAAGCATAGGATAAACCAACATAAATACAATTTAATAAAGCATAGGTTAAAACAACATAAATACAATTTAATAAAGCATAGGATAAAAAAACATAAATACAATTTAATAAAGCATAGGACAAAACAACATAAATACAATTTAATAAAGCATAGGATAAAACAACATAAATACAATTTATAAAGCATAGGATAAAACAACATAAATACAATTTAATAAAGCATAGGATAAAACAACATAAATACAATTTAATAAAGCATAGGATAAAACAACATAAATACAATTTAATAAAGCATAGGATAAAACAACATAAATACAATTTAATAAAGCATAGGATAAAACATCATAAATACAATTTAATAAAGCATAGGATTAAACAACGTAAATACTATTTAAAAAAGCATAGGATAAAACCACATAAATACAATTTAATAAAGCACAGGATAAAACAACATAAATACAATTTAATAAAGCATAGGATACAACAACATAAATACAATTTAGTAAAGCATAGGTCAAAATAACATAAATACAATTTAATAAAGCATAGGATAAAACAACATGAATAAAATTTAATAAAGCATAGGATAAAACAACATAAATAAAATTTAATAAAGCATAGGATAAAACAACATAAATACAATTTAATAAAGCATAGGATAAAACAACATAAATACAATTGAATAAAGCACAGGATAAAACAACATAAATAAAATTTAATAAAGCATAGGATAAAACAACATAAATACAATTTAATAAAGCATAGGATAAAACAACATAAATACAATTTAATAAAGCATAGGATAAAACAACATAAATACAATTTAATAAAGCATAGGTTAAAACAACATAAATACAATTTAATAAAGCATAGGATAAAACAACATAAATACAATTTAATAAAGCATAGGATAAAACAACATAAATAAAATTTAATAAAGCATAGGATAAAACAACATGAATACAATTTAATAAAGCATAGGATAAAACAACATAAATCAAATTTAATAAAGCATAGGATAAAACAACATAAATACAATTTAATAAAGCATAGGATAAAACAACATAAATCAAATTTAATAAAGCATAGGTTAAAACAACATAAATACAATTTAATAAAGCATAGGGCAAAACAACATAAATACAATTTAATAAAGCATAAGATAAAACAACATGAATACAATTTAATAAAGCATAGGTTAAAACAACATAAATATAATGTAATAAAGCATAGGATAAAACAACATAAATACAATTTAATAAAGCATAGGTTAAAACAACATAAATACAATTTAATAAAGCATAGGATAAAACAACATAAATACAATTTAATAAAGCATAGGACAAAACAACATAAATACAATTTAATAAAGCATAGGTTAAAGCAACATAAATACAATTTAATAAAGCATAGGTTAAAACAACATAAATACAATTTAATAAAGCATAGGATAAAACAACATAAATACAATTTAATAAAGCATAGGATAAAACAACATAAATACAATTTAATAGAGCATAGGATAAAACAACATAAATACAATTTATAAAGCATAGGATAAAACAACATAAATACAATTTAATAAAGCATAGGACAAAACAACATAAATACAGTTTAATAAAGCATAGTTTAAAACAACATAAATACAATTTAATAAAGCATAGGATAAAACCACAGAAATACAATTTAATAAAGCATAGGATAAAACAACATAAATAAAATTTAATAAAGCATAGGATAAAACAACATGAATACAATTTAATAAAGCATAGGATAAAACAACATAAATCAAATTTAATAAAGCATAGGATAAAACAACATAAATACAATTTAATAAAGCATAGGATAAAACAACATAAATCAAATTTAATAAAGCATAGGTTAAAACAACATAAATACAATTTAATAAAGCATAGGGCAAAACAACATAAATACAATTTAATAAAGCATAAGATAAAACAACATGAATACAATTTAATAAAGCATAGGTTAAAACAACATAAATATAATTTAATAAAGCATAGGATAAAACAACATAAATACAATTTAATAAAGCATAGGTTAAAACAACATAAATACAATTTAATAAAGCATAGGATAAAACAACATAAATACAATTTAATAAAGCATAGGACAAAACAACATAAATACAATTTAATAAAGCATAGGTTAAAGCAACATAAATACAATTTAATAAAGCATAGGTTAAAACAACATAAATACAATTTAATAAAGCATAGGATAAAACAACATAAATACAATTTAATAAAGCATAGGATAAAACAACATAAATACAATTTAATAGAGCATAGGATAAAACAACATAAATACAATTTATAAAGCATAGGATAAAACAACATAAATACAATTTAATAAAGCATAGGACAAAACAACATAAATACAGTTTAATAAAGCATAGTTTAAAACAACATAAATACAATTTAATAAAGCATAGGATAAAACCACAGAAATACAATTTAATAAAGCATAGGATAAAACAACATGAATAAAATTTAATAAAGCATAGGATAAAACAACATAAATAAAATTTAATAAAGCATAGGATAAAACAACATAAATACAATTTAATAAAGCATAGGATAAAACAACATAAATACAATTGAATAAAGCACAGGATAAAACAACATAAATAAAATTTAATAAAGCATAGGATAAAACAAGATAAATAAAATTTAATAAAGCATAGGATAAAACAACATAAATACAATTTAATAAAGCATAGGATAAAACAACATAAATACAATTTAATAAAGCATAGGATAAAACAACATAAATACAATTTAATAAAGCATAGGTTAAAACAACATAAATACAATTTAATAAAGCATAGGATAAAACAACATAAATAAAATTTAATAAAGCATAGGATAAAACAACATGAATACAATTTAATAAAGCATAGGATAAAACAACATAAATCAAATTTAATAAAGCATAGGATAAAACAACATAAATACAATTTAATAAAGCATAGGATAAAACAACATAAATCAAATTTAATAAAGCATAGGTTAAAACAACATAAATACAATTTAATAAAGCATAGGGCAAAACAACATAAATACAATTTAATAAAGCATAGTTTAAAACAACATAAATACAATTTAATAAAGCATAGGATAAAACCACAGAAATACAATGTAATAAAGCATAGGATAAAACAACATAAATACAATTTAATAAAGCATAGGACAAAACAACATAAATACAATTTAATAAAGCATAGGACAAAACAACATAAATACAATTTAATGAAACATAGGATAAACAACATAAGTACAATTTAATAAAGCATAGGACAAAACAACATAAATACAATTTAATAAAGCATATGTTATAACAACATAAATACAATTTAATAAAGCATAAGATATAACAACATGAATATAATTTAGTAAAGCATAAGATAAAACAACATGAATACAATTTAATAAAGCCTAGGTTAAAACAACATAAATACAATTTAAGAAAGCATAGGATAAAACTACATAAATACATTTTAATAAAGCATAGGATAAAACAACATAAATACAATTTAATAAAGCATAGGACAAAACAACATAAATACAATTTAATAAAGCATAGGATAAAACAACATAAATACAATTTATAAAGCATAGGATAAAACAACATAAATACAATTTAATAAAGCATAGGATAAAACAACATAAATACAATTTAATAAAGCATAGGATAAAACAACATAAATACAATTTAATAAAGCATAGGCTAAAACTACATAAATACAATTTAATAAAGCATAGGATAAAACAAATTAAATACAATTTAATAAAGCATAGCATAAAACAACATAAATTCAATTTAATAAAGCATAGGATAAAACAACATAAATACAATTTAATAAAGCATAGGATAAAACAACATAAATACAATTTAATAAAGCATAAGATAAAACAACATGAATACAATTTAATAAAGCATAGGTTAAAACAACATAAATATAATTTAATAAAGCATAGGATAAAACAACATAAATACAATTTAATAAAGCATAGGTTAAAACAACATAAATACAATTTAATAAAGCATAGGATAAAACAACATAAATACAATTTAATAAAGCATAGGACAAAACAACATAAATACAGTTTAATAAAGCATAGTTTAAAACAACATAAATACAATTTAATAAAGCATAGGATAAAACCACAGAAATACAATTTAATAAAGCATAGGATAAAACAACATAAATAAAATTTAATAAAGCATAGGATAAAACAACATGAATACAATTTAATAAAGCATAGGATAAAACAACATAAATCAAATTTAATAAAGCATAGGATAAAACAACATAAATACAATTTAATAAAGCATAGGATAAAACAACATAAATCAAATTTAATAAAGCATAGGTTAAAACAACATAAATACAATTTAATAAAGCATAGGGCAAAACAACATAAATACAATTTAATAAAGCATAAGATAAAACAACATGAATACAATTTAATAAAGCATAGGTTAAAACAACATAAATATAATTTAATAAAGCATAGGATAAAACAACATAAATACAATTTAATAAAGCATAGGTTAAAACAACATAAATACAATTTAATAAAGCATAGGATAAAACAACATAAATACAATTTAATAAAGCATAGGACAAAACAACATAAATACAATTTAATAAAGCATAGGTTAAAGCAACATAAATACAATTTAATAAAGCATAGGTTAAAACAACATAAATACAATTTAATAAAGCATAGGATAAAACAACATAAATACAATTTAATAAAGCATAGGATAAAACAACATAAATACAATTTAATAGAGCATAGGATAAAACAACATAAATACAATTTATAAAGCATAGGATAAAACAACATAAATACAATTTAATAAAGCATAGGACAAAACAACATAAATACAGTTTAATAAAGCATAGTTTAAAACAACATAAATACAATTTAATAAAGCATAGGATAAAACCACAGAAATACAATTTAATAAAGCATAGGATAAAACAACATAAATACAATTTAATAAAGCATAGGACAAAACAACATAAATAAAATTTAATAAAGCATAGGATAAAACAACATAAATACAATTTAATAAAGCATAGGATAAAACAACATAAATAAAATTTAATAAAGCATAGGTTAAAATAACATAAATACAATTTAATAAAGCATAGGATAAAACAACATAAATAAAATTTAATAAAGCATAGGTTAAAATAACATAAATACAATTTAATAAAGCATAGGACAAAACAACATAAAAACAATTTAATAAAGCATAGTTTAAAACAACATAAATACAATTTAATAAAGCATAGGATAAAACCACAGAATTACAATTTAATAAAGCATAGGATAAAACAACTTAAATACAATTTAATAAAGCATAGGACAAAACAACATAAATACAATTTAATAAAGCATAGGATAAAACAACATAAATACAATTTAATGAAACATAGGATAAACAACATAAATACAATTTAATAAAGCATAGGATAAACAACATAAATACAATTTAATAAAGCATAGGCTAAAACTACATAAATACAATTTAATAAAGCTTAGGATAAAACAAATTAAATACAATATAATAAAGCATAGGATAAAACAACATAAATTCAATTTAATAAAGCATAGGATAAAACAACATAAATACAATTTAATAAAGCATAAGATAAAACAACTTGAATACAACTTAATAAAGCATAGGTTAAAACAACATAAATACAATTTAATAAAGCATAGGATAAACCAACATAAATACAATTTAATAAAGCATAGGTTAAAACAACATAAATACAATTTAATAAAGCATAGGATAAAAAAACATAAATACAATTTAATAAAGCATAGGACAAAACAACATAAATACAATTTAATAAAGCATAGGATAAAACAACATAAATACAATTTATAAAGCATAGGATAAAACAACATAAATACAATTTAATAAAGCATAGGATAAAACAACATAAATACAATTTAATAAAGCATAGGATAAAACAACATAAATACAATTTAATAAAGCATAGGATAAAACAACATAAATACAATTTAATAAAGCATAGGATAAAACATCATAAATACAATTTAATAAAGCATAGGATTAAACAACGTAAATACTATTTAAAAAAGCATAGGATAAAACCACATAAATACAATTTAATAAAGCACAGGATAAAACAACATAAATACAATTTAATAAAGCATAGGATACAACAACATAAATACAATTTAGTAAAGCATAGGTCAAAATAACATAAATACAATTTAATAAAGCATAGGATAAAACAACATGAATAAAATTTAATAAAGCATAGGATAAAACAACATAAATAAAATTTAATAAAGCATAGGATAAAACAACATAAATACAATTTAATAAAGCATAGGATAAAACAACATAAATACAATTGAATAAAGCACAGGATAAAACAAGATAAATAAAATTTAATAAAGCATAGGATAAAACAACATAAATACAATTTAATAAAGCATAGGATAAAACAACATAAATACAATTTAATAAAGCATAGGATAAAACAACATAAATACAATTTAATAAAGCATAGGTTAAAACAACATAAATACAATTTAATAAAGCATAGGATAAAACAACATAAATAAAATTTAATAAAGCATAGGATAAAACAACATGAATACAATTTAATAAAGCATAGGATAAAACAACATAAATCAAATTTAATAAAGCATAGGATAAAACAACATAAATACAATTTAATAAAGCATAGGATAAAACAACATAAATCAAATTTAATAAAGCATAGGTTAAAACAACATAAATACAATTTAATAAAGCATAGGGCAAAACAACATAAATACAATTTAATAAAGCATAGTTTAAAACAACATAAATACAATTTAATAAAGCATAGGATAAAACCACAGAAATACAATGTAATAAAGCATAGGATAAAACAACATAAATACAATTTAATAAAGCATAGGACAAAACAACATAAATACAATTTAATAAAGCATAGGACAAAACAACATAAATACAATTTAATGAAACATAGGATAAACAACATAAGTACAATTTAATAAAGCATAGGACAAAACAACATAAATACAATTTAATAAAGCATATGTTATAACAACATAAATACAATTTAATAAAGCATAAGATATAACAACATGAATATAATTTAGTAAAGCATAAGATAAAACAACATGAATACAATTTAATAAAGCCTAGGTTAAAACAACATAAATACAATTTAAGAAAGCATAGGATAAAACTACATAAATACATTTTAATAAAGCATAGGATAAAACAACATAAATACAATTTAATAAAGCATAGGACAAAACAACATAAATACAATTTAATAAAGCATAGGATAAAACAACATAAATACAATTTATAAAGCATAGGATAAAACAACATAAATACAATTTAATAAAGCATAGGATAAAACAACATAAATACAATTTAATAAAGCATAGGATAAAACAACATAAATACAATTTAATAAAGCATAGGCTAAAACTACATAAATACAATTTAATAAAGCATAGGATAAAACAAATTAAATACAATTTAATAAAGCATAGCATAAAACAACATAAATTCAATTTAATAAAGCATAGGATAAAACAACATAAATACAATTTAATAAAGCATAGGATAAAACAACATAAATACAATTTAATAAAGCATAAGATAAAACAACATGAATACAATTTAATAAAGCATAGGTTAAAACAACATAAATATAATTTAATAAAGCATAGGATAAAACAACATAAATACAATTTAATAAAGCATAGGTTAAAACAACATAAATACAATTTAATAAAGCATAGGATAAAACAACATAAATACAATTTAATAAAGCATAGGACAAAACAACATAAATACAGTTTAATAAAGCATAGTTTAAAACAACATAAATACAATTTAATAAAGCATAGGATAAAACCACAGAAATACAATTTAATAAAGCATAGGATAAAACAACATAAATAAAATTTAATAAAGCATAGGATAAAACAACATGAATACAATTTAATAAAGCATAGGATAAAACAACATAAATCAAATTTAATAAAGCATAGGATAAAACAACATAAATACAATTTAATAAAGCATAGGATAAAACAACATAAATCAAATTTAATAAAGCATAGGTTAAAACAACATAAATACAATTTAATAAAGCATAGGGCAAAACAACATAAATACAATTTAATAAAGCATAAGATAAAACAACATGAATACAATTTAATAAAGCATAGGTTAAAACAACATAAATATAATTTAATAAAGCATAGGATAAAACAACATAAATACAATTTAATAAAGCATAGGTTAAAACAACATAAATACAATTTAATAAAGCATAGGATAAAACAACATAAATACAATTTAATAAAGCATAGGACAAAACAACATAAATACAATTTAATAAAGCATAGGTTAAAGCAACATAAATACAATTTAATAAAGCATAGGTTAAAACAACATAAATACAATTTAATAAAGCATAGGATAAAACAACATAAATACAATTTAATAAAGCATAGGATAAAACAACATAAATACAATTTAATAGAGCATAGGATAAAACAACATAAATACAATTTATAAAGCATAGGATAAAACAACATAAATACAATTTAATAAAGCATAGGACAAAACAACATAAATACAGTTTAATAAAGCATAGTTTAAAACAACATAAATACAATTTAATAAAGCATAGGATAAAACCACAGAAATACAATTTAATAAAGCATAGGATAAAACAACATAAATACAATTTAATAAAGCATAGGACAAAACAACATAAATAAAATTTAATAAAGCATAGGATAAAACAACATAAATACAATTTAATAAAGCATAGGATAAAACAACATAAATAAAATTTAATAAAGCATAGGTTAAAATAACATAAATACAATTTAATAAAGCATAGGATAAAACAACATAAATAAAATTTAATAAAGCATAGGTTAAAATAACATAAATACAATTTAATAAAGCATAGGACAAAACAACATAAAAACAATTTAATAAAGCATAGTTTAAAACAACATAAATACAATTTAATAAAGCATAGGATAAAACCACAGAATTACAATTTAATAAAGCATAGGATAAAACAACTTAAATACAATTTAATAAAGCATAGGACAAAACAACATAAATACAATTTAATAAAGCATAGGATAAAACAACATAAATACAATTTAATGAAACATAGGATAAACAACATAAATACAATTTAATAAAGCATAGGATAAACAACATAAATACAATTTAATAAAGCATAGGCTAAAACTACATAAATACAATTTAATAAAGCTTAGGATAAAACAAATTAAATACAATATAATAAAGCATAGGATAAAACAACATAAATTCAATTTAATAAAGCATAGGATAAAACAACATAAATACAATTTAATAAAGCATAAGATAAAACAACTTGAATACAACTTAATAAAGCATAGGTTAAAACAACATAAATACAATTTAATAAAGCATAGGATAAACCAACATAAATACAATTTAATAAAGCATAGGATTAAACAACGTAAATACTATTTAAAAAAGCATAGGATAAAACCACATAAATACAATTTAATAAAGCACAGGATAAAACAACATAAATACAATTTAATAAAGCATAGGATACAACAACATAAATACAATTTAGTAAAGCATAGGTCAAAATAACATAAATACAATTTAATAAAGCATAGGATAAAACAACATGAATAAAATTTAATAAAGCATAGGATAAAACAACATAAATAAAATTTAATAAAGCATAGGATAAAACAACATAAATTCAATTTAATAAAGCATATTATAAAACAACATAAATACAATTTAATAAAGCATAGGATAAAACAACATGAATACAATTTAATAAAGCATAGGATAAAACAACATGAATACAATTTAATAAAGCATAGGATAAAACAACATAAATACAATTTAATAAAGCATAGGTTAAAACAACATAAATACAATTTAATAAAGCATAGGAAAAAACAACATAAATTCAATTTAATAAAGCATAGGATAAAACAACATAAATACAATTGAATAAAGCACAGGATAAAACAACATAAATAAAATTTAATAAAGCATAGGATAAAACAAGATAAATAAAATTTAATAAAGCATAGGATAAAACAACATAAATACAATTTAATAAAGCATAGGATAAAACAACATAAATAAAATTTAATAAAGCATAGGTTAAAACAACATAAATACAATTTAATAAAGCATAGGACAAAACAACATAAATACAATTTAATAAAGCATAGGATAAAACAACATAAATCAAATTTAATAAAGCATAGGTTAAAACAACATAAATACAATTTAATAAAGCATAGGACAAAACAACATAAATACAGTTTAATAAAGCATAGTTTAAAACAACATAAATACAATTTAATAAAGCATAGGATAAAACCACAGAAATACAATTTAATAAAGCATAGGATAAAACAACATAAATACAATTTAATAAAGCATAGGACAAAACAACATAAATAAAATTTAATAAAGCATAGGATAAAACAACATAAATACAATTTAATAAAGCATAGGATAAAACAACATAAATAAAATTTAATAAAGCATAGGTTAAAATAACATAAATACAATTTAATAAAGCATAGGACAAAACAACATAAAAACAATTTAATAAAGCATAGTTTAAAACAACATAAATACAATTTAATAAAGCATAGGATAAAACCACAGAATTACAATTTAATAAAGCATAGGATAAAACAACTTAAATACAATTTAATAAAGCATAGGACAAAACAACATAAATACAATTTAATAAAGCATAGGATAAAACAACATAAATACAATTTAATGAAACATAGGATAAACAACATAAATACAATTTAATAAAGCATAGGATAAACAACATAAATACAATTTAATAAAGCATAGGCTAAAACTACATAATTACAATTTAATAAAGCTTAGGATAAAGCAAATTAAATACAATATAATAAAGCATAGGATAAAACAACATAAATTCAATTTAATAAAGCATAGGATAAAACAACATAAATACAATTTAATAAAGCATAAGATAAAACAACATGAATACAACTTAATAAAGCATAGGTTAAAACAACATAAATACAATTTAATAAAGCATAGGATAAAACAACATAAATACAATTTAATAAAGCATAGGTTAAAACAACATAAATACAATTTAATAAAGCATAGGATAAAACAACATAAATACAATTTAATAAAGCATAGGACAAAACAACATAAATACAATTTAATAAAGCATAGGATAAAGCAACATAAATACAATTTAATAAAGCATAGGTTAAAACAACATAAATACAATTTAATAAAGCATAGGTTAAAACAACATAAATACAATTTAATAAAGCATAGGATAAAACAACATAAATACAATTTAATAAAGCATAGGACAAAACAACATAAATACAATTTAATAAAGCATAGGTTAAAGCAACATAAATACAATTTAATAAAGCATAGGTTAAAACAACATAAATACAATTTAATAAAGCATAGGATAAAACAACATAAATACAATTTAATAAAGCATAGGATAAAACAACATAAATACAATTTAATAAAGCATAGGATAAAACAACATAAATACAATTTAATAGAGCATAGGATAAAACAACATAAATACAATTTATAAAGCATAGGATAAAACAACATAAATACAATTTAATAAAGCATAGGATAAAACAACATAAATACAATTTAATAAAGCATAGGATAAAACATCATAAATACAATTTAATAAAGCATAGGATTAAACAACGTAAATACTATTTAAAAAAGCATAGGATAAAACCACATAAATACAATTTAATAAAGCACAGGATAAAACAACATAAATACAATTTAATAAAGCATAGGATACAACAACATAAATACAATTTAGTAAAGCATAGGTCAAAATAACATAAATACAATTTAATAAAGCATAGGATAAAACAACATGAATAAAATTTAATAAAGCATAGGATAAAACAACATAAATAAAATTTAATAAAGCATAGGATAAAACAACATAAATACAATTTAATAAAGCATAGGATAAAACAACATAAATACAATTGAATAAAGCACAGGATAAAACAACATAAATAAAATTTAATAAAGCATAGGATAAAACAACATAAATAAAATTTAATAAAGCATAGGATAAAACAACATAAATACAATTTAATAAAGCATAGGATAAAACAACATAAATACAATTTAATAAAGCATAGGATAAAACAACATAAATACAATTTAATAAAGCATAGGTTAAAACAACATAAATACAATTTAATAAAGCATAGGATAAAACAACATAAATACAATTTAATAAAGCATAGGATAAAACAACATAAATAAAATTTAATAAAGCATAGGATAAAACAACATGAATACAATTTAATAAAGCATAGGATAAAACAACATAAATCAAATTTAATAAAGCATAGGATAAAACAACATAAATACAATTTAATAAAGCATAGGATAAAACAACATAAATCAAATTTAATAAAGCATAGGTTAAAACAACATAAATACAATTTAATAAAGCATAGGGCAAAACAACATAAATACAATTTAATAAAGCATAGTTTAAAACAACATAAATACAATTTAATAAAGCATAGGATAAAACCACAGAAATACAATGTAATAAAGCATAGGATAAAACAACATAAATACAATTTAATAAAGCATAGGACAAAACAACATAAATACAATTTAATAAAGCATAGGACAAAACAACATAAATACAATTTAATGAAACATAGGATAAACAACATAAGTACAATTTAATAAAGCATAGGACAAAACAACATAAATACAATTTAATAAAGCATATGTTATAACAACATAAATACAATTTAATAAAGCATAAGATATAACAACATGAATATAATTTAGTAAAGCATAAGATAAAACAACATGAATACAATTTAATAAAGCCTAGGTTAAAACAACATAAATACAATTTAAGAAAGCATAGGATAAAACTACATAAATACATTTTAATAAAGCATAGGATAAAACAACATAAATACAATTTAATAAAGCATAGGTTAAAACAACATAAATACAATTTAATAAAGCATAGGACAAAACAACATAAATACAATTTAATAAAGCATAGGATAAAACAACATAAATACAATTTATAAAGCATAGGATAAAACAACATAAATACAATTTAATAAAGCATAGGATAAAACAACATAAATACAATTTAATAAAGCATAGGATAAAACAACATAAATACAATTTAATAAAGCATAGGCTAAAACTACATAAATACAATTTAATAAAGCATAGGATAAAACAAATTAAATACAATTTAATAAAGCATAGCATAAAACAACATAAATTCAATTTAATAAAGCATAGGATAAAACAACATAAATACAATTTAATAAAGCATAGGATAAAACAACATAAATACAATTTAATAAAGCATAAGATAAAACAACATGAATACAATTTAATAAAGCATAGGTTAAAACAACATAAATATAATTTAATAAAGCATAGGATAAAAACAACATAAATACAATTTAATAAAGCATAGGTTAAAACAACATAAATACAATTTAATAAAGCATAGGATAAAACAACATAAATACAATTTAATAAAGCATAGGATAAAACAACATAAATACAATTTAATAAAGCATAGGTTAAAACAACATAAATACAATTTAATAAAGCATAGGATAAAACAACATAAATACAATTTAATAAAGCATAGGATAAAACAACATAAATAAAATTTAATAAAGCATAGGATAAAACAACATGAATACAATTTAATAAAGCATAGGATAAAACAACATAAATCAAATTTAATAAAGCATAGGATAAAACAACATAAATACAATTTAATAAAGCATAGGATAAAACAACATAAATCAAATTTAATAAAGCATAGGTTAAAACAACATAAATACAATTTAATAAAGCATAGGGCAAAACAACATAAATACAATTTAATAAAGCATAGTTTAAAACAACATAAATACAATTTAATAAAGCATAGGATAAAACCACAGAAATACAATGTAATAAAGCATAGGATAAAACAACATAAATACAATTTAATAAAGCATAGGACAAAACAACATAAATACAATTTAATAAAGCATAGGACAAAACAACATAAATACAATTTAATGAAACATAGGATAAACAACATAAGTACAATTTAATAAAGCATAGGACAAAACAACATAAATACAATTTAATAAAGCATATGTTATAACAACATAAATACAATTTAATAAATCATAAGATATAACAACATGAATATAATTTAGTAAAGCATAAGATAAAACAACATGAATACAATTTAATAAAGCCTAGGTTAAAACAACATAAATACAATTTAAGAAAGCATAGGATAAAACTACATAAATACATTTTAATAAAGCATAGGATAAAACAACATAAATACAATTTAATAAAGCATAGGACAAAACAACATAAATACAATTTAATAAAGCATAGGATAAAACAACATAAATACAATTTATAAAGCATAGGATAAAACAACATAAATACAATTTAATAAAGCATAGGATAAAACAACATAAATACAATTTAATAAAGCATAGGATAAAACAACATAAATACAATTTAATAAAGCATAGGCTAAAACTACATAAATACAATTTAATAAAGCATAGGATAAAACAAATTAAATACAATTTAATAAAGCATAGCATAAAACAACATAAATTCAATTTAATAAAGCATAGGATAAAACAACATAAATACAATTTAATAAAGCATAGGATAAAACAACATAAATACAATTTAATAAAGCATAAGATAAAACAACATGAATACAATTTAATAAAGCATAGGTTAAAACAACATAAATATAATTTAATAAAGCATAGGATAAAACAACATAAATACAATTTAATAAAGCATAGGTTAAAACAACATAAATACAATTTAATAAAGCATAGGATAAAACAACATAAATACAATTTAATAAAGCATAGGACAAAACAACATAAATACAATTTAATAAAGCATAGGTTAAAGCAACATAAATACAATTTAATAAAGCATAGGTTAAAACAACATAAATACAATTTAATAAAGCATAGGATAAAACAACATAAATACAATTTAATAAAGCATAGGATAAAACAACATAAATACAATTTAATAGAGCATAGGATAAAACAACATAAATACAATTTATAAAGCATAGGATAAAACAACATAAATACAATTTAATAAAGCATAGGATAAAACAACATAAATACAATTTAATAAAGCATAGGATAAAACATCATAAATACAATTTAATAAAGCATAGGATTAAACAACGTAAATACTATTTAAAAAAGCATAGGATAAAACCACATAAATACAATTTAATAAAGCACAGGATAAAACAACATAAATACAATTTAATAAAGCATAGGATACAACAACATAAATACAATTTAGTAAAGCATAGGTCAAAATAACATAAATACAATTTAATAAAGCATAGGATAAAACAACATGAATAAAATTTAATAAAGCATAGGATAAAACAACATAAATAAAATTTAATAAAGCATAGGATAAAACAACATAAATTCAATTTAATAAAGCATATTATAAAACAACATAAATACAATTTAATAAAGCATAGGATAAAACAACATGAATACAATTTAATAAAGCATAGGATAAAACAACATGAATACAATTTAATAAAGCATAGGATAAAACAACATAAATACAATTTAATAAAGCATAGGTTAAAACAACATAAATACAATTTAATAAAGCATAGGTTAAAACAACATAAATACAATTTAATAAAGCATAGGACAAAACAACATAAATACAATTTAATAAAGCATAGGATAAAACAACATAAATCAAATTTAATAAAGCATAGGTTAAAACAACATAAATACAATTTAATAAAGCATAGGACAAAACAACATAAATACAGTTTAATAAAGCATAGTTTAAAACAACATAAATACAATTTAATAAAGCATAGGATAAAACCACAGAAATACAATTTAATAAAGCATAGGATAAAACAACATAAATACAATTTAATAAAGCATAGGACAAAACAACATAAATAAAATTTAATAAAGCATAGGATAAAACAACATAAATACAATTTAATAAAGCATAGGATAAAACAACATAAATAAAATTTAATAAAGCATAGGTTAAAATAACATAAATACAATTTAATAAAGCATAGGACAAAACAACATAAAAACAATTTAATAAAGCATAGTTTAAAACAACATAAATACAATTTAATAAAGCATAGGATAAAACCACAGAATTACAATTTAATAAAGCATAGGATAAAACAACTTAAATACAATTTAATAAAGCATAGGACAAAACAACATAAATACAATTTAATAAAGCATAGGATAAAACAACATAAATACAATTTAATGAAACATAGGATAAACAACATAAATACAATTTAATAAAGCATAGGATAAACAACATAAATACAATTTAATAAAGCATAGGCTAAAACTACATAATTACAATTTAATAAAGCTTAGGATAAAGCAAATTAAATACAATATAATAAAGCATAGGATAAAACAACATAAATTCAATTTAATAAAGCATAGGATAAAACAACATAAATACAATTTAATAAAGCATAAGATAAAACAACATGAATACAACTTAATAAAGCATAGGTTAAAACAACATAAATACAATTTAATAAAGCATAGGATAAAACAACATAAATACAATTTAATAAAGCATAGGTTAAAACAACATAAATACAATTTAATAAAGCATAGGATAAAACAACATAAATACAATTTAATAAAGCATAGGACAAAACAACATAAATACAATTTAATAAAGCATAGGATAAAGCAACATAAATACAATTTAATAAAGCATAGGTTAAAACAACATAAATACAATTTAATAAAGCATAGGTTAAAACAACATAAATACAATTTAATAAAGCATAGGATAAAACAACATAAATACAATTTAATAAAGCATAGGACAAAACAACATAAATACAATTTAATAAAGCATAGGTTAAAGCAACATAAATACAATTTAATAAAGCATAGGTTAAAACAACATAAATACAATTTAATAAAGCATAGGATAAAACAACATAAATACAATTTAATAAAGCATAGGATAAAACAACATAAATACAATTTAATAAAGCATAGGATAAAACAACATAAATACAATTTAATAGAGCATAGGATAAAACAACATAAATACAATTTATAAAGCATAGGATAAAACAACATAAATACAATTTAATAAAGCATAGGATAAAACAACATAAATACAATTTAATAAAGCATAGGATAAAACATCATAAATACAATTTAATAAAGCATAGGATTAAACAACGTAAATACTATTTAAAAAAGCATAGGATAAAACCACATAAATACAATTTAATAAAGCACAGGATAAAACAACATAAATACAATTTAATAAAGCATAGGATACAACAACATAAATACAATTTAGTAAAGCATAGGTCAAAATAACATAAATACAATTTAATAAAGCATAGGATAAAACAACATGAATAAAATTTAATAAAGCATAGGATAAAACAACATAAATAAAATTTAATAAAGCATAGGATAAAACAACATAAATACAATTTAATAAAGCATAGGATAAAACAACATAAATACAATTGAATAAAGCACAGGATAAAACAACATAAATAAAATTTAATAAAGCATAGGATAAAACAACATAAATAAAATTTAATAAAGCATAGGATAAAACAACATAAATACAATTTAATAAAGCATAGGATAAAACAACATAAATACAATTTAATAAAGCATAGGTTAAAACAACATAAATACAATTTAATAAAGCATAGGATAAAACAACATAAATACAATTTAATAAAGCATAGGATAAAACAACATAAATACAATTTAATAAAGCATAGGTTAAAACAACATAAATACAATTTAATAAAGCATAGGATAAAACAACATAAATACAATTTAATAAAGCATAGGATAAAACAACATAAATAAAATTTAATAAAGCATAGGATAAAACAACATGAATACAATTTAATAAAGCATAGGATAAAACAACATAAATCAAATTTAATAAAGCATAGGATAAAACAACATAAATACAATTTAATAAAGCATAGGATAAAACAACATAAATCAAATTTAATAAAGCATAGGTTAAAACAACATAAATACAATTTAATAAAGCATAGGGCAAAACAACATAAATACAATTTAATAAAGCATAGTTTAAAACAACATAAATACAATTTAATAAAGCATAGGATAAAACCACAGAAATACAATGTAATAAAGCATAGGATAAAACAACATAAATACAATTTAATAAAGCATAGGACAAAACAACATAAATACAATTTAATAAAGCATAGGACAAAACAACATAAATACAATTTAATGAAACATAGGATAAACAACATAAGTACAATTTAATAAAGCATAGGACAAAACAACATAAATACAATTTAATAAAGCATATGTTATAACAACATAAATACAATTTAATAAATCATAAGATATAACAACATGAATATAATTTAGTAAAGCATAAGATAAAACAACATGAATACAATTTAATAAAGCCTAGGTTAAAACAACATAAATACAATTTAAGAAAGCATAGGATAAAACTACATAAATACATTTTAATAAAGCATAGGATAAAACAACATAAATACAATTTAATAAAGCATAGGACAAAACAACATAAATACAATTTAATAAAGCATAGGATAAAACAACATAAATACAATTTATAAAGCATAGGATAAAACAACATAAATACAATTTAATAAAGCATAGGATAAAACAACATAAATACAATTTAATAAAGCATAGGATAAAACAACATAAATACAATTTAATAAAGCATAGGCTAAAACTACATAAATACAATTTAATAAAGCATAGGATAAAACAAATTAAATACAATTTAATAAAGCATAGCATAAAACAACATAAATTCAATTTAATAAAGCATAGGATAAAACAACATAAATACAATTTAATAAAGCATAGGATAAAACAACATAAATACAATTTAATAAAGCATAAGATAAAACAACATGAATACAATTTAATAAAGCATAGGTTAAAACAACATAAATATAATTTAATAAAGCATAGGATAAAACAACATAAATACAATTTAATAAAGCATAGGTTAAAACAACATAAATACAATTTAATAAAGCATAGGATAAAACAACATAAATACAATTTAATAAAGCATAGGACAAAACAACATAAATACAATTTAATAAAGCATAGGTTAAAGCAACATAAATACAATTTAATAAAGCATAGGTTAAAACAACATAAATACAATTTAATAAAGCATAGGATAAAACAACATAAATACAATTTAATAAAGCATAGGATAAAACAACATAAATACAATTTAATAGAGCATAGGATAAAACAACATAAATACAATTTATAAAGCATAGGATAAAACAACATAAATACAATTTAATAAAGCATAGGATAAAACAACATAAATACAATTTAATAAAGCATAGGATAAAACATCATAAATACAATTTAATAAAGCATAGGATTAAACAACGTAAATACTATTTAAAAAAGCATAGGATAAAACCACATAAATACAATTTAATAAAGCACAGGATAAAACAACATAAATACAATTTAATAAAGCATAGGATACAACAACATAAATACAATTTAGTAAAGCATAGGTCAAAATAACATAAATACAATTTAATAAAGCATAGGATAAAACAACATGAATAAAATTTAATAAAGCATAGGATAAAACAACATAAATAAAATTTAATAAAGCATAGGATAAAACAACATAAATTCAATTTAATAAAGCATATTATAAAACAACATAAATACAATTTAATAAAGCATAGGATAAAACAACATGAATACAATTTAATAAAGCATAGGATAAAACAACATGAATACAATTTAATAAAGCATAGGATAAAACAACATAAATACAATTTAATAAAGCATAGGTTAAAACAACATAAATACAATTTAATAAAGCATAGGAAAAAACAACATAAATTCAATTTAATAAAGCATAGGATAAAACAACATAAATACAATTGAATAAAGCACAGGATAAAACAACATAAATAAAATTTAATAAAGCATAGGATAAAACAAGATAAATAAAATTTAATAAAGCATAGGATAAAACAACATAAATACAATTTAATAAAGCATAGGTTAAAACAACATAAATACAATTTAATAAAGCATAGGACAAAACAACATAAATACAATTTAATAAAGCATAGGATAAAACAACATAAATCAAATTTAATAAAGCATAGGTTAAAACAACATAAATACAATTTAATAAAGCATAGGACAAAACAACATAAATACAGTTTAATAAAGCATAGTTTAAAACAACATAAATACAATTTAATAAAGCATAGGATAAAACCACAGAAATACAATTTAATAAAGCATAGGATAAAACAACATAAATACAATTTAATAAAGCATAGGACAAAACAACATAAATAAAATTTAATAAAGCATAGGATAAAACAACATAAATACAATTTAATAAAGCATAGGATAAAACAACATAAATAAAATTTAATAAAGCATAGGTTAAAATAACATAAATACAATTTAATAAAGCATAGGACAAAACAACATAAAAACAATTTAATAAAGCATAGTTTAAAACAACATAAATACAATTTAATAAAGCATAGGATAAAACCACAGAATTACAATTTAATAAAGCATAGGATAAAACAACTTAAATACAATTTAATAAAGCATAGGACAAAACAACATAAATACAATTTAATAAAGCATAGGATAAAACAACATAAATACAATTTAATGAAACATAGGATAAACAACATAAATACAATTTAATAAAGCATAGGATAAACAACATAAATACAATTTAATAAAGCATAGGCTAAAACTACATAATTACAATTTAATAAAGCTTAGGATAAAGCAAATTAAATACAATATAATAAAGCATAGGATAAAACAACATAAATTCAATTTAATAAAGCATAGGATAAAACAACATAAATACAATTTAATAAAGCATAAGATAAAACAACATGAATACAACTTAATAAAGCATAGGTTAAAACAACATAAATACAATTTAATAAAGCATAGGATAAAACAACATAAATACAATTTAATAAAGCATAGGTTAAAACAACATAAATACAATTTAATAAAGCATAGGATAAAACAACATAAATACAATTTAATAAAGCATAGGACAAAACAACATAAATACAATTTAATAAAGCATAGGATAAAGCAACATAAATACAATTTAATAAAGCATAGGTTAAAACAACATAAATACAATTTAATAAAGCATAGGTTAAAACAACATAAATACAATTTAATAAAGCATAGGATAAAACAACATAAATACAATTTAATAAAGCATAGGACAAAACAACATAAATACAATTTAATAAAGCATAGGTTAAAGCAACATAAATACAATTTAATAAAGCATAGGTTAAAACAACATAAATACAATTTAATAAAGCATAGGATAAAACAACATAAATACAATTTAATAAAGCATAGGATAAAACAACATAAATACAATTTAATAAAGCATAGGATAAAACAACATAAATACAATTTAATAGAGCATAGGATAAAACAACATAAATACAATTTATAAAGCATAGGATAAAACAACATAAATACAATTTAATAAAGCATAGGATAAAACAACATAAATACAATTTAATAAAGCATAGGATAAAACATCATAAATACAATTTAATAAAGCATAGGATTAAACAACGTAAATACTATTTAAAAAAGCATAGGATAAAACCACATAAATACAATTTAATAAAGCACAGGATAAAACAACATAAATACAATTTAATAAAGCATAGGATACAACAACATAAATACAATTTAGTAAAGCATAGGTCAAAATAACATAAATACAATTTAATAAAGCATAGGATAAAACAACATGAATAAAATTTAATAAAGCATAGGATAAAACAACATAAATAAAATTTAATAAAGCATAGGATAAAACAACATAAATACAATTTAATAAAGCATAGGATAAAACAACATAAATACAATTGAATAAAGCACAGGATAAAACAACATAAATAAAATTTAATAAAGCATAGGATAAAACAACATAAATAAAATTTAATAAAGCATAGGATAAAACAACATAAATACAATTTAATAAAGCATAGGATAAAACAACATAAATACAATTTAATAAAGCATAGGATAAAACAACATAAATACAATTTAATAAAGCATAGGTTAAAACAACATAAATACAATTTAATAAAGCATAGGATAAAACAACATAAATACAATTTAATAAAGCATAGGATAAAACAACATAAATAAAATTTAATAAAGCATAGGATAAAACAACATGAATACAATTTAATAAAGCATAGGATAAAACAACATAAATCAAATTTAATAAAGCATAGGATAAAACAACATAAATACAATTTAATAAAGCATAGGATAAAACAACATAAATCAAATTTAATAAAGCATAGGTTAAAACAACATAAATACAATTTAATAAAGCATAGGGCAAAACAACATAAATACAATTTAATAAAGCATAGTTTAAAACAACATAAATACAATTTAATAAAGCATAGGATAAAACCACAGAAATACAATGTAATAAAGCATAGGATAAAACAACATAAATACAATTTAATAAAGCATAGGACAAAACAACATAAATACAATTTAATAAAGCATAGGACAAAACAACATAAATACAATTTAATGAAACATAGGATAAACAACATAAGTACAATTTAATAAAGCATAGGACAAAACAACATAAATACAATTTAATAAAGCATATGTTATAACAACATAAATACAATTTAATAAAGCATAAGATATAACAACATGAATATAATTTAGTAAAGCATAAGATAAAACAACATGAATACAATTTAATAAAGCCTAGGTTAAAACAACATAAATACAATTTAAGAAAGCATAGGATAAAACTACATAAATACATTTTAATAAAGCATAGGATAAAACAACATAAATACAATTTAATAAAGCATAGGTTAAAACAACATAAATACAATTTAATAAAGCATAGGACAAAACAACATAAATACAATTTAATAAAGCATAGGATAAAACAACATAAATACAATTTATAAAGCATAGGATAAAACAACATAAATACAATTTAATAAAGCATAGGATAAAACAACATAAATACAATTTAATAAAGCATAGGATAAAACAACATAAATACAATTTAATAAAGCATAGGCTAAAACTACATAAATACAATTTAATAAAGCATAGGATAAAACAAATTAAATACAATTTAATAAAGCATAGCATAAAACAACATAAATTCAATTTAATAAAGCATAGGATAAAACAACATAAATACAATTTAATAAAGCATAGGATAAAACAACATAAATACAATTTAATAAAGCATAAGATAAAACAACATGAATACAATTTAATAAAGCATAGGTTAAAACAACATAAATATAATTTAATAAAGCATAGGATAAAAACAACATAAATACAATTTAATAAAGCATAGGTTAAAACAACATAAATACAATTTAATAAAGCATAGGATAAAACAACATAAATACAATTTAATAAAGCATAGGACAAAACAACATAAATACAATTTAATAAAGCATAGGTTAAAGCAACATAAATACAATTTAATAAAGCATAGGTTAAAACAACATAAATACAATTTAATAAAGCATAGGATAAAACAACATAAATACAATTTAATAAAGCATAGGATAAAACAACATAAATACAATTTAATAGAGCATAGGATAAAACAACATAAATACAATTTATAAAGCATAGGATAAAACAACATAAATACAATTTAATAAAGCATAGGACAAAACAACATAAATACAGTTTAATAAAGCATAGTTTAAAACAACATAAATACAATTTAATAAAGCATAGGATAAAACCACAGAAATACAATTTAATAAAGCATAGGATAAAACAACATAAATACAATTTAATAAAGCATAGGACAAAACAACATAAATAAAATTTAATAAAGCATAGGATAAAACAACATAAATACAATTTAATAAAGCGTAGGATAAAACAACATAAATAAAATTTAATAAAGCATAGGTTAAAATAACATAAATACAATTTAATAAAGCATAGGACAAAACAACATAAAAACAATTTAATAAAGCATAGTTTAAAACAACATAAATACAATTTAATAAAGCATAGGATAAAACCACAGAATTACAATTTAATAAAGCATAGGATAAAACAACTTAAATACAATTTAATAAAGCATAGGACAAAACAACATAAATACAATTTAATAAAGCATAGGATAAAACAACATAAATACAATTTAATGAAACATAGGATAAACAACATAAATACAATTTAATAAAGCATAGGATAAACAACATAAATACAATTTAATAAAGCATAGGCTAAAACTACATAAATACAATTTAATAAAGCTTAGGATAAAACAAATTAAATACAATATAATAAAGCATAGGATAAAACAACATAAATTCAATTTAATAAAGCATAGGATAAAACAACATAAATACAATTTAATAAAGCATAAGATAAAACAACATGAATACAACTTAATAAAGCATAGGTTAAAACAACATAAATACAATTTAATAAAGCATAGGATAAAACAACATAAATACAATTTAATAAAGCATAGGTTAAAACAACATAAATACAATTTAATAAAGCATAGGATAAAAAAACATAAATACAATTTAATAAAGCATAAGACAAAACAACATAAATACAATTTAATAAAGCATATGTTAAAGCAACATAAATACAATTTAATAAAGCATAGGTTAAAACAACATAAATACAATTTAATAAAGCATAGGATAAAACAACATAAATACAATTTAATAAAGCATAGGATAAAACAACATAAATACAATTTAATAAAGCTTAGGATAAAACAACATAAATACAATTTAATAAAGCATAGGATAAAACAACATAAATACTATTTAATAAAGCATAGGATAAAACCACATAAATACAATTTAATAAAGCATAGGATAAAACAACATAAATACAATTTAATAAAGCATAGGATAAAACAACATGAATACAATTTAATAAAGCATAGGATAAAACAACATAAATACAATTTAATAAAGCATAGGTTAAAACAAGATAAATACAATTTAATAAAGCACAGGACAAAACAACATCAATACAATTTAATAAAGCATAGGTTAAAACAAGATAAATACAATTTAATAAAGCACAGGACAAAACAACATCAATACAATTCAATAAAGCATAGGTTAAAACAACATCAATACAAGTTAATAAAGCATAGGATAAAACAACATAAATACAATTTAATAAAGCATAGGATAAAACAACAAGAATACAATTTAATAAAGCATAGGATAAAACAACATAAACACAATTTAATAAAGCATAGGTTAAAACAACATAAATACAATTTAATAAAGCATAGGTTAAAACAACATAAATACAATTTAATAAAGCATAGGACAAAAAACAACATAAATACAATTTAATAAAGCATAGGTTAAAACAACATAAATACAAGTTAATAAAGCATAGGATTAAACAACATAAATACAATTTAATAAAGCATAGGATAAAACAACATAAATACAATTTAATAAAGCATAGGATAAAACAACATAAATACAATTTAATAAAGCATAGGTTAAAACAACATAAATACAATTTAATAAATCATAGGTTAAAACAACATAAATACAATTTAATAAAGCATAGGATAAAACAACATAAATTCAATTTAATAAAGCATAGGATAAAACAACATAAATACAATTTAATAAAGCACAGGATAAAACAACATAAATAAAATTTAATAAAGCATAGGATAAAACAAGATAAATAAAATTTAATAAAGCATAGGATAAAACAACATAAATACAATTTAATAAAGCATAGGATAAAACAACATAAATAAAATTTAATAAAGCATAGGATAAAACAACATAAATACAATTTAATAAAGCATAGGATAAAACAACATAAATACAATTTAATAAAGCATAGGTTAAAACAACATAAATACAATTTAATAAAGCATAGGAAAAAACAACATAAATTCAATTTAATAAAGCATAGGATAAAACAACATAAATACAATTGAATAAAGCACAGGATAAAACAACATAAATAAAATTTAATAAAGCATAGGATAAAACAAGATAAATAAAATTTAATAAAGCATAGGATAAAACAACATAAATACAATTTAATAAAGCATAGGATAAAACAACATAAATACAATTTAATAAAGCATAGGATAAAACAACATAAATACAATTTAATAAAGCATAGGTTAAAACAACATAAATACAATTTAATAAAGCATAGGATAAAACAACATAAATACAATTTAATAAAGCATAGGATAAAACAACATAAATAAAATTTAATAAAGCATAGGATAAAACAACATAAATACAATTTAATAAAGCATAGGATAAAACAACATAAATAAAATTTAATAAAGCATAGGATAAAACAACATAAATACAATTTAATAAAGCATAGGATAAAACAACATAAATCAAATTTAATAAAGCATAGGTTAAAACAACATAAATACAATTTAATAAAGCATAGGACAAAACAACATAAATACAATTTAATATCCATAGTTTAAAACAACATAAATACAATTTAATAAAGCATAGGATAAAACCACAGAAATACAATGTAATAAAGCATAGGATAAAACAACATAAATACAATTTAATAAAGCATAGGACAAAACAACATAAATACAATTTAATAAAGCATAGGACAAAACAACATAAATACAATTTAATGAAACATAGGATAAACAACATAAATACAATTTAATAAAGCATAGGACAAAACAACATAAATACAATTTAATAAAGCATATGTTATAACAACATAAATACAATTTAATAAAGCATAAGATATAACAACATGAATATAATTTAGTAAAGCATAAGATAAAACAACATGAATACAATTTAATAAAGCATAGGTTAAAACAACATAAATACAATTTAAGAAAGCATAGGATAAAACTACATAAATACATTTTAATAAAGCATAGGATAAAACAACATAAATACAATTTAATAAAGCATAGGTTAAAACAACATAAATACAATTTAATAAAGCATAGGACAAAACAACATAAATACAATTTAATAAAGCATAGGATAAAACAACATAAATACAATTTAATAAAGCATAGGATAAAACAACATAAATACAATTTAATAAAGCATAGGATAAAACAACATAAATAAAATTTAATAAAGCATAGGATAAAACAACATGAATACAATTTAATAAAGCATAGGATAAAACAACATAAATCAAATTTAATAAAGCATAGGATAAAACAACATAAATACAATTTAATAAAGCATAGGATAAAACAACATAAATACAATTTAATAAAGCATAGGATAAAACAACATAAATCAAATTTAATAAAGCATAGGTTAAAACAACATAAATACAATTTAATAAAGCATAGGGCAAAACAACATAAATACAATTTAATAAAGCATAGTTTAAAACAACATAAATACAATTTAATAAAGCATAGGATAAAACCACAGAAATACAATGTAATAAAGCATAGGATAAAACAACATAAATACAATTTAATAAAGCATAGGACAAAACAACATAAATACAATTTAATAAAGCATAGGACAAAACAACATAAATACAATTTAATGAAACATAGGATAAACAACATAAGTACAATTTAATAAAGCATAGGACAAAACAACATAAATACAATTTAATAAAGCATATGTTATAACAACATAAATACAATTTAATAAAGCATAAGATATAACAACATGAATATAATTTAGTAAAGCATAAGATAAAACAACATGAATACAATTTAATAAAGCCTAGGTTAAAACAACATAAATACAATTTAAGAAAGCATAGGATAAAACTACATAAATACATTTTAATAAAGCATAGGATAAAACAACATAAATACAATTTAATAAAGCATAGGTTAAAACAACATAAATACAATTTAATAAAGCATAGGACAAAACAACATAAATACAATTTAATAAAGCATAGGATAAAACAACATAAATACAATTTATAAAGCATAGGATAAAACAACATAAATACAATTTAATAAAGCATAGGATAAAACAACATAAATACAATTTAATAAAGCATAGGATAAAACAACATAAATACAATTTAATAAAGCATAGGATAAAACAACATAAATACAATTTATAAAGCATAGGATAAAACAACTTAAATACAATTTAATAAATCATAGGATAAAACAACATAAATACAATTTAATAAAGCATAGGATAAAACAACATAAATACAATTTAATAAAGCATAGGCTAAAACTACATAAATACAATTTAATAAAGCATAGGATAAAACAAATTAAATACAATTTAATAAAGCATAGCATAAAACAACATAAATTCAATTTAATAAAGCATAGGATAAAACAACATAAATACAATTTAATAAAGCATAGGATAAAACAACATAAATACAATTTAATAAAGCATAAGATAAAACAACATGAATACAATTTAATAAAGCATAGGTTAAAACAACATAAATATAATTTAATAAAGCATAGGATAAAACAACATAAATACAATTTAATAAAGCATAGGTTAAAACAACATAAATACAATTTAATAAAGCATAGGATAAAACAACATAAATACAATTTAATAAAGCATAGGCTAAAACTACATAAATACAATTTAATAAAGCATAGGATAAAACAAATTAAATACAATTTAATAAAGCATAGCATAAAACAACATAAATTCAATTTAATAAAGCATAGGATAAAACAACATAAATACAATTTAATAAAGCATAGGATAAAACAACATAAATACAATTTAATAAAGCATAAGATAAAACAACATGAATACAATTTAATAAAGCATAGGTTAAAACAACATAAATATAATTTAATAAAGCATAGGATAAAACAACATAAATACAATTTAATAAAGCATAGGTTAAAACAACATAAATACAATTTAATAAAGCATAGGATAAAACAACATAAATACAATTTAATAAAGCATAGGACAAAACAACATAAATACAATTTAATAAAGCATAGGTTAAAGCAACATAAATACAATTTAACAAAGCATAGGTTAAAACAACATAAATACAATTTAATAAAGCATAGGATAAAACAACATAAATACAATTTAATAAAGCATAGGATAAAACAACATAAATACAATTTAATAAAGCATAGGATAAAACAACATAAATACAATTTAATAGAGCATAGGATAAAACAACATAAATACAATTTATAAAGCATAGGATAAAACAACATAAATACAAATTAATAAAGCATAGGATAAAACAACATAAATACAATTTAATAAAGCATAGGATAAAACATCATAAATACAATTTAATAAAGCATAGGATTAAACAACGTAAATACTATTTAAAAAAGCATAGGATAAAACCACATAAATACAATTTAATAAAGCACAGGATAAAGCAACATAAATACAATTTAATAAAGCATAGGATACAACAACATAAATACAATTTAGTAAAGCATAGGTCAAAATAACATAAATACAATTTAATAAAGCATAGGATAAAACAACATGAATAAAATTTAATAAAGCATAGGATAAAACAACATAAATAAAATTTAATAAAGCATAGGATAAAACAACATAAATACAATTTAATAAAGCATAGGATAAAACAACATAAATACAATTGAATAAAGCACAGGATAAAACAACATAAATAAAATTTAATAAAGCATAGGATAAAACAAGATAAATAAAATTTAATAAAGCATAGGATAAAACATCATAAATACAATTTAATAAAGCATAGGATAAAACAACATAAATACAATTTAATAAAGCATATGATAAAACAACATAAATTCAATTTAATAAAGCATAGGTTAAAACAACATAAATACAATTTAATAAAGCATAGGATAAAACAACATAAATACAATTTAATAAAGCATAGGATAAAACAACATAAATAAAATTTAATAAAGCATAGGATAAAACAACATGAATACAATTTAATAAAGCATAGGATAAAACAACATAAATCAAATTTAATAAAGCATAGGATAAAACAACATAAATACAATTTAATAAAGCATAGGATAAAACAACATAAATACAATTTAATAAAGCATAGGATAAAACAACATAAATCAAATTTAATAAAGCATAGGTTAAAACAACATAAATACAATTTAATAAAGCATAGGGCAAAACAACATAAATACAATTTAATAAAGCATAGTTTAAAACAACATAAATACAATTTAATAAAGCATAGGATAAAACCACAGAAATACAATTTAATAAAGCATAGGATAAAACAACATAAATACAATTTAATAAAGCATAGGACAAAACAACATAAATACAATTTAATAAAGCATAGGACAAAACAACATAAATACAATTTAATGAAACATAGGATAAACAACATAAGTACAATTTAATAAAGCATAGGACAAAACAACATAAATACAATTTAATAAAGCATATGTTATAACAACATAAATACAATTTAATAAAGCATAAGATATAACAACATGAATATAATTTAGTAAAGCATAAGATAAAACAACATGAATACAATTTAATAAAGCCTAGGTTAAAACAACATAAATACAATTTAAGAAAGCATAGGATAAAACTACATAAATACATTTTAATAAAGCATAGGATAAAACAACATAAATACAATTTAATAAAGCATAGGTTAAAACAACATAAATACAATTTAATAAAGCATAGGACAAAACAACATAAATACAATTTAATAAAGCATAGGATAAAACAACATAAATACAATTTATAAAGCATAGGATAAAACAACATAAATACAATTTAATAAAGCATAGGATAAAACAACATAAATACAATTTAATAAAGCATAGGATAAAACAACATAAATACAATTTAATAAAGCATAGGATAAAACAACATAAATACAATTTATAAAGCATAGGATAAAACAACTTAAATACAATTTAATAAATCATAGGATAAAACAACATAAATACAATTTAATAAAGCATAGGATAAAACAACATAAATACAATTTAATAAAGCATAGGCTAAAACTACATAAATACAATTTAATAAAGCATAGGATAAAACAAATTAAATACAATTTAATAAAGCATAGCATAAAACAACATAAATTCAATTTAATAAAGCATAGGATAAAACAACATAAATACAATTTAATAAAGCATAGGATAAAACAACATAAATACAATTTAATAAAGCATAAGATAAAACAACATGAATACAATTTAATAAAGCATAGGTTAAAACAACATAAATATAATTTAATAAAGCATAGGATAAAACAACATAAATACAATTTAATAAAGCATAGGTTAAAACAACATAAATACAATTTAATAAAGCATAGGATAAAACAACATAAATACAATTTAATAAAGCATAGGACAAAACAACATAAATACAATTTAATAAAGCATAGGTTAAAGCAACATAAATACAATTTAACAAAGCATAGGTTAAAACAACATAAATACAATTTAATAAAGCATAGGATAAAACAACATAAATACAATTTAATAGAGCATAGGATAAAACAACATAAATACAATTTATAAAGCATAGGATAAAACAACATAAATACAAATTAATAAAGCATAGGATAAAACAACATAAATACAATTTAATAAAGCATAGGATAAAACATCATAAATACAATTTAATAAAGCATAGGATTAAACAACGTAAATACTATTTAAAAAAGCATAGGATAAAACCACATAAATACAATTTAATAAAGCACAGGATAAAGCAACATAAATACAATTTAATAAAGCATAGGATACAACAACATAAATACAATTTAGTAAAGCATAGGTCAAAATAACATAAATACAATTTAATAAAGCATAGGATAAAACAACATGAATAAAATTTAATAAAGCATAGGATAAAACAACATAAATAAAATTTAATAAAGCATAGGATAAAACAACATAAATACAATTTAATAAAGCATAGGATAAAACAACATAAATACAATTGAATAAAGCACAGGATAAAACAACATAAATAAAATTTAATAAAGCATAGGATAAAACAAGATAAATAAAATTTAATAAAGCATAGGATAAAACATCATAAATACAATTTAATAAAGCATAGGATAAAACAACATAAATACAATTTAATAAAGCATATGATAAAACAACATAAATACAATTTAATAAAGCATAGGTTAAAACAACATAAATACAATTTAATAAAGCATAGGATAAAACAACATAAATACAATTTAATAAAGCATAGGATAAAACAACATAAATAAAATTTAATAAAGCATAGGATAAAACAACATGAATACAATTTAATAAAGCATAGGATAAAACAACATAAATCAAATTTAATAAAGCATAGGATAAAACAACATAAATACAATTTAATAAAGCATAGGATAAAACAACATAAATACAATTTAATAAAGCATAGGATAAAACAACATAAATCAAATTTAATAAAGCATAGGTTAAAACAACATAAATACAATTTAATAAAGCATAGGGCAAAACAACATAAATACAATTTAATAAAGCATAGTTTAAAACAACATAAATACAATTTAATAAAGCATAGGATAAAACCACAGAAATACAATGTAATAAAGCATAGGATAAAACAACATAAATACAATTTAATAAAGCATAGGACAAAACAACATAAATACAATTTAATAAAGCATAGGACAAAACAACATAAATACAATTTAATGAAACATAGGATAAACAACATAAGTACAATTTAATAAAGCATAGGACAAAACAACATAAATACAATTTAATAAAGCATATGTTATAACAACATAAATACAATTTAATAAAGCATAAGATATAACAACATGAATATAATTTAGTAAAGCATAAGATAAAACAACATGAATACAATTTAATAAAGCCTAGGTTAAAACAACATAAATACAATTTAAGAAAGCATAGGATAAAACTACATAAATACATTTTAATAAAGCATAGGATAAAACAACATAAATACAATTTAATAAAGCATAGGTTAAAACAACATAAATACAATTTAATAAAGCATAGGACAAAACAACATAAATACAATTTAATAAAGGATAGGATAAAACAACATAAATACAATTTATAAAGCATAGGATAAAACAACATAAATACAATTTAGTAAAGCATAGGATAAAACAACATAAATACAATTTAATAAAGCATAGGATAAAACAACATAAATACAATTTAATAAAGCATAGGCTAAAACTACATAAATACAATTTAATAAAGCATAGGATAAAACAAATTAAATACAATTTAATAAAGCATAGCATAAAACAACATAAATACAATTTAATAAAGCATAGGATAAAACATCATAAATACAATTTAATAAAGCATAGGATTAAACAACGTAAATACTATTTAAAAAAGCATAGGATAAAACCACATAAATACAATTTAATAAAGCACAGGATAAAACAACATAAATACAATTTAATAAAGCATAGGATACAACAACATAAATACAATTTAGTAAAGCATAGGTCAAAATAACATAAATACAATTTAATAAAGCATAGGATAAAACAACATGAATAAAATTTAATAAAGCATAGGATAAAACAACATAAATAAAATTTAATAAAGCATAGGATAAAACAACATAAATTCAATTTAATAAAGCATATTATAAAACAACATAAATACAATTTAATAAAGCATAGGATAAAACAACATGAATACAATTTAATAAAGCATAGGATAAAACAACATGAATACAATTTAATAAAGCATAGGATAAAACAACATAAATACAATTTAATAAAGCATAGGTTAAAACAACATAAATACAATTTAATAAAGCATAGGAAAAAACAACATAAATTCAATTTAATAAAGCATAGGATAAAACAACATAAATACAATTGAATAAAGCACAGGATAAAACAACATAAATAAAATTTAATAAAGCATAGGATAAAACAAGATAAATAAAATTTAATAAAGCATAGGATAAAACAACATAAATACAATTTAATAAAGCATAGGATAAAACAAGATAAATAAAATTTAATAAAGCATAGGTTAAAACAACATAAATACAATTTAATAAAGCATAGGACAAAACAACATAAATACAATTTAATAAAGCATAGGATAAAACAACATAAATCAAATTTAATAAAGCATAGGTTAAAACAACATAAATACAATTTAATAAAGCATAGGACAAAACAACATAAATACAGTTTAATAAAGCATAGTTTAAAACAACATAAATACAATTTAATAAAGCATAGGATAAAACCACAGAAATACAATTTAATAAAGCATAGGATAAAACAACATAAATACAATTTAATAAAGCATAGGACAAAACAATATAAATAAAATTTAATAAAGCATAGGATAAAACAACATAAATACAATTTAATAAAGCATAGGATAAAACAACATAAATAAAATTTAATAAAGCATAGGTTAAAATAACATAAATACAATTTAATAAAGCATAGGACAAAACAACATAAAAACAATTTAATAAAGCATAGTTTAAAACAACATAAATACAATTTAATAAAGCATAGGATAAAACCACAGAATTACAATTTAATAAAGCATAGGATAAAACAACTTAAATACAATTTAATAAAGCATAGGACAAAACAACATAAATACAATTTAATAAAGCATAGGATAAAACAACATAAATACAATTTAATGAAACATAGGATAAACAACATAAATACAATTTAATAAAGCATAGGATAAACAACATAAATACAATTTAATAAAGCATAGGCTAAAACTACATAATTACAATTTAATAAAGCTTAGGATAAAACAAATTAAATACAATATAATAAAGCATAGGATAAAACAACATAAATTCAATTTAATAAAGCATAGGATAAAACAACATAAATACAATTTAATAAAGCATAAGATAAAACAACATGAATACAACTTAATAAAGCATAGGTTAAAACAACATAAATACAATTTAATAAAGCATAGGATAAAACAACATAAATACAATTTAATAAAGCATAAGTTAAAACAACATAAATACAATTTAATAAAGCATAGGATAAAACAACATAAATACAATTTAATAAAGCATAAGACAAAACAACATAAATACAATTTAATAAAGCATATGTTAAAGCAACATAAATACAATTTAATAAAGCATAGGTTAAAACAACATAAATACAATTTAATAAAGCATAGGATAAAACAACATAAATACAATTTAATAAAGCATAGGATAAAACAACATAAATACAATTTAATAAAGCTTAGGATAAAACAACATAAATACAATTTAATAAAGCATAGGATAAAACAACATAAATACTATTTAATAAAGCATAGGATAAAACAACATAAATACAATTTAATAAAGCATAAGACAAAACAACATAAATACAATTTAATAAAGCATATGTTAAAGCAACATAAATACAATTTAATAAAGCATAGGTTAAAACAACATAAATACAATTTAATAAAGCATAGGATAAAACAACATAAATACAATTTAATAAAGCATAGGATAAAACAACATAAATACAATTTAATAAAGCTTAGGATAAAACAACATAAATACAACTTAATAAAGCATAGGTTAAAACAACATAAATACAATTTAATAAAGCATAGGATAAAACAACATAAATACAATTTAATAAAGCATAGGTTAAAACAACATAAATACAATTTAATAAAGCATAGGATAAAACAACATAAATACAATTTAATAAAGCATAAGACAAAACAACATAAATACAATTTAATAAAGCATATGTTAAAGCAACATAAATACAATTTAATAAAGCATAGGATAAAACAACATAAATACAATTTAATAAAGCATAGGTTAAAACAAGATAAATACAATTTAATAAAGCACAGGACAAAACAACATCAATACAATTTAATAAAGCATAGGTTAAAACAAGATAAATACAATTTAATAAAGCACAGGACAAAGCAACATCAATACAATTCAATAAAGCATAGGTTAAAACAACATCAATACAAGTTAATAAAGCATAGGATAAAACAACATAAATACAATTTAATAAAGCATAGGATAAAACAACAAGAATACAATTTAATAAAGCATAGGATAAAACAACATAAACACAATTTAATAAAGCATAGGTTAAAACAACATAAATACAATTTAATAAAGCATAGGTTAAAACAACATAAATACAATTTAATAAAGCATAGGACAAAACAACATAAATACAATTTAATAAAGCATAGGTTAAAACAACATAAATACAAGTTAATAAAGCATAGGATTAAACAACATAAATACAATTTAATAAAGCATAGGATAAAACAACATAAATACAATTTAATAAAGCATAGGATAAAACAACATAAATACAATTTAATAAAGCATAGGATAAAACAACATAAATACAATTTAATAAAGCATAGGATAAAACAACATAAATACAATTTAATAAAGCATAGGATAAAACAACATAAATACAATTTAATAAAGCATAGGTTAAAACAACATAAATACAATTTAATAAAGCATAGGATAAAACAACATAAATACAATTTAATAAAGCATAGGATAAAACAACATAAATAAAATTTAATAAAGCATAGGATAAAACAACATAAATACAATTTAATAAAGCATAGGATAAAACAACATAAATAAAATTTAATAAAGCATAGGATAAAACAACATAAATACAATTTAATAAAGCATAGGATAAAACAACATAAATCAAATTTAATAAAGCATAGGTTAAAACAACATAAATACAATTTAATAAAGCATAGGACAAAACAACATAAATACAATTTAATAAAGCATAGTTTAAAACAACATAAATACAATTTAATAAAGCATAGGATAAAACCACAGAAATACAATGTAATAAAGCATAGGATAAAACAACATAAATACAATTTAATAAAGCATAGGACAAAACAACATAAATACAATTTAATAAAGCATAGGACAAAACAACATAAATACAATTTAATGAAACATAGGATAAACAACATAAATACAATTTAATAAAGCATAGGACAAAACAACATAACTACAATTTAATAAAGCATATGTTATAACAACATAAATACAATTTAATAAAGCATAAGATATAACAACATGAATATAATTTAGTAAAGCATAAGATAAAACAACATGAATACAATTTAATAAAGCATAGGTTAAAACAACATAAATACAATTTAAGAAAGCATAGGATAAAACTACATAAATACATTTTAATAAAGCATAGGATAAAACAACATAAATACAATTTAATAAAGCATAGGTTAAAACAACATAAATACAATTTAATAAAGCATAGGACAAAACAACATAAATACAATTTAATAAAGCATAGGATAAAACAACATAAATACAATTTATAAAGCATAGGATAAAACAACATAAATACAATTTAATAAAGCATAGGATAAAACAACATAAATACAATTTAATAAAGCATAGGATAAAACAACATAAATACAATTTAATAAAGCATAGGCTAAAACTACATAAATACAATTTAATAAACATAGGATAAAACAAATTAAATACAATTTAATAAAGCATAGCATAAAACAACATAAATTCAATTTAATAAAGCATAGGATAAAACAACATAAATACAATTTAATAAAGCATAGGATAAAACAACATAAATACAATTTAATAAAGCATAAGATAAAACAACATGAATACAATTTAATAAAGCATAGGTTAAAACAACATAAATATAATTTAATAAAGCATAGGATAAAACAACATAAATACAATTTAATAAAGCATAGGTTAAAACAACATAAATACAATTTAATAAAGCATAGGATAAAACAACATAAATACAATTTAATAAAGCATAGGACAAAACAACATAAATACAATTTAATAAAGCATAGGTTAAAGCAACATAAATACAATTTAATAAAGCATAGGTTAAAACAACATAAATACAATTTAATAAAGCATAGGATAAAACAACATAAATACAATTTAATAAAGCATAGGATAAAACAACATAAATACAATTTAATAAAGCATAGGATAAAACAACATAAATACAATTTAATAGAGCATAGGATAAAACAACATAAATACAATTTATAAAGCATAGGATAAAACAACATAAATACAATTTAATAAAACATAGGATAAAACAACATAAATACAATTTAATAAAGCATAGGATAAAACATCATAAATACAATTTAATAAAGCATAGGATTAAACAACGTAAATACTATTTAAAAAAGCATAGGATAAAACCACATAAATACAATTTAATAAAGCACAGGATAAAACAACATAAATACAATTTAATAAAGCATAGGATACAACAACATAAATACAATTTAGTAAAGCATAGGTCAAAATAACATAAATACAATTTAATAAAGCATAGGATAAAACAACATGAATAAAATTTAATAAAGCATAGGATAAAACAACATAAATAAAATTTAATAAAGCATAGGATAAAAGAACATAAATACAATTTAATAAAGCATAGGATAAAACAACATAAATACAATTGAATAAAGCACAGGATAAAACAACATAAATAAAATTTAATAAAGCATAGGATAAAACAAGATAAATAAAATTTAATAAAGCATAGGATAAAACAACATAAATACAATTTAATAAAGCATAGGATACAACAACATAAATACAATTTAGTAAAGCATAGGTCAAAATAACATAAATACAATTTAATAAAGCATAGGATAAAACAACATGAATAAAATTTAATAAAGCATAGGATAAAACAACATAAATAAAATTTAATAAAGCATAGGATAAAACAACATAAATTCAATTTAATAAAGCATATTATAAAACAACATAAATACAATTTAATAAAGCATAGGATAAAACAACATGAATACAATTTAATAAAGCATAGGTTAAAACAACATAAATACAATTTAATAAAGCATAGGAAAAAACAACATAAATTCAATTTAATAAAGCATAGGATAAAACAACATAAATACAATTGAATAAAGCACAGGATAAAACAACATAAATAAAATTTAATAAAGCATAGGATAAAACAAGATAAATAAAATTTAATAAAGCATAGGATAAAACAACATAAATACAATTTAATAAAGCATAGGATAAAACAACATAAATACAATTTAATAAAGCATAGGATAAAACAACATAAATACAATTTAATAAAGCATAGGTTAAAACAACATAAATACAATTTAATAAAGCATAGGATAAAACAACATAAATACAATTTAATACAGCATAGGATTAAACAACATAAATAAAATCTAATAAAGCATAGGATAAAACAACATGAATACAATTTAATAAAGCATAGGATAAAACAACATAAATCAAATTTAATAAAGCATAGGATAAAACAACATAAATCAAATTTAATAAAGCATAGGTTAAAACAACATAAATACAATTTAATAAAGCATAGGACAAAACAACATAAATACAATTTAATAAAGCATAGTTTAAAACAACATAAATACAATTTAATAAAGCATAGGATAAAACCACAGAAATACAATGTAATAAAGCATAGGATAAAACAACATAAATACAATTTAATAAAGCATAGGACAAAACAACATAAATACAATTTAATAAAGCATAGGACAAAACAACATAAATACAATTTAATGAAACATAGGATAAACAACATAAGTACAATTTAATAAAGCATAGGACAAAACAACATAAATACAATTTAATAAAGCATATGTTATAACAACATAAATACAATTTAATAAAGCATAAGATATAACAACATGAATATAATTTAGTAAAGCATAAGATAAAACAACATGAATACAATTTAATAAAGCATAGGTTAAAACAACATAAATACAATTTAAGAAAGCATAGGATAAAACTACATAAATACATTTTAATAAAGCATAGGATAAAACAACATAAATACAATTTAATAAAGCATAGGTTAAAACAACATAAATACAATTTAATAAAGCATAGGACAAAACAACATAAATACAATTTAATAAAGCATAGGATAAAACAACATAAATACAATTTATAAAGCATAGGATAAAACAACATAAATACAATTTAATAAAGCATAGGATAAAACAACATAAATACAATTTAATAAAGCATAGGATAAAACAACATAAATACAATTTAATAAAGCATAGGCTAAAACTACATAAATACAATTTAATAAAGCATAGGATAAAACAAATTAAATACAATTTAATAAAGCATAGCATAAAACAACATAAATTCAATTTAATAAAGCATAGGATAAAACAACATAAATACAATTTAATAAAGCATAGGATAAAACAACATAAATACAATTTAATAAAGCATAAGATAAAACAACATGAATACAATTTAATAAAGCATAGGTTAAAACAACATAAATATAATTTAATAAAGCATAGGATAAAACAACATAAATACAATTTAATAAAGCATAGGTTAAAACAACATAAATACAATTTAATAAAGCATAGGATAAAACAACATAAATACAATTTAATAAAGCATCGGACAAAACAACATAAATACAATTTAATAAAGCATAGGTTAAAGCAACATAAATACAATTTAATAAAGCATAGGTTAAAACAACATAAATACAATTTAATAAAGCATAGGATAAAACAACATAAATACAATTTAATAAAGCATAGGACAAAACAACATAAATACAATTTAATGAAACATAGGATAAACAACATAAATACAATTTAATAAAGCATAGGACAAAACAACATAAATACAATTTAATAAAGCAAAGGATAAAACAACATAAATACAATTTATAAAGCATAGGATAAAACAACATAAATAAAATTTAATAAAGCATAGGATAAAACAACATAAATACAATTTAATAAAGCATAGGATAAAACAACATAAATCAAATTTAATAAAGCATAGGTTAAAACAACATAAATACAATTTAATAAAGCATAGGACAAAACAACATAAATACAATTTAATAAAGCATAGTTTAAAACAACATAAATACAATTTAATAAAGCATAGGATAAAACCACAGAAATACAATGTAATAAAGCATAGGATAAAACAACATAAATACAATTTAATAAAGCATAGGACAAAACAACATAAATACAATTTAATGAAACATAGGATAAACAACATAAGTACAATTTAATAAAGCATAGGACAAAACAACATAAATACAATTTAATAAAGCATATGTTATAACAACATAAATACAATTTAATAAAGCATAGGATAAAACTACATAAATACATTTTAATAAAGCATAGGATAAAACAACATAAATACAATTTAATAAAGCATAGGTTAAAACAACATAAATACAATTTAAGAAAGCATAGGATAAAACTACATAAATACATATTAATAAAGCATAGGATAAAACAACATAAATACAATTTAATAAAGCATAGGTTAAAACAACATAAATACAATTTAATAAAGCATAGGACAAAACAACATAAATACAATTTAATAAAGCATAGGATAAAACAACATAAATACAATTTATAAAGCATAGGATAAAACAACATAAATACAATTTAATAAAGCATAGGATAAAACAACATAAATACAATTTAATAAAGCATAGGATAAAACAACATAAATACAATTTAATAAAGCATAGGCTAAAACTACATAAATACAATTTAATAAAGCATAGGATAAAACAAATTAAATACAATTTAATAAAGCATAGCATAAAACAACATAAATTCAATTTAATAAAGCATAGGATAAAACAACATAAATACAATTGAATAAAGCACAGGATAAAACAACATAAATAAAATTTAATAAAGCATAGGATAAAACAAGATAAATAAAATTTAATAAAGCATAGGATAAAACAACATAAATACAATTTAATAAAGCATAGGATAAAACAACATAAATACAATTTAATAAAGCATAGGTTAAAACAACATAAATACAATTTAATAAAGCATAGGAAAAAACAACATACATTCAATTTAATAAAGCATAGGATAAAACAACATAAATACAATTGAATAAAGCACAGGATAAAACAACATAAATAAAATTTAATAAAGCATAGGATAAAACAAGATAAATAAAATTTAATAAAGCATAGGATAAAACAACATAAATACAATTTAATAAAGCATAGGATAAAACAACATAAATACAATTTAATAAAGCATAGGATAAAACAACATAAATACAATTTAATAAAGCATAGGTTAAAACAACATAAATACAATTTAATAAAGCATAGGATAAAACAACATAAATACAATTTAATAAAGCATAGGATAAAACAACATAAATAAAATTTAATAAAGCATAGGATAAAACAACATAAATACAATTTAATAAAGCATAGGATAAAACAACATAAATAAAATTTAATAAAGCATAGGATAAAACAACATAAATACAATTTAATAAAGCATAGGATAAAACAACATAAATCAAATTTAATAAAGCATAGGTTAAAACAACATAAATACAATTTAATAAAGCATAGGACAAAACAACATAAATACAATTTAATAAAGCATAGTTTAAAACAACATAAATACAATTTAATAAAGCATAGGATAAAACCACAGAAATACAATTTAATAAAGCATAGGATAAAACAACTTAAATACAATTTAATAAAGCATAGGACAAAACAACATAAATACAATTTAATAAAGCATAGGATAAAACAACATAAATACAATTTAATGAAACATAGGATAAACAACATAAATACAATTTAATAAAGCATAGGATAAACAACATAAATACAATTTAATAAAGCATAGGCTAAAACTACATAATTACAATTTAATAAAGCTTAGGATAAAACAAATTAAATACAATATAATAAAGCATAGGATAAAACAACATAAATTCAATTTAATAAAGCATAGGATAAAACAACATAAATACAATTTAATAAAGCATAAGATAAAACAACATGAATACAACTTAATAAAGCATAGGTTAAAACAACATAAATACAATTTAATAAAGCATAGGATAAAACAACATAAATACAATTTAATAAAGCATAAGTTAAAACAACATAAATACAATTTAATAAAGCATAGGATAAAACAACATAAATACAATTTAATAAAGCATAAGACAAAACAACATAAATACAATTTAATAAAGCATATGTTAAAGCAACATAAATACAATTTAATAAAGCATAGGTTAAAACAACATAAATACAATTTAATAAAGCATAGGATAAAACAACATAAATACAATTTAATAAAGCATAGGATAAAACAACATAAATACAATTTAATAAAGCTTAGGATAAAACAACATAAATACAATTTAATAAAGCATAGGATAAAACAACATAAATACTATTTAATAAAGCATAGGATAAAACAACATAAATACAATTTAATAAAGCATAAGACAAAACAACATAAATACAATTTAATAAAGCATATGTTAAAGCAACATAAATACAATTTAATAAAGCATAGGTTAAAACAACATAAATACAATTTAATAAAGCATAGGATAAAACAACATAAATACAATTTAATAAAGCATAGGATAAAACAACATAAATACAATTTAATAAAGCTTAGGATAAAACAACATAAATACAACTTAATAAAGCATAGGTTAAAACAACATAAATACAATTTAATAAAGCATAGGATAAAACAACATAAATACAATTTAATAAAGCATAGGTTAAAACAACATAAATACAATTTAATAAAGCATAGGATAAAACAACATAAATACAATTTAATAAAGCATAAGACAAAACAACATAAATACAATTTAATAAAGCATATGTTAAAGCAACATAAATACAATTTAATAAAGCATAGGATAAAACAACATAAATACAATTTAATATAGCATAGGTTAAAACAAGATAAATACAATTTAATAAAGCACAGGACAAAACAACATCAATACAATTTAATAAAGCATAGGTTAAAACAAGATAAATACAATTTAATAAAGCACAGGACAAAGCAACATCAATACAATTCAATAAAGCATAGGTTAAAACATCATCAATACAAGTTAATAAAGCATAGGATAAAACAACATAAATACAATTTAATAAAGCATAGGATAAAACAACAAGAATACAATTTAATAAAGCATAGGATAAAACAACATAAACACAATTTAATAAAGCATAGGTTAAAACAACATAAATACAATTTAATAAAGCATAGGTTAAAACAACATAAATACAATTTAATAAAGCATAGGACAAAACAACATAAATACAATTTAATAAAGCATAGGTTAAAACAACATAAATACAAGTTAATAAAGCATAGGATTAAACAACATAAATACAATTTAATAAAGCATAGGATAAAACAACATAAATACAATTTAATAAAGCATAGGATAAAACAACATAAATACAATTTAATAAAGCATAGGATAAAACAACATAAATACAATTTAATAAAGCATAGGATAAAACAACATAAATACAATTTAATAAAGCATAGGATAAAACAACATAAATACAATTTAATAAAGCATAGGTTAAAACAACATAAATACAATTTAATAAAGCATAGGATAAAACAACATAAATACAATTTAATAAAGCATAGGATAAAACAACATAAATAAAATTTAATAAAGCATAGGATAAAACAACATAAATACAATTTAATAAAGCATAGGATAAAACAACATAAATAAAATTTAATAAAGCATAGGATAAAACAACATAAATACAATTTAATAAAGCATAGGATAAAACAACATAAATCAAATTTAATAAAGCATAGGTTAAAACAACATAAATACAATTTAATAAAGCATAGGACAAAACAACATAAATACAATTTAATAAAGCATAGTTTAAAACAACATAAATACAATTTAATAAAGCATAGGATAAAACCACAGAAATACAATGTAATAAAGCATAGGATAAAACAACATAAATACAATTTAATAAAGCATAGGACAAAACAACATAAATACAATTTAATAAAGCATAGGACAAAACAACATAAATACAATTTAATGAAACATAGGATAAACAACATAAATACAATTTAATAAAGCATAGGACAAAACAACATAACTACAATTTAATAAAGCATATGTTATAACAACATAAATACAATTTAATAAAGCATAAGATATAACAACATGAATATAATTTAGTAAAGCATAAGATAAAACAACATGAATACAATTTAATAAAGCATAGGTTAAAACAACATAAATACAATTTAAGAAAGCATAGGATAAAACTACATAAATACATTTTAATAAAGCATAGGATAAAACAACATAAATACAATTTAATAAAGCATAGGTTAAAACAACATAAATACAATTTAATAAAGCATAGGACAAAACAACATAAATACAATTTAATAAAGCATAGGATAAAACAACATAAATACAATTTATAAAGCATAGGATAAAACAACATAAATACAATTTAATAAAGCATAGGATAAAACAACATAAATACAATTTAATAAAGCATAGGATAAAACAACATAAATACAATTTAATAAAGCATAGGCTAAAACTACATAAATACAATTTAATAAACATAGGATAAAACAAATTAAATACAATTTAATAAAGCATAGCATAAAACAACATAAATTCAATTTAATAAAGCATAGGATAAAACAACATAAATACAATTTAATAAAGCATAGGATAAAACAACATAAATACAATTTAATAAAGCATAAGATAAAACAACATGAATACAATTTAATAAAGCATAGGTTAAAACAACATAAATATAATTTAATAAAGCATAGGATAAAACAACATAAATACAATTTAATAAAGCATAGGTTAAAACAACATAAATACAATTTAATAAAGCATAGGATAAAACAACATAAATACAATTTAATAAAGCATAGGACAAAACAACATAAATACAATTTAATAAAGCATAGGTTAAAGCAACATAAATACAATTTAATAAAGCATAGGTTAAAACAACATAAATACAATTTAATAAAGCATAGGATAAAACAACATAAATACAATTTAATAAAGCATAGGATAAAACAACATAAATACAATTTAATAAAGCATAGGATAAAACAACATAAATACAATTTAATAGAGCATAGGATAAAACAACATAAATACAATTTATAAAGCATAGGATAAAACAACATAAATACAATTTAATAAAACATAGGATAAAACAACATAAATACAATTTAATAAAGCATAGGATAAAACATCATAAATACAATTTAATAAAGCATAGGATTAAACAACGTAAATACTATTTAAAAAAGCATAGGATAAAACCACATAAATACAATTTAATAAAGCACAGGATAAAACAACATAAATACAATTTAATAAAGCATAGGATACAACAACATAAATACAATTTAGTAAAGCATAGGTCAAAATAACATAAATACAATTTAATAAAGCATAGGATAAAACAACATGAATAAAATTTAATAAAGCATAGGATAAAACAACATAAATAAAATTTAATAAAGCATAGGATAAAAGAACATAAATACAATTTAATAAAGCATAGGATAAAACAACATAAATACAATTGAATAAAGCACAGGATAAAACAACATAAATAAAATTTAATAAAGCATAGGATAAAACAAGATAAATAAAATTTAATAAAGCATAGGATAAAACAACATAAATACAATTTAATAAAGCATAGGATACAACAACATAAATACAATTTAGTAAAGCATAGGTCAAAATAACATAAATACAATTTAATAAAGCATAGGATAAAACAACATGAATAAAATTTAATAAAGCATAGGATAAAACAACATAAATAAAATTGAATAAAGCATAGGATAAAACAACATAAATTCAATTTAATAAAGCATATTATAAAACAACATAAATACAATTTAATAAAGCATAGGATAAAACAACATGAATACAATTTAATAAAGCATAGGTTAAAACAACATAAATACAATTTAATAAAGCATAGGAAAAAACAACATAAATTCAATTTAATAAAGCATAGGATAAAACAACATAAATACAATTGAATAAAGCACAGGATAAAACAACATAAATAAAATTTAATAAAGCATAGGATAAAACAAGATAAATAAAATTTAATAAAGCATAGGATAAAACAACATAAATACAATTTAATAAAGCATAGGATAAAACAACATAAATACAATTTAATAAAGCATAGGATAAAACAACATAAATACAATTTAATAAAGCATAGGTTAAAACAACATAAATACAATTTAATAAAGCATAGGATAAAACAACATAAATACAATTTAATACAGCATAGGATTAAACAACATAAATAAAATCTAATAAAGCATAGGATAAAACAACATGAATACAATTTAATAAAGCATAGGATAAAACAACATAAATCAAATTTAATAAAGCATAGGATAAAACAACATAAATCAAATTTAATAAAGCATAGGTTAAAACAACATAAATACAATTTAATAAAGCATAGGACAAAACAACATAAATACAATTTAATAAAGCATAGTTTAAAACAACATAAATACAATTTAATAAAGCATAGGATAAAACCACAGAAATACAATGTAATAAAGCATAGGATAAAACAACATAAATACAATTTAATAAAGCATAGGACAAAACAACATAAATACAATTTAATAAAGCATAGGACAAAACAACATAAATACAATTTAATGAAACATAGGATAAACAACATAAGTACAATTTAATAAAGCATAGGACAAAACAACATAAATACAATTTAATAAAGCATATGTTATAACAACATAAATACAATTTAATAAAGCATAAGATATAACAACATGAATATAATTTAGTAAAGCATAAGATAAAACAACATGAATACAATTTAATAAAGCATAGGTTAAAACAACATAAATACAATTTAAGAAAGCATAGGATAAAACTACATAAATACATTTTAATAAAGCATAGGATAAAACAACATAAATACAATTTAATAAAGCATAGGTTAAAACAACATAAATACAATTTAATAAAGCATAGGACAAAACAACATAAATACAATTTAATAAAGCATAGGATAAAACAACATAAATACAATTTATAAAGCATAGGATAAAACAACATAAATACAATTTAATAAAGCATAGGATAAAACAACATAAATACAATTTAATAAAGCATAGGATAAAACAACATAAATACAATTTAATAAAGCATAGGCTAAAACTACATAAATACAATTTAATAAAGCATAGGATAAAACAAATTAAATACAATTTAATAAAGCATAGCATAAAACAACATAAATTCAATTTAATAAAGCATAGGATAAAACAACATAAATACAATTTAATAAAGCATAGGATAAAACAACATAAATACAATTTAATAAAGCATAAGATAAAACAACATGAATACAATTTAATAAAGCATAGGTTAAAACAACATAAATATAATTTAATAAAGCATAGGATAAAACAACATAAATACAATTTAATAAAGCATAGGTTAAAACAACATAAATACAATTTAATAAAGCATAGGATAAAACAACATAAATACAATTTAATAAAGCATCGGACAAAACAACATAAATACAATTTAATAAAGCATAGGTTAAAGCAACATAAATACAATTTAATAAAGCATAGGTTAAAACAACATAAATACAATTTAATAAAGCATAGGATAAAACAACATAAATACAATTTAATAAAGCATAGGACAAAACAACATAAATACAATTTAATGAAACATAGGATAAACAACATAAATACAATTTAATAAAGCATAGGACAAAACAACATAAATACAATTTAATAAAGCAAAGGATAAAACAACATAAATACAATTTATAAAGCATAGGATAAAACAACATAAATAAAATTTAATAAAGCATAGGATAAAACAACATAAATACAATTTAATAAAGCATAGGATAAAACAACATAAATCAAATTTAATAAAGCATAGGTTAAAACAACATAAATACAATTTAATAAAGCATAGGACAAAACAACATAAATACAATTTAATAAAGCATAGTTTAAAACAACATAAATACAATTTAATAAAGCATAGGATAAAACCACAGAAATACAATGTAATAAAGCATAGGATAAAACAACATAAATACAATTTAATAAAGCATAGGACAAAACAACATAAATACAATTTAATGAAACATAGGATAAACAACATAAGTACAATTTAATAAAGCATAGGACAAAACAACATAAATACAATTTAATAAAGCATATGTTATAACAACATAAATACAATTTAATAAAGCATAGGATAAAACTACATAAATACATTTTAATAAAGCATAGGATAAAACAACATAAATACAATTTAATAAAGCATAGGTTAAAACAACATAAATACAATTTAAGAAAGCATAGGATAAAACTACATAAATACATATTAATAAAGCATAGGATAAAACAACATAAATACAATTTAATAAAGCATAGGTTAAAACAACATAAATACAATTTAATAAAGCATAGGACAAAACAACATAAATACAATTTAATAAAGCATAGGATAAAACAACATAAATACAATTTATAAAGCATAGGATAAAACAACATAAATACAATTTAATAAAGCATAGGATAAAACAACATAAATACAATTTAATAAAGCATAGGATAAAACAACATAAATACAATTTAATAAAGCATAGGCTAAAACTACATAAATACAATTTAATAAAGCATAGGATAAAACAAATTAAATACAATTTAATAAAGCATAGCATAAAACAACATAAATTCAATTTAATAAAGCATAGGATAAAACAACATAAATACAATTGAATAAAGCACAGGATAAAACAACATAAATAAAATTTAATAAAGCATAGGATAAAACAAGATAAATAAAATTTAATAAAGCATAGGATAAAACAACATAAATACAATTTAATAAAGCATAGGATAAAACAACATAAATACAATTTAATAAAGCATAGGTTAAAACAACATAAATACAATTTAATAAAGCATAGGAAAAAACAACATACATTCAATTTAATAAAGCATAGGATAAAACAACATAAATACAATTGAATAAAGCACAGGATAAAACAACATAAATAAAATTTAATAAAGCATAGGATAAAACAAGATAAATAAAATTTAATAAAGCATAGGATAAAACAACATAAATACAATTTAATAAAGCATAGGATAAAACAACATAAATACAATTTAATAAAGCATAGGATAAAACAACATAAATACAATTTAATAAAGCATAGGTTAAAACAACATAAATACAATTTAATAAAGCATAGGATAAAACAACATAAATACAATTTAATAAAGCATAGGATAAAACAACATAAATAAAATTTAATAAAGCATAGGATAAAACAACATAAATACAATTTAATAAAGCATAGGATAAAACAACATAAATAAAATTTAATAAAGCATAGGATAAAACAACATAAATACAATTTAATAAAGCATAGGATAAAACAACATAAATCAAATTTAATAAAGCATAGGTTAAAACAACATAAATACAATTTAATAAAGCATAGGACAAAACAACATAAATACAATTTAATAAAGCATAGTTTAAAACAACATAAATACAATTTAATAAAGCATAGGATAAAACCACAGAAATACAATTTAATAAAGCATAGGATAAAACAACTTAAATACAATTTAATAAAGCATAGGACAAAACAACATAAATACAATTTAATAAAGCATAGGATAAAACAACATAAATACAATTTAATGAAACATAGGATAAACAACATAAATACAATTTAATAAAGCATAGGATAAACAACATAAATACAATTTAATAAAGCATAGGCTAAAACTACATAATTACAATTTAATAAAGCTTAGGATAAAACAAATTAAATACAATATAATAAAGCATAGGATAAAACAACATAAATTCAATTTAATAAAGCATAGGATAAAACAACATAAATACAATTTAATAAAGCATAAGATAAAACAACATGAATACAACTTAATAAAGCATAGGTTAAAACAACATAAATACAATTTAATAAAGCATAGGATAAAACAACATAAATACAATTTAATAAAGCATAAGTTAAAACAACATAAATACAATTTAATAAAGCATAGGATAAAACAACATAAATACAATTTAATAAAGCATAAGACAAAACAACATAAATACAATTTAATAAAGCATATGTTAAAGCAACATAAATACAATTTAATAAAGCATAGGTTAAAACAACATAAATACAATTTAATAAAGCATAGGATAAAACAACATAAATACAATTTAATAAAGCATAGGATAAAACAACATAAATACAATTTAATAAAGCTTAGGATAAAACAACATAAATACAATTTAATAAAGCATAGGATAAAACAACATAAATACTATTTAATAAAGCATAGGATAAAACAACATAAATACAATTTAATAAAGCATAAGACAAAACAACATAAATACAATTTAATAAAGCATATGTTAAAGCAACATAAATACAATTTAATAAAGCATAGGTTAAAACAACATAAATACAATTTAATAAAGCATAGGATAAAACAACATAAATACAATTTAATAAAGCATAGGATAAAACAACATAAATACAATTTAATAAAGCTTAGGATAAAACAACATAAATACAACTTAATAAAGCATAGGTTAAAACAACATAAATACAATTTAATAAAGCATAGGATAAAACAACATAAATACAATTTAATAAAGCATAGGTTAAAACAACATAAATACAATTTAATAAAGCATAGGATAAAACAACATAAATACAATTTAATAAAGCATAAGACAAAACAACATAAATACAATTTAATAAAGCATATGTTAAAGCAACATAAATACAATTTAATAAAGCATAGGATAAAACAACATAAATACAATTTAATATAGCATAGGTTAAAACAAGATAAATACAATTTAATAAAGCACAGGACAAAACAACATCAATACAATTTAATAAAGCATAGGTTAAAACAAGATAAATACAATTTAATAAAGCACAGGACAAAGCAACATCAATACAATTCAATAAAGCATAGGTTAAAACAACATCAATACAAGTTAATAAAGCATAGGATAAAACAACATAAATACAATTTAATAAAGCATAGGATAAAACAACAAGAATACAATTTAATAAAGCATAGGATAAAACAACATAAACACAATTTAATAAAGCATAGGTTAAAACAACATAAATACAATTTAATAAAGCATAGGTTAAAACAACATAAATACAATTTAATAAAGCATAGGACAAAACAACATAAATACAATTTAATAAAGCATAGGTTAAAACAACATAAATACAAGTTAATAAAGCATAGGATTAAACAACATAAATACAATTTAATAAAGCATAGGATAAAACAACATAAATACAATTTAATAAAGCATAGGATAAAACAACATAAATACAATTTAATAAAGCATAGGATAAAACAACATAAATACAATTTAATAAAGCATAGGATAAAACAACATAAATACAATTTAATAAAGCATAGGATAAAACAACATAAATACAATTTAATAAAGCATAGGTTAAAACAACATAAATACAATTTATTAAAGCATAGGATAAAACAACATAAATACAATTTAATAAAGCATAGGATAAAACAACATAAATAAAATTTAATAAAGCATAGGATAAAACAACATAAATACAATTTAATAAAGCATAGGATAAAACAACATAAATAAAATTTAATAAAGCATAGGATAAAACAACATAAATACAATTTAATAAAGCATAGGATAAAACAACATAAATCAAATTTAATAAAGCATAGGTTAAAACAACATAAATACAATTTAATAAAGCATAGGACAAAACAACATAAATACAATTTAATAAAGCATAGTTTAAAACAACATAAATACAATTTAATAAAGCATAGGATAAAACCACAGAAATACAATGTAATAAAGCATAGGATAAAACAACATAAATACAATTTAATAAAGCATAGGACAAAACAACATAAATACAATTTAATAAAGCATAGGACAAAACAACATAAATACAATTTAATGAAACATAGGATAAACAACATAAATACAATTTAATAAAGCATAGGACAAAACAACATAACTACAATTTAATAAAGCATATGTTATAACAACATAAATACAATTTAATAAAGCATAAGATATAACAACATGAATATAATTTAGTAAAGCATAAGATAAAACAACATGAATACAATTTAATAAAGCATAGGTTAAAACAACATAAATACAATTTAAGAAAGCATAGGATAAAACTACATAAATACATTTTAATAAAGCATAGGATAAAACAACATAAATACAATTTAATAAAGCATAGGTTAAAACAACATAAATACAATTTAATAAAGCATAGGACAAAACAACATAAATACAATTTAATAAAGCATAGGATAAAACAACATAAATACAATTTATAAAGCATAGGATAAAACAACATAAATACAATTTAATAAAGCATAGGATAAAACAACATAAATACAATTTAATAAAGCATAGGATAAAACAACATAAATACAATTTAATAAAGCATAGGCTAAAACTACATAAATACAATTTAATAAACATAGGATAAAACAAATTAAATACAATTTAATAAAGCATAGCATAAAACAACATAAATTCAATTTAATAAAGCATAGGATAAAACAACATAAATACAATTTAATAAAGCATAGGATAAAACAACATAAATACAATTTAATAAAGCATAAGATAAAACAACATGAATACAATTTAATAAAGCATAGGTTAAAACAACATAAATATAATTTAATAAAGCATAGGATAAAACAACATAAATACAATTTAATAAAGCATAGGTTAAAACAACATAAATACAATTTAATAAAGCATAGGATAAAACAACATAAATACAATTTAATAAAGCATAGGACAAAACAACATAAATACAATTTAATAAAGCATAGGTTAAAGCAACATAAATACAATTTAATAAAGCATAGGTTAAAACAACATAAATACAATTTAATAAAGCATAGGATAAAACAACATAAATACAATTTAATAAAGCATAGGATAAAACAACATAAATACAATTTAATAAAGCATAGGATAAAACAACATAAATACAATTTAATAGAGCATAGGATAAAACAACATAAATACAATTTATAAAGCATAGGATAAAACAACATAAATACAATTTAATAAAACATAGGATAAAACAACATAAATACAATTTAATAAAGCATAGGATAAAACATCATAAATACAATTTAATAAAGCATAGGATTAAACAACGTAAATACTATTTAAAAAAGCATAGGATAAAACCACATAAATACAATTTAATAAAGCACAGGATAAAACAACATAAATACAATTTAATAAAGCATAGGATACAACAACATAAATACAATTTAGTAAAGCATAGGTCAAAATAACATAAATACAATTTAATAAAGCATAGGATAAAACAACATGAATAAAATTTAATAAAGCATAGGATAAAACAACATAAATAAAATTTAATAAAGCATAGGATAAAAGAACATAAATACAATTTAATAAAGCATAGGATAAAACAACATAAATACAATTGAATAAAGCACAGGATAAAACAACATAAATAAAATTTAATAAAGCATAGGATAAAACAAGATAAATAAAATTTAATAAAGCATAGGATAAAACAACATAAATACAATTTAATAAAGCATAGGATACAACAACATAAATACAATTTAGTAAAGCATAGGTCAAAATAACATAAATACAATTTAATAAAGCATAGGATAAAACAACATGAATAAAATTTAATAAAGCATAGGATAAAACAACATAAATAAAATTTAATAAAGCATAGGATAAAACAACATAAATTCAATTTAATAAAGCATATTATAAAACAACATAAATACAATTTAATAAAGCATAGGATAAAACAACATGAATACAATTTAATAAAGCATAGGTTAAAACAACATAAATACAATTTAATAAAGCATAGGAAAAAACAACATAAATTCAATTTAATAAAGCATAGGATAAAACAACATAAATACAATTGAATAAAGCACAGGATAAAACAACATAAATAAAATTTAATAAAGCATAGGATAAAACAAGATAAATAAAATTTAATAAAGCATAGGATAAAACAACATAAATACAATTTAATAAAGCATAGGATAAAACAACATAAATACAATTTAATAAAGCATAGGATAAAACAACATAAATACAATTTAATAAAGCATAGGTTAAAACAACATAAATACAATTTAATAAAGCATAGGATAAAACAACATAAATACAATTTAATAAAGCATAGGATTAAACAACATAAATAAAATTTAATAAAGCATAGGATAAAACAACATGAATACAATTTAATAAAGCATAGGATAAAACAACATAAATCAAATTTAATAAAGCATAGGATAAAACAACATAAATCAAATTTAATAAAGCATAGGTTAAAACAACATAAATACAATTTAATAAAGCATAGGACAAAACAACATAAATACAATTTAATAAAGCATAGTTTAAAACAACATAAATACAATTTAATAAAGCATAGGATAAAACCACAGAAATACAATGTAATAAAGCATAGGATAAAACAACATAAATACAATTTAATAAAGCATAGGACAAAACAACATAAATACAATTTAATAAAGCATAGGACAAAACAACATAAATACAATTTAATGAAACATAGGATAAACAACATAAGTACAATTTAATAAAGCATAGGACAAAACAACATAAATACAATTTAATAAAGCATATGTTATAACAACATAAATACAATTTAATAAAGCATAAGATATAACAACATGAATATAATTTAGTAAAGCATAAGATAAAACAACATGAATACAATTTAATAAAGCATAGGTTAAAACAACATAAATACAATTTAAGAAAGCATAGGATAAAACTACATAAATACATTTTAATAAAGCATAGGATAAAACAACATAAATACAATTTAATAAAGCATAGGTTAAAACAACATAAATACAATTTAATAAAGCATAGGACAAAACAACATAAATACAATTTAATAAAGCATAGGATAAAACAACATAAATACAATTTATAAAGCATAGGATAAAACAACATAAATACAATTTAATAAAGCATAGGATAAAACAACATAAATACAATTTAATAAAGCATAGGATAAAACAACATAAATACAATTTAATAAAGCATAGGCTAAAACTACATAAATACAATTTAATAAAGCATAGGATAAAACAAATTAAATACAATTTAATAAAGCATAGCATAAAACAACATAAATTCAATTTAATAAAGCATAGGATAAAACAACATAAATACAATTGAATAAAGCACAGGATAAAACAACATAAATAAAATTTAATAAAGCATAGGATAAAACAAGATAAATAAAATTTAATAAAGCATAGGATAAAACAACATAAATACAATTTAATAAAGCATAGGATAAAACAACATAAATACAATTTAATAAAGCATAGGTTAAAACAACATAAATACAATTTAATAAAGCATAGGAAAAAACAACATACATTCAATTTAATAAAGCATAGGATAAAACAACATAAATACAATTGAATAAAGCACAGGATAAAACAACATAAATAAAATTTAATAAAGCATAGGATAAAACAAGATAAATAAAATTTAATAAAGCATAGGATAAAACAACATAAATACAATTTAATAAAGCATAGGATAAAACAACATAAATACAATTTAATAAAGCATAGGATAAAACAACATAAATAAAATTTAATAAAGCATAGGATAAAACAACATAAATACAATTTAATAAAGCATAGGATAAAACAACATAAATAAAATTTAATAAAGCATAGGATAAAACAACATAAATCAAATTTAATAAAGCATAGGTTAAAACAACATAAATCAAATTTAATAAAGCATAGGTTAAAACAACATAAATACAATTTAATAAAGCATAGGACAAAACAACATAAATACAATTTAATAAAGCATAGTTTAAAACAACATAAATACAATTTAATAAAGCATAGGATAAAACCACAGAAATACAATGTAATAAAGCATAGGATAAAACAACATAAATACAATTTAATAAAGCATAGGACAAAACAACATAAATACAATTTAATAAAGCATAGGACAAAACAACATAAATACAATTTAATGAAACATAGGATAAACAACATAAATACAATTTAATAAAGCATAGGACAAAACAACATAAATACAATTTAATAAAGCATATGTTATAACAACATAAATACAATTTAATAAAGCATAAGATATAACAACATGAATATAATTTAGTAAAGCATAAGATAAAACAACATGAATACAATTTAATAAAGCATAGGTTAAAACAACATAAATACAATTTAATAAAGCATAGGATAAAACAACATAAATACAATTTAATAAAGCATAGGATAAAACAACATAAATAAAATTTAATAAAGCATAGGATAAAACAACATAAATACAATTTAATAAAGCATAGGATAAAACAACATAAATAAAATTTAATAAAGCATAGGATAAAACAACATAAATCAAATTTAATAAAGCATAGGTTAAAACAACATAAATCAAATTTAATAAAGCATAGGTTAAAACAACATAAATACAATTTAATAAAGCATAGGACAAAACAACATAAATACAATTTAATAAAGCATAGTTTAAAACAACATAAATACAATTTAATAAAGCATAGGATAAAACCACAGAAATACAATGTAATAAAGCATAGGATAAAACAACATAAATACAATTTAATAAAGCATAGGACAAAACAACATAAATACAATTTAATAAAGCATAGGACAAAACAACATAAATACAATTTAATGAAACATAGGATAAACAACATAAATACAATTTAATAAAGCATAGGACAAAACAACATAAATACAATTTAATAAAGCATATGTTATAACAACATAAATACAATTTAATAAAGCATAAGATATAACAACATGAATATAATTTAGTAAAGCATAAGATAAAACAACATGAATACAATTTAATAAAGCATAGGTTAAAACAACATAAATACAATTTAAGAAAGCATAGGATAAAACTACATAAATACATTTTAATAAAGCATAGGATAAAACAACATAAATACAATTTAATAAAGCATAGGTTAAAACAACATAAATACAATTTAATAAAGCATAGGACAAAACAACATAAATACAATTTAATAAAGCATAGGATAAAACAACATAAATACAATTTATAAAGCATAGGATAAAACAACATAAATACAATTTAATAAAGCATAGGATAAAACAACATAAATACAATTTAATAAAGCATAGGATAAAACAACATAAATACAATTTAATAAAGCATAGGCTAAAACTACATAAATACAATTTAATAAAGCATAGGATAAAACAAATTAAATACAATTTAATAAAGCATAGCATAAAACAACATAAATTCAATTTAATAAAGCATAGGATAAAACAACATAAATACAATTTAATAAAGCATAGGATAAAACAACATAAATACAATTTAATAAAGCATAAGATAAAACAACATGAATACAATTTAATAAAGCATAGGATAAAACAACATAAATAAAATTTAATAAAGCATAGGATAAAACAACATAAATTCAATTTAATAAAGCATATTATAAAACAACATAAATACAATTTAATAAAGCATAGGATAAAACAACATAAATACAATTTAATAAAGCATAGGTTAAAACAACATAAATAAAAGTTAATAAAGCATAGGATAAAACAACATGAATACAATTTAATAAAGCATAGGTTAAAACAACATAAATACAATTTAAGAAAGCATAGGATAAAACTACATAAATACATTTTAATAAAGCATAGGATAAAACAACATAAATACAATTTAAGAAAGCATAGGATAAAACAACATAAATACAATTTATAAAGCATAGGATAAAACAACATAAATACAATTTAATAAAGCATAGGATAAAACAACATAAATAAAATTTAATAAAGCATAGGATAAAATAACATAAATACAATTTAATAAAGCATAGGCTAAAACTACATAAATACAATTTAATAAAGCATAGGATAAAACAAATTAAATACAATTTAATAAAGCATAGGTTAAAACAACAGAAATACAATTTAATAAAGCATAGGATAAAACAACATAAATAAAATTTAATAAAGCATAGGATAAAACAACATAAATACAATTTAATAAAGCATAGGATAAAACAACATAAATACAATTTAATAAAGCATAGGCTAAAACTACATAAATACAATTTAATAAAGCATAGGATAAAACAAATTAAATACAATTTAATAAAGCATAGCATAAAACAACATAAATTCAATTTAATAAAGCATAGGATAAAACAACATAAATACAATTTAATAAAGCATAGGATAAAACAACATAAATACAATTTAATAAAGCATAAGATAAAACAACATGAATACAATTTAATAAAGCATAGGTTAAAACAACATAAATATAATTTAATAAAGCATAGGATAAAACAACATAAATACAATTTAATAAAGCATAGGTTAAAACAACATAAATACAATTTAATAAAGCATAGGATAAAACAACATAAATACAATTTAATAAAGCATAGGACAAAACAACATAAATACAATTTAATAAAGCATAGGTTAAAGCAACATAAATACAATTTAATAAAGCATAGGTTAAAACAACATAAATACAATTTAATAAAGCATAGGATAAAACAACATAAATACAATTTAATAAAGCATAGGATAAAACATCATAAATACAATTTAATAAAGCATAGGATTAAACAACGTAAATACTATTTAAAAAAGCATAGGATAAAACCACATAAATACAATTTAATAAAGCACAGGATAAAACAACATAAATACAATTTAATAAAGCATAGGATACAACAACATAAATACAATTTAGTAAAGCATAGGTCAAAATAACATAAATACAATTTAATAAAGCATAGGATAAAACAACATGAATAAAATTTAATAAAGCATAGGATAAAACAACATAAATAAAATTTAATAAAGCATAGGATAAAACAACATAAATTCAATTTAATAAAGCATATTATAAAACAACATAAATACAATTTAATAAAGCATAGGATAAAACAACATGAATACAATTTAATAAAGCATAGGATAAAACAACATGAATACAATTTAATAAAGCATAGGATAAAACAACATAAATACAATTTAATAAAGCATAGGTTAAAACAACATAAATACAATTTAATAAAGCATAGGAAAAAACAACATAAATTCAATTTAATAAAGCATAGGATAAAACAACATAAATACAATTGAATAAAGCACAGGATAAAACAACATAAATAAAATTTAATAAAGCATAGGATAAAACAACATAAATAAAATTTAATAAAGCATAGGATAAAACAACATAAATACAATTTAATAAAGCATAGGATAAAACAACATAAATAAAATTTAATAAAGCATAGGTTAAAACAACATAAATACAATTTAATAAAGCATAGGACAAAACAACATAAATACAATTTAATAAAGCATAGGATAAAACAACATAAATCAAATTTAATAAAGCATAGGTTAAAACAACATAAATACAATTTAATAAAGCATAGGACAAAACAACATAAATACAGTTTAATAAAGCATAGTTTAAAACAACATAAATACAATTTAATAAAGCATAGGATAAAACCACAGAAATACAATTTAATAAAGCATAGGATAAAACAACATAAATACAATTTAATAAAGCATAGGACAAAACAACATAAATAAAATTTAATAAAGCATAGGATAAAACAACATAAATACAATTTAATAAAGCATAGGATAAAACAACATAAATAAAATTTAATAAAGCATAGGTTAAAATAACATAAATACAATTTAATAAAGCATAGGACAAAACAACATAAAAACAATTTAATAAAGCATAGTTTAAAACAACATAAATACAATTTAATAAAGCATAGGATAAAACCACAGAATTACAATTTAATAAAGCATAGGATAAAACAACTTAAATACAATTTAATAAAGCATAGGACAAAACAACATAAATACAATTTAATAAAGCATAGGATAAAACAACATAAATACAATTTAATGAAACATAGGATAAACAACATAAATACAATTTAATAAAGCATAGGATAAACAACATAAATACAATTTAATAAAGCATAGTCTAAAACTACATAATTACAATTTAATAAAGCTTAGGATAAAACAAATTAAATACAATATAATAAAGCATAGGATAAAACAACATAAATTCAATTTAATAAAGCATAGGATAAAACAACATAAATACAATTTAATAAAGCATAAGATAAAACAACATGAATACAACTTAATAAAGCATAGGTTAAAACAACATAAATACAATTTAATAAAGCATAGGATAAAACAACATAAATACAATTTAATAAAGCATAAGTTAAAACAACATAAATACAATTTAATAAAGCATAGGATAAAACAACATAAATACAATTTAATAAAGCATAAGACAAAACAACATAAATACAATTTAATAAAGCATATGTTAAAGCAACATAAATACAATTTAATAAAGCATAGGTTAAAACAACATAAATACAATTTAATAAAGCATAGGATAAAACAACATAAATACAATTTAATAAAGCATAGGATAAAACAACATAAATACAATTTAATAAAGCTTAGGATAAAACAACATAAATACAATTTAATAAAGCATAGGATAAAACAACATAAATACTATTTAATAAAGCATAGGATAAAACAACATAAATACAATTTAATAAAGCATAAGACAAAACAACATAAATACAATTTAATAAAGCATATGTTAAAGCAACATAAATACAATTTAATAAAGCATAGGTTAAAACAACATAAATACAATTTAATAAAGCATAGGATAAAACAACATAAATACAATTTAATAAAGCATAGGATAAAACAACATAAATACAATTTAATAAAGCTTAGGATAAAACAACATAAATACAACTTAATAAAGCATAGGTTAAAACAACATAAATACAATTTAATAAAGCATAGGATAAAACAACATAAATACAATTTAATAAAGCATAGGTTAAAACAACATAAATACAATTTAATAAAGCATAGGATAAAACAACATAAATACAATTTAATAAAGCATAAGACAAAACAACATAAATACAATTTAATAAAGCATATGTTAAAGCAACATAAATACAATTTAATAAAGCATAGGATAAAACAACATAAATACAATTTAATAAAGCATAGGTTAAAACAAGATAAATACAATTTAATAAAGCACAGGACAAAACAACATCAATACAATTTAATAAAGCATAGGTTAAAACAAGATAAATACAATTTAATAAAGCACAGGACAAAGCAACATCAATACAATTCAATAAAGCATAGGTTAAAACAACATCAATACAAGTTAATAAAGCATAGGATAAAACAACATAAATACAATTTAATAAAGCATAGGATAAACAACAAGAATACAATTTAATAAAGCATAGGATAAAACAACATAAACACAATTTAATAAAGCATAGGTTAAAACAACATAAATACAATTTAATAAAGCATAGGTTAAAACAACATAAATACAATTTAATAAAGCATAGGACAAAACAACATAAATACAATTTAATAAAGCATAGGTTAAAACAACATAAATACAAGTTAATAAAGCATAGGATTAAACAACATAAATACAATTTAATAAAGCATAGGATAAAACAACATAAATACAATTTAATAAAGCATAGGATAAAACAACATAAATACAATTTAATAAAGCATAGGATAAAACAACATAAATACAATTTAATAAAGCATAGGATAAAACAACATAAATACAATTTAATAAAGCATAGGATAAAACAACATAAATACAATTTAATAAAGCATAGGTTAAAACAACATAAATACAATTTAATAAAGCATAGGATAAAACAACATAAATACAATTTAATAAAGCATAGGATAAAACAACATAAATAAAATTTAATAAAGCATAGGATAAAACAACATAAATACAATTTAATAAAGCATAGGATAAAACAACATAAATAAAATTTAATAAAGCATAGGATAAAACAACATAAATACAATTTAATAAAGCATAGGATAAAACAACATAAATCAAATTTAATAAAGCATAGGTTAAAACAACATGAATACAATTTAATAAAGCATAGGACAAAACAACATAAATACAATTTAATAAAGCATAGTTTAAAACAACATAAATACAATTTAATAAAGCATAGGATAAAACCACAGAAATACAATGTAATAAAGCATAGGATAAAACAACATAAATACAATTTAATAAAGCATAGGACAAAACAACATAAATACAATTTAATAAAGCATAGGACAAAACAACATAAATACAATTTAATGAAACATAGGATAAACAACATAAATACAATTTAATAAAGCATAGGACAAAACAACATAACTACAATTTAATAAAGCATATGTTATAACAACATAAATACAATTTAATAAAGCATAAGATATAACAACATGAATATAATTTAGTAAAGCATAAGATAAAACAACATGAATACAATTTAATAAAGCATAGGACAAAACAACATAAATACAATTTAATAAAGCATAGGATAAAACAACATAAATACAATTTATAAAGCATAGGATAAAACAACATAAATACAATTTAATAAAGCATAGGATAAAACAACATAAATACAATTTAATAAAGCATAGGATAAAACAACATAAATACAATTTAATAAAGCATAGGCTAAAACTACATAAATACAATTTAATAAACATAGGATAAAACAAATTAAATACAATTTAATAAAGCATAGCATAAAACAACATAAATTCAATTTAATAAAGCATAGGATAAAACAACATAAATACAATTTAATAAAGCATAGGATAAAACAACATAAATACAATTTAATAAAGCATAAGATAAAACAACATGAATACAATTTAATAAAGCATAGGTTAAAACAACATAAATATAATTTAATAAAGCATAGGATAAAACAACATAAATACAATTTAATAAAGCATAGGTTAAAACAACATAAATACAATTTAATAAAGCATAGGATAAAACAACATAAATACAATTTAATAAAGCATAGGACAAAACAACATAAATACAATTTAATAAAGCATAGGTTAAAGCAACATAAATACAATTTAATAAAGCATAGGTTAAAACAACATAAATACAATTTAATAAAGCATAGGATAAAACAACATAAATACAATTTAATAAAGCATAGGATAAAACAACATAAATACAATTTAATAAAGCATAGGATAAAACAACATAAATACAATTTAATAGAGCATAGGATAAAACAACATAAATACAATTTATAAAGCATAGGATAAAACAACCTAAATACAATTTAATAAAACATAGGATAAAACAACATAAATACAATTTAATAAAGCATAGGATAAAACATCATAAATACAATTTAATAAAGCATAGGATTAAACAACGTAAATACTATTTAAAAAAGCATAGGATAAAACCACATAAATACAATTTAATAAAGCACAGGATAAAACAACATAAATACAATTTAATAAAGCATAGGATACAACAACATAAATACAATTTAGTAAAGCATATGTCAAAATAACATAAATACAATTTAATAAAGCATAGGATAAAACAACATGAATAAAATTTAATAAAGCATAGGATAAAACAACATAAATAAAATTTAATAAAGCATAGGATAAAAGAACATAAATACAATTTAATAAAGCATAGGATAAAACAACATAAATACAATTGAATAAAGCACAGGATACAACAACATAAATAAAATTTAATAAAGCATAGGATAAAACAAGATAAATAAAATTTAATAAAGCATAGGATAAAACAACATAAATACAATTTAATAAAGCATAGGATACAACAACATAAATACAATTTAGTAAAGCATAGGTCAAAATAACATAAATACAATTTAATAAAGCATAGGATAAAACAACATGAATAAAATTTAATAAAGCATAGGATAAAACAACATAAATAAAATTTAATAAAGCATAGGATAAAACAACATAAATTCAATTTAATAAAGCATATTATAAAACAACATAAATACAATTTAATAAAGCATAGGATAAAACAACATGAATACAATTTAATAAAGCATAGGTTAAAACAACATAAATACAATTTAATAAAGCATAGGAAAAAACAACATAAATTCAATTTAATAAAGCATAGGATAAAACAACATAAATACAATTGAATAAAGCACAGGATAAAACAACATAAATAAAATTTAATAAAGCATAGGATAAAACAAGATAAATAAAATTTAATAAAGCATAGGATAAAACAACATAAATACAATTTAATAAAGCATAGGATAAAACAACATAAATACAATTTAATAAAGCATAGGATAAAACAACATAAATACAATTTAATAAAGCATAGGTTAAAACAACATAAATACAATTTAATAAAGCATAGGATAAAACAACATAAATACAATTTAATAAAGCATAGGATTAAACAACATAAATAAAATTTAATAAAGCATAGGATAAAACAACATGAATACAATTTAATAAAGCATAGGATAAAACAACATAAATCAAATTTAATAAAGCATAGGATAAAACAACATAAATCAAATTTAATAAAGCATAGGTTAAAACAACATAAATACAATTTAATAAAGCATAGGACAAAACAACATAAATACAATTTAATAAAGCATAGTTTAAAACAACATAAATACAATTTAATAAAGCATAGGATAAAACCACAGAAATACAATGTAATAAAGCATAGGATAAAACAACATAAATACAATTTAATAAAGCATAGGACAAAACAACATAAATACAATTTAATAAAGCATAGGACAAAACAACATAAATACAATTTAATGAAACATAGGATAAACAACATAAGTACAATTTAATAAAGCATAGGACAAAACAACATAAATACAATTTAATAAAGCATATGTTATAACAACATAAATACAATTTAATAAAGCATAAGATATAACAACATGAATATAATTTAGTAAAGCATAAGATAAAACAACATGAATACAATTTAATAAAGCATAGGTTAAAACAACATAAATACAATTTAAGAAAGCATAGGATAAAACTACATAAATACATTTTAATAAAGCATAGGATAAAACAACATAAATACAATTTAATAAAGCATAGGTTAAAACAACATAAATACAATTTAATAAAGCATAGGACAAAACAACATAAATACAATTTAATAAAGCATAGGATAAAACAACATAAATACAATTTATAAAGCATAGGATAAAACAACATAAATACAATTTAATAAAGCATAGGATAAAACAACATAAATACAATTTAATAAAGCATAGGATAAAACAATATAAATACAATTTAATAAAGCATAGGCTAAAACTACATAAATACAATTTAATAAAGCATAGGATAAAACAAATTAAATACAATTTAATAAAGCATAGCATAAAACAACATAAATACAATTTAATAAAGCATAGGATGAAACAACATAAATACAATTTAATAAAGCATAGGCTAAAACTACATAAATACAATTTAATAAAGCATAGGATAAAACAAATTAAATACAATTTAATAAAGCATAGCATAAAACAACATAAATTCAATTTAATAAAGCATAGGATAAAACAACATGAATACAATTTAATAAAGCATAGGTTAAAACAACATAAATATAATTTAATAAAGCATAGGATAAAACAACATAAATACAATTTAATAAAGCATAGGTTAAAACAACATAAATACAATTTAATAAAGCATAGGATAAAACAACATAAATACAATTTAATAAAGCATCGGACAAAACAACATAAATACAATTTAATAAAGCATAGGTTAAAGCAACATAAATACAATTTAATAAAGCATAGGTTAAAACAACATAAATACAATTTAATAAAGCATAGGATAAAACAACATAAATACAATTTAATAAAGCATAGGACAAAACAACATAAATACAATTTAATGAAACATAGGATAAACAACATAAATACAATTTAATAAAGCATAGGACAAAACAACATAAATACAATTTAATAAAGCAAAGGATAAAACAACATAAATACAATTTATAAAGCATAGGATAAAACAACATAAATAAAATTTAATAAAGCATAGGATAAAACAACATAAATACAATTTAATAAAGCATAGGATAAAACAACATAAATCAAATTTAATAAAGCATAGGTTAAAACAACATAAATACAATTTAATAAAGCATAGGACAAAACAACATAAATACAATTTAATAAAGCATAGTTTAAAACAACATAAATACAATTTAATAAAGCATAGGATAAAACCACAGAAATACAATGTAATAAAGCATAGGATAAAACAACATAAATACAATTTAATAAAGCATAGGACAAAACAACATAAATACAATTTAATGAAACATAGGATAAACAACATAAGTACAATTTAATAAAGCATAGGACAAAACAACATAAATACAATTTAATAAAGCATATGTTATAACAACATAAATACAATTTAATAAAGCATAGGATAAAACTACATAAATACATTTTAATAAAGCATAGGATAAAACAACATAAATACAATTTAATAAAGCATAGGTTAAAACAACATAAATACAATTTAAGAAAGCATAGGATAAAACTACATAAATACATATTAATAAAGCATAGGATAAAACAACATAAATACAATTTAATAAAGCATAGGTTAAAACAACATAAATACAATTTAATAAAGCATAGGACAAAACAACATAAATACAATTTAATAAAGCATAGGATAAAACAACATAAATACAATTTATAAAGCATAGGATAAAACAACATAAATACAATTTAATAAAGCATAGGATAAAACAACATAAATACAATTTAATAAAGCATAGGATAAAACAACATAAATACAATTTAATAAAGCATAGGCTAAAACTACATAAATACAATTTAATAAAGCATAGGATAAAACAAATTAAATACAATTTAATAAAGCATAGCATAAAACAACATAAATTCAATTTAATAAAGCATAGGATAAAACAACATAAATACAATTGAATAAAGCACAGGATAAAACAACATAAATAAAATTTAATAAAGCATAGGATAAAACAAGATAAATAAAATTTAATAAAGCATAGGATAAAACAACATAAATACAATTTAATAAAGCATAGGATAAAACAACATAAATACAATTTAATAAAGCATAGGTTAAAACAACATAAATACAATTTAATAAAGCATAGGAAAAAACAACATACATTCAATTTAATAAAGCATAGGATAAAACAACATAAATACAATTGAATAAAGCACAGGATAAAACAACATAAATAAAATTTAATAAAGCATAGGATAAAACAAGATAAATAAAATTTAATAAAGCATAGGATAAAACAACATAAATACAATTTAATAAAGCATAGGATAAAACAACATAAATACAATTTAATAAAGCATAGGATAAAACAACATAAATACAATTTAATAAAGCATAGGTTAAAACAACATAAATACAATTTAATAAAGCATAGGATAAAACAACATAAATACAATTTAATAAAGCATAGGATAAAACAACATAAATAAAATTTAATAAAGCATAGGATAAAACAACATAAATACAATTTAATAAAGCATAGGATAAAACAACATAAATAAAATTTAATAAAGCATAGGATAAAACAACATAAATACAATTTAATAAAGCATAGGATAAAACAACATAAATCAAATTTAATAAAGCATAGGTTAAAACAACATAAATACAATTTAATAAAGCATAGGACAAAACAACATAAATACAATTTAATAAAGCATAGTTTAAAACAACATAAATACAATTTAATAAAGCATAGGATAAAACCACAGAAATACAATGTAATAAAGCATAGGATAAAACAACATAAATACAATTTAATAAAGCATAGGACAAAACAACATAAATACAATTTAATAAAGCATAGGACAAAACAACATAAATACAATTTAATGAAACATAGGATAAACAACATAAATACAATTTAATAAAGCATAGGACAAAACAACATAAATACAATTTAATAAAGCATATGTTATAACAACATAAATACAATTTAATAAAGCATAAGATATAACAACATGAATATAATTTAGTAAAGCATAAGATAAAACAACATGAATACAATTTAATAAAGCATAGGTTAAAACAACATAAATACAATTTAAGAAAGCATAGGATAAAACTACATAAATACATTTTAATAAAGCATAGGATAAAACAACATAAATACAATTTAATAAAGCATAGGTTAAAACAACATAAATACAATTTAATAAAGCATAGGACAAAACAACATAAATACAATTTAATAAAGCATAGGATAAAACAACATAAATACAATTTATAAAGCATAGGATAAAACAACATAAATACAATTTAATAAAGCATAGGATAAAACAACATAAATACAATTTAATAAAGCATAGGATAAAACAACATAAATACAATTTAATAAAGCATAGGCTAAAACTACATAAATACAATTTAATAAAGCATAGGATAAAACAAATTAAATACAATTTAATAAAGCATAGCATAAAACAACATAAATTCAATTTAATAAAGCATAGGATAAAACAACATAAATACAATTTAATAAAGCATAGGATAAAACAACATAAATACAATTTAATAAAGCATAAGATAAAACAACATGAATACAATTTAATAAAGCATAGGATAAAACAACATAAATAAAATTTAATAAAGCATAGGATAAAACAACATAAATTCAATTTAATAAAGCATATTATAAAACAACATAAATACAATTTAACAAAGCATAGGATAAAACAACATAAATACAATTTAATAAAGCATAGGTTAAAACAACATAAATAAAAGTTAATAAAGCATAGGATAAAACAACATGAATACAATTTCATAAAGCATAGGTTAAAACAACATAAATACAATTTAAGAAAGCATAGGATAAAACTACATAAATACATTTTAATAAAGCATAGGATAAAACAACATAAATACAATTTAATAAAGCATCGGACAAAACAACATAAATACAATTTAATAAAGCATAGGATAAAACAACATAAATACAATTTATAAAGCATAGGATAAAACAACATAAATACAATTTAATAAAGCATAGGATAAAACAACATAAATACAATTTAATAAAGCATAGGTTAAAACAACATAAATACAATTTAATAAAGCATAGGATAAAACAACATAAATACAATTTAATAAAGCATAGGATAAAACAACATAAATAAAATTTAATAAAGCATAGGATAAAACAACATAAATACAATTTAATAAAGCATAGGATAAAACAACATAAATAAAATTTAATAAAGCATAGGATAAAACAACATAAATACAATTTAATAAAGCATAGGATAAAACAACATAAATCAAATTTAATAAAGCATAGGTTAAAACAACATAAATACAATTTAATAAAGCATAGGACAAAACAACATAAATACAATTTAATAAAGCATAGTTTAAAACAACATAAATACAATTTAATAAAGCATAGGATAAAACCACAGAAATACAATGTAATAAAGCATAGGATAAAACAACATAAATACAATTTAATAAAGCATAGGACAAAACAACATAAATACAATTTAATAAAGCATAGGACAAAACAACATAAATACAATTTAATGAAACATAGGATAAACAACATAAATACAATTTAATAAAGCATAGGACAAAACAACATAAATACAATTTAATAAAGCATATGTTATAACAACATAAATACAATTTAATAAAGCATAAGATATAACAACATGAATATAATTTAGTAAAGCATAAGATAAAACAACATGAATACAATTTAATAAAGCATAGGTTAAAACAACATAAATACAATTTAAGAAAGCATAGGATAAAACTACATAAATACATTTTAATAAAGCATAGGATAAAACAACATAAATACAATTTAATAAAGCATAGGTTAAAACAACATAAATACAATTTAATAAAGCATAGGACAAAACAACATAAATACAATTTAATAAAGCATAGGATAAAACAACATAAATACAATTTATAAAGCATAGGATAAAACAACATAAATACAATTTAATAAAGCATAGGATAAAACAACATAAATACAATTTAATAAAGCATAGGATAAAACAACATAAATACAATTTAATAAAGCATAGGCTAAAACTACATAAATACAATTTAATAAAGCATAGGATAAAACAAATTAAATACAATTTAATAAAGCATAGCATAAAACAACATAAATTCAATTTAATAAAGCATAGGATAAAACAACATAAATACAATTTAATAAAGCATAGGATAAAACAACATAAATACAATTTAATAAAGCATAAGATAAAACAACATGAATACAATTTAATAAAGCATAGGATAAAACAACATAAATAAAATTTAATAAAGCATAGGATAAAACAACATAAATTCAATTTAATAAAGCATATTATAAAACAACATAAATACAATTTAACAAAGCATAGGATAAAACAACATAAATACAATTTAATAAAGCATAGGTTAAAACAACATAAATAAAAGTTAATAAAGCATAGGATAAAACAACATGAATACAATTTCATAAAGCATAGGTTAAAACAACATAAATACAATTTAAGAAAGCATAGGATAAAACTACATAAATACATTTTAATAAAGCATAGGATAAAACAACATAAATACAATTTAATAAAGCATCGGACAAAACAACATAAATACAATTTAATAAAGCATAGGATAAAACAACATAAATACAATTTATAAAGCATAGGATAAAACAACATAAATACAATTTAATAAAGCATAGGATAAAACAACATAAATAAAATTTAATAAAGCATAGGATAAAATAACATAAATACAATTTAATAAAGCATAGGCTAAAACTACATAAATACAATTTAATAAAGCATAGGATAAAACAAATTAAATACAATTTAATAAAGCATAGGTTAAAACAACAGAAATACAATTTAATAAAGCATAGGATAAAACAACATAAATACAATTTAATAAAGCATAGGATAAAACAACATAAATACAATTTAATAAAGCATAGGATAAAACAACATAAATACAATTTAATAAAGCATAGGCTAAAACTACATAAATACAATTTAATAAAGCATAGGATAAAACAAATTAAATACAATTTAATAAAGCATAGCATAAAACAACATAAATTCAATTTAATAAAGCATAGGATAAAACAACATAAATACAATTTAATAAAGCATAGGATAAAACAACATAAATACAATTTAATAAAGCATAAGATAAAACAACATGAATACAATTTAATAAAGCATAGGTTAAAACAACATAAATATAATTTAATAAAGCATAGGATAAAACAACATAAATACAATTTAATAAAGCATAGGTTAAAACAACATAAATACAATTTAATAAAGCATAGGATAAAACAACATAAATACAATTTAATAAAGCATAGGACAAAACAACATAAATACAATTTAATAAAGCATAGGTTAAAGCAACATAAATACAATTTAATAAAGCATAGGTTAAAACAACATAAATACAATTTAATAAAGCATAGGATAAAACAACATAAATACAATTTAATAAAGCATAGGATAAAACAACATAAATACAATTTTATAAAGCATAGGATAAAACAACATAAATACAATTTAATAGAGCATAGGATAAAACAACATAAATACAATTTATAAAGCATAGGATAAAACAACATAAATACAATTTAATAAAGCATAGGATAAAACAACATAAATACAATTTAATAAAGCATAGGATAAAACATCATAAATACAATTTAATAAAGCATAGGATTAAACAACGTAAATACTATTTAAAAAAGCATAGGATAAAACCACATAAATACAATTTAATAAAGCACAGGATAAAACAACATAAATACAATTTAATAAAGCATAGGTACAACAACATAAATACAATTTAGTAAAGCATAGGTCAAAATAACATAAATACAATTTAATAAAGCATAGGATAAAACAACATGAATAAAATTTAATAAAGCATAGGATAAAACAACATAAATAAAATTTAATAAAGCATAGGATAAAACAACATAAATACAATTTAATAAAGCATAGGATAAAACAACATGAATACAATTTAATAAAGCATAGGATAAAACAACATGAATACAATTTAATAAAGCATAGGATAAAACAACATAAATACAATTTAATAAAGCATAGGTTAAAACAACATAAATACAATTTAATAAAGCATAGGTTAAAACAACATAAATAAAAGTTAATAAAGCATAGGATAAAAAAACATAAATACAATTTAATAAAGCATAGGATAAAACAACATAAATACAATTTAATAAAGCATAGGATAAAACAACATAAATAAAATTTAATAAAGCATAGGATAAAACAACATAAATACAATTTAATAAAGCATAGGATAAAACAACATAAATCAAATTTAATAAAGCATAGGTTAAAACAACATAAATACAATTTAATAAAGCATAGGACAAAACAACATAAATACAATTTAATAAAGCATAGTTTAAAACAACATAAATACAATTTAATAAAGCATAGGATAAAACCACAGAAATACAATGTAATAAAGCATAGGATAAAACAACATAAATACAATTTAATAAAGCATAGGACAAAACAACATAAATACAATTTAATAAAGCATAGGACAAAACAACATAAATACAATTTAATGAAACATAGGATAAACAACATAAATACAATTTAATAAAGCATAGGACAAAACAACATAAATACAATTTAATAAAGCATATGTTATAACAACATAAATACAATTTAATAAAGCATAGGTTAAAACAACATGAATACAATTTAATAAAGCATAGGATAAAACAACATAAATACAATTTAATAAAGCATAGGATAAAACAACATAAATACAATTTAATAAAGCATAGGATAAAACAACATAAATACAATTTAATAAAGCATAGGTTAAAACAACATAAATACAATTTAATAAAGCATAGGATAAAACAACATAAATACAATTTAATAAAGCATAGGATAAAACAACATAAATAAAATTTAATAAAGCATAGGATAAAACAACATAAATACAATTTAATAAAGCATAGGATAAAACAACATACATAAAATTTAATAAAGCATAGGATAAAACAACATAAATACAATTTAATAAAGCATAGGAGAAAACAACATAAATCAAATTTAATAAAGCATAGGTTAAAACAACATAAATACAATTTAATAAAGCATAGGACAAAACAACATAAATACAATTTAATAAAGCATAGTTTAAAACAACATAAATACAATTTAATAAAGCATAGGATAAAACAACATAAATACAATTTAATAAAGCATAGCATAAAACAACATAAATTCAATTTAATAAAGCATAGGATAAAACAACATAAATACAATTTAATAAAGCATAGGATAAAACAACATAAATACAATTTAATAAAGCATAAGATAAAACAACATGAATACAATTTAATAAAGCATAGGATAAAACAAATTAAATACAATTTAATAAAGCATAGCATAAAACAACATAAATTCAATTTAATAAAGCATAGGATAAAACAACATAAATACAATTTAATAAAGCATAGGATAAAACAACATAAATACAATTTAATAAAGCATAAGATAAAACAACATGAATACAATTTAATAAAGCATAGGTTAAAACAACATAAATATAATTTAATAAAGCATAGGATAAAACAACATAAATACAATTTAATAAAGCATAGGTTAAAACAACATAAATACAATTTAATAAAGCATAGGATAAAACAACATAAATACAATTTAATAAAGCATAGGACAAAACAACATAAATACAATTTAATAGAGCATAGGATAAAACAACATAAATACAATTTATAAAGCATAGGATAAAACAACATAAATACAATTTAATAAAGCATAGGATAAAACAACATAAATACAATTTAATAAAGCATAGTATAAAACAACATAAATACAATTTAATAAAGCATAGTATAAAACAACATAAATACAATTTAATAAAGCATAGGATAAAACAACATAAATACAATTTAATAAAGCATAGGTTAAAACAACATAAATACAATTTAATAAAGCATAGGATAAAACAACATAAATACAATTTAATAAAGCATAGGATAAAACAACATAAATACAATTTAATAAAGCATAGGATAAAACAACATAAATAACATTTAATAAAGCATAGCATAAAACAACATAAATTCAATTTAATAAAGCATAAGATAAAACAACATAAATACAATTTAATAAAGCATAGGATAAAACAACATGAATAAAATTTAATAAAGCATAGGATAAAACAACATAAATAAAATTTAATAAAGCATAGGATAAAACAACATAAATTCAATTTAATAAAGCATATTATAAAACAACATAAATACAATTTAATAAAGCATAGGATAAAACAACATGAATACAATTTAATAAAGCATAGGATAAAACAACATGAATACAATTTAATAAAGCATAGGATAAAACAACATAAATACAATTTAATAAAGCATAGGTTAAAACAACATAAATACAATTTAATAAAGCATAGGTTAAAACAACATAAATAAAAGTTAATAAAGCATAGGATAAAACAACATGAATACAATTTAATAAAGCATAGGTTAAAACAACATAAATACAATTTAAGAAAGCATAGGATAAAACTACATAAATACATTTTAATAAAGCATAGGATAAAACAACATAAATACAATTTAATAAAGCATCGGACTAAACAACATAAATACAATTTAATAAAGCATAGGATAAAACAACATAAATACAATTTATAAAGCATAGGATAAAACAACATAAATACAATTTAATAAAGCATAGGATAAAACAACATAAATAAAATTTAATAAAGCATAGGATAAAATAACATAAACACAATTTAATAAAGCATAGGCTAAAACTACATAAATACAATTTAATAAAGCATAGGATAAAACAAATTAAATACAATTTAATAAAGCATAGGTTAAAACAACATAAATACAATTTAATAAAGCATAGGATAAAACAACATAAATACAATTTAATAAAGCATAGGATAAAACAACATAAATACAATTTAATAAAGCATAGGTTAAAACAACATAAATACAATTTAATAAAGCATAGGACAAAACAACATAAATACAATTTAATAAAGCATAGGATAAAACAACATAAATACAATTTATAAAGCATAGGATAAAACAACATAAATACAATTTAATAAAGCATAGGATAAAACAACATAAATACAATTTAATAAAGCATAGGATAAAACAACATAAATACAATTTAATAAAGCATAGGCTAAAACTACATAAATACAATTTAATAAAGCATAGGATAAAACAAATTAAATACAATTTAATAAAGCATAGCATAAAACAACATAAATTCAATTTAATAAAGCATAGGATAAAACAACATAAATACAATTTAATAAAGCATAGGATAAAACAACATAAATACAATTTAATAAAGCATAAGATAAAACAACATGAATACAATTTAATAAAGCATAGGTTAAAACAACATAAATATAATTTAATAAAGCATAGGATAAAACAACATAAATACAATTTAATAAAGCATAGGTTAAAACAACATAAATACAATTTAATAAAGCATAGGATAAAACAACATAAATACAATTTAATAAAGCATAGGACAAAACAACATAAATACAATTTAATAAAGCATAGGTTAAAGCAACATAAATACAATTTAATAAAGCATAGGTTAAAACAACATAAATACAATTTAATAAAGCATAGGATAAAACAACATAAATACAATTTAATAAAGCATAGGATAAAACAACATAAATACAATTTAATAAAGCATAGGATAAAACAACATAAATACAATTTAATAGAGCATAGGATAAAACAACATAAATAAAATTTATAAAGCATAGGATAAAACAACATAAATACAATTTAATAAAGCATAGGATAAAACAACATAAATACAATTTAATAAAGCATAGGATAAAACATCATAAATACAATTTAATAAAGCATAGGATTAAACAACGTAAATACTATTTAAAAAAGCATAGGATAAAACCACATAAATACAATTTAATAAAGCACAGGATAAAACAACATAAATACAATTTAATAAAGCATAGGATACAACAACATAAATACAATTTAGTAAAGCATAGGTCAAAATAACATAAATACAATTTAATAAAGCATAGGATAAAACAACATGAATAAAATTTAATAAAGCATAGGATAAAACAACATAAATTCAATTTAATAAAGCATATTATAAAACAACATAAATACAATTTAATAAAGCATAGGATAAAACAACATGAATACAATTTAATAAAGCATAGGATAAAACAACATGAATACAATTTAATAAAGCATAGGATAAAACAACATAAATACAATTTAATAAAGCATAGGATAAAACAACATAAATACAATTTAATAAAGCATAGGTTAAAACAACATAAATTCAATTTAATAAAGCATAGGACAAAACAACATAAATACAATTTAATAAAGCATAGGATAAAACAACATAAATACAATTTATAAAGCATAGGATAAAACAACATAAATACAATTTAATAAAGCATAGGATAAAACAACATAAATACAATTTAATAAAGCATAGGATAAAACAACATAAATACAATTTAATAAAGCATAGGCTAAAACTACATAAATACAATTTAATAAAGCATAGGATAAAACAAATTAAATACAATTTAATAAAGCATAGCATAAAACAACATAAATTCAATTTAATAAAGCATAGGATAAAACAACATAAATACAATTTAATAAAGCATAGGATAAAACAACATAAATACAATTTAATAAAGCATAAGATAAAACAACATGAATACAATTTAATAAAGCATAGGTTAAAACAACATAAATATAATTTAATAAAGCATAGGATAAAACAACATAAATACAATTTAATAAAGCATAGGTTAAAACAACATAAATACAATTTAATAAAGCATAGGATAAAACAACATAAATACAATTTAATAAAGCATAGGACAAAACAACATAAATACAATTTAATAAAGCATAGGTTAAAGCAACATAAATACAATTTAATAAAGCATAGGTTAAAACAACATAAATACAATTTAATAAAGCATAGGATAAAACAACATAAATACAATTTAATAAAGCATAGGATAAAACAACATAAATACAATTTAATAAAGCATAGGATAAAACAACATAAATACAATTTAATAGAGCATAGGATAAAACAACATAAATAAAATTTATAAAGCATAGGATAAAACAACATAAATACAATTTAATAAAGCATAGGATAAAACAACATAAATACAATTTAATAAAGCATAGGATAAAACATCATAAATACAATTTAATAAAGCATAGGATTAAACAACGTAAATACTATTTAAAAAAGCATAGGATAAAACCACATAAATACAATTTAATAAAGCACAGGATAAAACAACATAAATACAATTTAATAAAGCATAGGATACAACAACATAAATACAATTTAGTAAAGCATAGGTCAAAATAACATAAATACAATTTAATAAAGCATAGGATAAAACAACATGAATAAAATTTAATAAAGCATAGGATAAAACAACATAAATTCAATTTAATAAAGCATATTATAAAACAACATAAATACAATTTAATAAAGCATAGGATAAAACAACATGAATACAATTTAATAAAGCATAGGATAAAACAACATGAATACAATTTAATAAAGCATAGGATAAAACAACATAAATACAATTTAATAAAGCATAGGTTAAAACAACATAAATACAATTTAATAAAGCATAGGTTAAAACAACATAAATAAAAGTTAATAAAGCATAGGATAAAACAACATAAATACAATTTAATAAAGCATAGGATAAAACAACATAAATACAATTTATAAAGCATAGGATAAAACAACATAAATACAATTTAATAAAGCATAGGATAAAACAACATAAATACAATTTAATAAAGCATAGGATAAAACAACATAAATACAATTTAATAAAGCATAGGCTAAAACTACATAAATACAATTTAATAAAGCATAGGATAAAATAAATTAAATACAATTTAATAAAGCATAGGATAAAACAACATAAATTCAATTTAATAAAGCATAGGATAAAACAACATAAATACAATTTAATAAAGCATAGGTTAAAACAACATAAATACAATTTAATAAAGCATAGGATAAAACAACATAAATACAATTTAATAAAGCATAGGATAAAACAACATAAATAAAATTTAATAAAGCATAGGATAAAACAACATAAATACAATTTAATAAAGCATAGGATAAAACAACATAAATACAATTTAATAAAGCATAGGATAAAACAACATAAATACAATTTATAAAGCATAGGTTAAAACAACATAAATACAAGTTAATAAAGCATAGGATAAAACAACATAAATACAATTTAATAAAGCATAGGATAAAACAACATAAATTCAATTTAATAAAGCATAGGATAAAACAACATAAATACAATTTAATAAAGCATAGGTTAAAACAACATAAATACAATTTAATAAATCATAGGTTAAAACAACATAAATACAATTTAATAAAGCATAGGATAAAACAACATAAATTCAATTTAATAAAGCATAGGATAGAACAACATAAATACAATTTAATAAAGCATAGGTTAAAACAACATAAATAAAAGTTAATAAAGCATAGGATAAAACAACATGAATAAAATTTAATAAAGCATAGGATAAAACAACATAAATAAAATTTAATAAAGCATAGGATAAAACAACATAAATTCAATTTAATAAAGCATATTATAAAACAACATAAATACAATTTAATAAAGCATAGGATAAAACAACATGAATACAATTTAATAAAGCATAGGATAAAACAACATGAATACAATTTAATAAAGCATAGGAGAAAACAACATAAATAAAATTTAATAAAGCATAGGTTAAAACAACATAAATACAATTTAATAAAGCATAGGTTAAAACAACATAAATAAAAGTTAATAAAGCATAGGATAAAACAACATAAATACAATTTAATAAAGCATAGGATAAAACAAGATAAATACAATTTATAAAGCATAGGATAAAACAACATAAATACAATTTAATAAAGCATAGGATAAAACAACATGAATACAATTTAATAAAGCATAGGATAAAACAACATGAATACAATTTAATAAAGCATAGGATAAAACAACATAAATACAATTTAATAAAGCATAGGATAAAACAACATAAATACAATTTAATAAAGCATAGGCTAAAACTACATAAATACAATTTAATAAAGCATAGGATAAAACAAATTAAATACAATTTAATAAAGCATAGGATAAAACAACATAAATTCAATTTAATAAAGCATAGGACAAAACAACATAAATACAATTTAATAAAGCATAGGACAAAACAACATAAATACAATTTAATAAAGCATAGGATAAAACAACATAAATACAATTTATAAAGCATAGGATAAAACAACATAAATACAATTTAATAAAGCATAGGATAAAACAACATAAATACAATTTAATAAAGCATAGGATAAAACAACATAAATACAATTTAATAAAGCATAGGATAAAACAACATAAATACAATTTAATAAAGCATAGGATAAAACAACATAAATACAATTTAATAAAGCATAGGTTAAAACAACATAAATACAATTTAATAAAGCATAGGATAAAACAACATAAATACAATTTAATAAAGCATAGGATAAAACAACATAAATAAAATTTAATAAAGCATAGGATAAAACAACATAAATACAATTTAATAAAGCATAGGATAAAACAACATACATAAAATTTAATAAAGCATAGGATAAAACAACATAAATACAATTTAATAAAGCATAGGAGAAAACAACATAAATCAAATTTAATAAAGCATAGGTTAAAACAACATAAATACAATTTAATAAAGCATAGGACAAAACAACATAAATACAATTTAATAAAGCATAGTTTAAAACAACATAAATACAATTTAATAAAGCATAGGATAAAACAACATAAATACAATTTAATAAAGCATAGCATAAAACAACATAAATTCAATTTAATAAAGCATAGGATAAAACAACATAAATACAATTTAATAAAGCATAGGATAAAACAACATAAATACAATTTAATAAAGCATAAGATAAAACAACATGAATACAATTTAATAAAGCATAGGATAAAACAAATTAAATACAATTTAATAAAGCATATCATAAAACAACATAAATTCAATTTAATAAAGCATAGGATAAAACAACATAAATACAATTTAATAAAGCATAGGATAAAACAACATAAATACAATTTAATAAAGCATAGTATAAAACAACATAAATACAATTTAATAAAGCATAGGATAAAACAACATAAATACAATTTAATAAAGCATAGGTTAAAACAACATAAATACAATTTAATAAAGCATAGGATAAAACAACATAAATACAATTTAATAAAGCATAGGATAAAACAACATAAATACAATTTAATAAAGCATAGGATAAAACAACATAAATAACATTTAATAAAGCATAGCATAAAACAACATAAATTCAATTTAATAAAGCATAAGATAAAACAACATAAATACAATTTAATAAAGCATAGGATAAAACAACATGAATAAAATTTAATAAAGCATAGGATAAAACAACATAAATAAAATTTAATAAAGCATAGGATAAAACAACATAAATTCAATTTAATAAAGCATATTATAAAACAACATAAATACAATTTAATAAAGCATAGGATAAAACAACATGAATACAATTTAATAAAGCATAGGATAAAACAACATGAATACAATTTAATAAAGCATAGGATAAAACAAATTAAATACAATTTAATAAAGCATAGGTTAAAACAACATAAATACAATTTAATAAAGCATAGGTTAAAACAACATAAATAAAAGTTAATAAAGCATAGGATAAAACAACATGAATACAATTTAATAAAGCATAGGTTAAAACAACATAAATACAATTTAAGAAAGCATAGGATAAAACTACATAAATACATTTTAATAAAGCATAGGATAAAACAAATTAAATACAATTTAATAAAGCATAGGTTAAAACAACATAAATACAATTTAATAAAGCATAGGATAAAACAACATAAATACAATTTAATAAAGCATAGGATAAAACAACATAAATACAATTTAATAAAGCATAGGTTAAAACAACATAAATACAATTTAATAAAGCATAGGACAAAACAACATAAATACAATTTAATAAAGCATAGGATAAAACAACATAAATACAATTTATAAAGCATAGGATAAAACAACATAAATACAATTTAATAAAGCATAGGATAAAACAACATAAATACAATTTAATAAAGCATAGGATAAAACAACATAAATACAATTTAATAAAGCATAGGCTAAAACTACATAAATACAATTTAATAAAGCATAGGATAAAACAACATAAATACAATTTAATAAAGCATAGGATAAAACAACATAAATAAAATTTAATAAAGCATAGGATAAAACAACATAAATACAATTTATAAAGCATAGGTTAAAACAACATAAATACAAGTTAATAAAGCATAGGATAAAACAACATAAATACAATTTAATAAAGCATAGGATAAAACAACATAAATACAATTTAATAAAGCATAGGATAAAACAACATAAATACAATTTAATAAAGCATAGGTTAAAACAACATAAATACAATTTATAAAGCATAGGATAAAACAACATAAATACAATTTAATAAAGCATAGGTTAAAACAACATAAATACAATTTAATAAAGCATAGGAAAAAACAACATAAATTCAATTTAATAAAGCATAGGATAAAACAACATAAATACAATTGAATAAAGCACAGGATAAAACAACATAAATAAAATTTAATAAAGCATAGGATAAAACAAGATAAATAAAATTTAATAAAGCATAGGATAAAACAACATAAATACAATTTAATAAAGCATAGGATAAAACAACATAAATACAATTTAATAAAGCATAGGATAAAACAACATAAATACAATTTAATAAAGCATAGGTTAAAACAACATAAATACAATTTAATAAAGCATAGGATAAAACAACATAAATACAATTTAATAAAGCATAGGATAAAACAACATAAATACAATTTAATAAAGCATAGGATAAAACAACATAAATACAATTTAATAAAGCATAGGTTAAAACAACATAAATACAATTTATAAAGCATAGGATAAAACAACATAAATACAATTTAATAAAGCATAGGTTAAAACAACATAAATACAATTTAATAAAGCATAGGAAAAAACAACATAAATTCAATTTAATAAAGCATAGGATAAAACAACATAAATACAATTGAATAAAGCACAGGATAAAACAACATAAATAAAATTTAATAAAGCATAGGATAAAACAAGATAAATAAAATTTAATAAAGCATAGGATAAAACAACATAAATACAATTTAATAAAGCATAGGATAAAACAACATAAATACAATTTAATAAAGCATAGGAAAAAACAACATAAATTCAATTTAATAAAGCATAGGATAAAACAACATAAATACAATTGAATAAAGCACAGGATAAAACAACATAAATAAAATTTAATAAAGCATAGGATAAAACAAGATAAATAAAATTTAATAAAGCATAGGATAAAACAACATAAATACAATTTAATAAAGCATAGGATAAAACAACATAAATACAATTTAATAAAGCATAGGATAAAACAACATAAATACAATTTAATAAAGCATAGGTTAAAACAACATAAATACAATTTAATAAAGCATAGGATAAAACAACATAAATACAATTTAATAAAGCATAGGATAAAACAACATAAATACAATTTAATAAAGCATAGGATAAAACAACATAAATACAATTTAATAAAGCATAGGTTAAAACAACATAAATACAATTTATAAAGCATAGGATAAAACAACATAAATACAATTTAATAAAGCATAGGTTAAAACAACATAAATACAATTTAATAAAGCATAGGAAAAAACAACATAAATTCAATTTAATAAAGCATAGGATAAAACAACATAAATACAATTGAATAAAGCACAGGATAAAACAACATAAATAAAATTTAATAAAGCATAGGATAAAACAAGATAAATAAAATTTAATAAAGCATAGGATAAAACAACATAAATACAATTTAATAAAGCATAGGATAAAACAACATAAATACAATTTAATAAAGCATAGGATAAAACAACATAAATACAATTTAATAAAGCATAGGTTAAAACAACATAAATACAATTTAATAAAGCATAGGATAAAACAACATAAATACAATTTAATAAAGCATAGGATAAAACAACATAAATAAAATTTAATAAAGCATAGGATAAAACAACATAAATACAATTTAATAAAGCATAGGATAAAACAACATACATAAAATTTAATAAAGCATAGGATAAAACAACATAAATACAATTTAATAAAGCATAGGAGAAAACAACATAAATCAAATTTAATAAAGCATAGGTTAAAACAACATAAATACAATTTAATAAAGCATAGGACAAAACAACATAAATACAATTTAATAAAGCATAGTTTAAAACAACATAAATACAATTTAATAAAGCATAGGATAAAACAACATAAATACAATTTAATAAAGCATAGCATAAAACAACATAAATTCAATTTAATAAAGCATAGGATAAAACAACATAAATACAATTTAATAAAGCATAGGATAAAACAACATAAATACAATTTAATAAAGCATAAGATAAAACAACATGAATACAATTTAATAAAGCATAGGATAAAACAAATTAAATACAATTTAATAAAGCATATCATAAAACAACATAAATTCAATTTAATAAAGCATAGGATAAAACAACATAAATACAATTTAATAAAGCATAGGATAAAACAACATAAATACAATTTAATAAAGCATAAGATAAAACAACATGAATACAATTTAATAAAGCATAGGTTAAAACAACATAAATATAATTTAATAAAGCATAGGATAAAACAACATAAATACAATTTAATAAAGCATAGGTTAAAACAACATAAATACAATTTAATAAAGCATAGGATAAAACAACATAAATACAATTTAATAAAGCATAGGACAAAACAACATAAATACAATTTAATAGAGCATAGGATAAAACAACATAAATACAATTTATAAAGCATAGGATAAAACAACATAAATACAATTTAATAAAGCATAGGATAAAACAACATAAATACAATTTAATAAAGCATAGTATAAAACAACATAAATACAATTTAATAAAGCATAGTATAAAACAACATAAATACAATTTAATAAAGCATAGGATAAAACAACATAAATACAATTTAATAAAGCATAGGTTAAAACAACATAAATACAATTTAATAAAGCATAGGATAAAACAACATAAATACAATTTAATAAAGCATAGGATAAAACAACATAAATACAATTTAATAAAGCATAGGATAAAACAACATAAATAACATTTAATAAAGCATAGCATAAAACAACATAAATTCAATTTAATAAAGCATAAGATAAAACAACATAAATACAATTTAATAAAGCATAGGATAAAACAACATGAATAAAATTTAATAAAGCATAGGATAAAACAACATAAATAAAATTTAATAAAGCATAGGATAAAACAACATAAATTCAATTTAATAAAGCATATTATAAAACAACATAAATACAATTTAATAAAGCATAGGATAAAACAACATGAATACAATTTAATAAAGCATAGGATAAAACAACATGAATACAATTTAATAAAGCATAGGATAAAACAAATTAAATACAATTTAATAAAGCATAGGTTAAAACAACATAAATACAATTTAATAAAGCATAGGTTAAAACAACATAAATAAAAGTTAATAAAGCATAGGATAAAACAACATGAATACAATTTAATAAAGCATAGGTTAAAACAACATAAATACAATTTAAGAAAGCATAGGATAAAACTACATAAATACATTTTAATAAAGCATAGGATAAAACAACATAAATACAATTTAATAAAGCATCGGACTAAACAACATAAATACAATTTAATAAAGCATAGGATAAAACAACATAAATACAATTTATAAAGCATAGGATAAAACAACATAAATACAATTTAATAAAGCATAGGATAAAACAACATAAATAAAATTTAATAAAGCATAGGATAAAATAACATAAACACAATTTAATAAAGCATAGGCTAAAACTACATAAATACAATTTAATAAAGCATAGGATAAAACAAATTAAATACAATTTAATAAAGCATAGGTTAAAACAACATAAATACAATTTAATAAAGCATAGGATAAAACAACATAAATACAATTTAATAAAGCATAGGATAAAACAACATAAATACAATTTAATAAAGCATAGGTTAAAACAACATAAATACAATTTAATAAAGCATAGGACAAAACAACATAAATACAATTTAATAAAGCATAGGATAAAACAACATAAATACAATTTATAAAGCATAGGATAAAACAACATAAATACAATTTAATAAAGCATAGGATAAAACAACATAAATACAATTTAATAAAGCATAGGATAAAACAACATAAATACAATTTAATAAAGCATAGGCTAAAACTACATAAATACAATTTAATAAAGCATAGGATAAAACAAATTAAATACAATTTAATAAAGCATAGCATAAAACAACATAAATTCAATTTAATAAAGCATAGGATAAAACAACATAAATACAATTTAATAAAGCATAGGATAAAACAACATAAATACAATTTAATAAAGCATAAGATAAAACAACATGAATACAATTTAATAAAGCATAGGTTAAAACAACATAAATATAATTTAATAAAGCATAGGATAAAACAACATAAATACAATTTAATAAAGCATAGGTTAAAACAACATAAATACAATTTAATAAAGCATAGGATAAAACAACATAAATACAATTTAATAAAGCATAGGACAAAACAACATAAATACAATTTAATAAAGCATAGGTTAAAGCAACATAAATACAATTTAATAAAGCATAGGTTAAAACAACATAAATACAATTTAATAAAGCATAGGATAAAACAACATAAATACAATTTAATAAAGCATAGGATAAAACAACATAAATACAATTTAATAAAGCATAGGATAAAACAACATAAATACAATTTAATAGAGCATAGGATAAAACAACATAAATACAATTTATAAAGCATAGGATAAAACAACATAAATACAATTTAATAAAGCATAGGATAAAACAACATAAATACAATTTAATAAAGCATAGGATAAAACATCATAAATACAATTTAATAAAGCATAGGATTAAACAACGTAAATACTATTTAAAAAAGCATAGGATAAAACCACATAAATACAATTTAATAAAGCACAGGATAAAACAACATAAATACAATTTAATAAAGCATAGGATACAACAACATAAATACAATTTAGTAAAGCATAGGTCAAAATAACATAAATACAATTTAATAAAGCATAGGATAAAACAACATGAATAAAATTTAATAAAGCATAGGATAAAACAACATAAATAAAATTTAATAAAGCATAGGATAAAACAACATAAATTCAATTTAATAAAGCATATTATAAAACAACATAAATACAATTTAATAAAGCATAGGATAAAACAACATGAATACAATTTAATAAAGCATAGGATAAAACAACATGAATACAATTTAATAAAGCATAGGATAAAACAACATAAATACAATTTAATAAAGCATAGGTTAAAACAACATAAATACAATTTAATAAAGCATAGGTTAAAACAACATAAATAAAAGTTAATAAAGCATAGGATAAAACAACATAAATACAATTTAATAAAGCATAGGATAAAACAACATAAATACAATTTATAAAGCATAGGATAAAACAACATAAATACAATTTAATAAAGCATAGGATAAAACAACATAAATACAATTTAATAAAGCATAGGATAAAACAACATAAATACAATTTAATAAAGCATAGGCTAAAACTACATAAATACAATTTAATAAAGCATAGGATAAAACAAATTAAATACAATTTAATAAAGCATAGGATAAAACAACATAAATTCAATTTAATAAAGCATAGGATAAAACAACATAAATACAATTTAATAAAGCATAGGTTAAAACAACATAAATACAATTTAATAAAGCATAGGATAAAACAACATAAATACAATTTAATAAAGCATAGGATAAAACAACATAAATAAAATTTAATAAAGCATAGGATAAAACAACATAAATACAATTTAATAAAGCATAGGATAAAACAACATAAATACAATTTAATAAAGCATAGGATAAAACAACATAAATACAATTTATAAAGCATAGGTTAAAACAACATAAATACAAGTTAATAAAGCATAGGATAAAACAACATAAATACAATTTAATAAAGCATAGGATAAAACAACATAAATACAATTTAATAAAGCATAGGATAAAACAACATAAATACAATTTAATAAAGGATAGGTTAAAACAACATAAATACAATTTAATAAATCATAGGTTAAAACAACATAAATACAATTTAATAAAGCATAGGATAAAACAACATAAATTCAATTTAATAAAGCATAGGATAAAACAACATAAATACAATTTAATAAAGCATAGGTTAAAACAACATAAATAAAAGTTAATAAAGCATAGGATAAAACAACATGAATAAAATTTAATAAAGCATGGGATAAAACAACATAAATAAAATTTAATAAAGCATAGGATAAAACAACATAAATTCAATTTAATAAAGCATATTATAAAACAACATAAATACAATTTAATAAAGCATAGGATAAAACAACATGAATACAATTTAATAAAGCATAGGATAAAACAACATGAATACAATTTAATAAAGCATAGGAGAAAACAACATAAATAAAATTTAATAAAGCATAGGTTAAAACAACATAAATACAATTTAATAAAGCATAGGTTAAAACAACATAAATAAAAGTTAATAAAGCATAGGATAAAACAACATAAATACAATTTAATAAAGCATAGGATAAAACAACATAAATACAATTTAATAAAGCATAGGTTAAAACAACATAAATACAATTTAATAAAGCATAGCATAAAACAACATAAATTCAATTTAATAAAGCATAGGATAAAACAACATAAATACAATTTAATAAAGCATAGGCTAAAACTACATAAATACAATTTAATAAAGCATAGGATAAAACAAATTAAATACAATTTAATAAAGCATAGCATAAAACAACATAAATTCAATTTAATAAAGCATAGGATAAAACAACATAAATACAATTTAATAAAGCATAGGATAAAACAACATAAATACAATTTAATAAAGCATAAGATAAAACAACATGAATACAATTTAATAAAGCATAGGTTAAAACAACATAAATATAATTTAATAAAGCATAGGATAAAACAACATAAATACAATTTAATAAAGCATAGGTTAAAACAACATAAATACAATTTAATAAAGCATAGGATAAAACAACATAAATACAATTTAATAAAGCATAGGACAAAACAACATAAATACAATTTAATAAAGCATAGGTTAAAGCAACATAAATACAATTTAATAAAGCATAGGTTAAAACAACATAAATACAATTTAATAAAGCATAGGATAAAACAACATAAATACAATTTAATAAAGCATAGGATAAAACAACATAAATACAATTTAATAAAGCATAGGATAAAACAACATAAATACAATTTAATAGAGCATAGGATAAAACAACATAAATACAATTTATAAAGCATAGGATAAAACAACATAAATACAATTTAATAAAGCATAGGATAAAACAACATAAATACAATTTAATAAAGCATAGGATAAAACATCATAAATACAATTTAATAAAGCATAGGATTAAACAACGTAAATACTATTTAAAAAAGCATAGGATAAAACCACATAAATACAATTTAATAAAGCACAGGATAAAACAACATAAATACAATTTAATAAAGCATAGGATACAACAACATAAATACAATTTAGTAAAGCATAGGTCAAAATAACATAAATACAATTTAATAAAGCATAGGATAAAACAACATGAATAAAATTTAATAAAGCATAGGATAAAACAACATAAATAAAATTTAATAAAGCATAGGATAAAACAACATAAATTCAATTTAATAAAGCATATTATAAAACAACATAAATACAATTTAATAAAGCATAGGATAAAACAACATGAATACAATTTAATAAAGCATAGGATAAAACAACATGAATACAATTTAATAAAGCATAGGATAAAACAACATAAATACAATTTAATAAAGCATAGGTTAAAACAACATAAATACAATTTAATAAAGCATAGGTTAAAACAACATAAATAAAAGTTAATAAAGCATAGGATAAAACAACATAAATACAATTTAATAAAGCATAGGATAAAACAACATAAATACAATTTATAAAGCATAGGATAAAACAACATAAATACAATTTAATAAAGCATAGGATAAAACAACATAAATACAATTTAATAAAGCATAGGATAAAACAACATAAATACAATTTAATAAAGCATAGGCTAAAACTACATAAATACAATTTAATAAAGCATAGGATAAAACAAATTAAATACAATTTAATAAAGCATAGGATAAAACAACATAAATTCAATTTAATAAAGCATAGGATAAAACAACATAAATACAATTTAATAAAGCATAGGTTAAAACAACATAAATACAATTTAATAAAGCATAGGATAAAACAACATAAATACAATTTAATAAAGCATAGGATAAAACAACATAAATAAAATTTAATAAAGCATAGGATAAAACAACATAAATACAATTTAATAAAGCATAGGATAAAACAACATAAATACAATTTAATAAAGCATAGGATAAAACAACATAAATACAATTTATAAAGCATAGGTTAAAACAACATAAATACAAGTTAATAAAGCATAGGATAAAACAACATAAATACAATTTAATAAAGCATAGGATAAAACAACATAAATACAATTTAATAAAGCATAGGATAAAACAACATAAATACAATTTAATAAAGGATAGGTTAAAACAACATAAATACAATTTAATAAATCATAGGTTAAAACAACATAAATACAATTTAATAAAGCATAGGATAAAACAACATAAATTCAATTTAATAAAGCATAGGATAAAACAACATAAATACAATTTAATAAAGCATAGGTTAAAACAACATAAATAAAAGTTAATAAAGCATAGGATAAAACAACATGAATAAAATTTAATAAAGCATAGGATAAAACAACATAAATAAAATTTAATAAAGCATAGGATAAAACAACATAAATTCAATTTAATAAAGCATATTATAAAACAACATAAATACAATTTAATAAAGCATAGGATAAAACAACATGAATACAATTTAATAAAGCATAGGATAAAACAACATGAATACAATTTAATAAAGCATAGGAGAAAACAACATAAATAAAATTTAATAAAGCATAGGTTAAAACAACATAAATACAATTTAATAAAGCATAGGTTAAAACAACATAAATAAAAGTTAATAAAGCATAGGATAAAACAACATAAATACAATTTAATAAAGCATAGGATAAAACAACATAAATACAATTTATAAAGCATAGGATAAAACAACATAAATACAATTTAATAAAGCATAGGATAAAACAACATGAATACAATTTAATAAAGCATAGGATAAAACAACATGAATACAATTTAATAAAGCATAGGATAAAACAACATAAATACAATTTAATAAAGCATAGGTTAAAACAACATAAATACAATTTAATAAAGCATAGGTTAAAACAACATAAATAAAAGTTAATAAAGCATAGGATAAAACAACATAAATACAATTTAATAAAGCATAGGATAAAACAACATAAATACAATTTATAAAGCATAGCATAAAACAACATAAATACAATTTAATAAAGCATAGGATAAAACAACATAAATACAATTTAATAAAGCATAGGATAAAACAACATAAATACAATTTAATAAAGCATAGGCTAAAACTACATAAATACAATTTAATAAAGCATAGGATAAAACAAATTAAATACAATTTAATAAAGCATAGGATAAAACAACATAAATTCAATTTAATAAAGCATAGGACAAAACAACATAAATACAATTTAATAAAGCATAGGACAAAACAACATAAATACAATTTAATAAAGCATAGGATAAAACAACATAAATACAATTTATAAAGCATAGGATAAAACAACATAAATACAATTTAATAAAGCATAGGATAAAACAACATAAATACAATTTAATAAAGCATAGGATAAAACAACATAAATACAATTTAATAAAGCATAGGCTAAAACTACATAAATACAATTTAATAAAGCATAGGATAAAACAACATAAATACAATTTAATAAAGCTTAGGATAAAACAACATAAATAAAATTTAATAAAGCATAGGATAAAACAACATAAATACAATTTATAAAGCATAGGTTAAAACAACATAAATACAAGTTAATAAAGCATAGGATAAAACAACATAAATACAATTTAATAAAGCATAGGATAAAACAACATAAATACAATTTAATAAAGCATAGGATAAAACAACATAAATACAATTTAATAAAGCATAGGTTAAAACAACATAAATACAATTTAATAAATCATAGGTTAAAACAACATAAATACAATTTAATAAAGCATAGGATAAAACAACATAAATTCAATTTAATAAAGCATAGGATAAAACAACATAAATACAATTTAATAAAGCACAGGATAAAACAACATAAATAAAATTTAATAAAGCATAGGATAAAACAAGATAAATAAAATTTAATAAAGCATAGGATAAAACAACATAAATACAATTTAATAAAGCATAGGATAAAACAACATAAATAAAATTTAATAAAGCATAGGATAAAACAACATAAATACAATTTAATAAAGCATAGGATAAAACAACATAAATACAATTTAATAAAGCATAGGTTAAAACAACATAAATACAATTTAATAAAGCATAGGAAAAAACAACATAAATTCAATTTAATAAAGCATAGGATAAAACAACATAAATACAATTTAATAAAGCATAGTATAAAACAACATAAATACAATTTAATAAAGCATAGTATAAAACAACATAAATACAATTTAATAAAGCATAGGATAAAACAACATAAATACAATTTAATAAAGCATAGGTTAAAACAACATAAATACAATTTAATAAAGCATAGGTTAAAACAACATAAATAAAAGTTAATAAAGCATAGGATAAAACAACATAAATACAATTTAATAAAGCATAGGATAAAACAACATAAATACAATTTATAAAGCATAGGATAAAACAACATAAATACAATTTAATAAAGCATAGGATAAAACAACATAAATACAATTTAATAAAGCATAGGATAAAACAACATAAATACAATTTAATAAAGCATAGGCTAAAACTACATAAATACAATTTAATAAAGCATAGGATAAAACAAATTAAATACAATTTAATAAAGCATAGGATAAAACAACATAAATTCAATTTAATAAAGCATAGGATAAAACAACATAAATACAATTTAATAAAGCATAGGTTAAAACAACATAAATACAATTTAATAAAGCATAGGATAAAACAACATAAATACAATTTAATAAAGCATAGGATAAAACAACATAAATAAAATTTAATAAAGCATAGGATAAAACAACATAAATACAATTTAATAAAGCATAGGATAAAACAACATAAATAAAATTTAATAAAGCATAGGATAAAACAACATAAATACAATTTATAAAGCATAGGTTAAAACAACATAAATACAAGTTAATAAAGCATAGGATAAAACAACATAAATACAATTTAATAAAGCATAGGATAAAACAACATAAATACAATTTAATAAAGCATAGGATAAAACAACATAAATACAATTTAATAAAGCATAGGTTAAAACAACATAAATACAATTTATAAAGCATAGGATAAAACAACATAAATACAATTTAATAAAGCATAGGTTAAAACAACATAAATACAATTTAATAAAGCATAGGAAAAAACAACATAAATTCAATTTAATAAAGCATAGGATAAAACAACATAAATACAATTGAATAAAGCACAGGATAAAACAACATAAATAAAATTTAATAAAGCATAGGATAAAACAAGATAAATAAAATTTAATAAAGCATAGGATAAAACAACATAAATACAATTTAATAAAGCATAGGATAAAACAACATAAATACAATTTAATAAAGCATAGGATAAAACAACATAAATACAATTTAATAAAGCATAGGTTAAAACAACATAAATACAATTTAATAAAGCATAGGATAAAACAACATAAATACAATTTAATAAAGCATAGGATAAAACAACATAAATAAAATTTAATAAAGCATAGGATAAAACAACATAAATACAATTTAATAAAGCATAGGATAAAACAACATACATAAAATTTAATAAAGCATAGGATAAAACAACATAAATACAATTTAATAAAGCATAGGAGAAAACAACATAAATCAAATTTAATAAAGCATAGGTTAAAACAACATAAATACAATTTAATAAAGCATAGGACAAAACAACATAAATACAATTTAATAAAGCATAGTTTAAAACAACATAAATACAATTTAATAAAGCATAGGATAAAACAACATAAATACAATTTAATAAAGCATAGCATAAAACAACATAAATTCAATTTAATAAAGCATAGGATAAAACAACATAAATACAATTTAATAAAGCATAGGATAAAACAACATAAATACAATTTAATAAAGCATAAGATAAAACAACATGAATACAATTTAATAAAGCATAGGATAAAACAAATTAAATACAATTTAATAAAGCATATCATAAAACAACATAAATTCAATTTAATAAAGCATAGGATAAAACAACATAAATACAATTTAATAAAGCATAGGATAAAACAACATAAATACAATTTAATAAAGCATAGTATAAAACAACATAAATACAATTTAATAAAGCATAGGATAAAACAACATAAATACAATTTAATAAAGCATAGGTTAAAACAACATAAATACAATTTAATAAAGCATAGGATAAAACAACATAAATACAATTTAATAAAGCATAGGATAAAACAACATAAATACAATTTAATAAAGCATAGGATAAAACAACATAAATAACATTTAATAAAGCATAGCATAAAACAACATAAATTCAATTTAATAAAGCATAAGATAAAACAACATAAATACAATTTAATAAAGCATAGGATAAAACAACATGAATAAAATTTAATAAAGCATAGGATAAAACAACATAAATAAAATTTAATAAAGCATAGGATAAAACAACATAAATTCAATTTAATAAAGCATATTATAAAACAACATAAATACAATTTAATAAAGCATAGGATAAAACAACATGAATACAATTTAATAAAGCATAGGATAAAACAACATGAATACAATTTAATAAAGCATAGGATAAAACAAATTAAATACAATTTAATAAAGCATAGGTTAAAACAACATAAATACAATTTAATAAAGCATAGGTTAAAACAACATAAATAAAAGTTAATAAAGCATAGGATAAAACAACATGAATACAATTTAATAAAGCATAGGTTAAAACAACATAAATACAATTTAAGAAAGCATAGGATAAAACTACATAAATACATTTTAATAAAGCATAGGATAAAACAAATTAAATACAATTTAATAAAGCATAGGTTAAAACAACATAAATACAATTTAATAAAGCATAGGATAAAACAACATAAATACAATTTAATAAAGCATAGGATAAAACAACATAAATACAATTTAATAAAGCATAGGTTAAAACAACATAAATACAATTTAATAAAGCATAGGACAAAACAACATAAATACAATTTAATAAAGCATAGGATAAAACAACATAAATACAATTTATAAAGCATAGGATAAAACAACATAAATACAATTTAATAAAGCATAGGATAAAACAACATAAATACAATTTAATAAAGCATAGGATAAAACAACATAAATACAATTTAATAAAGCATAGGCTAAAACTACATAAATACAATTTAATAAAGCATAGGATAAAACAACATAAATACAATTTAATAAAGCATAGGATAAAACAACATAAATAAAATTTAATAAAGCATAGGATAAAACAACATAAATACAATTTATAAAGCATAGGTTAAAACAACATAAATACAAGTTAATAAAGCATAGGATAAAACAACATAAATACAATTTAATAAAGCATAGGATAAAACAACATAAATACAATTTAATAAAGCATAGGATAAAACAACATAAATACAATTTAATAAAGCATAGGTTAAAACAACATAAATACAATTTATAAAGCATAGGATAAAACAACATAAATACAATTTAATAAAGCATAGGTTAAAACAACATAAATACAATTTAATAAAGCATAGGAAAAAACAACATAAATTCAATTTAATAAAGCATAGGATAAAACAACATAAATACAATTGAATAAAGCACAGGATAAAACAACATAAATAAAATTTAATAAAGCATAGGATAAAACAAGATAAATAAAATTTAATAAAGCATAGGATAAAACAACATAAATTCAATTTAATAAAGCATAGGACAAAACAACATAAATACAATTTAATAAAGCATAGGACAAAACAACATAAATACAATTTAATAAAGCATAGGATAAAACAACATAAATACAATTTATAAAGCATAGGATAAAACAACATAAATACAATTTAATAAAGCATAGGATAAAACAACATAAATACAATTTAATAAAGCATAGGATAAAACAACATAAATACAATTTAATAAAGCATAGGCTAAAACTACATAAATACAATTTAATAAAGCATAGGATAAAACAACATAAATACAATTTAATAAAGCTTAGGATAAAACAACATAAATAAAATTTAATAAAGCATAGGATAAAACAACATAAATACAATTTATAAAGCATAGGTTAAAACAACATAAATACAAGTTAATAAAGCATAGGATAAAACAACATAAATACAATTTAATAAAGCATAGGATAAAACAACATAAATACAATTTAATAAAGCATAGGATAAAACAACATAAATACAATTTAATAAAGCATAGGTTAAAACAACATAAATACAATTTAATAAATCATAGGTTAAAACAACATAAATACAATTTAATAAAGCATAGGATAAAACAACATAAATTCAATTTAATAAAGCATAGGATAAAACAACATAAATACAATTTAATAAAGCACAGGATAAAACAACATAAATAAAATTTAATAAAGCATAGGATAAAACAAGATAAATAAAATTTAATAAAGCATAGGATAAAACAACATAAATACAATTTAATAAAGCATAGGATAAAACAACATAAATAAAATTTAATAAAGCATAGGATAAAACAACATAAATACAATTTAATAAAGCATAGGATAAAACAACATAAATACAATTTAATAAAGCATAGGTTAAAACAACATAAATACAATTTAATAAAGCATAGGAAAAAACAACATAAATTCAATTTAATAAAGCATAGGATAAAACAACATAAATACAATTTAATAAAGCATAGTATAAAACAACATAAATACAATTTAATAAAGCATAGTATAAAACAACATAAATACAATTTAATAAAGCATAGGATAAAACAACATAAATACAATTTAATAAAGCATAGGTTAAAACAACATAAATACAATTTAATAAAGCATAGGTTAAAACAACATAAATAAAAGTTAATAAAGCATAGGATAAAACAACATAAATACAATTTAATAAAGCATAGGATAAAACAACATAAATACAATTTATAAAGCATAGGATAAAACAACATAAATACAATTTAATAAAGCATAGGATAAAACAACATAAATACAATTTAATAAAGCATAGGATAAAACAACATAAATACAATTTAATAAAGCATAGGCTAAAACTACATAAATACAATTTAATAAAGCATAGGATAAAACAAATTAAATACAATTTAATAAAGCATAGGATAAAACAACATAAATTCAATTTAATAAAGCATAGGATAAAACAACATAAATACAATTTAATAAAGCATAGGTTAAAACAACATAAATACAATTTAATAAAGCATAGGATAAAACAACATAAATACAATTTAATAAAGCATAGGATAAAACAACATAAATAAAATTTAATAAAGCATAGGATAAAACAACATAAATACAATTTAATAAAGCATAGGATAAAACAACATAAATAAAATTTAATAAAGCATAGGATAAAACAACATAAATACAATTTATAAAGCATAGGTTAAAACAACATAAATACAAGTTAATAAAGCATAGGATAAAACAACATAAATACAATTTAATAAAGCATAGGATAAAACAACATAAATACAATTTAATAAAGCATAGGATAAAACAACATAAATACAATTTAATAAAGCATAGGTTAAAACAACATAAATACAATTTATAAAGCATAGGATAAAACAACATAAATACAATTTAATAAAGCATAGGTTAAAACAACATAAATACAATTTAATAAAGCATAGGAAAAAACAACATAAATTCAATTTAATAAAGCATAGGATAAAACAACATAAATACAATTGAATAAAGCACAGGATAAAACAACATAAATAAAATTTAATAAAGCATAGGATAAAACAAGATAAATAAAATTTAATAAAGCATAGGATAAAACAACATAAATACAATTTAATAAAGCATAGGATAAAACAACATAAATACAATTTAATAAAGCATAGGATAAAACAACATAAATACAATTTAATAAAGCATAGGTTAAAACAACATAAATACAATTTAATAAAGCATAGGATAAAACAACATAAATACAATTTAATAAAGCATAGGATAAAACAACATAAATAAAATTTAATAAAGCATAGGATAAAACAACATAAATACAATTTAATAAAGCATAGGATAAAACAACATACATAAAATTTAATAAAGCATAGGATAAAACAACATAAATACAATTTAATAAAGCATAGGAGAAAACAACATAAATCAAATTTAATAAAGCATAGGTTAAAACAACATAAATACAATTTAATAAAGCATAGGACAAAACAACATAAATACAATTTAATAAAGCATAGTTTAAAACAACATAAATACAATTTAATAAAGCATAGGATAAAACAACATAAATACAATTTAATAAAGCATAGCATAAAACAACATAAATTCAATTTAATAAAGCATAGGATAAAACAACATAAATACAATTTAATAAAGCATAGGATAAAACAACATAAATACAATTTAATAAAGCATAAGATAAAACAACATGAATACAATTTAATAAAGCATAGGATAAAACAAATTAAATACAATTTAATAAAGCATATCATAAAACAACATAAATTCAATTTAATAAAGCATAGGATAAAACAACATAAATACAATTTAATAAAGCATAGGATAAAACAACATAAATACAATTTAATAAAGCATAGTATAAAACAACATAAATACAATTTAATAAAGCATAGGATAAAACAACATAAATACAATTTAATAAAGCATAGGTTAAAACAACATAAATACAATTTAATAAAGCATAGGATAAAACAACATAAATACAATTTAATAAAGCATAGGATAAAACAACATAAATACAATTTAATAAAGCATAGGATAAAACAACATAAATAACATTTAATAAAGCATAGCATAAAACAACATAAATTCAATTTAATAAAGCATAAGATAAAACAACATAAATACAATTTAATAAAGCATAGGATAAAACAACATGAATAAAATTTAATAAAGCATAGGATAAAACAACATAAATAAAATTTAATAAAGCATAGGATAAAACAACATAAATTCAATTTAATAAAGCATATTATAAAACAACATAAATACAATTTAATAAAGCATAGGATAAAACAACATGAATACAATTTAATAAAGCATAGGATAAAACAACATGAATACAATTTAATAAAGCATAGGATAAAACAAATTAAATACAATTTAATAAAGCATAGGTTAAAACAACATAAATACAATTTAATAAAGCATAGGTTAAAACAACATAAATAAAAGTTAATAAAGCATAGGATAAAACAACATGAATACAATTTAATAAAGCATAGGTTAAAACAACATAAATACAATTTAAGAAAGCATAGGATAAAACTACATAAATACATTTTAATAAAGCATAGGATAAAACAAATTAAATACAATTTAATAAAGCATAGGTTAAAACAACATAAATACAATTTAATAAAGCATAGGATAAAACAACATAAATACAATTTAATAAAGCATAGGATAAAACAACATAAATACAATTTAATAAAGCATAGGTTAAAACAACATAAATACAATTTAATAAAGCATAGGACAAAACAACATAAATACAATTTAATAAAGCATAGGATAAAACAACATAAATACAATTTATAAAGCATAGGATAAAACAACATAAATACAATTTAATAAAGCATAGGATAAAACAACATAAATACAATTTAATAAAGCATAGGATAAAACAACATAAATACAATTTAATAAAGCATAGGCTAAAACTACATAAATACAATTTAATAAAGCATAGGATAAAACAACATAAATACAATTTAATAAAGCATAGGATAAAACAACATAAATAAAATTTAATAAAGCATAGGATAAAACAACATAAATACAATTTATAAAGCATAGGTTAAAACAACATAAATACAAGTTAATAAAGCATAGGATAAAACAACATAAATACAATTTAATAAAGCATAGGATAAAACAACATAAATACAATTTAATAAAGCATAGGATAAAACAACATAAATACAATTTAATAAAGCATAGGTTAAAACAACATAAATACAATTTATAAAGCATAGGATAAAACAACATAAATACAATTTAATAAAGCATAGGTTAAAACAACATAAATACAATTTAATAAAGCATAGGAAAAAACAACATAAATTCAATTTAATAAAGCATAGGATAAAACAACATAAATACAATTGAATAAAGCACAGGATAAAACAACATAAATAAAATTTAATAAAGCATAGGATAAAACAAGATAAATAAAATTTAATAAAGCATAGGATAAAACAACATAAATACAATTTAATAAAGCATAGGATAAAACAACATAAATACAATTTAATAAAGCATAGGATAAAACAACATAAATACAATTTAATAAAGCATAGGTTAAAACAACATAAATACAATTTAATAAAGCATAGGATAAAACAACATAAATACAATTTAATAAAGCATAGGATAAAACAACATAAATACAATTTAATAAAGCATAGGATAAAACAACATAAATACAATTTAATAAAGCATAGGTTAAAACAACATAAATACAATTTATAAAGCATAGGATAAAACAACATAAATACAATTTAATAAAGCATAGGTTAAAACAACATAAATACAATTTAATAAAGCATAGGAAAAAACAACATAAATTCAATTTAATAAAGCATAGGATAAAACAACATAAATACAATTGAATAAAGCACAGGATAAAACAACATAAATAAAATTTAATAAAGCATAGGATAAAACAAGATAAATAAAATTTAATAAAGCATAGGATAAAACAACATAAATACAATTTAATAAAGCATAGGATAAAACAACATAAATACAATTTAATAAAGCATAGGAAAAAACAACATAAATTCAATTTAATAAAGCATAGGATAAAACAACATAAATACAATTGAATAAAGCACAGGATAAAACAACATAAATAAAATTTAATAAAGCATAGGATAAAACAAGATAAATAAAATTTAATAAAGCATAGGATAAAACAACATAAATACAATTTAATAAAGCATAGGATAAAACAACATAAATACAATTTAATAAAGCATAGGATAAAACAACATAAATACAATTTAATAAAGCATAGGTTAAAACAACATAAATACAATTTAATAAAGCATAGGATAAAACAACATAAATACAATTTAATAAAGCATAGGATAAAACAACATAAATACAATTTAATAAAGCATAGGATAAAACAACATAAATACAATTTAATAAAGCATAGGTTAAAACAACATAAATACAATTTATAAAGCATAGGATAAAACAACATAAATACAATTTAATAAAGCATAGGTTAAAACAACATAAATACAATTTAATAAAGCATAGGAAAAAACAACATAAATTCAATTTAATAAAGCATAGGATAAAACAACATAAATACAATTGAATAAAGCACAGGATAAAACAACATAAATAAAATTTAATAAAGCATAGGATAAAACAAGATAAATAAAATTTAATAAAGCATAGGATAAAACAACATAAATACAATTTAATAAAGCATAGGATAAAACAACATAAATACAATTTAATAAAGCATAGGATAAAACAACATAAATACAATTTAATAAAGCATAGGTTAAAACAACATAAATACAATTTAATAAAGCATAGGATAAAACAACATAAATACAATTTAATAAAGCATAGGATAAAACAACATAAATAAAATTTAATAAAGCATAGGATAAAACAACATAAATACAATTTAATAAAGCATAGGATAAAACAACATACATAAAATTTAATAAAGCATAGGATAAAACAACATAAATACAATTTAATAAAGCATAGGAGAAAACAACATAAATCAAATTTAATAAAGCATAGGTTAAAACAACATAAATACAATTTAATAAAGCATAGGACAAAACAACATAAATACAATTTAATAAAGCATAGTTTAAAACAACATAAATACAATTTAATAAAGCATAGGATAAAACAACATAAATACAATTTAATAAAGCATAGCATAAAACAACATAAATTCAATTTAATAAAGCATAGGATAAAACAACATAAATACAATTTAATAAAGCATAGGATAAAACAACATAAATACAATTTAATAAAGCATAAGATAAAACAACATGAATACAATTTAATAAAGCATAGGATAAAACAAATTAAATACAATTTAATAAAGCATATCATAAAACAACATAAATTCAATTTAATAAAGCATAGGATAAAACAACATAAATACAATTTAATAAAGCATAGGATAAAACAACATAAATACAATTTAATAAAGCATAAGATAAAACAACATGAATACAATTTAATAAAGCATAGGTTAAAACAACATAAATATAATTTAATAAAGCATAGGATAAAACAACATAAATACAATTTAATAAAGCATAGGTTAAAACAACATAAATACAATTTAATAAAGCATAGGATAAAACAACATAAATACAATTTAATAAAGCATAGGACAAAACAACATAAATACAATTTAATAGAGCATAGGATAAAACAACATAAATACAATTTATAAAGCATAGGATAAAACAACATAAATACAATTTAATAAAGCATAGGATAAAACAACATAAATACAATTTAATAAAGCATAGTATAAAACAACATAAATACAATTTAATAAAGCATAGTATAAAACAACATAAATACAATTTAATAAAGCATAGGATAAAACAACATAAATACAATTTAATAAAGCATAGGTTAAAACAACATAAATACAATTTAATAAAGCATAGGATAAAACAACATAAATACAATTTAATAAAGCATAGGATAAAACAACATAAATACAATTTAATAAAGCATAGGTTAAAACAACATAAATACAATTTATAAAGCATAGGATAAAACAACATAAATACAATTTAATAAAGCATAGGTTAAAACAACATAAATACAATTTAATAAAGCATAGGAAAAAACAACATAAATTCAATTTAATAAAGCATAGGATAAAACAACATAAATACAATTGAATAAAGCACAGGATAAAACAACATAAATAAAATTTAATAAAGCATAGGATAAAACAAGATAAATAAAATTTAATAAAGCATAGGATAAAACAACATAAATACAATTTAATAAAGCATAGGATAAAACAACATAAATACAATTTAATAAAGCATAGGATAAAACAACATAAATACAATTTAATAAAGCATAGGTTAAAACAACATAAATACAATTTAATAAAGCATAGGATAAAACAACATAAATACAATTTAATAAAGCATAGGATAAAACAACATAAATAAAATTTAATAAAGCATAGGATAAAACAACATAAATACAATTTAATAAAGCATAGGATAAAACAACATACATAAAATTTAATAAAGCATAGGATAAAACAACATAAATACAATTTAATAAAGCATAGGAGAAAACAACATAAATCAAATTTAATAAAGCATAGGTTAAAACAACATAAATACAATTTAATAAAGCATAGGACAAAACAACATAAATACAATTTAATAAAGCATAGTTTAAAACAACATAAATACAATTTAATAAAGCATAGGATAAAACAACATAAATACAATTTAATAAAGCATAGCATAAAACAACATAAATTCAATTTAATAAAGCATAGGATAAAACAACATAAATACAATTTAATAAAGCATAGGATAAAACAACATAAATACAATTTAATAAAGCATAAGATAAAACAACATGAATACAATTTAATAAAGCATAGGATAAAACAAATTAAATACAATTTAATAAAGCATATCATAAAACAACATAAATTCAATTTAATAAAGCATAGGATAAAACAACATAAATACAATTTAATAAAGCATAGGATAAAACAACATAAATACAATTTAATAAAGCATAAGATAAAACAACATGAATACAATTTAATAAAGCATAGGTTAAAACAACATAAATATAATTTAATAAAGCATAGGATAAAACAACATAAATACAATTTAATAAAGCATAGGTTAAAACAACATAAATACAATTTAATAAAGCATAGGATAAAACAACATAAATACAATTTAATAAAGCATAGGACAAAACAACATAAATACAATTTAATAGAGCATAGGATAAAACAACATAAATACAATTTATAAAGCATAGGATAAAACAACATAAATACAATTTAATAAAGCATAGGATAAAACAACATAAATACAATTTAATAAAGCATAGTATAAAACAACATAAATACAATTTAATAAAGCATAGTATAAAACAACATAAATACAATTTAATAAAGCATAGGATAAAACAACATAAATACAATTTAATAAAGCATAGGTTAAAACAACATAAATACAATTTAATAAAGCATAGGATAAAACAACATAAATACAATTTAATAAAGCATAGGATAAAACAACATAAATACAATTTAATAAAGCATAGGATAAAACAACATAAATAACATTTAATAAAGCATAGCATAAAACAACATAAATTCAATTTAATAAAGCATAAGATAAAACAACATAAATACAATTTAATAAAGCATAGGATAAAACAACATGAATAAAATTTAATAAAGCATAGGATAAAACAACATAAATAAAATTTAATAAAGCATAGGATAAAACAACATAAATTCAATTTAATAAAGCATATTATAAAACAACATAAATACAATTTAATAAAGCATAGGATAAAACAACATGAATACAATTTAATAAAGCATAGGATAAAACAACATGAATACAATTTAATAAAGCATAGGATAAAACAAATTAAATACAATTTAATAAAGCATAGGTTAAAACAACATAAATACAATTTAATAAAGCATAGGTTAAAACAACATAAATAAAAGTTAATAAAGCATAGGATAAAACAACATGAATACAATTTAATAAAGCATAGGTTAAAACAACATAAATACAATTTAAGAAAGCATAGGATAAAACTACATAAATACATTTTAATAAAGCATAGGATAAAACAACATAAATACAATTTAATAAAGCATCGGACTAAACAACATAAATACAATTTAATAAAGCATAGGATAAAACAACATAAATACAATTTATAAAGCATAGGATAAAACAACATAAATACAATTTAATAAAGCATAGGATAAAACAACATAAATAAAATTTAATAAAGCATAGGATAAAATAACATAAACACAATTTAATAAAGCATAGGCTAAAACTACATAAATACAATTTAATAAAGCATAGGATAAAACAAATTAAATACAATTTAATAAAGCATAGGTTAAAACAACATAAATACAATTTAATAAAGCATAGGATAAAACAACATAAATACAATTTAATAAAGCATAGGATAAAACAACATAAATACAATTTAATAAAGCATAGGTTAAAACAACATAAATACAATTTAATAAAGCATAGGACAAAACAACATAAATACAATTTAATAAAGCATAGGATAAAACAACATAAATACAATTTATAAAGCATAGGATAAAACAACATAAATACAATTTAATAAAGCATAGGATAAAACAACATAAATACAATTTAATAAAGCATAGGATAAAACAACATAAATACAATTTAATAAAGCATAGGCTAAAACTACATAAATACAATTTAATAAAGCATAGGATAAAACAAATTAAATACAATTTAATAAAGCATAGCATAAAACAACATAAATTCAATTTAATAAAGCATAGGATAAAACAACATAAATACAATTTAATAAAGCATAGGATAAAACAACATAAATACAATTTAATAAAGCATAAGATAAAACAACATGAATACAATTTAATAAAGCATAGGTTAAAACAACATAAATATAATTTAATAAAGCATAGGATAAAACAACATAAATACAATTTAATAAAGCATAGGTTAAAACAACATAAATACAATTTAATAAAGCATAGGATAAAACAACATAAATACAATTTAATAAAGCATAGGACAAAACAACATAAATACAATTTAATAAAGCATAGGTTAAAGCAACATAAATACAATTTAATAAAGCATAGGTTAAAACAACATAAATACAATTTAATAAAGCATAGGATAAAACAACATAAATACAATTTAATAAAGCATAGGATAAAACAACATAAATACAATTTAATAAAGCATAGGATAAAACAACATAAATACAATTTAATAGAGCATAGGATAAAACAACATAAATACAATTTATAAAGCATAGGATAAAACAACATAAATACAATTTAATAAAGCATAGGATAAAACAACATAAATACAATTTAATAAAGCATAGGATAAAACATCATAAATACAATTTAATAAAGCATAGGATTAAACAACGTAAATACTATTTAAAAAAGCATAGGATAAAACCACATAAATACAATTTAATAAAGCACAGGATAAAACAACATAAATACAATTTAATAAAGCATAGGATACAACAACATAAATACAATTTAGTAAAGCATAGGTCAAAATAACATAAATACAATTTAATAAAGCATAGGATAAAACAACATGAATACAATTTAATAAAGCATAGGTTAAAACAACATAAATACAATTTAATAAATCATAGGTTAAAACAACATAAATACAATTTAATAAAGCATAGGATAAAACAACATAAATTCAATTTAATAAAGCATAGGATAAAACAACATAAATACAATTTAATAAAGCATAGGTTAAAACAACATAAATAAAAGTTAATAAAGCATAGGATAAAACAACATGAATAAAATTTAATAAAGCATAGGATAAAACAACATAAATAAAATTTAATAAAGCATAGGATAAAACAACATAAATTCAATTTAATAAAGCATATTATAAAACAACATAAATACAATTTAATAAAGCATAGGTTAAAACAACATAAATACAATTTAATAAATCATAGGTTAAAACAACATAAATACAATTTAATAAAGCATAGGATAAAACAACATAAATTCAATTTAATAAAGCATAGGATAAAACAACATAAATACAATTTAATAAAGCATAGGTTAAAACAACATAAATAAAAGTTAATAAAGCATAGGATAAAACAACATGAATAAAATTTAATAAAGCATAGGATAAAACAACATAAATAAAATTTAATAAAGCATAGGATAAAACAACATAAATACAATTTATAAAGCATAGCATAAAACAACATAAATACAATTTAATAAAGCATAGGATAAAACAACATAAATACAATTTAATAAAGCATAGGATAAAACAACATAAATAAAATTTAATAAAGCATAGGATAAAACAACATAAATACAATTTAATAAAGCATAGGATAAAACAACATAAATACAATTTAATAAAGCATAGGATAAAACAACATAAATACAATTTATAAAGCATAGGTTAAAACAACATAAATACAAGTTAATAAAGCATAGGATAAAACAACATAAATACAATTTAATAAAGCATAGGATAAAACAACATAAATACAATTTAATAAAGCATAGGATAAAACAACATAAATACAATTTAATAAAGGATAGGTTAAAACAACATAAATACAATTTAATAAATCATAGGTTAAAACAACATAAATACAATTTAATAAAGCATAGGATAAAACAACATAAATTCAATTTAATAAAGCATAGGATAAAACAACATAAATACAATTTAATAAAGCATAGGTTAAAACAACATAAATAAAAGTTAATAAAGCATAGGATAAAACAACATGAATAAAATTTAATAAAGCATAGGATAAAACAACATAAATAAAATTTAATAAAGCATAGGATAAAACAACATAAATTCAATTTAATAAAGCATATTATAAAACAACATAAATACAATTTAATAAAGCATAGGATAAAACAACATGAATACAATTTAATAAAGCATAGGATAAAACAACATGAATACAATTTAATAAAGCATAGGAGAAAACAACATAAATAAAATTTAATAAAGCATAGGTTAAAACAACATAAATACAATTTAATAAAGCATAGGTTAAAACAACATAAATAAAAGTTAATAAAGCATAGGATAAAACAACATAAATACAATTTAATAAAGCATAGGATAAAACAACATAAATACAATTTATAAAGCATAGGATAAAACAACATAAATACAATTTAATAAAGCATAGGATAAAACAACATGAATACAATTTAATAAAGCATAGGATAAAACAACATGAATACAATTTAATAAAGCATAGGATAAAACAACATAAATACAATTTAATAAAGCATAGGTTAAAACAACATAAATACAATTTAATAAAGCATAGGTTAAAACAACATAAATAAAAGTTAATAAAGCATAGGATAAAACAACATAAATACAATTTAATAAAGCATAGGATAAAACAACATAAATACAATTTATAAAGCATAGGATAAAACAACATAAATACAATTTAATAAAGCATAGGATAAAACAACATAAATACAATTTAATAAAGCATAGGATAAAACAACATAAATACAATTTAATAGAGCATAGGATAAAACAACATAAATACAATTTATAAAGCATAGGATAAAACAACATAAATACAATTTAATAAAGCATAGGATAAAACAACATAAATACAATTTAATAAAGCATAGGTCAAAATAACATAAATACAATTTAATAAAGCATAGGATAAAACAACATAAATACAATTTAATAAAGCATAGGATAAAACAACATAAATAACATTTAATAAAGCATAGCATAAAACAACATAAATTCAATTTAATAAAGCATAAGATAAAACAACATAAATACAATTTAATAAAGCATAGGATAAAACAACATGAATAAAATTTAATAAAGCATAGGATAAAACAACATAAATAAAATTTAATAAAGCATAGGATAAAACAACATAAATTCAATTTAATAAAGCATATTATAAAACAACATAAATACAATTTAATAAAGCATAGGATAAAACAACATGAATACAATTTAATAAAGCATAGGATAAAACAACATGAATACAATTTAATAAAGCATAGGATAAAACAACATAAATACAATTTAATAAAGCATAGGTTAAAACAACATAAATACAATTTAATAAAGCATAGGTTAAAACAACATAAATAAAAGTTAATAAAGCATAGGATAAAACAACATGAATACAATTTAATAAACCATAGGTTAAAACAACATAAATACAATTTATAAAGCATAGGATAAAACAACATAAATACAATTTAATAAAGCATAGGATAAAACAACATAAATACAATTTAATAAAGCATAGGATAAAACAACATAAATACAATTTAGTAAAGCATAGGTTAAAACAACATAAATACAATTTAATAAAGCATAGGTTAAAACAACATAAATAAAAGTTAATAAAGCATAGGATAAAACAACATGAATACAATTTAATAAAGCATAGGTTAAAACAACATAAATACAATTTAATAAAGCATAGGATAAAACAACATAAATACAATTTAATAAAGCATAGGATAAAACAACATAAATACAATTTAATAAAGCATAGGATAAAACAACATGAATACAATTTAATAAAGCATAGGTTAAAACAACATAAATACAATTTAAGAAAGCATAGGATAAAACTACATAAATACATTTTAATAAAGCATAGGATAAAACAACATAAATACAATTTAATAAAGCATAGGTTAAAACAACATAAATACAATTTAATAAAGCATAGGACAAAACAACATAAATACAATTTAATAAAGCATAGGATAAAACAACATAAATACAATTTATAAAGCATAGGATAAAACAACATAAATACAATTTAATAAAGCATAGGATAAAACAACATAAATACAATTTAATAAAGCATAGGATAAAACAACATGAATACAATTTAATAAAGCATAGGATAAAACAACATGCATACAATTTAATAAAGCATAGGATAAAACAACATGCATACAATTTAATAAAGCATAGGATAAAACAACATAAATACAATTTAATAAAGCATAGGATAAAACAACATGAATACAATTTAATAAAGCATAGGATAAAACAACATGCATACAATTTAATAAAGCATAGGATAAAACAACATGCATACAATTTAATAAAGCATAGGATAAAACAACATAAATACAATTTAATAAAGCATAGGTTAAAACAACATAAATACAATTTAATAAAGCATAGGTTAAAACAACATAAATAAAAGTTAATAAAGCATAGGATAAAACAACATAAATAAAATTTAATAAAGCATAGGATAAAACAACATAAATTCAATTTAATAAAGCATATTATAAAACAACATAAATACAATTTAATAAAGCATAGGATAAAACAACATGAATACAATTTAATAAAGCATAGGATAAAACAACATAAATACAATTTAATAAAGCATAGGATAAAACAACATAAATACAATTTAATAAAGCATAGGATAAAACAACATGAATACAATTTAATAAAGCATAGGATAAAACAACATGCATACAATTTAATAAAGCATAGGATAAAACAACATGCATACAATTTAATAAAGCATAGGATAAAACAACATAAATACAATTTAATAAAGCATAGGATAAAACAACATGAATACAATTTAATAAAGCATAGGATAAAACAACATGCATACAATTTAATAAAGCATAGGATAAAACAACATGCATACAATTTAATAAAGCATAGGATAAAACAACATAAATACAATTTAATAAAGCATAGGTTAAAACAACATAAATACAATTTAATAAAGCATAGGTTAAAACAACATAAATAAAAGTTAATAAAGCATAGGATAAAACAACATAAATAAAATTTAATAAAGCATAGGATAAAACAACATAAATTCAATTTAATAAAGCATATTATAAAACAACATAAATACAATTTAATAAAGCATAGGATAAAACAACATGAATACAATTTAATAAAGCATAGGATAAAACAACATAAATACAATTTAATAAAGCATAGGATAAAACAACATAAATACAATTTAATAAAGCATAGGTCAAAATAACATAAATACAATTTAATAAAGCATAGGATAAAACAACATAAATACAATTTAATAAAGCATAGTATAAAACAACATAAATTCAATTTAATAAAGCATAGGATAAAACAACATAAATACAATTTAGTAAAGCATAGGTTAAAACAACATAAATACAATTTAATAAAGCATATGTTAAAACAACATAAATACAATTTAATAAAGCATAAGATAAAACAACATGAATATAATTTAGTAAAGCATAAGATAAAACAACATGAATGCAATTTAATAAATCATAGGTTAAAACAACATAAATACAATTTAATAAAGCATAGGATAAAACAACATAAATACAATTTAATAAAGCATAGGATAAAACAACATAAATACAATTTAATAAAGCATAGGATAAGCAACATAAATGCAATTTAATAAAGCATAAGATAAAACAACATGAATATAATTTAGTAAAGCATAAGATAAAACAACATGAATACAATTTAATAAAGCATAGGTTAAAACAACATAAATACAATTTAATAAAGCATAGGATAAAACAACATAAATACAATTTAATAAAGCATAGGATAAAACAACATAAATACAATTTAATAAAGCATAGGATAAAACAACATAAATACAATTTAATAAAGCATAGGATAAAACAACATAAATAAAATTTAATAAAGCATAGGATAAAACAATATAAATACAATTTAATAAAGCCTAGGATAAAACAACATAAATACAATTTAATAAAGCTTAGGATAAAACAACATAAATACAATTTATTAAAGCATAGGATAAAACAACATAAATACAATTTAATAAAGCATAGGATAAAACAACATAAATACAATTTAATAAAGCATAGGATGAAACAACATAAATACAATGTAATAAAGCATAGGATAAAACAACATAAATACAATTTAATAAAGCATAGGATAAAACAACATAAATACAATTTAATAAAGCATAGGATAAAACAACATAAATAAAATTTAATAAAGCATAGGATAAAACAACATAAATACAATTTATAAAGCATAGGATAAAACAACATAAATACAATTTAATAAAGCATAGGATAAAACAACATAAATACAATTTAATAAAGCATAGGATAAAACATCATAAATACAATTTAATAAAGCATAGGATTAAACAACGTAAATACTATTTAAAAAAGCATAGGATAAAACCACATAAATACAATTTAATAAAGCACAGGATAAAATAACATAAATACAATTTAATAAAGCATAGGATACAACAACATAAATACAATTTAGTAAAGCATAGGTCAAAATAACATAAATACAATTTAATAAAGCATAGGATAAAACAACATGAATACAATTTAATAAAGCATAGGATAAAACAACATAAATACAATTTAATAAAGCATAGGTTAAAACAACATAAATACAATTTAATAAAGCATAGGTTAAAACAACATAAATAAAAGTTAATAAAGCATAGGATAAAACAACATAAATACAATTTAATAAAGCATAGGATAAAACAACATAAATACAATTTATAAAGCATAGGATAAAACAACATAAATACAATTTAATAAAGCATAGGATAAAACAACATAAATACAATTTAATAAAGCATAGGATAAAACAACATAAATACAATTTAATAAAGCATAGGCTAAAACTACATAAATACAATTTAATAAAGCATAGGATAAAACAAATTAAATACAATTTAATAAAGCATAGGATAAAACAACATAAATTCAATTTAATAAAGCATAGGATAAAACAACATAAATACAATTTAATAAAGCATAGGTTAAAACAACATAAATACAATTTAATAAAGCATAGGATAAAACAACATAAATACAATTTAATAAAGCATAGGATAAAACAACATAAATAAAATTTAATAAAGCATAGGATAAAACAACATAAATACAATTTAATAAAGCATAGGATAAAACAACATAAATACAATTTAATAAAGCATAGGATAAAACAACATAAATACAATTTATAAAGCATAGGTTAAAACAACATAAATACAAGTTAATAAAGCATAGGATAAAACAACATAAATACAATTTAATAAAGCATAGGATAAAACAACATAAATACAATTTAATAAAGCATAGGATAAAACAACATAAATACAATTTAATAAAGCATAGGTTAAAACAACATAAATACAATTTAATAAATCATAGGTTAAAACAACATAAATACAATTTAATAAAGCATAGGATAAAACAACATAAATTCAATTTAATAAAGCATAGGATAAAACAACATAAATACAATTTAATAAAGCACAGGATAAAACAACATAAATAAAATTTAATAAAGCATAGGATAAAACAACATAAATAAAATTTAATAAAGCATAGGATAAAACAACATAAATACAATTTAATAAAGCATAGGATAAAACAACATAAATAAAATTTAATAAAGCATAGGATAAAACAACATAAATACAATTTAATAAAGCATAGGATAAAACAACATAAATACAATTTAATAAAGCATAGGTTAAAACAACATAAATACAATTTAATAAAGCATAGGAAAAAACAACATAAATTCAATTTAATAAAGCATAGGATAAAACAACATAAATACAATTGAATAAAGCACAGGATAAAACAACATAAATAAAATTTAATAAAGCATAGGATAAAACAAGATAAATAAAATTTAATAAAGCATACGATAAAATAACATAAATACAATTTAATAAAGCATAGGATAAAACAACATAAATACAATTTAATAAAGCATAGGATAAAACAACATAAATACAATTTAATAAAGCATAGGTTAAAACAACATAAATACAATTTAATAAAGCATAGGATAAAACAACATAAATACAATTTAATAAAGCATAGGATAAAACAACATAAATAAAATTTAATAAAGCATAGGATAAAACAACATAAATACAATTTAATAAAGCATAGGATAAAACAACATACATAAAATTTAATAAAGCATAGGATAAAACAACATAAATACAATTTAATAAAGCATAGGAGAAAACAACATAAATCAAATTTAATAAAGCATAGGTTAAAACAACATAAATACAATTTAATAAAGCATAGGACAAAACAACATAAATACAATTTAATAAAGCATAGTTTAAAACAACATAAATACAATTTAATAAAGCATAGGATAAAACCACAGAAATACAATTTAATAAAGCATAGGATAAAACAACATAAATACAATTTAATAAAGCATAGGACAAAACAACATAAATACAATTTAATAATGCATAGGACAAAACAACATAAATACAATTTAATGAAACATAGGATAAACAACATAAATACAATTTAATAAAGCATAGGACAAAACAACATAAATACAATTTAATAAAGCATATGTTATAACAACATAAATACAATTTAATAAAGCATAAGATATAACAACATGAATATAATTTAGGAAAGCATAAGATAAAACAACATGAATACAATTTAATAAAGCATAGGTTAAAACAACATAAATACAATTTAAGAAAGCATAGGATAAAACTACATAAATACATTTTAATAAAGCATAGGATAAAACAACATAAATACAATTTAATAAAGCATAGGTTAAAACAACATAAATACAATTTAATAAAGCATAGGATAAAACAACATAAATACAATTTAATAGAGCATAGGATAAAACAACATAAATACAATTTATAAAGCATAGGATAAAACAACATAAATACAATTTAATAAAGCATAGGATAAAACAACATAAATACAATTTAATAAAGCATAGGATAAAACATCATAAATACAATTTAATAAAGCATAGGAATAAACAACGTAAATACTATTTAAAAAAGCATAGGATAAAACCACATAAATACAATTTAATAAAGCACAGGATAAAACAACATAAATACAATTTAATAAAGCATAGGAAACAACAACATAAATACAATTTAGTAAAGCATAGGTCAAAATAACATAAATACAATTTAATAAAGCATAGGATAAAACAACATGAATAAAATTTAATAAAGCATAGGATAAAACAACATAAATTTAATTTAATAAAGCATATTATAAAACAACATAAATACAATTTAATAAAGCATAGGATAAAACAACATGAATACAATTTAATAAAGCATAGGATAAAACAACATGCATACAATTTAATAAAGCATAGGATAAAACAACATGCATACAATTTAATAAAGCATAGGATAAAACAACATAAATACAATTTAATAAAGCATAGGTTAAAACAACATAAATACAATTTAATAAAGCATAGGTTAAAACAACATAAATAAAAGTTAATAAAGCATAGGATAAAACAACATAAATAAAATTTAATAAAGCATAGGATAAAACAACATAAATTCAATTTAATAAAGCATATTATAAAACAACATAAATACAATTTAATAAAGCATAGGATAAAACAACATGAATACAATTTAATAAAGCATAGGATAAAACAACATAAATACAATTTAATAAAGCATAGGATAAAACAACATAAATACAATTTAATAAAGCATAGGTCAAAATAACATAAATACAATTTAATAAAGCATAGGATAAAACAACATAAATACAATTTAATAAAGCATAGTATAAAACAACATAAATTCAATTTAATAAAGCATAGGATAAAACAACATAAATACAATTTAGTAAAGCATAGGTTAAAACAACATAAATACAATTTAATAAAGCATATGTTAAAACAACATAAATACAATTTAATAAAGCATAAGATAAAACAACATGAATATAATTTAGTAAAGCATAAGATAAAACAACATGAATGCAATTTAATAAATCATAGGTTAAAACAACATAAATACAATTTAATAAAGCATAGGATAAAACAACATAAATACAATTTAATAAAGCATAGGATAAAACAACATAAATACAATTTAATAAAGCATAGGATAAGCAACATAAATGCAATTTAATAAAGCATAAGATAAAACAACATGAATATAATTTAGTAAAGCATAAGATAAAACAACATGAATACAATTTAATAAAGCATAGGTTAAAACAACATAAATACAATTTAATAAAGCATAGGATAAAACAACATAAATACAATTTAATAAAGCATAGGATAAAACAACATAAATACAATTTAATAAAGCATAGGATAAAACAACATAAATACAATTTAATAAAGCATAGGATAAAACAACATAAATAAAATTTAATAAAGCATAGGATAAAACAATATAAATACAATTTAATAAAGCCTAGGATAAAACAACATAAATACAATTTAATAAAGCTTAGGATAAAACAACATAAATACAATTTATTAAAGCATAGGATAAAACAACATAAATACAATTTAATAAAGCATAGGATAAAACAACATAAATACAATTTAATAAAGCATAGGATGAAACAACATAAATACAATGTAATAAAGCATAGGATAAAACAACATAAATACAATTTAATAAAGCATAGGATAAAACAACATAAATACAATTTAATAAAGCATAGGATAAAACAACATAAATAAAATTTAATAAAGCATAGGATAAAACAACATATATACAATTTATAAAGCATAGGATAAAACAACATAAATACAATTTAATAAAGCATAGGATAAAACAACATAAATACAATTTAATAAAGCATAGGATAAAACATCATAAATACAATTTAATAAAGCATAGGATTAAACAACGTAAATACTATTTAAAAAAGCATAGGATAAAACCACATAAATACAATTTAATAAAGCACAGGATAAAATAACATAAATACAATTTAATAAAGCATAGGATACAACAACATAAATACAATTTAGTAAAGCATAGGTCAAAATAACATAAATACAATTTAATAAAGCATAGGATAAAACAACATGAATAAAATTTAATAAAGCATAGGATAAAACAACATAAATAAAATTTAATAAAGCATAGGATAAAACAACATAAATTCAATTTAATAAAGCATATTATAAAACAACATAAATACAATTTAATAAAGCATAGGATAAAACAACATGAATACAATTTAATAAAGCATAGGATAAAACAACATGAATACAATTTAATAAAGCATAGGATAAAACAACATAAATACAATTTAATAAAGCATAGGTTAAAACAACATAAATACAATTTAATAAAGCATAGGTTAAAACAACATAAATAAAAGTTAATAAAGCATAGGATAAAACAACATAAATACAATTTAATAAAGCATAGGATAAAACAACATAAATACAATTTATAAAGCATAGGATAAAACAACATAAATACAATTTAATAAAGCATAGGATAAAACAACATAAATACAATTTAATAAAGCATAGGATAAAACAACATAAATACAATTTAATAAAGCATAGGCTAAAACTACATAAATACAATTTAATAAAGCATAGGATAAAACAAATTAAATACAATTTAATAAAGCATAGGATAAAACAACATAAATTCAATTTAATAAAGCATAGGATAAAACAACATAAATACAATTTAATAAAGCATAGGTTAAAACAACATAAATACAATTTAATAAAGCATAGGATAAAACAACATAAATACAATTTAATAAAGCATAGGATAAAACAACATAAATAAAATTTAATAAAGCATAGGATAAAACAACATAAATACAATTTAATAAAGCATAGGATAAAACAACATAAATACAATTTAATAAAGCATAGGATAAAACAACATAAATACAATTTATAAAGCATAGGTTAAAACAACATAAATACAAGTTAATAAAGCATAGGATAAAACAACATAAATACAATTTAATAAAGCATAGGATAAAACAACATAAATACAATTTAATAAAGCATAGGATAAAACAACATAAATACAATTTAATAAAGCATAGGTTAAAACAACATAAATACAATTTAATAAATCATAGGTTAAAACAACATAAATACAATTTAATAAAGCATAGGATAAAACAACATAAATTCAATTTAATAAAGCATAGGATAAAACAACATAAATACAATTTAATAAAGCACAGGATAAAACAACATAAATAAAATTTAATAAAGCATAGGATAAAACAAGATAAATAAAATTTAATAAAGCATAGGATAAAACAACATAAATACAATTTAATAAAGCATAGGATAAAACAACATAAATAAAATTTAATAAAGCATAGGATAAAACAACATAAATACAATTTAATAAAGCATAGGATAAAACAACATAAATACAATTTAATAAAGCATAGGTTAAAACAACATAAATACAATTTAATAAAGCATAGGAAAAAACAACATAAATTCAATTTAATAAAGCATAGGATAAAACAACATAAATACAATTGAATAAAGCACAGGATAAAACAACATAAATAAAATTTAATAAAGCATAGGATAAAACAAGATAAATAAAATTTAATAAAGCATACGATAAAATAACATAAATACAATTTAATAAAGCATAGGATAAAACAACATAAATACAATTTAATAAAGCATAGGATAAAACAACATAAATACAATTTAATAAAGCATAGGTTAAAACAACATAAATACAATTTAATAAAGCATAGGATAAAACAACATAAATAAAATTTAATAAAGCATAGGATAAAACAACATAAATTCAATTTAATAAAGCATATTATAAAACAACATAAATACAATTTAATAAAGCATAGGATAAAACAACATGAATACAATTTAATAAAGCATAGGATAAAACAACATGAATACAATTTAATAAAGCATAGGATAAAACAACATAAATACAATTTAATAAAGCATAGGTTAAAACAACATAAATACAATTTAATAAAGCATAGGTTAAAACAACATAAATAAAAGTTAATAAAGCATAGGATAAAACAACATAAATACAATTTAATAAAGCATAGGATAAAACAACATAAATACAATTTATAAAGCATAGGATAAAACAACATAAATACAATTTAATAAAGCATAGGATAAAACAACATAAATACAATTTAATAAAGCATAGGATAAAACAACATAAATACAATTTAATAAAGCATAGGCTAAAACTACATAAATACAATTTAATAAAGCATAGGATAAAACAAATTAAATACAATTTAATAAAGCATAGGATAAAACAACATAAATTCAATTTAATAAAGCATAGGATAAAACAACATAAATACAATTTAATAAAGCATAGGTTAAAACAACATAAATACAATTTAATAAAGCATAGGATAAAACAACATAAATACAATTTAATAAAGCATAGGATAAAACAACATAAATAAAATTTAATAAAGCATAGGATAAAACAACATAAATACAATTTAATAAAGCATAGGATAAAACAACATAAATACAATTTAATAAAGCATAGGATAAAACAACATAAATACAATTTATAAAGCATAGGTTAAAACAACATAAATACAAGTTAATAAAGCATAGGATAAAACAACATAAATACAATTTAATAAAGCATAGGATAAAACAACATAAATACAATTTAATAAAGCATAGGATAAAACAACATAAATACAATTTAATAAAGCATAGGTTAAAACAACATAAATACAATTTAATAAATCATAGGTTAAAACAACATAAATACAATTTAATAAAGCATAGGATAAAACAACATAAATTCAATTTAATAAAGCATAGGATAAAACAACATAAATACAATTTAATAAAGCACAGGATAAAACAACATAAATAAAATTTAATAAAGCATAGGATAAAACAAGATAAATAAAATTTAATAAAGCATAGGATAAAACAACATAAATACAATTTAATAAAGCATAGGATAAAACAACATAAATAAAATTTAATAAAGCATAGGATAAAACAACATAAATACAATTTAATAAAGCATAGGATAAAACAACATAAATACAATTTAATAAAGCATAGGTTAAAACAACATAAATACAATTTAATAAAGCATAGGAAAAAACAACATAAATTCAATTTAATAAAGCATAGGATAAAACAACATAAATACAATTGAATAAAGCACAGGATAAAACAACATAAATAAAATTTAATAAAGCATAGGATAAAACAAGATAAATAAAATTTAATAAAGCATACGATAAAATAACATAAATACAATTTAATAAAGCATAGGATAAAACAACATAAATACAATTTAATAAAGCATAGGATAAAACAACATAAATACAATTTAATAAAGCATAGGTTAAAACAACATAAATACAATTTAATAAAGCATAGGATAAAACAACATAAATACAATTTAATAAAGCATAGGATAAAACAACATAAATAAAATTTAATAAAGCATAGGATAAAACAACATAAATACAATTTAATAAAGCATAGGATAAAACAACATACATAAAATTTAATAAAGCATAGGATAAAACAACATAAATACAATTTAATAAAGCATAGGAGAAAACAACATAAATCAAATTTAATAAAGCATAGGTTAAAACAACATAAATACAATTTAATAAAGCATAGGACAAAACAACATAAATACAATTTAATAAAGCATAGTTTAAAACAACATAAATACAATTTAATAAAGCATAGGATAAAACCACAGAAATACAATTTAATAAAGCATAGGATAAAACAACATAAATACAATTTAATAAAGCATAGGACAAAACAACATAAATACAATTTAATAATGCATAGGACAAAACAACATAAATACAATTTAATGAAACATAGGATAAACAACATAAATACAATTTAATAAAGCATAGGACAAAACAACATAAATACAATTTAATAAAGCATATGTTATAACAACATAAATACAATTTAATAAAGCATAAGATATAACAACATGAATATAATTTAGGAAAGCATAAGATAAAACAACATGAATACAATTTAATAAAGCATAGGTTAAAACAACATAAATACAATTTAAGAAAGCATAGGATAAAACTACATAAATACATTTTAATAAAGCATAGGATAAAACAACATAAATACAATTTAATAAAGCATAGGTTAAAACAACATAAATACAATTTAATAAAGCATAGGACAAAACAACATAAATACAATTTAATAAAGCATAGGATAAAACAACATAAATACAATTTATAAAGCATAGGATAAAACAACATAAATACAATTTAATAAAGCATAGGATAAAACAACATAAATACAATTTAATAAAGCATAGGATAAAACAACATAAATACAATTTAATAAAGCATAGGCTAAAACTACATAAATACAATTTAATAAAGCATAGGATAAAACAAATTAAATACAATTTAATAAAGCATAGCATAAAACAACATAAATTCAATGTAATAAAGCATAGGATAAAACAACATAAATACAATTTAATAAAGCATAGGATAAAACAACATAAATACAATTTAATAAAGCATAAGATAAAACAACATGAATACAATTTAATAAAGCATAGGTTAAAACAACATAAATATAATTTAATAAAGCATAGGATAAAACAACATAAATACAATTTAATAAAGCATAGGTTAAAACAACATAAATACAATTTAATAAAGCATAGGATAAAACAACATAAATACAATTTAATAAAGCATAGGACAAAACAACATAAATACAATTTAATAAAGCATAGGTTAAAGCAACATAAATACAATTTAATAAAGCATAGGTTAAAACAACATAAATACAATTTAATAAAGCATAGGATAAAACAATATAAATACAATTTAATAAAGCATAGGATAAAACAACATAAATACAATTTAATAAAGCATAGGATAAAACAACATAAATACAATTTAATAGAGCATAGGATAAAACAACATAAATACAATTTATAAAGCATAGGATAAAACAACATAAATACAATTTAATAAAGCATAGGATAAAACAACATAAATACAATTTAATAAAGCATAGGATAAAACATCATAAATACAATTTAATAAAGCATAGGAATAAACAACGTAAATACTATTTAAAAAAGCATAGGATAAAACCACATAAATACAATTTAATAAAGCACAGGATAAAACAACATAAATACAATTTAATAAAGCATAGGAAACAACAACATAAATACAATTTAGTAAAGCATAGGTCAAAATAACATAAATACAATTTAATAAAGCATAGGATAAAACAACATGAATAAAATTTAATAAAGCATAGGATAAAACAACATAAATTCAATTTAATAAAGCATATTATAAAACAACATAAATACAATTTAATAAAGCATAGGATAAAACAACATGAATACAATTTAATAAAGCATAGGATAAAACAACATGAATACAATTTAATAAAGCATAGGATAAAACAACATAAATACAATTTAATAAAGCATAGGTTAAAACAACATAAATACAATTTAATAAAGCATAGGTTAAAACAACATAAATAAAAGTTAATAAAGCATAGGATAAAACAACATGAATAAAATTTAATAAAGCATAGGATAAAACAACATAAATAAAATTTAATAAAGCATAGGATAAAACAACATAAATTCAATTTAATAAAGCATATTATAAAACAACATAAATACAATTTAATAAAGCATAGGATAAAACAACATGAATACAATTTATAAAGCATAGGATAAAACAACATGAATACAATTTAATAAAGCATAGGATAAAACAACATAAATACAATTTAATAAAGCATAGGTTAAAACAACATAAATACAATTTAATAAAGCATAGGTTAAAACAACATAAATAAAAGTTAATAAAGCATAGGATAAAACAACATAAATACAATTTAATAAAGCATAGGATAAAACAACATAAATACAATTTATAAAGCATAGGATAAAACAACATAAATACAATTTAATAAAGCATAGGATAAAACAACATGAATACAATTTAATAAAGCATAGGATAAAACAACATGAATACAATTTAATAAAGCATAGGATAAAACAACATAAATACAATTTAATAAAGCATAGGTTAAAACAACATAAATACAATTTAATAAAGCATAGGTTAAAACAACATAAATAAAAGTTAATAAAGCATAGGATAAAACAACATAAATACAATTTAATAAAGCATAGGATAAAACAACATAAATACAATTTATAAAGCATAGGATAAAACAACATAAATACAATTTAATAAAGCATAGGATAAAACAACATAAATACAATTTAATAAAGCATAGGATAAAACAACATAAATACAATTTAATAGAGCATAGGATAAAACAACATAAATACAATTTATAAAGCATAGGATAAAACAACATAAATACAATTTAATAAAGCATAGGATAAAACAACATAAATACAATTTAATAAAGCATAGGTCAAAATAACATAAATACAATTTAATAAAGCATAGGATAAAACAACATAAATACAATTTAATAAAGCATAGGATAAAACAACATAAATAACATTTAATAAAGCATAGCATAAAACAACATAAATTCAATTTAATAAAGCATAAGATAAAACAACATAAATACAATTTAATAAAGCATAGGATAAAACAACATGAATAAAATTTAATAAAGCATAGGATAAAACAACATAAATAAAATTTAATAAAGCATAGGATAAAACAACATAAATTCAATTTAATAAAGCATATTATAAAACAACATAAATACAATTTAATAAAGCATAGGATAAAACAACATGAATACAATTTAATAAAGCATAGGATAAAACAACATGAATACAATTTAATAAAGCATAGGATAAAACAACATGAATAAAATTTAATAAAGCATAGGATAAAACAACATAAATAAAATTTAATAAAGCATAGGATAAAACAACATAAATTCAATTTAATAAAGCATATTATAAAACAACATAAATACAATTTAATAAAGCATAGGATAAAACAACATGAATACAATTTAATAAAGCATAGGATAAAACAACATAAATACAATTTAATAAAGCATAGGTTAAAACAACATAAATAAAAGTTAATAAAGCATAGGATAAAACAACATGAATAAAATTTAATAAAGCATAGGATAAAACAACATAAATAAAATTTAATAAAGCATAGGATAAAACAACATAAATTCAATTTAATAAAGCATATTATAAAACAACATAAATACAATTTAATAAAGCATAGGATAAAACAACATGAATACAATTTAATAAAGCATAGGATAAAACAACATGAATACAATTTAATAAAGCATAGGATAAAACAACATAAATACAATTTAATAAAGCATAGGTTAAAACAACATAAATACAATTTAATAAAGCATAGGTTAAAACAACATAAATAAAAGTTAATAAAGCATAGGATAAAACAACATAAATACAATTTAATAAAGCATAGGATAAAACAACATAAATACAATTTATAAAGCATAGGATAAAACAACATAAATACAATTTAATAAAGCATAGGATAAAACAACATGAATACAATTTAATAAAGCATAGGATAAAACAACATGAATACAATTTAATAAAGCATAGGATAAAACAACATAAATACAATTTAATAAAGCATAGGTTAAAACAACATAAATACAATTTAATAAAGCATAGGTTAAAACAACATAAATAAAAGTTAATAAAGCATAGGATAAAACAACATAAATACAATTTAATAAAGCATAGGATAAAACAACATAAATACAATTTATAAAGCATAGGATAAAACAACATAAATACAATTTAATAAAGCATAGGATAAAACAACATAAATACAATTTAATAAAGCATAGGATAAAACAACATAAATACAATTTAATAGAGCATAGGATAAAACAACATAAATACAATTTATAAAGCATAGGATAAAACAACATAAATACAATTTAATAAAGCATAGGATAAAACAACATAAATACAATTTAATAAAGCATAGGTCAAAATAACATAAATACAATTTAATAAAGCATAGGATAAAACAACATAAATACAATTTAATAAAGCATAGGATAAAACAACATAAATAACATTTAATAAAGCATAGCATAAAACAACATAAATTCAATTTAATAAAGCATAAGATAAAACAACATAAATACAATTTAATAAAGCATAGGATAAAACAACATGAATAAAATTTAATAAAGCATAGGATAAAACAACATAAATAAAATTTAATAAAGCATAGGATAAAACAACATAAATTCAATTTAATAAAGCATATTATAAAACAACATAAATACAATTTAATAAAGCATAGTATAAAACAACATGAATACAATTTAATAAAGCATAGGATAAAACAACATGAATACAATTTAATAAAGCATAGGATAAAACAACATAAATACAATTTAATAAAGCATAGGTTAAAACAACATAAATACAATTTATAAAGCATAGGCTAAAACTACATAAATACAATTTAATAAAGCATAGGATAAAACAAATTAAATACAATTTAATAAAGCATAGGATAAAACAACATAAATTCAATTTAATAAAGCATAGGATAAAACAACATAAATACAATTTAATAAAGCATAGGTTAAAACAACATAAATACAATTTAATAAAGCATAGGATAAAACAACATAAATACAATTTAATAAAGCATAGGATAAAACAACATAAATAAAATTTAATAGAGCATAGGATAAAACAACATAAATACAATTTAATAAAGCATAGGATAAAACAACATAAATAAAATTTAATAAAGCATAGGATAAAACAACATAAATACAATTTATAAAGCATAGGTTAAAACAACATAAATACAAGTTAATAAAGCATAGGATAAAACAACATAAATACAATTTAATAAAGCATAGGATAAAACAACATAAATACAATTTAATAAAGCATAGGATAAAACAACATAAATACAATTTAATAAAGCATAGGTTAAAACAACATAAATACAATTTAATAAATCATAGGTTAAAACAACATAAATACAATTTAATAAAGCATAGGATAAAACAACATAAATTCAATTTAATAAAGCATAGGATAAAGCAACATAAATACAATTTAATAAAGCACAGGATAAAACAACATAAATAAAATTTAATAAAGCATAGGATAAAACAAGATAAATAAAATTTAATAAAGCATAGGATAAAACAACATAAATACAATTTAATAAAGCATAGGATAAAACAACATAAATAAAATTTAATAAAGCATAGGATAAAACAACATAAATACAGTTTAATAAAGCATAGGATAAAACAACATAAATACAATTTAATAAAGCATAGGTTAAAACAACATAAATACAATTTAATAAAGCATAGGAAAAAACAACATAAATTCAATTTAATAAAGCATAGGATAAAACAACATAAATACAATTGAATAAAGCACAGGATAAAACAACATAAATAAAATTTAATAAAGCATAGGATAAAACAAGATAAATAAAATTTAATAAAGCATAGGATAAAATAACATAAATACAATTTAATAAAGCATAGGATAAAACAACATAAATACAATTTAATAGAGCATAGGATAAAACAACATAAATACAATTTAATAAAGCATAGGTTAAAACAACATAAATACAATTTAATAAAGCATAGGATAAAACAACATAAATACAATTTAATAAAGCATAGGATAAAACAACATAAATAAAATTTAATAAAGCATAGGATAAAACAACATAAATACAATTTAATAAAGCATAGGATAAAACAACATAAATAAAATTTAATAAAGCATAGGATAAAACAACATAAATACAATTTAATAAAGCATAGGATAAAACAACATACATAAAATTTAATAAAGCATAGGATAAAACAACATAAATACAATTTAATAAAGCATAGGAGAAAACAACATAAATCAAATTTAATAAAGCATAGGTTAAAACAACATAAATACAATTTAATAAAGCATAGGACAAAACAACATAAATACAATTTAATAAAGCATAGTTTAAAACAACATAAATACAATTTAATAAAGCATAGGATAAAACCACAGAAATACAATTTAATAAAGCATAGGATAAAACAACATAAATACAATTTAATAAAGCATAGGACAAAACAACATAAATACAATTTAATAATGCATAGGACAAAACAACATAAATACAATTTAATGAAACATAGGATAAACAACATAAATACAATTTAATAAAGCATAGGACAAAACAACATAAATACAATTTAATAAAGCATATGTTATAACAACATAAATACAATTTAATAAAGCATAAGATATAACAACATGAATATAATTTAGGAAAGCATAAGATAAAACAACATGAATACAATTTAATAAAGCATAGGTTAAAACAACATAAATACAATTTAAGAAAGCATAGGATAAAACTACATAAATACATTTTAATAAAGCATAGGATAAAACAACATAAATACAATTTAATAAAGCATAGGTTAAAACAACATAAATACAATTTAATAAAGCATAGGACAAAACAACATAAATACAATTTAATAAAGCATAGGATAAAACAACATAAATACAATTTATAAAGCATAGGATAAAACAACATAAATACAATTTAATAAAGCATAGGATAAAACAACATAAATACAATTTAATAAAGCATAGGATAAAACAACATAAATACAATTTAATAAAGCATAGGCTAAAACTACATAAATACAATTTAATAAAGCATAGGATAAAACAACATAAATACAATTTAATAAAGCATAGCATAAAACAACATAAATTCAATGTAATAAAGCATAGGATAAAACAACATAAATACAATTTAATAAAGCATAGGATAAAACAACATAAATACAATTTAATAAAGCATAAGATAAAACAACATGAATACAATTTAATAAAGCATAGGTTAAAACAACATAAATATAATTTAATAAAGCATAGGATAAAACAACATAAATACAATTTAATAAAGCATAGGATAAAACAACATAAATACAATTTAATAAAGCATAGGATAAAACAACATAAATACAATTTAATAAAGCATAGGATAAAACAACATAAATACAATTTATAAAGCATAGGATAAAACAACATAAATACAATTTAATAAAGCATAGGATAAAACAACATGAATACAATTTAATAAAGCATAGGATAAAACAACATGAATACAATTTAATAAAGCATAGGATAAAACAACATAAATACAATTTAATAAAGCATAGGTTAAAACAACATAAATACAATTTAATAAAGCATAGGTTAAAACAACATAAATAAAAGTTAATAAAGCATAGGATAAAACAACATAAATACAATTTAATAAAGCATAGGATAAAACAACATAAATACAATTTATAAAGCATAGGATAAAACAACATAAATACAATTTAATAAAGCATAGGATAAAACAACATGAATACAATTTAATAAAGCATAGGATAAAACAACATGAATACAATTTAATAAAGCATAGGATAAAACAACATAAATACAATTTAATAAAGCATAGGTTAAAACAACATAAATACAATTTAATAAAGCATAGGTTAAAACAACATAAATAAAAGTTAATAAAGCATAGGATAAAACAACATAAATACAATTTAATAAAGCATAGGATAAAACAACATAAATACAATTTATAAAGCATAGGATAAAACAACATAAATACAATTTAATAAAGCATAGGATAAAACAACATAAATACAATTTAATAAAGCATAGGATAAAACAACATAAATACAATTTAATAGAGCATAGGATAAAACAACATAAATACAATTTATAAAGCATAGGATAAAACAACATAAATACAATTTAATAAAGCATAGGATAAAACAACATAAATACAATTTAATAAAGCATAGGTCAAAATAACATAAATACAATTTAATAAAGCATAGGATAAAACAACATAAATACAATTTAATAAAGCATAGGATAAAACAACATAAATAACATTTAATAAAGCATAGCATAAAACAACATAAATTCAATTTAATAAAGCATAAGATAAAACAACATAAATACAATTTAATAAAGCATAGGATAAAACAACATGAATAAAATTTAATAAAGCATAGGATAAAACAACATAAATAAAATTTAATAAAGCATAGGATAAAACAACATAAATTCAATTTAATAAAGCATATTATAAAACAACATAAATACAATTTAATAAAGCATAGGATAAAACAACATGAATACAATTTAATGAAGCATAGGATAAAACAACATGAATACAATTTAATAAAGCATAGGATAAAACAACATAAATACAATTTAATAAAGCATAGGTTAAAACAACATAAATACAATTTAATAAAGCATAGGTTAAAACAACATAAATAAAAGTTAATAAAGCATAGGATAAAACAACATGAATAAAATTTAATAAAGCATAGGATAAAACAACATAAATAAAATTTAATAAAGCATAGGATAAAACAACATAAATTCAATTTAATAAAGCATATTATAAAACAACATAAATACAATTTAATAAAGCATAGGATAAAACAACATGAATACAATTTAATAAAGCATAGGATAAAACAACATGAATACAATTTAATAAAGCATAGGTTAAAACAACATAAATACAATTTAATAAAGCATAGGACAAAACAACATAAATACAATTTAATAAAGCATAGTTTAAAACAACATAAATACAATTTAATAAAGCATAGGATAAAACCACAGAAATACAATTTAATAAAGCATAGGATAAAACAACATAAATACAATTTAATAAAGCATAGGACAAAACAACATAAATACAATTTAATAAAGCATAGGATAAAACAACATGAATACAATTTAATAAAGCATAGGATAAAACAACATGAATACAATTTAATAAAGCATAGGATAAAACAACATAAATACAATTTAATAAAGCATAGGTTAAAACAACATAAATACAATTTAATAAAGCATAGGTTAAAACAACATAAATAAAAGTTAATAAAGCATAGGATAAAACAACATAAATACAATTTAATAAAGCATAGGATAAAACAACATAAATACAATTTAAGAAAGCATAGGATAAAACAACATAAATACAATTTAATAAAGCATAAGATAAAACAACATGAATACAATTTAATAAAGCATAGGTTAAAACAACATAAATATAATTTAATAAAGCATAGGATAAAACAACATAAATACAATTTAATAAAGCATAGGATAAAACAACATAAATACAATTTAATAAAGCATAGGATAAAACAACATAAATACAATTTAATAAAGCATAGGATAAAACAACATAAATACAATTTAATAGAGCATAGGATAAAACAACATAAATACAATTTATAAAGCATAGGATAAAACAACATAAATACAATTTAATAAAGCATAGGATAAAACAACATAAATTCAATTTAATAAAGCATAAGATAAAACAACATAAATACAATTTAATAAAGCATAGGACAAAACAACATAAATACAATTTAATAAAGCATATGTTAAAACAACATGAATACAATTTAATAAAGCATAAGATAAAACAACATGAATATAATTTAGTAAAGCATAAGATAAAACAACATGAATACAATTTAATAAAGCATAGGTTAAAACAACATAAATACAATTTAAGAAAGCATAGGATAAAACTACATAAATACATTTTAATAAAGCATAATATAAAACAACATAAATACAATTTAATAAAGCATAGGATAAAACAACATAAATACAATTTAATAAAGCATAGGTTAAAACAACATAAATACAATTTAATAAAGCATAGGACAAAACAACATAAATACAATTTAATAAAGCATAGGATAAAACAACATAAATACAGTTTATAAAGCATAGGATAAAACAACATAAATACAATTTAATAAAGCATAGGATAAAACAACATAAATACAATTTAATAAAGCATAGGATAAAACAACATAAATACAATTTAATAAAGCATAGGCTAAAACTACATAAATACAATTTAATAAAGCATAGGATAAAACAAATTAAATACAATTTAATAAAGCATAGCATAAAACAACATAAATTCAATTTAATAAAGCATAGGATAAAACAACATAAATACAATTTAATAAAGCATAGGATAAAACAACATAAATACAATTTAATAAAGCATAGGACAAAACAACATAAATACAATTTAATAATGCATAGGACAAAACAACATAAATACAATTTAATGAAACATAGGATAAACAACATAAATACAATTTAATAAAGCATAGGACAAAACAACATAAATACAATTTAATAAAGCATATGTTATAACAACATAAATACAATTTAATAAAGCATAAGATATAACAACATGAATATAATTTAGGAAAGCATAAGATAAAACAACATGAATACAATTTAATAAAGCATAGGTTAAAACAACATAAATACAATTTAAGAAAGCATAGGATAAAACAACATAAATACAATTTAATAAAGCATAAGATAAAACAACATGAATACAATTTAATAAAGCATAGGTTAAAACAACATAAATATAATTTAATAAAGCATAGGATAAAACAACATAAATACAATTTAATAAAGCATAGGATAAAACAACATAAATACAATTTAATAAAGCATAGGATAAAACAACATAAATACAATTTAATAGAGCATAGGATAAAACAACATAAATACAATTTAATAGAGCATAGGTTAAAACAACATAAATACAATTTAATAAAGCATAGGATAAAACAACATAAATACAATTTAATAAAGCATAGGATAAAACAACATAAATACAATTTAATAAAGCATAGGATAAAACAACGTAAATACTATTTAAAAAAGCATAGGATAAAACCACATAAATACAATTTAATAAAGCACAGGATAAAACAACATAAATACAATTTAATAAAGCATAGGAAACAACAACATAAATACAATTTAGTAAAGCATAGGTCAAAATAACATAAATACAATTTAATAAAGCATAGGATAAAACAACATGAATAAAATTTAATAAAGCATAGGATAAAACAACATAAATTCAATTTAATAAAGCATATTATAAAACAACATAAATACAATTTAATAAAGCATAGGATAAAACAACATGAATACAATTTAATAAAGCATAGGATAAAACAACATGAATACAATTTAATAAAGCATAGGATAAAACAACATAAATACAATTTAATAAAGCATAGGTTAAAACAACATAAATACAATTTAATAAAGCATAGGTTAAAACAACATAAATAAAAGTTAATAAAGCATAGGATAAAACAACATGAATAAAATTTAATAAAGCATAGGATAAAACAACATAAATAAAATTTAATAAAGCATAGGATAAAACAACATAAATTCAATTTAATAAAGCATATTATAAAACAACATAAATACAATTTAATAAAGCATAGGATAAAACAACATGAATACAATTTATAAAGCATAGGATAAAACAACATGAATACAATTTAATAAAGCATAGGATAAAACAACATAAATACAATTTAATAAAGCATAGGTTAAAACAACATAAATACAATTTAATAAAGCATAGGTTAAAACAACATAAATAAAAGTTAATAAAGCATAGGATAAAACAACATAAATACAATTTAATAAAGCATAGGATAAAACAACATAAATACAATTTATAAAGCATAGGATAAAACAACATAAATACAATTTAATAAAGCATAGGATAAAACAACATGAATACAATTTAATAAAGCATAGGATAAAACAACATGAATACAATTTAATAAAGCATAGGATAAAACAACATAAATACAATTTAATAAAGCATAGGTTAAAACAACATAAATACAATTTAATAAAGCATAGGTTAAAACAACATAAATAAAAGTTAATAAAGCATAGGATAAAACAACATAAATACAATTTAATAAAGCATAGGATAAAACAACATAAATACAATTTATAAAGCATAGGATAAAACAACATAAATACAATTTAATAAAGCATAGGATAAAACAACATAAATACAATTTAATAAAGCATAGGATAAAACAACATAAATACAATTTAATAGAGCATAGGATAAAACAACATAAATACAATTTATAAAGCATAGGATAAAACAACATAAATACAATTTAATAAAGCATAGGATAAAACAACATAAATACAATTTAATAAAGCATAGGTCAAAATAACATAAATACAATTTAATAAAGCATAGGATAAAACAACATAAATACAATTTAATAAAGCATAGGATAAAACAACATAAATAACATTTAATAAAGCATAGCATAAAACAACATAAATTCAATTTAATAAAGCATAAGATAAAACAACATAAATACAATTTAATAAAGCATAGGATAAAACAACATGAATAAAATTTAATAAAGCATAGGATAAAACAACATAAATAAAATTTAATAAAGCATAGGATAAAACAACATAAATTCAATTTAATAAAGCATATTATAAAACAACATAAATACAATTTAATAAAGCATAGGATAAAACAACATGAATACAATTTAATAAAGCATAGGATAAAACAACATGAATACAATTTAATAAAGCATAGGATAAAACAACATGAATAAAATTTAATAAAGCATAGGATAAAACAACATAAATAAAATTTAATAAAGCATAGGATAAAACAACATAAATTCAATTTAATAAAGCATAGGATAAAACAACATAAATACAATTTAATAAAGCATAGGTTAAAACAACATAAATAAAAGTTAATAAAGCATAGGATAAAACAACATGAATAAAATTTAATAAAGCATAGGATAAAACAACATAAATAAAATTTAATAAAGCATAGGATAAAACAACATAAATTCAATTTAATAAAGCATATTATAAAACAACATAAATACAATTTAATAAAGCATAGGATAAAACAACATGAATACAATTTAATAAAGCATAGGATAAAACAACATGAATACAATTTAATAAAGCATAGGATAAAACAACATAAATACAATTTAATAAAGCATAGGTTAAAACAACATAAATACAATTTAATAAAGCATAGGTTAAAACAACATAAATAAAAGTTAATAAAGCATAGGATAAAACAACATAAATACAATTTAATAAAGCATAGGATAAAACAACATAAATACAATTTATAAAGCATAGGATAAAACAACATAAATACAATTTAATAAAGCATAGGATAAAACAACATGAATACAATTTAATAAAGCATAGGATAAAACAACATGAATACAATTTAATAAAGCATAGGATAAAACAACATAAATACAATTTAATAAAGCATAGGTTAAAACAACATAAATACAATTTAATAAAGCATAGGTTAAAACAACATAAATAAAAGTTAATAAAGCATAGGATAAAACAACATAAATACAATTTAATAAAGCATAGGATAAAACAACATAAATACAATTTATAAAGCATAGGATAAAACAACATAAATACAATTTAATAAAGCATAGGATAAAACAACATAAATACAATTTAATAAAGCATAGGATAAAACAACATAAATACAATTTAATAGAGCATAGGATAAAACAACATAAATACAATTTATAAAGCATAGGATAAAACAACATAAATACAATTTAATAAAGCATAGGATAAAACAACATAAATACAATTTAATAAAGCATAGGTCAAAATAACATAAATACAATTTAATAAAGCATAGGATAAAACAACATAAATACAATTTAATAAAGCATAGGATAAAACAACATAAATAACATTTAATAAAGCATAGCATAAAACAACATAAATTCAATTTAATAAAGCATAAGATAAAACAACATAAATACAATTTAATAAAGCATAGGATAAAACAACATGAATAAAATTTAATAAAGCATAGGATAAAACAACATAAATAAAATTTAATAAAGCATAGGATAAAACAACATAAATTCAATTTAATAAAGCATATTATAAAACAACATAAATACAATTTAATAAAGCATAGTATAAAACAACATGAATACAATTTAATAAAGCATAGGATAAAACAACATGAATACAATTTAATAAAGCATAGGATAAAACAACATAAATACAATTTAATAAAGCATAGGTTAAAACAACATAAATACAATTTATAAAGCATAGGCTAAAACTACATAAATACAATTTAATAAAGCATAGGATAAAACAAATTAAATACAATTTAATAAAGCATAGGATAAAACAACATAAATTCAATTTAATAAAGCATAGGATAAAACAACATAAATACAATTTAATAAAGCATAGGTTAAAACAACATAAATACAATTTAATAAAGCATAGGATAAAACAACATAAATACAATTTAATAAAGCATAGGATAAAACAACATAAATAAAATTTAATAGAGCATAGGATAAAACAACATAAATACAATTTAATAAAGCATAGGATAAAACAACATAAATAAAATTTAATAAAGCATAGGATAAAACAACATAAATACAATTTATAAAGCATAGGTTAAAACAACATAAATACAAGTTAATAAAGCATAGGATAAAACAACATAAATACAATTTAATAAAGCATAGGATAAAACAACATAAATACAATTTAATAAAGCATAGGATAAAACAACATAAATACAATTTAATAAAGCATAGGTTAAAACAACATAAATACAATTTAATAAATCATAGGTTAAAACAACATAAATACAATTTAATAAAGCATAGGATAAAACAACATAAATTCAATTTAATAAAGCATAGGATAAAACAACATAAATACAATTTAATAAAGCACAGGATAAAACAACATAAATAAAATTTAATAAAGCATAGGATAAAACAAGATAAATAAAATTTAATAAAGCATAGGATAAAACAACATAAATACAATTTAATAAAGCATAGGATAAAACAACATAAATAAAATTTAATAAAGCATAGGATAAAACAACATAAATACAGTTTAATAAAGCATAGGATAAAACAACATAAATACAATTTAATAAAGCATAGGTTAAAACAACATAAATACAATTTAATAAAGCATAGGAAAAAACAACATAAATTCAATTTAATAAAGCATAGGATAAAACAACATAAATACAATTGAATAAAGCACAGGATAAAACAACATAAATAAAATTTAATAAAGCATAGGATAAAACAAGATAAATAAAATTTAATAAAGCATAGGATAAAATAACATAAATACAATTTAATAAAGCATAGGATAAAACAACATAAATACAATTTAATAGAGCATAGGATAAAACAACATAAATACAATTTAATAAAGCATAGGTTAAAACAACATAAATACAATTTAATAAAGCATAGGATAAAACAACATAAATACAATTTAATAAAGCATAGGATAAAACAACATAAATAAAATTTAATAAAGCATAGGATAAAACAACATAAATACAATTTAATAAAGCATAGGATAAAACAACATACATAAAATTTAATAAAGCATAGGATAAAACAACATAAATACAATTTAATAAAGCATAGGAGAAAACAACATAAATCAAATTTAATAAAGCATAGGTTAAAACAACATAAATACAATTTAATAAAGCATAGGACAAAACAACATAAATACAATTTAATAAAGCATAGTTTAAAACAACATAAATACAATTTAATAAAGCATAGGATAAAACCACAGAAATACAATTTAATAAAGCATAGGATAAAACAACATAAATACAATTTAATAAAGCATAGGACAAAACAACATAAATACAATTTAATAATGCATAGGACAAAACAACATAAATACAATTTAATGAAACATAGGATAAACAACATAAATACAATTTAATAAAGCATAGGACAAAACAACATAAATACAATTTAATAAAGCATATGTTATAACAACATAAATACAATTTAATAAAGCATAAGATATAACAACATGAATATAATTTAGGAAAGCATAAGATAAAACAACATGAATACAATTTAATAAAGCATAGGTTAAAACAACATAAATACAATTTAAGAAAGCATAGGATAAAACTACATAAATACATTTTAATAAAGCATAGGATAAAACAACATAAATACAATTTAATAAAGCATAGGTTAAAACAACATAAATACAATTTAATAAAGCATAGGACAAAACAACATAAATACAATTTAATAAAGCATAGGATAAAACAACATAAATACAATTTATAAAGCATAGGATAAAACAACATAAATACAATTTAATAAAGCATAGGATAAAACAACATAAATACAATTTAATAAAGCATAGGATAAAACAACATAAATACAATTTAATAAAGCATAGGCTAAAACTACATAAATACAATTTAATAAAGCATAGGATAAAACAACATAAATACAATTTAATAAAGCATAGCATAAAACAACATAAATTCAATGTAATAAAGCATAGGATAAAACAACATAAATACAATTTAATAAAGCATAGGATAAAACAACATAAATACAATTTAATAAAGCATAAGATAAAACAACATGAATACAATTTAATAAAGCATAGGTTAAAACAACATAAATATAATTTAATAAAGCATAGGATAAAACAACATAAATACAATTTAATAAAGCATAGGATAAAACAACATAAATACAATTTAATAAAGCATAGGATAAAACAACATAAATACAATTTAATAAAGCATAGGATAAAACAACATAAATACAATTTAATAGAGCATAGGATAAAACAACATAAATACAATTTATAAAGCATAGGATAAAACAACATAAATACAATTTAATAAAGCATAGGATAAAACAACATAAATACAATTTAATAAAGCATAGGATAAAACATCATAAATACAATTTAATAAAGCATAGGAATAAACAACGTAAATACTATTTAAAAAAGCATAGGATAAAACCACATAAATACAATTTAATAAAGCACAGGATAAAACAACATAAATACAATTTAATAAAGCATAGGAAACAACAACATAAATACAATTTAGTAAAGCATAGGTCAAAATAACATAAATACAATTTAATAAAGCATAGGATAAAACAACATGAATAAAATTTAATAAAGCATAGGATAAAACAACATAAATTTAATTTAATAAAGCATATTATAAAACAACATAAATACAATTTAATAAAGCATAGGATAAAACAACATGAATACAATTTAATAAAGCATAGGATAAAACAACATGCATACAATTTAATAAAGCATAGGATAAAACAACATGCATACAATTTAATAAAGCATAGGATAAAACAACATAAATACAATTTAATAAAGCATAGGTTAAAACAACATAAATACAATTTAATAAAGCATAGGTTAAAACAACATAAATAAAAGTTAATAAAGCATAGGATAAAACAACATAAATAAAATTTAATAAAGCATAGGATAAAACAACATAAATTCAATTTAATAAAGCATATTATAAAACAACATAAATACAATTTAATAAAGCATAGGATAAAACAACATGAATACAATTTAATAAAGCATAGGATAAAACAACATGAATACAATTTAATAAAGCATAGGATAAAACAACATAAATACAATTTAATAAAGCATAGGTTAAAACAACATAAATACAATTTAATAAAGCATAGGTTAAAACAACATAAATAAAAGTTAATAAAGCATAGGATAAAACAACATGAATAAAATTTAATAAAGCATATGATAAAACAACATAAATAAAATTTAATAAAGCATAGGATAAAACAACATAAATTCAATTTAATAAAGCATATTATAAAACAACATAAATACAATTTAATAAAGCATAGGATAAAACAACATGAATACAATTTATAAAGCATAGGATAAAACAACATGAATACAATTTAATAAAGCATAGGATAAAACAACATAAATACAATTTAATAAAGCATAGGTTAAAACAACATAAATACAATTTAATAAAGCATAGGTTAAAACAACATAAATAAAAGTTAATAAAGCATAGGATAAAACAACATAAATACAATTTAATAAAGCATAGGATAAAACAACATAAATACAATTTATAAAGCATAGGATAAAACAACATAAATACAATTTAATAAAGCATAGGATAAAACAACATGAATACAATTTAATAAAGCATAGGATAAAACAACATGAATACAATTTAATAAAGCATAGGATAAAACAACATAAATACAATTTAATAAAGCATAGGTTAAAACAACATAAATACAATTTAATAAAGCATAGGTTAAAACAACATAAATAAAAGTTAATAAAGCATAGGATAAAACAACATAAATACAATTTAATAAAGCATAGGATAAAACAACATAAATACAATTTATAAAGCATAGGATAAAACAACATAAATACAATTTAATAAAGCATAGGATAAAACAACATAAATACAATTTAATAAAGCATAGGATAAAACAACATAAATACAATTTAATAGAGCATAGGATAAAACAACATAAATACAATTTATAAAGCATAGGATAAAACAACATAAATACAATTTAATAAAGCATAGGATAAAACAACATAAATACAATTTAATAAAGCATAGGTCAAAATAACATAAATACAATTTAATAAAGCATAGGATAAAACAACATAAATACAATTTAATAAAGCATAGGATAAAACAACATAAATAACATTTAATAAAGCATAGCATAAAACAACATAAATTCAATTTAATAAAGCATAAGATAAAACAACATAAATACAATTTAATAAAGCATAGGATAAAACAACATGAATAAAATTTAATAAAGCATAGGATAAAACAACATAAATAAAATTTAATAAAGCATAGGATAAAACAACATAAATTCAATTTAATAAAGCATATTATAAAACAACATAAATACAATTTAATAAAGCATAGGATAAAACAACATGAATACAATTTAATAAAGCATAGGATAAAACAACATGAATACAATTTAATAAAGCATAGGATAAAACAACATAAATACAATTTAATAAAGCATAGGTTAAAACAACATAAATACAATTTAATAAAGCATAGGTTAAAACAACATAAATAAAAGTTAATAAAGCATAGGATAAAACAACATGAATAAAATTTAATAAAGCATAGGATAAAACAACATAAATAAAATTTAATAAAGCATAGGATAAAACAACATAAATTCAATTTAATAAAGCATATTATAAAACAACATAAATACAATTTAATAAAGCATAGGATAAAACAACATGAATACAATTTAATAAAGCATAGGATAAAACAACATGAATACAATTTAATAAAGCATAGGATAAAACAACATAAATACAATTTAATAAAGCATAGGTTAAAACAACATAAATACAATTTAATAAAGCATAGGTTAAAACAACATAAATAAAAGTTAATAAAGCATAGGATAAAACAACATAAATACAATTTAATAAAGCATAGGATAAAACAACATAAATACAATTTATAAAGCATAGGATAAAACAACATAAATACAATTTAATAAAGCATAGGATAAAACAACATGAATACAATTTAATAAAGCATAGGATAAAACAACATGAATACAATTTAATAAAGCATAGGATAAAACAACATAAATACAATTTAATAAAGCATAGGTTAAAACAACATAAATACAATTTAATAAAGCATAGGTTAAAACAACATAAATAAAAGTTAATAAAGCATAGGATAAAACAACATAAATACAATTTAATAAAGCATAGGATAAAACAACATAAATACAATTTATAAAGCATAGGATAAAACAACATAAATACAATTTAATAAAGCATAGGATAAAACAACATAAATACAATTTAATAAAGCATAGGATAAAACAACATAAATACAATTTAATAGAGCATAGGATAAAACAACATAAATACAATTTATAAAGCATAGGATAAAACAACATAAATACAATTTAATAAAGCATAGGATAAAACAACATAAATACAATTTAATAAAGCATAGGTCAAAATAACATAAATACAATTTAATAAAGCATAGGATAAAACAACATAAATACAATTTAATAAAGCATAGGATAAAACAACATAAATAACATTTAATAAAGCATAGCATAAAACAACATAAATTCAATTTAATAAAGCATAAGATAAAACAACATAAATACAATTTAATAAAGCATAGGATAAAACAACATGAATAAAATTTAATAAAGCATAGGATAAAACAACATAAATAAAATTTAATAAAGCATAGGATAAAACAACATAAATTCAATTTAATAAAGCATATTATAAAACAACATAAATACAATTTAATAAAGCATAGGATAAAACAACATGAATACAATTTAATAAAGCATAGGATAAAACAACATGAATACAATTTAATAAAGCATAGGATAAAACAACATAAATACAATTTAATAAAGCATAGGTTAAAACAACATAAATACAATTTAATAAAGCATAGGTTAAAACAACATAAATAAAAGTTAATAAAGCATAGGATAAAACAACATGAATACAATTTAATAAAGCATAGGTTAAAACAACATAAATACAATTTATAAAGCATAGGATAAAACAACATAAATACAATTTAATAAAGCATAGGATAAAACAACATAAATACAATTTAATAAAGCATAGGATAAAACAACATAAATACAATTTAATAAAGCATAGGCTAAAACTACATAAATACAATTTAATAAAGCATAGGATAAAACAAATTAAATACAATTTAATAAAGCATAGGATAAAACAACATAAATTCAATTTAATAAAGCATAGGATAAAACAACATAAATACAATTTAATAAAGCATAGGTTAAAACAACATAAATACAATTTAATAAAGCATAGGATAAAACAACATAAATACAATTTAATAAAGCATAGGATAAAACAACATAAATAAAATTTAATAAAGCATAGGATAAAACAACATAAATACAATTTAATAAAGCATAGGATAAAACAACATAAATAAAATTTAATAAAGCATAGGATAAAACAACATAAATACAATTTATAAAGCATAGGTTAAAACAACATAAATACAAGTTAATAAAGCATAGGATAAAACAACATAAATACAATTTAATAAAGCATAGGATAAAACAACATAAATACAATTTAATAAAGCATAGGATAAAACAACATAAATACAATTTAATAAAGCATAGGTTAAAACAACATAAATACAATTTAATAAATCATAGGTTAAAACAACATAAATACAATTTAATAAAGCATAGGATAAAACAACATAAATTCAATTTAATAAAGCATAGGATAAAACAACATAAATACAATTTAATAAAGCACAGGATAAAACAACATAAATAAAATTTAATAAAGCATAGGATAAAACAAGATAAATAAAATTTAATAAAGCATAGGATAAAACAACATAAATACAATTTAATAAAGCATAGGATAAAACAACATAAATAAAATTTAATAAAGCATAGGATAAAACAACATAAATACAGTTTAATAAAGCATAGGATAAAACAACATAAATACAATTTAATAAAGCATAGGTTAAAACAACATAAATACAATTTAATAAAGCATAGGAAAAAACAACATAAATTCAATTTAATAAAGCATAGGATAAAACAACATAAATACAATTGAATAAAGCACAGGATAAAACAACATAAATAAAATTTAATAAAGCATAGGATAAAACAAGATAAATAAAATTTAATAAAGCATAGGATAAAATAACATAAATACAATTTAATAAAGCATAGGATAAAACAACATAAATACAATTTAATAGAGCATAGGATAAAACAACATAAATACAATTTAATAAAGCATAGGTTAAAACAACATAAATACAATTTAATAAAGCATAGGATAAAACAACATAAATACAATTTAATAAAGCATAGGATAAAACAACATAAATAAAATTTAATAAAGCATAGGATAAAACAACATAAATACAATTTAATAAAGCATAGGATAAAACAACATACATAAAATTTAATAAAGCATAGGATAAAACAACATAAATACAATTTAATAAAGCATAGGAGAAAACAACATAAATCAAATTTAATAAAGCATAGGTTAAAACAACATAAATACAATTTAATAAAGCATAGGACAAAACAACATAAATACAATTTAATAAAGCATAGTTTAAAACAACATAAATACAATTTAATAAAGCATAGGATAAAACCACAGAAATACAATTTAATAAAGCATAGGATAAAACAACATAAATACAATTTAATAAAGCATAGGACAAAACAACATAAATACAATTTAATAATGCATAGGACAAAACAACATAAATACAATTTAATGAAACATAGGATAAACAACATAAATACAATTTAATAAAGCATAGGACAAAACAACATAAATACAATTTAATAAAGCATATGTTATAACAACATAAATACAATTTAATAAAGCATAAGATATAACAACATGAATATAATTTAGGAAAGCATAAGATAAAACAACATGAATACAATTTAATAAAGCATAGGTTAAAACAACATAAATACAATTTAAGAAAGCATAGGATAAAACTACATAAATACATTTTAATAAAGCATAGGATAAAACAACATAAATACAATTTAATAAAGCATAGGTTAAAACAACATAAATACAATTTAATAAAGCATAGGACAAAACAACATAAATACAATTTAATAAAGCATAGGATAAAACAACATAAATACAATTTATAAAGCATAGCATAAAACAACATAAATTCAATGTAATAAAGCATAGGATAAAACAACATAAATACAATTTAATAAAGCATAGGATAAAACAACATAAATACAATTTAATAAAGCATAAGATAAAACAACATGAATACAATTTAATAAAGCATAGGTTAAAACAACATAAATATAATTTAATAAAGCATAGGATAAAACAACATAAATACAATTTAATAAAGCATAGGATAAAACAACATAAATACAATTTAATAAAGCATAGGATAAAACAACATGAATACAATTTAATAAAGCATAGGATAAAACAACATGAATACAATTTAATAAAGCATAGGATAAAACAACATAAATACAATTTAATAAAGCATAGGTTAAAACAACATAAATACAATTTAATAAAGCATAGGTTAAAACAACATAAATAAAAGTTAATAAAGCATAGGATAAAACAACATGAATACAATTTAATAAAGCATAGGTTAAAACAACATAAATACAATTTATAAAGCATAGGATAAAACAACATAAATACAATTTAATAAAGCATAGGATAAAACAACATAAATACAATTTAATAAAGCATAGGATAAAACAACATAAATACAATTTAATAAAGCATAGGCTAAAACTACATAAATACAATTTAATAAAGCATAGGATAAAACAAATTAAATACAATTTAATAAAGCATAGGATAAAACAACATAAATTCAATTTAATAAAGCATAGGATAAAACAACATAAATACAATTTAATAAAGCATAGGTTAAAACAACATAAATACAATTTAATAAAGCATAGGATAAAACAACATAAATACAATTTAATAAAGCATAGGATAAAACAACATAAATAAAATTTAATAAAGCATAGGATAAAACAACATAAATACAATTTAATAAAGCATAGGATAAAACAACATAAATAAAATTTAATAAAGCATAGGATAAAACAACATAAATACAATTTATAAAGCATAGGTTAAAACAACATAAATACAAGTTAATAAAGCATAGGATAAAACAACATAAATACAATTTAATAAAGCATAGGATAAAACAACATAAATACAATTTAATAAAGCATAGGATAAAACAACATAAATACAATTTAATAAAGCATAGGTTAAAACAACATAAATACAATTTAATAAATCATAGGTTAAAACAACATAAATACAATTTAATAAAGCATAGGATAAAACAACATAAATTCAATTTAATAAAGCATAGGATAAAACAACATAAATACAATTTAATAAAGCACAGGATAAAACAACATGAATAAAATTTAATAAAGCATAGGATAAAACAAGATAAATAAAATTTAATAAAGCATAGGATAAAACAACATAAATACAATTTAATAAAGCATAGGATAAAACAACATAAATAAAATTTAATAAAGCATAGGATAAAACAACATAAATACAGTTTAATAAAGCATAGGATAAAACAACATAAATACAATTTAATAAAGCATAGGTTAAAACAACATAAATACAATTTAATAAAGCATAGGAAAAAACAACATAAATTCAATTTAATAAAGCATAGGATAAAACAACATAAATACAATTGAATAAAGCACAGGATAAAACAACATAAATAAAATTTAATAAAGCATAGGATAAAACAAGATAAATAAAATTTAATAAAGCATAGGATAAAATAACATAAATACAATTTAATAAAGCATAGGATAAAACAACATAAATACAATTTAATAGAGCATAGGATAAAACAACATAAATACAATTTAATAAAGCATAGGTTAAAACAACATAAATACAATTTAATAAAGCATAGGATAAAACAACATAAATACAATTTAATAAAGCATAGGATAAAACAACATAAATAAAATTTAATAAAGCATAGGATAAAACAACATAAATACAATTTAATAAAGCATAGGATAAAACAACATACATAAAATTTAATAAAGCATAGGATAAAACAACATAAATACAATTTAATAAAGCATAGGAGAAAACAACATAAATCAAATTTAATAAAGCATAGGTTAAAACAACATAAATACAATTTAATAAAGCATAGGACAAAACAACATAAATACAATTTAATAAAGCATATGTTATAACAACATAAATACAATTTAATAAAGCATAAGATATAACAACATGAATATAATTTAGGAAAGCATAAGATAAAACAACATGAATACAATTTAATAAAGCATAGGTTAAAACAACATAAATATAATTTAATAAAGCATAGGATAAAACAACATAAATACAATTTAATAAAGCATAGGATAAAACAACATAAATACAATTTAATAAAGCATAGGATAAAACAACATGAATACAATTTAATAAAGCATAGGATAAAACAACATGAATACAATTTAATAAAGCATAGGATAAAACAACATAAATACAATTTAATAAAGCATAGGTTAAAACAACATAAATACAATTTAATAAAGCATAGGTTAAAACAACATAAATAAAAGTTAATAAAGCATAGGATAAAACAACATGAATACAATTTAATAAAGCATAGGTTAAAACAACATAAATACAATTTATAAAGCATAGGATAAAACAACATAAATACAATTTAATAAAGCATAGGATAAAACAACATAAATACAATTTAATAAAGCATAGGATAAAACAACATAAATACAATTTAATAAAGCATAGGCTAAAACTACATAAATACAATTTAATAAAGCATAGGATAAAACAAATTAAATACAATTTAATAAAGCATAGGATAAAACAACATAAATTCAATTTAATAAAGCATAGGATAAAACAACATAAATACAATTTAATAAAGCATAGGTTAAAACAACATAAATACAATTTAATAAAGCATAGGATAAAACAACATAAATACAATTTAATAAAGCATAGGATAAAACAACATAAATAAAATTTAATAAAGCATAGGATAAAACAACATAAATACAATTTAATAAAGCATAGGATAAAACAACATAAATAAAATTTAATAAAGCATAGGATAAAACAACATAAATACAATTTATAAAGCATAGGTTAAAACAACATAAATACAAGTTAATAAAGCATAGGATAAAACAACATAAATACAATTTAATAAAGCATAGGATAAAACAACATAAATACAATTTGATAAAGCATAGGATAAAACAACATAAATACAATTTAATAAAGCATAGGTTAAAACAACATAAATACAATTTAATAAATCATAGGTTAAAACAACATAAATACAATTTAATAAAGCATAGGATAAAACAACATAAATTCAATTTAATAAAGCATAGGATAAAACAACATAAATACAATTTAATAAAGCACAGGATAAAACAACATGAATAAAATTTAATAAAGCATAGGATAAAACAAGATAAATAAAATTTAATAAAGCATAGGATAAAACAACATAAATACAATTTAATAAAGCATAGGATAAAACAACATAAATAAAATTTAATAAAGCATAGGATAAAACAACATAAATACAGTTTAATAAAGCATAGGATAAAACAACATAAATACAATTTAATAAAGCATAGGTTAAAACAACATAAATACAATTTAATAAAGCATAGGAAAAAACAACATAAATTCAATTTAATAAAGCATAGGATAAAACAACATAAATACAATTGAATAAAGCACAGGATAAAACAACATAAATAAAATTTAATAAAGCATAGGATAAAACAAGATAAATAAAATTTAATAAAGCATAGGATAAAATAACATAAATACAATTTAATAAAGCATAGGATAAAACAACATAAATACAATTTAATAGAGCATAGGATAAAACAACATAAATACAATTTAATAAAGCATAGGTTAAAACAACATAAATACAATTTAATAAAGCATAGGATAAAACAACATAAATACAATTTAATAAAGCATAGGATAAAACAACATAAATAAAATTTAATAAAGCATAGGATAAAACAACATAAATACAATTTAATAAAGCATAGGATAAAACAACATACATAAAATTTAATAAAGCATAGGATAAAACAACATAAATACAATTTAATAAAGCATAGGAGAAAACAACATAAATCAAATTTAATAAAGCATAGGTTAAAACAACATAAATACAATTTAATAAAGCATAGGACAAAACAACATAAATACAATTTAATAAAGCATATGTTATAACAACATAAATACAATTTAATAAAGCATAAGATATAACAACATGAATATAATTTAGGAAAGCATAAGATAAAACAACATGAATACAATTTAATAAAGCATAGGTTAAAACAACATAAATACAATTTAAGAAAGCATAGGATAAAACAACATAAATACAATTTAATAAAGCATAAGATAAAACAACATGAATACAATTTAATAAAGCATAGGTTAAAACAACATAAATATAATTTAATAAAGCATAGGATAAAACAACATAAATACAATTTAATAAAGCATAGGATAAAACAACATAAATACAATTTAATAAAGCATAGGATAAAACAACATAAATACAATTTAATAAAGCATAGGATAAAACAACATAAATACAATTTAATAGAGCATAGGATAAAACAACATAAATACAATTTATAAAGCATAGGATAAAACAACATAAATACAATTTAATAAAGCATAGGATAAAACAACATAAATACAATTTAATAAAGCATAGGATAAAACATCATAAATACAATTTAATAAAGCATAGGAATAAACAACGTAAATACTATTTAAAAAAGCATAGGATAAAACCACATAAATACAATTTAATAAAGCACAGGATAAAACAACATAAATACAATTTAATAAAGCATAGGAAACAACAACATAAATACAATTTAGTAAAGCATAGGTCAAAATAACATAAATACAATTTAATAAAGCATAGGATAAAACAACATGAATAAAATTTAATAAAGCATAGGATAAAACAACATAAATTTAATTTAATAAAGCATATTATAAAACAACATAAATACAATTTAATAAAGCATAGGATAAAACAACATGAATACAATTTAATAAAGCATAGGATAAAACAACATGCATACAATTTAATAAAGCATAGGATAAAACAACATGCATACAATTTAATAAAGCATAGGATAAAACAACATAAATACAATTTAATAAAGCATAGGTTAAAACAACATAAATACAATTTAATAAAGCATAGGTTAAAACAACATAAATAAAAGTTAATAAAGCATAGGATAAAACAACATAAATAAAATTTAATAAAGCATAGGATAAAACAACATAAATACAATTTATAAAGCATAGGATAAAACAACATAAATACAATTTAATAAAGCATAGGATAAAACAACATGAATACAATTTAATAAAGCATAGGATAAAACAACATGAATACAATTTAATAAAGCATAGGATAAAACAACATAAATACAATTTAATAAAGCATAGGTTAAAACAACATAAATACAATTTAATAAAGCATAGGTTAAAACAACATAAATAAAAGTTAATAAAGCATAGGATAAAACAACATAAATACAATTTAATAAAGCATAGGATAAAACAACATAAATACAATTTATAAAGCATAGGATAAAACAACATAAATACAATTTAATAAAGCATAGGATAAAACAACATAAATACAATTTAATAAAGCATAGGATAAAACAACATAAATACAATTTAATAGAGCATAGGATAAAACAACATAAATACAATTTATAAAGCATAGGATAAAACAACATAAATACAATTTAATAAAGCATAGGATAAAACAACATAAATACAATTTAATAAAGCATAGGATAAAACAACATAAATACAATTTAATAAAGCATAGGATAAAACAACATAAATACAATTTAATAAAGCATAGGATAAAACAACATAAATACAATTTAATAGAGCATAGGATAAAACAACATAAATACAATTTATAAAACATAGGATAAAACAACATAAATACAATTTAATAAAGCATAGGATAAAACAACATAAATACAATTTAATAAAGCATAGGTCAAAATAACATAAATACAATTTAATAAAGCATAGGATAAAACAACATAAATACAATTTAATAAAGCATAGGATAAAACAACATAAATAACATTTAATAAAGCATAGCATAAAACAACATAAATTCAATTTAATAAAGCATAAGATAAAACAACATAAATACAATTTAATAAAGCATAGGATAAAACAACATGAATAAAATTTAATAAAGCATAGGATAAAACAACATAAATAAAATTTAATAAAGCATAGGATAAAACAACATAAATTCAATTTAATAAAGCATATTATAAAACAACATAAATACAATTTAATAAAGCATAGGATAAAACAACATGAATACAATTTAATGAAGCATAGGATAAAACAACATGAATACAATTTAATAAAGCATAGGATAAAACAACATAAATACAATTTAATAAAGCATAGGTTAAAACAACATAAATACAATTTAATAAAGCATAGGTTAAAACAACATAAATAAAAGTTAATAAAGCATAGGATAAAACAACATGAATAAAATTTAATAAAGCATAGGATAAAACAACATAAATAAAATTTAATAAAGCATAGGATAAAACAACATAAATTCAATTTAATAAAGCATATTATAAAACAACATAAATACAATTTAATAAAGCATAGGATAAAACAACATGAATACAATTTAATAAAGCATAGGATAAAACAACATGAATACAATTTAATAAAGCATAGGATAAAACAACATAAATACAATTTAATAAAGCATAGGTTAAAACAACATAAATACAATTTAATAAAGCATAGGTTAAAACAACATAAATAAAAGTTAATAAAGCATAGGATAAAACAACATAAATACAATTTAATAAAGCATAGGATAAAACAACATAAATACAATTTATAAAGCATAGGATAAAACAACATAAATACAATTTAATAAAGCATAGGATAAAACAACATGAATACAATTTAATAAAGCATAGGATAAAACAACATGAATACAATTTAATAAAGCATAGGATAAAACAACATAAATACAATTTAATAAAGCATAGGTTAAAACAACATAAATACAATTTAATAAAGCATAGGTTAAAACAACATAAATAAAAGTTAATAAAGCATAGGATAAAACAACATAAATACAATTTAATAAAGCATAGGATAAAACAACATAAATACAATTTATAAAGCATAGGATAAAACAACATAAATACAATTTAATAAAGCATAGGATAAAACAACATAAATACAATTTAATAAAGCATAGGATAAAACAACATAAATACAATTTAATAGAGCATAGGATGAAACAACATAAATACAATTTATAAAGCATAGGATAAAACAACATAAATACAATTTAATAAAGCATAGGATAAAACAACATAAATACAATTTAATAAAGCATAGGTCAAAATAACATAAATACAATTTAATAAAGCATAGGATAAAACAACATAAATACAATTTAATAAAGCATAGGATAAAACAACATAAATAACATTTAATAAAGCATAGCATAAAACAACATAAATTCAATTTAATAAAGCATAAGATAAAACAACATAAATACAATTTAATAAAGCATAGGACAAAACAACATAAATACAATTTAATAAAGCATATGTTAAAACAACATGAATACAATTTAATAAAGCATAAGATAAAACAACATGAATATAATTTAGTAAAGCATAAGATAAAACAACATGAATACAATTTAATAAAGCATAGGTTAAAACAACATAAATACAATTTAAGAAAGCATAGGATAAAACTACATAAATACTTTTTAATAAAGCATAATATAAAACAACATAAATACAATTTAATAAAGCATAGGATAAAACAACATAAATACAATTTAATAAAGCATAGGTTAAAACAACATAAATACAATTTAATAAAGCATAGGACAAAACAACATAAATACAATTTAATAAAGCATAGGATAAAACAACATAAATACAGTTTATAAAGCATAGGATAAAACAACATAAATACAATTTAATAAAGCATAGGATAAAACAACATAAATACAATTTAATAAAGCATAGGATAAAACAACATAAATACAATTTAATAAAGCATAGGCTAAAACTACATAAATACAATTTAATAAAGCATAGGATAAAACAAATTAAATACAACTTAATAAAGCATAGCATAAAACAACATAAATTCAATTTAATAAAGCATAAGATAAAACAACATGAATATAATTTAGTAAAGCATAAGATAAAACAACATGAATACAATTTAATAAAGCATAGGTTAAAACAACATAAATACAATTTAAGAAAGCATAGGATAAAACTACATAAATACATTTTAATAAAGCATAGGATAAAACAACATAAATACAATTTAATAGAGCATAGGATAAAACAACATAAATACAATTTATAAAGCATAGGATAAAACAACATAAATACAATTTAATAAAGCATAGGATAAAACAACATAAATACAATTTAATAAAGCATAGGATAAAACAACATAAATACAATTTAATAAAGCATAGGATAAAACAACATAAATACAATTTAATAAAGCATAGGATAAAACAACATAAATACAATTTAATAGAGCATAGGATAAAACAACATAAATACAATTTATAAAACATAGGATAAAACAACATAAATACAATTTAATAAAGCATAGGATAAAACAACATAAATACAATTTAATAAAGCATAGGTCAAAATAACATAAATACAATTTAATAAAGCATAGGATAAAACAACATAAATACAATTTAATAAAGCATAGGATAAAACAACATAAATAACATTTAATAAAGCATAGCATAAAACAACATAAATTCAATTTAATAAAGCATAAGATAAAACAACATAAATACAATTTAATAAAGCATAGGATAAAACAACATGAATAAAATTTAATAAAGCATAGGATAAAACAACATAAATAAAATTTAATAAAGCATAGGATAAAACAACATAAATTCAATTTAATAAAGCATATTATAAAACAACATAAATACAATTTAATAAAGCATAGGATAAAACAACATGAATACAATTTAATGAAGCATAGGATAAAACAACATGAATACAATTTAATAAAGCATAGGATAAAACAACATAAATACAATTTAATAAAGCATAGGTTAAAACAACATAAATACAATTTAATAAAGCATAGGTTAAAACAACATAAATAAAAGTTAATAAAGCATAGGATAAAACAACATGAATAAAATTTAATAAAGCATAGGATAAAACAACATAAATAAAATTTAATAAAGCATAGGATAAAACAACATAAATTCAATTTAATAAAGCATATTATAAAACAACATAAATACAATTTAATAAAGCATAGGATAAAACAACATGAATACAATTTAATAAAGCATAGGATAAAACAACATGAATACAATTTAATAAAGCATAGGATAAAACAACATAAATACAATTTAATAAAGCATAGGTTAAAACAACATAAATACAATTTAATAAAGCATAGGTTAAAACAACATAAATAAAAGTTAATAAAGCATAGGATAAAACAACATAAATACAATTTAATAAAGCATAGGATAAAACAACATAAATACAATTTATAAAGCATAGGATAAAACAACATAAATACAATTTAATAAAGCATAGGATAAAACAACATGAATACAATTTAATAAAGCATAGGATAAAACAACATGAATACAATTTAATAAAGCATAGGATAAAACAACATAAATACAATTTAATAAAGCATAGGTTAAAACAACATAAATACAATTTAATAAAGCATAGGTTAAAACAACATAAATAAAAGTTAATAAAGCATAGGATAAAACAACATAAATACAATTTAATAAAGCATAGGATAAAACAACATAAATACAATTTATAAAGCATAGGATAAAACAACATAAATACAATTTAATAAAGCATAGGATAAAACAACATAAATACAATTTAATAAAGCATAGGATAAAACAACATAAATACAATTTAATAGAGCATAGGATGAAACAACATAAATACAATTCATAAAGCATAGGATAAAACAACATAAATACAATTTAATAAAGCATAGGATAAAACAACATAAATACAATTTAATAAAGCATAGGTCAAAATAACATAAATACAATTTAATAAAGCATAGGATAAAACAACATAAATACAATTTAATAAAGCATAGGATAAAACAACATAAATAACATTTAATAAAGCATAGCATAAAACAACATAAATTCAATTTAATAAAGCATAAGATAAAACAACATAAATACAATTTAATAAAGCATAGGACAAAACAACATAAATACAATTTAATAAAGCATATGTTAAAACAACATGAATACAATTTAATAAAGCATAAGATAAAACAACATGAATATAATTTAGTAAAGCATAAGATAAAACAACATGAATACAATTTAATAAAGCATAGGTTAAAACAACATAAATACAATTTAAGAAAGCATAGGATAAAACTACATAAATACTTTTTAATAAAGCATAATATAAAACAACATAAATACAATTTAATAGAGCATAGGATAAAACAACATAAATACAATTTATAAAGCATAGGATAAAACAACATAAATACAATTTAATAAAGCATAGGATAAAACAACATAAATACAATTTAATAAAGCATAGGATAAAACATCATAAATACAATTTAATAAAGCATAGGAATAAACAACGTAAATACTATTTAAAAAAGCATAGGATAAAACCACATAAATACAATTTAATAAAGCACAGGATAAAACAACATAAATACAATTTAATAAAGCATAGGAAACAACAACATAAATACAATTTAGTAAAGCATAGGTCAAAATAACATAAATACAATTTAATAAAGCATAGGATAAAACAACATGAATAAAATTTAATAAAGCATAGGATAAAACAACATAAATTTAATTTAATAAAGCATATTATAAAACAACATAAATACAATTTAATAAAGCATAGGATAAAACAACATGAATACAATTTAATAAAGCATAGGATAAAACAACATGCATACAATTTAATAAAGCATAGGATAAAACAACATGCATACAATTTAATAAAGCATAGGATAAAACAACATAAATACAATTTAATAAAGCATAGGTTAAAACAACATAAATACAATTTAATAAAGCATAGGTTAAAACAACATAAATAAAAGTTAATAAAGCATAGGATAAAACAACATAAATAAAATTTAATAAAGCATAGGATAAAACAACATAAATACAATTTATAAAGCATAGGATAAAACAACATAAATACAATTTAATAAAGCATAGGATAAAACAACATGAATACAATTTAATAAAGCATAGGATAAAACAACATGAATACAATTTAATAAAGCATAGGATAAAACAACATAAATACAATTTAATAAAGCATAGGTTAAAACAACATAAATACAATTTAATAAAGCATAGGTTAAAACAACATAAATAAAAGTTAATAAAGCATAGGATAAAACAACATAAATACAATTTAATAAAGCATAGGATAAAACAACATAAATACAATTTATAAAGCATAGGATAAAACAACATAAATACAATTTAATAAAGCATAGGATAAAACAACATAAATACAATTTAATAAAGCATAGGATAAAACAACATAAATACAATTTAATAGAGCATAGGATAAAACAACATAAATACAATTTATAAAGCATAGGATAAAACAACATAAATACAATTTAATAAAGCATAGGATAAAACAACATAAATACAATTTAATAAAGCATAGGATAAAACAACATAAATACAATTTAATAAAGCATAGGATAAAACAACATAAATACAATTTAATAAAGCATAGGATAAAACAACATAAATACAATTTAATAGAGCATAGGATAAAACAACATAAATACAATTTATAAAACATAGGATAAAACAACATAAATACAATTTAATAAAGCATAGGATAAAACAACATAAATACAATTTAATAAAGCATAGGTCAAAATAACATAAATACAATTTAATAAAGCATAGGATAAAACAACATAAATACAATTTAATAAAGCATAGGATAAAACAACATAAATAACATTTAATAAAGCATAGCATAAAACAACATAAATTCAATTTAATAAAGCATAAGATAAAACAACATAAATACAATTTAATAAAGCATAGGATAAAACAACATGAATAAAATTTAATAAAGCATAGGATAAAACAACATAAATAAAATTTAATAAAGCATAGGATAAAACAACATAAATTCAATTTAATAAAGCATATTATAAAACAACATAAATACAATTTAATAAAGCATAGGATAAAACAACATGAATACAATTTAATGAAGCATAGGATAAAACAACATGAATACAATTTAATAAAGCATAGGATAAAACAACATAAATACAATTTAATAAAGCATAGGTTAAAACAACATAAATACAATTTAATAAAGCATAGGTTAAAACAACATAAATAAAAGTTAATAAAGCATAGGATAAAACAACATGAATAAAATTTAATAAAGCATAGGATAAAACAACATAAATAAAATTTAATAAAGCATAGGATAAAACAACATAAATTCAATTTAATAAAGCATATTATAAAACAACATAAATACAATTTAATAAAGCATAGGATAAAACAACATGAATACAATTTAATAAAGCATAGGATAAAACAACATGAATACAATTTAATAAAGCATAGGATAAAACAACATAAATACAATTTAATAAAGCATAGGTTAAAACAACATAAATACAATTTAATAAAGCATAGGTTAAAACAACATAAATAAAAGTTAATAAAGCATAGGATAAAACAACATAAATACAATTTAATAAAGCATAGGATAAAACAACATAAATACAATTTATAAAGCATAGGATAAAACAACATAAATACAATTTAATAAAGCATAGGATAAAACAACATGAATACAATTTAATAAAGCATAGGATAAAACAACATGAATACAATTTAATAAAGCATAGGATAAAACAACATAAATACAATTTAATAAAGCATAGGTTAAAACAACATAAATACAATTTAATAAAGCATAGGTTAAAACAACATAAATAAAAGTTAATAAAGCATAGGATAAAACAACATAAATACAATTTAATAAAGCATAGGATAAAACAACATAAATACAATTTATAAAGCATAGGATAAAACAACATAAATACAATTTAATAAAGCATAGGATAAAACAACATAAATACAATTTAATAAAGCATAGGATAAAACAACATAAATACAATTTAATAGAGCATAGGATGAAACAACATAAATACAATTTATAAAGCATAGGATAAAACAACATAAATACAATTTAATAAAGCATAGGATAAAACAACATAAATACAATTTAATAAAGCATAGGTCAAAATAACATAAATACAATTTAATAAAGCATAGGATAAAACAACATAAATACAATTTAATAAAGCATAGGATAAAACAACATAAATAACATTTAATAAAGCATAGCATAAAACAACATAAATTCAATTTAATAAAGCATAAGATAAAACAACATAAATACAATTTAATAAAGCATAGGACAAAACAACATAAATACAATTTAATAAAGCATATGTTAAAACAACATGAATACAATTTAATAAAGCATAAGATAAAACAACATGAATATAATTTAGTAAAGCATAAGATAAAACAACATGAATACAATTTAATAAAGCATAGGTTAAAACAACATAAATACAATTTAAGAAAGCATAGGATAAAACTACATAAATACTTTTTAATAAAGCATAATATAAAACAACATAAATACAATTTAATAAAGCATAGGATAAAACAACATAAATACAATTTAATAAAGCATAGGTTAAAACAACATAAATACAATTTAATAAAGCATAGGACAAAACAACATAAATACAATTTAATAAAGCATAGGATAAAACAACATAAATACAGTTTATAAAGCATAGGATAAAACAACATAAATACAATTTAATAAAGCATAGGATAAAACAACATAAATACAATTTAATAAAGCATAGGATAAAACAACATAAATACAATTTAATAAAGCATAGGCTAAAACTACATAAATACAATTTAATAAAGCATAGGATAAAACAAATTAAATACAACTTAATAAAGCATAGCATAAAACAACATAAATTCAATTTAATAGAGCATAGGATAAAACAACATAAATACAATTTATAAAGCATAGGATAAAACAACATAAATACAATTTAATAAAGCATAGGATAAAACAACATAAATACAATTTAATAAAGCATAGGATAAAACAACATAAATACAATTTAATAAAGCATAGGATAAAACAACATAAATACAATTTAATAAAGCATAGGATAAAACAACATAAATACAATTTAATAGAGCATAGGATAAAACAACATAAATACAATTTATAAAACATAGGATAAAACAACATAAATACAATTTAATAAAGCATAGGATAAAACAACATAAATACAATTTAATAAAGCATAGGTCAAAATAACATAAATACAATTTAATAAAGCATAGGATAAAACAACATAAATACAATTTAATAAAGCATAGGATAAAACAACATAAATAACATTTAATAAAGCATAGCATAAAACAACATAAATTCAATTTAATAAAGCATAAGATAAAACAACATAAATACAATTTAATAAAGCATAGGATAAAACAACATGAATAAAATTTAATAAAGCATAGGATAAAACAACATAAATAAAATTTAATAAAGCATAGGATAAAACAACATAAATTCAATTTAATAAAGCATATTATAAAACAACATAAATACAATTTAATAAAGCATAGGATAAAACAACATGAATACAATTTAATGAAGCATAGGATAAAACAACATGAATACAATTTAATAAAGCATAGGATAAAACAACATAAATACAATTTAATAAAGCATAGGTTAAAACAACATAAATACAATTTAATAAAGCATAGGTTAAAACAACATAAATAAAAGTTAATAAAGCATAGGATAAAACAACATGAATAAAATTTAATAAAGCATAGGATAAAACAACATAAATAAAATTTAATAAAGCATAGGATAAAACAACATAAATTCAATTTAATAAAGCATATTATAAAACAACATAAATACAATTTAATAAAGCATAGGATAAAACAACATGAATACAATTTAATAAAGCATAGGATAAAACAACATGAATACAATTTAATAAAGCATAGGATAAAACAACATAAATACAATTTAATAAAGCATAGGTTAAAACAACATAAATACAATTTAATAAAGCATAGGTTAAAACAACATAAATAAAAGTTAATAAAGCATAGGATAAAACAACATAAATACAATTTAATAAAGCATAGGTTAAAACAACATAAATAAAAGTTAATAAAGCATAGGATAAAACAACATAAATACAATTTAATAAAGCATAGGATAAAACAACATAAATACAATTTATAAAGCATAGGATAAAACAACATAAATACAATTTAATAAAGCATAGGATAAAACAACATGAATACAATTTAATAAAGCATAGGATAAAACAACATGAATACAATTTAATAAAGCATAGGATAAAACAACATAAATACAATTTAATAAAGCATAGGTTAAAACAACATAAATACAATTTAATAAAGCATAGGTTAAAACAACATAAATAAAAGTTAATAAAGCATAGGATAAAACAACATAAATACAATTTAATAAAGCATAGGATAAAACAACATAAATACAATTTATAAAGCATAGGATAAAACAACATAAATACAATTTAATAAAGCATAGGATAAAACAACATAAATACAATTTAATAAAGCATAGGATAAAACAACATAAATACAATTTAATAGAGCATAGGATGAAACAACATAAATACAATTCATAAAGCATAGGATAAAACAACATAAATACAATTTAATAAAGCATAGGATAAAACAACATAAATACAATTTAATAAAGCATAGGTCAAAATAACATAAATACAATTTAATAAAGCATAGGATAAAACAACATAAATACAATTTAATAAAGCATAGGATAAAACAACATAAATAACATTTAATAAAGCATAGCATAAAACAACATAAATTCAATTTAATAAAGCATAAGATAAAACAACATAAATACAATTTAATAAAGCATAGGACAAAACAACATAAATACAATTTAATAAAGCATATGTTAAAACAACATGAATACAATTTAATAAAGCATAAGATAAAACAACATGAATATAATTTAGTAAAGCATAAGATAAAACAACATGAATACAATTTAATAAAGCATAGGTTAAAACAACATAAATACAATTTAAGAAAGCATAGGATAAAACTACATAAATACTTTTTAATAAAGCATAATATAAAACAACATAAATACAATTTAATAAAGCATAGGATAAAACAACATAAATACAATTTAATAAAGCATAGGTTAAAACAACATAAATACAATTTAATAAAGCATAGGACAAAACAACATAAATACAATTTAATAAAGCATAGGATAAAACAACATAAATACAGTTTATAAAGCATAGGATAAAACAACATAAATACAATTTAATAAAGCATAGGATAAAACAACATAAATACAATTTAATAAAGCATAGGATAAAACAACATAAATACAATTTAATAAAGCATAGGCTAAAACTACATAAATACAATTTAATAAAGCATAGGATAAAACAAATTAAATACAACTTAATAAAGCATAGCATAAAACAACATAAATTCAATTTAATAAAGCATAAGATAAAACAACATGAATATAATTTAGTAAAGCATAAGATAAAACAACATGAATACAATTTAATAAAGCATAGGTTAAAACAACATAAATACAATTTAAGAAAGCATAGGATAAAACTACATAAATACATTTTAATAAAGCATAGGATAAAACAACATAAATACAATTTAATAGAGCATAGGATAAAACAACATAAATACAATTTATAAAGCATAGGATAAAACAACATAAATACAATTTAATAAAGCATAGGATAAAACAACATAAATACAATTTAATAAAGCATAGGATAAAACAACATAAATACAATTTAATAAAGCATAGGATAAAACAACATAAATACAATTTAATAAAGCATAGGATAAAACAACATAAATACAATTTAATAGAGCATAGGATAAAACAACATAAATACAATTTATAAAACATAGGATAAAACAACATAAATACAATTTAATAAAGCATAGGATAAAACAACATAAATACAATTTAATAAAGCATAGGTCAAAATAACATAAATACAATTTAATAAAGCATAGGATAAAACAACATAAATACAATTTAATAAAGCATGGGATAAAACAACATAAATAACATTTAATAAAGCATAGCATAAAACAACATAAATTCAATTTAATAAAGCATAAGATAAAACAACATAAATACAATTTAATAAAGCATAGGATAAAACAACATGAATAAAATTTAATAAAGCATAGGATAAAACAACATAAATAAAATTTAATAAAGCATAGGATAAAACAACATAAATTCAATTTAATAAAGCATATTATAAAACAACATAAATACAATTTAATAAAGCATAGGATAAAACAACATGAATACAATTTAATGAAGCATAGGATAAAACAACATGAATACAATTTAATAAAGCATAGGATAAAACAACATAAATACAATTTAATAAAGCATAGGTTAAAACAACATAAATACAATTTAATAAAGCATAGGTTAAAACAACATAAATAAAAGTTAATAAAGCATAGGATAAAACAACATGAATAAAATTTAATAAAGCATAGGATAAAACAACATAAATAAAATTTAATAAAGCATAGGATAAAACAACATAAATTCAATTTAATAAAGCATATTATAAAACAACATAAATACAATTTAATAAAGCATAGGATAAAACAACATGAATACAATTTAATAAAGCATAGGATAAAACAACATGAATACAATTTAATAAAGCATAGGATAAAACAACATAAATACAATTTAATAAAGCATAGGTTAAAACAACATAAATACAATTTAATAAAGCATAGGTTAAAACAACATAAATAAAAGTTAATAAAGCATAGGATAAAACAACATAAATACAATTTAATAAAGCATAGGATAAAACAACATAAATACAATTTATAAAGCATAGGATAAAACAACATAAATACAATTTAATAAAGCATAGGATAAAACAACATGAATAAAATTTAATAAAGCATAGGATAAAACAACATGAATACAATTTAATAAAGCATAGGATAAAACAACATAAATACAATTTAATAAAGCATAGGTTAAAACAACATAAATACAATTTAATAAAGCATAGGTTAAAACAACATAAATAAAAGTTAATAAAGCATAGGATAAAACAACATAAATACAATTTAATAAAGCATAGGATAAAACAACATAAATACAATTTATAAAGCATAGGATAAAACAACATAAATACAATTTAATAAAGCATAGGATAAAACAACATAAATACAATTTAATAAAGCATAGGATAAAACAACATAAATACAATTTAATAGAGCATAGGATGAAACAACATAAATACAATTTATAAAGCATAGGATAAAACAACATAAATACAATTTAATAAAGCATAGGATAAAACAACATAAATACAATTTAATAAAGCATAGGTCAAAATAACATAAATACAATTTAATAAAGCATAGGATAAAACAACATAAATACAATTTAATAAAGCATAGGATAAAACAACATAAATAACATTTAATAAAGCATAGCATAAAACAACATAAATTCAATTTAATAAAGCATAAGATAAAACAACATAAATACAATTTAATAAAGCATAGGACAAAACAACATAAATACAATTTAATAAAGCATATGTTAAAACAACATGAATACAATTTAATAAAGCATAAGATAAAACAACATGAATATAATTTAGTAAAGCATAAGATAAAACAACATGAATACAATTTAATAAAGCATAGGTTAAAACAACATAAATACAATTTAAGAAAGCATAGGATAAAACTACATAAATACATTTTAATAAAGCATAATATAAAACAACATAAATACAATTTAATAAAGCATAGGATAAAACAACATAAATACAATTTAATAAAGCATAGGTTAAAACAACATAAATACAATTTAATAAAGCATAGGACAAAACAACATAAATACAATTTAATAAAGCATAGGATAAAACAACATAAATACAGTTTATAAAGCATAGGATAAAACAACATAAATACAATTTAATAAAGCATAGGAAACAACAACATAAATACAATTTAGTAAAGCATAGGTCAAAATAACATAAATACAATTTAATAAAGCATAGGATAAAACAACATGAATAAAATTTAATAAAGCATAGGATAAAACAACATAAATTTAATTTAATAAAGCATATTATAAAACAACATAAATACAATTTAATAAAGCATAGGATAAAACAACATGAATACAATTTAATAAAGCATAGGATAAAACAACATGCATACAATTTAATAAAGCATAGGATAAAACAACATGCATACAATTTAATAAAGCATAGGATAAAACAACATAAATACAATTTAATAAAGCATAGGTTAAAACAACATAAATACAATTTAATAAAGCATAGGTTAAAACAACATAAATAAAAGTTAATAAAGCATAGGATAAAACAACATAAATAAAATTTAATAAAGCATAGGATAAAACAACATAAATACAATTTATAAAGCATAGGATAAAACAACATAAATACAATTTAATAAAGCATAGGATAAAACAACATGAATACAATTTAATAAAGCATAGGATAAAACAACATGAATACAATTTAATAAAGCATAGGATAAAACAACACAAATACAATTTAATAAAGCATAGGTTAAAACAACATAAATACAATTTAATAAAGCATAGGTTAAAACAACATAAATAAAAGTTAATAAAGCATAGGATAAAACAACATAAATACAATTTAATAAAGCATAGGATAAAACAACATAAATACAATTTATAAAGCATAGGATAAAACAACATAAATACAATTTAATAAAGCATAGGATAAAACAACATAAATACAATTTAATAAAGCATAGGATAAAACAACATAAATACAATTTAATAGAGCATAGGATAAAACAACATAAATACAATTTATAAAGCATAGGATAAAACAACATAAATACAATTTAATAAAGCATAGGATAAAACAACATAAATACAATTTAATAAAGCATAGGATAAAACAACATAAATACAATTTAATAAAGCATAGGATAAAACAACATAAATACAATTTAATAAAGCATAGGATAAAACAACATAAATACAATTTAATAGAGCATAGGATAAAACAACATAAATACAATTTATAAAGCATAGGATAAAACAACATAAATACAATTTAATAAAGCATAGGATAAAACAACATAAATACAATTTAATAAAGCATAGGTCAAAATAACATAAATACAATTTAATAAAGCATAGGATAAAACAACATAAATACAATTTAATAAAGCATAGGATAAAACAACATAAATAACATTTAATAAAGCATAGCATAAAACAACATAAATTCAATTTAATAAAGCATAAGATAAAACAACATAAATACAATTTAATAAAGCATAGGATAAAACAACATGAATAAAATTTAATAAAGCATAGGATAAAACAACATAAATAAAATTTAATAAAGCATAGGATAAAACAACATAAATTCAATTTAATAAAGCATATTATAAAACAACATAAATACAATTTAATAAAGCATAGGATAAAACAACATGAATACAATTTAATGAAGCATAGGATAAAACAACATGAATACAATTTAATAAAGCATAGGATAAAACAACATAAATACAATTTAATAAAGCATAGGTTAAAACAACATAAATACAATTTAATAAAGCATAGGTTAAAACAACATAAATAAAAGTTAATAAAGCATAGGATAAAACAACATGAATAAAATTTAATAAAGCATAGGATAAAACAACATAAATAAAATTTAATAAAGCATAGGATAAAACAACATAAATTCAATTTAATAAAGCATATTATAAAACAACATAAATACAATTTAATAAAGCATAGGATAAAACAACATGAATACAATTTAATAAAGCATAGGATAAAACAACATGAATACAATTTAATAAAGCATAGGATAAAACAACATAAATACAATTTAATAAAGCATAGGTTAAAACAACATAAATACAATTTAATAAAGCATAGGTTAAAACAACATAAATAAAAGTTAATAAAGCATAGGATAAAACAACATAAATACAATTTAATAAAGCATAGGATAAAACAACATAAATACAATTTATAAAGCATAGGATAAAACAACATAAATACAATTTAATAAAGCATAGGATAAAACAACATGAATACAATTTAATAAAGCATAGGATAAAACAACATGAATACAATTTAATAAAGCATAGGATAAAACAACATAAATACAATTTAATAAAGCATAGGTTAAAACAACATGAATACAATTTAATAAAGCATAGGTTAAAACAACATAAATAAAAGTTAATAAAGCATAGGATAAAACAACATAAATACAATTTAATAAAGCATAGGATAAAACAACATAAATACAATTTATAAAGCATAGGATAAAACAACATAAATACAATTTAATAAAGCATAGGATAAAACAACATAAATACAATTTAATAAAGCATAGGATAAAACAACATAAATACAATTTAATAGAGCATAGGATGAAACAACATAAATACAATTTATAAAGCATAGGATAAAACAACATAAATACAATTTAATAAAGCATAGGATAAAACAACATAAATACAATTTAATAAAGCATAGGTCAAAATAACATAAATACAATTTAATAAAGCATAGGATAAAACAACATAAATACAATTTAATAAAGCATAGGATAAAACAACATAAATAACATTTAATAAAGCATAGCATAAAACAACATAAATTCAATTTAATAAAGCATAAGATAAAACAACATAAATACAATTTAATAAAGCATAGGACAAAACAACATAAATACAATTTAATAAAGCATATGTTAAAACAACATGAATACAATTTAATAAAGCATAAGATAAAACAACATGAATATAATTTAGTAAAGCATAAGATAAAACAACATGAATACAATTTAATAAAGCATAGGTTAAAACAACATAAATACAATTTAAGAAAGCATAGGATAAAACTACATAAATACATTTTAATAAAGCATAATATAAAACAACATAAATACAATTTAATAAAGCATAGGATAAAACAACATAAATACAATTTAATAAAGCATAGGTTAAAACAACATAAATACAATTTAATAAAGCATAGGACAAAACAACATAAATACAATTTAATAAAGCATAGGATAAAACAACATAAATACAATTTATAAAGCATAGGATAAAACAACATAAATACAATTTAATAAAGCATAGGATAAAACAACATAAATACAATTTAATAAAGCATAGGATAAAACAACATAAATACAATTTAATAAAGCATAGGCTAAAACTACATAAATACAATTTAATAAAGCATAGGATAAAACAAATTAAATACAATTTAATAAAGCATAGCATAAAACAACATAAATTCAATTTAATAAAGCATAGGATAAAACAACATAAATACAATTTAATAAAGCATAGGATAAAACAACATAAATACAATTTAATAAAGCATAGGACAAAACAACATAAATACAATTTAATAAAGCATAGGTTAAAGCAACATAAATACAATTTAATAAAGCATAGGTTAAAACAACATAAATACAATTTAATAAAGCATAGGATAAAACAACATAAATACAATTTAATAAAGCATAGGATAAAACAACATAAATACAATTTAATAAAGCATAGGATAAAACAACATAAATACAATTTAATAGAGCATAGGATAAAACAACATAAATACAATTTATAAAGCATAGGATAAAACAACATAAATACAATTTAATAAAGCATAGGATAAAACAACATAAATACAATTTAATAAAGCATAGGATAAAACATCATAAATACAATTTAATAAAGCATAGGATTAAACAACGTAAATACTATTTAAAAAAGCATAGGATAAAACCACATAAATACAATTTAATAAAGCACAGGATAAAACAACATAAATACAATTTAATAAAGCATAGGATACAACAACATAAATACAATTTAGTAAAGCATAGGTCAAAAGAACATAAATACAATTTAATAAAGCATAGGATAAAACAACATGAATAAAATTTAATAAAGCATAGGATAAAACAACATAAATAAAATTTAATAAAGCATAGGATAAAACAACATAAATTCAATTTAATAAAGCATATTATAAAACAACATAAATACAATTTAATAAAGCATAGGATAAAACAACATGAATACAATTTAATAAAGCATAGGATAAAACAACATGAATACAATTTAATAAAGCATAGGATAAAACAACATAAATACAATTTAATAAAGCATAGGTTAAAACAACATAAATACAATTTAATAAAGCATAGGTTAAAACAACATAAATAAAAGTTAATAAAGCATAGGATAAAACAACATAAATACAATTTAATAAAGCATAGGATAAAACAACATAAATACAATTTATAAAGCATAGGATAAAACAACATAAATACAATTTAATAAAGCATAGGATAAAACAACATAAATACAATTTAATAAAGCATAGGATAAAACAACATAAATACAATTTAATAAAGCATAGGCTAAAACTACATAAATACAATTTAATAAAGCATAGGATAAAACAAATTAAATACAATTTAATAAAGCATAGGATAAAACAACATAAATTCAATTTAATAAAGCATAGGATAAAACAACATAAATACAATTTAATAAAGCATAGGTTAAAACAACATAAATACAATTTAATAAAGCATAGGATAAAACAACATAAATACAATTTAATAAAGCATAGGATAAAACAACATAAATAAAATTTAATAAAACATAGGATAAAACAACATAAATACAATTTAATAAAGCATAGGATAAAACAACATAAATAAAATTTAATAAAGCATAGGATAAAACAACATAAATACAATTTATAAAGCATAGGTTAAAACAACATAAATACAAGTTAATAAAGCATAGGATAAAACAACATAAATACAATTTAATAAAGCATAGGATAAAACAACATAAATACAATTTAATAAAGCATAGGATAAAACAACATAAATACAATTTAATAAAGCATAGGTTAAAACAACATAAATACAATTTAATAAATCATAGGTTAAAACAACATAAATACAATTTAATAAAGCATAGGATAAAACAACATAAATTCAATTTAATAAAGCATAGGATAAAACAACATAAATACAATTTAATAAAGCACAGGATAAAACAACATAAATAAAATTTAATAAAGCATAGGATAAAACAAGATAAATAAAATTTAATAAAGCATAGGATAAAACAACATAAATACAATTTAATAAAGCATAGGATAAAACAACATAAATAAAATTTAATAAAGCATAGGATAAAACAACATAAATACAATTTAATAAAGCATAGGATAAAACAACATAAATACAATTTAATAAAGCATAGGTTAAAACAACATAAATACAATTTAATAAAGCATAGGAAAAAACAACATAAATTCATTTTAATAAAGCATAGGATAAAACAACATAAATACAATTGAATAAAGCACAGGATAAAACAACATAAATAAAATTTAATAAAGCATAGGATAAAACAAGATAAATAAAATTTAATAAAGCATAGGATAAAACAACATAAATACAATTTAATAAAGCATAGGATAAAACAACATAAATACAATTTAATAAAGCATAGGAGAAAACAACATAAATCAAATTTAATAAAGCATAGGTTAAAACAACATAAATACAATTTAATAAAGCATAGGACAAAACAACATAAATACAATTTAATAAAGCATAGTTTAAAACAACATAAATACAATTTAATAAAGCATAGGATAAAACCACAGAAATACAATTTAATAAAGCATAGGATAAAACAACATAAATACAATTTAATAAAGCATAGGACAAAACAACATAAATACAATTTAATAAAGCATAGGACAAAACAACATAAATACAATTTAATGAAACATAGGATAAACAACATAAATACAATTTAATAAAGCATAGGACAAAACAACATAAATACAATTTAATAAAGCATATGTTATAACAACATAAATACAATTTAATAAAGCATAAGATATAACAACATGAATATAATTTAGTAAAGCATAATATAAAACAACATGAATACAATTTAATAAAGCATAGGTTAAAACAACATAAATACAATTTAAGAAAGCATAGGATAAAACTACATAAATACATTTTAATAAAGCATAGGATAAAACAACATAAATACAATTTAATAAAGCATAGGTTAAAATAACATAAATACAATTTAATAAAGCATAGGACAAAACAACATAAATACAATTTAATAAAGCATAGGATAAAACAACATAAATACAATTTAATAAAGCATAGGATAAAACAACATAAATACAATTTAATAAAGCATAGGTTAAAACAACATAAATACAATTTAATAAATCATAGGTTAAAACAACATAAATACAATTTAATAAAGCATAGGATAAAACAACATAAATTCAATTTAATAAAGCATAGGATAAAACAACATAAATACAATTTAATAAAGCACAGGATAAAACAACATAAATAAAATTTAATAAAGCATAGGATAAAACAAGATAAATAAAATTTAATAAAGCATAGGATAAAACAACATAAATACAATTTAATAAAGCATAGGATAAAACAACATAAATAAAATTTAATAAAGCATAGGATAAAACAACATAAATACAGTTTAATAAAGCATAGGATAAAACAACATAAATACAATTTAATAAAGCATAGGTTAAAACAACATAAATACAATTTAATAAAGCATAGGAAAAAACAACATAAATTCAATTTAATAAAGCATAGGATAAAACAACATAAATACAATTGAATAAAGCACAGGATAAAACAACATAAATAAAATTTAATAAAGCATAGGATAAAACAAGATAAATAAAATTTAATAAAGCATAGGATAAAATAACATAAATACAATTTAATAAAGCATAGGATAAAACAACATAAATACAATTTAATAGAGCATAGGATAAAACAACATAAATACAATTTAATAAAGCATAGGTTAAAACAACATAAATACAATTTAATAAAGCATAGGATAAAACAACATAAATACAATTTAATAAAGCATAGGATAAAACAACATAAATAAAATTTAATAAAGCATAGGATAAAACAACATAAATACAATTTAATAAAGCATAGGATAAAACAACATACATAAAATTTAATAAAGCATAGGATAAAACAACATAAATACAATTTAATAAAGCATAGGAGAAAACAACATAAATCAAATTTAATAAAGCATAGGTTAAAACAACATAAATACAATTTAATAAAGCATAGGACAAAACAACATAAATACAATTTAATAAAGCATAGTTTAAAACAACATAAATACAATTTAATAAAGCATAGGATAAAACCACAGAAATACAATTTAATAAAGCATAGGATAAAACAACATAAATACAATTTAATAAAGCATAGGACAAAACAACATAAATACAATTTAATAATGCATAGGACAAAACAACATAAATACAATTTAATGAAACATAGGATAAACAACATAAATACAATTTAATAAAGCATAGGACAAAACAACATAAATACAATTTAATAAAGCATATGTTATAACAACATAAATACAATTTAATAAAGCATAAGATATAACAACATGAATATAATTTAGGAAAGCATAAGATAAAACAACATGAATACAATTTAATAAAGCATAGGTTAAAACAACATAAATACAATTTAAGAAAGCATAGGATAAAACTACATAAATACATTTTAATAAAGCATAGGATAAAACAACATAAATACAATTTAATAAAGCATAGGTTAAAACAACATAAATACAATTTAATAAAGCATAGGACAAAACAACATAAATACAATTTAATAAAGCATAGGATAAAACAACATAAATATAATTTATAAAGCATAGCATAAAACAACATAAATTCAATGTAATAAAGCATAGGATAAAACAACATAAATACAATTTAATAAAGCATAGGATAAAACAACATAAATACAATTTAATAAAGCATAAGATAAAACAACATGAATACAATTTAATAAAGCATAGGTTAAAACAACATAAATATAATTTAATAAAGCATAGGATAAAACAACATAAATACAATTTAATAAAGCATAGGATAAAACAACATAAATACAATTTAATAAAGCATAGGATAAAACAACATGAATACAATTTAATAAAGCATAGGATAAAACAACATGAATACAATTTAATAAAGCATAGGATAAAACAACATAAATACAATTTAATAAAGCATAGGTTAAAACAACATAAATACAATTTAATAAAGCATAGGTTAAAACAACATAAATAAAAGTTAATAAAGCATAGGATAAAACAACATGAATACAATTTAATAAAGCATAGGTTAAAACAACATAAATACAATTTATAAAGCATAGGATAAAACAACATAAATACAATTTAATAAAGCATAGGATAAAACAACATAAATACAATTTAATAAAGCATAGGATAAAACAACATAAATACAATTTAATAAAGCATAGGCTAAAACTACATAAATACAATTTAATAAAGCATAGGATAAAACAAATTAAATACAATTTAATAAAGCATAGGATAAAACAACATAAATTCAATTTAATAAAGCATAGGATAAAACAACATAAATACAATTTAATAAAGCATAGGTTAAAACAACATAAATACAATTTAATAAAGCATAGGATAAAACAACATAAATACAATTTAATAAAGCATAGGATAAAACAACATAAATAAAATTTAATAAAGCATAGGATAAAACAACATAAATACAATTTAATAAAGCATAGGATAAAACAACATAAATAAAATTTAATAAAGCATAGGATAAAACAACATAAATACAATTTATAAAGCATAGGTTAAAACAACATAAATACAAGTTAATAAAGCATAGGATAAAACAACATAAATACAATTTAATAAAGCATAGGATAAAACAACATAAATACAATTTAATAAAGCATAGGATAAAACAACATAAATACAATTTAATAAAGCATAGGTTAAAACAACATAAATACAATTTAATAAATCATAGGTTAAAACAACATAAATACAATTTAATAAAGCATAGGATAAAACAACATAAATTCAATTTAATAAAGCATAGGATAAAACAACATAAATACAATTTAATAAAGCACAGGATAAAACAACATAAATAAAATTTAATAAAGCATAGGATAAAACAAGATAAATAAAATTTAATAAAACATAGGATAAAACAACATAAATACAATTTAATAAAGCATAGGATAAAACAACATAAATAAAATTTAATAAAGCATAGGATAAAACAACATAAATACAGTTTAATAAAGCATAGGATAAAACAACATAAATACAATTTAATAAAGCATAGGTTAAAACAACATAAATACAATTTAATAAAGCATAGGAAAAAACAACATAAATTCAATTTAATAAAGCATAGGATAAAACAACATAAATACAATTGAATAAAGCACAGGATAAAACAACATAAATAAAATTTAATAAAGCATAGGATAAAACAAGATAAATAAAATTTAATAAAGCATAGGATAAAATAACATAAATACAATTTAATAAAGCATAGGATAAAACAACATAAATACAATTTAATAGAGCATAGGATAAAACAACATAAATACAATTTAATAAAGCATAGGTTAAAACAACATAAATACAATTTAATAAAGCATAGGATAAAACAACATAAATACAATTTAATAAAGCATAGGATAAAACAACATAAATAAAATTTAATAAAGCATAGGATAAAACAACATAAATACAATTTAATAAAGCATAGGATAAAACAACATACATAAAATTTAATAAAGCATAGGATAAAACAACATAAATACAATTTAATAAAGCATAGGAGAAAACAACATAAATCAAATTTAATAAAGCATAGGTTAAAACAACATAAATACAATTTAATAAAGCATAGGACAAAACAACATAAATACAATTTAATAAAGCATAGTTTAAAACAACATAAATACAATTTAATAAAGCATAGGATAAAACCACAGAAATACAATTTAATAAAGCATAGGATAAAACAACATAAATACAATTTAATAAAGCATAGGACAAAACAACATAAATACAATTTAATAATGCATAGGACAAAACAACATAAATACAATTTAATGAAACATAGGATAAACAACATAAATACAATTTAATAAAGCATAGGACAAAACAACATAAATACAATTTAATAAAGCATATGTTATAACAACATAAATACAATTTAATAAAGCATAAGATAAAACAACATGAATATAATTTAGTAAAGCATAAGATAAAACAACATGAATACAATTTAATAAAGCATAGGTTAAAACAACATAAATACAATTTAAGAAAGCATAGGATAAAACTACATAAATACATTTTAATAAAGCATAATATAAAACAACATAAATACAATTTAATAAAGCATAGGATAAAACAACATAAATACAATTTAATAAAGCATAGGTTAAAACAACATAAATACAATTTAATAAAGCATAGGACAAAACAACATAAATACAATTTAATAAAGCATAGGATAAAACAACATAAATACAATTTATAAAGCATAGGATAAAACAACATAAATACAATTTAATAAAGCATAGGATAAAACAACATAAATACAATTTAATAAAGCATAGGATAAAACAACATAAATACAATTTAATAAAGCATAGGCTAAAACTACATAAATACAATTTAATAAAGCATAGGATAAAACAAATTAAATACAATTTAATAAAGCATAGCATAAAACAACATAAATTCAATTTAATAAAGCATAGGATAAAACAACATAAATACAATTTAATAAAGCATAGGATAAAACAACATAAATACAATTTAATAAAGCATAGGACAAAACAACATAAATACAATTTAATAAAGCATAGGTTAAAGCAACATAAATACAATTTAATAAAGCATAGGTTAAAACAACATAAATACAATTTAATAAAGCATAGGATAAAACAACATAAATACAATTTAATAAAGCATAGGATAAAACAACATAAATACAATTTAATAAAGCATAGGATAAAACAACATAAATACAATTTAATAGAGCATAGGATAAAACAACATAAATACAATTTATAAAGCATAGGATAAAACAACATAAATACAATTTAATAAAGCATAGGAATAAACAACGTAAATACTATTTAAAAAAGCATAGGATAAAACCACATAAATACAATTTAATAAAGCACAGGATAAAACAACATAAATACAATTTAATAAAGCATAGGAAACAACAACATAAATACAATTTAGTAAAGCATAGGTCAAAATAACATAAATACAATTTAATAAAGCATAGGATAAAACAACATGAATAAAATTTAATAAAGCATAGGATAAAACAACATAAATTTAATTTAATAAAGCATATTATAAAACAACATAAATACAATTTAATAAAGCATAGGATAAAACAACATGAATACAATTTAATAAAGCATAGGATAAAACAACATGCATACAATTTAATAAAGCATAGGATAAAACAACATGCATACAATTTAATAAAGCATAGGATAAAACAACATAAATACAATTTAATAGAGCATAGGATAAAACAACATAAATACAATTTAATAAAGCATAGGTTAAAACAACATAAATACAATTTAATAAAGCATAGGATAAAACAACATAAATACAATTTAATAAAGCATAGGATAAAACAACATAAATAAAATTTAATAAAGCATAGGATAAAACAACATAAATACAATTTAATAAAGCATAGGATAAAACAACATACATAAAATTTAATAAAGCATAGGATAAAACAACATAAATACAATTTAATAAAGCATAGGAGAAAACAACATAAATCAAATTTAATAAAGCATAGGTTAAAACAACATAAATACAATTTAATAAAGCATAGGACAAAACAACATAAATACAATTTAATAAAGCATAGTTTAAAACAACATAAATACAATTTAATAAAGCATAGGATAAAACCACAGAAATACAATTTAATAAAGCATAGGATAAAACAACATAAATACAATTTAATAAAGCATAGGACAAAACAACATAAATACAATTTAATAATGCATAGGACAAAACAACATAAATACAATTTAATGAAACATAGGATAAACAACATAAATACAATTTAATAAAGCATAGGACAAAACAACATAAATACAATTTAATAAAGCATATGTTATAACAACATAAATACAATTTAATAAAGCATAAGATATAACAACATGAATATAATTTAGGAAAGCATAAGATAAAACAACATGAATACAATTTAATAAAGCATAGGTTAAAACAACATAAATACAATTTAAGAAAGCATAGGATAAAACTACATAAATACATTTTAATAAAGCATAGGATAAAACAACATAAATACAATTTAATAAAGCATAGGTTAAAACAACATAAATACAATTTAATAAAGCATAGGACAAAACAACATAAATACAATTTAATAAAGCATAGGATAAAACAACATAAATATAATTTATAAAGCATAGCATAAAACAACATAAATTCAATGTAATAAAGCATAGGATAAAACAACATAAATACAATTTAATAAAGCATAGGATAAAACAACATAAATACAATTTAATAAAGCATAAGATAAAACAACATGAATACAATTTAATAAAGCATAGGTTAAAACAACATAAATATAATTTAATAAAGCATAGGATAAAACAACATAAATACAATTTAATAAAGCATAGGATAAAACAACATAAATACAATTTAATAAAGCATAGGATAAAACAACATGAATACAATTTAATAAAGCATAGGATAAAACAACATGAATACAATTTAATAAAGCATAGGATAAAACAACATAAATACAATTTAATAAAGCATAGGTTAAAACAACATAAATACAATTTAATAAAGCATAGGTTAAAACAACATAAATAAAAGTTAATAAAGCATAGGATAAAACAACATGAATACAATTTAATAAAGCATAGGTTAAAACAACATAAATACAATTTATAAAGCATAGGATAAAACAACATAAATACAATTTAATAAAGCATAGGATAAAACAACATAAATACAATTTAATAAAGCATAGGATAAAACAACATAAATACAATTTAATAAAGCATAGGCTAAAACTACATAAATACAATTTAATAAAGCATAGGATAAAACAAATTAAATACAATTTAATAAAGCATAGGATAAAACAACATAAATTCAATTTAATAAAGCATAGGATAAAACAACATAAATACAATTTAATAAAGCATAGGTTAAAACAACATAAATACAATTTAATAAAGCATAGGATAAAACAACATAAATACAATTTAATAAAGCATAGGATAAAACAACATAAATAAAATTTAATAAAGCATAGGATAAAACAACATAAATACAATTTAATAAAGCATAGGATAAAACAACATAAATAAAATTTAATAAAGCATAGGATAAAACAACATAAATACAATTTATAAAGCATAGTTTAAAACAACATAAATACAAGTTAATAAAGCATAGGATAAAACAACATAAATACAATTTAATAAAGCATAGGATAAAACAACATAAATACAATTTAATAAAGCATAGGATAAAACAACATAAATACAATTTAATAAAGCATAGGTTAAAACAACATAAATACAATTTAATAAATCATAGGTTAAAACAACATAAATACAATTTAATAAAGCATAGGATAAAACAACATAAATTCAATTTAATAAAGCATAGGATAAAACAACATAAATACAATTTAATAAAGCACAGGATAAAACAACATAAATAAAATTTAATAAAGCATAGGATAAAACAAGATAAATAAAATTTAATAAAACATAGGATAAAACAACATAAATACAATTTAATAAAGCATAGGATAAAACAACATAAATAAAATTTAATAAAGCATAGGATAAAACAACATAAATACAGTTTAATAAAGCATAGGATAAAACAACATAAATACAATTTAATAAAGCATAGGTTAAAACAACATAAATACAATTTAATAAAGCATAGGAAAAAACAACATAAATTCAATTTAATAAAGCATAGGATAAAACAACATAAATACAATTGAATAAAGCACAGGATAAAACAACATAAATAAAATTTAATAAAGCATAGGATAAAACAAGATAAATAAAATTTAATAAAGCATAGGATAAAATAACATAAATACAATTTAATAAAGCATAGGATAAAACAACATAAATACAATTTAATAGAGCATAGGATAAAACAACATAAATACAATTTAATAAAGCATAGGTTAAAACAACATAAATACAATTTAATAAAGCATAGGATAAAATAACATAAATACAATTTAATAAAGCATAGGATAAAACAACATAAATACAATTTAATAGAGCATAGGATAAAACAACATAAATACAATTTAATAATGCATAGGACAAAACAACATAAATACAATTTAATGAAACATAGGATAAACAACATAAATACAATTTAATAAAGCATAGGACAAAACAACATAAATACAATTTAATAAAGCATATGTTATAACAACATAAATACAATTTAATAAAGCATAAGATAAAACAACATGAATATAATTTAGTAAAGCATAAGATAAAACAACATGAATACAATTTAATAAAGCATAGGTTAAAACAACATAAATACAATTTAAGAAAGCATAGGATAAAACTACATAAATACATTTTAATAAAGCATAATATAAAACAACATAAATACAATTTAATAAAGCATAGGATAAAACAACATAAATACAATTTAATAAAGCATAGGTTAAAACAACATAAATACAATTTAATAAAGCATAGGACAAAACAACATAAATACAATTTAATAAAGCATAGGATAAAACAACATAAATACAATTTATAAAGCATAGGATAAAACAACATAAATACAATTTAATAAAGCATAGGATAAAACAACATAAATACAATTTAATAAAGCATAGGATAAAACAACATAAATACAATTTAATAAAGCATAGGCTAAAACTACATAAATACAATTTAATAAAGCATAGGATAAAACAAATTAAATACAATTTAATAAAGCATAGCATAAAACAACATAAATTCAATTTAATAAAGCATAGGATAAAACAACATAAATACAATTTAATAAAGCATAGGATAAAACAACATAAATACAATTTAATAAAGCATAGGACAAAACAACATAAATACAATTTAATAAAGCATAGGTTAAAGCAACATAAATACAATTTAATAAAGCATAGGTTAAAACAACATAAATACAATTTAATAAAGCATAGGATAAAACAACATAAATACAATTTAATAAAGCATAGGATAAAACAACATAAATACAATTTAATAAAGCATAGGATAAAACAACATAAATACAATTTAATAGAGCATAGGATAAAACAACATAAATACAATTTATAAAGCATAGGATAAAACAACATAAATACAATTTAATAAAGCATAGGAATAAACAACGTAAATACTATTTAAAAAAGCATAGGATAAAACCACATAAATACAATTTAATAAAGCACAGGATAAAACAACATAAATACAATTTAATAAAGCATAGGAAACAACAACATAAATACAATTTAGTAAAGCATAGGTCAAAATAACATAAATACAATTTAATAAAGCATAGGATAAAACAACATGAATAAAATTTAATAAAGCATAGGATAAAACAACATAAATTTAATTTAATAAAGCATATTATAAAACAACATAAATACAATTTAATAAAGCATAGGATAAAACAACATGAATACAATTTAATAAAGCATAGGATAAAACAACATGCATACAATTTAATAAAGCATAGGATAAAACAACATGCATACAATTTAATAAAGCATAGGATAAAACAACATAAATACAATTTAATAAAGCATAGGTTAAAACAACATAAATACAATTTAATAAAGCATAGGTTAAAACAACATAAATAAAAGTTAATAAAGCATAGGATAAAACAACATAAATAAAATTTAATAAAGCATAGGAAAAAACAACATAAATACAATTTATAAAGCATAGGATAAAACAACATAAATACAATTTAATAAAGCATAGGATAAAACAACATGAATACAATTTAATAAAGCATAGGATAAAACAACATGAATACAATTTAATAAAGCATAGGATAAAACAACATAAATACAATTTAATAAAGCATAGGTTAAAACAACATAAATACAATTTAATAAAGCATAGGTTAATACAACATAAATAAAAGTTAATAAAGCATAGGATAAAACAACATAAATACAATTTAATAAAGCATAGGATAAAACAACATAAATACAATTTATAAAGCATAGGATAAAACAACATAAATACAATTTAATAAAGCATAGGATAAAACAACATAAATACAATTTAATAAAGCATAGGATAAAACAACATAAATACAATTTAATAGAGCATAGGATAAAACAACATAAATACAATTTATAAAGCATAGGATAAAACAACATAAATACAATTTAATAAAGCATAGGATAAAACAACATAAATACAATTTAATAAAGCATAGGATAAAACAACATAAATACAATTTAATAAAGCATAGGATAAAACAACATAAATACAATTTAATAAAGCATAGGATAAAACAACATAAATACAATTTAATAGAGCATAGGATAAAACAACATAAATACAATTTATAAAGCATAGGATAAAACAACATAAATACAATTTAATAAAGCATAGGATAAAACAACATAAATACAATTTAATAAAGCATAGGTCAAAATAACATAAATACAATTTAATAAAGCATAGGATAAAACAACATAAATACAATTTAATAAAGCATAGGATAAAACAACATAAATAACATTTAATAAAGCATAGCATAAAACAACATAAATTCAATTTAATAAAGCATAAGATAAAACAACATAAATACAATTTAATAAAGCATAGGATAAAACAACATGAATAAAATTTAATAAAGCATAGGATAAAACAACATAAATAAAATTTAATAAAGCATAGGATAAAACAACATAAATTCAATTTAATAAAGCATATTATAAAACAACATAAATACAATTTAATAAAGCATAGGATAAAACAACATGAATACAATTTAATGAAGCATAGGATAAAACAACATGAATACAATTTAATAAAGCATAGGATAAAACAACATAAATACAATTTAATAAAGCATAGGTTAAAACAACATAAATACAATTTAATAAAGCATAGGTTAAAACAACATAAATAAAAGTTAATAAAGCATAGGATAAAACAACATGAATAAAATTTAATAAAGCATAGGATAAAACAACATACATAAAATTTAATAAAGCATAGGATAAAACAACATAAATTCAATTTAATAAAGCATATTATAAAACAACATAAATACAATTTAATAAAGCATAGGATAAAACAACATGAATACAATTTAATAAAGCATAGGATAAAACAACATGAATACAATTTAATAAAGCATAGGATAAAACAACATAAATACAATTTAATAAAGCATAGGTTAAAACAACATAAATACAATTTAATAAAGCATAGGTTAAAACAACATAAATAAAAGTTAATAAAGCATAGGATAAAACAACATAAATACAATTTAATAAAGCATAGGATAAAACAACATAAATACAATTTATAAAGCATAGGATAAAACAACATAAATACAATTTAATAAAGCATAGGATAAAACAACATGAATACAATTTAATAAAGCATAGGATAAAACAACATGAATACAATTTAATAAAGCATAGGATAAAACAACATAAATACAATTTAATAAAGCATAGGTTAAAACAACATAAATACAATTTAATAAAGCATAGGTTAAAACAACATAAATAAAAGTTAATAAAGCATAGGATAAAACAACATAAATACAATTTAATAAAGCATAGGATAAAACAACATAAATACAATTTATAAAGCATAGGATAAAACAACATAAATACAATTTAATAAAGCATAGGATAAAACAACATAAATACAATTTAATAAAGCATAGGATAAAACAACATAAATACAATTTAATAGAGCATAGGATGAAACAACATAAATACAATTTATAAAGCATAGGATAAAACAACATAAATACAATTTAATAAAGCATAGGATAAAACAACATAAATACAATTTAATAAAGCATAGGTCAAAATAACATAAATACAATTTAATAAAGCATAGGATAAAACAACATAAATACAATTTAATAAAGCATAGGATAAAACAACATAAATAACATTTAATAAAGCATAGCATAAAACAACATAAATTCAATTTAATAAAGCATAAGATAAAACAACATAAATACAATTTAATAAAGCATAGGACAAAACAACATAAATACAATTTAATAAAGCATATGTTAAAACAACATGAATACAATTTAATAAAGCATAAGATAAAACAACATGAATATAATTTATTAAAGCATAAGATAAAACAACATGAATACAATTTAATAAAGCATAGGTTAAAACAACATAAATACAATTTAAGAAAGCATAGGATAAAACTACATAAATACATTTTAATAAAGCATAATATAAAACAACATAAATACAATTTAATAAAGCATAGGATAAAACAACATAAATACAATTTAATAAAGCATAGGATAAAACAACATAAATAAAATTTAATAAAACATAGGATAAAACAACATAAATACAATTTAATAAAGCATAGGATAAAACAACATAAATAAAATTTAATAAAGCATAGGATAAAACAACATAAATACAATTTATAAAGCATAGGTTAAAACAACATAAATACAAGTTAATAAAGCATAGGATAAAACAACATAAATACAATTTAATAAAGCATAGGATAAAACAACATAAATACAATTTAATAAAGCATAGGATAAAACAACATAAATACAATTTAATAAAGCATAGGTTAAAACAACATAAATACAATTTAATAAATCATAGGTTAAAACAACATAAATACAATTTAATAAAGCATAGGATAAAACAACATAAATTCAATTTAATAAAGCATAGGATAAAACAACATAAATACAATTTAATAAAGCACAGGATAAAACAACATAAATAAAATTTAATAAAGCATAGGATAAAACAAGATAAATAAAATTTAATAAAGCATAGGATAAAACAACATAAATACAATTTAATAAAGCATAGGATAAAACAACATAAATAAAATTTAATAAAGCATAGGATAAAACAACATAAATACAATTTAATAAAGCATAGGATAAAACAACATAAATACAATTTAATAAAGCATAGGTTAAAACAACATAAATACAATTTAATAAAGCATAGGAAAAAACAACATAAATTCATTTTAATAAAGCATAGGATAAAACAACATAAATACAATTGAATAAAGCACAGGATAAAACAACATAAATAAAATTTAATAAAGCATAGGATAAAACAAGATAAATAAAATTTAATAAAGCATAGGATAAAACAACATAAATACAATTTAATAAAGCATAGGATAAAACAACATAAATACAATTTAATAAAGCATAGGAGAAAACAACATAAATCAAATTTAATAAAGCATAGGTTAAAACAACATAAATACAATTTAATAAAGCATAGGACAAAACAACATAAATACAATTTAATAAAGCATAGTTTAAAACAACATAAATACAATTTAATAAAGCATAGGATAAAACCACAGAAATACAATTTAATAAAGCATAGGATAAAACAACATAAATACAATTTAATAAAGCATAGGACAAAACAACATAAATACAATTTAATAAAGCATAGGACAAAACAACATAAATACAATTTAATGAAACATAGGATAAACAACATAAATACAATTTAATAAAGCATAGGACAAAACAACATAAATACAATTTAATAAAGCATATTATAAAACAACATAAATACAATTTAATAAAGCATAGGATAAAACAACATGAATACAATTTAATAAAGCATAGGATAAAACAACATGCATACAATTTAATAAAGCATAGGATAAAACAACATGCATACAATTTAATAAAGCATAGGATAAAACAACATAAATACAATTTAATAGAGCATAGGATAAAACAACATAAATACAATTTAATAAAGCATAGGTTAAAACAACATAAATACAATTTAATAAAGCATAGGATAAAACAACATAAATACAATTTAATAAAGCATAGGATAAAACAACATAAATAAAATTTAATAAAGCATAGGATAAAACAACATAAATACAATTTAATAAAGCATAGGATAAAACAACATACATAAAATTTAATAAAGCATAGGATAAAACAACATAAATACAATTTAATAAAGCATAGGAGAAAACAACATAAATCAAATTTAATAAAGCATAGGTTAAAACAACATAAATACAATTTAATAAAGCATAGGACAAAACAACATAAATACAATTTAATAAAGCATAGTTTAAAACAACATAAATACAATTTAATAAAGCATAGGATAAAACCACAGAAATACAATTTAATAAAGCATAGGATAAAACAACATAAATACAATTTAATAAAGCATAGGACAAAACAACATAAATACAATTTAATAATGCATAGGACAAAACAACATAAATACAATTTAATGAAACATAGGATAAACAACATAAATACAATTTAATAAAGCATAGGACAAAACAACATAAATACAATTTAATAAAGCATATGTTATAACAACATAAATACAATTTAATAAAGCATAAGATATAACAACATGAATATAATTTAGGAAAGCATAAGATAAAACAACATGAATACAATTTAATAAAGCATAGGTTAAAACAACATAAATACAATTTAAGAAAGCATAGGATAAAACTACATAAATACATTTTAATAAAGCATAGGATAAAACAACATAAATACAATTTAATAAAGCATAGGTTAAAACAACATAAATACAATTTAATAAAGCATAGGACAAAACAACATAAATACAATTTAATAAAGCATAGGATAAAACAACATAAATATAATTTATAAAGCATAGCATAAAACAACATAAATTCAATGTAATAAAGCATAGGATAAAACAACATAAATACAATTTAATAAAGCATAGGATAAAACAACATAAATACAATTTAATAAAGCATAAGATAAAACAACATGAATACAATTTAATAAAGCATAGGTTAAAACAACATAAATATAATTTAATAAAGCATAGGATAAAACAACATAAATACAATTTAATAAAGCATAGGATAAAACAACATAAATACAATTTAATAAAGCATAGGATAAAACAACATGAATACAATTTAATAAAGCATAGGATAAAACAACATGAATACAATTTAATAAAGCATAGGATAAAACAACATAAATACAATTTAATAAAGCATAGGTTAAAACAACATAAATACAATTTAATAAAGCATAGGTTAAAACAACATAAATAAAAGTTAATAAAGCATAGGATAAAACAACATGAATACAATTTAATAAAGCATAGGTTAAAACAACATAAATACAATTTATAAAGCATAGGATAAAACAACATAAATACAATTTAATAAAGCATAGGATAAAACAACATAAATACAATTTAATAAAGCATAGGATAAAACAACATAAATACAATTTAATAAAGCATAGGCTAAAACTACATAAATACAATTTAATAAAGCATAGGATAAAACAAATTAAATACAATTTAATAAAGCATAGGATAAAACAACATAAATTCAATTTAATAAAGCATAGGATAAAACAACATAAATACAATTTAATAAAGCATAGGTTAAAACAACATAAATACAATTTAATAAAGCATAGGATAAAACAACATAAATACAATTTAATAAAGCATAGGATAAAACAACATAAATAAAATTTAATAAAGCATAGGATAAAACAACATAAATACAATTTAATAAAGCATAGGATAAAACAACATAAATAAAATTTAATAAAGCATAGGATAAAACAACATAAATACAATTTATAAAGCATAGGTTAAAACAACATAAATACAAGTTAATAAAGCATAGGATAAAACAACATAAATACAATTTAATAAAGCATAGGATAAAACAACATAAATACAATTTAATAAAGCATAGGATAAAACAACATAAATACAATTTAATAAAGCATAGGTTAAAACAACATAAATACAATTTAATAAATCATAGGTTAAAACAACATAAATACAATTTAATAAAGCATAGGATAAAACAACATAAATTCAATTTAATAAAGCATAGGATAAAACAACATAAATACAATTTAATAAAGCACAGGATAAAACAACATAAATAAAATTTAATAAAGCATAGGATAAAACAAGATAAATAAAATTTAATAAAACATAGGATAAAACAACATAAATACAATTTAATAAAGCATAGGATAAAACAACATAAATAAAATTTAATAAAGCATAGGATAAAACAACATAAATACAGTTTAATAAAGCATAGGATAAAACAACATAAATACAATTTAATAAAGCATAGGTTAAAACAACATAAATACAATTTAATAAAGCATAGGAAAAAACAACATAAATTCAATTTAATAAAGCATAGGATAAAACAACATAAATACAATTGAATAAAGCACAGGATTAAACAACATAAATAAAATTTAATAAAGCATAGGATAAAACAAGATAAATAAAATTTAATAAAGCATAGGATAAAATAACATAAATACAATTTAATAAAGCATAGGATAAAACAACATAAATACAATTTAATAGAGCATAGGATAAAACAACATAAATACAATTTAATAAAGCATAGGTTAAAACAACATAAATACAATTTAATAAAGCATAGGATAAAACAACATAAATACAATTTAATAAAGCATAGGATAAAACAACATAAATAAAATTTAATAAAGCATAGGATAAAACAACATAAATACAATTTAATAAAGCATAGGATAAAACAACATACATAAAATTTAATAAAGCATAGGATAAAACAACATAAATACAATTTAATAAAGCATAGGAGAAAACAACATAAATCAAATTTAATAAAGCATAGGTTAAAACAACATAAATACAATTTAATAAAGCATAGGACAAAACAACATAAATACAATTTAATAAAGCATAGTTTAAAACAACATAAATACAATTTAATAAAGCATAGGACAAAACAACATAAATACAATTTAATAAAGCATAGTTTAAAACAACATAAATACAATTTAATAAAGCATAGGATAAAACCACAGAAATACAATTTAATAAAGCATAGGATAAAACAACATAAATACAATTTAATAGAGCATAGGATAAAACAACATAAATACAATTTAATAAAGCATAGGTTAAAACAACATAAATACAATTTAATAAAGCATAGGATAAAACAACATAAATACAATTTAATAAAGCATAGGATAAAACAACATAAATAAAATTTAATAAAGCATAGGATAAAACAACATAAATACAATTTAATAAAGCATAGGATAAAACAACATACATAAAATTTAATAAAGCATAGGATAAAACAACATAAATACAATTTAATAAAGCATAGGAGAAAACAACATAAATCAAATTTAATAAAGCATAGGTTAAAACAACATAAATACAATTTAATAAAGCATAGGACAAAACAACATAAATACAATTTAATAAAGCATAGTTTAAAACAACATAAATACAATTTAATAAAGCATAGGATAAAACCACAGAAATACAATTTAATAAAGCATAGGATAAAACCACAGAAATACAATTTAATAAAGCATAGGACAAAACAACATAAATACAATTTAATAATGCATAGGACAAAACAACATAAATACAATTTAATGAAACATAGGATAAACAACATAAATACAATTTAATAAAGCATAGGACAAAACAACATAAATACAATTTAATAAAGCATATGTTATAACAACATAAATACAATTTAATAAAGCATAAGATAAAACAACATGAATATAATTTAGTAAAGCATAAGATAAAACAACATGAATACAATTTAATAAAGCATAGGTTAAAACAACATAAATACAATTTAAGAAAGCATAGGATAAAACTACATAAATACATTTTAATAAAGCATAATATAAAACAACATAAATACAATTTAATAAAGCATAGGATAAAACAACATAAATACAATTTAATAAAGCATAGGTTAAAACAACATAAATACAATTTAATAAAGCATAGGACAAAACAACATAAATACAATTTATAAAGCATAGGATAAAACAACATAAATAAAATTTAATAAAGCATAGGATAAAACAACATAAATACAATTTAATAAAGCATAGGATAAAACAACATAAATACAATTTAATAAAGCATAGGCTAAAACTACATAAATACAATTTAATAAAGCATAGGATAAAACAAATTAAATACAATTTAATAAAGCATAGCATAAAACAACATAAATTCAATTTAATAAAGCATAGGATAAAACAACATAAATACAATTTAATAAAGCATAGGATAAAACAACATAAATACAATTTAATAAAGCATAGGACAAAACAACATAAATACAATTTAATAAAGCATAGGTTAAAGCAACATAAATACAATTTAATAAAGCATAGGTTAAAACAACATAAATACAATTTAATAAAGCATAGGATAAAACAACATAAATACAATTTAATAAAGCATAGGATAAAACAACATAAATACAATTTAATAAAGCATAGGATAAAACAACATAAATACAATTTAATAGAGCATAGGATAAAACAACATAAATACAATTTATAAAGCATAGGATAAAACAACATAAATACAATTTAATAAAGCATAGGAATAAACAACGTAAATACTATTTAAAAAAGCATAGGATAAAACCACATAAATACAATTTAATAAAGCACAGGATAAAACAACATAAATACAATTTAATAAAGCATAGGAAACAACAACATAAATACAATTTAGTAAAGCATAGGTCAAAATAACATAAATACAATTTAATAAAGCATAGGATAAAACAACATGAATAAAATTTAATAAAGCATAGGATAAAACAACATAAATTTAATTTAATAAAGCATATTATAAAACAACATAAATACAATTTAATAAAGCATAGGATAAAACAACATGAATACAATTTAATAAAGCATAGGATAAAACAACATGCATACAATTTAATAAAGCATAGGATAAAACAACATGCATACAATTTAATAAAGCATAGGATAAAACAACATAAATACAATTTAATAAAGCATAGGTTAAAACAACATAAATACAATTTAATAAAGCATAGGTTAAAACAACATAAATAAAAGTTAATAAAGCATAGGATAAAACAACATAAATAAAATTTAATAAAGCATAGGATAAAACAACATAAATACAATTTATAAAGCACAGGATTAAACAACATAAATAAAATTTAATAAAGCATAGGATAAAACAAGATAAATAAAATTTAATAAAGCATAGGATAAAATAACATAAATACAATTTAATAAAGCATAGGATAAAACAACATAAATACAATTTAATAGAGCATAGGATAAAACAACATAAATACAATTTAATAAAGCATAGGTTAAAACAACATAAATACAATTTAATAAAGCATAGGATAAAACAACATAAATACAATTTAATAAAGCATAGGATAAAACAACATAAATAAAATTTAATAAAGCATAGGATAAAACAACATAAATACAATTTAATAAAGCATAGGATAAAACAACATACATAAAATTTAATAAAGCATAGGATAAAACAACATAAATACAATTTAATAAAGCATAGGAGAAAACAACATAAATCAAATTTAATAAAGCATAGGTTAAAACAACATAAATACAATTTAATAAAGCATAGGACAAAACAACATAAATACAATTTAATAAAGCATAGTTTAAAACAACATAAATACAATTTAATAAAGCATAGGATAAAACCACAGAAATACAATTTAATAAAGCATAGGATAAAACAACATAAATACAATTTAATAAAGCATAGGACAAAACAACATAAATACAATTTAATAATGCATAGGACAAAACAACATAAATACAATTTAATGAAACATAGGATAAACAACATAAATACAATTTAATAAAGCATAGGACAAAACAACATAAATACAATTTAATAAAGCATATGTTATAACAACATAAATACAATTTAATAAAGCATAAGATAAAACAACATGAATATAATTTAGTAAAGCATAAGATAAAACAACATGAATACAATTTAATAAAGCATAGGTTAAAACAACATAAATACAATTTAAGAAAGCATAGGATAAAACTACATAAATACATTTTAATAAAGCATAATATAAAACAACATAAATACAATTTAATAAAGCATAGGATAAAACAACATAAATACAATTTAATAAAGCATAGGTTAAAACAACATAAATACAATTTAATAAAGCATAGGACAAAACAACATAAATACAATTTATAAAGCATAGGATAAAACAACATAAATAAAATTTAATAAAGCATAGGATAAAACAACATAAATACAATTTAATAAAGCATAGGATAAAACAACATAAATACAATTTAATAAAGCATAGGCTAAAACTACATAAATACAATTTAATAAAGCATAGGATAAAACAAATTAAATACAATTTAATAAAGCATAGCATAAAACAACATAAATTCAATTTAATAAAGCATAGGATAAAACAACATAAATACAATTTAATAAAGCATAGGATAAAACAACATAAATACAATTTAATAAAGCATAGGACAAAACAACATAAATACAATTTAATAAAGCATAGGTTAAAGCAACATAAATACAATTTAATAAAGCATAGGTTAAAACAACATAAATACAATTTAATAAAGCATAGGATAAAACAACATAAATACAATTTAATAAAGCATAGGATAAAACAACATAAATACAATTTAATAAAGCATAGGATAAAACAACATAAATACAATTTAATAGAGCATAGGATAAAACAACATAAATACAATTTATAAAGCATAGGATAAAACAACATAAATACAATTTAATAAAGCATAGGAATAAACAACGTAAATACTATTTAAAAAAGCATAGGATAAAACCACATAAATACAATTTAATAAAGCACAGGATAAAACAACATAAATACAATTTAATAAAGCATAGGAAACAACAACATAAATACAATTTAGTAAAGCATAGGTCAAAATAACATAAATACAATTTAATAAAGCATAGGATAAAACAACATGAATAAAATTTAATAAAGCATAGGATAAAACAACATAAATTTAATTTAATAAAGCATATTATAAAACAACATAAATACAATTTAATAAAGCATAGGATAAAACAACATGAATACAATTTAATAAAGCATAGGATAAAACAACATGCATACAATTTAATAAAGCATAGGATAAAACAACATGCATACAATTTAATAAAGCATAGGATAAAACAACATAAATACAATTTAATAAAGCATAGGTTAAAACAACATAAATACAATTTAATAAAGCATAGGTTAAAACAACATAAATAAAAGTTAATAAAGCATAGGATAAAACAACATAAATAAAATTTAATAAAGCATAGGATAAAACAACATAAATACAATTTATAAAGCATAGGATAAAACAACATAAATACAATTTAATAAAGCATAGGATAAAACAACATGAATACAATTTAATAAAGCATAGGATAAAACAACATGAATACAATTTAATAAAGCATAGGATAAAACAACATAAATACAATTTAATAAAGCATAGGTTAAAACAACATAAATACAATTTAATAAAGCATAGGTTAAAACAACATAAATAAAAGTTAATAAAGCATAGGATAAAACAACATAAATACAATTTAATAAAGCATAGGATAAAACAACATAAATACAATTTATAAAGCATAGGATAAAACAACATAAATACAATTTAATAAAGCATAGGATAAAACAACATAAATACAATTTAATAAAGCATAGGATAAAACAACATAAATACAATTTAATAGAGCATAGGATAAAACAACATAAATACAATTTATAAAGCATAGGATAAAACAACATAAATACAATTTAATAAAGCATAGGATAAAACAACATAAATACAATTTAATAAAGCATAGGATAAAACAACATAAATACAATTTAATAAAGCATAGGACAAAACAACATAAATACAATTTAATAAAGCATAGGTTAAAGCAACATAAATACAATTTAATAAAGCATAGGTTAAAACAACATAAATACAATTTAATAAAGCATAGGATAAAACAACATAAATACAATTTAATAAAGCATAGGATAAAACAACATAAATACAATTTAATAAAGCATAGGATAAAACAACATAAATACAATTTAATAGAGCATAGGATAAAACAACATAAATACAATTTATAAAGCATAGGATAAAACAACATAAATACAATTTAATAAAGCATAGGAATAAACAACGTAAATACTATTTAAAAAAGCATAGGATAAAACCACATAAATACAATTTAATAAAGCACAGGATAAAACAACATAAATACAATTTAATAAAGCATAGGAAACAACAACATAAATACAATTTAGTAAAGCATAGGTCAAAATAACATAAATACAATTTAATAAAGCATAGGATAAAACAACATGAATAAAATTTAATAAAGCATAGGATAAAACAACATAAATTTAATGTAATAAAGCATATTATAAAACAACATAAATACAATTTAATAAAGCATAGGATAAAACAACATGAATACAATTTAATAAAGCATAGGATAAAACAACATGCATACAATTTAATAAAGCATAGGATAAAACAACATGCATACAATTTAATAAAGCATAGGATAAAACAACATAAATACAATTTAATAAAGCATAGGTTAAAACAACATAAATACAATTTAATAAAGCATAGGTTAAAACAACATAAATAAAAGTTAATAAAGCATAGGATAAAACAACATAAATACAATTTAATAAAGCATAGGATAAAACAACATAAATACAATTTAATAAAGCATAGGATAAAACAACATAAATACAATTTAATAGAGCATAGGATAAAACAACATAAATACAATTTATAAAGCATAGGATAAAACAACATAAATACAATTTAATAAAGCATAGGATAAAACAACATAAATACAATTTAATAAAGCATAGGTCAAAATAACATAAATACAATTTAATAAAGCATAGGATAAAACAACATAAATACAATTTAATAAAGCATAGGATAAAACAACATAAATAACATTTAATAAAGCATAGCATAAAACAACATAAATTCAATTTAATAAAGCATAAGATAAAACAACATAAATACAATTTAATAAAGCATAGGATAAAACAACATGAATAAAATTTAATAAAGCATAGGATAAAACAACATAAATAAAATTTAATAAAGCATAGGATAAAACAACATAAATTCAATTTAATAAAGCATATTATAAAACAACATAAATACAATTTAATAAAGCATAGGATAAAACAACATGAATACAATTTAATGAAGCATAGGATAAAACAACATGAATACAATTTAATAAAGCATAGGATAAAACAACATAAATACAATTTAATAAAGCATAGGTTAAAACAACATAAATACAATTTAATAAAGCATAGGTTAAAACAACATAAATAAAAGTTAATAAAGCATAGGATAAAACAACATGAATAAAATTTAATAAAGCATAGGATAAAACAACATACATAAAATTTAATAAAGCATAGGATAAAACAACATAAATTCAATTTAATAAAGCATATTATAAAACAACATAAATACAATTTAATAAAGCATAGGATAAAACAACATGAATACAATTTAATAAAGCATAGGATAAAACAACATGAATACAATTTAATAAAGCATAGGATAAAACAACATAAATACAATTTAATAAAGCATAGGTTAAAACAACATAAATACAATTTAATAAAGCATAGGTTAAAACAACATAAATAAAAGTTAATAAAGCATAGGATAAAACAACATAAATACAATTTAATAAAGCATAGGATAAAACAACATAAATACAATTTATAAAGCATAGGATAAAACAACATAAATACAATTTAATAAAGCATAGGATAAAACAACATGAATACAATTTAATAAAGCATAGGATAAAACAACATGAATACAATTTAATAAAGCATAGGATAAAACAACATAAATACAATTTAATAAAGCATAGGTTAAAACAACATAAATACAATTTAATAAAGCATAGGTTAAAACAACATAAATAAAAGTTAATAAAGCATAGGATAAAACAACATAAATACAATTTAATAAAGCATAGGATAAAACAACATAAATACAATTTATAAAGCATAGGATAAAACAACATAAATACAATTTAATAAAGCATAGGATAAAACAACATAAATACAATTTAATAAAGCATAGGATAAAACAACATAAATACAATTTAATAGAGCATAGGATGAAACAACATAAATACAATTTATAAAGCATAGGATAAAACAACATAAATACAATTTAATAAAGCATAGGATAAAACAACATAAATACAATTTAATAAAGCATAGGTCAAAATAACATAAATACAATTTAATAAAGCATAGGATAAAACAACATAAATACAATTTAATAAAGCATAGGATAAAACAACATAAATAACATTTAATAAAGCATAGCATAAAACAACATAAATTCAATTTAATAAAGCATAAGATAAAACAACATAAATACAATTTAATAAAGCATAGGACAAAACAACATAAATACAATTTAATAAAGCATATGTTAAAACAACATGAATACAATTTAATAAAGCATAAGATAAAACAACATGAATATAATTTAGTAAAGCATAAGATAAAACAACATGAATACAATTTAATAAAGCATAGGTTAAAACAACATAAATACAATTTAAGAAAGCATAGGATAAAACTACATAAATACATTTTAATAAAGCATAATATAAAACAACATAAATACAATTTAATAAAGCATAGGATAAAACAACATAAATACAATTTAATAAAGCATAGGATAAAACAACATAAATAAAATTTAATAAAACATAGGATAAAACAACATAAATACAATTTAATAAAGCATAGGATAAAACAACATAAATAAAATTTAATAAAGCATAGGATAAAACAACATAAATACAATTTATAAAGCATAGGTTAAAACAACATAAATACAAGTTAATAAAGCATAGGATAAAACAACATAAATACAATTTAATAAAGCATAGGATAAAACAACATAAATACAATTTAATAAAGCATAGGATAAAACAACATAAATACAATTTAATAAAGCATAGGTTAAAACAACATAAATACAATTTAATAAATCATAGGTTAAAACAACATAAATAAAATTTAATAAAGCATAGGATAAAACAACATAAATTCAATTTAATAAAGCATAGGATAAAACAACATAAATACAATTTAATAAAGCACAGGATAAAACAACATAAATAAAATTTAATAAAGCATAGGATAAAACAAGATAAATAAAATTTAATAAAGCATAGGATAAAACAACATAAATACAATTTAATAAAGCATAGGATAAAACAACATAAATAAAATTTAATAAAGCATAGGATAAAACAACATAAATACAATTTAATAAAGCATAGGATAAAACAACATAAATACAATTTAATAAAGCATAGGTTAAAACAACATAAATACAATTTAATAAAGCATAGGAAAAAACAACATAAATTCATTTTAATAAAGCATAGGATAAAACAACATAAATACAATTGAATAAAGCACAGGATAAAACAACATAAATAAAATTTAATAAAGCATAGGATAAAACAAGATAAATAAAATTTAATAAAGCATAGGATAAAACAACATAAATACAATTTAATAAAGCATAGGATAAAACAACATAAATACAATTTAATAAAGCATAGGAGAAAACAACATAAATCAAATTTAATAAAGCATAGGTTAAAACAACATAAATACAATTTAATAAAGCATAGGACAAAACAACATAAATACAATTTAATAAAGCATAGTTTAAAACAACATAAATACAATTTAATAAAGCATAGGATAAAACCACAGAAATACAATTTAATAAAGCATAGGATAAAACAACATAAATACAATTTAATAAAGCATAGGACAAAACAACATAAATACAATTTAATAAAGCATAGGACAAAACAACATAAATACAATTTAATGAAACATAGGATAAACAACATAAATACAATTTAATAAAGCATAGGACAAAACAACATAAATACAATTTAATAAAGCATATGTTATAACAACATAAATACAATTTAATAAAGCATAAGATATAACAACATGAATATAATTTAGTAAAGCATAATATAAAACAACATGAATACAATTTAATAAAGCATAGGTTAAAACAACATAAATACAATTTAAGAAAGCATAGGATAAAACTACATAAATACATTTTAATAAAGCATAGGATAAAACAACATAAATACAATTTAATAAAGCATAGGTTAAAATAACATAAATACAATTTAATAAAGCATAGGACAAAACAACATAAATACAATTTAATAAAGCATAGGATAAAACAACATAAATACAATTTAATAAAGCATAGGTTAAAACAACATAAATACAATTTAATAAATCATAGGTTAAAACAACATAAATACAATTTAATAAAGCATAGGATAAAACAACATAAATTCAATTTAATAAAGCATAGGATAAAACAACATAAATACAATTTAATAAAGCACAGGATAAAACAACATAAATAAAATTTAATAAAGCATAGGATAAAACAAGATAAATAAAATTTAATAAAGCATAGGATAAAACAACATAAATACAATTTAATAAAGCATAGGATAAAACAACATAAATAAAATTTAATAAAGCATAGGATAAAACAACATAAATACAGTTTAATAAAGCATAGGATAAAACAACATAAATACAATTTAATAAAGCATAGGTTAAAACAACATAAATACAATTTAATAAAGCATAGGAAAAAACAACATAAATTCAATTTAATAAAGCATAGGATAAAACAACATAAATACAATTGAATAAAGCACAGGATAAAACAACATAAATAAAATTTAATAAAGCATAGGATAAAACAAGATAAATAAAATTTAATAAAGCATAGGATAAAATAACATAAATACAATTTAATAAAGCATAGGATAAAACAACATAAATACAATTTAATAGAGCATAGGATAAAACAACATAAATACAATTTAATAAAGCATAGGTTAAAACAACATAAATACAATTTAATAAAGCATAGGATAAAACAACATAAATACAATTTAATAAAGCATAGGATAAAACAACATAAATAAAATTTAATAAAGCATAGGATAAAACAACATAAATACAATTTAATAAAGCATAGGATAAAACAACATACATAAAATTTAATAAAGCATAGGATAAAACAACATAAATACAATTTAATAAAGCATAGGAGAAAACAACATAAATCAAATTTAATAAAGCATAGGTTAAAACAACATAAATACAATTTAATAAAGCATAGGACAAAACAACATAAATACAATTTAATAAAGCATAGTTTAAAACAACATAAATACAATTTAATAAAGCATAGGATAAAACCACAGAAATACAATTTAATAAAGCATAGGATAAAACAACATAAATACAATTTAATAAAGCATAGGACAAAACAACATAAATACAATTTAATAATGCATAGGACAAAACAACATAAATACAATTTAATGAAACATAGGATAAACAACATAAATACAATTTAATAAAGCATAGGACAAAACAACATAAATTCAATTTAATAAAGCATATGTTATAACAACATAAATACAATTTAATAAAGCATAAGATATAACAACATGAATATAATTTAGGAAAGCATAAGATAAAACAACATGAATACAATTTAATAAAGCATAGGTTAAAACAACATAAATACAATTTAAGAAAGCATAGGATAAAACTACATAAATACATTTTAATAAAGCATAGGATAAAACAACATAAATACAATTTAATAAAGCATAGGTTAAAACAACATAAATACAATTTAATAAAGCATAGGACAAAACAACATAAATACAATTTAATAAAGCATAGGATAAAACAACATAAATACAATTTATAAAGCATAGCATAAAACAACATAAATTCAATGTAATAAAGCATAGGATAAAACAACATAAATACAATTTAATAAAGCATAGGATAAAACAACATAAATACAATTTAATAAAGCATAAGATAAAACAACATGAATACAATTTAATAAAGCATAGGTTAAAACAACATAAATATAATTTAATAAAGCATAGGATAAAACAACATAAATACAATTTAATAAAGCATAGGATAAAACAACATAAATACAATTTAATAAAGCATAGGATAAAACAACATGAATACAATTTAATAAAGCATAGGATAAAACAACATGAATACAATTTAATAAAGCATAGGATAAAACAACATAAATACAATTTAATAAAGCATAGGTTAAAACAACATAAATACAATTTAATAAAGCATAGGTTAAAACAACATAAATAAAAGTTAATAAAGCATAGGATAAAACAACATGAATACAATTTAATAAAGCATAGGTTAAAACAACATAAATACAATTTATAAAGCATAGGATAAAACAACATAAATACAATTTAATAAAGCATAGGATAAAACAACATAAATACAATTTAATAAAGCATAGGATAAAACAACATAAATACAATTTAATAAAGCATAGGCTAAAACTACATAAATACAATTTAATAAAGCATAGGATAAAACAAATTAAATACAATTTAATAAAGCATAGGATAAAACAACATAAATTCAATTTAATAAAGCATAGGATAAAACAACATAAATACAATTTAATAAAGCATAGGTTAAAACAACATAAATACAATTTAATAAAGCATAGGATAAAACAACATAAATACAATTTAATAAAGCATAGGATAAAACAACATAAATAAAATTTAATAAAGCATAGGATAAAACAACATAAATACAATTTAATAAAGCATAGGATAAAACAACATAAATAAAATTTAATAAAGCATAGGATAAAACAACATAAATACAATTTATAAAGCATAGGTTAAAACAACATAAATACAAGTTAATAAAGCATAGGATAAAACAACATAAATACAATTTAATAAAGCATAGGATAAAACAACATAAATACAATTTAATAAAGCATAGGATAAAACAACATAAATACAATTTAATAAAGCATAGGTTAAAACAACATAAATACAATTTAATAAATCATAGGTTAAAACAACATAAATACAATTTAATAAAGCATAGGATAAAACAACATAAATTCAATTTAATAAAGCATAGGATAAAACAACATAAATACAATTTAATAAAGCACAGGATAAAACAACATAAATAAAATTTAATAAAGCATAGGATAAAACAAGATAAATAAAATTTAATAAAGCATAGGATAAAACAACATAAATACAATTTAATAAAGCATAGGATAAAACAACATAAATAAAATTTAATAAAGCATTGGATAAAACAACATAAATACAGTTTAATAAAGCATAGGATAAAACAACATAAATACAATTTAATAAAGCATAGGAAAAAACAACATAAATTCAATTTAATAAAGCATAGGATAAAACAACATAAATACAATTGAATAAAGCACAGGATAAAACAACATAAATAAAATTTAATAAAGCATAGGATAAAACAAGATAAATAAAATTTAATAAAGCATAGGATAAAATAACATAAATACAATTTAATAAAGCATAGGATAAAACAACATAAATACAATTTAATAGAGCATAGGATAAAACAACATAAATACAATTTAATAAAGCATAGGTTAAAACAACATAAATACAATTTAATAAAGCATAGGATAAAACAACATAAATACAATTTAATAAAGCATAGGATAAAACAACATAAATAAAATTTAATAAAGCATAGGATAAAACAACATAAATACAATTTAATAAAGCATAGGATAAAACAACATACATAAAATTTAATAAAGCATAGGATAAAACAACATAAATACAATTTAATAAAGCATAGGAGAAAACAACATAAATCAAATTTAATAAAGCATAGGTTAAAACAACATAAATACAATTTAATAAAGCATAGGACAAAACAACATAAATACAATTTAATAAAGCATAGTTTAAAACAACATAAATACAATTTAATAAAGCATAGGATAAAACCACAGAAATTCAATTTAATAAAGCATAGGATAAAACAACATAAATACAATTTAATAAAGCATAGGACAAAACAACATAAATACAATTTAATAATGCATAGGACAAAACAACATAAATACAATTTAATGAAACATAGGATAAACAACATAAATACAATTTAATAAAGCATAGGACAAAACAACATAAATACAATTTAATAAAGCATATGTTATAACAACATAAATACAATTTAATAAAGCATAAGATAAAACAACATGAATATAATTTAGTAAAGCATAAGATAAAACAACATGAATACAATTTAATAAAGCATAGGTTAAAACAACATAAATACAATTTAAGAAAGCATAGGATAAAACTACATAAATACATTTTAATAAAGCATAATATAAAACAACATAAATACAATTTAATAAAGCATAGGATAAAACAACATAAATACAATTTAATAAAGCATAGGTTAAAACAACATAAATACAATTTAATAAAGCATAGGACAAAACAACATAAATACAATTTAATAAAGCATAGGATAAAACAACATAAATACAATTTATAAAGCATAGGATAAAACAACATAAATACAATTTAATAAAGCATAGGATAAAACAACATAAATACAATTTAATAAAGCATAGGATAAAACAACATAAATACAATTTAATAAAGCATAGGCTAAAACTACATAAATACAATTTAATAAAGCATAGGATAAAACAAATTAAATACAATTTAATAAAGCATAGCATAAAACAACATAAATTCAATTTAATAAAGCATAGGATAAAACAACATAAATACAATTTAATAAAGCATAGGATAAAACAACATAAATACAATTTAATAAAGCATAGGACAAAACAACATAAATACAATTTAATAAAGCATAGGTTAAAGCAACATAAATACAATTTAATAAAGCATAGGTTAAAACAACATAAATACAATTTAATAAAGCATAGGATAAAACAACATAAATACAATTTAATAAAGCATAGGATAAAACAACATAAATACAATTTAATAAAGCATAGGATAAAACAACATAAATACAATTTAATAGAGCATAGGATAAAACAACATAAATACAATTTATAAAGCATAGGATAAAACAACATAAATACAATTTAATAAAGCATAGGATAAAACAACATAAATACAATTTAATAAAGCATAGGATAAAACATCATAAATACAATTTAATAAAGCATAGGATTAAACAACGTAAATACTATTTAAAAAAGCATAGGATAAAACCACATAAATACAATTTAATAAAGCACAGGATAAAACAACATAAATACAATTTAATAAAGCATAGGATACAACAACATAAATACAATTTAGTAAAGCATAGGTCAAAAGAACATAAATACAATTTAATAAAGCATAGGATAAAACAACATGAATAAAATTTAATAAAGCATAGGATAAAACAACATAAATAAAATTTAATAAAGCATAGGATAAAACAACATAAATTCAATTTAATAAAGCATATTATAAAACAACATAAATACAATTTAATAAAGCATAGGATAAAACAACATGAATACAATTTAATAAAGCATAGGATAAAACAACATGAATACAATTTAATAAAGCATAGGATAAAACAACATAAATACAATTTAATAAAGCATAGGTTAAAACAACATAAATACAATTTAATAAAGCATAGGTTAAAACAACATAAATAAAAGTTAATAAAGCATAGGATAAAACAACATAAATACAATTTAATAAAGCATAGGATAAAACAACATAAATACAATTTATAAAGCATAGGATAAAACAACATAAATACAATTTAATAAAGCATAGGATAAAACAACATAAATACAATTTAATAAAGCATAGGATAAAACAACATAAATACAATTTAATAAAGCATAGGCTAAAACTACATAAATACAATTTAATAAAGCATAGGATAAAACAAATTAAATACAATTTAATAAAGCATAGGATAAAACAACATAAATTCAATTTAATAAAGCATAGGATAAAACAACATAAATACAATTTAATAAAGCATAGGTTAAAACAACATAAATACAATTTAATAAAGCATAGGATAAAACAACATAAATACAATTTAATAAAGCATAGGATAAAACAATATAAATAAAATTTAATAAAACATAGGATAAAACAACATAAATACAATTTAATAAAGCATAGGATAAAACAACATAAATAAAATTTAATAAAGCATAGGATAAAACAACATAAATACAATTTATAAAGCATAGGTTAAAACAACATAAATACAAGTTAATAAAGCATAGGATAAAACAACATAAATACAATTTAATAAAGCATAGGATAAAACAACATAAATACAATTTAATAAAGCATAGGATAAAACAACATAAATACAATTTAATAAAGCATAGGTTAAAACAACATAAATACAATTTAATAAATCATAGGTTAAAACAACATAAATACAATTTAATAAAGCATAGGATAAAACAACATAAATTCAATTTAATAAAGCATAGGATAAAACAACATAAATACAATTTAATAAAGCACAGGATAAAACAACATAAATAAAATTTAATAAAGCATAGGATAAAACAAGATAAATAAAATTTAATAAAGCATAGGATAAAACAACATAAATACAATTTAATAAAGCATAGGATAAAACAACATAAATAAAATTTAATAAAGCATAGGATAAAACAACATAAATACAATTTAATAAAGCATAGGATAAAACAACATAAATACAATTTAATAAAGCATAGGTTAAAACAACATAAATACAATTTAATAAAGCATAGGAAAAAACAACATAAATTCATTTTAATAAAGCATAGGATAAAACAACATAAATACAATTGAATAAAGCACAGGATAAAACAACATAAATAAAATTTAATAAAGCATAGGATAAAACAAGATAAATAAAATTTAATAAAGCATAGGATAAAACAACATAAATACAATTTAATAAAGCATAGGATAAAACAACATAAATACAATTTAATAAAGCATAGGAGAAAACAACATAAATCAAATTTAATAAAGCATAGGTTAAAACAACATAAATACAATTTAATAAAGCATAGGACAAAACAACATAAATACAATTTAATAAAGCATAGTTTAAAACAACATAAATACAATTTAATAAAACATAGGATAAAACCACAGAAATACAATTTAATAAAGCATAGGATAAAACAACATAAATACAATTTAATAAAGCATAGGACAAAACAACATAAATACAATTTAATAAAGCATAGGACAAAACAACATAAATACAATTTAATGAAACATAGGATAAACAACATAAATACAATTTAATAAAGCATAGGACAAAACAACATAAATACAATTTAATAAAGCATATGTTATAACAACATAAATACAATTTAATAAAGCATAAGATATAACAACATGAATATAATTTAGTAAAGCATAATATAAAACAACATGAATACAATTTAATAAAGCATAGGTTAAAACAACATAAATACAATTTAAGAAAGCATAGGATAAAACTACATAAATACATTTTAATAAAGCATAGGATAAAACAACATAAATACAATTTAATAAAGCATAGGTTAAAATAACATAAATACAATTTAATAAAGCATAGGACAAAACAACATAAATACAATTTAATAAAGCATAGGATAAAACAACATAAATACAATTTAATAAAGCATAGGATAAAACAACATAAATACAATTTAATAAAGCATAGGTTAAAACAACATAAATACAATTTAATAAATCATAGGTTAAAACAACATAAATACAATTTAATAAAGCATAGGATAAAACAACATAAATTCAATTTAATAAAGCATACGATAAAACAACATAAATACAATTTAATAAAGCACAGGATAAAACAACATAAATAAAATTTAATAAAGCATAGGATAAAACAAGATAAATAAAATTTAATAAAGCATAGGATAAAACAACATAAATACAATTTAATAAAGCATAGGATAAAACAACATAAATAAAATTTAATAAAGCATAGGATAAAACAACATAAATACAGTTTAATAAAGCATAGGATAAAACAACATAAATACAATTTAATAAAGCATAGGTTAAAACAACATAAATACAATTTAATAAAGCATAGGAAAAAACAACATAAATTCAATTTAATAAAGCATAGGATAAAACAACATAAATACAATTGAATAAAGCACAGGATAAAACAACATAAATAAAATTTAATAAAGCATAGGATAAAACAAGATAAATAAAATTTAATAAAGCATAGGATAAAATAACATAAATACAATTTAATAAAGCATAGGATAAAACAACATAAATACAATTTAATAGAGCATAGGATAAAACAACATAAATACAATTTAATAAAGCATAGGTTAAAACAACATAAATACAATTTAATAAAGCATAGGATAAAACAACATAAATACAATTTAATAAAGCATAGGATAAAACAACATAAATAAAATTTAATAAAGCATAGGATAAAACAACATAAATACAATTTAATAAAGCATAGGATAAAACAACATACATAAAATTTAATAAAGCATAGGATAAAACAACATAAATACAATTTAATAAAGCATAGGAGAAAACAACATAAATCAAATTTAATAAAGCATAGGTTAAAACAACATAAATACAATTTAATAAAGCATAGGACAAAACAACATAAATACAATTTAATAAAGCATAGTTTAAAACAACATAAATACAATTTAATAAAGCATAGGATAAAACCACAGAAATACAATTTAATAAAGCATAGGATAAAACAACATAAATACAATTTAATAAAGCATAGGACAAAACAACATAAATACAATTTAATAATGCATAGGACAAAACAACATAAATACAATTTAATGAAACATAGGATAAACAACATAAATACAATTTAATAAAGCATAGGACAAAACAACATAAATACAATTTAATAAAGCATATGTTATAACAACATAAATACAATTTAATAAAGCATAAGATATAACAACATGAATATAATTTAGGAAAGCATAAGATAAAACAACATGAATACAATTTAATAAAGCATAGGTTAAAACAACATAAATACAATTTAAGAAAGCATAGGATAAAACTACATAAATACATTTTAATAAAGCATAGGATAAAACAACATAAATACAATTTAATAAAGCATAGGTTAAAACAACATAAATACAATTTAATAAAGCATAGGACAAAACAACATAAATACAATTTAATAAAGCATAGGATAAAACAACATAAATACAATTTATAAAGCATAGCATAAAACAACATAAATTCAATGTAATAAAGCATAGGATAAAACAACATAAATACAATTTAATAAAGCATAGGATAAAACAACATAAATACAATTTAATAAAGCATAAGATAAAACAACATGAATACAATTTAATAAAGCATAGGTTAAAACAACATAAATATAATTTAATAAAGCATAGGATAAAACAACATAAATACAATTTAATAAAGCATAGGATAAAACAACATAAATACAATTTAATAAAGCATAGGATAAAACAACATGAATACAATTTAATAAAGCATAGGATAAAACAACATGAATACAATTTAATAAAGCATAGGATAAAACAACATAAATACAATTTAATAAAGCATAGGTTAAAACAACATAAATACAATTTAATAAAGCATAGGTTAAAACAACATAAATAAAAGTTAATAAAGCATAGGATAAAACAACATGAATACAATTTAATAAAGCATAGGTTAAAACAACATAAATACAATTTATAAAGCATAGGATAAAACAACATAAATACAATTTAATAAAGCATAGGATAAAACAACATAAATACAATTTAATAAAGCATAGGATAAAACAACATAAATACAATTTAATAAAGCATAGGCTAAAACTACATAAATACAATTTAATAAAGCATAGGATAAAACAAATTAAATACAATTTAATAAAGCATAGGATAAAACAACATAAATTCAATTTAATAAAGCATAGGATAAAACAACATAAATACAATTTAATAAAGCATAGGTTAAAACAACATAAATACAATTTAATAAAGCATAGGTTAAAACAACATAAATACAATTTAATAAATCATAGGTTAAAACAACATAAATACAATTTAATAAAGCATAGGATAAAACAACATAAATACAATTTAATAAAGCATAGGATAAAACAACATAAATACAATTTAATAAAGCATAAGATAAAACAACATGAATACAATTTAATAAAGCATAGGTTAAAACAACATAAATATAATTTAATAAAGCATAGGATAAAACAACATAAATACAATTTAATAAAGCATAGGATAAAACAACATAAATACAATTTAATAAAGCATAGGATAAAACAACATGAATACAATTTAATAAAGCATAGGATAAAACAACATGAATACAATTTAATAAAGCATAGGATAAAACAACATAAATACAATTTAATAAAGCATAGGTTAAAACAACATAAATACAATTTAATAAAGCATAGGTTAAAACAACATAAATAAAAGTTAATAAAGCATAGGATAAAACAACATGAATACAATTTAATAAAGCATAGGTTAAAACAACATAAATACAATTTATAAAGCATAGGATAAAACAACATAAATACAATTTAATAAAGCATAGGATAAAACAACATAAATACAATTTAATAAAGCATAGGATAAAACAACATAAATACAATTTAATAAAGCATAGGCTAAAACTACATAAATACAATTTATAAAGCATAGGATAAAACAACATAAATACAATTTAATAAAGCATAGGATAAAACAACATAAATACAATTTAATAAAGCATAGGATAAAACAACATAAATACAATTTAATAAAGCATAGGTTAAAACAACATAAATACAATTTAATAAAGCATAGGATAAAACAAATTAAATACAATTTAATAAAGCATAGGATAAAACAACATAAATTCAATTTAATAAAGCATAGGATAAAACAACATAAATACAATTTAATAAAGCATAGGATAAAACAACATAAATAAAATTTAATAAAGCATAGGATAAAACAACATAAATACAATTTATAAAGCATAGGTTAAAACAACATAAATACAAGTTAATAAAGCATAGGATAAAACAACATAAATACAATTTAATAAAGCATAGGATAAAACAACATAAATACAATTTAATAAAGCATAGGATAAAACAACATAAATACAATTTAATAAAGCATAGGTTAAAACAACATAAATACAATTTAATAAATCATAGGTTAAAACAACATAAATACAATTTAATAAAGCATAGGATAAAACAACATAAATTCAATTTAATAAAGCATAGGATAAAACAACATAAATACAATTTAATAAAGCACAGGATAAAACAACATAAATAAAATTTAATAAAGCATAGGATAAAACAAGATAAATAAAATTTAATAAAGCATAGGATAAAACAACATAAATACAATTTAATAAAGCATAGGATAAAACAACATAAATACAATTTAATAAAGCATAGGATAAAACAACATAAATACAATTTAATAAAGCATAGGTTAAAACAACATAAATACAATTTAATAAATCATAGGTTAAAACAACATAAATACAATTTAATAAAGCATAGGATAAAACAACATAAATTCAATTTAATAAAGCATAGGATAAAACAACATAAATACAATTTAATAAAGCACAGGATAAAACAACATAAATAAAATTTAATAAAGCATAGGATAAAACAAGATAAATAAAATTTAATAAAGCATAGGATAAAATAACATAAATACAATTTAATAAAGCATAGGATAAAACAACATAAATACAATTTAATAGAGCATAGGATAAAACAACATAAATACAATTTAATAAAGCATAGGTTAAAACAACATAAATACAATTTAATAAAGCATAGGATAAAACAACATAAATACAATTTAATAAAGCATAGGATAAAACAACATAAATAAAATTTAATAAAGCATAGGATAAAACAACATAAATACAATTTAATAAAGCATAGGATAAAACAACATACATAAAATTTAATAAAGCATAGGATAAAACAACATAAATACAATTTAATAAAGCATAGGAGAAAACAACATAAATCAAATTTAATAAAGCATAGGTTAAAACAACATAAATACAATTTAATAAAGCATAGGACAAAACAACATAAATACAATTTAATAAAGCATAGTTTAAAACAACATAAATACAATTTAATAAAGCATAGGATAAAACCACAGAAATACAATTTAATAAAGCATAGGATAAAACAACATAAATACAATTTAATAAAGCATAGGACAAAACAACATAAATACAATTTAATAATGCATAGGACAAAACAACATAAATACAATTTAATGAAACATAGGATAAACAACATAAATACAATTTAATAAAGCATAGGACAAAACAACATAAATACAATTTAATAAAGCATATGTTATAACAACATAAATACAATTTAATAAAGCATAAGATATAACAACATGAATATAATTTAGGAAAGCATAAGATAAAACAACATGAATACAATTTAATAAAGCATAGGTTAAAACAACATAAATACAATTTAAGAAAGCATAGGATAAAACAACATAAATACAATATAATAAAGCATAAGATAAAACAACATGAATACAATTTAATAAAGCATAGGTTAAAACAACATAAATATAATTTAATAAAGCATAGGATAAAACAACATAAATACAATTTAATAAAGCATAGGATAAAACAACATAAATACAATTTAATAAAGCATAGGATAAAACAACATAAATACAATTTAATAAAGCATAGGATAAAACAACATAAATACAATTTAATAGAGCATAGGATAAAACAACATAAATACAATTTATAAAGCATAGGATAAAACAACATAAATACAATTTAATAAAGCATAGGATAAAACAACATAAATACAATTTAATAAAGCATAGGATAAAACATCATAAATACAATTTAATAAAGCATAGGAATAAACAACGTAAATACTATTTAAAAAAGCATAGGATAAAACCACATAAATACAATTTAATAAAGCACAGGATAAAACAACATAAATACAATTTAATAAAGCATAGGAAACAACAACATAAATACAATTTAGTAAAGCATAGGTCAAAATAACATAAATACAATTTAATAAAGCATAGGATAAAACAACATGAATAAAATTTAATAAAGCATAGGATAAAACAACATAAATTTAATTTAATAAAGCATATTATAAAACAACATAAATACAATTTAATAAAGCATAGGATAAAACAACATGAATACAATTTAATAAAGCATAGGATAAAACAACATGCATACAATTTAATAAAGCATAGGATAAAACAACATGCATACAATTTAATAAAGCATAGGATAAAACAACATAAATACAATTTAATAAAGCATAGGTTAAAACAACATAAATACAATTTAATAAAGCATAGGTTAAAACAACATAAATAAAAGTTAATAAAGCATAGGATAAAACAACATAAATAAAATTTAATAAAGCATAGGATAAAACAACATAAATACAATTTATAAAGCATAGGATAAAACAACATAAATACAATTTAATAAAGCATAGGATAAAACAACATGAATACAATTTAATAAAGCATAGGATAAAACAACATGAATACAATTTAATAAAGCATAGGATAAAACAACATAAATACAATTTAATAAAGCATAGGATAAAACAACATAAATACAATTTAATAAAGCATAGGATAAAACAACATAAATAAAATTTAATAAAGCATAGGATAAAACAACATAAATACAATTTAATAAAGCATAGGATAAAACAACATAAATAAAATTTAATAAAGCATAGGATAAAACAACATAAATACAATTTATAAAGCATAGGTTAAAACAACATAAATACAAGTTAATAAAGCATAGGATAAAACAACATAAATACAATTTAATAAAGCATAGGATAAAACAACATAAATACAATTTAATAAAGCATAGGATAAAACAACATAAATACAATTTAATAAAGCATAGGTTAAAACAACATAAATACAATTTAATAAATCATAGGTTAAAACAACATAAATACAATTTAATAAAGCATAGGATAAAACAACATAAATTCAATTTAATAAAGCATAGGATAAAACAACATAAATACAATTTAATAAAGCACAGGATAAAACAACATAAATAAAATTTAATAAAGCATAGGATAAAACAAGATAAATAAAATTTAATAAAGCATAGGATAAAACAACATAAATACAATTTAATAAAGCATAGGATAAAACAACATAAATAAAATTTAATAAAGCATAGGATAAAACAACATAAATACAGTTTAATAAAGCATAGGATAAAACAACATAAATACAATTTAATAAAGCATAGGTTAAAACAACATAAATACAATTTAATAAAGCATAGGAAAAAACAACATAAATTCAATTTAATAAAGCATAGGATAAAACAACATAAATACAATTGAATAAAGCACAGGATAAAACAACATAAATAAAATTTAATAAAGCATAGGATAAAACAAGATAAATAAAATTTAATAAAGCATAGGATAAAATAACATAAATACAATTTAATAAAGCATAGGATAAAACAACATAAATACAATTTAATAGAGCATAGGATAAAACAACATAAATACAATTTAATAAAGCATAGGTTAAAACAACATAAATACAATTTAATAAAGCATAGGATAAAACAACATAAATACAATTTAATAAAGCATAGGATAAAACAACATAAATAAAATTTAATAAAGCATAGGATAAAACAACATAAATACAATTTAATAAAGCATAGGATAAAACAACATACATAAAATTTAATAAAGCATAGGATAAAACAACATAAATACAATTTAATAAAGCATAGGAGAAAACAACATAAATCAAATTTAATAAAGCATAGGTTAAAACAACATAAATACAATTTAATAAAGCATAGGACAAAACAACATAAATACAATTTAATAAAGCATAGTTTAAAACAACATAAATACAATTTAATAAAGCATAGGATAAAACCACAGAAATACAATTTAATAAAGCATAGGATAAAACAACATAAATACAATTTAATAAAGCATAGGACAAAACAACATAAATACAATTTAATAATGCATAGGACAAAACAACATAAATACAATTTAATGAAACATAGGATAAACAACATAAATACAATTTAATAAAGCATAGGACAAAACAACATAAATACAATTTAATAAAGCATATGTTATAACAACATAAATACAATTTAATAAAGCATAAGATATAACAACATGAATATAATTTAGGAAATCATAAGATAAAACAACATGAATACAATTTAATAAAGCATAGGTTAAAACAACATAAATACAATTTAAGAAAGCATAGGATAAAACAACATAAATACAATATAATAAAGCATAAGATAAAACAACATGAATACAATTTAATAAAGCATAGGTTAAAACAACATAAATATAATTTAATAAAGCATAGGATAAAACAACATAAATACAATTTAATAAAGCATAGGATAAAACAACATAAATACAATTTAATAAAGCATAGGATAAAACAACATAAATACAATTTAATAAAGCATAGGATAAAACAACATAAATACAATTTAATAGAGCATAGGATAAAACAACATAAATACAATTTATAAAGCATAGGATAAAACAACATAAATACAATTTAATAAAGCATAGGATAAAACAACATAAATACAATTTAATAAAGCATAGGATAAAACATCATAAATACAATTTAATAAAGCATAGGAATAAACAACGTAAATACTATTTAAAAAAGCATAGGATAAAACCACATAAATACAATTTAATAAAGCACAGGATAAAACAACATAAATACAATTTAATAAAGCATAGGAAACAACAACATAAATACAATTTAGTAAAGCATAGGTCAAAATAACATAAATACAATTTAATAAAGCATAGGATAAAACAACATGAATAAAATTTAATAAAGCATAGGATAAAACAACATAAATTTAATTTAATAAAGCATATTATAAAACAACATAAATACAATTTAATAAAGCATAGGATAAAACAACATGAATACAATTTAATAAAGCATAGGATAAAACAACATGCATACAATTTAATAAAGCATAGGATAAAACAACATGCATACAATTTAATAAAGCATAGGATAAAACAACATAAATACAATTTAATAAAGCATAGGTTAAAACAACATAAATACAATTTAATAAAGCATAGGTTAAAACAACATAAATAAAAGTTAATAAAGCATAGGATAAAACAACATAAATAAAATTTAATAAAGCATAGGATAAAACAACATAAATACAATTTATAAAGCATAGGATAAAACAACATAAATACAATTTAATAAAGCATAGGATAAAACAACATGAATACAATTTAATAAAGCATAGGATAAAACAACATGAATACAATTTAATAAAGCATAGGATAAAACAACATAAATACAATTTAATAAAGCATAGGTTAAAACAACATAAATACAATTTAATAAAGCATAGGTTAAAACAACATAAATAAAAGTTAATAAAGCATAGGATAAAACAACATAAATACAATTTAATAAAGCATAGGATAAAACAACATAAATACAATTTATAAAGCATAGGATAAAACAACATAAATACAATTTAATAAAGCATAGGATAAAACAACATAAATACAATTTAATAAAGCATAGGATAAAACAACATAAATACAATTTAATAGAGCATAGGATAAAACAACATAAATACAATTTATAAAGCATAGGATAAAACAACATAAATACAATTTAATAAAGCATAGGATAAAACAACATAAATACAATTTAATAAAGCATAGGTCAAAATAACATAAATACAATTTAATAAAGCATAGGATAAAACAACATAAATACAATTTAATAAAGCATAGGATAAAACAACATAAATAACATTTAATAAAGCATAGCATAAAACAACATAAATTCAATTTAATAAAGCATAAGATAAAACAACATAAATACAATTTAATAAAGCATAGGATAAAACAACATGAATAAAATTTAATAAAGCATAGGATAAAACAACATAAATAAAATTTAATAAAGCATAGGATAAAACAACATAAATTCAATTTAATAAAGCATATTATAAAACAACATAAATACAATTTAATAAAGCATAGGATAAAACAACATGAATACAATTTAATAAAGCATAGGATAAAACAACATGAATACAATTTAATAAAGCATAGGATAAAACAACATAAATACAATTTAATAAAGCATAGGTTAAAACAACATAAATACAATTTAATAAAGCATAGGTTAAAACAACATAAATAAAAGTTAATAAAGCATAGGATAAAACAACATGAATAAAATTTAATAAAGCATAGGATAAAACAACATAAATAAAATTTAATAAAGCATAGGATAAAACAACATAAATTCAATTTAATAAAGCATATTATAAAACAACATAAATACAATTTAATAAAGCATAGGATAAAACAACATGAATACAATTTAATAAAGCATAGGATAAAACAACATGAATACAATTTAATAAAGCATAGGATAAAACAACATAAATACAATTTATAAAGCATAGGATAAAACAACATAAATACAATTTAATAAAGCATAGGATAAAACAACATGAATACAATTTAATAAAGCATAGGATAAAACAACATGAATACAATTTAATAAAGCATAGGATAAAACAACATAAATACAATTTAATAAAGCATAGGTTAAAACAACATAAATACAATTTAATAAAGCATAGGTTAAAACAACATAAATAAAAGTTAATAAAGCATAGGATAAAACAACATAAATACAATTTAATAAAGCATAGGATAAAACAACATAAATACAATTTATAAAGCATAGGATAAAACAACATAAATACAATTTAATAAAGCATAGGATAAAACAACATAAATACAATTTAATAAAGCATAGGATAAAACAACATAAATACAATTTAATAGAGCATAGGATAAAACAACATAAATACAATTTATAAAGCATAGGATAAAACAACATAAATACAATTTAATAAAGCATAGGATAAAACAACATAAATACAATTTAATAAAGCATAGGTCAAAATAACATAAATACAATTTAATAAAGCATAGGATAAAACAACATAAATACAATTTAATAAAGCATAGGATAAAACAACATAAATAACATTTAATAAAGCATAGCATAAAACAACATAAATTCAATTTAATAAAGCATAAGATAAAACAACATAAATACAATTTAATAAAGCATAGGATAAAACAACATGAATAAAATTTAATAAAGCATAGGATAAAACAACATAAATAAAATTTAATAAAGCATAGGATAAAACAACATAAATTCAATTTAATAAAGCATATTATAAAACAACATAAATACAATTTAATAAAGCATAGGATAAAACAACATGAATACAATTTAATAAAGCATAGGATAAAACAACATGAATACAATTTAATAAAGCATAGGATAAAACAACATAAATACAATTTAATAAAGCATAGGTTAAAACAACATAAATACAATTTAATAAAGCATAGGTTAAAACAACATAAATAAAAGTTAATAAAGCATAGGATAAAACAACATGAATAAAATTTAATAAAGCATAGGATAAAACAACATAAATAAAATTTAATAAAGCATAGGATAAAACAACATAAATTCAATTTAATAAAGCATATTATAAAACAACATAAATACAATTTAATAAAGCATAGGATAAAACAACATGAATACAATTTAATAAAGCATAGGATAAAACAACATGCATACAATTTAATAAAGCATAGGATAAAACAACATGCATACAATTTAATAAAGCATAGGATAAAACAACATAAATACAATTTAATAAAGCATAGGTTAAAACAACATAAATACAATTTAATAAAGCATAGGTTAAAACAACATAAATAAAAGTTAATAAAGCATAGGATAAAACAACATAAATAAAATTTAATAAAGCATAGGATAAAACAACATAAATACAATTTATAAAGCATAGGATAAAACAACATAAATACAATTTAATAAAGCATAGGATAAAACAACATGAATACAATTTAATAAAGCATAGGATAAAACAACATGAATACAATTTAATAAAGCATAGGATAAAACAACATAAATACAATTTAATAAAGCATAGGTTAAAACAACATAAATACAATTTAATAAAGCATAGGTTAAAACAACATAAATAAAAGTTAATAAAGCATAGGATAAAACAACATAAATACAATTTAATAAAGCATAGGATAAAACAACATAAATACAATTTATAAAGCATAGGATAAAACAACATAAATACAATTTAATAAAGCATAGGATAAAACAACATAAATACAATTTAATAAAGCATAGGATAAAACAACATAAATACAATTTAATAGAGCATAGGATAAAACAACATAAATACAATTTATAAAGCATAGGATAAAACAACATAAATACAATTTAATAAAGCATAGGATAAAACAACATAAATACAATTTAATAAAGCATAGGTCAAAATAACATAAATACAATTTAATAAAGCATAGGATAAAACAACATAAATACAATTTAATAAAGCATAGGATAAAACAACATAAATAACATTTAATAAAGCATAGCATAAAACAACATAAATTCAATTTAATAAAGCATAAGATAAAACAACATAAATACAATTTAATAAAGCATAGGATAAAACAACATGAATAAAATTTAATAAAGCATAGGATAAAACAACATAAATAAAATTTAATAAAGCATAGGATAAAACAACATAAATTCAATTTAATAAAGCATATTATAAAACAACATAAATACAATTTAATAAAGCATAGGATAAAACAACATGAATACAATTTAATAAAGCATAGGATAAAACAACATGAATACAATTTAATAAAGCATAGGATAAAACAACATAAATACAATTTAATAAAGCATAGGTTAAAACAACATAAATACAATTTAATAAAGCATAGGTTAAAACAACATAAATAAAAGTTAATAAAGCATAGGATAAAACAACATGAATAAAATTTAATAAAGCATAGGATAAAACAACATAAATAAAATTTAATAAAGCATAGGATAAAACAACATAAATTCAATTTAATAAAGCATATTATAAAACAACATAAATACAATTTAATAAAGCATAGGATAAAACAACATGAATACAATTTAATAAAGCATAGGATAAAACAACATGAATACAATTTAATAAAGCATAGGATAAAACAACATAAATACAATTTATAAAGCATAGGATAAAACAACATAAATACAATTTAATAAAGCATAGGATAAAACAACATGAATACAATTTAATAAAGCATAGGATAAAACAACATGAATACAATTTAATAAAGCATAGGATAAAACAACATAAATACAATTTAATAAAGCATAGGTTAAAACAACATAAATACAATTTAATAAAGCATAGGTTAAAACAACATAAATAGAAGTTAATAAAGCATAGGATAAAACAACATAAATACAATTTAATAAAGCATAGGATAAAACAACATAAATACAATTTATAAAGCATAGGATAAAACAACATAAATACAATTTAATAAAGCATAGGATAAAACAACATAAATACAATTTAATAAAGCATAGGATAAAACAACATAAATACAATTTAATAGAGCATAGGATAAAACAACATAAATACAATTTATAAAGCATAGGATAAAACAACATAAATACAATTTAATAAAGCATAGGATAAAACAACATAAATACAATTTAATAAAGCATAGGTCAAAATAACATAAATACAATTTAATAAAGCATAGGATAAAACAACATAAATACAATTTAATAAAGCATAGGATAAAACAACATAAATAACATTTAATAAAGCATAGCATAAAACAACATAAATTCAATTTAATAAAGCATAAGATAAAACAACATAAATACAATTTAATAAAGCATAGGATAAAACAACATGAATAAAATTTAATAAAGCATAGGATAAAACAACATAAATAAAATTTAATAAAGCATAGGATAAAACAACATAAATTCAATTTAATAAAGCATATTATAAAACAACATAAATACAATTTAATAAAGCATAGGATAAAACAACATGAATACAATTTAATAAAGCATAGGATAAAACAACATGAATACAATTTAATAAAGCATAGGATAAAACAACATAAATACAATTTAATAAAGCATAGGTTAAAACAACATAAATACAATTTAATAAAGCATAGGTTAAAACAACATAAATAAAAGTTAATAAAGCATAGGATAAAACAACATGAATAAAATTTAATAAAGCATAGGATAAAACAACATAAATAAAATTTAATAAAGCATAGGATAAAACAACATAAATTCAATTTAATAAAGCATATTATAAAACAACATAAATACAATTTAATAAAGCATAGGATAAAACAACATGAATACAATTTAATAAAGCATAGGATAAAACAACATGCATACAATTTAATAAAGCATAGGATAAAACAACATGCATACAATTTAATAAAGCATAGGATAAAACAACATAAATACAATTTAATAAAGCATAGGTTAAAACAACATAAATACAATTTAATAAAGCATAGGTTAAAACAACATAAATAAAAGTTAATAAAGCATAGGATAAAACAACATAAATAAAATTTAATAAAGCATAGGATAAAACAACATAAATACAATTTATAAAGCATAGGATAAAACAACATAAATACAATTTAATAAAGCATAGGATAAAACAACATGAATACAATTTAATAAAGCATAGGATAAAACAACATGAATACAATTTAATAAAGCATAGGATAAAACAACATAAATACAATTTAATAAAGCATAGGATAAAACAACATAAATACAATTTAATAAAGCATAGGATAAAACAACATAAATAAAATTTAATAAAGCATAGGATAAAACAACATAAATACAATTTAATAAAGCATAGGATAAAACAACATAAATAAAATTTAATAAAGCATAGGATAAAACAACATAAATACAATTTATAAAGCATAGGTTAAAACAACATAAATACAAGTTAATAAAGCATAGGATAAAACAACATAAATACAATTTAATAAAGCATAGGATAAAACAACATAAATACAATTTAATAAAGCATAGGATAAAACAACATAAATACAATTTAATAAAGCATAGGTTAAAACAACATAAATACAATTTAATAAATCATAGGTTAAAACAACATAAATACAATTTAATAAAGCATAGGATAAAACAACATAAATTCAATTTAATAAAGCATAGGATAAAACAACATAAATACAATTTAATAAAGCACAGGATAAAACAACATAAATAAAATTTAATAAAGCATAGGATAAAACAAGATAAATAAAATTTAATAAAGCATAGGATAAAACAACATAAATACAATTTAATAAAGCATAGGATAAAACAACATAAATAAAATTTAATAAAGCATAGGATAAAACAACATAAATACAGTTTAATAAAGCATAGGATAAAACAACATAAATACAATTTAATAAAGCATAGGTTAAAACAACATAAATACAATTTAATAAAGCATAGGAAAAAACAACATAAATTCAATTTAATAAAGCATAGGATAAAACAACATAAATACAATTGAATAAAGCACAGGATAAAACAACATAAATAAAATTTAATAAAGCATAGGATAAAACAAGATAAATAAAATTTAATAAAGCATAGGATAAAATAACATAAATACAATTTAATAAAGCATAGGATAAAACAACATAAATACAATTTAATAGAGCATAGGATAAAACAACATAAATACAATTTAATAAAGCATAGGTTAAAACAACATAAATACAATTTAATAAAGCATAGGATAAAACAACATAAATACAATTTAATAAAGCATAGGATAAAACAACATAAATAAAATTTAATAAAGCATAGGATAAAACAACATAAATACAATTTAATAAAGCATAGGATAAAACAACATACATAAAATTTAATAAAGCATAGGATAAAACAACATAAATACAATTTAATAAAGCATAGGAGAAAACAACATAAATCAAATTTAATAAAGCATAGGTTAAAACAACATAAATACAATTTAATAAAGCATAGGACAAAACAACATAAATACAATTTAATAAAGCATAGTTTAAAACAACATAAATACAATTTAATAAAGCATAGGATAAAACCACAGAAATACAATTTAATAAAGCATAGGATAAAACAACATAAATACAATTTAATAAAGCATAGGACAAAACAACATAAATACAATTTAATAATGCATAGGACAAAACAACATAAATACAATTTAATGAAACATAGGATAAACAACATAAATACAATTTAATAAAGCATAGGACAAAACAACATAAATACAATTTAATAAAGCATATGTTATAACAACATAAATACAATTTAATAAAGCATAAGATATAACAACATGAATATAATTTAGGAAAGCATAAGATAAAACAACATGAATACAATTTAATAAAGCATAGGTTAAAACAACATAAATACAATTTAAGAAAGCATAGGATAAAACAACATAAATACAATATAATAAAGCATAAGATAAAACAACATGAATACAATTTAATAAAGCATAGGTTAAAACAACATAAATATAATTTAATAAAGCATAGGATAAAACAACATAAATACAATTTAATAAAGCATAGGATAAAACAACATAAATACAATTTAATAAAGCATAGGATAAAACAACATAAATACAATTTAATAAAGCATAGGATAAAACAACATAAATACAATTTAATAGAGCATAGGATAAAACAACATAAATACAATTTATAAAGCATAGGATAAAACAACATAAATACAATTTAATAAAGCATAGGATAAAACAACATAAATACAATTTAATAAAGCATAGGATAAAACATCATAAATACAATTTAATAAAGCATAGGAATAAACAACGTAAATACTATTTAAAAAAGCATAGGATAAAACCACATAAATACAATTTAATAAAGCACAGGATAAAACAACATAAATACAATTTAATAAAGCATAGGAAACAACAACATAAATACAATTTAGTAAAGCATAGGTCAAAATAACATAAATACAATTTAATAAAGCATAGGATAAAACAACATGAATAAAATTTAATAAAGCATAGGATAAAACAACATAAATTTAATTTAATAAAGCATATTATAAAACAACATAAATACAATTTAATAAAGCATAGGATAAAACAACATGAATACAATTTAATAAAGCATAGGATAAAACAACATGCATACAATTTAATAAAGCATAGGATAAAACAACATGCATACAATTTAATAAAGCATAGGATAAAACAACATAAATACAATTTAATAAAGCATAGGTTAAAACAACATAAATACAATTTAATAAAGCATAGGTTAAAACAACATAAATAAAAGTTAATAAAGCATAGGATAAAACAACATAAATAAAATTTAATAAAGCATAGGATAAAACAACATAAATACAATTTATAAAGCATAGGATAAAACAACATAAATACAATTTAATAAAGCATAGGATAAAACAACATGAATACAATTTAATAAAGCATAGGATAAAACAACATGAATACAATTTAATAAAGCATAGGATAAAACAACATAAATACAATTTAATAAAGCATAGGTTAAAACAACATAAATACAATTTAATAAAGCATAGGTTAAAACAACATAAATAAAAGTTAATAAAGCATAGGATAAAACAACATAAATACAATTTAATAAAGCATAGGATAAAACAACATAAATACAATTTATAAAGCATAGGATAAAACAACATAAATACAATTTAATAAAGCATAGGATAAAACAACATAAATACAATTTAATAAAGCATAGGATAAAACAACATAAATACAATTTAATAGAGCATAGGATAAAACAACATAAATACAATTTATAAAGCATAGGATAAAACAACATAAATACAATTTAATAAAGCATAGGATAAAACAACATAAATACAATTTAATAAAGCATAGGTCAAAATAACATAAATACAATTTAATAAAGCATAGGATAAAACAACATAAATACAATTTAATAAAGCATAGGATAAAACAACATAAATAACATTTAATAAAGCATAGCATAAAACAACATAAATTCAATTTAATAAAGCATAAGATAAAACAACATAAATACAATTTAATAAAGCATAGGATAAAACAACATGAATAAAATTTAATAAAGCATAGGATAAAACAACATAAATAAAATTTAATAAAGCATAGGATAAAACAACATAAATTCAATTTAATAAAGCATATTATAAAACAACATAAATACAATTTAATAAAGCATAGGATAAAACAACATGAATACAATTTAATAAAGCATAGGATAAAACAACATGAATACAATTTAATAAAGCATAGGATAAAACAACATAAATACAATTTAATAAAGCATAGGTTAAAACAACATAAATACAATTTAATAAAGCATAGGTTAAAACAACATAAATAAAAGTTAATAAAGCATAGGATAAAACAACATGAATAAAATTTAATAAAGCATAGGATAAAACAACATAAATAAAATTTAATAAAGCATAGGATAAAACAACATAAATTCAATTTAATAAAGCATATTATAAAACAACATAAATACAATTTAATAAAGCATAGGATAAAACAACATGAATACAATTTAATAAAGCATAGGATAAAACAACATGAATACAATTTAATAAAGCATAGGATAAAACAACATAAATACAATTTATAAAGCATAGGATAAAACAACATAAATACAATTTAATAAAGCATAGGATAAAACAACATGAATACAATTTAATAAAGCATAGGATAAAACAACATGAATACAATTTAATAAAGCATAGGATAAAACAACATAAATACAATTTAATAAAGCATAGGTTAAAACAACATAAATACAATTTAATAAAGCATAGGTTAAAACAACATAAATAAAAGTTAATAAAGCATAGGATAAAACAACATAAATACAATTTAATAAAGCATAGGATAAAACAACATAAATACAATTTATAAAGCATAGGATAAAACAACATAAATACAATTTAATAAAGCATAGGATAAAACAACATAAATACAATTTAATAAAGCATAGGATAAAACAACATAAATACAATTTAATAGAGCATAGGATAAAACAACATAAATACAATTTATAAAGCATAGGATAAAACAACATAAATACAATTTAATAAAGCATAGGATAAAACAACATAAATACAATTTAATAAAGCATAGGTCAAAATAACATAAATACAATTTAATAAAGCATAGGATAAAACAACATAAATACAATTTAATAAAGCATAGGATAAAACAACATAAATAACATTTAATAAAGCATAGCATAAAACAACATAAATTCAATTTAATAAAGCATAAGATAAAACAACATAAATACAATTTAATAAAGCATAGGATAAAACAACATGAATAAAATTTAATAAAGCATAGGATAAAACAACATAAATAAAATTTAATAAAGCATAGGATAAAACAACATAAATTCAATTTAATAAAGCATATTATAAAACAACATAAATACAATTTAATAAAGCATAGGATAAAACAACATGAATACAATTTAATAAAGCATAGGATAAAACAACATGAATACAATTTAATAAAGCATAGGATAAAACAACATAAATACAATTTAATAAAGCATAGGTTAAAACAACATAAATACAATTTAATAAAGCATAGGTTAAAACAACATAAATAAAAGTTAATAAAGCATAGGATAAAACAACATGAATAAAATTTAATAAAGCATAGGATAAAACAACATAAATAAAATTTAATAAAGCATAGGATAAAACAACATAAATTCAATTTAATAAAGCATATTATAAAACAACATAAATACAATTTAATAAAGCATAGGATAAAACAACATGAATACAATTTAATAAAGCATAGGATAAAACAACATGAATACAATTTAATAAAGCATAGGATAAAACAACATAAATACAATTTAATAAAGCATAGGTTAAAACAACATAAATACAATTTAATAAAGCATAGGTTAAAACAACATAAATAAAAGTTAATAAAGCATAGGATAAAACAACATAAATACAATTTAATAAAGCATAGGATAAAACAACATAAATACAATTTATAAAGCATAGGATAAAACAACATAAATACAATTTAATAAAGCATAGGATAAAACAACATGAATACAATTTAATAAAGCATAGGATAAAACAACATGAATACAATTTAATAAAGCATAGGATAAAACAACATAAATACAATTTAATAAAGCATAGGTTAAAACAACATAAATACAATTTAATAAAGCATAGGTTAAAACAACATAAATAAAAGTTAATAAAGCATAGGATAAAACAACATAAATACAATTTAATAGAGCATAGGATGAAACAACATAAATACAATTTATAAAGCATAGGATAAAACAACATAAATACAATTTAATAAAGCATAGGATAAAACAACATAAATACAATTTAATAAAGCATAGGTCAAAATAACATAAATACAATTTAATAAAGCATAGGATAAAACAACATAAATACAATTTAATAAAGCATAGGATAAAACAACATAAATAACATTTAATAAAGCATAGCATAAAACAACATAAATTCAATTTAATAAAGCATAAGATAAAACAACATAAATACAATTTAATAAAGCATAGGACAAAACAACAAAAATACAATTTAATAAAGCATATGTTAAAACAACATGAATACAATTTAATAAAGCATAAGATAAAACAACATGAATATAATTTAGTAAAGCATAAGATAAAACAACATGAATACAATTTAATAAAGCATAGGTTAAAACAACATAAATACAATTTAAGAAAGCATAGGATAAAACTACATAAATACATTTTAATAAAGCATAATATAAAACAACATAAATACAATTTAATAAAGCATAGGATAAAACAACATAAATACAATTTAATAAAGCATAGGTTAAAACAACATAAATACAATTTAATAAAGCATAGGACAAAACAACATAAATACAATTTAATAAAGCATAGGATAAAACAACATAAATACAATTTATAAAGCATAGGATAAAACAACATAAATACAATTTAATAAAGCATAGGATAAAACAACATAAATACAATTTAATAAAGCATAGGATAAAACAACATAAATACAATTTAATAAAGCATAGGCTAAAACTACATAAATACAATTTAATAAAGCATAGGATAAAACAAATTAAATACAATTTAATAAAGCATAGCATAAAACAACATAAATTCAATTTAATAAAGCATAGGATAAAACAACATAAATACAATTTAATAAAGCATAGGATAAAACAACATAAATACAATTTAATAAAGCATAGGACAAAACAACATAAATACAATTTAATAAAGCATAGGTTAAAGCAACATAAATACAATTTAATAAAGCATAGGTTAAAACAACATAAATACAATTTAATAAAGCATAGGATAAAACAACATAAATACAATTTAATAAAGCATAGGATAAAACAACATAAATACAATTTAATAAAGCATAGGATAAAACAACATAAATACAATTTAATAGAGCATAGGATAAAACAACATAAATACAATTTATAAAGCATAGGATAAAACAACATAAATACAATTTAATAAAGCATAGGATAAAACAACATAAATACAATTTAATAAAGCATAGGATAAAACATCATAAATACAATTTAATAAAGCATAGGATTAAACAACGTAAATACTATTTAAAAAAGCATAGGATAAAACCACATAAATACAATTTAATAAAGCACAGGATAAAACAACATAAATACAATTTAATAAAGCATAGGATACAACAACATAAATACAATTTAGTAAAGCATAGGTCAAAAGAACATAAATACAATTTAATAAAGCATAGGATAAAACAACATGAATAAAATTTAATAAAGCATAGGATAAAACAACATAAATAAAATTTAATAAAGCATAGGATAAAACAACATAAATTCAATTTAATAAAGCATATTATAAAACAACATAAATACAATTTAATAAAGCATAGGATAAAACAACATGAATACAATTTAATAAAGCATAGGATAAAACAACATGAATACAATTTAATAAAGCATAGGATAAAACAACATAAATACAATTTAATAAAGCATAGGTTAAAACAACATAAATACAATTTAATAAAGCATAGGTTAAAACAACATAAATAAAAGTTAATAAAGCATAGGATAAAACAACATAAATACAATTTAATAAAGCATAGGATAAAACAACATAAATACAATTTATAAAGCATAGGATAAAACAACATAAATACAATTTAATAAAGCATAGGATAAAACAACATAAATACAATTTAATAAAGCATAGGATAAAACAACATAAATACAATTTAATAAAGCATAGGCTAAAACTACATAAATACAATTTAATAAAGCATAGGATAAAACAAATTAAATACAATTTAATAAAGCATAGGATAAAACAACATAAATTCAATTTAATAAAGCATAGGATAAAACAACATAAATACAATTTAATAAAGCATAGGTTAAAACAACATAAATACAATTTAATAAAGCATAGGATAAAACAACATAAATACAATTTAATAAAGCACAGGATAAAACAACATAAATAAAATTTAATAAAGCATAGGATAAAACAAGATAAATAAAATTTAATAAAGCATAGGATAAAACAACATAAATACAATTTAATAAAGCATAGGATAAAATAACATAAATAAAATTTAATAAAGCATAGGATAAAACAACATAAATACAGTTTAATAAAGCATAGGATAAAACAACATAAATACAATTTAATAAAGCATAGGTTAAAACAACATAAATACAATTTAATAAAGCATAGGAAAAAACAACATAAATTCAATTTAATAAAGCATAGGATAAAACAACATAAATACAATTGAATAAAGCACAGGATAAAACAACATAAATAAAATTTAATAAAGCATAGGATAAAACAAGATAAATAAAATTTAATAAAGCATAGGATAAAATAACATAAATACAATTTAATAAAGCATAGGATAAAACAACATAAATACAATTTAATAGAGCATAGGATAAAACAACATAAATACAATTTAATAAAGCATAGGTTAAAACAACATAAATACAATTTAATAAAGCATAGGATAAAACAACATAAATACAATTTAATAAAGCATAGGATAAAACAACATAAATAAAATTTAATAAAGCATAGGATAAAACAACATAAATACAATTTAATAAAGCATAGGATAAAACAACATACATAAAATTTAATAAAGCATAGGATAAAACAACATAAATACAATTTAATAAAGCATAGGAGAAAACAACATAAATCAAATTTAATAAAGCATAGGTTAAAACAACATAAATACAATTTAATAAAGCATAGGACAAAACAACATAAATACAATTTAATAAAGCATAGTTTAAAACAACATAAATACAATTTAATAAAGCATAGGATAAAACCACAGAAATACAATTTAATAAAGCATAGGATAAAACAACATAAATACAATTTAATAAAGCATAGGACAAAACAACATAAATACAATTTAATAATGCATAGGACAAAACAACATAAATACAATTTAATGAAACATAGGATAAACAACATAAATACAATTTAATAAAGCATAGGACAAAACAACATAAATACAATTTAATAAAGCATATGTTATAACAACATAAATACAATTTAATAAAGCATAAGATATAACAACATGAATATAATTTAGGAAAGCATAAGATAAAACAACATGAATACAATTTAATAAAGCATAGGTTAAAACAACATAAATACAATTTAAGAAAGCATAGGATAAAACAACATAAATACAATATAATAAAGCATAAGATAAAACAACATGAATACAATTTAATAAAGCATAGGTTAAAACAACATAAATATAATTTAATAAAGCATAGGATAAAACAACATAAATACAATTTAATAAAGCATAGGATAAAACAACATAAATACAATTTAATAAAGCATAGGATAAAACAACATAAATACAATTTAATAAAGCATAGGATAAAACAACATAAATACAATTTAATAGAGCATAGGATAAAACAACATAAATACAATTTATAAAGCATAGGATAAAACAACATAAATACAATTTAATAAAGCATAGGATAAAACAACATAAATACAATTTAATAAAGCATAGGATAAAACATCATAAATACAATTTAATAAAGCATAGGAATAAACAACGTAAATACTATTTAAAAAAGCATAGGATAAAACCACATAAATACAATTTAATAAAGCACAGGATAAAACAACATAAATACAATTTAATAAAGCATAGGAAACAACAACATAAATACAATTTAGTAAAGCATAGGTCAAAATAACATAAATACAATTTAATAAAGCATAGGATAAAACAACATGAATAAAATTTAATAAAGCATAGGATAAAACAACATAAATTTAATTTAATAAAGCATATTATAAAACAACATAAATACAATTTAATAAAGCATAGGATAAAACAACATGAATACAATTTAATAAAGCATAGGATAAAACAACATGCATACAATTTAATAAAGCATAGGATAAAACAACATGCATACAATTTAATAAAGCATAGGATAAAACAACATAAATACAATTTAATAAAGCATAGGTTAAAACAACATAAATACAATTTAATAAAGCATAGGTTAAAACAACATAAATAAAAGTTAATAAAGCATAGGATAAAACAACATAAATAAAATTTAATAAAGCATAGGATAAAACAACATAAATACAATTTATAAAGCATAGGATAAAACAACATAAATACAATTTAATAAAGCATAGGATAAAACAACATGAATACAATTTAATAAAGCATAGGATAAAACAACATGAATACAATTTAATAAAGCATAGGATAAAACAACATAAATACAATTTAATAAAGCATAGGTTAAAACAACATAAATACAATTTAATAAAGCATAGGTTAAAACAACATAAATAAAAGTTAATAAAGCATAGGATAAAACAACATAAATACAATTTAATAAAGCATAGGATAAAACAACATAAATACAATTTATAAAGCATAGGATAAAACAACATAAATACAATTTAATAAAGCATAGGATAAAACAACATAAATACAATTTAATAAAGCATAGGATAAAACAACATAAATACAATTTAATAGAGCATAGGATAAAACAACATAAATACAATTTATAAAGCATAGGATAAAACAACATAAATACAATTTAATAAAGCATAGGATAAAACAACATAAATACAATTTAATAAAGCATAGGTCAAAATAACATAAATACAATTTAATAAAGCATAGGATAAAACAACATAAATACAATTTAATAAAGCATAGGATAAAACAACATAAATAACATTTAATAAAGCATAGCATAAAACAACATAAATTCAATTTAATAAAGCATAGGATAAAACAACATGAATACAATTTAATAAAGCATAGGATAAAACAACATGCATACAATTTAATAAAGCATAGGATAAAACAACATGCATACAATTTAATAAAGCATAGGATAAAACAACATAAATACAATTTAATAAAGCATAGGTTAAAACAACATAAATACAATTTAATAAAGCATAGGTTAAAACAACATAAATAAAAGTTAATAAAGCATAGGATAAAACAACATAAATAAAATTTAATAAAGCATAGGATAAAACAACATAAATACAATTTATAAAGCATAGGATAAAACAACATAAATACAATTTAATAAAGCATAGGATAAAACAACATGAATACAATTTAATAAAGCATAGGATAAAACAACATGAATACAATTTAATAAAGCATAGGATAAAACAACATAAATACAATTTAATAAAGCATAGGTTAAAACAACATAAATACAATTTAATAAAGCATAGGTTAAAACAACATAAATAAAAGTTAATAAAGCATAGGATAAAACAACATAAATACAATTTAATAAAGCATAGGATAAAACAACATAAATACAATTTATAAAGCATAGGATAAAACAACATAAATACAATTTAATAAAGCATAGGATAAAACAACATAAATACAATTTAATAAAGCATAGGATAAAACAACATAAATACAATTTAATAGAGCATAGGATAAAACAACATAAATACAATTTATAAAGCATAGGATAAAACAACATAAATACAATTTAATAAAGCATAGGATAAAACAACATAAATACAATTTAATAAAGCATAGGTCAAAATAACATAAATACAATTTAATAAAGCATAGGATAAAACAACATAAATACAATTTAATAAAGCATAGGATAAAACAACATGAATAAAATTTAATAAAGCATAGGATAAAACAACATAAATAAAATTTAATAAAGCATAGGATAAAACAACATAAATTCAATTTAATAAAGCATATTATAAAACAACATAAATACAATTTAATAAAGCATAGGATAAAACAACATGAATACAATTTAATAAAGCATAGGATAAAACAACATGAATACAATTTAATAAAGCATAGGATAAAACAACATAAATACAATTTAATAAAGCATAGGTTAAAACAACATAAATACAATTTAATAAAGCATAGGTTAAAACAACATAAATAAAAGTTAATAAAGCATAGGATAAAACAACATGAATAAAATTTAATAAAGCATAGGATAAAACAACATAAATAAAATTTAATAAAGCATAGGATAAAACAACATAAATTCAATTTAATAAAGCATATTATAAAACAACATAAATACAATTTAATAAAGCATAGGATAAAACAACATGAATACAATTTAATAAAGCATAGGATAAAACAACATGAATACAATTTAATAAAGCATAGGATAAAACAACATAAATACAATTTATAAAGCATAGGATAAAACAACATAAATACAATTTAATAAAGCATAGGATAAAACAACATGAATACAATTTAATAAAGCATAGGATAAAACAACATGAATACAATTTAATAAAGCATAGGATAAAACAACATAAATACAATTTAATAAAGCATAGGTTAAAACAACATAAATACAATTTAATAAAGCATAGGTTAAAACAACATAAATAAAAGTTAATAAAGCATAGGATAAAACAACATAAATACAATTTAATAAAGCATAGGATAAAACAACATAAATACAATTTATAAAGCATAGGATAAAACAACATAAATACAATTTAATAAAGCATAGGATAAAACAACATAAATACAATTTAATAAAGCATAGGATAAAACAACATAAATACAATTTAATAGAGCATAGGATAAAACAACATAAATACAATTTATAAAGCATAGGATAAAACAACATAAATACAATTTAATAAAGCATAGGATAAAACAACATAAATACAATTTAATAAAGCATAGGTCAAAATAACATAAATACAATTTAATAAAGCATAGGATAAAACAACATAAATACAATTTAATAAAGCATAGGATAAAACAACATAAATAACATTTAATAAAGCATAGCATAAAACAACATAAATTCAATTTAATAAAGCATAAGATAAAACAACATAAATACAATTTAATAAAGCATAGGATAAAACAACATGAATAAAATTTAATAAAGCATAGGATAAAACAACATAAATAAAATTTAATAAAGCATAGGATAAAACAACATAAATTCAATTTAATAAAGCATATTATAAAACAACATAAATACAATTTAATAAAGCATAGGATAAAACAACATGAATACAATTTAATAAAGCATAGGATAAAACAACATGAATACAATTTAATAAAGCATAGGATAAAACAACATAAATACAATTTAATAAAGCATAGGTTAAAACAACATAAATACAATTTAATAAAGCATAGGTTAAAACAACATAAATAAAAGTTAATAAAGCATAGGATAAAACAACATGAATAAAATTTAATAAAGCATAGGATAAAACAACATAAATAAAATTTAATAAAGCATAGGATAAAACAACATAAATTCAATTTAATAAAGCATATTATAAAACAACATAAATACAATTTAATAAAGCATACTATAAAACAACATGAATACAATTTAATAAAGCATAGGATAAAACAACATGAATACAATTTAATAAAGCATAGGATAAAACAACATAAATACAATTTAATAAAGCATAGGTTAAAACAACATAAATACAATTTAATAAAGCATAGGTTAAAACAACATAAATAAAAGTTAATAAAGCATAGGATAAAACAACATAAATACAATTTAATAAAGCATAGGATAAAACAACATAAATACAATTTATAAAGCATAGGATAAAACAACATAAATACAATTTAATAAAGCATAGGATAAAACAACATGAATACAATTTAATAAAGCATAGGATAAAACAACATGAATACAATTTAATAAAGCATAGGATAAAACAACATAAATACAATTTAATAAAGCATAGGTTAAAACAACATAAATACAATTTAATAAAGCATAGGTTAAAACAACATAAATAAAAGTTAATAAAGCATAGGATAAAACAACATAAATACAATTTAATAAAGCATAGGATAAAACAACATAAATACAATTTATAAAGCATAGGATAAAACAACATAAATACAATTTAATAAAGCATAGGATAAAACAACATAAATACAATTTAATAAAGCATAGGATAAAACAACATAAATACAATTTAATAGAGCATAGGATGAAACAACATAAATACAATTTATAAAGCATAGGATAAAACAACATAAATACAATTTAATAAAGCATAGGATAAAACAACATAAATACAATTTAATAAAGCATAGGTCAAAATAACATAAATACAATTTAATAAAGCATAGGATAAAACAACATAAATACAATTTAATAAAGCATAGGATAAAACAACATAAATAACATTTAATAAAGCATAGCATAAAACAACATAAATTCAATTTAATAAAGCATAAGATAAAACAACATAAATACAATTTAATAAAGCATAGGACAAAACAACAAAAATACAATTTAATAAAGCATATGTTAAAACAACATGAATACAATTTAATAAAGCATAAGATAAAACAACATGAATATAATTTAGTAAAGCATAAGATAAAACAACATGAATACAATTTAATAAAGCATAGGTTAAAACAACATAAATACAATTTAAGAAAGCATAGGATAAAACTACATAAATACATTTTAATAAAGCATAATATAAAACAACATAAATACAATTTAATAAAGCATAGGATAAAACAACATAAATACAATTTAATAAAGCATAGGTTAAAACAACATAAATACAATTTAATAAAGCATAGGACAAAACAACATAAATACAATTTAATAAAGCATAGGATAAAACAACATAAATACAATTTATAAAGCATAGGATAAAACAACATAAATACAATTTAATAAAGCATAGGATAAAACAACATAAATACAATTTAATAAAGCATAGGATAAAACAACATAAATACAATTTAATAAAGCATAGGCTAAAACTACATAAATACAATTTAATAAAGCATAGGATAAAACAAATTAAATACAATTTAATAAAGCATAGCATAAAACAACATAAATTCAATTTAATAAAGCATAGGATAAAACAACATAAATACAATTTAATAAAGCATAGGATAAAACAACATAAATACAATTTAATAAAGCATAGGACAAAACAACATAAATACAATTTAATAAAGCATAGGTTAAAGCAACATAAATACAATTTAATAAAGCATAGGTTAAAACAACATAAATACAATTTAATAAAGCATAGGATAAAACAACATAAATACAATTTAATAAAGCATAGGATAAAACAACATAAATACAATTTAATAAAGCATAGGATAAAACAACATAAATACAATTTAATAGAGCATAGGATAAAACAACATAAATACAATTTATAAAGCATAGGATAAAACAACATAAATACAATTTAATAAAGCATAGGATAAAACAACATAAATACAATTTAATAAAGCATAGGATAAAACATCATAAATACAATTTAATAAAGCATAGGATTAAACAACGTAAATACTATTTAAAAAAGCATAGGATAAAACCACATAAATACAATTTAATAAAGCACAGGATAAAACAACATAAATACAATTTAATAAAGCATAGGATACAACAACATAAATACAATTTAGTAAAGCATAGGTCAAAAGAACATAAATACAATTTAATAAAGCATAGGATAAAACAACATGAATAAAATTTAATAAAGCATAGGATAAAACAACATAAATAAAATTTAATAAAGCATAGGATAAAACAACATAAATTCAATTTAATAAAGCATATTATAAAACAACATAAATACAATTTAATAAAGCATAGGATAAAACAACATGAATACAATTTAATAAAGCATAGGATAAAACAACATGAATACAATTTAATAAAGCATAGGATAAAACAACATAAATACAATTTAATAAAGCATAGGTTAAAACAACATAAATACAATTTAATAAAGCATAGGTTAAAACAACATAAATAAAAGTTAATAAAGCATAGGATAAAACAACATAAATACAATTTAATAAAGCATAGGATAAAACAACATAAATACAATTTATAAAGCATAGGATAAAACAACATAAATACAATTTAATAAAGCATAGGATAAAACAACATAAATACAATTTAATAAAGCATAGGATAAAACAACATAAATACAATTTAATAAAGCATAGGCTAAAACTACATAAATACAATTTAATAAAGCATAGGATAAAACAAATTAAATACAATTTAATAAAGCATAGGATAAAACAACATAAATTCAATTTAATAAAGCATAGGATAAAACAACATAAATACAATTTAATAAAGCATAGGTTAAAACAACATAAATACAATTTAATAAAGCATAGGATAAAACAACATAAATACAATTTAATAAAGCATAGGATAAAACAACATAAATAAAATTTAATAAAACATAGGATAAAACAACATAAATACAATTTAATAAAGCATAGGATAAAACAACATAAATAAAATTTAATAAAGCATAGGATAAAACAACATAAATACAATTTATAAAGCATAGGTTAAAACAACAAAAATACAAGTTAATAAAGCATAGGATAAAACAACATAAATACAATTTAATAAAGCATAGGATAAAACAACATAAATACAATTTAATAAAGCATAGGATAAAACAACATAAATACAATTTAATAAAGCATAGGTTAAAACAACATAAATACAATTTAATAAATCATAGGTTAAAACAACATAAATACAATTTAATAAAGCATAGGATAAAACAACATAAATTCAATTTAATAAAGCATAGGATAAAACAACATAAATACAATTTAATAAAGCACAGGATAAAACAACATAAATAAAATTTAATAAAGCATAGGATAAAACAAGATAAATAAAATTTAATAAAGCATAGGATAAAACAACATAAATACAATTTAATAAAGCATAGGATAAAACAACATAAATAAAATTTAATAAAGCATAGGATAAAACAACATAAATACAATTTAATAAAGCATAGGATAAAACAACATAAATACAATTTAATAAAGCATAGGTTAAAACAACATAAATACAATTTAATAAGCATAGGAAAAAACAACATAAATTCATTTTAATAAAGCATAGGATAAAACAACATAAATACAATTGAATAAAGCACAGGATAAAACAACATAAATAAAATTTAATAAAGCATAGGATAAAACAAGATAAATAAAATTTAATAAAGCATAGGATAAAACAACATAAATACAATTTAATAAAGCATAGGATAAAACAACATAAATACAATTTAATAAAGCATAGGAGAAAACAACATAAATCAAATTTAATAAAGCATAGGTTAAAACAACATAAATACAATTTAATAAAGCATAGGACAAAACAACATAAATACAATTTAATAAAGCATAGTTTAAAACAACATAAATACAATTTAATAAAGCATAGGATAAAACCACAGAAATACAATTTAATAAAGCATAGGATAAAACAACATAAATACAATTTAATAAAGCATAGGACAAAACAACATAAATACAATTTAATAAAGCATAGGACAAAACAACATAAATACAATTTAATGAAACATAGGATAAACAACATAAATACAATTTAATAAAGCATAGGACAAAACAACATAAATACAATTTAATAAAGCATATGTTATAACAACATAAATACAATTTAATAAAGCATAAGATATAACAACATGAATATAATTTAGTAAAGCATAATATAAAACAACATGAATACAATTTAATAAAGCATAGGTTAAAACAACATAAATACAATTTAAGAAAGCATAGGATAAAACTACATAAATACATTTTAATAAAGCATAGGATAAAACAACATAAATACAATTTAATAAAGCATAGGTTAAAATAACATAAATACAATTTAATAAAGCATAGGACAAAACAACATAAATACAATTTAATAAAGCATAGGATAAAACAACATACATACAATTTATAAAGCATAGGATAAAACAACATAAATACAATTTAATAAAGCATAGGATAAAACAACATAAATACAATTTAATAAAGCATAGGATAAAACAACATAAATACAATTTAATAAAGCATAGGCTAAAACTACATAAATACAATTTAATAAAGCATAGGATAAAACAAATTAAATACAATTTAATAAAGCATAGCATAAAACAACATAAATTCAATTTAATAAAGCATAGGATAAAACAACATAAATGCAATTTAATAAAGCATAGGATAAAACAACATAAATACAATTTAATAAAGCATAAGATAAAACAACATGAATACAATTTAATAAAGCATAGGTTAAAACAACATAAATATAATTTAATAAAGCATAGGATAAAACAACATAAATACAATTTAATAAAGCATAGGTTAAAACAACATAAATACAATTTAATAAAGCATAGGATAAAACAACATAAATACAATTTAATAAAGCATAGGACAAAACAACATAAATACAATTTAATAAAGCATAGGTTAAAGCAACATAAATACAATTTAATAAAGCATAGGTTAAAACAACATAAATACAATTTAATAAAGCATAGGATAAAACAACATAAATACAATTTAATAAAGCATAGGATAAAACAACATAAATACAATTTAATAAAGCATAGGATAAAACAACATAAATACAATTTAATAGAGCATAGGATAAAACAACATAAATACAATTTATAAAGCATAGGATAAAACAACATAAATACAATTTAATAAAGCATAGGATAAAACAACATAAATACAATTTAATAAAGCATAGGATAAAACATCATAAATACAATTTAATAAAGCATAGGATTAAACAACGTAAATACTATTTAAAAAAGCATAGGATAAAACCACATAAATACAATTTAATAAAGCACAGGATAAAACAACATAAATACAATTTAATAAAGCATAGGAAACAACAACATAAATACAATTTAGTAAAGCATAGGTCAAAATAACATAAATACAATTTAATAAAGCATAGGATAAAACAACATGAATAAAATTTAATAAAGCATAGGATAAAACAACATAAATAAAATTTAATAAAGCATAGGATAAAACAACATAAATTCAATTTAATAAAGCATATTATAAAACAACATAAATACAATTTAATAAAGCATAGGATAAAACAAATTAAATACAATTTAATAAAGCATAGGATAAAACAACATAAATTCAATTTTAATAAAGCATAGGATAAAACAACATAAATACAATTTAATAAAGCATAGGTTAAAACAACATAAATACAATTTAATAAAGCATAGGATAAAACAACATAAATACAATTTAATAAAGCATAGGATAAAACAACATAAATAAAATTTAATAAAGCATAGGATAAAACAACATAAATAAAATTTAATAAAGCATAGGATAAAACAACATAAATACAATTTATAAAGCATAGGTTAAAACAACATAAATACAAGTTAATAAAGCATAGGATTAAACAACATAAATACAATTTAATAAAGCATAGGATAAAACAACATAAATACAATTTAATAAAGCATAGGATAAAACAACATAAATACAATTTAATAAAGCATAGGTTAAAACAACATAAATACAATTTAATAAATCATAGGTTAAAACAACATAAATACAATTTAATAAAGCATAGGATAAAACAACATAAATTCAATTTAATAAAGCATAGGATAAAACAACATAAATACAATTTAATAAAGCACAGGATAAAACAACATAAATAAAATTTAATAAAGCATAGGATAAAACAAGATAAATAAAATTTAATAAAGCATAGGATAAAACAACATAAATACAATTTAATAAAGCATAGGATAAAACAACATAAATAAAATTTAATAAAGCATAGGTTAAAACAACATAAATAAAAGTTAATAAAGCATAGGATAAAACAACATAAATACAATTTAATAAAGCATAGGATAAAACAACATAAATACAATTTATAAAGCATAGGATAAAACAACATAAATACAATTTAATAAAGCATAGGATAAAACAACATAAATACAATTTAATAAAGCATAGGATAAAACAACATAAATACAATTTAATAAAGCATAGGCTAAAACTACATAAATACAATTTAATAAAGCATAGGATAAAACAAATTAAATACAATTTAATAAAGCATAGGATAAAACAACATAAATTCAATTTAATAAAGCATAGGACAAAACAACATAAATACAATTTAATAAAGCATAGGACAAAACAACATAAATACAATTTAATAAAGCATAGGTTAAAGCAACATAAATACAATTTAATAAAGCATAGTTTAAAACAACATAAATACAATTTAATAAAGCATAGGATAAAACAACATAAATACAATTTATAAAGCATAGGATAAAACAACATAAATACAATTTAATAAAGCATAGGATAAAACAACATAAATACAATTTAATAAAGCATAGGATAAAACAACATAAATACAATTTAATAAAGCATAGGCTAAAACTACATAAATACAATTTAATAAAGCATAGGATAAAACAAATTAAATACAATTTAATAAAGCATAGCATAAAACAACATAAATTCAATTTAATAAAGCATAGGATAAAACAACATAAATGCAATTTAATAAAGCATAGGATAAAACAACATAAATACAATTTAATAAAGCATAAGATAAAACAACATGAATACAATTTAATAAAGCATAGGTTAAAACAACATAAATATAATTTAATAAAGCATAGGATAAAACAACATAAATACAATTTAATAAAGCATAGGTTAAAACAACATAAATACAATTTAATAAAGCATAGGATAAAACAACATAAATACAATTTAATAAAGCATAGGACAAAACAACATAAATACAATTTAATAAAGCATAGGTTAAAGCAACATAAATACAATTTAATAAAGCATAGGTTAAAACAACATAAATACAATTTAATAAAGCATAGGATAAAACAACATAAATACAATTTAATAAAGCATAGGATAAAACAACATAAATACAATTTAATAAAGCATAGGATAAAACAACATAAATACAATTTAATAGAGCATAGGATAAAACAACATAAATACAATTTATAAAGCATAGGATAAAACAACATAAATACAATTTAATAAAGCATAGGATAAAACAACATAAATACAATTTAATAAAGCATAGGATAAAACATCATAAATACAATTTAATAAAGCATAGGATTAAACAACGTAAATACTATTTAAAAAAGCATAGGATAAAACCACATAAATACAATTTAATAAAGCACAGGATAAAACATCATAAATACAATTTAATAAAGCATAGGTTAAAACAACATAAATATAATTTAATAAAGCATAGGATAAAACAACATAAATACAATTTAATAAAGCATAGGTTAAAACAACATAAATACAATTTAATAAAGCATAGGATAAAACAACATAAATACAATTTAATAAAGCATAGGACAAAACAACATAAATACAATTTAATAAAGCATAGGTTAAAGCAACATAAATACAATTTAATAAAGCATAGGTTAAAACAACATAAATACAATTTAATAAAGCATAGGATAAAACAACATAAATACAATTTAATAAAGCATAGGATAAAACAACATAAATACAATTTAATAAAGCATAGGATAAAACAACATAAATACAATTTAATAGAGCATAGGATAAAACAACATAAATACAATTTATAAAGCATAGGATAAAACAACATAAATACAATTTAATAAAGCATAGGATAAAACAACATAAATACAATTTAATAAAGCATAGGATAAAACATCATAAATACAATTTAATAAAGCATAGGATTAAACAACGTAAATACTATTTAAAAAAGCATAGGATAAAACCACATAAATACAATTTAATAAAGCACAGGATAAAACATCATAAATACAATTTAATAAAGCATAGGTTAAAACAACATAAATATAATTTAATAAAGCATAGGATAAAACAACATAAATACAATTTAATAAAGCATAGGTTAAAACAACATAAATACAATTTAATAAAGCATAGGATAAAACAACATAAATACAATTTAATAAAGCATAGGACAAAACAACATAAATACAATTTAATAAAGCATAGGTTAAAGCAACATAAATACAATTTAATAAAGCATAGGTTAAAACAACATAAATACAATTTAATAAAGCATAGGATAAAACAACATAAATACAATTTAATAAAGCATAGGATAAAACAACATAAATACAATTTAATAAAGCATAGGATAAAACAACATAAATACAATTTAATAGAGCATAGGATAAAACAACATAAATACAATTTATAAAGCATAGGATAAAACAACATAAATACAATTTAATAAAGCATAGGATAAAACAACATAAATACAATTTAATAAAGCATAGGATAAAACATCATAAATACAATTTAATAAAGCATAGGATTAAACAACGTAAATACTATTTAAAAAAGCATAGGATAAAACCACATAAATACAATTTAATAAAGCACAGGATAAAACAACATAAATACAATTTAATAAAGCATAGGAAACAACAACATAAATACAATTTAGTAAAGCATAGGTCAAAATAACATAAATACAATTTAATAAAGCATAGGATAAAACAACATGAATAAAATTTAATAAAGCATAGGATAAAACAACATAAATAAAATTTAATAAAGCATAGGATAAAACAACATAAATTCAATTTAATAAAGCATATTATAAAACAACATAAATACAATTTAATAAAGCATAGGATAAAACAAATTAAATACAATTTAATAAAGCATAGGATAAAACAACATAAATTCAATTTTAATAAAGCATAGGATAAAACAACATAAATACAATTTAATAAAGCATAGGTTAAAACAACATAAATACAATTTAATAAAGCATAGGATAAAACAACATAAATACAATTTAATAAAGCATAGGATAAAACAACATAAATAAAATTTAATAAAGCATAGGATAAAACAACATAAATAAAATTTAATAAAGCATAGGATAAAACAACATAAATACAATTTATAAAGCATAGGTTAAAACAACATAAATACAAGTTAATAAAGCATAGGATAAAACAACATAAATACAATTTAATAAAGCATAGGATAAAACAACATAAATACAATTTAATAAAGCATAGGATAAAACAACATAAATAAAATTTAATAAAGCATAGGTTAAAACAACATAAATACAATTTAATAAATCATAGGTTAAAACAACATAAATACAATTTAATAAAGCATAGGATAAAACAACATAAATTCAATTTAATAAAGCATAGGATAAAACAACATAAATACAATTTAATAAAGCACAGGATAAAACAACATAAATACAATTTAATAAAGCATAGGATAAAACAAGATAAATAAAATTTAATAAAGCATAGGATAAAACAACATAAATACAATTTAATAAAGCATAGGATAAAACAACATAAATACAATTTAATAGAGCATAGGATAAAACAACATAAATACAATTTATAAAGCATAGGATAAAACAACATAAATACAATTTAATAAAGCATAGGATAAAACAACATAAATACAATTTAATAAAGCATAGGATAAAACATCATAAATACAATTTAATAAAGCATAGGATTAAACAACGTAAATACTATTTAAAAAAGCATAGGATAAAACCACATAAATACAATTTAATAAAGCACAGGATAAAACATCATAAATACAATTTAATAAAGCATAGGTTAAAACAACATAAATATAATTTAATAAAGCATAGGATAAAACAACATAAATACAATTTAATAAAGCATAGGTTAAAACAACATAAATACAATTTAATAGAGCATAGGATGAAACAACATAAATACAATTTAATAAAGCATAGGATAAAACAACATAAATACAATTTAATAAAGCATAGGTTAAAACAACATAAATACAATTTAATAAAGCATAGGTTAAAACAACATAAATAAAAGTTAATAAAGCATAGGATAAAACAACATAAATACAATTTAATAAAGCATAGGATAAAACAACATAAATACAATTTATAAAGCATAGGATAAAACAACATAAATACAATTTAATAAAGCATAGGATAAAACAACATAAATACAATTTAATAAAGCATAGGATAAAACAACATAAATACAATTTAATAAAGCATAGGCTAAAACTATATAAATACAATTTAATAAAGCATAGGATAAAACAAATTAAATACAATTTAATAAAGCATAGGATAAAACAACATAAATTCAATTTAATAAAGCATAGGATAAAACAACATAAATACAATTTAATAAAGCATAGGTTAAAACAACATAAATACAATTTAATAAAGCATAGGATAAAACAACATAAATACAATTTAATAAAGCATAGGATAAAACAACATAAATAAAATTTAATAAAACATAGGATAAAACAACATAAATACAATTTAATAAAGCATAGGATAAAACAACATAAATAAAATTTAATAAAGCATAGGATAAAACAACATAAATACAATTTATAAAGCATAGGTTAAAACAACATAAATACAAGTTAATAAAGCATAGGATAAAACAACATAAATACAATTTAATAAAGCATAGGATAAAACAACATAAATACAATTTAATAAAGCATAGGATAAAACAACATAAATACAATTTAATAAAGCATAGGTTAAAACAACATAAATACAATTTAATAAATCATAGGTTAAAACAACATAAATACAATTTAATAAAGCATAGGATAAAACAACATAAATTCAATTTAATAAAGCATAGGATAAAACAACATAAATACAATTTAATAAAGCACAGGATAAAACAACATAAATAAAATTTAATAAAGCATAGGATAAAACAAGATAAATAAAATTTAATAAAGCATAGGATAAAACAACATAAATACAATTTAATAAAGCATAGGATAAAACAACATAAATAAAATTTAATAAAGCATAGGATAAAACAACATAAATACAATTTAATAAAGCATAGGATAAAACAACATAAATACAATTTAATAAAGCATAGGTTAAAACAACATAAATACAATTTAATAAAGCATAGGAAAAAACAACATAAATTCATTTTAATAAAGCATAGGATAAAACAACATAAATACAATTGAATAAAGCACAGGATAAAACAACATAAATAAAATTTAATAAAGCATAGGATAAAACAAGATAAATAAAATTTAATAAAGCATAGGATAAAACAACATAAATACAATTTAATAAAGCATAGGATAAAACAACATAAATACAATTTAATAAAGCATAGGAGAAAACAACATAAATCAAATTTAATAAAGCATAGGTTAAAACAACATAAATACAATTTAATAAAGCATAGGACAAAACAACATAAATACAATTTAATAAATCATAGTTTAAAACAACATAAATACAATTTAATAAAGCATAGGATAAAACCACAGAAATACAATTTAATAAAGCATAGGATAAAACAACATAAATACAATTTAATAAAGCATAGGACAAAACAACATAAATACAATTTAATAAAGCATAGGACAAAACAACATAAATACAATTTAATGAAACATAGGATAAACAACATAAATACAATTTAATAAAGCATAGGACAAAACAACATAAATACAATTTAATAAAGCATATGTTATAACAACATAAATACAATTTAATAAAGCATAAGATATAACAACATGAATATAATTTAGTAAAGCATAATATAAAACAACATGAATACAATTTAATAAAGCATAGGTTAAAACAACATAAATACAATTTAAGAAAGCATAGGATAAAACTACATAAATACATTTTAATAAAGCATAGGATAAAACAACATAAATACAATTTAATAAAGCATAGGTTAAAATAACATAAATACAATTTAATAAAGCATAGGACAAAACAACATAAATACAATTTAATAAAGCATAGGATAAAACAACATACATACAATTTATAAAGCATAGGATAAAACAACATAAATACAATTTAATAAAGCATAGGATAAAACAACATAAATACAATTTAATAAAGCATAGGATAAAACAACATAAATACAATTTAATAAAGCATAGGCTAAAACTACATAAATACAATTTAATAAAGCATAGGATAAAACAAATTAAATACAATTTAATAAAGCATAGCATAAAACAACATAAATTCAATTTAATAAAGCATAGGATAAAACAACATAAATGCAATTTAATAAAGCATAGGATAAAACAACATAAATACAATTTAATAAAGCATAAGATAAAACAACATGAATACAATTTAATAAAGCATAGGTTAAAACAACATAAATATAATTTAATAAAGCATAGGATAAAACAACATAAATACAATTTAATAAAGCATAGGTTAAAACAACATAAATACAATTTAATAAAGCATAGGATAAAACAACATAAATACAATTTAATAAAGCATAGGACAAAACAACATAAATACAATTTAATAAAGCATAGGTTAAAGCAACATAAATACAATTTAATAAAGCATAGGTTAAAACAACATAAATACAATTTAATAAAGCATAGGATAAAACAACATAAATACAATTTAATAAAGCATAGGATAAAACAACATAAATACAATTTAATAAAGCATAGGATAAAACAACATAAATACAATTTAATAGAGCATAGGATAAAACAACAAAAATACAATTTATAAAGCATAGGATAAAACAACATAAATACAATTTAATAAAGCATAGGATAAAACAACATAAATACAATTTAATAAAGCATAGGATAAAACATCATAAATACAATTTAATAAAGCATAGGATTAAACAACGTAAATACTATTTAAAAAAGCATAGGATAAAACCACATAAATACAATTTAATAAAGCACAGGATAAAACAACATAAATACAATTTAATAAAGCATAGGAAACAACAACATAAATACAATTTAGTAAAGCATAGGTCAAAATAACATAAATACAATTTAATAAAGCATAGGATAAAACAACATGAATAAAATTTAATAAAGCATAGGATAAAACAACATAAATAAAATTTAATAAAGCATAGGATAAAACAACATAAATTCAATTTAATAAAGCATATTATAAAACAACATAAATACAATTTAATAAAGCATAGGATAAAACAAATTAAATACAATTTAATAAAGCATAGGATAAAACAACATAAATTCAATTTTAATAAAGCATAGGATAAAACAACATAAATACAATTTAATAAAGCATAGGTTAAAACAACATAAATACAATTTAATAAAGCATAGGATAAAACAACATAAATACAATTTAATAAAGCATAGGATAAAACAACATAAATAAAATTTAATAAAGCATAGGATAAAACAACATAAATAAAATTTAATAAAGCATAGGATAAAACAACATAAATACAATTTATAAAGCATAGGTTAAAACAACATAAATACAAGTTAATAAAGCATAGGATAAAACAACATAAATACAATTTAATAAAGCATAGGATAAAACAACATAAATACAATTTAATAAAGCATAGGATAAAACAACATAAATACAATTTAATAAAGCATAGGTTTAAACAACATAAATACAATTTAATAAATCATAGGTTAAAACAACATAAATACAATTTAATAAAGCATAGGATAAAACAACATAAATTCAATTTAATAAAGCATAGGATAAAACAACATAAATACAATTTAATAAAGCACAGGATAAAACAACATAAATAAAATTTAATAAAGCATAGGATAAAACAAGATAAATAAAATTTAATAAAGCATAGGATAAAACAACATAAATACAATTTAATAAAGCATAGGATAAAACAACATAAATAAAATTTAATAAAGCATAGGTTAAAACAACATAAATAAAAGTTAATAAAGCATAGGATAAAACAACATAAATACAATTTAATAAAGCATAGGATAAAACAACATAAATACAATTTATAAAGCATAGGATAAAACAACATAAATACAATTTAATAAAGCATAGGATAAAACAACATAAATACAATTTAATAAAGCATAGGATAAAACAACATAAATACAATTTAATAAAGCATAGGCTAAAACTACATAAATACAATTTAATAAAGCATAGGATAAAACAAATTAAATACAATTTAATAAAGCATAGGATAAAACAACATAAATTCAATTTAATAAAGCATAGGACAAAACAACATAAATACAATTTAATAAAGCATAGGACAAAACAACATAAATACAATTTAATAAAGCATAGGTTAAAGCAACATAAATACAATTTAATAAAGCATAGTTTAAAACAACATAAATACAATTTAATAAAGCATAGGATAAAACAACATAAATACAATTTATAAAGCATAGGATAAAACAACATAAATACAATTTAATAAAGCATAGGATAAAACAACATAAATACAATTTAATAAAGCATAGGATAAAACAACATAAATACAATTTAATAAAGCATAGGCTAAAACTACATAAATACAATTTAATAAAGCATAGGATAAAACAAATTAAATACAATTTAATAAAGCATAGCATAAAACAACATAAATTCAATTTAATAAAGCATAGGATAAAACAACATAAATGCAATTTAATAAAGCATAGGATAAAACAACATAAATACAATTTAATAAAGCATAAGATAAAACAACATGAATACAATTTAATAAAGCATAGGTTAAAACAACATAAATATAATTTAATAAAGCATAGGATAAAACAACATAAATACAATTTAATAAAGCATAGGTTAAAACAACTTAAATACAATTTAATAAAGCATAGGATAAAACAACATAAATACAATTTAATAAAGCATAGGACAAAACAACATAAATACAATTTAATAAAGCATAGGTTAAAGCAACATAAATACAATTTAATAAAGCATAGGTTAAAACAACATAAATACAATTTAATAAAGCATAGGATAAAACAACATAAATACAATTTAATAAAGCATAGGATAAAACAACATAAATACAATTTAATAAAGCATAGGATAAAACAACATAAATACAATTTAATAGAGCATAGGATAAAACAACATAAATACAATTTATAAAGCATAGGATAAAACAACATAAATACAATTTAATAAAGCATAGGATAAAACAACATAAATACAATTTAATAAAGCATAGGATAAAACATCATAAATACAATTTAATAAAGCATAGGATTAAACAACGTAAATACTATTTAAAAAAGCATAGGATAAAACCACATAAATACAATTTAATAAAGCACAGGATAAAACATCATAAATACAATTTAATAAAGCATAGGTTAAAACAACATAAATATAATTTAATAAAGCATAGGATAAAACAACATAAATACAATTTAATAAAGCATAGGTTAAAACAACATAAATACAATTTAATAAAGCATAGGATAAAACAACATAAATACAATTTAATAAAGCATAGGTTAAAACAACATAAATACAATTTAATAAAGCATAGGTTAAAACAACATAAATAAAAGTTAATAAAGCATAGGATAAAACAACATAAATACAATTTAATAAAGCATAGGATAAAACAACATAAATACAATTGATAAAGCATAGGATAAAACAACATAAATACAATTTAATAAAGCATAGGATAAAACAACATAAATACAATTTAATAAAGCATAGGATAAAACAACATAAATACAATTTAATAAAGCATAGGCTAAAACTATATAAATACAATTTAATAAAGCATAGGATAAAACAAATTAAATACAATTTAATAAAGCATAGGATAAAACAACATAAATTCAATTTAATAAAGCATAGGATAAAACAACATAAATACAATTTAATAAAGCATAGGTTAAAACAACATAAATACAATTTAATAAAGCATAGGATAAAACAACATAAATACAATTTAATAAAGCATAGGATAAAACAACATAAATAAAATTTAATAAAACATAGGATAAAACAACATAAATACAATTTAATAAAGCATAGGATAAAACAACATAAATAAAATTTAATAAAGCATAGGATAAAACAACATAAATACAATTTATAAAGCATAGGTTAAAACAACATAAATACAAGTTAATAAAGCATAGGATAAAACAACATAAATACAATTTAATAAAGCATAGGATAAAACAACATAAATACAATTTAATAAAGCATAGGATAAAACAACATAAATACAATTTAATAAAGCATAGGTTAAAACAACATAAATACAATTTAATAAATCATAGGTTAAAACAACATAAATACAATTTAATAAAGCATAGGATAAAACAACATAAATTCAATTTAATAAAGCATAGGATAAAACAACATAAATACAATTTAATAAAGCACAGGATAAAACAACATAAATAAAATTTAATAAAGCATAGGATAAAACAAGATAAATAAAATTTAATAAAGCATAGGATAAAACAACATAAATACAATTTAATAAAGCATAGGATAAAACAACATAAATAAAATTTAATAAAGCATAGGATAAAACAAATTAAATACAATTTAATAAAGCATAGGATAAAACAACATAAATTCAATTTAATAAAGCATAGGACAAAACAACATAAATACAATTTAATAAAGCATAGGACAAAACAACATAAATACAATTTAATAAAGCATAGGTTAAAGCAACATAAATACAATTTAATAAAGCATAGTTTAAAACAACATAAATACAATTTAATAAAGCATAGGATAAAACAACATAAATACAATTTATAAAGCATAGGATAAAACAACATAAATACAATTTAATAAAGCATAGGATAAAACAACATAAATACAATTTAATAAAGCATAGGATAAAACAACATAAATACAATTTAATAAAGCATAGGCTAAAACTACATAAATACAATTTAATAAAGCATAGGATAAAACAAATTAAATACAATTTAATAAAGCATAGCATAAAACAACATAAATTCAATTTAATAAAGCATAGGATAAAACAACATAAATGCAATTTAATAAAGCATAGGATAAAACAACATAAATACAATTTAATAAAGCATAAGATAAAACAACATGAATACAATTTAATAAAGCATAGGTTAAAACAACATAAATATAATTTAATAAAGCATAGGATAAAACAACATAAATACAATTTAATAAAGCATAGGTTAAAACAACTTAAATACAATTTAATAAAGCATAGGATAAAACAACATAAATACAATTTAATAAAGCATAGGACAAAACAACATAAATACAATTTAATAAAGCATAGGTTAAAGCAACATAAATACAATTTAATAAAGCATAGGTTAAAACAACATAAATACAATTTAATAAAGCATAGGATAAAACAACATAAATACAATTTAATAAAGCATAGGATAAAACAACATAAATACAATTTAATAAAGCATAGGATAAAACAACATAAATACAATTTAATAGAGCATAGGATAAAACAACATAAATACAATTTATAAAGCATAGGATAAAACAACATAAATACAATTTAATAAAGCATAGGATAAAACAACATAAATACAATTTAATAAAGCATAGGATAAAACATCATAAATACAATTTAATAAAGCATAGGATTAAACAACGTAAATACTATTTAAAAAAGCATAGGATAAAACCACATAAATACAATTTAATAAAGCACAGGATAAAACATCATAAATACAATTTAATAAAGCATAGGTTAAAACAACATAAATATAATTTAATAAAGCATAGGATAAAACAACATAAATACAATTTAATAAAGCATAGGTTAAAACAACATAAATACAATTTAATAGAGCATAGGATGAAACAACATAAATACAATTTAATAAAGCATAGGATAAAACAACATAAATACAATTTAATAAAGCATAGGTTAAAACAACATAAATACAATTTAATAAAGCATAGGTTAAAACAACATAAATAAAAGTTAATAAAGCATAGGATAAAACAACATAAATACAATTTAATAAAGCATAGGATAAAACAACATAAATACAATTTATAAAGCATAGGATAAAACAACATAAATACAATTTAATAAAGCATAGGATAAAACAACATAAATACAATTTAATAAAGCATAGGATAAAACAACATAAATACAATTTAATAAAGCATAGGCTAAAACTATATAAATACAATTTAATAAAGCATAGGATAAAACAAATTAAATACAATTTAATAAAGCATAGGATAAAACAACATAAATTCAATTTAATAAAGCATAGGATAAAACAACATAAATACAATTTAATAAAGCATAGGTTAAAACAACATAAATACAAGTTAATAAAGCATAGGATAAAACAACATAAATACAATTTAATAAAGCATAGGATAAAACAACATAAATACAATTTAATAAAGCATAGGATAAAACAACATAAATACAATTTAATAAAGCATAGGTTAAAACAACATAAATACAATTTAATAAATCATAGGTTAAAACAACATAAATACAATTTAATAAAGCATAGGATAAAACAACATAAATTCAATTTAATAAAGCATAGGATAAAACAACATAAATACAATTTAATAAAGCACAGGATAAAACAACATAAATAAAATTTAATAAAGCATAGGATAAAACAAGATAAATAAAATTTAATAAAGCATAGGATAAAACAACATAAATACAATTTAATAAAGCATAGGATAAAACAACATAAATAAAATTTAATAAAGCATAGGATAAAACAAATTAAATACAATTTAATAAAGCATAGGATAAAACAACATAAATTCAATTTAATAAAGCATAGGACAAAACAACATAAATACAATTTAATAAAGCATAGGACAAAACAACATAAATACAATTTAATAAAGCATAGGTTAAAGCAACATAAATACAATTTAATAAAGCATAGTTTAAAACAACATAAATACAATTTAATAAAGCATAGGATAAAACAACATAAATACAATTTATAAAGCATAGGATAAAACAACATAAATACAATTTAATAAAGCATAGGATAAAACAACATAAATACAATTTAATAAAGCATAGGATAAAACAACATAAATACAATTTAATAAAGCATAGGCTAAAACTACATAAATACAATTTAATAAAGCATAGGATAAAACAAATTAAATACAATTTAATAAAGCATAGCATAAAACAACATAAATTCAATTTAATAAAGCATAGGATAAAACAACATAAATGCAATTTAATAAAGCATAGGATAAAACAACATAAATACAATTTAATAAAGCATAAGATAAAACAACATGAATACAATTTAATAAAGCATAGGTTAAAACAACATAAATATAATTTAATAAAGCATAGGATAAAACAACATAAATACAATTTAATAAAGCATAGGTTAAAACAACTTAAATACAATTTAATAAAGCATAGGATAAAACAACATAAATACAATTTAATAAAGCATAGGACAAAACAACATAAATACAATTTAATAAAGCATAGGTTAAAGCAACATAAATACAATTTAATAAAGCATAGGTTAAAACAACATAAATACAATTTAATAAAGCATAGGATAAAACAACATAAATACAATTTAATAAAGCATAGGATAAAACAACATAAATACAATTTAATAAAGCATAGGATAAAACAACATAAATACAATTTAATAGAGCATAGGATAAAACAACATAAATACAATTTATAAAGCATAGGATAAAACAACATAAATACAATTTAATAAAGCATAGGATAAAACAACATAAATACAATTTAATAAAGCATAGGATAAAACATCATAAATACAATTTAATAAAGCATAGGATTAAACAACGTAAATACTATTTAAAAAAGCATAGGATAAAACCACATAAATACAATTTAATAAAGCACAGGATAAAACATCATAAATACAATTTAATAAAGCATAGGTTAAAACAACATAAATATAATTTAATAAAGCATAGGATAAAACAACATAAATACAATTTAATAAAGCATAGGTTAAAACAACATAAATACAATTTAATAGAGCATAGGATGAAACAACATAAATACAATTTAATAAAGCATAGGATAAAACAACATAAATACAATTTAATAAAGCATAGGTTAAAACAACATAAATACAATTTAATAAAGCATAGGTTAAAACAACATAAATAAAAGTTAATAAAGCATAGGATAAAACAACATAAATACAATTTAATAAAGCATAGGATAAAACAACATAAATACAATTTATAAAGCATAGGATAAAACAACATAAATACAATTTAATAAAGCATAGGATAAAACAACATAAATACAATTTAATAAAGCATAGGATAAAACAACATAAATACAATTTAATAAAGCATAGGCTAAAACTATATAAATACAATTTAATAAAGCATAGGATAAAACAAATTAAATACAATTTAATAAAGCATAGGATAAAACAACATAAATTCAATTTAATAAAGCATAGGATAAAACAACATAAATACAATTTAATAAAGCATAGGTTAAAACAACATAAATACAATTTAATAAAGCATAGGATAAAACAACATAAATACAATTTAATAAAGCATAGGATAAAACAACATAAATAAAATTTAATAAAACATAGGATAAAACAACATAAATACAATTTAATAAAGCATAGGATAAAACAACATAAATAAAATTTAATAAAGCATAGGATAAAACAACATAAATACAATTTATAAAGCATAGGTTAAAACAACATAAATACAAGTTAATAAAGCATAGGATAAAACAACATAAATACAATTTAATAAAGCATAGGATAAAACAACATAAATACAATTTAATAAAGCATAGGATAAAACAACATAAATACAATTTAATAAAGCATAGGTTAAAACAACATAAATACAATTTAATAAATCATAGGTTAAAACAACATAAATACAATTTAATAAAGCATAGGATAAAACAACATAAATTCAATTTAATAAAGCATAGGATAAAACAACATAAATACAATTTAATAAAGCACAGGATAAAACAACATAAATAAAATTTAATAAAGCATAGGATAAAACAAGATAAATAAAATTTAATAAAGCATAGGATAAAACAACATAAATACAATTTAATAAAGCATAGGATAAAACAACATAAATAAAATTTAATAAAGCATAGGATAAAACAACATAAATACAATTTAATAAAGCATAGGATAAAACAACATAAATACAATTTAATAAAGCATAGGTTAAAACAACATAAATACAATTTAATAAAGCATAGGAAAAAACAACATAAATTCATTTTAATAAAGCATAGGATAAAACAACATAAATACAATTGAATAAAGCACAGGATAAAACAACATAAATAAAATTTAATAAAGCATAGGATAAAACAAGATAAATAAAATTTAATAAAGCATAGGATAAAACAACATAAATACAATTTAATAAAGCATAGGATAAAACAACATAAATACAATTTAATAAAGCATAGGAGAAAACAACATAAATCAAATTTAATAAAGCATAGGTTAAAACAACATAAATACAATTTAATAAAGCATAGGACAAAACAACATAAATACAATTTAATAAAGCATAGTTTAAAACAACATAAATACAATTTAATAAAGCATAGGATAAAACCACAGAAATACAATTTAATAAAGCATAGGATAAAACAACATAAATACAATTTAATAAAGCATAGGACAAAACAACATAAATACAATTTAATAAAGCATAGGACAAAACAACATAAATACAATTTAATGAAACATAGGATAAACAACATAAATACAATTTAATAAAGCATAGGACAAAACAACATAAATACAATTTAATAAAGCATATGTTATAACAACATAAATACAATTTAATAAAGCATAAGATATAACAACATGAATATAATTTAGTAAAGCATAATATAAAACAACATGAATACAATTTAATAAAGCATAGGTTAAAACAACATAAATACAATTTAAGAAAGCATAGGATAAAACTACATAAATACATTTTAATAAAGCATAGGATAAAACAACATAAATACAATTTAATAAAGCATAGGACAAAACAACATAAATACAATTTAATAAAGCATAGGTTAAAGCAACATAAATACAATTTAATAAAGCATAGGTTAAAACAACATAAATACAATTTAATAAAGCATAGGATAAAACAACATAAATACAATTTAATAAAGCATAGGATAAAACAACATAAATACAATTTAATAAAGCATAGGATAAAACAACATAAATACAATTTAATAGAGCATAGGATAAAACAACATAAATACAATTTATAAAGCATAGGATAAAACAACATAAATACAATTTAATAAAGCATAGGATAAAACAACATAAATACAATTTAATAAAGCATAGGATAAAACATCATAAATACAATTTAATAAAGCATAGGATTAAACAACGTAAATACTATTTAAAAAAGCATAGGATAAAACCACATAAATACAATTTAATAAAGCACAGGATAAAACAACATAAATACAATTTAATAAAGCATAGGAAACAACAACATAAATACAATTTAGTAAAGCATAGGTCAAAATAACATAAATACAATTTAATAAAGCATAGGATAAAACAACATGAATAAAATTTAATAAAGCATAGGATAAAACAACATAAATAAAATTTAATAAAGCATAGGATAAAACAACATAAATTCAATTTAATAAAGCATATTATAAAACAACATAAATACAATTTAATAAAGCATAGGATAAAACAAATTAAATACAATTTAATAAAGCATAGGATAAAACAACATAAATTCAATTTTAATAAAGCATAGGATAAAACAACATAAATACAATTTAATAAAGCATAGGTTAAAACAACATAAATACAATTTAATAAAGCATAGGATAAAACAACATAAATACAATTTAATAAAGCATAGGATAAAACAACATAAATAAAATTTAATAAAGCATAGGATAAAACAACATAAATAAAATTTAATAAAGCATAGGATAAAACAACATAAATACAATTTATAAAGCATAGGTTAAAACAACATAAATACAAGTTAATAAAGCATAGGATAAAACAACATAAATACAATTTAATAAAGCATAGGATAAAACAACATAAATACAATTTAATAAAGCATAGGATAAAACAACATAAATACAATTTAATAAAGCATAGGTTAAAACAACATAAATACAATTTAATAAATCATAGGTTAAAACAACATAAATACAATTTAATAAAGCATAGGATAAAACAACATAAATTCAATTTAATAAAGCATAGGATAAAACAACATAAATACAATTTAATAAAGCACAGGATAAAACAACATAAATAAAATTTAATAAAGCATAGGATAAAACAAGATAAATAAAATTTAATAAAGCATAGGATAAAACAACATAAATACAATTTAATAAAGCATAGGATAAAACAACATAAATAAAATTTAATAAAGCATAGGTTAAAACAACATAAATAAAAGTTAATAAAGCATAGGATAAAACAACATAAATACAATTTAATAAAGCATAGGATAAAACAACATAAATACAATTTATAAAGCATAGGATAAAACAACATAAATACAATTTAATAAAGCATAGGATAAAACAACATAAATACAATTTAATAAAGCATAGGATAAAACAACATAAATACAATTTAATAAAGCATAGGCTAAAACTACATAAATACAATTTAATAAAGCATAGGATAAAACAAATTAAATACAATTTAATAAAGCATAGGATAAAACAACATAAATTCAATTTAATAAAGCATAGGACAAAACAACATAAATACAATTTAATAAAGCATAGGACAAAACAACATAAATACAATTTAATAAAGCATAGGTTAAAGCAACATAAATACAATTTAATAAAGCATAGTTTAAAACAACATAAATACAATTTAATAAAGCATAGGATAAAACAACATAAATACAATTTATAAAGCATAGGATAAAACAACATAAATACAATTTAATAAAGCATAGGATAAAACAACATAAATACAATTTAATAAAGCATAGGATAAAACAACATAAATACAATTTAATAAAGCATAGGCTAAAACTACATAAATACAATTTAATAAAGCATAGGATAAAACAAATTAAATACAATTTAATAAAGCATAGCATAAAACAACATAAATTCAATTTAATAAAGCATAGGATAAAACAACATAAATGCAATTTAATAAAGCATAGGATAAAACAACATAAATACAATTTAATAAAGCATAAGATAAAACAACATGAATACAATTTAATAAAGCATAGGTTAAAACAACATAAATATAATTTAATAAAGCATAGGATAAAACAACATAAATACAATTTAATAAAGCATAGGTTAAAACAACATAAATACAATTTAATAAAGCATAGGATAAAACAACATAAATACAATTTAATAAAGCATAGGACAAAACAACATAAATACAATTTAATAAAGCATAGGTTAAAGCAACATAAATACAATTTAATAAAGCATAGGTTAAAACAACATAAATACAATTTAATAAAGCATAGGATAAAACAACATAAATACAATTTAATAAAGCATAGGATAAAACAACATAAATACAATTTAATAAAGCATAGGATAAAACAACATAAATACAATTTAATAGAGCATAGGATAAAACAACATAAATACAATTTATAAAGCATAGGATAAAACAACATAAATACAATTTAATAAAGCATAGGATAAAACAACATAAATACAATTTAATAAAGCATAGGATAAAACATCATAAATACAATTTAATAAAGCATAGGATTAAACAACGTAAATACTATTTAAAAAAGCATAGGATAAAACCACATAAATACAATTTAATAAAGCACAGGATAAAACATCATAAATACAATTTAATAAAGCATAGGTTAAAACAACATAAATATAATTTAATAAAGCATAGGATAAAACAACATAAATACAATTTAATAAAGCATAGGTTAAAACAACATAAATACAATTTAATAAAGCATAGGATAAAACAACATAAATACAATTTAATAAAGCATAGGACAAAACAACATAAATACAATTTAATAAAGCATAGGTTAAAGCAACATAAATACAATTTAATAAAGCATAGGTTAAAACAACATAAATACAATTTAATAAAGCATAGGATAAAACAACATAAATACAATTTAATAAAGCATAGGATAAAACAACATAAATACAATTTAATAAAGCATAGGATAAAACAACATAAATACAATTTAATAGAGCATAGGATAAAACAACATAAATACAATTTATAAAGCATAGGATAAAACAACATAAATACAATTTAATAAAGCATAGGATAAAACAACATAAATACAATTTAATAAAGCATAGGATAAAACATCATAAATACAATTTAATAAAGCATAGGATTAAACAACGTAAATACTATTTAAAAAAGCATAGGATAAAACCACATAAATACAATTTAATAAAGCACAGGATAAAACAACATAAATACAATTTAATAAAGCATAGGAAACAACAACATAAATACAATTTAGTAAAGCATAGGTCAAAATAACATAAATACAATTTAATAAAGCATAGGATAAAACAACATGAATAAAATTTAATAAAGCATAGGATAAAACAACATAAATAAAATTTAATAAAGCATAGGATAAAACAACATAAATTCAATTTAATAAAGCATATTATAAAACAACATAAATACAATTTAATAAAGCATAGGATAAAACAAATTAAATACAATTTAATAAAGCATAGGATAAAACAACATAAATTCAATTTTAATAAAGCATAGGATAAAACAACATAAATACAATTTAATAAAGCATAGGTTAAAACAACATAAATACAATTTAATAAAGCATAGGATAAAACAACATAAATACAATTTAATAAAGCATAGGATAAAACAACATAAATAAAATTTAATAAAGCATAGGATAAAACAACATAAATAAAATTTAATAAAGCATAGGATAAAACAACATAAATACAATTTATAAAGCATAGGTTAAAACAACATAAATACAAGTTAATAAAGCATAGGATAAAACAACATAAATACAATTTAATAAAGCATAGGATAAAACAACATAAATACAATTTAATAAAGCATAGGATAAAACAACATAAATAAAATTTAATAAAGCATAGGTTAAAACAACATAAATACAATTTAATAAATCATAGGTTAAAACAACATAAATACAATTTAATAAAGCATAGGATAAAACAACATAAATTCAATTTAATAAAGCATAGGATAAAACAACATAAATACAATTTAATAAAGCACAGGATAAAACAACATAAATACAATTTAATAAAGCATAGGATAAAACAAGATAAATAAAATTTAATAAAGCATAGGATAAAACAACATAAATACAATTTAATAAAGCATAGGATAAAACAACATAAATAAAATTTAATAAAGCATAGGTTAAAACAACATAAATAAAAGTTAATAAAGCATAGGATAAAACAACATAAATACAATTTAATAAAGCATAGGATAAAACAACATAAATACAATTTATAAAGCATAGGATAAAACAACATAAATACAATTTAATAAAGCATAGGATAAAACAACATAAATACAATTTAATAAAGCATAGGATAAAACAACATAAATACAATTTAATAAAGCATAGGCTAAAACTACATAAATACAATTTAATAAAGCATAGGATAAAACAAATTAAATACAATTTAATAAAGCATAGGATAAAACAACATAAATTCAATTTAATAAAGCATAGGACAAAACAACATAAATACAATTTAATAAAGCATAGGACAAAACAACATAAATACAATTTAATAAAGCATAGGTTAAAGCAACATAAATACAATTTAATAAAGCATAGTTTAAAACAACATAAATACAATTTAATAAAGCATAGGATAAAACAACATAAATACAATTTATAAAGCATAGGATAAAACAACATAAATACAATTTAATAAAGCATAGGATAAAACAACATAAATACAATTTAATAAAGCATAGGATAAAACAACATAAATACAATTTAATAAAGCATAGGCTAAAACTACATAAATACAATTTAATAAAGCATAGGATAAAACAAATTAAATACAATTTAATAAAGCATAGCATAAAACAACATAAATTCAATTTAATAAAGCATAGGATAAAACAACATAAATGCAATTTAATAAAGCATAGGATAAAACAACATAAATACAATTTAATAAAGCATAAGATAAAACAACATGAATACAATTTAATAAAGCATAGGTTAAAACAACATAAATATAATTTAATAAAGCATAGGATAAAACAACATAAATACAATTTAATAAAGCATAGGTTAAAACAACATAAATACAATTTAATAAAGCATAGGATAAAACAACATAAATACAATTTAATAAAGCATAGGACAAAACAACATAAATACAATTTAATAAAGCATAGGTTAAAGCAACATAAATACAATTTAATAAAGCATAGGTTAAAACAACATAAATACAATTTAATAAAGCATAGGATAAAACAACATAAATACAATTTAATAAAGCATAGGATAAAACAACATAAATACAATTTAATAAAGCATAGGATAAAACAACATAAATACAATTTAATAGAGCATAGGATAAAACAACATAAATACAATTTATAAAGCATAGGATAAAACAACATAAATACAATTTAATAAAGCATAGGATAAAACAACATAAATACAATTTAATAAAGCATAGGATAAAACATCATAAATACAATTTAATAAAGCATAGGATTAAACAACGTAAATACTATTTAAAAAAGCATAGGATAAAACCACATAAATACAATTTAATAAAGCACAGGATAAAACATCATAAATACAATTTAATAAAGCATAGGTTAAAACAACATAAATATAATTTAATAAAGCATAGGATAAAACAACATAAATACAATTTAATAAAGCATAGGTTAAAACAACATAAATACAATTTAATAAAGCATAGGATAAAACAACATAAATACAATTTAATAAAGCATAGGACAAAACAACATAAATACAATTTAATAAAGCATAGGTTAAAGCAACATAAATACAATTTAATAAAGCATAGGTTAAAACAACATAAATACAATTTAATAAAGCATAGGATAAAACAACATAAATACAATTTAATAAAGCATAGGATAAAACAACATAAATGCAATTTAATAAAGCATAGGATAAAACAACATAAATACAATTTAATAGAGCATAGGATGAAACAACATAAATACAATTTATAAAGCATAGGATAAAACAACATAAATACAATTTAATAAAGCATAGGATAAAACAACATAAATACAATTTAATAAAGCATAGGATAAAACAACATAAATACAATTTAATAGAGCATAGGATGAAACAACATAAATACAATTTATAAAGCATAGGATAAAACAACATAAATACAATTTAATAAAGCATAGGATAAAACAACATAAATACAATTTAATAAAGCATAGGTCAAAATAACATAAATACAATTTAATAAAGCATAGGATAAAACAACATAAATACAATTTAATAAAGCATAGGATAAAACAACATAAATAACATTTAATAAAGCATAGCATAAAACAACATAAATTCAATTTAATAAAGCATAAGATAAAACAACATAAATACAATTTAATAAAGCATAGGACAAAACAACATAAATACAATTTAATAAAGCATATGTTAAAACAACATGAATACAATTTAATAAAGCATAAGATAAAACAACATGAATATAATTTAGTAAAGCATAAGATAAAACAACATGAATACAATTTAATAAAGCATAGGTTAAAACAACATAAATACAATTTAAGAAAGCATAGGATAAAACTACATAAATACATTTTAATAAAGCATAATATAAAACAACATAAATACAATTTAATAAAGCATAGGATAAAACAACATAAATACAATTTAATAAAGCATAGGTTAAAACAACATAAATACAATTTAATAAAGCATAGGACAAAACAACATAAATACAATTTAATAAAGCATAGGATAAAACAACATAAATACAATTTATAAAGCATAGGATAAAACAACATAAATACAATTTAATAAAGCATAGGATAAAACAACATAAATACAATTTAATAAAGCATAGGATAAAACAACATAAATACAATTTAATAAAGCATAGGCTAAAACTACATAAATACAATTTAATAAAGCATAGGATAAAACAAATTAAATACAATTTAATAAAGCATAGCATAAAACAACATAAATTCAATTTAATAAAGCATAGGATAAAACAACATAAATACAATTTAATAAAGCATAGGATAAAACAACATAAATACAATTTAATAAAGCATAGGACAAAACAACATAAATACAATTTAATAAAGCATAGGTTAAAGCAACATAAATACAATTTAATAAAGCATAGGTTAAAACAACATAAATACAATTTAATAAAGCATAGGATAAAACAACATAAATACAATTTAATAAAGCATAGGATAAAACAACATAAATACAATTTAATAAAGCATAGGATAAAACAACATAAATACAATTTAATAGAGCATAGGATAAAACAACATAAATACAATTTATAAAGCATAGGATAAAACAACATAAATACAATTTAATAAAGCATAGGATAAAACAACATAAATACAATTTAATAAAGCATAGGATAAAACATCATAAATACAATTTAATAAAGCATAGGATTAAACAACGTAAATACTATTTAAAAAAGCATAGGATAAAACCACATAAATACAATTTAAAAAAGCACAGGATAAAACAACATAAATACAATTTAATAAAGCATAGGATACAACAACATAAATACAATTTAGTAAAGCATAGGTCAAAAGAACATAAATACAATTTAATAAAGCATAGGATAAAACAACATGAATAAAATTTAATAAAGCATAGGATAAAACAACATAAATAAAATTTAATAAAGCATAGGATAAAACAACATAAATTCAATTTAATAAAGCATATTATAAAACAACATAAATACAATTTAATAAAGCATAGGATAAAACAACATGAATACAATTTAATAAAGCATAGGATAAAACAACATGAATACAATTTAATAAAGCATAGGATAAAACAACATAAATACAATTTAATAAAGCATAGGTTAAAACAACATAAATACAATTTAATAAAGCATAGGTTAAAACAACATAAATAAAAGTTAATAAAGCATAGGATAAAACAACATAAATACAATTTAATAAAGCATAGGATAAAACAACATAAATACAATTTATAAAGCATAGGATAAAACAACATAAATACAATTTAATAAAGCATAGGATAAAACAACATAAATACAATTTAATAAAGCATAGGATAAAACAACATAAATACAATTTAATAAAGCATAGGCTAAAACTACATAAATACAATTTAATAAAGCATAGGATAAAACAAATTAAATACAATTTAATAAAGCATAGGATAAAACAACATAAATTCAATTTAATAAAGCATAGGATAAAACAACATAAATACAATTTAATAAAGCATAGGTTAAAACAACATAAATACAATTTAATAAAGCATAGGATAAAACAACATAAATACAATTTAATAAAGCATAGGATAAAACAACATAAATAAAATTTAATAAAACATAGGATAAAACAACATAAATACAATTTAATAAAGCATAGGATAAAACAACATAAATAAAATTTAATAAAGCATAGGATAAAACAACATAAATACAATTTATAAAGCATAGGTTAAAACAACATAAATACAAGTTAATAAAGCATAGGATAAAACAACATAAATACAATTTAATAAAGCATAGGATAAAACAACATAAATACAATTTAATAAAGCATAGGATAAAACAACATAAATACAATTTAATAAAGCATAGGTTAAAACAACATAAATACAATTTAATAAATCATAGGTTAAAACAACATAAATACAATTTAATAAAGCATAGGATAAAACAACATAAATTCAATTTAATAAAGCATAGGATAAAACAACATAAATACAATTTAATAAAGCACAGGATAAAACAACATAAATAAAATTTAATAAAGCATAGGATAAAACAAGATAAATAAAATTTAATAAAGCATAGGATAAAACAACATAAATACAATTTAATAAAGCATAGGATAAAACAACATAAATAAAATTTAATAAAGCATAGGATAAAACAACATAAATACAATTTAATAAAGCATAGGATAAAACAACATAAATACAATTTAATAAAGCATAGGTTAAAACAACATAAATACAATTTAATAAAGCATAGGAAAAAACAACATAAATTCATTTTAATAAAGCATAGGATAAAACAACATAAATACAATTGAATAAAGCACAGGATAAAACAACATAAATAAAATTTAATAAAGCATAGGATAAAACAAGATAAATAAAATTTAATAAAGCATAGGATAAAACAACATAAATACAATTTAATAAAGCATAGGATAAAACAACATAAATACAATTTAATAGAGCATAGGATGAAACAACATAAATACAATTTATAAAGCATAGGATAAAACAACATAAATACAATTTAATAAAGCATAGGATAAAACAACATAAATACAATTTAATAAAGCATAGGTCAAAATAACATAAATACAATTTAATAAAGCATAGGATAAAACAACATAAATACAATTTAATAAAGCATAGGATAAAACAACATAAATACAATTTAATAAAGCATAGGATAAAACAACATAAATACAATTTAATAAAGCATAGGCTAAAACTACATAAATACAATTTAATAAAGCATAGGATAAAACAAATTAAATACAATTTAATAAAGCATAGCATAAAACAACATAAATTCAATTTAATAAAGCATAGGATAAAACAACATAAATGCAATTTAATAAAGCATAGGATAAAACAACATAAATACAATTTAATAAAGCATAAGATAAAACAACATGAATACAATTTAATAAAGCATAGGTTAAAACAACATAAATATAATTTAATAAAGCATAGGATAAAACAACATAAATACAATTTAATAAAGCATAGGTTAAAACAACATAAATACAATTTAATAAAGCATAGGATAAAACAACATAAATACAATTTAATAAAGCATAGGACAAAACAACATAAATACAATTTAATAAAGCATAGGTTAAAGCAACATAAATACAATTTAATAAAGCATAGGTTAAAACAACATAAATACAATTTAATAAAGCATAGGATAAAACAACATAAATACAATTTAATAAAGCATAGGATAAAACAACATAAATACAATTTAATAAAGCATAGGATAAAACAACATAAATACAATTTAATAGAGCATAGGATAAAACAACATAAATACAATTTATAAAGCATAGGATAAAACAACATAAATACAATTTAATAAAGCATAGGATAAAACAACATAAATACAATTTAATAAAGCATAGGATAAAACATCATAAATACAATTTAATAAAGCATAGGATTAAACAACGTAAATACTATTTAAAAAAGCATAGGATAAAACCACATAAATACAATTTAATAAAGCACAGGATAAAACATCATAAATACAATTTAATAAAGCATAGGTTAAAACAACATAAATATAATTTAATAAAGCATAGGATAAAACAACATAAATACAATTTAATAAAGCATAGGTTAAAACAACATAAATACAATTTAATAAAGCATAGGATAAAACAACATAAATACAATTTAATAAAGCATAGGACAAAACAACATAAATACAATTTAATAAAGCATAGGTTAAAGCAACATAAATACAATTTAATAAAGCATAGGTTAAAACAACATAAATACAATTTAATAAAGCATAGGATAAAACAACATAAATACAATTTAATAAAGCATAGGATAAAACAACATAAATGCAATTTAATAAAGCATAGGATAAAACAACATAAATACAATTTAATAGAGCATAGGATGAAACAACATAAATACAATTTATAAAGCATAGGATAAAACAACATAAATACAATTTAATAAAGCATAGGCTAAAACTACATAAATACAATTTAATAAAGCATAGGATAAAACAAATTAAATACAATTTAATAAAGCATAGCATAAAACAACATAAATTCAATTTAATAAAGCATAGGATAAAACAACATAAATGCAATTTAATAAAGCATAGGATAAAACAACATAAATACAATTTAATAAAGCATAAGATAAAACAACATGAATACAATTTAATAAAGCATAGGTTAAAACAACATAAATATAATTTAATAAAGCATAGGATAAAACAACATAAATACAATTTAATAAAGCATAGGTTAAAACAACATAAATACAATTTAATAAAGCATAGGATAAAACAACATAAATACAATTTAATAAAGCATAGGACAAAACAACATAAATACAATTTAATAAAGCATAGGTTAAAGCAACATAAATACAATTTAATAAAGCATAGGTTAAAACAACATAAATACAATTTAATAAAGCATAGGATAAAACAACATAAATACAATTTAATAAAGCATAGGATAAAACAACATAAATACAATTTAATAAAGCATAGGATAAAACAACATAAATACAATTTAATAGAGCATAGGATAAAACAACATAAATACAATTTATAAAGCATAGGATAAAACAACATAAATACAATTTAATAAAGCATAGGATAAAACAACATAAATACAATTTAATAAAGCATAGGATAAAACATCATAAATACAATTTAATAAAGCATAGGATTAAACAACGTAAATACTATTTAAAAAAGCATAGGATAAAACCACATAAATACAATTTAATAAAGCACAGGATAAAACATCATAAATACAATTTAATAAAGCATAGGTTAAAACAACATAAATATAATTTAATAAAGCATAGGATAAAACAACATAAATACAATTTAATAAAGCATAGGTTAAAACAACATAAATACAATTTAATAAAGCATAGGATAAAACAACATAAATACAATTTAATAAAGCATAGGACAAAACAACATAAATACAATTTAATAAAGCATAGGTTAAAGCAACATAAATACAATTTAATAAAGCATAGGTTAAAACAACATAAATACAAATTAATAAAGCATAGGATAAAACAACATAAATACAATTTAATAAAGCATAGGATAAAACAACATAAATGCAATTTAATAAAGCATAGGATAAAACAACATAAATACAATTTAATAGAGCATAGGATGAAACAACATAAATACAATTTATAAAGCATAGGATAAAACAACATAAATACAATTTAATAAAGCATAGGATAAAACAACATAAATACAATTTAATAAAGCATAGGTCAAAATAACATAAATACAATTTAATAAAGCATAGGATAAAACAACATAAATACAATTTAATAAAGCATAGGATAAAACAACATAAATAACATTTAATAAAGCATAGCATAAAACAACATAAATTCAATTTAATAAAGCATAAGATAAAACAACATAAATACAATTTAATAAAGCATAGGACAAAACAACATAAATACAATTTAATAAAGCATATGTTAAAACAACATGAATACAATTTAATAAAGCATAAGATAAAACAACATGAATATAATTTAGTAAAGCATAAGATAAAACAACATGAATACAATTTAATAAAGCATAGGTTAAAACAACATAAATACAATTTAAGAAAGCATAGGATAAAACTACATAAATACATTTTAATAAAGCATAATATAAAACAACATAAATACAATTTAATAAAGCATAGGATAAAACAACATAAATACAATTTAATAAAGCATAGGTTAAAACAACATAAATACAATTTAATAAAGCATAGGACAAAACAACATAAATACAATTGAATAAAGCATAGGATAAAACAACATAAATACAATTTATAAAGCATAGGATAAAACAACATAAATACAATTTAATAAAGCATAGGATAAAACAACATAAATACAATTTAATAAAGCATAGGTTAAAGCAACATAAATACAATTTAATAAAGCATAGGACAAAACAACATAAATACAATTTAATAAAGCATAGGTTAAAGCAACATAAATACAATTTAATAAAGCATAGGTTAAAACAACATAAATACAATTTAATAAAGCATAGGATAAAACAACATAAATACAATTTAATAAAGCATAGGATAAAACAACATAAATACAATTTAATAAAGCATAGGATAAAACAACATAAATACAATTTAATAGAGCATAGGATAAAACAACATAAATACAATTTATAAAGCATAGGGTAAAACAACATAAATACAATTTAATAAAGCATAGGATAAAACAACATAAATACAATTTAATAAAGCATAGGATAAAACATCATAAATACAATTTAATAAAGCATAGGATTAAACAACGTAAATACTATTTAAAAAAGCATAGGATAAAACCACATAAATACAATTTAATAAAGCACAGGATAAAACAACATAAATACAATTTAATAAAGCATAGGAAACAACAACATAAATACAATTTAGTAAAGCATAGGTCAAAATAACATAAATACAATTTAATAAAGCATAGGATAAAACAACATGAATAAAATTTAATAAAGCATAGGATAAAACAACATAAATAAAATTTAATAAAGCATAGGATAAAACAACATAAATTCAATTTAATAAAGCATATTATAAAACAACATAAATACAATTTAATAAAGCATAGGATAAAACAAATTAAATACAATTTAATAAAGCATAGGATAAAACAACATAAATACAATTTAATAAAGCATAGGTTAAAACAACATAAATACAATTTAATAAATCATAGGTTAAAACAACATAAATACAATTTAATAAAGCATAGGATAAAACAACATAAATTCAATTTAATAAAGCATAGGATAAAACAACATAAATAAAATTTAATAAAGCATAGGATAAAACAAGATAAATAAAATTTAATAAAGCATAGGATAAAACAACATAAATACAATTTAATAAAGCATAGGATAAAACAACATAAATACAATTTAATAAAGCATAGGATAAAACAACATAAATAAAATGTAATAAAGCATAGGTTAAAACAACATAAATAAAAGTTAATAAAGCATAGGATAAAACAACATAAATACAATTTAATAAAGCATAGGATAAAACAACATAAATACAATTTATAAAGCATAGGATAAAACAACATAAATACAATTTAATAAAGCATAGGATAAAACAACATAAATACAATTTAATAAAGCATAGGATAAAACAACATAAATACAATTTAATAAAGCATAGGCTAAAACTACATAAATACAATTTAATAAAGCATAGGATAAAACAAATTAAATACAATTTAATAAAGCATAGGATAAAACAACATAAATTCAATTTAATAAAGCATAGGACAAAACAACATAAATACAATTTAATAAAGCATAGGACAAAACAACATAAATACAATTTAATAAAGCATAGGTTAAAGCAACATAAATACAATTTAATAAAGCATAGTTTAAAACAACATAAATACAATTTAATAAAGCATAGGATAAAACAACATAAATACAATTTATAAAGCATAGGATAAAACAACATAAATACAATTTAATAAAGCATAGGATAAAACAACATAAATACAATTTAATAAAGCATAGGATAAAACAACATAAATACAATTTAATAAAGCATAGGATAAAACAACATAAATACAATTTAATAAAGCATAGGCTAAAACTACATAAATACAATTTAATAAAGCATAGGATAAAACAAATTAAATACAATTTAATAAAGCATAGCATAAAACAACATAAATTCAATTTAATAAAGCATAGGATAAAACAACATAAATGCAATTTAATAAAGCATAGGATAAAACAACATAAATACAATTTAATAAAGCATAAGATAAAACAACATGAATACAATTTAATAAAGCATAGGTTAAAACAACATAAATATAATTTAATAAAGCATAGGATAAAACAACATAAATACAATTTAATAAAGCATAGGATAAAACAACATAAATACAATTTAATAAAGCATAGGATAAAACAACATAAATACAATTTAATAAAGCATAGGCTAAAACTACATAAATACAATTTAATAAAGCATAGGACAAAACAACATAAATACAATTTAATAAAGCATAGGTTAAAGCAACATAAATACAATTTAATAAAGCATAGGTTAAAACAACATAAATACAATTTAATAAAGCATAGGATAAAACAACATAAATACAATTTAATAAAGCATAGGATAAAACAACATAAATACAATTTAATAAAGCATAGGCTAAAACTACATAAATACAATTTAATAAAGCATAGGACAAAACAACATAAATACAATTTAATAAAGCATAGGTTAAAGCAACATAAATACAATTTAATAAAGCATAGGTTAAAACAACATAAATACAATTTAATAAAGCATAGGATAAAACAACATAAATACAATTTAATAAAGCATAGGATAAAACAACATAAATACAATTTAATAAAGCATAGGATAAAACAACATAAATACAATTTAATAGAGCATAGGATAAAACAACATAAATACAATTTATAAAGCATAGGATAAAACAACATAAATACAATTTAATAAAGCATAGGATAAAACAACATAAATACAATTTAATAAAGCATAGGATAAAACATCATAAATACAATTTAATAAAGCATAGGATTAAACAACGTAAATACTATTTAAAAAAGCATAGGATAAAACCACATAAATACAATTTAATAAAGCACAGGATAAAACAACATAAATACAATTTAATAAAGCATAGGAAACAACAACATAAATACAATTTAGTAAAGCATAGGTCAAAATAACATAAATACAATTTAATAAAGCATAGGATAAAACAACATGAATAAAATTTAATAAAGCATAGGATAAAACAACATAAATAAAATTTAATAAAGCATAGGATAAAACAACATAAATTCAATTTAATAAAGCATATTATAAAACAACATAAATACAATTTAATAAAGCATAGGATAAAACAACATAAATACAATTTAATAAAGCATAGGTTAAAACAACATAAATACAATTTAATAAATCATAGGTTAAAACAACATAAATACAATTTAATAAAGCATAGGATAAAACAACATAAATTCAATTTAATAAAGCATAGGATAAAACAACATAAATAAAATTTAATAAAGCATAGGATAAAACAAGATAAATAAAATTTAATAAAGCATAGGATAAAACAACATAAATACAATTTAATAAAGCATAGGATAAAACAACATAAATACAATTTAATAAAGCATAGGATAAAACAACATAAATAAAATGTAATAAAGCATAGGTTAAAACAACATAAATAAAAGTTAATAAAGCATAGGATAAAACAACATAAATACAATTTAATAAAGCATAGGATAAAACAACATAAATACAATTTATAAAGCATAGGATAAAACAACATAAATACAATTTAATAAAGCATAGGATAAAACAACATAAATACAATTTAATAAAGCATAGGATAAAACAACATAAATACAATTTAATAAAGCATAGGCTAAAACTACATAAATACAATTTAATAAAGCATAGGATTAAACAAATTAAATACAATTTAATAAAGCATAGGATAAAACAACATAAATTCAATTTAATAAAGCATAGGACAAAACAACATAAATACAATTTAATAAAGCATAGGACAAAACAACATAAATACAATTTAATAAAGCATAGGTTAAAGCAACATAAATACAATTTAATAAAGCATAGTTTAAAACAACATAAATACAATTTAATAAAGCATAGGATAAAACAACATAAATACAATTTATAAAGCATAGGATAAAACAACATAAATACAATTTAATAAAGCATAGGATAAAACAACATAAATACAATTTAATAAAGCATAGGATAAAACAACATAAATACAATTTAATAAAGCATAGGCTAAAACTACATAAATACAATTTAATAAAGCATAGGATAAAACAAATTAAATACAATTTAATAAAGCATAGCATAAAACAACATAAATTCAATTTAATAAAGCATAGGATAAAACAACATAAATGCAATTTAATAAAGCATAGGATAAAACAACATAAATACAATTTAATAAAGCATAAGATAAAACAACATGAATACAATTTAATAAAGCATAGGTTAAAACAACATAAATATAATTTAATAAAGCATAGGATAAAACAACATAAATACAATTTAATAAAGCATAGGTTAAAACAACATAAATACAATTTAATAAAGCATAGGATAAAACAACATAAATACAATTTAATAAAGCATAGGACAAAACAACATAAATACAATTTAATAAAGCATAGGTTAAAGCAACATAAATACAATTTAATAAAGCATAGGTTAAAACAACATAAATACAATTTAATAAAGCATATTATAAAACAACATAAATACAATTTAATAAAGCACAGGATAAAACAACATAAATACAATTTAATAAAGCATAGGAAACAACAACATAAATACAATTTAGTAAAGCATAGGTCAAAATAACATAAATACAATTTAATAAAGCATAGGATAAAACAACATGAATAAAATTTAATAAAGCATAGGATAAAACAACATAAATAAAATTTAATAAAGCATAGGATAAAACAACATAAATTCAATTTAATAAAGCATATTATAAAACAACATAAATACAATTTAATAAAGCATAGGATAAAACAAATTAAATACAATTTAATAAAGCGTTGGATAAAACAACATAAATTCAATTTAATAAAGCATAGGATAAAACAACATAAATACAATTTAATAAAGCATAGGTTAAAACAACATAAATACAATTTAATAAAGCATAGGATAAAACAACATAAATACAATTTAATAAAGCATAGGATAAAACAACATAAATAAAATTTAATAAAACATAGGATAAAACAACATAAATACAATTTAATAAAGCATAGGATAAAACAACATAAATAAAATTTAATAAAGCATAGGATAAAACAAGATAAATAAAATTTAATAAAGCATAGGATAAAACAACATAAATACAATTTAATAAAGCATAGGATAAAACAACATAAATAAAATTTAATAAAGCATAGGATAAAACAACATAAATACAATTTAATAAAGCATAGGATAAAACAACATAAATACAATTTAATAAAGCATAGGTTAAAACAACATAAATACAATTTAATAAAGCATAGGAAAAAACAACATAAATTCAATTTAATAAAGCATAGGATAAAACAACATAAATACAATTGAATAAAGCACAGGATAAAACAACATAAATAAAATTTAATAAAGCATAGGATAAAACAAGATAAATAAAATTTAATAAAGCATAGGATAAAACAACATAAATACAATTTAATAAAGCATAGGATAAAACAACATAAATACAATTTAATAAAGCATAGGATAAAACAACATAAATACAATTTAATAAAGCATAAGATAAAACAACATGAATACAATTTAATAAAGCATAGGTTAAAACAACATAAATATAATTTAATAAAGCATAGGATAAAACAACATAAATACAATTTAATAAAGCATAGGTTAAAACAACATAAATACAATTTAATAGAGCATAGGATAAAACAACATAAATACAATTTATAAAGCATAGGATAAAACAACATAAATACAATTTAATAAAGCATAGGATAAAACAACATAAATACAATTTAATAAAGCATAGGATAAAACATCATAAATACAATTTAATAAAGCATAGGATTAAACAACGTAAATACTATTTAAAAAAGCATAGGATAAAACCACATAAATACAATTTAATAAAGCACAGGATAAAACAACATAAATACAATTTAATAAAGCATAGGTTAAAACAACATAAATACAATTTAATAAAGCATAGGATAAAACAACATAAATACAATTTATAAAGCATAGGATAAAACAACATAAATACAATTTAATAAAGCATAGGATAAAACAACATAAATACAATTTAATAAAGCATAGGATAAAACAACATAAATACAATTTAATAAAGCATAGGCTAAAACTACATAAATACAATTTAATAAAGCATAGGATTAAACAAATTAAATACAATTTAATAAAGCATAGGATAAAACAACATAAATTCAATTTAATAAAGCATAGGACAAAACAACATAAATACAATTTAATAAAGCATAGGACAAAACAACATAAATACAATTTAATAAAGCATAGGTTAAAGCAACATAAATACAATTTAATAAAGCATAGTTTAAAACAACATAAATACAATTTAATAAAGCATAGGATAAAACAACATAAATACAATTTATAAAGCATAGGATAAAACAACATAAATACAATTTAATAAAGCATAGGATAAAACAACATAAATACAATTTAATAAAGCATAGGATAAAACAACATAAATACAATTTAATAAAGCATAGGCTAAAACTACATAAATACAATTTAATAAAGCATAGGATAAAACAAATTAAATACAATTTAATAAAGCATAGCATAAAACAACATAAATTCAATTTAATAAAGCATAGGATAAAACAACATAAATGCAATTTAATAAAGCATAGGATAAAACAACATAAATACAATTTAATAAAGCATAAGATAAAACAACATGAATACAATTTAATAAAGCATAGGTTAAAACAACATAAATATAATTTAATAAAGCATAGGATAAAACAACATAAATACAATTTAATAAAGCATAGGTTAAAACAACATAAATACAATTTAATAAAGCATAGGATAAAACAACATAAATACAATTTAATAAAGCATAGGACAAAACAACATAAATACAATTTAATAAAGCATAGGTTAAAGCAACATAAATACAATTTAATAAAGCATAGGTTAAAACAACATAAATACAATTTAATAAAGCATATTATAAAACAACATAAATACAATTTAATAAAGCACAGGATAAAACAACATAAATACAATTTAATAAAGCATAGGAAACAACAACATAAATACAATTTAGTAAAGCATAGGTCAAAATAACATAAATACAATTTAATAAAGCATAGGATAAAACAACATGAATAAAATTTAATAAAGCATAGGATAAAACAACATAAATAAAATTTAATAAAGCATAGGATAAAACAACATAAATTCAATTTAATAAAGCATATTATAAAACAACATAAATACAATTTAATAAAGCATAGGATAAAACAAATTAAATACAATTTAATAAAGCGTTGGATAAAACAACATAAATTCAATTTAATAAAGCATAGGATAAAACAACATAAATACAATTTAATAAAGCATAGGTTAAAACAACATAAATACAATTTAATAAAGCATAGGATAAAACAACATAAATACAATTTAATAAAGCATAGGATAAAACAACATAAATAAAATTTAATAAAACATAGGATAAAACAACATAAATACAATTTAATAAAGCATAGGATAAAACAACATAAATAAAATTTAATAAAGCATAGGATAAAACAAGATAAATAAAATTTAATAAAGCATAGGATAAAACAACATAAATACAATTTAATAAAGCATAGGATAAAACAACATAAATAAAATTTAATAAAGCATAGGATAAAACAACATAAATACAATTTAATAAAGCATAGGATAAAACAACATAAATACAATTTAATAAAGCATAGGTTAAAACAACATAAATACAATTTAATAAAGCATAGGAAAAAACAACATAAATTCAATTTAATAAAGCATAGGATAAAACAACATAAATACAATTGAATAAAGCACAGGATAAAACAACATAAATAAAATTTAATAAAGCATAGGATAAAACAAGATAAATAAAATTTAATAAAGCATAGGATAAAACAACATAAATACAATTTAATAAAGCATAGGATAAAACAACATAAATACAATTTAATAAAGCATAGGATAAAACAACATAAATACAATTTAATAAAGCATAAGATAAAACAACATGAATACAATTTAATAAAGCATAGGTTAAAACAACATAAATATAATTTAATAAAGCATAGGATAAAACAACATAAATACAATTTAATAAAGCATAGGTTAAAACAACATAAATACAATTTAATAGAGCATAGGATAAAACAACATAAATACAATTTATAAAGCATAGGATAAAACAACATAAATACAATTTAATAAAGCATAGGATAAAACAACATAAATACAATTTAATAAAGCATAGGATAAAACATCATAAATACAATTTAATAAAGCATAGGATTAAACAACGTAAATACTATTTAAAAAAGCATAGGATAAAACCACATAAATACAATTTAATAAAGCACAGGATAAAACAACATAAATACAATTTAATAAAGCATAGGAAACAACAACATAAATACAATTTAGTAAAGCATAGGTCAAAATAACATAAATACAATTTAATAAAGCATAGGATAAAACAACATGAATAAAATTTAATAAAGCATAGGATAAAACAACATAAATAAAATTTAATAAAGCATAGGATAAAACAACATAAATTCAATTTAATAAAGCATATTATAAAACAACATAAATACAATTTAATAAAGCATAGGATAAAACAAATTAAATACAATTTAATAAAGCGTTGGATAAAACAAGATAAATTCAATTTAATAAAGCATAGGATAAAACAACATAAATACAATTTAATAAAGCATAGCTTAAAACAACATAAATACAATTTAATAAAGCATAGGATAAAACAACATAAATACAATTTAATAAAGCATAGGATAAAACAACATAAATAAAATTTAATAAAACATAGGATAAAACAACATAAATACAATTTAATAAAGCATAGGATAAAACAACATAAATAAAATTTAATAAAGCATAGGATAAAACAACATAAATACAATTTATAAAGCATAGGTTAAAACAACATAAATACAAGTTAATAAAGCATAGGATAAAACAACATAAATACAATTTAATAAAGCATAGGATAAAACAACATAAATACAATTTAATAAAGCATAGGATAAAACAACATAAATACAATTTAATAAAGCATAGGTTAAAACAACATAAATACAATTTAATAAATCATAGGTTAAAACAACATAAATACAATTTAATAAAGCATAGGATAAAACAACATAAATTCAATTAAATAAAGCATAGGATAAAACAACATAAATACAATTTAATAAAGCACAGGATAAAACAACATAAATAAAATTTAATAAAGCATAGGATAAAACAAGATAAATAAAATTTAATAAAGCATAGGATAAAACAACATAAATACAATTTAATAAAGCATAGGATAAAACAACATAAATAAAATTTAATAAAGCATAGGATAAAACAACATAAATACAATTTAATAAAGCATAGGATAAAACAACATAAATACAATTTAATAAAGCATAGGTTAAAACAACATAAATACAATTTAATAAAGCATAGGAAAAAACAACATAAATTCAATTTAATAAAGCATAGGATAAAACAACATAAATACAATTGAATAAAGCACAGGATAAAACAACATAAATAAAATTTAATAAAGCATAGGATAAAACAAGATAAATAAAATTTAATAAAGCATAGGATAAAACAACATAAATACAATTTAATAAAGCATAGGATAAAACAACATAAATACAATTTAATAAAGCATAGGATAAAACAACATAAATACAATTTAATAAAGCATAGGATAAAACAACATAAATACAATTTAATAAAGCATAGGATAAAACAACATAAATACAATTTAATAAAGCATAGGTTAAAACAACATAAATACAATTTAATAAAGCATAGGATAAAACAACATAAATACAATTTATAAAGCATAGGTTAAAACAACATAAATACAAGTTAATAAAGCATAGGATAAAACAACATAAATACAATTTAATAAAGCATAGGATAAAACAACATAAATACAATTTAATAAAGCATAGGATAAAACAACATAAATACAATTTAATAAAGCATAGGTTAAAACAACATAAATACAATTTAATAAATCATAGGAAAAAACAACATAAATTCAATTTAATAAAGCATAGGATAAAACAACATAAATACAATTGAATAAAGCACAGGATAAAACAACATAAATAAAATTTAATAAAGCATAGGATAAAACAAGATAAATAAAATTTAATAAAGCATAGGATAAAACAACATAAATACAATTTAATAAAGCATAGGATAAAACAACATAAATACAATTTAATAAAGCATAGGATAAAACAACATAAATACAATTTAATAAAGCATAGGATAAAACAACATAAATACAATTTAATAAAGCATAGGATAAAACAACATAAATACAATTTAATAAAGCATAGGTTAAAACAACATAAATACAATTTAATAAAGCATAGGATAAAACAACATAAATACAATTTAATAAAGCATAGGATAAAACAACATAAATAAAATTTAATAAAGCATAGGATAAAACAACATAAATACAATTTAATAAAGCATAGGATAAAACAACATACATAAAATTTAATAAAGCATAGGATAAAACAACATAAATACAATTTAATAAAGCATAGGAGAAAACAACATAAATACAATTTAATAAAGCATAGGTTAAAACAACATAAATACAATTTAATAAAGCATAGGACAAAACAACATAAATACAATTTAATAAAGCATAGGATAAAACAACATACATACAATTTATAAAGCATAGGATAAAACAACATAAATACAATTTAATAAAGCATAGGATAAAACAACATAAATACAATTTAATAAAGCATAGGATAAAACAACATAAATACAATTTAATAAAGCATAGGCTAAACCTACATAAATACAATTTAATAAAGCATACGATAAAACAAATTAAATACAATTTAATAAAGCATAGCATAAAACAAATTAAATTCAATTTAATAAAGCATAGCATAAAACAACATAAATGCAATTTAATAAAGCATAGGATAAAACAACATAAATACAATTTAATAAAGCATAAGATAAAACAACATGAATACAATTTAATAAAGCATAGGTTAAAACAACATAAATATAATTTAATAAAGCATAGGATAAAACAACATAAATACAATTTAATAAAGCATAGGTTAAAACAACATAAATACAATTTAATAAAGCATAGGATAAAACAACATAAATACAATTTAATAAAGCATAGGACAAAACAACATAAATACAATTTAATAAAGCATAGGTTAAAGCAACATAAATACAATTTAATAAAGCATAGGTTAAAACAACATAAATACAATTTAATAAAGCATAGGATAAAACAACATAAATACAATTTAATAAAGCATAGGATAAAACAACATAAATACAATTTAATAAAGCATAGGATAAAACAACATAAATACAATTTAATAGAGCATAGGATAAAACAACATAAATACAATTTATAAAGCATAGGATAAAACAACATAAATACAATTTAATAAAGCATAGGATAAAACAACATAAATACAATTTAATAAAGCATAGGATAAAACATCATAAATACAATTTAATAAAGCATAGGATTAAACAACGTAAATACTATTTAAAAAAGCATAGGATAAAACCACATAAATACAATTTAATAAAGCACAGGATAAAACAACATAAATACAATTTAATAAAGCATAGGAAACAACAACATAAATACAATTTAGTAAAGCATAGGTCAAAATAACATAAATACAATTTAATAAAGCATAGGATAAAACAACATGAATAAAATTTAATAAAGCATAGGATAAAACAACATAAATAAAATTTAATAAAGCATAGGATAAAACAACATAAATTCAATTTAATAAAGCATATTATAAAACAACATAAATACAATTTAATAAAGCATAGGATAAAACAACATGAATACAATTTAATAAAGCATAGGATAAAACAACATGAATACAATTTAATAAAGCATAGGATAAAACAACATAAATACAATTTAATAAAGCATAGGTTAAAACAACATAAATACAATTTAATAAAGCATAGGTTAAAACAACATAAATAAAAGTTAATAAAGCATAGGATAAAACAACATAAATACAATTTAATAAAGCATAGGATAAAACAACATAAATTCAATTTAATAAAGCATAGGACAAAACAACATAAATACAATTTAATAAAGCATAGGACAAAACAACATAAATACAATTTAATAAAGCATAGGTTAAAGCAACATAAATACAATTTAATAAAGCATAGTTTAAAACAACATAAATACAATTTAATAAAGCATAGGATAAAACAACATAAATACAATTTATAAAGCATAGGATAAAACAACATAAATACAATTTAATAAAGCATAGGATAAAACAACATAAATACAATTTAATAAAGCATAGGATAAAACAACATAAATACAATTTAATAAAGCATAGGCTAAAACTACATAAATACAATTTAATAAAGCATAGGATAAAACAAATTAAATACAATTTAATAAAGCATAGCATAAAACAACATAAATTCAATTTAATAAAGCATAGGATAAAACAACATAAATGCAATTTAATAAAGCATAGGATAAAACAACATAAATACAATTTAATAAAGCATAAGATAAAACAACATGAATACAATTTAATAAAGCATAGGTTAAAACAACATAAATATAATTTAATAAAGCATAGGATAAAACAACATAAATACAATTTAATAAAGCATAGGTTAAAACAACATAAATACAATTTAATAAAGCATAGGATAAAACAACATAAATACAATTTAATAAAGCATAGGACAAAACAACATAAATACAATTTAATAAAGCATAGGTTAAAGCAACATAAATACAATTTAATAAAGCATAGGTTAAAACAACATAAATACAATTTAATAAAGCATAGGATAAAACAACATAAATACAATTTAATAAAGCATAGGATAAAACAACATAAATACAATTTAATAAAGCATAGGATAAAACAACATAAATACAATTTAATAGAGCATAGGATAAAACAACATAAATACAATTTATAAAGCATAGGATAAAACAACATAAATACAATTTAATAAAGCATAGGATAAAACAACATAAATACAATTTAATAAAGCATAGGATAAAACATCATAAATACAATTTAATAAAGCATAGGATTAAACAACGTAAATACTATTTAAAAAAGCATAGGATAAAACCACATAAATACAATTTAATAAAGCACAGGATAAAACAACATAAATACAATTTAATAAAGCATAGGAAACAACAACATAAATACAATTTAGTAAAGCATAGGTCAAAATAACATAAATACAATTTAATAAAGCATAGGATAAAACAACATGAATAAAATTTAATAAAGCATAGGATAAAACAACATAAATAAAATTTAATAAAGCATAGGATAAAACAACATAAATTCAATTTAATAAAGCATATTATAAAACAACATAAATACAATTTAATAAAGCATAGGATAAAACAACATGAATACAATTTAATAAAGCATAGGATAAAACAACATGAATACAATTTAATAAAGCATAGGATAAAACAACATAAATACAATTTAATAAAGCATAGGTTAAAACAACATAAATACAATTTAATAAAGCATAGGTTAAAACAACATAAATAAAAGTTAATAAAGCATAGGATAAAACAACATAAATACAATTTAATAAAGCATAGGATAAAACAACATAAATACAATTTATAAAGCATAGGATAAAACAACATAAATACAATTTAATAAAGCATAGGATAAAACAACATAAATACAATTTAATAAAGCATAGGATAAAACAACATAAATACAATTTAATAAAGCATAGGCTAAAACTACATAAATACAATTTAATAAAGCATAGGATAAAACAAATTAAATACAATTTAATAAAGCATAGGATAAAACAACATAAATTCAATTTAATAAAGCATAGGACAAAACAACATAAATACAATTTAATAAAGCATAGGACAAAACAACATAAATACAATTTAATAAAGCATAGGTTAAAGCAACATAAATACAATTTAATAAAGCATAGTTTAAAACAACATAAATACAATTTAATAAAGCATAGGATAAAACAACATAAATACAATTTATAAAGCATAGGATAAAACAACATAAATACAATTTAATAAAGCATAGGATAAAACAACATAAATACAATTTAATAAAGCATAGGATAAAACAACATAAATACAATTTAATAAAGCATAAGATAAAACAACATGAATACAATTTAATAAAGCATAGGTTAAAACAACATAAATATAATTTAATAAAGCATAGGATAAAACAACATAAATACAATTTAATAAAGCATAGGTTAAAACAACATAAATACAATTTAATAAAGCATAGGATAAAACAACATAAATACAATTTAATAAAGCATAGGACAAAACAACATAAATACAATTTAATAAAGCATAGGTTAAAGCAACATAAATACAATTTAATAAAGCATAGGTTAAAACAACATAAATACAATTTAATAAAGCATAGGATTAAACAACATAAATACAATTTAATAAAGCATAGGATAAAACAACATAAATACAATTTAATAAAGCATAGGATAAAACAACATAAATACAATTTAATAGAGCATAGGATAAAACAACATAAATACAATTTATAAAGCATAGGATAAAACAACATAAATACAATTTAATAAAGCATAGGATAAAACAACATAAATACAATTTAATAAAGCATAGGATAAAACATCATAAATACAATTTAATAAAGCATAGGATTAAACAACGTAAATACTATTTAAAAAAGCATAGGATAAAACCACATAAATACAATTTAATAAAGCACAGGATAAAACAACATAAATACAATTTAATAAAGCATAGGAAACAACAACATAAATACAATTTAGTAAAGCATAGGTCAAAATAACATAAATACAATTTAATAAAGCATAGGATAAAACAACATGAATAAAATTTAATAAAGCATAGGATAAAACAACATAAATAAAATTTAATAAAGCATAGGATAAAACAACATAAATTCAATTTAATAAAGCATATTATAAAACAACATAAATACAATTTAATAAAGCATAGGATAAAACAAATTAAATACAATTTAATAAAGCGTTGGATAAAACAACATAAATTCAATTTAATAAAGCATAGGATAAAACAACATAAATACAATTTAATAAAGCATAGGTTAAAACAACATAAATACAATTTAATAAAGCATAGGATAAAACAACATAAATACAATTTAATAAAGCATAGGATAAAACAACATAAATAAAATTTAATAAAACATAGGATAAAACAACATAAATACAATTTAATAAAGCATAGGATAAAACAACATAAATAAAATTTAATAAAGCATAGGATAAAACAACATAAATACAATTTATAAAGCATAGGTTAAAACAACATAAATACAAGTTAATAAAGCATAGGATAAAACAACATAAATACAATTTAATAAAGCATAGGATAAAACAACATAAATACAATTTAATAAAGCATAGGATAAAACAACATAAATACAATTTAATAAAGCATAGGTTAAAACAACATAAATACAATTTAATAAATCATAGGTTAAAACAACATAAATACAATTTAATAAAGCATAGGATAAAACAACATAAATTCAATTAAATAAAGCATAGGATAAAACAACATAAATACAATTTAATAAAGCACAGGATAAAACAACATAAATAAAATTTAATAAAGCATAGGATAAAACAAGATAAATAAAATTTAATAAAGCATAGGATAAAACAACATAAATACAATTTAATAAAGCATAGGATAAAACAACATAAATAAAATTTAATAAAGCATAGGATAAAACAACATAAATACAATTTAATAAAGCATAGGATAAAACAACATAAATACAATTTAATAAAGCATAGGTTAAAACAACATAAATACAATTTAATAAAGCATAGGAAAAAACAACATAAATTCAATTTAATAAAGCATAGGATAAAACAACATAAATACAATTGAATAAAGCACAGGATAAAACAACATAAATAAAATTTAATAAAGCATAGGATAAAACAAGATAAATAAAATTTAATAAAGCATAGGATAAAACAACATAAATACAATTTAATAAAGCATAGGATAAAACAACATAAATACAATTTAATAAAGCATAGGATAAAACAACATAAATACAATTTAATAAAGCATAGGTTAAAACAACATAAATACAATTTAATAAAGCATAGGATAAAACAACATAAATACAATTTAATAAAGCATAGGATAAAACAACATAAATAAAATTTAATAAAGCATAGGATAAAACAACATAAATACAATTTAATAAAGCATAGGATAAAACAACATACATAAAATTTAATAAAGCATAGGATAAAACAACATAAATACAATTTAATAAAGCATAGGTTAAAACAACATAAATACAATTTAATAAAGCATAGGTTAAAACAACATAAATACAATTTAATAAAGCATAGGACAAAACAACATAAATACAATTTAATAAAGCATAGTTTAAAACAACATAAATACAATTTAATAAAGCATAGGATAAAACCACAGAAATACAATTTAATAAAGCATAGGATAAAACAACATAAATACAATTTAATAAAGCATAGGACAAAACAACATAAATACAATTTAATAAAGCATAGGACAAAACAACATAAATACAATTTAATGAAACATAGGATAAACAACATAAATACAATTTAATAAAGCATAGGACAAAACAACATAAATACAATTTAATAAAGCATATGTTATAACAACATAAATACAATTTAATAAAGCATAAGATATAACAACATGAATATAATTTAGTAAAGCATAAGATAAAACAACATGAATACAATTTAATAAAGCATAGGTTAAAACAACATAAATACAATTTAAGAAAGCATAGGATAAAACTACATAAATACATTTTAATAAAGCATAGGATAAAACAACATAAATACAATTTAATAAAGCATAGGTTAAAACAACATAAATACAATTTAATAAAGCATAGGACAAAACAACATAAATACAATTTAATAAAGCATAGGATAAAACAACATACATACAATTTATAAAGCATAGGATAAAACAACATAAATACAATTTAATAAAGCATAGGATAAAACAACATAAATACAATTTAATAAAGCATAGGATAAAACAACATAAATACAATTTAATAAAGCATAGGCTAAACCTACATAAATACAATTTAATAAAGCATAGGATAAAACAAATTAAATACAATTTAATAAAGCATAGCATAAAACAAATTAAATTCAATTTAATAAAGCATAGCATAAAACAACATAAATGCAATTTAATAAAGCATAGGATAAAACAACATAAATACAATTTAATAAAGCATAAGATAAAACAACATGAATACAATTTAATAAAGCATAGGTTAAAACAACATAAATATAATTTAATAAAGCATAGGATAAAACAACATAAATACAATTTAATAAAGCATAGGTTAAAACAACATAAATACAATTTAATAAAGCATAGGATAAAACAACATAAATACAATTTAATAAAGCATAGGACAAAACAACATAAATACAATTTAATAAAGCATAGGTTAAAGCAACATAAATACAATTTAATAAAGCATAGGTTAAAACAACATAAATACAATTTAATAAAGCATAGGATAAAACAACATAAATACAATTTAATAAAGCATAGGATAAAACAACATAAATACAATTTAATAAAGCATAGGATAAAACAACATAAATACAATTTAATAGAGCATAGGATAAAACAACATAAATACAATTTATAAAGCATAGGATAAAACAACATAAATACAATTTAATAAAGCATAGGATAAAACAACATAAATACAATTTAATAAAGCATAGGATAAAACATCATAAATACAATTTAATAAAGCATAGGATTAAACAACGTAAATACTATTTAAAAAAGCATAGGATAAAACCACATAAATACAATTTAATAAAGCACAGGATAAAACAACATAAATACAATTTAATAAAGCATAGGAAACAACAACATAAATACAATTTAGTAAAGCATAGGTCAAAATAACATAAATACAATTTAATAAAGCATAGGATAAAACAACATGAATAAAATTTAATAAAGCATAGGATAAAACAACATAAATAAAATTTAATAAAGCATAGGATAAAACAACATAAATTCAATTTAATAAAGCATATTATAAAACAACATAAATACAATTTAATAAAGCATAGGATAAAACAACATGAATACAATTTAATAAAGCATAGGATAAAACAACATGAATACAATTTAATAAAGCATAGGATAAAACAACATAAATACAATTTAATAAAGCATAGGTTAAAACAACATAAATACAATTTAATAAAGCATAGGTTAAAACAACATAAATAAAAGTTAATAAAGCATAGGATAAAACAACATGAATAAAATTTAATAAAGCATAGGATAAAACAACATAAATAAAATTTAATAAAGCATAGGATAAAACAACATAAATTCAATTTAATAAAGCATATTATAAAACAACATAAATACAATTTAATAAAGCATAGGATAAAACAACATGAATACAATTTAATAAAGCATAGGATAAAACAACATGAATACAATTTAATAAAGCATAGGATAAAACAACATAAATACAATTTAATAAAGCATAGGTTAAAACAACATAAATACAATTTAATAAAGCATAGGTTAAAACAACATAAATAAAAGTTAATAAAGCATAGGATAAAACAACATAAATACAATTTAATAAAGCATAGGATAAAACAACATGAATACAATTTATAAAGCATAGGATAAAACAACATAAATACAATTTAATAAAGCATAGGATAAAACAACATGAATACAATTTAATAAAGCATAGGATAAAACAACATGAATACAATTTAATAAAGCATAGGATAAAACAACATAAATACAATTTAATAAAGCATAGGTTAAAACAACATAAATACAATTTAATAAAGCATAGGTTAAAACAACATAAATAAAAGTTAATAAAGCATAGGATAAAACAACATAAATACAATTTAATAAAGCATAGGATAAAACAACATAAATACAATTTATAAAGCATAGGATAAAACAACATAAATTCAATTTAATAAAGCATAGGATAAAACAACATAAATGCAATTTAATAAAGCATAGGATAAAACAACATAAATACAATTTAATAAAGCATAAGATAAAACAACATGAATACAATTTAATAAAGCATAGGTTAAAACAACATAAATATAATTTAATAAAGCATAGGATAAAACAACATAAATACAATTTAATAAAGCATAGGTTAAAACAACATAAATACAATTTAATAAAGCATAGGATAAAACAACATAAATACAATTTAATAAAGCATAGGACAAAACAACATAAATACAATTTAATAAAGCATAGGTTAAAGCAACATAAATACAATTTAATAAAGCATAGGTTAAAACAACATAAATACAATTTAATAAAGCATAGGATAAAACAACATAAATACAATTTAATAAAGCATAGAATAAAACAACATAAATACAATTTAATAAAGCATAGGATAAAACAACATAAATACAATTTAATAGAGCATAGGATAAAACAACATAAATACAATTTATAAAGCATAGGATAAAACAACATAAATACAATTTAATAAAGCATAGGATAAAACAACATAAATACAATTTAATAAAGCATAGGATAAAACATCATAAATACAATTTAATAAAGCATAGGATTAAACAACGTAAATACTATTTAAAAAAGCATAGGATAAAACCACATAAATACAATTTAATAAAGCACAGGATAAAACAACATAAATACAATTTAGTAAAGCATAGGAAACAACAACATAAATACAATTTAGTAAAGCATAGGTCAAAATAACATAAATACAATTTAATAAAGCATAGGATAAAACAACATGAATAAAATTTAATAAAGCATATTATAAAACAACATAAATAAAATTTAATAAAGCATAGGATAAAACAACATAAATTCAATTTAATAAAGCATATTATAAAACAACATAAATACAATTTAATAAAGCATAGGATAAAACAACATGAATACAATTTAATAAAGCATAGGATAAAACAACATGAATACAATTTAATAAAGCATAGGATAAAACAACATAAATACAATTTAATAAAGCATAGGATAAAACAACATAAATTCAATTTAATAAAGCATATTATAAAACAACATAAATACAATTTAATAAAGCATAGGATTAAACAACATGAATACAATTTAATAAAGCATAGGATAAAACAACATGAATACAATTTAATAAAGCATAGGATAAAACAACATAAATACAATTTAATAAAGCATAGGTTAAAACAACATAAATACAATTTAATAAAGCATAGGTTAAAACAACATAAATAAAAGTTAATAAAGCATAGGATAAAACAACATAAATACAATTTAATAAAGCATAGGATAAAACAACATAAATACAATTTATAAAGCATAGGATAAAACAACATAAATACAATTTAATAAAGCATAGGATAAAACAACATGAATACAATTTAATAAAGCATAGGATAAAACAACATGAATACAATTTAATAAAGCATAGGATAAAACAACATAAATACAATTTATAAAGCATAGGATAAAACAACATAAATACAATTTAATAAAGCATAGGTTAAAACAACATAAATACAATTTAATAAAGCATAGGTTAAAACAACATAAATAAAAGTTAATAAAGCATAGGATAAAACAACATAAATACAATTTAATAAAGCATAGGATAAAACAACATAAATACAATTTATAAAGCATAGGATAAAACAACATAAATACAATTTAATAAAGCATAGGATAAAACAACATAAATACAATTTAATAAAGCATAGGATAAAACAACATAAATACAATTTAATAAAGCATAGGATAAAACAACATAAATACAATTTATAAAGCATAGGATAAAACAACATAAATACAATTTAATAAAGCATAGGATAAAACAACATAAATACAATTTAATAAAGCATAGGATAAAACAACATAAATACAATTTAATAAAGCATAGGCTAAAACTACATAAATACAATTTAATAAAGCATAGGATGAAACAGCATAAATACAATTTAATAAAGCATACGTTAAAACAACATAAATACAATTAAATAAAGCATAAGATAAAACAACATAAATACAATTTAATAAAGCATAGGATAAAACAACATAAATACAATTTAACAAAACATTGGACAAAACAACATAAATACAATTTAATAAATCATAGGATAAAACAACATAAATACAATTTAATGAAACATAGGATAAACAACATAAATACAATTTAATAAAGCATAGGACAAAACAACATAAATACAATTTAATAAAGCATATGTTAAAACAACATAAATACAATTTAATAAAGCATAGGATAAAACAACATAAATACAATTTAATGAAACATAGGATAAACAACATAAATACAATTTAATAAAGCATAGGACAAAACAACATAAATACAATTTAATAAAGCATATGTTAAAACAACATAAATGCAATTTAATAAAGCATAGGATAAAACAACATAAATACAATTTAATAAAGCATAGGTTAAAACAACATAAATACAATTTAATAAAGCATAGGTTAAAACAACATAAATACAATTTAATAAAGCCTACAATAAAACAACATAAATACAATTTAATAAAGCATAAGATAAAACAACATGAATACAATTTAATAAAGCATAGGTTAAAACAACATAAATATAATTTAATAAAGCATAGGATAAAACAACATAAATACAATTTAATAAAGCATAGGTTAAAACAACATAAATACAATTTAATAGAGCATAGGATAAAACAACATAAATACAATTTATAAAGCATAGGATAAAACAACATAAATACAATTTAATAAAGCATAGGATAAAACAACATAAATACAATTTAATAAAGCATAGGATAAAACATCATAAATACAATTTAATAAAGCATAGGATTAAACAACGTAAATACTATTTAAAAAAGCATAGGATAAAACCACATAAATACAATTTAATAAAGCACAGGATAAAACAACATAAATACAATTTAATAAAGCATAGGAAACAACAACATAAATACAATTTAGTAAAGCATAGGTCAAAATAACATAAATACAATTTAATAAAGCATAGGATAAAACAACATGAATAAAATTTAATAAAGCATAGGATAAAACAACATAAATAAAATTTAATAAAGCATAGGATAAAACAACATAAATTCAATTTAATAAAGCATATTATAAAACAACATAAATACAATTTAATAAAGCATAGGATAAAACAAATTAAATACAATTTAATAAAGCGTTGGATAAAACAAGATAAATTCAATTTAATAAAGCATAGGATAAAACAACATAAATACAATTTAATAAAGCATAGCTTAAAACAACATAAATACAATTTAATAAAGCATAGGATAAAACAACATAAATACAATTTAATAAAGCATAGGATAAAACAACATAAATAAAATTTAATAAAACATAGGATAAAACAACATAAATACAATTTAATAAAGCATAGGATAAAACAACATAAATAAAATTTAATAAAGCATAGGATAAAACAACATAAATACAATTTATAAAGCATAGGTTAAAACAACATAAATACAAGTTAATAAAGCATAGGATAAAACAACATAAATACAATTTAATAAAGCATAGGATAAAACAACATAAATACAATTTAATAAAGCATAGGATAAAACAACATAAATACAATTTAATAAAGCATAGGTTAAAACAACATAAATACAATTTAATAAATCATAGGTTAAAACAACATAAATACAATTTAATAAAGCATAGGATAAAACAACATAAATTCAATTAAATAAAGCATAGGATAAAACAACATAAATACAATTTAATAAAGCACAGGATAAAACAACATAAATAAAATTTAATAAAGCATAGGATAAAACAAGATAAATAAAATTTAATAAAGCATAGGATAAAACAACATAAATACAATTTAATAAAGCATAGGATAAAACAACATAAATAAAATTTAATAAAGCATAGGATAAAACAACATAAATACAATTTAATAAAGCATAGGATAAAACAACATAAATACAATTTAATAAAGCATAGGTTAAAACAACATAAATACAATTTAATAAAGCATAGGAAAAAACAACATAAATTCAATTTAATAAAGCATAGGATAAAACAACATAAATACAATTGAATAAAGCACAGGATAAAACAACATAAATAAAATTTAATAAAGCATAGGATAAAACAAGATAAATAAAATTTAATAAAGCATAGGATAAAACAACATAAATACAATTTAATAAAGCATAGGATAAAACAACATAAATACAATTTAATAAAGCATAGGATAAAACAACATAAATACAATTTAATAAAGCATAGGATAAAACAACATAAATACAATTTAATAAAGCATAGGATAAAACAACATAAATACAATTTAATAAAGCATAGGTTAAAACAACATAAATACAATTTAATAAAGCATAGGATAAAACAACATAAATACAATTTATAAAGCATAGGTTAAAACAACATAAATACAAGTTAATAAAGCATAGGATAAAACAACATAAATACAATTTAATAAAGCATAGGATAAAACAACATAAATACAATTTAATAAAGCATAGGATAAAACAACATAAATACAATTTAATAAAGCATAGGTTAAAACAACATAAATACAATTTAATAAATCATAGGAAAAAACAACATAAATTCAATTTAATAAAGCATAGGATAAAACAACATAAATACAATTGAATAAAGCACAGGATAAAACAACATAAATAAAATTTAATAAAGCATAGGATAAAACAAGATAAATAAAATTTAATAAAGCATAGGATAAAACAACATAAATACAATTTAATAAAGCATAGGATAAAACAACATAAATACAATTTAATAAAGCATAGGATAAAACAACATAAATACAATTTAATAAAGCATAGGATAAAACAACATAAATACAATTTAATAAAGCATAGGATAAAACAACATAAATACAATTTAATAAAGCATAGGTTAAAACAACATAAATACAATTTAATAAAGCATAGGATAAAACAACATAAATACAATTTAATAAAGCATAGGATAAAACAACATAAATAAAATTTAATAAAGCATAGGATAAAACAACATAAATACAATTTAATAAAGCATAGGATAAAACAACATACATAAAATTTAATAAAGCATAGGATAAAACAACATAAATACAATTTAATAAAGCATAGGAGAAAACAACATAAATACAATTTAATAAAGCATAGGTTAAAACAACATAAATACAATTTAATAAAGCATAGGACAAAACAACATAAATACAATTTAATAAAGCATAGGATAAAACAACATACATACAATTTATAAAGCATAGGATAAAACAACATAAATACAATTTAATAAAGCATAGGATAAAACAACATAAATACAATTTAATAAAGCATAGGATAAAACAACATAAATACAATTTAATAAAGCATAGGCTAAACCTACATAAATACAATTTAATAAAGCATACGATAAAACAAATTAAATACAATTTAATAAAGCATAGCATAAAACAAATTAAATTCAATTTAATAAAGCATAGCATAAAACAACATAAATGCAATTTAATAAAGCATAGGATAAAACAACATAAATACAATTTAATAAAGCATAAGATAAAACAACATGAATACAATTTAATAAAGCATAGGTTAAAACAACATAAATATAATTTAATAAAGCATAGGATAAAACAACATAAATACAATTTAATAAAGCATAGGTTAAAACAACATAAATACAATTTAATAAAGCATAGGATAAAACAACATAAATACAATTTAATAAAGCATAGGACAAAACAACATAAATACAATTTAATAAAGCATAGGTTAAAGCAACATAAATACAATTTAATAAAGCATAGGTTAAAACAACATAAATACAATTTAATAAAGCATAGGATAAAACAACATAAATACAATTTAATAAAGCATAGGATAAAACAACATAAATACAATTTAATAAAGCATAGGATAAAACAACATAAATACAATTTAATAGAGCATAGGATAAAACAACATAAATACAATTTATAAAGCATAGGATAAAACAACATAAATACAATTTAATAAAGCATAGGATAAAACAACATAAATACAATTTAATAAAGCATAGGATAAAACATCATAAATACAATTTAATAAAGCATAGGATTAAACAACGTAAATACTATTTAAAAAAGCATAGGATAAAACCACATAAATACAATTTAATAAAGCACAGGATAAAACAACATAAATACAATTTAATAAAGCATAGGAAACAACAACATAAATACAATTTAGTAAAGCATAGGTCAAAATAACATAAATACAATTTAATAAAGCATAGGATAAAACAACATGAATAAAATTTAATAAAGCATAGGATAAAACAACATAAATAAAATTTAATAAAGCATAGGATAAAACAACATAAATTCAATTTAATAAAGCATATTATAAAACAACATAAATACAATTTAATAAAGCATAGGATAAAACAACATGAATACAATTTAATAAAGCATAGGATAAAACAACATGAATACAATTTAATAAAGCATAGGATAAAACAACATAAATACAATTTAATAAAGCATAGGTTAAAACAACATAAATACAATTTAATAAAGCATAGGTTAAAACAACATAAATAAAAGTTAATAAAGCATAGGATAAAACAACATAAATACAATTTAATAAAGCATAGGATAAAACAACATAAATTCAATTTAATAAAGCATAGGACAAAACAACATAAATACAATTTAATAAAGCATAGGACAAAACAACATAAATACAATTTAATAAAGCATAGGTTAAAGCAACATAAATACAATTTAATAAAGCATAGTTTAAAACAACATAAATACAATTTAATAAAGCATAGGATAAAACAACATAAATACAATTTATAAAGCATAGGATAAAACAACATAAATACAATTTAATAAAGCATAGGATAAAACAACATAAATACAATTTAATAAAGCATAGGATAAAACAACATAAATACAATTTAATAAAGCATAGGCTAAAACTACATAAATACAATTTAATAAAGCATAGGATAAAACAAATTAAATACAATTTAATAAAGCATAGCATAAAACAACATAAATTCAATTTAATAAAGCATAGGATAAAACAACATAAATGCAATTTAATAAAGCATAGGATAAAACAACATAAATACAATTTAATAAAGCATAAGATAAAACAACATGAATACAATTTAATAAAGCATAGGTTAAAACAACATAAATATAATTTAATAAAGCATAGGATAAAACAACATAAATACAATTTAATAAAGCATAGGTTAAAACAACATAAATACAATTTAATAAAGCATAGGATAAAACAACATAAATACAATTTAATAAAGCATAGGACAAAACAACATAAATACAATTTAATAAAGCATAGGTTAAAGCAACATAAATACAATTTAATAAAGCATAGGTTAAAACAACATAAATACAATTTAATAAAGCATAGGATAAAACAACATAAATACAATTTAATAAAGCATAGGATAAAACAACATAAATACAATTTAATAAAGCATAGGATAAAACAACATAAATACAATTTAATAGAGCATAGGATAAAACAACATAAATACAATTTATAAAGCATAGGATAAAACAACATAAATACAATTTAATAAAGCATAGGATAAAACAACATAAATACAATTTAATAAAGCATAGGATAAAACATCATAAATACAATTTAATAAAGCATAGGATTAAACAACGTAAATACTATTTAAAAAAGCATAGGATAAAACCACATAAATACAATTTAATAAAGCACAGGATAAAACAACATAAATACAATTTAATAAAGCATAGGAAACAACAACATAAATACAATTTAGTAAAGCATAGGTCAAAATAACATAAATACAATTTAATAAAGCATAGGATAAAACAACATGAATAAAATTTAATAAAGCATAGGATAAAACAACATAAATAAAATTTAATAAAGCATAGGATAAAACAACATAAATTCAATTTAATAAAGCATATTATAAAACAACATAAATACAATTTAATAAAGCATAGGATAAAACAACATGAATACAATTTAATAAAGCATAGGATAAAACAACATGAATACAATTTAATAAAGCATAGGATAAAACAACATAAATACAATTTAATAAAGCATAGGTTAAAACAACATAAATACAATTTAATAAAGCATAGGTTAAAACAACATAAATAAAAGTTAATAAAGCATAGGATAAAACAACATAAATACAATTTAATAAAGCATAGGATAAAACAACATAAATACAATTTATAAAGCATAGGATAAAACAACATAAATACAATTTAATAAAGCATAGGATAAAACAACATAAATACAATTTAATAAAGCATAGGATAAAACAACATAAATACAATTTAATAAAGCATAGGCTAAAACTACATAAATACAATTTAATAAAGCATAGGATAAAACAAATTAAATACAATTTAATAAAGCATAGGATAAAACAACATAAATTCAATTTAATAAAGCATAGGACAAAACAACATAAATACAATTTAATAAAGCATAGGACAAAACAACATAAATACAATTTAATAAAGCATAGGTTAAAGCAACATAAATACAATTTAATAAAGCATAGTTTAAAACAACATAAATACAATTTAATAAAGCATAGGATAAAACAACATAAATACAATTTATAAAGCATAGGATAAAACAACATAAATACAATTTAATAAAGCATAGGATAAAACAACATAAATACAATTTAATAAAGCATAGGATAAAACAACATAAATACAATTTAATAAAGCATAAGATAAAACAACATGAATACAATTTAATAAAGCATAGGTTAAAACAACATAAATATAATTTAATAAAGCATAGGATAAAACAACATAAATACAATTTAATAAAGCATAGGTTAAAACAACATAAATACAATTTAATAAAGCATAGGATAAAACAACATAAATACAATTTAATAAAGCATAGGACAAAACAACATAAATACAATTTAATAAAGCATAGGTTAAAGCAACATAAATACAATTTAATAAAGCATAGGTTAAAACAACATAAATACAATTTAATAAAGCATAGGATTAAACAACATAAATACAATTTAATAAAGCATAGGATAAAACAACATAAATACAATTTAATAAAGCATAGGATAAAACAACATAAATACAATTTAATAGAGCATAGGATAAAACAACATAAATACAATTTATAAAGCATAGGATAAAACAACATAAATACAATTTAATAAAGCATAGGATAAAACAACATAAATACAATTTAATAAAGCATAGGATAAAACATCATAAATACAATTTAATAAAGCATAGGATTAAACAACGTAAATACTATTTAAAAAAGCATAGGATAAAACCACATAAATACAATTTAATAAAGCATAGGAAACAACAACATAAATACAATTTAGTAAAGCATAGGTCAAAATAACATAAATACAATTTAATAAAGCATAGGATAAAACAACATGAATAAAATTTAATAAAGCATAGGATAAAACTACATAAATAAAATTTAATAAAGCATAGGATAAAACAACATAAATTCAATTTAATAAAGCATATTATAAAACAACATAAATACAATTTAATAAAGCATAGGATAAAACAAATTAAATACAATTTAATAAAGCGTTGGATAAAACAACATAAATTCAATTTAATAAAGCATAGGATAAAACAACATAAATACAATTTAATAAAGCATAGGTTAAAACAACATAAATACAATTTAATAAAGCATAGGATAAAACAACATAAATACAATTTAATAAAGCATAGGATAAAACAACATAAATAAAATTTAATAAAACATAGGATAAAACAACATAAATACAATTTAATAAAGCATAGGATAAAACAACATAAATAAAATTTAATAAAGCATAGGATAAAACAACATAAATACAATTTATAAAGCATAGGTTAAAACAACATAAATACAAGTTAATAAAGCATAGGATAAAACAACATAAATACAATTTAATAAAGCATAGGATAAAACAACATAAATACAATTTAATAAAGCATAGGATAAAACAACATAAATACAATTTAATAAAGCATAGGTTAAAACAACATAAATACAATTTAATAAATCATAGGTTAAAACAACATAAATACAATTTAATAAAGCATAGGATAAAACAACATAAATTCAATTAAATAAAGCATAGGATAAAACAACATAAATACAATTTAATAAAGCACAGGATAAAACAACATAAATAAAATTTAATAAAGCATAGGATAAAACAAGATAAATAAAATTTAATAAAGCATAGGATAAAACAACATAAATACAATTTAATAAAGCATAGGATAAAACAACATAAATAAAATTTAATAAAGCATAGGATAAAACAACATAAATACAATTTAATAAAGCATAGGATAAAACAACATAAATACAATTTAATAAAGCATAGGTTAAAACAACATAAATACAATTTAATAAAGCATAGGAAAAAACAACATAAATTCAATTTAATAAAGCATAGGATAAAACAACATAAATACAATTGAATAAAGCACAGGATAAAACAACATAAATAAAATTTAATAAAGCATAGGATAAAACAAGATAAATAAAATTTAATAAAGCATAGGATAAAACAACATAAATACAATTTAATAAAGCATAGGATAAAACAACATAAATACAATTTAATAAAGCATAGGATAAAACAACATAAATACAATTTAATAAAGCATAGGTTAAAACAACATAAATACAATTTAATAAAGCATAGGATAAAACAACATAAATACAATTTAATAAAGCATAGGATAAAACAACATAAATAAAATTTAATAAAGCATAGGATAAAACAACATAAATACAATTTAATAAAGCATAGGATAAAACAACATACATAAAATTTAATAAAGCATAGGATAAAACAACATAAATACAATTTAATAAAGCATAGGAGAAAACAACATAAATACAATTTAATAAAGCATAGGTTAAAACAACATAAATACAATTTAATAAAGCATAGGACAAAACAACATAAATACAATTTAATAAAGCATAGTTTAAAACAACATAAATACAATTTAATAAAGCATAGGATAAAACCACAGAAATACAATTTAATAAAGCATAGGATAAAACAACATAAATACAATTTAATAAAGCATAGGACAAAACAACATAAATACAATTTAATAAAGCATAGGACAAAACAACATAAATACAATTTAATGAAACATAGGATAAACAACATAAATACAATTTAATAAAGCATAGGACAAAACAACATAAATACAATTTAATAAAGCATATGTTATAACAACATAAATACAATTTAATAAAGCATAAGATATAACAACATGAATATAATTTAGTAAAGCATAAGATAAAACAACATGAATACAATTTAATAAAGCATAGGTTAAAACAACATAAATACAATTTAAGAAAGCATAGGATAAAACTACATAAATACATTTTAATAAAGCATAGGATAAAACAACATAAATACAATTTAATAAAGCATAGGTTAAAACAACAAATACAATTTAATAAAGCATAGGACAAAACAACATAAATACAATTTAATAAAGCATAGGATAAAACAACATACATACAATTTATAAAGCATAGGATAAAACAACATAAATACAATTTAATAAAGCATAGGATAAAACAACATAAATACAATTTAATAAAGCATAGGATAAAACAACATAAATACAATTTAATAAAGCATAGGCTAAACCTACATAAATACAATTTAATAAAGCATAGGATAAAACAAATTAAATACAATTTAATAAAGCATAGCATAAAACAAATTAAATTCAATTTAATAAAGCATAGCATAAAACAACATAAATGCAATTTAATAAAGCATAGGATAAAACAACATAAATACAATTTAATAAAGCATAAGATAAAACAACATGAATACAATTTAATAAAGCATAGGTTAAAACAACATAAATATAATTTAATAAAGCATAGGATAAAACAACATAAATACAATTTAATAAAGCATAGGTTAAAACAACATAAATACAATTTAATAAAGCATAGGATAAAACAACATAAATACAATTTAATAAAGCATAGGACAAAACAACATAAATACAATTTAATAAAGCATAGGTTAAAGCAACATAAATACAATTTAATAAAGCATAGGTTAAAACAACATAAATACAATTTAATAAAGCATAGGATAAAACAACATAAATACAATTTAATAAAGCATAGGATAAAACAACATAAATACAATTTAATAAAGCATAGGATAAAACAACATAAATACAATTTAATAGAGCATAGGATAAAACAACATAAATACAATTTAATAAAGCATAGGATAAAACAACATAAATACAATTTAATAAAGCATAGGTTAAAACAACATAAATAAAAGTTAATAAAGCATAGGATAAAACAACATAAATACAATTTAATAAAGCATAGGATAAAACAACATAAATACAATTTATAAAGCATAGGATAAAACAACATAAATACAATTTAATAAAGCATAGGATAAAACAACATAAATACAATTTAATAAAGCATAGGATAAAACAACATAAATACAATTTAATAAAGCATAGGCTAAAACTACATAAATACAATTTAATAAAGCATAGGATAAAACAAATTAAATACAATTTAATAAAGCATAGGATAAAACAACATAAATTCAATTTAATAAAGCATAGGACAAAACAACATAAATACAATTTAATAAAGCATAGGACAAAACAACATAAATACAATTTAATAAAGCATAGGTTAAAGCAACATAAATACAATTTAATAAAGCATAGTTTAAAACAACATAAATACAATTTAATAAAGCATAGGATAAAACAACATAAATACAATTTATAAAGCATAGGATAAAACAACATAAATACAATTTAATAAAGCATAGGATAAAACAACATAAATACAATTTAATAAAGCATAGGATAAAACAACATAAATACAATTTAATAAAGCATAAGATAAAACAACATGAATACAATTTAATAAAGCATAGGTTAAAACAACATAAATATAATTTAATAAAGCATAGGATAAAACAACATAAATACAATTTAATAAAGCATAGGTTAAAACAACATAAATACAATTTAATAAAGCATAGGATAAAACAACATAAATACAATTTAATAAAGCATAGGACAAAACAACATAAATACAATTTAATAAAGCATAGGTTAAAGCAACATAAATACAATTTAATAAAGCATAGGTTAAAACAACATAAATACAATTTAATAAAGCATAGGATTAAACAACATAAATACAATTTAATAAAGCATAGGATAAAACAACATAAATACAATTTAATAAAGCATAGGATAAAACAACATAAATACAATTTAATAGAGCATAGGATAAAACAACATAAATACAATTTATAAAGCATAGGATAAAACAACATAAATACAATTTAATAAAGCATAGGATAAAACAACATAAATACAATTTAATAAAGCATAGGATAAAACATCATAAATACAATTTAATAAAGCATAGGATTAAACAACGTAAATACTATTTAAAAAAGCATAGGATAAAACCACATAAATACAATTTAATAAAGCACAGGATAAAACAACATAAATACAATTTAATAAAGCATAGGAAACAACAACATAAATACAATTTAGTAAAGCATAGGTCAAAATAACATAAATACAATTTAATAAAGCATAGGATAAAACAACATGAATAAAATTTAATAAAGCATAGGATAAAACAACATAAATAAAATTTAATAAAGCATAGGATAAAACAACATAAATTCAATTTAATAAAGCATATTATAAAACAACATAAATACAATTTAATAAAGCATAGGATAAAACAAATTAAATACAATTTAATAAAGCGTTGGATAAAACAACATAAATTCAATTTAATAAAGCATAGGATAAAACAACATAAATACAATTTAATAAAGCATAGGTTAAAACAACATAAATACAATTTAATAAAGCATAGGATAAAACAACATAAATACAATTTAATAAAGCATAGGATAAAACAACATAAATAAAATTTAATAAAACATAGGATAAAACAACATAAATACAATTTAATAAAGCATAGGATAAAACAACATAAATAAAATTTAATAAAGCATAGGATAAAACAACATAAATACAATTTATAAAGCATAGGTTAAAACAACATAAATACAAGTTAATAAAGCATAGGATAAAACAACATAAATACAATTTAATAAAGCATAGGATAAAACAACATAAATACAATTTAATAAAGCATAGGATAAAACAACATAAATACAATTTAATAAAGCATAGGTTAAAACAACATAAATACAATTTAATAAATCATAGGTTAAAACAACATAAATACAATTTAATAAAGCATAGGATAAAACAACATAAATTCAATTAAATAAAGCATAGGATAAAACAACATAAATACAATTTAATAAAGCACAGGATAAAACAACATAAATAAAATTTAATAAAGCATAGGATAAAACAAGATAAATAAAATTTAATAAAGCATAGGATAAAACAACATAAATACAATTTAATAAAGCATAGGATAAAACAACATAAATAAAATTTAATAAAGCATAGGATAAAACAACATAAATACAATTTAATAAAGCATAGGATAAAACAACATAAATACAATTTAATAAAGCATAGGTTAAAACAACATAAATACAATTTAATAAAGCATAGGAAAAAACAACATAAATTCAATTTAATAAAGCATAGGATAAAACAACATAAATACAATTGAATAAAGCACAGGATAAAACAACATAAATAAAATTTAATAAAGCATAGGATAAAACAAGATAAATAAAATTTAATAAAGCATAGGATAAAACAACATAAATACAATTTAATAAAGCATAGGATAAAACAACATAAATACAATTTAATAAAGCATAGGATAAAACAACATAAATACAATTTAATAAAGCATAGGTTAAAACAACATAAATACAATTTAATAAAGCATAGGATAAAACAACATAAATACAATTTAATAAAGCATAGGATAAAACAACATAAATAAAATTTAATAAAGCATAGGATAAAACAACATAAATACAATTTAATAAAGCATAGGATAAAACAACATACATAAAATTTAATAAAGCATAGGATAAAACAACATAAATACAATTTAATAAAGCATAGGAGAAAACAACATAAATACAATTTAATAAAGCATAGGTTAAAACAACATAAATACAATTTAATAAAGCATAGGACAAAACAACATAAATACAATTTAATAAAGCATAGTTTAAAACAACATAAATACAATTTAATAAAGCATAGGATAAAACCACAGAAATACAATTTAATAAAGCATAGGATAAAACAACATAAATACAATTTAATAAAGCATAGGACAAAACAACATAAATACAATTTAATAAAGCATAGGACAAAACAACATAAATACAATTTAATGAAACATAGGATAAACAACATAAATACAATTTAATAAAGCATAGGACAAAACAACATAAATACAATTTAATAAAGCATATGTTATAACAACATAAATACAATTTAATAAAGCATAAGATATAACAACATGAATATAATTTAGTAAAGCATAAGATAAAACAACATGAATACAATTTAATAAAGCATAGGTTAAAACAACATAAATACAATTTAAGAAAGCATAGGATAAAACTACATAAATACATTTTAATAAAGCATAGGATAAAACAACATAAATACAATTTAATAAAGCATGGGTTAAAACAACATAAATACAATTTAATAAAGCATAGGACAAAACAACATAAATACAATTTAATAAAGCATAGGATAAAACAACATACATACAATTTATAAAGCATAGGATAAAACAACATAAATACAATTTAATAAAGCATAGGATAAAACAACATAAATACAATTTAATAAAGCATAGGATAAAACAACATAAATACAATTTAATAAAGCATAGGCTAAACCTACATAAATACAATTTAATAAAGCATAGGATAAAACAAATTAAATACAATTTAATAAAGCATAGCATAAAACAAATTAAATTCAATTTAATAAAGCATAGCATAAAACAACATAAATGCAATTTAATAAAGCATAGGATAAAACAACATAAATACAATTTAATAAAGCATAAGATAAAACAACATGAATACAATTTAATAAAGCATAGGTTAAAACAACATAAATATAATTTAATAAAGCATAGGATAAAACAACATAAATACAATTTAATAAAGCATAGGTTAAAACAACATAAATACAATTTAATAAAGCATAGGATAAAACAACATAAATACAATTTAATAAAGCATAGGATAAAACAACATAAATACAATTTAATAAAGCATAGGATAAAACAACATAAATACAATTTAATAGAGCATAGGATAAAACAACATAAATACAATTTATAAAGCATAGGATAAAACAACATAAATACAATTTAATAAAGCATAGGATAAAACAACATAAATACAATTTAATAAAGCATAGGATAAAACATCATAAATACAATTTAATAAAGCATAGGATTAAACAACGTAAATACTATTTAAAAAAGCATAGGATAAAACCACATAAATACAATTTAATAAAGCACAGGATAAAACAACATAAATACAATTTAATAAAGCATAGGAAACAACAACATAAATACAATTTAGTAAAGCATAGGTCAAAATAACATAAATACAATTTAATAAAGCATAGGATAAAACAACATGAATAAAATTTAATAAAGCATAGGATAAAACAACATAAATAAAATTTAATAAAGCATAGGATAAAACAACATAAATTCAATTTAATAAAGCATATTATAAAACAACATAAATACAATTTAATAAAGCATAGGATAAAACAACATGAATACAATTTAATAAAGCATAGGATAAAACAACATGAATACAATTTAATAAAGCATAGGATAAAACAACATAAATACAATTTAATAAAGCATAGGTTAAAACAACATAAATACAATTTAATAAAGCATAGGTTAAAACAACATAAATAAAAGTTAATAAAGCATAGGATAAAACAACATGAATAAAATTTAATAAAGCATAGGATAAAACAACATAAATAAAATTTAATAAAGCATAGGATAAAACAACATAAATTCAATTTAATAAAGCATATTATAAAACAACATAAATACAATTTAATAAAGCATAGGATAAAACAACATGAATACAATTTAATAAAGCATAGGATAAAACAACATGAATACAATTTAATAAAGCATAGGATAAAACAACATAAATACAATTTAATAAAGCATAGGTTAAAACAACATAAATACAATTTAATAAAGCATAGGTTAAAACAACATAAATAAAAGTTAATAAAGCATAGGATAAAACAACATAAATACAATTTAATAAAGCATAGGATAAAACAACATGAATACAATTTATAAAGCATAGGATAAAACAACATAAATACAATTTAATAAAGCATAGGATAAAACAACATGAATACAATTTAATAAAGCATAGGATAAAACAACATGAATACAATTTAATAAAGCATAGGATAAAACAACATAAATACAATTTAATAAAGCATAGGTTAAAACAACATAAATACAATTTAATAAAGCATAGGTTAAAACAACATAAATAAAAGTTAATAAAGCATAGGATAAAACAACATAAATACAATTTAATAAAGCATAGGATAAAACAACATAAATACAATTTATAAAGCATAGGATAAAACAACATAAATTCAATTTAATAAAGCATAGGATAAAACAACATAAATGCAATTTAATAAAGCATAGGATAAAACAACATAAATACAATTTAATAAAGCATAAGATAAAACAACATGAATACAATTTAATAAAGCATAGGTTAAAACAACATAAATATAATTTAATAAAGCATAGGATAAAACAACATAAATACAATTTAATAAAGCATAGGTTAAAACAACATAAATACAATTTAATAAAGCATAGGATAAAACAACATAAATACAATTTAATAAAGCATAGGACAAAACAACATAAATACAATTTAATAAAGCATAGGTTAAAGCAACATAAATACAATTTAATAAAGCATAGGTTAAAACAACATAAATACAATTTAATAAAGCATAGGATAAAACAACATAAATACAATTTAATAAAGCATAGAATAAAACAACATAAATACAATTTAATAAAGCATAGGATAAAACAACATAAATACAATTTAATAGAGCATAGGATAAAACAACATAAATACAATTTATAAAGCATAGGATAAAACAACATAAATACAATTTAATAAAGCATAGGATAAAACAACATAAATACAATTTAATAAAGCATAGGATAAAACATCATAAATACAATTTAATAAAGCATAGGATTAAACAACGTAAATACTATTTAAAAAAGCATAGGATAAAACCACATAAATACAATTTAATAAAGCACAGGATAAAACAACATAAATACAATTTAGTAAAGCATAGGAAACAACAACATAAATACAATTTAGTAAAGCATAGGTCAAAATAACATAAATACAATTTAATAAAGCATAGGATAAAACAACATGAATAAAATTTAATAAAGCATATTATAAAACAACATAAATAAAATTTAATAAAGCATAGGATAAAACAACATAAATTCAATTTAATAAAGCATATTATAAAACAACATAAATACAATTTAATAAAGCATAGGATAAAACAACATGAATACAATTTAATAAAGCATAGGATAAAACAACATGAATACAATTTAATAAAGCATAGGATAAAACAACATAAATACAATTTAATAAAGCATAGGATAAAACAACATAAATTCAATTTAATAAAGCATATTATAAAACAACATAAATACAATTTAATAAAGCATAGGATTAAACAACATGAATACAATTTAATAAAGCATAGGATAAAACAACATGAATACAATTTAATAAAGCATAGGATAAAACAACATAAATACAATTTAATAAAGCATAGGTTAAAACAACATAAATACAATTTAATAAAGCATAGGTTAAAACAACATAAATAAAAGTTAATAAAGCATAGGATAAAACAACATAAATACAATTTAATAAAGCATAGGATAAAACAACATAAATACAATTTATAAAGCATAGGATAAAACAACATAAATACAATTTAATAAAGCATAGGATAAAACAACATGAATACAATTTAATAAAGCATAGGATAAAACAACATGAATACAATTTAATAAAGCATAGGATAAAACAACATAAATACAATTTATAAAGCATAGGATAAAACAACATAAATACAATTTAATAAAGCATAGGTTAAAACAACATAAATACAATTTAATAAAGCATAGGTTAAAACAACATAAATAAAAGTTAATAAAGCATAGGATAAAACAACATAAATACAATTTAATAAAGCATAGGATAAAACAACATAAATACAATTTATAAAGCATAGGATAAAACAACATAAATACAATTTAATAAAGCATAGGATAAAACAACATAAATACAATTTAATAAAGCATAGGATAAAACAACATAAATACAATTTAATAAAGCATAGGATAAAACAACATAAATACAATTTATAAAGCATAGGATAAAACAACATAAATACAATTTAATAAAGCATAGGATAAAACAACATAAATACAATTTAATAAAGCATAGGATAAAACAACATAAATACAATTTAATAAAGCATAGGCTAAAACTACATAAATACAATTTAATAAAGCATAGGATAAAACAAATTAAATACAATTTAATAAAGCATAGGATAAAACAACATAAATTCAATTTAATAAAGCATAGGACAAAACAACATAAATACAATTTAATAAAGCATAGGACAAAACAACATAAATACAATTTAATAAAGCATAGGTTAAAGCAACATAAATACAATTTAATAAAGCATAGTTTAAAACAACATAAATACAATTTAATAAAGCATAGGTTAAAGCAACATAAATACAATTTAATAAAGCATAGTTTAAAACAACATAAATACAATTTAATAAAGCATAGGCTAAAACTACATAAATACAATTTAATAAAGCATAGGATAAAACAAATTAAATACAATTTAATAAAGCATAGCATAAAACAACATAAATTCAATTTAATAAAGCATAGGTTAAAACAACATAATACAATTTAATAAAGCATAGGACAAAACAACATAAATACAATTTAATAAAGCATAGGATAAAACAACATAAATACAATTTATAAAGCATAGGATAAAACAACATAAATACAATTTAATAAAGCATAGGATAAAACAACATAAATACAATTTAATAAAGCATAGGATAAAACAACATAAATACAATTTAATAAAGCATAGGCTAAAACTACATAAATACAATTTAATAAAGCATAGGATAAAACAAATTAAATACAATTTAATAAAGCATAGCATAAAACAACATAAATTCAATTTAATAAAGCATAGGATAAAACAACATAAATGCAATTTAATAAAGCATAGGATAAAACAACATAAATACAATTTAATAAAGCATAAGATAAAACAACATGAATACAATTTAATAAAGCATAGGTTAAAACAACATAAATATAATTTAATAAAGCATAGGATAAAACAACATAAATACAATTTAATAAAGCATAGGTTAAAACAACATAAATACAATTTAATAAAGCATAGGATAAAACAACATAAATACAATTTAATAAAGCATAGGACAAAACAACATAAATACAATTTAATAAAGCATAGGTTAAAGCAACATAAATACAATTTAATAAAGCATAGGTTAAAACAACATAAATACAATTTAATAAAGCATAGGATAAAACAACATAAATACAATTTAATAAAGCATAGGATAAAACAACATGAATACAATTTAATAAAGCACAGGATAAAACAACATAAATACAATTTATAAAGCATAGGATAAAACAACATAAATACAATTTAATAAAGCATAGGTTAAAACAACATAAATACAATTTAATAAAGCATAGGTTAAAACAACATAAATAAAAGTTAATAAAGCATAGGATAAAACAACATAAATACAATTTAATAAAGCATAGGATAAAACAACATAAATACAATTTATAAAGCATAGGATAAAACAACATAAATACAATTTAATAAAGCATAGGATAAAACAACATAAATACAATTTAATAAAGCATAGGATAAAACAACATAAATACAATTTAATAAAGCATAGGATAAAACAACATAAATACAATTTATAAAGCATAGGATAAAACAACATAAATACAATTTAATAAAGCATAGGATAAAACAACATAAATACAATTTAATAAAGCATAGGATAAAACAACATAAATACAATTTAATAAAGCATAGGCTAAAACTACATAAATACAATTTAATAAAGCATAGGATAAAACAAATTAAATACAATTTAATAAAGCATAGGATAAAACAACATAAATTCAATTTAATAAAGCATAGGACAAAACAACATAAATACAATTTAATAAAGCATAGGACAAAACAACATAAATACAATTTAATAAAGCATAGGTTAAAGCAACATAAATACAATTTAATAAAGCATAGTTTAAAACAACATAAATACAATTTAATAAAGCATAGGTTAAAGCAACATAAATACAATTTAATAAAGCATAGTTTAAAACAACATAAATACAATTTAATAAAGCATAGGCTAAAACTACATAAATACAATTTAATAAAGCATAGGATAAAACAAATTAAATACAATTTAATAAAGCATAGCATAAAACAACATAAATTCAATTTAATAAAGCATAGGTTAAAACAACATAATACAATTTAATAAAGCATAGGACAAAACAACATAAATACAATTTAATAAAGCATAGGATAAAACAACATAAATACAATTTAATAAAGCATAGCATAAAACAACATAAATTCAATTTAATAAAGCATAGGATAAAACAACATAAATGCAATTTAATAAAGCATAGGATAAAACAACATAAATACAATTTAATAAAGCATAAGATAAAACAACATGAATACAATTTAATAAAGCATAGGTTAAAACAACATAAATATAATTTAATAAAGCATAGGATAAAACAACATAAATACAATTTAATAAAGCATAGGTTAAAACAACATAAATACAATTTAATAAAGCATAGGATAAAACAACATAAATACAATTTAATAAAGCATAGGACAAAACAACATAAATACAATTTAATAAAGCATAGGTTAAAGCAACATAAATACAATTTAATAAAGCATAGGTTAAAACAACATAAATACAATTTAATAAAGCATAGGATAAAACAACATAAATACAATTTAATAAAGCATAGGATAAAACAACATAAATACAATTTAATAAAGCATAGGATAAAACAACATAAATACAATTTAATAGAGCATAGGATAAAACAACATAAATACAATTTATAAAGCATAGGATAAAACAACATAAATACAATTTAATAAAGCATAGGATAAAACAACATAAATACAATTTAATAAAGCATAGGATAAAACATCATAAATACAATTTAATAAAGCATAGGATTAAACAACGTAAATACTATTTAAAAAAGCATAGGATAAAACCACATAAATACAATTTAATAAAGCACAGGATAAAACAACATAAAGACAATTTAATAAAGCATAGGAAACAACAACATAAATACAATTTAGTAAAGCATAGGTCAAAATAACATAAATACAATTTAATAAAGCATAGGATAAAACAACATGAATAAAATTTAATAAAGCATAGGATAAAACAACATAAATAAAATTTAATAAAGCATAGGATAAAACAACATAAATTCAATTTAATAAAGCATATTATAAAACAACATAAATACAATTTAATAAAGCATAGGATAAAACAAATTAAATACAATTTAATAAAGCATAGGATAAAACAACATAAATTCAATTTAATAAAGCATAGGATAAAACAACATAAATACAATTTAATAAAGCATAGGTTAAAACAACATAAATACAATTTAATAAAGCATAGGATAAAACAACATAAATACAATTTAATAAAGCATAGGATAAAACAACATAAATAAAATTTAATAAAGCATATTATAAAACAACATAAATACAATTTAATAAAGCATAGGATTAAACAACATGAATACAATTTAATAAAGCATAGGATAAAACAACATGAATACAATTTAATAAAGCATAGGATAAAACAACATAAATACAATTTAATAAAGCATAGGTTAAAACAACATAAATACAATTTAATAAAGCATAGGTTAAAACAACATAAATAAAAGTTAATAAAGCATAGGATAAAACAACATAAATACAATTTAATAAAGCATAGGATAAAACAACATAAATACAATTTATAAAGCATAGGATAAAACAACATAAATACAATTTAATAAAGCATAGGATAAAACAACATGAATACAATTTAATAAAGCATAGGATAAAACAACATGAATACAATTTAATAAAGCATAGGATAAAACAACATAAATACAATTTATAAAGCATAGGATAAAACAACATAAATACAATTTAATAAAGCATAGGTTAAAACAACATAAATACAATTTAATAAAGCATAGGTTAAAACAACATAAATAAAAGTTAATAAAGCATAGGATAAAACAACATAAATACAATTTAATAAAGCATAGGATAAAACAACATAAATACAATTTATAAAGCATAGGATAAAACAACATAAATACAATTTAATAAAGCATAGGATAAAACAACATAAATACAATTTAATAAAGCATAGGATAAAACAACATAAATACAATTTAATAAAGCATAGGATAAAACAACATAAATACAATTTATAAAGCATAGGATAAAACAACATAAATACAATTTAATAAAGCATAGGATAAAACAACATAAATACAATTTAATAAAGCATAGGATAAAACAACATAAATACAATTTAATAAAGCATAGGCTAAAACTACATAAATACAATTTAATAAAGCATAGGATAAAACAAATTAAATACAATTTAATAAAGCATAGGATAAAACAACATAAATTCAATTTAATAAAGCATAGGACAAAACAACATAAATACAATTTAATAAAGCATAGGACAAAACAACATAAATACAATTTAATAAAGCATAGGTTAAAGCAACATAAATACAATTTAATAAAGCATAGTTTAAAACAACATAAATACAATTTAATAAAGCATAGGTTAAAGCAACATAAATACAATTTAATAAAGCATAGTTTAAAACAACATAAATACAATTTAATAAAGCATAGGCTAAAACTACATAAATACAATTTAATAAAGCATAGGATAAAACAAATTAAATACAATTTAATAAAGCATAGCATAAAACAACATAAATTCAATTTAATAAAGCATAGGTTAAAACAACATAATACAATTTAATAAAGCATAGGACAAAACAACATAAATACAATTTAATAAAGCATAGGATAAAACAACATAAATACAATTTATAAAGCATAGGATAAAACAACATAAATACAATTTAATAAAGCATAGGATAAAACAACATAAATACAATTTAATAAAGCATAGGATAAAACAACATAAATACAATTTAATAAAGCATAGGCTAAAACTACATAAATACAATTTAATAAAGCATAGGATAAAACAAATTAAATACAATTTAATAAAGCATAGCATAAAACAACATAAATTCAATTTAATAAAGCATAGGATAAAACAACATAAATGCAATTTAATAAAGCATAGGATAAAACAACATAAATACAATTTAATAAAGCATAAGATAAAACAACATGAATACAATTTAATAAAGCATAGGTTAAAACAACATAAATATAATTTAATAAAGCATAGGATAAAACAACATAAATACAATTTAATAAAGCATAGGTTAAAACAACATAAATACAATTTAATAAAGCATAGGATAAAACAACATAAATACAATTTAATAAAGCATAGGACAAAACAACATAAATACAATTTAATAAAGCATAGGTTAAAGCAACATAAATACAATTTAATAAAGCATAGGTTAAAACAACATAAATACAATTTAATAAAGCATAGGATAAAACAACATAAATACAATTTAATAAAGCATAGGATAAAACAACATGAATACAATTTAATAAAGCACAGGATAAAACAACATAAATACAATTTATAAAGCATAGGATAAAACAACATAAATACAATTTAATAAAGCATAGGTTAAAACAACATAAATACAATTTAATAAAGCATAGGTTAAAACAACATAAATAAAAGTTAATAAAGCATAGGATAAAACAACATAAATACAATTTAATAAAGCATAGGATAAAACAACATAAATACAATTTATAAAGCATAGGATAAAACAACATAAATACAATTTAATAAAGCATAGGATAAAACAACATAAATACAATTTAATAAAGCATAGGATAAAACAACATAAATACAATTTAATAAAGCATAGGATAAAACAACATAAATACAATTTATAAAGCATAGGATAAAACAACATAAATACAATTTAATAAAGCATAGGATAAAACAACATAAATACAATTTAATAAAGCATAGGATAAAACAACATAAATACAATTTAATAAAGCATAGGCTAAAACTACATAAATACAATTTAATAAAGCATAGGATAAAACAAATTAAATACAATTTAATAAAGCATAGGATAAAACAACATAAATTCAATTTAATAAAGCATAGGACAAAACAACATAAATACAATTTAATAAAGCATAGGACAAAACAACATAAATACAATTTAATAAAGCATAGGTTAAAGCAACATAAATACAATTTAATAAAGCATAGTTTAAAACAACATAAATACAATTTAATAAAGCATAGGTTAAAGCAACATAAATACAATTTAATAAAGCATAGTTTAAAACAACATAAATACAATTTAATAAAGCATAGGCTAAAACTACATAAATACAATTTAATAAAGCATAGGATAAAACAAATTAAATACAATTTAATAAAGCATAGCATAAAACAACATAAATTCAATTTAATAAAGCATAGGTTAAAACAACATAATACAATTTAATAAAGCATAGGACAAAACAACATAAATACAATTTAATAAAGCATAGGATAAAACAACATAAATACAATTTATAAAGCATAGGATAAAACAACATAAATACAATTTAATAAAGCATAGGATAAAACAACATAAATACAATTTAATAAAGCATAGGATAAAACAACATAAATACAATTTAATAAAGCATAGGCTAAAACTACATAAATACAATTTAATAAAGCATAGGATAAAACAAATTAAATACAATTTAATAAAGCATAGCATAAAACAACATAAATTCAATTTAATAAAGCATAGGATAAAACAACATAAATGCAATTTAATAAAGCATAGGATAAAACAACATAAATACAATTTAATAAAGCATAAGATAAAACAACATGAATACAATTTAATAAAGCATAGGTTAAAACAACATAAATATAATTTAATAAAGCATAGGATAAAACAACATAAATACAATTTAATAAAGCATAGGTTAAAACAACATAAATACAATTTAATAAAGCATAGGATAAAACAACATAAATACAATTTAATAAAGCATAGGACAAAACAACATAAATACAATTTAATAAAGCATAGGTTAAAGCAACATAAATACAATTTAATAAAGCATAGGTTAAAACAACATAAATACAATTTAATAAAGCATAGGATAAAACAACATAAATACAATTTAATAAAGCATAGGATAAAACAACATAAATACAATTTAATAAAGCATAGGATAAAACAACATAAATACAATTTAATAGAGCATAGGATAAAACAACATAAATACAATTTATAAAGCATAGGATAAAACAACATAAATACAATTTAATAAAGCATAGGATAAAACAACATAAATACAATTTAATAAAGCATAGGATAAAACATCATAAATACAATTTAATAAAGCATAGGATTAAACAACGTAAATACTATTTAAAAAAGCATAGGATAAAACCACATAAATACAATTTAATAAAGCACAGGATAAAACAACATAAATACAATTTAATAAAGCATAGGAAACAACAACATAAATACAATTTAGTAAAGCATAGGTCAAAATAACATAAATACAATTTAATAAAGCATAGGATAAAACAACATGAATAAAATTTAATAAAGCATAGGATAAAACAACATAAATAAAATTTAATAAAGCATAGGATAAAACAACATAAATTCAATTTAATAAAGCATATTATAAAACAACATAAATACAATTTAATAAAGCATAGGATAAAACAAATTAAATACAATTTAATAAAGCATAGGATAAAACAACATAAATTCAATTTAATAAAGCATAGGATAAAACAACATAAATACAATTTAATAAAGCATAGGTTAAAACAACATAAATACAATTTAATAAAGCATAGGATAAAACAACATAAATACAATTTAATAAAGCATAGGATAAAACAACATAAATAAAATTTAATAAAGCATAGGATAAAACAACATAAATAAAATTTAATAAAGCATAGGATAAAACAACATAAATACAATTTATAAAGCATAGGTTAAAACAACATAAATACAAGTTAATAAAGCATAGGATAAAACAACATAAATACAATTTAATAAAGCATAGGATAAAACAACATAAATACAATTTAATAAAGCATAGGATAAAACAACATAAATACAATTTAATAAAGCATAGGTTAAAACAACATAAATACAATTTAATAAATCATAGGTTAAAACAACATAAATACAATTTAATAAAGCATAGGATAAAACAACATAAATTCAATTTAATAAAGCATAGGATAAAACAACATAAATACAATTTAATAAAGCACAGGATAAAACAACATAAATAAAATTTAATAAAGCATAGGATAAAACAAGATAAATAAAATTTAATAAAGCATAGGATAAAACAACATAAATACAATTTAATAAAGCATAGGATAAAACAACATAAATAAAATTTAATAAAGCATAGGTTAAAACAACATAAATAAAAGTTAATAAAGCATAGGATAAAACAACATAAATACAATTTAATAAAGCATAGGATAAAACAACATAAATACAATTTATAAAGCATAGGATAAAACAACATAAATACAATTTAATAAAGCATAGGATAAAACAACATAAATACAATTTAATAAAGCATAGGATAAAACAACATAAATACAATTTAATAAAGCATAGGCTAAAACTACATAAATACAATTTAATAAAGCATAGGATAAAACAAATTAAATACAATTTAATAAAGCATAGGATAAAACAACATAAATTCAATTTAATAAAGCATAGGACAAAACAACATAAATACAATTTAATAAAGCATAGGACAAAACAACATAAATACAATTTAATAAAGCATAGGTTAAAGCAACATAAATACAATTTAATAAAGCATAGTTTAAAACAACATAAATACAATTTAATAAAGCATAGGATAAAACAACATAAATACAATTTATAAAGCATAGGATAAAACAACATAAATACAATTTAATAAAGCATAGGATAAAACAACATAAATACAATTTAATAAAGCATAGGATAAAACAACATAAATACAATTTAATAAAGCATAGGCTAAAACTACATAAATACAATTTAATAAAGCATAGGCTAAAACTACATAAATACAATTTAATAAAGCATAGGATAAAACAAATTAAATACAATTTAATAAAGCATAGCATAAAACAACATAAATTCAATTTAATAAAGCATAGGATAAAACAACATAAATGCAATTTAATAAAGCATAGGATAAAACAACATAAATACAATTTAATAAAGCATAAGATAAAACAACATGAATACAATTTAATAAAGCATAGGTTAAAACAACATAAATATAATTTAATAAAGCATAGGATAAAACAACATAAATACAATTTAATAAAGCATAGGTTAAAACAACATAAATACAATTTAATAAAGCATAGGATAAAACAACATAAATACAATTTAATAAAGCATAGGACAAAACAACATAAATACAATTTAATAAAGCATAGGTTAAAGCAACATAAATACAATTTAATAAAGCATAGGTTAAAACAACATAAATACAATTTAATAAAGCATAGGATAAAACAACATAAATACAATTTAATAAAGCATAGGATAAAACAACATAAATACAATTTAATAAAGCATAGGATAAAACAACATAAATACAATTTAATAGAGCATAGGATAAAACAACATAAATACAATTTATAAAGCATAGGATAAAACAACATAAATACAATTTAATAAAGCATAGGATAAAACAACATAAATACAATTTAATAAAGCATAGGATAAAACATCATAAATACAATTTAATAAAGCATAGGATTAAACAACGTAAATACTATTTAAAAAAGCATAGGATAAAACCACATAAATACAATTTAATAAAGCACAGGATAAAACAACATAAATACAATTTAATAAAGCATAGGAAACAACAACATAAATACAATTTAGTAAAGCATAGGTCAAAATAACATAAATACAATTTAATAAAGCATAGGATAAAACAACATGAATAAAATTTAATAAAGCATAGGATAAAACAACATAAATAAAATTTAATAAAGCATAGGATAAAACAACATAAATTCAATTTAATAAAGCATATTATAAAACAACATAAATACAATTTAATAAAGCATAGGATAAAACAAATTAAATACAATTTAATAAAGCATAGGATAAAACAACATAAATTCAATTTAATAAAGCATAGGATAAAACAACATAAATACAATTTAATAAAGCATAGGTTAAAACAACATAAATACAATTTAATAAAGCATAGGATAAAACAACATAAATACAATTTAATAAAGCATAGGATAAAACAACATAAATAAAATTTAATAAAACAGGATAAAACAACATAAATACAATTTAATAAAGCATAGGATAAAACAACATAAATAAAATTTAATAAAGCATAGGATAAAACAACATAAATACAATTTATAAAGCATAGGTTAAAACAACATAAATACAAGTTAATAAAGCATAGGATAAAACAACATAAATACAATTTAATAAAGCATAGGATAAAACAACATAAATACAATTTAATAAAGCATAGGATAAAACAACATAAATACAATTTAATAAAGCATAGGTTAAAACAACATAAATACAATTTAATAAATCATAGGTTAAAACAACATAAATACAATTTAATAAAGCATAGGATAAAACAACATAAATTCAATTAAATAAAGCATAGGATAAAACAACATAAATACAATTTAATAAAGCACAGGATAAAACAACATAAATAAAATTTAATAAAGCATAGGATAAAACAAGATAAATAAAATTTAATAAAGCATAGGATAAAACAACATAAATACAATTTAATAAAGCATAGGATAAAACAACATAAATAAAATTTAATAAAGCATAGGATAAAACAACATAAATACAATTTAATAAAGCATAGGATAAAACAACATAAATACAATGTAATAAAGCATAGGTTAAAACAACATAAATACAATTTAATAAAGCATAGGAAAAAACAACATAAATTCAATTTAATAAAGCATAGGATAAAACAACATAAATACAATTGAATAAAGCACAGGATAAAACAACATAAATAAAATTTAATAAAGCATAGGATAAAACAAGATAAATAAAATTTAATAAAGCATAGGATAAAACAACATAAATACAATTTAATAAAGCATAGGATAAAACAACATAAATACAATTTAATAAAGCATAGGATAAAACAACATAAATACAATTTAATAAAGCATAGGTTAAAACAACATAAATACAATTTAATAAAGCATAGGATAAAACAACATAAATACAATTTAATAAAGCATAGGATAAAACAACATAAATAAAATTTAATAAAGCATAGGATAAAACAACATAAATACAATTTAATAAAGCATAGGATAAAACAACATACATAAAATTTAATAAAGCATAGGATAAAACAACATAAATACAATTTAATAAAGCATAGGAGAAAACAACATAAATACAATTTAATAAAGCATAGGACAAAACAACATAAATACAATTTAATGAAACATAGGATAAACAACATAAATACAATTTAATAAAGCATAGGACAAAACAACATAAATACAATTTAATGAAGCATATGTTATAACAACATAAATACAATTTAATAAAGCATAAGATATAACAACATGAATATAATTTAGTAAAGCATAAGATAAAACAACATGAATACAATTTAATAAAGCATAGGTTAAAACAACATAAATACAATTTAAGAAAGCATAGGATAAAACTACATAAATACATTTTAATAAAGCATAGGATAAAACAACATAAATACAATTTAATAAAGCATAGGTTAAAACAACATAAATACAATTTAATAAAGCATAGGACAAAACAACATAAATACAATTTAATAAAGCATAGGATAAAACAACATACATACAATTTATAAAGCATAGGATAAAACAACATAAATACAATTTAATAAAGCATAGGATAAAACAACATAAATACAATTTAATAAAGCATAGGATAAAACTACATAAATACAATTTAATAAAGCATAGGATAAAACATCATAAATACAATTTAATAAAGCATAGGATTAAACAACGTAAATACTATTTAAAAAAGCATAGGATAAAACCACATAAATACAATTTAATAAAGCACAGGATAAAACAACATAAATACAATTTAATAAAGCATAGGAAACAACAACATAAATACAATTTAGTAAAGCATAGGTCAAAATAACATAAATACAATTTAATAAAGCATAGGATAAAACAACATGAATAAAATTTAATAAAGCATAGGATAAAACAACATAAATAAAATTTAATAAAGCATAGGATAAAACAACATAAATTCAATTTAATAAAGCATATTATAAAACAACATAAATACAATTTAATAAAGCATAGGATAAAACAAATTAAATACAATTTAATAAAGCATAGGATAAAACAACATAAATTCAATTTAATAAAGCATAGGATAAAACAACATAAATACAATTTAATAAAGCATAGGTTAAAACAACATAAATACAATTTAATAAAGCATAGGATAAAACAACATAAATACAATTTAATAAAGCATAGGCTAAAACTACATAAATACAATTTAATAAAGCATAGGATAAAACAAATTAAATACAATTTAATAAAGCATAGCATAAAACAACATAAATTCAATTTAATAAAGCATAGGTTAAAACAACATAAATACAATTTAATAAAGCATAGGACAAAACAACATAAATACAATTTAATAAAGCATAGGATAAAACAACATAAATACAATTTATAAAGCATAGGATAAAACAACATAAATACAATTTAATAAAGCATAGGATAAAACAACATAAATACAATTTAATAAAGCATAGGATAAAACAACATAAATACAATTTAATAAAGCATAGGCTAAAACTACATAAATACAATTTAATAAAGCATAGGATAAAACAAATTAAATACAATTTAATAAAGCATAGCATAAAACACCATAAATTCAATTTAATAAAGCATAGGATAAAACAACATAAATGCAATTTAATAAAGCATAGGATAAAACAACATAAATACAATTTAATAAAGCATAAGATAAAACAACATGAATACAATTTAATAAAGCATAGGTTAAAACAACATAAATATAATTTAATAAAGCATAGGATAAAACAACATAAATACAATTTAATAAAGCATAGGTTAAAACAACATAAATACAATTTAATAAAGCATAGGATAAAACAACATAAATACAATTTAATAAAGCATAGGACAAAACAACATAAATACAATTTAATAAAGCATAGGTTAAAGCAACATAAATACAATTTAATAAAGCATAGGTTAAAACAACATAAATACAATTTAATAAAGCATAGGATAAAACAACATAAATACAATTTAATAAAGCATAGGATAAAACAACATAAATACAATTTAATAAAGCATAGGATAAAACAACATAAATACAATTTAATAGAGCATAGGATAAAACAACATAAATACAATTTATAAAGCATAGGATAAAACAACATAAATACAATTTAATAAAGCATAGGATAAAACAACATAAATACAATTTAATAAAGCATAGGATAAAACATCATAAATACAATTTAATAAAGCATAGGATTAAACAACGTAAATACTATTTAAAAAAGCATAGGATAAAACCACATAAATACAATTTAATAAAGCACAGGATAAAACAACATAAATACAATTTAATAAAGCATAGGAAACAACAACATAAATACAATTTAGTAAAGCATAGGTCAAAATAACATAAATACAATTTAATAAAGCATAGGATAAAACAACATGAATAAAATTTAATAAAGCATAGGATAAAACAACATAAATAAAATTTAATAAAGCATAGGATAAAACAACATAAATTCAATTTAATAAAGCATATTATAAAACAACATAAATACAATTTAATAAAGCATAGGATAAAACAAATTAAATACAATTTAATAAAGCATAGGATAAAACAACATAAATTCAATTTAATAAAGCATAGGATAAAACAACATAAATACAATTTAATAAAGCATAGGTTAAAACAACATAAATACAATTTAATAAAGCATAGGATAAAACAACATAAATACAATTTAATAAAGCATAGGATAAAACAACATAAATAAAATTTAATAAAACATAGGATAAAACAACATAAATACAATTTAATAAAGCATAGGATAAAACAACATAAATAAAATTTAATAAAGCATAGGATAAAACAACATAAATACAATTTATAAAGCATAGGTTAAAACAACATAAATACAAGTTAATAAAGCATAGGATAAAACAACATAAATACAATTTAATAAAGCATAGGATAAAACAACATAAATACAATTTAATAAAGCATAGGATAAAACAACATAAATACAATTTAATAAAGCATAGGTTAAAACAACATAAATACAATTTAATAAATCATAGGTTAAAACAACATAAATACAATTTAATAAAGCATAGGATAAAACAACATAAATTCAATTAAATAAAGCATAGGATAAAACAACATAAATACAATTTAATAAAGCACAGGATAAAACAACATAAATAAAATTTAATAAAGCATAGGATAAAACAAGATAAATAAAATTTAATAAAGCATAGGATAAAACAACATAAATACAATTTAATAAAGCATAGGATAAAACAACATAAATAAAATTTAATAAAGCATAGGATAAAACAACATAAATACAATTTAATAAAGCATAGGATAAAACAACATAAATACAATTTAATAAAGCATAGGTTAAAACAACATAAATACAATTTAATAAAGCATAGGAAAAAACAACATAAATTCAATTTAATAAAGCATAGGATAAAACAACATAAATACAATTGAATAAAGCACAGGATAAAACAACATAAATAAAATTTAATAAAGCATAGGATAAAACAAGATAAATAAAATTTAATAAAGCATAGGATAAAACAACATAAATACAATTTAATAAAGCATAGGATAAAACAACATAAATACAATTTAATAAAGCATAGGATAAAACAACATAAATACAATTTAATAAAGCATAGGTTAAAACAACATAAATACAATTTAATAAAGCATAGGATAAAACAACATAAATACAATTTAATAAAGCATAGGATAAAACAACATAAATAAAATTTAATAAAGCATAGGATAAAACAAAATAAATACAATTTAATAAAGCATAGGATAAAACAACATACATAAAATTTAATAAAGCATAGGATAAAACAACATAAATACAATTTAATAAAGCATAGGAGAAAACAACATAAATACAATTTAATAAAGCATAGGTTAAAACAACATAAATACAATTTAATAAAGCATAGGACAAAACAACATAAATACAATTTAATAAAGCATAGTTTAAAACAACATAAATACAATTTAATAAAGCATAGGATAAAACCACAGAAATACAATTTAATAAAGCATAGGATAAAACAACATAAATACAATTTAATAAAGCATAGGACAAAACAACATAAATACAATTTAATAAAGCATAGGACAAAACAACATAAATACAATTTAATGAAACATAGGATAAACAACATAAATACAATTTAATAAAGCATAGGACAAAACAACATAAATACAATTTAATAAAGCATATGTTATAACAACATAAATACAATTTAATAAAGCATAAGATATAACAACATGAATATAATTTAGTAAAGCATAAGATAAAACAACATGAATACAATTTAATAAAGCATAGGTTAAAACAACATAAATACAATTTAAGAAAGCATAGGATAAAACTACATAAATACATTTTAATAAAGCATACGATAAAACAACATAAATACAATTTAATAAAGCATAGGTTAAAACAACATAAATACAATTTAATAAAGCATAGGACAAAACAACATAAATACAATTTAATAAAGCATAGGATAAAACAACATACATACAATTTATAAAGCATAGGATAAAACAACATAAATACAATTTAATAAAGCATAGGATAAAACAACATAAATACAATTTAATAAAGCATAGGATAAAACTACATAAATACAATTTAATAAAGCATAGGATAAAACAAATTAAATACAATTTAATAAAGCATAGCATAAAACAAATTAAATTCAATTTAATAAAGCATAGCATAAAACAACATAAATGCAATTTAATAAAGCATAGGATAAAACAACATAAATACAATTTAATAAAGCATAAGATAAAACAACATGAATACAATTTAATAAAGCATAGGTTAAAACAACATAAATATAATTTAATAAAGCATAGGATAAAACAACATAAATACAATTTAATAAAGCATAGGTTAAAACAACATAAATACAATTTAATAAATCATAGGTTAAAACAACATAAATACAATTTAATAAAGCATAGGATAAAACAACATAAATTCAATTTAATAAAGCATAGGATAAAACAACATAAATACAATTTAATAAAGCACAGGATAAAACAACATAAATAAAATTTAATAAAGCATAGGATAAAACAAGATAAATAAAATTTAATAAAGCATAGGATAAAACAACATAAATACAATTTAATAAAGCATAGGATAAAACAACATAAATAAAATTTAATAAAGCATAGGTTAAAACAACATAAATAAAAGTTAATAAAGCATAGGATAAAACAACATAAATACAATTTAATAAAGCATAGGATAAAACAACATAAATACAATTTATAAAGCATAGGATAAAACAACATAAATACAATTTAATAAAGCATAGGATAAAACAACATAAATACAATTTAATAAAGCATAGGATAAAACAACATAAATACAATTTAATAAAGCATAGGCTAAAACTACATAAATACAATTTAATAAAGCATAGGATAAAACAAATTAAATACAATTTAATAAAGCATAGGATAAAACAACATAAATTCAATTTAATAAAGCATAGGACAAAACAACATAAATACAATTTAATAAAGCATAGGACAAAACAACATAAATACAATTTAATAAAGCATAGGTTAAAGCAACATAAATACAATTTAATAAAGCATAGTTTAAAACAACATAAATACAATTTAATAAAGCATAGGATAAAACAACATAAATACAATTTATAAAGCATAGGATAAAACAACATGAATACAATTTAATAAAGCATAGGTTAAAACATAAATATAATTTAATAAAGCATAGGATAAAACAACATAAATACAATTTAATAAAGCATAGGTTAAAACAACATAAATACAATTTAATAAAGCATAGGATAAAACAACATAAATACAATTTAATAAAGCATAGGACAAAACAACATAAATACAATTTAATAAAGCATAGGTTAAAGCAACATAAATACAATTTAATAAAGCATAGGTTAAAACAACATAAATACAATTTAATAAACATAGGATAAAACAACATAAATACAATTTAATAAAGCATAGGATAAAACAACATAAATACAATTTAATAAAGCATAGGATAAAACAACATAAATACAATTTAATAGAGCATAGGATAAAACAACATAAATACAATTTATAAAGCATAGGATAAAACAACATAAATACAATTTAATAAAGCATAGGATAAAACAACATAAATACAATTTAATAAAGCATAGGATAAAACATCATAAATACAATTTAATAAAGCATAGGATTAAACAACGTAAATACTATTTAAAAAAGCATAGGATAAAACCACATAAATACAATTTAATAAAGCACAGGATAAAACAACATAAATACAATTTAATAAAGCATAGGAAACAACAACATAAATACAATTTAGTAAAGCATAGGTCAAAATAACATAAATACAATTTAATAAAGCATAGGATAAAACAACATGAATACAATTTAATAAAGCATAGGATAAAACAACATGAATAAAATTTAATAAAGCATAGGATAAAACAACATAAATAAAATTTAATAAAGCATATTATAAAACAACATAAATACAATTTAATAAAGCATAGGATAAAACAAATTAAATACAATTTAATAAAGCATAGGATAAAACAACATAAATTCAATTTAATAAAGCATAGGATAAAACAACATAAATACAATTTAATAAAGCATAGGTTAAAACAACATAAATACAATTTAATAAAGCATAGGATAAAACAACATAAATACAATTTAATAAAGCATAGGATAAAACAACATAAATAAAATTTAATAAAACATAGGATAAAACAACATAAATACAATTTAATAAAGCATAGGATAAAACAACATAAATAAAATTTAATAAAGCATAGGATAAAACAACATAAATACAATTTATAAAGCATAGGTTAAAACAACATAAATACAAGTTAATAAAGCATAGGATAAAACAACATAAATACAATTTAATAAAGCATAGGATAAAACAACATAAATACAATTTAATAAAGCATAGGATAAAACAACATAAATACAATTTAATAAAGCATAGGTTAAAACAACATAAATACAATTTAATAAATCATAGGTTAAAACAACATAAATACAATTTAATAAAGCATAGGATAAAACAACATAAATTCAATTAAATAAAGCATAGGATAAAACAACATAAATACAATTTAATAAAGCACAGGATAAAACAACATAAATAAAATTTAATAAAGCATAGGATAAAACAAGATTAATAAAATTTAATAAAGCATAGGATAAAACAACATAAATACAATTTAATAAAGCATAGGATAAAACAACATAAATAAAATTTAATAAAGCATAGGATAAAACAACATAAATACAATTTAATAAAGCATAGGATAAAACAACATAAATACAATTTAATAAAGCATAGGTTAAAACAACATAAATACAATTTAATAAAGCATAGGAAAAAACAACATAAATTCAATTTAATAAAGCATAGGATAAAACAACATAAATACAATTGAATAAAGCACAGGATAAAACAACATAAATAAAATTTAATAAAGCATAGGATAAAACAAGATAAATAAAATTTAATAAAGCATAGGATAAAACAACATAAATACAATTTAATAAAGCATAGGATAAAACAACATAAATACAATTTAATAAAGCATAGGATAAAACAACATAAATACAATTTAATAAAGCATAGGTTAAAACAACATAAATACAATTTAATAAAGCATAGGATAAAACAACATAAATACAATTTAATAAAGCATAGGATAAAACAACATAAATAAAATTTAATAAAGCATAGGATAAAACAACATAAATACAATTTAATAAAGCATAGGATAAAACAACATACATAAAATTTAATAAAGCATAGGATAAAACAACATAAATACAATTTAATAAAGCATAGGAGAAAACAACATAAATACAATTTAATAAAGCATAGGTTAAAACAACATAAATACAATTTAATAAAGCATAGGACAAAACAACATAAATACAATTTAATAAAGCATAGTTTAAAACAACATAAATACAATTTAATAAAGCATAGGATAAAACCACAGAAATACAATTTAATAAAGCATAGGATAAAACAACATAAATACAATTTAATAAAGCATAGGACAAAACAACATAAATACAATTTAATAAAGCATAGGACAAAACAACATAAATACAATTTAATGAAACATAGGATAAACAACATAAATACAATTTAATAAAGCATAGGACAAAACAACATAAATACAATTTAATAAAGCATATGTTATAACAACATAAATACAATTTAATAAAGCATAAGATATAACAACATGAATATAATTTAGTAAAGCATAAGATAAAACAACATGAATACAATTTAATAAAGCATAGGTTAAAACAACATAAATACAATTTAAGAAAGCATAGGATAAAACTACATAAATACATTTTAATAAAGCATAGGATAAAACAACATAAATACAATTTAATAAAGCATAGGTTAAAACAACATAAATACAATTTAATAAAGCATAGGACAAAACAACATAAATACAATTTAATAAAGCATAGGATAAAACAACATACATACAATTTATAAAGCATAGGATAAAACAACATAAATACAATTTAATAAAGCATAGGATAAAACAACATAAATACAATTTAATAAAGCATAGGATAAAACTACATAAATACAATTTAATAAAGCATAGGATAAAACAAATTAAATACAATTTAATAAAGCATAGCATAAAGCAAATTAAATTCAATTTAATAAAGCATAGCATAAAACAACATAAATGCAATTTAATAAAGCATAGGATAAAACAACATAAATACAATTTAATAAAGCATAAGATAAAACAACATGAATACAATTTAATAAAGCATAGGTTAAAACAACATAAATATAATTTAATAAAGCATAGGATAAAACAACATAAATACAATTTAATAAAGCATAGGTTAAAACAACATAAATACAATTAAATAAAGCATAGGATAAAACAACATAAATACAATTTAATAAAGCATAGGACAAAACAACATAAATACAATTTAATAAAGCATAGGTTAAAGCAACATAAATACAATTTAATAAAGCATAGGTTAAAACAACATAAATACAATTTAATAAAGCATAGGATAAAACAACATAAATACAATTTAATAAAGCATAGGATAAAACAACATAAATACAATTTAATAAAGCATAGGATAAAACAACATAAATACAATTTAATAGAGCATAGGATAAAACAACATAAATACAATTTATAAAGCATAGGATAAAACAACATAAATACAATTTAATAAAGCATAGGATAAAACAACATAAATACAATTTAATAAAGCATAGGATAAAACATCATAAATACAATTTAATAAAGCATAGGATTAAACAACGTAAATACTATTTAAAAAAGCATAGGATAAAACCACATAAATACAATTTAATAAAGCACAGGATAAAACAACATAAATACAATTTAATAAAGCATAGGAAACAACAACATAAATACAATTTAGTAAAGCATAGGTCAAAATAACATAAATACAATTTAATAAAGCATAGGATAAAACAACATGAATAAAATTTAATAAAGCATAGGATAAAACAACATAAATAAAATTTAATAAAGCATAGGATAAAACAACATAAATTCAATTTAATAAAGCATATTATAAAACAATATAAATACAATTTAATAAAGCATAGGATAAAACAACATGAATACAATGTAATAAAGCATAGGATAAAACAACATGAATACAATTTAATAAAGCATAGGATAAAACAACATAAATACAATTTAATAAAGCATAGGTTAAAACAACATAAATACAATTTAATAAAGCATAGGTTAAAACAACATAAATAAAAGTTAATAAAGCATAGGATAAAACAACATGAATAAAATTTAATAAAGCATAGGATAAAACAACATAAATAAAATTTAATAAAGCATAGGATAAAACAACATAAATTCAATTTAATAAAGCATATTATAAAACAACATAAATACAATTTAATAAAGCATAGGATAATACAACATGAATACAATTTAATAAAGCATAGGATAAAACAACATGAATACAATTTAATAAAGCATAGGATAAAACAACATAAATACAATTTAATAAAGCATAGGTTAAAACAACATAAATACAATTTAATAAAGCATAGGTTAAAACAACATAAATAAAAGTTAATAAAGCATAGGATAAAACAACATAAATACAATTTAATAAAGCATAGGATAAAACAACATAAATACAATTTATAAAGCATAGGATAAAACAACATAAATACAATTTAATAAAGCATAGGATAAAACAACATGAATACAATTTAATAAAGCATAGGATAAAACAACATGAATACAATTTAATAAAGCATAGGATAAAACAACATAAATACAATTTAATAAAGCATAGGTTAAAACAACATAAATACAATTTAATAAAGCATAGGTTAAAACAACATAAATAAAAGTTAATAAAGCATAGGATAAAACAACATAAATACAATTTAATAAAGCATAGGATAAAACAACATAAATACAATTTATAAAGCATAGGATAAAACAACATAAATACAATTTAATAAAGCATAGGATAAAACAACATAAATACAATTTAATAAAGCATAGGTTAAAACAACATAAATACAATTTAATAAAGCATAGGACAAAACAACATAAATACAATTTAATAAAGCATAGTTTAAAACAACATAAATACAATTTAATAAAGCATAGGATAAAACCACAGAAATACAATTTAATAAAGCATAGGATAAAACAACATAAATACAATTTAATAAAGCATAGGACAAAACAACATAAATACAATTTAATAAAGCATAGGACAAAACAACATAAATACAATTTAATGAAACATAGGATAAACAACATAAATACAATTTAATAAAGCATAGGACAAAACAACATAAATACAATTTAATAAAGCATATGTTATAACAACATAAATACAATTTAATAAAGCATAAGATATAACAACATGAATATAATTTAGTAAAGCATAAGATAAAACAACATGAATACAATTTAATAAAGCATAGGTTAAAACAACATAAATACAATTTAAGAAAGCATAGGATAAAACTACATAAATACATTTTAATAAAGCATAGGATAAAACAACATAAATACAATTTAATAAAGCATAGGTTAAAACAACATAAATACAATTTAATAAAGCATAGGACAAAACAACATAAATACAATTTAATAAAGCATAGGATAAAACAACATACATACAATTTATAAAGCATAGGATAAAACAACATAAATACAATTTAATAAAGCATAGGATAAAACAACATAAATACAATTTAATAAAGCATAGGATAAAACTACATAAATACAATTTAATAAAGCATAGGATAAAACAAATTAAATACAATTTAATAAAGCATAGCATAAAGCAAATTAAATTCAATTTAATAAAGCATAGCATAAAACAACATAAATGCAATTTAATAAAGCATAGGATAAAACAACATAAATACAATTTAATAAAGCATAAGATAAAACAACATGAATACAATTTAATAAAGCATAGGTTAAAACAACATAAATATAATTTAATAAAGCATAGGATAAAACAACATAAATACAATTTAATAAAGCATAGGTTAAAACAACATAAATACAATTAAATAAAGCATAGGATAAAACAACATAAATACAATTTAATAAAGCATAGGACAAAACAACATAAATACAATTTAATAAAGCATAGGTTAAAGCAACATAAATACAATTTAATAAAGCATAGGTTAAAACAACATAAATACAATTTAATAAAGCATAGGATAAAACAACATAAATACAATTTAATAAAGCATAGGATAAAACAACATAAATACAATTTAATAAAGCATAGGATAAAACAACATAAATACAATTTAATAGAGCATAGGATAAAACAACATAAATACAATTTATAAAGCATAGGATAAAACAACATAAATACAATTTAATAAAGCATAGGATAAAACAACATAAATACAATTTAATAAAGCATAGGATAAAACATCATAAATACAATTTAATAAAGCATAGGATTAAACAACGTAAATACTATTTAAAAAAGCATAGGATAAAACCACATAAATACAATTTAATAAAGCACAGGATAAAACAACATAAATACAATTTAATAAAGCATAGGAAACAACAACATAAATACAATTTAGTAAAGCATAGGTCAAAATAACATAAATACAATTTAATAAAGCATAGGATAAAACAACATGAATAAAATTTAATAAAGCATAGGATAAAACAACATAAATAAAATTTAATAAAGCATAGGATAAAACAACATAAATTCAATTTAATAAAGCATATTATAAAACAATATAAATACAATTTAATAAAGCATAGGATAAAACAACATGAATACAATGTAATAAAGCATAGGATAAAACAACATGAATACAATTTAATAAAGCATAGGATAAAACAACATAAATACAATTTAATAAAGCATAGGTTAAAACAACATAAATACAATTTAATAAAGCATAGGTTAAAACAACATAAATAAAAGTTAATAAAGCATAGGATAAAACAACATGAATAAAATTTAATAAAGCATAGGATAAAACAACATAAATAAAATTTAATAAAGCATAGGATAAAACAACATAAATTCAATTTAATAAAGCATATTATAAAACAACATAAATACAATTTAATAAAGCATAGGATAATACAACATGAATACAATTTAATAAAGCATAGGATAAAACAACATGAATACAATTTAATAAAGCATAGGATAAAACAACATAAATACAATTTAATAAAGCATAGGTTAAAACAACATAAATACAATTTAATAAAGCATAGGTTAAAACAACATAAATAAAAGTTAATAAAGCATAGGATAAAACAACATAAATACAATTTAATAAAGCATAGGATAAAACAACATAAATACAATTTATAAAGCATAGGATAAAACAACATAAATACAATTTAATAAAGCATAGGATAAAACAACATGAATACAATTTAATAAAGCATAGGATAAAACAACATGAATACAATTTAATAAAGCATAGGATAAAACAACATAAATACAATTTAATAAAGCATAGGTTAAAACAACATAAATACAATTTAATAAAGCATAGGTTAAAACAACATAAATAAAAGTTAATAAAGCATAGGATAAAACAACATAAATACAATTTAATAAAGCATAGGATAAAACAACATAAATACAATTTATAAAGCATAGGATAAAACAACATAAATACAATTTAATAAAGCATAGGATAAAACAACATAAATACAATTTAATAAAGCATAGGATAAAACAACATAAATACAATTTAATAAAGCATAGGCTAAAACTACATAAATACAATTTAATAAAGCATAGGATAAAACAAATTAAATACAATTTAATAAAGCATAGGATAAAACAACATAAATTCAATTTAATAAAGCATAGGACAAAACAACATAAATACAATTTAATAAAGCATAGGACAAAACAACATAAATACAATTTAATAAAGCATAGGTTAAAGCAACATAAATACAATTTAATAAAGCATAGTTTAAAGCAACATAAATACAATTTAATAAAGCATAGGTTAAAGCAACATAAATACAATTTAATAAAGCATAGTTTAAAACAACATAAATACAATTTAATAAAGCATAGGATAAAACAGCATAAATACAATTTAATAAAGCATAGGCTAAAACTACATAAATACAATTTAATAAAGCATAGGATAAAACAAATTAAATACAATTTAATAAAGCATAGCATAAAACAACATAAATTCAATTTAATAAAGCATAGGTTAAAACAACATAAATACAATTTAATAAAGCATAGGACAAAACAACATAAATACAATTTAATAAAGCATAAGATAAAACAACATAAATACAATTTATAAAGCATAGGATAAAACAACATAAATACAATTTAATAAAGCATAGGATAAAACAACATAAATACAATTTAATAAAGCATAGGATAAAACAACATAAATACAATTTAATAAAGCATAGGCTAAAACTACATAAATACAATTTAATAAAGCATAGGATAAAACAAATTAAATACAATTTAATAAAGCATAGCATAAAACAACATAAATTCAATTTAATAAAGCATAGGATAAAACAACATAAATGCAATTTAATAAAGCATAGGATAAAACAACATAAATACAATTTAATAAAGCATAAGATAAAACAACATGAATACAATTTAATAAAGCATAGGTTAAAACAACATAAATATAATTTAATAAAGCATAGGATAAAACAACATAAATACAATTTAATAAAGCATAGGTTAAAACAACATAAATACAATTTAATAAAGCATAGGATAAAACAACATAAATACAATTTAATAAAGCATAGGACAAAACAACATAAATACAATTTAATAAAGCATAGGTTAAAGCAACATAAATACAATTTAATAAAGCATAGGTTAAAACAACATAAATACAATTTAATAAAGCATAGGATAAAACAACATAAATACAATTTAATAAAGCATAGGATAAAACAACATAAATACAATTTAATAAAGCATAGGATAAAACAACATAAATACAATTTAATAAAGCATAGGATAAAACATCATAAATACAATTTAATAAAGCATAGGATTAAACAACGTAAATACTATTTAAAAAAGCATAGGATAAAACCACATAAATACAATTTAATAAAGCACAGGATAAAACAACATAAATACAATTTAATAAAGCATAGGAAACAACAACATAAATAAAATTTAGTAAAGCATAGGTCAAAATAACATAAATACAATTTAATAAAGCATAGGATAAAACAACATGAATAAAATTTAATAAAGCATAGGATAAAACAACATAAATAAAATTTAATAAAGCATAGGATAAAACAACATAAATTCAATTTAATAAAGCATATTATAAAACAACATAAATACAATTTAATAAAGCATAGGATAAAACAACATGAATACAATTTAATAAAGCATAGGATAAAACAACATGAATACAATTTAATAAAGCATAGGATAAAACAACATAAATACAATTTAATAAAGCATAGGTTAAAACAACATAAATACAATTTAATAAAGCATAGGTTAAAACAACATAAATAAAAGTTAATAAAGCATAGGATAAAACAACATAAATACAATTTAATAAAGCATAGGATAAAACAACATAAATACAATTTATAAAGCATAGGATAAAACAACATAAATACAATTTAATAAAGCATAGGATAAAACAACATGAATACAATTTAATAAAGCATAGGATAAAACAACATGAATACAATTTAATAAAGCATAGGATAAAACAACATAAATACAATTTAATAAAGCATAGGTTAAAACAACATAAATACAATTTAATAAAGCATAGGTTAAAACAACATAAATAAAAGTTAATAAAGCATAGGATAAAACAACATAAATACAATTTAATAAAGCATAGGATAAAACAACATAAATTCAGTTTAATAAAGCATAGGACAAAACAACATAAATACAATTTAATAAAGCATAGGACAAAACAACATAAATACAATTTAATAAAGCATAGTTTAAAACAACATAAATACAATTTAATAAAGCATAGGTTAAAGCAACATAAATACAATTTAATAAAGCATAGTTTAAAACAACATAAATACAATTTAATAAAGCATAGGATAAAACAACATAAATACAATTTAATAAAGCATAGGATAAAACAACATAAATACAATTTAATAAAGCATAGGATAAAACAACATAAATACAATTTAATAAAGCATAGGCTAAAACTACATAAATACAATTTAATAAAGCATAGGATAAAACAAATTAAATACAATTTAATAAAGCATAGCATAAAACAACATAAATTCAATTTAATAAAGCATAGGATAAAACAACATAAATACAATTTAATAAAGCATAGGATAAAACAACATAAATACAATTTAATAAAGCATAGGACAAAACAACATAAATACAATTTAATAAAGCATAGGATAAAACAACATAAATACAATTTATAAAGCATAGGATAAAACAACATAAATACAATTTAATAAAGCATAGGATAAAACAACATAAATACAATTTAATAAAGCATAGGATAAAACAACATAAATACAATTTAATAAAGCATAGGCTAAAACTACATAAATACAATTTAATAAAGCATAGGATAAAACAAATTAAATACAATTTAATAAAGCATAGCATAAAACAACATAAATTCAATTTAATAAAGCATAGGATAAAACAACATAAATACAATTTAATAAAGCATAGGATAAAACAACATAAATACAATTTAATAAAGCATAAGATAAAACAACATGAATACAATTTAATAAAGCATAGGTTAAAACAACATAAATATAATTTAATAAAGCATAGGATAAAACAACATAAATACAATTTAATAAAGCATAGGTTAAAACAACATAAATACAATTTAATAAAGCATAGGATAAAACAACATAAATACAATTTAATAAAGCATAGGACAAAACAACATAAATACAATTTAATAAAGCATAGGTTAAAGCAACATAAATACAATTTAATAAAGCATAGGTTAAAACAACATAAATACAATTTAATAAAGCATAGGATAAAACAACATAAATACAATTTAATAAAGCATAGGATAAAACAACATAAATACAATTTAATAAAGCATAGGATAAAACAACATAAATACAATTTAATAGAGCATAGGATAAAACAACATAAATACAATTTATAAAGCATAGGATAAAACAACATAAATACAATTTAATAAAGCATAGGATAAAACAACATAAATACAATTTAATAAAGCATAGGATAAAACATCATAAATACAATTTAATAAAGCATAGGATTAAACAACGTAAATACTATTTAAAAAAGCATAGGATAAAACCACATAAATACAATTTAAAAAAGCACAGGATAAAACAACATAAATACAATTTAATAAAGCATAGGATACAACAACATAAATACAATTTAGTAAAGCATAGGTCAAAATAACATAAATACAATTTAATAAAGCATAGGATAAAACAACATGAATAAAATTTAATAAAGCATAGGATAAAACAACATAAATAAAATTTAATAAAGCATAGGATAAAACAACATAAATTCAATTTAATAAAGCATATTATAAAACAACATAAATACAATTTAATAAAGCATAGGATAAAACAACATGAATACAATTTAATAAAGCATAGGATAAAACAACATGAATACAATTTAATAAAGCATAGGATAAAACAACATAAATACAATTTAATAAAGCATAGGTTAAAACAACATAAATACAATTTAATAAAGCATAGGTTAAAACAACATAAATAAAAGTTAATAAAGCATAGGATAAAACAACATAAATACAATTTAATAAAGCATAGGATAAAACAACATAAATACAATTTATAAAGCATAGGATAAAACAACATAAATACAATTTAAAAAAGCACAGGATAAAACAACATAAATACAATTTAATAAAGCATAGGATACAACAACATAAATACAATTTAGTAAAGCATAGGTCAAAATAACATAAATACAATTTAATAAAGCATAGGATAAAACAACATGAATAAAATTTAATAAAGCATAGGATAAAACAACATAAATAAAATTTAATAAAGCATAGGATAAAACAACATAAATTCAATTTAATAAAGAATATTATAAAACAACATAAATACAATTTAATAAAGCATAGGATAAAACAACATGAATACAATTTAATAAAGCATAGGATAAAACAACATGAATACAATTTAATAAAGCATAGGATAAAACAACATAAATACAATTTAATAAAGCATAGGTTAAAACAACATAAATACAATTTAATAAAGCATAGGATAAAACAACATAAATACAATTTAATAAAGCATAGGATAAAACAACATAAATACAATTTAATAAAGCATAGGCTAAAACTACATAAATACAATTTAATAAAGCATAGGATAAAACAAATTAAATACAATTTAATAAAGCATAGGATAAAACAACATAAATTCAATTTAATAAAGCATAGGATAAAACAACATAAATACAATTTAATAAAGCATAGGTTAAACAACATAAATACAATTTAATAAAGCATAGGATAAAACAACATAAATACAATTTAATAAAGCATAGGATAAAACAACATAAATAAAATTTAATAAAGCATAGGATAAAACAACATAAATACAATTTAATAAAGCATAGGATAAAACAACATAAATACAATTTAATAAAGCATAGGATAAAACAACATAAATACAATTTAATAAAGCATAGGTTAAAACAACATAAATACAATTTAATAAAGCATAGGAAAAAACAACATAAATTCAATTTAATAAAGCATAGCATAAAACAACATAAATACAATTGAATAAAGCACAGGATAAAACAACATAAATAAAATTTAATAAAGCATAGGATAAAACAAGATAAATAAAATTTAATAAAGCATAGGATAAAATAACATAAATACAATTTAATAAAGCATAGGATAAAATAACATAAATACAATTTAATAAAGCATAGGATAAAACAACATAAATACAATTTAATAAAGCATAGGTTAAAACAACATAAATACAATTTAATAAAGCATAGGATAAAACAACATAAATACAATTTAATAAAGCATAGGATAAAACAACATAAATAAAATTTAATAAAGCATAGGATAAAACAACATAAATACAATTTAATAAAGCATAGGATAAAACAACATACATAAAATTTAATAAAGCATAGGATAAAACAACATAAATACAATTTAATAAAGCATAGGAGAAAACAACATAAATCAAATTTAATAAAGCATAGGTTAAAACAACATAAATACAATTTAATAATGCATAGGACAAAACAACATAAATACAATTTAATAAAGCATAGTTTAAAACAACATAAATACAATTTAATAAAGCATAGGATAAAACCACAGAAATACAATTTAATAAAGCATAGGATAAAACAACATAAATACAATTTAATAAAGCATAGGACAAAACAACATAAATACAATTTAATAAAGCATAGGACAAAACAACATAAATACAATTTAATGAAACATAGGATAAACAACATAAATACAATTTAATAAAGCATAGGACAAAACAACATAAATACAATTTAATAAAGCATATGTTATAACAACATAAATACAATTTAATAAAGCATAAGATATAACAACATGAATATAATTTATTAAAGCATAAGATAAAACAACATGAATACAATTTAATAAAGCATAGGTTAAAACAACATAAATACAATTTAAGAAAGCATAGGATAAAACTACATAAATACATTTTAATAAAGCATAGGATAAAACAACATAAATACAATTTAATAAAGCATAGGTTAAAACAACATAAATACAATTTAATAAAGCATAGGACAAAACAACATAAATACAATTTAATAAAGCATAGGATAAAACAACATCAATACAATTTATAAAGCATAGGATAAAACAACATAAATACAATTTAATAAAGCATAGGATAAAACAACATAAATACAATTTAATAAAGCATAGGATAAAACAACATAAATACAATTTAATAAAGCATAGGCTAAAACTACATAAATACAATTTAATAAAGCATAGGATAAAACAAATTAAATACAATTTAATAAAGCATAGCATAAAACAACATAAATTCAATTTAATAAAGCATAGGATAAAACAACATAAATACAATTTAATAAAGCATAGGATAAAACAACATAAATACAATTTAATAAAGCATAAGATAAAACAACATGAATACAATTTAATAAAGCATAGGTTAAAACAACATAAATATAATTTAATAAAGCATAGGATAAAACAACATAAATACAATTTAATAAAGCATAGGTTAAAACAACATAAATACAATTTAATAAAGCATAGGATAAAACAACATAAATACAATTTAATAAAGCATAGGACAAAACAACATAAATGCAATTTAATAAAGCATAGGTTAAAGCAACATAAATACAATTTAATAAAGCATAGGATAAAACAACATAAATACAATTTAATAAAGCATAGGATAAAACAACATAAATACAATTTAATAAAGCATAGGATAAAACAACATAAATACAATTTAATAAAGCATAAGATAAAACAACATGAATACAATTTAATAAAGCATAGGTTAAAACAACATAAATATAATTTAATAAAGCATAGGATAAAACAACATAAATACAATTTAATAAAGCATAGGTTAAAACAACATAAATACAATTTAATAAAGCATAGGATAAAACAACATAAATACAATTTAATAAAGCATAGGACAAAACAACATAAATACAATTTAATAAAGCATAGGTTAAAGCAACATAAATACAATTTAATAAAGCATAGGTTAAAACAACATAAATACAATTTAATAAAGCATAGGATAAAACAACATAAATACAATTTAATAAAGCATAGGATAAAACAACATAAATACAATTTAATAAAGCATAGGATAAAACAACATAAATACAATTTAATAGAGCATAGGATAAAACAACATAAATACAATTTATAAAGCATAGGATAAAACAACATAAATACAATTTAATAAAGCATAGGATAAAACAACATAAATACAATTTAATAAAGCATAGGATAAAACATCATAAATACAATTTAATAAAGCATAGGATTAAACAACGTAAATACTATTTAAAAAAGCATAGGATAAAACCACATAAATACAATTTAAAAAAGCACAGGATAAAACAACATAAATACAATTTAATAAAGCATAGGATACAACAACATAAATACAATTTAGTAAAGCATAGGTCAAAATAACATAAATACAATTTAATAAAGCATAGGATAAAACAACATGAATAAAATTTAATAAAGCATAGGATAAAACAACATAAATAAAATTTAATAAAGCATAGGATAAAACAACATAAATTCAATTTAATAAAGCATATTATAAAACAACATAAATACAATTTAATAAAGCATAGGATAAAACAACATGAATACAATTTAATAAAGCATAGGATAAAACAACATGAATACAATTTAATAAAGCATAGGATAAAACAACATAAATACAATTTAATAAAGCATAGGTTAAAACAACATAAATACAATTTAATAAAGCATAGGTTAAAACAACATAAATAAAAGTTAATAAAGCATAGGATAAAACAACATAAATACAATTTAATAAAGCATAGGATAAAACAACATAAATACAATTTATAAAGCATAGGATAAAACAACATAAATACAATTTAAAAAAGCACAGGATAAAACAACATAAATACAATTTAATAAAGCATAGGATACAACAACATAAATACAATTTAGTAAAGCATAGGTCAAAATAACATAAATACAATTTAATAAAGCATAGGATAAAACAACATGAATAAAATTTAATAAAGCATAGGATAAAACAACATAAATAAAATTTAATAAAGCATAGGATAAAACAACATAAATTCAATTTAATAAAGAATATTATAAAACAACATAAATACAATTTAATAAAGCATAGGATAAAACAACATAAATACAATTTAATAAAGCATAGGATAAAACAACATAAATACAATTTAATAAAGCATAGGTTAAAACAACATAAATACAATTTAATAAAGCATAGGAAAAAACAACATAAATTCAATTTAATAAAGCATAGCATAAAACAACATAAATACAATTGAATAAAGCACAGGATAAAACAACATAAATAAAATTTAATAAAGCATAGGATAAAACAAGATAAATAAAATTTAATAAAGCATAGGATAAAATAACATAAATACAATTTAATAAAGCATAGGATAAAATAACATAAATACAATTTAATAAAGCATAGGATAAAACAACATAAATACAATTTAATAAAGCATAGGTTAAAACAACATAAATACAATTTAATAAAGCATAGGATAAAACAACATAAATACAATTTAATAAAGCATAGGATAAAACAACATAAATAAAATTTAATAAAGCATAGGATAAAACAACATAAATACAATTTAATAAAGCATAGGATAAAACAACATACATAAAATTTAATAAAGCATAGGATAAAACAACATAAATACAATTTAATAAAGCATAGGAGAAAACAACATAAATCAAATTTAATAAAGCATAGGTTAAAACAACATAAATACAATTTAATAATGCATAGGACAAAACAACATAAATACAATTTAATAAAGCATAGTTTAAAACAACATAAATACAATTTAATAAAGCATAGGATAAAACCACAGAAATACAATTTAATAAAGCATAGGATAAAACAACATAAATACAATTTAATAAAGCATAGGACAAAACAACATAAATACAATTTAATAAAGCATAGGACAAAACAACATAAATACAATTTAATGAAACATAGGATAAACAACATAAATACAATTTAATAAAGCATAGGACAAAACAACATAAATACAATTTAATAAAGCATATGTTATAACAACATAAATACAATTTAATAAAGCATAAGATATAACAACATGAATATAATTTATTAAAGCATAAGATAAAACAACATGAATACAATTTAATAAAGCATAGGTTAAAACAACATAAATACAATTTAAGAAAGCATAGGATAAAACTACATAAATACATTTTAATAAAGCATAGGATAAAACAACATAAATACAATTTAATAAAGCATAGGTTAAAACAACATAAATACAATTTAATAAAGCATAGGACAAAACAACATAAATACAATTTAATAAAGCATAGGATAAAACAACATCAATACAATTTATAAAGCATAGGATAAAACAACATAAATACAATTTAATAAAGCATAGGATAAAACAACATAAATACAATTTAATAAAGCATAGGATAAAACAACATAAATACAATTTAATAAAGCATAGGCTAAAACTACATAAATACAATTTAATAAAGCATAGGATAAAACAAATTAAATACAATTTAATAAAGCATAGCATAAAACAACATAAATTCAATTTAATAAAGCATAGGATAAAACAACATAAATACAATTTAATAAAGCATAGGATAAAACAACATAAATACAATTTAATAAAGCATAAGATAAAACAACATGAATACAATTTAATAAAGCATAGGTTAAAACAACATAAATATAATTTAATAAAGCATAGGATAAAACAACATAAATACAATTTAATAAAGCATAGGTTAAAACAACATAAATACAATTTAATAAAGCATAGGATAAAACAACATAAATACAATTTAATAAAGCATAGGACAAAACAACATAAATGCAATTTAATAAAGCATAGGTTAAAGCAACATAAATACAATTTAATAAAGCATAGGATAAAACAACATAAATACAATTTAATAAAGCATAGGATAAAACAACATAAATACAATTTAATAAAGCATAGGATAAAACAACATAAATACAATTTAATAGAGCATAGGATAAAACAACATAAATACAATTTATAAAGCATAGGATAAAACAACATAAATACAATTTAATAAAGCATAGGATAAAACAACATAAATACAATTTAATAAAGCATAGGTTAAAACAACATAAATACAATTTAATAAAGCATAGGATAAAACAACATAAATACAATTTAATAAAGCATAGGACAAAACAACATAAATACAATTTAATAAAGCATAGGTTAAAGCAACATAAATACAATTTAATAAAGCATAGGATAAAACAACATAAATACAATTTAATAAAGCATAGGATAAAACAACATAAATACAATTTAATAAAGCATAGGATAAAACAACATAAATACAATTTAATAGAGCATAGGATAAAACAACATAAATACAATTTATAAAGCATAGGATAAAACAACATAAATACAATTTAATAAAGCATAGGATAAAACAACATAAATACAATTTAATAAAGCATAGGATAAAACATCATAAATACAATTTAATAAAGCATAGGATTAAACAACGTAAATACTATTTAAAAAAGCATAGGATAAAACCACATAAATACAATTTAATAAAGCACAGTATAAAACAACATAAATACAATTTAATAAAGCATAGGAAACAACAACATAAATACAATTTAGTAAAGCATAGGTCAAAATAACATAAATACAATTTAATAAAGCATAGGATAAAACAACATGAATAAAATTTAACAAAGCATAGGATAAAACAACATAAATAAAATTTAATAAAGCATAGGATAAAACAACATAAATTCAATTTAATAAAGCATATTATAAAACAACATAAATACAATTTAATAAAGCATAGGATAAAACAACATGAATACAATTTAATAAAGCATAGGATAAAACAACATGAATACAATTTAATAAAGCATAGGATAAAACAACATAAATACAATTTAATAAAGCATAGGTTAAAACAACATAAATAAAAGTTAATAAAGCATAGGATAAAACAACATGAATAAAATTTAATAAAGCATAGGATAAAACAACATAAATAAAATTTAATAAAGCATAGGATAAAACAACATAAATACAATTTAATAAAGCATAGGTTAAAACAACATAAATACAATTTAATAAAGCATAGGATAAAACAACATAAATACAATTTAATAAAGCATAGGACAAAACAACATAAATACAATTTAATAAAGCATAGGTTAAAGCAACATAAATACAATTTAATAAAGCATAGGTTAAAACAACATAAATACAATTTAATAAAGCATAGGTTAAAGCAACATAAATACAATTTAATAAAGCATAGGTTAAAGCAACATAAATACAATTTAATAAAGCATAGTTTAAAACAACATAAATACAATTTAATAAAGCATAGGACAAAACAACATAAATACAATTTAATAAAGCATAGGTTAAAGCAACATAAATACAATTTAATAAAGCATAGTTTAAAACAACATAAATACAATTTAATAAAGCATAGGATAAAACAACATAAATACAATTTAATAAAGCATAGGATAAAACAACATAAATACAATTTAATAAAGCATAGGATAAAACAGCATGAATACAATTTAATAAAGCATAGGATAAAACAACATGAATACAATTTAATAAAGCATAGGATAAAACAACATAAATACAATTTAATAAAGCATAGGTTAAAACAACATAAATACAATTTAATAAAGCATAGGTTAAAACAACATAAATAAAAGTTAATAAAGCATAGGATAAAACAACATAAATACAATTTAATAAAGCATAGGATAAAACAACATAAATACAATTTATAAAGCATAGGATAAAACAACATAAATACAATTTAATAAAGTATAGGATAAAACAACATAAATACAATTTAATAAAGCATAGGATAAAACAACATAAATACAATTTAATAAAGCATAGGCTAAAACTACATAAATACAATTTAATAAAGCATAGGATAAAACAAATTAAATACAATTTAATAAAGCATAGGATAAAACAACATAAATTCAATTTAATAAAGCATAGGACAAAACAACATAAATACAATTTAATAAAGCATAGGACAAAACAACATAAATACAATTTAATAAAGCATAGGTTAAAGCAACATAAATACAATTTAATAAAGCATAGTTTAAAACAACATAAATACAATTTAATAAAGCATAGGTTAAAGCAACATAAATACAATTTAATAAAGCATAGTTTAAAACAACATAAATACAATTTAATAAAGCTTAGGATAAAACAACATAAATACAATTTAATAAAGCATAGGCTAAAACTACATAAATACAATTTAATAAAGCATAGGATAAAACAAATTAAATACAATTTAATAAAGCATAGCATAAAACAACATAAATTCAATTTAATAAAGCATAGGTTAAAACAACATAAATACAATTTAATAAAGCATAGGACAAAACAACATAAATACAATTTAATAAAGCATAGGATAAAACAACATAAATACAATTTATAAAGCATAGGATAAAACAACATAAATACAATTTATTAAAGCATAGGCTAAAACTACATAAAAACAATTTAATAAAGCATAGGATAAAACAAATTAAATACAATTTAATAAAGCATAGCATAAAACAACATAAATTCAATTTAATAAAGCATAGGATAAAACAACATAAATACAATTTAATAAAGCATAGGATAAAACAACATAAATACAATTTAATAAAGCATAGGATAAAACAACATAAATACAATTTAATAAAGCATAGGCTAAAACTACATAAATACAATTTAATAAAGCATAGTATAAAACAAATTAAATACAATTTAATAAAGCATAGCATAAAACAACATAAATTCAATGTAATAAAGCATAGGATAAAACAGCATAAATACAGTTTAATAAAGCATAGGATAAAACAACATAAATACAATTTAATAAAGCATAAGATAAAACAACATGAATACAATTTAATAAAGCATAGTTTAAAACAACATAAATATAATTTAATAAAGCATAGGATAAAACAACATAAATACAATTTAATAAAGCATAGGTTAAAACAACATAAATACAATTTAATAAAGCATAGGATAAAACAACATAAATACAATTTAATAAAGCATAGGACAAAACAACATAAATACAATTTAATAAAGCATAGGTTAAAGCAACATAAATACAATTTAATAAAGCATAGGTTAAAACAACATAAATACAATTTAATAAAGCATAGGTTAAAGCAACATAAATACAATTTAATAAAGCATAGGTTAAAGCAACATAAATACAATTTAATAAAGCATAGTTTAAAACAACATAAATACAATTTAATAAAGCATAGGACAAAACAACATAAATACAATTTAATAAAGCATAGGTTAAAGCAACATAAATACAATTTAATAAAGCATAGTTTAAAACAACATAAATACAATTTAATAAAGCATAGTATAAAACAACATAAATACAATTTAATAAAGCATAGGCTAAAACTACATAAATACAATTTAATAAAGCATAGGATAAAACAAATTAAATAAAATTTAATAAAGCATAGCATAAAACAACATAAATTCAATTTAATAAAGCATAGGATAAAACAAATTAAATACAATTTAATAAAGCATAGCATAAAACAACATAAATTCAATTTAATAAAGCATAGGATAAAACAACATAAATACAATTTAATAAAGCATAGGATAAAACAACATAAATACAATTTAATAAAGCATAAGATAAAACAACATGAATACAATTTAATAAAGCATAGGTTAAAACAACATAAATATAATTTAATAAAGCATAGGATAAAACAACATAAATACAATTTAATAAAGCATAGGTTAAAACAACATAAATACAATTTAATAAAGCATAGGATAAAACAACATAAATACAATTTAATAAAGCATAGGACAAAACAACATAAATACAATTTAATAAAGCATAGGTTAAAGCAACATAAATACAATTTAATAAAGCATAGGTTAAAACAACATAAATACAATTTAATAAAGCATAGGATAAAACAACATAAATACAATTTAATAAAGCATAGCATAAAACAACATAAATTCAATTTAATAAAGCATAGGATAAAACCACATAAATTCAATTTAATAAAGCATAGGATAAAACAACATAAATACAATTTAATAAAGCATAGGATAAAACAACATAAATACAATTTAATAAAGCATAGGATAAAACAACATAAATACAATTTAATAAAGCATAGGATAAAACAACATAAATACAATTTAATAAAGCATAGGCTAAAACTACATAAATACAATTTAATAAAGCATAGGATAAAACAAATTAAATACAATTTAATAAAGCATAGCATAAAACAACATAAATTCAATTTAATAAAGCATAGGATAAAACAACATAAATACAATTTAATAAAGCATAGGATAAAACAACATAAATACAATTTAATAAAGCATAGGATAAAACAACATAAATACAATTTAATAAAGCATAGGCTAAAACTACATAAATACAATTTAATAAAGCATAGTATAAAACAAATTAAATACAATTTAATAAAGCATAGCATAAAACAACATAAATTCAATGTAATAAAGCATAGGATAAAACAGCATAAATACAATTTAATAAAGCATAGGATAAAACAACATAAATACAATTTAATAAAGCATAAGATAAAACAACATGAATACAATTTAATAAAGCATAGTTTAAAACAACATAAATATAATTTAATAAAGCATAGGATAAAACAACATAAATACAATTTAATAAAGCATAGGTTAAAACAACATAAATACAATTTAATAAAGCATAGGATAAAACAACATAAATACAATTTAATAAAGCATAGGACAAAACAACATAAATACAATTTAATAAAGCATAGGTTAAAGCAACATAAATACAATTTAATAAAGCATAGGTTAAAACAACATAAATACAATTTAATAAAGCATAGGTTAAAGCAACATAAATACAATTTAATAAAGCATAGGTTAAAGCAACATAAATACAATTTAATAAAGCATAGTTTAAAACAACATAAATACAATTTAATAAAGCATAGGACAAAACAACATAAATACAATTTAATAAAGCATAGGTTAAAGCAACATAAATACAATTTAATAAAGCATAGTTTAAAACAACATAAATACAATTTAATAAAGCATAGTATAAAACAACATAAATACAATTTAATAAAGCATAGGCTAAAACTACATAAATACAATTTAATAAAGCATAGGATAAAACAAATTAAATACAATTTAATAAAGCATAGCATAAAACAACATAAATTCAATTTAATAAAGCATAGGATAAAACAAATTAAATACAATTTAATAAAGCATAGCATAAAACAACATAAATTCAATTTAATAAAGCATAGGATAAAACAACATAAATACAATTTAATAAAGCATAGGATAAAACAACATAAATACAATTTAATAAAGCATAAGATAAAACAACATGAATACAATTTAATAAAGCATAGGTTAAAACAACATAAATATAATTTAATAAAGCATAGGATAAAACAACATAAATACAATTTAATAAAGCATAGGTTAAAACAACATAAATACAATTTAATAAAGCATAGGATAAAACAACATAAATACAATTTAATAAAGCATAGGACAAAACAACATAAATACAATTTAATAAAGCATAGGTTAAAGCAACATAAATACAATTTAATAAAGCATAGGTTAAAACAACATAAATACAATTTAATAAAGCATAGGATAAAACAACATAAATACAATTTAATAAAGCATAGCATAAAACAACATAAATTCAATTTAATAAAGCATAGGATAAAACCACATAAATTCAATTTAATAAAGCATAGGATAAAACAACATAAATACAATTTAATAAAGCATAGGATAAAACAACATAAATACAATTTAATAAAGCATAGGATAAAACAACATAAATACAATTTAATAAAGCATAGGATAAAACAACATAAATACAATTTAATAAAGCATAGGCTAAAACTACATAAATACAATTTAATAAAGCATAGGATAAAACAAATTAAATACAATTTAATAAAGCATAGGATAAAACAACATAAATTCAATTTAATAAAGCATAGGATAAAACAACATAAATACAATTTAATAAAGCATAGGTTAAAACAACATAAATACAATTTAATAAAGCATAGGATAAAACAACATAAATACAATTTAATAAAGCATAGGATAAAACAACATAAATAAAATTTAATAAAGCATAGGATAAAACAACATAAATACAATTTAATAAAGCATAGGATAAAACAACATAAATAAAATTTAATAAAGCATAGGATAAAACAACATAAATACAATTTATAAAGCATATTTTAAAACAACATAAATACAAGTTAATAAAGCATAGGATAAAACAACATAAATACAATTTAATAAAGCATAGGATAAAACAACATAAATACAATTAAATAAAGCATAGGATAAAACAACATAAATACAATTTAATAAAGCATAGGTTAAAACAACATAAATACAATTTAATAAAGCATAGGATAAAACAACATAAATTCAATTTAATAAAGCATAGGATAAAACAACATAAATACAATTTAATAAAGCACAGGATAAAACAACATAAATAAAATTTAATAAAGCATAGGATAAAACAAGATAAATAAAATTTAATAAAGCATAGGATAAAACAACATAAATACAATTTAATAAAGCATAGGATAAAACAACATAAATACAATTTAATAAAGCATAGGTTAAAACAACATAAATACAATTTAATAAAGCATAGGAAAAAACAACATAAATTCAATTTAATAAAGCATAGGATAAAACAACATAAATACAATTGAATAAAGCACAGGATAAAACAACATAAATAAAATTTAATAAAGCATAGGATAAAACAACATAAATAAAATTTAATAAAGCATAGGATAAAACAACATAAATAAAATTTAATAAAGCATAGGATAAAACAACATAAATACAATTTAATAAAGCATAGGATAAAACAACATACATAAAATTTAATAAAGCATAGGATAAAACAACATAAATACAATTTAATAAAGCATAGGAGAAAACAACATAAATCAAATTTAATAAAGCATAGGTTAAAACAACATAAATACAATTTAATAAAGCATAGGACAAAACAACATAAATACAATTTAATAAAGCATAGTTTAAAACAACATAAATACAATTTAATAAAGCATAGGATAAAACCACAGAAATACAATTTAATAAAGCATAGGATAAAACAACATAAATACAATTTAATAAAGCATAGGACAAAACAACATAAATACAATTTAATAAAGCATAGGACAAAACAACATAAATACAATTTAATGAAACATAGGATAAACAACATAAATACAATTTAATAAAGCATAGGACAAAACAACATAAATACAATTTAATAAAGCATATGTTATAACAACATAAATACAATTTAATAAAGCATAAGATATAACAACATGAATATAATTTAGTAAAGCATAAGATAAAACAACATGAATACAATTTAATAAAGCATAGGTTAAAACAACATAAATACAATTTAAGAAAGCATAGGATAAAACTACATAAATACATTTTAATAAAGCATAGGATAAAACAACATAAATACAATTTAATAAAGCATAGGTTAAAACAACATAAATACAATTTAATAAAGCATAGGACAAAACAACATAAATACAATTTAATAAAGCATAGGATAAAACAACATCAATACAATTTATAAAGCATAGGATAAAACAACATAAATACAATTTAATAAAGCATAGGATAAAACAACATAAATACAATTTAATAAAGCATAGGATAAAACAACATAAATACAATTTAATAAAGCATAGGCTAAAACTACATAAATACAATTTAATAAAGCATAGGATAAAACAAATTAAATACAATTTAATAAAGCATAGCATAAAACAACATAAATTCAATTTAATAAAGCATAGGATAAAACAACATAAATACAATTTAATAAAGCATAGGATAAAACAACATAAATACAATTTAATAAAGCATAAGATAAAACAACATGAATACAATTTAATAAAGCATAGGTTAAAACAACATAAATATAATTTAATAAAGCATAGGATAAAACAACATAAATACAATTTAATAAAGCATAGGTTAAAACAACATAAATACAATTTAATAAAGCATAGGATAAAACAACATAAATACAATTTAATAAAGCATAGGACAAAACAACATAAATACAATTTAATAAAGCATAGGTTAAAGCAACATAAATACAATTTAATAAAGCATAGGTTAAAACAACATAAATACAATTTAATAAAGCATAGGATAAAACAACATAAATACAATTTAATAAAGCATAGGATAAAACAACATAAATACAATTTAATAAAGCATAGGATAAAACAACATAAATACAATTTAATAGAGCATAGGATAAAACAACATAAATACAATTTATAAAGCATAGGATAAAACAACATAAATACAATTTAATAAAGCATAGGATAAAACAACATAAATACAATTTAATAAAGCATAGGATAAAACATCATAAATACAATTTAATAAAGCATAGGATTAAACAACGTAAATACTATTTAAAAAAGCATAGGATAAAACCACATAAATACAATTTAATAAAGCACAGTATAAAACAACATAAATACAATTTAATAAAGCATAGGAAACAACAACATAAATACAATTTAGTAAAGCATAGGTCAAAATAACATAAATACAATTTAATAAAGCATAGGATAAAACAACATGAATAAAATTTAATAAAGCATAGGATAAAACAACATAAATAAAATTTAATAAAGCATAGGATAAAACAACATAAATTCAATTTAATAAAGCATATTATAAAACAACATAAATACAATTTAATAAAGCATAGGATAAAACAACATGAATACAATTTAATAAAGCATAGGATAAAACAACATGAATACAATTTAATAAAGCATAGGATAAAACAACATAAATACAATTTAATAAAGCATAGGTTAAAACAACATAAATAAAAGTTAATAAAGCATAGGATAAAACAACATGAATAAAATTTAATAAAGCATAGGATAAAACAACATAAATAAAATTTAATAAAGCATAGGATAAAACAACATAAATTCAATTTAATAAAGCATATTATAAAACAACATAAATACAATTTAATAAAGCATAGGATAAAACAACATGAATACAATTTAATAAAGCATAGGATAAAACAACATGAATACAATTTAATAAAGCATAGGATAAAACAACATAAATACAATTTAATAAAGCATAGGTTAAAACAACATAAATACAATTTAGTAAAGCATAGGTTAAAACAACATAAATAAAAGTTAATAAAGCATAGGATAAAACAACATAAATACAATTTAATAAAGCATAGGATAAAACAACATACATACAATTTATAAAGCATAGGATAAAACAACATAAATACAATTTAATAAAGCATAGGATAAAACAGCATGAATACAATTTAATAAAGCATAGGATAAAACAACATGAATACAATTTAATAAAGCATAGGATAAAACAACATAAATACAATTTAATAAAGCATAGGATAAAACAACATAAATACAATTTAATAAAGCATAGGCTAAAACTACATAAATACAATTTAATAAAGCATAGGATAAAACAAATTAAATACAATTTAATAAAGCATAGGATAAAACAACATAAATTCAATTTAATAAAGCATAGGACAAAACAACATAAATACAATTTAATAAAGCATAGGACAAAACAACATAAATACAATTTAATAAAGCATAGGTTAAAGCAACATAAATACAATTTAATAAAGCATAGTTTAAAACAACATAAATACAATTTAATAAAGCATAGGTTAAAGCAACATAAATACAATTTAATAAAGCATAGTTTAAAACAACATAAATACAATTTAATAAAGCATAGGATAAAACAACATAAATACAATTTAATAAAGCATAGGCTAAAACTACATAAATACAATTTAATAAAGCATAGGATAAAACAAATTAAATACAATTTAATAAAGCATAGCATAAAACAACATAAATTCAATTTAATAAAGCATAGGTTAAAACAACATAAATACAATTTAATAAAGCATAGGACAAAACAACATAAATACAATTTAATAAAGCATAGGATAAAACAACATAAATACAATTTATAAAGCATAGGATAAAACAACATAAATACAATTTAATAAAGCATAGGCTAAAACTACATAAAAACAATTTAATAAAGCATAGGCTAAAACTACATAAATACAATTTAATAAAGCATAGTATAAAACAAATTAAATACAATTTAATAAAGCATAGCATAAAACAACATAAATTCAATTTCATAAAGCATAGGATAAAACAGCATAAATACAATTTAATAAAGCATAGGATAAAACAGCATAAATACAATTTAATAAAGCATAAGATAAAACAACATAAATACAATTTAGTAAAGCATAGGTTAAAACAACATAAATAAAAGTTAATAAAGCATAGGATAAAACAACATAAATACAATTTAATAAAGCATAGGATAAAACAACATAAATACAATTTATAAAGCATAGGATAAAACAACATAAATACAATTTAATAAAGCATAGGATAAAACAGCATGAATACAATTTAATAAAGCATAGGATAAAACAACATGAATACAATTTAATAAAGCATAGGATAAAACAAATTAAATACAATTTAATAAAGCATAGGATAAAACAACATAAATTCAATTTAATAAAGCATAGGACAAAACAACATAAATACAATTTAATAAAGCATAGGACAAAACAACATAAATACAATTTAATAAAGCATAGGTTAAAGCAACATAAATACAATTTAATAAAGCATAGTTTAAAACAACATAAATACAATTTAATAAAGCATAGGTTAAAGCAACATAAATACAATTTAATAAAGCATAGTTTAAAACAACATAAATACAATTTAATAAAGCATAGGATAAAACAACATAAATTCAATTTAATAAAGCATAGGCTAAAACTACATAAATACAATTTAATAAAGCATAGGATAAAACAAATTAAATACAATTTAATAAAGCATAGCATAAAACAACATAAATTCAATTTAATAAAGCATAGGTTAAAACAACATAAATACAATTTAATAAAGCATAGGACAAAACAACATAAATACAATTTAATAAAGCATAGGATAAAACAACATAAATACAATTTATAAAGCATAGGATAAAACAACATAAATACAATTTATTAAAGCATAGGCTAAAACTACATAAAAACAATTTAATAAAGCATAGGATAAAACAAATTAAATACAATTTAATAAAGCATAGCATAAAACAACATAAATTCAATTTAATAAAGCATAGGATAAAACAACATAAATACAATTTAATAAAGCATAGGATAAAACAACATAAATACAATTTAATAAAGCATAGGATAAAACAACATAAATACAATTTAATAAAGCATAGGCTAAAACTACATAAATACAATTTAATAAAGCATAGTATAAAACAAATTAAATACAATTTAATAAAGCATAGCATAAAACAACATAAATTCAATGTAATAAAGCATAGGATAAAACAGCATAAATACAATTTAATAAAGCATAGGATAAAACAACATAAATACAATTTAATAAAGCATAAGATAAAACAACATGAATACAATTTAATAAAGCAGAGGTTAAAACAACATAAGTATAATTTAATAAAGCATAGGATAAAACAACATAAATACAATTTAATAAAGCATAGGTTAAAACAACATAAATACAATTTAATAAAGCATAGGATAAAACAACATAAATACAATTTAATAAAGCATAGGACAAAACAACATAAATACAATTTAATAAAGCATAGGTTAAAGCAACATAAATACAATTTAATAAAGCATAGGTTAAAACAACATAAATACAATTTAATAAAGCATAGGTTAAAGCAACATAAATACAATTTAATAAAGCATAGGTTAAAGCAACATAAATACAATTTAATAAAGCATAGTTTAAAACAACATAAATACAATTTAATAAAGCATAGGACAAAACAACATAAATACAATTTAATAAAGCATAGGTTAAAGCAACATAAATACAATTTAATAAAGCATAGTTTAAAACAACATAAATACAATTTAATAAAGCATAGGATAAAACAACATAAATACAATTTAATAAAGCATAGGCTAAAACTACATAAATACAATTTAATAAAGCATAGGATAAAACAAATTAAATACAATTTAATAAAGCATAGCATAAAACAACATAAATTCAATTTAATAAAGCATAGGATAAAACAAATTAAATACAATTTAATAAAGCATAGCATAAAACAACATAAATTCAATTTAATAAAGCATAGGATAAAACAAATTAAATACAATTTAATAAAGCATAGGTTAAAGCAACATAAATACAATTTAATAAAGCATAGGTTAAAACAACATAAATACAATTTAATAAAGCATAGGATAAAACAACATAAATACAATTTAATAAAGCATAGCATAAAACAACATAAATTCAATTTAATAAAGCATAGGATAAAACCACATAAATTCAATTTAATAAAGCATAGGATAAAACAACATAAATTCAATTTAATAAAGCATATTATAAAACAACATAAATACAATTTAATAAAGCATAGGATAAAACAACATTAATACAATTTAATAAAGCATAGGATAAAACAACATGAATACAATTTAATAAAGCATAGGATAAAACAACATAAATACAATTTAATAAAGCATAGGTTAAAACAACATAAATACAATTTAATAAAGCATAGGTTAAAACAACATAAATAAAAGTTAATAAAGCATAGGATAAAACAACATAAATACAATTTAATAAAGCATAGGATAAAACAACATAAATACAATTTATAAAGCATAGGATAAAACAACATAAATACAATTTAAAAAAGCACAGGATAAAACAACATAAATACAATTTAATAAAGCATAGGATACAACAACATAAATACAATTTATTAAAGCATAGGTCAAAATAACATAAATACAATTTAATAAAGCATAGGATAAAACAACATGAATAAAATTTAATAAAGCATAGGATAAAACAACATAAATAAAATTTAATAAAGCATAGGATAAAACAACATAAATTCAATTTAATAAAGCATATTATAAAACAACATAAATACAATTTAATAAAGCATAGGATAAAACAACATGAATACAATTTAATAAAGCATAGGATAAAACAACATGAATACAATTTAATAAAGCATAGGATAAAACAACATAAATACAATTTAATAAAGCATAGGTTAAAACAACATAAATACAATTTAATAAAGCATAGGATAAAACAACATAAATACAATTTAATAAAGCATAGGATAAAACAACATAAATACAATTTAATAAAGCATAGGCTAAAACTACATAAATACAATTTAATAAAGCATAGGATAAAACAAATTAAATACAATTTAATAAAGCATAGGATAAAACAACATAAATTCAATTTAATAAAGCATAGGATAAAACAACATAAATACAATTTAATAAAGCATAGGTTAAAACAACATAAATACAATTTAATAAAGCATAGGATAAAACAACATAAATACAATTTAATAAAGCATAGGATAAAACAACATAAATAAAATTTAATAAAGCATAGGATAAAACAACATAAATACAATTTAATAAAGCATAGGATAAAACAACATAAATAAAATTTAATAAAGCATAGGATAAAACAACATAAATACAATTTATAAAGCATATTTTAAAACAACATAAATACAAGTTAATAAAGCATAGGATAAAACAACATAAATACAATTTAATAAAGCATAGGATAAAACAACATAAATACAATTAAATAAAGCATAGGATAAAACAACATAAATACAATTTAATAAAGCATAGGTTAAAACAACATAAATACAATTTAATAAAGCATAGGATAAAACAACATAAATTCAATTTAATAAAGCATAGGATAAAACAACATAAATACAATTTAATAAAGCACAGGATAAAACAACATAAATAAAATTTAATAAAGCATAGGATAAAACAACATAAATACAATTAAATAAAGCATAGGTTAAAACAACATAAATACAATTTAATAAAGCATAGGAAACAACAACATAAATACAATTTAGTAAAGCATAGGTCAAAATAACATAAATACAATTTAATAAAGCATAGGATAAAACAACATGAATAAAATTTAATAAAGCATAGGATAAAACAACATAAATAAAATTTAATAAAGCATAGGATAAAACAACATAAATTCAATTTAATAAAGCATAGGTTAAAACAACATAAATACAATTTAATAAAGCATAGGACAAAACAACATAAATACAATTTAATAAAGCATAGGTTAAAGCAACAAAATACAATTTAATAAAGCATAGGTTAAAACAACATAAATACAATTTATAAAGCATATTATAAAACAACATAAATACAATTTAATAAAGCATAGGATAAAACAACATAAATACAATTTATAAAGCATAGGATAAAACAACATAAATACAATTTAATAAAGCATATGATAAAACAACATAAATACAATTTAATAAAGCATAGGATAAAACATCATAAATACAATTTAATAAAGCATAGGATTAAACAACGTAAATACTATTTAAAAAAGCATAGGATAAAACCACATAAATACAATTTAAAAAAGCACAGGATAAAACAACATAAATACAATTTAATAAAGCATAGGATACAACAACATAAATACAATTTAGTAAAGCATAGGTCAAAATAACATAAATACAATTTAATAAAGCATAGGATAAAACAACATGAATAAAATTTAATAAAGCATAGGATAAAACAACATAAATAAAATTTAATAAAGCATAGGATAAAACAACATAAATTCAATTTAATAAAGCATATTATAAAACAACATAAATACAATTTAATAAAGCATAGGATAAAACAACATGAATACAATTTAATAAAGCATAGGATAAAACAACAAGAATACAATTTAATAAAGCATAGGATAAAACAACATAAATACAATTTAATAAAGCATAGGTTAAAACAACATAAATACAATTTAATAAAGCATAGGTTAAAACAACATAAATAAAAGTTAATAAAGCATAGGATAAAACAAATTAAATACAATTTAATAAAGCATAGGATAAAACAACATAAATTCAATTTAATAAAGCATAGGATAAAACAACATAAATACAATTTAAGAAAGCATAGGTTAAAACAACATAAATACAATTTAATAAAGCATAGGATAAAACAACATAAATACAATTTAATAAAGCATAGGATAAAACAACATAAATAAAATTTAATAAAGCATAGGATAAAACAACATAAATACAATTTAATAAAGCATAGGATAAAACAACATAAATAAAATTTAATAAAGCATAGGATAAAACAACATAAATACAATTTATAAAGCATATTTTAAAACAACATAAATACAAGTTAATAAAGCATAGGATAAAACAACATAAATACAATTTAATAAAGCATAGGATAAAACAACATAAATACAATTAAATAAAGCATAGGATAAAACAACATAAATACAATTTAATAAAGCATAGGTTAAAACAACATAAATACAATTTAATAAAGCATAGGATAAAACAACATAAATTCAATTTAATAAAGCATAGGATAAAACAACATAAATACAATTTAATAAAGCACAGGATAAAACAACATAAATAAAATTTAATAAAGCATAGGATAAAACAAGATAAATAAAATTTAATAAAGCATAGGATAAAACAACATAAATACAATTTAATAAAGCATAGGATAAAACAACATAAATACAATTTAATAAAGCATAGGTTAAAACAACATAAATACAATTTAATAAAGCATAGGAAAAAACAACATAAATTCAATTTAATAAAGCATAGGATAAAACAACATAAATACAATTGAATAAAGCACAGGATAAAACAACATAAATAAAATTTAATAAAGCATAGGATAAAACAACATAAATAAAATTTAATAAAGCATAGGATAAAATAACATAAATACAATTTAATAAAGCATAGGATAAAACAACATAAATACAATTTAATAAAGCATAGGATAAAACAACATAAATACAATTTAATAAAGCATAGGTTAAAACAACATAAATACAATTTAATAAAGCATAGGATAAAACAACATAAATACAATTTAATAAAGCATAGGATAAAACAACATAAATAAAATTTAATAAAGCATAGGATAAAACAACATAAATACAATTTAATAAAGCATAGGATAAAACAACATACATAAAATTTAATAAAGCATAGGATAAAACAACATAAATACAATTTAATAAAGCATATGAGAAAACAACATAAATCAAATTTAATAAAGCATAGGTTAAAACAACATAAATACAATTTAATAAAGCATAGGACAAAACAACATAAATACAATTTAATAAAGCATAGTTTAAAACAACATAAATACAATTTAATAAAGCATAGGATAAAACCACAGAAATACAATTTAATAAAGCATAGGATAAAACAACATAAATACAATTTAATAAAGCATAGGACAAAACAACATAAATACAATTTAATAAAGCATAGGACAAAACAACATAAATACAATTTAATGAAACATAGGATAAACAACATAAATACAATTTAATAAAGCATAGGACAAAACAACATAAATACAATTTAATAAAGCATATGTTATAACAACATAAATATAATTTAATAAAGCATAAGATATAACAACATGAATATAATTTAGTAAAGCATAAGATAAAACAACATGAATACAATTTAATAAAGCATAGGATAAAACAACATAAATACAATTTATAAAGCATAGGATAAAACAACATAAATACAATTTAATAAAGCATAGGTTAAAACAACATAAATACAATTTAATAAAGCATAGGTTAAAACAACATAAATAAAAGTTAATAAAGCATAGGATAAAACAACATAAATACAATTTAATAAAGCATAGGATAAAACAACATAAATACAATTTATAAAGCATAGGATAAAACAACATAAATACAATTTAATAAAGCATAGGATAAAACAACATAAATACAATTTAATAAAGCATAGGATAAAACAACATAAATACAATTTAATAAAGCATAGGCTAAAACTACATAAATACAATTTAATAAAGCATAGGATAAAACAAATTAAATACAATTTAATAAAGCATAGGATAAAACAACATAAATTCAATTTAATAAAGCATAGGACAAAACAACATAAATACAATTTAATAAAGCATAGGACAAAACAACATAAATACAATTTAATAAAGCATAGGTTAAAGCAACATAAATACAATTTAATAAAGCATAGTTTAAAACAACATAAATACAATTTAATAAAGCATAGGTTAAAGCAACATAAATACAATTTAATAAAGCATAGTTTAAAACAACATAAATACAATTTAATAAAGCATAGGATAAAACAACATAAATACAATTTAATAAAGCATAGGCTAAAACTACATAAATACAATTTAATAAAGCATAGGATAAAACAAATTAAATACAATTTAATAAAGCATAGCATAAAACAACATAAATTCAATTTAATAAAGCATAGGTTAAAACAACATAAATACAATTTAATAAAGCATAGGACAAAACAACATAAATACAATTTAATAAAGCATAGGATAAAACAACATAAATACAATTTATAAAGCATAGGATAAAACAACATAAATACAATTTATTAAAGCATAGGCTAAAACTACATAAAAACAATTTAATAAAGCATAGGATAAAACAAATTAAATACAATTTAATAAAGCATAGCATAAAACAACATAAATTCAATTTAATAAAGCATAGGATAAAACAACATAAATACAATTTAATAAAGCATAGGATAAAACAACATAAATACAATTTAATAAAGCATAGGATAAAACAACATAAATACAATTTAATAAAGCATAGGCTAAAACTACATAAATACAATTTAATAAAGCATAGTATAAAACAAATTAAATACAATTTAATAAAGCATAGCATAAAACAACATAAATTCAATGTAATAAAGCATAGGATAAAACAGCATAAATACAATTTAATAAAGCATAGGATAAAACAACATAAATACAATTTAATAAAGCATAAGATAAAACAACATGAATACAATTTAATAAAGCAGAGGTTAAAACAACATAAGTATAATTTAATAAAGCATAGGATAAAACAACATAAATACAATTTAATAAAGCATAGGTTAAAACAACATAAATACAATTTAATAAAGCATAGGATAAAACAACATAAATACAATTTAATAAAGCATAGGACAAAACAACATAAATACAATTTAATAAAGCATAGGTTAAAGCAACATAAATACAATTTAATAAAGCATAGGTTAAAACAACATAAATACAATTTAATAAAGCATAGGTTAAAGCAACATAAATACAATTTAATAAAGCATAGGTTAAAGCAACATAAATACAATTTAATAAAGCATAGTTTAAAACAACATAAATACAATTTAATAAAGCATAGGACAAAACAACATAAATACAATTTAATAAAGCATAGGTTAAAGCAACATAAATACAATTTAATAAAGCATAGTTTAAAACAACATAAATACAATTTAATAAAGCATAGGATAAAACAACATAAATACAATTTAATAAAGCATAGGCTAAAACTACATAAATACAATTTAATAAAGCATAGGATAAAACAAATTAAATACAATTTAATAAAGCATAGCATAAAACAACATAAATTCAATTTAATAAAGCATAGGATAAAACAAATTAAATACAATTTAATAAAGCATAGCATAAAACAACATAAATTCAATTTAATAAAGCATAGGATAAAACAACATAAATACAATTTAATAAAGCATAGGATAAAACAACATAAATACAATTTAATAAAGCATAAGATAAAACAACATGAATACAATTTAATAAAGCATAGGTTAAAACAACATAAATATAATTTAATAAAGCATAGGATAAAACAACATAAATACAATTTAATAAAGCATAGGTTAAAACAACATAAATACAATTTAATAAAGCATAGGTTAAAACAACATAAATACAATTTAATAAAGCATAGGATAAAACAACATAAATACAATTTAATAAAGCATAGGATAAAACCACATAAATTCAATTTAATAAAGCATAGGATAAAACAACATAAATTCAATTTAATAAAGCATATTATAAAACAACATAAATACAATTTAATAAAGCATAGGATAAAACAACATGAATACAATTTAATAAAGCATAGGATAAAACAACATGAATACAATTTAATAAAGCATAGGATAAAACAACATAAATACAATTTAATAAAGCATAGGTTAAAACAACATAAATACAATTTAATAAAGCATAGGTTAAAACAACATAAATAAAAGTTAATAAAGCATAGGATAAAACAACATAAATACAATTTAATAAAGCATAGGATAAAACAACATAAATACAATTTATAAAGCATAGGATAAAACAACATAAATACAATTTAAAAAAGCACAGGATAAAACAACATAAATACAATTTAATAAAGCATAGGATACAACAACATAAATACAATTTATTAAAGCATAGGTCAAAATAACATAAATACAATTTAATAAAGCATAGGATAAAACAACATGAATAAAATTTAATAAAGCATAGGATAAAACAACATAAATAAAATTTAATAAAGCATAGGATAAAACAACATAAATTCAATTTAATAAAGCATATTATAAAACAACATAAATACAATTTAATAAAGCATAGGATAAAACAACATGAATACAATTTAATAAAGCATAGGATAAAACAACATGAATACAATTTAATAAAGCATAGGATAAAACAACATAAATACAATTTAATAAAGCATAGGTTAAAACAACATAAATACAATTTAATAAAGCATAGGATAAAACAACATAAATACAATTTAATAAAGCATAGGATAAAACAACATAAATACAATTTAATAAAGCATAGGCTAAAACTACATAAATACAATTTAATAAAGCATAGGATAAAACAAATTAAATACAATTTAATAAAGCATAGGATAAAACAACATAAATTCAATTTAATAAAGCATAGGATAAAACAACATAAATACAATTTAATAAAGCATAGGTTAAAACAACATAAATACAATTTAATAAAGCATAGGATAAAACAACATAAATACAATTTAATAAAGCATAGGATAAAACAACATAAATAAAATTTAATAAAGCATAGGATAAAACAACATAAATACAATTTAATAAAGCATAGGATAAAACAACATAAATAAAATTTAATAAAGCATAGGATAAAACAACATAAATACAATTTATAAAGCATATTTTAAAACAACATAAATACAAGTTAATAAAGCATAGGATAAAACAACATAAATACAATTTAATAAAGCATAGGATAAAACAACATAAATACAATTAAATAAAGCATAGGATAAAACAACATAAATACAATTTAATAAAGCATAGGTTAAAACAACATAAATACAATTTAATAAAGCATAGGATAAAACAACATAAATTCAATTTAATAAAGCATAGGATAAAACAACATAAATACAATTTAATAAAGCACAGGATAAAACAACATAAATAAAATTTAATAAAGCATAGGATAAAACAAGATAAATAAAATTTAATAAAGCATAGGATAAAACAACATAAATACAATTTAATAAAGCATAGGATAAAACAACATAAATACAATTTAATAAAGCATAGGTTAAAACAACATAAATACAATTTAATAAAGCATAGGAAAAAACAAAATAAATTCAATTTAATAAAGCATAGGATAAAACAACATAAATACAATTGAATAAAGCACAGGATAAAACAACATAAATAAAATTTAATAAAGCATAGGATAAAACAACATAAATAAAATTTAATAAAGCATAGGAAACAACAACATAAATACAATTTAGTAAAGCATAGGTCAAAATAACATAAATACAATTTAATAAAGCATAGGATAAAACAACATGAATAAAATTTAATAAAGCATAGGATAAAACAACATAAATAAAATTTAATAAAGCATAGGATAAAACAACATAAATTCAATTTAATAAAGCATAGGTTAAAACAACATAAATACAATTTAATAAAGCATAGGACAAAACAACATAAATACAATTTAATAAAGCATAGGTTAAAGCAACAAAATACAATTTAATAAAGCATAGGTTAAAACAACATAAATACAATTTATAAAGCATATTATAAAACAACATAAATACAATTTAATAAAGCATAGGATAAAACAACATAAATACAATTTATAAAGCATAGGATAAAACAACATAAATACAATTTAATAAAGCATATGATAAAACAACATAAATACAATTTAATAAAGCATAGGATAAAACATCATAAATACAATTTAATAAAGCATAGGATTAAACAACGTAAATACTATTTAAAAAAGCATAGGATAAAACCACATAAATACAATTTAAAAAAGCACAGGATAAAACAACATAAATACAATTTAATAAAGCATAGGATACAACAACATAAATACAATTTAGTAAAGCATAGGTCAAAATAACATAAATACAATTTAATAAAGCATAGGATAAAACAACATGAATAAAATTTAATAAAGCATAGGATAAAACAACATAAATAAAATTTAATAAAGCATAGGATAAAACAACATAAATTCAATTTAATAAAGCATATTATAAAACAACATAAATACAATTTAATAAAGCATAGGATAAAACAACATGAATACAATTTAATAAAGCATAGGATAAAACAACATGAATACAATTTAATAAAGCATAGGATAAAACAACATAAATACAATTTAATAAAGCATAGGTTAAAACAACATAAATACAATTTAATAAAGCATAGGTTAAAACAACATAAATAAAAGTTAATAAAGCATAGGATAAAACAAATTAAATACAATTTAATAAAGCATAGGATAAAACAACATAAATTCAATTTAATAAAGCATAGGATAAAACAACATAAATACAATTTAATAAAGCATAGGTTAAAACAACATAAATACAATTTAATAAAGCATAGGATAAAACAACATAAATACAATTTAATAAAGCATAGGATAAAACAACATAAATAAAATTTAAAAAAGCATAGGATAAAACAACATAAATACAATTTAATAAAGCATAGGATAAAACAACATAAATAAAATTTAATAAAGCATAGGATAAAACAACATAAATACAATTTATAAAGCATATTTTAAAACAACATAAATACAAGTTAATAAAGCATAGGATAAAACAACATAAATACAATTTAATAAAGCATAGGATAAAACAACATAAATACAATTAAATAAAGCATAGGATAAAACAACATAAATACAATTTAATAAAGCATAGGTTAAAACAACATAAATACAATTTAATAAAGCATAGGATAAAACAACATAAATTCAATTTAATAAAGCATAGGATAAAACAACATAAATACAATTTAATAAAGCACAGGATAAAACAACATAAATAAAATTTAATAAAGCATAGGATAAAACAAGATAAATAAAATTTAATAAAGCATAGGATAAAACAACATAAATACAATTTAATAAAGCATAGGATAAAACAACATAAATACAATTTAATAAAGCATAGGTTAAAACAACATAAATACAATTTAATAAAGCATAGGATAAAACAACATAAATTCAATTTAATAAAGCATAGGATAAAACAACATAAATACAATTTAATAAAGCACAGGATAAAACAACATAAATAAAATTTAATAAAGCATAGGATAAAACAAGATAAATAAAATTTAATAAAGCATAGGATAAAACAACATAAATACAATTTAATAAAGCATAGGATAAAACAACATAAATACAATTTAATAAAGCATAGGTTAAAACAACATAAATACAATTTAATAAAGCATAGGAAAAAACAACATAAATTCAATTTAATAAAGCATAGGATAAAACAACATAAATACAATTGAATAAAGCACAGGATAAAACAACATAAATAAAATTTAATAAAGCATAGGATAAAACAACATAAATAAAATTTAATAAAGCATAGGATAAAATAACATAAATACAATTTAATAAAGCATAGGATAAAACAACATAAATACAATTTAATAAAGCATAGGATAAAACAACATAAATACAATTTAATAAAGCATAGGTTAAAACAACATAAATACAATTTAATAAAGCATAGGATAAAACAACATAAATACAATTTAATAAAGCATAGGATAAAACAACATAAATAAAATTTAATAAAGCATAGGATAAAACAACATAAATACAATTTAATAAAGCATAGGATAAAACAACATACATAAAATTTAATAAAGCATAGGATAAAACAACATAAATACAATTTAATAAAGCATAGGAGAAAACAACATAAATCAAATTTAATAAAGCATAGGTTAAAACAACATAAATACAATTTAATAAAGCATAGGACAAAACAACATAAATACAATTTAATAAAGCATAGTTTAAAACAACATAAATACAATTTAATAAAGCATAGGATAAAACCACAGAAATACAATTTAATAAAGCATAGGATAAAACAACATAAATACAATTTAATAAAGCATAGGACAAAACAACATAAATACAATTTAATAAAGCATAGGACAAAACAACATAAATACAATTTAATGAAACATAGGATAAACAACATAAATACAATTTAATAAAGCATAGGACAAAACAACATAAATACAATTTAATAAAGCATATGTTATAACAACATAAATACAATTTAATAAAGCATAAGATATAACAACATGAATATAATTTAGTAAAGCATAAGATAAAACAACATGAATACAATTTAATAAAGCATAGGATAAAACAACATAAATACAATTTATAAAGCATAGGATAAAACAACATAAATACAATTTAATAAAGCATAGGATAAAACAACATAAATACAATTTAATAAAGCATAGGATAAAACATCATAAATACAATTTAATAAAGCATAGGATTAAACAACGTAAATACTATTTAAAAAAGCATAGGATAAAACCACATAAATACAATTTAATAAAGCACAGTATAAAACAACATAAATACAATTTAATAAAGCATAGGAAACAACAACATAAATACAATTTAGTAAAGCATAGGTCAAAATAACATAAATACAATTTAATAAAGCATAGGATAAAACAACATAAATACAATTTAATAAAGCATAGGATAAAACAACATGAATAAAATTTAATAAAGCATAGGATAAAACAACATAAATAAAATTTAATAAAGCATAGGATAAAACAACATAAATTCAATTTAATAAAGCATATTATAAAACAACATAAATACAATTTAATAAAGCATAGGATAAAACAACATGAATACAATTTAATAAAGCATAGGATAAAACAACATGAATACAATTTAATAAAGCATAGGATAAAACAACATAAATAAAAGTTAATAAAGCATAGGATAAAACAACATGAATAAAATTTAATAAAGCATAGGATAAAACAACATAAATAAAATTTAATAAAGCATAGGATAAAACAACATAAATTCAATTTAATAAAGCATATTATAAAACAACATAAATACAATTTAATAAAGCATAGGATAAAACAACATGAATACAATTTAATAAAGCATAGGATAAAACAACATGAATACAATTTAATAAAGCATAGGATAAAACAACATAAATACAATTTAATAAAGCATAGGTTAAAACAACATAAATACAATTTAGTAAAGCATAGGTTAAAACAACATAAATAAAAGTTAATAAAGCATAGGATAAAACAACATAAATACAATTTAATAAAGCATAGGATAAAACAACATACATACAATTTATAAAGCATAGGATAAAACAACATAAATACAATTTAATAAAGCATAGGATAAAACAGCATGAATACAATTTAATAAAGCATAGGATAAAACAACATGAATACAATTTAATAAAGCATAGGATAAAACAACATAAATACAATTTAATAAAGCATAGGTTAAAACAACATAAATACAATTTAGTAAAGCATAGGTTAAAACAACATGAATACAATTTAATAAAGCATAGGTTAAAACAACATAAATATAATTTAATAAAGCATAGGATAAATGAACATAAATACAATTTAATAAAGCATAGGTGAAAACAACATAAATACAATTTAATAAAGCATAGGATAAAACAACATAAATACAATTTAATAAAGCATAGGACAAAACAACATAAATACAATTTAATAAAGCATAGGTTAAAGCAACATAAATACAATTTAATAAAGCATAGGTTAAAACAACATAAATACAATTTAATAAAGCATAGGTTAAAGCAACATAAATACAATTTAATAAAGCATAGGATAAAACAACATAAATACAATTTAATAAAGCATAGGATAAAACAACATAAATACAATTTAATAAAGCATAGGCTAAAACTACATAAATACAATTTAATAAAGCATAGGATAAAACAAATTAAATACAATTTAATAAAGCATAGGATAAAACAACATAAATTCAATTTAATAAAGCATAGGACAAAACAACATAAATACAATTTAATAAAGCATAGGACAAAACAACATAAATACAATTTAATAAAGCATAGGTTAAAGCAACATAAATACAATTTAATAAAGCATAGTTTAAAACAACATAAATACAATTTAATAAAGCATAGGTTAAAGCAACATAAATACAATTTAATAAAGCATAGTTTAAAACAACATAAATACAATTTAATAAAGCATAGGATAAAACAACATAAATACAATTTAATAAAGCATAGGCTGAAACTACATAAATACAATTTAATAAAGCATAGGATAAAACAAATTAAATACAATTTAATAAAGCATAGCATAAAACAACATAAATTCAATTTAATAAAGCATAGGTTAAAACAACATAAATACAATTTAATAAAGCATAGGACAAAACAACATAAATACAATTTAATAAAGCATAGGATAAAACAACATAAATACAATTTATAAAGCATAGGATAAAACAACATAAATACAATTTAATAAAGCATAGGCTAAAACTACATAAAAACAATTTAATAAAGCATAGGCTAAAACTACATAAATACAATTTAATAAAGCATAGTATAAAACAAATTAAATACAATTTAATAAAGCATAGCATAAAACAACATAAATTCAATTTCATAAAGCATAGGATAAAACAGCATAAATACAATTTAATAAAGCATAGGATAAAACAACATAAATACAATTTAATAAAGCATAAGATAAAACAACATGAATACAATTTAATAAAGCATAGGTTAAAACAACATAAATATAATTTAATAAAGCATAGGATAAAACAACATAAATACAATTTAATAAAGCATAGGTTAAAACAACATAAATACAATTTAATAAAGCATAGGATAAAACAACATAAATACAATTTAATAAAGCATAGGACAAAACAACATAAATACAATTTAATAAAGCATAGGTTAAAGCAACATAAATACAATTTAATAAAGCATAGGTTAAAACAACATAAATACAATTTAATAAAGCATAGGTTAAAGCAACATAAATACAATTTAATAAAGCATAGGTTAAAGCAACATAAATACAATTTAATAAAGCATAGTTTAAAACAACATAAATACAATTTAATAAAGCATAGGACAAAACAACATAAATACAATTTAATAAAGCATAGGTTAAAGCAACATAAATACAATTTAATAAAGCATAGTTTAAAACAACATAAATACAATTTAATAAAGCATAGGATAAAACAACATAAATACAATTTAATAAAGCATAGGATAAAACAACATGAATAAAATTTAATAAAGCATAGGATAAAACAACATAAATAAAATTTAATAAAGCATAGGATAAAACAACATAAATTCAATTTAATAAAGCATATTATAAAACAACATAAATACAATTTAATAAAGCATAGGATAAAACAACATGAATACAATTTAATAAAGCATAGGATAAAACAACATGAATACAATTTAATAAAGCATAGGATAAAACAACATAAATAAAAGTTAATAAAGCATAGGATAAAACAACATGAATAAAATTTAATAAAGCATAGGATAAAACAACATAAATAAAATTTAATAAAGCATAGGATAAAACAACATAAATTCAATTTAATAAAGCATATTATAAAACAACATAAATACAATTTAATAAAGCATAGGATAAAACAACATGAATACAATTTAATAAAGCATAGGATAAAACAACATGAATACAATTTAATAAAGCATAGGATAAAACAACATAAATACAATTTAATAAAGCATAGGTTAAAACAACATAAATACAATTTAGTAAAGCATAGGTTAAAACAACATAAATAAAAGTTAATAAAGCATAGGATAAAACAACATAAATACAATTTAATAAAGCATAGGATAAAACAACATACATACAATTTATAAAGCATAGGATAAAACAACATAAATACAATTTAATAAAGCATAGGATAAAACAGCATGAATACAATTTAATAAAGCATAGGATAAAACAACATGAATACAATTTAATAAAGCATAGGATAAAACAACATAAATACAATTTAATAAAGCATAGGTTAAAACAACATAAATACAATTTAATAAAGCATAGGTTAAAACAACATAAATAAAAGTTAATAAAGCATAGGATAAAACAACATAAATACAATTTAATAAAGCATAGGATAAAACAACATAAATACAATTTATAAAGCATAGGATAAAACAACATAAATACAATTTAATAAAGCATAGGATAAAACAACATAAATACAATTTAATAAAGCATAGGATAAAACAACATAAATACAATTTAATAAAGCATAGGCTAAAACTACATAAATACAATTTAATAAAGCATAGGATAAAACAAATTAAATACAATTTAATAAAGCATAGGATAAAACAACATAAATTCAATTTAATAAAGCATAGGACAAAACAACATAAATACAATTTAATAAAGCATAGGACAAAACAACATAAATACAATTTAATAAAGCATAGGTTAAAGCAACATAAATACAATTTAATAAAGCATAGTTTAAAACAACATAAATACAATTTAATAAAGCATAGGTTAAAGCAACATAAATACAATTTAATAAAGCATAGTTTAAAACAACATAAATACAATTTAATAAAGCATAGGATAAAACAACATAAATACAATTTAATAAAGCATAGGCTAAAACTACATAAATACAATTTAATAAAGCATAGGATAAAACAAATTAAATACAATTTAATAAAGCATAGCATAAAACAACATAAATTCAATTTAATAAAGCATAGGTTAAAACAACATAAATACAATTTAATAAAGCATAGGACAAAACAACATAAATACAATTTAATAAAGCATAGGATAAAACAACATAAATACAATTTATAAAGCATAGGATAAAACAACATAAATACAATTTAATAAAGCATAGGCTAAAACTACATAAAAACAATTTAATAAAGCATAGGCTAAAACTACATAAATACAATTTAATAAAGCATAGTATAAAACAAATTAAATACAATTTAATAAAGCATAGCATAAAACAACATAAATTCAATTTCATAAAGCATAGGATAAAACAGCATAAATACAATTTAATAAAGCATAGGATAAAACAACATAAATACAATTTAATAAAGCATAAGATAAAACAACATGAATACAATTTAATAAAGCATAGGTTAAAACAACATAAATATAATTTAATAAAGCATAGGATAAAACAACATAAATACAATTTAATAAAGCATAGGTTAAAACAACATAAATACAATTTAATAAAGCATAGGATAAAACAACATAAATACAATTTAATAAAGCATAGGACAAAACAACATAAATACAATTTAATAAAGCATAGGTTAAAGCAACATAAATACAATTTAATAAAGCATAGGTTAAAACAACATAAATACAATTTAATAAAGCATAGGTTAAAGCAACATAAATACAATTTAATAAAGCATAGGATAAAACAACATAAATACAATTTAATAAAGCATAGGATAAAACAACATAAATACAATTTAATAAAGCATAGGCTAAAACTACATAAATACAATTTAATAAAGCATAGGATAAAACAAATTAAATACAATTTAATAAAGCATAGGATAAAACAACATAAATTCAATTTAATAAAGCATAGGACAAAACAACATAAATACAATTTAATAAAGCATAGGACAAAACAACATAAATACAATTTAATAAAGCATAGGTTAAAGCAACATAAATACAATTTAATAAAGCATAGTTTAAAACAACATAAATACAATTTAATAAAGCATAGGTTAAAGCAACATAAATACAATTTAATAAAGCATAGTTTAAAACAACATAAATACAATTTAATAAAGCATAGGATAAAACAACATAAATACAATTTAATAAAGCATAGGCTAAAACTACATAAATACAATTTAATAAAGCATAGGATAAAACAAATTAAATACAATTTAATAAAGCATAGCATAAAACAACATAAATTAAATTTAATAAAGCATAGGTTAAAACAACATAAATACAATTTAATAAAGCATAGGACAAAACAACATAAATACAATTTAATAAAGCATAGGATAAAACAACATAAATACAATTTATAAAGCATAGGATAAAACAACATAAATACAATTTAATAAAGCATAGGCTAAAACTACATAAAAACAATTTAATAAAGCATAGGCTAAAACTACATAAATACAATTTAATAAAGCATAGTATAAAACAAATTAAATACAATTTAATAAAGCATAGCATAAAACAACATAAATTCAATTTCATAAAGCATAGGATAAAACAGCATAAATACAATTTAATAAAGCATAGGATAAAACAACATAAATACAATTTAATAAAGCATAAGATAAAACAACATGAATACAATTTAATAAAGCATAGGTTAAAACAACATAAATATAATTTAATAAAGCATAGGATAAAACAACATAAATACAATTTAATAAAGCATAGGTTAAAACAACATAAATACAATTTAATAAAGCATAGGATAAAACAACATAAATACAATTTAATAAAGCATAGGACAAAACAACATAAATACAATTTAATAAAGCATAGGTTAAAGCAACATAAATACAATTTAATAAAGCATAGGTTAAAACAACATAAATACAATTTAATAAAGCATAGGTTAAAGCAACATAAATACAATTTAATAAAGCATAGGTTAAAGCAACATAAATACAATTTAATAAAGCATAGTTTAAAACAACATAAATACAATTTAATAAAGCATAGGACAAAACAACATAAATACAATTTAATAAAGCATAGGTTAAAGCAACATAAATACAATTTAATAAAGCATAGTTTAAAACAACATAAATACAATTTAATAAAGCATAGGATAAAACAACATAAATACAATTTAATAAAGCATAGGCTAAAACTACATAAATACAATTTAATAAAGCATAGGATAAAACAAATTAAATACAATTTAATAAAGCATAGCATAAAACAACATAAATTCAATTTAATAAAGCATAGGATAAAACAAATTAAATACAATTTAATAAAGCATAGCATAAAACAACATAAATTCAATTTAATAAAGCATAGGATAAAACAACATAAATACAATTTAATAAAGCATAGGATAAAACAACATAAATACAATTTAATAAAGCATAAGATAAAACAACATGAATACAAATTAATAAAGCATAGGTTAAAACAACATAAATATAATTTAATAAAGCATAGGATAAAACAACATAAATACAATTTAATAAAGCATAGGTTAAAACAACATAAATACAATTTAATAAAGCATAGGATAAAACAACATAAATACAATTTAATAAAGCATAGGACAAAACAACATAAATACAATTAATAAAGCATAGGTTAAAGCAACATAAATACAATTTAATAAAGCATAGGTTAAAACAACATAAATACAATTTAATAAAGCATAGGATAAAACAACATAAATACAATTTAATAAAGCATAGGATAAAACAACATAAATACAATTTAATAAAGCATAGGATAAAACAACATAAATACAATTTAATAGAGCATAGGATAAAACAACATAAATACAATTTATAAAGCATAGGATAAAACAACATAAATACAATTTAATAAAGCATAGGATAAAACAACATAAATACAATTTAATAAAGCATAGGATAAAACATCATAAATACAATTTAATAAAGCATAGGATAAAACAACATGAATACAATTTAATAAAGCATAGGATAAAACAACATGAATACAATTTAATAAAGCATAGGATAAAACAACATAAATACAATTTAATAAAGCATAGGTTAAAACAACATAAATACAATTTAATAAAGCATAGGTTAAAACAACATAAATAAAAGTTAATAAAGCATAGGATAAAACAACATAAATACAATTTAATAAAGCATAGGATAAAACAACATAAATACAATTTATAAAGCATAGGATAAAACAACATAAATACAATTTAATAAAGCACAGGATAAAACAACATAAATAAAATTTAATAAAGCATAGGATAAAACAAGATAAATAAAATTTAATAAAGCATAGGATAAAACAACATAAATACAATTTAATAAAGCATAGGTTAAAACAACATAAATACAATTTAATAAAGCATAGGAAAAAACAACATAAATTCAATTTAATAAAGCATAGGATAAAACAACATAAATACAATTGAATAAAGCACAGGATAAAACAACATAAATAAAATTTAATAAAGCATAGGATAAAACAACATAAATAAAATTTAATAAAGCATAGGAAACAACAACATAAATACAATTTAGTAAAGCATAGGTCAAAATAACATAAATACAATTTAATAAAGCATAGGATAAAACAACATGAATAAAATTTAATAAAGCATAGGATAAAACAACATAAATAAAATTTAATAAAGCATAGGATAAAACAACATAAATTCAATTTAATAAAGCATAGGTTAAAACAACATAAATACAATTTAATAAAGCATAGGTTAAAACAACATAAATACAATTTAATAAAGCATAGGTTAAAGCAACATAAATACAATTTAATAAAGCATAGGTTAAAGCAACATAAATACAATTTAATAAAGCATAGTTTAAAACAACATAAATACAATTTAATAAAGCATAGGACAAAACAACATAAATACAATTTAATAAAGCATAGGTTAAAGCAACATAAATACAATTTAATAAAGCATAGTTTAAAACAACATAAATACAATTTAATAAAGCATAGGATAAAACAACATAAATACAATTTAATAAAGCATAGGCTAAAACTACATAAATACAATTTAATTAAGCATAGGATAAAACAAATTAAATACAATTTAATAAAGCATAGCATAAAACAACATAAATTCAATTTAATAAAGCATAGGATAAAACAAATTAAATACAATTTAATAAAGCATAGCATAAAACAACATAAATTCAATTTAATAAAGCATAGGATAAAACAACATAAATACAATTTAATAAAGCATAGGATAAAACAACATAAATACAATTTAATAAAGCATAAGATAAAACAACATGAATACAATTTAATAAAGCATAGGATAAAACATCATAAATACAATTTAATAAAGCATAGGATAAAACAACATGAATACAATTTAATAAAGCATAGGATAAAACAACATGAATACAATTTAATAAAGCATAGGATAAAACAACATAAATACAATTTAATAAAGCATAGGTTAAAACAACATAAATACAATTTAATAAAGCATAGGTTAAAACAACATAAATAAAAGTTAATAAAGCATAGGATAAAACAACATAAATACAATTTAATAAAGCATAGGATAAAACAACATAAATTCAATTTAATAAAGCATAGGTTAAAACAACATAAATACAATTTAATAAAGCATAGGTTAAAACAACATAAATACAATTTAATAAAGCATAGGTTAAAGCAACATAAATACAATTTAATAAAGCATAGGTTAAAGCAACATAAATACAATTTAATAAAGCATAGTTTAAAACAACATAAATACAATTTAATAAAGCATAGGACAAAACAACATAAATACAATTTAATAAAGCATAGGTTAAAGCAACATAAATACAATTTAATAAAGCATAGTTTAAAACAACATAAATACAATTTAATAAAGCATAGGATAAAACAACATAAATACAATTTAATAAAGCATAGGCTAAAACTACATAAATACAATTTAATTAAGCATAGGATAAAACAAATTAAATACAATTTAATAAAGCATAGCATAAAACAACATAAATTCAATTTAATAAAGCATAGGATAAAACAAATTAAATACAATTTAATAAAGCATAGCATAAAACAACATAAATTCAATTTAATAAAGCATAGGATAAAACAACATAAATACAATTTAATAAAGCATAGGATAAAACAACATAAATACAATTTAATAAAGCATAAGATAAAACAACATGAATACAATTTAATAAAGCATAGGATAAAACATCATAAATACAATTTAATAAAGCATAGGATAAAACAACATGAATACAATTTAATAAAGCATAGGATAAAACAACATGAATACAATTTAATAAAGCATAGGATAAAACAACATAAATACAATTTAATAAAGCATAGGTTAAAACAACATAAATACAATTTAATAAAGCATAGGTTAAAACAACATAAATAAAAGTTAATAAAGCATAGGATAAAACAACATAAATACAATTTAATAAAGCATAGGATAAAACAACATAAATACAATTTATAAAGCATAGGATAAAACAACATAAATACAATTTAAAAAAGCACAGGATAAAACAACATAAATACAATTTAATAAAGCATAGGATACAACAACATAAATACAATTTATTAAAGCATAGGTCAAAATAACATAAATACAATTTAATAAAGCATAGGATAAAACAACATGAATAAAATTTAATAAAGCATAGGATAAAACAACATAAATAAAATTTAATAAAGCATAGGATAAAACAACATAAATTCAATTTAATAAAGCATATTATAAAACAACATAAATACAATTTAATAAAGCATAGGATAAAACAACATGAATACAATTTAATAAAGCATAGGATAAAACAACATGAATACAATTTAATAAAGCATAGGATAAAACAACATAAATACAATTTAATAAAGCATAGGTTAAAACAACATAAATACAATTTAATAAAGCATAGGATAAAACAACATAAATACAATTTAATAAAGCATAGGATAAAACAACATAAATACAATTTAATAAAGCATAGGCTAAAACTACATAAATACAATTTAATAAAGCATAGGATAAAACAAATTAAATACAATTTAATAAAGCATAGGATAAAACAACATAAATTCAATTTAATAAAGCATAGGATAAAACAACATAAATACAATTTAATAAAGCATAGGTTAAAACAACATAAATACAATTTAATAAAGCATAGGATAAAACAACATAAATACAATTTAATAAAGCATAGGATAAAACAACATAAATAAAATTTAATAAAGCATAGGATAAAACAACATAAATACAATTTAATAAAGCATAGGATAAAACAACATAAATAAAATTTAATAAAGCATAGGATAAAACAACATAAATACAATTTATAAAGCATATTTTAAAACAACATAAATACAAGTTAATAAAGCATAGGATAAAACAACATAAATACAATTTAATAAAGCATAGGATAAAACAACATAAATACAATTAAATAAAGCATAGGATAAAACAACATAAATACAATTTAATAAAGCATAGGTTAAAACAACATAAATACAATTTAATAAAGCATAGGATAAAACAACATAAATTCAATTTAATAAAGCATAGGATAAAACAACATAAATACAATTTAATAAAGCACAGGATAAAACAACATAAATAAAATTTAATAAAGCATAGGATAAAACAAGATAAATAAAATTTAATAAAGCATAGGATAAAACAACATAAATACAATTTAATAAAGCATAGGATAAAACAACATAAATACAATTTAATGAAGCATAGGTTAAAACAACATAAATACAATTTAATAAAGCATAGGAAAAAACAACATAAATTCAATTTAATAAAGCATAGGATAAAACAACATAAATACAATTGAATAAAGCACAAGATAAAACAACATAAATAAAATTTAATAAAGCATAGGATAAAACAACATAAATAAAATTTAATAAAGCATAGGAAACAACAACATAAATACAATTTAGTAAAGCATAGGTCAAAATAACATAAATACAATTTAATAAAGCATAGGATAAAACAACATGAATAAAATTTAATAAAGCATAGGATAAAACAACATAAATAAAATTTAATAAAGCATAGGATAAAACAACATAAGTTCAATTTAATAAAGCATAGGTTAAAACAACATAAATACAATTTAATAAAGCATAGGTTAAAACAACATAAATACAATTTAATAAAGCATAGGTTAAAGCAACATAAATACAATTTAATAAAGCATAGGTTAAAGCAACATAAATACAATTTAATAAAGCATAGTTTAAAACAACATAAATACAATTTAATAAAGCATAGGACAAAACAACATAAATACAATTTAATAAAGCATAGGTTAAAGCAACATAAATACAATTTAATAAAGCATAGTTTAAAACAACATAAATACAATTTAATAAAGCATAGGATAAAACAACATAAATACAATTTAATAAAGCATAGGCTAAAACTACATAAATACAATTTAATTAAGCATAGGATAAAACAAATTAAATACAATTTAATAAAGCATAGCATAAAACAACATAAATTCAATTTAATAAAGCATAGGATAAAACAAATTAAATACAATTTAATAAAGCATAGCATAAAACAACATAAATTCAATTTAATAAAGCATAGGATAAAACAACATAAATACAATTTAATAAAGCATAGGATAAAACAACATAAATACAATTTAATAAAGCATAAGATAAAACAACATGAATACAATTTAATAAAGCATAGGTTAAAACAACATAAATATAATTTAATAAAGCATAGGATAAAACAACATAAATACAATTTAATAAAGCATAGGTTAAAACAACATAAATACAATTTAATAAAGCATAGGATAAAACAACATAAATACAATTTAATAAAGCATAGGACAAAACAACATAAATACAATTAATAAAGCATAGGTTAAAGCAACATAAATACAATTTAATAAAGCATAGGTTAAAACAACATAAATACAATTTAATAAAGCATAGGATAAAACAACATAAATACAATTTAATAAAGCATAGGATAAAACAACATAAATACAATTTAATAAAGCATAGGATAAAACAACATAAATACAATTTAATAGAGCATAGGATAAAACAACATAAATACAATTTATAAAGCATAGGATAAAACAACATAAATACAATTTAATAAAGCATAGGATAAAACAACATAAATACAATTTAATAAAGCATAGGATAAAACATCATAAATACAATTTAATAAAGCATAGGATAAAACAACATGAATACAATTTAATAAAGCATAGGATAAAACAACATGAATACAATTTAATAAAGCATAGGATAAAACAACATAAATACAATTTAATAAAGCATAGGTTAAAACAACATAAATACAATTTAATAAAGCATAGGTTAAAACAACATAAATAAAAGTTAATAAAGCATAGGATAAAACAACATAAATACAATTTAATAAAGCATAGGATAAAACAACATAAATACAATTTATAAAGCATAGGATAAAACAACATAAATACAATTTAAAAAAGCACAGGATAAAACAACATAAATACAATTTAATAAAGCATAGGATACAACAACATAAATACAATTTATTAAAGCATAGGTCAAAATAACATAAATACAATTTAATAAAGCATAGGATAAAACAACATGAATAAAATTTAATAAAGCATAGGATAAAACAACATAAATAAAATTTAATAAAGCATAGGATAAAACAACATAAATTCAATTTAATAAAGCATATTATAAAACAACATAAATACAATTTAATAAAGCATAGGATAAAACAACATGAATACAATTTAATAAAGCATAGGATAAAACAACATGAATACAATTTAATAAAGCATAGGATAAAACAACATAAATACAATTTAATAAAGCATAGGTTAAAACAACATAAATACAATTTAATAAAGCATAGGATAAAACAACATAAATACAATTTAATAAAGCATAGGATAAAACAACATAAATACAATTTAATAAAGCATAGGCTAAAACTACATAAATACAATTTAATAAAGCATAGGATAAAACAAATTAAATACAATTTAATAAAGCATAGGATAAAACAACATAAATTCAATTTAATAAAGCATAGGATAAAACAACATAAATACAATTTAATAAAGCATAGGTTAAAACAACATAAATACAATTTAATAAAGCATAGGATAAAACAACATAAATACAATTTAATAAAGCATAGGATAAAACAACATAAATAAAATTTAATAAAGCATAGGATAAAACAACATAAATACAATTTAATAAAGCATAGGATAAAACAACATAAATAAAATTTAATAAAGCATAGGATAAAACAACATAAATACAATTTATAAAGCATATTTTAAAACAACATAAATACAAGTTAATAAAGCATAGGATAAAACAACATAAATACAATTTAATAAAGCATAGGATAAAACAACATAAATACAATTAAATAAAGCATAGGATAAAACAACATAAATACAATTTAATAAAGCATAGGTTAAAACAACATAAATACAATTTAATAAAGCATAGGATAAAACAACTTAAATTCAATTTAATAAAGCATAGGATAAAACAACATAAATACAATTTAATAAAGCACAGGATAAAACAACATAAATAAAATTTAATAAAGCATAGGATAAAACAAGATAAATAAAATTTAATAAAGCATAGGATAAAACAACATAAATACAATTTAATAAAGCATAGGATAAAACAACATAAATACAATTTAATAAAGCATAGGTTAAAACAACATAAATACAATTTAATAAAGCATAGGAAAAAACAACATAAATTCAATTTAATAAAGCATAGGATAAAACAACATAAATACAATTGAATAAAGCACAGGATAAAACAACATAAATAAAATTTAATAAAGCATAGGATAAAACAACATAAATAAAATTTAATAAAGCATAGGAAACAACAACATAAATACAATTTAGTAAAGCATAGGTCAAAATAACATAAATACAATTTAATAAAGCATAGGATAAAACAACATGAATAAAATTTAATAAAGCATAGGATAAAACAACATAAATAAAATTTAATAAAGCATAGGATAAAACAACATAAATTCAATTTAATAAAGCATAGGTTAAAACAACATAAATACAATTTAATAAAGCATAGGACAAAACAACATAAATACAATTTAATAAAGCATAGGTTAAAGCAACATAAATACAATTTAATAAAGCATAGATTAAAACAACATAAATACAATTTATAAAGCATAGGATAAAACAACATAAATACAATTTAATAAAGCATAGGATAAAACAACATAAATACAATTTATAAAGCATAGGATAAAACAACATAAATACAATTTAATAAAGCATAGGATAAAACATCATAAATACAATTTAATAAAGCATAGGATTAAACAACGTAAATACTATTTAAAAAAGCATAGGATAAAACCACATAAATACAATTTAAAAAAGCACAGGATAAAACAACATAAATACAATTTAATAAAGCATAGGATACAACAACATAAATACAATTTAGTAAAGCATAGGTCAAAATAACATAAATACAATTTAATAAAGCATAGGATAAAACAACATGAATAAAATTTAATAAAGCATAGGATAAAACAACATAAATAAAATTTAATAAAGCATAGGATAAAACAACATAAATTCAATTTAATAAAGCATATTATAAAACAACATAAATACAATTTAATAAAGCATAGGATAAAACAACATGAATACAATTTAATAAAGCATAGGATAAAACAACATGAATACAATTTAATAAAGCATAGGATAAAACAACATAAATACAATTTAATAAAGCATAGGTTAAAACAACATAAATACAATTTAATAAAGCATAGGTTAAAACAACATAAATAAAAGTTAATAAAGCATAGGATAAAACAAATTAAATACAATTTAATAAAGCATAGGATAAAACAACATAAATTCAATTTAATAAAGCATAGGATAAAACAACATAAATACAATTTAATAAAGCATAGGTTAAAACAACATAAATACAATTTAATAAAGCATAGGATAAAACAACATAAATACAATTTAATAAAGCATAGGATAAAACAACATAAATAAAATTTAATAAAGCATAGGATAAAACAACATAAATACAATTTAATAAAGCATAGGATAAAACAACATAAATAAAATTTAATAAAGCATAGGATAAAACAACATAAATACAATTTATAAAGCATATTTTAAAACAACATAAATACAAGTTAATAAAGCATAGGATAAAACAACATAAATACAATTTAATAAAGCATAGGATAAAACAACATAAATACAATTAAATAAAGCATAGGATAAAACAACATAAATACAATTTAATAAAGCATAGGTTAAAACAACATAAATACAATTTAATAAAGCATAGGATAAAACAACATAAATTCAATTTAATAAAGCATAGGATAAAACAACATAAATACAATTTAATAAAGCACAGGATAAAACAACATAAATAAAATTTAATAAAGCATAGGATAAAACAAGATAAATAAAATTTAATAAAGCATAGGATAAAACAACATAAATACAATTTAATAAAGCATAGGATAAAACAACATAAATACAATTTAATAAAGCATAGGATAAAACAACATAAATTCAATTTAATAAAGCATAGGATAAAACAACATAAATACAATTTAATAAAGCACAGGATAAAACAACATAAATAAAATTTAATAAAGCATAGGATAAAACAAGATAAATAAAATTTAATAAAGCATAGGATAAAACAACATAAATACAATTTAATAAAGCATAGGATAAAACAACATAAATACAATTTAATAAAGCATAGGTTAAAACAACATAAATACAATTTAATAAAGCATAGGAAAAAACAACATAAATTCAATTTAATAAAGCATAGGATAAAACAACATAAATACAATTGAATAAAGCACAGGATAAAACAACATAAATAAAATTTAATAAAGCATAGGATAAAACAACATAAATAAAATTTAATAAAGCATAGGATAAAATAACATAAATACAATTTAATAAAGCATAGGATAAAACAACATAAATACAATTTAATAAAGCATAGGATAAAACAACATAAATACAATTTAATAAAGCATAGGTTAAAACAACATAAATACAATTTAATAAAGCATAGGATAAAACAACATAAATACAATTTAATAAAGCATAGGATAAAACAACATAAATAAAATTTAATAAAGCATAGGATAAAACAACATAAATACAATTTAATAAAGCATAGGATAAAACAACATACATAAAATTTAATAAAGCATAGGATAAAACAACATAAATACAATTTAATAAAGCATAGGAGAAAACAACATAAATCAAATTTAATAAAGCATAGGTTAAAACAACATAAATACAATTTAATAAAGCATAGGACAAAACAACATAAATACAATTTAATAAAGCATAGTTTAAAACAACATAAATACAATTTAATAAAGCATAGGATAAAACCACAGAAATACAATTTAATAAAGCATAGGATAAAACAACATAAATACAATTTAATAAAGCATAGGACAAAACAACATAAATACAATTTAATAAAGCATAGGACAAAACAACATAAATACAATTTAATGAAACATAGGATAAACAACATAAATACAATTTAATAAAGCATAGGACAAAACAACATAAATACAATTTAATAAAGCATATGTTATAACAACATAAATACAATTTAATAAAGCATAAGATATAACAACATGAATATAATTTAGTAAAGCATAAGATAAAACAACATGAATACAATTTAATAAAGCATAGGATAAAACAACATAAATACAATTTATAAAGCATAGGATAAAACAACATAAATACAATTTAATAAAGCATAGGATAAAACAACATAAATACAATTTAATAAAGCATAGGATAAAACATCATAAATACAATTTAATAAAGCATAGGATTAAACAACGTAAATACTATTTAAAAAAGCATAGGATAAAACCACATAAATACAATTTAATAAAGCACAGTATAAAACAACATAAATACAATTTAATAAAGCATAGGAAACAACAACATAAATACAATTTAGTAAAGCATAGGTCAAAATAACATAAATACAATTTAATAAAGCATAGGATAAAACAACATAAATACAATTTAATAAAGCATAGGATAAAACAACATGAATAAAATTTAATAAAGCATAGGATAAAACAACATAAATAAAATTTAATAAAGCATAGGATAAAACAACATAAATTCAATTTAATAAAGCATATTATAAAACAACATAAATACAATTTAATAAAGCATAGGATAAAACAACATGAATACAATTTAATAAAGCATAGGATAAAACAACATGAATACAATTTAATAAAGCATAGGATAAAACAACATAAATAAAAGTTAATAAAGCATAGGATAAAACAACATGAATAAAATTTAATAAAGCATAGGATAAAACAACATAAATAAAATTTAATAAAGCATAGGATAAAACAACATAAATTCAATTTAATAAAGCATATTATAAAACAACATAAATACAATTTAATAAAGCATAGGATAAAACAACATGAATACAATTTAATAAAGCATAGGATAAAACAACATGAATACAATTTAATAAAGCATAGGATAAAACAACATAAATACAATTTAATAAAGCATAGGTTAAAACAACATAAATACAATTTAATAAAGCATAGGTTAAAACAACATAAATAAAAGTTAATAAAGCATAGGATAAAACAACATAAATACAATTTAATAAAGCATAGGATAAAACAACATAAATACAATTTATAAAGCATAGGATAAAACAACATAAATACAATTTAATAAAGCATAGGATAAAACAACATAAATACAATTTAATAAAGCATAGGATAAAACAACATAAATACAATTTAATAAAGCATAGGCTAAAACTACATAAATACAATTTAATAAAGCATAGGATAAAACAAATTAAATACAATTTAATAAAGCATAGGATAAAACAACATAAATTCAATTTAATAAAGCATAGGACAAAACAACATAAATACAATTTAATAAAGCATAGGACAAAACAACATAAATACAATTTAATAAAGCATAGGTTAAAGCAACATAAATACAATTTAATAAAGCATAGTTTAAAACAACATAAATACAATTTAATAAAGCATAGGTTAAAGCAACATAAATACAATTTAATAAAGCATAGTTTAAAACAACATAAATACAATTTAATAAAGCATAGGATAAAACAACATAAATACAATTTAATAAAGCATAGGCTAAAACTACATAAATACAATTTAATAAAGCATAGGATAAAACAAATTAAATACAATTTAATAAAGCATAGCATAAAACAACATAAATTCAATTTAATAAAGCATAGGTTAAAACAACATAAATACAATTTAATAAAGCATAGGACAAAACAACATAAATAAAATTTAATAAAGCATAGGATAAAACAACATAAATACAATTTATAAAGCATAGGATAAAACAACATAAATACAATTTAATAAAGCATAGGCTAAAACTACATAAAAACAATTTAATAAAGCATAGGCTAAAACTACATAAATACAATTTAATAAAGCATAGTATAAAACAAATTAAATACAATTTAATAAAGCATAGCATAAAACAACATAAATTCAATTTCATAAAGCATAGGATAAAACAGCATAAATACAATTTAATAAAGCATAGGATAAAACAACATAAATACAATTTAATAAAGCATAAGATAAAACAACATGAATACAATTTAATAAAGCATAGGTTAAAACAACATAAATATAATTTAATAAAGCATAGGATAAAACAACATAAATACAATTTAATAAAGCATAGGTTAAAACAACATGAATACAATTTAATAAAGCATAGGATAAAACAACATAAATAAAAGTTAATAAAGCATAGGATAAAACAACATGAATAAAATTTAATAAAGCATAGGATAAAACAACATAAATAAAATTTAATAAAGCATAGGATAAAACAACATAAATTCAATTTAATAAAGCATATTATAAAACAACATAAATACAATTTAATAAAGCATAGGATAAAACAACATGAATACAATTTAATAAAGCATAGGATAAAACAACATGAATACAATTTAATAAAGCATAGGATAAAACAACATAAATACAATTTAATAAAGCATAGGTTAAAACAACATAAATACAATTTAATAAAGCATAGGTTAAAACAACATAAATAAAAGTTAATAAAGCATAGGATAAAACAACATAAATACAATTTAATAAAGCATAGGATAAAACAACATAAATACAATTTATAAAGCATAGGATAAAACAACATAAATACAATTTAATAAAGCATAGGATAAAACAACATAAATACAATTTAATAAAGCATAGGATAAAACAACATAAATACAATTTAATAAAGCATAGGCTAAAACTACATAAATACAATTTAATAAAGCATAGGATAAAACAAATTAAATACAATTTAATAAAGCATAGGATAAAACAACATAAATTCAATTTAATAAAGCATAGGACAAAACAACATAAATACAATTTAATAAAGCATAGGACAAAACAACATAAATACAATTTAATAAAGCATAGGTTAAAGCAACATAAATACAATTTAATAAAGCATAGTTTAAAACAACATAAATACAATTTAATAAAGCATAGGTTAAAGCAACATAAATACAATTTAATAAAGCATAGTTTAAAACAACATAAATACAATTTAATAAAGCATAGGATAAAACAACATAAATACAATTTAATAAAGCATAGGCTAAAACTACATAAATACAATTTAATAAAGCATAGGATAAAACAAATTAAATACAATTTAATAAAGCATAGCATAAAACAACATAAATTTAATTTAATAAAGCATAGGTTAAAACAACATAAATACAATTTAATAAAGCATAGGACAAAACAACATAAATACAATTTAATAAAGCATAGGATAAAACAACATAAATACAATTTATAAAGCATAGGATAAAACAACATAAATACAATTTAATAAAGCATAGGCTAAAACTACATAAAAACAATTTAATAAAGCATAGGCTAAAACTACATAAATACAATTTAATAAAGCATAGTATAAAACAAATTAAATACAATTTAATAAAGCATAGCATAAAACAACATAAATTCAATTTCATAAAGCATAGGATAAAACAGCATAAATACAATTTAATAAAGCATAGGATAAAACAACATAAATACAATTTAATAAAGCATAAGATAAAACAACATGAATACAATTTAATAAAGCATAGGTTAAAACAACATAAATATAATTTAATAAAGCATAGGATAAAACAACATAAATACAATTTAATAAAGCATAGGTTAAAACAACATAAATACAATTTAATAAAGCATAGGATAAAACAACATAAATACAATTTAATAAAGCATAGGTTAAAGCAACATAAATACAATTTAATAAAGCATAGGTTAAAGCAACATAAATACAATTTAATAAAGCATAGTTTAAAACAACATAAATACAATTTAATAAAGCATAGGACAAAACAACATAAATACAATTTAATAAAGCATAGGTTAAAGCAACATAAATACAATTTAATAAAGCATAGTTTAAAACAACATAAATACAATTTAATAAAGCATAGGATAAAACAACATAAATACAATTTAATAAAGCATAAGATAAAACAACATGAATACAATTTAATAAAGCATAGGTTAAAACAACATAAATATAATTTAATAAAGCATAGGATAAAACAACATAAATACAATTTAATAAAGCATAGGTTAAAACAACATAAATACAATTTAATAAAGCATAGGATAAAACAACATAAATACAATTTAATAAAGCATAGGACAAAACAACATAAATACAATTAATAAAGCATAGGTTAAAGCAACATAAATACAATTTAATAAAGCATAGGATAAAACAACTTAAATTCAATTTAATAAAGCATAGGATAAAACAACATAAATACAATTTAATAAAGCACAGGATAAAACAACATAAATAAAATTTAATAAAGCATAGGATAAAACAAGATAAATAAAATTTAATAAAGCATAGGATAAAACAACATAAATACAATTTAATAAAGCATAGGATAAAACAACATAAATACAATTTAATAAAGCATAGGTTAAAACAACATAAATACAATTTAATAAAGCATAGGAAAAAACAACATAAATTCAATTTAATAAAGCATAGGATAAAACAACATAAATACAATTGAATAAAGCACAGGATAAAACAACATAAATAAAATTTAATAAAGCATAGGATAAAACAACATAAATAAAATTTAATAAAGCATAGGAAACAACAACATAAATACAATTTAGTAAAGCATAGGTCAAAATAACATAAATACAATTTAATAAAGCATAGGATAAAACAACATGAATAAAATTTAATAAAGCATAGGATAAAACAACATAAATAAAATTTAATAAAGCATAGGATAAAACAACATAAATTCAATTTAATAAAGCATAGGTTAAAACAACATAAATACAATTTAATAAAGCATAGGACAAAACAACATAAATACAATTTAATAAAGCATAGGTTAAAGCAACATAAATACAATTTAATAAAGCATAGATTAAAACAACATAAATACAATTTATAAAGCATAGGATAAAACAACATAAATACAATTTAATAAAGCATAGGATAAAACAACATAAATACAATTTATAAAGCATAGGATAAAACAACATAAATACAATTTAATAAAGCATAGGATAAAACATCATAAATACAATTTAATAAAGCATAGGATTAAACAACGTAAATACTATTTAAAAAAGCATAGGATAAAACCACATAAATACAATTTAAAAAAGCACAGGATAAAACAACATAAATACAATTTAATAAAGCATAGGATACAACAACATAAATACAATTTAGTAAAGCATAGGTCAAAATAACATAAATACAATTTAATAAAGCATAGGATAAAACAACATGAATAAAATTTAATAAAGCATAGGATAAAACAACATAAATAAAATTTAATAAAGCATAGGATAAAACAACATAAATTCAATTTAATAAAGCATATTATAAAACAACATAAATACAATTTAATAAAGCATAGGATAAAACAACATGAATACAATTTAATAAAGCATAGGATAAAACAACATGAATACAATTTAATAAAGCATAGGATAAAACAACATAAATACAATTTAATAAAGCATAGGTTAAAACAACATAAATACAATTTAATAAAGCATAGGTTAAAACAACATAAATAAAAGTTAATAAAGCATAGGATAAAACAAATTAAATACAATTTAATAAAGCATAGGATAAAACAACATAAATTCAATTTAATAAAGCATAGGATAAAACAACATAAATACAATTTAATAAAGCATAGGTTAAAACAACATAAATACAATTTAATAAAGCATAGGATAAAACAACATAAATACAATTTAATAAAGCATAGGATAAAACAACATAAATAAAATTTAATAAAGCATAGGATAAAACAACATAAATACAATTTAATAAAGCATAGGATAAAACAACATAAATAAAATTTAATAAAGCATAGGATAAAACAACATAAATACAATTTATAAAGCATATTTTAAAACAACATAAATACAAGTTAATAAAGCATAGGATAAAACAACATAAATACAATTTAATAAAGCATAGGATAAAACAACATAAATACAATTAAATAAAGCATAGGATAAAACAACATAAATACAATTTAATAAAGCATAGGTTAAAACAACATAAATACAATTTAATAAAGCATAGGATAAAACAACATAAATTCAATTTAATAAAGCATAGGATAAAACAACATAAATACAATTTAATAAAGCACAGGATAAAACAACATAAATAAAATTTAATAAAGCATAGGATAAAACAAGATAAATAAAATTTAATAAAGCATAGGATAAAACAACATAAATACAATTTAATAAAGCATAGGATAAAACAACATAAATACAATTTAATAAAGCATAGGATAAAACAACATAAATTCAATTTAATAAAGCATAGGATAAAACAACATAAATACAATTTAATAAAGCACAGGATAAAACAACATAAATAAAATTTAATAAAGCATAGGATAAAACAAGATAAATAAAATTTAATAAAGCATAGGATAAAACAACATAAATACAATTTAATAAAGCATAGGATAAAACAACATAAATACAATTTAATAAAGCATAGGTTAAAACAACATAAATACAATTTAATAAAGCATAGGAAAAAACAACATAAATTCAATTTAATAAAGCATAGGATAAAACAACATAAATACAATTGAATAAAGCACAGGATAAAACAACATAAATAAAATTTAATAAAGCATAGGATAAAACAACATAAATAAAATTTAATAAAGCATAGGATAAAATAACATAAATACAATTTAATAAAGCATAGGATAAAACAACATAAATACAATTTAATAAAGCATAGGATAAAACAACATAAATACAATTTAATAAAGCATAGGTTAAAACAACATAAATACAATTTAATAAAGCATAGGATAAAACAACATAAATACAATTTAATAAAGCATAGGATAAAACAACATAAATAAAATTTAATAAAGCATAGGATAAAACAACATAAATACAATTTAATAAAGCATAGGATAAAACAACATACATAAAATTTAATAAAGCATAGGATAAAACAACATAAATACAATTTAATAAAGCATAGGAGAAAACAACATAAATCAAATTTAATAAAGCATAGGTTAAAACAACATAAATACAATTTAATAAAGCATAGGACAAAACAACATAAATACAATTTAATAAAGCATAGTTTAAAACAACATAAATACAATTTAATAAAGCATAGGATAAAACCACAGAAATACAATTTAATAAAGCATAGGATAAAACAACATAAATACAATTTAATAAAGCATAGGACAAAACAACATAAATACAATTTAATAAAGCATAGGACAAAACAACATAAATACAATTTAATGAAACATAGGATAAACAACATAAATACAATTTAATAAAGCATAGGACAAAACAACATAAATACAATTTAATAAAGCATATGTTATAACAACATAAATACAATTTAATAAAGCATAAGATATAACAACATGAATATAATTTAGTAAAGCATAAGATAAAACAACATGAATACAATTTAATAAAGCATAGGATAAAACAACATAAATACAATTTATAAAGCATAGGATAAAACAACATAAATACAATTTAATAAAGCATAGGATAAAACAACATAAATACAATTTAATAAAGCATAGGATAAAACATCATAAATACAATTTAATAAAGCATAGGATTAAACAACGTAAATACTATTTAAAAAAGCATAGGATAAAACCACATAAATACAATTTAATAAAGCACAGTATAAAACAACATAAATACAATTTAATAAAGCATAGGAAACAACAACATAAATACAATTTAGTAAAGCATAGGTCAAAATAACATAAATACAATTTAATAAAGCATAGGATAAAACAACATAAATACAATTTAATAAAGCATAGGATAAAACAACATGAATAAAATTTAATAAAGCATAGGATAAAACAACATAAATAAAATTTAATAAAGCATAGGATAAAACAACATAAATTCAATTTAATAAAGCATATTATAAAACAACATAAATACAATTTAATAAAGCATAGGATAAAACAACATGAATACAATTTAATAAAGCATAGGATAAAACAACATGAATACAATTTAATAAAGCATAGGATAAAACAACATAAATAAAAGTTAATAAAGCATAGGATAAAACAACATGAATAAAATTTAATAAAGCATAGGATAAAACAACATAAATAAAATTTAATAAAGCATAGGATAAAACAACATAAATTCAATTTAATAAAGCATATTATAAAACAACATAAATACAATTTAATAAAGCATAGGATAAAACAACATGAATACAATTTAATAAAGCATAGGATAAAACAACATGAATACAATTTAATAAAGCATAGGATAAAACAACATAAATACAATTTAATAAAGCATAGGTTAAAACAACATAAATACAATTTAATAAAGCATAGGTTAAAACAACATAAATAAAAGTTAATAAAGCATAGGATAAAACAACATAAATACAATTTAATAAAGCATAGGATAAAACAACATAAATACAATTTATAAAGCATAGGATAAAACAACATAAATACAATTTAATAAAGCATAGGATAAAACAACATAAATACAATTTAATAAAGCATAGGATAAAACAACATAAATACAATTTAATAAAGCATAGGCTAAAACTACATAAATACAATTTAATAAAGCATAGGATAAAACAAATTAAATACAATTTAATAAAGCATAGGATAAAACAACATAAATTCAATTTAATAAAGCATAGGACAAAACAACATAAATACAATTTAATAAAGCATAGGACAAAACAACATAAATACAATTTAATAAAGCATAGGTTAAAGCAACATAAATACAATTTAATAAAGCATAGTTTAAAACAACATAAATACAATTTAATAAAGCATAGGTTAAAGCAACATAAATACAATTTAATAAAGCATAGTTTAAAACAACATAAATACAATTTAATAAAGCATAGGATAAAACAACATAAATACAATTTAATAAAGCATAGGCTAAAACTACATAAATACAATTTAATAAAGCATAGGATAAAACAAATTAAATACAATTTAATAAAGCATAGCATAAAACAACATAAATTCAATTTAATAAAGCATAGGTTAAAACAACATAAATACAATTTAATAAAGCATAGGACAAAACAACATAAATAAAATTTAATAAAGCATAGGATAAAACAACATAAATACAATTTATAAAGCATAGGATAAAACAACATAAATACAATTTAATAAAGCATAGGCTAAAACTACATAAAAACAATTTAATAAAGCATAGGCTAAAACTACATAAATACAATTTAATAAAGCATAGTATAAAACAAATTAAATACAATTTAATAAAGCATAGCATAAAACAACATAAATTCAATTTCATAAAGCATAGGATAAAACAGCATAAATACAATTTAATAAAGCATAGGATAAAACAACATAAATACAATTTAATAAAGCATAAGATAAAACAACATGAATACAATTTAATAAAGCATAGGTTAAAACAACATAAATATAATTTAATAAAGCATAGGATAAAACAACATAAATACAATTTAATAAAGCATAGGTTAAAACAACATGAATACAATTTAATAAAGCATAGGATAAAACAACATAAATAAAAGTTAATAAAGCATAGGATAAAACAACATGAATAAAATTTAATAAAGCATAGGATAAAACAACATAAATAAAATTTAATAAAGCATAGGATAAAACAACATAAATTCAATTTAATAAAGCATATTATAAAACAACATAAATACAATTTAATAAAGCATAGGATAAAACAACATGAATACAATTTAATAAAGCATAGGATAAAACAACATGAATACAATTTAATAAAGCATAGGATAAAACAACATAAATACAATTTAATAAAGCATAGGTTAAAACAACATAAATACAATTTAATAAAGCATAGGTTAAAACAACATAAATAAAAGTTAATAAAGCATAGGATAAAACAACATAAATACAATTTAATAAAGCATAGGATAAAACAACATAAATACAATTTATAAAGCATAGGATAAAACAACATAAATACAATTTAATAAAGCATAGGATAAAACAACATAAATACAATTTAATAAAGCATAGGATAAAACAACATAAATACAATTTAATAAAGCATAGGCTAAAACTACATAAATACAATTTAATAAAGCATAGGATAAAACAAATTAAATACAATTTAATAAAGCATAGGATAAAACAACATAAATTCAATTTAATAAAGCATAGGACAAAACAACATAAATACAATTTAATAAAGCATAGGACAAAACAACATAAATACAATTTAATAAAGCATAGGTTAAAGCAACATAAATACAATTTAATAAAGCATAGTTTAAAACAACATAAATACAATTTAATAAAGCATAGGTTAAAGCAACATAAATACAATTTAATAAAGCATAGTTTAAAACAACATAAATACAATTTAATAAAGCATAGGATAAAACAACATAAATACAATTTAATAAAGCATAGGCTAAAACTACATAAATACAATTTAATAAAGCATAGGATAAAACAAATTAAATACAATTTAATAAAGCATAGCATAAAACAACATAAATTTAATTTAATAAAGCATAGGTTAAAACAACATAAATACAATTTAATAAAGCATAGGACAAAACAACATAAATACAATTTAATAAAGCATAGGATAAAACAACATAAATACAATTTATAAAGCATAGGATAAAACAACATAAATACAATTTAATAAAGCATAGGCTAAAACTACATAAAAACAATTTAATAAAGCATAGGCTAAAACTACATAAATACAATTTAATAAAGCATAGTATAAAACAAATTAAATACAATTTAATAAAGCATAGCATAAAACAACATAAATTCAATTTCATAAAGCATAGGATAAAACAGCATAAATACAATTTAATAAAGCATAGGATAAAACAACATAAATACAATTTAATAAAGCATAAGATAAAACAACATGAATACAATTTAATAAAGCATAGGTTAAAACAACATAAATATAATTTAATAAAGCATAGGATAAAACAACATAAATACAATTTAATAAAGCATAGGTTAAAACAACATAAATACAATTTAATAAAGCATAGGATAAAACAACATAAATACAATTTAATAAAGCATAGGACAAAACAACATAAATACAATTTAATAAAGCATAGGTTAAAGCATCATAAATACAATTTAATAAAGCATAGGTTAAAACAACATAAATACAATTTAATAAAGCATAGGTTAAAGCAACATAAATACAATTTAATAAAGCATAGGTTAAAGCAACATAAATACAATTTAATAAAGCATAGTTTAAAACAACATAAATACAATTTAATAAAGCATAGGACAAAACAACATAAATACAATTTAATAAAGCATAGGTTAAAGCAACATAAATACAATTTAATAAAGCATAGTTTAAAACAACATAAATACAATTTAATAAAGCATAGGATAAAACAACATAAATACAATTTAATAAAGCATAGGCTAAAACTACATAAATACAATTTAATAAAGCATAGGATAAAACAAATTAAATACAATTTAATAAAGCATAGCATAAAACAACATAAATTCAATTTAATAAAGCATAGGATAAAACAAATTAAATACAATTTAATAAAGCATAGCATAAAACAACATAAATTCAATTTAATAAAGCATAGGATAAAACAACATAAATACAATTTAATAAAGCATAGGATAAAACAACATAAATACAATTTAATAAAGCATAAGATAAAACAACATGAATACAATTTAATAAAGCATAGGTTAAAACAACATAAATATAATTTAATAAAGCATAGGATAAAACAACATAAATACAATTTAATAAAGCATAGGTTAAAACAACATAAATACAATTTAATAAAGCATAGGATAAAACAACATAAATACAATTTAATAAAGCATAGGACAAAACAACATAAATACAATTAATAAAGCATAGGTTAAAGCAACATAAATACAATTTAATAAAGCATAGGCTAAAACTACATAAATACAATTTAATAAAGCATAGGATAAAACAAATTAAATACAATTTAATAAAGCATAGCATAAAACAACATAAATTTAATTTAATAAAGCATAGGTTAAAACAACATAAATACAATTTAATAAAGCATAGGACAAAACAACATAAATACAATTTAATAAAGCATAGGATAAAACAACATAAATACAATTTATAAAGCATAGGATAAAACAACATAAATACAATTTAATAAAGCATAGGCTAAAACTACATAAAAACAATTTAATAAAGCATAGGCTAAAACTACATAAATACAATTTAATAAAGCATAGTATAAAACAAATTAAATACAATTTAATAAAGCATAGCATAAAACAACATAAATTCAATTTCATAAAGCATAGGATAAAACAGCATAAATACAATTTAATAAAGCATAGGATAAAACAACATAAATACAATTTAATAAAGCATAAGATAAAACAACATGAATACAATTTAATAAAGCATAGGTTAAAACAACATAAATATAATTTAATAAAGCATAGGATAAAACAACATAAATACAATTTAATAAAGCATAGGTTAAAACAACATAAATACAATTTAATAAAGCATAGGATAAAACAACATAAATACAATTTAATAAAGCATAGGACAAAACAACATAAATACAATTTAATAAAGCATAGGTTAAAGCAACATAAATACAATTTAATAAAGCATAGGTTAAAACAACATAAATACAATTTAATAAAGCATAGGTTAAAGCAACATAAATACAATTTAATAAAGCATAGGTTAAAGCAACATAAATACAATTTAATAAAGCATAGTTTAAAACAACATAAATACAATTTAATAAAGCATAGGACAAAACAACATAAATACAATTTAATAAAGCATAGGTTAAAGCAACATAAATACAATTTAATAAAGCATAGTTTAAAACAACATAAATACAATTTAATAAAGCATAGGATAAAACAACATAAATACAATTTAATAAAGCATAGGCTAAAACTACATAAATACAATTTAATAAAGCATAGGATAAAACAAATTAAATACAATTTAATAAAGCATAGCATAAAACAACATAAATTCAATTTAATAAAGCATAGGATAAAACAAATTAAATACAATTTAATAAAGCATAGCATAAAACAACATAAATTCAATTTAATAAAGCATAGGATAAAACAACATAAATACAATTTAATAAAGCATAGGATAAAACAACATAAATACAATTTAATAAAGCATAAGATAAAACAACATGAATACAATTTAATAAAGCATAGGTTAAAACAACATAAATATAATTTAATAAAGCATAGGATAAAACAACATAAATACAATTTAATAAAGCATAGGTTAAAACAACATAAATACAATTTAATAAAGCATAGGATAAAACAACATAAATACAATTTAATAAAGCATAGGACAAAACAACATAAATACAATTAATAAAGCATAGGTTAAAACAACATAAATACAATTTAATAAAGCATAGGATAAAACAACATAAATACAATTTAATAAAGCATAGGATAAAACAACATAAATACAATTTAATAAAGCATAGGATAAAACAACATAAATACAATTTAATAGAGCATAGGATAAAACAACATAAATACAATTTATAAAGCATAGGATAAAACAACATAAATACAATTTAATAAAGCATAGGATAAAACAACATAAATACAATTTAATAAAGCATAGGATAAAACATCATAAATACAATTTAATAAAGCATAGGATTAAACAACGTAAATACTATTTAAAAAAGCATAGGATAAAACCACATAAATACAATTTAATAAAGCACAGGATAAAACAACATAAATACAATTTAATAAAGCATAGGAAACAACAACATAAATACAATTTAGTAAAGCATAGGTCAAAATAACATAAATACAATTTAATAAAGCATAGGATAAAACAACATGAATAAAATTTAATAAAGCATAGGATAAAACAACATAAATAAAATTTAATAAATCATAGGATAAAACAACATAAATTCAATTTAATAAAGCATGTTATAAAACAACATAAATACAATTTAATAAAGCATAGGATAAAACAACATGAATACAATTTAATAAAGCATAGGATAAAACAACATGAATACAATTTAATAAAGCATAGGATAAAACAACATAAATACAATTTAATAAAGCATAGGTTAAAACAACATAAATAAAAGTTAATAAAGCATAGGATAAAACAACATAAATACAATTTAATAAAGCATAGGATAAAACAACATAAATACAATTTATAAAGCATAGGATAAAACAACATAAATACAATTTAATAAAGCATGTTATAAAACAACATAAATACAATTTAATAAAGCATAGTTTAAAACAACATAAATACAATTTAATAAAGCATAGGTTAAAGCAACATAAATACAATTTAATAAAGCATAGTTTAAAACAACATAAATACAATTTAATAAAGCATAGGATAAAACAACATAAATACAATTTAATAAAGCATAGGCTAAAACTACATAAATACAATTTAATAAAGCATAGGATAAAACAAATTAAATACAATTTAATAAAGCATAGCATAAAACAACATAAATTCAATTTAATAAAGCATAGGTTAAAACAACATAAATACAATTTAATAAAGCATAGGACAAAACAACATAAATAAAATTTAATAAAGCATAGGATAAAACAACATAAATACAATTTATAAAGCATAGGATAAAACAACATAAATACAATTTAATAAAGCATAGGCTAAAACTACATAAAAACAATTTAATAAAGCATAGGCTAAAACTACATAAATACAATTTAATAAAGCATAGTATAAAACAAATTAAATACAATTTAATAAAGCATAGCATAAAACAACATAAATTCAATTTCATAAAGCATAGGATAAAACAGCATAAATACAATTTAATAAAGCATAGGATAAAACAACATAAATACAATTTAATAAAGCATAAGATAAAACAACATGAATACAATTTAATAAAGCATAGGTTAAAACAACATAAATATAATTTAATAAAGCATAGGATAAAACAACATAAATACAATTTAATAAAGCATAGGTTAAAACAACATGAATACAATTTAATAAAGCATAGGATAAAACAACATAAATAAAAGTTAATAAAGCATAGGATAAAACAACATGAATAAAATTTAATAAAGCATAGGATAAAACAACATAAATAAAATTTAATAAAGCATAGGATAAAACAACATAAATTCAATTTAATAAAGCATATTATAAAACAACATAAATACAATTTAATAAAGCATAGGATAAAACAACATGAATACAATTTAATAAAGCATAGGATAAAACAACATGAATACAATTTAATAAAGCATAGGATAAAACAACATAAATACAATTTAATAAAGCATAGGTTAAAACAACATAAATACAATTTAATAAAGCATAGGTTAAAACAACATAAATAAAAGTTAATAAAGCATAGGATAAAACAACATAAATACAATTTAATAAAGCATAGGATAAAACAACATAAATACAATTTATAAAGCATAGGATAAAACAACATAAATACAATTTAATAAAGCATAGGATAAAACAACATAAATACAATTTAATAAAGCATAGGATAAAACAACATAAATACAATTTAATAAAGCATAGGCTAAAACTACATAAATACAATTTAATAAAGCATAGGATAAAACAAATTAAATACAATTTAATAAAGCATAGGATAAAACAACATAAATTCAATTTAATAAAGCATAGGACAAAACAACATAAATACAATTTAATAAAGCATAGGACAAAACAACATAAATACAATTTAATAAAGCATAGGTTAAAGCAACATAAATACAATTTAATAAAGCATAGTTTAAAACAACATAAATACAATTTAATAAAGCATAGGTTAAAGCAACATAAATACAATTTAATAAAGCATAGTTTAAAACAACATAAATACAATTTAATAAAGCATAGGATAAAACAACATAAATACAATTTAATAAAGCATAGGCTAAAACTACATAAATACAATTTAATAAAGCATAGGATAAAACAAATTAAATACAATTTAATAAAGCATAGCATAAAACAACATAAATTTAATTTAATAAAGCATAGGTTAAAACAACATAAATACAATTTAATAAAGCATAGGACAAAACAACATAAATACAATTTAATAAAGCATAGGATAAAACAACATAAATACAATTTATAAAGCATAGGATAAAACAACATAAATACAATTTAATAAAGCATAGGCTAAAACTACATAAAAACAATTTAATAAAGCATAGGCTAAAACTACATAAATACAATTTAATAAAGCATAGTATAAAACAAATTAAATACAATTTAATAAAGCATAGCATAAAACAACATAAATTCAATTTCATAAAGCATAGGATAAAACAGCATAAATACAATTTAATAAAGCATAGGATAAAACAACATAAATACAATTTAATAAAGCATAAGATAAAACAACATGAATACAATTTAATAAAGCATAGGTTAAAACAACATAAATATAATTTAATAAAGCATAGGATAAAACAACATAAATACAATTTAATAAAGCATAGGTTAAAACAACATAAATACAATTTAATAAAGCATAGGATAAAACAACATAAATACAATTTAATAAAGCATAGGACAAAACAACATAAATACAATTTAATAAAGCATAGGTTAAAGCATCATAAATACAATTTAATAAAGCATAGGTTAAAACAACATAAATACAATTTAATAAAGCATAGGTTAAAGCAACATAAATACAATTTAATAAAGCATAGGTTAAAGCAACATAAATACAATTTAATAAAGCATAGTTTAAAACAACATAAATACAATTTAATAAAGCATAGGACAAAACAACATAAATACAATTTAATAAAGCATAGGTTAAAGCAACATAAATACAATTTAATAAAGCATAGTTTAAAACAACATAAATACAATTTAATAAAGCATAGGATAAAACAACATAAATACAATTTAATAAAGCATAGGCTAAAACTACATAAATACAATTTAATAAAGCATAGGATAAAACAAATTAAATACAATTTAATAAAGCATAGCATAAAACAACATAAATTCAATTTAATAAAGCATAGGATAAAACAAATTAAATACAATTTAATAAAGCATAGCATAAAACAACATAAATTCAATTTAATAAAGCATAGGATAAAACAACATAAATACAATTTAATAAAGCATAGGATAAAACAACATAAATACAATTTAATAAAGCATAAGATAAAACAACATGAATACAATTTAATAAAGCATAGGTTAAAACAACATAAATATAATTTAATAAAGCATAGGATAAAACAACATAAATACAATTTAATAAAGCATAGGTTAAAACAACATAAATACAATTTAATAAAGCATAGGATAAAACAACATAAATACAATTTAATAAAGCATAGGACAAAACAACATAAATACAATTAATAAAGCATAGGTTAAAGCAACATAAATACAATTTAATAAAGCATAGGCTAAAACTACATAAATACAATTTAATAAAGCATAGGATAAAACAAATTAAATACAATTTAATAAAGCATAGCATAAAACAACATAAATTTAATTTAATAAAGCATAGGTTAAAACAACATAAATACAATTTAATAAAGCATAGGACAAAACAACATAAATACAATTTAATAAAGCATAGGATAAAACAACATAAATACAATTTATAAAGCATAGGATAAAACAACATAAATACAATTTAATAAAGCATAGGCTAAAACTACATAAAAACAATTTAATAAAGCATAGGCTAAAACTACATAAATACAATTTAATAAAGCATAGTATAAAACAAATTAAATACAATTTAATAAAGCATAGCATAAAACAACATAAATTCAATTTCATAAAGCATAGGATAAAACAGCATAAATACAATTTAATAAAGCATAGGATAAAACAACATAAATACAATTTAATAAAGCATAAGATAAAACAACATGAATACAATTTAATAAAGCATAGGTTAAAACAACATAAATATAATTTAATAAAGCATAGGATAAAACAACATAAATACAATTTAATAAAGCATAGGTTAAAACAACATAAATACAATTTAATAAAGCATAGGATAAAACAACATAAATACAATTTAATAAAGCATAGGACAAAACAACATAAATACAATTTAATAAAGCATAGGTTAAAGCAACATAAATACAATTTAATAAAGCATAGGTTAAAACAACATAAATACAATTTAATAAAGCATAGGTTAAAGCAACATAAATACAATTTAATAAAGCATAGGTTAAAGCAACATAAATACAATTTAATAAAGCATAGTTTAAAACAACATAAATACAATTTAATAAAGCATAGGACAAAACAACATAAATACAATTTAATAAAGCATAGGTTAAAGCAACATAAATACAATTTAATAAAGCATAGTTTAAAACAACATAAATACAATTTAATAAAGCATAGGATAAAACAACATAAATACAATTTAATAAAGCATAGGCTAAAACTACATAAATACAATTTAATAAAGCATAGGATAAAACAAATTAAATACAATTTAATAAAGCATAGCATAAAACAACATAAATTCAATTTAATAAAGCATAGGATAAAACAAATTAAATACAATTTAATAAAGCATAGCATAAAACAACATAAATTCAATTTAATAAAGCATAGGATAAAACAACATAAATACAATTTAATAAAGCATAGGATAAAACAACATAAATACAATTTAATAAAGCATAAGATAAAACAACATGAATACAATTTAATAAAGCATAGGTTAAAACAACATAAATATAATTTAATAAAGCATAGGATAAAACAACATAAATACAATTTAATAAAGCATAGGTTAAAACAACATAAATACAATTTAATAAAGCATAGGATAAAACAACATAAATACAATTTAATAAAGCATAGGACAAAACAACATAAATACAATTAATAAAGCATAGGTTAAAACAACATAAATACAATTTAATAAAGCATAGGATAAAACAACATAAATACAATTTAATAAAGCATAGGATAAAACAACATAAATACAATTTAATAAAGCATAGGATAAAACAACATAAATACAATTTAATAGAGCATAGGATAAAACAACATAAATACAATTTATAAAGCATAGGATAAAACAACATAAATACAATTTAATAAAGCATAGGATAAAACAACATAAATACAATTTAATAAAGCATAGGATAAAACATCATAAATACAATTTAATAAAGCATAGGATTAAACAACGTAAATACTATTTAAAAAAGCATAGGATAAAACCACATAAATACAATTTAATAAAGCACAGGATAAAACAACATAAATACAATTTAATAAAGCATAGGAAACAACAACATAAATACAATTTAGTAAAGCATAGGTCAAAATAACATAAATACAATTTAATAAAGCATAGGATAAAACAACATGAATAAAATTTAATAAAGCATAGGATAAAACAACATAAATAAAATTTAATAAATCATAGGATAAAACAACATAAATTCAATTTAATAAAGCATGTTATAAAACAACATAAATACAATTTAATAAAGCATAGGATAAAACAACATGAATACAATTTAATAAAGCATAGGATAAAACAACATGAATACAATTTAATAAAGCATAGGATAAAACAACATAAATACAATTTAATAAAGCATAGGTTAAAACAACATAAATAAAAGTTAATAAAGCATAGGATAAAACAACATAAATACAATTTAATAAAGCATAGGATAAAACAACATAAATACAATTTATAAAGCATAGGATAAAACAACATAAATACAATTTAATAAAGCATGTTATAAAACAACATAAATACAATTTAATAAAGCATAGGATAAAACAACATGAATACAATTTAATAAAGCATAGGATAAAACAACATGAATACAATTTAATAAAGCATAGGATAAAACAAATTAAATACAATTTAATAAAGCATAGGATAAAACAACATAAATTCAATTTAATAAAGCATAGGATAAAACAACATAAATACAATTTAATAAAGCATAGGATAAAACAACATAAATCAAATTTAATAAAGCATAGGTTAAAACAACATAAATACAATTTAATAAAGCATAGGACAAAACAACATAAATACAATTTAATAAAGCATAGTTTAAAACAACATAAATACAATTTAATAAAGCACAGGATAAAACCACAGAAATACAATTTAATAAAGCATAGGATAAAACAACATAAATACAATTTAATAAAGCATAGGACAAAACAACATGAATAAAAATTAATAAAGCATAGGATAAAACAACATAAATAAAATTTAATAAAGCATAGGATAAAACAACATAATTTCAATTTAATAAAGCATATTATAAAACAACATAAATACAATTTAATAAAGCATAGGATAAAACAACATGAATACAATTTAATAAAGCATAGGATAAAACAACATGAATACAATTTAATAAAGCATAGGATAAAACAACATAAATACAATTTAATAAAGCATAGGTTAAAACAACATAAATACAATTTAATAAAGCATAGGTTAAAACAACATAAATAAAAGTTAATAAAGCATAGGATAAAACAACATAAATACAATTTAATAAAGCATAGGATAAAACAACATAAATACAATTTATAAAGCATAGGATAAAACAACATAAATACAATTTAATAAAGCATAGGATAAAACAACATAAATACAATTTAATAAAGCATAGGATAAAACAACATAAATACAATTTAATAAAGCATAGGCTAAAACTACATAAATACAATTTAATAAAGCATAGGATAAGACAAATTAAATACAATTTAATAAAGCATAGGATAAAACAACATAAATTCAATTTAATAAAGCATAGGATAAAACAACATAAATACAATTTAATAAAGCAAAGGATAAAACAACATAAATACAATTTAATAAAGCATAAGATAAAACAACATGAATACAATTTAATAAAGCATAGGTTAAAACAACATAAATATAATTTAATAAAGCATAGGATAAAACAACATAAATACAATTTAATAAAGCATAGGTTAAAACAACATAAATACAATTTAATAAAGCATAGGATAAAACAACATAAATACAATTTAATAAAGAATAGGACAAAACAACATAAATACAATTTAATAAAGCATATGTTAAAGCAACATAAATACAATTTAATAAAGCATAGGTTAAAACAACATAAATACAATTTAATAAAGCATAGTATAAAACAACATAAATACAATTTAATAAAGCATAGGATAAAACAACATAAATACAATTTAATAAAGCATAGGTTAAAACAACATAAATACAATTTAATAAAGCATAGGATAAAACAACATAAATACAATTTAATAAAGCATAGGATAAAACAACATAAATACAATTTAATAGAGCATAGGATAAAACAACATAAATACAATTTATAAAGCATAGGATAAAACAACATAAATACAATTTAATAAAGCATAGGATAAAACAACATAAATACAATTTAATAAAGCATAGGTCAAAATAACATAAATACAATTTAATAAAGCATAGGATAAAACAACATAAATACAATTTAATAAAGCATAGGATAAAACAACATAAATAACATTTAATAAAGCATAGCATAAAACAACATAAATTCAATTTAATAAAGCATAAGATAAAACAACATAAATACAATTTAATAAAGCATAGGATAAAACAACATGAATACAATTTAATAAAGCATAGGATAAAACAACATAAATACAATTTAATAAAGCATAGGTTAAAACAACATAAATACAATTTAATAAAGCATAGGACAAAACAACATAAATACAATTTAATAAAGCATAGGTTAAAACAACATAAATACAATTTAGTAAAGCATAGGTTAAAACAACATAAATAAAAGTTAATAAAGCATAGGATAAAACAACATAAATACAATTTAATAAAGCATAGGATAAAACAACATAAATACAATTTATAAAGCATAGGATAAAACAACATAAATACAATTTAATAAAGCATAGGATAAAACAGCATGAATACAATTTAATAAAGCATAGGATAAAACAACATGAATACAATTTAATAAAGCATAGGATAAAACAACATAAATACAATTTAATAAAGCATAGGATAAAACAACATAAATACAATTTAATAAAGCATAGGATAAAACAACATAAATACAATTTAATAAAGCATAGGCTAAAACTACATAAATACAATTTAATAAAGCATAGGATAAAACAAATTAAATACAATTTAATAAAGCATAGGATAAAACAACATAAATTCAATTTAATAAAGCATAGGACAAAACAACATAAATACAATTTAATAAAGCATAGGTTAAAGCAACATAAATACAATTTAATAAAGCATAGTTTAAAACAACATAAATACAATTTAATAAAGCATAGGTTAAAGCAACATAAATACAATTTAATAAAGCATAGTTTAAAACAACATAAATACAATTTAATAAAGCATAGGATAAAACAACATAAATACAATTTAATAAAGCATAGGCTAAAACTACATAAATACAATTTAATAAAGCATAGGATAAAACAAATTAAATACAATTTAATAAAGCATAGGACAAAACAACATAAATTCAATTTAATAAAGCATAGGTTAAAACAACATAAATACAATTTAATAAAGCATAGGATAAAACAACATAAATACAATTTAATAAAGCATAGGCTAAAACTACATAAATACAATTTAATAAAGCATAGGATAAAACAAATTAAATACAATTTAATAAAGCATAGGACAAAACAACATAAATTCAATTTAATAAAGCATAGGTTAAAACAACATAAATACAATTTAATAAAGCATAGGACAAAACAACATAAATACAATTTAATAAAGCATAGGATAAAACAACATAAATACAATTTATAAAGCATAGGACAAAACAACATAAATACAATTTAATAAAGCATAGGATAAAACAACATAAATACAATTTATAAAGCATAGGATAAAACAACATAAATACAATTTAATAAAGCATAGGCTAAAACTACATAAAAACAATTTAATAAAGCATAGGATAAAACCACAGAAATACAATTTAATAATGCATAGGATAAAACAACATAAATACAATTTAATAAAGCATAGGATAAAACAACATAAATACAATTTATAAAGCATAGGATAAAACAACATAAATACAATTTAATAAAGCATAGGACAAAACAACATAAATACAATTTAATAAAGCATATGTTATAACAACATAAATACAATTTAATAAAGCATAAGATATAACAACATGAATTTAATTTAGTAAAGCATAAGATAAAACAACATGAATACAATTTAATAAAGCATAGGTTAAAACAACATAAATACAATTTAAGAAAGCATAGGATAAAACTACATAAATACATTTTAATAAAGCATAGGATAAAACAACATAAATACAATTTAATAAAGCATAGGTTAAAACAACATAAATACAATTTAATAAAGCATAGGACAAAACAACATAAATACAATTTAATAAAGCATAGGATAAAACAACATAAATACAATTTATAAAGCATAGGATAAAACAACATAAATACAATTTAATAAAGCATAGGATAAAACAACATAAATACAATTTAATAAAGCATAGGATAAAACAACATAAATACAATTTAATAAAGCATAGGCTAAAACTACATAAATACAATTTAATAAAGCATAGGATAAAACAAATTAAATACAATTTAATAAAGCATAGCATAAAACAACATAAATTCAATTTAATAAAGCATAGGATAAAACAACATAAATACAATTTAATAAAGCATAGGATAAAACAACATAAATACAATTTAATAAAGCATAGGATAAAACAACATAAATACAATTTAATAAAGCATAGGACAAAACAACATAAATACAATTTAATAAAGCATAGGTTAAAGCAACATAAATACAATTTAATAAAGCATAGGTTAAAACAACATAAATACAATTTAATAAAGCATAGGATAAAACAACATAAATACAATTTAATAAAGCATAGGATAAAACAACATAAATACAATTTAATAAAGCATAGGATAAAACAACATAAATAAAATTTAATAAAGCATAGGATAAAACAACATAAATACAATTTAATAAAGCATAGGATAAAACAACATAAATAAAATTTAATAAAGCATAGGATAAAACTACATAAATACAATTTAATAAAGCATAGGATAAAACAACATAAATAAAATTTAATAAAGCATAGGATAAAACAACATAAATACAATTTAATAAAGCATAGGATAAAACAACATAAATAAAATTTAATAAAGCATAGGATAAAACTACATAAATACAATTTAATAAAGCATAGGATAAAACAACATAAATACAATTTAATAAAGCATAGGCTAAAACTACATAAATACAATTTAATAAAGCATAGGATAAAACAAATTAAATACAATTTAATAAAGCATAGCATAAAACAACATAAATTCAATTTAATAAAGCATAGGATAAAACAACATAAATACAATTTAATAAAGCATAGGATAAAACAACATAAATACAATTTAATAAAGCATAGGATAAAACAACATAAATACAATTTAATAAAGCATAGGACAAAACAACATAAATACAATTTAATAAAGCATAGGTTAAAGCAACATAAATACAATTTAATAAAGCATAGGTTAAAACAACATAAATACAATTTAATAAAGCATAGGATAAAACAACATAAATACAATTTAATAAAGCATAGGATAAAACAACATAAATACAATTTAATAAAGCATAGGATAAAACAACATAAATAAAATTTAATAAAGCATAGGATAAAACAACATAAATACAATTTAATAAAGCATAGGATAAAACAACATAAATAAAATTTAATAAAGCATAGGATAAAACTACATAAATACAATTTAATAAAGCATAGGATAAAACAACATAAATCAAATTTAATAAAGCATAGGTTAAAACAACATAAATACAATTTAATAAAGCATAGGACAAAACAACATAAATACAATTTAATAAAGCATAGTTTAAAACAACATAAATACAATTTAATAAAGCATAGGATAAAACCACAGAAATACAATTTAATAAAGCATAGGATAAAACAACATAAATACAATTTAATAAAGCATAGGACAAAACAACATAAATACAATTTAATAAAGCATAGGACAAAACAACATAAATACAATATAATGAAACATAGGATAAACAACATAAATACAATTTAATAAAGCATAGGACAAAACAACATAAATACAATTTATAAAGCATAGGATAAAACAACATAAATACAATTTAATAAAGCATAGGATAAAACAACATAAATACAATTTAATAAAGCATAGGATAAAACAACATAAATACAATTTAATAAAGCATAGGCTAAAACTACATAAATACAATTTAATAAAGCATAGGATAAAACAAATTAAATACAATTTAATAAAGCATAGCATAAAACAACATAAATTCAATTTAATAAAGCATAGGATAAAACAACATAAATACAATTTAATAAAGCATAGGATAAAACAACATAAATACAATTTAATAAAGCATAAGATAAAACAACATGAATACAATTTAATAAAGCATAGGTTAAAACAACATAAATATAATTTAATAAAGCATAGGATAAAACAACATAAATACAATTTAATAAAGCATAGGTTAAAACAACATAAATACAATTTAATAAAGCATAGGATAAAACAACATAAATACAATTTAATAAAGCATAGGACAAAACAACATAAATACAATTTAATAAAGCATAGGTTAAAGCAACATAAATACAATTTAATAAAGCATAGGTTAAAACAACATAAATACAATTTAATAAAGCATAGGATAAAACAACATAAATACAATTTAATAAAGCATAGGATAAAACAACATAAATACAATTTAATAAAGCATAGGATAAAACAACATAAATACAATTTAATAGAGCATAGGATAAAACAACATAAATACAATTAATAAAGCATAGGATAAAACAACATAAATACAATTTAATAAAGCATAGGATAAAACAACATAAATACAATTTAATAAAGCATAGGATAAAACATCATAAATACAATTTAATAAAGCATAGGATTAAACAACGTAAATACTATTTAAAAAAGCATAGGATAAAACCACATAAATACAATTTAATAAAGCACAGGATAAAACAACATAAATACAATTTAATAAAGCATAGGATACAACAACATAAATACAATTTAGTAAAGCATAGGTCAAAATAACATAAATACAATTTAATAAAGCATAGGATAAAACAACATGAATAAAATTTAATAAAGCATATTATAAAACAATATAAATAAAATTTAATAAAGCATAGGATAAAACAACATAAATTCAATTTAATAAAGCATATTATAAAACAACATAAATACAATTTAATAAAGCATAGGATAAAACAACATGAATACAATTTAATAAAGCATAGGATAAAACAACATGAATACAATTTAATAAAGCACAGGATAAAACAACATAAATACAATTTAATAAAGCATAGGATACAACAACATAAATACAATTTAGTAAAGCATAGGTCAAAATAACATAAATACAATTTAATAAAGCATAGGATAAAACAACATGAATAAAATTTAATAAAGCATAGGATAAAACAACATAAATACAATTTAATAAAGCATAGGACAAAACAACATAAATACAATTTAATAAAGCATAGGACAAAACAACATAAATACAATTTAATGAAACATAGGATAAACAACATAAATACAATTTAATAAAGCATAGGACAAAACAACATAAATACAATTTAATAAAGCATATGTTATAACAACATAAATACAATTTAATAAAGCATAAGATATAACAACATGAATATAATTTAGTAAAGCATAAGATAAAACAACATGAATACAATTTAATAAAGCATAGGTTAAAACAACATAAATACAATTTAAGAAAGCATAGGATAAAACTACATAAATACATTTTAATAAAGCATAGGATAAAACAACATAAATACAATTTAATAAAGCATAGGTTAAAACAACATAAATACAATTTAATAAAGCATAGGATAAAACAAATTAAATACAATTTAATAAAGCATAGCATAAAACAACATAAATTCAATTTAATAAAGCATAGGATAAAACAACATAAATACAATTTAATAAAGCATAGGATAAAACAACATAAATACAATTTAATAAAGCATAAGATAAAACAACATGAATACAATTTAATAAAGCATAGGTTAAAACAACATAAATATAATTTAATAAAGCATAGGATAAAACAACATAAATACAATTTAATAAAGCATAGGTTAAAACAACATAAATACAATTTAATAAAGCATAGGATAAAACAACATAAATACAATTTAATAAAGCATAGGACAAAACAACATAAATACAATTTAATAAAGCATAGGTTAAAGCAACATAAATACAATTTAATAAAGCATAGGTTAAAACAACATAAATACAATTTAATAAAGCATAGGATAAAACAACATAAATACAATTTAATAAAGCATAGGATAAAACAACATAAATACAATTTAATAAAGCATAGGATAAAACAACATAAATACAATTTAATAGAGCATAGGATAAAACTACATAAATACAATTAATAAAGCATAGGATAAAACAACATAAATACAATTTAATAAAGCATAGGATAAAACAACATAAATACAATTTAATAAAGCATAGGATAAAACATCATAAATACAATTTAATAAAGCATACGATTAAACAACGTAAATACTATTTAAAAAAGCATAGGATAAAACCACATAAATACAATTTAATAAAGCACAGGATAAAACAACATAAATACAATTTAATAAAGCATAGGATACAACAACATAAATACAATTTAGTAAAGCATATTATAAAACAACATAAATACAATTTAATAAAGCATAGGATAAAACAACATGAATACAATTTAATAAAGCATAGGATAAAACAACATGAATACAATTTAATAAAGCATAGGATAAAACAACATAAATACAATTTAATAAAGCATAGGTTAAAACAACATAAATACAATTTAATAAAGCATAGGTTAAAACAACATAAATAAAAGTTAATAAAGCATAGGATAAAACAACATAAATACAATTTAATAAAGCATAGGATAAAACAACATAAATACAATTTATAAAGCATAGGATAAAACAACATAAATACAATTTAATAAAGCATAGGATAAAACAACATAAATACAATTTAATAAAGCATAGGATAAAACAACATAAATACAATTTAATAAAGCATAGGCTAAAACTACATAAATACAATTTAATAAAGCATAGGATAAAACCACAGAAATACAATTTAATAAAGCATAGGATAAAACAACATAAATACAATTTAATAAAGCATAGGACAAAACAACATAAATACAATTTAATAAAGCATAGGACAAAACAACATAAATACAATTTAATGAAACATAGGATAAACAACATAAATACAATTTAATAAAGCATAGGACAAAACAACATAAATACAATTTAATAAAGCATATGTTATAACAACATAAATACAATTTAATAAAGCATAAGATATAACAACATGAATATAATTTAGTAAAGCATAAGATAAAACAACATGAATACAATTTAATAAAGCATAGGTTAAAACAACATAAATACAATTTAAGAAAGCATAGGATAAAACTACATAAATACATTTTAATAAAGCATAGGATAAAACAACATAAATACAATTTAATAAAGCATAGGTTAAAACAACATAAATACAATTTAATAAAGCATAGGACAAAACAACATAAATACAATTTAATAAAGCATAGGATAAAACAACATAAATACAATTTATAAAGCATAGGATAAAACAACATAAATACAATTTAATAAAGCATAGGATAAAACAACATAAATACAATTTAATAAAGCATAGGATAAAACAACATAAATACAATTTAATAAAGCATAGGCTAAAACTACATAAATACAATTTAATAAAGCATAGGATAAAACAAATTAAATACAATTTAATAAAGCATAGCATAAAACAACATAAATTCAATTTAATAAAGCATAGGATAAAACAACATAAATACAATTTAATAAAGCATAGGATAAAACAACATAAATACAATTTAATAAAGCATAGGATAAAACAACATAAATACAATTTAATAAAGCATAGGATAAAACAACATAAATACAATTTAATAGAGCATAGGATAAAACAACATAAATACAATTAATAAAGCATAGGATAAAACAACATAAATACAATTTAATAAAGCATAGGATAAAACAACATAAATACAATTTAATAAAGCATAGGATAAAACATCATAAATACAATTTAATAAAGCATAGGATTAAACAACGTAAATACTATTTAAAAAAGCAAAGGATAAAACCACATAAATACAATTTAATAAAGCACAGGATAAAACAACATAAATACAATTTAATAAAGAATAGGATACAACAACATAAATACAATTTAGTAAAGCATATTATAAAACAACATAAATACAATTTAATAAAGCATAGGATAAAACAACATGAATACAATTTAATAAAGCATAGGATAAAACAACATGAATACAATTTAATAAAGCATAGGATAAAACAACATAAATACAATTTAATAAAGCATAGGTTAAAACAACATAAATACAATTTAATAAAGCATAGGTTAAAACAACATAAATAAAAGTTAATAAAGCATAGGATAAAACAACATAAATACAATTTAATAAAGCATAGGATAAAACAACATAAATACAATTTATAAAGCATAGGATAAAACAACATAAATACAATTTAATAAAGCATAGGATAAAACAACATAAATACAATTTAATAAAGCATAGGATAAAACAACATAAATACAATTTAATAAAGCATAGGCTAAAACTACATAAATACAATTTAATAAAGCATAGGATAAAACAAATTAAATACAATTTAATAAAGCATAGGATAAAACAACATAAATTCAATTTAATAAAGCATAGGATAAAACAACATAAATACAATTTAATAAAGCAAAGGATAAAACAACATAAATACAATTTAATAAAGCATAAGATAAAACAACATGAATACAATTTAATAAAGCATAGGTTAAAACAACATAAATATAATTTAATAAAGCATAGGATAAAACAACATAAATACAATTTAATAAAGCATAGGTTAAAACAACATAAATACAATTTAATAAAGCATAGGATAAAACAACATAAATACAATTTAATAAAGCATAGGACAAAACAACATAAATACAATTTAATAAAGCATATGTTAAAGCAACATAAATACAATTTAATAAAGCATAGGTTAAAACAACATAAATACAATTTAATAAAGCATAGTATAAAACAACATAAATACAATTTAATAAAGCATAGGATAAAACAACATAAATACAATTTAATAAAGCATAGGATAAAACAACATAAATACAATTTAATAGAGCATAGGATAAAACAACATAAATACAATTTATAAAGCATAGGATAAAACAACATAAATACAATTTAATAAAGCATAGGATAAAACAACATAAATACAATTTAATAAAGCATAGGTCAAAATAACATAAATACAATTTAATAAAGCATAGGATAAAACAACATAAATACAATTTAATAAAGCATAGGATAAAACAACATAAATAACATTTACTAAAGCATAGCATAAAACAACATAAATTCAATTTAATAAAGCATAAGATAAAACAACATAAATACAATTTAATAAAGCATAGGATAAAACAACATGAATACAATTTAATAAAGCATAGGATAAAACAACATAAATACAATTTAATAAAGCATAGGTTAAAACAACATAAATACAATTTAATAAAGCATAGGACAAAACAACATAAATACAATTTAATAAAGCATAGGTTAAAACAACATAAATAAAAGTTAATAAAGCATAGGATAAAACAACATAAATACAATTTAATAAAGCATAGGATAAAACAACATGAATACAATTTAATAAAGCATAGGATAAAACAACATAAATACAATTTAATAAAGCATAGGTTAAAACAACATAAATACAATTTAATAAAGCATAGGATAAAACAACATAAATACAATTTAATAAAGCATAGGCTAAAACTACATAAACACAATTTAATAAAGCATAGGATAAAACAAATTAAATACAATTTAATAAAGCATAGCATAAAACAACATAAATTCAATTTAATAAAGCATAGGATAAAACAACATAAATTCAATTTAATAAAGCATAGGATAAAACAACATAAATACAATTTAATAAAGCATAGGATAAAACAACATAAATACAATTTAATAAAGCATAAGATAAAACAACATGAATACAATTTAATAAAGCATAGGTTAAAACAACATAAATATAATTTAATAAAGCATAGGATAAAACAACATAAATACAATTTAATAAAGCATAGGATAAAACAGCATAAATACAATTTAATAAAGCATAGGACAAAACAACATAAATACAATTTAATAAAGCATAGGTTAAAGCAACATAAATACAATTTAATAAAGCATAGGTTAAAACAACATAAATACAATTTAATAAAGCATAGGATAAAACAACATAAATACAATTTAATAAAGCATAGGATAAAACAACATAAATACAATTTAATAAAGCATAGGATAAAACAACATAAATACAATTTAATAGAGCATAGGATAAAACAACATAAATACAATTTATAAAGCATAGGATAAAACAACATAAATACAATTTAATAAAGCATAGGATAAAACAACATAAATACAATTTAATAAAGCATAGGATAAAACATCATAAATACAATTTAATAAAGCATAGGATTAAACAAATTAAATACAATTTAATAAAGCATAGCATAAAACAACATAAATTCAATTTAATAAAGCATAGGATAAAACAACATAAATACAATTTAATAAAGCATAGGATAAAACAACATAAATACAATTTAATAAAGCATAAGATAAAACAACATGAATACAATTTAATAAAGCATAGGTTAAAACAACATAAATATAATTTAATAAAGCATAGGATAAAACAACATAAATACAATTTAATAAAGCATAGGTTAAAACAACATAAATACAATTTAATAAAGCATAGGATAAAACAACATAAATACAATTTAATAAAGCATAGGACAAAACAACATAAATACAATTTAATAAAGCATAGGTTAAAGCAACATAAATACAATTTAATAAAGCATAGGTTAAAACAACATAAATACAATTTAATAAAGCATAGGATAAAACAACATAAATACAATTTAATAAAGCATAGGATAAAACAACATAAATACAATTTAATAAAGCATAGGATAAAACAACATAAATACAATTTAATAGAGCATAGGATAAAACTACATAAATACAATTAATAAAGCATAGGATAAAACAACATAAATACAATTTAATAAAGCATAGGATAAAACAACATAAATACAATTTAATAAAGCATAGGATAAAACATCATAAATACAATTTAATAAAGCATACGATTAAACAACGTAAATACTATTTAAAAAAGCATAGGATAAAACCACATAAATACAATTTAATAAAGCACAGGATAAAACAACATAAATACAATTTAATAAAGCATAGGATACAACAACATAAATACAATTTAGTAAAGCATATTATAAAACAACATAAATACAATTTAATAAAGCATAGGATAAAACAACATGAATACAATTTAATAAAGCATAGGATAAAACAACATGAATACAATTTAATAAAGCATAGGATAAAACAACATAAATACAATTTAATAAAGCATAGGTTAAAACAACATAAATACAATTTAATAAAGCATAGGTTAAAACAACATAAATAAAAGTTAATAAAGCATAGGATAAAACAACATAAATACAATTTAATAAAGCATAGGATAAAACAACATAAATACAATTTATAAAGCATAGGATAAAACAACATAAATACAATTTAATAAAGCATAGGATAAAACAACATAAATACAATTTAATAAAGCATAGGATAAAACAACATAAATACAATTTAATAAAGCATAGGCTAAAACTACATAAATACAATTTAATAAAGCATAGGATAAAACCACAGAAATACAATTTAATAAAGCATAGGATAAAACAACATAAATACAATTTAATAAAGCATAGGACAAAACAACATAAATACAATTTAATAAAGCATAGGACAAAACAACATAAATACAATTTAATGAAACATAGGATAAACAACATAAATACAATTTAATAAAGCATAGGACAAAACAACATAAATACAATTTAATAAAGCATATGTTATAACAACATAAATACAATTTAATAAAGCATAAGATATAACAACATGAATATAATTTAGTAAAGCATAAGATAAAACAACATGAATACAATTTAATAAAGCATAGGTTAAAACAACATAAATACAATTTAAGAAAGCATAGGATAAAACTACATAAATACATTTTAATAAAGCATAGGATAAAACAACATAAATACAATTTAATAAAGCATAGGTTAAAACAACATAAATACAATTTAATAAAGCATAGGACAAAACAACATAAATACAATTTAATAAAGCATAGGATAAAACAACATAAATACAATTTATAAAGCATAGGATAAAACAACATAAATACAATTTAATAAAGCATAGGATAAAACAACATAAATACAATTTAATAAAGCATAGGATAAAACAACATAAATACAATTTAATAAAGCATAGGCTAAAACTACATAAATACAATTTAATAAAGCATAGGATAAAACAAATTAAATACAATTTAATAAAGCATAGCATAAAACAACATAAATTCAATTTAATAAAGCATAGGATAAAACAACATAAATACAATTTAATAAAGCATAGGATAAAACAACATAAATACAATTTAATAAAGCATAGGATAAAACAACATAAATACAATTTAATAAAGCATAGGATAAAACAACATAAATACAATTTAATAGAGCATAGGATAAAACAACATAAATACAATTAATAAAGCATAGGATAAAACAACATAAATACAATTTAATAAAGCATAGGATAAAACAACATAAATACAATTTAATAAAGCATAGGATAAAACATCATAAATACAATTTAATAAAGCATAGGATTAAACAACGTAAATACTATTTAAAAAAGCAAAGGATAAAACCACATAAATACAATTTAATAAAGCACAGGATAAAACAACATAAATACAATTTAATAAAGAATAGGATACAACAACATAAATACAATTTAGTAAAGCATATTATAAAACAACATAAATACAATTTAATAAAGCATAGGATAAAACAACATGAATACAATTTAATAAAGCATAGGATAAAACAACATGAATACAATTTAATAAAGCATAGGATAAAACAACATAAATACAATTTAATAAAGCATAGGTTAAAACAACATAAATACAATTTAATAAAGCATAGGTTAAAACAACATAAATAAAAGTTAATAAAGCATAGGATAAAACAACATAAATACAATTTAATAAAGCATAGGATAAAACAACATAAATACAATTTATAAAGCATAGGATAAAACAACATAAATACAATTTAATAAAGCATAGGATAAAACAACATAAATACAATTTAATAAAGCATAGGATAAAACAACATAAATACAATTTAATAAAGCATAGGCTAAAACTACATAAATACAATTTAATAAAGCATAGGATAAAACAAATTAAATACAATTTAATAAAGCATAGGATAAAACAACATAAATTCAATTTAATAAAGCATAGGATAAAACAACATAAATACAATTTAATAAAGCAAAGGATAAAACAACATAAATACAATTTAATAAAGCATAAGATAAAACAACATGAATACAATTTAATAAAGCATAGGTTAAAACAACATAAATATAATTTAATAAAGCATAGGATAAAACAACATAAATACAATTTAATAAAGCATAGGTTAAAACAACATAAATACAATTTAATAAAGCATAGGATAAAACAACATAAATACAATTTAATAAAGCATAGGACAAAACAACATAAATACAATTTAATAAAGCATATGTTAAAGCAACATAAATACAATTTAATAAAGCATAGGTTAAAACAACATAAATACAATTTAATAAAGCATAGTATAAAACAACATAAATACAATTTAATAAAGCATAGGATAAAACAACATAAATACAATTTAATAAAGCATAGGATAAAACAACATAAATACAATTTAATAGAGCATAGGATAAAACAACATAAATACAATTTATAAAGCATAGGATAAAACAACATAAATACAATTTAATAAAGCATAGGATAAAACAACATAAATACAATTTAATAAAGCATAGGTCAAAATAACATAAATACAATTTAATAAAGCATAGGATAAAACAACATAAATACAATTTAATAAAGCATAGGATAAAACAACATAAATAACATTTACTAAAGCATAGCATAAAACAACATAAATTCAATTTAATAAAGCATAAGATAAAACAACATAAATACAATTTAATAAAGCATAGGATAAAACAACATGAATACAATTTAATAAAGCATAGGATAAAACAACATAAATACAATTTAATAAAGCATAGGTTAAAACAACATAAATACAATTTAATAAAGCATAGGACAAAACAACATAAATACAATTTAATAAAGCATAGGTTAAAACAACATAAATAAAAGTTAATAAAGCATAGGATAAAACAACATAAATACAATTTAATAAAGCATAGGATAAAACAACATGAATACAATTTAATAAAGCATAGGATAAAACAACATAAATACAATTTAATAAAGCATAGGTTAAAACAACATAAATACAATTTAATAAAGCATAGGATAAAACAACATAAATACAATTTAATAAAGCATAGGCTAAAACTACATAAACACAATTTAATAAAGCATAGGATAAAACAAATTAAATACAATTTAATAAAGCATAGCATAAAACAACATAAATTCAATTTAATAAAGCATAGGATAAAACAACATAAATTCAATTTAATAAAGCATAGGATAAAACAACATAAATACAATTTAATAAAGCATAGGATAAAACAACATAAATACAATTTAATAAAGCATAAGATAAAACAACATGAATACAATTTAATAAAGCATAGGTTAAAACAACATAAATATAATTTAATAAAGCATAGGATAAAACAACATAAATACAATTTAATAAAGCATAGGTTAAAACAACATAAATACAATTTAATAAAGCATAGGATAAAACAGCATAAATACAATTTAATAAAGCATAGGACAAAACAACATAAATACAATTTAATAAAGCATAGGTTAAAGCAACATAAATACAATTTAATAAAGCATAGGTTAAAACAACATAAATACAATTTAATAAAGCATAGGATAAAACAACATAAATACAATTTAATAAAGCATAGGATAAAACAACATAAATACAATTTAATAAAGCATAGGATAAAACAACATAAATACAATTTAATAGAGCATAGGATAAAACAACATAAATACAATTTATAAAGCATAGGATAAAACAACATAAATACAATTTAATAAAGCATAGGATAAAACAACATAAATACAATTTAATAAAGCATAGGATAAAACATCATAAATACAATTTAATAAAGCATAGGATTAAACAACGTAAATACTATTTAAAAAAGCATAGGATAAAACCACATAAATACAATTTAATAAAGCACAGGATAAAACAACATAAATACAATTTAATAAAGCATAGGATACAACAACATAAATACAATTTAGTAAAGCATAGGTAAAAATAACATAAATACAATTTAATAAAGCATAGGATAAAACAACATAAATAAAATTTAATAAAGCATAGGATAAAACAACATAAATAGAATTTAATAAAGCATAGGATAAAACAACATAAATTCAATTTAATAAAGCATATTATAAAACAACATAAATACAATTTAATAAAGCATAGGATAAAACAACATGAATACAATTTAATAAAGCATAGGATAAAACAACATGAATACAATTTAATAAAGCATAGGATAAAACAACATAAATACAATTTAATAAAGCATAGGTTAAAACAACATAAATACAATTTAATAAAGCATAGGTTAAAACAACATAAATAAAAGTTAATAAAGCATAGGATAAAACAACATAAATACAATTTAATAAAGCATCGGATAAAACAACATAAATACAATTTATAAAGCATAGGATAAAACAACATAAATACAATTTAATAATGCATAGTTTAAAACAACATAAATACAATTTAATAGAGCATAGTTTAAAACAACATAAATACAATTTAATAAAGCATTAGATAAAACAACATGAATATAATTTAGTAAAGCATAAGATAAAACAACATGAATACAATTTAATAAAGCATAGGATAAAACAACATAAATAATATTTAATAAAGCATAGGTTAAAACAACATAAATACAATTTAATAAAGCATAGTTTAAAACAACATAAATACAATTTAATAAAGCATAGTTTAAAACAACATAAATACAATTTAATAAAGCATAGGATAAAACCACAGAAATACAATTTAATAATGCATAGTATAAAACAACATAAATACAATTTAATAAAGCATAGGATAAAACAACATAAATACAATTTATAAAGCATAGGATAAAACAACATAAATACAATTTAATAAAGCATAGGACTAAACAACATAAATACAATTTAATAAAGCATATGTTATAACAACATAAATACAATTTAATAAAGCATAGGATAAAACAACATAAATACAATTTATAAAGCATAGGATAAAACAACATAAATACAATTTAATAAAGCATAGGATAAAAAAAATTAAATACAATTTAATAAAGCATAGCATAAAACAACATAAATTCAATTTAATAAAGCATAGGATAAAACAACATAAATACAATTTAATAAAGCATAGGATAAAACAACATAAATACAATTTAATAAAGCATAAGATAAAACAACATGAATACAATTTAATAAAGCATAGGTTAAAACAACATAAATATAATTTAATAAAGCATAGGATAAAACAACATAAATACAATTTAATAAATCATAGGTTAAAACAACATAAATACAATTTAATAAAGCATAGGATAAAACAACATAAATACAATTTAATAAAGCATAGGACAAAACAACATCAATACAATTTAATAAAGCATAGGTTAAAGCAACATAAATACAATTTAATAAAGCATAGGTTAAAACAACATAAATACAATTTAATAAAGCATAGGATAAAACAACATAAATATAATTTAATAAAGCATAGGATAAAACAACATAAATACAATTTAATAAAGCATAGGATAAAACAACATAAATACAATTTAATAGAACATAGGATAAAACAACATAAATACAATTTAGAAAGCATAGGATAAAACAACATAAATACAATTTAATAAAGCATAGGATAAAACAACATAAATACAATTTAATAAAGCATAGGATAAAACAACATAAATACAATTTAATAAAGCATAGGCTAAAACTACATAAATACAATTTAATAAAGCATAGGATAAAACAAATTAAATACAATTTAATAAAGCATAGGATAAAACAACATAAATTCAATTTAATAAAGCATAGGATAAAACAACATAAATACAATTTAATAAAGCAAAGGATAAAACAACATAAATACAATTTAATAAAGCATAAGATAAAAAAACATGAATACAATTTAATAAGGCATAGGTTAAAACAACATAAATACAATTTAATAAAGCATAGGATAAAACAACATAAATACAATTTAATAAAGCATAGGACAAAACAACATAAATACAATTTAATAAAGCATATGTTAAAGCAACATAAATACAATTTAATAAAGCATAGGTTAAAACAACATAAATACAATTTAATAAAGCATAGTATAAAACAACATAAATACAATTTAATAAAGCATAGGATAAAACAACATAAATACAATTTAATAAAGCATAGGTTAAAACAACATAAATACAATTTAATAAAGCATAGGATAAAACAACATAAATACAATTTAATAAAGCATAGGATAAAACAACATAAATACAATTTAATAGAGCATAGGATAAAACAACATAAATACAATTTATAAAGCATAGGATAAAACAACATAAATACAATTTAATAAAGCATAGGATAAAACAACATAAATACAATTTAATAAAGCATAGGTCAAAATAACATAAATACAATTTAATAAAGCATAGGATAAAACAACATAAATACAATTTAATAAAGCATAGGATAAAACAACATAAATAACATTTAATTAAGCATAGCATAAAACAACATAAATTCAATTTAATAAAGCATAAGATAAAACAACATAAATACAATTTAATAAAGCATAGGATAAAACAACATGAATACAATTTAATAAAGCATAGGATAAAACAACATGAATACAATTTAATAAAGCATAGGATAAAACAACATAAATACAATTTAATAAAACATAGGTTAAAACAACATAAATACAATTTAATAAAGCATAGGATAAAACAACATAAATACAATTTAATAAAGCATAGGCTAAAACTACATAAACACAATTTAATAAAGCATAGGATAAAACAAATTAAATACAATTTAATAAAGCATAGCATAAAACAACATAAATTCAATTTAATAAAGCATAGGATAAAACAACATAAATTCAATTTAATAAAGCATAGGATAAAACAACATAAATACAATTTAATAAAGCATAGGATAAAACAACATAAATACAATTTAATAAAGCATAAGATAAAACAACATGAATACAATTTAATAAAGCATAGGTTAAAACAACATAAATATAATTTAATAAAGCATAGGATAAAACAACATAAATACAATTTAATAAAGCATAGGTGAAAACAACATAAATACAATTTAATAAAGCATAGGATAAAACAGCATAAATACAATTTAATAAAGCATAGGACAAAACAACATAAATACAATTTAATAAAGCATAGGATAAAACAACATAAATACAATTTAATAAAGCATAGGATAAAACATCATAAATACAATTTAATAAAGCATAGGATTAAACAACGTAAATACTATTTAAAAAAGCATAGGATAAAACCACATAAATACAATTTAATAAAGCACAGGATAAAACAACATAAATACAATTTAATAAAGCATAGGATACAACAACATAAATACAATTTAGTAAAGCATAGGTCAAAATAACATAAATACAATTTAATAAAGCATAGGATAAAACAACATGAATACAATTTAATAAAGCATAGGATAAAACAACATAAATACAATTTAATAAAGCATAGGTTAAAACAACATAAATACAATTTAATAAAGCATAGGATAAAACAACATAAATACAATTTAATAAAGCATAGGCTAAAACTACATAAACACAATTTAATAAAGCATAGGATAAAACAAATTAAATACAATTTAATAAAGCATAGCATAAAACAACATAAATTCAATTTAATAAAGCATAGGATAAAACAACATAAATTCAATTTAATAAAGCATAGGATAAAACAACATAAATACAATTTAATAAAGCATAGGATAAAACAACATAAATACAATTTAATAAAGCATAGGATAAAACAAATTAAATACAATTTAATAAAGCATAGCATAAAACAACATAAATTCAATTTAATAAAGCATAGGATAAAACAACATAAATTCAATTTAATAAAGCATAGGATAAAACAACATAAATACAATTTAATAAAGCATAGGATAAAACAACATAAATACAATTTAATAAAGCATAAGATAAAACAACATGAATACAATTTAATAAAGCATAGGTTAAAACAACATAAATATAATTTAATAAAGCATAGGATAAAACAACATAAATACAATTTAATAAAGCATAGGTGAAAACAACATAAATACAATTTAATAAAGCATAGGATAAAACAGCATAAATACAATTTAATAAAGCATAGGACAAAACAACATAAATACAATTTAATAAAGCATAGGATAAAACAACATAAATACAATTTAATAAAGCATAGGATAAAACATCATAAATACAATTTAATAAAGCATAGGATTAAACAACGTAAATACTATTTAAAAAAGCATAGGATAAAACCACATAAATACAATTTAATAAAGCACAGGATAAAACAACATAAATACAATTTAATAAAGCATAGGATACAACAACATAAATACAATTTAGTAAAGCATAGGTCAAAATAACATAAATACAATTTAATAAAGCATAGGATAAAACAACATGAATACAATTTAATAAAGCATAGGATAAAACAACATAAATACAATTTAATAAAGCATAGGTTAAAACAACATAAATACAATTTAATAAAGCATAGGATAAAACAACATAAATACAATTTAATAAAGCATAGGCTAAAACTACATAAACACAATTTAATAAAGCATAGGATAAAACAAATTAAATACAATTTAATAAAGCATAGCATAAAACAACATAAATTCAATTTAATAAAGCATAGGATAAAACAACATAAATTCAATTTAATAAAGCATAGGATAAAACAACATAAATACAATTTAATAAAGCATAGGATAAAACAACATAAATACAATTTAATAAAGCATAAGATAAAACAACATGAATACAATTTAATAAAGCATAGGTTAAAACAACATAAATATAATTTAATAAAGCATAGGATAAAACAACATAAATACAATTTAATAAAGCATAGGTTAAAACAACATAAATACAATTTAATAAAGCATAGGATAAAACAGCATAAATACAATTTAATAAAGCATAGGACAAAACAACATAAATACAATTTAATAAAGCATAGGTTAAAGCAACATAAATACAATTTAATAAAGCATAGGTTAAAACAACATAAATACAATTTAATAAAGCATAGGATAAAACAACATAAATACAATTTAATAAAGCATAGGATAAAACAACATAAATACAATTTAATAAAGCATAGGATAAAACCACAGAAATACAATTTAATAATGCATAGGATAAAACAACATAAATACAATTTAATAAAGCATAGGATAAAACAACATAAATACAATTTATAAAGCATAGGATAAAACAACGTAAATACTATTTAAAAAAGCATAGGATAAAACCACATAAATACAATTTAATAAAGCACAGGATAAAACAACATAAATACAATTTAATAAAGCATAGGATACAACAACATAAATACAATTTAGTAAAGCATAGGTCAAAATAACATAAATACAATTTAATAAAGCATAGGATAAAACAACATAAATAAAATTTAATAAAGCATAGGATAAAACAACATAAATAGAATTTAATAAAGCATAGGATAAAACAACATAAATTCAATTTAATAAAGCATATTATAAAACAACATAAATAAAATTTAATAAAGCATAGGATAAAACAACATGAATACAATTTAATAAAGCATAGGATAAAACAACATGAATACAATTTAATAAAGCATAGGATAAAACAACATAAATACAATTTAATAAAGCATAGGTTAAAACAACATAAATTCAATTTAATAAAGCATAGGATAAAACAACATAAATACAATTTAATAAAGCATAGGATAAAACAACATAAATACAATTTAATAAAGCATAAGATAAAACAACATGAATACAATTTAATAAAGCATAGGTTAAAACAACATAAATATAATTTAATAAAGCATAGGATAAAACAACATAAATACAATTTAATAAATCATAGGTTAAAACAACATAAATACAATTTAATAAAGCATAGGATAAAACAACATAAATACAATTTAATAAAGCATAGGACAAAACAACATCAATACAATTTAATAAAGCATAGGTTAAAGCAACATAAATACAATTTAATAAAGCATAGGTTAAAACAACATAAATACAATTTAATAAAGCATAGGATAAAACAACATAAATATAATTTAATAAAGCATAGGATAAAACAACATAAATACAATTTAATAAAGCATAGGATAAAACAACATAAATACAATTTAATAGAACATAGGATAAAACAACATAAATACAATTTAGAAAGCATAGGATAAAACAACATAAATACAATTTAATAAAGCATAGGATAAAACAACATAAATACAATTTAATAAAGCATAGGATAAAACAACATAAATACAATTTAATAAAGCATAGGCTAAAACTACATAAATACAATTTAATAAAGCATAGGATAAAACAAATTAAATACAATTTAATAAAGCATAGGATAAAACAACATAAATTCAATTTAATAAAGCATAGGATAAAACAACATAAATACAATTTAATAAAGCAAAGGATAAAACAACATAAATACAATTTAATAAAGCATAAGATAAAAAAACATGAATACAATTTAATAAGGCATAGGTTAAAACAACATAAATACAATTTAATAAAGCATAGGATAAAACAACATAAATACAATTTAATAAAGCATAGGACAAAACAACATAAATACAATTTAATAAAGCATATGTTAAAGCAACATAAATACAATTTAATAAAGCATAGGTTAAAACAACATAAATACAATTTAATAAAGCATAGTATAAAACAACATAAATACAATTTAATAAAGCATAGGATAAAACAACATAAATACAATTTAATAAAGCATAGGTTAAAACAACATAAATACAATTTAATAAAGCATAGGATAAAACAACATAAATACAATTTAATAAAGCATAGGATAAAACAACATAAATACAATTTAATAGAGCATAGGATAAAACAACATAAATACAATTTATAAAGCATAGGATAAAACAACATAAATACAATTTAATAAAGCATAGGATAAAACAACATAAATACAATTTAATAAAGCATAGGTCAAAATAACATAAATACAATTTAATAAAGCATAGGATAAAACAACATAAATACAATTTAATAAAGCATAGGATAAAACAACATAAATAACATTTAATTAAGCATAGCATAAAACAACATAAATTCAATTTAATAAAGCATAAGATAAAACAACATAAATACAATTTAATAAAGCATAGGATAAAACAACATGAATACAATTTAATAAAGCATAGGATAAAACAACATGAATACAATTTAATAAAGCATAGGATAAAACAACATAAATACAATTTAATAAAACATAGGTTAAAACAACATAAATACAATTTAATAAAGCATAGGATAAAACAACATAAATACAATTTAATAAAGCATAGGCTAAAACTACATAAACACAATTTAATAAAGCATAGGATAAAACAAATTAAATACAATTTAATAAAGCATAGCATAAAACAACATAAATTCAATTTAATAAAGCATAGGATAAAACAACATAAATTCAATTTAATAAAGCATAGGATAAAACAACATAAATACAATTTAATAAAGCATAGGATAAAACAACATAAATACAATTTAATAAAGCATAAGATAAAACAACATGAATACAATTTAATAAAGCATAGGTTAAAACAACATAAATATAATTTAATAAAGCATAGGATAAAACAACATAAATACAATTTAATAAAGCATAGGTGAAAACAACATAAATACAATTTAATAAAGCATAGGATAAAACAGCATAAATACAATTTAATAAAGCATAGGACAAAACAACATAAATACAATTTAATAAAGCATAGGATAAAACAACATAAATACAATTTAATAAAGCATAGGATAAAACATCATAAATACAATTTAATAAAGCATAGGATTAAACAACGTAAATACTATTTAAAAAAGCATAGGATAAAACCACATAAATACAATTTAATAAAGCACAGGATAAAACAACATAAATACAATTTAATAAAGCATAGGATACAACAACATAAATACAATTTAGTAAAGCATAGGTCAAAATAACATAAATACAATTTAATAAAGCATAGGATAAAACAACATGAATACAATTTAATAAAGCATAGGATAAAACAACATAAATACAATTTAATAAAGCATAGGTTAAAACAACATAAATACAATTTAATAAAGCATAGGATAAAACAACATAAATACAATTTAATAAAGCATAGGCTAAAACTACATAAACACAATTTAATAAAGCATAGGATAAAACAAATTAAATACAATTTAATAAAGCATAGCATAAAACAACATAAATTCAATTTAATAAAGCATAGGATAAAACAACATAAATTCAATTTAATAAAGCATAGGATAAAACAACATAAATACAATTTAATAAAGCATAGGATAAAACAACATAAATACAATTTAATAAAGCATAGGATAAAACAAATTAAATACAATTTAATAAAGCATAGCATAAAACAACATAAATTCAATTTAATAAAGCATAGGATAAAACAACATAAATTCAATTTAATAAAGCATAGGATAAAACAACATAAATACAATTTAATAAAGCATAGGATAAAACAACATAAATACAATTTAATAAAGCATAAGATAAAACAACATGAATACAATTTAATAAAGCATAGGTTAAAACAACATAAATATAATTTAATAAAGCATAGGATAAAACAACATAAATACAATTTAATAAAGCATAGGTGAAAACAACATAAATACAATTTAATAAAGCATAGGATAAAACAGCATAAATACAATTTAATAAAGCATAGGACAAAACAACATAAATACAATTTAATAAAGCATAGGATAAAACAACATAAATACAATTTAATAAAGCATAGGATAAAACATCATAAATACAATTTAATAAAGCATAGGATTAAACAACGTAAATACTATTTAAAAAAGCATAGGATAAAACCACATAAATACAATTTAATAAAGCACAGGATAAAACAACATAAATACAATTTAATAAAGCATAGGATACAACAACATAAATACAATTTAGTAAAGCATAGGTCAAAATAACATAAATACAATTTAATAAAGCATAGGATAAAACAACATGAATACAATTTAATAAAGCATAGGATAAAACAACATAAATACAATTTAATAAAGCATAGGTTAAAACAACATAAATACAATTTAATAAAGCATAGGATAAAACAACATAAATACAATTTAATAAAGCATAGGCTAAAACTACATAAACACAATTTAATAAAGCATAGGATAAAACAAATTAAATACAATTTAATAAAGCATAGCATAAAACAACATAAATTCAATTTAATAAAGCATAGGATAAAACAACATAAATTCAATTTAATAAAGCATAGGATAAAACAACATAAATACAATTTAATAAAGCATAGGATAAAACAACATAAATACAATTTAATAAAGCATAAGATAAAACAACATGAATACAATTTAATAAAGCATAGGTTAAAACAACATAAATATAATTTAATAAAGCATAGGATAAAACAACATAAATACAATTTAATAAAGCATAGGTTAAAACAACATAAATACAATTTAATAAAGCATAGGATAAAACAGCATAAATACAATTTAATAAAGCATAGGACAAAACAACATAAATACAATTTAATAAAGCATAGGTTAAAGCAACATAAATACAATTTAATAAAGCATAGGTTAAAACAACATAAATACAATTTAATAAAGCATAGGATAAAACAACATAAATACAATTTAATAAAGCATAGGATAAAACAACATAAATACAATTTAATAAAGCATAGGATAAAACCACAGAAATACAATTTAATAATGCATAGGATAAAACAACATAAATACAATTTAATAAAGCATAGGATAAAACAACATAAATACAATTTATAAAGCATAGGATAAAACAACGTAAATACTATTTAAAAAAGCATAGGATAAAACCACATAAATACAATTTAATAAAGCACAGGATAAAACAACATAAATACAATTTAATAAAGCATAGGATACAACAACATAAATACAATTTAGTAAAGCATAGGTCAAAATAACATAAATACAATTTAATAAAGCATAGGATAAAACAACATAAATAAAATTTAATAAAGCATAGGATAAAACAACATAAATAGAATTTAATAAAGCATAGGATAAAACAACATAAATTCAATTTAATAAAGCATATTATAAAACAACATAAATACAATTTAATAAAGCATAGGATAAAACAACATGAATACAATTTAATAAAGCATAGGATAAAACAACATGAATACAATTTAATAAAGCATAGGATAAAACAACATAAATACAATTTAATAAAGCATAGGTTAAAACAACATAAATACAATTTAATAAAGCATAGGTTAAAACAACATAAATAAAAGTTAATAAAGCATAGGATAAAACAACATAAATACAATTTAATAAAGCATAGGACAAAACAACATCAATACAATTTAATAAAGCATAGGTTAAAGCAACATAAATACAATTTAATAAAGCATAGGTTAAAACAACATAAATACAATTTAATAAAGCATAGGATAAAACAACATAAATATAATTTAATAAAGCATAGGATAAAACAACATAAATACAATTTAATAAAGCATAGGATAAAACAACATAAATACAATTTAATAGAACATAGGATAAAACAACATAAATACAATTTAGAAAGCATAGGATAAAACAACATAAATACAATTTAATAAAGCATAGGATAAAACAACATAAATACAATTTAATAAAGCATAGGATAAAACAACATAAATACAATTTAATAAAGCATAGGCTAAAACTACATAAATACAATTTAATAAAGCATAGGATAAAACAAATTAAATACAATTTAATAAAGCATAGGATAAAACAACATAAATTCAATTTAATAAAGCATAGGATAAAACAACATAAATACAATTTAATAAAGCAAAGGATAAAACAACATAAATACAATTTAATAAAGCATAAGATAAAACAACATGAATACAATTTAATAAGGCATAGGTTAAAACAACATAAATACAATTTAATAAAGCATAGGATAAAACAACATAAATACAATTTAATAAAGCATAGGACAAAACAACATAAATACAATTTAATAAAGCATATGTTAAAGCAACATAAATACAATTTAATAAAGCATAGGTTAAAACAACATAAATACAATTTAATAAAGCATAGTATAAAACAACATAAATACAATTTAATAAAGCATAGGATAAAACAACATAAATACAATTTAATAAAGCATAGGTTAAAACAACATAAATACAATTTAATAGAGCATAGGATAAAACAACATAAATACAATTTATAAAGCATAGGATAAAACAACATAAATACAATTTAATAAAGCATAGGATAAAACAACATAAATACAATTTAATAAAGCATAGGTCAAAATAACATAAATACAATTTAATAAAGCATAGGATAAAACAACATAAATACAATTTAATAAAGCATAGGATAAAACAACATAAATAACATTTAATTAAGCATAGCATAAAACAACATAAATTCAATTTAATAAAGCATAAGATAAAACAACATAAATACAATTTAATAAAGCATAGGATAAAACAACATGAATACAATTTAATAAAGCATAGGATAAAACAACATGAATACAATTTAATAAAGCATAGGATAAAACAACATAAATACAATTTAATAAAACATAGGTTAAAACAACATAAATACAATTTAATAAAGCATAGGATAAAACAACATAAATACAATTTAATAAAGCATAGGCTAAAACTACATAAACACAATTTAATAAAGCATAGGATAAAACAAATTAAATACAATTTAATAAAGCATAGCATAAAACAACATAAATTCAATTTAATAAAGCATAGGATAAAACAACATAAATTCAATTTAATAAAGCATAGGATAAAACAACATAAATACAATTTAATAAAGCATAGGATAAAACAACATAAATACAATTTAATAAAGCATAAGATAAAACAACATGAATACAATTTAATAAAGCATAGGTTAAAACAACATAAATATAATTTAATAAAGCATAGGATAAAACAACATAAATACAATTTAATAAAGCATAGGTGAAAACAACATAAATACAATTTAATAAAGCATAGGATAAAACAGCATAAATACAATTTAATAAAGCATAGGACAAAACAACATAAATACAATTTAATAAAGCATAGGATAAAACAACATAAATACAATTTAATAAAGCATAGGATAAAACATCATAAATACAATTTAATAAAGCATAGGATTAAACAACGTAAATACTATTTAAAAAAGCATAGGATAAAACCACATAAATACAATTTAATAAAGCACAGGATAAAACAACATAAATACAATTTAATAAAGCATAGGATACAACAACATAAATACAATTTAGTAAAGCATAGGTCAAAATAACATAAATACAATTTAATAAAGCATAGGATAAAACAACATGAATACAATTTAATAAAGCATAGGATAAAACAACATAAATACAATTTAATAAAGCATAGGTTAAAACAACATAAATACAATTTAATAAAGCATAGGATAAAACAACATAAATACAATTTAATAAAGCATAGGCTAAAACTACATAAACACAATTTAATAAAGCATAGGATAAAACAAATTAAATACAATTTAATAAAGCATAGCATAAAACAACATAAATTCAATTTAATAAAGCATAGGATAAAACAACATAAATTCAATTTAATAAAGCATAGGATAAAACAACATAAATACAATTTAATAAAGCATAGGATAAAACAACATAAATACAATTTAATAAAGCATAAGATAAAACAACATGAATACAATTTAATAAAGCATAGTTTAAAACAACATAAATATAATTTAATAAAGCATAGGATAAAACAACATAAATACAATTTAATAAAGCATAGGTTAAAACAACATAAATACAATTTAATAAAGCATAGGATAAAACAACATAAATACAATTTAATAAAGCATAGGATAAAACAACATAAATACAATTTAATAGAGCATAGGATAAAACAACATAAATACAATTTAATAAAGCATAGGATAAAACAACATAAATACAATTTAATAAAGCATAGGACAAAACAACATAAATACAATTTAATAAAGCATATGTTAAAGCAACATAAATACAATTTAATAAAGCATAGGTTAAAACAACATAAATACAATTTAATAAAGCATAGTATAAAACAACATAAATACAATTTAATAAAGCATAGGATAAAACAACATAAATACAATTTAATAAAGCATAGGTTAAAACAACATAAATACAATTTAATAAAGCATAGGATAAAACAACATAAATACAATTTAATAAAGCATAGGATAAAACAACATAAATACAATTTAATAGAGCATAGGATAAAACAACATAAATACAATTTATAAAGCATAGGATAAAACAACATAAATACAATTTAATAAAGCATAGGATAAAACAACATAAATACAATTTAATAAAGCATAGGTCAAAATAACATAAATACAATTTAATAAAGCATAGGATAAAACAACATAAATACAATTTAATAAAGCATAGGATAAAACAACATAAATAACATTTAATTAAGCATAGCATAAAACAACATAAATTCAATTTAATAAAGCATAAGATAAAACAACATAAATACAATTTAATAAAGCATAGGATAAAACAACATGAATACAATTTAATAAAGCATAGGATAAAACAACATGAATACAATTTAATAAAGCATAGGATAAAACAACATAAATACAATTTAATAAAACATAGGTTAAAACAACATAAATACAATTTAATAAAGCATAGGATAAAACAACATAAATACAATTTAATAAAGCATAGGCTAAAACTACATAAACACAATTTAATAAAGCATAGGATAAAACAAATTAAATACAATTTAATAAAGCATAGCATAAAACAACATAAATTCAATTTAATAAAGCATAGGATAAAACAACATAAATTCAATTTAATAAAGCATAGGATAAAACAACATAAATACAATTTAATAAAGCATAGGATAAAACAACATAAATACAATTTAATAAAGCATAAGATAAAACAACATGAATACAATTTAATAAAGCATAGGTTAAAACAACATAAATATAATTTAATAAAGCATAGGATAAAACAACATAAATACAATTTAATAAAGCATAGGTGAAAACAACATAAATACAATTTAATAAAGCATAGGATAAAACAGCATAAATACAATTTAATAAAGCATAGGACAAAACAACATAAATACAATTTAATAAAGCATAGGATAAAACAACATAAATACAATTTAATAAAGCATAGGATAAAACATCATAAATACAATTTAATAAAGCATAGGATTAAACAACGTAAATACTATTTAAAAAAGCATAGGATAAAACCACATAAATACAATTTAATAAAGCACAGGATAAAACAACATAAATACAATTTAATAAAGCATAGGATACAACAACATAAATACAATTTAGTAAAGCATAGGTCAAAATAACATAAATACAATTTAATAAAGCATAGGATAAAACAACATGAATACAATTTAATAAAGCATAGGATAAAACAACATAAATACAATTTAATAAAGCATAGGTTAAAACAACATAAATACAATTTAATAAAGCATAGGATAAAACAACATAAATACAATTTAATAAAGCATAGGCTAAAACTACATAAACACAATTTAATAAAGCATAGGATAAAACAAATTAAATACAATTTAATAAAGCATAGCATAAAACAACATAAATTCAATTTAATAAAGCATAGGATAAAACAACATAAATTCAATTTAATAAAGCATAGGATAAAACAACATAAATACAATTTAATAAAGCATAGGATAAAACAACATAAATACAATTTAATAAAGCATAGGATAAAACAAATTAAATACAATTTAATAAAGCATAGCATAAAACAACATAAATTCAATTTAATAAAGCATAGGATAAAACAACATAAATTCAATTTAATAAAGCATAGGATAAAACAACATAAATACAATTTAATAAAGCATAGGATAAAACAACATAAATACAATTTAATAAAGCATAAGATAAAACAACATGAATACAATTTAATAAAGCATAGGTTAAAACAACATAAATATAATTTAATAAAGCATAGGATAAAACAACATAAATACAATTTAATAAAGCATAGGTGAAAACAACATAAATACAATTTAATAAAGCATAGGATAAAACAGCATAAATACAATTTAATAAAGCATAGGACAAAACAACATAAATACAATTTAATAAAGCATAGGATAAAACAACATAAATACAATTTAATAAAGCATAGGATAAAACATCATAAATACAATTTAATAAAGCATAGGATTAAACAACGTAAATACTATTTAAAAAAGCATAGGATAAAACCACATAAATACAATTTAATAAAGCACAGGATAAAACAACATAAATACAATTTAATAAAGCATAGGATACAACAACATAAATACAATTTAGTAAAGCATAGGTCAAAATAACATAAATACAATTTAATAAAGCATAGGATAAAACAACATGAATACAATTTAATAAAGCATAGGATAAAACAACATAAATACAATTTAATAAAGCATAGGTTAAAACAACATAAATACAATTTAATAAAGCATAGGATAAAACAACATAAATACAATTTAATAAAGCATAGGCTAAAACTACATAAACACAATTTAATAAAGCATAGGATAAAACAAATTAAATACAATTTAATAAAGCATAGCATAAAACAACATAAATTCAATTTAATAAAGCATAGGATAAAACAACATAAATTCAATTTAATAAAGCATAGGATAAAACAACATAAATACAATTTAATAAAGCATAGGATAAAACAACATAAATACAATTTAATAAAGCATAAGATAAAACAACATGAATACAATTTAATAAAGCATAGGTTAAAACAACATAAATATAATTTAATAAAGCATAGGATAAAACAACATAAATACAATTTAATAAAGCATAGGTTAAAACAACATAAATACAATTTAATAAAGCATAGTTTAAAACAACATAAATACAATTTAATAAAGCATAGTTTAAAACAGCATAAATACAATTTAATAAAGCATAGGATAAAACCACAGAAATACAATTTAATAATGCATAGGATAAAACAACATAAATACAATTTAATAAAGCATAGGATAAAACAACATAAATACAATTTATAAAGCATAGGATAAAACAACGTAAATACTATTTAAAAAAGCATAGGATAAAACCACATAAATACAATTTAATAAAGCACAGGATAAAACAACATAAATACAATTTAATAAAGCATAGGATACAACAACATAAATACAATTTAGTAAAGCATAGGTCAAAATAACATAAATACAATTTAATAAAGCATAGGATAAAACAACATAAATAAAATTTAATAAAGCATAGGATAAAACAACATAAATAGAATTTAATAAAGCATAGGATAAAACAACATAAATTCAATTTAATAAAGCATATTATAAAACAACATAAATACAATTTAATAAAGCATAGGATAAAACAACATGAATACAATTTAATAAAGCATAGGATAAAACAACATGAATACAATTTAATAAAGCATAGGATAAAACAACATAAATACAATTTAATAAAGCATAGGTTAAAACAACATAAATACAATTTAATAAAGCATAGGTTAAAACAACATAAATAAAAGTTAATAAAGCATAGGATAAAACAACATAAATACAATTTAATAAAGCATAGGACAAAACAACATCAATACAATTTAATAAAGCATAGGTTAAAGCAACATAAATACAATTTAATAAAGCATAGGTTAAAACAACATAAATACAATTTAATAAAGCATAGGATAAAACAACATAAATATAATTTAATAAAGCATAGGATAAAACAACATAAATACAATTTAATAAAGCATAGGATAAAACAACATAAATACAATTTAATAGAACATAGGATAAAACAACATAAATACAATTTAGAAAGCATAGGATAAAACAACATAAATACAATTTAATAAAGCATAGGATAAAACAACATAAATACAATTTAATAAAGCATAGGATAAAACAACATAAATACAATTTAATAAAGCATAGGCTAAAACTACATAAATACAATTTAATAAAGCATAGGATAAAACAAATTAAATACAATTTAATAAAGCATAGGATAAAACAACATAAATTCAATTTAATAAAGCATAGGATAAAACAACATAAATACAATTTAATAAAGCAAAGGATAAAACAACATAAATACAATTTAATAAAGCATAAGATAAAACAACATGAATACAATTTAATAAGGCATAGGTTAAAACAACATAAATACAATTTAATAAAGCATAGGATAAAACAACATAAATACAATTTAATAAAGCATAGGACAAAACAACATAAATACAATTTAATAAAGCATATGTTAAAGCAACATAAATACAATTTAATAAAGCATAGGTTAAAACAACATAAATACAATTTAATAAAGCATAGTATAAAACAACATAAATACAATTTAATAAAGCATAGGATAAAACAACATAAATACAATTTAATAAAGCATAGGTTAAAACAACATAAATACAATTTAATAGAGCATAGGATAAAACAACATAAATACAATTTATAAAGCATAGGATAAAACAACATAAATACAATTTAATAAAGCATAGGATAAAACAACATAAATACAATTTAATAAAGCATAGGTCAAAATAACATAAATACAATTTAATAAAGCATAGGATAAAACAACATGAATACAATTTAATAAAGCATAGGATAAAACAACATGAATACAATTTAATAAAGCATAGGATAAAACAACATAAATACAATTTAATAAAACATAGGATAAAACAACATAAATACAATTTAATAAAGCATAGGTTAAAACAACATAAATACAATTTAATAGAGCATAGGATAAAACAACATAAATACAATTTATAAAGCATAGGATAAAACAACATAAATACAATTTAATAAAGCATAGGATAAAACAACATAAATACAATTTAATAAAGCATAGGTCAAAATAACATAAATACAATTTAATAAAGCATAGGATAAAACAACATGAATACAATTTAATAAAGCATAGGATAAAACAACATGAATACAATTTAATAAAGCATAGGATAAAACAACATAAATACAATTTAATAAAACATAGGTTAAAACAACATAAATACAATTTAATAAAGCATAGGATAAAACAACATAAATACAATTTAATAAAGCATAGGCTAAAACTACATAAACACAATTTAATAAAGCATAGGATAAAACAAATTAAATACAATTTAATAAAGCATAGCATAAAACAACATAAATTCAATTTAATAAAGCATAGGATAAAACAACATAAATTCAATTTAATAAAGCATAGGATAAAACAACATAAATACAATTTAATAAAGCATAGGATAAAACAACATAAATACAATTTAATAAAGCATAAGATAAAACAACATGAATACAATTTAATAAAGCATAGGTTAAAACAACATAAATATAATTTAATAAAGCATAGGATAAAACAACATAAATACAATTTAATAAAGCATAGGTGAAAACAACATAAATACAATTTAATAAAGCATAGGATAAAACAGCATAAATACAATTTAATAAAGCATAGGACAAAACAACATAAATACAATTTAATAAAGCATAGGATAAAACAACATAAATACAATTTAATAAAGCATAGGATAAAACATCATAAATACAATTTAATAAAGCATAGGATTAAACAACGTAAATACTATTTAAAAAAGCATAGGATAAAACCACATAAATACAATTTAATAAAGCACAGGATAAAACAACATAAATACAATTTAATAAAGCATAGGATACAACAACATAAATACAATTTAGTAAAGCATAGGTCAAAATAACATAAATACAATTTAATAAAGCATAGGATAAAACAACATGAATACAATTTAATAAAGCATAGGATAAAACAACATAAATACAATTTAATAAAGCATAGGTTAAAACAACATAAATACAATTTAATAAAGCATAGGATAAAACAACATAAATACAATTTAATAAAGCATAGGCTAAAACTACATAAACACAATTTAATAAAGCATAGGATAAAACAAATTAAATACAATTTAATAAAGCATAGCATAAAACAACATAAATTCAATTTAATAAAGCATAGGATAAAACAACATAAATTCAATTTAATAAAGCATAGGATAAAACAACATAAATACAATTTAATAAAGCATAGGATAAAACAACATAAATACAATTTAATAAAGCATAAGATAAAACAACATGAATACAATTTAATAAAGCATAGGTTAAAACAACATAAATATAATTTAATAAAGCATAGGATAAAACAACATAAATACAATTTAATAAAGCATAGGTTAAAACAACATAAATACAATTTAATAAAGCATAGGATAAAACAGCATAAATACAATTTAATAAAGCATAGGACAAAACAACATAAATACAATTTAATAAAGCATAGGTTAAAGCAACATAAATACAATTTAATAAAGCATAGGTTAAAACAACATAAATACAATTTAATAAAGCATAGGATAAAACAACATAAATACAATTTAATAAAGCATAGGCTAAAACTACATAAACACAATTTAATAAAGCATAGGATAAAACAAATTAAATACAATTTAATAAAGCATAGCATAAAACAACATAAATTCAATTTAATAAAGCATAGGATAAAACAACATAAATTCAATTTAATAAAGCATAGGATAAAACAACATAAATACAATTTAATAAAGCATAGGATAAAACAACATAAATACAATTTAATAAAGCATAAGATAAAACAACATGAATACAATTTAATAAAGCATAGGTTAAAACAACATAAATATAATTTAATAAAGCATAGGATAAAACAACATAAATACAATTTAATAAAGCATAGGTGAAAACAACATAAATACAATTTAATAAAGCATAGGATAAAACAGCATAAATACAATTTAATAAAGCATAGGACAAAACAACATAAATACAATTTAATAAAGCATAGGATAAAACAACATAAATACAATTTAATAAAGCATAGGATAAAACATCATAAATACAATTTAATAAAGCATAGGATTAAACAACGTAAATACTATTTAAAAAAGCATAGGATAAAACCACATAAATACAATTTAATAAAGCACAGGATAAAACAACATAAATACAATTTAATAAAGCATAGGATACAACAACATAAATACAATTTAGTAAAGCATAGGTCAAAATAACATAAATACAATTTAATAAAGCATAGGATAAAACAACATGAATAAAATTTAATAAAGCATAGGATAAAACAACATAAATAAAATTTAATAAAGCATAGGATAAAACAACATAAATTCAATTTAATAAAGCATATTATAAAACAACATAAATACAATTTAATAAAGCATAGGATAAAACAACATGAATACAATTTAATAAAGCATAGGATAAAACAACATGAATACAATTTAATAAAGCATAGGATAAAACAACATAAATACAATTTAATAAAGCATAGGATAAAACAACATAAATACAATTTAATAAAGCATAGGTTAAAACAACATAAATAAAAGTTAATAAAGCATAGGATAAAACAACATAAATACAATTTAATAAAGCATAGGATAAAACAACAAAAATACAATTTAGAAAGCATAGGATAAAACAACATAAATACAATTTAATAAAGCATAGGATAAAACAACATAAATACAATTTAATAAAGCATAGGATAAAACAACATAAATACAATTTAATAAAGCATAGGCTAAAACTACATAAATACAATTTAATAAAGCATAGGATAAAACAAATTAAATACAATTTAATAAAGCATAGGATAAAACAACATAAATTCAATTTAATAAAGCATAGGATAAAACAACATAAATACAATTTAATAAAGCATAGGCTAAAACTACATAAATACAATTTAATAAAGCATAGGATAAAACAAATTAAATACAATTTAATAAAGCATAGGATAAAACAACATAAATACAATTTAATAAAGCATAAGATAAAACAACATAAATACAATTTAATAAAGCATAGGATAAAACAACATAAATACAATTTAATAAAGCATATGTTAAAGCAACATAAATACAATTTAATAAAGCATAGGTTAAAACAACATAAATACAATTTAATAAAGCATAGTATAAAACAACATAAATACAATTTAATAAAGCATAGGATAAAACAACATAAATACAATTTAATAAAGCATAGGTTAAAACAACATAAATACAATTTAATAAAGCATAGGATAAAACAACATAAATACAATTTAATAAAGCATAGGATAAAACAACATAAATACAATTTAATAGAGCATAGGATAAAACAACATAAATACAATTTATAAAGCATAGGATAAAACAACATAAATACAATTTAATAAAGCATAGGATAAAACAACATAAATACAATTTAATAAAGCATAGGTCAAAATAACATAAATACAATTTAATAAAGCATAGGATAAAACAACATAAATACAATTTAATAAAGCATAGGATAAAACAACATAAATAACATTTAATTAAGCATAGCATAAAACAACATAAATTCAATTTAATAAAGCATAAGATAAAACAACATAAATACAATTTAATAAAGCATAGGATAAAACAACATGAATACAATTTAATAAAGCATAGGATAAAACAACATGAATACAATTTAATAAAGCATAGGATAAAACAACATAAATACAATTTAATAAAACATAGGTTAAAACAACATAAATACAATTTAATAAAGCATAGGATAAAACAACATAAATACAATTTAATAAAGCATAGGCTAAAACTACATAAACACAATTTAATAAAGCATAGGATAAAACAAATTAAATACAATTTAATAAAGCATAGCATGAAACAACATAAATTCAATTTAATAAAGCATAGGTTAAAACAACATAAATACAATTTAATAAAGCATAGGTTAAAACAACATAAATAAAAGTTAATAAAGCATAGGATAAAACAACATAAATACAATTTAATAAAGCATAGGATAAAACAACATAAATACAATTTATAAAGCATAGGATAAAACAACATAAATACAATTTAATAAAGCATAGTTTAAAACAACATAAATACAATTTAATAAAGCATAGTTTAAAACAACATAAATACAATTTAATAAAGCATTAGATAAAACAACATGAATATAATTTAGTAAAGCATAAGATAAAACAACATGAATACAATTTAATAAAGCATAGGATAAAACAACATAAATAATATTTAATAAAGCATAGGTTAAAACAACATAAATACAATTTAATAAAGCATAGTTTAAAACAACATAAATACAATTTAATAAAGCATAGTTTAAAACAACATAAATACAATTTAATAAAGCATAGGATAAAACCACAGAAATACAATTTAATAATGCATAGGATAAAACAACATAAATACAATTTAATAAAGCATAGGATAAAACAACATAAATACAATTTATAAAGCATAGGATAAAACAACATAAATACAATTTAATAAAGCATAGCATAAAACAACATAAATACAATTTAATAAAGCATAGGATAAAACAACATAAATACAATTTAATAAAGCATAGGATAAAACAACATAAATACAATTTAATAAAGCATAGGATAAAACAACATAAATACAATTTAATAAAGCATAGGCTAAAACTACATAAATACAATTTAATAAAGCATAGGATAAAACAACATAAATACAATTTAATAAAGCATAGGATAAAACAACATAAATACAATTTAATAAAGCATAGGATAAAACAACATAAATACAATTTAATAAAGCATAGGATAAAACAACATAAATACAATATAATAAAGCATAGGCTAAAACTACATAAATACAATTTAATAAAGCATAGGATAAAACAAATTAAATACAATTTAATAAAGCATAGGATAAAACAACATAAATTCAATTGAATAAAGCATAGGATAAAACAACATAAATACAATTTAATAAAGCAAAGGATAAAACAACATAAATACAATTTAATAAAGCATAAGATAAAACAACATGAATACAATTTAATAAAGCATAGGGTAAAACAACATAAATATAATTTAATAAAGCATAGGATAAAACAACATAAATACAATATAATAAAGCATAGGTTAAAACAACATAAATACAATTTAATAAAGCATAGAACAAAACAACATAAATACAATTTAATAAAGCATATGTTAAAGCAACATAAATACAATTTAATAAAGCATAGGTTAAAACAACATAAATACAATTTAATAAAGCATAGCATAAAACAACATAAATACAATTTAATAAAGCATAGGTAAAAACAACATAAATACAATTTAATAAAGCATAGGAAAAAACAACATAAATACAATTTAATAAAGCATAGGATAAAACAACATAAATACAATTTAATAGAGCATAGGATAAAACAACATAAATACAATTTATAAAGCATAGGATAAAACAACATAAATACAATTTAATAAAGCATAGGATAAAACAACATAAATACAATTTAATAAAGCATAGGTCAAAATAACATAAATACAATTTAATAAAGCATAGGATAAAACAACATAAATACAATTTAATAAAGCATAGGATAAAACAACATAAATACAATTTAATAAAGCATAGAACAAAACAACATAAATACAATTTAATAAAGCATATGTTAAAGCAACATAAATACAATTTAATAAAGCATAGGTTAAAACAACATAAATACAATTTAATAAAGCATAGCATAAAACAACATAAATACAATTTAATAAAGCATAGGTAAAAACAACATAAATACAATTTAATAAAGCATAGGATAAAACAACATAAATACAATTTAATAAAGCATAGGATAAAACAACATAAATACAATTTAATAGAGCATAGGATAAAACAACATAAATACAATTTATAAAGCATAGGATAAAACAACATAAATACAATTTAATAAAGCATAGGATAAAACAACATAAATACAATTTAATAAAGCATAGGTCAAAATAACATAAATACAATTTAATAAAGCATAGGATAAAACAACATAAATACAATTTAATAAAGCATAGGATAAAACAACATAAATAAAATTTAATAAAGCATAGCATAAAACAACATAAATTCATTTTAATAAAGCATAGGATAAAACAACATAAATACAATTTAATAAAGCATAGGATAAAACAACATGAATACAATTTAATAAAGCATAGGATAAAACAACATAAATACAATTTAATAAAGCACAGGTTAAAACAACATAAATACAATTTAATAAGGCATAGGACAAAACAACATAAATACAATTTAATAAAGCATAGGTTAAAACAACATAAATAAAAGTTAATAAAGCATAGGATAAAACAACATAAATACAATTTAATAAAGCATAGGATAAAACAACATGAATACAATTTAATAAAGCATAGGATAAAACAACATAAATACAATTTAATAAAGCATAGGTTAAAACAACATAAATACAATTTAATAAAGCATAGGACAAAACAACATAAATACAATTTAATAAAGCATAGGTTAAAACAACATAAATACAATGTAATAAAGCATAGGATAAAACAACATAAATACAATTTAATAAAGCATAGGATAAAACAACATAAATACAATTTAATAAAGCATAGGATAAAACAACACAAATACAATTTAATAAAGCATAGGTTAAAACAACATAAATACAATTTAATAAAGCATAGGATAAAACAACATAAATTCAATTTAATAAAGCATAGGATAAAACAACATATATACAATTTAATAAAGCACAGGATAAAACAACATAAATAAAATTTAATAAAGCATAGGATAAAACAACATAAATAAAATTTAATAAAGCATAGGATAAAACAACATAAATACAATTTAATAAAGCATAGTTTAAAACAGAATGAATACAATTTAATAAAGCATAGGATAAAACCACAGAAATACAATTTAATAAAGCATAGGATAAAACAACATAAATACAATTTAATAAAGCATATGTTAAAACAACATAAATACAATTTAATAAAGCATAGTCTAAAACAACATAAATACAATTTAATAGAGCATAGTTTAAAACAACATAAATACAATTTAATAAAGCATAGTTTAAAACAACATAAATACAATTTAACAAAGCATAGTTTAAAACAACATAAATACAATTTAATAAAGCATAGTTTAAAACAACATAAATACAATTTAATAAAGCATAGTTTAAAACAACATAAATACAATTTAATAAAGCATTAGATAAAACAACATGAATATAATTTAGTAAAGCATAAGATAAAACAACATGAATACAATTTAATAAAGCATAGGATAAAACAACATAAATAATATTTAATAAAGCATAGGTTAAAACAACATAAATACAATTTAATAAAGCATAGTTTAAAACAACATAAATACAATTTAATAAAGCATAGTTTAAAACAACATAAATACAATTTAATAAAGCATAGGATAAAACCACAGAAATACAATTTAATAATGCATAGGATAAAACAACATAAATACAATTTAATAAAGCATATGACAAAACAACATAAATACAATTTAATAAAGCATAGGCTAAAACAACATAAATACAATTTAATGAAACATAGGATAAACAACATAAATACAATTTAATAAAGCATAGGACAAAACAACATAAATACAATTTAATAAAGCATAGGATAAAACAACATAAATACAATTTAATGAAACATAGGATAAACAACATAAATACAATTTAATAAAGCATAGGATAAAACAACATAAATACAATTTAATAAAGCATAGGATAAAACAACATAAATACAATTTAATAAAGCATAGGATAAAACAACATAAATACAATTTAATAAAGCATAGGCTAAAACTACATAAATACAATTTAATAAAGCATAGGATAAAACAACATAAATACAATTTAATAAAGCATAGGATAAAACAACATAAATACAATATAATAAAGCATAGGCTAAAACTACATAAATACAATTTAATAAAGCATAGGATAAAACAAATTAAATACAATTTAATAAAGCATAGGATAAAACAACATAAATTCAATTGAATAAACCATAGGATAAAACAACATAAATACAATTTAATAAAGCAAAGGATAAAACAACATAAATACAATTTAATAAAGCATAAGATAAAACAACATGAATACAATTTAATAAAGCATAGGGTAAAACAACATAAATATAATTTAATAAAGCATAGGATAAAACAACATAAATACAATATAATAAAGCATAGGTTAAAACAACATAAATACAATTTAATAAAGCATAGAACAAAACAACATAAATACAATTTAATAAAGCATATGTTAAAGCAACATAAATACAATTTAATAAAGCATAGGTTAAAACAACATAAATACAATTTAATAAAGCATAGCATAAAACAACATAAATACAATTTAATAAAGCATAGGTAAAAACAACATAAATACAATTTAATAAAGCATAGGATAAAACAACATAAATACAATTTAATAAAGCATAGGATAAAACAACATAAATACAATTTAATAGAGCATAGGATAAAACAACATAAATACAATTTATAAAGCATAGGATAAAACAACATAAATACAATTTAATAAAGCATAGGATAAAACAACATAAATACAATTTAATAAAGCATAGGATAAAACAACATAAATACAATTTAATAAAGCATAGGATAAAACAACATAAATAAAATTTAATAAAGCATAGCATAAAACAACATAAATTCATTTTAATAAAGCATAGGATAAAACAACATAAATACAATTTAATAAAGCATAGGATAAAACAACATGAATACAATTTAATAAAGCATAGGATAAAACAACATAAATACAATTTAATAAAGCACAGGTTAAAACAACATAAATACAATTTAATAAGGCATAGGACAAAACAACATAAATACAATTTAATAAAGCATAGGTTAAAACAACATAAATAAAAGTTAATAAAGCATAGGATAAAACAACATAAATACAATTTAATAAAGCATAGGATAAAACAACATGAATACAATTTAATAAAGCATAGGATAAAACAACATAAATACAATTTAATAAAGCATAGGTTAAAACAACATAAATACAATTTAATAAAGCATAGGACAAAACAACATAAATACAATTTAATAAAGCATAGGATAAAACAACATATATACAATTTAATAAAGCACAGGATAAAACAACATAAATAAAATTTAATAAAGCATAGGATAAAACAACATAAATAAAATTTAATAAAGCATAGGATAAAACAACATAAATACAATTTAATAAAGCATAGGATAAAACAACACAAATACAATTTAATAAAGCATAGGTTAAAACAACATAAATACAATTTAATAAAGCATAGGATAAAACAACATAAATTCAATTTAATAAAGCATAGGATAAAACAACATATATACAATTTAATAAAGCACAGGATAAAACAACATAAATAAAATTTAATAAAGCATAGGATAAAACAACATAAATAAAATTTAATAAAGCATAGGATAAAACAACATAAATACAATTTAATAAAGCATAGTTTAAAACAGAATGAATACAATTTAATAAAGCATAGGATAAAACCACAGAAATACAATTTAATAAAGCATAGGATAAAACAACATAAATACAATTTAATAAAGCATATGTTAAAACAACATAAATACAATTTAATAAAGCATAGTCTAAAACAACATAAATACAATTTAATAGAGCATAGTTTAAAACAACATAAATACAATTTAATAAAGCATAGTTTAAAACAACATAAATACAATTTAACAAAGCATAGTTTAAAACAACATAAATACAATTTAATAAAGCATAGTTTAAAACAACATAAATACAATTTAATAAAGCATAGTTTAAAACAACATAAATACAATTTAATAAAGCATTAGATAAAACAACATGAATATAATTTAGTAAAGCATAAGATAAAACAACATGAATACAATTTAATAAAGCATAGGATAAAACAACATAAATAATATTTAATAAAGCATAGGTTAAAACAACATAAATACAATTTAATAAAGCATAGTTTAAAACAACATAAATACAATTTAATAAAGCATAGTTTAAAACAACATAAATACAATTTAATAAAGCATAGGATAAAACCACAGAAATACAATTTAATAATGCATAGGATAAAACAACATAAATACAATTTAATAAAGCATATGACAAAACAACATAAATACAATTTAATAAAGCATAGGCTAAAACAACATAAATACAATTTAATGAAACATAGGATAAACAACATAAATACAATTTAATAAAGCATAGGACAAAACAACATAAATACAATTTAATAAAGCATAGGATAAAACAACATAAATACAATTTAATGAAACATAGGATAAACAACATAAATACAATTTAATAAAGCATAGGACAAAACAACATAAATACAATTTAATAAAGCATAGGATAAAACAACATAAATACAATTTAATGAAACATAGGATAAACAACATAAATACAATTTAATAAAGCATAGGACAAAACAACATAAATACAATTTAATAAAGCATATGTTAAAACAACATAAATACAATTTAATAAAGCATAAGATAAAACAACATGAATATAATTTAGTAAAGCATAAGATAAAACAACATGAATACAATTTAATAAAGCATAGGTTAAAACAACATAAATACAATTTAAGAAAGCATAGGATAAAACTACATAAATACATTTTAATAAAGCATAGGATACAACAACATAAATACAATTTCATAAAGCATAGGTTAAAACAACATAAATACACTTTAATAAACCATAGGATAAAACAAATTAAATACAATTTAATAAAGCATAGGATAAAACAACATAAATACAATTTAATGAACATAGGATAAACTACATAAATACAATTTAATAAAGCATATGTTAAAACAACATAAATACAATTTAATAAAGCATAGTTTGAAACAACATAAATACAATTTAATAAAGCATAGTTTAAAACAAAATAAATACAATTAAATAAAGCATTAGATAAAACAACATGAATATAATTTAGTAAAGCATAAGATAAAACAACATGGATACAATTTAATAAAGCATAGGATAAAACAACATAAATAAAATTTAATAAAGCATAGGTTAAAACAGCATAAATACAATTTAATAAAGCATAGTTTAAAACAGCATAAATAAAATTTAATAAAGCATAGGTTAAAACAGCATAAATACAATTTAATAAAGCATAGGACAAAACAACATAAATACAATTTAATAAAGCATAGGATAAAACAACATAAATACAATTTAATGAACATAGGATAAACTACATAAATACAATTTAATAAAGCATATGTTAAAACAACATAAATACAATTTAATAAAGCATAAGATAAAACAACATGAATATAATTTAGTAAAGCTTAAGATAAAACAACATGAATACAATTTAATAAAGCATAGGTTAAAACAACATAAATACAATTTAATAAAGCATAGGATAAAACAACATAAATACAATTTAATAAAGCATAGGATAAAACAACATAAATACAATTTAATAAAGCATAGGATAAAACAACATAAATAAAATTTAATAAAGCATAGGTTAAAACAACATAAATACAATTTAATAAAGCATAGGATAAAACAACATAAATACAATTTAATAAAGCATAGGATAAAACAACATAAATATTTTTTAATAAAGCATAGGATAAAACCACATAAATACAATTTAATAAAGCATAGGATAAAACAACATAAATAAAATTTAATAAAGCATAGGTTAAAACAACATAAATACAATTTAATAAAGCATAAGATAAAACAACATGAATAAAATTTAATAAAGCATAGGTTAAAACAACATAAATACAATTTAATAAAGCATAGGATAAAACAACATAAATATAATTTAATAAAGCATAGGTTAAAACAACATAAATACAATTTAATAAAGCATAGGATAAAACAACATAAATACAATTTAATAAAGCATAGGATAAAACAACATAAATACAATTTAATAAAGCATAGGATAAAACAACATAAATACAATTTAATAAAGCATAGGATAAAACAACATAAATATTTTTAAATAAAGCATAGGATAAAACCACATAAATACAATTTAATAAAGCATAGGATAAAACAACATAAATAAAATTTAATAAAGCATAGGTTAAAACAACATAAATACAATTTAATAAAGCATAAGATAAAACAACATGAATAAAATTTAATAAAGCATAGGTTAAAACAACATAAATACAATTTAATAAAGCATAGGATAAAACAACATAAATACAATTTAATAAAGCATAGGTTAAAACAACATAAATACAATTTAATAAAGCATAGGATAAAACAACATAAATACAATTTAATAAAGCATAGGATAAAACAACATAAATAAAATTTAATAAAGCATAGGTTAAAACAACATAAATACAATTTAATAAAGCATAGGACAAAACAACATAAATACAATTTAATAAAGCATAGGATAAAACAACATAAATACAATTTAATGAAACATAGGATAAACAACATAAATACAATTTAATAAAGCATAGGACAAAACAACATAAATACAATTTAATAAAGCATATGTTAAAACAACATAAATACAATTTAATAAAGCATAATTTAAAACAACATGAATATAATTTAGTAAAGCATAAGATAAAACAACATGAATACAATTTAATAAAGCATAGGTTAAAACAACATAAATACAATTTAAGAAAGCATAGGATAAAACTACATAAATACATTTTAATAAAGCATAGGATACAACAACATAAATACAATTTCATAAAGCATAGGTTAAAACAACATAAATACACTTTAATAAACCATAGGATAAAACAAATTAAATACAATTTAATAAAGCATAGGATAAAACAACATAAATTCAATTTAATAAAGCATAGGATAAAACAACATAAATACAATTTAATAAAGCATAAGATAAAACAACATGAATACAAATTAATAAAGCATAGGTTAAAACAACATAAATACAATTTAATAAAGCATAGGATAAAACAACATAAATACAATTTAATAAAGCATTGGTTAAAACAACATAATACAATTTAATAAAGCATAGGATAAAACAACGTAAATACAATTTAATAAAGCATAAGATAAAACAACATAAATAAAATTTAATAAAGCATAGGTTAAAGCAACATAAATACAATTTAATAAAGCATAGGACAAAACAACATAAATACAATTTAAAAAAGCATAGGATAAAATAACATAAATACAATTTAATGAAACATAGGATAAACAACATAAATACAATTTAATAAAGCATAGGACAAAACAACATAAATACAATTTAATAAAGCATATGTTAAAACAACATAAATACAATTTAATAAAGCATAGTTTAAAACAACATAAATACAATTTAATAAAGCATAGTTTAAAACAACATAAATACAATTTAATAAAGCATAGTTTAAAACAACATAAATACAATTTAATAAAGCATAGTTTAAAACAACATAAATACAATTTAATAAAGCATTAGATAAAACAACATGAATATAATTTAGTAAAGCATAAGATAAAACAACATGGATACAATTTAATAAAGCATATAATAAAACAACATAAATACAATTTAATAAAGCATAGGACAAAACAACATAAATACAATTTAATAAAGCATAGGATAAACTACATAAATACAATTTAATAAAGCATATGTTAAAACAACATGAATGCAATTTAATAAAGCATAGGTTAAAACAACATAAATACAATTTAATAAAGCATAGGATAAAACAACATAAATACAATTTAATAAAGCATAGGATAAAACAACATAAATACAATTTAATAAAGCATAGGATAAAACAACATAAATAAAATTTAATAAAGCATAGGTTAAAACAACATAAATACAATTTAATAAAGCATAGTTTAAAACAACATAAATACAATTTAATAAAGCATATTATAAAACAACATAAATACAATTTAATAAAGCATAGGATAAAACAACATGAATACAATTTAATAAAGCATAGGATAAAACAACATAAATACAATTTAATAAAGCATAGGATAAAACAACATAAATACAATTTAATAAAGCATAGGTTAAAACAACATAAATAAAAGTTAATAAAGCATAGGATAAAACAACATAAATACAATTTAATAAAGCATAGGATAAAACAACAAAAATACAATTTAGAAAGCATAGGATAAAACAACATAAATACAATTTAATAAAGCATAGGATAAAACAACATAAATACAATTTAATAAAGCATAGGATAAAACAACATAAATACAATTTAATAAAGCATAGGCTAAAACTACATAAATACAATTTAATAAAGCATAGGATAAAACAAATTAAATACAATTTAATAAAGCATAGGATAAAACAACATAAATTCAATTTAATAAAGCATAGGATAAAACAACATAAATACAATTTAATAAAGCATAGGCTAAAACTACATAAATACAATTTAATAAAGCATAGGATAAAACAAATTAAATACAATTTAATAAAGCATAGGATAAAACAACATAAATACAATTTAATAAAGCATAAGATAAAACAACATAAATACAATTTAATAAAGCATAGGATAAAACAACATAAATACAATTTAATAAAGCATATGTTAAAGCAACATAAATACAATTTAATAAAGCATAGGTTAAAACAACATAAATACAATTTAATAAAGCATAGTATAAAACAACATAAATACAATTTAATAAAGCATAGGATAAAACAACATAAATACAATTTAATAAAGCATAGGTTAAAACAACATAAATACAATTTAATAAAGCATAGGATAAAACAACATAAATACAATTTAATAAAGCATAGGATAAAACAACATAAATACAATTTAATAGAGCATAGGATAAAACAACATAAATACAATTTATAAAGCATAGGATAAAACAACATAAATACAATTTAATAAAGCATAGGATAAAACAACATAAATACAATTTAATAAAGCATAGGTCAAAATAACATAAATACAATTTAATAAAGCATAGGATAAAACAACATAAATACAATTTAATAAAGCATAGGATAAAACAACATAAATAACATTTAATTAAGCATAGCATAAAACAACATAAATTCAATTTAATAAAGCATAAGATAAAACAACATAAATACAATTTAATAAAGCATAGGATAAAACAACATGAATACAATTTAATAAAGCATAGGATAAAACAACATGAATACAATTTAATAAAGCATAGGATAAAACAACATAAATACAATTTAATAAAACATAGGTTAAAACAACATAAATACAATTTAATAAAGCATAGGATAAAACAACATAAATACAATTTAATAAAGCATAGGCTAAAACTACATAAACACAATTTAATAAAGCATAGGATAAAACAAATTAAATACAATTTAATAAAGCATAGCATGAAACAACATAAATTCAATTTAATAAAGCATAGGTTAAAACAACATAAATACAATTTAATAAAGCATAGGTTAAAACAACATAAATAAAAGTTAATAAAGCATAGGATAAAACAACATAAATACAATTTAATAAAGCATAGGATAAAACAACATAAATACAATTTATAAAGCATAGGATAAAACAACATAAATACAATTTAATAAAGCATAGTTTAAAACAACATAAATACAATTTAATAAAGCATAGTTTAAAACAACATAAATACAATTTAATAAAGCATTAGATAAAACAACATGAATATAATTTAGTAAAGCATAAGATAAAACAACATGAATACAATTTAATAAAGCATAGGATAAAACAACATAAATAATATTTAATAAAGCATAGGTTAAAACAACATAAATACAATTTAATAAAGCATAGTTTAAAACAACATAAATACAATTTAATAAAGCATAGTTTAAAACAACATAAATACAATTTAATAAAGCATAGGATAAAACCACAGAAATACAATTTAATAATGCATAGGATAAAACAACATAAATACAATTTAATAAAGCATAGGATAAAACAACATAAATACAATTTATAAAGCATAGGATAAAACAACATAAATACAATTTAATAAAGCATAGCATAAAACAACATAAATACAATTTAATAAAGCATAGGATAAAACAACATAAATACAATTTAATAAAGCATAGGATAAAACAACATAAATACAATTTAATAAAGCATAGGATAAAACAACATAAATACAATTTAATAAAGCATAGGCTAAAACTACATAAATACAATTTAATAAAGCATAGGATAAAACAACATAAATACAATTTAATAAAGCATAGGATAAAACAACATAAATACAATTTAATAAAGCATAGGATAAAACAACATAAATACAATTTAATAAAGCATAGGATAAAACAACATAAATACAATATAATAAAGCATAGGCTAAAACTACATAAATACAATTTAATAAAGCATAGGATAAAACAAATTAAATACAATTTAATAAAGCATAGGATAAAACAACATAAATTCAATTGAATAAAGCATAGGATAAAACAACATAAATACAATTTAATAAAACAAAGGATAAAACAACATAAATACAATTTAATAAAGCATAAGATAAAACAACATGAATACAATTTAATAAAGCATAGGGTAAAACAACATAAATATAATTTAATAAAGCATAGGATAAAACAACATAAATACAATATAATAAAGCATAGGTTAAAACAACATAAATACAATTTAATAAAGCATAGAACAAAACAACATAAATACAATTTAATAAAGCATATGTTAAAGCAACATAAATACAATTTAATAAAGCATAGGTTAAAACAACATAAATACAATTTAATAAAGCATAGCATAAAACAACATAAATACAATTTAATAAAGCATAGGTAAAAACAACATAAATACAATTTAATAAAGCATAGGAAAAAACAACATAAATACAATTTAATAAAGCATAGGATAAAACAACATAAATACAATTTAATAGAGCATAGGATAAAACAACATAAATACAATTTATAAAGCATAGGATAAAACAACATAAATACAATTTAATAAAGCATAGGATAAAACAACATAAATACAATTTAATAAAGCATAGGTCAAAATAACATAAATACAATTTAATAAAGCATAGGATAAAACAACATAAATACAATTTAATAAAGCATAGGATAAAACAACATAAATACAATTTAATAAAGCATAGAACAAAACAACATAAATACAATTTAATAAAGCATATGTTAAAGCAACATAAATACAATTTAATAAAGCATAGGTTAAAACAACATAAATACAATTTAATAAAGCATAGCATAAAACAACATAAATACAATTTAATAAAGCATAGGTAAAAACAACATAAATACAATTTAATAAAGCATAGGATAAAACAACATAAATACAATTTAATAAAGCATAGGATAAAACAACATAAATACAATTTAATAGAGCATAGGATAAAACAACATAAATACAATTTATAAAGCATAGGATAAAACAACATAAATACAATTTAATAAAGCATAGGATAAAACAACATAAATACAATTTAATAAAGCATAGGTCAAAATAACATAAATACAATTTAATAAAGCATAGGATAAAACAACATAAATACAATTTAATAAAGCATAGGATAAAACAACATAAATAAAATTTAATAAAGCATAGCATAAAACAACATAAATTCATTTTAATAAAGCATAGGATAAAACAACATAAATACAATTTAATAAAGCATAGGATAAAACAACATGAATACAATTTAATAAAGCATAGGATAAAACAACATAAATACAATTTAATAAAGCACAGGTTAAAACAACATAAATACAATTTAATAAGGCATAGGACAAAACAACATAAATACAATTTAATAAAGCATAGGTTAAAACAACATAAATAAAAGTTAATAAAGCATAGGATAAAACAACATAAATACAATTTAATAAAGCATAGGATAAAACAACATGAATACAATTTAATAAAGCATAGGATAAAACAACATAAATACAATTTAATAAAGCATAGGTTAAAACAACATAAATACAATTTAATAAAGCATAGGACAAAACAACATAAATACAATTTAATAAAGCATAGGTTAAAACAACATAAATACAATGTAATAAAGCATAGGATAAAACAACATAAATACAATTTAATAAAGCATAGGATAAAACAACATAAATACAATTTAATAAAGCATAGGATAAAACAACACAAATACAATTTAATAAAGCATAGGTTAAAACAACATAAATACAATTTAATAAAGCATAGGATAAAACAACATAAATTCAATTTAATAAAGCATAGGATAAAACAACATATATACAATTTAATAAAGCACAGGATAAAACAACATAAATAAAATTTAATAAAGCATAGGATAAAACAACATAAATAAAATTTAATAAAGCATAGGATAAAACAACATAAATACAATTTAATAAAGCATAGTTTAAAACAGAATGAATACAATTTAATAAAGCATAGGATAAAACCACAGAAATACAATTTAATAAAGCATAGGATAAAACAACATAAATACAATTTAATAAAGCATATGTTAAAACAACATAAATACAATTTAATAAAGCATAGTCTAAAACAACATAAATACAATTTAATAGAGCATAGTTTAAAACAACATAAATACAATTTAATAAAGCATAGTTTAAAACAACATAAATACAATTTAACAAAGCATAGTTTAAAACAACATAAATACAATTTAATAAAGCATAGTTTAAAACAACATAAATACAATTTAATAAAGCATAGTTTAAAACAACATAAATACAATTTAATAAAGCATTAGATAAAACAACATGAATATAATTTAGTAAAGCATAAGATAAAATAACATGAATACAATTTAATAAAGCATAGGATAAAACAACATAAATAATATTTAATAAAGCATAGGTTAAAACAACATAAATACAATTTAATAAAGCATAGTTTAAAACAACATAAATACAATTTAATAAAGCATAGTTTAAAACAACATAAATACAATTTAATAAAGCATAGGATAAAACCACAGAAATACAATTTAATAATGCATAGGATAAAACAACATAAATACAATTTAATAAAGCATATGACAAAACAACATAAATACAATTTAATAAAGCATAGGCTAAAACAACATAAATACAATTTAATGAAACATAGGATAAACAACATAAATACAATTTAATAAAGCATAGGACAAAACAACATAAATACAATTTAATAAAGCATAGGATAAAACAACATAAATACAATTTAATGAAACATAGGATAAACAACATAAATACAATTTAATAAAGCATAGGATAAAACAACATAAATACAATTTAATAAAGCATAGGATAAAACAACATAAATACAATTTAATAAAGCATAGGATAAAACAACATAAATACAATTTAATAAAGCATAGGCTAAAACTACATAAATACAATTTAATAAAGCATAGGATAAAACAACATAAATACAATTTAATAAAGCATAGGATAAAACAACATAAATACAATATAATAAAGCATAGGCTAAAACTACATAAATACAATTTAATAAAGCATAGGATAAAACAAATTAAATACAATTTAATAAAGCATAGGATAAAACAACATAAATTCAATTGAATAAAGCATAGGATAAAACAACATAAATACAATTTAATAAAGCAAAGGATAAAACAACATAAATACAATTTAATAAAGCATAAGATAAAACAACATGAATACAATTTAATAAAGCATAGGGTAAAACAACATAAATATAATTTAATAAAGCATAGGATAAAACAACATAAATACAATATAATAAAGCATAGGTTAAAACAACATAAATACAATTTAATAAAGCATAGAACAAAACAACATAAATACAATTTAATAAAGCATATGTTAAAGCAACATAAATACAATTTAATAAAGCATAGGTTAAAACAACATAAATACAATTTAATAAAGCATAGCATAAAACAACATAAATACAATTTAATAAAGCATAGGTAAAAACAACATAAATACAATTTAATAAAGCATAGGATAAAACAACATAAATACAATTTAATAAAGCATAGGATAAAACAACATAAATACAATTTAATAGAGCATAGGATAAAACAACATAAATACAATTTATAAAGCATAGGATAAAACAACATAAATACAATTTAATAAAGCATAGGATAAAACAACATAAATACAATTTAATAAAGCATAGGATAAAACAACATAAATACAATTTAATAAAGCATAGGATAAAACAACATAAATAAAATTTAATAAAGCATAGCATAAAACAACATAAATTCATTTTAATAAAGCATAGGATAAAACAACATAAATACAATTTAATAAAGCATAGGATAAAACAACATGAATACAATTTAATAAAGCATAGGATAAAACAACATAAATACAATTTAATAAAGCACAGGTTAAAACAACATAAATACAATTTAATAAGGCATAGGACAAAACAACATAAATACAATTTAATAAAGCATAGGTTAAAACAACATAAATAAAAGTTAATAAAGCATAGGATAAAACAACATAAATACAATTTAATAAAGCATAGGATAAAACAACATGAATACAATTTAATAAAGCATAGGATAAAACAACATAAATACAATTTAATAAAGCATAGGTTAAAACAACATAAATACAATTTAATAAAGCATAGGACAAAACAACATAAATACAATTTAATAAAGCATAGGATAAAACAACATATATACAATTTAATAAAGCACAGGATAAAACAACATAAATAAAATTTAATAAAGCATAGGATAAAACAACATAAATAAAATTTAATAAAGCATAGGATAAAACAACATAAATACAATTTAATAAAGCATAGGATAAAACAACACAAATACAATTTAATAAAGCATAGGTTAAAACAACATAAATACAATTTAATAAAGCATAGGATAAAACAACATAAATTCAATTTAATAAAGCATAGGATAAAACAACATATATACAATTTAATAAAGCACAGGATAAAACAACATAAATAAAATTTAATAAAGCATAGGATAAAACAACATAAATAAAATTTAATAAAGCATAGGATAAAACAACATAAATACAATTTAATAAAGCATAGTTTAAAACAGAATGAATACAATTTAATAAAGCATAGGATAAAACCACAGAAATACAATTTAATAAAGCATAGGATAAAACAACATAAATACAATTTAATAAAGCATATGTTAAAACAACATAAATACAATTTAATAAAGCATAGTCTAAAACAACATAAATACAATTTAATAGAGCATAGTTTAAAACAACATAAATACAATTTAATAAAGCATAGTTTAAAACAACATAAATACAATTTAACAAAGCATAGTTTAAAACAACATAAATACAATTTAATAAAGCATAGTTTAAAACAACATAAATACAATTTAATAAAGCATAGTTTAAAACAACATAAATACAATTTAATAAAGCATTAGATAAAACAACATGAATATAATTTAGTAAAGCATAAGATAAAACAACATGAATACAATTTAATAAAGCATAGGATAAAACAACATAAATAATATTTAATAAAGCATAGGTTAAAACAACATAAATACAATTTAATAAAGCATAGTTTAAAACAACATAAATACAATTTAATAAAGCATAGTTTAAAACAACATAAATACAATTTAATAAAGCATAGGATAAAACCACAGAAATACAATTTAATAATGCATAGGATAAAACAACATAAATACAATTTAATAAAGCATATGACAAAACAACATAAATACAATTTAATAAAGCATAGGCTAAAACAACATAAATACAATTTAATGAAACATAGGATAAACAACATAAATACAATTTAATAAAGCATAGGACAAAACAACATAAATACAATTTAATAAAGCATAGGATAAAACAACATAAATACAATTTAATGAAACATAGGATAAACAACATAAATACAATTTAATAAAGCATAGGACAAAACAACATAAATACAATTTAATAAAGCATAGGATAAAACAACATAAATACAATTTAATGAAACATAGGATAAACAACATAAATACAATTTAATAAAGCATAGGACAAAACAACATAAATACAATTTAATAAAGCATATGTTAAAACAACATAAATACAATTTAATAAAGCATAAGATAAAACAACATGAATATAATTTAGTAAAGCATAAGATAAAACAACATGTATACAATTTAATAAAGCATAGGTTAAAACAACATAAATACAATTTAAGAAAGCATAGGATAAAACTACATAAATACATTTTAATAAAGCATAGGATACAACAACATAAATACAATTTCATAAAGCATAGGTTAAAACAACATAAATACACTTTAATAAACCATAGGATAAAACAAATTAAATACAATTTAATAAAGCATAGGATAAAACAACATAAATACAATTTAATGAACATAGGATAAACTACATAAATACAATTTAATAAAGCATATGTTAAAACAACATAAATACAATTTAATAAAGCATAGTTTGAAACAACATAAATACAATTTAATAAAGCATAGTTTAAAACAAAATAAATACAATTAAATAAAGCATTAGATAAAACAACATGAATATAATTTAGTAAAGCATAAGATAAAACAACATGGATACAATTTAATAAAGCATAGGATAAAACAACATAAATAAAATTTAATAAAGCATAGGTTAAAACAGCATAAATACAATTTAATAAAGCATAGTTTAAAACAGCATAAATAAAATTTAATAAAGCATAGGTTAAAACAGCATAAATACAATTTAATAAAGCATAGGACAAAACAACATAAATACAATTTAATAAAGCATAGGATAAAACAACATAAATACAATTTAATGAACATAGGATAAACTACATAAATACAATTTAATAAAGCATATGTTAAAACAACATAAATACAATTTAATAAAGCATAAGATAAAACAACATGAATATAATTTAGTAAAGCTTAAGATAAAACAACATGAATACAATTTAATAAAGCATAGGATAAAACAACATAAATAAAATTTAATAAAGCATAGGTTAAAACAGCATAAATACAATTTAATAAAGCATAGTTTAAAACAGCATAAATAAAATTTAATAAAGCATAGGTTAAAACAGCATAAATACAATTTAATAAAGCATAGGACAAAACAACATAAATACAATTTAATAAAGCATAGGATAAAACAACATAAATACAATTTAATGAACATAGGATAAACTACATAAATACAATTTAATAAAGCATATGTTAAAACAACATAAATACAATTTAATAAAGCATAAGATAAAACAACATGAATATAATTTAGTAAAGCTTAAGATAAAACAACATGAATACAATTTAATAAAGCATAGGTTAAAACAACATAAATACAATTTAATAAAGCATAGGATAAAACAACATAAATACAATTTAATAAAGCATAGGATAAAACAACATAAATACAATTTAATAAAGCATAGGATAAAACAACATAAATAAAATTTAATAAAGCATAGGTTAAAACAACATAAATACAATTTAATAAAGCATAGGATAAAACAACATAAATACAATTTAATAAAGCATAGGATAAAACAACATAAATATTTTTTAATAAAGCATAGGATAAAACCACATAAATACAATTTAATAAAGCATAGGATAAAACAACATAAATAAAATTTAATAAAGCATAGGTTAAAACAACATAAATACAATTTAATAAAGCATAAGATAAAACAACATGAATAAAATTTAATAAAGCATAGGTTAAAACAACATAAATACAATTTAATAAAGCATAGGATAAAACAACATAAATATAATTTAATAAAGCATAGGTTAAAACAACATAAATACAATTTAATAAAGCATAGGATAAAACAACATAAATACAATTTAATAAAGCATAGGATAAAACAACATAAATACAATTTAATAAAGCATAGGATAAAACAACATAAATACAATTTAATAAAGCATAGGATAAAACAACATAAATATTTTTAAATAAAGCATAGGATAAAACCACATAAATACAATTTAATAAAGCATAGGATAAAACAACATAAATAAAATTTAATAAAGCATAGGTTAAAACAACATAAATACAATTTAATAAAGCATAAGATAAAACAACATGAATAAAATTTAATAAAGCATAGGTTAAAACAACATAAATACAATTTAATAAAGCATAGGATAAAACAACATAAATACAATTTAATAAAGCATAGGTTAAAACAACATAAATACAATTTAATAAAGCATAGGATAAAACAACATAAATACAATTTAATAAAGCATAGGATAAAACAACATAAATAAAATTTAATAAAGCATAGGTTAAAACAACATAAATACAATTTAATAAAGCATAGGACAAAACAACATAAATACAATTTAATAAAGCATAGGATAAAACAACATAAATACAATTTAATGAAACATAGGATAAACAACATAAATACAATTTAATAAAGCATAGGACAAAACAACATAAATACAATTTAATAAAGCATATGTTAAAACAACATAAATACAATTTAATAAAGCATAATTTAAAACAACATGAATATAATTTAGTAAAGCATAAGATAAAACAACATGAATACAATTTAATAAAGCATAGGTTAAAACAACATAAATACAATTTAAGAAAGCATAGGATAAAACTACATAAATACATTTTAATAAAGCATAGGATACAACAACATAAATACAATTTCATAAAGCATAGGTTAAAACAACATAAATACACTTTAATAAACCATAGGATAAAACAAATTAAATACAATTTAATAAAGCATAGGATAAAACAACATAAATTCAATTTAATAAAGCATAGGATAAAACAACATAAATACAATTTAATAAAGCATAAGATAAAACAACATGAATACAAATTAATAAAGCATAGGTTAAAACAACATAAATACAATTTAATAAAGCATAGGATAAAACAACATAAATACAATTTAATAAAGCATTGGTTAAAACAACATAATACAATTTAATAAAGCATAGGATAAAACAACGTAAATACAATTTAATAAAGCATAGGTTAAAACAACATAAATACAATTTAATAAAGCATAGGATAAAACAACATAAATACAATTTAATAAAGCATTGGTTAAAACAACATAATACAATTTAATAAAGCATAGGATAAAACAACGTAAATACAATTTAATAAAGCATAAGATAAAACAACATAAATAAAATTTAATAAAGCATAGGTTAAAGCAACATAAATACAATTTAATAAAGCATAGGACAAAACAACATAAATACAATTTAATAAAGCATAGGATAAAATAACATAAATACAATTTAATGAAACATAGGATAAACAACATAAATACAATTTAATAAAGCATAGGACAAAACAACATAAATACAATTTAATAAAGCATATGTTAAAACAACATAAATACAATTTAATAAAGCATAGTTTAAAACAACATAAATACAATTTAATAAAGCATAGTTTAAAACAACATAAATACAATTTAATAAAGCATAGTTTAAAACAACATAAATACAATTTAATAAAGCATAGTTTAAAACAACATAAATACAATTTAATAAAGCATTAGATAAAACAACATGAATATAATTTAGTAAAGCATAAGATAAAACAACATGGATACAATTTAATAAAGCATATAATAAAACAACATAAATACAATTTAATAAAGCATAGGACAAAACAACATAAATACAATTTAATAAAGCATAGGATAAACTACATAAATACAATTTAATAAAGCATATGTTAAAACAACATGAATGCAATTTAATAAAGCATAGGTTAAAACAACATAAATACAATTTAATAAAGCATAGGATAAAACAACATAAATACAATTTAATAAAGCATAGGATAAAACAACATAAATACAATTTAATAAAGCATAGGATAAAACAACATAAATAAAATTTAATAAAGCATAGGTTAAAACAACATAAATACAATTTAATAAAGCATAGTTTAAAACAACATAAATACAATTTAATAAAGCATAGGATAAAACCACAGAAATACAATTTAATAAAGCATAGCATAAAACAACATAAATACAATTTAAAAAAGCATAGGACAAAACAACATAAATACAATTTAATAAAGCATAGGATAAACCAACATAAATACAATTTAATGAAACATAGGATAAACAACATAAATACAATTTAAGAAAGCATAGGACAAAACAACATAAATACAATTTAATAAAGCATATGTTAAAACAACATAAATACAATTTAATAAAGCATAAGATAAAACAACATGAATATAATTTAGTAAAGCATAAGATAAAACAACATGAATACAATTTAATAAAGCATAGGTTAAAACAACATAAATACAATTTAAGAAAGCATAGGATAAAACTACATAAATACATTTTAATAAAACATAGGATAAAACAACATAAATACAATTTAATAAAGCATAGGATAAAACAACATGAATAAAATTTAATAAAGCATAGGTTAAAACAACATAAATACAATTTAATAAAGCATAGGATAAAACAACATAAATACAATTTAATAAAGCATAGGATAAAACAACATAAATAATTTTTAATAACGCATAGGATAAAACCACATAAATACAATTTAATAAAGCATAGGATAAAACAACATAAATAAAATTTAATAAAGCATAGGTTAAAACAACATAAATACAATTTAATAAAGCATAGGATAAAACAACATAAATACAATTTAAAAAAGCATAGGATAAAACATCATAAATACTTTTTAATAAAGCATAGGATAAAACCACATAAATGCAATTTAATAAAGCACAGGATAAAACAACATAAATACAATTTAATAAAGCATAGGATAAAACAACATAATTACAATTTAATAAAGCATAGGATAAAACAACATAAATACAATTTAATAAAGCATAGGATAAAAAAACATAAATGCAATTTAATAAAGCATACGTTAAAACAACATAAATACAATTAAATAAAGCATAGGATAAAACAACATAAATACAATTTAATAAAGCATAGGTTAAAACAACATAAATACAATTTTATAAAGCATAGGGCAAAACAACATAAATACAATTTAATAAAGCATAGTTTAAAACAACATAAATACAATTTAATAAAACATAGGATAAAACCACAGAAATACAATTTAATAAAGCATAGGATAAAACAACATAAATACAATTTAATAAAGCATAGGATAAAACAACATAAATACAATTTAATAAAGCATAGGATAAAAAAACATAAATACATTTTAATAAAGCATACGTTTAAACAACATAAATACAATTAAATAAAGCATAGGATAAAACAACATAAATACAATTTAATAAAGCATAGGTTAAAACAACATAAATACAATTTTATAAAGCATAGGATAAAACAACATAAATACAATTTAATAAAGCATAGGTTAAAACAACATAAATACAATTTAATAAAGCATAGGATAAAACAACATAAATACAATTTAATAAAGCATAGGATAAAACAACATAAATACAATTTTATAAAGCATAGGATAAAACAACATAAATAAAATTTAATAAAGCATAGGTTAAAACAACATAAATACAATTTAATAAAGCATAGGGCAAAACAACATAAATACAATTTAATAAAGCATAGTTTAAAACAACATAAATACAATTTAATAAAACATAGGATAAAACCACAGAAATACAATTTAATAAAGCATATAATAAAACAACATAAATACAATTTAATAAAGCATAGGACAAAACAACATAAATACAATTTAATAAAGCATAGGATAAAACAACATAAATACAATTTAATGAACATAGGATAAACTACATAAATACAATTTAATAAAGCATATGTTAAAACAACATAAATACAATTTAATAAAGCATAAGATAAAACAACATGAATATAATTTAGTAAAGCTTAAGATAAAACAACATGAATACAATTTAATAAAGCATAGGTTAAAACAACATAAATACAATTTAATAAAGCATAGGATAAAACAACATAAATACAATTTAATAAAGCATAGGATAAAACAACATAAATACAATTTAATAAAGCATAGGATAAAACAACATAAATAAAATTTAATAAAGCATAGGTTAAAACAACATAAATACAATTTAATAAAGCATAGGATAAAACAACATAAATACAATTTAATAAAGCATAGGATAAAACAACATAAATAAAATTTAATAAAGCATAGGTTAAAACAACATAAATACAATTTAATAAAGCATAGGATAAAACAACATAAATACAATTTAATAAAGCATAGGATAAAACAACATAAATATTTTTTAATAAAGCATAGGTTAAAACAACATAAATACAATTTAATAAAGCATAAGATAAAACAACATGAATAAAATTTAATAAAGCATAGGTTAAAACAACATAAATACAATTTAATAAAGCATAGGATAAAACAACATAAATACAATTTAATAAAGCATAGGTTAAAACAACATAAATACAATTTAATAAAGCATAGGATAAAACAACATAAATACAATTTAATAAAGCATAGGATAAAACAACATAAATAAAATTTAATAAAGCATATGTTAAAACAACATAAATACAATTTAATAAAGCATAGGACAAAACAACATAAATACAATTTAATAAAGCATAGTTTAAAACAACATAAATACAATTTAATAAAGCATAGGATAAAACCACAGAAATACAATTTAATAAAGCATAGGATAAAACAACATAAATACAATTTAAGAAAGCATAGGACAAAACAACATAAATACAATTTAATAAAGCATATGTTAAAACAACATAAATACAATTTAATAAAGCATAAGATAAAACAACATGAATATAATTTAGTAAAGCATAAGATAAAACAACATGAATACAATTTAATAAAGCATAGGTTAAAACAACATAAATACAATTTAAGAAAGCATAGGATAAAACTACATAAATACATTTTAATAAAACATAGGATAAAACAACATAAATACAATTTAATAAAGCATAGGATAAAACAACATGAATAAAATTTAATAAAGCATAGGATAAAACAACATAAATACAATTTAATAAAGCATAGGATAAAACAACATAAATAATTTTTAATAACGCATAGGATAAAACCACATAAATACAATTTAATAAAGCATAGGTTAAAACAACATAAATACAATTTAATAAAGCATAGGATAAAACAACATAAATACAATTTAAAAAAGCATAGGATAAAACATCATAAATACTTTTTAATAAAGCATAGGATAAAACCACATAAATGCAATTTAATAAAGCACAGGATAAAACAACATAAATACAATTTAATAAAGCATAGGATAAAACAACATAATTACAATTTAATAAAGCATAGGATAAAACAACATAAATACAATTTAATAAAGCATAGGATAAAAAAACATAAATACAATTTAATGAAACATAGGATAAACAACATAAATACAATTTAATAAAGCAAAGGACAAAACAACATAAATACAATTTAATAAAGCATATGTTAAAACAACATAAATACAATTTAATAAAGCTTAGTTTAAAACAACATAAATACAATTTAATAAAGCATAGTTTAAAACAACATAAATACAATTTAATAAAGCATAGTTTAAAACAACATAAATACAATTTAATAAAGCATAGTTTAAAACAACATAAATACAATTTAATAAAGCATAGTTTAAAACAACATAAATACAATTTAATAAAGCATAGGATAAAACAACATAAATACAATTTAATAAAGCATAAGATAAAACAACATGAATACAATTTAATAAAGCATAGGATAAAACAACATAAATACTTTTTAATAAAGCATAGGATAAAACCACATAAATACAATTTAATGAAACATAGGATAAACAACATAAATACAATTTAATAAAGCATAGGACAAAACAACATAAATACAATTTAATAAAGCATATGTTAAAACAACATAAATACAATTTAATAAAGCATAGGACAAAACAACATAAATACAATTTAATAAAGCATAGGATAAAACAACATAAATACTATTTAATAAAGCATAGGATAAAACAACATAAATACAATTTAATAAAGCATAGGATAAAACAACATAAATAAAATTTAATAAAGCATAGGTTAAAGCAACGTAAATATAATTTAATAAAGCATAGGATAAAACAACATAAATACAATTTAATGAAACATAGGATAAACAACATAAATACAACTTAATAAAGCATATGTTAAAACAACATACATACAATTTAATAAAGCATATGTTAAAACAACATAAATACAATTTAATAAAGCATAGTTTAAAACAGAATGAATACAATTTAATAAAGCATAGGATAAAACCACAGAAATACAATTTAATAAAGCATAGGATAAAACAACATAAATACAATTTAATAAAGCATATGTTAAAACAACATAAATACAATTTAATAAAGCATAGTCTAAAACAACATAAATACAATTTAATAGAGCATAGTTTAAAACAACATAAATACAATTTAATAAAGCATAGTTTAAAACAACATAAATACAATTTAACAAAGCATAGTTTAAAACAACATAAATACAATTTAATAAAGCATAGTTTAAAACAACATAAATACAATTTAATAAAGCATAGTTTAAAACAACATAAATACAATTTAATAAAGCATTAGATAAAACAACATGAATATAATTTAGTAAAGCATAAGATAAAACAACATGAATACAATTTAATAAAGCATAGGATAAAACAACATAAATAATATTTAATAAAGCATAGGTTAAAACAACATAAATACAATTTAATAAAGCATAGTTTAAAACAACATAAATACAATTTAATAAAGCATAGTTTAAAACAACATAAATACAATTTAATAAAGCATAGGATAAAACCACAGAAATACAATTTAATAATGCATAGGATAAAACAACATAAATACAATTTAATAAAGCATATGACAAAACAACATAAATACAATTTAATAAAGCATAGGCTAAAACAACATAAATACAATTTAATGAAACATAGGATAAACAACATAAATACAATTTAATAAAGCATAGGACAAAACAACATGAATACAATTTAATAAAGCATAGGTTAAAACAACATAAATACAATTTAATAAAGCATAGGATAAAACAACATAAATACAATTTAATAAAGCATAGGATAAAACAACATAAATACAATTTAATAAAGCATAGGATAAAACAACATAAATAAAATTTAATAAAGCATAGGTTAAAACAACATAAATACAATTTAATAAAGCATAGGATAAAACAACATAAATACAATTTAATAAAGCATAGGATAAAACAACATAAATATTTTTTAATAAAGCATAGGATAAAACCACATAAATACAATTTAATAAAGCATAGGATAAAACAACATAAATAAAATTTAATAAAGCATAGGTTAAAACAACATAAATACAATTTAATAAAGCATAAGATAAAACAACATGAATAAAATTTAATAAAGCATAGGTTAAAACAACATAAATACAATTTAATAAAGCATAGGATAAAACAACATAAATATAATTTAATAAAGCATAGGTTAAAACAACATAAATACAATTTAATAAAGCATAGGATAAAACAACATAAATACAATTTAATAAAGCATAGGATAAAACAACATAAATATTTTTAAATAAAGCATAGGATAAAACCACATAAATACAATTTAATAAAGCATAGGATAAAACAACATAAATAAAATGTAATAAAGCATAGGTTAAAACAACATAAATACAATTTAATAAAGCATAAGATAAAACAACATGAATAAAATTTAATAAAGCATAGGTTAAAACAACATAAATACAATTTAATAAAGCATAGGATAAAACAACATAAATACAATTTAATAAAGCATAGGTTAAAACAACATAAATACAATTTAATAAAGCATAGGATAAAACAACATAAATACAATTTAATAAAGCATAGGATAAAACAACATAAATAAAATTTAATAAAGCATAGGTTAAAACAACATAAATACAATTTAATAAAGCATAGGACAAAACAACATAAATACAATTTAATAAAGCATAGGATAAAACAACATAAATACAATTTAATGAAACATAGGATAAACAACATAAATACAATTTAATAAAGCATAGGACAAAACAACATAAATACAATTTAATAAAGCATATGTTAAAACAACATAAATACAATTTAATAAAGCATAATTTAAAACAACATGAATATAATTTAGTAAAGCATAAGATAAAACAACATGAATACAATTTAATAAAGCATAGGTTAAAACAACATAAATACAATTTAAGAAAGCATAGGATAAAACTACATAAATACATTTTAATAAAGCATAGGATACAACAACATAAATACAATTTCATAAAGCATAGGTTAAAACAACATAAATACACTTTAATAAACCATAGGATAAAACAAATTAAATACAATTTAATAAAGCATAGGATAAAACAACATAAATTCAATTTAATAAAGCATAGGATAAAACAACATAAATACAATTTAATAAAGCATAAGATAAAACAACATGAATACAAATTAATAAAGCATAGGTTAAAACAACATAAATACAATTTAATAAAGCATAGGATAAAACAACATAAATACAATTTAATAAAGCATTGGTTAAAACAACATAATACAATTTAATAAAGCATAGGATAAAACAACGTAAATACAATTTAATAAAGCATAAGATAAAACAACATAAATAAAATTTAATAAAGCATAGGTTAAAGCAACATAAATACAATTTAATAAAGCATAGGACAAAACAACATAAATACAATTTAATAAAGCATAGGATAAAATAACATAAATACAATTTAATGAAACATAGGATAAACAACATAAATACAATTTAATAAAGCATAGGACAAAACAACATAAATACAATTTAATAAAGCATATGTTAAAACAACATAAATACAATTTAATAAAGCATAGTTTAAAACAACATAAATACAATTTAATAAAGCATAGTTTAAAACAACATAAATACAATTTAATAAAGCATAGTTTAAAACAACATAAATACAATTTAATAAAGCATAGTTTAAAACAACATAAATACAATTTAATAAAGCATTAGATAAAACAACATGAATATAATTTAGTAAAGCATAAGATAAAACAACATGGATACAATTTAATAAAGCATATAATAAAACAACATAAATACAATTTAATAAAGCATAGGACAAAACAACATAAATACAATTTAATAAAGCATAGGATAAACTACATAAATACAATTTAATAAAGCATATGTTAAAACAACATGAATGCAATTTAATAAAGCATAGGTTAAAACAACATAAATACAATTTAATAAAGCATAGGATAAAACAACATAAATACAATTTAATAAAGCATAGGATAAAACAACATAAATACAATTTAATAAAGCATAGGATAAAACAACATAAATAAAATTTAATAAAGCATAGGTTAAAACAACATAAATACAATTTAATAAAGCATAGTTTAAAACAACATAAATACAATTTAATAAAGCATAGGATAAAACCACAGAAATACAATTTAATAAAGCATAGCATAAAACAACATAAATACAATTTAAAAAAGCATAGGACAAAACAACATAAATACAATTTAATAAAGCATAGGATAAACCAACATAAATACAATTTAATGAAACATAGGATAAACAACATAAATACAATTTAAGAAAGCATAGGACAAAACAACATAAATACAATTTAATAAAGCATATGTTAAAACAACATAAATACAATTTAATAAAGCATAAGATAAAACAACATGAATATAATTTAGTAAAGCATAAGATAAAACAACATGAATACAATTTAATAAAGCATAGGTTAAAACAACATAAATACAATTTAAGAAAGCATAGGATAAAACTACATAAATACATTTTAATAAAACATAGGATAAAACAACATAAATACAATTTAATAAAGCATAGGATAAAACAACATGAATAAAATTTAATAAAGCATAGGTTAAAACAACATAAATACAATTTAATAAAGCATAGGATAAAACAACATAAATACAATTTAATAAAGCATAGGATAAAACAACATAAATAATTTTTAATAACGCATAGGATAAAACCACATAAATACAATTTAATAAAGCATAGGATAAAACAACATAAATAAAATTTAATAAAGCATAGGTTAAAACAACATAAATACAATTTAATAAAGCATAGGATAAAACAACATAAATACAATTTAAAAAAGCATAGGATAAAACATCATAAATACTTTTTAATAAAGCATAGGATAAAACCACATAAATGCAATTTAATAAAGCACAGGATAAAACAACATAAATACAATTTAATAAAGCATAGGATAAAACAACATAATTACAATTTAATAAAGCATAGGATAAAACAACATAAATACAATTTAATAAAGCATAGGATAAAAAAACATAAATGCAATTTAATAAAGCATACGTTAAAACAACATAAATACAATTAAATAAAGCATAGGATAAAACAACATAAATACAATTTAATAAAGCATAGGTTAAAACAACATAAATACAATTTTATAAAGCATAGGGCAAAACAACATAAATACAATTTAATAAAGCATAGTTTAAAACAACATAAATACAATTTAATAAAACATAGGATAAAACCACAGAAATACAATTTAATAAAGCATAGGATAAAACAACATAAATACAATTTAATAAAGCATAGGATAAAACAACATAAATACAATTTAATAAAGCATAGGATAAAAAAACATAAATACATTTTAATAAAGCATACGTTTAAACAACATAAATACAATTAAATAAAGCATAGGATAAAACAACATAAATACAATTTAATAAAGCATAGGTTAAAACAACATAAATACAATTTTATAAAGCATAGGATAAAACAACATAAATACAATTTAATAAAGCATAGGTTAAAACAACATAAATACAATTTAATAAAGCATAGGATAAAACAACATAAATACAATTTAATAAAGCATAGGATAAAACAACATAAATACAATTTTATAAAGCATAGGATAAAACAACATAAATAAAATTTAATAAAGCATAGGTTAAAACAACATAAATACAATTTAATAAAGCATAGGGCAAAACAACATAAATACAATTTAATAAAGCATAGTTTAAAACAACATAAATACAATTTAATAAAACATAGGATAAAACCACAGAAATACAATTTAATAAAGCATATAATAAAACAACATAAATACAATTTAATAAAGCATAGGACAAAACAACATAAATACAATTTAATAAAGCATAGGATAAAACAACATAAATACAATTTAATGAACATAGGATAAACTACATAAATACAATTTAATAAAGCATATGTTAAAACAACATAAATACAATTTAATAAAGCATAAGATAAAACAACATGAATATAATTTAGTAAAGCTTAAGATAAAACAACATGAATACAATTTAATAAAGCATAGGTTAAAACAACATAAATACAATTTAATAAAGCATAGGATAAAACAACATAAATACAATTTAATAAAGCATAGGATAAAACAACATAAATACAATTTAATAAAGCATAGGATAAAACAACATAAATAAAATTTAATAAAGCATAGGTTAAAACAACATAAATACAATTTAATAAAGCATAGGATAAAACAACATAAATACAATTTAATAAAGCATAGGATAAAACAACATAAATAAAATTTAATAAAGCATAGGTTAAAACAACATAAATACAATTTAATAAAGCATAGGATAAAACAACATAAATACAATTTAATAAAGCATAGGATAAAACAACATAAATATTTTTTAATAAAGCATAGGTTAAAACAACATAAATACAATTTAATAAAGCATAAGATAAAACAACATGAATAAAATTTAATAAAGCATAGGTTAAAACAACATAAATACAATTTAATAAAGCATAGGATAAAACAACATAAATACAATTTAATAAAGCATAGGTTAAAACAACATAAATACAATTTAATAAAGCATAGGATAAAACAACATAAATACAATTTAATAAAGCATAGGATAAAACAACATAAATAAAATTTAATAAAGCATATGTTAAAACAACATAAATACAATTTAATAAAGCATAGGACAAAACAACATAAATACAATTTAATAAAGCATAGTTTAAAACAACATAAATACAATTTAATAAAGCATAGGATAAAACCACAGAAATACAATTTAATAAAGCATAGGATAAAACAACATAAATACAATTTAAGAAAGCATAGGACAAAACAACATAAATACAATTTAATAAAGCATATGTTAAAACAACATAAATACAATTTAATAAAGCATAAGATAAAACAACATGAATATAATTTAGTAAAGCATAAGATAAAACAACATGAATACAATTTAATAAAGCATAGGTTAAAACAACATAAATACAATTTAAGAAAGCATAGGATAAAACTACATAAATACATTTTAATAAAACATAGGATAAAACAACATAAATACAATTTAATAAAGCATAGGATAAAACAACATGAATAAAATTTAATAAAGCATAGGATAAAACAACATAAATACAATTTAATAAAGCATAGGATAAAACAACATAAATAATTTTTAATAACGCATAGGATAAAACCACATAAATACAATTTAATAAAGCATAGGTTAAAACAACATAAATACAATTTAATAAAGCATAGGATAAAACAACATAAATACAATTTAAAAAAGCATAGGATAAAACATCATAAATACTTTTTAATAAAGCATAGGATAAAACCACATAAATGCAATTTAATAAAGCACAGGATAAAACAACATGAATACAATTTAATAAAGCATAGGATAAAACAACATAATTACAATTTAATAAAGCATAGGATAAAACAACATAAATACAATTTAATAAAGCATAGGATAAAAAAACATAAATACAATTTAATGAAACATAGGATAAACAACATAAATACAATTTAATAAAGCAAAGGACAAAACAACATAAATACAATTTAATAAAGCATATGTTAAAACAACATAAATACAATTTAATAAAGCTTAGTTTAAAACAACATAAATACAATTTAATAAAGCATAGTTTAAAACAACATAAATACAATTTAATAAAGCATAGTTTAAAACAACATAAATACAATTTAATAAAGCATAGTTTAAAACAACATAAATACAATTTAATAAAGCATAGTTTAAAACAACATAAATACAATTTAATAAAGCATAGGATAAAACAACATAAATACAATTTAATAAAGCATAAGATAAAACAACATGAATACAATTTAATAAAGCATAGGATAAAACAACATAAATACTTTTTAATAAAGCATAGGATAAAACCACATAAATACAATTTAATGAAACATAGGATAAACAACATAAATACAATTTAATAAAGCATAGGACAAAACAACATAAATACAATTTAATAAAGCATATGTTAAAACAACATAAATACAATTTAATAAAGCATAGGACAAAACAACATAAATACAATTTAATAAAGCATAGGATAAAACAACATAAATACTATTTAATAAAGCATAGGATAAAACAACATAAATACAATTTAATAAAGCATAGGATAAAACAACATAAATAAAATTTAATAAAGCATAGGTTAAAGCAACGTAAATATAATTTAATAAAGCATAGGACAAAACAACATAAATACAATTTAATAAAGCATAGGATAAAACAACATAAATACAATTTAATGAAACATAGGATAAACAACATAAATACAACTTAATAAAGCATATGTTAAAACAACATACATACAATTTAATAAAGCATATGTTAAAACAACATAAATACAATTTAATAAAGCATAGTTTAAAACAGAATGAATACAATTTAATAAAGCATAGGATAAAACCACAGAAATACAATTTAATAAAGCATAGGATAAAACAACATAAATACAATTTAATAAAGCATATGTTAAAACAACATAAATACAATTTAATAAAGCATAGTCTAAAACAACATAAATACAATTTAATAGAGCATAGTTTAAAACAACATAAATACAATTTAATAAAGCATAGTTTAAAACAACATAAATACAATTTAACAAAGCATAGTTTAAAACAACATAAATACAATTTAATAAAGCATAGTTTAAAACAACATAAATACAATTTAATAAAGCATAGTTTAAAACAACATAAATACAATTTAATAAAGCATTAGATAAAACAACATGAATATAATTTAGTAAAGCATAAGATAAAACAACATGAATACAATTTAATAAAGCATAGGATAAAACAACATAAATAATATTTAATAAAGCATAGGTTAAAACAACATAAATACAATTTAATAAAGCATAGTTTAAAACAACATAAATACAATTTAATAAAGCATAGTTTAAAACAACATAAATACAATTTAATAAAGCATAGGATAAAACCACAGAAATACAATTTAATAATGCATAGGATAAAACAACATAAATACAATTTAATAAAGCATATGACAAAACAACATAAATACAATTTAATAAAGCATAGGCTAAAACAACATAAATACAATTTAATGAAACATAGGATAAACAACATAAATACAATTTAATAAAGCATAGGACAAAACAACATAAATACAATTTAATAAAGCATAGGATAAAACAACATAAATACAATTTAATAAAGCATAGGATAAAACAACATAAATACAATTTAATAAAGCATAGGATAAAACAACATAAATACAATTTAATAAAGCATAGGCTAAAACTACATAAATACAATTTAATAAAGCATAGGATAAAACAACATAAATACAATTTAATAAAGCATAGGATAAAACAACATAAATACAATTTAATAAAGCATAGGATAAAACAACATAAATACAATTTAATAAAGCATAGGATAAAACAACATAAATACAATATAATAAAGCATAGGCTAAAACTACATAAATACAATTTAATAAAGCATAGGATAAAACAAATTAAATACAATTTAATAAAGCATAGGATAAAACAACATAAATTCAATTGAATAAAGCATAGGATAAAACAACATAAATACAATTTAATAAAGCAAAGGATAAAACAACATAAATACAATTTAATAAAGCATAAGATAAAACAACATGAATACAATTTAATAAAGCATAGGGTAAAACAACATAAATATAATTTAATAAAGCATAGGATAAAACAACATAAATACAATATAATAAAGCATAGGTTAAAACAACATAAATACAATTTAATAAAGCATAGAACAAAACAACATAAATACAATTTAATAAAGCATATGTTAAAGCAACATATATACAATTTAATAAAGCATAGGTTAAAACAACATAAATACAATTTAATAAAGCATAGCATAAAACAACATAAATACAATTTAATAAAGCATAGGTAAAAACAACATAAATACAATTTAATAAAGCATAGGATAAAACAACATAAATACAATTTAATAAAGCATAGGATAAAACAACATAAATACAATTTAATAGAGCATAGGATAAAACAACATAAATACAATTTATAAAGCATAGGATAAAACAACATAAATACAATTTAATAAAGCATAGGATAAAACAACATAAATACAATTTAATAAAGCATAGGATAAAACAACATAAATACAATTTAATAAAGCATAGGATAAAACAACATAAATAAAATTTAATAAAGCATAGCATAAAACAACATAAATTCATTTTAATAAAGCATAGGATAAAACAACATAAATACAATTTAATAAAGCATAGGATAAAACAACATGAATACAATTTAATAAAGCATAGGATAAAACAACATAAATACAATTTAATAAAGCACAGGTTAAAACAACATAAATACAATTTAATAAGGCATAGGACAAAACAACATAAATACAATTTAATAAAGCATAGGTTAAAACAACATAAATAAAAGTTAATAAAGCATAGGATAAAACAACATAAATACAATTTAATAAAGCATAGGATAAAACAACATGAATACAATTTAATAAAGCATAGGATAAAACAACATAAATACAATTTAATAAAGCATAGGTTAAAACAACATAAATACAATTTAATAAAGCATAGGACAAAACAACATAAATACAATTTAATAAAGCATAGGATAAAACAACATATATACAATTTAATAAAGCACAGGATAAAACAACATAAATAAAATTTAATAAAGCATAGGATAAAACAACATAAATAAAATTTAATAAAGCATAGGATAAAACAACATAAATACAATTTAATAAAGCATAGGATAAAACAACACAAATACAATTTAATAAAGCATAGGTTAAAACAACATAAATACAATTTAATAAAGCATAGGATAAAACAACATAAATTCAATTTAATAAAGCATAGGATAAAACAACATATATACAATTTAATAAAGCACAGGATAAAACAACATAAATAAAATTTAATAAAGCATAGGATAAAACAACATAAATAAAATTTAATAAAGCATAGGATAAAACAACATAAATACAATTTAATAAAGCATAGTTTAAAACAGAATGAATACAATTTAATAAAGCATAGGATAAAACCACAGAAATACAATTTAATAAAGCATAGGATAAAACAACATAAATACAATTTAATAAAGCATAGTTTAAAACAACATAAATACAATTTAATAAAGCATAGTTTAAAACAGAATGAATACAATTTAATAAAGCATAGGATAAAACCACAGAAATACAATTTAATAAAGCATAGGATAAAACAACATAAATACAATTTAATAGAGCATAGTTTAAAACAACATAAATACAATTTAATAAAGCATAGTTTAAAACAACATAAATACAATTTAACAAAGCATAGTTTAAAACAACATAAATACAATTTAATAAAGCATAGTTTAAAACAACATAAATACAATTTAATAAAGCATAGTTTAAAACAACATAAATACAATTTAATAAAGCATTAGATAAAACAACATGAATATAATTTAGTAAAGCATAAGATAAAACAACATGAATACAATTTAATAAAGCATAGGATAAAACAACATAAATAATATTTAATAAAGCATAGGTTAAAACAACATAAATACAATTTAATAAAGCATAGTTTAAAACAACATAAATACAATTTAATAAAGCATAGTTTAAAACAACATAAATACAATTTAATAAAGCATAGGATAAAACCACAGAAATACAATTTAATAATGCATAGGATAAAACAACATAAATACAATTTAATAAAGCATATGACAAAACAACATAAATACAATTTAATAAAGCATAGGCTAAAACAACATAAATACAATTTAATGAAACATAGGATAAACAACATAAATACAATTTAATAAAGCATAGGACAAAACAACATAAATACAATTTAATAAAGCATAGGATAAAACAACATAAATACAATTTAATGAAACATAGGATAAACAACATAAATACAATTTAATAAAGCATAGGACAAAACAACATAAATACAATTTAATAAAGCATATGATAAAACAACATAAATACAATTTAATGAAACATAGGATAAACAACATAAATACAATTTAATAAAGCATAGGACAAAACAACATAAATACAATTTAATAAAGCATATGTTAAAACAACATAAATACAATTTAATAAAGCATAAGATAAAACAACATGAATATAATTTAGTAAAGCATAAGATAAAACAGCATGAATACAATTTAATAAAGCATAGGTTAAAACAACATAAATACAATTTAAGAAAGCATAGGATAAAACTACATAAATACATTTTAATAAAGCATAGGATACAACAACATAAATACAATTTCATAAAGCATAGGTTAAAACAACATAAATACACTTTAATAAACCATAGGATAAAACAAATTAAATACAATTTAATAAAGCATAGGATAAAACAACATAAATTCAATTTAATAAAGCATAGGATAAAACAACATAAATACAATTTAATAAAGCATAAGATAAAACAACATGAATACAAATTAATAAAGCATAGGTTAAAACAACATAAATACAATTTAATAAAGCATAGGATAAAACAACATAAATACAATTTAATAAAGCATTGGTTAAAACAACATAATACAATTTAATAAAGCATAGGATAAAACAACATAAATACAATTTAATAAAGCATAAGATAAAACAACATAAATAAAATTTAATAAAGCATAGGTTAAAGCAACATAAATACAATTTAATAAAGCATAGGACAAAACAACATAAATACAATTTAATAAAGCATAGGATAAAATAACATAAATACAATTTAATGAAACATAGGATAAACAACATAAATACAATTTAATAAAGCATAGGACAAAACAACATAAATACAATTTAATAAAGCATATGTTAAAACAACATAAATACAATTTAATAAAGCATAGTTTAAAACAACATAAATACAATTTAATAAAGCATAGTTTAAAACAACATAAATACAATTTAATAAAGCATAGTTTAAAACAACATAAATACAATTTAATAAAGCATTAGATAAAACAACATGAATATAATTTAGTAAAGCATAAGATAAAACAACATGGATACAATTTAATAAAGCATAGGATAAAACAACATAAATAAAATTTAATAAAGCATAGGTTAAAACAGCATAAATACAATTTAATAAAGCATAGTTTAAAACAGCATAAATACAATTTAATAAAGCATAGTTTAAAACAACATAAATACAATTTAATAAAGCATAGGATAAAACCACAAAAATACAATTTAATAAAGCATATAATAAAACAACATAAATACAATTTAATAAAGCATAGGACAAAACAACATAAATACAATTTAATAAAGCATAGGATAAACTACATAAATACAATTTAATAAAGCATATGTTAAAACAACATAAATACAATTTAATAAAGCATAAGATAAAACAACATGAATATAATTTAGTAAAGCTTAAGATAAAACAACATGAATGCAATTTAATAAAGCATAGGTTAAAACAACATAAATACAATTTAATAAAGCATAGGATAAAACAACATAAATACAATTTAATAAAGCATAGGATAAAACAACATAAATACAATTTAATAAAGCATAGGATAAAACAACATAAATAAAATTTAATAAAGCATAGGTTAAAACAACATAAATACAATTTAATAAAGCATAGGATAAAACAACATAAATACAATTTAATAAAGCATAGGATAAAACAACATAAATAAAATTTAATAAAGCATAGGTTAAAACAACATAAATACAATTTAATAAAGCATAGGTTAAAGCAACGTAAATATAATTTAATAAAGCATAGGACAAAACAACATAAATACAATTTAATAAAGCATAGGATAAAACAACATAAATACAATTTAATGAAACATAGGATAAACAACATAAATACAACTTAATAAAGCATATGTTAAAACAACATAAATACAATTTAATAAAGCATATGTTAAAACAACATAAATACAATTTAATAAAGCATAGTTTAAAACAGAATGAATACAATTTAATAAAGCATAGGATAAAACCACAGAAATACAATTTAATAAAGCATAGGATAAAACAACATAAATACAATTTAATAAAGCATATGTTAAAACAACATAAATACAATTTAATAAAGCATAGTCTAAAACAACATAAATACAATTTAATAGAGCATAGTTTAAAACAACATAAATACAATTTAATAAAGCATAGTTTAAAACAACATAAATACAATTTAACAAAGCATAGTTTAAAACAACATAAATACAATTTAATAAAGCATAGTTTAAAACAACATAAATACAATTTAATAAAGCATAGTTTAAAACAACATAAATACAATTTAATAAAGCATTAGATAAAACAACATGAATATAATTTAGTAAAGCATAAGATAAAACAACATGAATACAATTTAATAAAGCATAGGATAAAACAACATAAATAATATTTAATAAAGCATAGGTTAAAACAACATAAATACAATTTAATAAAGCATAGTTTAAAACAACATAAATACAATTTAATAAAGCATAGTTTAAAACAACATAAATACAATTTAATAAAGCATAGGATAAAACCACAGAAATACAATTTAATAATGCATAGGATAAAACAACATAAATACAATTTAATAAAGCATATGACAAAACAACATAAATACAATTTAATAAAGCATAGGTAAAACAACATAAATACAATTTAATGAAACATAGGATAAACAACATAAATACAATTTAATAAAGCATAGGACAAAACAACATAAATACAATTTAATAAAGCATAGGATAAAACAACATAAATACAATTTAATAAAGCATAGGATAAAACAACATAAATACAATTTAATAAAGCATAGGATAAAACAACATAAATACAATTTAATAAAGCATAGGCTAAAACTACATAAATACAATTTAATAAAGCATAGGATAAAACAACATAAATACAATTTAATAAAGCATAGGATAAAACAACATAAATACAATTTAATAAAGCATAGGATAAAACAACATAAATACAATTTAATAAAGCATAGGATAAAACAACATAAATACAATATAATAAAGCATAGGCTAAAACTACATAAATACAATTTAATAAAGCATAGGATAAAACAAATTAAATACAATTTAATAAAGCATAGGATAAAACAACATAAATTCAATTGAATAAAGCATAGGATAAAACAACATAAATACAATTTAATAAAGCAAAGGATAAAACAACATAAATACAATTTAATAAAGCATAAGATAAAACAACATGAATACAATTTAATAAAGCATAGGGTAAAACAACATAAATATAATTTAATAAAGCATAGGATAAAACAACATAAATACAATATAATAAAGCATAGGTTAAAACAACATAAATACAATTTAATAAAGCATAGAACAAAACAACATAAATACAATTTAATAAAGCATATGTTAAAGCAACATAAATACAATTTAATAAAGCATAGGTTAAAACAACATAAATACAATTTAATAAAGCATAGCATAAAACAACATAAATACAATTTAATAAAGCATAGGTAAAAACAACATAAATACAATTTAATAAAGCATAGGATAAAACAACATAAATACAATTTAATAAAGCATAGGATAAAACAACATAAATACAATTTAATAGAGCATAGGATAAAACAACATAAATACAATTTATAAAGCATAGGATAAAACAACATAAATACAATTTAATAAAGCATAGGATAAAACAACATAAATACAATTTAATAAAGCATAGGATAAAACAACATAAATACAATTTAATAAAGCATAGGATAAAACAACATAAATAAAATTTAATAAAGCATAGCATAAAACAACATAAATTCATTTTAATAAAGCATAGGATAAAACAACATAAATACAATTTAATAAAGCATAGGATAAAACAACATGAATACAATTTAATAAAGCATAGGATAAAACAACATAAATACAATTTAATAAAGCACAGGTTAAAACAACATAAATACAATTTAATAAGGCATAGGACAAAACAACATAAATACAATTTAATAAAGCATAGGTTAAAACAACATAAATAAAAGTTAATAAAGCATAGGATAAAACAACATAAATACAATTTAATAAAGCATAGGATAAAACAACATGAATACAATTTAATAAAGCATAGGATAAAACAACATAAATACAATTTAATAAAGCATAGGTTAAAACAACATAAATACAATTTAATAAAGCATAGGACAAAACAACATAAATACAATTTAATAAAGCATAGAATAAAACAACATATATACAATTTAATAAAGCACAGGATAAAACAACATAAATAAAATTTAATAAAGCATAGGATAAAACAACATAAATAAAATTTAATAAAGCATAGGATAAAACAACATAAATACAATTTAATAAAGCATAGGATAAAACAACACAAATACAATTTAATAAAGCATAGGTTAAAACAACATAAATACAATTTAATAAAGCATAGGATAAAACAACATAAATTCAATTTAATAAAGCATAGGATAAAACAACATATATACAATTTAATAAAGCACAGGATAAAACAACATAAATAAAATTTAATAAAGCATAGGATAAAACAACATAAATAAAATTTAATAAAGCATAGGATAAAACAACATAAATACAATTTAATAAAGCATAGTTTAAAACAGAATGAATACAATTTAATAAAGCATAGGATAAAACCACAGAAATACAATTTAATAAAGCATAGGATAAAACAACATAAATACAATTTAATAAAGCATATGTTAAAACAACATAAATACAATTTAATAAAGCATAGTCTAAAACAACATAAATACAATTTAATAGAGCATAGTTTAAAACAACATAAATACAATTTAATAAAGCATAGTTTAAAACAACATAAATACAATTTAACAAAGCATAGTTTAAAACAACATAAATACAATTTAATAAAGCATAGTTTAAAACAACATAAATACAATTTAATAAAGCATAGTTTAAAACAACATAAATACAATTTAATAAAGCATTAGATAAAACAACATGAATATAATTTAGTAAAGCATAAGATAAAACAACATGAATACAATTTAATAAAGCATAGGATAAAACAACATAAATAATATTTAATAAAGCATAGGTTAAAACAACATAAATACAATTTAATAAAGCATAGTTTAAAACAACATAAATACAATTTAATAAAGCATAGTTTAAAACAACATAAATACAATTTAATAAAGCATAGGATAAAACCACAGAAATACAATTTAATAATGCATAGGATAAAACAACATAAATACAATTTAATAAAGCATATGACAAAACAACATAAATACAATTTAATAAAGCATAGGCTAAAACAACATAAATACAATTTAATGAAACATAGGATAAACAACATAAATACAATTTAATAAAGCATAGGACAAAACAACATAAATACAATTTAATAAAGCATAGGATAAAACAACATAAATACAATTTAATGAAACATAGGATAAACAACATAAATACAATTTAATAAAGCATAGGACAAAACAACATAAATACAATTTAATAAAGCATAGGATAAAACAACATAAATACAATTTAATGAAACATAGGATAAACAACATAAATACAATTTAATAAAGCATAGGACAAAACAACATAAATACAATTTAATAAAGCATATGTTAAAACAACATAAATACAATTTAATAAAGCATAAGATAAAACAACATGAATATAATTTAGTAAAGCATAAGATAAAACAACATGAATACAATTTAATAAAGCATAGGTTAAAACAACATAAATACAATTTAAGAAAGCATAGGATAAAACTACATAAATACATTTTAATAAAGCATAGGATACAACAACATAAATACAATTTCATAAAGCATAGGTTAAAACAACATAAATACACTTTAATAAACCATAGGATAAAACAAATTAAATACAATTTAATAAAGCATAGGATAAAACAACATAAATTCAATTTAATAAAGCATAGGATAAAACAACATAAATACAATTTAATAAAGCATAAGATAAAACAACATGAATACAAATTAATAAAGCATAGGTTAAAACAACATAAATACAATTTAATAAAGCATAGGATAAAACAACATAAATACAATTTAATAAAGCATTGGTTAAAACAACATAATACAATTTAATAAAGCATAGGATAAAACAACATAAATACAATTTAATAAAGCATAAGATAAAACAACATAAATAAAATTTAATAAAGCATAGGTTAAAGCAACATAAATACAATTTAATAAAGCATAGGACAAAACAACATAAATACAATTTAATAAAGCATAGGATAAAATAACATAAATACAATTTAATGAAACATAGGATAAACAACATAAATACAATTTAATAAAGCATAGGACAAAACAACATAAATACAATTTAATAAAGCATATGTTAAAACAACATAAATACAATTTAATAAAGCATAGTTTAAAACAACATAAATACAATTTAATACAGCATAGTTTAAAACAACATAAATACAATTTAATAAAGCATAGTTTAAAACAACATAAATACAATTTAATAAAGCATTAGATAAAACAACATGAATATAATTTAGTAAAGCATAAGATAAAACAACATGGATACAATTTAATAAAGCATAGGATAAAACAACATAAATAAAATTTAATAAAGCATAGGTTAAAACAGCATAAATACAATTTAATAAAGCATAGTTTAAAACAGCATAAATACAATTTAATAAAGCATAGGATAAACTACATAAATACAATTTAATAAAGCATATGTTAAAACAACATAAATACAATTTAATAAAGCATAAGATAAAACAACATGAATATAATTTAGTAAAGCTTAAGATAAAACAACATGAATGCAATTTAATAAAGCATAGGTTAAAACAACATAAATACAATTTAATAAAGCATAGGATAAAACAACATAAATACAATTTAATAAAGCATAGGATAAAACAACATAAATACAATTTAATAAAGCATAGGATAAAACAACATAAATAAAATTTAATAAAGCATAGGTTAAAACAACATAAATACAATTTAATAAAGCATAGGATAAAACAACATAAATACAATTTAATAAAGCATAGGATAAAACAACATAAATAAAATTTAATAAAGCATACGTTAAAACAACATAAATACAATTTAATAAAGCATAGGATAAAACAACATAAATACAATTTAATAAAGCATAGGATAAAACAACATAAATATTTTTTAATAAAGCATAGGATAAAACCACATAAATACAATTTAATAAAGCATAGGATAAAACAACATAAATAAAATTTAATAAAGCATAGGTTAAAACAACATAAATACAATTTAATAAAGCATAAGATAAAACAACATGAATAAAATTTAATAAAGCATAGGTTAAAACAACATAAATACAATTTAATAAAGCATAGGATAAAACAACATAAATACAATTTAATAAAGCATAGGTTAAAACAACATAAATACAATTTAATAAAGCATAGGATAAAACAACATAAATACAATTTAATAAAGCATAGGATAAAACAACATAAATAAAATTTAATAAAGCATAGGTTAAAACAACATAAATACAATTTAATAAAGCATAGTTTAAAACAACATAAATACAATTTAATAAAGCATAGGATAAAACCACAGAAATACAATTTAATAAAGCATAGCATAAAACAACATAAATACAATTTAAAAAAGCATAGGACAAAACAACATAAATACAATTTAATAAAGCATAGGATAAACCAACATAAATACAATTTAATGAAACATAGGATAAACAACATAAATACAATTTAAGAAAGCATAGGACAAAACAACATAAATACAATTTAATAAAGCATATGTTAAAACAACATAAATACAATTTAATAAAGCATAAGATAAAACAACATGAATATAATTTAGTAAAGCATAAGATAAAACAACATGAATACAATTTAATAAAGCATAGGTTAAAACAACATAAATACAATTTAAGAAAGCATAGGATAAAACTACATAAATACATTTTAATAAAACATAGGATAAAACAACATAAATACAATTTAATAAAGCATAGGATAAAACAACATGAATAAAATTTAATAAAGCATAGGTTAAAACAACATAAATACAATTTAATAAAGCATAGGATAAAACAACATAAATACAATTTAATAAAGCATAGGATAAAACAACATAAATAATTTTTAATAACGCATAGGATAAAACCACATAAATACAATTTAATAAAGCATAGGATAAAACAACATAAATAAAATTTAATAAAGCATAGGTTAAAACAACATAAATACAATTTAATAAAGCATAGGATAAAACAACATAAATACAATTTAAAAAAGCATAGGATAAAACATCATAAATACTTTTTAATAAAGCATAGGATAAAACCACATAAATGCAATTTAATAAAGCACAGGATAAAACAACATAAATACAATTTAATAAAGCATAGGATAAAACAACATAATTACAATTTAATAAAGCATAGGATAAAACAACATAAATACAATTTAATAAAGCATAGGATAAAAAAACATAAATGCAATTTAATAAAGCATACGTTAAAACAACATAAATACAATTAAATAAAGCATAGGATAAAACAACATAAATACAATTTAATAAAGCATAGGTTAAAACAACATAAATACAATTTTATAAAGCATAGGGCAAAACAACATAAATACAATTTAATAAAGCATAGTTTAAAACAACATAAATACAATTTAATAAAACATAGGATAAAACCACAGAAATACAATTTAATAAAGCATAGGATAAAACAACATAAATACAATTTAATAAAGCATAGGATAAAACAACATAAATACAATTTAATAAAGCATAGGATAAAAAAACATAAATACATTTTAATAAAGCATACGTTTAAACAACATAAATACAATTAAATAAAGCATAGGATAAAACAACATAAATACAATTTAATAAAGCATAGGTTAAAACAACATAAATACAATTTTATAAAGCATAGGATAAAACAACATAAATACAATTTAATAAAGCATAGGTTAAAACAACATAAATACAATTTAATAAAGCATAGGATAAAACAACATAAATACAATTTAATAAAGCATAGGATAAAACAACATAAATACAATTTTATAAAGCATAGGATAAAACAACATAAATAAAATTTAATAAAGCATAGGTTAAAACAACATAAATACAATTTAATAAAGCATAGGGCAAAACAACATAAATACAATTTAATAAAGCATAGTTTAAAACAACATAAATACAATTTAATAAAACATAGGATAAAACCACAGAAATACAATTTAATAAAGCATAGGATAAAACAACATAAATACAATTTAATAAAGCATAGGACAAAACAACATAAATACAATTTAATAACGCATAGGATAAAACAACATAAATACAATTTAATGAAACATAGGATAAACAACATAAATACAATTTAATAAAGCAAAGGACAAAACAACATAAATACAATTTAATAAAGCATATGTTAAAACAACATAAATACAATTTAATAAAGCATAGTTTGAAACAACATAAATACAATTTAATAAAGCATAGTTTAAAACAAAATAAATACAATTAAATAAAGCATTAGATAAAACAACATGAATATAATTTAGTAAAGCATAAGATAAAACAACATGGATACAATTTAATAAAGCATAGGATAAAACAACATAAATAAAATTTAATAAAGCATAGGTTAAAACAGCATAAATACAATTTAATAAAGCATAGTTTAAAACAGCATAAATACAATTTAATAAAGCATAGTTTAAAACAACATAAATACAATTTAATAAAGCATAGGATAAAACCACAAAAATACAATTTAATAAAGCATATAATAAAACAACATAAATACAATTTAATAAAGCATAGGACAAAACAACATAAATACAATTTAATAAAGCATAGGATAAAACAACATAAATACAATTTAATGAACATAGGATAAACTACATAAATACAATTTAATAAAGCATATGTTAAAACAACATAAATACAATTTAATAAAGCATAAGATAAAACAACATGAATATAATTTAGTAAAGCTTAAGATAAAACAACATGAATACAATTTAATAAAGCATAGGTTAAAACAACATAAATACAATTTAATAAAGCATAGGATAAAACAACATAAATACAATTTAATAAAGCATAGGATAAAACAACATAAATACAATTTAATAAAGCATAGGATAAAACAACATAAATAAAATTTAATAAAGCATAGGTTAAAACAACATAAATACAATTTAATAAAGCATAGGATAAAACAACATAAATACAATTTAATAAAGCATAGGATAAAACAACATAAATAAAATTTAATAAAGCATAGGTTAAAACAACATAAATACAATTTAATAAAGCATAGGATAAAACAACATAAATACAATTTAATAAAGCATAGGATAAAACAACATAAATATTTTTTAATAAAGCATAGGTTAAAACAACATAAATACAATTTAATAAAGCATAAGATAAAACAACATGAATAAAATTTAATAAAGCATAGGTTAAAACAACATAAATACAATTTAATAAAGCATAGGATAAAACAACATAAATACAATTTAATAAAGCATAGGTTAAAACAACATAAATACAATTTAATAAAGCATAGGATAAAACAACATAAATACAATTTAATAAAGCATAGGATAAAACAACATAAATAAAATTTAATAAAGCATATGTTAAAACAACATAAATACAATTTAATAAAGCATAGGACAAAACAACATAAATACAATTTAATAAAGCATAGTTTAAAACAACATAAATACAATTTAATAAAGCATAGGATAAAACCACAGAAATACAATTTAATAAAGCATAGGATAAAACAACATAAATACAATTTAAGAAAGCATAGGACAAAACAACATAAATACAATTTAATAAAGCATATGTTAAAACAACATAAATACAATTTAATAAAGCATAAGATAAAACAACATGAATATAATTTAGTAAAGCATAAGATAAAACAACATGAATACAATTTAATAAAGCATAGGTTAAAACAACATAAATACAATTTAAGAAAGCATAGGATAAAACTACATAAATACATTTTAATAAAACATAGGATAAAACAACATAAATACAATTTAATAAAGCATAGGATAAAACAACATGAATAAAATTTAATAAAGCATAGGATAAAACAACATAAATACAATTTAATAAAGCATAGGATAAAACAACATAAATAATTTTTAATAACGCATAGGATAAAACCACATAAATACAATTTAATAAAGCATAGGTTAAAACAACATAAATACAATTTAATAAAGCATAGGATAAAACAACATAAATACAATTTAAAAAAGCATAGGATAAAACATCATAAATACTTTTTAATAAAGCATAGGATAAAGCCACATAAATTCAATTTAATAAAGCACAGGATAAAACAACATAAATACAATTTAATAAAGCATAGGATAAAACAACATAATTACAATTTAATAAAGCATAGGATAAAACAACATAAATACAATTTAATAAAGCATAGGATAAAAAAACATAAATACAATTTAATGAAACATAGGATAAACAACATAAATACAATTTAATAAAGCAAAGGACAAAACAACATAAATACAATTTAATAAAGCATATGTTAAAACAACATAAATACAATTTAATAAAGCATAGTTTAAAACAACATAAATACAATTTAATAAAGCATAGTTTAAAACAACATAAATACAATTTAATAAAGCATAGTTTAAAACAACATAAATACAATTTAATAAAGCATAGTTTAAAACAACATAAATACAATTTAATAAAGCATAGTTTAAAACAACATAAATACAATTTAATAAAGCATAGGATAAAACAACATAAATACAATTTAATAAAGCATAAGATAAAACAACATGAATACAATTTAATAAAGCATAGGATAAAACAACATAAATACTTTTTAATAAAGCATAGGATAAAACCACATAAATACAATTTAATGAAACATAGGATAAACAACATAAATACAATTTAATAAAGCATAGGACAAAACAACATAAATACAATTTAATAAAGCATATGTTAAAACAACATAAATACAATTTAATAAAGCATAGGACAAAACAACATAAATACAATTTAATAAAGCATAGGATAAAACAACATAAATACTATTTAATAAAGCATAGGATAAAACAACATAAATACAATTTAATAAAGCATAGGATAAAACAACATAAATAAAATTTAATAAAGCATAGGTTAAAGCAACGTAAATATAATTTAATAAAGCATAGGACAAAACAACATAAATACAATTTAATAAAGCATAGGATAAAACAACATAAATACAATTTAATGAAACATAGGATAAACAACATAAATACAACTTAATAAAGCATATGTTAAAACAACATAAATACAATTTAATAAAGCATATGTTAAAACAACATAAATACAATTTAATAAAGCATAGTTTAAAACAACATAAATACAATTTAATAAAGCATAGTTTAAAACAACATAAATACAATTTAATAAAGCATAGTTTAAAACAACATAAATACAATTTAATAAAGCATAGTTTAAAACAACATAAACACAATTTAATAAAGCATAGTTTAAAACAACATAAATACAATTTAATAAAGCATTAGATAAAACAACATGAATATAATTTAGTAAAGCATAAGATAAAACAACATGAATACAATTTAATAAAGCATAGGATAAAACAACATAAATACAATTTAATAAAGCATAGTTTGAAACAACATAAATACAATTTAATAAAGCATAGTTTAAAACAAAATAAATACAATTTAATAAAGCATTAGATAAAACAACATGAATATAATTTAGTAAAGCATAAGATAAAACAACATGGATACAATTTAATAAAGCATAGGATAAAACAACATAAATACAATTTAATAAAGCATAGTTTAAAACAGCATAAATACAATTTAATAAAGCATAGTTTAAAACAACATAAACACAATTTAATAAAGCATAGGATAAAACCACAAAAATACAATTTAATAAAGCATATAATAAAACAACATAAATACAATTTAATAAAGCATAGGATAAAACAACATAAATACAATTTAATGAAACATAGGATAAACTACATAAATACAATTTAATAAAGCATATGTTAAAACAACATAAATACAATTTAATAAAGCATAAGATAAAACAACATGAATATAATTTAGTAAAGCTTAAGATAAAACAACATGAATACAATTTAATAAAGCATAGGTTAAAACAACATAAATACAATTTAATAAAGCATAGTTTAAAACAACATAAATACAATTTAATAAAGCATAGTTTGAAACAACATAAATACAATTTAATAAAGCATAGTTTAAAACAAAATAAATACAATTTAATAAAGCATTAGATAAAACAACATGAATATAATTTAGTAAAGCATAAGATAAAACAACATGGATACAATTTAATAAAGCATAGGATAAAACAACATAAATAAAATTTAATAAAGCATAGGTTAAAACAGCATAAATACAATTTAATAAAGCATAGTTTAAAACAGCATAAATACAATTTAATAAAGCATAGTTTAAAACAACATAAATACAATTTAATAAAGCATAGGATAAAACCACAAAAATACATTTTAATAAAGCATATAATAAAACAACATAAATACAATTTAATAAAGCATAGGACAAAACAACATAAATACAATTTAATAAAGCATAGGAAAAAACAACATAAATACAATTTAATGAAACATAGGATAAACTACATAAATACAATTTAATAAAGCATATGTTAAAACAACATAAATACAATTTAATAAAGCATAAGATAAAACAACATGAATATAATTTAGTAAAGCTTAAGATAAAACAACATGAATACAATTTAATAAAGCATAGGTTAAAACAACATAAATACAATTTAATAAAGCATAGTTTAAAACAACATAAATACAATTTAATAAAGCATAGTTTGAAACAACATAAATACAATTTAATAAAGCATAGTTTAAAACAAAATAAATACAATTTAATAAAGCATTAGATAAAACAACATGAATATTATTTAGTAAAGCATAAGATAAAACAACATGGATACAATTTAATAAAGCATAGGATAAAACAACATAAATAAAATTTAATAAAGCATAGGTTAAAACAGCATAAATACAATTTAATAAAGCATAGTTTAAAACAGCATAAATACAATTTAATAAAGCATAGTTTAAAACAACATAAATACAATTTAATAAAGCATAGGATAAAACCACAAAAATACAATTTAATAAAGCATATAATAAAACAACATAAATACAATTTAATAAAGCATAGGACAAAACAACATAAATACAATTTAATAAAGCATAGGATAAAACAACATATATACAATTTAATGAAACATAGGATAAACTACATAAATACAATTTAATAAAGCATATGTTAAAACAACATAAATACAATTTAATAAAGCATAAGATAAAACAACATGAATATAATTTAGTAAAGCTTAAGATAAAACAACATGAATACAATTTAATAAAGCATAGGTTAAAACAACATAAATACAATTTAATAAAGCATAGGTTAAAACAACATAAATACAATTTAATAAAGCATAGGATAAAACAACATAAATACAATTTAATAAAGCATAGGATAAAACAACATAAATACAATTTAATAAAGCATAGGATAAAACAACATAAATAAAATTTAATAAAGCATAGGTTAAAACAACATAAATACAATTTAATAAAGCATAGGATAAAACAACATAAATACAATTTAATAAAGCATAGGATAAAACAACATAAATATTTTTTAATAAAGCATAGGATAAAACCACATAAATACAATTTAATAAAGCATAGGATAAAACAACATAAATAAAATTTAATAAAGCATAGGTTAAAACAACATAAATACAATTTAATAAAGCATAAGATAAAACAACATGAATAAAATTTAATAAAGCATAGGTTAAAACAACATAAATACAATTTAATAAAGCATAGGATAAAACAACATAAATACAATTTAATAAAGCATAGGTTAAAACAACATAAATACAATTTAATAAAGCATAGGATAAAACAACATAAATACAATTTAACAAAGCATAGGATAAAACAACATAAATACAATTTAATAAAGCATAGGATAAAACAACATAAATACAATTTAATAAAGCATAGGATAAAACAACATAAATATTTTTTAATAAAGCATAGGATAAAACCACATAAATACAATTTAATAAAGCATAGGATAAAACAACCTAAATAAAATTTAATAAAGCATAGGTTAAAACAACATAAATACAATTTAATAAAGCATAGGACAAAACAACATAAATACAATTTAATAAAGCATAGTTTAAAACAACATAAATACAATTTAATAAAGCATAGGTTAAAACAACATAAATACAATTTAATAAAGCATAAGATAAAACAACATGAATATAATTTAATAAAGCTTAAGATAAAACAACATGAATACAATTTAATAAAGCATAGGTTAAAACAACATAAATACAATTTAATAAAGCATAGGATAAAACAACATAAATACAATTTAATAAAGCATAGGATAAAACAACATAAATACAATTTAATAAAGCATAGGATAAAACAACATAAATAAAATTTAATAAAGCATAGGTTAAAACAACATAAATACAATTTAATAAAGCATAGGATAAAACAACATAAATACAATTTAATAAAGCATAGGATAAAACAACATAAATAAAATTTAATAAAGCATAGGTTAAAACAACATAAATACAATTTAATAAAGCATAGGACAAAACAACATAAATACAATTTAATAAAGCATAGGATAAAACAACATAAATACAATTTAATGAAACATAGGATAAACAACATAAATACAATTTAATAAAGCATAGGACAAAACAACATAAATACAATTTAATAAAGCATATGTTAAAACAACATAAATACAATTTAATAAAGCATAAGATAAAACAACATGAATATAATTTAGTAAAGCTTAAGATAAAACAACATGAATACAATTTAATAAAGCATAGGTTAAAACAACATAAATACAATTTAATAAAGCATAGGATAAAACAACATAAATACAATTTAATAAAGCATAGGATAAAACAACATAAATACAATTTAATAAAGCATAGGATAAAACAACATAAATAAAATTTAATAAAGCATAGGTTAAAACAACATAAATACAATTTAATAAAGCATAGGATAAAACAACATAAATACAATTTAATAAAGCATAGGATAAAACAACATAAATAAAATTTAATAAAGCATAGGTTAAAACAACATAAATACAATTTAATAAAGCATAGGATAAAACAACATAAATACAATTTAATAAAGCATAGGATAAAACAACATAAATATTTTTTAATAAAGCATAGGTTAAAACAACATAAATACAATTTAATAAAGCATAAGATAAAACAACATGAATAAAATTTAATAAAGCATAGGTTAAAACAACATAAATACAATTTAATAAAGCATAGGATAAAACAACATAAATACAATTTAATAAAGCATAGGTTAAAACAACATAAATACAATTTAATAAAGCATAGGATAAAACAACATAAATACAATTTAATAAAGCATAGGATAAAACAACATAAATAAAATTTAATAAAGCATATGTTAAAACAACATAAATACAATTTAATAAAGCATAGGACAAAACAACATAAATACAATTTAATAAAGCATAGTTTAAAACAACATAAATACAATTTAATAAAGCATAGGATAAAACCACAGAAATACAATTTAATAAAGCATAGGATAAAACAACATAAATACAATTTAAGAAAGCATAGGACAAAACAACATAAATACAATTTAATAAAGCATATGTTAAAACAACATAAATACAATTTAATAAAGCATAAGATAAAACAACATGAATATAATTTAGTAAAGCATAAGATAAAACAACATGAATACAATTTAATAAAGCATAGGTTAAAACAACATAAATACAATTTAAGAAAGCATAGGATAAAACTACATAAATACATTTTAATAAAACATAGGATAAAACAACATAAATACAATTTAATAAAGCATAGGATAAAACAACATGAATAAAATTTAATAAAGCATAGGATAAAACAACATAAATACAATTTAATAAAGCATAGGATAAAACAACATAAATAATTTTTAATAACGCATAGGATAAAACCACATAAATACAATTTAATAAAGCATAGGTTAAAACAACATAAATACAATTTAATAAAGCATAGGATAAAACAACATAAATACAATTTAAAAAAGCATAGGATAAAACATCATAAATACTTTTTAATAAAGCATAGGATAAAGCCACATAAATTCAATTTAATAAAGCACAGGATAAAACAACATAAATACAATTTAATAAAGCATAGGATAAAACAACATAATTACAATTTAATAAAGCATAGGATAAAACAACATAAATACAATTTAATAAAGCATAGGATAAAAAAACATAAATACAATTTAATGAAACATAGGATAAACAACATAAATACAATTTAATAAAGCAAAGGACAAAACAACATAAATACAATTTAATAAAGCATATGTTAAAACAACATAAATACAATTTAATAAAGCATAGTTTAAAACAACATAAATACAATTTAATAAAGCATAGTTTAAAACAACATAAATACAATTTAATAAAGCATAGTTTAAAACAACATAAATACAATTTAATAAAGCATAGTTTAAAACAACATAAATACAATTTAATAAAGCATAGTTTAAAACAACATAAATACAATTTAATAAAGCATAGGATAAAACAACATAAATACAATTTAATAAAGCATAAGATAAAACAACATGAATACAATTTAATAAAGCATAGGATAAAACAACATAAATACTTTTTAATAAAGCATAGGATAAAACCACATAAATACAATTTAATGAAACATAGGATAAACAACATAAATACAATTTAATAAAGCATAGGACAAAACAACATAAATACAATTTAATAAAGCATATGTTAAAACAACATAAATACAATTTAATAAAGCATAGGACAAAACAACATAAATACAATTTAATAAAGCATAGGATAAAACAACATAAATACTATTTAATAAAGCATAGGATAAAACAACATAAATACAATTTAATAAAGCATAGGATAAAACAACATAAATAAAATTTAATAAAGCATAGGTTAAAGCAACGTAAATATAATTTAATAAAGCATAGGACAAAACAACATAAATACAATTTAATAAAGCATAGGATAAAACAACATAAATACAATTTAATGAAACATAGGATAAACAACATAAATACAACTTAATAAAGCATATGTTAAAACAACATAAATACAATTTAATAAAGCATATGTTAAAACAACATAAATACAATTTAATAAAGCATAGTTTAAAACAACATAAATACAATTTAATAAAGCATAGTTTAAAACAACATAAATACAATTTAATAAAGCATAGTTTAAAACAACATAAATACAATTTAATAAAGCATAGTTTAAAACAACATAAACACAATTTAATAAAGCATAGTTTAAAACAACATAAATACAATTTAATAAAGCATTAGATAAAACAACATGAATATAATTTAGTAAAGCATAAGATAAAACAACATGAATACAATTTAATAAAGCATAGGATAAAACAACATAAATACAATTTAATAAAGCATAGTTTGAAACAACATAAATACAATTTAATAAAGCATAGTTTAAAACAAAATAAATACAATTTAATAAAGCATTAGATAAAACAACATGAATATAATTTAGTAAAGCATAAGATAAAACAACATGGATACAATTTAATAAAGCATAGGATAAAACAACATAAATACAATTTAATAAAGCATAGTTTAAAACAGCATAAATACAATTTAATAAAGCATAGTTTAAAACAACATAAACACAATTTAATAAAGCATAGGATAAAACCACAAAAATACAATTTAATAAAGCATATAATAAAACAACATAAATACAATTTAATAAAGCATAGGATAAAACAACATAAATACAATTTAATGAAACATAGGATAAACTACATAAATACAATTTAATAAAGCATATGTTAAAACAACATAAATACAATTTAATAAAGCATAAGATAAAACAACATGAATATAATTTAGTAAAGCTTAAGATAAAACAACATGAATACAATTTAATAAAGCATAGGTTAAAACAACATAAATACAATTTAATAAAGCATAGTTTAAAACAACATAAATACAATTTAATAAAGCATAGTTTGAAACAACATAAATACAATTTAATAAAGCATAGTTTAAAACAAAATAAATACAATTTAATAAAGCATTAGATAAAACAACATGAATATAATTTAGTAAAGCATAAGATAAAACAACATGGATACAATTTAATAAAGCATAGGATAAAACAACATAAATAAAATTTAATAAAGCATAGGTTAAAACAGCATAAATACAATTTAATAAAGCATAGTTTAAAACAGCATAAATACAATTTAATAAAGCATAGTTTAAAACAACATAAATACAATTTAATAAAGCATAGGATAAAACCACAAAAATACATTTTAATAAAGCATATAATAAAACAACATAAATACAATTTAATAAAGCATAGGACAAAACAACATAAATACAATTTAATAAAGCATAGGAAAAAACAACATAAATACAATTTAATGAAACATAGGATAAACTACATAAATACAATTTAATAAAGCATATGTTAAAACAACATAAATACAATTTAATAAAGCATAAGATAAAACAACATGAATATAATTTAGTAAAGCTTAAGATAAAACAACATGAATACAATTTAATAAAGCATAGGTTAAAACAACATAAATACAATTTAATAAAGCATAGTTTAAAACAACATAAATACAATTTAATAAAGCATAGTTTGAAACAACATAAATACAATTTAATAAAGCATAGTTTAAAACAAAATAAATACAATTTAATAAAGCATTAGATAAAACAACATGAATATTATTTAGTAAAGCATAAGATAAAACAACATGGATACAATTTAATAAAGCATAGGATAAAACAACATAAATAAAATTTAATAAAGCATAGGTTAAAACAGCATAAATACAATTTAATAAAGCATAGTTTAAAACAGCATAAATACAATTTAATAAAGCATAGTTTAAAACAACATAAATACAATTTAATAAAGCATAGGATAAAACCACAAAAATACAATTTAATAAAGCATATAATAAAACAACATAAATACAATTTAATAAAGCATAGGACAAAACAACATAAATACAATTTAATAAAGCATAGGATAAAACAACATATATACAATTTAATGAAACATAGGATAAACTACATAAATACAATTTAATAAAGCATATGTTAAAACAACATAAATACAATTTAATAAAGCATAAGATAAAACAACATGAATATAATTTAGTAAAGCTTAAGATAAAACAACATGAATACAATTTAATAAAGCATAGGTTAAAACAACATAAATACAATTTAATAAAGCATAGGTTAAAACAACATAAATACAATTTAATAAAGCATAGGATAAAACAACATAAATACAATTTAATAAAGCATAGGATAAAACAACATAAATACAATTTAATAAAGCATAGGATAAAACAACATAAATAAAATTTAATAAAGCATAGGTTAAAACAACATAAATACAATTTAATAAAGCATAGGATAAAACAACATAAATACAATTTAATAAAGCATAGGATAAAACAACATAAATATTTTTTAATAAAGCATAGGATAAAACCACATAAATACAATTTAATAAAGCATAGGATAAAACAACATAAATAAAATTTAATAAAGCATAGGTTAAAACAACATAAATACAATTTAATAAAGCATAAGATAAAACAACATGAATAAAATTTAATAAAGCATAGGTTAAAACAACATAAATACAATTTAATAAAGCATAGGATAAAACAACATAAATACAATTTAATAAAGCATAGGTTAAAACAACATAAATACAATTTAATAAAGCATAGGATAAAACAACATAAATACAATTTAACAAAGCATAGGATAAAACAACATAAATACAATTTAATAAAGCATAGGATAAAACAACATAAATACAATTTAATAAAGCATAGGATAAAACAACATAAATATTTTTTAATAAAGCATAGGATAAAACCACATAAATACAATTTAATAAAGCATAGGATAAAACAACCTAAATAAAATTTAATAAAGCATAGGTTAAAACAACATAAATACAATTTAATAAAGCATAGGACAAAACAACATAAATACAATTTAATAAAGCATAGTTTAAAACAACATAAATACAATTTAATAAAGCATAGGTTAAAACAACATAAATACAATTTAATAAAGCATAAGATAAAACAACATGAATATAATTTAATAAAGCTTAAGATAAAACAACATGAATACAATTTAATAAAGCATAGGTTAAAACAACATAAATACAATTTAATAAAGCATAGGATAAAACAACATAAATACAATTTAATAAAGCATAGGATAAAACAACATAAATACAATTTAATAAAGCATAGGATAAAACAACATAAATAAAATTTAATAAAGCATAGGTTAAAACAACATAAATACAATTTAATAAAGCATAGGATAAAACAACATAAATACAATTTAATAAAGCATAGGATAAAACAACATAAATAAAATTTAATAAAGCATAGGTTAAAACAACATAAATACAATTTAATAAAGCATAGGACAAAACAACATAAATACAATTTAATAAAGCATAGGATAAAACAACATAAATACAATTTAATGAAACATAGGATAAACAACATAAATACAATTTAATAAAGCATAGGACAAAACAACATAAATACAATTTAATAAAGCATATGTTAAAACAACATAAATACAATTTAATAAAGCATAAGATAAAACAACATGAATATAATTTAGTAAAGCATAAGATAAAACAACATGAATACAATTTAATAAAGCATAGGTTAAAACAACATAAATACAATTTAAGAAAGCATAGGATAAAACTACATAAATACATTTTAATAAAGCATAGGATACAACAACATAAATACAATTTCATAAAGCATAGGTTAAAACAACATAAATACAATTTAATAAAGCATAGGACAAAACAACATAAATACAATTTAATAAAGCATAGTTTAAAACAACATAAATACAATTTAATAAAGCATAGGATAAAACCACAGAAATACAATTTAATAAAGCATAGGATAAAACAACATAAATACAATTTAAAAAAGCATAGGACAAAACAACATAAATACAATTTAATAAAGCATAGGATAAAACAACATAAATACAATTTAAAAAAGCATAGGATAAAACATCATAAATACTTTTTAATAAAGCATAGGATAAAACCACATAAATGCAATTTAATAAAGCACAGGATAAAACAACATAAATACAATTTAATAAAGCATAGGATAAAACAACATAATTACAATTTAATAAAGCATAGGATAAAACAACATAAATACAATTTAATAAAGCATAGGATAAAAAAACATAAATGCAATTTAAGAAAGCATAGGATAAAACTACATAAATACATTTTAATAAAACATAGGATAAAACAACATAAATACAATTTAATAAAGCATAGGATAAAACAACATGAATAAAATTTAATAAAGCATAGGTTAAAACAACATAAATACAATTTAATAAAGCATAGTTTAAAACAACATAAATACAATTTAATAAAACATAGGATAAAACCACAGAAATACAATTTAATAAAGCATAGGATAAAACAACATAAATACAATTTAATAAAGCATAGGATAAAACAACATAAATACAATTTAATAAAGCATAGGATAAAAAAACATAAATACATTTTAATAAAGCATACGTTTAAACAACATAAATACAATTAAATAAAGCATAGGATAAAACAACATAAATACAATTTAATAAAGCATAGGTTAAAACAACATAAATACAATTTTATAAAGCATAGGTTAAAACAACATAAATACAATTTTATAAAGCATAGGATAAAACAACATAAATACAATTTAATAAAGCATAGGATAAAACAACATAAATACAATTTAATAAAGCATAGTTTGAAACAACATAAATACAATTTAATAAAGCATAGTTTAAAACAAAATAAATACAATTTAATAAAGCATTAGATAAAACAACATGAATATAATTTAGTAAAGCATAAGATAAAACAACATGGATACAATTTAATAAAGCATAGGATAAAACAACATAAATACAATTTAATAAAGCATAGGTTAAAACAACATAAATACAATTTAATAAAGCATAGGATAAAACAACATAAATACAATTTAATAAAGCATAGGATAAAACAACATAAATAAAATTTAATAAAGCATAGGTTAAAACAACATAAATACAATTTAATAAAGCATAGGACAAAACAACATAAATACAATTTAATAAAGCATAGGATAAAACAACATAAATACAATTTAATGAAACATAGGATAAACAACATAAATACAATTTAATAAAGCATAGGACAAAACAACATAAATACAATTTAATAAAGCATATGTTAAAACAACATAAATACAATTTAATAAAGCATAAGATAAAACAACATGAATATAATTTAGTAAAGCATAAGATAAAACAACATGAATACAATTTAATAAAGCATAGGTTAAAACAACATAAATACAATTTAAGAAAGCATAGGATAAAACTACATAAATACATTTTAATAAAGCATAGGATACAACAACATAAATACAATTTCATAAAGCATAGGTTAAAACAACATAAATACAATTTAATAAAGCATAGGACAAAACAACATAAATACAATTTAATAAAGCATAGGATAAAACAACATAAATACAATTTAATAAAGCATAGGATAAAACAACATAATTACAATTTAATAAAGCATAGGATAAAACAACATAAATACAATTTAATAAAGCATAGGATAAAAAAACATAAATGCAATTTAATAAAGCATACGTTAAAACAACATAAATACAATTAAATAAAGCATAGGATAAAACAACATAAATACAATTTAATAAAGCATAGGTTAAAACAACATAAATACAATTTTATAAAGCATAGGGCAAAACAACATAAATACAATTTAATAAAGCATAGTTTAAAACAACATAAATACAATTTAATAAAACATAGGATAAAACCACAGAAATACAATTTAATAAAGCATAGGATAAAACAACATAAATACAATTTAATAAAGCATAGGATAAAACAACATAAATACAATTTAATAAAGCATAGGATAAAAAAACATAAATACATTTTAATAAAGCATACGTTTAAACAACATAAATACAATTAAATAAAGCATAGGATAAAACAACATAAATACAATTTAATAAAGCATAGGTTAAAACAACATAAATACAATTTTATAAAGCATAGGTTAAAACAACATAAATACAATTTTATAAAGCATAGGATAAAACAACATAAATACAATTTAATAAAGCATAGGATAAAACAACATAAATACAATTTAATAAAGCATAGGATAAAACAACATAAATACAATTTTATAAAGCATAGGATAAAACAACATAAATAAAATTTAATAAAGCATAGGTTAAAACAACATAAATACAATTTAATAAAGCATAGGGCAAAACAACATAAATACAATTTAATAAAGCATAGTTTAAAACAACATAAATACAATTTAATAAAACATAGGATAAAACCACAGAAAAACAATTTAATAAAGCATAGGATAAAACAACATAAATACAATTTAATAAAGCATAGGACAAAACAACATAAATACAATTTAATAACGCATAGGACAAAACAACATAAATACAATTTAATGAAACATAGGATAAACAACATAAATACAATTTAATAAAGCAAAGGACAAAACAACATAAATACAATTTAATAAAGCATATGTTAAAACAACATAAATACAATTTAATAAAGCATAGTTTAAAACAACATAAATACAATTTAATAAAGCATAGTTTAAAACAACATAAATACAATTTAATAAAGCATAGTTTAAAACAACATAAATACAATTTAATAAAGCATTAGATAAAACCACATAAATACAATTTAATAAAGCATAGGATAAAACAACATAAATAAAATTTAATAAAGCATAGGTTAAAACAACATAAATACAATTTAATAAAGCATAGGATAAAACAACATAAATACAATTTAAAAAAGCATAGGATAAAACATCATAAATACTTTTTAATAAAGCATAGGATAAAACCACATAAATGCAATTTAATAAAGCACAGGATAAAACAACATAAATACAATTTAATAAAGCATAGGATAAAACAACATAATTACAATTTAATAAAGCATAGGATAAAACAACATAAATACAATTTAATAAAGCATAGGATAAAAAAACATAAATGCAATTTAATAAAGCATACGTTAAAACAACATAAATACAATTAAATAAAGCATAGGATAAAACAACATAAATACAATTTAATAAAGCATAGGTTAAAACAACATAAATACAATTTTATAAAGCATAGGGCAAAACAACATAAATACAATTTAATAAAGCATAGTTTAAAACAACATAAATACAATTTAATAAAACATAGGATAAAACCACAGAAATACAATTTAATAAAGCATAGGATAAAACAACATAAATACAATTTAATAAAGCATAGGATAAAACAACATAAATACAATTTAATAAAGCATAGGATAAAAAAACATAAATACATTTTAATAAAGCATACGTTTAAACAACATAAATACAATTAAATAAAGCATAGGATAAAACAACATAAATACAATTTAATAAAGCATAGGTTAAAACAACATAAATACAATTTTATAAAGCATAGGTTAAAACAACATAAATACAATTTTATAAAGCATAGGATAAAACAACATAAATACAATTTAATAAAGCATAGGATAAAACAACATAAATACAATTTAATAAAGCATAGTTTGAAACAACATAAATACAATTTAATAAAGCATAGTTTAAAACAAAATAAATACAATTTAATAAAGCATTAGATAAAACAACATGAATATAATTTAGTAAAGCATAAGATAAAACAACATGGATACAATTTAATAAAGCATAGGATAAAACAACATAAATACAATTTAATAAAGCATAGTTTAAAACAGCATAAATACAATTTAATAAAGCATAGTTTAAAACAACATAAATACAATTTAATAAAGCATAGGATAAAACCACAAAAATACAATTTAATAAAGCATATAATAAAACAACATAAATACAATTTAATAAAGCATAGGATAAAACAACATAAATACAATTTAATGAAACATAGGATAAACTACATAAATACAATTTAATAAAGCATATGTTAAAACAACATAAATACAATTTAATAAAGCATAAGATAAAACAACATGAATATAATTTAGTAAAGCTTAAGATAAAACAACATGAATACAATTTAATAAAGCATAGGTTAAAACAACATAAATACAATTTAATAAAGCATAGTTTAAAACAACATAAATACAATTTAATAAAGCATAGTTTGAAACAACATAAATACAATTTAATAAAGCATAGTTTAAAACAAAATAAATACAATTTAATAAAGCATTAGATAAAACAACATGAATATAATTTAGTAAAGCATAAGATAAAACAACATGGATACAATTTAATAAAGCATAGGATAAAACAACATAAATAAAATTTAATAAAGCATAGGTTAAAACAGCATAAATACAATTTAATAAAGCATAGTTTAAAACAGCATAAATACAATTTAATAAAGCATAGTTTAAAACAACATAAATACAATTTAATAAAGCATAGGATAAAACCACAAAAATACAATTTAATAAAGCATATAATAAAACAACATAAATACAATTTAATAAAGCATAGGACAAAACAACATAAATACAATTTAATAAAGCATAGGATAAAACAACATAAATACAATTTAATGAAACATAGGATAAACTACATAAATACAATTTAATAAAGCATATGTTAAAACAACATAAATACAATTTAATAAAGCATAAGATAAAACAACATGAATATAATTTAGTAAAGCTTAAGATAAAACAACATGAATACAATTTAATAAAGCATAGGTTAAAACAACATAAATACAATTTAATAAAGCATAGTTTAAAACAACATAAATACAATTTAATAAAGCATAGTTTGAAACAACATAAATACAATTTAATAAAGCATAGTTTAAAACAAAATAAATACAATTTAATAAAGCATTAGATAAAACAACATGAATATTATTTAGTAAAGCATAAGATAAAACAACATGGATACAATTTAATAAAGCATAGGATAAAACAACATAAATAAAATTTAATAAAGCATAGGTTAAAACAGCATAAATACAATTTAATAAAGCATAGTTTAAAACAGCATAAATACAATTTAATAAAGCATAGTTTAAAACAACATAAATACAATTTAATAAAGCATAGGATAAAACCACAAAAATACAATTTAATAAAGCATATAATAAAACAACATAAATACAATTTAATAAAGCATAGGACAAAACAACATAAATACAATTTAATAAAGCATAGGATAAAACAACATAAATACAATTTAATGAAACATAGGATAAACTACATAAATACAATTTAATAAAGCATATGTTAAAACAACATAAATACAATTTAATAAAGCATAAGATAAAACAACATGAATATAATTTAGTAAAGCTTAAGATAAAACAACATGAATACAATTTAATAAAGCATAGGTTAAAACAACATAAATACAATTTAATAAAGCATAGGTTAAAACAACATAAATACAATTTAATAAAGCATAGGATAAAACAACATAAATACAATTTAATAAAGCATAGGATAAAACAACATAAATACAATTTAATAAAGCATAGGATAAAACAACATAAATAAAATTTAATAAAGCATAGGTTAAAACAACATAAATACAATTTAATAAAGCATAGGATAAAACAACATAAATACAATTTAATAAAGCATAGGATAAAACAACATAAATATTTTTTAATAAAGCATAGGATAAAACCACATAAATACAATTTAATAAAGCATAGGATAAAACAACATAAATAAAATTTAATAAAGCATAGGTTAAAACAACATAAATACAATTTAATAAAGCATAAGATAAAACAACATGAATAAAATTTAATAAAGCATAGGTTAAAACAACATAAATACAATTTAATAAAGCATAGGATAAAACAACATAAATACAATTTAATAAAGCATAGGTTAAAACAACATAAATACAATTTAATAAAGCATAGGATAAAACAACATAAATACAATTTAACAAAGCATAGGATAAAACAACATAAATACAATTTAATAAAGCATAGGATAAAACAACATAAATACAATTTAATAAAGCATAGGATAAAACAACATAAATATTTTTTAATAAAGCATAGGATAAAACCACATAAATACAATTTAATAAAGCATAGGATAAAACAACATAAATAAAATTTAATAAAGCATAGGTTAAAACAACATAAATACAATTTAATAAAGCATAGGACAAAACAACATAAATACAATTTAATAAAGCATAGTTTAAAACAACATAAATACAATTTAATAAAGCATAGGTTAAAACAACATAAATACAATTTAATAAAGCATAAGATAAAACAACATGAATATAATTTAATAAAGCTTAAGATAAAACAACATGAATACAATTTAATAAAGCATAGGTTAAAACAACATAAATACAATTTAATAAAGCATAGGATAAAACAACATAAATACAATTTAATAAAGCATAGGATAAAACAACATAAATACAATTTAATAAAGCATAGGATAAAACAACATAAATAAAATTTAATAAAGCATAGGTTAAAACAACAAAAATACAATTTAATAAAGCATAGGATAAAACAACATAAATACAATTTAATAAAGCATAGGATAAAACAACATAAATAAAATTTAATAAAGCATAGGTTAAAACAACATAAATACAATTTAATAAAGCATAGGATAAAACAACATAAATACAATTTAATAAAGCATAGGATAAAACAACATAAATATTTTTTAATAAAGCATAGGATAAAACCACATAAATACAATTTAATAAAGCATAGGATAAAACAACATAAATAAAATTTAATAAAGCATAGGTTAAAACAACATAAATACAATTTAATAAAGCATAAGATAAAACAACATGATTAAAATTTAATAAAGCATAGGTTAAAACAACATAAATACAATTTAATAAAGCATAGGTTAAAACAACATAAATACAATTTAATAAAGCATAGGATAAAACAACATAAATACAATTTAATAAAGCATAGGTTAAAACAACATAAATACAATTTAATAAAGCATAGGATAAAACAACATAAATACAATTTAATAAAGCATAGGATAAAACAACATAAATAAAATTTAATAAAGCATAGGTTAAAACAACATAAATACAATTTAATAAAGCATAGGACAAAACAACATAAATACAATTTAATAAAGCATAGGATAAAACAACATAAATACAATTTAATGAAACATAGGATAAACAACATAAATACAATTTAATAAAGCATAGGACAAAACAACATAAATACAATTTAATAAAGCATATGTTAAAACAACATAAATACAATTTAATAAAGCATAAGATAAAACAACATGAATATAATTTAGTAAAGCATAAGATAAAACAACATGAATACAATTTAATAAAGCATAGGTTAAAACAACATAAATACAATTTAAGAAAGCATAGGATAAAACTACATAAATACATTTTAATAAAGCATAGGATACAACAACATAAATACAATTTCATAAAGCATAGGTTAAAACAACATAAATACAATTTAATAAAGCATAGGACAAAACAACATAAATACAATTTAATAAAGCATAGTTTAAAACAACATAAATACAATTTAATAAAGCATAGGATAAAACCACAGAAATACAATTTAATAAAGCATAGGATAAAACAACATAAATACAATTTAAAAAAGCATAGGACAAAACAACATAAATACAATTTAATAAAGCATAGGATAAACCAACATAAATACAATTTAATGAAACATAGGAAAAACAACATAAATACAATTTAAGAAAGCATAGGACAAAACAACATAAATACAATTTAATAAAGCATATGTTAAAACAACATAAATACAATTTAATAAAGCATAAGATAAAACAACATGAATATAATTTAGTAAAGCATAAGATAAAACAACATGAATACAATTTAATAAAGCATAGGTTAAAACAACATAAATACAATTTAAGAAAGCATAGGATAAAACTACATAAATACATTTTAATAAAACATAGGATAAAACAACATAAATACAATTTAATAAAGCATAGGATAAAACAACATGAATAAAATTTAATAAAGCATAGGTTAAAACAACATAAATACAATTTAATAAAGCATAGGATAAAACAACATAAATACAATTTAATAAAGCATAGGATAAAACAACATAAATAATTTTTAATAACGCATAGGATAAAACCACATAAATACAATTTAATAAAGCATAGGATAAAACAACATAAATAAAATTTAATAAAGCATAGGTTAAAACAACATAAATACAATTTAATAAAGCATAGGATAAAACAACATAAATACAATTTAAAAAAGCATAGGATAAAACATCATAAATACTTTTTAATAAAGCATAGGATAAAACCACATAAATGCAATTTAATAAAGCACAGGATAAAACAACATAAATACAATTTAATAAAGCATAGGATAAAACAACATAATTACAATTTAATAAAGCATAGGATAAAACAACATAAATACAATTTAATAAAGCATAGGATAAAAAAACATAAATGCAATTTAATAAAGCATACGTTAAAACAACATAAATACAATTAAATAAAGCATAGGATAAAACAACATAAATACAATTTAATAAAGCATAGGTTAAAACAACATAAATACAATTTTATAAAGCATAGGGCAAAACAACATTAATACAATTTAATAAAGCATAGTTTAAAACAACATAAATACAATTTAATAAAACATAGGATAAAACCACAGAAATACAATTTAATAAAGCATAGGATAAAACAACATAAATACAATTTAATAAAGCATAGGATAAAACAACATAAATACAATTTAATAAAGCATAGGATAAAAAAACATAAATACATTTTAATAAAGCATACGTTTAAACAACATAAATACAATTAAATAAAGCATAGGATAAAACAACATAAATACAATTTAATAAAGCATAGGTTAAAACAACATAAATACAATTTTATAAAGCATAGGTTAAAACAACATAAATACAATTTTATAAAGCATAGGATAAAACAACATAAATACAATTTAATAAAGCATAGGATAAAACAACATAAATACAATTTAATAAAGCATAGGATAAAACAACATAAATACAATTTTATAAAGCATAGGATAAAACAACATAAATAAAATTTAATAAAGCATAGGTTAAAACAACATAAATACAATTTAATAAAGCATAGGGCAAAACAACATAAATACAATTTAATAAAGCATAGTTTAAAACAACATAAATACAATTTAATAAAACATAGGATAAAACCACAGAAATACAATTTAATAAAGCATAGGATAAAACAACATAAATACAATTTAATAAAGCATAGGACAAAACAACATAAATACAATTTAATAACGCATAGGACAAAACAACATAAATACAATTTAATGAAACATAGGATAAACAACATAAATACAATTTAATAAAGCAAAGGACAAAACAACATAAATACAATTTAATAAAGCATATGTTAAAACAACATAAATACAATTTAATAAAGCATATGTTAAAACAACATAAATACAATTTAATAAAGCATAGTTTAAAACAACATAAATACAATTTAATAAAGCATAGTTTAAAACAACATAAATACAATTTAATAAAGCATAGTTTAAAACAACATAAATACAATTTAATAAAGCATAGTTTAAAACAACATAAATACAATTTAATAAAGCATTAGATAAAACCACATAAATACAATTTAATAAAGCATAGGATAAAACAACATAAATAAAATTTAATAAAGCATAGGTTAAAACAACATAAATACAATTTAATAAAGCATAGGATAAAACAACATAAATACAATTTAAAAAAGCATAGGATAAAACATCATAAATACTTTTTAATAAAGCATAGGATAAAACCACATAAATGCAATTTAATAAAGCACAGGATAAAACAACATAAATACAATTTAATAAAGCATAGGATAAAACAACATAATTACAATTTAATAAAGCATAGGATAAAACAACATAAATACAATTTAATAAAGCATAGGATAAAAAAACATAAATGCAATTTAATAAAGCATACGTTAAAACAACATAAATACAATTAAATAAAGCATAGGATAAAACAACATAAATACAATTTAATAAAGCATAGGTTAAAACAACATAAATACAATTTTATAAAGCATAGGGCAAAACAACATAAATACAATTTAATAAAGCATAGTTTAAAACAACATAAATACAATTTAATAAAACATAGGATAAAACCACAGAAATACAATTTAATAAAGCATAGGATAAAACAACATAAATACAATTTAATAAAGCATAGGATAAAACAACATAAATACAATTTAATAAAGCATAGGATAAAAAAACATAAATACATTTTAATAAAGCATACGTTTAAACAACATAAATACAATTAAATAAAGCATAGGATAAAACAACATAAATACAATTTAATAAAGCATAGGTTAAAACAACATAAATACAATTTTATAAAGCATAGGTTAAAACAACATAAATACAATTTTATAAAGCATAGGATAAAACAACATAAATACAATTTAATAAAGCATAGGATAAAACAACATAAATACAATTTAATAAAGCATAGTTTGAAACAACATAAATACAATTTAATAAAGCATAGTTTAAAACAAAATAAATACAATTTAATAAAGCATTAGATAAAACAACATGAATATAATTTAGTAAAGCATAAGATAAAACAACATGGATACAATTTAATAAAGCATAGGATAAAACAACATAAATACAATTTAATAAAGCATAGTTTAAAACAGCATAAATACAATTTAATAAAGCATAGTTTAAAACAACATAAATACAATTTAATAAAGCATAGGATAAAACCACAAAAATACAATTTAATAAAGCATATAATAAAACAACATAAATACAATTTAATAAAGCATAAGATAAAACAACATGAATATAATTTAGTAAAGCTTAAGATAAAACAACATGAATACAATTTAATAAAGCATAGGTTAAAACAACATAAATACAATTTAATAAAGCATAGTTTAAAACAACATAAATACAATTTAATAAAGCATAGTTTGAAACAACATAAATACAATTTAATAAAGCATAGTTTAAAACAAAATAAATACAATTTAATAAAGCATTAGATAAAACAACATGAATATAATTTAGTAAAGCATAAGATAAAACAACATGGATACAATTTAATAAAGCATAGGATAAAACAACATAAATAAAATTTAATAAAGCATAGGTTAAAACAGCATAAATACAATTTAATAAAGCATAGTTTAAAACAGCATAAATACAATTTAATAAAGCATAGTTTAAAACAACATAAATACAATTTAATAAAGCATAGGATAAAACCACAAAAATACAATTTAATAAAGCATATAATAAAACAACATAAATACAATTTAATAAAGCATAGGACAAAACAACATAAATACAATTTAATAAAGCATAGGATAAAACAACATAAATACAATTTAATGAAACATAGGATAAACTACATAAATACAATTTAATAAAGCATATGTTAAAACAACATAAATACAATTTAATAAAGCATAAGATAAAACAACATGAATATAATTTAGTAAAGCTTAAGATAAAACAACATGAATACAATTTAATAAAGCATAGGTTAAAACAACATAAATACAATTTAATAAAGCATAGTTTAAAACAACATAAATACAATTTAATAAAGCATAGTTTGAAACAACATAAATACAATTTAATAAAGCATAGTTTAAAACAAAATAAATACAATTTAATAAAGCATTAGATAAAACAACATGAATATTATTTAGTAAAGCATAAGATAAAACAACATGGATACAATTTAATAAAGCATAGGATAAAACAACATAAATAAAATTTAATAAAGCATAGGTTAAAACAGCATAAATACAATTTAATAAAGCATAGTTTAAAACAGCATAAATACAATTTAATAAAGCATAGTTTAAAACAACATAAATACAATTTAATAAAGCATAGGATAAAACCACAAAAATACAATTTAATAAAGCATATAATAAAACAACATAAATACAATTTAATAAAGCATAGGACAAAACAACATAAATACAATTTAATAAAGCATAGGATAAAACAACATAAATACAATTTAATGAAACATAGGATAAACTACATAAATACAATTTAATAAAGCATATGTTAAAACAACATAAATACAATTTAATAAAGCATAAGATAAAACAACATGAATATAATTTAGTAAAGCTTAAGATAAAACAACATGAATACAATTTAATAAAGCATAGGTTAAAACAACATAAATACAATTTAATAAAGCATAGGATAAAACAACATAAATACAATTTAATAAAGCATAGTTTAAAACAACATAAATACAATTTAATAAAGCATAGTTTAAAACAACATAAATACAATTTAATAAAGCATAGTTTAAAACAACATAAATACAATTTAATAAAGCATTAGATAAAACCACATAAATACAATTTAATAAAGCATAGGATAAAACAACATAAATAAAATTTAATAAAGCATAGGTTAAAACAACATAAATACAATTTAATAAAGCATAGGATAAAACAACATAAATACAATTTAAAAAAGCATAGGATAAAACATCATAAATACTTTTTAATAAAGCATAGGATAAAACCACATAAATGCAATTTAATAAAGCACAGGATAAAACAACATAAATACAATTTAATAAAGCATAGGATAAAACAACATAATTACAATTTAATAAAGCATAGGATAAAACAACATAAATACAATTTAATAAAGCATAGGATAAAAAAACATAAATGCAATTTAATAAAGCATACGTTAAAACAACATAAATACAATTAAATAAAGCATAGGATAAAACAACATAAATACAATTTAATAAAGCATAGGTTAAAACAACATAAATACAATTTTATAAAGCATAGGGCAAAACAACATAAATACAATTTAATAAAGCATAGTTTAAAACAACATAAATACAATTTAATAAAACATAGGATAAAACCACAGAAATACAATTTAATAAAGCATAGGATAAAACAACATAAATACAATTTAATAAAGCATAGGATAAAACAACATAAATACAATTTAATAAAGCATAGGATAAAAAAACATAAATACATTTTAATAAAGCATACGTTTAAACAACATAAATACAATTAAATAAAGCATAGGATAAAACAACATAAATACAATTTAATAAAGCATAGGTTAAAACAACATAAATACAATTTTATAAAGCATAGGTTAAAACAACATAAATACAATTTTATAAAGCATAGGATAAAACAACATAAATACAATTTAATAAAGCATAGGATAAAACAACATAAATACAATTTAATAAAGCATAGTTTGAAACAACATAAATACAATTTAATAAAGCATAGTTTAAAACAAAATAAATACAATTTAATAAAGCATTAGATAAAACAACATGAATATAATTTAGTAAAGCATAAGATAAAACAACATGGATACAATTTAATAAAGCATAGGATAAAACAACATAAATACAATTTAATAAAGCATAGTTTAAAACAGCATAAATACAATTTAATAAAGCATAGTTTAAAACAACATAAATACAATTTAATAAAGCATAGGATAAAACCACAAAAATACAATTTAATAAAGCATATAATAAAACAACATAAATACAATTTAATAAAGCATAAGATAAAACAACATGAATATAATTTAGTAAAGCTTAAGATAAAACAACATGAATACAATTTAATAAAGCATAGGTTAAAACAACATAAATACAATTTAATAAAGCATAGTTTAAAACAACATAAATACAATTTAATAAAGCATAGTTTGAAACAACATAAATACAATTTAATAAAGCATAGTTTAAAACAAAATAAATACAATTTAATAAAGCATTAGATAAAACAACATGAATATAATTTAGTAAAGCATAAGATAAAACAACATGGATACAATTTAATAAAGCATAGGATAAAACAACATAAATAAAATTTAATAAAGCATAGGTTAAAACAGCATAAATACAATTTAATAAAGCATAGTTTAAAACAGCATAAATACAATTTAATAAAGCATAGTTTAAAACAACATAAATACAATTTAATAAAGCATAGGATAAAACCACAAAAATACAATTTAATAAAGCATATAATAAAACAACATAAATACAATTTAATAAAGCATAGGACAAAACAACATAAATACAATTTAATAAAGCATAGGATAAAACAACATAAATACAATTTAATGAAACATAGGATAAACTACATAAATACAATTTAATAAAGCATATGTTAAAACAACATAAATACAATTTAATAAAGCATAAGATAAAACAACATGAATATAATTTAGTAAAGCTTAAGATAAAACAACATGAATACAATTTAATAAAGCATAGGTTAAAACAACATAAATACAATTTAATAAAGCATAGTTTAAAACAACATAAATACAATTTAATAAAGCATAGTTTGAAACAACATAAATACAATTTAATAAAGCATAGTTTAAAACAAAATAAATACAATTTAATAAAGCATTAGATAAAACAACATGAATATTATTTAGTAAAGCATAAGATAAAACAACATGGATACAATTTAATAAAGCATAGGATAAAACAACATAAATAAAATTTAATAAAGCATAGGTTAAAACAGCATAAATACAATTTAATAAAGCATAGTTTAAAACAGCATAAATACAATTTAATAAAGCATAGTTTAAAACAACATAAATACAATTTAATAAAGCATAGGATAAAACCACAAAAATACAATTTAATAAAGCATATAATAAAACAACATAAATACAATTTAATAAAGCATAGGACAAAACAACATAAATACAATTTAATAAAGCATAGGATAAAACAACATAAATACAATTTAATGAAACATAGGATAAACTACATAAATACAATTTAATAAAGCATATGTTAAAACAACATAAATACAATTTAATAAAGCATAAGATAAAACAACATGAATATAATTTAGTAAAGCTTAAGATAAAACAACATGAATACAATTTAATAAAGCATAGGTTAAAACAACATAAATACAATTTAATAAAGCATAGGTTAAAACAACATAAATACAATTTAATAAAGCATAGGATAAAACAACATAAATACAATTTAATAAAGCATAGGATAAAACAACATAAATACAATTTAATAAAGCATAGGATAAAACAACATAAATAAAATTTAATAAAGCATAGGTTAAAACAACATAAATACAATTTAATAAAGCATAGGATAAAACAACATAAATACAATTTAATAAAGCATAGGATAAAACAACATAAATATTTTTTAATAAAGCATAGGATAAAACCACATAAATACAATTTAATAAAGCATAGGATAAAACAACATAAATAAAATTTAATAAAGCATAGGTTAAAACAACATAAATACAATTTAATAAAGCATAAGATAAAACAACATGAATAAAATTTAATAAAGCATAGGTTAAAACAACATAAATACAATTTAATAAAGCATAGGATAAAACAACATAAATACAATTTAATAAAGCATAGGTTAAAACAACATAAATACAATTTAATAAAGCATAGGATAAAACAACATAAATACAATTTAACAAAGCATAGGATAAAACAACATAAATACAATTTAATAAAGCATAGGATAAAACAACATAAATACAATTTAATAAAGCATAGGATAAAACAACATAAATATTTTTTAATAAAGCATAGGATAAAACCACATAAATACAATTTAATAAAGCATAGGATAAAACAACATAAATAAAATTTAATAAAGCATAGGTTAAAACAACATAAATACAATTTAATAAAGCATAGGACAAAACAACATAAATACAATTTAATAAAGCATAGTTTAAAACAACATAAATACAATTTAATAAAGCATAGGTTAAAACAACATAAATACAATTTAATAAAGCATAAGATAAAACAACATGAATATAATTTAATAAAGCTTAAGATAAAACAACATGAATACAATTTAATAAAGCATAGGTTAAAACAACATAAATACAATTTAATAAAGCATAGGATAAAACAACATAAATACAATTTAATAAAGCATAGGATAAAACAACATAAATACAATTTAATAAAGCATAGGATAAAACAACATAAATAAAATTTAATAAAGCATAGGTTAAAACAACATAAATACAATTTAATAAAGCATAGGATAAAACAACATAAATACAATTTAATAAAGCATAGGATAAAACAACATAAATAAAATTTAATAAAGCATAGGTTAAAACAACATAAATACAATTTAATAAAGCATAGGATAAAACAACATAAATACAATTTAATAAAGCATAGGATAAAACAACATAAATATTTTTTAATAAAGCATAGGATAAAACCACATAAATACAATTTAATAAAGCATAGGATAAAACAACATAAATAAAATTTAATAAAGCATAGGTTAAAACAACATAAATACAATTTAATAAAGCATAAGATAAAACAACATGATTAAAATTTAATAAAGCATAGGTTAAAACAACATAAATACAATTTAATAAAGCATAGGTTAAAACAACATAAATACAATTTAATAAAGCATAGGATAAAACAACATAAATACAATTTAATAAAGCATAGGTTAAAACAACATAAATACAATTTAATAAAGCATAGGATAAAACAACATAAATACAATTTAATAAAGCATAGGATAAAACAACATAAATAAAATTTAATAAAGCATAGGTTAAAACAACATAAATACAATTTAATAAAGCATAGGACAAAACAACATAAATACAATTTAATAAAGCATAGGATAAAACAACATAAATACAATTTAATGAAACATAGGATAAACAACATAAATACAATTTAATAAAGCATAGGACAAAACAACATAAATACAATTTAATAAAGCATATGTTAAAACAACATAAATACAATTTAATAAAGCATAGGATAAAACAACATAAATATTTTTTAATAAAGCATAGGATAAAACCACATAAATACAATTTAATAAAGCATAGGATAAAACAACATAAATAAAATTTAATAAAGCATAGGTTAAAACAACATAAATACAATTTAATAAAGCATAAGATAAAACAACATGAATAAAATTTAATAAAGCATAGGTTAAAACAACATAAATACAATTTAATAAAGCATAGGATAAAACAACATAAATACAATTTAATAAAGCATAGGTTAAAACAACATAAATACAATTTAATAAAGCATAGGATAAAACAACATAAATACAATTTAACAAAGCATAGGATAAAACAACATAAATACAATTTAATAAAGCATAGGATAAAACAACATAAATACAATTTAATAAAGCATAGGATAAAACAACATAAATATTTTTTAATAAAGCATAGGATAAAACCACATAAATACAATTTAATAAAGCATAGGATAAAACAACATAAATAAAATTTAATAAAGCATAGGTTAAAACAACATAAATACAATTTAATAAAGCATAGGACAAAACAACATAAATACAATTTAATAAAGCATAGTTTAAAACAACATAAATACAATTTAATAAAGCATAGGTTAAAACAACATAAATACAATTTAATAAAGCATAAGATAAAACAACATGAATATAATTTAATAAAGCTTAAGATAAAACAACATGAATACAATTTAATAAAGCATAGGTTAAAACAACATAAATACAATTTTATAAAGCATAGGGCAAAACAACATAAATACAATTTAATAAAGCATAGTTTAAAACAACATAAATACAATTTAATAAAACATAGGATAAAACCACAGAAATACAATTTAATAAAGCATAGGATAAAACAACATAAATACAATTTAATAAAGCATAGGATAAAACAACATAAATACAATTTAATAAAGCATAGGATAAAAAAACATAAATACATTTTAATAAAGCATACGTTTAAACAACATAAATACAATTAAATAAAGCATAGGATAAAACAACATAAATACAATTTAATAAAGCATAGGTTAAAACAACATAAATACAATTTTATAAAGCATAGGTTAAAACAACATAAATACAATTTTATAAAGCATAGGATAAAACAACATAAATACAATTTAATAAAGCATAGGATAAAACAACATAAATACAATTTAATAAAGCATAGGATAAAACAACATAAATACAATTTTATAAAGCATAGGATAAAACAACATAAATAAAATTTAATAAAGCATAGGTTAAAACAACATAAATACAATTTAATAAAGCATAGGGCAAAACAACATAAATACAATTTAATAAAGCATAGTTTAAAACAACATAAATACAATTTAATAAAACATAGGATAAAACCACAGAAATACAATTTAATAAAGCATAGGATAAAACAACATAAATACAATTTAATAAAGCATAGGACAAAACAACATAAATACAATTTAATAACGCATAGGACAAAACAACATAAATACAATTTAATGAAACATAGGATAAACAACATAAATACAATTTAATAAAGCAAAGGACAAAACAACATAAATACAATTTAATAAAGCATATGTTAAAACAACATAAATACAATTTAATAAAGCATATGTTAAAACAACATAAATACAATTTAATAAAGCATAGTTTAAAACAACATAAATACAATTTAATAAAGCATAGTTTAAAACAACATAAATACAATTTAATAAAGCATAGTTTAAAACAACATAAATACAATTTAATAAAGCATAGTTTAAAACAACATAAATACAATTTAATAAAGCATTAGATAAAACCACATAAATACAATTTAATAAAGCATAGGATAAAACAACATAAATAAAATTTAATAAAGCATAGGTTAAAACAACATAAATACAATTTAATAAAGCATAGGATAAAAAAACATAAATACAATTTAAAAAAGCATAGGATAAAACATCATAAATACTTTTTAATAAAGCATAGGATAAAACCACATAAATGCAATTTAATAAAGCACAGGATAAAACAACATAAATACAATTTAATAAAGCATAGGATAAAACAACATAATTACAATTTAATAAAGCATAGGATAAAACAACATAAATACAATTTAATAAAGCATAGGATAAAAAAACATAAATGCAATTTAATAAAGCATACGTTAAAACAACATAAATACAATTAAATAAAGCATAGGATAAAACAACATAAATACAATTTAATAAAGCATAGGTTAAAACAACATAAATACAATTTTATAAAGCATAGGGCAAAACAACATAAATACAATTTAATAAAGCATAGTTTAAAACAACATAAATACAATTTAATAAAACATAGGATAAAACCACAGAAATACAATTTAATAAAGCATAGGATAAAACAACATAAATACAATTTAATAAAGCATAGGATAAAACAATATAAATACAATTTAATAAAGCATAGGATAAAAAAACATAAATACATTTTAATAAAGCATACGTTTAAACAACATAAATACAATTAAATAAAGCATAGGATAAAACAACATAAATACAATTTAATAAAGCATAGGTTAAAACAACATAAATACAATTTTATAAAGCATAGGTTAAAACAACATAAATACAATTTTATAAAGCATAGGATAAAACAACATAAATACAATTTAATAAAGCATAGGATAAAACAACATAAATACAATTTAATAAAGCATAGTTTGAAACAACATAAATACAATTTAATAAAGCATAGTTTAAAACAAAATAAATACAATTTAATAAAGCATTAGATAAAACAACATGAATATAATTTAGTAAAGCATAAGATAAAACAACATGGATACAATTTAATAAAGCATAGGATAAAACAACATAAATACAATTTAATAAAGCATAGTTTAAAACAGCATAAATACAATTTAATAAAGCATAGTTTAAAACAACATAAATACAATTTAATAAAGCATAGGATAAAACCACAAAAATACAATTTAATAAAGCATATAATAAAAAAACATAAATACAATTTAATAAAGCATAGGATAAAACAACATAAATACAATTTAATGAAACATAGGATAAACTACATAAATACAATTTAATAAAGCATATGTTAAAACAACATAAATACAATTTAATAAAGCATAAGATAAAACAACATGAATATAATTTAGTAAAGCTTAAGATAAAACAACATGAATACAATTTAATAAAGCATAGGTTAAAACAACATAAATACAATTTAATAAAGCATAGGATAAAACAACATAAATACAATTTAATAAAGCATAGGATAAAACAACATAAATAAAATTTAATAAAGCATAGGTTAAAACAACATAAATACAATTTAATAAAGCATAGGATAAAACAACATAAATACAATTTAATAAAGCATAGGATAAAACAACATAAATAAAATTTAATAAAGCATAGGTTAAAACAACATAAATACAATTTAATAAAGCATAGGATAAAACAACATAAATACAATTTAATAAAGCATAGGATAAAACAACATAAATATTTTTTAATAAAGCATAGGATAAAACCACATAAATACAATTTAATAAAGCATAGGATAAAACAACATAAATAAAATTTAATAAAGCATAGGTTAAAACAACATAAATACAATTTAATAAAGCATAAGATAAAACAACATGATTAAAATTTAATAAAGCATAGGTTAAAACAACATAAATACAATTTAATAAAGCATAGGTTAAAACAACATAAATACAATTTAATAAAGCATAGGATAAAACAACATAAATACAATTTAATAAAGCATAGGTTAAAACAACATAAATACAATTTAATAAAGCATAGGATAAAACAACATAAATACAATTTAATAAAGCATAGGATAAAACAACATAAATAAAATTTAATAAAGCATAGGTTAAAACAACATAAATACAATTTAATAAAGCATAGGACAAAACAACATAAATACAATTTAATAAAGCATAGGATAAAACAACATAAATACAATTTAATGAAACATAGGATAAACAACATAAATACAATTTAATAAAGCATAGGACAAAACAACATAAATACAATTTAATAAAGCATATGTTAAAACAACATAAATACAATTTAATAAAGCATAGGATAAAACAACATAAATATTTTTTAATAAAGCATAGGATAAAACCACATAAATACAATTTAATAAAGCATAGGATAAAACAACATAAATAAAATTTAATAAAGCATAGGTTAAAACAACATAAATACAATTTAATAAAGCATAAGATAAAACAACATGAATAAAATTTAATAAAGCATAGGTTAAAACAACATAAATACAATTTAATAAAGCATAGGATAAAACAACATAAATACAATTTAATAAAGCATAGGTTAAAACAACATAAATACAATTTAATAAAGCATAGGATAAAACAACATAAATACAATTTAACAAAGCATAGGATAAAACAACATAAATACAATTTAATAAAGCATAGGATAAAACAACATAAATACAATTTAATAAAGCATAGGATAAAACAACATAAATATTTTTTAATAAAGCATAGGATAAAACCACATAAATACAATTTAATAAAGCATAGGATAAAACAACATAAATAAAATTTAATAAAGCATAGGTTAAAACAACATAAATACAATTTAATAAAGCATAGGACAAAACAACATAAATACAATTTAATAAAGCATAGTTTAAAACAACATAAATACAATTTAATAAAGCATAGGTTAAAACAACATAAATACAATTTAATAAAGCATAAGATAAAACAACATGAATATAATTTAATAAAGCTTAAGATAAAACAACATGAATACAATTTAATAAAGCATAGGTTAAAACAACATAAATACAATTTTATAAAGCATAGGGCAAAACAACATAAATACAATTTAATAAAGCATAGTTTAAAACAACATAAATACAATTTAATAAAACATAGGATAAAACCACAGAAATACAATTTAATAAAGCATAGGATAAAACAACATAAATACAATTTAATAAAGCATAGGATAAAACAACATAAATACAATTTAATAAAGCATAGGATAAAAAAACATAAATACATTTTAATAAAGCATACGTTTAAACAACATAAATACAATTAAATAAAGCATAGGATAAAACAACATAAATACAATTTAATAAAGCATAGGTTAAAACAACATAAATACAATTTTATAAAGCATAGGTTAAAACAACATAAATACAATTTTATAAAGCATAGGATAAAACAACATAAATACAATTTAATAAAGCATAGGATAAAACAACATAAATACAATTTAATAAAGCATAGGATAAAACAACATAAATACAATTTTATAAAGCATAGGATAAAACAACATAAATAAAATTTAATAAAGCATAGGTTAAAACAACATAAATACAATTTAATAAAGCATAGGGCAAAACAACATAAATACAATTTAATAAAGCATAGTTTAAAACAACATAAATACAATTTAATAAAACATAGGATAAAACCACAGAAATACAATTTAATAAAGCATAGGATAAAACAACATAAATACAATTTAATAAAGCATAGGACAAAACAACATAAATACAATTTAATAACGCATAGGACAAAACAACATAAATACAATTTAATGAAACATAGGATAAACAACATAAATACAATTTAATAAAGCAAAGGACAAAACAACATAAATACAATTTAATAAAGCATATGTTAAAACAACATAAATACAATTTAATAAAGCATATGTTAAAACAACATAAATACAATTTAATAAAGCATAGTTTAAAACAACATAAATACAATTTAATAAAGCATAGTTTAAAACAACATAAATACAATTTAATAAAGCATAGTTTAAAACAACATAAATACAATTTAATAAAGCATAGTTTAAAACAACATAAATACAATTTAATAAAGCATTAGATAAAACCACATAAATACAATTTAATAAAGCATAGGATAAAACAACATAAATAAAATTTAATAAAGCATAGGTTAAAACAACATAAATACAATTTAATAAAGCATAGGATAAAAAAACATAAATACAATTTAAAAAAGCATAGGATAAAACATCATAAATACTTTTTAATAAAGCATAGGATAAAACCACATAAATGCAATTTAATAAAGCACAGGATAAAACAACATAAATACAATTTAATAAAGCATAGGATAAAACAACATAATTACAATTTAATAAAGCATAGGATAAAACAACATAAATACAATTTAATAAAGCATAGGATAAAAAAACATAAATGCAATTTAATAAAGCATACGTTAAAACAACATAAATACAATTAAATAAAGCATAGGACAAAACAACATAAATACAATTTAATAAAGCATAGTTTAAAACAACATAAATACAATTTAATAAAGCATAGGTTAAAACAACATAAATACAATTTAATAAAGCATAAGATAAAACAACATGAATATAATTTAATAAAGCTTAAGATAAAACAACATGAATACAATTTAATAAAGCATAGGTTAAAACAACATAAATACAATTTAATAAAGCATAGGATAAAACAACATAAATACAATTTAATAAAGCATAGGATAAAACAACATAAATACAATTTAATAAAGCATAGGATAAAACAACATAAATAAAATTTAATAAAGCATAGGTTAAAACAACATAAATACAATTTAATAAAGCATAGGATAAAACAACATAAATACAATTTAATAAAGCATAGGATAAAACAACATAAATAAAATTTAATAAAGCATAGGTTAAAACAACATAAATACAATTTAATAAAGCATAGGATAAAACAACATAAATACAATTTAATAAAGCATAGGATAAAACAACATAAATATTTTTTAATAAAGCATAGGATAAAACCACATAAATACAATTTAATAAAGCATAGGATAAAACAACATAAATAAAATTTAATAAAGCATAGGTTAAAACAACATAAATACAATTTAATAAAGCATAAGATAAAACAACATGATTAAAATTTAATAAAGCATAGGTTAAAACAACATAAATACAATTTAATAAAGCATAGGTTAAAACAACATAAATACAATTTAATAAAGCATAGGATAAAACAACATAAATACAATTTAATAAAGCATAGGTTAAAACAACATAAATACAATTTAATAAAGCATAGGATAAAACAACATAAATACAATTTAATAAAGCATAGGATAAAACAACATAAATAAAATTTAATAAAGCATAGGTTAAAACAACATAAATACAATTTAATAAAGCATAGGACAAAACAACATAAATACAATTTAATAAAGCATAGGATAAAACAACATAAATACAATTTAATGAAACATAGGATAAACAACATAAATACAATTTAATAAAGCATAGGACAAAACAACATAAATACAATTTAATAAAGCATATGTTAAAACAACATAAATACAATTTAATAAAGCATAGGATAAAACAACATAAATATTTTTTAATAAAGCATAGGATAAAACCACATAAATACAATTTAATAAAGCATAGGATAAAACAACATAAATAAAATTTAATAAAGCATAGGTTAAAACAACATAAATACAATTTAATAAAGCATAAGATAAAACAACATGAATAAAATTTAATAAAGCATAGGTTAAAACAACATAAATACAATTTAATAAAGCATAGGATAAAACAACATAAATACAATTTAATAAAGCATAGGTTAAAACAACATAAATACAATTTAATAAAGCATAGGATAAAACAACATAAATACAATTTAACAAAGCATAGGATAAAACAACATAAATACAATTTAATAAAGCATAGGATAAAACAACATAAATACAATTTAATAAAGCATAGGATAAAACAACATAAATATTTTTTAATAAAGCATAGGATAAAACCACATAAATACAATTTAATAAAGCATAGGATAAAACAACATAAATAAAATTTAATAAAGCATAGGTTAAAACAACATAAATACAATTTAATAAAGCATAGGACAAAACAACATAAATACAATTTAATAAAGCATAGTTTAAAACAACATAAATACAATTTAATAAAGCATAGGTTAAAACAACATAAATACAATTTAATAAAGCATAAGATAAAACAACATGAATATAATTTAATAAAGCTTAAGATAAAACAACATGAATACAATTTAATAAAGCATAGGTTAAAACAACATAAATACAATTTTATAAAGCATAGGGCAAAACAACATAAATACAATTTAATAAAGCATAGTTTAAAACAACATAAATACAATTTAATAAAACATAGGATAAAACCACAGAAATACAATTTAATAAAGCATAGGATAAAACAACATAAATACAATTTAATAAAGCATAGGATAAAACAACATAAATACAATTTAATAAAGCATAGGATAAAAAAACATAAATACATTTTAATAAAGCATACGTTTAAACAACATAAATACAATTAAATAAAGCATAGGATAAAACAACATAAATACAATTTAATAAAGCATAGGTTAAAACAACATAAATACAATTTTATAAAGCATAGGTTAAAACAACATAAATACAATTTTATAAAGCATAGGATAAAACAACATAAATACAATTTAATAAAGCATAGGATAAAACAACATAAATACAATTTAATAAAGCATAGGATAAAACAACATAAATACAATTTTATAAAGCATAGGATAAAACAACATAAATAAAATTTAATAAAGCATAGGTTAAAACAACATAAATACAATTTAATAAAGCATAGGGCAAAACAACATAAATACAATTTAATAAAGCATAGTTTAAAACAACATAAATACAATTTAATAAAACATAGGATAAAACCACAGAAATACAATTTAATAAAGCATAGGATAAAACAACATAAATACAATTTAATAAAGCATAGGACAAAACAACATAAATACAATTTAATAACGCATAGGACAAAACAACATAAATACAATTTAATGAAACATAGGATAAACAACATAAATACAATTTAATAAAGCAAAGGACAAAACAACATAAATACAATTTAATAAAGCATATGTTAAAACAACATAAATACAATTTAATAAAGCATATGTTAAAACAACATAAATACAATTTAATAAAGCATAGTTTAAAACAACATAAATACAATTTAATAAAGCATAGTTTAAAACAACATAAATACAATTTAATAAAGCATAGTTTAAAACAACATAAATACAATTTAATAAAGCATAGTTTAAAACAACATAAATACAATTTAATAAAGCATTAGATAAAACCACATAAATACAATTTAATAAAGCATAGGATAAAACAACATAAATAAAATTTAATAAAGCATAGGTTAAAACAACATAAATACAATTTAATAAAGCATAGGATAAAAAAACATAAATACAATTTAAAAAAGCATAGGATAAAACATCATAAATACTTTTTAATAAAGCATAGGATAAAACCACATAAATGCAATTTAATAAAGCACAGGATAAAACAACATAAATACAATTTAATAAAGCATAGGATAAAACAACATAATTACAATTTAATAAAGCATAGGATAAAACAACATAAATACAATTTAATAAAGCATAGGATAAAAAAACATAAATGCAATTTAATAAAGCATACGTTAAAACAACATAAATACAATTAAATAAAGCATAGGATAAAACAACATAAATACAATTTAATAAAGCATAGGTTAAAACAACATAAATACAATTTTATAAAGCATAGGGCAAAACAACATAAATACAATTTAATAAAGCATAGTTTAAAACAACATAAATACAATTTAATAAAACATAGGATAAAACCACAGAAATACAATTTAATAAAGCATAGGATAAAACAACATAAATACAATTTAATAAAGCATAGGATAAAACAATATAAATACAATTTAATAAAGCATAGGATAAAAAAACATAAATACATTTTAATAAAGCATACGTTTAAACAACATAAATACAATTAAATAAAGCATAGGATAAAACAACATAAATACAATTTAATAAAGCATAGGTTAAAACAACATAAATACAATTTTATAAAGCATAGGTTAAAACAACATAAATACAATTTTATAAAGCATAGGATAAAACAACATAAATACAATTTAATAAAGCATAGGATAAAACAACATAAATACAATTTAATAAAGCATAGTTTGAAACAACATAAATACAATTTAATAAAGCATAGTTTAAAACAAAATAAATACAATTTAATAAAGCATTAGATAAAACAACATGAATATAATTTAGTAAAGCATAAGATAAAACAACATGGATACAATTTAATAAAGCATAGGATAAAACAACATAAATACAATTTAATAAAGCATAGTTTAAAACAGCATAAATACAATTTAATAAAGCATAGTTTAAAACAACATAAATACAATTTAATAAAGCATAGGATAAAACCACAAAAATACAATTTAATAAAGCATATAATAAAAAAACATAAATACAATTTAATAAAGCATAGGATAAAACAACATAAATACAATTTAATGAAACATAGGATAAACTACATAAATACAATTTAATAAAGCATATGTTAAAACAACATAAATACAATTTAATAAAGCATAAGATAAAACAACATGAATATAATTTAGTAAAGCTTAAGATAAAACAACATGAATACAATTTAATAAAGCATAGGTTAAAACAACATAAATACAATTTAATAAAGCATAGGATAAAACAACATAAATACAATTTAATAAAGCATAGGATAAAACAACATAAATAAAATTTAATAAAGCATAGGTTAAAACAACATAAATACAATTTAATAAAGCATAGGATAAAACAACATAAATACAATTTAATAAAGCATAGGATAAAACAACATAAATAAAATTTAATAAAGCATAGGTTAAAACAACATAAATACAATTTAATAAAGCATAGGATAAAACAACATAAATACAATTTAATAAAGCATAGGATAAAACAACATAAATATTTTTTAATAAAGCATAGGATAAAACCACATAAATACAATTTAATAAAGCATAGGATAAAACAACATAAATAAAATTTAATAAAGCATAGGTTAAAACAACATAAATACAATTTAATAAAGCATAAGATAAAACAACATGATTAAAATTTAATAAAGCATAGGTTAAAACAACATAAATACAATTTAATAAAGCATAGGTTAAAACAACATAAATACAATTTAATAAAGCATAGGATAAAACAACATAAATACAATTTAATAAAGCATAGGTTAAAACAACATAAATACAATTTAATAAAGCATAGGATAAAACAACATAAATACAATTTAATAAAGCATAGGATAAAACAACATAAATAAAATTTAATAAAGCATAGGTTAAAACAACATAAATACAATTTAATAAAGCATAGGACAAAACAACATAAATACAATTTAATAAAGCATAGGATAAAACAACATAAATACAATTTAATGAAACATAGGATAAACAACATAAATACAATTTAATAAAGCATAGGACAAAACAACATAAATACAATTTAATAAAGCATATGTTAAAACAACATAAATACAATTTAATAAAGCATAGGATAAAACAACATAAATATTTTTTAATAAAGCATAGGATAAAACCACATAAATACAATTTAATAAAGCATAGGATAAAACAACATAAATAAAATTTAATAAAGCATAGGTTAAAACAACATAAATACAATTTAATAAAGCATAAGATAAAACAACATGAATAAAATTTAATAAAGCATAGGTTAAAACAACATAAATACAATTTAATAAAGCATAGGATAAAACAACATAAATACAATTTAATAAAGCATAGGTTAAAACAACATAAATACAATTTAATAAAGCATAGGATAAAACAACATAAATACAATTTAACAAAGCATAGGATAAAACAACATAAATACAATTTAATAAAGCATAGGATAAAACAACATAAATACAATTTAATAAAGCATAGGATAAAACAACATAAATATTTTTTAATAAAGCATAGGATAAAACCACATAAATACAATTTAATAAAGCATAGGATAAAACAACATAAATAAAATTTAATAAAGCATAGGTTAAAACAACATAAATACAATTTAATAAAGCATAGGACAAAACAACATAAATACAATTTAATAAAGCATAGTTTAAAACAACATAAATACAATTTAATAAAGCATAGGTTAAAACAACATAAATACAATTTAATAAAGCATAAGATAAAACAACATGAATATAATTTAATAAAGCTTAAGATAAAACAACATGAATACAATTTAATAAAGCATAGGTTAAAACAACATAAATACAATTTTATAAAGCATAGGGCAAAACAACATAAATACAATTTAATAAAGCATAGTTTAAAACAACATAAATACAATTTAATAAAACATAGGATAAAACCACAGAAATACAATTTAATAAAGCATAGGATAAAACAACATAAATACAATTTAATAAAGCATAGGATAAAACAACATAAATACAATTTAATAAAGCATAGGATAAAAAAACATAAATACATTTTAATAAAGCATACGTTTAAACAACATAAATACAATTAAATAAAGCATAGGATAAAACAACATAAATACAATTTAATAAAGCATAGGTTAAAACAACATAAATACAATTTTATAAAGCATAGGTTAAAACAACATAAATACAATTTTATAAAGCATAGGATAAAACAACATAAATACAATTTAATAAAGCATAGGATAAAACAACATAAATACAATTTAATAAAGCATAGGATAAAACAACATAAATACAATTTTATAAAGCATAGGATAAAACAACATAAATAAAATTTAATAAAGCATAGGTTAAAACAACATAAATACAATTTAATAAAGCATAGGGCAAAACAACATAAATACAATTTAATAAAGCATAGTTTAAAACAACATAAATACAATTTAATAAAACATAGGATAAAACCACAGAAATACAATTTAATAAAGCATAGGATAAAACAACATAAATACAATTTAATAAAGCATAGGACAAAACAACATAAATACAATTTAATAACGCATAGGACAAAACAACATAAATACAATTTAATGAAACATAGGATAAACAACATAAATACAATTTAATAAAGCAAAGGACAAAACAACATAAATACAATTTAATAAAGCATATGTTAAAACAACATAAATACAATTTAATAAAGCATATGTTAAAACAACATAAATACAATTTAATAAAGCATAGTTTAAAACAACATAAATACAATTTAATAAAGCATAGTTTAAAACAACATAAATACAATTTAATAAAGCATAGTTTAAAACAACATAAATACAATTTAATAAAGCATAGTTTAAAACAACATAAATACAATTTAATAAAGCATTAGATAAAACCACATAAATACAATTTAATAAAGCATAGGATAAAACAACATAAATAAAATTTAATAAAGCATAGGTTAAAACAACATAAATACAATTTAATAAAGCATAGGATAAAAAAACATAAATACAATTTAAAAAAGCATAGGATAAAACATCATAAATACTTTTTAATAAAGCATAGGATAAAACCACATAAATGCAATTTAATAAAGCACAGGATAAAACAACATAAATACAATTTAATAAAGCATAGGATAAAACAACATAATTACAATTTAATAAAGCATAGGATAAAACAACATAAATACAATTTAATAAAGCATAGGATAAAAAAACATAAATGCAATTTAATAAAGCATACGTTAAAACAACATAAATACAATTAAATAAAGCATAGGATAAAACAACATAAATACAATTTAATAAAGCATAGGTTAAAACAACATAAATACAATTTTATAAAGCATAGGGCAAAACAACATAAATACAATTTAATAAAGCATAGTTTAAAACAACATAAATACAATTTAATAAAACATAGGATAAAACCACAGAAATACAATTTAATAAAGCATAGGATAAAACAACATAAATACAATTTAATAAAGCATAGGATAAAACAATATAAATACAATTTAATAAAGCATAGGATAAAAAAACATAAATACATTTTAATAAAGCATACGTTTAAACAACATAAATACAATTAAATAAAGCATAGGATAAAACAACATAAATACAATTTAATAAAGCATAGGTTAAAACAACATAAATACAATTTTATAAAGCATAGGTTAAAACAACATAAATACAATTTTATAAAGCATAGGATAAAACAACATAAATACAATTTAATAAAGCATAGGATAAAACAACATAAATACAATTTAATAAAGCATAGTTTGAAACAACATAAATACAATTTAATAAAGCATAGTTTAAAACAAAATAAATACAATTTAATAAAGCATTAGATAAAACAACATGAATATAATTTAGTAAAGCATAAGATAAAACAACATGGATACAATTTAATAAAGCATAGGATAAAACAACATAAATACAATTTAATAAAGCATAGTTTAAAACAGCATAAATACAATTTAATAAAGCATAGTTTAAAACAACATAAATACAATTTAATAAAGCATAGGATAAAACCACAAAAATACAATTTAATAAAGCATATAATAAAACAACATAAATACAATTTAATAAAGCATAGGATAAAACAACATAAATACAATTTAATGAAACATAGGATAAACTACATAAATACAATTTAATAAAGCATATGTTAAAACAACATAAATACAATTTAATAAAGCATAAGATAAAACAACATGAATATAATTTAGTAAAGCTTAAGATAAAACAACATGAATACAATTTAATAAAGCATAGGTTAAAACAACATAAATACAATTTAATAAAGCATAGTTTAAAACAACATAAATACAATTTAATAAAGCATAGTTTAAAACAACATAAATACAATTTAATAAAGCATAGTTTAAAACAGCATAAATACAATTTAATAAAGCATAGTTTAAAACAACATAAATACAATTTAATAAAGCATAGGATAAAACCACAAAAATACAATTTAATAAAGCATATAATAAAACAACATAAATACAATTTAATAAAGCATAGGACAAAACAACATAAATACAATTTAATAAAGCATAGGATAAAACAACATAAATACAATTTAATGAAACATAGGATAAACTACATAAATACAATTTAATAAAGCATATGTTAAAACAACATAAATACAATTTAATAAAGCATAAGATAAAACAACATGAATATAATTTAGTAAAGCTTAAGATAAAACAACATGAATACAATTTAATAAAGCATAGGTTAAAACAACATAAATACAATTTAATAAAGCATAGTTTAAAACAACATAAATACAATTTAATAAAGCATAGTTTGAAACAACATAAATACAATTTAATAAAGCATAGTTTAAAACAAAATAAATACAATTTAATAAAGCATTAGATAAAACAACATGAATATAATTTAGTAAAGCATAAGATAAAACAACATGGATACAATTTAATAAAGCATAGGATAAAACAACATAAATAAAATTTAATAAAGCATAGGTTAAAACAGCATAAATACAATTTAATAAAGCATAGTTTAAAACAGCATAAATACAATTTAATAAAGCATAGTTTAAAACAACATAAATACAATTTAATAAAGCATAGGATAAAACCACAAAAATACAATTTAATAAAGCATATAATAAAACAACATAAATACAATTTAATAAAGCATAGGACAAAACAACATAAATACAATTTAATAAAGCATAGGATAAAACAACATAAATACAATTTAATGAAACATAGGATAAACTACATAAATACAATTTAATAAAGCATATGTTAAAACAACATAAATACAATTTAATAAAGCATAAGATAAAACAACATGAATATAATTTAGTAAAGCTTAAGATAAAACAACATGAATACAATTTAATAAAGCATAGGTTAAAACAACATAAATACAATTTAATAAAGCATAGGTTAAAACAACATAAATACAATTTAATAAAGCATAGGATAAAACAACATAAATACAATTTAATAAAGCATAGGATAAAACAACATAAATACAATTTAATAAAGCATAGGATAAAACAACATAAATAAAATTTAATAAAGCATAGGTTAAAACAACATAAATACAATTTAATAAAGCATAGGATAAAACAACATAAATACAATTTAATAAAGCATAGGATAAAACAACATAAATATTTTTTAATAAAGCATAGGATAAAACCACATAAATACAATTTAATAAAGCATAGGATAAAACAACATAAATAAAATTTAATAAAGCATAGGTTAAAACAACATAAATACAATTTAATAAAGCATAAGATAAAACAACATGAATAAAATTTAATAAAGCATAGGTTAAAACAACATAAATACAATTTAATAAAGCATAGGATAAAACAACATAAATACAATTTAATAAAGCATAGGTTAAAACAACATAAATACAATTTAATAAAGCATAGGATAAAACAACATAAATACAATTTAACAAAGCATAGGATAAAACAACATAAATACAATTTAATAAAGCATAGGATAAAACAACATAAATACAATTTAATAAAGCATAGGATAAAACAACATAAATATTTTTTAATAAAGCATAGGATAAAACCACATAAATACAATTTAATAAAGCATAGGATAAAACAACATAAATAAAATTTAATAAAGCATAGGTTAAAACAACATAAATACAATTTAATAAAGCATAGGACAAAACAACATAAATACAATTGAATAAAGCATAGTTTAAAACAACATAAATACAATTTAATAAAGCATAGGTTAAAACAACATAAATACAATTTAATAAAGCATAAGATAAAACAACATGAATATAATTTAATAAAGCTTAAGATAAAACAACATGAATACAATTTAATAAAGCATAGGTTAAAACAACATAAATACAATTTAATAAAGCATAGGATAAAACAACATAAATACAATTTAATAAAGCATAGGATAAAACAACATAAATACAATTTAATAAAGCATAGGATAAAACAACATAAATAAAATTTAATAAAGCATAGGATAAAACAACATAAATACAATTTAATAAAGCATAGGATAAAACAACATAAATACAATTTAAAAAAGCATAGGACAAAACAACATAAATACAATTTAATAAAGCATAGGATAAACCAACATAAATACAATTTAATGAAACATAGGAAAAACAACATAAATACAATTTAAGAAAGCATAGGACAAAACAACATAAATACAATTTAATAAAGCATATGTTAAAACAACATAAATACAATTTAATAAAGCATAAGATAAAACAACATGAATATAATTTAGTAAAGCATAAGATAAAACAACATGAATACAATTTAATAAAGCATAGGTTAAAACAACATAAATACAATTTAAGAAAGCATAGGATAAAACTACATAAATACATTTTAATAAAACATAGGATAAAACAACATAAATACAATTTAATAAAGCATAGGATAAAACAACATGAATAAAATTTAATAAAGCATAGGTTAAAACAACATAAATACAATTTAATAAAGCATAGGATAAAACAACATAAATACAATTTAATAAAGCATAGGATAAAACAACATAAATAATTTTTAATAACGCATAGGATAAAACCACATAAATACAATTTAATAAAGCATAGGATAAAACAACATAAATAAAATTTAATAAAGCATAGGTTAAAACAACATAAATACAATTTAATAAAGCATAGGATAAAACATCATAAATACTTTTTAATAAAGCATAGGATAAAACATCATAAATACTTTTTAATAAAGCATAGGATAAAACCACATAAATGCAATTTAATAAAGCACAGGATAAAACAACATAAATACAATTTAATAAAGCATAGGATAAAACAACATAATTACAATTTAATAAAGCATAGGATAAAACAACATAAATACAATTTAATAAAGCATAGGATAAAAAAACATAAATGCAATTTAATAAAGCATACGTTAAAACAACATAAATACAATTAAATAAAGCATAGGATAAAACAACATAAATACAATTTAATAAAGCATAGGATAAAACAACATAAATACAATTTAATAAAGCATAGGATAAAAAAACATAAATGCAATTTAATAAAGCATACGTTAAAACAACATAAATACAATTAAATAAAGCATAGGATAAAACAACATAAATACAATTTAATAAAGCATAGGTTAAAACAACATAAATACAATTTTATAAAGCATAGGGCAAAACAACATAAATACAATTTAATAAAGCATAGTTTAAAACAACATAAATACAATTTAATAAAACATAGGATAAAACCACAGAAATACAATTTAATAAAGCATAGGATAAAACAACATAAATACAATTTAATAAAGCATAGGATAAAACAACATAAATACAATTTAATAAAGCATAGGATAAAAAAACATAAATACATTTTAATAAAGCATACGTTTAAACAACATAAATACAATTAAATAAAGCATAGGATAAAACAACATAAATACAATTTAATAAAGCATAGGTTAAAACAACATAAATACAATTTTATAAAGCATAGGTTAAAACAACATAAATACAATTTTATAAAGCATAGGATAAAACAACATAAATACAATTTAATAAAGCATAGGATAAAACAACATAAATACAATTTAATAAAGCATAGGATAAAACAACATAAATACAATTTTATAAAGCATAGGATAAAACAACATAAATAAAATTTAATAAAGCATAGGTTAAAACAACATAAATACAATTTAATAAAGCATAGGGCAAAACAACATAAATACAATTTAATAAAGCATAGTTTAAAACAACATAAATACAATTTAATAAAACATAGGATAAAACCACAGAAATACAATTTAATAAAGCATAGGATAAAACAACATAAATACAATTTAATAAAGCATAGGACAAAACAACATAAATACAATTTAATAACGCATAGGACAAAACAACATAAATACAATTTAATGAAACATAGGATAAACAACATAAATACAATTTAATAAAGCAAAGGACAAAACAACATAAATACAATTTAATAAAGCATATGTTAAAACAACATAAATACAATTTAATAAAGCATATGTTAAAACAACATAAATACAATTTAATAAAGCATAGTTTAAAACAACATAAATACAATTTAATAAAGCATAGTTTAAAACAACATAAATACAATTTAATAAAGCATAGTTTAAAACAACATAAATACAATTTAATAAAGCATAGTTTAAAACAACATAAATACAATTTAATAAAGCATTAGATAAAACCACATAAATACAATTTAATAAAGCATAGGATAAAACAACATAAATAAAATTTAATAAAGCATAGGTTAAAACAACATAAATACAATTTAATAAAGCATAGGATAAAACAACATAAATACAATTTAAAAAAGCATAGGATAAAACATCATAAATACTTTTTAATAAAGCATAGGATAAAACCACATAAATGCAATTTAATAAAGCACAGGATAAAACAACATAAATACAATTTAATAAAGCATAGGATAAAACAACATAATTACAATTTAATAAAGCATAGGATAAAACAACATAAATACAATTTAATAAAGCATAGGATAAAAAAACATAAATGCAATTTAATAAAGCATACGTTAAAACAACATAAATACAATTAAATAAAGCATAGGATAAAACAACATAAATACAATTTAATAAAGCATAGGTTAAAACAACATAAATACAATTTTATAAAGCATAGGGCAAAACAACATAAATACAATTTAATAAAGCATAGTTTAAAACAACATAAATACAATTTAATAAAACATAGGATAAAACCACAGAAATACAATTTAATAAAGCATAGGATAAAACAACATAAATACAATTTAATAAAGCATAGGATAAAACAACATAAATACAATTTAATAAAGCATAGGATAAAAAAACATAAATACATTTTAATAAAGCATACGTTTAAACAACATAAATACAATTAAATAAAGCATAGGATAAAACAACATAAATACAATTTAATAAAGCATAGGTTAAAACAACATAAATACAATTTTATAAAGCATAGGTTAAAACAACATAAATACAATTTTATAAAGCATAGGATAAAACAACATAAATACAATTTAATAAAGCATAGGATAAAACAACATAAATACAATTTAATAAAGCATAGTTTGAAACAACATAAATACAATTTAATAAAGCATAGTTTAAAACAAAATAAATACAATTTAATAAAGCATTAGATAAAACAACATGAATATAATTTAGTAAAGCATAAGATAAAACAACATGGATACAATTTAATAAAGCATAGGATAAAACAACATAAATACAATTTAATAAAGCATAGTTTAAAACAGCATAAATACAATTTAATAAAGCATAGTTTAAAACAACATAAATACAATTTAATAAAGCATAGGATAAAACCACAAAAATACAATTTAATAAAGCATATAATAAAACAACATAAATACAATTTAATAAAGCATAGGATAAAACAACATAAATACAATTTAATGAAACATAGGATAAACTACATAAATACAATTTAATAAAGCATATGTTAAAACAACATAAATACAATTTAATAAAGCATAAGATAAAACATACTGGAATATAATTTAGTAAAGCTTAAGATAAAACAACATGAATACAATTTAATAAAGCATAGGTTAAAACAACATAAATACAATTTAATAAAGCATAGTTTAAAACAACATAAATACAATTTAATAAAGCATAGTTTGAAACAACATAAATACAATTTAATAAAGCATAGTTTAAAACAAAATAAATACAATTTAATAAAGCATTAAATAAAACAACATGAATATAATTTAGTAAAGCATAAGATAAAACAACATGGATACAATTTAATAAAGCATAGGATAAAACAACATAAATAAAATTTAATAAAGCATAGGTTAAAACAGCATAAATACAATTTAATAAAGCATAGTTTAAAACAGCATAAATACAATTTAATAAAGCATAGTTTAAAACAAAATAAATACAATTTAATAAAGCATTAGATAAAACAACATGAATATAATTTAGTAAAGCATAAGATAAAACAACATGGATACAATTTAATAAAGCATAGGATAAAACAACATAAATAAAATTTAATAAAGCATAGGTTAAAACAGCATAAATACAATTTAATAAAGCATAGTTTAAAACAGCATAAATACAATTTAATAAAGCATAGTTTAAAACAACATAAATACAATTTAATAAAGCATAGGATAAAACCACAAAAATACAATTTAATAAAGCATATAATAAAACAACATAAATACAATTTAATAAAGCATAGGACAAAACAACATAAATACAATTTAATAAAGCATAGGATAAAACAACATAAATACAATTTAATGAAACATAGGATAAACTACATAAATACAATTTAATAAAGCATATGTTAAAACAACATAAATACAATTTAATAAAGCATAAGATAAAACAACATGAATATAATTTAGTAAAGCTTAAGATAAAACAACATGAATACAATTTAATAAAGCATAGGTTAAAACAACATAAATACAATTTAATAAAGCATAGTTTAAAACAACATAAATACAATTTAATAAAGCATAGTTTGAAACAACATAAATACAATTTAATAAAGCATAGTTTAAAACAAAATAAATACAATTTAATAAAGCATTAGATAAAACAACATGAATATAATTTAGTAAAGCATAAGATAAAACAACATGGATACAATTTAATAAAGCATAGGATAAAACAACATAAATAAAATTTAATAAAGCATAGGTTAAAACAGCATAAATACAATTTAATAAAGCATAGTTTAAAACAGCATAAATACAATTTAATAAAGCATAGTTTAAAACAACATAAATACAATTTAATAAAGCATAGGATAAAACCACAAAAATACAATTTAATAAAGCATATAATAAAACAACATAAATACAATTTAATAAAGCATAGGACAAAACAACATAAATACAATTTAATAAAGCATAGGATAAAACAACATAAATACAATTTAATGAAACATAGGATAAACTACATAAATACAATTTAATAAAGCATATGTTAAAACAACATAAATACAATTTAATAAAGCATAAGATAAAGCAACATGAATATAATTTAGTAAAGCTTAAGATAAAAGAACATGAATACAATTTAATAAAGCATAGGTTAAAACAACATAAATACAATTTAATAAAGCATAGGTTAAAACAACATAAATACAATTTAATAAAGCATAGGATAAAACAACATAAATACAATTTAATAAAGCATAGGATAAAACAACATAAATACAATTTAATAAAGCATAGGATAAAACAACATAAATAAAATTTAATAAAGCATAGGTTAAAACAACATAAATACAATTTAATAAAGCATAGGATAAAACAACATAAATACAATTTAATAAAGCATAGGATAAAACAACATAAATATTTTTTAATAAAGCATAGGATAAAACCACATAAATACAATTTAATAAAGCATAGGATAAAACAACATAAATAAAATTTAATAAAGCATAGGATAAAACAACATAAATACAATTTAATAAAGCATAGGATAAAACAACATAAATATTTTTTAATAAAGCATAGGATAAAACCACATAAATACAATTTAATAAAGCATAGGATAAAACAACATAAATAAAATTTAATAAAGCATAGGTTAAAACAACATAAATACAATTTAATAAAGCATAGGACAAAACAACATAAATACAATTTAATAAAGCATAGTTTAAAACAACATAAATACAATTTAATAAAGCATAGGTTAAAACAACATAAATACAATTTAATAAAGCATAAGATAAAACAACATGAATATAATTTAATAAAGCTTAAGATAAAACAACATGAATACAATTTAATAAAGCATAGGTTAAAACAACATAAATACAATTTAATAAAGCATAGGATAAAACAACATAAATACAATTTAATAAAGCATAGGATAAAACAACATAAATACAATTTAATAAAGCATAGGATAAAACAACATAAATAAAATTTAATAAAGCATAGGATAAAACAACATAAATACAATTTAATAAAGCATAGGATAAAACAACATAAATACAATTTAAAAAAGCATAGGACAAAACAACATAAATACAATTTAATAAAGCATAGGATAAACCAACATAAATACAATTTAATGAAACATAGGAAAAACAACATAAATACAATTTAAGAAAGCATAGGACAAAACAACATAAATACAATTTAATAAAGCATATGTTAAAACAACATAAATACAATTTAATAAAGCATAAGATAAAACAACATGAATATAATTTAGTAAAGCATAAGATAAAACAACATGAATACAATTTAATAAAGCATAGGTTAAAACAACATAAATACAATTTAAGAAAGCATAGGATAAAACTACATAAATACATTTTAATAAAACATAGGATAAAACAACATAAATACAATTTAATAAAGCATAGGATAAAACAACATGAATAAAATTTAATAAAGCATAGGTTAAAACAACATAAATACAATTTAATAAAGCATAGGATAAAACAACATAAATACAATTTAATAAAGCATAGGATAAAACAACATAAATAATTTTTAATAACGCATAGGATAAAACCACATAAATACAATTTAATAAAGCATAGGATAAAACAACATAAATAAAATTTAATAAAGCATAGGTTAAAACAACATAAATACAATTTAATAAAGCATAGGATAAAACAACATAAATACAATTTAAAAAAGCATAGGATAAAACATCATAAATACTTTTTAATAAAGCATAGGATAAAACCACATAAATGCAATTTAATAAAGCACAGGATAAAACAACATAAATACAATTTAATAAAGCATAGGATAAAACAACATAATTACAATTTAATAAAGCATAGGATAAAACAACATAAATACAATTTAATAAAGCATAGGATAAAAAAACATAAATGCAATTTAATAAAGCATACGTTAAAACAACATAAATACAATTAAATAAAGCATAGGATAAAACAACATAAATACAATTTAATAAAGCATAGGATAAAACAACATAAATACAATTTAATAAAGCATAGGATAAAAAAACATAAATGCAATTTAATAAAGCATACGTTAAAACAACATAAATACAATTAAATAAAGCATAGGATAAAACAACATAAATACAATTTAATAAAGCATAGGTTAAAACAACATAAATACAATTTTATAAAGCATAGGGCAAAACAACATAAATACAATTTAATAAAGCATAGTTTAAAACAACATAAATACAATTTAATAAAACATAGGATAAAACCACAGAAATACAATTTAATAAAGCATAGGATAAAACAACATAAATACAATTTAATAAAGCATAGGATAAAACAACATAAATACAATTTAATAAAGCATAGGATAAAAAAACATAAATACATTTTAATAAAGCATACGTTTAAACAACATAAATACAATTAAATAAAGCATAGGATAAAACAACATAAATACAATTTAATAAAGCATAGGTTAAAACAACATAAATACAATTTTATAAAGCATAGGTTAAAACAACATAAATACAATTTTATAAAGCATAGGATAAAACAACATAAATACAATTTAATAAAGCATAGGATAAAACAACATAAATACAATTTAATAAAGCATAGGATAAAACAACATAAATACAATTTTATAAAGCATAGGATAAAACAACATAAATAAAATTTAATAAAGCATAGGTTAAAACAACATAAATACAATTTAATAAAGCATAGGGCAAAACAACATAAATACAATTTAATAAAGCATAGTTTAAAACAACATAAATACAATTTAATAAAACATAGGATAAAACCACAGAAATACAATTTAATAAAGCATAGGATAAAACAACATAAATACAATTTAATAAAGCATAGGACAAAACAACATAAATACAATTTAATAACGCATAGGACAAAACAACATAAATACAATTTAATGAAACATAGGATAAACAACATAAATACAATTTAATAAAGCAAAGGACAAAACAACATAAATACAATTTAATAAAGCATATGTTAAAACAACATAAATACAATTTAATAAAGCATATGTTAAAACAACATAAATACAATTTAATAAAGCATAGTTTAAAACAACATAAATACAATTTAATAAAGCATAGTTTAAAACAACATAAATACAATTTAATAAAGCATAGTTTAAAACAACATAAATACAATTTAATAAAGCATAGTTTAAAACAACATAAATACAATTTAATAAAGCATTAGATAAAACCACATAAATACAATTTAATAAAGCATAGGATAAAACAACATAAATAAAATTTAATAAAGCATAGGTTAAAACAACATAAATACAATTTAATAAAGCATAGGATAAAACAACATAAATACAATTTAAAAAAGCATAGGATAAAACATCATAAATACTTTTTAATAAAGCATAGGATAAAACCACATAAATGCAATTTAATAAAGCACAGGATAAAACAACATAAATACAATTTAATAAAGCATAGGATAAAACAACATAATTACAATTTAATAAAGCATAGGATAAAACAACATAAATACAATTTAATAAAGCATAGGATAAAAAAACATAAATGCAATTTAATAAAGCATACGTTAAAACAACATAAATACAATTAAATAAAGCATAGGATAAAACAACATAAATACAATTTAATAAAGCATAGGTTAAAACAACATAAATACAATTTTATAAAGCATAGGGCAAACCAACATAAATACAATTTAATAAAGCATAGTTTAAAACAACATAAATACAATTTAATAAAACATAGGATAAAACCACAGAAATACAATTTAATAAAGCATAGGATAAAACAACATAAATACAATTTAATAAAGCATAGGATAAAACAACATAAATACAATTTAATAAAGCATAGGATAAAAAAACATAAATACATTTTAATAAAGCATACGTTTAAACAACATAAATACAATTAAATAAAGCATAGGATAAAACAACATAAATACAATTTAATAAAGCATAGGTTAAAACAACATAAATACAATTTTATAAAGCATAGGTTAAAACAACATAAATACAATTTTATAAAGCATAGGATAAAACAACATAAATACAATTTAATAAAGCATAGGATAAAACAACATAAATACAATTTAATAAAGCATAGTTTGAAACAACATAAATACAATTTAATAAAGCATAGTTTAAAACAAAATAAATACAATTTAATAAAGCATTAGATAAAACAACATGAATATAATTTAGTAAAGCATAAGATAAAACAACATGGATACAATTTAATAAAGCATAGGATAAAACAACATAAATACAATTTAATAAAGCATAGTTTAAAACAGCATAAATACAATTTAATAAAGCATAGTTTAAAACAACATAAATACAATTTAATAAAGCATAGGATAAAACCACAAAAATACAATTTAATAAAGCATATAATAAAACAACATAAATACAATTTAATAAAGCATAGGATAAAACAACATAAATACAATTTAATGAAACATAGGATAAACTACATAAATACAATTTAATAAAGCATATGTTAAAACAACATAAATACAATTTAATAAAGCATAAGATAAAACATACTGGAATATAATTTAGTAAAGCTTAAGATAAAACAACATGAATACAATTTAATAAAGCATAGGTTAAAACAACATAAATACAATTTAATAAAGCATAGTTTAAAACAACATAAATACAATTTAATAAAGCATAGTTTGAAACAACATAAATACAATTTAATAAAGCATAGTTTAAAACAAAATAAATACAATTTAATAAAGCATTAAATAAAACAACATGAATATAATTTAGTAAAGCTTAAGATAAAACAACATGAATACAATTTAATAAAGCATAGGTTAAAACAACATAAATACAATTTTATAAAGCATAGGGCAAAACAACATAAATACAATTTAATAAAGCATAGTTTAAAACAACATAAATACAATTTAATAAAACATAGGATAAAACCACAGAAATACAATTTAATAAAGCATAGGATAAAACAACATAAATACAATTTAATAAAGCATAGGATAAAACAACATAAATACAATTTAATAAAGCATAGGATAAAAAAACATAAATACATTTTAATAAAGCATACGTTTAAACAACATAAATACAATTAAATAAAGCATAGGATAAAACAACATAAATACAATTTAATAAAGCATAGGTTAAAACAACATAAATACAATTTTATAAAGCATAGGTTAAAACAACATAAATACAATTTTATAAAGCATAGGATAAAACAACATAAATACAATTTAATAAAGCATAGGATAAAACAACATAAATACAATTTAATAAAGCATAGTTTGAAACAACATAAATACAATTTAATAAAGCATAGTTTAAAACAAAATAAATACAATTTAATAAAGCATTAGATAAAACAACATGAATATAATTTAGTAAAGCATAAGATAAAACAACATGGATACAATTTAATAAAGCATAGGATAAAACAACATAAATACAATTTAATAAAGCATAGTTTAAAACAGCATAAATACAATTTAATAAAGCATAGTTTAAAACAACATAAATACAATTTAATAAAGCATAGGATAAAACCACAAAAATACAATTTAATAAAGCATATAATAAAACAACATAAATACAATTTAATAAAGCATAGGATAAAACAACATAAATACAATTTAATGAAACATAGGATAAACTACATAAATACAATTTAATAAAGCATATGTTAAAACAACATAAATACAATTTAATAAAGCATAAGATAAAACATACTGGAATATAATTTAGTAAAGCTTAAGATAAAACAACATGAATACAATTTAATAAAGCATAGGTTAAAACAACATAAATACAATTTAATAAAGCATAGTTTAAAACAACATAAATACAATTTAATAAAGCATAGTTTGAAACAACATAAATACAATTTAATAAAGCATAGTTTAAAACAAAATAAATACAATTTAATAAAGCATTAAATAAAACAACATGAATATAATTTAGTAAAGCATAAGATAAAACAACATGGATACAATTTAATAAAGCATAGGATAAAACAACATAAATAAAATTTAATAAAGCATAGGTTAAAACAGCATAAATACAATTTAATAAAGCATAGTTTAAAACAGCATAAATACAATTTAATAAAGCATAGTTTAAAACAAAATAAATACAATTTAATAAAGCATTAGATAAAACAACATGAATATAATTTAGTAAAGCATAAGATAAAACAACATGGATACAATTTAATAAAGCATAGGATAAAACAACATAAATAAAATTTAATAAAGCATAGGTTAAAACAGCATAAATACAATTTAATAAAGCATAGTTTAAAACAGCATAAATACAATTTAATAAAGCATAGTTTAAAACAACATAAATACAATTTAATAAAGCATAGGATAAAACCACAAAAATACAATTTAATAAAGCATATAATAAAACAACATAAATACAATTTAATAAAGCATAGGACAAAACAACATAAATACAATTTAATAAAGCATAGGATAAAACAACATAAATACAATTTAATGAAACATAGGATAAACTACATAAATACAATTTAATAAAGCATATGTTAAAACAACATAAATACAATTTAATAAAGCATAAGATAAAACAACATGAATATAATTTAGTAAAGCTTAAGATAAAACAACATGAATACAATTTAATAAAGCATAGGTTAAAACAACATAAATACAATTTAATAAAGCATAGTTTAAAACAACATAAATACAATTTAATAAAGCATAGTTTGAAACAACATAAATACAATTTAATAAAGCATAGTTTAAAACAAAATAAATACAATTTAATAAAGCATTAGATAAAACAACATGAATATAATTTAGTAAAGCATAAGATAAAACAACATGGATACAATTTAATAAAGCATAGGATAAAACAACATAAATAAAATTTAATAAAGCATAGGTTAAAACAGCATAAATACAATTTAATAAAGCATAGTTTAAAACAGCATAAATACAATTTAATAAAGCATAGTTTAAAACAACATAAATACAATTTAATAAAGCATAGGATAAAACCACAAAAATACAATTTAATAAAGCATATAATAAAACAACATAAATACAATTTAATAAAGCATAGGACAAAACAACATAAATACAATTTAATAAAGCATAGGATAAAACAACATAAATACAATTTAATGAAACATAGGATAAACTACATAAATACAATTTAATAAAGCATATGTTAAAACAACATAAATACAATTTAATAAAGCATAAGATAAAGCAACATGAATATAATTTAGTAAAGCTTAAGATAAAAGAACATGAATACAATTTAATAAAGCATAGGTTAAAACAACATAAATACAATTTAATAAAGCATAGGTTAAAACAACATAAATACAATTTAATAAAGCATAGGATAAAACAACATAAATACAATTTAATAAAGCATAGGATAAAACAACATAAATACAATTTAATAAAGCATAGGATAAAACAACATAAATAAAATTTAATAAAGCATAGGTTAAAACAACATAAATACAATTTAATAAAGCATAGGATAAAACAACATAAATACAATTTAATAAAGCATAGGATAAAACAACATAAATATTTTTTAATAAAGCATAGGATAAAACCACATAAATACAATTTAATAAAGCATAGGATAAAACAACATAAATAAAATTTAATAAAGCATAGGATAAAACAACATAAATACAATTTAATAAAGCATAGGATAAAACAACATAAATATTTTTTAATAAAGCATAGGATAAAACCACATAAATACAATTTAATAAAGCATAGGATAAAACAACATAAATAAAATTTAATAAAGCATAGGTTAAAACAACATAAATACAATTTAATAAAGCATAGGACAAAACAACATAAATACAATTTAATAAAGCATAGTTTAAAACAACATAAATACAATTTAATAAAGCATAGGTTAAAACAACATAAATACAATTTAATAAAGCATAAGATAAAACAACATGAATATAATTTAATAAAGCTTAAGATAAAACAACATGAATACAATTTAATAAAGCATAGGTTAAAACAACATAAATACAATTTAATAAAGCATAGGATAAAACAACATAAATACAATTTAATAAAGCATAGGATAAAACAACATAAATACAATTTAATAAAGCATAGGATAAAACAACATAAATAAAATTTAATAAAGCATAGGATAAAACAACATAAATACAATTTAATAAAGCATAGGATAAAACAACATAAATACAATTTAAAAAAGCATAGGACAAAACAACATAAATACAATTTAATAAAGCATAGGATAAACCAACATAAATACAATTTAATGAAACATAGGAAAAACAACATAAATACAATTTAAGAAAGCATAGGACAAAACAACATAAATACAATTTAATAAAGCATATGTTAAAACAACATAAATACAATTTAATAAAGCATAAGATAAAACAACATGAATATAATTTAGTAAAGCATAAGATAAAACAACATGAATACAATTTAATAAAGCATAGGTTAAAACAACATAAATACAATTTAAGAAAGCATAGGATAAAACTACATAAATACATTTTAATAAAACATAGGATAAAACAACATAAATACAATTTAATAAAGCATAGGATAAAACAACATGAATAAAATTTAATAAAGCATAGGTTAAAACAACATAAATACAATTTAATAAAGCATAGGATAAAACAACATAAATACAATTTAATAAAGCATAGGATAAAACAACATAAATAATTTTTAATAACGCATAGGATAAAACCACATAAATACAATTTAATAAAGCATAGGATAAAACAACAAAAATAAAATTTAATAAAGCATAGGTTAAAACAACATAAATACAATTTAATAAAGCATAGGATAAAACAACATAAATACAATTTAAAAAAGCATAGGATAAAACATCATAAATACTTTTTAATAAAGCATAGGATAAAACCACATAAATGCAATTTAATAAAGCACAGGATAAAACAACATAAATACAATTTAATAAAGCATAGGATAAAACAACATAATTACAATTTAATAAAGCATAGGATAAAACAACATAAATACAATTTAATAAAGCATAGGATAAAAAAACATAAATGCAATTTAATAAAGCATACGTTAAAACAACATAAATACAATTAAATAAAGCATAGGATAAAACAACATAAATACAATTTAATAAAGCATAGGATAAAACAACATAAATACAATTTAATAAAGCATAGGATAAAAAAACATAAATGCAATTTAATAAAGCATACGTTAAAACAACATAAATACAATTAAATAAAGCATAGGATAAAACAACATAAATACAATTTAATAAAGCATAGGTTAAAACAACATAAATACAATTTTATAAAGCATAGGGCAAAACAACATAAATACAATTTAATAAAGCATAGTTTAAAACAACATAAATACAATTTAATAAAACATAGGATAAAACCACAGAAATACAATTTAATAAAGCATAGGATAAAACAACATAAATACAATTTAATAAAGCATAGGATAAAACAACATAAATACAATTTAATAAAGCATAGGATAAAAAAACATAAATACATTTTAATAAAGCATACGTTTAAACAACATAAATACAATTAAATAAAGCATAGGATAAAACAACATAAATACAATTTAATAAAGCATAGGTTAAAACAACATAAATACAATTTTATAAAGCATAGGTTAAAACAACATAAATACAATTTTATAAAGCATAGGATAAAACAACATAAATACAATTTAATAAAGCATAGGATAAAACAACATAAATACAATTTAATAAAGCATAGGATAAAACAACATAAATACAATTTTATAAAGCATAGGATAAAACAACATAAATAAAATTTAATAAAGCATAGGTTAAAACAACATAAATACAATTTAATAAAGCATAGGGCAAAACAACATAAATACAATTTAATAAAGCATAGGATAAAACAACATAAATACAATTTAATAAAGCATAGGATAAAACAACATAAATAAAATTTAATAAAGCATAGGTTAAAACAACATAAATACAATTTAATAAAGCATAGGATAAAACAACATAAATACAATTTAATAAAGCATAGGATAAAACAACATAAATATTTTTTAATAAAGCATAGGATAAAACCACATAAATACAATTTAATAAAGCATAGGATAAAACAACATAAATAAAATTTAATAAAGCATAGGATAAAACAACATAAATACAATTTAATAAAGCATAGGATAAAACAACATAAATATTTTTTAATAAAGCATAGGATAAAACCACATAAATACAATTTAATAAAGCATAGGATAAAACAACATAAATAAAATTTAATAAAGCATAGGTTAAAACAACATAAATACAATTTAATAAAGCATAGGACAAAACAACATAAATACAATTTAATAAAGCATAGTTTAAAACAACATAAATACAATTTAATAAAGCATAGGTTAAAACAACATAAATACAATTTAATAAAGCATAAGATAAAACAACATGAATATAATTTAATAAAGCTTAAGATAAAACAACATGAATACAATTTAATAAAGCATAGGTTAAAACAACATAAATACAATTTAATAAAGCATAGGATAAAACAACATAAATACAATTTAATAAAGCATAGGATAAAACAACATAAATACAATTTAATAAAGCATAGGATAAAACAACATAAATAAAATTTAATAAAGCATAGGATAAAACAACATAAATACAATTTAATAAAGCATAGGATAAAACAACATAAATACAATTTAAAAAAGCATAGGACAAAACAACATAAATACAATTTAATAAAGCATAGGATAAACCAACATAAATACAATTTAATGAAACATAGGAAAAACAACATAAATACAATTTAAGAAAGCATAGGACAAAACAACATAAATACAATTTAATAAAGCATATGTTAAAACAACATAAATACAATTTAATAAAGCATAAGATAAAACAACATGAATATAATTTAGTAAAGCATAAGATAAAACAACATGAATACAATTTAATAAAGCATAGGTTAAAACAACATAAATACAATTTAAGAAAGCATAGGATAAAACTACATAAATACATTTTAATAAAACATAGGATAAAACAACATAAATACAATTTAATAAAGCATAGGATAAAACAACATGAATAAAATTTAATAAAGCATAGGTTAAAACAACATAAATACAATTTAATAAAGCATAGGATAAAACAACATAAATACAATTTAATAAAGCATAGGATAAAACAACATAAATAATTTTTAATAACGCATAGGATAAAACCACATAAATACAATTTAATAAAGCATAGGATAAAACAACAAAAATAAAATTTAATAAAGCATAGGTTAAAACAACATAAATACAATTTAATAAAGCATAGGATAAAACAACATAAATACAATTTAAAAAAGCATAGGATAAAACATCATAAATACTTTTTAATAAAGCATAGGATAAAACCACATAAATGCAATTTAATAAAGCACAGGATAAAACAACATAAATACAATTTAATAAAGCATAGGATAAAACAACATAATTACAATTTAATAAAGCATAGGATAAAACAACATAAATACAATTTAATAAAGCATAGGATAAAAAAACATAAATGCAATTTAATAAAGCATACGTTAAAACAACATAAATACAATTAAATAAAGCATAGGATAAAACAACATAAATACAATTTAATAAAGCATAGGATAAAACAACATAAATACAATTTAATAAAGCATAGGATAAAAAAACATAAATGCAATTTAATAAAGCATACGTTAAAACAACATAAATACAATTAAATAAAGCATAGGATAAAACAACATAAATACAATTTAATAAAGCATAGGTTAAAACAACATAAATACAATTTTATAAAGCATAGGGCAAAACAACATAAATACAATTTAATAAAGCATAGTTTAAAACAACATAAATACAATTTAATAAAACATAGGATAAAACCACAGAAATACAATTTAATAAAGCATAGGATAAAACAACATAAATACAATTTAATAAAGCATAGGATAAAACAACATAAATACAATTTAATAAAGCATAGGATAAAAAAACATAAATACATTTTAATAAAGCATACGTTTAAACAACATAAATACAATTAAATAAAGCATAGGATAAAACAACATAAATACAATTTAATAAAGCATAGGTTAAAACAACATAAATACAATTTTATAAAGCATAGGTTAAAACAACATAAATACAATTTTATAAAGCATAGGATAAAACAACATAAATACAATTTAATAAAGCATAGGATAAAACAACATAAATACAATTTAATAAAGCATAGGATAAAACAACATAAATACAATTTTATAAAGCATAGGATAAAACAACATAAATAAAATTTAATAAAGCATAGGTTAAAACAACATAAATACAATTTAATAAAGCATAGGGCAAAACAACATAAATACAATTTAATAAAGCATAGTTTAAAACAACATAAATACAATTTAATAAAACATAGGATAAAACCACAGAAATACAATTTAATAAAGCATAGGATAAAACAACATAAATACAATTTAATAAAGCATAGGACAAAACAACATAAATACAATTTAATAACGCATAGGACAAAACAACATAAATACAATTTAATGAAACATAGGATAAACAACATAAATACAATTTAATAAAGCAAAGGACAAAACAACATAAATACAATTTAATAAAGCATATGTTAAAACAACATAAATACAATTTAATAAAGCATATGTTAAAACAACATAAATACAATTTAATAAAGCATAGTTTAAAACAACATAAATACAATTTAATAAAGCATAGTTTAAAACAACATAAATACAATTTAATAAAGCATAGTTTAAAACAACATAAATACAATTTAATAAAGCATAGTTTAAAACAACATAAATACAATTTAATAAAGCATTAGATAAAACCACATAAATACAATTTAATAAAGCATAGGATAAAACAACATAAATAAAATTTAATAAAGCATAGGTTAAAACAACATAAATACAATTTAATAAAGCATAGGATAAAACAACATAAATACAATTTAAAAAAGCATAGGATAAAACATCATAAATGCTTTTTAATAAAGCATAGGATAAAACCACATAAATGCAATTTAATAAAGCACAGGATAAAACAACATAAATACAATTTAATAAAGCATAGGATAAAACAACATAATTACAATTTAATAAAGCATAGGATAAAACAACATAAATACAATTTAATAAAGCATACGATAAAAAAACATAAATGCAATTTAATAAAGCATACGTTAAAACAACATAAATACAATTAAATAAAGCATAGGATAAAACAACATAAATACAATTTAATAAAGCATAGGTTAAAACAACATAAATACAATTTTATAAAGCATAGGGCAAAACAACATAAATACAATTTAATAAAGCATAGTTTAAAACAACATAAATACAATTTAATAAAACATAGGATAAAACCACAGAAATACAATTTAATAAAGCATAGGATAAAACAACATAAATACAATTTAATAAAGCATAGGATAAAACAACATAAATACAATTTAATAAAGCATAGGATAAAAAAACATAAATACATTTTAATAAAGCATACGTTTAAACAACATAAATACAATTAAATAAAGCATAGGATAAAACAACATAAATACAATTTAATAAAGCATAGGTTAAAACAACATAAATACAATTTTATAAAGCATAGGTTAAAACAACATAAATACAATTTTATAAAGCATAGGATAAAACAACATAAATACAATTTAATAAAGCATAGGATAAAACAACATAAATACAATTTAATAAAGCATAGTTTGAAACAACATAAATACAATTTAATAAAGCATAGTTTAAAACAAAATAAATACAATTTAATAAAGCATTAGATAAAACAACATGAATATAATTTAGTAAAGCATAAGATAAAACAACATGGATACAATTTAATAAAGCATAGGATAAAACAACATAAATACAATTTAATAAAGCATAGTTTAAAACAGCATAAATACAATTTAATAAAGCATAGTTTAAAACAACATAAATACAATTTAATAAAGCATAGGATAAAACCACAAAAATACAATTTAATAAAGCATATAATAAAACAACATAAATACAATTTAATAAAGCATAGGATAAAACAACATAAATACAATTTAATGAAACATAGGATAAACTACATAAATACAATTTAATAAAGCATATGTTAAAACAACATAAATACAATTTAATAAAGCATAAGATAAAACATACTGGAATATAATTTAGTAAAGCTTAAGATAAAACAACATGAATACAATTTAATAAAGCATAGGTTAAAACAACATAAATACAATTTAATAAAGCATAGTTTAAAACAACATAAATACAATTTAATAAAGCATAGTTTGAAACAACATAAATACAATTTAATAAAGCATAGTTTAAAACAAAATAAATACAATTTAATAAAGCATTAAATAAAACAACATGAATATAATTTAGTAAAGCTTAAGATAAAACAACATGAATACAATTTAATAAAGCATAGGTTAAAACAACATAAATACAATTTAATAAAGCATAGTTTAAAACAACATAAATACAATTTAATAAAGCATAGTTTGAAACAACATAAATACAATTTAATAAAGCATAGTTTAAAACAAAATAAATACAATTTAATAAAGCATTAGATAAAACAACATGAATATAATTTAGTAAAGCATAAGATAAAACAACATGGATACAATTTAATAAAGCATAGGATAAAACAACATAAATAAAATTTAATAAAGCATAGGTTAAAACAGCATAAATACAATTTAATAAAGCATAGTTTAAAACAGCATAAATACAATTTAATAAAGCATAGTTTAAAACAACATAAATACAATTTAATAAAGCATAGGATAAAACCACAAAAATACAATTTAATAAAGCATATAATAAAACAACATAAATACAATTTAATAAAGCATAGGACAAAACAACATAAATACAATTTAATAAAGCATAGGATAAAACAACATAAATACAATTTAATGAAACATAGGATAAACTACATAAATACAATTTAATAAAGCATATGTTAAAACAACATAAATACAATTTAATAAAGCATAAGATAAAACAACATGAATATAATTTAGTAAAGCTTAAGATAAAACAACATGAATACAATTTAATAAAGCATAGGTTAAAACAACATAAATACAATTTAATAAAGCATAGGTTAAAACAACATAAATACAATTTAATAAAGCATAGGATAAAACAACATAAATACAATTTAATAAAGCATAGGATAAAACAACATAAATACAATTTAATAAAGCATAGGATAAAACAACATAAATAAAATTTAATAAAGCATAGGTTAAAACAACATAAATACAATTTAATAAAGCATAGGATAAAACAACATAAATACAATTTAATAAAGCATAGGATAAAACAACATAAATATTTTTTAATAAAGCATAGGATAAAACCACATAAATACAATTTAATAAAGCATAGGATAAAACAACATAAATAAAATTTAATAAAGCATAGGTTAAAACAACATAAATACAATTTAATAAAGCATAAGATAAAACAACATGAATAAAATTTAATAAAGCATAGGTTAAAACAACATAAATACAATTTAATAAAGCATAGGATAAAACAACATAAATACAATTTAATAAAGCATAGGTTAAAACAACATAAATACAATTTAATAAAGCATAGGATAAAACAACATAAATACAATTTAACAAAGCATAGGATAAAACAACATAAATACAATTTAATAAAGCATAGGATAAAACAACATAAATACAATTTAATAAAGCATAGGATAAAACAACATAAATATTTTTTAATAAAGCATAGGATAAAACCACATAAATACAATTTAATAAAGCATAGGATAAAACAACATAAATAAAATTTAATAAAGCATAGGTTAAAACAACATAAATACAATTTAATAAAGCATAGGACAAAACAACATAAATACAATTTAATAAAGCATAGTTTAAAACAACATAAATACAATTTAATAAAGCATAGGTTAAAACAACATAAATACAATTTAATAAAGCATAAGATAAAACAACATGAATATAATTTAATAAAGCTTAAGATAAAACAACATGAATACAATTTAATAAAGCATAGGTTAAAACAACATAAATACAATTTAATAAAGCATAGGATAAAACAACATAAATACAATTTAATAAAGCATAGGATAAAACAACATAAATACAATTTAATAAAGCATAGGATAAAACAACATAAATAAAATTTAATAAAGCATAGGATAAAACAACATAAATACAATTTAATAAAGCATAGGATAAAACAACATAAATACAATTTAAAAAAGCATAGGACAAAACAACATAAATACAATTTAATAAAGCATAGGATAAACCAACATAAATACAATTTAATGAAACATAGGAAAAACAACATAAATACAATTTAAGAAAGCATAGGACAAAACAACATAAATACAATTTAATAAAGCATATGTTAAAACAACATAAATACAATTTAATAAAACATAAGATAAAACAAGATGAATATAATTTAGTAAAGCATAAGATAAAACAACATGAATACAATTTAATAAAGCATAGGTTAAAACAACATAAATACAATTTAAGAAAGCATAGGATAAAACTACATAAATACATTTTAATAAAACATAGGATAAAACAACATAAATACAATTTAATAAAGCATAGGATAAAACAACATGAATAAAATTTAATAAAGCATAGGTTAAAACAACATAAATACAATTTAATAAAGCATAGGATAAAACAACATAAATACAATTTAATAAATTATAGGATAAAACAACATAAATAATTTTTAATAACGCATAGGATAAAACCACATAAATACAATTTAATAAAGCATAGGATAAAACAACATAAATAAAATTTAATAAAGCATAGGTTAAAACAACATAAATACAATTTAATAAAGCATAGGATAAAACAACATAAATACAATTTAAAAAACCATAGGATAAAACATCATAAATACTTTTTAATAAAGCATAGGATAAAACCACATAAATGCAATTTAATAAAGCACAGGATAAAACAACATAAATACAATTTAATAAAGCATAGGATAAAACAACATAATTACAATTTAATAAAGCATAGGATAAAACAACATAAATACAATTTAATAAAGCATAGGATAAAAAAACATAAATGCAATTTAATAAAGCATACGTTAAAACAACATAAATACAATTAAATAAAGCATAGGATAAAACAACATAAATACAATTTAATAAAGCATAGGTTAAAACAACATAAATACAATTTTATAAAGCATAGGGCAAAACAACATAAATACAATTTAATAAAGCATAGTTTAAAACAACATAAATACAATTTAATAAAACATAGGATAAAACCACAGAAATACAATTTAATAAAGCATAGGATAAAACAACATAAATACAATTTAATAAAGCATAGGATAAAACAACATAAATACAATTTAATAAAGCATAGGATAAAAAAACATAAATACATTTTAATAAAGCATACGTTTAAACAACATAAATACAATTAAATAAAGCATAGGATAAAACAACATAAATACAATTTAATAAAGCATAGGTTAAAACAACATAAATACAATTTTATAAAGCATAGGTTAAAACAACATAAATACAATTTTATAAAGCATAGGATAAAACAACATAAATACAATTTAATAAAGCATAGGATAAAACAACATAAATACAATTTAATAAAGCATAGGATAAAACAACATAAATACAATTTTATAAAGCATAGGATAAAACAACATAAATAAAATTTAATAAAGCATAGGTTAAAACAACATAAATACAATTTAATAAAGCATAGGGCAAAACAACATAAATACAATTTAATAAAGCATAGTTTAAAACAACATAAATACAATTTAATAAAACATAGGATAAAACCACAGAAATACAATTTAATAAAGCATAGGATAAAACAACATAAATACAATTTAATAAAGCATAGGACAAAACAACATAAATACAATTTAATAACGCATAGGACAAAACAACATAAATACAATTTAATGAAACATAGGATAAACAACATAAATACAATTTAATAAAGCAAAGGACAAAACAACATAAATACAATTTAATAAAGCATATGTTAAAACAACATAAATACAATTTAATAAAGCATATGTTAAAACAACATAAATACAATTTAATAAAGCATAGTTTAAAACAACATAAATACAATTTAATAAAGCATAGTTTAAAACAACATAAATACAATTTAATAAAGCATAGTTTAAAACAACATAAATACAATTTAATAAAGCATTAGATAAAACCACATAAATACAATTTAATAAAGCATAGGATAAAACAACATAAATACAATTTAATAAAGCATAGGTTAAAACAACATAAATACAATTTTATAAAGCATAGGTTAAAACAACATAAATACAATTTTATAAAGCATAGGATAAAACAACATAAATACAATTTAATAAAGCATAGGATAAAACCACAAAAATACAATTTAATAAAGCATATAATAAAACAACATAAATACAATTTAATAAAGCATAGGACAAAACAACATAAATACAATTTAATAAAGCATAGGATAAAACAACATAAATACAATTTAATGAAACATAGGATAAACTACATAAATACAATTTAATAAAGCATATGTTAAAACAACATAAATACAATTTAATAAAGCATAAGATAAAACAACATGAATATAATTTAGTAAAGCTTAAGATAAAACAACATGAATACAATTTAATAAAGCATAGGTTAAAACAACATAAATACAATTTAATAAAGCATAGGTTAAAACAACATAAATACAATTTAATAAAGCATAGGATAAAACAACATAAATACAATTTAATAAAGCATAGGATAAAACAACATAAATACAATTTAATAAAGCATAGGATAAAACAACATAAATAAAATTTAATAAAGCATAGGTTAAAACAACATAAATACAATTTAATAAAGCATAGGATAAAACAACATAAATACAATTTAATAAAGCATAGGATAAAACAACATAAATATTTTTTAATAAAGCATAGGATAAAACCACATAAATACAATTTAATAAAGCATAGGATAAAACAACATAAATAAAATTTAATAAAGCATAGGTTAAAACAACATAAATACAATTTAATAAAGCATAAGATAAAACAACATGAATAAAATTTAATAAAGCATAGGTTAAAACAACATAAATACAATTTAATAAAGCATAGGATAAAACAACATAAATACAATTTAATAAAGCATAGGTTAAAACAACATAAATACAATTTAATAAAGCATAGGATAAAACAACATAAATACAATTTAACAAAGCATAGGATAAAACAACATAAATACAATTTAATAAAGCATAGGATAAAACAACATAAATACAATTTAATAAAGCATAGGATAAAACAACATAAATATTTTTTAATAAAGCATAGGATAAAACCACATAAATACAATTTAATAAAGCATAGGATAAAACAACATAAATAAAATTTAATAAAGCATAGGTTAAAACAACATAAATACAATTTAATAAAGCATAGGACAAAACAACATAAATACAATTTAATAAAGCATAGTTTAAAACAACATAAATACAATTTAATAAAGCATAGGTTAAAACAACATAAATACAATTTAATAAAGCATAAGATAAAACAACATGAATATAATTTAATAAAGCTTAAGATAAAACAACATGAATACAATTTAATAAAGCATAGGTTAAAACAACATAAATACAATTTAATAAAGCATAGGATAAAACAACATAAATACAATTTAATAAAGCATAGGATAAAACAACATAAATACAATTTAATAAAGCATAGGATAAAACAACATAAATAAAATTTAATAAAGCATAGGATAAAACAACATAAATACAATTTAATAAAGCATAGGATAAAACAACATAAATACAATTTAAAAAAGCATAGGACAAAACAACATAAATACAATTTAATAAAGCATAGGATAAACCAACATAAATACAATTTAATGAAACATAGGAAAAACAACATAAATACAATTTAAGAAAGCATAGGACAAAACAACATAAATACAATTTAATAAAGCATATGTTAAAACAACATAAATACAATTTAATAAAACATAAGATAAAACAAGATGAATATAATTTAGTAAAGCATAAGATAAAACAACATGAATACAATTTAATAAAGCATAGGTTAAAACAACATAAATACAATTTAAGAAAGCATAGGATAAAACTACATAAATACATTTTAATAAAACATAGGATAAAACAACATAAATACAATTTAATAAAGCATAGGATAAAACAACATGAATAAAATTTAATAAAGCATAGGTTAAAACAACATAAATACAATTTAATAAAGCATAGGATAAAACAACATAAATACAATTTAATAAATTATAGGATAAAACAACATAAATAATTTTTAATAACGCATAGGATAAAACCACATAAATACAATTTAATAAAGCATAGGATAAAACAACATAAATAAAATTTAATAAAGCATAGGTTAAAACAACATAAATACAATTTAATAAAGCATAGGATAAAACAACATAAATACAATTTAAAAAAGCATAGGATAAAACATCATAAATACTTTTTAATAAAGCATAGGATAAAACCACATAAATGCAATTTAATAAAGCACAGGATAAAACAACATAAATACAATTTAATAAAGCATAGGATAAAACAACATAATTACAATTTAATAAAGCATAGGATAAAACAACATAAATACAATTTAATAAAGCATAGGATAAAAAAACATAAATGCAATTTAATAAAGCATACGTTAAAACAACATAAATACAATTAAATAAAGCATAGGATAAAACAACATAAATACAATTTAATAAAGCATAGGTTAAAACAACATAAATACAATTTTATAAAGCATAGGGCAAAACAACATAAATACAATTTAATAAAGCATAGTTTAAAACAACATAAATACAATTTAATAAAACATAGGATAAAACCACAGAAATACAATTTAATAAAGCATAGGATAAAACAACATAAATACAATTTAATAAAGCATAGGATAAAACAACATAAATACAATTTAATAAAGCATAGGATAAAAAAACATAAATACATTTTAATAAAGCATACGTTTAAACAACATAAATACAATTAAATAAAGCATAGGATAAAACAACATAAATACAATTTAATAAAGCATAGGTTAAAACAACATAAATACAATTTTATAAAGCATAGGTTAAAACAACATAAATACAATTTTATAAAGCATAGGATAAAACAACATAAATACAATTTAATAAAGCATAGGATAAAACAACATAAATACAATTTAATAAAGCATAGGATAAAACAACATAAATACAATTTTATAAAGCATAGGATAAAACAACATAAATAAAATTTAATAAAGCATAGGTTAAAACAACATAAATACAATTTAATAAAGCATAGGGCAAAACAACATAAATACAATTTAATAAAGCATAGTTTAAAACAACATAAATACAATTTAATAAAACATAGGATAAAACCACAGAAATACAATTTAATAAAGCATAGGATAAAACAACATAAATACAATTTAATAAAGCATAGGACAAAACAACATAAATACAATTTAATAACGCATAGGACAAAACAACATAAATACAATTTAATGAAACATAGGATAAACAACATAAATACAATTTAATAAAGCAAAGGACAAAACAACATAAATACAATTTAATAAAGCATATGTTAAAACAACATAAATACAATTTAATAAAGCATATGTTAAAACAACATAAATACAATTTAATAAAGCATAGTTTAAAACAACATAAATACAATTTAATAAAGCATAGTTTAAAACAACATAAATACAATTTAATAAAGCATAGTTTAAAACAACATAAATACAATTTAATAAAGCATTAGATAAAACCACATAAATACAATTTAATAAAGCATAGGATAAAACAACATAAATACAATTTAATAAAGCATAGGTTAAAACAACATAAATACAATTTTATAAAGCATAGGTTAAAACAACATAAATACAATTTTATAAAGCATAGGATAAAACAACATAAATACAATTTAATAAAGCATAGGATAAAACAACATAAATACAATTTAATAAAGCATAGTTTGAAACAACATAAATACAATTTAATAAAGCATAGTTTAAAACAAAATAAATACAATTTAATAAAGCATTAGATAAAACAACATGAATATAATTTAGTAAAGCATAAGATAAAACAACATGGATACAATTTAATAAAGCATAGGATAAAACAACATAAATACAATTTAATAAAGCATAGTTTAAAACAGCATAAATACAATTTAATAAAGCATAGTTTAAAACAACATAAATACAATTTAATAAAGCATAGGATAAAACCACAAAAATACAATTTAATAAAGCATATAATAAAACAACATAAATACAATTTAATAAAGCATAGGATAAAACAACATAAATACAATTTAATGAAACATAGGATAAACTACATAAATACAATTTAATAAAGCATATGTTAAAACAACATAAATACAATTTAATAAAGCATTAAATAAAACAACATGAATATAATTTAGTAAAGCATAAGATAAAACAACATGGATACAATTTAATAAAGCATAGGATAAAACAACATAAATAAAATTTAATAAAGCATAGGTTAAAACAGCATAAATACAATTTAATAAAGCATAGTTTAAAACAGCATAAATACAATTTAATAAAGCATAGTTTAAAACAACATAAATACAATTTAATAAAGCATAGGATAAAACCACAAAAATACAATTTAATAAAGCATATAATAAAACAACATAAATACAATTTAATAAAGCATAGGACAAAACAACATAAATACAATTTAATAAAGCATAGGATAAAACAACATAAATACAATTTAATGAAACATAGGATAAACTACATAAATACAATTTAATAAAGCATATGTTAAAACAACATAAATACAATTTAATAAAGCATAAGATAAAACAACATGAATATAATTTAGTAAAGCTTAAGATAAAACAACATGAATACAATTTAATAAAGCATAGGTTAAAACAACATAAATACAATTTAATAAAGCATAGTTTAAAACAACATAAATACAATTTAATAAAGCATAGTTTGAAACAACATAAATACAATTTAATAAAGCATAGTTTAAAACAAAATAAATACAATTTAATAAAGCATTAGATAAAACAACATGAATATAATTTAGTAAAGCATAAGATAAAACAACATGGATACAATTTAATAAAGCATAGGATAAAACAACATAAATAAAATTTAATAAAGCATAGGTTAAAACAGCATAAATACAATTTAATAAAGCATAGTTTAAAACAGCATAAATACAATTTAATAAAGCATAGTTTAAAACAACATAAATACAATTTAATAAAGCATAGGATAAAACCACAAAAATACAATTTAATAAAGCATATAATAAAACAACATAAATACAATTTAATAAAGCATAGGACAAAACAACATAAATACAATTTAATAAAGCATAGGATAAAACAACATAAATACAATTTAATGAAACATAGGATAAACTACATAAATACAATTTAATAAAGCATATGTTAAAACAACATAAATACAATTTAATAAAGCATAAGATAAAACAACATGAATATAATTTAGTAAAGCTTAAGATAAAACAACATGAATACAATTTAATAAAGCATAGGATAAAACAACATAAATACAATTTAATAAAGCATAGGATAAAAAAACATAAATGCAATTTAATAAAGCATACGTTAAAACAACATAAATACAATTAAATAAAGCATAGGATAAAACAACATAAATACAATTTAATAAAGCATAGGTTAAAACAACATAAATAAAATTTAATAAAGCATAGGTTAAAACAACATAAATACAATTTAATAAAGCATAGTTTAAAACAACATAAATACAATTTAATAAAGCATAAGATAAAACAACATGAATATAATTTAGTAAAGCTTAAGATAAAACAACATGAATACAATTTAATAAAGCATAGGTTAAAACAACATAAATACAATTTAATAAAGCATAGGTTAAAACAACATAAATACAATTTAATAAAGCATAGGATAAAACAACATAAATACAATTTAATAAAGCATAGGATAAAACAACATAAATACAATTTAATAAAGCATAGGATAAAACAACATAAATAAAATTTAATAAAGCATAGGTTAAAACAACATAAATACAATTTAATAAAGCATAGGATAAAACAACATAAATAAAATTTAATAAAGCATAGGTTAAAACAACATAAATACAATTTAATAAAGCATAGGATAAAACAACATAAATACAATTTAATAAAGCATAGGATAAAACAACATAAATACAATTTAATAAAGCATAGGATAAAACAACATAAATACAATTTAATAAAGCATAGGTTAAAACAACATAAATACAATTTAATAAAGCATAGGATAAAACAACATAAATACAATTTAATAAAGCATAGGATAAAACAACATAAATACAATTTAATAAAGCATAGGATAAAACAACATAAATACAATTTAATAAAGCATAGGATAAAACAACATAAATAAAATTTAATAAAGCATAGGTTAAAACAACATAAATACAATTTAATAAAGCATAAGATAAAACAACATGAATAAAATTTAATAAAGCATAGGTTAAAACAACATAAATACAATTTAATAAAGCATAGGATAAAACAACATAAATACAATTTAATAAAGCATAGGTTAAAACAACATAAATACAATTTAATAAAGCATAGGATAAAACAACATAAATACAATTTAACAAAGCATAGGATAAAACAACATAAATACAATTTAATAAAGCATAGGATAAAACAACATAAATACAATTTAATAAAGCATAGGATAAAACAACATAAATATTTTTTAATAAAGCATAGGATAAAACCACATAAATACAATTTAATAAAGCATAGGATAAAACAACATAAATAAAATTTAATAAAGCATAGGTTAAAACAACATAAATACAATTTAATGAACATAGGATAAACTACATAAATACAATTTAATAAAGCATATGTTAAAACAACATAAATACAATTTAATAAAGCATAAGATAAAACAACATGAATATAATTTAGTAAAGCTTAAGATAAAACAACATGAATACAATTTAATAAAGCATAGGTTAAAACAACATAAATACAATTTAATAAAGCATAGGATAAAACAACATAAATACAATTTAATAAAGCATAGGATACAACAACATAAATACAATTTAATAAAGCATAGGATAAAACAACATAAATAAAATTTAATAAAGCATAGGTTAAAACAACATAAATACAATTTAATAAAGCATAGGATAAAACAACATAAATACAATTTAATAAAGCATAGGATAAAACAACATAAATAAAATTTAATAAAGCATAGGTTAAAACAACATAAATACAATTTAATAAAGCATAGGATAAAACAACATAAATACAATTTAATAAAGCATAGGATAAAACAACATAAATATTTTTTAATAAAGCATAGGATAAAACCACATAAATACAATTTAATAAAGCATAGGATAAAACAACATAAATAAAATTTAATAAAGCATAGGTTAAAACAACATAAATACAATTTAATAAAGCATAAGATAAAACAACATGAATAAAATTTAATAAAGCATTGGTTAAAACAACATAAATACAATTTAATAAAGCATAGGATAAAACAACATAAATACAATTTAATAAAGCATAGGTTAAAACAACATAAATACAATTTAATAAAGCATAGGATAAAACAACATAAATACAATTTAATAAAGCATAGGATAAAACAACATAAATATTTTTTAATAAAGCATAGGATAAAACCACATAAATACAATTTAATAAAGCATAGGATAAAACAACATAAATAAAATTTAATAAAGCATAGGTTAAAACAACATAAATACAATTTAATAAAGCATAAGATAAAACAACATGAATAAAATTTAATAAAGCATTGGTTAAAACAACATAAATACAATTTAATAAAGCATAGGATAAAACAACATAAATACAATTTAATAAAGCATAGGTTAAAACAACATAAATACAATTTAATAAAGCATAGGATAAAACAACATAAATACAATTTAATAAAGCATAGGATAAAACAACATAAATAAAATTTAATAAAGCATAGGTTAAAACAACATAAATACAATTTAATAAAGCATAGGACAAAACAACATAAATACAATTTAATAAAGCATAGTTTAAAACAACATAAATACAATTTAATAAAGCATAGGATAAAACCACAGAAATACAATTTAATAAAGCATAGGATAAAACAACATAAATACAATTTAAAAAAGCATAGGACAAAACAACATAAATACAATTTAATAAAGCATAGGATAAACCAACATAAATACAATTTAATGAAACATAGGATAAACAACATAAATACAATTTAAGAAAGCATAGGACAAAACAACATAAATACAATTTAATAAAGCATATGTTAAAACAACATAAATACAATTTAATAAAGCATAAGATAAAACAACATGAATATAATTTAGTAAAGCATAAGATAAAACAACATGAATACAATTTAATAAAGCATAGGTTAAAACAACATAAATACAATTTAAGAAAGCATAGGATAAAACTACATAAATACATTTTAATAAAACATAGGATAAAACAACATAAATACAATTTAATAAAGCATAGGATAAAACAACATGAATAAAATTTAATAAAGCATAGGTTAAAACAACATAAATACAATTTAATAAAGCATAGGATAAAACAACATAAATACAATTTAATAAAGCATAGGATAAAACAACATAAATAATTTTTAATAACGCATAGGATAAAACCACATAAATACAATTTAATAAAGCATAGGATAAAACAACATAAATACAATTTAATAAAGCATAGGTTAAAACAACATAAATACAATTTAATAAAGCATAGGATAAAACAACATAAATACAATTTAAAAAAGCATAGGATAAAACATCATAAATACTTTTTAATAAAGCATAGGATAAAACCACATAAATGCAATTTAATAAAGCACAGGATAAAACAACATAAATACAATTTAATAAAGCATAGGATAAAACAACATAATTACAATTTAATAAAGCATAGGATAAAACAACATAAATACAATTTAATAAAGCATAGGATAAAAAAACATAAATGCAATTTAATAAAGCATAGGTTAAAACAACATAAATACAATTTTATAAAGCATAGGGCAAAACAACATAAATACAATTTAATAAAGCATAGTTTAAAACAACATAAATACAATTTAATAAAACATAGGATAAAACCACAGAAATACAATTTAATAAAGCATAGGATAAAACAACATAAATACAATTTAATAAAGCATAGGACAAAACAACATAAATACAATTTAATAACGCATAGGATAAAACAACATAAATACAATTTAATGAAACATAGGATAAACAACATAAATACAATTTAATAAAGCATAGGATAAAACAACATAAATACAATTTAATAAAGCATAGGATAAAACAACATAAATATTTTTTAATAAAGCATAGGATAAAACCACATAAATACAATTTAATAAAGCATAGGATAAAACAACATAAATAAAATTTAATAAAGCATAGGTTAAAACAACATAAATACAATTTAATAAAGCATAGGATAAAACAACATAAATACAATTTAATAAAGCATAGGATAAAACAACATAAATAATTTTTAATAACGCATAGGATAAAACCACATAAATACAATTTAATAAAGCATAGGATAAAACAACATAAATACAATTTAATAAAGCATAGGTTAAAACAACATAAATACAATTTAATAAAGCATAGGATAAAACAACATAAATACAATTTAAAAAAGCATAGGATAAAACATCATAAATACTTTTTAATAAAGCATAGGATAAAACCACATAAATGCAATTTAATAAAGCACAGGATAAAACAACATAAATACAATTTAATAAAGCATAGGATAAAACAACATAATTACAATTTAATAAAGCATAGGATAAAACAACATAAATACAATTTAATAAAGCATAGGATAAAAAAACATAAATGCAATTTAATAAAGCATAGGTTAAAACAACATAAATACAATTTTATAAAGCATAGGGCAAAACAACATAAATACAATTTAATAAAGCATAGTTTAAAACAACATAAATACAATTTAATAAAACATAGGATAAAACCACAGAAATACAATTTAATAAAGCATAGGATAAAACAACATAAATACAATTTAATAAAGCATAGGACAAAACAACATAAATACAATTTAATAACGCATAGGATAAAACAACATAAATACAATTTAATGAAACATAGGATAAACAACATAAATACAATTTAATAAAGCATAGGATAAAACAACATAAATACAATTTAATAAAGCATAGGATAAAACAACATAAATATTTTTTAATAAAGCATAGGATAAAACCACATAAATACAATTTAATAAAGCATAGGATAAAACAACATAAATAAAATTTAATAAAGCATAGGTTAAAACAACATAAATACAATTTAATAAAGCATAAGATAAAACAACATGAACAAAATTTAATAAAGCATAGGTTAAAACAACATGAATACAATTTAATAAAGCATAGGATAAAACAACATAAATACAATTTAATAAAGCATAGGTTAAAACAACATAACTACAATTTAATAAAGCATAGGATAAAACAACATAAATACAATTTAATAAAGCATAGGATAAAACAACATAAATAAAATTTAATAAAGCATAGGTTAAAACAACATAAATACAATTTAATAAAGCGTAGGACAAAACAACATAAATACAATTTAATAAAGCATAGTTTAAAACAACATAAATACAATTTAATAAAGCATAGGATAAAACCACAGAAATACAATTTAATAAAGCATAGGATAAAACAACATAAATACAATTTAAAAAAGCATAGGACAAAACAACATAAATACAATTTAAAAAAGCATAGGATAAAACAAAATAAATACAATTTAATGAAACATATGTTAAAACAACATAAATACAATTTAATAAAGCATAGTTTAAAACAACATAAATACAATTTAATAAAGCATAGTTTAAAACAACATAAATACAATTTAATAAAGCATAGATTAAAACACCATAAATACAATTTAATAAAGCATTAGATAAAACAACATGAATATAATTTAGTAAAGCATACGATAAAACAACATGAATACAATTTAATAAAGCATAGGATAAAACAACATAAATAAAATTTAATAAAGCATAGGCTAAAACAACATAAATACACTTTAATAAAGCATAGGATAAAACAAATTAAATACAATTTAATAAAGTATGGGATAAAACAACATAAATTAAATTTAATAAAGCATAGGATAAAACAACATAAATACAATTTAATAAAGCATAAGATAAAACAACATGAATACAATTTAATAAAGCATAGGATAAAACAACATAAATACTTTTTAACAAAGCATAGGACAAAACAACATAAATACAATTTAATAAAGCATAAGATAAAACAACATGAATATAATCTAGTAAAGCATAAGATAAAACAACATGAATACAATTTAATAAAGCATAGGTTAAAACAACATAAATACAATTTAAGAAAGCATAGGATAAAACTACATAAATACATTTTAATAAAGCATAGGATAAAACAACATAAATACAATTTAATAAAGCATAGGTTAAAACAACATAAATACAATTTAATAAAGCATAGGACAAAACAACATAAATACAATTTAATAAAGCATAAGATAAAACAACATAAATACAATTTATAAAGCATAGGATAAAACAACATAAATACAATTTAATAAAGCATAGGATAAAACAATATAAATACAATTTAATAAAGCATAGTATAAAACAACATAAATACAATTTATTAAAGCATAGGCTAAAACAACATAAATACACTTTAATAAAGCATAGGATAAAACAACATAAATACAATTTAATAAAGCATAGGATAAAACAACATAAATTCAATTTAATAAAGCATAGGATAAAACAACATAAATACAATTTAATAAAGCATAGGATAAAACAACATAAATACAATTTAATAAAGCATAAGATAAAACAACATGAATACAATTTAATAAAGCATAGGTTAAAACAACATAAATACAATTTAATAAAGCATAGGATAAAACAACATAAATACAATTTAATAAAACAGGTTAAAACAACATAAATACAATTTAATAAAGCATAGGATAAAACAACATAAATAAAATTTAATAAAGCATAGGATAAAACAACATAAATAAAATTTAATAAAGCATAGATTAAAGCAACGTAAATATAATTTAATAAAGCATAGGACAAAACAACATAAATACAATTTAATAAAGCATAGGATAAAACAACATAAATACAATTTAATGAAACATAGGATAAACAACATAAATACAACTAAATAAAGCATATGTTAAAACAACATAAATACAATTTAATAAAGCATATGTTAAAACAACATAAATACAATTTAATAAAGCATAGTTTAAAACAACATAAATACAATTTAATAAAGCATAGTTTAAAACAACATAAATACAATTTAATAAAGCATAGTTTAAAACAACATAAATACAATTTAATAAAGCATAGTTTAAAACAACATAAACACAATTTAAAAAAGCATAGTTTAAAACAACATAAATACAATTTAATAAAGCATTAGATAAAACAACATGAATATAATTTAGTAAAGCATAAGATAAAACAACATGAATACAATTTAATAAAGCATAGGATAAAACAACATAAATAAAATGTAATAAAGCATAGCTTAAAACAACATAAATACAATTTAATAAAGCATAGTTTAAAACAACATAAATACAATTTAATAAAGCATAGTTTAAAACAACATAAATACAATTTAATAAAGCATAGGATAAAACCACAAAAATACAATTTAATAAAGCATAGGATAAAACAACATAAATACAATTTAATAATGCATAGGACAAAACAACATAAATACAATTTAATAAAGCATAGGATAAAACAACATAAATACAATTTAATGAAACATAGGATAAACAACATAAATACAATTTAATAAAGCATAGGACAAAACAACATAAATACAATTTAATAAAGCATATGTTAAAACAACATAAATACAATTTAATAAAGCATAAGATAAAACAACATGAATATAATTTAGTAAAGCATAAGATAAAACAACATGAATACAATTTAATAAAGCATAGGATAAAACAACATAAATGCAATTTAATAAAGCATAGGCTAAAACTACATAAATACAATTTAATAAAGCATAGGATAAAACAAATTAAATACAATTTAATATAGCATAGGATAAAACAAATTAAATACAATTTAATAAAGCATAGGATAAAACAACATATATTCAATTTAATAAAGAATAGGATAAAACAACATAAATTCAATTTAATAAAGCATAGGATAAAACAACATAAATACAATTTAATAAAGCATAGGATAAAACAACATGAATACAATTTAATAAAGCATAAGATAAAACAACATGAATACAATTTAATAAAGCATAGGTTAAAACAACATAAATACAATTTAACAAAGCATAGGTTAAAACAACATAAATACAATTTAATAAAGCATAGGATAAAACAACATAAATATATTTTAATAAAGCATAGGATAAAACCACATAAATACGATTTAATAAAGCATAGGATAAAATAACATAAATAAAATTTAATAAAGCATAGGTTAAAACAACATACATACAATTTAATAAAGCGTAGGACAAAACAACATAAATACAATTTAATAAAGCATAGTTTAAAACAACATAAATACAATTTAATAAAGCATAGGATAAAACCACATAAATATAATTTAATAAAGCACAGGATAAAACAACATAAATACAATTTAATAAAGCATAGGATAAAACAACATAAATACAATTTAATAAAGCATAGGATAAAACAACATAAATACTTTTTAATAAAGCATAGGATAAAACCACATAAATACAATTTAATAAAGCACAGGATAAAACAACATAAATACAATATAATAAAGCATAGGTTAAAAAAACATAAATACAATTTTATAAAGCATAGGATAAAACAACATAAATACAATTTAATAAAGCATAGGTTAAAACAACATAAATACAATTTAATAAAGCATAGGATAAAACAACATAAATTCAATTTAATAAAGCATAGGATAAAACAACATAAATACAATGTAATAAAGCACAATATAAAACAACATAAATAAAATTTAATAAAGCATAGGATAAAACAACATAAATAAAATTTAATAAAGCATAGGATAAAACAACGTAAATACAATTTAATAAAGCATAGGATAAAACAACATAAATACAATTTAATAAAGCACAGGATAAAACAACATAAATACAATTTAATAAAGCATAGGTTAAAACAACATAAATACAATTTAATAAAGCATAAAATAAAACAACATAAATACTTTTTAATAAAGCATAGGATAAAACAATATAAATACAATTTAATAAAGCATAGGATAAAACAACATAAATACAATTTAATGAAACATAGGATAAACAACATAAATACAATTTAATAAAGCATAGGACAAAACAACATAAATACAATTTAATAAAGCATATGTTAAAACAACATAAATACAATTTAATAAAGCATAGGACAAAACAACATAAATACAATTTAATAAAGCATAGGATAAAACAACATAAATACTATTTAATAAAGCATAGGATAAAACAACATAAATACAATTTAATAAAGCATAGGATAAAACAACATAAATAAAATTTAATAAAGCATAGGTTAAAGCAACGTAAATATAATTTAATAAAGCATAGGACAAAACAACATAAATACAATTTAATAAAGCATAGGATAAAACAACATAAATACAATTTAATGAAACATAGGATAAACAACATAAATACAACTTAATAAAGCATATGTTAAAACAACATAAATACAATTTAATAAAGCATATGTTAAAACAACATAAATACAATTTAATAAAGCATAGTTTAAAACAACATAAATACAATTTAATAAAGCATAGTTTAAAACAACATAAATACAATTTAATAAAGCATAGTTTAAAACAACATAAATACAATTTAATAAAGCATAGTTTAAAACAACATAAACACAATTTAATAAAGCATAGTTTAAAACAACATAAATACAATTTAATAAAGCATTAGATAAAACAACATGAATATAATTTAGTAAAGCATAAGATAAAACAACATGAATACAATTTAATAAAGCATAGGATAAAACAACATAAATACAATTTAATAAAGCATAGTTTGAAACAACATAAATACAATTTAATAAAGCATAGTTTAAAACAAAATAAATACAATTTAATAAAGCATTAGATAAAACAACATGAATATAATTTAGTAAAGCATAAGATAAAACAACATGGATACAATTTAATAAAGCATAGGATAAAACAACATAAATACAATTTAATAAAGCATAGTTTAAAACAGCATAAATACAATTTAATAAAGCATAGTTTAAAACAACATAAATACAATTTAATAAAGCATAGGATAAAACCACAAAAATACAATTTAATAAAGCATATAATAAAACAACATAAATACAATTTAATAAAGCATAGGATAAAACAACATAAATACAATTTAATGAAACATAGGATAAACAACATAAATACAATTTAAGAAAGCATAGGACAAAACAACATAAATACAATTTAATAAAGCATATGTTAAAACAACATAAATACAATTTAATAAAGCATAAGATAAAACAACATGAATATAATTTAGTAAAGCATAAGATAAAACAACATGAATACAATTTAATAAAGCATAGTTTGAAACAACATAAATACAATTTAATAAAGCATAGTTTAAAACAAAATAAATACAATTAAATAAAGCATTAGATAAAACAACATGAATATAATTTAGTAAAGCATAAGATAAAACAACATGGATACAATTTAATAAAGCATAGGATAAAACAACATAAATAAAATTTAATAAAGCATAGGTTAAAACAGCATAAATACAATTTAATAAAGCATAGTTTAAAACAGCATAAATACAATTTAATAAAGCATAGTTTAAAACAACATAAATACAATTTAATAAAGCATAGGATAAAACCACAAAAATACAATTTAATAAAGCATATAATAAAACAACATAAATACAATTTAATAAAGCATAGGACAAAACAACATAAATACAATTTAATAAAGCATAGGATAAAACAACATAAATACAATTTAATGAACATAGGATAAACTACATAAATACAATTTAATAAAGCATATGTTAAAACAACATAAATACAATTTAATAAAGCATAAGATAAAACAACATGAATATAATTTAGTAAAGCTTAAGATAAAACAACATGAATACAATTTAATAAAGCATAGGTTAAAACAACATAAATACAATTTAATAAAGCATAGTTTAAAACAACATAAATACAATTTAATAAAGCATAGTTTGAAACAACATAAATACAATTTAATAAAGCATAGTTTAAAACAAAATAAATACAATTTAATAAAGCATTAGATAAAACAACATGAATATAATTTAGTAAAGCATAAGATAAAACAACATGGATACAATTTAATAAAGCATAGGATAAAACAACATAAATAAAATTTAATAAAGCATAGGTTAAAACAGCATAAATACAATTTAATAAAGCATAGTTTAAAACAGCATAAATACAATTTAATAAAGCATAGTTTAAAACAACATAAATACAATTTAATAAAGCATAGGATAAAACCACAAAAATACAATTTAATAAAGCATATAATAAAACAACATAAATACAATTTAATAAAGCATAGGACAAAACAACATAAATACAATTTAATAAAGCATAGGATAAAACAACATAAATACAATTTAATGAACATAGGATAAACTACATAAATACAATTTAATAAAGCATATGTTAAAACAACATAAATACAATTTAATAAAGCATAAGATAAAACAACATGAATATAATTTAGTAAAGCTTAAGATAAAACAACATGAATACAATTTAATAAAGCATAGGTTAAAACAACATAAATACAATTTAATAAAGCATAGTTTAAAACAACATAAATACAATTTAATAAAGCATAGTTTGAAACAACATAAATACAATTTAATAAAGCATAGTTTAAAACAAAATAAATACAATTTAATAAAGCATTAGATAAAACAACATGAATATAATTTAGTAAAGCATAAGATAAAACAACATGGATACAATTTAATAAAGCATAGGATAAAACAACATAAATAAAATTTAATAAAGCATAGGTTAAAACAGCATAAATACAATTTAATAAAGCATAGTTTAAAACAGCATAAATACAATTTAATAAAGCATAGTTTAAAACAACATAAATACAATTTAATAAAGCATAGGATAAAACCACAAAAATACAATTTAATAAAGCATATAATAAAACAACATAAATACAATTTAATAAAGCATAGGACAAAACAACATAAATACAATTTAATAAAGCATAGGATAAAACAACATAAATACAATTTAATGAAACATAGGATAAACTACATAAATACAATTTAATAAAGCATATGTTAAAACAACATAAATACAATTTAATAAAGCATAAGATAAAACAACATGAATATAATTTAGTAAAGCTTAAGATAAAACAACATGAATACAATTTAATAAAGCATAGGTTAAAACAACATAAATACAATTTAATAAAGCATAGTTTAAAACAACATAAATACAATTTAATAAAGCATAGTTTGAAACAACATAAATACAATTTAATAAAGCATAGTTTAAAACAAAATAAATACAATTTAATAAAGCATTAGATAAAACAACATGAATATAATTTAGTAAAGCATAAGATAAAACAACATGGATACAATTTAATAAAGCATAGGATAAAACAACATAAATAAAATTTAATAAAGCATAGGTTAAAACAGCATAAATACAATTTAATAAAGCATAGTTTAAAACAGCATAAATACAATTTAATAAAGCATAGTTTAAAACAACATAAATACAATTTAATAAAGCATAGGATAAAACCACAAAAATACAATTTAATAAAGCATATAATAAAACAACATAAATACAATTTAATAAAGCATAGGACAAAACAACATAAATACAATTTAATAAAGCATAGGATAAAACAACATAAATACAATTTAATAAAGCATAGTTTAAAACAACATAAATACAATTTAATAAAGCATAGGATAAAACCACAGAAATACAATTTAATAAAGCATAGGATAAAACAACATAAATACAATTTAAAAAAGCATAGGACAAAACAACATAAATACAATTTAATAAAGCATAGGATAAACCAACATAAATACAATTTAATGAAACATAGGATAAACAACATAAATACAATTTAAGAAAGCATAGGACAAAACAACATAAATACAATTTAATAAAGCATATGTTAAAACAACATAAATACAATTTAATAAAGCATAAGATAAAACAACATGAATATAATTTAGTAAAGCATAAGATAAAACAACATGAATACAATTTAATAAAGCATAGTTTGAAACAACATAAATACAATTTAATAAAGCATAGTTTAAAACAAAATAAATACAATTAAATAAAGCATTAGATAAAACAACATGAATATAATTTAGTAAAGCATAAGATAAAACAACATGGATACAATTTAATAAAGCATAGGATAAAACAACATAAATAAAATTTAATAAAGCATAGGTTAAAACAGCATAAATACAATTTAATAAAGCATAGTTTAAAACAGCATAAATACAATTTAATAAAGCATAGTTTAAAACAACATAAATACAATTTAATAAAGCATAGGATAAAACCACAAAAATACAATTTAATAAAGCATATAATAAAACAACATAAATACAATTTAATAAAGCATAGGACAAAACAACATAAATACAATTTAATAAAGCATAGGATAAAACAACATAAATACAATTTAATGAACATAGGATAAACTACATAAATACAATTTAATAAAGCATATGTTAAAACAACATAAATACAATTTAATAAAGCATAAGATAAAACAACATGAATATAATTTAGTAAAGCTTAAGATAAAACAACATGAATACAATTTAATAAAGCATAGGTTAAAACAACATAAATACAATTTAATAAAGCATAGTTTAAAACAACATAAATACAATTTAATAAAGCATAGTTTGAAACAACATAAATACAATTTAATAAAGCATAGTTTAAAACAAAATAAATACAATTTAATAAAGCATTAGATAAAACAACATGAATATAATTTAGTAAAGCATAAGATAAAACAACATGGATACAATTTAATAAAGCATAGGATAAAACAACATAAATAAAATTTAATAAAGCATAGGTTAAAACAGCATAAATACAATTTAATAAAGCATAGTTTAAAACAGCATAAATACAATTTAATAAAGCATAGTTTAAAACAACATAAATACAATTTAATAAAGCATAGGATAAAACCACAAAAATACAATTTAATAAAGCATATAATAAAACAACATAAATACAATTTAATAAAGCATAGGACAAAACAACATAAATACAATTTAATAAAGCATAGGATAAAAAAACATAAATACAATTTAATGAACATAGGATAAACTACATAAATACAATTTAGTAAAGCATATGTTAAAACAACATAAATACAATTTAATAAAGCATAAGATAAAACAACATGAATATAATTTAGTAAAGCTTAAGATAAAACAACATGAATACAATTTAATAAAGCATAGGTTAAAACAACATAAATACAATTTAATAAAGCATAGTTTAAAACAACATAAATACAATTTAATAAAGCATAGTTTGAAACAACATAAATACAATTTAATAAAGCATAGTTTAAAACAAAATAAATACAATTTAATAAAGCATTAGATAAAACAACATGAATATAATTTAGTAAAGCATAAGATAAAACAACATGGATACAATTTAATAAAGCATAGGATAAAACAACATAAATAAAATTTAATAAAGCATAGGTTAAAACAGCATAAATACAATTTAATAAAGCATAGTTTAAAACAGCATAAATACAATTTAATAAAGCATAGTTTAAAACAACATAAATACAATTTAATAAAGCATAGGATAAAACCACAAAAATACAATTTAATAAAGCATATAATAAAACAACATAAATACAATTTAATAAAGCATAGGACAAAACAACATAAATACAATTTAATAAAGCATAGGATAAAACAACATAAATACAATTTAATGAAACATAGGATAAACTACATAAATACAATTTAATAAAGCATATGTTAAAACAACATAAATACAATTTAATAAAGCATAAGATAAAACAACATGAATATAATTTAGTAAAGCTTAAGATAAAACAACATGAATACAATTTAATAAAGCATAGGTTAAAACAACATAAATACAATTTAATAAAGCATAGTTTAAAACAACATAAATACAATTTAATAAAGCATAGTTTGAAACAACATAAATACAATTTAATAAAGCATAGTTTAAAACAAAATAAATACAATTTAATAAAGCATTAGATAAAACAACATGAATATAATTTAGTAAAGCATAAGATAAAACAACATGGATACAATTTAATAAAGCATAGGATAAAACAACATAAATAAAATTTAATAAAGCATAGGTTAAAACAGCATAAATACAATTTAATAAAGCATAGTTTAAAACAGCATAAATACAATTTAATAAAGCATAGTTTAAAACAACATAAATACAATTTAATAAAGCATAGGATAAAACCACAAAAATACAATTTAATAAAGCATATAATAAAACAACATAAATACAATTTAATAAAGCATAGGACAAAACAACATAAATACAATTTAATAAAGCATAGGATAAAACAACATAAATACAATTTAATGAACATAGGATAAACTACATAAATACAATTTAATAAAGCATATGTTAAAACAACATAAATACAATTTAATAAAGCATAAGATAAAACAACATGAATATAATTTAGTAAAGCTTAAGATAAAACAACATGAATACAATTTAATAAAGCATAGGTTAAAACAACATAAATACAATTTAATAAAGCATAGTTTAAAACAACATAAATACAATTTAATAAAGCATAGTTTGAAACAACATAAATACAATTTAATAAAGCATAGTTTAAAACAAAATAAATACAATTTAATAAAGCATTAGATAAAACAACATGAATATAATTTAGTAAAGCATAAGATAAAACAACATGGATACAATTTAATAAAGCATAGGATAAAACAACATAAATAAAATTTAATAAAGCATAGGTTAAAACAGCATAAATACAATTTAATAAAGCATAGTTTAAAACAGCATAAATACAATTTAATAAAGCATAGTTTAAAACAACATAAATACAATTTAATAAAGCATAGGATAAAACCACAAAAATACAATTTAATAAAGCATATAATAAAACAACATAAATACAATTTAATAAAGCATAGGACAAAACAACATAAATACAATTTAATAAAGCATAGGATAAAACAACATAAATACAATTTAATGAACATAGGATAAACTACATAAATACAATTTAATAAAGCATATGTTAAAACAACATAAATACAATTTAATAAAGCATAAGATAAAACAACATGAATATAATTTAGTAAAGCTTAAGATAAAACAACATGAATACAATTTAATAAAGCATAGGTTAAAACAACATAAATACAATTTAATAAAGCATAGTTTAAAACAACATAAATACAATTTAATAAAGCATAGTTTGAAACAACATAAATACAATTTAATAAAGCATAGTTTAAAACAAAATAAATACAATTTAATAAAGCATTAGATAAAACAACATGAATATAATTTAGTAAAGCATAAGATAAAACAACATGGATACAATTTAATAAAGCATAGGATAAAACAACATAAATAAAATTTAATAAAGCATAGGTTAAAACAGCATAAATACAATTTAATAAAGCATAGTTTAAAACAGCATAAATACAATTTAATAAAGCATAGTTTAAAACAACATAAATACAATTTAATAAAGCATAGGATAAAACCACAAAAATACAATTTAATAAAGCATATAATAAAACAACATAAATACAATTTAATAAAGCATAGGACAAAACAACATAAATACAATTTAATAAAGCATAGGATAAAACAACATAAATACAATTTAATGAAACATAGGATAAACTACATAAATACAATTTAATAAAGCATATGTTAAAACAACATAAATACAATTTAATAAAGCATAAGATAAAACAACATGAATATAATTTAGTAAAGCTTAAGATAAAACAACATGAATACAATTTAATAAAGCATAGGTTAAAACAACATAAATACAATTTAATAAAGCATAGTTTAAAACAACATAAATACAATTTAATAAAGCATAGTTTGAAACAACATAAATACAATTTAATAAAGCATAGTTTAAAACAAAATAAATACAATTTAATAAAGCATTAGATAAAACAACATGAATATAATTTAGTAAAGCATAAGATAAAACAACATGGATACAATTTAATAAAGCATAGGATAAAACAACATAAATAAAATTTAATAAAGCATAGGTTAAAACAGCATAAATACAATTTAATAAAGCATAGTTTAAAACAGCATAAATACAATTTAATAAAGCATAGTTTAAAACAACATAAATACAATTTAATAAAGCATAGGATAAAACCACAAAAATACAATTTAATAAAGCATATAATAAAACAACATAAATACAATTTAATAAAGCATAGGACAAAACAACATAAATACAAATTAATAAAGCATAGGATAAAACAACATAAATACAATTTAATGAAACATAGGATAAACTACATAAATACAATTTAATAAAGCATATGTTAAAACAACATAAATACAATTTAATAAAGCATAAGATAAAACAACATGAATATAATTTAGTAAAGCTTAAGATAAAACAACATGAATACAATTTAATAAAGCATAGGTTAAAACAACATAAATACAATTTAATAAAGCATAGTTTAAAACAACATAAATACAATTTAATAAAGCATAGTTTGAAACAACATAAATACAATTTAATAAAGCATAGTTTAAAACAAAATAAATACAATTTAATAAAGCATTAGATAAAACAACATGAATATAATTTAGTAAAGCATAAGATAAAACAACATGGATACAATTTAATAAAGCATAGGATAAAACAACATAAATAAAATTTAATAAAGCATAGGTTAAAACAGCATAAATACAATTTAATAAAGCATAGTTTAAAACAGCATAAATACAATTTAATAAAGCATAGTTTAAAACAACATAAATACAATTTAATAAAGCATAGGATAAAACCACAAAAATACAATTTAATAAAGCATATAATAAAACAACATAAATACAATTTAATAAAGCATAGGACAAAACAACATAAATACAATTTAATAAAGCATAGGATAAAACAACATAAATACAATTTAATGAAACATAGGATAAACTACATAAATACAATTTAATAAAGCATATGTTAAAACAACATAAATACAATTTAATAAAGCATAAGATAAAACAACATGAATATAATTTAGTAAAGCTTAAGATAAAACAACATGAATACAATTTAATAAAGCATAGGTTAAAACAACATAAATACAATTTAATAAAGCATAGGTTAAAACAACATAAATACAATTTAATAAAGCATAGGATAAAACAACATAAATACAATTTAATAAAGCATAGGATAAAACAACATAAATACAATTTAATAAAGCATAGGATAAAACAACATAAATAAAATTTAATAAAGCATAGGTTAAAACAACATAAATACAATTTAATAAAGCATAGGATAAAACAACATAAATACAATTTAATAAAGCATAGGATAAAACAACATAAATATTTTTTAATAAAGCATAGGATAAAACCACATAAATACAATTTAATAAAGCATAGGATAAAACAACATAAATACAATTTAATAAAGCATAGTTTAAAACAACATAAATACAATTTAATAAAGCATAGGTTAAAACAACATAAATACAATTTAATAAAGCATAAGATAAAACAACATGAATATAATTTAATAAAGCTTAAGATAAAACAACATGAATACAATTTAATAAAGCATAGGTTAAAACAACATAAATACAATTTAATAAAGCATAGGATAAAACAACATAAATACAATTTAATAAAGCATAGGATAAAACAACATAAATACAATTTAATAAAGCATAGGATAAAACAACATAAATAAAATTTAATAAAGCATAGGTTAAAACAACATAAATACAATTTAATAAAGCATAGGATAAAACAACATAAATACAATTTAATAAAGCATAGGATAAAACAACATAAATAAAATTTAATAAAGCATAGGTTAAAACAACATAAATACAATTTAATAAAGCATAGGATAAAACAACATAAATACAATTTAATAAAGCATAGGATAAAACAACATAAATATTTTTTAATAAAGCATAGGATAAAACCACATAAATACAATTTAATAAAGCATAGGATAAAACAACATAAATAAAATTTAATAAAGCATAGGTTAAAACAACATAAATACAATTTAATAAAGCATAAGATAAAACAACATGAATAAAATTTAATAAAGCATAGGTTAAAACAACATAAATACAATTTAATAAAGCATAGGTTAAAACAACATAAATACAATTTAATAAAGCATAGGATAAAACAACATAAATACAATTTAATAAAGCATAGGTTAAAACAACATAAATACAATTTAATAAAGCATAGGATAAAACAACATAAATACAATTTAATAAAGCATAGGATAAAACAACATAAATAAAATTTAATAAAGCATAGGTTAAAACAACATAAATACAATTTAATAAAGCATAGGACAAAACAACATAAATACAATTTAATAAAGCATAGGATAAAACAACATAAATACAATTTAATGAAACATAGGATAAACAACATAAATACAATTTAATAAAGCATAGGACAAAACAACATAAATACAATTTAATAAAGCATATGTTAAAACAACATAAATACAATTTAATAAAGCATAAGATAAAACAACATGAATATAATTTAGTAAAGCATAAGATAAAACAACATGAATACAATTTAATAAAGCATAGGTTAAAACAACATAAATACAATTTAAGAAAGCATAGGATAAAACAACATAAATACAATTTAATAAAGCATAGGATAAAACAACATAAATACAATTTAATAAAGCATAGGATAAAACAACATAAATAAAATTTAATAAAGCATAGGTTAAAACAACATAAATACAATTTAATAAAGCATAGGATAAAACAACATAAATACAATTTAATAAAGCATAGGATAAAACAACATAAATATTTTTTAATAAAGCATAGGATAAAACCACATAAATACAATTTAATAAAGCATAGGATAAAACAACATAAATAAAATTTAATAAAGCATAGGTTAAAACAACATAAATACAATTTAATAAAGCATAAGATAAAACAACATGAATAAAATTTAATAAAGCATAGGTTAAAACAACATAAATACAATTTAATAAAGCATAGGATAAAACAACATAAATACAATTTAATAAAGCATAGGTTAAAACAACATAAATACAATTTAATAAAGCATAGGATAAAACAACATAAATACAATTTAACAAAGCATAGGATAAAACAACATAAATACAATTTAATAAAGCATAGGATAAAACAACATAAATACAATTTAATAAAGCATAGGATAAAACAACATAAATATTTTTTAATAAAGCATAGGATAAAACCACATAAATACAATTTAATAAAGCATAGGATAAAACAACATAAATAAAATTTAATAAAGCATAGGTTAAAACAACATAAATACAATTTAATAAAGCATAGGACAAAACAACATAACTACAATTTAATAAAGCATAGTTTAAAACAACATAAATACAATTTAATAAAGCATAGGTTAAAACAACATAAATACAATTTAATAAAGCATAAGATAAAACAACATGAATATAATTTAATAAAGCTTAAGATAAAACAACATGAATACAATTTAATAAAGCATAGGTTAAAACAACATAAATACAATTTAATAAAGCATAGGATAAAACAACATAAATACAATTTAATAAAGCATAGGATAAAACAACATAAATACAATTTAATAAAGCATAGGATAAAACAACATAAATAAAATTTAATAAAGCATAGGTTAAAACAACATAAATACAATTTAATAAAGCATAGGATAAAACAACATAAATACAATTTAATAAAGCATAGGATAAAACAACATAAATAAAATTTAATAAAGCATAGGTTAAAACAACATAAATACAATTTAATAAAGCATAGGATAAAACAACATAAATACAATTTAATAAAGCATAGGATAAAACAACATAAATATTTTTTAATAAAGCATAGGATAAAACCACATAAATACAATTTAATAAAGCATAGGATAAAACAACATAAATAAAATTTAATAAAGCATAGGTTAAAACAACATAAATACAATTTAATAAAGCATAAGATAAAACAACATGAATAAAATTTAATAAAGCATAGGTTAAAACAACATAAATACAATTTAATAAAGCATAGGTTAAAACAACATAAATACAATTTAATAAAGCATAGGATAAAACAACATAAATACAATTTAATAAAGCATAGGTTAAAACAACATAAATACAATTTAATAAAGCATAGGATAAAACAACATAAATACAATTTAATAAAGCATAGGATAAAACAACATAAATAAAATTTAATAAAGCATAGGTTAAAACAACATAAATACAATTTAATAAAGCATAGGACAAAACAACATAAATACAATTTAATAAAGCATAGGATAAAACAACATAAATACAATTTAATGAAACATAGGATAAACAACATAAAAACAATTTAATAAAGCATAGGACAAAACAACATAAATACAATTTAATAAAGCATATGTTAAAACAACATAAATACAATTTAATAAAGCATAAGATAAAACAACATGAATATAATTTAGTAAAGCATAAGATAAAACAACATGAATACAATTTAATAAAGCATAGGTTAAAACAACATAAATACAATTTAAGAAAGCATAGGATAAAACTACATAAATACATTTTAATAAAGCATAGGATACAACAACATAAATACAATTTCATAAAGCATAGGTTAAAACAACATAAATACACTTTAATAAACCATAGGATAAAACAAATTAAATACAATTTAATAAAGCATAAGATAAAACAACATAAATAAAATTTAATAAAGCATAGGTTAAAGCAACATAAATACAATTTAATAAAGCATAGGACAAAACAACATAAATACAATTTAATAAAGCATAGGATAAAATAACATAAATACAATTTAATGAAACATAGGATAAACAACATAAATACAATTTAATAAAGCATAGGACAAAACAACATAAATACAATTTAATAAAGCATATGTTAAAACAACATAAATACAATTTAATAAAGCATAGTTTAAAACAACATAAATACAATTTAATAAAGCATAGTTTAAAACAACATAAATACAATTTAATAAAGCATAGTTTAAAACAACATAAATACAATTTAATAAAGCATAGTTTGAAACAACATAAATACAATTTAATAAAGCATAGTTTAAAACAAAATAAATACAATTAAATAAAGCATTAGATAAAACAACATGAATATAATTTAGTAAAGCATAAGATAAAACAACATGGATACAATTTAATAAAGCATAGGATAAAACAACATAAATAAAATTTAATAAAGCATAGGATAAAACAACATAAATACAATTTAATGAACATAGGATAAACTACATAAATACAATTTAATAAAGCATATGTTAAAACAACATAAATACAATTTAATAAAGCATAAGATAAAACAACATGAATATAATTTAGTAAAGCTTAAGATAAAACAACATGAATACAATTTAATAAAGCATAGTTTAAAACAGCATAAATACAATTTAATAAAGCATAGTTTAAAACAACATAAATACAATTTAATAAAGCATAGGACAAAACAACATAAATACAATTTAATAAAGCATAGGATAAAACAACATAAATACAATTTAATGAACATAGGATAAACTACATAAATACAATTTAATAAAGCATATGTTAAAACAACATAAATACAATTTAATAAAGCATAAGATAAAACAACATGAATATAATTTAGTAAAGCTTAAGATAAAACAACATGAATACAATTTAATAAAGCATAGGTTAAAACAACATAAATACAATTTAATAAAGCATAGGATAAAACAACATAAATACAATTTAATAAAGCATAGGATAAAACAACATAAATACAATTTAATAAAGCATAGGATAAAACAACATAAATAAAATTTAATAAAGCATAGGTTAAAACAACATAAATACAATTTAATAAAGCATAGGATAAAACAACATAAATACAATTTAATAAAGCATAGGATAAAACAACATAAATAAAATTTAATAAAGCATAGGTTAAAACAACATAAATACAATTTAATAAAGCATAGGATAAAACAACATAAATACAATTTAATAAAGCATAGGATAAAACAACATAAATATTTTTTAATAAAGCATAGGATAAAACCACATAAATACAATTTAATAAAGCATAGGATAAAACAACATAAATAAAATTTAATAAAGCATAGGTTAAAACAACATAAATACAATTTAATAAAGCATAAGATAAAACAACATGAATAAAATTTAATAAAGCATTGGTTAAAACAACATAAATACAATTTAATAAAGCATAGGATAAAACAACATAAATACAATTTAATAAAGCATAGGTTAAAACAACATAAATACAATTTAATAAAGCATAGGACAAAACAACATAAATACAATTTAATAAAGCATAGTTTAAAACAACATAAATACAATTTAATAAAGCATAGGATAAAACCACAGAAATACAATTTAATAAAGCATAGGATAAAACAACATAAATACAATTTAAAAAAGCATAGGACAAAACAACATAAATACAATTTAATAAAGCATAGGATAAACCAACATAAATACAATTTAATGAAACATAGGATAAACAACATAAATACAATTTAAGAAAGCATAGGACAAAACAACATAAATACAATTTAATAAAGCATATGTTAAAACAACATAAATACAATTTAATAAAGCATAAGATAAAACAACATGAATATAATTTAGTAAAGCATAAGATAAAACAACATGAATACAATTTAATAAAGCATAGGTTAAAACAACATAAATACAATTTAAGAAAGCATAGGATAAAACTACATAAATACATTTTAATAAAACATAGGATAAAACAACATAAATACAATTTAATAAAGCATAGGATAAAACAACATGAATAAAATTTAATAAAGCATAGGTTAAAACAACATAAATACAATTTAATAAAGCATAGGATAAAACAACATAAATACAATTTAATAAAGCATAGGACAAAACAACATAAATACAATTTAATAAAGCATAGTTTAAAACAACATAAATACAATTTAATAAAGCATAGGATAAAACCACAGAAATACAATTTAATAAAGCATAGGATAAAACAACATAAATACAATTTAAAAAAGCATAGGACAAAACAACATAAATACAATTTAATAAAGCATAGGATAAACCAACATAAATACAATTTAATGAAACATAGGATAAACAACATAAATACAATTTAAGAAAGCATAGGACAAAACAACATAAATACAATTTAATAAAGCATATGTTAAAACAACATAAATACAATTTAATAAAGCATAGGTTAAAACAACATAAATACAATTTAATAAAGCATAGGACAAAACAACATAAATACAATTTAATAAAGCATAGTTTAAAACAACATAAATACAATTTAATAAAGCATAGGATAAAACCACAGAAATACAATTTAATAAAGCATAGGATAAAACAACATAAATACAATTTAAAAAAGCATAGGACAAAACAACATAAATACAATTTAATAAAGCATAGGATAAACCAACATAAATACAATTTAATGAAACATAGGATAAACAACATAAATACAATTTAAGAAAGCATAGGACAAAACAACATAAATACAATTTAATAAAGCATATGTTAAAACAACATAAATACAATTTAATAAAGCATAAGATAAAACAACATGAATATAATTTAGTAAAGCATAAGATAAAACAACATGAATACAATTTAATAAAGCATAGGTTAAAACAACATAAATACAATTTAAGAAAGCATAGGATAAAACTACATAAATACATTTTAATAAAACATAGGATAAAACAACATAAATACAATTTAATAAAGCATAGGATAAAACAACATGAATAAAATTTAATAAAGCATAGGTTAAAACAACATAAATACAATTTAATAAAGCATAGGATAAAACAACATAAATACAATTTAATAAAGCATAGGATAAAACAACATAAATAATTTTTAATAACGCATAGGATAAAACCACATAAATACAATTTAATAAAGCATAGGATAAAACAACATAAATACAATTTAATAAAGCATAGGTTAAAACAACATAAATACAATTTAATAAAGCATAGGATAAAACAACATAAATACAATTTAAAAAAGCATAGGATAAAACATCATAAATACTTTTTAATAAAGCATAGGATAAAACCACATAAATGCAATTTAATAAAGCACAGGATAAAACAACATAAATACAATTTAATAAAGCATAGGATAAAACAACATAATTACAATTTAATAAAGCATAGGATAAAACAACATAAATACAATTTAATAAAGCATAGGATAAAAAAACATAAATGCAATTTAATAAAGCATACGTTAAAACAACATAAATACAATTAAATAAAGCATAGGATAAAACAACATAAATACAATTTAATAAAGCATAGGTTAAAACAACATAAATACAATTTTATAAAGCATAGGGCAAAACAACATAAATACAATTTAATAAAGCATAGTTTAAAACAACATAAATACAATTTAATAAAACATAGGATAAAACCACAGAAATACAATTTAATAAAGCATAGGATAAAACAACATAAATACAATTTAATAAAGCATAGGACAAAACAACATAAATACAATTTAATAACGCATAGGATAAAACAACATAAATACAATTTAATGAAACATAGGATAAACAACATAAATACAATTTAATAAAGCATAGGATAAAACCACATAAATACAATTTAATAAAGCATAGGATAAAACAACATAAATAAAATTTAATAAAGCATAGGATAAAACAACATAAATAAAATTTAATAAAGCATAAGATAAAACAACATGAACAAAATTTAATAAAGCATAGGTTAAAACAACATGAATACAATTTAATAAAGCATAGGATAAAACAACATAAATACAATTTAATAAAGCATAGGTTAAAACAACATAACTACAATTTAATAAAGCATAGGATAAAACAACATAAATACAATTTAATAAAGCATAGGATAAAACAACATAAATAAAATTTAATAAAGCATAGGTTAAAACAACATAAATACAATTTAATAAAGCGTAGGACAAAACAACATAAATACAATTTAATAAAGCATAGTTTAAAACAACATAAATACAATTTAATAAAGCATAGGATAAAACCACAGAAATACAATTTAATAAAGCATAGGATAAAACAACATAAATACAATTTAAAAAAGCATAGGACAAAACAACATAAATACAATTTAAAAAAGCATAGGATAAAACAAAATAAATACAATTTAATGAAACATAGGATAAACAACATAAATACAATTTAAGAAAGCATAGGATAAAACAACATAAATACAATTTAATAAAGCATATGTTAAAACAACATAAATACAATTTAATAAAGCATAAGATAAAACAACATGAATATAATTTAGTAAAGCATAAGATAAAACAACATGAATACAATTTAATAAAGCACAGGTTAAAACAACATAAATACAATTTAAGAAAGCATAGGATAAAACTACATAAATACATTTTAATAAAGCATAGGATAAAACAACATAAATACAATTTAATAAAGCATAGGATAAAACAACATAAATAAAATTTAATAAAGCATATGTTAAAACAACATAAATACAATTTAATAAAGCATAGGATAAATCAACATAAATACAATTTAATAAAGCATAGGATAAAACAACATAAATAATTTTTAATAAATCATAGGATAAAACCACATAAATACAATTTAATAAAGCATATGATAAAACAACATAAATAAAATTTAATAAAGCATGTTAAAACAACATAAATACAATTTAATAAAGCATAGGATAAAACAACATAAATACAATTTAAAAAAGCATAGGATAAAACATCATAAATACTTCTTAATAAAGCATAGGATAAAACCACATAAATGCAATTTAATAAAGCACAGGATAAAACAACATAAATACAATTTAATAAAGCATAGGATAAAACAACATAAATACAATTTAATGAAACATAGGATAAACAACATAAATACAATTTAATAAAGCATAGTTTAAAACAACATAAATACAATTTAATAAAACATAGGATAAAACCACAGAAATACAATTTAATAAAGCATAGGATAAAACAACATAAATACAATTTAATAAAGCATAGGACAAAACAACATAAATACAATTTAATAACGCATAGGATAAAACAACATAAATACAATTTAATGAAACATAGGATAAACAACATAAATACAATTTAATAAAGCAAAGGACAAAACAACATAAATACAATTTAATAAAGCATATGTTAAAACAACATAAATACAATTTAATAAAGCATAGTTTAAAACAACATAAATACAATTTAATAAAGCATAGTTTAAAACAACATAAATACAATTTAATAAAGCATAGTTTAAAACAACATAAATACAATTTAATAAAGCATAGTTTAAAACAACATAAATACAATTTAATAAAGCATAGTTTAAAACACCATAAATACAATTTAATAAAGCATTAGATAAAACAACATGAATATAATTTAGTAAAGCATACGATAAAACAACATGAATACAATTTAATAAAGCATAGGATAAAACAACATAAATAAAATTTAATAAAGCATAGGCTAAAACAACATAAATACACTTTAATAAAGCATAGGATAAAACAAATTAAATACAATTTAATAAAGTATGGGATAAAACAACATAAATTAAATTTAATAAAGCATAGGATAAAACAACATAAATACAATTTAATAAAGCATAAGATAAAACAACATGAATACAATTTAATAAAGCATAGGATAAAACCACATAAATACAATTTAATAAAGCACAGGATAAAACAACATAAATAAAATTTAATAAAGCATAGGTTAAAACAACATAAATACAATTTAATAAAGCATAGGATAAAACAACATAATACAATTTAATAAAGCATAGGATAAAACAACATAAATACTTTTTAATAAAGCATAGGATAAAACAATATAAATACAATTTAATAAAGCATAGGATAAAACTACATAAATACAATTTAATGAAACATAGGATAAACAACATAAATACAATTTAATAAAGCATAGGACAAAACAACATAAATACAATTTAATAAAGCATAAGATAAAACAACATGAATATAATCTAGTAAAGCATAAGATAAAACAACATGAATACAATTTAATAAAGCATAGGTTAAAACAACATAAATACAATTTAAGAAAGCATAGGATAAAACTACATAAATACATTTTAATAAAGCATAGGATAAAACAACATAAATACAATTTAATAAAGCATAGGATAAAACAACATAAATTCAATTTAATAAAGCATAGGATAAAACAACATAAATACAATTTAATAAAGCATAGGATAAAACAACATAAATACAATTTAATAAAGCATAAGATAAAACAACATGAATACAATTTAATAAAGCATAGGTTAAAACAACATAAATACAATTTAATAAAGCATAGGATAAAACAACATAAATACAATTTAATAAAACATAGGTTAAAACAACATAAATACAATTTAATAAAGCATAGGATAAAACAACATAAATAAAATTTAATAAAGCATAGGATAAAACAACATAAATAAAATTTAATAAAGCATAGGTTAAAGCAACGTAAATATAATTTAATAAAGCATAGGACAAAACAACATAAATACAATTTAATAAAGCATAGGATAAAACAACATAAATACAATTTAATGAAACATAGGATAAACAACATAAATACAACTAAATAAAGCATATGTTAAAACAACATAAATACAATTTAATAAAGCATATGTTAAAACAACATAAATACAATTTAATAAAGCATAGTTTAAAACAACATAAATACAATTTAATAAAGCATAGTTTAAAACAACATAAATACAATTTAATAAAGCATAGTTTAAAACAACATAAATACAATTTAATAAAGCATAGTTTAAAACAACATAAACACAATTTAATAAAGCATAGTTTAAAACAACATAAATACAATTTAATAAAGCATTAGATAAAACAACATGAATATAATTTAGTAAAGCATAAGATAAAACAACATGAATACAATTTAATAAAGCATAGGATAAAACAACATAAATAAAATGTAATAAAGCATAGCTTAAAACAACATAAATACAATTTAATAAAGCATAGTTTAAAACAACATAAATACAATTTAATAAAGCATAGTTTAAAACAACATAAATACAATTTAATAAAGCATAGGATAAAACCACAAAAATACAATTTAATAAAGCATAGGATAAAACAACATAAATACAATTTAATAATGCATAGGACAAAACAACATAAATACAATTTAATAAAGCATAGGATAAAACAACATAAATACAATTTAATGAAACATAGGATAAACAACATAAATACAATTTAATAAAGCATAGGACAAAACAACATAAATACAATTTAATAAAGCATATGTTAAAACAACATAAATACAATTTAATAAAGCATAAGATAAAACAACATGAATATAATTTAGTAAAGCATAAGATAAAACAACATGAATACAATTTAATAAAGCATAGGATAAAACAACATAAATGCAATTTAATAAAGCATAGGCTAAAACTACATAAATACAATTTAATAAAGCATAGGATAAAACAAATTAAATACAATTTAATATGGCATAGGATAAAACAAATTAAATACAATTTAATAAAGCATAGGATAAAACAACATATATTCAATTTAATAAAGCATAGGATAAAACAACATAAATTCAATTTAATAAAGCATAGGATAAAACAACATAAATACAATTTAATAAAGCATAGGATAAAACAACATGAATACAATTTAATAAAGCATAAGATAAAACAACATGAATACAATTTAATAAAGCATAGGTTAAAACAACATAAATACAATTTAACAAAGCATAGGTTAAAACAACATAAATACAATTTAATAAAGCATAGGATAAAACAACATAAATATATTTTAATAAAGCATAGGATAAAACCACATAAATACGATTTAATAAAGCATAGGATAAAATAACATAAATAAAATTTAATAAAGCATAGGTTAAAACAACATACATACAATTTAATAAAGCGTAGGACAAAACAACATAAATACAATTTAATAAAGCATAGTTTAAAACAACATAAATACAATTTAATAAAGCATAGGATAAAACCACATAAATATAATTTAATAAAGCACAGGATAAAACAACATAAATACAATTTAATAAAGCATAGGATAAAACAACATAAATACAATTTAATAAAGCATAGGATAAAACAACATAAATACTTTTTAATAAAGCATAGGATAAAACCACATAAATACAATTTAATAAAGCACAGGATAAAACAACGTAAATACAATATAATAAAGCATAGGTTAAAAAAACATAAATACAATTTTATAAAGCATAGGATAAAACAACATAAATACAATTTAATAAAGCATAGGTTAAAACAACATAAATACAATTTAATAAAGCATAGGATAAAACAACATAAATTCAATTTAATAAAGCATAGGATAAAACAACATAAATACAATGTAATAAAGCACAATATAAAACAACATAAATAAAATTTAATAAAGCATAGGATAAAACAACATAAATAAAATTTAATAAAGCATAGGATAAAACAACGTAAATACAATTTAATAAAGCATAGGATAAAACAACATAAATACAATTTAATAAAGCACAGGATAAAACAACATAAATACAATTTAATAAAGCATAGGTTAAAACAACATAAATACAATTTAATAAAGCATAAGATAAAACAACATGAATACAATTTAATAAAGCATAGGTTAAAACAACATAAATACAATTTAATAAAGCATAGGATAAAACAACATAAACAAAATTTAATAAAGCATAGGTTAAAACAACATAAATACAATTTAATAAAGCATAGGATAAAACAACATAAATACAATTTAATAAAGCATAGGATAAAACAACACATATACTTTTTAATAAAGCATAGGATAAAACCACATAAATACAATTTAATAAAGCATAGGATAAAACAACATAAATAAAATTTAATAAAGCATAGGTTAAAACAACATAAATACAATTTAATAAAGCATAGTTTAAAACAACATAAATACAATTTAATAAAGCATAGTTTAAAACAACATAAATACAATTTAATAAAGCATAAGATAAAACAACATGAATACAATTTAATAAAGCATAGGTTAAAACAACATAAATACAATTTAATAAAGCATAGGATAAAACAACATAAATACAATTTAATAAAACATAGGTTAAAACAACATAAATACAATTTAATAAAGCATAGGATAAAACAACATAAATAAAATTTAATAAAGCATAGGATAAAACAACATAAATAAAATTTAATAAAGCATAGGTTAAAGCAACGTAAATATAATTTAATAAAGCATAGGACAAAACAACATAAATACAATTTAATAAAGCATAGGATAAAACAACATAAATACAATTTAATGAAACATAGGATAAACAACATAAATACAACTAAATAAAGCATATGTTAAAACAACATAAATACAATTTAATAAAGCATATGTTAAAACAACATAAATACAATTTAATAAAGCATAGTTTAAAACAACATAAATACAATTTAATAAAGCATAGTTTAAAACAACATAAATACAATTTAATAAAGCATAGTTTAAAACAACATAAATATAATTTAATAAAGCATAGTTTAAAACAACATAAACACAATTTAATAAAGCATAGTTTAAAACAACATAAATACAATTTAATAAAGCATTAGATAAAACAACATGAATATAATTTAGTAAAGCATAAGATAAAACAACATGAATACAATTTAATAAAGCATAGTATAAAACAACATAAATAAAATGTAATAAAGCATAGCTTAAAACAACATAAATACAATTTAATAAAGCATAGTTTAAAACAACATAAATACAATTTAATAAAGCATAGTTTAAAACAACATAAATACAATTTAATAAAGCATAGGATAAAACCACAAAAATACAATTTAATAAAGCATAGGATAAAACAACATAAATACAATTTAATAATGCATAGGACAAAACAACATAAATACAATTTAATAAAGCATAGGATAAAACAACATAAATACAATTTAATGAAACATAGGATAAACAACATAAATACAATTTAATAAAGCATAGGACAAAACAACATAAATACAATTTAATAAAGCATATGTTAAAACAACATAAATACAATTTAATAAAGCATAAGATAAAACAACATGAATATAATTTAGTAAAGCATAAGATAAAACAACATGAATACAATTTAATAAAGCATAGGATAAAACAACATAAATGCAATTTAATAAAGCATAGGCTAAAACTACATAAATACAATTTAATAAAGCATAGGATAAAACAAATTAAATACAATTTAATATAGCATAGGATAAAACAAATTAAATACAATTTAATAAAGCATAGGATAAAACAACATATATTCAATTTAATAAAGCATAGGATAAAACAACATAAATTCAATTTAATAAAGCATAGGATAAAACAACATAAATACAATTTAATAAAGCATAGGATAAAACAACATGAATACAATTTAATAAAGCATAAGATAAAACAACATGAATACAATTTAATAAAGCATAGGTTAAAACAACATAAATACAATTTAACAAAGCATAGGTTAAAACAACATAAATACAATTTAATAAAGCATAGGATAAAACAACATAAATATATTTTAATAAAGCATAGGATAAAACCACATAAATACGATTTAATAAAGCATAGGATAAAATAACATAAATAAAATTTAATAAAGCATAGGTTAAAACAACATACATACAATTTAATAAAGCGTAGGACAAAACAACATAAATACAATTTAATAAAGCATAGTTTAAAACAACATAAATACAATTTAATAAAGCATAGGATAAAACCACATAAATATAATTTAATAAAGCACAGGATAAAACAACATAAATACAATTTAATAAAGCATAGGATAAAACAACATAAATACAATTTAATAAAGCATAGGATAAAACAACATAAATACTTTTTAATAAAGCATAGGATAAAACCACATAAATACAATTTAATAAAGCACAGGATAAAACAACATATATACAATATAATAAAGCATAGGTTAAAAAAACATAAATACAATTTTATAAAGCATAGGATAAAACAACATAAATACAATTTAATAAAGCATAGGTTAAAACAACATAAATACAATTTAATAAAGCATAGGATAAAACAACATAAATTCAATTTAATAAAGCATAGGATAAAACAACATAAATACAATGTAATAAAGCACAATATAAAACAACATAAATAAAATTTAATAAAGCATAGGATAAAACAACATAAATAAAATTTAATAAAGCATAGGATAAAACAACGTAAATACAATTTAATAAAGCATAGGATAAAACAACATAAATACAATTTAATAAAGCACAGGATAAAACAACATAAATACAATTTAATAAAGCATAGGTTAAAACAACATAAATACAATTTAATAAAGCATAAGATAAAACAACATGAATACAATTTAATAAAGCATAGGTTAAAACAACATAAATACAATTTAATAAAGCATAGGATAAAACAACATAAATACAATTTAATAAAGCATAGGATAAAACAACATAAACAAAATTTAATAAAGCATAGGTTAAAACAACATAAATACAATTTAATAAAGCATAGGATAAAACAACATAAATACAATTTAATAAAGCATAGGATAAAACAACACATATACTTTTTAATAAAGCATAGGATAAAACCACATAAATACAATTTAATAAAGCATAGGATAAAACAACATAAATAAAATTTAATAAAGCATAGGTTAAAACAACATAAATACAATTTAATAAAGCATAGTTTAAAACAACATAAATACAATTTAATAAAGCATAGTTTAAAACAACATAAATACAATTTAATAAAGCATAGGATAAAACCACAAAAATACAATTTAATAAAGCATAGGATAAAACAACATAAATACAATTTAATAATGCATAGGACAAAACAACATAAATACAATTTAATAAAGCATAGGATAAAACAACATAAATACAATTTAATGAAACATAGGATAAACAACATAAATACAATTTAATAAAGCATAGGACAAAACAACATAAATACAATTTAATAAAGCATATGTTAAAACAACATAAATACAATTTAATAAAGCATAAGATAAAACAACATGAATATAATTTAGTAAAGCATAAGATAAAACAACATGAATACAATTTAATAAAGCATAGGATAAAACAACATAAATGCAATTTAATAAAGCATAGGCTAAAACTACATAAATACAATTTAATAAAGCATAGGATAAAAGAAATTAAATACGATTTAATATAGCATAGGATAAAACAAATTAAATACAATTTAATAAAGCATAGGATAAAACAACATATATTCAATTTAATAAAGCATAGGATAAAACAACATAAATTCAATTTAATAAAGCATAGGATAAAACAACATAAATACAATTTAATAAAGCATAGGATAAAACAACATGAATACAATTTAATAAAGCATAAGATAAAACAACATGAATACAATTTAATAAAGCATAGGTTAAAACAACATAAATACAATTTAACAAAGCATAGGTTAAAACAACATAAATACAATTTAATAAAGCATAGGATAAAACAACATAAATATATTTTAATAAAGCATAGGATAAAACCACATAAATACGATTTAATAAAGCATAGGATAAAATAACATAAATAAAATTTAATAAAGCATAGGTTAAAGCAACATACATACAATTTAATAAAGCGTAGGACAAAACAACATAAATACAATTTAATAAAGCATAGTTTAAAACAACATAAATACAATTTAATAAAGCATAGGATAAAACCACATAAATATAATTTAATAAAGCACAGGATAAAACAACATAAATACAATTTAATAAAGCATAGGATAAAACAACATAAATATAATTTAATAAAGCATAGGATAAAACAACATAAATACTTTTTAATAAAGCATAGGATAAAACCACATAAATACAATTTAATAAAGCACAGGATAAAACAACATAAATACAATATAATAAAGCATAGGTTAAAAAAACATAAATACAATTTTATAAAGCATAGGATAAAACAACATAAATACAATTTAATAAAGCATAGGTTAAAACAACATAAATACAATTTAATAAAGCATAGGATAAAACAACATAAATTCAATTTAATAAAGCATAGGATAAAACAACATAAATACAATGTAATAAAGCACAATATAAAACAACATAAATAAAATTTAATAAAGCATAGGATAAAACAACATAAATAAAATTTAATAAAGCATAGGATAAAACAACGTAAATACAATTTAATAAAGCATAGGATAAAACAACATAAATACAATTTAATAAAGCACAGGATAAAACAACATAAATACAATTTAATAAAGCATAGGTTAAAACAACATAAATACAATTTAATAAAGCATAAGATAAAACAACATGAATACAATTTAATAAAGCATAGGTTAAAACAACATAAATACAATTTAATAAAGCATAGGATAAAACAACATAAATACAATTTAATAAAGCATAGGATAAAACAACATAAACAAAATTTAATAAAGCATAGGTTAAAACAACATAAATACAATTTAATAAAGCATAGGATAAAACAACATAAATACAATTTAATAAAGCATAGGATAAAACAACACATATACTTTTTAATAAAGCATAGGATAAAACCACATAAATACAATTTAATAAAGCATAGGATAAAACAACATAAATAAAATTTAATAAAGCATAGGTTAAAACAACATAAATACAATTTAATAAATCGTAGGACAAAACAACATAAATACAATTTAATAAAGCATAGTTTAAAACAACATAAATACAATTTAATAAAGCATAGGATAAAACCACAGAAATACAATTTAATAAAGCATAGGATAAAACAACATAAATACAATTTAATAAAGCATAGGATAAAACAACATAAATACAATTTAATAAAGCATAGGATAAAACAACATAAATACAATTAAATGAAACATAGGATAAACAACATGAATAAAATTTAATAAAGCTTAGGACAAAACAACAAAAACACAATTTAATAAAGCATAGTTTAAAACAACATAAATACAATTTAATAAAGCATTAGATAAAACAACATGAATATAATTTAGTAAAGCATAAGATAAAACAACATGAATACAATTTAATAAAGCATAGGATAAAACAACATAAATAAAATGTAATAAAGCATAGCTTAAAACAACATAAATACAATTTAATAAAGCATAGTTTAAAACAACATAAATACAATTTAATAAAGCATAGTTTAAAACAACATAAATACAATTTAATAAAGCATAGGATAAAACCACAAAAATACAATTTAATAAAGCATAGGATAAAACAACATAAATACAATTTAATAATGCATAGGACAAAACAACATAAATACAATTTAATAAAGCATAGGCTAAAACAACATAAATACAATTTAATGAAACATAGGATAAACAACATAAATACAATTTAATAAAGCATAGGATAAAACAACATAAATGCAATTTAATAAAGCATAGGCTAAAACTACATAAATACAATTTAATAAAGCATAGGATAAAAGAAATTAAATACAATTTAATATAGCATAGGATAAAACAAATTAAATACAATTTAATAAAGCATAGGATAAAACAACATATATTCAATTTAATAAAGCATAGGTTAAAACAACATAAATACAATTTAATAAAGCATAGGATAAAACAACATAAATACAATTTAATAAAGCATAGGATGAAACAACATAAATATATTTTAATAAAGCATAGGATAAAACCACATAAATACGATTTAATAAAGCATAGGATAAAATAACATAAATAAAATTTAATAAAGCATAGGTTAAAACAACATACATACAATTTAATAAAGCGTAGGACAAAACAACATAAATACAATTTAATAAAGCATAGTTTAAAACAACATAAATACAATTTAATAGAGCATAGGATATAACAACATAAATACAATTTAATAAAGCATAGGATAGAAGAACATAAATACTTTTTAATAAAGCATAGGATAAAACCACATAAATACAATTTAATAAAGCATAGGATAAAACAACATACATAAAATTTAATAAAGCATAGGTTAAAACAACATCAATACAATTTAATAAAGCATAGGATAAAACAACTTAAATACAATTTAATAAAGCATAGGATAAAACAACATAAATACAATTTAATAAAGCATACGTTAAAACAACATAAATACAATTAAATAAAGCATAGGATAAAACAACATAAATACAATATAATAAAGCATAGGTTAAAAAAACATAAATACAATTTTATAAAGCATAGGATAAAACAACATAAATACAATTTAATAAAGCATAGGTTAAAACAACATAAATACAATTTAATAAAGCATAGGATAAAACAACATAAATACAATTTAATAAAACATAGGTTAAAACAACATAAATACAATTTAATAAAGCATAGGATAAAACAACATAAATTCAATTTAATAAAGCATAGGATAAAACAACATAAATACAATTTAATAAAGCATAGGATAAAACAACATGAATACAATTTAATAAAGCATAAGATAAAACAACATGAATACAATTTAATAAAGCATAGGATAAAACAACATAAATACAATTTAATAAAGCATAGGTTAAAACAACATAAATACAATTTAATAAAGCATAGGATAAAACAACATAAATTCAATTTAATAAAGCATAGGATAAAACAACATAAATACAATGTAATAAAGCACAATATAAAACAACATAAATAAAATTTAATAAAGCATAGGATAAAACAACATAAATAAAATTTAATAAAGCATAGGATAAAACAACGTAAATACAATTTAATAAAGCATAGGATAAAACAACATAAATACAATTTAATAAAGCACAGGATAAAACAACATAAATACAATTTAATAAATCATAGGTTAAAACAACATAAATACAATTTAATAAAGCATAAGATAAAACAACATGAATACAATTTAATAAAGCATAGGTTAAAACAACATAAATACAATTTAATAAAGCATAGGATAAAACAACATAAATACAATTTAATAAAGCATAGGATAAAACAACATAAACAAAATTTAATAAAGCATAGGTTAAAACAACATAAATACAATTTAATAAAGCATAGGATAAAACAACATAAATACAATTTAATAAAGCATAGGATAAAACAACACATATACTTTTTAATAAAGCATAGGATAAAACCACATTAATACAATTTAATAAAGCATAGGATAAAACAACATAAATAAAATTTAATAAAGCATAGGTTAAAACAACATAAATACAATTTAATAAATCGTAGGACAAAACAACATAAATACAATTTAATAAAGCATAGTTTAAAACAACATAAATACAATTTAATAAAGCATAGGATAAAACCACAGAAATACAATTTAATAAAACATAGGATAAAACAACATAAATACAATTTAATAAAGCATAGGATAAAACAACATAAATACAATTTAATAAAGCATAGGATAAAACAACATAAATACAATTAAATGAAACATAGGATAAACAACATAAATAAAATTTAATAAAGCTTAGGACAAAACAACAAAAACACAATTTAATAAAGCATAGTTTAAAACAACATAAATACAATTTAATAAAGCATTAGATAAAACAACATGAATATAATTTAGTTAAGCATAAGATAAAACAACATGAATGCAATTTAATAAAGCATAGGATAAAACAACATAAATAAAATGTAATAAAGCATAGCTTAAAACAACAAAAATACAATTTAATAAAGCATAGTTTAAAACAACATAAATACAATTTAATAAAGCATAGTTTAAAACAACATAAATACAATTTAATAAAGCATAGGATAAAACCACAAAAATACAATTTAATAAAGCATAGGATAAAACAACATAAATACAATTTAATAATGCATAGGACAAAACAACATAAATACAATTTAATAAAGCATAGGATAAAACAACATAAATACAATTTAATGAAACATAGGATAAACAACATAAATACAATTTAATAAAGCATAGGACAAAACAACATAAATACAATTTAATAAAGCATATGTTAAAACAACATAAATACAATTTAATAAAGCATAAGATAAAACAACATGAATATAATTTAGTAAAGCATAAGATAAAACAACATGAATACAATTTAATAAAGCATAGGATAAAACAACATAAATGCAATTTAATAAAGCATAGGATAAAACAACATAAATACAATATAATAAAGCATAGGTTAAAAAAACATAAATACAATTTTATAAAGCATAGGATAAAACAACATAAATACAATTTAATAAAGCATAGGTTAAAACAACATAAATACAATTTAATAAAGCATACGTTAAAACAACATAAATACAATTAAATAAAGCATAGGATAAAACAACATAAATACAATATAATAAAGCATAGGTTAAAAAAACATAAATACAATTTTATAAAGCATAGGATAAAACAACATAAATACAATTTAATAAAGCATAGGTTAAAACAACATAAATACAATTTAATAAAGCATAGGATAAAACAACATAAATTCAATTTAATAAAGCATAGGATAAAACAACATAAATACAATGTAATAAAGCACAATATAAAACAACATAAATAAAATTTAATAAAGCATAGGATAAACAACATAAATAAAATTTAATAAAGCATAGGACAAAACAACAAAAAAACAATTTAATAAAGCATATGTTAAAACAACATAAATACAATTTAAAAAAGCATAAGATAAAACAACATGAATATAATTTAGTAAAGCACAAGGTAAAACAACATGAATACAATTTAATAAAGCATAGGTTAAAACAACATAAATACAATTTAAGAAAGCATAGGATAAAACTACATAAATACATTTTAATAAAGCATAGGATAAAACAACATAAATACAATTTAATAAAGCATAGGATAAAACAACATAAATAAAATTTAATAAAGCATAGGTTAAAACAACATAAATACAATTTAATAAAGCATAGGATAAAACAACATAAATACAATTTAATAAAGCATAGGATAAAACAACATAAATACTTTTTAATAAAGCATAGGATAAAACCACATAAATACAATTTAATAAAGCATAGGATAAAACAACATAAATACTTTTTAATAAAGCATAGGATAAAACCACATAAATACAATTTAATAAAGCATAGGATAAAACAACATAAATAAAATTTAATAAAGCATAGGTTAAAACAACATAAATACAATTTAATAAAGCATAGGATAAAACAACATAAATACAATTTAATAAAGCATAGGATAAAACAAATTAAATACAATTTAATAAAGCATAGGATAAAACAAATTAAATACAATTTAATAAAGCATAGGATAAAACAACATAAATTCAATTTAATAAAGCATAGGATAAAACAACATAAATTCAATTTAATAAAGCATAGCATAAAACAACATAAATACAATTTAATAAAGCATAGGATAAAACAACATGAATACAATTTAATAAAGCATAAGATAAAACAACATGAATACAATTTAATAAAGCATAGGTTAAAACAACATAAATACAATTTAATAAAGCATAGATTAATACAACATAAATACAATTTAATAAAGCTTAGGTTAAAACAACATAAATACAATTTAATAAAGCATAGGATAAAACAACATAAATACAATTTAATAAAGCATAGGATAAAAAAACATAAATACAATTTAATAAAGCATACGTTAAAACAACATAAATACAATTAAATAAAGCATAGGATAAAACAACATAAATACAATTTAATAAAGCATAGGTTAAAACAACATAAATACAATTTTATAAAGCATAGGATAAAACAACATAAATACAATTTAATAAAGCATAGGTTAAAACAACATAAATACAATTTAATAAAGCATAGGATAAAACAACATAAATTCAATTTAATAAAGCATAGGATAAAACAACATAAATACAATTTAATAAAGCACAGGATAAAACAACATAAATAAAATTTAATAAAGCATAGGATAAAACAACATAAATAAAATTTAATAAAGCATAGGATAAAACAACGTAAATACAATTTAATAAAGCATAGGATAAAACAACATAAATACAATTTAATAAAGCATAGGATAAAGCAACATAAATACAATTTAATAAAGCATAGGATAAAACAACATAAATACAATTTAATAAAGCATAGGATAAAACAACATAAATAAAATTTAATAAAGCATAGGTTAAAACAACATAAATACAATTTAATAAAGCATAGGGCAAAACAACATAAATACAATTTAATAAAGCATATGTTAAAACAACATAAATACAATTTAATAAAGCATAGTTTAAAACAACATAAATACAATTTAATAAAGCATAGGACAAAACAACATAAATACAATTTAATAATGCATAGGATAAAACAACATAAATACAATTTAATGAAACATAGGATAAACAACATAAATACAATTTAATAAAGCATAGGACAAAACAACATAAATACAATTTAATAAAGCATATGTTAAAACAACATAAATACAATTTAATAAAGCATAGTTTAAAACAACATAAATACAATTTAATAAAGCATAGTTTAAAACAACATAAATACAATTTAATAAAGCATAGTTTAAAACAACATAAATACAATTTAATAAAGCATAGTTTAAAACAACATAAATACAATTTAATAAAGCATTAGATAAAACAACATGAATATAATTTAGTAAAGCATAAGATAAAACAACATGAATACAATTTAATAAAGCATAGGATAAAACAACATAAATAAAATTTAATAAAGCATAGGCTAAAACAACATAAATACACTTTAATAAAGCATAGGATAAAACAAATTAAATACAATTTAATAAAGTATGGGATAAAACAACATAAATTCAATTTAATAAAGCATAGGATAAAACAACATAAATACAATTTAATAAAGCATAGGATAAAACAACATAAATACAATTTAATAAAGCATAAGATAAAACAACATGAATACAATTTAATAAAGCATAGGATAAAACAACATAAATACTTTTTAATAAAGCATAGGATAAAACCACATAAATACAATTTAATAAAGCATAGGATAAAACAACATAAATAAAATTTAATAAAGCATAGGTTAAAACAACATAAATACAATTTAATAAAGCATAGGATAAAACAGCATAAATACAATTTAATAAAGCATAGGATAAAACAACATAAATACTTTTTAATAAAGCATAGGATAAAACAATATAAATACAATTTAATAAAGCATAGGATAAAACAACATAAATACAATTTAATGAAACATACAATAAACAACATAAATACAATTTAATAAAGCATAGGACAAAACAACATAAATACAATTTAATAAAGCATATGTTAAAACAACATAAATACAATTTAATAAAGCATAAGATAAAACAACATGAATATAATTTAGTAAAGCATAAGATAAAACAACATGAATACAATTTAATAAAGCATAGGTTAAAACAACATAAATACAATTTAAGAAAGCATAGGATAAAACTACATAAATACATTTTAATAAAGCATAGGATAAAACAACATAAATACAATTTATAAAGCATAGGATAAAACAACATAAATACAATTTAATAAAGCATAGGATAAAACAACATAAATACAATTTATAAAGCATAGGTTAAAACAACATAAATACAATTTAATAAAGCATAGGATAAAACAACATAAATTCAATTTAATAAAGCATAGGATAAAACAACATAAATACAATTTAATAAAGCATAGGTTAAAAAAACATAAATACAATTTAATAAAGCATAGGACAAAACAACATAAATACAATTTAATAAAGCATAGGATAAAACAACATAAATACAATTTATAAAGCATAGTATAAAACAACATAAATACAATTTAATAAAGCATAGGATAAAACAACATAAATACAATTTATAAAGCATAGGTTAAAACAACATAAATACAATTTAATAAAGCATAGGATAAAACAACATAAATTCAATTTAATAAAGCATAGGATAAAACAACATAAATACAATTTAATAAAGCATAGGATAAAACAACATAAATACAATTTAATAAAGCATAAGATAAAACAACATGAATACAATTTAATAAAGCATAGGTTAAAACAACATAAATACAATTTAATAAAGCATAGGATAAAACAACATAAATACAATTTAATAAAACATAGGTTAAAACAACATAAATACAATTTAATAAAGCATAGGATAAAACAACATAAATAAAATTTAATAAAGCATAGGATAAAACAACATAAATAAAATTTAATAAAGCATAGGTTAAAGCAACGTAAATATAATTTAATAAAGCATAGGACAAAACAACATAAATACAATTTAATAAAGCATAGGATAAAACAACATAAATACAATTTAATGAAACATAGGATAAACAACATAAATACAACTAAATAAAGCATATGTTAAAACAACATAAATACAATTTAATAAAGCATAGTTTAAAACAACATAAATACAATTTAATAAAGCATAGTTTAAAACAACATAAATACAATTTAATAAAGCATAGTTTAAAACAACATAAATACAATTTAATAAAGCATAGTTTAAAACAACATAAACACAATTTAATAAAGCATAGTTTAAAACAACATAAATACAATTTAATAAAGCATTAGATAAAACAACATGAATATAATTTAGTAAAGCATAAGATAAAACAACATGAATACAATTTAATAAAGCATAGGATAAAACAACATAAATAAAATGTAATAAAGCATAGCTTAAAACAACATAAATACAATTTAATAAAGCATAGTTTAAAACAACATAAATACAATTTAATAAAGCATAGTTTAAAACAACATAAATACAATTTAATAAAGCATAGGATAAAACCACAAAAATACAATTTAATAAAGCATAGGATAAAACAACATAAATACAATTTAATAATGCATAGGACAAAACAACATAAATACAATTTAATAAAGCATAGGATAAAACAACATAAATACAATTTAATGAAACATAGGATAAACAACATAAATACAATTTAATAAAGCATAGGACAAAACAACATAAATACAATTTAATAAAGCATATGTTAAAACAACATAAATACAATTTAATAAAGCATAAGATAAAACAACATGAATATAATTTAGTAAAGCATAAGATAAAACAACATGAATACAATTTAATAAAGCATAGGATAAAACAACATAAATGCAATTTAATAAAGCATAGGCTAAAACTACATAAATACAATTTAATAAAGCATAGGATAAAACAACATAAATACAATTTAATAAAGCATAGGACAAAACAACATAAATACAATTTAATAAAGCATAGGTTAAAACAACATAAATACAATTTAATAAAACAAAGGATAAAACAACATAAATACAATTTAATAAAGCATAGGATAAAACAACATAAATAAAATTTAATAAAGCATAGGATAAAACAACATAAATACAATTTAATAAAGCATAGGATAAAACAACATAAATTCAATTTAATAAAGCATAGGATAAAACAACATAAATACAATGTAATAAAGCATAGGATAAAACAACATAAATACAATTTAATAAAGCATAGGATAAAACAACATAAATACAATTTAATAAAGCATAGGACAAAACAACATAAATACAATTTAATAAAGCATAGGATAAAACAACATAAATACAATTTAATGAAACATAGGATAAACAACATAAATACAATTTAATAAAGCATAGGACAAAACAACATAAATACAATTTAATAAAGCATATGTTAAAACAACATAAATACAATTTAATAAAGCATAAGATAAAACAACATGAATATAATTTAGTAAAGCATAAGATAAAACAACATGAATACAATTTAATAAAGCATAGGTTTAAACAACATAAATACAATTTAAGAAAGCATAGGATAAAACTACATAAATACATTTTAATAAAGCATAGGATAAAACAACATAAATACAATTTAATAAAGCATAAGATAAAACAACATAAATACAATTTAATAAAGCATAAGATAAAACAACATGAATACAATTTAATAAAGCATAGGTTTAAACAACATAAATACAATTTAAGAAAGCATAGGATAAAACTACATAAATACATTTTAATAAAGCATAGGATAAAACAACATAAATTCAATTTAATAAAGCATAGGATAAAACAACATAAATACAATTTAATAAAGCATAAGATAAAACAACATGAATACAATTTAATAAAGCATAGTTTAAAACAACATAAATACAATTTAATGAAGCATAGTTTAAAACAACATAAATACAATTTAATAAAGCATAGTTTAAAACAACATAAACACAATTTAATAAAGCATAGTTTAAAACAACATAAATACAATTTAATAAAGCATTAGATAAAACAACATGAATATAATTTAGTAAAGCATAAGATAAAACAACATGAATACAATTTAATAAAGCATAGGATAAAACAACATAAATACAATTTAATAATGCATAGGACAAAACAACATAAATACAATTTAATAAAGCATAGGATAAAACAACATAAATACAATTTAATGAAACATAGGATAAACAACATAAATACAATTTAATAAAGCATAGGACAAAACAACATAAATACAATTTAATAAAGCATATGTTAAAACAACATAAATACAATTTAATAAAGCATAAGATAAAACAACATGAATATAATTTAGTAAAGCATAAGATAAAACAACATGAATACAATTTAATAAAGCATAGGATAAAACAACATACATGCAATTTAATAAAGCATAGGCTAAAACTACATAAATACAATTTAATAAAGCATAGGATAAAACAACATAAATACAATTTAATAAAGCATAGGACAAAACAACATAAATACAATTTAATAAAGCATAGGTTAAAACAACATAAATACAATTTAATAAAACAAAGGATAAAACAACATAAATACAATTTAATAAAGCATAGGATAAAACAACATAAATAAAATTTAATAAAGCATAGGATAAAACAACATAAATACAATTTAATAAAGCATAGGATAAAACAACATAAATTCAATTTAATAAAGCATAGGATAAAACAACATAAATACAATGTAATAAAGCATAGGATAAAACAACATAAATACAATTTAATAAAGCATAGGATAAAACAACATAAATACAATTTAATAAAGCATAGGACAAAACAACATAAATACAATTTAATAAAGCATAGGATAAAACAACATAAATACAATTTAATGAAACATAGGATAAACAACATAAATACAATTTAATAAAGCATAGGACAAAACAACATAAATACAATTTAATAAAGCATATGTTAAAACAACATAAATACAATTTAATAAAGCATAAGATAAAACAACATGTATATAATTTAGTAAAGCATAAGATAAAACAACATGAATACAATTTAATAAAGCATAGGTTTAAACAACATAAATACAATTTAAGAAAGCATAGGATAAAACTACATAAATACATTTTAATAAAGCATAGGATACAACAACATAAATACAATTTAATAAAGCATAAGATAAAACAACATAAATTCAATTTAATAAAGCATAAGATAAAACAACATGAATACAATTTAATAAAGCATAGGATAAAACAACATAAATTCAATTTAATAAAGCATAGGATAAAACAACATAAATACAATGTAATAAAGCATAGGATAGAACAACATAAATACTTTTTAATAAAGCATAGGATAAAACCACATAAATACAATTTAATAAAGCATAGGATAAAACAACATACATAAAATTTAATAAAGCATAGGTTAAAACAACATCAATACAATTTAATAAAGCATAGGATAAAACAACTTAAATACAATTTAATAAAGCATAGGATAAAACAACATAAATACAATTTAATAAAGCATACGTTAAAACAACATAAATACAATTAAATAAAGCATAGGATAAAACAACATAAATACAATATAATAAAGCATAGGTTAAAAAAACATAAATACAATTTTATAAAGCATAGGATAAAACAACATAAATACAATTTAATAAAGCATAGGTTAAAACAACATAAATACAATTTAATAAAGCATAGGATAAAACAACATAAATACAATTTAATAAAACATAGGTTAAAACAACATAAATACAATTTAATAAAGCATAGGATAAAACAACATAAATTCAATTTAATAAAGCATAGGATAAAACAACATAAATACAATTTAATAAAGCATAGGATAAAACAACATGAATACAATTTAATAAAGCATAAGATAAAACAACATGAATACAATTTAATAAAGCATAGGATAAAACAACATAAATACAATTTAATAAAGCATAGGTTAAAACAACATAAATACAATTTAATAAAGCATAGGATAAAACAACATAAATTCAATTTAATAAAGCATAGGATAAAACAACATAAATACAATGTAATAAAGCACAATATAAAACAACATAAATAAAATTTAATAAAGCTTAGGATAAAACAACATAAATAAAATTTAATAAAGCATAGGATAAAACAACGTAAATACAATTTAATAAAGCATAGGATAAAACAACATAAATACAATTTAATAAAGCACAGGATAAAACAACATAAATACAATTTAATAAATCATAGGTTAAAACAACATAAATACAATTTAATAAAGCATAAGATAAAACAACATGAATACAATTTAATAAAGCATAGGTTAAAACAACATAAATACAATTTAATAAAGCATAGGATAAAACAACATAAATACAATTTAATAAAGCATAGGATAAAACAACATAAACAAAATTTAATAAAGCATAGGTTAAAACAACATAAATACAATTTAATAAAGCATAGGATAAAACAACATAAATACAATTTAATAAAGCATAGGATAAAACAACACATATACTTTTTAATAAAGCATAGGATAAAACCACATAAATACAATTTAATAAAGCATAGGATAAAACAACATAAATAAAATTTAATAAAGCATAGGTTAAAACAACATAAATACAATTTAATAAATCGTAGGACAAAACAACATAAATACAATTTAATAAAGCATAGTTTAAAACAACATAAATACAATTTAATAAAGCATAGGATAAAACCACAGAAATACAATTTAATAAAGCATAGGATAAAACAACATAAATACAATTTAATAAAGCATAGGATAAAACAACATAAATACAATTTAATAAAGCATAGGATAAAACAACATAAATACAATTAAATGAAACATAGGATAAACAACATAAATAAAATTTAATAAAGCTTAGGACAAAACAACAAAAACACAATTTAATAAAGCATAGTTTAAAACAACATAAATACAATTTAATAAAGCATTAGATAAAACAACATGAATATAATTTAGTTAAGCATAAGATAAAACAACATGAATGCAATTTAATAAAGCATAGGATAAAACAACATAAATAAAATGTAATAAAGCATAGCTTAAAACAACAAAAATACAATTTAATAAAGCATAGTTTAAAACAACATAAATACAATTTAATAAAGCATAGTTTAAAACAACATAAATACAATTTAATAAAGCATAGGATAAAACCACAAAAATACAATTTAATAAAGCATAGGATAAAACAACATAAATACAATTTAATAATGCATAGGACAAAACAACATAAATACAATTTAATAAAGCATAGGATAAAACAACATAAATACAATTTAATGAAACATAGGATAAACAACATAAATACAATTTAATAAAGCATAGGACAAAACAACATAAATACAATTTAATAAAGCATATGTTAAAACAACATAAATACAATTTAATAAAGCATAAGATAAAACAACATGAATATAATTTAGTAAAGCATAAGATAAAACAACATGAATACAATTTAATAAAGCATAGGATAAAACAACATAAATGCAATTTAATAAAGCATAGGATAAAACAACATAAATACAATATAATAAAGCATAGGTTAAAAAAACATAAATACGATTTTATAAAGCATAGGATAAAACAACATAAATACAATTTAATAAAGCATAGGTTAAAACAACATAAATACAATTTAATAAAGCATACGTTAAAACAACATAAATACAATTAAATAAAGCATAGGATAAAACAACATAAATACAATATAATAAAGCATAGGTTAAAAAAACATAAATACAATTTTATAAAGCATAGGATAAAACAACATAAATACAATTTAATAAAGCATAGGTTAAAACAACATAAATACAATTTAATAAAGCATAGGATAAAACAACATAAATTCAATTTAATAAAGCATAGGATAAAACAACATAAATACAATGTAATAAAGCACAATATAAAACAACATAAATAAAATTTAATAAAGCATAGGATAAACAACATAAATAAAATTTAATAAAGCATAGGACAAAACAACAAAAAAACAATTTAATAAAGCATATGTTAAAACAACATAAATACAATTTAAAAAAGCATAAGATAAAACAACATGAATATAATTTAGTAAAGCACAAGGTAAAACAACATGAATACAATTTAATAAAGCATAGGTTAAAACAACATAAATACAATTTAAGAAAGCATAGGATAAAACTACATAAATACATTTTAATAAAGCATAGGATAAAACAACATAAATACAATTTAATAAAGCATAGGATAAAACAACATAAATAAAATTTAATAAAGCATAGGTTAAAACAACATAAATACAATTTAATAAAGCATAGGATAAAACAACATAAATACAATTTAATAAAGCATAGGATAAAACAACATAAATACTTTTTAATAAAGCATAGGATAAAACCACATAAATACAATTTAATAAAGCATAGGATAAAACAACATAAATACTTTTTAATAAAGCATAGGATAAAACCACATAAATACAATTTAATAAAGCATAGGATAAAACAACATAAATAAAATTTAATAAAGCATAGGTTAAAACAACATAAATACAATTTAATAAAGCATAGGATAAAACAACATAAATACAATTTAATAAAGCATAGGATAAAACAAATTAAATACAATTTAATAAAGCATAGGATAAAACAAATTAAATACAATTTAATAAAGCATAGGATAAAACAACATGAATACAATTTAATAAAGCATAGGTTAAAACAACATAAATACAATTTAATAAAGCATAGATTAATACAACATAAATACAATTTAATAAAGCTTAGGTTAAAACAACATAAATACAATTTAATAAAGCATAGGATAAAACAACATAAATACAATTTAATAAAGCATAGGATAAAAAAACATAAATACAATTTAATAAAGCATACGTTAAAACAACATAAATACAATTAAATAAAGCATAGGATAAAACAACATAAATACAATTTAATAAAGCATAGGTTAAAACAACATAAATACAATTTTATAAAGCATAGGATAAAACAACATAAATACAATTTAATAAAGCATAGGTTAAAACAACATAAATACAATTTAATAAAGCATAGGATAAAACAACATAAATTCAATTTAATAAAGCATAGGATAAAACAACATAAATACAATTTAATAAAGCACAGGATAAAACAACATAAATAAAATTTAATAAAGCATAGCATAAAACAACATAAATAAAATTTAATAAAGCATAGGATAAAACAACGTAAATACAATTTAATAAAGCATAGGATAAAACAACATAAATACAATTTAATAAAGCATAGGATAAAGCAACATAAATACAATTTAATAAAGCATAGGATAAAACAACATAAATACAATTTAATAAAGCATAGGATAAAACAACATAAATAAAATTTAATAAAGCATAGGTTAAAACAACATAAATACAATTTAATAAAGCATAGGGCAAAACAACATAAATACAATTTAATAAAGCATATGTTAAAACAACATAAATACAATTTAATAAAGCATAGTTTAAAACAATATAAATACAATTTAATAAAGCATAGGACAAAACAACATAAATACAATTTAATAATGCATAGGATAAAACAACATAAATACAATTTAATGAAACATAGGATAAACAACATAAATACAATTTAATAAAGCATAGGACAAAACAACATAAATACAATTTAATAAAGCATATGTTAAAACAACATAAATACAATTTAATAAAGCATAGGACAAAACAACATAAATACAATTTAATAAAGCATAGTTTAAAACAACATAAATACAATTTAATAAAGCATAGTTTAAAACAACATAAATACAATTTAATAAAGCATAGTTTAAAACAACATAAATACAATTTAATAAAGCATTAGATAAAACAACATGAATATAATTTAGTAAAGCATAAGATAAAACAACATGAATACAATTTAATAAAGCATAGGATAAAACAACATAAATAAAATTTAATAAAGCATAGGCTAAAACAACATAAATACACTTTAATAAAGCATAGGATAAAACAAATTAAATACAATTTAATAAAGTATGGGATAAAACAACATAAATTCAATTTAATAAAGCATAGGATAAAACAACATAAATACAATTTAATAAAGCATAGGATAAAACAACATAAATACAATTTAATAAAGCATAAGATAAAACAACATGAATACAATTTAATAAAGCATAGGATAAAACAACATAAATACTTTTTAATAAAGCATAGGATAAAACCACATAAATACAATTTAATAAAGCATAGGATAAAACAACATAAATAAAATTTAATAAAGCATAGGTTAAAACAACATAAATACAATTTAATAAAGCATAGGATAAAACAGCATAAATACAATTTAATAAAGCATAGGATAAAACAACATAAATACTTTTTAATAAAGCATAGGATAAAACAATATAAATACAATTTAATAAAGCATAGGATAAAACAACATAAATACAATTTAATGAAACATACAATAAACAACATAAATACAATTTAATAAAGCATAGGACAAAACAACATAAATACAATTTAATAAAGCATATGTTAAAACAACATAAATACAATTTAATAAAGCATAAGATAAAACAACATGAATATAATTTAGTAAAGCATAAGATAAAACAACATGAATACAATTTAATAAAGCATAGGTTAAAACAACATAAATACAATTTAAGAAAGCATAGGATAAAACTACATAAATACATTTTAATAAAGCATAGGATAAAACAACATAAATACAATTTATAAAGCATAGGATAAAACAACATAAATACAATTTAATAAAGCATAGGATAAAACAACATAAATACAATTTATAAAGCATAGGTTAAAACAACATAAATACAATTTAATAAAGCATAGGATAAAACAACATAAATTCAATTTAATAAAGCATAGGATAAAACAACATAAATACAATTTAATAAAGCATAGGTTAAAAAAACATAAATACAATTTAATAAAGCATAGGACAAAACAACATAAATACAATTTAATAAAGCATAGGATAAAACAACATAAATACAATTTATAAAGCATAGTATAAAACAACATAAATACAATTTAATAAAGCATAGGATAAAACAACATAAATACAATTTATAAAGCATAGGTTAAAACAACATAAATACAATTTAATAAAGCATAGGATAAAACAACATAAATTCAATTTAATAAAGCATAGGATAAAACAACATAAATACAATTTAATAAAGCATAGGATAAAACAACATAAATACAATTTAATAAAGCATAAGATAAAACAACATGAATACAATTTAATAAAGCATAGGTTAAAACAACATAAATACAATTTAATAAAGCATAGGATAAAACAACATAAATACAATTTAATAAAACATAGGTTAAAACAACATAAATACAATTTAATAAAGCATAGGATAAAACAACATAAATAAAATTTAATAAAGCATAGGATAAAACAACATAAATAAAATTTAATAAAGCATAGGTTAAAGCAACGTAAATATAATTTAATAAAGCATAGGACAAAACAACATAAATACAATTTAATAAAGCATAGGATAAAACAACATAAATACAATTTAATGAAACATAGGATAAACAACATAAATACAACTAAATAAAGCATATGTTAAAACAACATAAATACAATTTAATAAAGCATAGTTTAAAACAACATAAATACAATTTAATAAAGCATAGTTTAAAACAACATAAATACAATTTAATAAAGCATAGTTTAAAACAACATAAATACAATTTAATAAAGCATAGTTTAAAACAACATAAACACAATTTAATAAAGCATAGTTTAAAACAACATAAATACAATTTAATAAAGCATTAGATAAAACAACATGAATATAATTTAGTAAAGCATAAGATAAAACAACATGAATACAATTTAATAAAGCATAGGATAAAACAACATAAATAAAATGTAATAAAGCATAGCTTAAAACAACATAAATACAATTTAATAAAGCATAGTTTAAAACAACATAAATACAATTTAATAAAGCATAGTTTAAAACAACATAAATACAATTTAATAAAGCATAGGATAAAACCACAAAAATACAATTTAATAAAGCATAGGATAAAACAACATAAATACAATTTAATAATGCATAGGACAAAACAACATAAATACAATTTAATAAAGCATAGGATAAAACAACATAAATACAATTTAATGAAACATAGGATAAACAACATAAATACAATTTAATAAAGCATAGGACAAAACAACATAAATACAATTTAATAAAGCATATGTTAAAACAACATAAATACAATTTAATAAAGCATAAGATAAAACAACATGAATATAATTTAGTAAAGCATAAGATAAAACAACATGAATACAATTTAATAAAGCATAGGATAAAACAACATAAATGCAATTTAATAAAGCATAGGCTAAAACTACATAAATACAATTTAATAAAGCATAGGATAAAACAACATAAATACAATTTAATAAAGCATAGGACAAAACAACATAAATACAATTTAATAAAGCATAGGTTAAAACAACATAAATACAATTTAATAAAACAAAGGATAAAACAACATAAATACAATTTAATAAAGCATAGGATAAAACAACATAAATAAAATTTAATAAAGCATAGGATAAAACAACATAAATACAATTTAATAAAGCATAGGATAAAACAACATAAATTCAATTTAATAAAGCATAGGATAAAACAACATAAATACAATGTAATAAAGCATAGGATAAAACAACATAAATACATTTTAATAAAGCATAGGATAAAACAACATAAATACAATTTAATAAAGCATAGGACAAAACAACATAAATACAATTTAATAAAGCATAGGATAAAACAACATAAATACAATTTAATGAAACATAGGATAAACAACATAAATACAATTTAATAAAGCATAGGACAAAACAACATAAATACAATTTAATAAAGCATATGTTAAAACAACATAAATACAATTTAATAAAGCATAAGATAAAAAAACATGAATATAATTTAGTAAAGCATAAGATAAAACAACATGAATACAATTTAATAAAGCATAGGTTTAAACAACATAAATACAATTTAAGAAAGCATAGGATAAAACTACATAAATACATTTTAATAAAGCATAGGATAAAACAACATAAATACAATTTAATAAAGCATAAGATAAAACAACATAAATACAATTTAATAAAGCATAAGATAAAACAACATGAATACAATTTAATAAAGCATAGGTTTAAACAACATAAATACAATTTAAGAAAGCATAGGATAAAACTACATAAATACATTTTAATAAAGCATAGGATAAAACAACATAAATTCAATTTAATAAAGCATAGGATAAAACAACATAAATACAATTTAATAAAGCATAAGATAAAACAACATGAATACAATTTAATAAAGCATAGTTTAAAACAACATAAATACAATTTAATGAAGCATAGTTTAAAACAACATGAATACAATTTAATAAAGCATAGTTTAAAACAACATAAACACAATTTAATAAAGCATAGTTTAAAACAACATAAATACAATTTAATAAAGCATTAGATAAAACAACATGAATATAATTTAGTAAAGCATAAGATAAAACAACATGAATACAATTTAATAAAGCATAGGATAAAACAACATAAATACAATTTAATAATGCATAGGACAAAACAACATAAATACAATTTAATAAAGCATAGGATAAAACAACATAAATACAATTTAATGAAACATAGGATAAACAACATAAATACAATTTAATAAAGCATAGGACAAAACAACATAAATACAATTTAATAAAGCATATGTTAAAACAACATAAATACAATTTAATAAAGCATAAGATAAAACAACATGAATATAATTTAGTAAAGCATAAGATAAAACAACATGAATACAATTTAATAAAGCATAGGATAAAACAACATACATGCAATTTAATAAAGCATAGGCTAAAACTACATAAATACAATTTAATAAAGCATAGGATAAAACAACATAAATACAATTTAATAAAGCATAGGACAAAACAACATAAATACAATTTAATAAAGCATAGGTTAAAACAACATAAATACAATTTAATAAAACAAAGGATAAAACAACATAAATACAATTTAATAAAGCATAGGATAAAACAACATAAATAAAATTTAATAAAGCATAGGATAAAACAACATAAATACAATTTAATAAAGCATAGGATAAAACAACATAAATTCAATTTAATAAAGCATAGGATAAAACAACATAAATACAATGTAATAAAGCATAGGATAAAACAACATAAATACAATTTAATAAAGCATAGGATAAAACAACATAAATACAATTTAATAAAGCATAGGACAAAACAACATAAATACAATTTAATAAAGCATAGGATAAAACAACATAAATACAATTTAATGAAACATAGGATAAACAACATAAATACAATTTAATAAAGCATAGGACAAAACAACATAAATACAATTTAATAAAGCATATGTTAAAACAACATAAATACAATTTAATAAAGCATAAGATAAAACAACATGTATATAATTTAGTAAAGCATAAGATAAAACAACATGAATACAATTTAATAAAGCATAGGTTTAAACAACATAAATACAATTTAAGAAAGCATAGGATAAAACTACATAAATACATTTTAATAAAGCATAGGATAAAACAACATAAATACAATTTAATAAAGCATAAGATAAAACAACATAAATTCAATTTAATAAAGCATAAGATAAAACAACATGAATACAATTTAATAAAGCATAGGTTTAAACAACATAAATACAATTTAAGAAAGCATAGGATAAAACTACATAAATACATTTTAATAAAGCAGAGGATAAAACAACATAAATTCAATTTAATAAAGCATAGGATAAAACAACATAAATACAATTTAATAAAGCATAAGATAAAACAACATGAATACAATTTAATAAAGCATAGGATAAAACAACATAAATACAATTTAATAAAGCATAGGATAAAACAACATAAATACAATTTAATAAAGCATAGTTTAAAACAACATAAATACAATTTAATAAAGCATAGTTTAAAACAACATAAATACAATTTAATAAAGCATAGTTTAAAACAACATAAACACAATTTAATAAAGCATAGTTTAAAACAACATAAATACAATTTAATAAAGCATTAGATAAAACAACATGAATATAATTTAGTAAAGCATAAGATAAAACAACATGAATACAATTTAATAAAGCATAGGATAAAACAACATAAATAAAATGTAATAAAGCATAGCTTAAAACAACATAAATACAATTTAATAAAGCATAGTTTAAAACAACATAAATACAATTTAATAAAGCATAGTTTAAAACAACATAAATACAATTTAATAAAGCATAGGATAAAACCACAAAAATACAATTTAATAAAGCATAGGATAAAACAACATAAATACAATTTAATAATGCATAGGACAAAACAACATAAATACAATTTAATAAAGCATAGGATAAAACAACATAAATACAATTTAATGAAACATAGGATAAACAACATAAATACAATTTAATAAAGCATAGGACAAAACAACATAAATACAATTTAATAAAGCATATGTTAAAACAACATAAATACAATTTAATAAAGCATAAGATAAAACAACATGAATATAATTTAGTAAAGCATAAGATAAAACAACATGAATACAATTTAATAAAGCATAGGATAAAACAACATAAATGCAATTTAATAAAGCATAGGCTAAAACTACATAAATACAATTTAATAAAGCATAGGATAAAACAAATTAAATACAATTTAATATAGCATAGGATAAAACAAATTAAATACAATTTAATAAAGCATAGGATAAAACAACATATATTCAATTTAATAAAGCATAGGATAAAACAACATAAATTCAATTTAATAAAGCATAGGATAAAACAACATAAATACAATTTAATAAAGCATAGGATAAAACAACATGAATACAATTTAATAAAGCATAAGATAAAACAACATGAATACAATTTAATAAAGCATAGGTTAAAACAACATAAATACAATTTAACAAAGCATAGGTTAAAACAACATAAATACAATTTAATAAAGCATAGGATAAAACAACATAAATATATTTTAATAAAGCATAGGATAAAACCACATAAATACGATTTAATAAAGCATAGGATAAAATAACATAAATAAAATTTAATAAAGCATAGGTTAAAACAACATACATACAATTTAATAAAGCGTAGGACAAAACAACATAAATACAATTTAATAAAGCATAGTTTAAAACAACATAAATACAATTTAATAAAGCATAGGATAAAACCACATAAATACAATTTAATAAAGCACAGGATAAAACAACATAAATACAATTTAATAAAGCATAGGATAAAACAACATAAATACAATTTAATAAAGCATAGGATAAAACAACATAAATACTTTTTAATAAAGCATAGGATAAAACCACATAAATACAATTTAATAAAGCACAGGATAAAACAACATAAATACAATATAATAAAGCATAGGTTAAAAAAACATAAATACAATTTTATAAAGCATAGGATAAAACAACATAAATACAATTTAATAAAGCATAGGTTAAAACAACATAAATACAATTTAATAAAGCATAGGCTAAAACAACATAAATTCAATTTAATAAAGCAGAGGATAAAACAACATAAATACAATGTAATAAAGCACAATATAAAACAACATAAATAAAATTTAATAAAGCATAGGATAAAACAACATAAATAAAATTTAATAAAGCATAGGATAAAACAACATAAATACAATTTAATAAAGCATAAGATAAAACAACATGAATACAATTTAATAAAGCATAGGTTAAAACAACATAAATACAATTTAATAAAGCATAGGATAAAACAACATAAATACAATTTAATAAAGCATAGGATAAAACAACATAAACAAAATTTAATAAAGCATAGGTTAAAACAACATAAATACAATTTAATAAAGCATAGGATAAAACAACATAAATACAATTTAATAAAGCATAGGATAAAACAACACATATACTTTTTAATAAAGCATAGGATAAAACCACATAAATACAATTTAATAAAGCATAGGATAAAACAACATAAATAAAATTTAATAAAGCATAGGTTAAAACAACATAAATACAATTTAATAAATCGTAGGACAAAACAACATAAATACAATTTAATAAAGCATAGTTTAAAACAACATAAATACAATTTAATAAAGCATAGGATAAAACCACAGAAATACAATTTAATAAAGCATAGGATAAAACAACATAAATACAATTTAATAAAGCATAGGATAAAACAACATAAATACAATTTAATAAAGCATAGGATAAAACAACATAAATACAATTAAATGAAACATAGGATAAACAACATAAATAAAATTTAATAAAGCATAGGACAAAACAACAAAAACACAATTTAATAAAGCATAGTTTAAAACAACATAAATACAATTTAATAAAGCATTAGATAAAACAACATGAATATAATTTAGTAAAGCATAAGATAAAACAACATGAATACAATTTAATAAAGCATAGGATAAAACAACATAAATAAAATGTAATAAAGCATAGCTTAAAACAACATAAATACAATTTAATAAAGCATAGTTTAAAACAACATAAATACAATTTAATAAAGCATAGTTTAAAACAACATAAATACAATTTAATAAAGCATAGGATAAAACCACAAAAATGCAATTTAATAAAGCATAGGATAAAACAACATAAATACAATTTAATAATGCATAGGACAAAACAACATAAATACAATTTAATAAAGCATAGGATAAAACAACATAAATACAATTTAATGAAACATAGGATAAACAACATAAATACAATTTAATAAAGCATAGGACAAAACAACATAAATACAATTTAATAAAGCATATGTTAAAACAACATAAATACAATTTAATAAAGCATAAGATAAAACAACATGAATATAATTTAGTAAAGCATAAGATAAAATAACATGAATACAATTTAATAAAGCATAGGATAAAACAACATAAATGCAATTTAATAAAGCATAGGCTAAAACTACATAAATACAATTTAATAAAGCATAGGATAAAAGAAATTAAATACAATTTAATATAGCATAGGATAAAACAAATTAAATACAATTTAATAAAGCATAGGATAAAACAACATATATTCAATTTAATAAAGCATAGGATAAAACAACATAAATTCAATTTAATAAAGCATAGGATAAAACAACATAAATACAATTTAATAAAGCATAGGATAAAACAACATGAATACAATTTAATAAAGCATAAGATAAAACAACATGAATACAATTTAATAAAGCATAGGTTAAAACAACATAAATACAATTTAACAAATCATAGGTTAAAACAACATAAATACAATTTAATAAAGCAAAGGTTAAAACAACATAAATACAATTTAATAAAGCAAAGGTTAAAACAACATAAATACAATTTAATAAAGCATAGGATAAAACAACATAAATACAATTTAATAAATCATAGGATAAAACAACATAAATAAAATTTAATAAAGCATAGGTTAAAACAACATAAATACAATTTAATAAAGCATAGGATAAAACAACATAAATACAATTTAATAAAGCATAGGATAAAACAACATAAATATATTTTAATAAAGCATAGGATAAAACCACATAAATACGATTTAATGAAGCATAGGATAAAATAACATAAATAAAATTTAATAAAGCATAGGTTAAAACAACATACATACAATTTAATAAAGCGTAGGACAAAACAACATAAATACAATTTAATAAAGCATAGTTTAAAACAACATAAATACAATTTAATAAAGCATAGGATATAACAACATAAATACAATTTAATAAAGCATAGGATAGAACAACATAAATACTTTTTAATAAAGCATAGGATAAAACCACATAAATACAATTTAATAAAGCATAGGATAAAACAACATAAATAAAATTTAATAAAGCATAGGTTAAAAAAACATAAATACAATTTTATAAAGCATAGGATAAAACAACATAAATACAATTTAATAAAGCATAGGTTAAAACAACATAAATACAATTTAATAAAGCATAGGATAAAACAACATAAATTCAATTTAATAAAGCATAGGATAAAACAACATAAATACAATGTAATAAAGCACAATATAAAACAACATAAATAAAATTTAATAAAGCATAGGATAAAACAACATAAATAAAATTTAATAAAGCATAGGATAAAACAACGTAAATACAATTTAATAAAGCATAGGATAAAACAACATAAATACAATTTAATAAAGCACAGGATAAAACAACATAAATACAATTTAATAAAGCATAGGTTAAAACAACATAAATACAATTTAATAAAGCATAAGATAAAACAACATGAATACAATTTAATAAAGCATAGGTTAAAACAACATAAATACAATTTAATAAAGCATAGGATAAAACAACATAAATACAATTTAATAAAGCATAGGATAAAACAACATAAACAAAATTTAATAAAGCATAGGTTAAAACAACATAAATACAATTTAATAAAGCATAGGATAAAACAACATAAATACAATTTAATAAAGCATAGGATAAAACAACACATATACTTTTTAATAAAGCATAGGATAAAACCACATAAATACAATTTAATAAAGCATAGGATAAAACAACATAAATAAAATTTAATAAAGCATAGGTTAAAACAACATAAATACAATTTAATAAATCGTAGGACAAAACAACATAAATACAATTTAATAAATCATAGTTTAAAACAACATAAATACAATTTAATAAAGCATAGGATAAAACCACAGAAATACAATTTAATAAAGCATAGGATAAAACAACATAAATACAATTTAATAAAGCATAGGATAAAACAACATAAATACAATTAAATGAAACATAGGATAAACAACATAAATAAAATTTAATAAAGCATAGGACAAAACAACAAAAAAACAATTTAATAAAGCATATGTTAAAACAACATAAATACAATTTAAAAAAGCATAAGATAAAACAACATGAATATAATTTAGTAAAGCATAAGGTAAAACAACATGAATACAATTTAATAAAGCATAGGTTAAAACAACATAAATACAATTTAAGAAAGCATAGGATAAAACTACATAAATACATTTTAATAAAGCATAGGATAAAACAACATAAATACAATTTAATAAAGCATAGGATAAAACAACATAAATAAAATTTAATAAAGCATAGGTTAAAACAACATAAATACAATTTAATAAAGCATAGGATAAAACAACATAAATACAATTTAATAAAGCATAGGATAAAACAACATAAATACTTTTTAATAAAGCATAGGATAAAACCACATAAATACAATTTAATAAAGCATAGGATAAAACAACATAAATACTTTTTAATAAAGCATAGGATAAAACCACATAAATACAATTTAATAAAGCATAGGATAAAACAACATAAATACAATTTAATAAAGCATAGGATAAAACAACATAAATAAAATTTAATAAAGCATAGGTTAAAACAACATAAATACAATTTAATAAAGCATAGGATAAAACAACATAAATACAATTTAATAAAGCATAGGATAAAACAAATTAAATACAATTTAATAAAGCATAGGATAAAACAAATTAAATACAATTTAATAAAGCATAGGATAAAACAACATAAATTCAATTTAATAAAGCATAGGATAAAACAACATAAATTCAATTTAATAAAGCATAGCATAAAACAACATAAATACAATTTAATAAAGCATAGGATAAAACAACATGAATACAATTTAATAAAGCATAAGATAAAACAACATGAATACAATTTAATAAAGCATAGGTTAAAACAACATAAATACAATTTAATAAAGCATAGATTAATACAACATAAATACAATTTAATAAAGCTTAGGTTAAAACAACATAAATACTATTTAATAAAGCATAGGATAAAACAACATAAATACAATTTAATAAAGCATAGGATAAAACAACATAAATAAAATTTAATAAAGCATAGGTTAAAACAACATAAATACAATTTAATAAAGCATAGGATAAAACAACATAAATACAATATAAAAAAGCATAGGATAAAACATCATAAATACTTTTTAATAAAGCATAGGATAAAACAACATAAATACAATTTAATAAAGCATAGGATAAAAAAACATAAATACAATTTAATAAAGCATACGTTAAAACAACATAAATACAATTAAATAAAGCATAGGATAAAACAACATAAATACAATTTAATAAAGCATAGGTTAAAACAACATAAATACAATTTTATAAAGCATAGGATAAAACAACATAAATACAATTTAATAAAGCATAGGTTAAAACAACATAAATACAATTTAATAAAGCATAGGATAAAACAACATAAATTCAATTTAATAAAGCATAGGATAAAACAACATAAATACAATTTAATAAAGCACAGGATAAAACAACATAAATAAAATTTAATAAAGCATAGGATAAAACAACATAAATAAAATTTAATAAAGCATAGGATAAAACAACGTAAATACAATTTAATAAAGCATAGGATAAAACAACATAAATACAATTTAATAAAGCATAGTATAAAGCAACATAAATACAATTTAATAAAGCATAGGATAAAACAACATAAATACAATTTAATAAAGCATAGGATAAAACAACATAAATAAAATTTAATAAAGCATAGGTTAAAACAACATAAATACAATTTAATAAAGCATAGGGCAAAACAACATAAATACAATTTAATAAAGCATAGTTTAAAACAACATAAATACAATTTAATAAAACATAGGATAAAACCACAGAAATACAATTTAATAAAGCATAGTATAAAACAACATAAATACAATTTAATAAAGCATAGGACAAAACAACATAAATACAATTTAATAACGCATAGGATAAAACAACATAAATACAATTTAATGAAACATAGGATAAACAACATAAATACAATTTAATAAAGCATAGGACAAAACAACATAAATACAATTTAATAAAGCATAGGATAAAACAACATAAACAAAATTTAATAAAGCATAGGTTAAAACAACATAAATACAATTTAATAAAGCATAGGATAAAACAACATAAATACAATTTAATAAAGCATAGGATAAAACAACATAAACAAAATTTAATAAAGCATAGGTTAAAACAACATAAATACAATTTAATAAAGCATAGGATAAAACAACATAAATACAATTTAATAAAGCATAGGATAAAACAACACATATACTTTTTAATAAAGCATAGGATAAAACCACATAAATACAATTTAATAAAGCATAGGATAAAACAACATAAATAAAATTTAATAAAGCATAGGTTAAAACAACATAAATACAATTTAATAAATCGTAGGACAAAACAACATAAATACAATTTAATAAAGCATAGTTTAAAACAACATAAATACAATTTAATAAAGCATAGGATAAAACCACAGAAATACAATTTAATAAAGCATAGGATAAAACAACATAAATACAATTTAATAAAGCATAGGATAAAACAACATAAATACAATTAAATGAAACATAGGATAAACAACATAAATAAAATTTAATAAAGCATAGGACAAAACAACAAAAAAACAATTTAATAAAGCATATGTTAAAACAACATAAATACAATTTAAAAAAGCATAAGATAAAACAACATGAATATAATTTAGTAAAGCATAAGGTAAAACAACATGAATACAATTTAATAAAGCATAGGTTAAAACAACATAAATACAATTTAAGAAAGCATAGGATAAAACTACATAAATACATTTTAATAAAGCATAGGATAAAACAACATAAATACAATTTAATAAAGCATAGGATAAAACAACATAAATAAAATTTAATAAAGCATAGGTTAAAACAACATAAATACAATTTAATAAAGCATAGGATAAAACAACATAAATACAATTTAATAAAGCATAGGATAAAACAACATAAATACTTTTTAATAAAGCATAGGATAAAACCACATAAATACAATTTAATAAAGCATAGGATAAAACAACATAAATACTTTTTAATAAAGCATAGGATAAAACCACATAAATACAATTTAATAAAGCATAGGATAAAACAACATAAATACAATTTAATAAAGCATAGGATAAAACAACATAAATAAAATTTAATAAAGCATAGGTTAAAACAACATAAATACAATTTAATAAAGCATAGGATAAAACAACATAAATACAATTTAATAAAGCATAGGATAAAACAAATTAAATACAATTTAATAAAGCATAGGATAAAACAAATTAAATACAATTTAATAAAGCATAGGATAAAACAACATAAATTCAATTTAATAAAGCATAGGATAAAACAACATAAATTCAATTTAATAAAGCATAGCATAAAACAACATAAATACAATTTAATAAAGCATAGGATAAAACAACATGAATACAATTTAATAAAGCATAAGATAAAACAACATGAATACAATTTAATAAAGCATAGGTTAAAACAACATAAATACAATTTAATAAAGCATAGATTAATACAACATAAATACAATTTAATAAAGCTTAGGTTAAAACAACATAAATACTATTTAATAAAGCATAGGATAAAACAACATAAATACAATTTAATAAAGCATAGGATAAAACAACATAAATAAAATTTAATAAAGCATAGGTTAAAACAACATAAATACAATTTAATAAAGCATAGGATAAAACAACATAAATACAATTTAAAAAAGCATAGGATAAAACATCATAAATACTTTTTAATAAAGCATAGGATAAAACAACATAAATACAATTTAATAAAGCATAGGATAAAAAAACATAAATACAATTTAATAAAGCATACGTTAAAACAACATAAATACAATTAAATAAAGCATAGGATAAAACAACATAAATACAATTTAATAAAGCATAGGTTAAAACAACATAAATACAATTTTATAAAGCATAGGATAAAACAACATAAATACAATTTAATAAAGCATAGGTTAAAACAACATAAATACAATTTAATAAAGCATAGGATAAAACAACATAAATTCAATTTAATAAAGCATAGGATAAAACAACATAAATACAATTTAATAAAGCATAGGTTAAAACAACATAAATACAATTTAATAAAGCATAGGATAAAACAACATAAATTCAATTTAATAAAGCATAGGATAAAACAACATAAATACAATTTAATAAAGCACAGGATAAAACAACATAAATAAAATTTAATAAAGCATAGGATAAAACAACATAAATAAAATTTAATAAAGCATAGGATAAAACAACGTAAATACAATTTAATAAAGCATAGGATAAAACAACATAAATACAATTTAATAAAGCATAGGATAAAGCAACATAAATACAATTTAATAAAGCATAGGATAAAACAACATAAATACAATTTAATAAAGCATAGGATAAAACAACATAAATAAAATTTAATAAAGCATAGGTTAAAACAACATAAATACAATTTAATAAAACATAGGATAAAACCACAGAAATACAATTTAATAAAGCATAGTATAAAACAACATAAATACAATTTAATAAAGCATAGGACAAAACAACATAAATACAATTTAATAACGCATAGGATAAAACAACATAAATACAATTTAATGAAACATAGGATAAACAACATAAATACAATTTAATAAAGCATAGGACAAAACAACATAAATACAATTTAATAAAGCATATGTTAAAACAACATAAATACAATTTAATAAAGCATAGTTTAAAACAACATAAATACAATTTAATAAAGCATAGTTTAAAACAACATAAATACAATTTAATAAAGCATAGTTTAAAACAACATAAATACAATTTAATAAAGCATAGTTTAAAACAACATAAATACAATTTAATAAAGCATAGTTTAAAACAACATAAATACAATTTAATAAAGCATTAGATAAAACAACATGAATATAATTTAGTAAAGCATAAGATAAAACAACATGAATACAATTTAATAAAGCATAGGATAAAACAACATAAATAAAATTTAATAAAGCATAGGCTAAAACAACATAAATACACTTTAATAAAGCATAGGATAAAACAAATTAAATACAATTTAATAAAGTATGGGATAAAACAACATAAATTCAATTTAATAAAGCATAGGATAAAACAACATAAATACAATTTAATAAAGCATAGGATAAAACAACATAAATACAATTTAATAAAGCATAAGATAAAACAACATGAATACAATTTAATAAAGCATAGGATAAAACAACATAAATATTTTTTAATAAAGCATAGGATAAAACCACATAAATACAATTTAATAAATCATAGGATAAAACAACATAAATAAAATTTAATAAAGCATAGGTTAAAACAACATAAATACAATTTAATAAAGCATAGGATAAAACAACATAAATACAATTTAATAAAGCATAGGATAAAACAACATAAATATATTTTAATAAAGCATAGGATAAAACCACATAAATACGATTTAATAAAGCATACGTTAAAACAACATAAATACAATTAAATAAAGCATAGGATAAAACAACATAAATACAATATAATAAAGCATAGGTTAAAAAAACATAAATACAATTTTATAAAGCATAGGATAAAACAACATAAATACAATTTAATAAAGCATAGGTTAAAACAACATAAATACAATTTAATAAAGCATAGGATAAAACAACATAAATTCAATTTAATAAAGCATAGGATAAAACAACATAAATACAATGTAATAAAGCACAATATAAAACAACATAAATAAAATTTAATAAAGCATAGGATAAAACAACATAAATAAAATTTAATAAAGCATAGGATAAAACAACGTAAATACAATTTAATAAAGCATAGGATAAAACAACATAAATACAATTTAATAAAGCACAGGATAAAACAACATAAATACAATTTAATAAAGCATAGGTTAAAACAACATAAATACAATTTAATAAAGCATAAGATAAAACAACATGAATACAATTTAATAAAGCATAGGTTAAAACAACATAAATACAATTTAATAAAGCATAGGATAAAACAACATAAATACAATTTAATAAAGCATAGGATAAAACAACATAAACAAAATTTAATAAAGCATAGGTTAAAACAACATAAATACAATTTAATAAAGCATAGGATAAAACAACATAAATACAATTTAATAAAGCATAGGATAAAACAACACATATACTTTTTAATAAAGCATAGGATAAAACCACATAAATACAATTTAATAAAGCATAGGATAAAACAACATAATTAAAATTTAATAAAGCATAGGTTAAAACAACATAAATACAATTTAATAAATCGTAGGACAAAACAACATAAATACAATTTAATAAAGCATAGTTTAAAACAACATAAATACAATTTAATAAAGCATAGGATAAAACCACAGAAATACAATTTAATAAAGCATAGGATAAAACAACATAAATACAATTTAATAAAGCATAGGATAAAACAACATAAATACAATTAAATGAAACATAGGATAAACAACATAAATAAAATTTAATAAAGCATAGGACAAAACAACAAAAAAACAATTTAATAAAGCATATGTTAAAACAACATAAATACAATTTAAAAAAGCATAAGATAAAACAACATGAATATAATTTAGTAAAGCATAAGGTAAAACAACATGAATACAATTTAATAAAGCATAGGATAAAACAACATAAATACTTTTTAATAAAGCATAGGATAAAACCACATAAATACAATTTAATAAAGCATAGGATAAAACAACATAAATACTTTTTAATAAAGCATAGGATAAAACCACATAAATACAATTTAATAAAGCATAGGATAAAACAACATAAATAAAATTTAATAAAGCATAGGTTAAAACAACATAAATACAATTTAATAAAGCATAGGATAAAACAACATAAATACAATTTAATAAAGCATAGGATAAAACAAATTAAATACAATTTAATAAAGCATAGGATAAAACAAATTAAATACAATTTAATAAAGCATAGGATAAAACAACATAAATTCAATTTAATAAAGCATAGGATAAAACAACATAAATTCAATTTAATAAAGCATAGCATAAAACAACATAAATACAATTTAATAAAGCATAGGATAAAACAACATAAATACAATTTAATAAAGCATAGGATAAAGCAACATAAATACAATTTAATAAAGCATAGGATAAAACAACATAAATACAATTTAATAAAGCATAGGATAAAACAACATAAATAAAATTTAATAAAGCATAGGTTAAAACAACATAAATACAATTTAATAAAGCATAGGGCAAAACAACATAAATACAATTTAATAAAGCATAGTTTAAAACAACATAAATACAATTTAATAAAACATAGGATAAAACCACAGAAATACAATTTAATAAAGCATAGTATAAAACAACATAAATACAATTTAATAAAGCATAGGACAAAACAACATAAATACAATTTAATAACGCATAGGATAAAACAACATAAATACAATTTAATGAAACATAGGATAAACAACATAAATACAATTTAATAAAGCATAGGACAAAACAACATAAATACAATTTAATAAAGCATATGTTAAAACAACATAAATACAATTTAATAAAGCATAGTTTAAAACAACATAAATACAATTTAATAAAGCATAGTTTAAAACAACATAAATACAATTTAATAAAGCATAGTTTAAAACAACATAAATACAATTTAATAAAGCATAGTTTAAAACAACATAAATACAATTTAATAAAGCATAGTTTAAAACAACATAAATACAATTTAATAAAGCATAGGATAAAACAACATAAATACAATTTAATAAAGCATAGGATAAAACAACATAAATAAAATTTAATAAAGCATAGGCTAAAACAACATAAATACACTTTAATAAAGCATAGGATAAAACAAATTAAATACAATTTAATAAAGTATGGGATAAAACAACATAAATTCAATTTAATAAAGCATAGGATAAAACAACATAAATACAATTTAATAAAGCATAGGATAAAACAACATAAATACAATTTAATAAAGCATAAGATAAAACAACATGAATACAATTTAATAAAGCATAGGATAAAACAACATAAATACTTTTTAATAAAGCATAGGATAAAACCACATAAATACAATTTAATAAAGCATAGGATAAAACAACATAAATAAAATTTAATAAAGCATAGGTTAAAACAACATAAATACAATTTAATAAAGCATAGGATAAAACAACATAAATACAATTTAATAAAGCATAGGATAAAACAACATAAATACTTTTTAATAAAGCATAGGATAAAACAATATAAATACAATTTAATAAAGCATAGGATAAAACAACATAAATACAATTTAATGAAACATACAATAAACAACATAAATACAATTTAATAAAGCATAGGACAAAACAACATAAATACAATTTAATAAAGCATATGTTAAAACAACATAAATACAATTTAATAAAGCATAAGATAAAACAACATGAATATAATTTAGTAAAGCATAAGATAAAACAACATGAATACAATTTAATAAAGCATAGGTTAAAACAACATAAATACAATTTAAGAAAGCATAGGATAAAACTACATAAATACATTTTAATAAAGCATAGGATAAAACAACATAAATACAATTTAATAAAGCATAGGTTAAAAAAACATAAATACAATTTAATAAAGCATAGGACAAAACAACATAAATACAATTTAATAAAGCATAGGATAAAACAACATAAATACAATTTATAAAGCATAGGATAAAACCACAGAAATACAATTTAATAAAGCATAGGATAAAACAATATAAATACAATTTAATAAAGCATAGTATAAAACAACATAAATACAATTTATTAAAGCATAGGCTAAAACAACATAAATACACTTTAATAAAGCATAGGATAAAACAACATAAATACAATTTAATAAAGCATAGGATAAAACAACATAAATTCAATTTAATAAAGCATAGGATAAAACAACATAAATACAATTTAATAAAGCATAGGATAAAACAACATAAATACAATTTAATAAAGCATAAGATAAAACAACATGAATACAATTTAATAAAGCATAGGTTAAAACAACATAAATACAATTTAATAAAGCATAGGATAAAACAACATAAATACAATTTAATAAAACATAGGTTAAAACAACATAAATACAATTTAATAAAGCATAGGATAAAACAACATAAATAAAATTTAATAAAGCATAGGATAAAACAACATAAATAAAATTTAATAAAGCATAGGTTAAAGCAACGTAAATATAATTTAATAAAGCATAGGACAAAACAACATAAATACAATTTAATAAAGCATAGGATAAAACAACATAAATACAATTTAATGAAACATAGGATAAACAACATAAATACAACTAAATAAAGCATATGTTAAAACAACATAAATACAATTTAATAAAGCATATGTTAAAACAACATAAATACAATTTAATAAAGCATAGTTTAAAACAACATAAATACAATTTAATAAAGCATAGTTTAAAACAACATAAATACAATTTAATAAAGCATAGTTTAAAACAACATAAATACAATTTAATAAAGCATAGTATAAAACAACATAAACACAATTTAATAAAGCATAGTTTAAAACAACATAAATACAATTTAATAAAGCATTAGATAAAACAACATGAATATAATTTAGTAAAGCATAAGATAAAACAACATGAATACAATTTAATAAAGCATAGGATAAAACAACATAAATAAAATGTAATAAAGCATAGCTTAAAACAACATAAATACAATTTAATAAAGCATAGTTTAAAACAACATAAATACAATTTAATAAAGCATAGTTTAAAACAACATAAATACAATTTAATAAAGCATAGGATAAAACCACAAAAATACAATTTAATAAAGCATAGGATAAAACAACATAAATACAATTTAATAATGCATAGGACAAAACAACATAAATACAATTTAATAAAGCATAGGATAAAACAACATAAATACAATTTAATGAAACATAGGATAAACAACATAAATACAATTTAATAAAGCATAGGACAAAACAACATAAATACAATTTAATAAAGCATATGTTAAAACAACATAAATACAATTTAATAAAGCATAAGATAAAACAACATGAATATAATTTAGTAAAGCATAAGATAAAACAACATGAATACAATTTAATAAAGCATAGGATAAAACAACATAAATGCAATTTAATAAAGCATAGGCTAAAACTACATAAATACAATTTAATAAAGCATAGGATAAAACAAATTAAATACAATTTAATATAGCATAGGATAAAACAAATTAAATACAATTTAATAAAGCATAGGATAAAACAACATATATTCAATTTAATAAAGCATAGGATAAAACAACATAAATTCAATTTAATAAAGCATAGGATAAAACAACATAAATACAATTTAATAAAGCATAGGATAAAACAACATGAATACAATTTAATAAAGCATAAGATAAAACAACATGAATACAATTTAATAAAGCATAGGTTAAAACAACATAAATACAATTTAACAAAGCATAGGTTAAAACAACATAAATACAATTTAATAAAGCATAGGATAAAACAACATAAATATATTTTAATAAAGCATAGGATAAAACCACATAAATACGATTTAATAAAGCATAGGATAAAATAACATAAATAAAATTTAATAAAGCATAGGTTAAAACAACATACATACAATTTAATAAAGCGTAGGACAAAACAACATAAATACAATTTAATAAAGCATAGTTTAAAACAACATAAATACAATTTAATAAAGCATAGGAAAAAAACAAATAAATACAATTTAATAAAGCACAGGATAAAACAACATAAATACAATTTAATAAAGCATAGGATAAAACAACATAAATACAATTTAATAAAGCATAGGATAAAACAACATAAATACTTTTTAATAAAGCATAGGATAAAACCACATAAATACAATTTAATAAAGCACAGGATAAAACAACATAAATACAATATAATAAAGCATAGGTTAAAAAAACATAAATACAATTTTATAAAGCATAGGATAAAACAACATAAATACAATTTAATAAAGCATAGGTTAAAACAACATAAATACAATTTAATAAAGCATAGGATAAAACAACATAAATTCAATTTAATAAAGCATAGGATAAAACAACATAAATACAATGTAATAAAGCACAATATAAAACAACATAAATAAAATTTAATAAAGCATAGGATAAAACAACATAAATACAATTTAATAAAGCATAGGATAAAACAACATAAATACAATTTAATAAAGCACAGGATAAAACAACATAAATACAATTTAATAAAGCATAGGTTAAAACAACATAAATACAATTTAATAAAGCATAAGATAAAACAACATGAATACAATTTAATAAAGCATAGGTTAAAACAACATAAATACAATTTAATAAAGCATAGGATAAAACAACATAAATACAATTTAATAAAGCATAGGATAAAACAACAAAAACAAAATTTAATAAAGCATAGGTTAAAACAACATAAATACAATTTAATAAAGCATAGGATAAAACAACATAAATACAATTTAATAAAGCATAGGATAAAACAACACATATACTTTTTAATAAAGCATAGGATAAAACCACATAAATACAATTTAATAAAGCATAGGATAAAACAACATAAATAAAATTTAATAAAGCATAGGTTAAAACAACATAAATACAATTTAATAAATCGTAGGACAAAACAACATAAATACAATTTAATAAAGCATAGTTTAAAACAACATAAATACAATTTAATAAAGCATAGGATAAAACCACAGAAATACAATTTAATAAAGCATAGGATAAAACAACATAAATACAATTTAATAAAGCATAGGATAAAACAACATAAATACAATTTAATAAAGCATAGGATAAAACAACATAAATACAATTAAATGAAACATAGGATAAACAACATAAATAAAATTTAATAAAGCATAGGACAAAACAACAAAAACACAATTTAATAAAGCATAGTTTAAAACAACATAAATACAATTTAATAAAGCATTAGATAAAACAACATGAATATAATTTAGTAAAGCATAAGATAAAACAACATGAATACAATTTAATAAAGCATAGGATAAAACAACATAAATAAAATGTAATAAAGCATAGCTTAAAACAACATAAATACAATTTAATAAAGCATAGTTTAAAACAACATAAATACAATTTAATAAAGCATAGTTTAAAACAACATAAATACAATTTAATAAAGCATAGGATAAAACCACAAAAATACAATTTAATAAAGCATAGGATAAAACAACATAAATACAATTTAATAATGCATAGGACAAAACAACATAAATACAATTTAATAAAGCATAGGATAAAACAACATAAATACAATTTAATGAAACATAGGATAAACAACATAAATACAATTTAATAAAGCATAGGACAAAACAACATAAATACAATTTAATAAAGCATATGTTAAAACAACATAAATACAATTTAATAAAGCATAAGATAAAACAGCATGAATATAATTTAGTAAAGCATAAGATAAAACAACATGAATACAATTTAATAAAGCATAGGATAAAACAACATAAATGCAATTTAATAAAGCATAGGCTAAAACTACATAAATACAATTTAATAAAGCATAGGATAAAAGAAATTAAATACAATTTAATATAGCATAGGATAAAACAAATTAAATACAATTTAATAAAGCATAGGATAAAACAACATATATTCAATTTAATAAAGCATAGGATAAAACAACATAAATTCAATTTAATAAAGCATAGGATAAAACAACATAAATACAATTTAATAAAGCATAGGATAAAACAACATGAATACAATTTAATAAAGCATAAGATAAAACAACATGAATACAATTTAATAAAGCATAGGTTAAAACAACATAAATACAATTTAACAAAGCATAGGTTAAAACAACATAAATACAATTTAATAAAGCAAAGGTTAAAACAACATAAATACAATTTAATAAAGCATAGGATAAAACAACATAAATATAATTTAATAACTCATAGGATAAAACAACATAAATAAAATTTAATAAAGCATAGGTTAAAACAACATAAATACAATTTAATAAAGCATAGGATAAAACAACATAAATACAATTTAATAAAGCATAGGATAAAACAACATAAATATATTTTAATAAAGCATAGGATAAAACCACATAAATACGATTTAATAAAGCATAGGATAAAATAACATAAATAAAATTTAATAAAGCATAGGTTAAAACAACATACATACAATTTAATAAAGCGTAGGACAAAACAACATAAATACAATTTAATAAAGCATAGTTTAAAACAACATAAATACAATTTAATAAAGCATAGGATATAACAACATAAATACAATTTAATAAAGCATAGGATAGAACAACATAAATACTTTTTAATAAAGCATAGGATAAAACCACATAAATACAATTTAATAAAGCATAGGATAAAACAACATAAATAAAATTTAATAAAGCATAGGTTAAAACAACATAAATACAATTTAATAAAGCATAGGATAAAACAACATAAATACAATTTAATAAAGCATAGGATAAAACAACATAAATACAATTTAATAAAGCATACGTTAAAACAACATAAATACAATTAAATAAAGCATAGGATAAAACAACATAAATACAATATAATAAAGCATAGGTTAAAAAAACATAAATACAATTTTATAAAGCATAGGATAAAACAACATAAATACAATTTAATAAAGCATAGGTTAAAACAACATAAATACAATTTAATAAAGCATAGGATAAAACAACATAAATTCAATTTAATAAAGCATAGGATAAAACAACATAAATACAATGTAATAAAGCACAATATAAAACAACATAAATAAAATTTAATAAAGCATAGGATAAAACAACATAAATAAAATTTAATAAAGCATAGGATAAAACAACGTAAATACAATTTAATAAAGCATAGGATAAAACAACATAAATACAATTTAATAAAGCACAGGATAAAACAACATAAATACAATTTAATAAAGCATAGGTTAAAACAACATAAATACAATTTAATAAAGCATAAGATAAAACAACGTGAATACAATTTAATAAAGCATAGGTTAAAACAACATAAATACAATTTAATAAAGCATAGGATAAAACAACATAAATACAATTTAATAAAGCATAGGATAAAACAACATAAACAAAATTTAATAAAGCATAGGTTAAAACAACATAAATACAATTCAATAAAGCATAGGATAAAACAACATAAATACAATTTAATAAAGCATAGGATAAAACAACACATATACTTTTTAATAAAGCATAGGATAAAACCACATAAATACAATTTAATAAAGCATAGGATAAAACAACATAAATAAAATTTAATAAAGCATAGGTTAAAACAACATAAATACAATTTAATAAATCGTAGGACAAAACAACATAAATACAATTTAATAAAGCATAGTTTAAAACAACATAAATACAATTTAATAAAGCATAGGATAAAACCACAGAAATACAATTTAATAAAGCATAGGATAAAACAACATAAATACAATTTAATAAAGCATAGGATAAAACAACATAAATACAATTAAATGAAACATAGGATAAACAACATAAATAAAATTTAATAAAGCATAGGACAAAACAACAAAAAAACAATTTAATAAAGCATATGTTAAAACAACATAAATACAATTTAAAAAAGCATAAGATAAAACAACATGAATATAATTTAGTAAAGCATAAGGTAAAACAACATGAATACAATTTAATAAAGCATAGGATAAAACATCATAAATACTTTTTAATAAAGCATAGGATAAAACCACATAAATGGAATTTAATAAAGCACAGGATAAAACAACATAAATACAATTTAATAAAGCATAGGATAAAACAACATAAATACAATTTAATAAAGCACAGGATAAAACAACATAAATGCAATTTAATAAAGCATAGGTTAAAACAACATAAATACAATTTAATAAAGCATAAGATAAAACAACATGAATACAATTTAATAAAGCATAGGTTAAAACAACATAAATACAATTTAATAAAGCATAGGATAAAACAACATACATACAATTTAATAAAGCATAGGATAAAACAACATAAATAAAATTTAATAAAGCATAGGTTAAAACAACATAAATACAATTTAATAAATCGTAGGACAAAACAACATAAATACAATTTAATAAAGCATAGTTTAAAACAACATAAATAAAATGTAATAAAGCATAGCTTAAAACAACATAAATACAATTTAATAAAGCATAGTTTAAAACAACATAAATACAATTTAATAAAGCATAGGATAAAACCACAAAAATACAATTTAATAAAGCATAGGATAAAACAACATAAATACAATTTAATAATGCATAGGACAAAACAACATAAATACAATTTAATAAAGCATAGGATAAAACAACATAAATACAATTTAATGAAACATAGGATAAACAACATAAATACAATTTAATAAAGCATAGGACAAAACAACATAAATACAATTTAATAAAGCATATGTTAAAACAACATAAATACAATTTAATAAAGCATAAGATAAAACAACATGAATATAATTTAGTAAAGCATAAGATAAAACAACATGAATACAATTTAATAAAGCATAGGATAAAACAACATAAATGCAATTTAATAAAGCATAGGCTAAAACTACATAAATACAATTTAATAAAGCATAGGATAAAAGAAATTAAATACAATTTAATATAGCATAGGATAAAACAAATTAAATACAATTTAATAAAGCATAGGATAAAACAACATATATTCAATTTAATAAAGCATAGGATAAAACAACATAAATTCAATTTAATAAAGCATAGGATAAAACAACATAAATACAATTTAATAAAGCATAGGATAAAACAACATGAATACAATTTAATAAAGCATAAGATAAAACAACATGAATACAATTTAATAAAGCATAGGTTAAAACAACATAAATACAATTTAACAAAGCATAGGTTAAAACAACATAAATACAATTTAATAAAGCAAAGGTTAAAACAACATAAATACAATTTAATAAAGCATAGGATAAAACAACATAAATACAATTTAATAAATCATAGGATAAAACAACATAAATAAAATTTAATAAAGCATAGGTTAAAACAACATAAATACAATTTAATAAAGCATAGGATAAAACAACATAAATACAATTTAATAAAGCATAGGATAAAACAACATAAATACAATTTAATAAAGCATACGTTAAAACAACATAAATACAATTAAATAAAGCATAGGATAAAACAACATAAATACAATATAATAAAGCATAGGTTAAAAAAACATAAATACAATTTTATAAAGCATAGGATAAAACAACATAAATACAATTTATAAAGCATAGGTTAAAACAACATAAATACAATTTAATAAAGCATAGGATAAAACAACATAAATTCAATTTAATAAAGCATAGGATAAAACAACATAAATACAATGTAATAAAGCACAATATAAAACAACATAAATAAAATTTAATAAAGCATAGGATAAAACAACATAAATAAAATTTAATAAAGCATAGAATAAAACAACGTAAATACAATTTAATAAAGCATAGGATAAAACAACATAAATACAATTTAATAAAGCACAGGATAAAACAACATAAATACAATTTAATAAAGCATAGGTTAAAACAACATAAATACAATTTAATAAAGCATAAGATAAAACAACGTGAATACAATTTAATAAAGCATAGGTTAAAACAACATAAATACAATTTAATAAAGCATAGGATAAAACAACATAAATACAATTTAATAAAGCATAGGATAAAACAACATAAACAAAATTTAATAAAGCATAGGTTAAAACAACATAAATACAATTCAATAAAGCATAGGATAAAACAACATAAATACAATTTAATAAAGCATAGGATAAAACAACACATATACTTTTTAATAAAGCATAGGATAAAACCACATAAATACAATTTAATAAAGCATAGGATAAAACAACATAAATAAAATTTAATAAAGCATAGGTTAAAACAACATAAATACAATTTAATAAATCGTAGGACAAAACAACATAAATACAATTTAATAAAGCATAGTTTAAAACAACATAAATACAATTTAATAAAGCATAGGATAAAACCACAGAAATACAATTTAATAAAGCATAGGATAAAACAACATAAATACAATTTAATAAAGCATAGGATAAAACAACATAAATACAATTAAATGAAACATAGGATAAACAACATAAATAAAATTTAATAAAGCATAGGACAAAACAACAAAAAAACAATTTAATAAAGCATATGTTAAAACAACATAAATACAATTTAAAAAAGCATAAGATAAAACAACATGAATATAATTTAGTAAAGCATAAGGTAAAACAACATGAATACAATTTAATAAAGCATAGGTTAAAACAACATAAATACAATTTAAGAAAGCATAGGATAAAACTACATAAATACATTTTAATAAAGCATAGGATAAAACAACATAAATACAATTTAATAAAGCATAGGATAAAACAACATAAATAAAATTTAATAAAGCATAGGTTAAAACAACATAAATACAATTTAATAAAGCATAGGATAAAACAACATAAATACAATTTAATAAAGCATAGGATAAAACAACATAAATACTTTTTAATAAAGCATAGGATAAAACCACATAAATACAATTTAATAAAGCATAGGATAAAACAACATAAATACTTTTTAATAAAGCATAGGATAAAACCACATAAATACAATTTAATAAAGCATAGGATAAAACAACATAAATAAAATTTAATAAAGCATAGGTTAAAACAACATAAATACAATTTAATAAAGCATAGGATAAAACAACATAAATACAATTTAATAAAGCATAGGATAAAACAAATTAAATACAATTTAATAAAGCATAGGATAAAACAAATTAAATACAATTTAATAAAGCATAGGATAAAACAACATAAATTCAATTTAATAAAGCATAGGATAAAACAACATAAATTCAATTTAATAAAGCATAGCATAAAACAACATAAATACAATTTAATAAAGCATAGGATAAAACAACATGAATACAATTTAATAAAGCATAAGATAAAACAACATGAATACAATTTAATAAAGCATAGGTTAAAACAACATAAATACAATTTAATAAAGCATAGATTAATACAACATAAATACAATTTAATAAAGCTTAGGTTAAAACAACATAAATACAATTTAATAAAGCATAGGATAAAACAACATAAATACAATTTAATAAAGCATAGGATAAAACAACATAAATAAAATTTAATAAAGCATAGGTTAAAACAACATAAATACAATTTAATAAAGCATAGGATAAAACAACATAAATACAATTTAAAAAAGCATAGGATAAAACATCATAAATACTTTTTAATAAAGCATAGGATAAAACCACATAAATGGAATTTAATAAAGCACAGGATAAAACAACATGAATACAATTTAATAAAGCATAGGATAAAACAACATAAATACAATTTAATAAAGCATAGGATAAAACAACATAAATACAATTTAATAAAGCATAGGATAAAAAAACATAAATACAATTTAATAAAGCATACGTTAAAACAACATAAATACAATTAAATAAAGCATAGGATAAAACAACATAAATACAATTTAATAAAGCATAGGTTAAAACAACATAAATATAATTTTATAAAGCATAGGATAAAACAACATAAATACAATTTAATAAAGCATAGGTTAAAACAACATAAATACAATTTAATAAAGCATAGGATAAAACAACATAAATTCAATTTAATAAAGCATAGGATAAAACAACATAAATACAATTTAATAAAGCACAGGATAAAACAACATAAATAAAATTTAATAAAGCATAGGATAAAACAACATAAATAAAATTTAATAAAGCATAGGATAAAACAACGTAAATACAATTTAATAAAGCATAGGATAAAACAACATAAATACAATTTAATAAAGCATAGGATAAAGCAACATAAATACAATTTAATAAAGCATAGGATAAAACAACATAAATACAATTTAATAAAGCATAGGATAAAACAACATAAATAAAATTTAATAAAGCATAGGTTAAAACAACATAAATACAATTTAATAAAGCATAGGGCAAAACAACATAAATACAATTTAATAAAGCATAGTTTAAAACAACATAAATACAATTTAATAAAACATAGGATAAAACCACAGAAATACAATTTAATAAAGCATAGTATAAAACAACATAAATACAATTTAATAAAGCATAGGACAAAACAACATAAATACAATTTAATAACGCATAGGATAAAACAACATAAATACAATTTAATGAAACATAGGATAAACAACATAAATACAATTTAATAAAGCATAGGACAAAACAACATAAATACAATTTAATAAAGCATATGTTAAAACAACATAAATACAATTTAATAAAGCATAGTTTAAAACAACATAAATACAATTTAATAAAGCATAGTTTAAAACAACATAAATACAATTTAATAAAGCATAGTTTAAAACAACATAAATACAATTTAATAAAGCATAGTTTAAAACAACATAAATACAATTTAATAAAGCATAGTTTAAAACAACATAAATACAATTTAATAAAGCATTAGATAAAACAACATGAATATAATTTAGTAAAGCATAAGATAAAACAACATGAATACAATTTAATAAAGCATAGGATAAAACAACATAAATAAAATTTAATAAAGCATAGGCTAAAACAACATAAATACACTTAAATAAAGCATAGGATAAAACAAATTAAATACAATTTAATAAAGTATGGGATAAAACAACATAAATTCAATTTAATAAAGCATAGGATAAAACAACATAAATACAATTTAATAAAGCATAGGATAAAACAACATAAATACAATTTAATAAAGCATAAGATAAAACAACATGAATACAATTTAATAAAGCATAGGATAAAACAACATAAATACAATTTAATAAAGCATAGGATAAAACCACATAAATACAATTTAATAAAGCATAGGATAAAACAACATAAATAAAATTTAATAAAGCATAGGTTAAAACAACATAAATACAATTTAATAAAGCATAGGATAAAACAACATAAATACAATTTAATAAAGCATAGGATAAAACAACATAAATACTTTTTAATAAAGCATAGGATAAAACAATATAAATACAATTTAATAAAGCATAGGATAAAACAACATAAATACAATTTAATGAAACATACAATAAACAACATAAATACAATTTAATAAAGCATAGGACAAAACAACATAAATACAATTTAATAAAGCATAGGATAAAACAACATAAATACAATTTATAAAGCATAGGATAAAACAACATAAATACAATTTAATAAAGCATAGGATAAAACAATATAAATACGATTTAATAAAGCATAGTATAAAACAACATAAATACAATTTATTAAAGCATAGGCTAAAACAACATAAATACACTTTAATAAAGCATAGGATAAAACAAATTAAATACAATTTAATAAAGCATAGGATAAAACAACATAAATAAAATTTAATAAAGCATAGGTTAAAGCAACATAAATACAATTTAATAAAGCATAGGACAAAACAACATAAATACAATTTAATAAAGCATAGGATAAAACAACATAAATACAATTTAATGAAACATAGGATAAACAACATAAATACAACTTAATAAAGCATAGGACAAAACAACATAAATACAATTTAATAAAGCATATGTTAAAACAACATAAATACAATATAATAAAGCATAGTTTAAAACAACATAAATACAATTTAATAAAGAATAGTTTAAAATAACATAAATACAATTTAATAAAGCATAGTTTAAAACAACATAAATACAATTTAATAAAGCATAGTTTAAAACAACATAAACACAATATAATAAAGCATAGTTTAAAACAACATAAATACAATTTAATAAAGCATTACATAAAACAACATGAACATAATTTAGTAAAGCATAAGATAAAACAACATGAATACAATTTAATAAAGCATAGGATAAAACAACATAAATAAAATGTAATAAAGCATAGCTTAAAACAACATAAATACAATTTAATAAAGCATAGTTTAAAACAACATAAATACAATTTAATAAAGCATAGTTTAAAACAACATAAATACAATTTAATAAAGCATAGGATAAAACCACAAAAATACAATTTAATAAAGCATAGGATAAAACAACATAAATACAATTTAATAATGCATAGGACAAAACAACATAAATACAATTTAATAAAGCATAGGATAAAACAACATAAATACAATTTAATGAAACATAGGATAAACAACATAAATACAATTTAATAAAGCATAGGACAAAACAACATAAATACAATTTAATAAAGCATATGTTAAAACAACATAAATACAATTTAATAAAGCATAAGATAAAACAACATGAATATAATTTAGTAAAGCATAAGATAAAACAACATGAATACAATTTAATAAAGCATAGGATAAAACAACATAAATGCAATTTAATAAAGCATAGGCTAAAACTACATAAATACAATTTAATAAAGCATAGGATAAAACAAATTAAATACAATTTAATAAAGCATAGGATAAAACAAATTAAATACAATTTAATAAAGCATAGGATAAAACAACATATATTCAATTTAATAAAGCATAGGATAAAACAACATAAATTCAATTTAATAAAGCATAGGATAAAACAACATAAATACAATTTAATAAAGCATAGGATAAAACAACATGAATACAATTTAATAAAGCATAAGATAAAACAACATGAATACAATTTAATAAAGCATAGGTTAAAACAACATAAATACAATTTAACAAAGCATAGGTTAAAACAACATAAATACAATTTAATAAAGCATAGGATAAAACAACATAAATACTTTTTAATAAAGCATAGGATAAAACCACATAAATACAATTTAATAAAGCATAGGATAAAACAACATAAATACTTTTTAATAAAGCATAGGATAAAACCACATAAATACAATTTAATAAAGCATAGGATAAAACAACATAAATAAAATTTAATAAAGCATAGGTTAAAACAACATAAATACAATTTAATAAAGCATAGGATAAAACAACATAAATGCAATTTAATAAAGCATAGGATAAAACAAATTAAATACAATTTAATAAAGCATAGGATAAAACAAATTAAATACAATTGAATAAAGCATAGGATAAAACAACATAAATTCAATTTAATAAAGCATAGGATAAAACAACATAAATTAAATTTAATAAAGCATAGCATAAAACAACATAAATACAATTTAATAAAGCATAGGATAAAACAACATGAATACAATTTAATAAAGCATAAGATAAAACAACATGAATACAATTTAATAAAGCATAGGTTAAAACAACATAAATACAATTTAATAAAGCATAGATTAATACAACATAAATACAATTTAATAAAGCTTAGGTTAAAACAACATAAATACAATTTAATAAAGCATAGGATAAAACAACATAAATACAATTTAATAAAGCATAGGATAAAACAACATAAATAAAATTTAATAAAGCATAGGTTAAAACAACATAAATACAATTTAATAAAGCATAGGATAAAACAACATAAATACAATTTAAAAAAGCATAGGATAAAACATCATAAATACTTTTTAATAAAGCATAGGATAAAACCACATAAATGGAATTTAATAAAGCATAGGACAAAACAACATAAATACAATTTAATAAAGCATATGTTAAAACAACATAAATACAATTTAATAAAGCATAGTTTAAAACAACATAAATACAATTTAATAAAGCATAGTTTAAAACAACATAAATACAATTTAATAAAGCATAGTTTAAAACAACATAAATACAATTTAATAAAGCATAGTTTAAAACAACATAAATACAATTTAATAAAGCATAGTTTAAAACAACATAAATACAATTTAATAAAGCATTAGATAAAACAACATGAATATAATTTAGTAAAGCATAAGATAAAACAACATGAATACAATTTAATAAAGCATAGGATAAAACAACATAAATAAAATTTAATAAAGCATAGGCTAAAACAACATAAATACACTTTAATAAAGCATAGGATAAAACAAATTAAATACAATTTAATAAAGTATGGGATAAAACAACATAAATTCAATTTAATAAAGCATAGGATAAAACAACATAAATACAATTTAATAAAGCATAGGATAAAACAACATAAATACAATTTAATAAAGCATAAGATAAAACAACATGAATACAATTTAATAAAGCATAGGATAAAACAACATAAATACTTTTTAATAAAGCATAGGATAAAACCACATAAATACAATTTAATAAAGGATAGGATAAAACAACATAAATAAAATTTAATAAAGCATAGGTTAAAACAACATAAATACAATTTAATAAAGCATAGGATAAAACAACATAAATACAATTTAATAAAGCATAGGATAAAACAACATAAATACTTTTTAATAAAGCATAGGATAAAACAATATAAATACAATTTAATAAAGCATAGGATAAAACAACATAAATACAATTTAATGAAACATACAATAAACAACATAAATACAATTTAATAAAGCATAGGACAAAACAACATAAATACAATTTAATAAAGCATATGTTAAAACAACATAAATACAATTTAATAAAGCATAAGATAAAACAACATGAATATAATTTAGTAAAGCATAAGATAAAACAACATGAATACAATTTAATAAAGCATAGGTTAAAACAACATAAATACAATTTAAGAAAGCATAGGATAAAACTACATAAATACACTTTAATAAAGCATAGGATAAAACAAATTAAATACAATTTAATAAAGCATAGGATAAAACAACATAAATAAAATTTAATAAAGCATAGGTTAAAGCAACATAAATACAATTTAATAAAGCATAGGACAAAACAACATAAATACAATTTAATAAAGCATAGGATAAAACAACATAAATACAATTTAATGAAACATAGGATAAACAACATAAATACAACTTAATAAAGCATAGGACAAAACAACATAAATACAATTTAATAAAGCATATGTTAAAACAACATAAATACAATTTAATAAAGCATAGTTTAAAACAACATAAATACAATTTAATAAAGCATAGTTTAAAACAACATAAATACAATTTAATAAAGCATAGTTTAAAACAACATAAATACAATTTAATAAAGCATAGTTTAAAACAACATAAACACAATATAATAAAGCATAGTTTAAAACAACATAAATACAATTTAATAAAGCATTAGATAAAACAACATGAATATAATTTAGTAAAGCATAAGATAAAACAACATGAATACAATTTAATAAAGCATAGGATAAAACAACATAAATACTTTTTAATAAAGCATAGGATAAAACCACATAAATACAATTTAATAAAGGATAGGATAAAACAACATAAATAAAATTTAATAAAGCATAGGTTAAAACAACATAAATACAATTTAATAAAGCATAGGATAAAACAACATAAATACAATTTAATAAAGCATAGGATAAAACAACATAAATACTTTTTAATAAAGCATAGGATAAAACAATATAAATACAATTTAATAAAGCATAGGATAAAACAACATAAATACAATTTAATGAAACATACAATAAACAACATAAATACAATTTAATAAAGCATAGGACAAAAAAACATAAATACAATTTAATAAAGCATATGTTAAAACAACATAAATACAATTTAATAAAGCATAAGATAAAACAACATGAATATAATTTAGTAAAGCATAAGATAAAACAACATGAATACAATTTAATAAAGCATAGGTTAAAACAACATAAATACAATTTAAGAAAGCATAGGATAAAACTACATAAATACATTTTAATAAAGCATAGGATAAAACAACATAAATACAATTTAATAAAGCATAGGTTAAAACAACATAAATACAATTTAATAAAGCATAGGACAAAACAACATAAATACAATTTAATAAAGCATAGGATAAAACAACATAAATACAATTTATAAAGCATAGGATAAAACAACATAAATACAATTTAATAAAGCATAGGATAAAACAATATAAATACAATTTAATAAAGCATAGTATAAAACAACATAAATACAATTTATTAAAGCATAGGCTAAAACAACATAAATACACTTTAATAAAGCATAGGATAAAACAAATTAAATACAATTTAATAAAGCATAGGATAAAACAACATAAATAAAATTTAATAAAGCATAGGTTAAAGCAACATAAATACAATTTAATAAAGCATAGGACAAAACAACATAAATACAATTTAATAAAGCATAGGATAAAACAACATAAATACAATTTAATGAAACATAGGATAAACAACATAAATACAACTTAATAAAGCATAGGACAAAACAACATAAATACAATTTAATAAAGCATATGATAAAACAACATAAATACAATTTAATAAAGCATAGTTTAAAACAACATAAATACAATTTAATAAAGCATAGTTTAAAACAACATAAATACAATTTAATAAAGCATAGTTTAAAACAACATAAATACAATTTAATAAAGCATAGTTTAAAACAACATAAACACAATATAATAAAGCATAGTTTAAAACAACATAAATACAATTTAATAAAGCATTAGATAAAACAACATGAATATAATTTAGTAAAGCATAAGATAAAACAACATGAATACAATTTAATAAAGCATAGGATAAAACAACATAAATACTTTTTAATAAAGCATAGGATAAAACCACATAAATACAATTTAATAAAGGATAGGATAAAACAACATAAATAAAATTTAATAAAGCATAGGTTAAAACAACATAAATACAATTTAATAAAGCATAGGATAAAACAACATAAATACAATTTAATAAAGCATAGGATAAAACAACATAAATACTTTTTAATAAAGCATAGGATAAAACAATATAAATACAATTTAATAAAGCATAGGATAAAACAACATAAATACAATTTAATGAAACATACAATAAACAACATAAATACAATTTAATAAAGCATAGGACAAAACAACATAAATACAATTTAATAAAGCATATGTTAAAACAACATAAATACAATTTAATAAAGCATAAGATAAAACAACATGAATATAATTTAGTAAAGCATAAGATAAAACAACATGAATACAATTTAATAAAGCATAGGTTAAAACAACATAAATACAATTTAAGAAAGCATAGGATAAAACTACATAAATACATTTTAATAAAGCATAGGATAAAACAACATAAATACAATTTAATAAAGCATAGGTTAAAACAACATAAATACAATTTAATAAAGCATAGGACAAAACAACATAAATACAATTTAATAAAGCATAGGATAAAACAACATAAATACAATTTATAAAGCATAGGATAAAACAACATAAATACAATTTAATAAAGCATAGGATAAAACAATATAAATACAATTTAATAAAGCATAGTATAAAACAACATAAATACAATTTATTAAAGCATAGGCTAAAACAACATAAATACACCTTAATAAAGCATAGGATAAAACAAATTAAATACAATTTAATAAAGCATAGGATAAAACAACATAAATTCAATTTAATAAAGCATACGATAAAACAACATAAATACAATTTAATAAAGCATAGGATAAAACAACATAAATTCAATTTAATAAAGCATAAGATAAAACAACATGAATACAATTTAATAAAGCATAGGTTAAAACAACATAAATACAATTTAATAAAGCATAGGATAAAACAACATAAATGCAATTTAATAAAGCATAGGATAAAACAACATAAATACAATTTAATAAAGCATAGGATAAAACAACATAAATAAAATTTAATAAAGCATAGGTTAAAGCAACATAAATACAATTTAATAAAGCATAGGACAAAACAACATAAATACAATTTAATAAAGCATAGGATAAAACAACATAAATACAATTTAATGAAACATAGGATAAACAACATAAATACAACTTAATAAAGCATAGGACAAAACAACATAAATACAATTTAATAAAGCATATGTTAAAACAACATAAATACAATTTAATAAAGCATAGTTTAAAACAACATAAATACAATTTAATAAAGCATAGTTTAAAACAACATAAATACAATTTAATAAAGCATAGTTTAAAACAACATAAATACAATTTAATAAAGCATAGTTTAAAACAACATAAACACAATATAATAAAGCATAGTTTAAAACAACATAAATACAATTTAATAAAGCATTAGATAAAACAACATGAATATAATTTAGTAAAGCATAAGATAAAACAACATGAATACAATTTAATAAAGCATAGGATAAAACAACATAAATAAAATGTAATAAAGCATAGCTTAAAACAACATAAATACAATTTAATAAAGCATAGTTTAAAACAACATAAATACAATTTAATAAAGCATAGGATAAAACCACAAAAATACAATTTAATCAAGCATAGGATAAAACAACATAAATACAATTTAATAATGCATAGGACAAAACAACATAAATACAATTTAATAAAGCATAGGATAAAACAACATAAATACAATTTAATGAAACATAGGATAAACAACATAAATACAATTTAATAAAGCATAGGACAAAACAACATAAATACAATTTAATAAAGCATATGTTAAAACAACATAAATACAATTTAATAAAGCATAAGATAAAACAACATGAATATAATTTAGTAAAGCATAAGATAAAACAACATGAATACAATTTAATAAAGCATAGGATAAAACAACATAAATGCAATTTAATAAAGCATAGGCTAAAACTACATAAATACAATTTAATAAAGCATAGGATAAAACAAATTAAATACAATTTAATAAAGCATAGGATAAAACAAATTAAATACAATTTAATAAAGCATAGGATAAAACAACATATATTCAATTTAATAAAGCATAGGATAAAACAACATAAATTCAATTTAATAAAGCATAGGATAAAACAACATAAATACAATTTAATAAAGCATAGGATAAAACAACATGAATACAATTTAATAAAGCATAAGATAAAACAACATGAATACAATTTAATAAAGCATAGGTTAAAACAACATAAATACAATTTAACAAAGCATAGGTTAAAACAACATAAATACAATTTAATAAAGCATAGGATAAAACAACATAAATACTTTTTAATAAAGCATAGGATAAAACCACATAAATACAATTTAATAAAGCATAGGATAAAACAACATAAATACTTTTTAATAAAGCATAGGATAAAACCACATAAATACAATTTAATAAAGCATAGGATAAAACAACATAAATAAAATTTAATAAAGCATAGGTTAAAACAACATAAATACAATTTAATAAAGCATAGGATAAAACAACATAAATACAATTTAATAAAGCATAGGATAAAACAAATTAAATACAATTTAATAAAGCATAGGATAAAACAAATTAAATACAATTTAATAAAGCATAGGATAAAACAACATAAATTCAATTTAATAAAGCTTCGGATAAAACAACATAAATTCAATTTAATAAAGCATAGCATAAAACAACATAAATACAATTTAATAAAGCATAGGATAAAACAACATGAATACAATTTAATAAAGCATAAGATAAAACAACATGAATACAATTTAATAAAGCATAGGTTAAAACAACATAAATACAATTTAATAAAGCATAGGACAAAACAACATAAATACAATTTAATAAAGCATATGTTAAAACAACATAAATACAATTTAATAAAGCATAGTTTAAAACAACATAAATACAATTTAATAAAGCATAGTTTAAAACAACATAAATACAATTTAATAAAGCATAGTTTAAAACAACATAAATACAATTTAATAAAGCATAGTTTAAAACAACATAAATACAATTTAATAAAGCATAGTTTAAAACAACATAAATACAATTTAATAAAGCATAGGACAAAACAACATAAATACAATTTAATAAAGCATATGTTAAAACAACATAAATACAATTTAATAAAGCATAGTTTAAAACAACATAAATACAATTTAATAAGGCATAGTTTAAAACAACATAAATACAATTTAATAAAGCATAGTTTAAAACAACATAAATACAATTTAATAAAGCATAGGACAAAACAACATAAATACAATTTAATAAAGCATATGTTAAAACAACATAAATACAATTTAATAAAGCATAGTTTAAAACAACATAAATACAATTTAATAAGGCATAGTTTAAAACAACATAAATACAATTTAATAAAGCATAGTTTAAAACAACATAAATACAATTTAATAAAGCATAGTTTAAAACAACATAAATACAATTTAATAAAGCATAGTTTAAAACAACATAAATACAATTTAATAAAGCATAGTTTAAAACAACATAAATACAATTTAATAAAGCATAGGATAAAACAACATAAATACAATTTAATAAAGCATAGGATAAAACAACATAAATAAAATTTAATAAAGCATAGGTTAAAGCAACATAAATACAATTTAATAAAGCATAGTTTAAAACAACATAAATACAATTTAATAAAGCATAGTTTAAAACAACATAAATACAATTTAATAAAGCATAGTTTAAAACAACATAAATACAATTTAATAAAGCATAGTTTAAAACAACATAAATACAATTTAATAAAGCATAGTTTAAAACAACATAAATACAATTTAATAAAGCATTAGATAAAACAACATGAATATAATTTAGTAAAGCATAAGATAAAACAACATGAATACAATTTAATAAAGCATAGGATAAAACAACATAAATAAAATTTAATAAAGCATAGGCTAAAACAACATAAATACACTTTAATAAAGCATAGGATAAAACAACATAAATAAAATTTAATAAAGCATAGGTTAAAACAACATAAATACAATTTAATAAAGCATAGGATAAAACAACATAAATACAATTTAATAAAGCATAGGATAAAACAACATAAATACAATTTAATAAAGCATAGGATAAAACAACATAAATAAAATTTAATAAAGCATAGGTTAAAGCAACATAAATACAATTTAATAAAGTATAGGACAAAACAACATAAATACAATTTAATAAAGCATAGGATAAAACAACATAAATACAATTTAATGAAACATAGGATAAACAACATAAATACAACTTAATAAAGCATAGGACAAAACAACATAAATACAATTTAATAAAGCATATGTTAAAACAACATAAATACAATTTAATAAAGCATAGTTTAAAACAACATAAATACAATTTAATAAAGCATAGTTTAAAACAACATAAATACAATTTAATAAAGCATAGTTTAAAACAACATAAATACAATTTAATAAAGCATAGTTTAAAACAACATAAACACAATATAATAAAGCATAGTTTAAAACAACATAAATACAATTTAATAAAGCATTAGATAAAACAACATGAATATAATTTAGTAAAGCATAATATAAAACAACATGAATACAATTAAATAAAGCATAGGATAAAACAACATAAATAAAATGTAATAAAGCATAGCTTAAAACAACATAAATACAATTTAATAAAGCATAGTTTAAAACAACATAAATACAATTTAATAAAGCATAGTTTAAAACAACATAAATACAATTTAATAAAGCATAGGATAAAACCACAAAAATACAATTTAATAAAGCATAGGATAAAACAACATAAATACAATTTAATAATGCATAGGACAAAACAACATAAATACAATTTAATAAAGCATAGGATAAAACAACATAAATACAATTTAATGAAACATAGGATAAACAACATAAATACAATTTAATAAAGCATAGGACAAAACAACATAAATACAATTTAATAAAGCATATGTTAAAACAACATAAATACAATTTAATAAAGCATAAGATAAAACAACATGAATATAATTTAGTAAAGCATAAGATAAAACAACATGAATACAATTTAATAAAGCATAGGATAAAACAACATAAATGCAATTTAATAAAGCATAGGCTAAAACTACATAAATACAATTTAATAAAGCATAGGATAAAACAAATTAAATACAATTTAATAAAGCATAGGATAAAACAAATTAAATACAATTTAATAAAGCATAGGATAAAACAACATAAATACAATTTAATGAAACATACAATAAACAACATAAATACAATTTAATAAAGCATAGGACAAAACAACATAAATACAATTTAATAAAGCATATGTTAAAACAACATAAATACAATTTAATAAAGCATAAGATAAAACAACATGAATATAATTTAGTAAAGCATAAGATAAAACAACATGAATACAATTTAATAAAGCATAGGTTAAAACAACATAAATACAATTTAAGAAAGCATAGGATAAAACTACATAAATACATTTTAATAAAGCATAGGATAAAACAACATAAATACAATTTAATAAAGCATAGGTTAAAACAACATAAATACAATTTAATAAAGCATAGGACAAAACAACATAAATACAATTTAATAAAGCATAGGATAAAACAACATAAATACAATTTATAAAGCATAGGATAAAACAACATAAATACAATTTAATAAAGCATAGGATAAAACAATATAAATACAATTTAATAAAGCATAGTATAAAACAACATAAATACAATTTATTAAAGCATAGGCTAAAACAACATAAATACACCTTAATAAAGCATAGGATAAAACAAATTAAATACAATTTAATAAAGCATAGGATAAAACAACATAAATTCAATTTAATAAAGCATACGATAAAACAACATAAATACAATTTAATAAAGCATAGGATAAAACAACATAAATTCAATTTAATAAAGCATAAGATAAAACAACATGAATACAATTTAATAAAGCATAGGTTAAAACAACATAAATACAATTTAATAAAGCATAGGATAAAACAACATAAATGCAATTTAATAAAGCATAGGATAAAACAACATAAATACAATTTAATAAAGCATAGGATAAAACAACATAAATAAAATTTAATAAAGCATAGGTTAAAGCAACATAAATACAATTTAATAAAGCATAGGACAAAACAACATAAATACAATTTAATAAAGCATAGGATAAAACAACATAAATACAATTTAATGAAACATAGGATAAACAACATAAATACAACTTAATAAAGCATAGGACAAAACAACATAAATACAATTTAATAAAGCATATGTTAAAACAACATAAATACAATTTAATAAAGCATAGTTTAAAACAACATAAATACAATTTAATAAAGCATAGTTTAAAACAACATAAATACAATTTAATAAAGCATAGTTTAAAACAACATAAATACAATTTAATAAAGCATAGTTTAAAACAACATAAACACAATATAATAAAGCATAGTTTAAAACAACATAAATACAATTTAATAAAGCATTAGATAAAACAACATGAATATAATTTAGTAAAGCATAAGATAAAACAACATGAATACAATTTAATAAAGCATAGGATAAAACAACATAAATAAAATGTAATAAAGCATAGCTTAAAACAACATAAATACAATTTAATAAAGCATAGTTTAAAACAACATAAATACAATTTAATAAAGCATAGGATAAAACCACAAAAATACAATTTAATCAAGCATAGGATAAAACAACATAAATACAATTTAATAATGCATAGGACAAAACAACATAAATACAATTTAATAAAGCATAGGATAAAACAACATAAATACAATTTAATGAAACATAGGATAAACAACATAAATACAATTTAATAAAGCATAGGACAAAACAACATAAATACAATTTAATAAAGCATATGTTAAAACAACATAAATACAATTTAATAAAGCATAAGATAAAACAACATGAATATAATTTAGTAAAGCATAAGATAAAACAACATGAATACAATTTAATAAAGCATAGGATAAAACAACATAAATGCAATTTAATAAAGCATAGGCTAAAACTACATAAATACAATTTAATAAAGCATAGGATAAAACAAATTAAATACAATTTAATAAAGCATAGGATAAAACAAATTAAATACAATTTAATAAAGCATAGGATAAAACAACATATATTCAATTTAATAAAGCATAGGATAAAACAACATAAATTCAATTTAATAAAGCATAGGATAAAACAACATAAATACAATTTAATAAAGCATAGGATAAAACAACATGAATACAATTTAATAAAGCATAAGATAAAACAACATGAATACAATTTAATAAAGCATAGGTTAAAACAACATAAATACAATTTAACAAAGCATAGGTTAAAACAACATAAATACAATTTAATAAAGCATAGGATAAAACAACATAAATACTTTTTAATAAAGCATAGGATAAAACCACATAAATACAATTTAATAAAGCATAGGATAAAACAACATAAATACTTTTTAATAAAGCATAGGATAAAACCACATAAATACAATTTAATAAAGCATAGGATAAAACAACATAAATAAAATTTAATAAAGCATAGGTTAAAACAACATAAATACAATTTAATAAAGCATAGGATAAAACAACATAAATACAATTTAATAAAGCATAGGATAAAACAAATTAAATACAATTTAATAAAGCATAGGATAAAACAAATTAAATACAATTTAATAAAGCATAGGATAAAACAACATAAATTCAATTTAATAAAGCTTCGGATAAAACAACATAAATTCAATTTAATAAAGCATAGCATAAAACAACATAAATACAATTTAATAAAGCATAGGATAAAACAACATGAATACAATTTAATAAAGCATAAGATAAAACAACATGAATACAATTTAATAAAGCATAGGTTAAAACAACATAAATACAATTTAATAAAGCATAGATTAATACAACATAAATACAATTTAATAAAGCTTAGGTTAAAACAACATAAATACAATTTAATAAAACATAGGATAAAACAACATAAATACAATTTAATAAAGCATAGGATAAAACAACATAAATAAAATTTAATAAAGCATAGGTTAAAACAACATACATACAATTTAATAAAGCATAGGATAAAACAACATAAATACAATTTAAAAAAGCATAGGATAAAACATCATAAATACTTTTTAATAAAGCATAGGATAAAACCACATAAATGGAATTTAATAAAGCACAGGATAAAACAACATAAATACAATTTAATAAAGCATAGGATAAAACAACATAAATACAATTTAATGAAACATAGGATAAACAACATAAATACAATTTAATAAAGCATAGGACAAAACAACATAAATACAATTTAATAAAGCATATGTTAAAACAACATAAATACAATTTAATAAAGCATAGTTTAAAACAACATAAATACAATTTAATAAAGCATAGTTTAAAACAACATAAATACAATTTAATAAAGCATAGTTTAAAACAACATAAATACAATTTAATAAAGCATAGTTTAAAACAACATAAATACAATTTAATAAAGCATAGTTTAAAACAACATAAATACAATTTAATAAAGCATAGGACAAAACAACATAAATACAATTTAATAAAGCATATGTTAAAACAACATAAATACAATTTAATAAAGCATAGTTTAAAACAACATAAATACAATTTAATAAGGCATAGTTTAAAACAACATAAATACAATTTAATAAAGCATAGTTTAAAACAACATAAATACAATTTAATAAAGCATAGGACAAAACAACATAAATACAATTTAATAAAGCATATGTTAAAACAACATAAATACAATTTAATAAAGCATAGTTTAAAACAACATAAATACAATTTAATAAGGCATAGTTTAAAACAACATAAATACAATTTAATAAAGCATAGTTTAAAACAACATAAATACAATTTAATAAAGCATAGTTTAAAACAACATAAATACAATTTAATAAAGCATAGTTTAAAACAACATAAATACAATTTAATAAAGCATAGTTTAAAACAACATAAATACAATTTAATAAAGCATAGGATAAAACAACATAAATACAATTTAATAAAGCATAGGATAAAACAACATAAATAAAATTTAATAAAGCATAGGTTAAAGCAACATAAATACAATTTAATAAAGCATAGTTTAAAACAACATAAATACAATTTAATAAAGCATAGTTTAAAACAACATAAATACAATTTAATAAAGCATAGTTTAAAACAACATAAATACAATTTAATAAAGCATAGTTTAAAACAACATAAATACAATTTAATAAAGCATAGTTTAAAACAACATAAATACAATTTAATAAAGCATTAGATAAAACAACATGAATATAATTTAGTAAAGCATAAGATAAAACAACATGAATACAATTTAATAAAGCATAGGATAAAACAACATAAATAAAATTTAATAAAGCATAGGCTAAAACAACATAAATACACTTTAATAAAGCATAGGATAAAACAACATAAATAAAATTTAATAAAGCATAGGTTAAAACAACATAAATACAATTTAATAAAGCATAGGATAAAACAACATAAATACAATTTAATAAAGCATAGGATAAAACAACATAAATACAATTTAATAAAGCATAGGATAAAACAACATAAATAAAATTTAATAAAGCATAGGTTAAAGCAACATAAATACAATTTAATAAAGTATAGGACAAAACAACATAAATACAATTTAATAAAGCATAGGATAAAACAACATAAATACAATTTAATGAAACATAGGATAAACAACATAAATACAACTTAATAAAGCATAGGACAAAACAACATAAATACAATTTAATAAAGCATATGTTAAAACAACATAAATACAATTTAATAAAGCATAGTTTAAAACAACATAAATACAATTTAATAAAGCATAGTTTAAAACAACATAAATACAATTTAATAAAGCATAGTTTAAAACAACATAAATACAATTTAATAAAGCATAGTTTAAAACAACATAAACACAATATAATAAAGCATAGTTTAAAACAACATAAATACAATTTAATAAAGCATTAGATAAAACAACATGAATATAATTTAGTAAAGCATAATATAAAACAACATGAATACAATTTAATAAAGCATAGGATAAAACAACATAAATAAAATGTAATAAAGCATAGCTTAAAACAACATAAATACAATTTAATAAAGCATAGTTTAAAACAACATAAATACAATTTAATAAAGCATAGTTTAAAACAACATAAATACAATTTAATAAAGCATAGGATAAAACCACAAAAATACAATTTAATAAAGCATAGGATAAAACAACATAAATACAATTTAATAATGCATAGGACAAAACAACATAAATACAATTTAATAAAGCATAGTTTAAAACAACATAAATACAATTTAATAAAGCATAGTTTAAAACAACATAAATACAATTTAATAAAGCATAGGATAAAACCACAAAAATACAATTTAATAAAGCATAGGATAAAACAACATAAATACAATTTAATAATGCATAGGACAAAACAACATAAATACAATTTAATAAAGCATAGGATAAAACAACATAAATACAATTTAATGAAACATAGGATAAACAACATAAATACAATTTAATAAAGCATAGGACAAAACAACATAAATACAATTTAATAAAGCATATGTTAAAACAACATAAATACAATTTAATAAAGCATAAGATAAAACAACATGAATATAATTTAGTAAAGCATAAGATAAAACAACATGAATACAATTTAATAAAGCATAGGATAAAACAACATAAATGCAATTTAATAAAGCATAGGCTAAAACTACATAAATACAATTTAATAAAGCATAGGATAAAACAAATTAAATACAATTTAATAAAGCATAGGATAAAACAAATTAAATACAATTTAATAAAGCATAGGATAAAACAACATAAATACAATTTAATGAAACATACAATAAACAACATAAATACAATTTAATAAAGCATAGGACAAAACAACATAAATACAATTTAATAAAGCATATGTTAAAACAACATAAATACAATTTAATAAAGCATAAGATAAAACAACATGAATATAATTTAGTAAAGCATAAGATAAAACAACATGAATACAATTTAATAAAGCATAGGTTAAAACAACATAAATACAATTTAAGAAAGCATAGGATAAAACTACATAAATACATTTTAATAAAGCATAGGATAAAACAACATAAATACAATTTAATAAAGCATAGGTTAAAACAACATAAATACAATTTAATAAAGCATAGGACAAAACAACATAAATACAATTTAATAAAGCATAGGATAAAACAACATAAATACAATTTATAAAGCATAGGATAAAACAACATAAATACAATTTAATAAAGCATAGGATAAAACAATATAAATACAATTTAATAAAGCATAGTATAAAACAACATAAATACAATTTATTAAAGCATAGGCTAAAACAACATAAATACACTTTAATAAAGCATAGGATAAAACAAATTAAATACAATTTAATAAAGCATAGGATAAAACAACATAAATTCAATTTAATAAAGCATACGATAAAACAACATAAATACAATTTAATAAAGCATAGGATAAAACAACATAAATTCAATTTAATAAAGCATAAGATAAAACAACATGAATACAATTTAATAAAGCATAGGTTAAAACAACATAAATACAATTTAATAAAGCATAGGATAAAACAACATAAATACAATTTAATAAAGCATAGGATAAAACAACATAAATACAATTTAATAAAGCATAGGATAAAACAACATAAATAAAATTTAATAAAGCATAGGTTAAAGCAACATAAATACAATTTAATAAAGCATAGGACAAAACAACATAAATACAATTTAATAAAGCATAGGATAAAACAACATAAATACAATTTAATGAAACATAGGATAAACAACATAAATACAACTTAATAAAGCATAGGACAAAACAACATAAATACAATTTAATAAAGCATATGTTAAAACAACATAAATACAATTTAATAAAGCATAGTTTAAAACAACATAAATACAATTTAATAAAGCATAGTTTAAAACAACATAAATACAATTTAATAAAGCATAGTTTAAAACAACATAAATACAATTTAATAAAGCATAGTTTAAAACAACATAAACACAATATAATAAAGCATAGTTTAAAACAACATAAATACAATTTAATAAAGCATTAGATAAAACAACATGAATATAATTTAGTAAAGCATAAGATAAAACAACATGAATACAATTTAATAAAGCATAGGATAAAACAACATAAATAAAATGTAATAAAGCATAGCTTAAAACAACATAAATACAATTTAATAAAGCATAGTTTAAAACAACAAAAATACAATTTAATAAAGCATAGGATAAAACAACATAAATACAATTTAATAATGCATAGGACAAAACAACATAAATACAATTTAATAAAGCATAGGATAAAACAACATAAATACAATTTAATGAAACATAGGATAAACAACATAAATACAATTTAATAAAGCATAGGACAAAACAACATAAATACAATTTAATAAAGCATATGTTAAAACAACATAAATACAATTTAATAAAGCATAAGATAAAACAACATGAATATAATTTAGTAAAGCATAAGATAAAACAACATGAATACAATTTAATAAAGCATAGGATAAAACAACATAAATGAAATTTAATAAAGCATAGGCTAAAACTACATAAATACAATTTAATAAAGCATAGGATAAAACAAATTAAATACAATTTAATAAAGCATAGGATAAAACAAATTAAATACAATTTAATAAAGCATAGGATAAAACAACATATATTCAATTTAATAAAGCATAGGATAAAACAACATAAATTCAATTTAATAAAGCATAGGATAAAACAACATAAATACAATTTAATAAAGCATAGGATAAAACAACATGAATACAATTTAATAAAGCATAAGATAAAACAACATGAATACAATTTAATAAAGCATAGGTTAAAACAACATAAATACAATTTAACAAAGCATAGGTTAAAACAACATAAATACAATTTAATAAAGCATAGGATAAAACAACATAAATACTTTTTAATAAAGCATAGGATAAAACCACATAAATACAATTTAATAAAGCATAGGATAAAACAACATAAATACTTTTTAATAAAGCATAGGATAAAACCACATAAATACAATTTAATAAAGCATAGGATAAAACAACATAAATAAAATTAAATAAAGCATAGGTTAAAACAACATAAATACAATTTAATAAAGCATAGGATAAAACAACATAAATACAATTTAATAAAGCATAGGATAAAACAAATTAAATACAATTTAATAAAGCATAGGATAAAACAAATTAAATACAATTTAATAAAGCATAGGATAAAACAACATAAATTCAATTTAATAAAGCTTCGGATAAAACAACATAAATTAAATTTAATAAAGCATAGCATAAAACAACATAAATACAATTTAATAAAGCATAGGATAAAACAACATGAATACAATTTAATAAAGCATAAGATAAAACAACATGAATACAATTTAATAAAGCATAGGTTAAAACAACATAAATACAATTTAATAAAGCATAGATTAATACAACATAAATACAATTTAATAAAGCTTAGGTTAAAACAACATAAATACAATTTAATAAAGCATAGGATAAAACAACATAAATACAATTTAATAAAGCATAGGATAAAACAACATAAATAAAATTTAATAAAGCATAGGTTAAAACAACATAAATACAATTTAATAAAGCATAGGATAAAACAACATAAATACAATTTAAAAAAGCATAGGATAAAACATCATAAATACTTTTTAATAAAGCATAGGATAAAACCACATAAATGGAATTTAATAAAGCACAGGATAAAACAACATAAATACAATTTAATAAAGCATAGGATAAAACAACATAAATACAATTTAATGAAACATAGGATAAACAACATAAATACAATTTAATAAAGCATAGGACAAAACAACATAAATACAATTTAATAAAGCATATGTTAAAACAACATAAATACAATTTAATAAAGCATAGTTTAAAACAACATAAATACAATTTAATAAAGCATAGTTTAAAACAACATAAATACAATTTAATAAAGCATAGTTTAAAACAACATAAATACAATTTAATAAAGCATAGTTTAAAACAACATAAATACAATTTAATAAAGCATAGTTTAAAACAACATAAATACAATTTAATAAAGCATATGTTAAAACAACATAAATAAAATTTAATAAAGCATAGGTTAAAGCAACATAAATACAATTTAATAAAGCATAGTTTAAAACAACATAAATACAATTTAATAAAGCATAGTTTAAAACAACATAAATACAATTTAATAAAGCATAGTTTAAAACAACATAAATACAATTTAATAAAGCATAGTTTAAAACAACATAAATACAATTTAATAAAGCATAGTTTAAAACAACATAAATACAATTTAATAAAGCATTAGATAAAACAACATGAATATAATTTAGTAAAGCATAAGATAAAACAACATGAATACAATTTAATAAAGCATAGGATAAAACAACATAAATAAAATTTAATAAAGCATAGGCTAAAACAACATAAATACACTTTAATAAAGCATAGGATAAAACAACATAAATAAAATTTAATAAAGCATAGGTTAAAACAACATAAATACAATTTAATAAAGCATAGGATAAAACAACATAAATACAATTTAATAAAGCATAGGATAAAACAACATAAATACAATTTAATAAAGCATAGGATAAAACAACATAAATAAAATTTAATAAAGCATAGGTTAAAGCAACATAAATACAATTTAATAAAGTATAGGACAAAACAACATAAATACAATTTAATAAAGCATAGGATAAAACAACATAAATACAATTTAATGAAACATAGGATAAACAACATAAATACAACTTAATAAAGCATAGGACAAAACAACATAAATACAATTTAATAAAGCATATGTTAAAACAACATAAATACAATTTAATAAAGCATAGTTTAAAACAACATAAATACAATTTAATAAAGCATAGTTTAAAACAACATAAATACAATTTAATAAAGCATAGTTTAAAACAACATAAATACAATTTAATAAAGCATAGTTTAAAACAACATAAACACAATATAATAAAGCATAGTTTAAAACAACATAAATACAATTTAATAAAGCATTAGATAAAACAACATGAATATAATTTAGTAAAGCATAAGATAAAACAACATGAATACAATTTAATAAAGCATAGGATAAAACAACATAAATAAAATGTAATAGAGCATAGCTTAAAACAACATAAATACAATTTAATAAAGCATAGTTTAAAACAACATAAATACAATTTAATAAAGCATAGTTTAAAACAACATAAATACAATTTAATAAAGCATAGGATAAAACCACAAAAATACAATTTAATAAAGCATAGGATAAAACAACATAAATACAATTTAATAATGCATAGGACAAAACAACATAAATACAATTTAATAAAGCATAGGATAAAACAACATAAATACAATTTAATGAAACATAGGATAAACAACATAAATACAATTTAATAAAGCATAGGACAAAACAACATAAATACAATTTAATAAAGCATATGTTAAAACAACATAAATACAATTTAATAAAGCATAAGATAAAACAACATGAATATAATTTAGAAAAGCATAAGATAAAACAACATGAATACAATTTAATAAAGCATAGGATAAAAAAACATAAATGCAATTTAATAAAGCATAGGCTAAAACTACATAAATACAATTTAATAAAGCATAGGATAAAACAAATTAAATACAATTTAATAAAGCATAGGATAAAACAAATTAAATACAATTTAATAAAGCATAGGATAAAACAACATAAATTCAATTTAATAAAGCATAGGATAAAACAACATAAATTCAATTTAATAAAGCATAGCATAAAACAACATAAATACAATTTAATAAAGCATAGGATAAAACAACATGAATACAATTTAATAAAGCATAAGATAAAACAACATGAATACAATTTAATAAAGCATAGGTTAAAACAACATAAATACAATTTAATAAAGCATAGATTAATACAACATAAATACAATTTAATAAAGCTTAGGTTATAACAACATAAATACAATTTAATAAAGCATAGGATAAAACAACATAAATACAATTTAATAAAGCATAGGATAAAACAACATAAATAAAATTTAATAAAGCATAGGTTAAAACAACATAAATACAATTTAATAAAGCATAGCATAAAACAACATAAATACAATTTAAAAAAGCATAGGATAAAACATCATAAATACTTTTTAATAAAGCATAGGATAAAACCACATAAATGGAATTTAATAAAGCACAGGATAAAACAACATAAATACAATTTAATAAAGCATAGGATAAAACAACATAAATACAATTTAATAAAGCATAGGATAAAACAACATAAATACAATTTAATAAAGCATAGGATAAAAAAACATAAATACAATTTTATAAAGCATACGTTAAAACAACATAAATACAATTAAATAAAGCATAGGATAAAACAACATAAATACAATTTAATAAAGCATAGGTTAAAACAACATAAATACAATTTTATAAAGCATAGGATAAAACAACATAAATACAATTTAATAAAGCATAGGTTAAAACAACATAAATACAATTTAATAAAGCATAGGATAAAACAACATAAATTCAATTTAATAAAGCATAGGATAAAACAACATAAATACAATTTAATAAAGCACAGGATAAAACAACATAAATAAAATTTAATAAAGCATAGGATAAAACAACATAAATAAAATTTAATAAAGCATAGGATAAAACAACGTAAATACAATTTAATAAAGCATAGGATAAAACAACATAAATACAATTTAATAAAGCATAGGATAAAGCAACATAAATACATTTTAATAAAGCATAGGATAAAACAACATAAATACAATTTAATAAAGCATAGGATAAAACAACATAAATAAAATTTAATAAAGCATAGGTTAAAACAACATAAATACAATTTAATAAAGCATAGGGCAAAACAACATAAATACAATTTAATAAAGCATAGTTTAAAACAACATAAATACAATTTAATAAAACATAGGATAAAACCACAGAAATACAATTTAATAAAGCATAGTATAAAACAACATAAATACAATTTAATAAAGCATAGGACAAAACAACATAAATACAATTTAATAACGCATAGGATAAAACAACATAAATACAATTTAATGAAACATAGGATAAACAACATAAATACAATTTAATAAAGCATAGGACAAAACAACATAAATACAATTTAATAAAGCATATGTTAAAACAACATAAATACAATTTAATAAAGCATAGTTTAAAACAACATAAATACAATTTAATAAAGCATAGTTTAAAACATCATAAATACAATTTAATAAAGCATAGTTTAAAACAACATAAATACAATTTAATAAAGCATAGTTTAAAACAACATAAACACAATATAATAAAGCATAGTTTAAAACAACATAAATACAATTTAATAAAGCATTAGATAAAACAACATGAATATAATTTAGTAAAGCATAAGATAAAACAACATGAATACAATTTAATAAAGCATAGGATAAAACAACATAAATACTTTTTAATAAAGCATAGGATAAAACCACATAAATACAATTTAATAAAGGATAGGATAAAACAACATAAATAAAATTTAATAAAGCATAGGTTAAAACAACATAAATACAATTTAATAAAGCATAGGATAAAACAACATAAATACAATTTAATAAAGCATAGGATAAAACAACATAAATACTTTTTAATAAAGCATAGGATAAAACAATATAAATACAATTTAATAAAGCATAGGATAAAACAACATAAATACAATTTAATGAAACATACAATAAACAACATAAATACAATTTAATAAAGCATAGGACAAAACAACATAAATACAATTTAATAAAGCATATGTTAAAACAACATAAATACAATTTAATAAAGCATAAGATAAAACAACATGAATATAATTTAGTAAAGCATAAGATAAAACAACATGAATACAATTTAATAAAGCATAGGTTAAAACAACATAAATACAATTTAAGAAAGCATAGGATAAAACTACATAAATACATTTTAATAAAGCATAGGATAAAACAACATAAATACAATTTAATAAAGCATAGGTTAAAACAACATAAATACAATTTAATAAAGCATAGGACAAAACAACATAAATACAATTTAATAAAGCATAGGATAAAACAACATAAATACAATTTATAAAGCATAGGATAAAACAACATAAATACAATTTAATAAAGCATAGGATAAAACAATATAAATACAATTTAATAAAGCATAGTATAAAACAACATAAATACAATTTATTAAAGCATAGGCTAAAACAACATAAATACACTTTAATAAAGCATAGGATAAAACAAATTAAATACAATTTAATAAAGCATAGGATAAAACAACATAAATAAAATTTAATAAAGCATAGGTTAAAGCAACATAAATACAATTTAATAAAGCATAGGACAAAACAACATAAATACAATTTAATAAAGCATAGGATAAAACAACATAAATACAATTTAATGAAACATAGGATAAACAACATAAATACAACTTAATAAAGCATAGGACAAAACAACATAAATACAATTTAATAAAGCATATGATAAAACAACATAAATACAATTTAATAAAGCATAGTTTAAAACAACATAAATACAATTTAATAAAGCATAGTTTAAAACAACATAAATACAATTTAATAAAGCATAGTTTAAAACAACATAAATACAATTTAATAAAGCATAGTTTAAAACAACATAAACACAATATAATAAAGCATAGTTTAAAACAACATAAATACAATTTAATAAAGCATTAGATAAAACAACATGAATATAATTTAGTAAAGCATAAGATAAAACAACATGAATACAATTTAATAAAGCATAGGATAAAACAACATAAATACTTTTTAATAAAGCATAGGATAAAACCACATAAATACAATTTAATAAAGGATAGGATAAAACAACATAAATAAAATTTAATAAAGCATAGGTTAAAACAACATAAATACAATTTAATAAAGCATAGGATAAAACAATATAAATACAATTTAATAAAGCATAGGATAAAACAACATAAATACAATTTAATGAAACATACAATAAACAACATAAATACAATTTAATAAAGCATAGGACAAAACAACATAAATACAATTTAATAAAGCATATGTTAAAACAACATAAATACAATTTAATAAAGCATAAGATAAAACAACATGAATATAATTTAGTAAAGCATAAGATAAAACAACATGAATACAATTTAATAAAGCATAGGTTAAAACAACATAAATACAATTTAAGAAAGCATAGGATAAAACTACATAAATACATTTTAATAAAGCATAGGATAAAACAACATAAATACAATTTAATAAAGCATAGGTTAAAACAACATAAATACAATTTAATAAAGCATAGGACAAAACAACATAAATACAATTTAATAAAGCATAGGATAAAACAACATAAATACAATTTATAAAGCATAGGATAAAACAACATAAATACAATTTAATAAAGCATAGGATAAAACAATATAAATACAATTTAATAAAGCATAGTATAAAACAACATAAATACAATTTATTAAAGCATAGGCTAAAACAACATAAATACACCTTAATAAAGCATAGGATAAAACAAATTAAATACAATTTAATAAAGCATAGGATAAAACAACATAAATTCAATTTAATAAAGCATACGATAAAACAACATAAATACAATTTAATAAAGCATAGGATAAAACAACATAAATTCAATTTAATAAAGCATAAGATAAAACAACATGAATACAATTTAATAAAGCATAGGTTAAAACAACATAAATACAATTTAATAAAGCATAGGATAAAACAACATAAATGCAATTTAATAAAGCATAGGATAAAACAACATAAATACAATTTAATAAAGCATAGGATAAAACAACATAAATAAAATTTAATAAAGCATAGGTTAAAGCAACATAAATACAATTTAATAAAGCATAGGACAAAACAACATAAATACAATTTAATAAAGCATAGGATAAAACAACATAAATACAATTTAATGAAACATAGGATAAACAACATAAATACAACTTAATAAAGCATAGGACAAAACAACATAAATACAATTTAATAAAGCATATGTTAAAACAACATAAATACAATTTAATAAAGCATAGTTTAAAACAACATAAATACAATTTAATAAAGCATAGTTTAAAACAACATAAATACAATTTAATAAAGCATAGTTTAAAACAACATAAATACAATTTAATAAAGCATAGTTTAAAACAACATAAACACAATATAATAAAGCATAGTTTAAAACAACATAAATACAATTTAATAAAGCATTAGATAAAACAACATGAATATAATTTAGTAAAGCATAAGATAAAACAACATGAATACAATTTAATAAAGCATAGGATAAAACAACATAAATAAAATGTAATAAAGCATAGCTTAAAACAACATAAATACAATTTAATAAAGCATAGTTTAAAACAACATAAATACAATTTAATAAAGCATAGGATAAAACCACAAAAATACAATTTAATAAAGCATAGGATAAAACAACATAAATACAATTTAATAATGCATAGGACAAAACAACATAAATACAATTTAATAAAGCATAGGATAAAACAACATAAATACAATTTAATGAAACATAGGATAAACAACATAAATACAATTTAATAAAGCATAGGACAAAACAACATAAATACAATTTAATAAAGCATATGTTAAAACAACATAAATACAATTTAATAAAGCATAAGATAAAACAACATGAATATAATTTAGTAAAGCATAAGATAAAACAACATGAATACAATTTAATAAAGCATAGGATAAAACAACATAAATGCAATTTAATAAAGCATAGGCTAAAACTACATAAATACAATTTAATAAAGCATAGGATAAAACAAATTAAATACAATTTAATAAAGCATAGGATAAAACAAATTAAATACAATTTAATAAAGCATAGGATAAAACAACATATATTCAATTTAATAAAGCATAGGATAAAACAACATAAATTCAATTTAATAAAGCATAGGATAAAACAACATAAATACAATTTAATAAAGCATAGGATAAAACAACATGAATACAATTTAATAAAGCATAAGATAAAACAACATGAATACAATTTAATAAAGCATAGGTTAAAACAACATAAATACAATTTAACAAAGCATAGGTTAAAACAACATAAATACAATTTAATAAAGCATAGGATAAAACAACATAAATACTTTTTAATAAAGCATAGGATAAAACCACATAAATACAATTTAATAAAGCATAGGATAAAACAACATAAATACTTTTTAATAAAGCATAGGATAAAACCACATAAATACAATTTAATAAAGCATAGGATAAAACAACATAAATAAAATTTAATAAAGCATAGGTTAAAACAACATAAATACAATTTAATAAAGCATAGGATAAAACAACATAAATACAATTTAATAAAGCATAGGATAAAACAAATTAAATACAATTTAATAAAGCATAGGATAAAACAAATTAAATACAATTTAATAAAGCATAGGATAAAACAACATAAATTCAATTTAATAAAGCTTCGGATAAAACAACATAAATTGAATTTAATAAAGCATAGCATAAAACAACATAAATACAATTTAATAAAGCATAGGATAAAACAACATGAATACAATTTAATAAAGCATAAGATAAAACAACATGAATACAATTTAATAAAGCATAGGTTAAAACAACATAAATACAATTTAATAAAGCATAGATTAATACAACATAAATACAATTTAATAAAGCTTAGGTTAAAACAACATAAATACAATTTAATAAAACATAGGATAAAACAACATAAATACAATTTAATAAAGCATAGGATAAAACAACATAAATAAAATTTAATAAAGCATAGGTTAAAACAACATACATACAATTTAATAAAGCATAGGATAAAACAACATAAATACAATTTAAAAAAGCATAGGATAAAACATCATAAATACTTTTTAATAAAGCATAGGATAAAACCACATAAATGGAATTTAATAAAGCACAGGATAAAACAACATAAATACAATTTAATAAAGCATAGGATAAAACAACATAAATACAATTTAATGAAACATAGGATAAACAACATAAATACAATTTAATAAAGCATAGGACAAAACAACATAAATACAATTTAATAAAGCATATGTTAAAACAACATAAATACAATTTAATAAAGCATAGTTTAAAACAACATAAATACAATTTAATAAAGCATAGTTTAAAACAACATAAATACAATTTAATAAAGCATAGTTTAAAACAACATAAATACAATTTAATAAAGCATAGTTTAAAACAACATAAATACAATTTAATAAAGCATAGTTTAAAACAACATAAATACAATTTAATAAAGCATAGGACAAAACAACATAAATACAATTTAATAAAGCATATGTTAAAACAACATAAATACAATTTAATAAAGCATAGTTTAAAACAACATAAATACAATTTAATAAGGCATAGTTTAAAACAACATAAATACAATTTAATAAAGCATAGTTTAAAACAACATAAATACAATTTAATAAAGCATAGGACAAAACAACATAAATACAATTTAATAAAGCATATGTTAAAACAACATAAATACAATTTAATAAAGCATAGTTTAAAACAACATAAATACAATTTAATAAGGCATAGTTTAAAACAACATAAATACAATTTAATAAAGCATAGTTTAAAACAACATAAATACAATTTAATAAAGCATAGTTTAAAACAACATAAATACAATTTAATAAAGCATAGTTTAAAACAACATAAATACAATTTAATAAAGCATAGTTTAAAACAACATAAATACAATTTAATAAAGCATAGGATAAAACAACATAAATACAATTTAATAAAGCATAGGATAAAACAACATAAATAAAATTTAATAAAGCATAGGTTAAAGCAACATAAATACAATTTAATAAAGCATAGTTTAAAACAACATAAATACAATTTAATAAAGCATAGTTTAAAACAACATAAATACAATTTAATAAAGCATAGTTTAAAACAACATAAATACAATTTAATAAAGCATAGTTTAAAACAACATAAATACAATTTAATAAAGCATAGTTTAAAACAACATAAATACAATTTAATAAAGCATTAGATAAAACAACATGAATATAATTTAGTAAAGCATAAGATAAAACAACATGAATACAATTTAATAAAGCATAGGATAAAACAACATAAATAAAATTTAATAAAGCATAGGCTAAAACAACATAAATACACTTTAATAAAGCATAGGATAAAACAACATAAATAAAATTTAATAAAGCATAGGTTAAAACAACATAAATACAATTTAATAAAGCATAGGATAAAACAACATAAATACAATTTAATAAAGCATAGGATAAAACAACATAAATACAATTTAATAAAGCATAGGATAAAACAACATAAATAAAATTTAATAAAGCATAGGTTAAAGCAACATAAATACAATTTAATAAAGTATAGGACAAAACAACATAAATACAATTTAATAAAGCATAGGATAAAACAACATAAATACAATTTAATGAAACATAGGATAAACAACATAAATACAACTTAATAAAGCATAGGACAAAACAACATAAATACAATTTAATAAAGCATATGTTAAAACAACATAAATACAATTTAATAAAGCATAGTTTAAAACAACATAAATACAATTTAATAAAGCATAGTTTAAAACAACATAAATACAATTTAATAAAGCATAGTTTAAAACAACATAAATACAATTTAATAAAGCATAGTTTAAAACAACATAAACACAATATAATAAAGCATAGTTTAAAACAACATAAATACAATTTAATAAAGCATTAGATAAAACAACATGAATATAATTTAGTAAAGCATAATATAAAACAACATGAATACAATTTAATAAAGCATAGGATAAAACAACATAAATAAAATGTAATAAAGCATAGCTTAAAACAACATAAATACAATTTAATAAAGCATAGTTTAAAACAACATAAATACAATTTAATAAAGCATAGTTTAAAACAACATAAATACAATTTAATAAAGCATAGGATAAAACCACAAAAATACAATTTAATAAAGCATAGGATAAAACAACATAAATACAATTTAATAATGCATAGGACAAAACAACATAAATACAATTTAATAAAGCATAGGATAAAACAACATAAATACAATTTAATGAAACATAGGATAAACAACATAAATACAATTTAATAAAGCATAGGACAAAACAACATAAATACAATTTAATAAAGCATATGTTAAAACAACATAAATACAATTTAATAAAGCATAAGATAAAGCAACATGAATATAATTTAGTAAAGCATAAGATAAAACAACATGAATACAATTTAATAAAGCATAGGATAAAACAACATAAATGCAATTTAATAAAGCATAGGCTAAAACTACATAAATACAATTTAATAAAGCATAGGATAAAACAAATTAAATACAATTTAATAAAGCATAGGATAAAACAAATTAAATACAATTTAATAAAGCATAGGATAAAACAACATAAATACAATTTAATGAAACATACAATAAACAACATAAATACAATTTAATAAAGCATAGGACAAAACAACATAAATACAATTTAATAAAGCATATGTTAAAACAACATAAATACAATTTAATAAAGCATAAGATAAAACAACATGAATATAATTTAGTAAAGCATAAGATAAAACAACATGAATACAATTTAATAAAGCATAGGTTAAAACAACATAAATACAATTTAAGAAAGCATAGGATAAAACTACATAAATACATTTTAATAAAGCATAGGATAAAACAACATAAATACAATTTAATAAAGCATAGGTTAAAACAACATAAATACAATTTAATAAAGCATAGGACAAAACAACATAAATACAATTTAATAAAGCATAGGATAAAACAACATAAATACAATTTATAAAGCATAGGATAAAACAACATAAATACAATTTAATAAAGCATAGGATAAAACAATATAAATACAATTTAATAAAGCATAGTATAAAACAACATAAATACAATTTATTAAAGCATAGGCTAAAACAACATAAATACACTTTAATAAAGCATAGGATAAAACAAATTAAATACAATTTAATAAAGCATAGGATAAAACAACATAAATTCAATTTAATAAAGCATACGATAAAACAACATAAATACAATTTAATAAAGCATAGGATAAAACAACATAAATTCAATTTAATAAAGCATAAGATAAAACAACATGAATACAATTTAATAAAGCATAGGTTAAAACAACATAAATACAATTTAATAAAGCATAGGATAAAACAACATAAATACAATTTAATAAAGCATAGGATAAAACAACATAAATACAATTTAATAAAGCATAGGATAAAACAACATAAATAAAATTTAATAAAGCATAGGTTAAAGCAACATAAATACAATTTAATAAAGCATAGGACAAAACAACATAAATACAATTTAATAAAGCATAGGATAAAACAACATAAATACAATTTAATGAAACATAGGATAAACAACATAAATACAACTTAATAAAGCATAGGACAAAACAACATAAATACAATTTAATAAAGCATATGTTAAAACAACATAAATACAATTTAATAAAGCATAGTTTAAAACAACATAAATACAATTTAATAAAGCATAGTTTAAAACAACATAAATACAATTTAATAAAGCATAGTTTAAAACAACATAAATACAATTTAATAAAGCATAGTTTAAAACAACATAAACACAATATAATAAAGCATAGTTTAAAACAACATAAATACAATTTAATAAAGCATTAGATAAAACAACATGAATATAATTTAGTAAAGCATAAGATAAAACAACATGAATACAATTTAATAAAGCATAGGATAAAACAACATAAATAAAATGTAATAAAGCATAGCTTAAAACAACATAAATACAATTTAATAAAGCATAGTTTAAAACAACAAAAATACAATTTAATAAAGCATAGGATAAAACAACATAAATACAATTTAATAATGCATAGGACAAAACAACATAAATGCAATTTAATAACGCATAGGATAAAACAACATAAATACAATTTAATGAAACATAGGATAAACAACATAAATACAATTTAATAAAGCATAGGACAAAACAACATAAATACAATTTAATAAAGCATATGTTAAAACAACATAAATACAATTTAATAAAGCATAAGATAAAACAACATGAATATAATTTAGTAAAGCATAAGATAAAACAACATGAATACAATTTAATAAAGCATAGGATAAAACAACATAAATGAAATTTAATAAAGCATAGGCTAAAACTACATAAATACAATTTAATAAAGCATAGGATAAAACAAATTAAATACAATTTAATAAAGCATAGGATAAAACAAATTAAATACAATTTAATAAAGCATAGGATAAAACAACATATATTCAATTTAATAAAGCATAGGATAAAACAACATAAATTCAATTTAATAAAGCATAGGATAAAACAACATAAATACAATTTAATAAAGCATAGGATAAAACAACATGAATACAATTTAATAAAGCATAAGATAAAACAACATGAATACAATTTAATAAAGCATAGGTTAAAACAACATAAATACAATTTAACAAAGCATAGGTTAAAACAACATAAATACAATTTAATAAAGCATAGGATAAAACAACATAAATACTTTTTAATAAAGCATAGGATAAAACCACATAAATACAATTTAATAAAGCATAGGATAAAACAACATAAATACTTTTTAATAAAGCATAGGATAAAACCACATAAATACAATTTAATAAAGCATAGGATAAAACAACATAAATAAAATTTAATAAAGCATAGGTTAAAACAACATAAATACAATTTAATAAAGCATAGGATAAAACAACATAAATACAATTTAATAAAGCATAGGATAAAACAAATTAAATACAATTTAATAAAGCATAGGATAAAACAAATTAAATACAATTTAATAAAGCATAGGATAAAACAACATAAATTCAATTTAATAAAGCTTCGGATAAAACAACATAAATTCAATTTAATAAAGCATAGCATAAAACAACATAAATACAATTTAATAAAGCATAGGATAAAACAACATGAATACAATTTAATAAAGCATAAGATAAAACAACATGAATACAATTTAATAAAGCATAGGTTAAAACAACATAAATACAATTTAATAAAGCATAGATTAATACAACATAAATACAATTTAATAAAGCTTAGGTTAAAACAACATAAATACAATTTAATAAAGCATAGGATAAAACAACATAAATACAATTTAATAAAGCATAGGATAAAACAACATAAATAAAATTTAATAAAGCATAGGTTAAAACAACATAAATACAATTTAATAAAGCATAGGATAAAACAACATAAATACAATTTAAAAAAGCATAGGATAAAACATCATAAATATTTTTTAATAAAGCATAGGATAAAACCACATAAATGGAATTTAATAAAGCACAGGATAAAACAACATAAATACAATTTAATAAAGCATAGGATAAAACAACATAAATACAATTTAATGAAACATAGGATAAACAACATAAATACAATTTAATAAAGCATAGGACAAAACAACATAAATACAATTTAATAAAGCATATGTTAAAACAACATAAATACAATTTAATAAAGCATAGTTTAAAACAACATAAATACAATTTAATAAAGCATAGTTTAAAACAACATAAATACAATTTAATAAAGCATAGTTTAAAACAACATAAATACAATTTAATAAAGCATAGTTTAAAACAACATAAATACAATTTAATAAAGCATAGTTTAAAACAACATAAATACAATTTAATAAAGCATAGGACAAAACAACATAAATACAATTTAATAAAGCATATGTTAAAACAACATAAATACAATTTAATAAAGCATAGTTTAAAACAACATAAATACAATTTAATAAAGCATAGTTTAAAACAACATAAATACAATTTAATAAAGCACAGTTTAAAACAACATAAATACAATTTAATAAAGCATAGTTTAAAACAACATAAATACAATTTAATAAAGCATAGTTTAAAACAACATAAATACAATTTAATAAAGCATTAGATAAAACAACATGAATATAATTTAGTAAAGCATAAGATAAAACAACATGAATACAATTTAATAAAGCATAGGATAAAACAACATAAATAAAATTTAATAAAGCATAGGCTAAAACAACATAAATACACTTTAATAAAGCATAGGATAAAACAACATAAATAAAATTTAATAAAGCATAGGTTAAAACAACATAAATACAATTTAATAAAGCATAGGATAAAACAACATAAATACAATTTAATAAAGCATAGGATAAAACAACATAAATACAATTTAATAAAGCATAGGATAAAACAACATAAATAAAATTTAATAAAGCATAGGTTAAAGCAACATAAATACAATTTAATAAAGCATAGTTTAAAACAACATAAATACAATTTAATAAAGCATAGTTTAAAACAACATAAATACAATTTAATAAAGCATAGTTTAAAACAACATAAATACAATTTAATAAAGCATAGTTTAAAACAACATAAATACAATTTAATAAAGCATAGTTTAAAACAACATAAATACAATTTAATAAAGCATTAGATAAAACAACATGAATATAATTTAGTAAAGCATAAGATAAAACAACATGAATACAATTTAATAAAGCATAGGATAAAACAACATAAATAAAATTTAATAAAGCATAGGCTAAAACAACATAAATACACTTTAATAAAGCATAGGATAAAACAACATAAATAAAATTTAATAAAGCATAGGTTAAAACAACATAAATACAATTTAATAAAGCATAGGATAAAACAACATAAATACAATTTAATAAAGCATAGGATAAAACAACATAAATACAATTTAATAAAGCATAGGATAAAACAACATAAATAAAATTTAATAAAGCATAGGTTAAAGCAACATAAATACAATTTAATAAAGTATAGGACAAAACAACATAAATACAATTTAATAAAGCATAGGATAAAACAACATAAATACAATTTAATGAAACATAGGATAAACAACATAAATACAACTTAATAAAGCATAGGACAAAACAACATAAATACAATTTAATAAAGCATATGTTAAAACAACATAAATACAATTTAATAAAGCATAGTTTAAAACAACATAAATACAATTTAATAAAGCATAGTTTAAAACAACATAAATACAATTTAATAAAGCATAGTTTAAAACAACATAAATACAATTTAATAAAGCATAGTTTAAAACAACATAAACACAATATAATAAAGCATAGTTTAAAACAACATAAATACAATTTAATAAAGCATTAGATAAAACAACATGAATATAATTTAGTAAAGCATAAGATAAAACAACATGAATACAATTTAATAAAGCATAGGATAAAACAACATAAATAAAATGTAATAGAGCATAGCTTAAAACAACATAAATACAATTTAATAAAGCATAGTTTAAAACAACATAAATACAATTTAATAAAGCATAGTTTAAAACAACATAAATACAATTTAATAAAGCATAGGATAAAACCACAAAAATACAATTTAATAAAGCATAGGATAAAACAACATAAATACAATTTAATAATGCATAGGACAAAACAACATAAATACAATTTAATAAAGCATAGGATAAAACAACATAAATACAATTTAATGAAACATAGGATAAACAACATAAATACAATTTAATAAAGCATAGGACAAAACAACATAAATACAATTTAATAAAGCATATGTTAAAACAACATAAATACAATTTAATAAAGCATAAGATAAAACAACATGAATATAATTTAGAAAAGCATAAGATAAAACAACATGAATACAATTTAATAAAGCATAGGATAAAAAAACATAAATGCAATTTAATAAAGCATAGGCTAAAACTACATAAATACAATTTAATAAAGCATAGGATAAAACAAATTAAATACAATTTAATAAAGCATAGGATAAAACAAATTAAATACAATTTAATAAAGCATAGGATAAAACAACATAAATTCAATTTAATAAAGCATAGGATAAAACAACATAAATTCAATTTAATAAAGCATAGCATAAAACAACATAAATACAATTTAATAAAGCATAGGATAAAACAACATGAATACAATTTAATAAAGCATAAGATAAAACAACATGAATACAATTTAATAAAGCATAGGTTAAAACAACATAAATACAATTTAATAAAGCATAGATTAATACAACATAAATACAATTTAATAAAGCTTAGGTTAAAACAACATAAATACAATTTAATAAAGCATAGGATAAAACAACATAAATACAATTTAATAAAGCATAGGATAAAACAACATAAATAAAATTTAATAAAGCATAGGTTAAAACAACATAAATACAATTTAATAAAGCATAGCATAAAACAACATAAATACAATTTAAAAAAGCATAGGATAAAACATCATAAATACTTTTTAATAAAGCATAGGATAAAACCACATAAATGGAATTTAATAAAGCATAGGATAAAACAACATAAATACAATTTAATAAAGCATAGGATAAAACAAATTAAATACAATTTAATAAAGCATAGGATAAAACAAATTAAATACAATTTAATAAAGCATATGTTAAAACAACATAAATACAATTTAATAAAGCATAAGATAAAACAACATGAATATAATTTAGTAAAGCATAAGATAAAACAACATGAATACAATTTAATAAAGCATAGGATAAAACAACATAAATGAAATTTAATAAAGCATAGGCTAAAACTACATAAATACAATTTAATAAAGCATAGGATAAAACAAATTAAATACAATTTAATAAAGCATAGGATAAAACAAATTAAATACAATTTAATAAAGCATAGGATAAAACAACATATATTCAATTTAATAAAGCATAGGATAAAACAACATAAATTCAATTTAATAAAGCATAGGATAAAACAACATAAATACAATTTAATAAAGCATAGGATAAAACAACATGAATACAATTTAATAAAGCATAAGATAAAACAACATGAATACAATTTAATAAAGCATAGGTTAAAACAACATAAATACAATTTAACAAAGCATAGGTTAAAACAACATAAATACAATTTAATAAAGCATAGGATAAAACAACATAAATACTTTTTAATAAAGCATAGGATAAAACCACATAAATACAATTTAATAAAGCATAGGATAAAACAACATAAATACTTTTTAATAAAGCATAGGATAAAACCACATAAATACAATTTAATAAAGCATAGGATAAAACAACATAAATAAAATTTAATAAAGCATAGGTTAAAACAACATAAATACAATTTAATAAAGCATAGGATAAAACAACATAAATACAATTTAATAAAGCATAGGATAAAACAAATTAAATACAATTTAATAAAGCATAGGATAAAACAAATTAAATACAATTTAATAAAGCATAGGATAAAACAACATAAATTCAATTTAATAAAGCTTCGGATAAAACAACATAAATTCAATTTAATAAAGCATAGCATAAAACAACATAAATACAATTTAATAAAGCATAGGATAAAACAACATGAATACAATTTAATAAAGCATAAGATAAAACAACATGAATACAATTTAATAAAGCATAGGTTAAAACAACATAAATACAATTTAATAAAGCATAGATTAATACAACATAAATACAATTTAATAAAGCTTAGGTTAAAACAACATAAATACAATTTAATAAAGCATAGGATAAAACAACATAAATACAATTTAATAAAGCATAGGATAAAACAACATAAATAAAATTTAATAAAGCATAGGTTAAAACAACATAAATACAATTTAATAAAGCATAGGATAAAACAACATAAATACAATTTAAAAAAGCATAGGATAAAACATCATAAATACTTTTTAATAAAGCATAGGATAAAACCACATAAATGGAATTTAATAAAGCACAGGATAAAACAACATAAATACAATTTAATAAAGCATAGGATAAAACAACATAAATACAATTTAATGAAACATAGGATAAACAACATAAATACAATTTAATAAAGCATAGGACAAAACAACATAAATACAATTTAATAAAGCATATGTTAAAACAACATAAATACAATTTAATAAAGCATAGTTTAAAACAACATAAATACAATTTAATAAAGCATAGTTTAAAACAACATAAATACAATTTAATAAAGCATAGTTTAAAACAACATAAATACAATTTAATAAAGCATAGTTTAAAACAACATAAATACAATTTAATAAAGCATAGTTTAAAACAACATAAATACAATTTAATAAAGCATAGGACAAAACAACATAAATACAATTTAATAAAGCATATGTTAAAACAACATAAATACAATTTAATAAAGCATAGTTTAAAACAACATAAATACAATTTAATAAAGCATAGTTTAAAACAACATAAATACAATTTAATAAAGCACAGTTTAAAACAACATAAATACAATTTAATAAAGCATAGTTTAAAACAACATAAATACAATTTAATAAAGCATAGTTTAAAACAACATAAATACAATTTAATAAAGCATTAGATAAAACAACATGAATATAATTTAGTAAAGCATAAGATAAAACAACATGAATACAATTTAATAAAGCATAGGATAAAACAACATAAATAAAATTTAATAAAGCATAGGCTAAAACAACATAAATACACTTTAATAAAGCATAGGATAAAACAACATAAATAAAATTTAATAAAGCATAGGTTAAAACAACATAAATACAATTTAATAAAGCATAGGATAAAACAACATAAATACAATTTAATAAAGCATAGGATAAAACAACATAAATACAATTTAATAAAGCATAGGATAAAACAACATAAATAAAATTTAATAAAGCATAGGTTAAAGCAACATAAATACAATTTAATAAAGCATAGTTTAAAACAACATAAATACAATTTAATAAAGCATAGTTTAAAACAACATAAATACAATTTAATAAAGCATAGTTTAAAACAACATAAATACAATTTAATAAAGCATAGTTTAAAACAACATAAATACAATTTAATAAAGCATAGTTTAAAACAACATAAATACAATTTAATAAAGCATTAGATAAAACAACATGAATATAATTTAGTAAAGCATAAGATAAAACAACATGAATACAATTTAATAAAGCATAGGATAAAACAACATAAATAAAATTTAATAAAGCATAGGCTAAAACAACATAAATACACTTTAATAAAGCATAGGATAAAACAACATAAATAAAATTTAATAAAGCATAGGTTAAAACAACATAAATACAATTTAATAAAGCATAGGATAAAACAACATAAATACAATTTAATAAAGCATAGGATAAAACAACATAAATACAATTTAATAAAGCATAGGATAAAACAACATAAATAAAATTTAATAAAGCATAGGTTAAAGCAACATAAATACAATTTAATAAAGTATAGGACAAAACAACATAAATACAATTTAATAAAGCATAGGATAAAACAACATAAATACAATTTAATGAAACATAGGATAAACAACATAAATACAACTTAATAAAGCATAGGACAAAACAACATAAATACAATTTAATAAAGCATATGTTAAAACAACATAAATACAATTTAATAAAGCATAGTTTAAAACAACATAAATACAATTTAATAAAGCATAGTTTAAAACAACATAAATACAATTTAATAAAGCATAGTTTAAAACAACATAAATACAATTTAATAAAGCATAGTTTAAAACAACATAAACACAATATAATAAAGCATAGTTTAAAACAACATAAATACAATTTAATAAAGCATTAGATAAAACAACATGAATATAATTTAGTAAAGCATAAGATAAAACAACATGAATACAATTTAATAAAGCATAGGATAAAACAACATAAATAAAATGTAATAGAGCATAGCTTAAAACAACATAAATACAATTTAATAAAGCATAGTTTAAAACAACATAAATACAATTTAATAAAGCATAGTTTAAAACAACATAAATACAATTTAATAAAGCATAGGATAAAACCACAAAAATACAATTTAATAAAGCATAGGATAAAACAACATAAATACAATTTAATAATGCATAGGACAAAACAACATAAATACAATTTAATAAAGCATAGGATAAAACAACATAAATACAATTTAATGAAACATAGGATAAACAACATAAATACAATTTAATAAAGCATAGGACAAAACAACATAAATACAATTTAATAAAGCATATGTTAAAACAACATAAATACAATTTAATAAAGCATAAGATAAAACAACATGAATATAATTTAGAAAAGCATAAGATAAAACAACATGAATACAATTTAATAAAGCATAGGATAAAAAAACATAAATGCAATTTAATAAAGCATAGGCTAAAACTACATAAATACAATTTAATAAAGCATAGGATAAAACAAATTAAATACAATTTAATAAAGCATAGGATAAAACAAATTAAATACAATTTAATAAAGCATAGGATAAAACAACATAAATTCAATTTAATAAAGCATAGGATAAAACAACATAAATTCAATTTAATAAAGCATAGCATAAAACAACATAAATACAATTTAATAAAGCATAGGATAAAACAACATGAATACAATTTAATAAAGCATAAGATAAAACAACATGAATACAATTTAATAAAGCATAGGTTAAAACAACATAAATACAATTTAATAAAGCATAGATTAATACAACATAAATACAATTTAATAAAGCTTAGGTTAAAACAACATAAATACAATTTAATAAAGCATAGGATAAAACAACATAAATACAATTTAATAAAGCATAGGATAAAACAACATAAATAAAATTTAATAAAGCATAGGTTAAAACAACATAAATACAATTTAATAAAGCATAGCATAAAACAACATAAATACAATTTAAAAAAGCATAGGATAAAACATCATAAATACTTTTTAATAAAGCATAGGATAAAACCACATAAATGGAATTTAATAAAGCACAGGATAAAACAACATAAATACAATTTAATAAAGCATAGGATAAAACAACATAAATACAATTTAATAAAGCATAGGATAAAACAACATAAATACAATTTAATAAAGCATAGGATAAAAAAACATAAATACAATTTTATAAAGCATACGTTAAAACAACATAAATACAATTAAATAAAGCATAGGATAAAACAACATAAATACAATTTAATAAAGCATAGGTTAAAACAACATAAATACAATTTTATAAAGCATAGGATAAAACAACATAAATACAATTTAATAAAGCATAGGTTAAAACAACATAAATACAATTTAATAAAGCATAGGATAAAACAACATAAATTCAATTTAATAAAGCATAGGATAAAACAACATAAATACAATTTAATAAAGCACAGGATAAAACAACATAAATAAAATTTAATAAAGCATAGGATAAAACAACATAAATAAAATTTAATAAAGCATAGGATAAAACAACGTAAATACAATTTAATAAAGCATAGGATAAAACAACATAAATACAATTTAATAAAGCATAGGATAAAGCAACATAAATACATTTTAATAAAGCATAGGATAAAACAACATAAATACAATTTAATAAAGCATAGGATAAAACAACATAAATAAAATTTAATAAAGCATAGGTTAAAACAACATAAATACAATTTAATAAAGCATAGGGCAAAACAACATAAATACAATTTAATAAAGCATAGTTTAAAACAACATAAATACAATTTAATAAAACATAGGATAAAACCACAGAAATACAATTTAATAAAGCATAGTATAAAACAACATAAATACAATTTAATAAAGCATAGGACAAAACAACATAAATACAATTTAATAACGCATAGGATAAAACAACATAAATACAATTTAATGAAACATAGGATAAACAACATAAATACAATTTAATAAAGCATAGGACAAAACAACATAAATACAATTTAATAAAGCATATGTTAAAACAACATAAATACAATTTAATAAAGCATAGTTTAAAACAACATAAATACAATTTAATAAAGCATAGTTTAAAACATCATAAATACAATTTAATAAAGCATAGTTTAAAACAACATAAATACAATTTAATAAAGCATTAGATAAAACAACATGAATATAATTTAGTAAAGCATAAGATAAAACAACATGAATGCAATTTAATAAAGCATAGGATAAAACAACATAAATAAAATTTAATAAAGCATAGGCTAAAACAACATAAATACACTTTAATAAAGCATAGGATAAAACAAATTAAATACAATTTAATAAAGTATGGGATAAAACAACATAAATTCAATTTAATAAAGCATAGGATAAAACAACATAAATACAATTTAATAAAGCATAGGATAAAACAACATAAATACAATTTAATAAAGCATAAGATAAAACAACATGAATACAATTTAATAAAGCATAGGATAAAACAACATAAATACTTTTTAATAAAGCATAGGATAAAACCACATAAATACAATTTAATAAAGCATAGGATAAAACAACATAAATAAAATTTAATAAAGCATAGGTTAAAACAACATAAATACAATTTAATAAAGCATAGGATAAAACAACATAAATACAATTTAATAAAGCATAGGATAAAACAACATAAATACTTTTTAATAAAGCATAGGATAAAACAATATAAATACAATTTAATAAAGCATAGGATAAAACAACATAAATACAATTTAATGAAACATACAATAAACAACATAAATACAATTTAATAAAGCATAGGACAAAACAACATAAATACAATTTAATAAAGCATATGTTAAAACAACATAAATACAATTTAATAAAGCATAAGATAAAACAAAATGAATATAATTTAGTAAAGCATAAGATAAAACAACATGAATACAATTTAATAAAGCATAGGTTAAAACAACATAAATACAATTTAAGAAAGCATAGGATAAAACTACATAAATACATTTTAATAAAGCATAGGATAAAACAACATAAATACAATTTAATAAAGCATAGGTTAAAACAACATAAATACAATTTAATAAAGCATAGGACAAAACAACATAAATACAATTTAATAAAGCATAGGATAAAACAACATAAATACAATTTATAAAGCATAGGATAAAACAACATAAATACAATTTAATAAAGCATAGGATAAAACAATATAAATACAATTTAATAAAGCATAGTATAAAACAACATAAATACAATTTATTAAAGCATAGGCTAAAACAACATAAATACACTTTAATAAAGCATAGGATAAAACAAATTAAATACAATTTAATAAAGCATAGGATAAAACAACATAAATTCAATTTAATAAAGCATACGATAAAACAACATAAATACAATTTAATAAAGCATAGGATAAAACAACATAAATTCAATTTAATAAAGCATAAGATAAAACAACATGAATACAATTTAATAAAGCATAGGATAAAACAACATAAATACAATTTAATGAAACATAGGATAAACAACATAAATACAACTTAATAAAGCATAGGACAAAACAACATAAATACAATTTAATAAAGCATATGTTAAAACAACATAAATACAATTTAATAAAGCATAGTTTAAAACAACATAAATACAATTTAATAAAGCATAGTTTAAAACAACATAAATACAATTTAATAAAGCATAGTTTAAAACAACATAAATACAATTTAATAAAGCATAGTTTAAAACAACATAAACAAAATTTAATAAAGCAAAGTTTAAAACAACATAAATACAATTTAATAAAGCATTAGATAAAACAACATGAATATAATTTAGTAAAGCATAAGATAAAACAACATGAATACAATTTAATAAAGCATAGGATAAAACAACATAAATAAAATGTAATAAAGCATAGCTTAAAACAACATAAATACAATTTAATAAAGCATAGTTTAAAACAACATAAATACAATTTAATAAAGCATAGTTTAAAACAACATAAATACAATTTAATAAAGCATAGGATAAAACAACATAAATACAATTTAATAATGCATAGGACAAAACAACATAAATACAATTTAATAAAGCATAGGATAAAACAACATAAATACAATTTAATGAAACATAGGATAAACAACATAAATACAATTTAATAAAGCATAGGACAAAACAACATAAATACAATTTAATAAAGCATATGTTAAAACAACATAAATACAATTTAATAAAGCATAAGATAAAACAACATGAATATAATTTAGTAAAGCATAAGATAAAACAACATGAATACAATTTAATAAAGCATAGGATAAAACAACATAAATGCAATTTAATAAATCATAGGCTAAAACTACATAAATACAATTTAATAAAGCATAGGATAAAACAAATTAAATACAATTTAATAAAGCATAGGATAAAACAAATTAAATACAATTTAATAAAGCATAGGATAAAACAACATATATTCAATTTAATAAAGCATAGGATAAAACAACATAAATTCAATTTAATAAAGCATAGGATAAAACAACATAAATACAATTTAATAAAGCATAGGATAAAACAACATGAATACAATTTAATAAAGCATAAGATAAAACAACATGAATACAATTTAATAAAGCATAGGTTAAAACAACATAAATACAATTTAACAAAGCATAGGTTAAAACAACATAAATACAATTTAATAAAGCATAGGTTAAAACAACATAAATAAAATTTAATAAAGCATAGGATAAAACAACATAAATACAATTTAATAAAGCATAGGAAAAAACAACATAAATATTTTTTAATAAAGCATAGGATAAAACCACATAAATACGATTTAATAAAGCATAGGATAAAAAAACATAAATAAAATTTAATAAAGCATAGGTTAAAACAACATAAATACAATTTAATAAAGCGTAGGACAAAACAACATAAATACAATTTAATAAAGCATAGGATAAAACAACATAAATATATTTTAATAAAGCATAGGATAAAACCACATAAATACGATTTAATAAAGCATAGGATAAAATAACATAAATAAAATTTAATAAAGCATAGGTTAAAACAACATACATACAATTTAATAAAGCGTAGGACAAAACAACATAAATACAATTTAATAAAGCATAGTTTAAAACAACATAAATACAATTTAATAAAGCATAGGATAAAACCACAGAAATACAATTTAATAAAGCATAGGATATAACAACATAAATACAATTTAATAAAGCATAGGATAGAACAACATAAATACTTTTTAATAAAGCATAGGATAAAACCACATAAATACAATTTAATAAAGCATAGGATAAAACAACATAAATAAAATTTAATAAAGCATAGGTTAAAACAACATAAATACAATTTAATAAAGCATAGGATAAAACAACATAAATACAATTTAATAAAGCATAGGATAAAACAACATAAATACTTTTTAATAAAGCATAGGATAAAACCACATAAATACAATTTAATAAAGCACAGGATAAAACAACATAAATACAATTTAATAAAGCATAGGATAAAACAACATAAATACAATTTAATAAAGCATAGGATAAAACAACATAAATACAATTTAATAAATCATAGGATAAAACAACATAAATACAATTTAATAAAGCATAAGATAAAACAACATGAATACAATTTAATAAAGCATAGGATAAAACAACATAAATACTTTTTAATAAAGCATAGGATAAAACCACATAAATACAATTTAATAAAGCATAGGATAAAACAACATAAATAAAATTTAATAAAGCATAGGTTAAAACAACATAAATACAATTTAATAAAGCATAGGATAAAACAACATAAATACAATTTAATAAAGCATAGGATAAAACAACATAAATACAATTTAATAAAGCATAGGATAAAACAACATAAATAAAATTTAATAAAGCATAGGTTAAAGCAACATAAATACAATTTAATAAAGCATAGGACAAAACAACATAAATACAATTTAATAAAGCATAGGATAAAACAACATAAATACAATTTAATGAAACATAGGATAAACAACATAAATACAACTTAATAAAGCATAGGACAAAACAACATAAATACAATTTAATAAAGCATATGTTAAAACAACATAAATACAATTTAATAAAGCATAGTTTAAAACAACATAAATACAATTTAATAAAGCATAGTTTAAAACAACATAAATACAATTTAATAAAGCATAGTTTAAAACAACATAAATACAATTTAATAAAGCATAGTTTAAAACAACATAAACACAATATAATAAAGCATAGTTTAAAACAACATAAATACAATTTAATAAAGCATTAGATAAAACAACATGAATATAATTTAGTAAAGCATAAGATAAAACAACATGAATACAATTTAATAAAGCATAGGATAAAACAACATAAATAAAATGTAATAAAGCATAGCTTAAAACAACATAAATACAATTTAATAAAGCATAGTTTAAAACAACATAAATACAATTTAATAAAGCATAGTTTAAAACAACATAAATACAATTTAATAAAGCATAGGATAAAACCACAAAAATACAATTTAATAAAGCATAGGATAAAACAACATAAATACAATTTAATAATGCATAGGACAAAACAACATAAATACAATTTAATAAAGCATAGGATAAAACAACATAAATACAATTTAATGAAACATAGGATAAACAACATAAATACAATTTAATAAAGCATAGGACAAAACAACATAAATACAATTTAATAAAGCATATGTTAAAACAACATAAATACAATTTAATAAAGCATAAGATAAAACAACATGAATATAATTTAGTAAAGCATAAGATAAAACAACATGAATACAATTTAATAAAGCATAGGATAAAACAACATAAATGCAATTTAATAAAGCATAGGCTAAAACTACATAAATACAATTTAATAAAGCATAGGATAAAACAAATTAAATACAATTTAATAAAGCATAGGATAAAACAAATTAAATACAATTTAATAAAGCATAGGATAAAACAACATAAATTCAATTTAATAAAGCATAGGATAAAACAACATAAATTCAATTTAATAAAGCATAGCATAAAACAACATAAATACAATTTAATAAAGCATAGGATAAAACAACATGAATACAATTTAATAAAGCATAAGATAAAACAACATGAATACAATTTAATAAAGCATAGGTTAAAACAACATAAATACAATTTAATAAAGCATAGATTAATACAACATAAATACAATTTAATAAAGCTTAGGTTAAAACAACATAAATACAATTTAATAAAGCATAGGATAAAACAACATAAATACAATTTAATAAAGCATAGGATAAAACAACATAAATACAATTTAATAAAGCATAGGTTAAAACAACATAAATACAATTTAAGAAAGCATAGGATAAAACTACATAAATACATTTTAATAAAGCATAGGATAAAACAACATAAATACAATTTAATAAAGCATAGGTTAAAACAACATAAATACAATTTAATAAAGCATAGGACAAAACAACATAAATACAATTTAATAAAGCATAGGATAAAACAACATAAATACAATTTATAAAGCATAGGATAAAACAACATAAATACAATTTAATAAAGCATAGGATAAAACAATATAAATACAATTTAATAAAGCATAGTATAAAACAACATAAATACAATTTATTAAAGCATAGGCTAAAACAACATAAATACACTTTAATAAAGCATAGGATAAAACAAATTAAATACAATTTAATAAAGCATAGGATAAAACAACATAAATTCAATTTAATAAAGCATACGATAAAACAACATAAATACAATTTAATAAAGCATAGGATAAAACAACATAAATTCAATTTAATAAAGCATAAGATAAAACAACATGAATACAATTTAATAAAGCATAGGATAAAACAACATAAATACAATTTAATGAAACATAGGATAAACAACATAAATACAACTTAATAAAGCATAGGACAAAACAACATAAATACAATTTAATAAAGCATATGTTAAAACAACATAAATACAATTTAATAAAGCATAGTTTAAAACAACATAAATACAATTTAATAAAGCATAGTTTAAAACAACATAAATACAATTTAATAAAGCATAGTTTAAAACAACATAAATACAATTTAATAAAGCATAGTTTAAAACAACATAAACAAAATTTAATAAAGCAAAGTTTAAAACAACATAAATACAATTTAATAAAGCATTAGATAAAACAACATGAATATAATTTAGTAAAGCATAAGATAAAACAACATGAATACAATTTAATAAAGCATAGGATAAAACAACATAAATAAAATGTAATAAAGCATAGCTTAAAACAACATAAATACAATTTAATAAAGCATAGTTTAAAACAACATAAATACAATTTAATAAAGCATAGTTTAAAACAACATAAATACAATTTAATAAAGCATAGGATAAAACAACATAAATACAATTTAATAATGCATAGGACAAAACAACATAAATACAATTTAATAAAGCATAGGATAAAACAACATAAATACAATTTAATGAAACATAGGATAAACAACATAAATACAATTTAATAAAGCATAGGACAAAACAACATAAATACAATTTAATAAAGCATATGTTAAAACAACATAAATACAATTTAATAAAGCATAAGATAAAACAACATGAATATAATTTAGTAAAGCATAAGATAAAACAACATGAATACAATTTAATAAAGCATAGGATAAAACAACATAAATGCAATTTAATAAATCATAGGCTAAAACTACATAAATACAATTTAATAAAGCATAGGATAAAACAAATTAAATACAATTTAATAAAGCATAGGATAAAACAAATTAAATACAATTTAATAAAGCATAGGATAAAACAACATATATTCAATTTAATAAAGCATAGGATAAAACAACATAAATTCAATTTAATAAAGCATAGGATAAAACAACATAAATACAATTTAATAAAGCATAGGATAAAACAACATGAATACAATTTAATAAAGCATAAGATAAAACAACATGAATACAATTTAATAAAGCATAGGTTAAAACAACATAAATACAATTTAACAAAGCATAGGTTAAAACAACATAAATACAATTTAATAAAGCATAGGTTAAAACAACATAAATAAAATTTAATAAAGCATAGGATAAAACAACATAAATACAATTTAATAAAGCATAGGAAAAAACAACATAAATATTTTTTAATAAAGCATAGGATAAAACCACATAAATACGATTTAATAAAGCATAGGATAAAAAAACATAAATAAAATTTAATAAAGCATAGGTTAAAACAACATAAATACAATTTAATAAAGCGTAGGACAAAACAACATAAATACAATTTAATAAAGCATAGGATAAAACAACATAAATATATTTTAATAAAGCATAGGATAAAACCACATAAATACGATTTAATAAAGCATAGGATAAAATAACATAAATAAAATTTAATAAAGCATAGGTTAAAACAACATACATACAATTTAATAAAGCGTAGGACAAAACAACATAAATACAATTTAATAAAGCATAGTTTAAAACAACATAAATACAATTTAATAAAGCATAGGATAAAACCACAGAAATACAATTTAATAAAGCATAGGATATAACAACATAAATACAATTTAATAAAGCATAGGATAGAACAACATAAATACTTTTTAATAAAGCATAGGATAAAACCACATAAATACAATTTAATAAAGCATAGGATAAAACAACATAAATAAAATTTAATAAAGCATAGGTTAAAACAACATAAATACAATTTAATAAAGCATAGGATAAAACAACATAAATACAATTTAATAAAGCATAGGATAAAACAACATAAATACTTTTTAATAAAGCATAGGATAAAACCACATAAATACAATTTAATAAAGCACAGGATAAAACAACATAAATACAATTTAATAAAGCATAGGATAAAACAACATAAATACAATTTAATAAAGCATAGGATAAAACAACATAAATACAATTTAATAAATCATAGGATAAAACAACATAAATACAATTTAATAAAGCATAAGATAAAACAACATGAATACAATTTAATAAAGCATAGGATAAAACAACATAAATACTTTTTAATAAAGCATAGGATAAAACCACATAAATACAATTTAATAAAGCATAGGATAAAACAACATAAATAAAATTTAATAAAGCATAGGTTAAAACAACATAAATACAATTTAATAAAGCATAGGATAAAACAACATAAATACAATTTAATAAAGCATAGGATAAAACAACATAAATACAATTTAATAAAGCATAGGATAAAACAACATAAATAAAATTTAATAAAGCATAGGTTAAAGCAACATAAATACAATTTAATAAAGCATAGGACAAAACAACATAAATACAATTTAATAAAGCATAGGATAAAACAACATAAATACAATTTAATGAAACATAGGATAAACAACATAAATACAACTTAATAAAGCATAGGACAAAACAACATAAATACAATTTAATAAAGCATATGTTAAAACAACATAAATACAATTTAATAAAGCATAGTTTAAAACAACATAAATACAATTTAATAAAGCATAGTTTAAAACAACATAAATACAATTTAATAAAGCATAGTTTAAAACAACATAAATACAATTTAATAAAGCATAGTTTAAAACAACATAAACACAATATAATAAAGCATAGTTTAAAACAACATAAATACAATTTAATAAAGCATTAGATAAAACAACATGAATATAATTTAGTAAAGCATAAGATAAAACAACATGAATACAATTTAATAAAGCATAGGATAAAACAACATAAATAAAATGTAATAAAGCATAGCTTAAAACAACATAAATACAATTTAATAAAGCATAGTTTAAAACAACATAAATACAATTTAATAAAGCATAGTTTAAAACAACATAAATACAATTTAATAAAGCATAGGATAAAACCACAAAAATACAATTTAATAAAGCATAGGATAAAACAACATAAATACAATTTAATAATGCATAGGACAAAACAACATAAATACAATTTAATAAAGCATAGGATAAAACAACATAAATACAATTTAATGAAACATAGGATAAACAACATAAATACAATTTAATAAAGCATAGGACAAAACAACATAAATACAATTTAATAAAGCATATGTTAAAACAACATAAATACAATTTAATAAAGCATAAGATAAAACAACATGAATATAATTTAGTAAAGCATAAGATAAAACAACATGAATACAATTTAATAAAGCATAGGATAAAACAACATAAATGCAATTTAATAAAGCATAGGCTAAAACTACATAAATACAATTTAATAAAGCATAGGATAAAACAAATTAAATACAATTTAATAAAGCATAGGATAAAACAAATTAAATACAATTTAATAAAGCATAGGATAAAACAACATAAATTCAATTTAATAAAGCATAGGATAAAACAACATAAATTCAATTTAATAAAGCATAGCATAAAACAACATAAATACAATTTAATAAAGCATAGGATAAAACAACATGAATACAATTTAATAAAGCATAAGATAAAACAACATGAATACAATTTAATAAAGCATAGGTTAAAACAACATAAATACAATTTAATAAAGCATAGATTAATACAACATAAATACAATTTAATAAAGCTTAGGTTAAAACAACATAAATACAATTTAATAAAGCATAGGATAAAACAACATAAATACAATTTAATAAAGCATAGGATAAAACAACATAAATACAATTTAATAAAGCATAGGTTAAAACAACATAAATACAATTTAAGAAAGCATAGGATAAAACTACATAAATACATTTTAATAAAGCATAGGATAAAACAACATAAATACAATTTAATAAAGCATAGGTTAAAACAACATAAATACAATTTAATAAAGCATAGGACAAAACAACATAAATACAATTTAATAAAGCATAGGATAAAACAACATAAATACAATTTATAAAGCATAGGATAAAACAACATAAATACAATTTAATAAAGCATAGGATAAAACAATATAAATACAATTTAATAAAGCATAGTATAAAACAACATAAATACAATTTATTAAAGCATAGGCTAAAACAACATAAATACACTTTAATAAAGCATAGGATAAAACAAATTAAATACAATTTAATAAAGCATAGGATAAAACAACATAAATTCAATTTAATAAAGCATACGATAAAACAACATAAATACAATTTAATAAATCATAGGATAAAACAACATAAATTCAATTTAATAAAGCATAAGATAAAACAACATGAATACAATTTAATAAAGCATAGGATAAAACAACATAAATACAATTTAATGAAACATAGGATAAACAACATAAATACAACTTAATAAAGCATAGGACAAAACAACATAAATACAATTTAATAAAGCATATGTTAAAACAACATAAATACAATTTAATAAAGCATAGTTTAAAACAACATAAATACAATTTAATAAAGCATAGTTTAAAACAACATAAATACAATTTAATAAAGCATAGTTTAAAACAACATAAATACAATTTAATAAAGCATAGTTTAAAACAACATAAACACAATTTAATAAAGCAAAGTTTAAAACAACATAAATACAATTTAATAAAGCATTAGATAAAACAACATGAATATAATTTAGTAAAGCATAAGATAAAACAACATGAATACAATTTAATAAAGCATAGGATAAAACAACATAAATAAAATGTAATAAAGCATAGCTTAAAACAACATAAATACAATTTAATAAAGCATAGTTTAAAACAACATAAATACAATTTAATAAAGCATAGTTTAAAACAACATAAATACAATTTAATAAAGCATAGTTTAAAACAACATAAATACAATTTAATAAAGCATAGTTTAAAACAACATAAACACAATTTAATAAAGCAAAGTTTAAAACAACATAAATACAATTTAATAAAGCATTAGATAAAACAACATGAATATAATTTAGTAAAGCATAAGATAAAACAACATGAATACAATTTAATAAAGCATAGGATAAAACTACATAAATACAATTTAATAAAGCATAGGATAAAACAACATAAATACAATTTAATAATGCATAGGACAAAACAACATAAATACAATTTAATAAAGCATAGGATAAAACAACATAAATACAATTTAATGAAACATAGGATAAACAACATAAATACAATTTAATAAAGCATAGGACAAAACAACATGAATACAATTTAATAAAGCATAGGATAAAACAACATAAATACAATTTAATAAAGCACAGGATAAAACAACATAAATACAATTTAATAAAGCATAGGTTAAAACAACATAAATACAATTTAATGAAGCATAAGATAAAACAACATGAATACAATTTAATAAAGCATAGGTTAAAACAACATAAATACAATTTAATAAAGCATATGTTAAAACAACATAAATACAATTTAATAAAGCATAGTTTAAAACAACATAAATACAATTTAATAAAGCATAGGACAAAACAACATAAATACAATTTAATAACGCATAGGATAAAACAACATAAATACAATTTAATGAAACATAGGATAAACAACATAAATACAATTTAATAAAGCATAGTACAAAACAACATAAATACAATTTAATAAAGCATAGGACAAAACAACATAAATACAATTTAATAAAGCATAGGACAAAACAACATAAATACAATTTAATAACGCATAGGATAAAACAACATAAATACAATTTAATGAAACATAGGATAAACAACATAAATACAATTTAATGAAACATAGGATAAACAACATAAATACAATTTAATAAAGCATAGGACAAAACAACATAAATACAATTTAATAAAGCATAGTTTAAAACAACATAAATACAATTTAATAAAGCATTAGATAAAACAACATGAATATAATTTAGTAAAGCATAAGATAAAACAACATGAATACAATTTAATAAAGCATAGGATAAAACAACATAAATAAAATGTAATAAAGCATAGCTTAAAACAACATAAATACAATTTAATAAAGCATAGTTTAAAACAACATAAATACAATTTAATAAAGCATAGTTTAAAACAACATAAATACAATTTAATAAAGCATAGGATAAAACCACAAAAATACAATTTAATAAAGCATAGGATAAAACAACATAAATACAATTTAATAATGCATAGGACAAAACAACATAAATACAATTTAATAAAGCATAGGATAAAACAACATAAATACAATTTAATGAAACATAGGATAAACAACATAAATACAATTTAATAAAGCATAGGACAAAACAACATAAATACAATTTAATAAAGCATATGTTAAAACAACATAAATACAATTTAATAAAGCATAAGATAAAACAACATGAATATAATTTATTAAAGCATAAGATAAAACAACATGAATACAATTTAATAAAGCATAGGATAAAACAACATAAATGCAATTTAATAAATCATAGGCTAAAACTACATAAATACAATTTAATAAAGCATAGGATAAAACAAATTAAATACAATTTAATAAAGCATAGGATAAAACAAATTAAATACAATTTAATAAAGCATAGGATAAAACAACATATATTCAATTTAATAAAGCATAGGATAAAACAACATAAATTCAATTTAATAAAGCATAGGATAAAACAACATAAATACAATTTAATAAAGCATAGGATAAAACAACATGAATACAATTTAATAAAGCATAAGATAAAACAACATGAATACAATTTAATAAAGCATAGGTTAAAACAACATAAATACAATTTAACAAAGCATAGGTTAAAACAACATAAATACAATTTAATAAAGCATAGGTTAAAACAACATAAATACAATTTAATAAAGCATAGGATAAAACAACATAAATACAATTTAATAAATCATAGGTTAAAACAACATAAATACAATTTAATAAAGCATAGGTTAAACCAACATAAATAAAATTTAATAAAGCATAGGATAAAACAACATAAATACAATTTAATAAAGCATAGGAAAAAACAACATAAATATTTTTTAATAAAGCATAGGATAAAACCACATAAATACGATTTAATAAAGCATAGGATAAAAAAACATAAATAAAATTTAATAAAGCATAGGTTAAAACAACATAAATACAATTTAATAAAGCGTAGGACAAAACAACATAAATACAATTTAATAAAGCATAGGATAAAACAACATAAATATATTTTAATAAAGCATAGGATAAAACCACATAAATACGATTTAATAAAGCATAGGATAAAATAACATAAATAAAATTTAATAAAGCATAGGTTAAAACAACATACATACAATTTAATAAAGCGTAGGACAAAACAACATAAATACAATTTAATAAAGCATAGTTTAAAACAACATAAATACAATTTAATAAAGCATAGGATAAAACCACAGAAATACAATTTAATAAAGCATAGGATATAACAACATAAATACAATTTAATAAAGCATAGGATAGAACAACATAAATACTTTTTAATAAAGCATAGGATAAAACCACATAAATACAATTTAATAAAGCATAGGATAAAACAACATAAATAAAATTTAATAAAGCATAGGTTAAAACAACATAAATACAATTTAATAAAGCATAGGATAAAACAACATAAATACAATTTAATAAAGCATAGGATAAAACAACATAAATACTTTTTAATAAAGCATAGGATAAAACCACATAAATACAATTTAATAAAGCACAGGATAAAACAACATAAATACAATTTAATAAAGCATAGGATAAAACAACATAAATACAATTTAATAAAGCATAGGATAAAACAACATAAATACAATTTAATAAATCATAGGATAAAACAACATAAATACAATTTAATAAAGCATACGTTAAAACAACATAAATACAATTAAATAAAGCATAGGATAAAACAACATAAATACAATATAATAAAGCATAGGTTAAAAAAAACATAAATACAATTTTATAAAGCATAGGATAAAACAACATAAATACAATTTAATAAAGCATAGGTTAAAACAACATAAATACAATTTAATAAAGCATAGGATAAAACAACATAAATTCAATTTAATAAAGCATAGGATAAAACAACATAAATACAATGTAATAAAGCACAATATAAAACAACATAAATAAAATTTAATAAAGCATAGGATAAAACAACATAAATAAAATTTAATAAAGCATAGGATAAAACAACGTAAATACAATTTAATAAAGCATAGGATAAAACAACATAAATACAATTTAATAAAGCACAGGATAAAACAACATAAATACAATTTAATAAAGCATAGGTTAAAACAACATAAATACAATTTAATGAAGCATAAGATAAAACAACATGAATACAATTTAATAAAGCATAGGTTAAAACAACATAAATACAATTTAATAAAGCATATGTTAAAACAACATAAATACAATTTAATAAAGCATAGTTTAAAACAACATAAATACAATTTAATAAAGCATAGGACAAAACAACATAAATACAATTTAATAACGCATAGGATAAAACAACATAAATACAATTTAATGAAACATAGGATAAACAACATAAATACAATTTAATAAAGCATAGGACAAAACAACATAAATACAATTTAATAAAGCATAGGACAAAACAACATAAATACAATTTAATAAAGCATAGGAAAAAACAACATAAATACAATTTAATAACGCATAGGATAAAACAACATAAATACAATTTAATGAAACATAGGATAAACAACATAAATACAATTTAATGAAACATAGGATAAACAACATAAATACAATTTAATAAAGCATAGGACAAAACAACATAAATACAATTTAATAAAGCATAGTTTAAAACAACATAAATACAATTTAATAAAGCATTAGATAAAACAACATGAATATAATTTAGTAAAGCATAAGATAAAACAACATGAATACAATTTAATAAAGCATAGGATAAAACAACATAAATAAAATGTAATAAAGCATAGCTTAAAACAACATAAATACAATTTAATAAAGCATAGTTTAAAACAACATAAATACAATTTAATAAAGCATAGTTTAAAACAACATAAATACAATTTAATAAAGCATAGGATAAAACCACAAAAATACAATTTAATAAAGCATAGGATAAAACAACATAAATACAATTTAATAATGCATAGGACAAAACAACATAAATACAATTTAATAAAGCATAGGATAAAACAACATAAATACAATTTAATGAAACATAGGATAAACAACATAAATACAATTTAATAAAGCATAGGACAAAACAACATAAATACAATTTAATAAAGCATATGTTAAAACAACATAAATACAATTTAATAAAGCATAAGATAAAACAACATGAATATAATTTAGTAAAGCATAAGATAAAACAACATGAATACAATTTAATAAAGCATAGGATAAAACAACATAAATGCAATTTAATAAATCATAGGCTAAAACTACATAAATACAATTTAATAAAGCATAGGATAAAACAAATTAAATACAATTTAATAAAGCATAGGATAAAACAAATTAAATACAATTTAATAAAGCATAGGATAAAACAACATATATTCAATTTAATAAAGCATAGGATAAAACAACATAAATTCAATTTAATAAAGCATAGGATAAAACAACATAAATACAATTTAATAAAGCATAGGATAAAACAACATGAATACAATTTAATAAAGCATAAGATAAAACAACATGAATACAATTTAATAAAGCATAGGTTAAAACAACATAAATACAATTTAACAAAGCATAGGTTAAAACAACATAAATACAATTTAATAAAGCATAGGTTAAAACAACATAAATACAATTTAATAAAGCATAGGATAAAACAACATAAATACAATTTAATAAATCATAGGATAAAACAACATAAATAAAATTAAATAAAGCATAGGTTAAAACAACATAAATAAAATTTAATGAAGCATAGGATAAAACAACATAAATACAATTTAATAAAGCATAGGAAAAAACAACATAAATATTTTTTAATAAAGCATAGGATAAAACCACATAAATACGATTTAATAAAGCATAGGATAAAAAAACATAAATAAAATTTAATAAAGCATAGGTTAAAACAACATAAATACAATTTAATAAAGCGTAGGACAAAACAACATAAATACAATTTAATAAAGCATAGGATAAAACAACATAAATATATTTTAATAAAGCATAGGATAAAACCACATAAATACGATTTAATAAAGCATAGGATAAAATAACATAAATAAAATTTAATAAAGCATAGGTTAAAACAACATACATACAATTTAATAAAGCGTAGGACAAAACAACATAAATACAATTTAATAAAGCATAGTTCAAAACAACATAAATACAATTTAATAAAGCATAGGATAAAACCACATAAATACGATTTAATAAAGCATAGGTTAAAACAACATAAATACAATTTTATAAAGCATAGGATAAAACAACATAAATACAATTTAATAAAGCATAGGTTAAAACAACATAAATACAATTTAATAAAGCATAGGATAAAACAACATAAATTCAATTTAATAAAGCATAGGATAAAACAACATAAATACAATGTAATAAAGCACAATATAAAACAACATAAATAAAATTTAATAAAGCATAGGATAAAACAACATAAATAAAATTTAATAAAGCATAGGATAAAACAACGTAAATACAATTTAATAAAGCATAGGATAAAACAACATAAATACAATTTAATAAAGCACAGGATAAAACAACATAAATACAATTTAATAAAGCATAGGTTAAAACAACATAAATACAATTTAATAAAGCATAAGATAAAACAACATGAATACAATTTAATAAAGCATAGGTTAAAACAACATAAATACAATTTAATAAAGCATAGGATAAAACAACATAAATACAATTTAAAAAAGCATAGGATAAAACAACATAAATACAATTTAATAAAGCATAGGATAAAACAACACATATACTTTTTAATAAAGCATAGGATAAAACCACATAAATACAATTTAATAAAGCATAGGATAAAACAACATAAATAAAATTTAATAAAGCATAGGTTAAAACAACATAAATACAATTTAATAAATCGTAGGACAAAACAACATAAATACAATTTAATAAAGCATAGTTTAAAACAACATAAATACAATTTAATAAAGCATAGGATAAAACCACAGAAATACAATTTAATAAAGCATAGGATAAAACAACATAAATACAATTTAATAAAGCATAGGACAAAACAACATAAATACAATTTAATAACGCATAGGATAAAACAACATAAATACAATTTAATGAAACATAGGATAAACAACATAAATACAATTTAATAAAGCATAGGACAAAACAACATAAATACAATTTAATAAAGCATATGTTAAAACAACATAAATACAATTTAATAAAGCATAGTTTAAAACAACATAAATACAATTTAATAAAGCATAGTTTAAAACAACATAAATACAATTTAATAAAGCATAGTTTAAAACAACATAAATACAATTTAATAAAGCATAGTTTAAAACAACATAAATACAATTTAATAAAGCATAGTTTAAAACAACATAAATACAATTTAATAAAGCATTAGATAAAACAACATGAATATAATTTAGTAAAGCATAAGATAAAACAACATGAATACAATTTAATAAAGCATAGGATAAAACAACATAAATACAATTTAATAAAGCATAGGATAAAACAACATAAATACTTTTTAATAAAGCATAGGATAAAACAATATAAATACAATTTAATAAAGCATAGGATAAAACAACATAAATACAATTTAATAAAGCATAGGATAAAACAACATAAAAACAATTTAATAAAGCATAAGATAAAACAACATGAATACAATTTAATAAAGCATAGGATAAAACAACATAAATACTTTTTAATAAAGCATAGGATAAAACCACATAAATACAATTTAATAAAGCATAGGATAAAACAACATAAATACAATTTAATAAAGCATAGGTTAAAACAACATAAATACAATTTAATAAAGCATAGGATAAAACAACATAAATACAATTTAATAAAGCATAGGACAAAACAACATAAATACAATTTAATAACGCATAGGATAAAACAACATAAATACAATTTAATGAAACATAGGATAAACAACATAAATACAATTTAATAAAGCATAGGACAAAACAACATAAATACAATTTAATAAAGCATATGTTAAAACAACATAAATACAATTTAATAAAGCATAGTTTAAAACAACATAAATACAATTTAATAAAGCATAGTTTAAAACAACATAAATACAATTTAATAAAGCATAGTTTAAAACAACATAAATACAATTTAATAAAGCATAGTTTAAAACAACATAAATACAATTTAATAAAGCATAGTTTAAAACAACATAAATACAATTTAATAAAGCATTAGATAAAACAACATGAATATAATTTAGTAAAGCATAAGATAAAACAACATGAATACAATTTAATAAAGCATAGGATAAAACAACATAAATAAAATTTAATAAAGCATAGGCTAAAACAACATAAATACACTTTAATAAAGCATAGGATAAAACAAATTAAATACAATTTAATAAAGTATGGGATAAAACAACATAAATTCAATTTAATAAAGCATAGGATAAAACAACATAAATACAATTTAATAAATCATAGGATAAAACAACATAAATAAAATTAAATAAAGCATAGGTTAAAACAACATAAATAAAATTTAATGAAGCATAGGATAAAACAACATAAATACAATTTAATAAAGCATAGGAAAAAACAACATAAATATTTTTTAATAAAGCATAGGATAAAACCACATAAATACGATTTAATAAAGCATAGGATAAAAAAACATAAATAAAATTTAATAAAGCATAGGTTAAAACAACATAAATACAATTTAATAAAGCGTAGGACAAAACAACATAAATACAATTTAATAAAGCATAGGATAAAACAACATAAATATATTTTAATAAAGCATAGGATAAAACCACATAAATACGATTTAATAAAGCATAGGATAAAATAACATAAATAAAATTTAATAAAGCATAGGTTAAAACAACATACATACAATTTAATAAAGCGTAGGACAAAACAACATAAATACAATTTAATAAAGCATAGTTCAAAACAACATAAATACAATTTAATAAAGCATAGGATAAAACCACATAAATACGATTTAATAAAGCATAGGTTAAAACAACATAAATACAATTTTATAAAGCATAGGATAAAACAACATAAATACAATTTAATAAAGCATAGGTTAAAACAACATAAATACAATTTAATAAAGCATAGGATAAAACAACATAAATTCAATTTAATAAAGCATAGGATAAAACAACATAAATACAATGTAATAAAGCACAATATAAAACAACATAAATAAAATTTAATAAAGCATAGGATAAAACAACATAAATAAAATTTAATAAAGCATAGGATAAAACAACGTAAATACAATTTAATAAAGCATAGGATAAAACAACATAAATACAATTTAATAAAGCACAGGATAAAACAACATAAATACAATTTAATAAAGCATAGGTTAAAACAACATAAATACAATTTAATAAAGCATAAGATAAAACAACATGAATACAATTTAATAAAGCATAGGTTAAAACAACATAAATACAATTTAATAAAGCATAGGATAAAACAACATAAATACAATTTAAAAAAGCATAGGATAAAACAACATAAATACAATTTAATAAAGCATAGGATAAAACAACACATATACTTTTTAATAAAGCATAGGATAAAACCACATAAATACAATTTAATAAAGCATAGGATAAAACAACATAAATAAAATTTAATAAAGCATAGGTTAAAACAACATAAATACAATTTAATAAATCGTAGGACAAAACAACATAAATACAATTTAATAAAGCATAGTTTAAAACAACATAAATACAATTTAATAAAGCATAGGATAAAACCACAGAAATACAATTTAATAAAGCATAGGATAAAACAACATAAATACAATTTAATAAAGCATAGGACAAAACAACATAAATACAATTTAATAACGCATAGGATAAAACAACATAAATACAATTTAATGAAACATAGGATAAACAACATAAATACAATTTAATAAAGCATAGGACAAAACAACATAAATACAATTTAATAAAGCATATGTTAAAACAACATAAATACAATTTAATAAAGCATAGTTTAAAACAACATAAATACAATTTAATAAAGCATAGTTTAAAACAACATAAATACAATTTAATAAAGCATAGTTTAAAACAACATAAATACAATTTAATAAAGCATAGTTTAAAACAACATAAATACAATTTAATAAAGCATAGTTTAAAACAACATAAATACAATTTAATAAAGCATTAGATAAAACAACATGAATATAATTTAGTAAAGCATAAGATAAAACAACATGAATACAATTTAATAAAGCATAGGATAAAACAACATAAATACAATTTAATAAAGCATAGGTTAAAACAACATAAATACAATTTAATAAAGCATAGGATAAAACAACATAAATACAATTTAATAAAGCATAGGACAAAACAACATAAATACAATTTAATAACGCATAGGATAAAACAACATAAATACAATTTAATGAAACATAGGATAAACAACATAAATACAATTTAATAAAGCATAGGACAAAACAACATAAATACAATTTAATAAAGCATATGTTAAAACAACATAAATACAATTTAATAAAGCATAGTTTAAAACAACATAAATACAATTTAATAAAGCATAGTTTAAAACAACATAAATACAATTTAATAAAGCATAGTTTAAAACAACATAAATACAATTTAATAAAGCATAGTTTAAAACAACATAAATACAATTTAATAAAGCATAGTTTAAAACAACATAAATACAATTTAATAAAGCATTAGATAAAACAACATGAATATAATTTAGTAAAGCATAAGATAAAACAACATGAATACAATTTAATAAAGCATAGGATAAAACAACATAAATAAAATTTAATAAAGCATAGGCTAAAACAACATAAATACACTTTAATAAAGCATAGGATAAAACAAATTAAATACAATTTAATAAAGTATGGGATAAAACAACATAAATTCAATTTAATAAAGCATAGGATAAAACAACATAAATACAATTTAATAAATCATAGGATAAAACAACATAAATAAAATTAAATAAAGCATAGGTTAAAACAACATAAATAAAATTTAATGAAGCATAGGATAAAACAACATAAATACAATTTAATAAAGCATAGGAAAAAACAACATAAATATTTTTTAATAAAGCATAGGATAAAACCACATAAATACGATTTAATAAAGCATAGGATAAAAAAACATAAATAAAATTTAATAAAGCATAGGTTAAAACAACATAAATACAATTTAATAAAGCGTAGGACAAAACAACATAAATACAATTTAATAAAGCATAGGATAAAACAACATAAATATATTTTAATAAAGCATAGGATAAAACCACATAAATACGATTTAATAAAGCATAGGATAAAATAACATAAATAAAATTTAATAAAGCATAGGTTAAAACAACATACATACAATTTAATAAAGCGTAGGACAAAACAACATAAATACAATTTAATAAAGCATAGTTCAAAACAACATAAATACAATTTAATAAAGCATAGGATAAAACCACATAAATACGATTTAATAAAGCATAGGTTAAAACAACATAAATACAATTTTATAAAGCATAGGATAAAACAACATAAATACAATTTAATAAAGCATAGGTTAAAACAACATAAATACAATTTAATAAAGCATAGGATAAAACAACATAAATTCAATTTAATAAAGCATAGGATAAAACAACATAAATACAATGTAATAAAGCACAATATAAAACAACATAAATAAAATTTAATAAAGCATAGGATAAAACAACATAAATAAAATTTAATAAAGCATAGGATAAAACAACGTAAATACAATTTAATAAAGCATAGGATAAAACAACATAAATACAATTTAATAAAGCACAGGATAAAACAACATAAATACAATTTAATAAAGCATAGGTTAAAACAACATAAATACAATTTAATAAAGCATAAGATAAAACAACATGAATACAATTTAATAAAGCATAGGTTAAAACAACATAAATACAATTTAATAAAGCATAGGATAAAACAACATAAATACAATTTAAAAAAGCATAGGATAAAACAACATAAATACAATTTAATAAAGCATAGGATAAAACAACACATATACTTTTTAATAAAGCATAGGATAAAACCACATAAATACAATTTAATAAAGCATAGGATAAAACAACATAAATAAAATTTAATAAAGCATAGGTTAAAACAACATAAATACAATTTAATAAATCGTAGGACAAAACAACATAAATACAATTTAATAAAGCATAGTTTAAAACAACATAAATACAATTTAATAAAGCATAGGATAAAACCACAGAAATACAATTTAATAAAGCATAGGATAAAACAACATAAATACAATTTAATAAAGCATAGGACAAAACAACATAAATACAATTTAATAACGCATAGGATAAAACAACATAAATACAATTTAATGAAACATAGGATAAACAACATAAATACAATTTAATAAAGCATAGGACAAAACAACATAAATACAATTTAATAAAGCATATGTTAAAACAACATAAATACAATTTAATAAAGCATAGTTTAAAACAACATAAATACAATTTAATAAAGCATAGTTTAAAACAACATAAATACAATTTAATAAAGCATAGTTTAAAACAACATAAATACAATTTAATAAAGCATAGTTTAAAACAACATAAATACAATTTAATAAAGCATAGTTTAAAACAACATAAATACAATTTAATAAAGCATTAGATAAAACAACATGAATATAATTTAGTAAAGCATAAGATAAAACAACATGAATACAATTTAATAAAGCATAGGATAAAACAACATAAATACAATTTAATAAAGCATAGGATAAAACAACATAAATACTTTTTAATAAAGCATAGGATAAAACAATATAAATACAATTTAATAAAGCATAGGATAAAACAACATAAATACAATTTAATAAAGCATAGGATAAAACAACATAAAAACAATTTAATAAAGCATAAGATAAAACAACATGAATACAATTTAATAAAGCATAGGATAAAACAACATAAATACTTTTTAATAAAGCATAGGATAAAACCACATAAATACAATTTAATAAAGCATAGGATAAAACAACATAAATACAATTTAATAAAGCATAGGTTAAAACAACATAAATACAATTTAATAAAGCATAGGATAAAACAACATAAATACAATTTAATAAAGCATAGGACAAAACAACATAAATACAATTTAATAACGCATAGGATAAAACAACATAAATACAATTTAATGAAACATAGGATAAACAACATAAATACAATTTAATAAAGCATAGGACAAAACAACATAAATACAATTTAATAAAGCATATGTTAAAACAACATAAATACAATTTAATAAAGCATAGTTTAAAACAACATAAATACAATTTAATAAAGCATAGTTTAAAACAACATAAATACAATTTAATAAAGCATAGTTTAAAACAACATAAATACAATTTAATAAAGCATAGTTTAAAACAACATAAATACAATTTAATAAAGCATAGTTTAAAACAACATAAATACAATTTAATAAAGCATTAGATAAAACAACATGAATATAATTTAGTAAAGCATAAGATAAAACAACATGAATACAATTTAATAAAGCATAGGATAAAACAACATAAATAAAATTTAATAAAGCATAGGCTAAAACAACATAAATACACTTTAATAAAGCATAGGATAAAACAAATTAAATACAATTTAATAAAGTATGGGATAAAACAACATAAATTCAATTTAATAAAGCATAGGATAAAACAACATAAATACAATTTAATAAAGCATAGGATAAAACAACATAAATACAATTTAATAAAGCATAAGATAAAACAACATGAATACAATTTAATAAAGCATAGGATAAAACAACATGAATACTTTTTAATAAAGCATAGGATAAAACCACATAAATACAATTTAATAAAGCATAGGATAAAACAACATAAATACAATTTAATAATGCATAGGACAAAACAACATAAATACAATTTAATAAAGCACAGGATAAAACAACATAAATACAATTTAATGAAACATAGGATAAACAACATAAATACAATTTAATAAAGCATAGGACAAAACAACATAAATACAATTTAATAAAGCATATGTTAAAACAACATAAATACAATTTAATAAAGCATAAGATAAAACAACATGAATATAATTTAGTAAAGCATAAGATAAAACAACATGAATACAATTTAATAAAGCATAGGATAAAACAACATAAATGCGATTTAATAAATCATAGGCTAAAACTACATAAATACAATTTAATAAAGCATAGGATAAAACAAATTAAATACAATTTAATAAAGCATAGGATAAAACAAATTAAATACAATTTAATAAAGCATAGGATAAAACAACATATATTCAATTTAATAAAGCATAGGATAAATCAACATAAATTCAATTTAATAAAGCATAGGATAAAACAACATAAATACAATTTAATAAAGCATAGGATAAAACAACATGAATACAATTTAATAAAGCATAAGATAAAACAACATGAATACAATTTAATAAAGCATAGGTTAAAACAACATAAATACAATTTAACAAAGCATAGGTTAAAACAACATAAATACAATTTAATAAAGCATAGGTTAAAACAACATAAATACAATTTAATAAAGCATAGGATAAAACAACATAAATACAATTTAATAAATCATAGGATAAAACAACATAAATAAAATTAAATAAAGCATAGGAAAAAACAACATAAATATTTTTTAATAAAGCATAGGATAAAACCACATAAATACGATTTAATAAAGCATAGGATAAAAAAACATAAATAAAATTTAATAAAGCATAGGTTAAAACAACATAAATACAATTTAATAAAGCGTAGGACAAAACAACATAAATACAATTTAATAAAGCATAGGATAAAACAACATAAATATATTTTAATAAAGCATAGGATAAAACCACATAAATACGATTTAATAAAGCATAGGATAAAATAACATAAATAAAATTTAATAAAGCATAGGTTAAAACAACATACATACAATTTAATAAAGCGTAGGACAAAACAACATAAATACAATTTAATAAAGCATAGTTTAAAACAACATAAATACAATTTAATAAAGCATAGGATAAAACCACAGAAATACAATTTAATAAAGCATAGGATATAACAACATAAATACAATTTAATAAAGCATAGGATAGAACAACATAAATACTTTTTAATAAAGCATAGGATAGAACCACATAAATACAATTTAATAAAGCATAGGATAAAACAACATAAATAAAATTTAATAAAGCATAGGTTAAAACAACATAAATACAATTTAATAAAGCATAGGATAAAACAACATAAATACAATTTAATAAAGCATAGGATAAAACAACATAAATACTTTTTAATAAAGCATAGGATAAAACCACATAAATACAATTTAATAAAGCACAGGATAAAACAACATAAATACAATTTAATAAAGCATAGGATAAAACAACATAAATAAAATTTAATAAAGCATAGGTTAAAACAACATAAATACAATTTAATAAAGCATAGGATAAAACAAATTAAATACAATTTAATATAGCATAGGATAAAACAAATTAAATACAATTTAATAAAGCATAGGATAAAACAACATATATTCAATTTAATAAAGCATAGGATAAAACAACATAAATACAATTTAATAAAGCATATGTTAAAACAACATAAATACAATTAAATAAAGCATAGGATAAAACAACATAAATACAATATAATAAAGCATAGGTTAAAAAAACATAAATACAATTTTATAAAGCATAGGATAAAACAACATAAATGCAATTTAATAAGGCATAGGCTAAAACTACATAAATACAATTTAATAAAGCATAGGATAAAACAAATTAAATACAATTTAATATAGCATAGGATAAAACAAATTAAATACAATTTAATAAAGCATAGGATAAAACAACATATATTCAATTTAATAAAGCATAGGATAAAACAACATAAATTCAATTTAATAAAGCATAGGATAAAACAACATAAATACAATTTAATAAAGCATAGGATAAAACAACATGAATACAATTTAATAAAGCATAAGATAAAACAACATGAATACAATTTAATAAAGCATAGGTTAAAACAACATAAATACAATTTAACAAAGCATAGGTTAAAACAACATAAATACAATTTAATAAAGCAAAGGTTAAAACAACATAAATACAATTTAATAAAGCATAGGATAAAACAACATAAATACAATTTAATAAATCATAGGATAAAACAACATAAATAAAATTTAATAAAGCATAGGTTAAAACAACATAAATACAATTTAATAAAGCATAGGATAAAACAACATAAATACAATTTAATAAAGCATAGGATAAAACAACATAAATATATTTTAATAAAGCATAGGATAAAACCACATAAATACGATTTAATAAAGCATAGGATAAAATAACATAAATAAAATTTAATAAAGCATAGGTTAAAACAACATACATACAATTTAATAAAGCGTAGGACAAAACAACATAAATACAATTTAATAAAGCATAGGATAAAACCACAGAAATACAATTTAATAAAGCATAGGATATAACAACATAAATACAATTTAATAAAGCATAGGATAGAACAACATAAATACTTTTTAATAAAGCATAGGATAAAACCACATAAATACAATTTAATAAAGCATAGGATAAAACAACATAAATAAAATTTAATAAAGCATAGGTTAAAACAACATAAATACAATTTAATAAAGCATAGGATAAAACAACATAAATACAATTTAATAAAGCATAGGATAAAACAACATAAATACTTTTTAATAAAGCATAGGATAAAACCACATAAATACAATTTAATAAAGCACAGGATAAAACAACATAAATACAATTTAATAAAGCATAGGATAAAACAACATAAATACAATTTAATAAAGCATAGGATAAAACAACATAAATACAATTTAATAAAGCATAGGATAAAACAACATAAATACAATTTAATAAAGCATACGTTAAAACAACATAAATACAATTAAATAAAGCATAGGATAAAACAACATAAATACAATATAATAAAGCATAGGTTAAAAAAACATAAATACAATTTTATAAAGCATAGGATAAAACAACATAAATACAATTTAATAAAGCATAGGTTAAAACAACATAAATACAATTTAATAAAGCATAGGATAAAACAACATAAATTCAATTTAATAAAGCATAGGATAAAACAACATAAATACAATGTAATAAAGCACAATATAAAACAACATAAATAAAATTTAATAAAGCATAGGATAAAACAACATAAATTCAATTTAATAAAGCATAGGATAAAACAACATAAATACAATTTAATAAAACATAGGATAAAACAACATAAATAAAATTTAATAAAGCACAGGATAAAACAACATAAATACAATTTAATAAAGCATATGTTAAAACAACATAAATACAATTTAATAAAGCATAAGATAAAACAACATGAATACAATTTAATAAAGCATAGGTTAAAACAACATGAATACAATTTAATAAAGCATAGGATAAAACAACATAAATACAATTTAATAAAGCATAGGATAAAACAACATAAACAAAATTTAATAAAGCATAGGTTAAAACAACATAAATACAATTTAATAAAGCATAGGATAAAACAACATAAATAAAATTTAATAAAGCATAGGTTAAAACAACATAAATACAATTTAATAAATCGTAGGACAAAACAACATAAATACAATTTAATAAAGCATAGTTTAAAACAACATAAATACAATTTAATAAAGCATAGGATAAAACCACAGAAATACAATTTAATAAAGCATAGGATAAAACAACATAAATACAATTTAATAAAGCATAGGTTAAAACAACATAAATACAATTAAATGAAACATAGGATAAACAACATAAATAAAATTTAATAAAGCATAGGACAAAACAACAAAAAAACAATTTAATAAAGCATATGTTAAAACAACATAAATACAATTTAAAAAAGCATAAGATAAAACAACATGAATACAATTTAGTAAAGCATAAGGTAAAACAACATGAATACAATTTAATAAAGCATAGGTTAAAACAACATAAATACAATTTAAGAAAGCATAGGATAAAACTACATAAATACATTTTAATAAAGCATAGGATAAAACAACATAAATACAATTTAAGAAAGCATAAGATAAAACAACATGAATACAATTTAATAAAGCATAGGATAAAACAACATAAATACTTTTTAATAAAGCATAGGATAAAACCAAATAAATACAATATAATAAAGCATAGGATTAAACAACATAAATAAAATTTAATAAAGCATAGGTTAAAACAACATAAATACAATTTAATAAAGCATAGGATAAAACAACATAAATACAATTTAATAAAGCATAGGATAAAACAACATAAATACTTTTTAATAAAGCATAGGATAAAACAATATAAATACAATTTAATAAAGCATAGGATAAAACAACATAAATACAATTTAATGAAACATACAATAAACAACATAAATACAATTTAATAAAGCATAGGACAAAACAACATAAATACAATTTAATAAAGCATATGTTAAAACAACATAAATACAATTTAATAAAGCATAAGATAAAACAACATGAATATAATTTAGTAAAGCATAAGATAAAACAACATGAATACAATTTAATAAAGCATAGGTTAAAACAACATAAATACAATTTAATAAAGCATAGGATAAAACAATATAAATACAATTTAATAAAGCATAGTATAAAACAACATAAATACAATTTATTAAAGCATAGGCTAAAACAAATTAAATACAATTTAATAAAGCATAGGATAAAACAACATAAATTCAATTTAATAAAGCATACGATAAAACAACATAAATACAATTTAATAAAGCATAGGATAAAACAATATAAATTCAATTTAATAAAGCATAAGATAAAACAACATGAATACAATTTAATAAAGCATAGGTTAAAACAACATAAATACAATTTAATAAAGCATAGGATAAAACAACATAAATACAATTTAATAAAGCATAGGATAAAACAACATAAATAAAATTTAATAAAGCATAGGTTAAAGCAACATAAATACAACTTAATAAAGCATAGGACAAAACAACATAAATACAATTTAATAAAGCATATGTTAAAACAACATAAATACAATTTAATAAAGCATAGTTTAAAACAACATAAATACAATTTATTAAAGCATAGTTTAAAACAACATAAATACAATTTAATAAAGCATAGTTTAAAACAACATAAATACAATTTAATAAAGCATAGTTTAAAACAACATAAACACAATAAAATAAAGCATAGTTTAAAACAACATAAATACAATTTAATAAAGCATTAGATAAAACAACATGAATATAATTTAGTAAAGCATAAGATAAAACAACATGAATACAATTTAATAAAGCATAGGATAAAACAACATAAATAAAATGTAATAAAGCATAGCTTAAAACAACATAAATACAATTTAATAAAGCATAGTTTAAAACAACATAAATACAATTTAATAAAGCATAGTTTAAAACAACATAAATACAATTTAATAAAGCATATGTTAAAACAACATAAATACAATTTAATAAAGCAAAAGATAAAACAACATGAATATAATTTAGTAAAGCTTAAGATAAAACAACATGAATACAATTTAATAAAGCATAGGATAAAACAACATAAATGCAATTTAATAAAGCATAGGCTAAAACTACATAAATACAATTTAATAAAGCATAGGATAAAACAAATTAAATACAATTTAATAAAGCATAGGATAAAACAAATTAAATACAATTTAATAAAGCATAGGATAAAACAACATATATTCAATTTAATAAAGCATAGGATAAAACAACATAAATTCAATTTAATAAAGCATAGGATAAAACAACATAAATACAATTTAATAAAGCATAGGATAAAACAACATGAATACAATTTAATAAAGCATAAGATAAAACAACATGAATACAATTTAATAAAGCATAGGTTAAAACAACATAAATACAATTTAACAAAGCATAGGTTAAAACAACATAAATACAATTTAATAAAGCATAGGATAAAACAACATAAATACTTTTTAATAAAGCATAGGATAAAACCACATAAATACAATTTAATAAAGCATAGGATAAAACAACATAAATACTTTTTAATAAAGCATAGGATAAAACCACATAAATACAATTTAATAAAGCATAGGATAAAACAACATAAATAAAATTTAATAAAGCATAGGTTAAAACAACATAAATACAATTTAATAAAGCATAGGATAAAACAACATAAATACAATTTAATAAAGCATAGGATAAAACAAATTAAATACAATTTAATAAAGCATAGGATAAAACAAATTAAATACAATTTAATAAAGCATAGGATAAAACAACATAAATTCAATTTAATAAAGCATAGGATAAAACAACATAAATTCAATTTAATAAAGCATAGCATAAAACAACATAAATACAATTTAATAAAGCATAGGTTAAAACAACATAAATACAATTTAACAAAGCATAGGTTAAAACAACATAAATACAATTTAATAAAGCATAGGATAAAACAACATAAATACTTTTTAATAAAGCATAGGATAAAACCACATAAATACAATTTTATAAAGCATAGGTTAAAACAACATAAATACAATTTAATAAAGCATAGGATAAAACAACATAAATACAATTTAAAAAAGCATAGGATAAAACATCATAAATACTTTTTAATAAAGCATAGGATAAAACCACATAAATGGAATTTAATAAAGCACAGGATAAAACAACATAAATACAATTTAATAAAGCATAGGATAAAACAACATAAATACAATTTAATAAAGCATAGGATAAAACAACATAAATACAATTTAATAAAGCATAGGATAAAAAAACATAAATACAATTTAATAAAGCATACGTTAAAACAACATAAATACAATTAAATAAAGCATAGGATAAAACAACATAAATACAATTTAATAAAGCATAGGTTAAAACAACATAAATACAATTTTATAAAGCATAGGATAAAACAACATAAATACAATTTAATAAAGCATAGGTTAAAACAACATAAATACAATTTAATAAAGCATAGGATAAAACAACATAAATTCAATTTAATAAAGCATAGGATAAAACAACATAAATACAATTTAATAAAGCACAGGATAAAACAACATAAATAAAATTTAATAAAGCATAGGATAAAACAACATAAATAAAATTTAATAAAGCATAGGATAAAACAACGTAAATACAATTTAATAAAGCATAGGATAAAACAACATAAATACAATTTAATAAAGCATAGGATAAAGCAACATAAATACAATTTAATAAAGCATAGTATAAAACAACATAAATACAATTTAATAAAGCATAGGATAAAACAACATAAATAAAATTTAATAAAGCATAGGTTAAAACAACATAAATACAATTTAATAAAGCATAGGGCAAAACAACATAAATACAATTTAATAAAGCATAGTTTAAAACAACATAAATACAATTTAATAAAGCATAGTTTAAAACAACATAAATACAATTTAATAAAGCATAGTTTAAAACAACATAAATACAATTTAATAAAGCATAGTTTAAAACAACATAAATACAATTTAATAAAGCATAGTTTAAAACAACATAAATACAATTTAATAAAGCATTAGATAAAACAACATGAATATAATTTAGTAAAGCATAAGATAAAACAACATGAATACAATGTAATAAAGCATAGGATAAAACAACATAAATAAAATTTAATAAAGCATAGGCTAAAACAACATAAATACACTTTAATAAAGCATAGGATAAAACAAATGAAATACAATTTAATAAAGTATGGGATAAAACAACATAAATTCAATTTAATAAAGCATAGGATAAAACAACATAAATACAATTTAATAAAGCATAGGATAAAACAACATAAATACAATTTAATAAAGCATAAGATAAAACAACATGAATACAATTTAATAAAGCATAGGATAAAACAACATAAATACTTTTTAATAAAGCATAGGATAAAACCACATAAATACAATTTAATAAAGCATAGGATAAAACAACATAAATAAAATTTAATAAAGCATAGGTTTAAACAACATAAATACAATTTAATAAAGCATAGGATAAAACAACATAAATACAATTTAATAAAGCATAGGATAAAACAACATAAATACTTTTTAATAAAGCATAGGATAAAACAATATAAATACAATTTAATAAAGCATAGGATAAAACAACATAAATACAATTTAATGAAACATACAATAAACAACATAAATACAATTTAATAAAGCATAGGACAAAACAACATAAATACAATTTAATAAAGCATATGTTAAAACAACATAAATACAATTTAATAAAGCATAAGATAAAACAACATGAATATAATTTAGTAAAGCATAAGATAAAACAACATGAATACAATTTAATAAAGCATAGGTTAAAACAACATAAATACAATTTAAGAAAGCATAGGATAAAACTACATAAATACATTTTAATAAAACATAGGATAAAACAACATAAATACAATTTAATAAAGCATAGGTTAAAACAACATAAATACAATTTAATAAAGCATAGGACAAAACAACATAAATACAATTTAATAAAGCATAGGATAAAACAACATAAATACAATTTATAAAGCATAGGATAAAACAACATAAATACAATTTAATAAATCATAGGATAAAACAACATAAATAAAATTAAATAAAGCATAGGTTAAAACAACATAAATAAAATTTAATAAAGCATAGGATAAAACAACATAAATACAATTTAATAAAGCATAGGATAAAACCACAGAAATACAATTTAATAAAGCATAGGATATAACAACATAAATACAATTTAATAAAGCATAGGATAAAAAAACATAAATACAATTTAATAAATCATACGTTAAAACAACATAAATACAATTAAATAAAGCATAGGATAAAACAACATAAATACAATTTAATAAAGCATAGGTTAAAACAACATAAATACAATTTTATAAAGCATAGGATAAAACAACATAAATACAATTTAATAAAGCATAGGTTAAAACAACATGAATACAATTTAATAAAGCATAGGATAAAACAACATAAATTCAATTTAATAAAGCATAGGATAAAACAACATAAATACAATTTAATAAAGCACAGGATAAAACAACATAAATAAAATTTAATAAAGCATAGGATAAAACAACATAAATAAAATTTAATAAAGCATAGGATAAAACAACGTAAATACAATTTAATAAAGCATAGGATAAAACAACATAAATACAATTTAATAAAGCATAGGATAAAGCAACATAAATACAATTTAATAAAGCATAGGATAAAACAACATAAACACAATTTAATAAAGCATAGGATAAAACAACATAAATAAAATTTAATAAAGCATAGGTTAAAACAACATAAATACAATTTAATAAAGCATAGGGCAAAACAACATAAATACAATTTAATAAAGCATAGTTTAAAACAACATAAATACAATTTAATAAAACATAGGATAAAACCACAGAAATACAATTTAATAAAGCATAGTATAAAACAACATAAATACAATTTAATAAAGCATAGGACAAAACAACATAAATACAATTTAATAACGCATAGGATAAAACAACATAAATACAATTTAATGAAACATAGGATAAACAACATAAATACAATTTAATATAGCATAGGACAAAACAACATAAATACAATTTAATAAAGCATATGTTAAAACAACATAAATACAATTTAATAAAGCATAGTTTAAAACAACATAAATACAATCTAATAAAGCATAGTTTAAAACAACATAAATACAATTTAATAAAGCATAGTTTAAAACAACATAAATACAATTTAATAAAGCATAGTTTAAAACAACATAAATACAATTTAATAAAGCATAGTTTAAAACAACATAAATACAATTTAATAAAGCATTAGATAAAACAACATGAATATAATTTAGTAAAGCATAAGATAAAACAACATGAATACAATTTAATAAAGCATAGGATAAAACAACATAAATAAAATTTAATAAAGCATAGGCTAAAACAACATAAATACACTTTAATAAAGCATAAGATAAAACAAATTAAATACAATTTAATAAAGTATGGGATAAAACAACATAAATTCAATTTAATAAAGCATAGGAAAAAACAACATAAATACAATTTAATAAAGCATAGGATAAAACAACATAAATACAATTTAATAAAGCATAAGATAAAACAACATGAATACAATTTAATAAAGCATAGGATAAAACAACATAAATACTTTTTAATAAAGCATAGGATAAAACCACATAAATACAATTTAATAAAGCATAGGATAAAACAACATAAATAAAATTTAATAAAGCATAGGTTAAAACAACATAAATACAATTTAATAAAGCATAGGATAAAACAACATAAATACAATTTAATAAAGCATAGGATAAAACAACATAAATACTTTTTAATAAAGCATAGGATAAAACAATATAAATACAATTTAATAAAGCATAGGATAAAACAACATAAATACAATTTAATGAAACATACAATAAACAACATAAATACAATTTAATAAAGCATAGGACAAAACAACATAAATACAATTTAATAAAGCATATGTTAAAACAACATAAATACAATTTAATAAAGCATAAGATAAAACAACATGAATATAATTTAGTAAAGCATAAGATAAAACAACATGAATACAATTTAATAAAGCATAGGTTAAAACAACATAAATACAATTTAAGAAAGCATAGGATAAAACTACATAAATACATTTTAATAAAGCATAGGATAAAACAACATAAATACAATTTAATAAAGCATAGGTTAAAACAACATAAATACAATTTAATAAAGCATAGGACAAAACAACATAAATACAATTTAATAAAGCATAGGATAAAACAACATAAATACAATTTATAAAGCATAGGATAAAACAACATAAATACAATTTAATAAAGCATAGGATAAAACAATTTAAATACAATTTAATAAAGCATAGTATAAAACAACATAAATACAATTTATTAAAGCATAGGCTAAAACAACATAAATACACTTTAATAAAGCATAGGATAAAACAAATTAAATACAATTTAATAAAGCATAGGATAAAACAACATAAATTCAATTTAATAAAGCATACGATAAAACAACATAAATACAATTTAATAAAGCATAGGATAAAACAACATAAATTCAATTTAATAAAGCATAAGATAAAACAACATGAATACAATTTAATAAAGCACAGGTTAAAACAACATAAATACAATTTAATAAAGCATAGGATAAAACAACATAAATACAATTTAATAAAGCATAGGATAAAACAACATAAATACAATTTAATAAAGCATAGGATAAAACAACATAAATAAAATTTAATAAAGCATAGGTTAAAGCAACATAAATACAATTTAATAAAGCATAGGACAAAACAACATAAATACAATTTAATAAAGCATAGGATAAAACAACATAAATACAATTTAATGAAACATAGGATAAACAACATAAATACAACTTAATAAAGCATAGGACAAAACAACATAAATACAATTTAATAAAGCATATGTTAAAACAACATAAATACAATTTAATAAAGCATAGTTTAAAACAACATAAATACAATTTAATAAAGCATAGTTTAAAACAACATAAATACAATTTAATAAAGCATAGTTTAAAACAACATAAACACAATTTAATAAAGCATAGTTTAAAACAACATAAACACAATTTAATAAAGCATTAGATAAAACAACATGAATATAATTTAGTAAAGCATAAGATAAAACAACATGAATACAATTTAATAAAGCATAGGATAAAACAACATAAATAAAATGTAATAAAGCATAGCTTAAAACAACATAAATACAATTTAATAAAGCATAGTTTAAAACAACATAAATACAATTTAATAAAGCATAGTTTAAAACAACATAAATACAATTTAATAAACCATAGGATAAAACCACAAAAATACAATTTAATAAAGCATAGGATAAAACAACATAAATACAATTTAATAATGCATAGGACAAAACAACATAAATGCAATTTAATAAAGCATAGGCTAAAACTACATAAATACAATTTAATAAAGCATAGGATAAAACAACATAAATACAATTTAATAATGCATAGGACAAAACAACATAAATACAATTTAATAAAGCATAGGATAAAACAACATAAATACAATTTAATGAAACATAGGATAAACAACATAAATACAATTTAATAAAGCATATGTTAAAACAACATAAATACAATTTAATAAAGCAAAAGATAAAACAACATGAATATAATTTAGTAAAGCATAAGATAAAACAACATGAATACAATTTAATAAAGCATAGGATAAAACAACATAAATGCAATTTAATAAAGCATAGGCTAAAACTACATAAATACAATTTAATAAAGCATAGGATAAAACAAATTAAATACAATTTAATAAAGCATAGGATAAAACAAATTAAATACAATTTAATAAAGCATAGGATAAAACAACATATATTCAATTTAATAAAGCATAGGATAAAACAACATAAATTCAATTTAATAAAGCATAGGATAAAACAACATAAATACAATTTAATAAAGCATAGGATAAAACAACATGAATACAATTTAATAAAGCATAAGATAAAACAACATGAATACAATTTAATAAAGCATAGGTTAAAACAACATAAATACAATTTAACAAAGCATAGGTTAAAACAACATAAATACAATTTAATAAAGCATAGGATAAAACAACATAAATACTTTTTAATAAAGCATAGGATAAAACCACATAAATACAATTTAATAAAGCATAGGATAAAACAACATAAATACTTTTTAATAAAGCATAGGATAAAACCACATAAATACAATTTAATAAAGCATAGGATAAAACAACATAAATAAAATTTAATAAAGCATAGGTTAAAACAACATAAATACAATTTAATAAAGCATAGGATAAAACAACATAAATACAATTTAATAAAGCATAGGATAAAACAAATTAAATACAATTTAATAAAGCATAGGATAAAACAAATTAAATACAATTTAATAAAGCATAGGATAAAACAACATAAATTCAATTTAATAAAGCATAGGATAAAACAACATAAATTCAATTTAATAAAGCATAGCATAAAACAACATAAATACAATTTAATAAAGCATAGGTTAAAACAACATAAATACAATTTAACAAAGCATAGGTTAAAACAACATAAATACAATTTAATAAAGCATAGGATAAAACAACATAAATACTTTTTAATAAAGCATAGGATAAAACCACATAAATACAATTTTATAAAGCATAGGTTAAAACAACATAAATACAATTTAATAAAGCATAGGATAAAACAACATAAATACAATTTAAAAAAGCATAGGATAAAACATCATAAATACTTTTTAATAAAGCATAGGATAAAACCACATAAATGGAATTTAATAAAGCACAGGATAAAACAACATAAATACAATTTAATAAAGCATAGGATAAAACAACATAAATACAATTTAATAAAGCATAGGATAAAACAACATAAATACAATTTAATAAAGCATAGGATAAAAAAACATAAATACAATTTAATAAAGCATACGTTAAAACAACATAAATACAATTAAATAAAGCATAGGATAAAACAACATAAATACAATTTAATAAAGCATAGGTTAAAACAACATAAATACAATTTTATAAAGCATAGGATAAAACAACATAAATACAATTTAATAAAGCATAGGTTAAAACAACATAAATACAATTTAATAAAGCATAGGATAAAACAACATAAATTCAATTTAATAAAGCATAGGATAAAACAACATAAATACAATTTAATAAAGCATACGTTAAAACAACATGAATACAATTAAATAAAGCATAGGATAAAACAACATAAATACAATTTAATAAAGCATAGGTTAAAACAACATAAATACAATTTTATAAAGCATAGGATAAAACAACATAAATACAATTTAATAAAGCATAGGTTAAAACAACATGAATAAAATTTAATAAAGCATAGGATAAAACAACATAAATTCAATTTAATAAAGCATAGGATAAAACAACATAAATACAATTTAATAAAGCACAGGATAAAACAACATAAATAAAATTTAATAAAGCATAGGATAAAACAACATAAATAAAATTTAATAAAGCATAGGATAAAACAACGTAAATACAATTTAATAAAGCATAGGATAAAACAACATAAATACAATTTAATAAAGCATAGGATAAAGCAACATAAATACAATTTAATAAAGCATAGGATAAAACAACATAAACACAATTTAATAAAGCATAGGATAAAACAACATAAATAAAATTTAATAAAGCATAGGTTAAAACAACATAAATACAATTTAATAAAGCATAGGGCAAAACAACATAAATACAATTTAATAAAGCATAGTTTAAAACAACATAAATACAATTTAATAAAACATAGGATAAAACCACAGAAATACAATTTAATAAAGCATAGTATAAAACAACATAAATACAATTTAATAAAGCATAGGACAAAACAACATAAATACAATTTAATAACGCATAGGATAAAACAACATAAATACAATTTAATGAAACATAGGATAAACAACATAAATACAATTTAATATAGCATAGGACAAAACAACATAAATACAATTTAATAAAGCATATGTTAAAACAACATAAATACAATTTAATAAAGCATAGTTTAAAACAACATAAATACAATCTAATAAAGCATAGTTTAAAACAACATAAATACAATTTAATAAAGCATAGTTTAAAACAACATAAATACAATTTAATAAAGCATAGTTTAAAACAACATAAATACAATTTAATAAAGCATAGTTTAAAACAACATAAATACAATTTAATAAAGCATTAGATAAAACAACATGAATATAATTTAGTAAAGCATAAGATAAAACAACATGAATACAATTTAATAAAGCATAGGATAAAACAACATAAATAAAATTTAATAAAGCATAGGCTAAAACAACATAAATACACTTTAATAAAGCATAAGATAAAACAAATTAAATACAATTTAATAAAGTATGGGATAAAACAACATAAATTCAATTTAATAAAGCATAGGAAAAAACAACATAAATACAATTTAATAAAGCATAGGATAAAACAACATAAATACAATTTAATAAAGCATAAGATAAAACAACATGAATACAATTTAATAAAGCATAGGATAAAACAACATAAATACTTTTTAATACAGCATAGGATAAAACCACATAAATACAATTTAATAAAGCATAGGATAAAACAACATAAATAAAATTTAATAAAGCATAGGTTAAAACAACATAAATACAATTTAATAAAGCATAGGATAAAACAACATAAATACAATTTAATAAAGCATAGGATAAAACAACATAAATACTTTTTAATAAAGCATAGGATAAAACAATATAAATACAATTTAATAAAGCATAGGATAAAACAACATAAATACAATTTAATGAAACATACAATAAACAACATAAATACAATTTAATAAAGCATAGGACAAAACAACATAAATACAATTTAATAAAGCATATGTTAAAACAACATAAATACAATTTAATAAAGCATAAGATAAAACAACATGAATATAATTTAGTAAAGCATAAGATAAAACAACATGAATACAATTTAATAAAGCATAGGTTAAAACAACATAAATACAATTTAAGAAAGCATAGGATAAAACTACATAAATACATTTTAATAAAGCATAGGATAAAACAACATAAATACAATTTAATAAAGCATAGGTTAAAACAACATAAATACAATTTAATAAAGCATAGGACAAAACAACATAAATACAATTTAATAAAGCATAGGATAAAACAACATAAATACAATTTATAAAGCATAGGATAAAACAACATAAATACAATTTAATAAAGCATAGGATAAAACAATTTAAATACAATTTAATAAAGCATAGTATAAAACAACATAAATACAATTTATTAAAGCATAGGCTAAAACAACATAAATACACTTTAATAAAGCATAGGATAAAACAAATTAAATACAATTTAATAAAGCATAGGATAAAACAACATAAATTCAATTTAATAAAGCATACGATAAAACAACATAAATACAATTTAATAAAGCATAGGATAAAACAACATAAATTCAATTTAATAAAGCATAAGATAAAACAACATGAATACAATTTAATAAAGCACAGGTTAAAACAACATAAATACAATTTAATAAAGCATAGGATAAAACAACATAAATACAATTTAATAAAGCATAGGATAAAACAACATAAATACAATTTAATAAAGCATAGGATAAAACAACATAAATAAAATTTAATAAAGCATAGGTTAAAGCAACATAAATACAATTTAATAAAGCATAGGACAAAACAACATAAATACAATTTAATAAAGCATAGGATAAAACAACATAAATACAATTTAATGAAACATAGGATAAACAACATAAATACAACTTAATAAAGCATAGGACAAAACAACATAAATACAATTTAATAAAGCATATGTTAAAACAACATAAATACAATTTAATAAAGCATAGTTTAAAACAACATAAATACAATTTAATAAAGCATAGTTTAAAACAACATAAATACAATTTAATAAAGCATAGTTTAAAACAACATAAATACAATTTAATAAAGCATAGTTTAAAACAACATAAACACAATTTAATAAAGCATTAGATAAAACAACATGAATATAATTTAGTAAAGCATAAGATAAAACAACATGAATACAATTTAATAAAGCATAGGATAAAACAACATAAATAAAATGTAATAAAGCATAGCTTAAAACAACATAAATACAATTTAATAAAGCATAGTTTAAAACAACATAAATACAATTTAATAAAGCATAGTTTAAAACAACATAAATACAATTTAATAAACCATAGGATAAAACCACAAAAATACAATTTAATAAAGCATAGGATAAAACAACATAAATACAATTTAATAATGCATAGGACAAAACAACATAAATGCAATTTAATAAAGCATAGGCTAAAACTACATAAATACAATTTAATAAAGCATAGGATAAAACAACATAAATACAATTTAATAATGCATAGGACAAAACAACATAAATACAATTTAATAAAGCATAGGATAAAACAACATAAATACAATTTAATGAAACATAGGATAAACAACATAAATACAATTTAATAAAGCATATGTTAAAACAACATAAATACAATTTAATAAAGCAAAAGATAAAACAACATGAATATAATTTAGTAAAGCATAAGATAAAACAACATGAATACAATTTAATAAAGCATAGGATAAAACAACATAAATGCAATTTAATAAAGCATAGGCTAAAACTACATAAATACAATTTAATAAAGCATAGGATAAAACAAATTAAATACAATTTAATAAAGCATAGGATAAAACAAATTAAATACAATTTAATAAAGCATAGGATAAAACAACATATATTCAATTTAATAAAGCATAGGATAAAACAACATAAATTCAATTTAATAAAGCATAGGATAAAACAACATAAATACAATTTAATAAAGCATAGGATAAAACAACATGAATACAATTTAATAAAGCATAAGATAAAACAACATGAATACAATTTAATAAAGCATAGGTTAAAACAACATAAATACAATTTAACAAAGCATAGGTTAAAACAACATAAATACAATTTAATAAAGCATAGGATAAAACAACATAAATACTTTTTAATAAAGCATAGGATAAAACCACATAAATACAATTTAATAAAGCATAGGATAAAACAACATAAATACTTTTTAATAAAGCATAGGATAAAACCACATAAATACAATTTAATAAAGCATAGGATAAAACAACATAAATAAAATTTAATAAAGCATAGGTTAAAACAACATAAATACAATTTAATAAAGCATAGGATAAAACAACATAAATACAATTTAATAAAGCATAGGATAAAACAAATTAAATACAATTTAATAAAGCATAGGATAAAACAAATTAAATACAATTTAATAAAGCATAGGATAAAACAACATAAATTCAATTTAATAAAGCATAGGATAAAACAACATAAATTCAATTTAATAAAGCATAGCATAAAACAACATAAATACAATTTAATAAAGCATAGGTTAAAACAACATAAATACAATTTAACAAAGCATAGGTTAAAACAACATAAATACAATTTAATAAAGCATAGGATAAAACAACATAAATACTTTTTAATAAAGCATAGGATAAAACCACATAAATACAATTTTATAAAGCATAGGTTAAAACAACATAAATACAATTTAATAAAGCATAGGATAAAACAACATAAATACAATTTAAAAAAGCATAGGATAAAACATCATAAATACTTTTTAATAAAGCATAGGATAAAACCACATAAATGGAATTTAATAAAGCACAGGATAAAACAACATAAATACAATTTAATAAAGCATAGGATAAAACAACATAAATACAATTTAATAAAGCATAGGATAAAACAACATAAATACAATTTAATAAAGCATAGGATAAAAAAACATAAATACAATTTAATAAAGCATACGTTAAAACAACATAAATACAATTAAATAAAGCATAGGATAAAACAACATAAATACAATTTAATAAAGCATAGGTTAAAACAACATAAATACAATTTTATAAAGCATAGGATAAAACAACATAAATACAATTTAATAAAGCATAGGTTAAAACAACATAAATACAATTTAATAAAGCATAGGATAAAACAACATAAATTCAATTTAATAAAGCATAGGATAAAACAACATAAATACAATTTAATAAAGCACAGGATAAAACAACATAAATAAAATTTAATAAAGCATAGGATAAAACAACATAAATAAAATTTAATAAAGCATAGGATAAAACAACGTAAATACAATTTAATAAAGCATAGGATAAAACAACATAAATACAATTTAATAAAGCATAGGATAAAGCAACATAAATACAATTTAATAAAGCGTAGTATAAAACAACATAAATACAATTTAATAAAGCATAGGATAAAACAACATAAATAAAATTTAATAAAGCATAGGTTAAAACAACATAAATACAATTTAATAAAGCATAGGGCAAAACAACATAAATACAATTTAATAAAGCATAGTTTAAAACAACATAAATACAATTTAATAAAGCATTAGATAAAACAACATGAATATAATTTAGTAAAGCATAAGATAAAACAACATGAATACAATTTAATAAAGCATAGGATAAAACAACATAAATAAAATTTAATAAAGCATAGGCTAAAACAACATAAATACACTTTAATAAAGCATAAGATAAAACAAATTAAATACAATTTAATAAAGTATGGGATAAAACAACATAAATTCAATTTAATAAAGCATAGGAAAAAACAACATAAATACAATTTAATAAAGCATAGGATAAAACAACATAAATACAATTTAATAAAGCATAAGATAAAACAACATGAATACAATTTAATAAAGCATAGGATAAAACAACATAAATACTTTTTAATACAGCATAGGATAAAACCACATAAATACAATTTAATAAAGCATAGGATAAAACAACATAAATAAAATTTAATAAAGCATAGGTTAAAACAACATAAATACAATTTAATAAAGCATAGGATAAAACAACATAAATACAATTTAATAAAGCATAGGATAAAACAACATAAATACTTTTTAATAAAGCATAGGATAAAACAATATAAATACAATTTAATAAAGCATAGGATAAAACAACATAAATACAATTTAATGAAACATACAATAAACAACATAAATACAATTTAATAAAGCATAGGACAAAACAACATAAATACAATTTAATAAAGCATATGTTAAAACAACATAAATACAATTTAATAAAGCATAAGATAAAACAACATGAATATAATTTAGTAAAGCATAAGATAAAACAACATGAATACAATTTAATAAAGCATAGGTTAAAACAACATAAATACAATTTAAGAAAGCATAGGATAAAACTACATAAATACATTTTAATAAAGCATAGGATAAAACAACATAAATACAATTTAATAAAGCATAGGTTAAAACAACATAAATACAATTTAATAAAGCATAGGACAAAACAACATAAATACAATTTAATAAAGCATAGGATAAAACAACATAAATACAATTTATAAAGCATAGGATAAAACAACATAAATACAATTTAATAAAGCATAGGATAAAACAATTTAAATACAATTTAATAAAGCATAGTATAAAACAACATAAATACAATTTATTAAAGCATAGGCTAAAACAACATAAATACACTTTAATAAAGCATAGGATAAAACAAATTAAATACAATTTAATAAAGCATAGGATAAAACAACATAAATTCAATTTAATAAAGCATACGATAAAACAACATAAATACAATTTAATAAAGCATAGGATAAAACAACATAAATTCAATTTAATAAAGCATAAGATAAAACAACATGAATACAATTTAATAAAGCACAGGTTAAAACAACATAAATACAATTTAATAAAGCATAGGATAAAACAACATAAATACAATTTAATAAAGCATAGGATAAAACAACATAAATACAATTTAATAAAGCATAGGATAAAACAACATAAATAAAATTTAATAAAGCATAGGTTAAAGCAACATAAATACAATTTAATAAAGCATAGGACAAAACAACATAAATACAATTTAATAAAGCATAGGATAAAACAACATAAATACAATTTAATGAAACATAGGATAAACAACATAAATACAACTTAATAAAGCATAGGACAAAACAACATAAATACAATTTAATAAAGCATATGTTAAAACAACATAAATACAATTTAATAAAGCATAGTTTAAAACAACATAAATACAATTTAATAAAGCATAGTTTAAAACAACATAAATACAATTTAATAAAGCATAGTTTAAAACAACATAAATACAATTTAATAAAGCATAGTTTAAAACAACATAAACACAATTTAATAAAGCATTAGATAAAACAACATGAATATAATTTAGTAAAGCATAAGATAAAACAACATGAATACAATTTAATAAAGCATAGGATAAAACAACATAAATAAAATGTAATAAAGCATAGCTTAAAACAACATAAATACAATTTAATAAAGCATAGTTTAAAACAACATAAATACAATTTAATAAAGCATAGTTTAAAACAACATAAATACAATTTAATAAACCATAGGATAAAACCACAAAAATACAATTTAATAAAGCATAGGATAAAACAACATAAATACAATTTAATAATGCATAGGACAAAACAACATAAATGCAATTTAATAAAGCATAGGCTAAAACTACATAAATACAATTTAATAAAGCATAGGATAAAACAACATAAATACAATTTAATAATGCATAGGACAAAACAACATAAATACAATTTAATAAAGCATAGGATAAAACAACATAAATACAATTTAATGAAACATAGGATAAACAACATAAATACAATTTAATAAAGCATATGTTAAAACAACATAAATACAATTTAATAAAGCAAAAGATAAAACAACATGAATATAATTTAGTAAAGCATAAGATAAAACAACATGAATACAATTTAATAAAGCATAGGATAAAACAACATAAATGCAATTTAATAAAGCATAGGCTAAAACTACATAAATACAATTTAATAAAGCATAGGATAAAACAAATTAAATACAATTTAATAAAGCATAGGATAAAACAAATTAAATACAATTTAATAAAGCATAGGATAAAACAACATATATTCAATTTAATAAAGCATAGGATAAAACAACATAAATTCAATTTAATAAAGCATAGGATAAAACAACATAAATACAATTTAATAAAGCATAGGATAAAACAACATGAATACAATTTAATAAAGCATAAGATAAAACAACATGAATACAATTTAATAAAGCATAGGTTAAAACAACATAAATACAATTTAACAAAGCATAGGTTAAAACAACATAAATACAATTTAATAAAGCATAGGATAAAACAACATAAATACTTTTTAATAAAGCATAGGATAAAACCACATAAATACAATTTAATAAAGCATAGGATAAAACAACATAAATACTTTTTAATAAAGCATAGGATAAAACCACATAAATACAATTTAATAAAGCATAGGATAAAACAACATAAATAAAATTTAATAAAGCATAGGTTAAAACAACATAAATACAATTTAATAAAGCATAGGATAAAACAACATAAATACAATTTAATAAAGCATAGGATAAAACAAATTAAATACAATTTAATAAAGCATAGGATAAAACAAATTAAATACAATTTAATAAAGCATAGGATAAAACAACATAAATTCAATTTAATAAAGCATAGGATAAAACAACATAAATTCAATTTAATAAAGCATAGCATAAAACAACATAAATACAATTTAATAAAGCATAGGTTAAAACAACATAAATACAATTTAACAAAGCATAGGTTAAAACAACATAAATACAATTTAATAAAGCATAGGATAAAACAACATAAATACTTTTTAATAAAGCATAGGATAAAACCACATAAATACAATTTTATAAAGCATAGGTTAAAACAACATAAATACAATTTAATAAAGCATAGGATAAAACAACATAAATACAATTTAAAAAAGCATAGGATAAAACATCATAAATACTTTTTAATAAAGCATAGGATAAAACCACATAAATGGAATTTAATAAAGCACAGGATAAAACAACATAAATACAATTTAATAAAGCATAGGATAAAACAACATAAATACAATTTAATAAAGCATAGGATAAAACAACATAAATACAATTTAATAAAGCATAGGATAAAAAAACATAAATACAATTTAATAAAGCATACGTTAAAACAACATAAATACAATTAAATAAAGCATAGGATAAAACAACATAAATACAATTTAATAAAGCATAGGTTAAAACAACATAAATACAATTTTATAAAGCATAGGATAAAACAACATAAATACAATTTAATAAAGCATAGGTTAAAACAACATAAATACAATTTAATAAAGCATAGGATAAAACAACATAAATTCAATTTAATAAAGCATAGGATAAAACAACATAAATACAATTTAATAAAGCACAGGATAAAACAACATAAATAAAATTTAATAAAGCATAGGATAAAACAACATAAATAAAATTTAATAAAGCATAGGATAAAACAACGTAAATACAATTTAATAAAGCATAGGATAAAACAACATAAATACAATTTAATAAAGCATAGGATAAAGCAACATAAATACAATTTAATAAAGCGTAGTATAAAACAACATAAATACAATTTAATAAAGCATAGGATAAAACAACATAAATAAAATTTAATAAAGCATAGGTTAAAACAACATAAATACAATTTAATAAAGCATAGGGCAAAACAACATAAATACAATTTAATAAAGCATAGTTTAAAACAACATAAATACAATTTAATAAAGCATAGTTTAAAACAACATAAATACAATTTAATAAAGCATAGTTTAAAACAACATAAATACAATTTAATAAAGCATAGTTTAAAACAACATAAATACAATTTAATAAAGCATAGTTTAAAACAACATAAATACAATTTAATAAAGCATTAGATAAAACAACATGAATATAATTTAGTAAAGCATAAGATAAAACAACATGAATACAATGTAATAAAGCATAGGATAAAACAACATAAATAAAATTTAATAAAGCATAGGCTAAAACAACATAAATACACTTTAATAAAGCATAGGATAAAACAAATTAAATACAATTTAATAAAGTATGGGATAAAACAACATAAATTCAATTTAATAAAGCATAGGATAAAACAACATAAATACAATTTAATAAAGCATAGGATAAAACAACATAAATACAATTTAATAAAGCATAAGATAAAACAACATGAATACAATTTAATAAAGCATAGGATAAAACAACATAAATACTTTTTAATAAAGCATAGGATAAAACCACATAAATACAATTTAATAAAGCATAGGATAAAACAACATAAATAAAATTTAATAAAGCATAGGTTTAAACAACATAAATACAATTTAATAAAGCATAGGATAAAACAACATAAATACAATTTAATAAAGCATAGGATAAAACAACATAAATACTTTTTAATAAAGCATAGGATAAAACAATATAAATACAATTTAATAAAGCATAGGATAAAACAACATAAATACAATTTAATGAAACATACAATAAACAACATAAATACAATTTAATAAAGCATAGGACAAAACAACATAAATACAATTTAATAAAGCATATGTTAAAACAACATAAATACAATTTAATAAAGCATAAGATAAAACAACATGAATATAATTTAGTAAAGCATAAGATAAAACAACATGAATACAATTTAATAAAGCATAGGTTAAAACAACATAAATACAATTTAAGAAAGCATAGGATAAAACTACATAAATACATTTTAATAAAACATAGGATAAAACAACATAAATACAATTTAATAAAGCATAGGTTAAAACAACATAAATACAATTTAATAAAGCATAGGACAAAACAACATAAATACAATTTAATAAAGCATAGGATAAAACAACGTAAATACAATTTAATAAAGCATAGGATAAAACAACATAAATACAATTTAATAAAGCATAGGATAAAGCAACATAAATACAATTTAATAAAGCATAGGATAAAACAACATAAACACAATTTAATAAAGCATAGGATAAAACAACATAAATAAAATTTAATAAAGCATAGGTTAAAACAACATAAATACAATTTAATAAAGCATAGGGCAAAACAACATAAATACAATTTAATAAAGCATAGTTTAAAACAACATAAATACAATTTAATAAAACATAGGATAAAACCACAGAAATACAATTTAATAAAGCATAGTATAAAACAACATAAATACAATTTAATAAAGCATAGGACAAAACAACATAAATACAATTTAATAACGCATAGGATAAAACAACATAAATACAATTTAATGAAACATAGGATAAACAACATAAATACAATTTAATATAGCATAGGACAAAACAACATAAATACAATTTAATAAAGCATATGTTAAAACAACATAAATACAATTTAATAAAGCATAGTTTAAAACAACATAAATACAATCTAATAAAGCATAGTTTAAAACAACATAAATACAATTTAATAAAGCATAGTTTAAAACAACATAAATACAATTTAATAAAGCATAGTTTAAAACAACATAAATACAATTTAATAAAGCATAGTTTAAAACAACATAAATACAATTTAATAAAGCATTAGATAAAACAACATGAATATAATTTAGTAAAGCATAAGATAAAACAACATGAATACAATTTAATAAAGCATAGGATAAAACAACATAAATAAAATTTAATAAAGCATAGGCTAAAACAACATAAATACACTTTAATAAAGCATAAGATAAAACAAATTAAATACAATTTAATAAAGTATGGGATAAAACAACATAAATTCAATTTAATAAAGCATAGGAAAAAACAACATAAATACAATTTAATAAAGCATAGGATAAAACAACATAAATACAATTTAATAAAGCATAAGATAAAACAACATGAATACAATTTAATAAAGCATAGGATAAAACAACATAAATACTTTTTAATAAAGCATAGGATAAAACCACATAAATACAATTTAATAAAGCATAGGATAAAACAACATAAATAAAATTTAATAAAGCATAGGTTAAAACAACATAAATACAATTTAATAAAGCATAGGATAAAACAACATAAATACAATTTAATAAAGCATAGGATAAAACAACATAAATACTTTTTAATAAAGCATAGGATAAAACAATATAAATACAATTTAATAAAGCATAGGATAAAACAACATAAATACAATTTAATGAAACATACAATAAACAACATAAATACAATTTAATAAAGCATAGGACAAAACAACATAAATACAATTTAATAAAGCATATGTTAAAACAACATAAATACAATTTAATAAAGCATAAGATAAAACAACATGAATATAATTTAGTAAAGCATAAGATAAAACAACATGAATACAATTTAATAAAGCATAGGTTAAAACAACATAAATACAATTTAAGAAAGCATAGGATAAAACTACATAAATACATTTTAATAAAGCATAGGATAAAACAACATAAATACAATTTAATAAAGCATAGGTTAAAACAACATAAATACAATTTAATAAAGCATAGGACAAAACAACATAAATACAATTTAATAAAGCATAGGATAAAACAACATAAATACAATTTATAAAGCATAGGATAAAACAACATAAATACAATTTAATAAAGCATAGGATAAAACAATTTAAATACAATTTAATAAAGCATAGTATAAAACAACATAAATACAATTTATTAAAGCATAGGCTAAAACAACATAAATACACTTTAATAAAGCATAGGATAAAACAAATTAAATACAATTTAATAAAGCATAGGATAAAACAACATAAATTCAATTTAATAAAGCATACGATAAAACAACATAAATACAATTTAATAAAGCATAGGATAAAACAACATAAATTCAATTTAATAAAGCATAAGATAAAACAACATGAATACAATTTAATAAAGCACAGGTTAAAACAACATAAATACAATTTAATAAAGCATAGGATAAAACAACATAAATACAATTTAATAAAGCATAGGATAAAACAACATAAATACAATTTAATAAAGCATAGGATAAAACAACATAAATAAAATTTAATAAAGCATAGGTTAAAGCAACATAAATACAATTTAATAAAGCATAGGACAAAACAACATAAATACAATTTAATAAAGCATAGGATAAAACAACATAAATACAATTTAATGAAACATAGGATAAACAACATAAATACAACTTAATAAAGCATAGGACAAAACAACATAAATACAATTTAATAAAGCATATGTTAAAACAACATAAATACAATTTAATAAAGCATAGTTTAAAACAACATAAATACAATTTAATAAAGCATAGTTTAAAACAACATAAATACAATTTAATAAAGCATAGTTTAAAACAACATAAATACAATTTAATAAAGCATAGTTTAAAACAACATAAACACAATTTAATAAAGCATTAGATAAAACAACATGAATATAATTTAGTAAAGCATAAGATAAAACAACATGAATACAATTTAATAAAGCATAGGATAAAACAACATAAATAAAATGTAATAAAGCATAGCTTAAAACAACATAAATACAATTTAATAAAGCATAGTTTAAAACAACATAAATACAATTTAATAAAGCATAGTTTAAAACAACATAAATACAATTTAATAAACCATAGGATAAAACCACAAAAATACAATTTAATAAAGCATAGGATAAAACAACATAAATACAATTTAATAATGCATAGGACAAAACAACATAAATGCAATTTAATAAAGCATAGGCTAAAACTACATAAATACAATTTAATAAAGCATAGGATAAAACAACATAAATACAATTTAATAATGCATAGGACAAAACAACATAAATACAATTTAATAAAGCATAGGATAAAACAACATAAATACAATTTAATGAAACATAGGATAAACAACATAAATACAATTTAATAAAGCATATGTTAAAACAACATAAATACAATTTAATAAAGCAAAAGATAAAACAACATGAATATAATTTAGTAAAGCATAAGATAAAACAACATGAATACAATTTAATAAAGCATAGGATAAAACAACATAAATGCAATTTAATAAAGCATAGGCTAAAACTACATAAATACAATTTAATAAAGCATAGGATAAAACAAATTAAATACAATTTAATAAAGCATAGGATAAAACAAATTAAATACAATTTAATAAAGCATAGGATAAAACAACATATATTCAATTTAATAAAGCATAGGATAAAACAACATAAATTCAATTTAATAAAGCATAGGATAAAACAACATAAATACAATTTAATAAAGCATAGGATAAAACAACATGAATACAATTTAATAAAGCATAAGATAAAACAACATGAATACAATTTAATAAAGCATAGGTTAAAACAACATAAATACAATTTAACAAAGCATAGGTTAAAACAACATAAATACAATTTAATAAAGCATAGGATAAAACAACATAAATACTTTTTAATAAAGCATAGGATAAAACCACATAAATACAATTTAATAAAGCATAGGATAAAACAACATAAATACTTTTTAATAAAGCATAGGATAAAACCACATAAATACAATTTAATAAAGCATAGGATAAAACAACATAAATAAAATTTAATAAAGCATAGGTTAAAACAACATAAATACAATTTAATAAAGCATAGGATAAAACAACATAAATACAATTTAATAAAGCATAGGATAAAACAAATTAAATACAATTTAATAAAGCATAGGATAAAACAAATTAAATACAATTTAATAAAGCATAGGATAAAACAACATAAATTCAATTTAATAAAGCATAGGATAAAACAACATAAATTCAATTTAATAAAGCATAGCATAAAACAACATAAATACAATTTAATAAAGCATAGGTTAAAACAACATAAATACAATTTAACAAAGCATAGGTTAAAACAACATAAATACAATTTAATAAAGCATAGGATAAAACAACATAAATACTTTTTAATAAAGCATAGGATAAAACCACATAAATACAATTTTATAAAGCATAGGTTAAAACAACATAAATACAATTTAATAAAGCATAGGATAAAACAACATAAATACAATTTAAAAAAGCATAGGATAAAACATCATAAATACTTTTTAATAAAGCATAGGATAAAACCACATAAATGGAATTTAATAAAGCACAGGATAAAACAACATAAATACAATTTAATAAAGCATAGGATAAAACAACATAAATACAATTTAATAAAGCATAGGATAAAACAACATAAATACAATTTAATAAAGCATAGGATAAAAAAACATAAATACAATTTAATAAAGCATACGTTAAAACAACATAAATACAATTAAATAAAGCATAGGATAAAACAACATAAATACAATTTAATAAAGCATAGGTTAAAACAACATAAATACAATTTTATAAAGCATAGGATAAAACAACATAAATACAATTTAATAAAGCATAGGTTAAAACAACATAAATACAATTTAATAAAGCATAGGATAAAACAACATAAATTCAATTTAATAAAGCATAGGATAAAACAACATAAATACAATTTAATAAAGCACAGGATAAAACAACATAAATAAAATTTAATAAAGCATAGGATAAAACAACATAAATAAAATTTAATAAAGCATAGGATAAAACAACGTAAATACAATTTAATAAAGCATAGGATAAAACAACATAAATACAATTTAATAAAGCATAGGATAAAGCAACATAAATACAATTTAATAAAGCATAGTATAAAACAACATAAATACAATTTAATAAAGCATAGGATAAAACAACATAAATAAAATTTAATAAAGCATAGGTTAAAACAACATAAATACAATTTAATAAAGCATAGGGCAAAACAACATAAATACAATTTAATAAAGCATAGTTTAAAACAACATAAATACAATTTAATAAAGCATAGTTTAAAACAACATAAATACAATTTAATAAAGCATAGTTTAAAACAACATAAATACAATTTAATAAAGCATAGTTTAAAACAACATAAATACAATTTAATAAAGCATAGTTTAAAACAACATAAATACAATTTAATAAAGCATTAGATAAAACAACATGAATATAATTTAGTAAAGCATAAGATAAAACAACATGAATACAATGTAATAAAGCATAGGATAAAACAACATAAATAAAATTTAATAAAGCATAGGCTAAAACAACATAAATACACTTTAATAAAGCATAGGATAAAACAAATTAAATACAATTTAATAAAGTATGGGATAAAACAACATAAATTCAATTTAATAAAGCATAGGATAAAACAACATAAATACAATTTAATAAAGCATAGGATAAAACAACATAAATACAATTTAATAAAGCATAAGTTAAAACAACATGAATACAATTTAATAAAGCATAGGATAAAACAACATAAATACTTTTTAATAAAGCATAGGATAAAACCACATAAATACAATTTAATAAAGCATAGGATAAAACAACATAAATAAAATTTAATAAAGCATAGGTTTAAACAACATAAATACAATTTAATAAAGCATAGGATAAAACAACATAAATACAATTTAATAAAGCATAGGATAAAACAACATAAATACTTTTTAATAAAGCATAGGATAAAACAATATAAATACAATTTAATAAAGCATAGGATAAAACAACATAAATACAATTTAATGAAACATACAATAAACAACATAAATACAATTTAATAAAGCATAGGACAAAACAACATAAATACAATTTAATAAAGCATATGTTAAAACAACATAAATACAATTTAATAAAGCATAAGATAAAACAACATGAATATAATTTAGTAAAGCATAAGATAAAACAACATGAATACAATTTAATAAAGCATAGGTTAAAACAACATAAATACAATTTAAGAAAGCATAGGATAAAACTACATAAATACATTTTAATAAAACATAGGATAAAACAACATAAATACAATTTAATAAAGCATAGGTTAAAACAACATAAATACAATTTAATAAAGCATAGGACAAAACAACATAAATACAATTTAATAAAGCATAGGATAAAACAACATAAATACAATTTATAAAGCATAGGATAAAACAACATAAATACAATTTAATAAATCATAGGATAAAACAACATAAATAAAATTAAATAAAGCATAGGTTAAAACAACATAAATAAAATTTAATAAAGCATAGGATAAAACAACATAAATACAATTTAATAAAGCATAGGATAAAACCACAGAAATACAATTTAATAAAGCATAGGATATAACAACATAAATACAATTTAATAAAGCATAGGATAAAAAAACATAAATACAATTTAATAAAGCATACGTTAAAACAACATAAATACAATTAAATAAAGCATAGGATAAAACAACATAAATACAATTTAATAAAGCATAGGTTAAAACAACATAAATACAATTTTATAAAGCATAGGATAAAACAACATAAATACAATTTAATAAAGCATAGGTTAAAACAACATGAATACAATTTAATAAAGCATAGGATAAAACAACATAAATTCAATTTAATAAAGCATAGGATAAAACAACATAAATACAATTTAATAAAGCACAGGATAAAACAACATAAATAAAATTTAATAAAGCATAGGATAAAACAACATAAATAAAATTTAATAAAGCATAGGATAAAACAACGTAAATACAATTTAATAAAGCATAGGATAAAACAACATAAATACAATTTAATAAAGCATAGGATAAAGCAACATAAATACAATTTAATAAAGCATAGGATAAAACAACATAAACACAATTTAATAAAGCATAGGATAAAACAACATAAATAAAATTTAATAAAGCATAGGTTAAAACAACATAAATACAATTTAATAAAGCATAGGGCAAAACAACATAAATACAATTTAATAAAGCATAGTTTAAAACAACATAAATACAATTTAATAAAACATAGGATAAAACCACAGAAATACAATTTAATAAAGCATAGTATAAAACAACATAAATACAATTTAATAAAGCATAGGACAAAACAACATAAATACAATTTAATAACGCATAGGATAAAACAACATAAATACAATTTAATGAAACATAGGATAAACAACATAAATACAATTTAATATAGCATAGGACAAAACAACATAAATACAATTTAATAAAGCATATGTTAAAACAACATAAATACAATTTAATAAAGCATAGTTTAAAACAACATAAATACAATCTAATAAAGCATAGTTTAAAACAACATAAATACAATTTAATAAAGCATAGTTTAAAACAACATAAATACAATTTAATAAAGCATAGTTTAAAACAACATAAATACAATTTAATAAAGCATAGTTTAAAACAACATAAATACAATTTAATAAAGCATTAGATAAAACAACATGAATATAATTTAGTAAAGCATAAGATAAAACAACATGAATACAATTTAATAAAGCATAGGATAAAACAACATAAATAAAATTTAATAAAGCATAGGCTAAAACAACATAAATACACTTTAATAAAGCATAAGATAAAACAAATTAAATACAATTTAATAAAGTATGGGATAAAACAACATAAATTCAATTTAATAAAGCATAGGAAAAAACAACATAAATACAATTTAATAAAGCATAGGATAAAACAACATAAATACAATTTAATAAAGCATAAGATAAAACAACATGAATACAATTTAATAAAGCATAGGATAAAACAACATAAATACTTTTTAATAAAGCATAGGATAAAACCACATAAATACAATTTAATAAAGCATAGGATAAAACAACATAAATAAAATTTAATAAAGCATAGGTTAAAACAACATAAATACAATTTAATAAAGCATAGGATAAAACAACATAAATACAATTTAATAAAGCATAGGATAAAACAACATAAATACTTTTTAATAAAGCATAGGATAAAACAATATAAATACAATTTAATAAAGCATAGGATAAAACAACATAAATACAATTTAATGAAACATACAATAAACAACATAAATACAATTTAATAAAGCATAGGACAAAACAACATAAATACAATTTAATAAAGCATATGTTAAAACAACATAAATACAATTTAATAAAGCATAAGATAAAACAACATGAATATAATTTAGTAAAGCATAAGATAAAACAACATGAATACAATTTAATAAAGCATAGGTTAAAACAACATAAATACAATTTAAGAAAGCATAGGATAAAACTACATAAATACATTTTAATAAAGCATAGGATAAAACAACATAAATACAATTTAATAAAGCATAGGTTAAAACAACATAAATACAATTTAATAAAGCATAGGACAAAACAACATAAATACAATTTAATAAAGCATAGGATAAAACAACATAAATACAATTTATAAAGCATAGGATAAAACAACATAAATACAATTTAATAAAGCATAGGATAAAACAATTTAAATACAATTTAATAAAGCATAGTATAAAACAACATAAATACAATTTATTAAAGCATAGGCTAAAACAACATAAATACACTTTAATAAAGCATAGGATAAAACAAATTAAATACAATTTAATAAAGCATAGGATAAAACAACATAAATTCAATTTAATAAAGCATACGATAAAACAACATAAATACAATTTAATAAAGCATAGGATAAAACAACATAAATTCAATTTAATAAAGCATAAGATAAAACAACATGAATACAATTTAATAAAGCACAGGTTAAAACAACATAAATACAATTTAATAAAGCATAGGATAAAACAACATAAATACAATTTAATAAAGCATAGGATAAAACAACATAAATACAATTTAATAAAGCATAGGATAAAACAACATAAATAAAATTTAATAAAGCATAGGTTAAAGCAACATAAATACAATTTAATAAAGCATAGGACAAAACAACATAAATACAATTTAATAAAGCATAGGATAAAACAACATAAATACAATTTAATGAAACATAGGATAAACAACATAAATACAACTTAATAAAGCATAGGACAAAACAACATAAATACAATTTAATAAAGCATATGTTAAAACAACATAAATACAATTTAATAAAGCATAGTTTAAAACAACATAAATACAATTTAATAAAGCATAGTTTAAAACAACATAAATACAATTTAATAAAGCATAGTTTAAAACAACATAAATACAATTTAATAAAGCATAGTTTAAAACAACATAAACACAATTTAATAAAGCATTAGATAAAACAACATGAATATAATTTAGTAAAGCATAAGATAAAACAACATGAATACAATTTAATAAAGCATAGGATAAAACAACATAAATAAAATGTAATAAAGCATAGCTTAAAACAACATAAATACAATTTAATAAAGCATAGTTTAAAACAACATAAATACAATTTAATAAAGCATAGTTTAAAACAACATAAATACAATTTAATAAACCATAGGATAAAACCACAAAAATACAATTTAATAAAGCATAGGATAAAACAACATAAATACAATTTAATAATGCATAGGACAAAACAACATAAATGCAATTTAATAAAGCATAGGCTAAAACTACATAAATACAAATTAATAAAGCATAGGATAAAACTAATTAAATACAATTTAATAAAGCATAGGATAAAACAAATTAAATACAATTTAATAAAGCATAGGATAAAACAACATATATTCAATTTAATAAAGCATAGGATAAAACAACATAAATACAATTTAATAAAGCATAGGATAAAACAACATGAATACAATTTAATAAAGCATAAGATAAAACAACATGAATACAATTTAATAAAGCATAGGTTAAAACAACATAAATACAATTTAACAAAGCATAGGTTAAAACAACATAAATACAATTTAATAAAGCATAGGTTAAAACAACATAAATACAATTTAATAAAGCATTGGATAAAACAACATAAATACAATTTAATAAATCATAGGATAAAACAACATAAATAAAATTAAATAAAGCATAGGTTAAAACAACATAAATAAAATTTAATAAAGCATAGGATAAAACAACATAAATACAATTTAATAAAGCATAGGATAAAACCACAGAAATACAATTTAATAAAGCATAGGATATAACAACATAAATACAATTTAATAAAGCATAGGATAGAACAACATAAATACTTTTTAATAAAGCATAGGATAAAACCACATAAATACAATTTAATAAAGCAAAGGATAAAACAACATAAATAAAATGTAATAAAGCATAGGTTAAAACAACATAAATACAATTTAATAAAGCATAGGATAAAACAACATAAATACAATTTAATAAAGCATAGAATAAAACAACATAAATACTTTTTAATAAAGCATAGGATAAAACAATATAAATACAATTTAATAAAGCATAGGATAAAACAACATAAATACAATTTAATGAAACATACAATAAACAACATAAATACAATTTAATAAAGCATAGGACAAAACAACATAAATACAATTTAATAAAGCATATGTTAAAACAACATAAATACAATTTAATAAAGCATAAGATAAAACAACATGAATATAATTTAGTAAAGCATAAGATAAAACAACATGAATACAATTTAATAAAGCATAGGTTAAAACAACATAAATACAATTTAAGAAAGCATAGGATAAAACTACATAAATACATTTTAATAAAGCATAGGATAAAACAACATAAATACAATTTAATAAAGCATAGGTTAAAACAACATAAATACAATTTAATAAAGCATAGGACAAAACAACATAAATACAATTTAATAAAGCATAGGATAAAACAACATAAATACAATTTATAAAGCATAGGATAAAACAACATAAATACAATTTAATAAAGCATAGGATAAAACAATTTAAATACAATTTAATAAAGCATAGTATAAAACAACATAAATACAATTTATTAAAGCATAGGCTAAAACAACATAAATACACTTTAATAAAGCATAGGATAAAACAAATTAAATACAATTTAATAAAGCATAGGATAAAACAACATAAATTCAATTTAATAAAGCATACGATAAAACAACATAAATACAATTTAATAAAGCATAGGATAAAACAACATAAATTCAATTTAATAAAGCATAAGATAAAACAACATGAATACAATTTAATAAAGCATAGGTTAAAACAACATAAATACAATTTAATAAAGCATAGGATAAAACAACATAAATACAATTTAATAAAGCATAGGATAAAACAATTTAAATACAATTTAATAAAGCATAGTATAAAACAACATAAATACAATTTATTAAAGCATAGGCTAAAACAACATAAATACACTTTAATAAAGCATAGGATAAAACAAATTAAATACAATTTAATAAAGCATAGGATAAAACAACATAAATTCAATTTAATAAAGCATACGATAAAACAACATAAATACAATTTAATAAAGCATAGGATAAAACAACATAAATTCAATTTAATAAAGCATAAGATAAAACAACATGAATATAATTTAATAAAGCATAGGTTAAAACAACATAAATACAATTTAATAAAGCATAGGATAAAACAACATAAATACAATTTAATAAAGCATAGGATAAAACAACATAAATACAATTTAATAAAGCATAGGATAAAACAACATAAATAAAATTTAATAAAGCATAGGTTAAAGCAACATAAATACAATTTAATAAAGCATAGGACAAAACAACATAAATACAATTTAATAAAGCATAGGATAAAACAACATAAATACAATTTAATGAAACATAGGATAAACAACATAAATACAACTTAATAAAGCATAGGACAAAACAACATAAATACAATTTAATAAAGCATATGTTAAAACAACATAAATACAATTTAATAAAGCATAGTTTAAAACAACATAAATACAATTTAATAAAGCATAGTTTAAAACAACATAAATACAATTTAATAAAGCATAGTTTAAAACAACATAAATACAATTTAATAAAGCATAGTTTAAAACAACATAAACACAATTTAATAAAGCATTAGATAAAACAACATGAATATAATTTAGTAAAGCATAAGATAAAACAACATGAATACAATTTAATAAAGCATAGGATAAAACAACATAAATAAAATGTAATAAAGCATAGCTTAAAACAACATAAATACAATTTAATAAAGCATAGTTTAAAACAACATAAATACAATTTAATAAAGCATAGTTTAAAACAACATAAATACAATTTAATAAACCATAGGATAAAACCACAAAAATACAATTTAATAAAGCATAGGATAAAACAACATAAATACAATTTAATAATGCATAGGACAAAACAACATAAATGCAATTTAATAAAGCATAGGCTAAAACTACATAAATACAAATTAATAAAGCATAGGATAAAACTAATTAAATACAATTTAATAAAGCATAGGATAAAACAAATTAAATACAATTTAATAAAGCATAGGATAAAACAACATATATTCAATTTAATAAAGCATAGGATAAAACAACATAAATACAATTTAATAAAGCATAGGATAAAACAACATGAATACAATTTAATAAAGCATAAGATAAAACAACATGAATACAATTTAATAAAGCATAGGTTAAAACAACATAAATACAATTTAACAAAGCATAGGTTAAAACAACATAAATACAATTTAATAAAGCATAGGTTAAAACAACATAAATACAATTTAATAAAGCATTGGATAAAACAACATAAATACAATTTAATAAATCATAGGATAAAACAACATAAATAAAATTAAATAAAGCATAGGTTAAAACAACATAAATAAAATTTAATAAAGCATAGGATAAAACAACATAAATACAATTTAATAAAGCATAGGATAAAACCACAGAAATACAATTTAATAAAGCATAGGATATAACAACATAAATACAATTTAATAAAGCATAGGATAGAACAACATAAATACTTTTTAATAAAGCATAGGATAAAACCACATAAATACAATTTAATAAAGCAAAGGATAAAACAACATAAATAAAATGTAATAAAGCATAGGTTAAAACAACATAAATACAATTTAATAAAGCATAGGATAAAACAACATAAATACAATTTAATAAAGCATAGTATAAAACAACATAAATACTTTTTAATAAAGCATAGGATAAAACAATATAAATACAATTTAATAAAGCATAGGATAAAACAACATAAATACAATTTAATGAAACATACAATAAACAACATAAATACAATTTAATAAAGCATAGGACAAAACAACATAAATACAATTTAATAAAGCATATGTTAAAACAACATAAATACAATTTAATAAAGCATAAGATAAAACAACATGAATATAATTTAGTAAAGCATAAGATAAAACAACATGAATACAATTTAATAAAGCATAGGTTAAAACAACATAAATACAATTTAAGAAAGCATAGGATAAAACTACATAAATACATTTTAATAAAGCATAGGATAAAACAACATAAATACAATTTAATAAAGCATAGGTTAAAACAACATAAATACAATTTAATAAAGCATAGGACAAAACAACATAAATACAATTTAATAAAGCATAGGATAAAACAACATAAATACAATTTATAAAGCATAGGATAAAACAACATAAATACAATTTAATAAAGCATAGGATAAAACAATTTAAATACAATTTAATAAAGCATAGTATAAAACAACATAAATACAATTTATTAAAGCATAGGCTAAAACAACATAAATACACTTTAATAAAGCATAGGATAAAACAAATTAAATACAATTTAATAAAGCATAGGATAAAACAACATAAATTCAATTTAATAAAGCATACGATAAAACAACATAAATACAATTTAATAAAGCATAGGATAAAACAACATAAATTCAATTTAATAAAGCATAAGATAAAACAACATGAATACAATTTAATAAAGCATAGGTTAAAACAACATAAATACAATTTAATAAAGCATAGGATAAAACAACATAAATACAATTTAATAAAGCATAGGATAAAACAACATAAATACAATTTAATAAAGCATAGGATAAAACAACATAAATAAAATTTAATAAAGCATAGGTTAAAGCAACATAAATACAATTTAATAAAGCATAGGACAAAACAACATAAATACAATTTAATAAAGCATAGGATAAAACAACATAAATACAATTTAATGAAACATAGGATAAACAACATAAATACAACTTAATAAAGCATAGGACAAAACAACATAAATACAATTTAATAAAGCATATGTTAAAACAACATAAATACAATTTAATAAAGCATAGTTTAAAACAACATAAATACAATTTAATAAAGCATAGTTTAAAACAACATAAATACAATTTAATAAAGCATAGTTTAAAACAACATAAATACAATTTAATAAAGCATAGTTTAAAACAACATAAACACAATTTAATAAAGCATTAGATAAAACAACATGAATATAATTTAGTAAAGCATAAGATAAAACAACATGAATACAATTTAATAAAGCATAGGATAAAACAACATAAATAAAATGTAATAAAGCATAGCTTAAAACAACATAAATACAATTTAATAAAGCATAGTTTAAAACAACATAAATACAATTTAATAAAGCATAGTTTAAAACAACATAAATACAATTTAATAAAGCATAGGATAAAACACAAAAATACAATTTAATAAAGCATAGGATAAAACAACATAAATACAATTTAATAATGCATAGGACAAAACAACATAAATGCAATTTAATAAAGCATAGGCTAAAACTACATAAATACAATTTAAAAAAGCATAGGATAAAACAAATTAAATACAATTTAATAAAGCATAGGATAAAACAAATTAAATACAATTTAATAAAGCATAGGATAAAACAACATATATTCAATTTAATAAAGCATAGGATAAAACAACATAAATTCAATTTAATAAAGCATAGGATAAAACAACATAAATACAATTTAATAAAGCATAGGATAAAACAACATGAATACAATTTAATAAAGCATAAGATAAAACAACATGAATACAATTTAATAAAGCATAGGTTAAAACAACATAAATACAATTTAACAAAGCATAGGTTAAAACAACATAAATACAATTTAATAAAGCATAGGTTAAAACAACATAAATACAATTTAATAAAGCATTGGATAAAACAACATAAATACAATTTAATAAATCATAGGATAAAACAACATAAATAAAATTAAATAAAGCATAGGTTAAAACAACATAAATAAAATTTAATAAAGCATAGGATAAAACAACATAAATACAATTTAATAAAGCATAGGATAAAACAACATAAATACTTTTTAATAAAGCATAGGATAAAACCACATAAATACAATTTAATAAAGCATAGGATAAAACAACATAAATACTTTTTAATAAAGCATAGGATAAAACCACATAAATACAATTTAATAAAGCATAGGATAAAACAACATAAATAAAATTTAATAAAGCATAGGTTAAAACAACATAAATACAATTTAATAAAGCATAGGATAAAACAACATAAATACAATTTAATAAAGCATAGGATAAAACAAATTAAATACAATTTAATAAAGCATAGGATAAAACACATTAAATACAATTTAATAAAGCATAGGATAAAACAACATAAATTCAATTTAATAAAGCATAGGATAAAACAACATAAATTCAATTTAATAAAGCATAGCATAAAACAACATAAATACAATTTAATAAAGCATAGGATAAAACAACATGAATACAATTTAATAAAGCATAAGATAAAACAACATGAATACAATTTAATAAAGCATAGGTTAAAACAACATAAATACAATTTAATAAAGCATAGATTAATACAACATAAATACAATTTAATAAAGCATAGGATAAAACCACATAAATGGAATTTAATAAAGCACAGGATAAAACAACATAAATACAATTTAATAAAGCATAGGATAAAACAACATAAATACAATTTAATAAAGCATAGGATAAAACAACATAAATACAATTTAATAAAGCATAGGATAAAAAAACATAAATACAATTTAATAAAGCATACGTTAAAACAACATAAATACAATTAAATAAAGCATAGGATAAAACAACATAAATACAATTTAATAAAGCATAGGTTAAAACAACATAAATACAATTTTATAAAGCATAGGATAAAACAACATAAATACAATTTAATAAAGCATAGGTTAAAACAACATAAATACAATTTAATAAAGCATAGGATAAAACAACATAAATTCAATTTAATAAAGCATAGGATAAAACAACATAAATACAATTTAATAAAGCACAGGATAAAACAACATAAATAAAATTTAATAAAGCATAGGATAAAACAACATAAATAAAATTTAATAAAGCATAGGATAAAACAACGTAAATACAATTTAATAAAGCATAGGATAAAACAACATAAATACAATTTAATAAAGCATAGGATAAAGCAACATAAATACAATTTAATAAAGCATAGGATAAAACAACATAAATACAATTTAATAAAGCATAGGATAAAACAACATAAATAAAATTTAATAAAGCATAGGTTAAAACAACATAAATACAATTTAATAAAGCATAGGGCAAAACAAAATAAATCCAATTTAATAAAGCATAGTTTAAAACAACATAAATACAATTTAATAAAACATAGGATAAAACCACAGAAATACAATTTAATAAAGCATAGTATAAAACAACATAAATACAATTTAATAAAGCATAGGACAAAACAACATAAATACAATTTAATAACGCATAGGATAAAACAACATAAATACAATTTAATGAAACATAGGATAAACAACATAAATACAATTTAATAAAGCATAGGACAAAACAACATAAATACAATTTAATAAAGCATATGTTAAAACAACATAAATACAATTTAATAAAGCATAGTTTAAAACAACATAAATACAATTTAATAAAGCATAGTTTAAAACAACATAAATACAATTTAATAAAGCATAGTTTAAAACAACATAAATACAATTTAATAAAGCATAGTTTAAAACAACATAAATACAATTTAATAAAGCATAGTTTAAAACAACATAAATACAATTTAATAAAGCATTAGATAAAACAACATGAATATAATTTAGTAAAGCATAAGATAAAACAACATGAATACAATGTAATAAAGCATAGGATAAAACAACATAAATAAAATTTAATAAAGCATAGGCTAAAACAACATAAATACACTTTAATAAAGCATAGGATAAAACAAATTAAATACAATTTAATAAAGTATGGGATAAAACAACATAAATTCAATTTAATAAAGCATAGGATAAAACAACATAAATACAATTTAATAAAGCATAGGAAAAAACAACATAAATACAATTTAATAAAGCATAAGATAAAACAACATGAATACAATTTAATAAAGCATAGGATAAAACAACATAAATACTTTTTAATAAAGCATAGGATAAAACCACATAAATACAATTTAATAAAGCATAGGATAAAACAACATAAATAAAATTTAATAAAGCATAGGTTAAAACAACATAAATACAATTTAATAAAGCATAGGATAAAACAACATAAATACAATTTAATAAAGCATAGGATAAAACAACATAAATACTTTTTAATAAAGCATAGGATAAAACAATATAAATACAATTTAATAAAGCATAGGATAAAACAACATAAATACAATTTAATGAAACATACAATAAACAACATAAATACAATTTAATAAAGCATAGGACAAAACAACATAAATACAATTTAATAAAGCATATGTTAAAACAACATAAATACAATTTAATAAAGCATAAGATAAAACAACATGAATATAATTTAGTAAAGCATAAGATAAAACAACATGAATACAATTTAATAAAGCATAGGTTAAAACAACATAAATACAATTTAAGAAAGCATAGGATAAAACTACATAAATACATTTTAATAAAACATAGGATAAAACAACATAAATACAATTTAATAAAGCATAGGTTAAAACAACATAAATACAATTTAATAAAGCATAGGACAAAACAACATAAATACAATTTAATAAAGCATAGGATAAAACAACATAAATACAATTTATAAAGCATAGGATAAAACAACATAAATACAATTTAATAAATCATAGGATAAAACAACATAAATAAAATTAAATAAAGCATAGGTTAAAACAACATAAATAAAATTTAATAAAGCATAGGATAAAACAACATAAATACAATTTAATAAAGCATAGGATAAAACCACAGAAATACAATTTAATAAAGCATAGGATATAACAACATAAATACAATTTAATAAAGCATAGGATAAAAAAACATAAATACAATTTAATAAAGCATACGTTAAAACAACATAAATACAATTAAATAAAGCATAGGATAAAACAACATAAATACAATTTAATAAAGCATAGGTTAAAACAACATAAATACAATTTTATAAAGCATAGGATAAAACAACATAAATACAATTTAATAAAGCATAGGTTAAAACAACATAAATACAATTTAATAAAGCATAGGATAAAACAACATAAATTCAATTTAATAAAGCATAGGATAAAACAACATAAATACAATTTAATAAAGCACAGGATAAAACAACATAAATAAAATTTAATAAAGCATAGGATAAAACAACATAAATAAAATTTAATAAAGCATAGGATAAAACAACATAAATACAATTTAATAAAGCATAGGATAAAACAACATAAATACAATTTAATAAAGCATAGGATAAAGCAACATAAATACAATTTAATAAAGCATAGGATAAAACAACATAAATACAATTTAATAAAGCATAGGATAAAACAACATAAATAAAATTTAATAAAGCATAGGTTAAAACAACATAAATACAATTTAATAAAGCATAGGGCAAAACAACATAAATACAATTTAATAAAGCATAGTTTAAAACAACATAAATACAATTTAATAAAACATAGGATAAAACCACAGAAATACAATTTAATAAAGCATAGTATAAAACAACATAAATACAATTTAATAAAGCATAGGACAAAACAACATAAATACAATTTAATAACGCATAGGATAAAACAACATAAATACAATTTAATGAAACATAGGATAAACAACATAAATACAATTTAATAAAGCATAGGACAAAACAACATAAATACAATTTAATAAAGCATATGTTAAAACAACATAAATACAATTTAATAAAGCATAGTTTAAAACAACATAAATACAATTTAATAAAGCATAGTTTAAAACAACATAAATACAATTTAATAAAGCATAGTTTAAAACAACATAAATACAATTTAATAAAGCATAGTTTAAAACAACATAAATACAATTTAATAAAGCATAGTTTAAAACAACATAAATACAATTTAATAAAGCATTAGATAAAACAACATGAATATAATTTAGTAAAGCATAAGATAAAACAACATGAATACAATTTAATAAAGCATAGGATAAAACAACATAAATAAAATTTAATAAAGCATAGGCTAAAACAACATAAATACACTTTAATAAAGCATAAGATAAAACAAATTAAATACAATTTAATAAAGTATGGGATAAAACAACATAAATTCTATTTAATAAAGCATAGGATAAAACAACATAAATACAATTTAATAAAGCATAGGATAAAACAACATAAATACAATTTAATAAAGCATAAGATAAAACAACATGAATACAATTTAATAAAGCATAGGATAAAACAACATAAATACTTTTTAATAAAGCATAGGATAAAACCACATAAATACAATTTAATAAAGCATAGGATAAAACAACATAAATAAAATTTAATAAAGCATAGGTTAAAACAACATAAATACAATTTAATAAAGCATAGGATAAAACAACATAAATACAATTTAATAAAGCATAGGATAAAACAACATAAATACTTTTTAATAAAGCATAGGATAAAACAATATAAATACAATTTAATAAAGCATAGGATAAAACAACATAAATACAATTTAATGAAACATACAATAAACAACATAAATACAATTTAATAAAGCATAGGACAAAACAACATAAATACAATTTAATAAAGCATATGTTAAAACAACATAAATACAATTTAATAAAGCATAAGATAAAACAACATGAATATAATTTAGTAAAGCATAAGATAAAACAACATGAATACAATTTAATAAAGCATAGGTTAAAACAACATAAATACAATTTAAGAAAGCATAGGATAAAACTACATAAATACATTTTAATAAAGCATAGGATAAAACAACATAAATACAATTTAATAAAGCATAGGTTAAAACAACATAAATACAATTTAATAAAGCATAGGACAAAACAACATAAATACAATTTAATAAAGCATAGGATAAAACAACATAAATACAATTTATAAAGCATAGGATAAAACAACATAAATACAATTTAATAAAGCATAGGATAAAACAATTTAAATACAATTTAATAAAGCATAGTATAAAACAACATAAATACAATTTATTAAAGCATAGGCTAAAACAACATAAATACACTTTAATAAAGCATAGGATAAAACAAATTAAATACAATTTAATAAAGCATAGGATAAAACAACATAAATTCAATTTAATAAAGCATACGATAAAACAACATAAATACAATTTAATAAAGCATAGGATAAAACAACATAAATTCAATTTAATAAAGCATAAGATAAAACAACATGAATACAATTTAATAAAGCATAGGTTAAAACAACATAAATACAATTTAATAAAGCATAGGATAAAACAACATAAATACAATTTAATAAAGCATAGGATAAAACAACATAAATACAATTTAATAAAGCATAGGATAAAACAACATAAATAAAATTTAATAAAGCATAGGTTAAAGCAACATAAATACAATTTAATAAAGCATAGGATAAAACAACATAAATACAATTTAATGAAACATAGGATAAACAACATAAATACAACTTAATAAAGCATAGGACAAAACAACATAAATACAATTTAATAAAGCATATGTTAAAACAACATAAATACAATTTAATAAAGCATAGTTTAAAACAACATAAATACAATTTAATAAAGCATAGTTTAAAACAACATAAATACAATTTAATAAAGCATAGTTTAAAACAACATAAATACAATTTAATAAAGCATAGTTTAAAACAACATAAACACAATTTAATAAAGCATTAGATAAAACAACATGAATATAATTTAGTAAAGCATAAGATAAAACAACATGAATACAATTTAATAAAGCATAGGATAAAACAACATAAATAAAATGTAATAAAGCATAGCTTAAAACAACATAAATACAATTTAATAAAGCATAGTTTAAAACAACATAAATACAATTTAATAAAGCATAGGATAAAACCACAAAAATACAATTTAATAAAGCATAGGATAAAACAACATAAATACAATTTAATAATGCATAGGACAAAACAACATAAATGCAATTTAATAAAGCATAGGCTAAAACTACATAAATACAATTTAATAAAGCATAGGATAAAACAAATTAAATACAATTTAATAAAGCATAGGATAAAACAAATTAAATACAATTTAATAAAGCATAGGATAAAACAACATATATTCAATTTAATAAAGCATAGGATAAAACAACATAAATTCAATTTAATAAAGCATAGGATAAAACAACATAAATACAATTTAATAAAGCATAGGATAAAACAACATGAATACAATTTAATAAAGCATAAGATAAAACAACATGAATACAATTTAATAAAGCATAGGTTAAAACAACATAAATACAATTTAACAAAGCATAGGTTAAAACAACATAAATACAATTTAATAAAGCATAGGTTAAAACAACATAAATACAATTTAATAAAGCATTGGATAAAACAACATAAATACAATTTAATAAATCATAGGATAAAACAACATAAATAAAATTAAATAAAGCATAGGTTAAAACAACATAAATAAAATTTAATAAAGCATAGGATAAAACAACATAAATACAATTTAATAAAGCATAGGATAAAACCACAGAAATACAATTTAATAAAGCATAGGATATAACAACATAAATACAATTTAATAAAGCATAGGATAGAACAACATAAATACTTTTTAATAAAGCATAGGATAAAACCACATACATACAATTTAATAAAGCAAAGGATAAAACAACATAAATAAAATTTAATAAAGCATAGGTTAAAACAACATAAATACAATTTAATAAAGCATAGGATAAAACAACATAAATACAATTTAATAAAGCATAGTATAAAACAACATAAATACTTTTTAATAAAGCATAGGATAAAACAATATAAATACAATTTAATAAAGCATAGGATAAAACAACATAAATACAATTTAATGAAACATACAATAAACAACATAAATACAATTTAATAAAGCATAGGACAAAACAACATAAATACAATTTAATAAAGCATATGTTAAAACAACATAAATACAATTTAATAAAGCATAAGATAAAACAACATGAATATAATTTAGTAAAGCATAAGATAAAACAACATGAATACAATTTAATAAAGCATAGGTTAAAACAACATAAATACAATTTAAGAAAGCATAGGATAAAACTACATAAATACATTTTAATAAAGCATAGGATAAAACAACATAAATACAATTTAATAAAGCATAGGTTAAAACAACATAAATACAATTTAATAAAGCATAGGACAAAACAACATAAATACAATTTAATAAAGCATAGGATAAAACAACATAAATACAATTTATAAAGCATAGGATAAAACAACATAAATACAATTTAATAAAGCATAGGATAAAACAATTTAAATACAATTTAATAAAGCATAGTATAAAACAACATAAATACAATTTATTAAAGCATAGGCTAAAACAACATAAATACACTTTAATAAAGCATAGGATAAAACAAATTAAATACAATTTAATAAAGCATAGGATAAAACAACATAAATTCAATTTAATAAAGCATACGATAAAACAACATAAATACAATTTAATAAAGCATAGGATAAAACAACATAAATTCAATTTAATAAAGCATAAGATAAAACAACATGAATACAATTTAATAAAGCATAGGTTAAAACAACATAAATACAATTTAATAAAGCATAGGATAAAACAACATAAATACAATTTAATAAAGCATAGGATAAAACAACATAAATACAATTTAATAAAGCATAGGATAAAACAACATAAATAAAATTTAATAAAGCATAGGTTAAAGCAACATAAATACAATTTAATAAAGCATAGGACAAAACAACATAAATACAATTTAATAAAGCATAGGATAAAACAACATAAATACAATTTAATGAAACATAGGATAAACAACATAAATACAACTTAATAAAGCATAGGACAAAACAACATAAATACAATTTAATAAAGCATATGTTAAAACAACATAAATACAATTTAATAAAGCATAGTTTAAAACAACATAAATACAATTTAATAAAGCATAGTTTAAAACAACATAAATACAATTTAATAAAGCATAGTTTAAAACAACATAAATACAATTTAATAAAGCATAGTTTAAAACAACATAAACACAATTTAATAAAGCATTAGATAAAACAACATGAATATAATTTAGTAAAGCATAAGATAAAACAACATGAATACAATTTAATAAAGCATAGGATAAAACAACATAAATAAAATGTAATAAAGCATAGCTTAAAACAACATAAATACAATTTAATAAAGCATAGTTTAAAACAACATAAATACAATTTAATAAAGCATAGTTTAAAACAACATAAATACAATTTAATAAAGCATAGGATAAAACCACAAAAATACAATTTAATAAAGCATAGGATAAAACAACATAAATACAATTTAATAATGCATAGGACAAAACAACATAAATGCAATTTAATAAAGTATAGGCTAAAACTACATAAATACAATTTAATAAAGCATAGGATAAAACAAATTAAATACAATTTAATAAAGCATAGGATAAAACAAATTAAATACAATTTAATAAAGCATAGGATAAAACAACATATATTCAATTTAATAAAGCATAGGATAAAACAACATAAATTCAATTTAATAAAGCATAGGATAAAACAACATAAATACAATTTAATAAAGCATAGGATAAAACAACATGAATACAATTTAATAAAGCATAAGATAAAACAACATGAATACAATTTAATAAAGCATAGGTTAAAACAACATAAATACAATTTAACAAAGCATAGGTTAAAACAACATAAATACAATTTAATAAAGCATAGGTTAAAACAACATAAATACAATTTAATAAAGCATTGGATAAAACAACATAAATACAATTTAATAAATCATAGGATAAAACAACATAAATAAAATTAAATAAAGCATAGGTTAAAACAACATAAATAAAATTTAATAAAGCATAGGATAAAACAACATAAATACAATTTAATAAAGCATAGGATAAAACCACAGAAATACAATTTAATAAAGCATAGGATATAACAACATAAATACAATTTAATAAAGCATAGGATAGAACAACATAAATACTTTTTAATAAAGCATAGGATAAAACCACATAAATACAATTTAATAAAGCAAAGGATAAAACAACATAAATAAAATTTAATAAAGCATAGGTTAAAACAACATAAATACAATTTAATAAAGCATAGGATAAAACAACATAAATTCAATTTAATAAAGCATAGGATAAAACAACATAAATACAATTTAATAAAGCACAGGATAAAACAACATAAATAAAATTTAATAAAGCATAGGATAAAACAACATAAATAAAATTTAATAAAGCATAGGATAAAACAACGTAAATACAATTTAATAAAGCATAGGATAAAACAACATAAATACAATTTAATAAAGCATAGGATAAAGCAACATAAATACAATTTAATAAAGCATAGGATAAAACAACATAAATACAATTTAATAAAGCATAGGATAAAACAACATAAATAAAATTTAATAAAGCATAGGTTAAAACAACATAAATACAATTTAATAAAGCATAGGGCAAAACAAAATAAATCCAATTTAATAAAGCATAGTTTAAAACAACATAAATACAATTTAATAAAACATAGGATAAAACCACAGAAATACAATTTAATAAAGCATAGTATAAAACAACATAAATACAATTTAATAAAGCATAGGACAAAACAACATAAATACAATTTAATAACGCATAGGATAAAACAACATAAATACAATTTAATGAAACATAGGATAAACAACATAAATACAATTTAATAAAGCATAGGACAAAACAACATAAATACAATTTAATAAAGCATATGTTAAAACAACATAAATACAATTTAATAAAGCATAGTTTAAAACAACATAAATACAATTTAATAAAGCATAGTTTAAAACAACATAAATACAATTTAATAAAGCATAGTTTAAAACAACATAAATACAATTTAATAAAGCATAGTTTAAAACAACATAAATACAATTTAATAAAGCATAGTTTAAAACAACATAAATACAATTTAATAAAGCATTAGATAAAACAACATGAATATAATTTAGTAAAGCATAAGATAAAACAACATGAATACAATGTAATAAAGCATAGGATAAAACAACATAAATAAAATTTAATAAAGCATAGGCTAAAACAACATAAATACACTTTAATAAAGCATAGGATAAAACAAATTAAATACAATTTAATAAAGTATGGGATAAAACAACATAAATTCAATTTAATAAAGCATAGGATAAAACAACATAAATACAATTTAATAAAGCATAGGAAAAAACAACATAAATACAATTTAATAAAGCATAAGATAAAACAACATGAATACAATTTAATAAAGCATAGGATAAAACAACATAAATACTTTTTAATAAAGCATAGGATAAAACCACATAAATACAATTTAATAAAGCATAGGATAAAACAACATAAATAAAATTTAATAAAGCATAGGTTAAAACAACATAAATACAATTTAATAAAGCATAGGATAAAACAACATAAATACAATTTAATAAAGCATAGGATAAAACAACATAAATACTTTTTAATAAAGCATAGGATAAAACAATATAAATACAATTTAATAAAGCATAGGATAAAACAACATAAATACAATTTAATGAAACATACAATAAACAACATAAATACAATTTAATAAAGCATAGGACAAAACAACATAAATACAATTTAATAAAGCATATGTTAAAACAACATAAATACAATTTAATAAAGCATAAGATAAAACAACATGAATATAATTTAGTAAAGCATAAGATAAAACAACATGAATACAATTTAATAAAGCATAGGTTAAAACAACATAAATACAATTTAAGAAAGCATAGGATAAAACTACATAAATACATTTTAATAAAACATAGGATAAAACAACATAAATACAATTTAATAAAGCATAGGTTAAAACAACATAAATACAATTTAATAAAGCATAGGACAAAACAACATAAATACAATTTAATAAAGCATAGGATAAAACAACATAAATACAATTTATAAAGCATAGGATAAAACAACATAAATACAATTTAATAAATCATAGGATAAAACAACATAAATAAAATTAAATAAAGCATAGGTTAAAACAACATAAATAAAATTTAATAAAGCATAGGATAAAACAACATAAATACAATTTAATAAAGCATAGGATAAAACCACAGAAATACAATTTAATAAAGCATAGGATATAACAACATAAATACAATTTAATAAAGCATAGGATAAAAAAACATAAATACAATTTAATAAAGCATACGTTAAAACAACATAAATACAATTAAATAAAGCATAGGATAAAACAACATAAATACAATTTAATAAAGCATAGGTTAAAACAACATAAATACAATTTTATAAAGCATAGGATAAAACAACATAAATACAATTTAATAAAGCATAGGTTAAAACAACATAAATACAATTTAATAAAGCATAGGATAAAACAACATAAATTCAATTTAATAAAGCATAGGATAAAACAACATAAATACAATTTAATAAAGCACAGGATAAAACAACATAAATAAAATTTAATAAAGCATAGGATAAAACAACATAAATAAAATTTAATAAAGCATAGGATAAAACAACGTAAATACAATTTAATAAAGCATAGGATAAAACAACATAAATACAATTTAATAAAGCATAGGTTAAAACAACATAAATACAATTTAATAAAGCATAGGGCAAAACAACATAAATACAATTTAATAAAGCATAGTTTAAAACAACATAAATACAATTTAATAAAACATAGGATAAAACCACAGAAATACAATTTAATAAAGCATAGTATAAAACAACATAAATACAATTTTATAAAGCATAGGATAAAACAACATAAATAAAATTTAATAAAGCATAGGATAAAACAACATAAATTCAATTTAATAAAGCATAGGATAAAACAACATAAATACAATTTAATATATCACAGGATAAAACAACATAAATAAAATTTAATAAAGCATAGGATAAAACAACATAAATAAAAATTAATAAAGCATAGGATAAAACAACGTAAATACAATTTAATAAAGCATAGGATAAAACAACATAAATACAATTTAATAAAGCATAGGATAAAACAACATAAATAAAATTTAATAAAGCATAGGTTAAAACAACATAAATACAATTTAATAAAGCATAGGGCAAAACAACATAAATACAATTTAATAAAGCATAGTTTAAAACAACATAAATACAATTTAATAAAACATAGGATAAAACCACAGAAATACAATTTAATAAAGCATAGTATAAAACAACATAAATACAATTTAATAAAGCATAGGACAAAACAACATAAATACAATTTAATAACGCATAGGATAAAACAACATAAATACAATTTAATGAAACATAGGATAAACAACATAAATACAATTTAATAAAGCATAGGACAAAACAACATAAATACAATTTAATAAAGCATATGTTAAAACAACATAAATACAATTTAATAAAGCATAGTTTAAAACAACATAAATACAATTTAATAAAGCATAGTTTAAAACAACATAAATACAATTTAATAAAGCATAGTTTAAAACAACATAAATACAATTTAATAAAGCATAGTTTAAAACAACATAAATACAATTTAATAAAGCATAGTTTAAAACAACATAAATACAATTTAATAAAGCATTAGATAAAACAACATGAATATAATTTAGTAAAGCATAAGATAAAACAACATGAATACAATTTAATAAAGCATAGGATAAAACAACATAAATAAAATTTAATAAAGCATAGGCTAAAACAACATAAATACACTTTAATAAAGCATAAGATAAAACAAATTAAATACAATTTAATAAAGTATGGGATAAAACAACATAAATTCTATTTAATAAAGCATAGGATAAAACAACATAAATACAATTTAATAAAGCATAGGATAAAACAACATAAATACAATTTAATAAAGCATAAGATAAAACAACATGAATACAATTTAATAAAGCATAGGATAAAACAACATAAATACTTTTTAATAAAGCATAGGATAAAACCACATAAATACAATTTAATAAAGCATAGGATAAAACAACATAAATAAAATTTAATAAAGCATAGGTTAAAACAACATAAATACAATTTAATAAAGCATAGGATAAAACAACATAAATACAATTTAATAAAGCATAGGATAAAACAACATAAATACTTTTTAATAAAGCATAGGATAAAACAATATAAATACAATTTAATAAAGCATAGGATAAAACAACATAAATACAATTTAATGAAACATACAATAAACAACATAAATACAATTTAATAAAGCATAGGACAAAACAACATAAATACAATTTAATAAAGCATATGTTAAAACAACATAAATACAATTTAATAAAGCATAAGATAAAACAACATGAATATAATTTAGTAAAGCATAAGATAAAACAACATGAATACAATTTAATAAAGCATAGGTTAAAACAACATAAATACAATTTAAGAAAGCATAGGATAAAACTACATAAATACATTTTAATAAAGCATAGGATAAAACAACATAAATACAATTTAATAAAGCATAGGTTAAAACAACATAAATACAATTTAATAAAGCATAGGACAAAACAACATAAATACAATTTAATAAAGCATAGGATAAAACAACATAAATACAATTTATAAAGCATAGGATAAAACAACATAAATACAATTTAATAAAGCATAGGATAAAACAATTTAAATACAATTTAATAAAGCATAGTATAAAACAACATAAATACAATTTATTAAAGCATAGGCTAAAACAACATAAATACACTTTAATAAAGCATAGGATAAAACAAATTAAATACAATTTAATAAAGCATAGGATAAAACAACATAAATTCAATTTAATAAAGCATACGATAAAACAACATAAATACAATTTAATAAAGCATAGGATAAAACAACATAAATTCAATTTAATAAAGCATAAGATAAAACAACATGAATACAATTTAATAAAGCATAGGTTAAAACAACATAAATACAATTTAATAAAGCATAGGATAAAACAACATAAATACAATTTAATAAAGCATAGGATAAAACAACATAAATACAATTTAATAAAGCATAGGATAAAACAACATAAATAAAATTTAATAAAGCATAGGTTAAAGCAACATAAATACAATTTAATAAAGCATAGGATAAAACAACATAAATACAATTTAATGAAACATAGGATAAACAACATAAATACAACTTAATAAAGCATAGGACAAAACAACATAAATACAATTTAATAAAGCATATGTTAAAACAACATAAATACAATTTAATAAAGCATAGTTTAAAACAACATAAATACAATTTAATAAAGCATAGTTTAAAACAACATAAATACAATTTAATAAAGCATAGTTTAAAACAACATAAATACAATTTAATAAAGCATAGTTTAAAACAACATAAACACAATTTAATAAAGCATTAGATAAAACAACATGAATATAATTTAGTAAAGCATAAGATAAAACAACATGAATACAATTTAATAAAGCATAGGATAAAACAACATAAATAAAATGTAATAAAGCATAGCTTAAAACAACATAAATACAATTTAATAAAGCATAGTTTAAAACAACATAAATACAATTTAATAAAGCATAGGATAAAACCACAAAAATACAATTTAATAAAGCATAGGATAAAACAACATAAATACAATTTAATAATGCATAGGACAAAACAACATAAATGCAATTTAATAAAGCATAGGCTAAAACTACATAAATACAATTTAATAAAGCATAGGATAAAACAAATTAAATACAATTTAATAAAGCATAGGATAAAACAAATTAAATACAATTTAATAAAGCATAGGATAAAACAACATATATTCAATTTAATAAAGCATAGGATAAAACAACATAAATTCAATTTAATAAAGCATAGGATAAAACAACATAAATACAATTTAATAAAGCATAGGATAAAACAACATGAATACAATTTAATAAAGCATAAGATAAAACAACATGAATACAATTTAATAAAGCATAGGTTAAAACAACATAAATACAATTTAACAAAGCATAGGTTAAAACAACATAAATACAATTTAATAAAGCATAGGTTAAAACAACATAAATACAATTTAATAAAGCATTGGATAAAACAACATAAATACAATTTAATAAATCATAGGATAAAACAACATAAATAAAATTAAATAAAGCATAGGTTAAAACAACATAAATAAAATTTAATAAAGCATAGGATAAAACAACATAAATACAATTTAATAAAGCATAGGATAAAACCACAGAAATACAATTTAATAAAGCATAGGATATAACAACATAAATACAATTTAATAAAGCATAGGATAGAACAACATAAATACTTTTTAATAAAGCATAGGATAAAACCACATACATACAATTTAATAAAGCAAAGGATAAAACAACATAAATAAAATTTAATAAAGCATAGGTTAAAACAACATAAATACAATTTAATAAAGCATAGGATAAAACAACATAAATACAATTTAATAAAGCATAGTATAAAACAACATAAATACTTTTTAATAAAGCATAGGATAAAACAATATAAATACAATTTAATAAAGCATAGGATAAAACAACATAAATACAATTTAATGAAACATACAATAAACAACATAAATACAATTTAATAAAGCATAGGACAAAACAACATAAATACAATTTAATAAAGCATATGTTAAAACAACATAAATACAATTTAATAAAGCATAAGATAAAACAACATGAATATAATTTAGTAAAGCATAAGATAAAACAACATGAATACAATTTAATAAAGCATAGGTTAAAACAACATAAATACAATTTAAGAAAGCATAGGATAAAACTACATAAATACATTTTAATAAAGCATAGGATAAAACAACATAAATACAATTTAATAAAGCATAGGTTAAAACAACATAAATACAATTTAATAAAGCATAGGACAAAACAACATAAATACAATTTAATAAAGCATAGGATAAAACAACATAAATACAATTTATAAAGCATAGGATAAAACAACATAAATACAATTTAATAAAGCATAGGATAAAACAATTTAAATACAATTTAATAAAGCATAGTATAAAACAACATAAATACAATTTATTAAAGCATAGGCTAAAACAACATAAATACACTTTAATAAAGCATAGGATAAAACAAATTAAATACAATTTAATAAAGCATAGGATAAAACAACATAAATTCAATTTAATAAAGCATACGATAAAACAACATAAATACAATTTAATAAAGCATAGGATAAAACAACATAAATTCAATTTAATAAAGCATAAGATAAAACAACATGAATACAATTTAATAAAGCATAGGTTAAAACAACATAAATACAATTTAATAAAGCATAGGATAAAACAACATAAATACAATTTAATAAAGCATAGGATAAAACAACATAAATACAATTTAATAAAGCATAGGATAAAACAACATAAATAAAATTTAATAAAGCATAGGTTAAAGCAACATAAATACAATTTAATAAAGCATAGGACAAAACAACATAAATACAATTTAATAAAGCATAGGATAAAACAACATAAATACAATTTAATGAAACATAGGATAAACAACATAAATACAACTTAATAAAGCATAGGACAAAACAACATAAATACAATTTAATAAAGCATATGTTAAAACAACATAAATACAATTTAATAAAGCATAGTTTAAAACAACATAAATACAATTTAATAAAGCATAGTTTAAAACAACATAAATACAATTTAATAAAGCATAGTTTAAAACAACATAAATACAATTTAATAAAGCATAGTTTAAAACAACATAAACACAATTTAATAAAGCATTAGATAAAACAACATGAATATAATTTAGTAAAGCATAAGATAAAACAACATGAATACAATTTAATAAAGCATAGGATAAAACAACATAAATAAAATGTAATAAAGCATAGCTTAAAACAACATAAATACAATTTAATAAAGCATAGTTTAAAACAACATAAATACAATTTAATAAAGCATAGTTTAAAACAACATAAATACAATTTAATAAAGCATAGGATAAAACCACAAAAATACAATTTAATAAAGCATAGGATAAAACAACATAAATACAATTTAATAATGCATAGGACAAAACAACATAAATGCAATTTAATAAAGTATAGGCTAAAACTACATAAATACAATTTAATAAAGCATAGGATAAAACAAATTAAATACAATTTAATAAAGCATAGGATAAAACAAATTAAATACAATTTAATAAAGCATAGGATAAAACAACATATATTCAATTTAATAAAGCATAGGATAAAACAACATAAATTCAATTTAATAAAGCATAGGATAAAACAACATAAATACAATTTAATAAAGCATAGGATAAAACAACATGAATACAATTTAATAAAGCATAAGATAAAACAACATGAATACAATTTAATAAAGCATAGGTTAAAACAACATAAATACAATTTAACAAAGCATAGGTTAAAACAACATAAATACAATTTAATAAAGCATAGGTTAAAACAACATAAATACAATTTAATAAAGCATTGGATAAAACAACATAAATACAATTTAATAAATCATAGGATAAAACAACATAAATAAAATTAAATAAAGCATAGGTTAAAACAACATAAATAAAATTTAATAAAGCATAGGATAAAACAACATAAATACAATTTAATAAAGCATAGGATAAAACCACAGAAATACAATTTAATAAAGCATAGGATATAACAACATAAATACAATTTAATAAAGCATAGGATAGAACAACATAAATACTTTTTAATAAAGCATAGGATAAAACCACATAAATACAATTTAATAAAGCAAAGGATAAAACAACATAAATAAAATTTAATAAAGCATAGGTTAAAACAACATAAATACAATTTAATAAAGCATAGGATAAAACAACATAAATACAATTTAATAAAGCATAGTATAAAACAACATAAATACTTTTTAATAAAGCATAGGATAAAACAATATAAATACAATTTAATAAAGCATAGGATAAAACAACATAAATACAATTTAATGAAACATACAATAAACAACATAAATACAATTTAATAAAGCATAGGACAAAACAACATAAATACAATTTAATAAAGCATATGTTAAAACAACATAAATACAATTTAATAAAGCATAAGATAAAACAACATGAATATAATTTAGTAAAGCATAAGATAAAACAACATGAATACAATTTAATAAAGCATAGGTTAAAACAACATAAATACAATTTAAGAAAGCATAGGATAAAACTACATAAATACATTTTAATAAAGCATAGGATAAAACAACATAAATACAATTTAATAAAGCATAGGTTAAAACAACATAAATACAATTTAATAAAGCATAGGACAAAACAACATAAATACAATTTAATAAAGCATAGGATAAAACAACATAAATACAATTTATAAAGCATAGGATAAAACAACATAAATACAATTTAATAAAGCATAGGATAAAACAATTTAAATACAATTTAATAAAGCATAGTATAAAACAACATAAATACAATTTATTAAAGCATAGGCTAAAACAACATAAATACACTTTAATAAAGCATAGGATAAAACAAATTAAATACAATTTAATAAAGCATAGGATAAAACAACATAAATTCAATTTAATAAAGCATACGATAAAACAACATAAATACAATTTAATAAAGCATAGGATAAAACAACATAAATTCAATTTAATAAAGCATAAGATAAAACAACATGAATACAATTTAATAAAGCATAGGTTAAAACAACATAAATACAATTTAATAAAGCATAGGATAAAACAACATAAATACAATTTAATAAAGCATAGGATAAAACAACATAAATACAATTTAATAAAGCATAGGATAAAACAACATAAATAAAATTTAATAAAGCATAGGTTAAAGCAACATAAATACAATTTAATAAAGCATAGGACAAAACAACATAAATACAATTTAATAAAGCATAGGATAAAACAACATAAATACAATTTAATGAAACATAGGATAAACAACATAAATACAACTTAATAAAGCATAGGACAAAACAACATAAATACAATTTAATAAAGCATATGTTAAAACAACATAAATACAATTTAATAAAGCATAGTTTAAAACAACATAAATACAATTTAATAAAGCATAGTTTAAAACAACATAAATACAATTTAATAAAGCATAGTTTAAAACAACATAAACACAATTTAATAAAGCATTAGATAAAACAACATGAATATAATTTAGTAAAGCATAAGATAAAACAACATGAATACAATTTAATAAAGCATAGGTTAAAACAACATAAATACAATTTAAGAAAGCATAGGATAAAACTACATAAATACAATTTAATGAAACATACAATAAACAACATAAATACAATTTAATAAAGCATAGGAAAAACAACATAAATACAATTTAATAAAGCATATGTTAAAACAACATAAATACAATTTAATAAAGCATAAGATAAAACAACATGAATATAATTTAGTAAAGCATAAGATAAAACAACATGAATACAATTTAATAAAGCATAGGACAAAACAACATAAATACAATTTAATAAAGCATATGTTAAAACAACATAAATACAATTTAATAAAGCATAGTTTAAAACAACATAAATACAATTTAATAAAGCATAGTTTAAAACAACATAAATACAATTTAATAAAGCATAGTTTAAAACAACATAAATACAATTTAATAAAGCATAGTTTAAAACAACATAAACACAATTTAATAAAGCATTAGATAAAACAACATGAATATAATTTAGTAAACCATAAGATAAAACAACATGAATACAATTTAATAAAGCATAGGATAAAACAACATAAATAAAATGTAATAAAGCATAGCTTAAAACAACATAAATACAATTTAATAAAGCATAGTTTAAAACAACATAAATACAATTTAATAAAGCATAGTTTAAAACAACATAAATACAATTTAATAAAGCATAGGATAAAACCACAAAAATACAATTTAATAAAGCATAGGATAAAACAACATAAATACAATTTAATAATGCATAGGACAAAACAACATAAATGCAATTTAATAAAGCATAGGCTAAAACTACATAAATACAATTTAATAAAGCATAGGATAAAACAAATTAAATACAATTTAATAAAGCATAGGATAAAACAAATTAAATACAATTTAATAAAGCATAGGATAAAACAACATATATTCAATTTAATAAAGCATAGGATAAAACAACATAAATTCAATTTAATAAAGCATAGGATAAAACAACATAAATACAATTTAATAAAGCATAGGATAAAACAACATGAATACAATTTAATAAAGCATAAGATAAAACAACATGAATACAATTTAATAAAGCATAGGTTAAAACAACATAAATACAATTTAACAAAGCATAGGTTAAAACAACATAAATACAATTTAATAAAGCATAGGTTAAAACAACATAAATACAATTTAATAAAGCATTGGATAAAACAACATAAATACAATTTAATAAATCATAGGATAAAACAACATAAATAAAATTAAATAAAGCATAGGTTAAAACAACATAAATAAAATTTAATAAAGCATAGGATAAAACAACATAAATACAATTTAATAAAGCATAGGATAAAACCACAGAAATACAATTTAATAAAGCATAGGATATAACAACATAAATACAATTTAATAAAGCATAGGATAGAACAACATAAATACTTTTTAATAAAGCATAGGATAAAACCACATAAATACAATTTAATAAAGCAAAGGATAAAACAACATAAATACAATTTAATAAAGCATAGGATAAAACAACATAAATACAATTTAATAAAGCATAGGATAAAACAACATAAATAAAATTTAATAAAGCATAGGTTAAAGCAACATAAATACAATTTAATAAAGCATAGGACAAAACAACATAAATACAATTTAATAAAGCATAGGATAAAACAACATAAATACAATTTAATGAAACATAGGATAAACAACATAAATACAACTTAATAAAGCATAGGACAAAACAACATAAATACAATTTAATAAAGCATATGTTAAAACAACATAAATACAATTTAATAAAGCATAGTTTAAAACAACATAAATACAATTTAATAAAGCATAGTTTAAAACAACATAAATACAATTTAATAAAGCATAGTTTAAAACAACATAAATACAATTTAATAAAGCATAGTTTAAAACAACATAAACACAATTTAATAAAGCATTAGATAAAACAACATGAATATAATTTAGTAAAGCATAAGATAAAACAACATGAATACAATTTAATAAAGCATAGGATAAAACAACATAAATAAAATGTAATAAAGCATAGCTTAAAACAACATAAATACAATTTAATAAAGCATAGTTTAAAACAACATAAATACAATTTAATAAAGCATAGTTTAAAACAACATAAATACAATTTAATAAAGCATAGGATAAAACCACAAAAATACAATTTAATAAAGCATAGGATAAAACAACATAAATACAATTTAATAATGCATAGGACAAAACAACATAAATGCAATTTAATAAAGCATAGGCTAAAACTACATAAATACAATTTAATAAAGCATAGGATAAAACAAATTAAATACAATTTAATAAAGCATAGGATAAAACAAATTAAATACAATTTAATAAAGCATAGGATAAAACAACATATATTCAATTTAATAAAGCATAGGATAAAACAACATAAATTCAATTTAATAAAGCATAGGATAAAACAACATAAATACAATTTAATAAAGCATAGGATAAAACAACATGAATACAATTTAATAAAGCATAAGATAAAACAACATGAATACAATTTAATAAAGCATAGGTTAAAACAACATAAATACAATTTAACAAAGCATAGGTTAAAACAACATAAATACAATTTAATAAAGCATAGGTTAAAACAACATAAATACAATTTAATAAAGCATTGGATAAAACAACATAAATACAATTTAATAAATCATAGGATAAAACAACATAAATAAAATTAAATAAAGCATAGGTTAAAACAACATAAATAAAATTTAATAAAGCATAGGATAAAACAACATAAATACAATTTAATAAAGCATAGGATAAAACCACAGAAATACAATTTAATAAAGCATAGGATATAACAACATAAATACAATTTAATAAAGCATAGGATAGAACAACATAAATACTTTTTAATAAAGCATAGGATAAAACCACATAAATACAATTTAATAAAGCAAAGGATAAAACAACATAAATAAAATTTAATAAAGCATAGGTTAAAACAACATAAATACAATTTAATAAAGCATAGGATAAAACAACATAAATACAATTTAATAAAGCATAGTATAAAACAACATAAATACTTTTTAATAAAGCATAGGATAAAACAATATAAATACAATTTAATAAAGCATAGGATAAAACAACATAAATACAATTTAATGAAACATACAATAAACAACATAAATACAATTTAATAAAGCATAGGACAAAACAACATAAATACAATTTAATAAAGCATATGTTAAAACAACATAAATACAATTTAATAAAGCATAAGATAAAACAACATGAATATAATTTAGTAAAGCATAAGATAAAACAACATGAATACAATTTAATAAAGCATAGGTTAAAACAACATAAATACAATTTAAGAAAGCATAGGATAAAACTACATAAATACATTTTAATAAAGCATAGGATAAAACAACATAAATACAATTTAATAAAGCATAGGTTAAAACAACATAAATACAATTTAATAAAGCATAGGACAAAACAACATAAATACAATTTAATAAAGCATAGGATAAAACAACATAAATACAATTTATAAAGCATAGGATAAAACAACATAAATACAATTTAATAAAGCATAGGATAAAACAATTTAAATACAATTTAATAAAGCATAGTATAAAACAACATAAATACAATTTATTAAAGCATAGGCTAAAACAACATAAATACACTTTAATAAAGCATAGGATAAAACAAATTAAATACAATTTAATAAAGCATAGGATAAAACAACATAAATTCAATTTAATAAAGCATACGATAAAACAACATAAATACAATTTAATAAAGCATAGGATAAAACAACATAAATTCAATTTAATAAAGCATAAGATAAAACAACATGAATACAATTTAATAAAGCATAGGTTAAAACAACATAAATACAATTTAATAAAGCATAGGATAAAACAACATAAATACAATTTAATAAAGCATAGGATAAAACAACATAAATACAATTTAATAAAGCATAGGATAAAACAACATAAATAAAATTTAATAAAGCATAGGTTAAAGCAACATAAATACAATTTAATAAAGCATAGGACAAAACAACATAAATACAATTTAATAAAGCATAGGATAAAACAACATAAATACAATTTAATGAAACATAGGATAAACAACATAAATACAACTTAATAAAGCATAGGACAAAACAACATAAATACAATTTAATAAAGCATATGTTAAAACAACATAAATACAATTTAATAAAGCATAGTTTAAAACAACATAAATACAATTTAATAAAGCATAGTTTAAAACAACATAAATACAATTTAATAAAGCATAGTTTAAAACAACATAAACACAATTTAATAAAGCATTAGATAAAACAACATGAATATAATTTAGTAAAGCATAAGATAAAACAACATGAATACAATTTAATAAAGCATAGGTTAAAACAACATAAATACAATTTAAGAAAGCATAGGATAAAACTACATAAATACAATTTAATGAAACATACAATAAACAACATAAATACAATTTAATAAAGCATAGGACAAAACAACATAAATACAATTTAATAAAGCATATGTTAAAACAACATAAATACAATTTAATAAAGCATAAGATAAAACAACATGAATATAATTTAGTAAAGCATAAGATAAAACAACATGAATACAATTTAATAAAGCATAGGACAAAACAACATAAATACAATTTAATAAAGCATATGTTAAAACAACATAAATACAATTTAATAAAGCATAGTTTAAAACAACATAAATACAATTTAATAAAGCATAGTTTAAAACAACATAAATACAATTTAATAAAGCATAGTTTAAAACAACATAAATACAATTTAATAAAGCATAGTTTAAAACAACATAAACACAATTTAATAAAGCATTAGATAAAACAACATGAATATAATTTAGTAAAGCATAAGATAAAACAACATGAATACAATTTAATAAAGCATAGGATAAAACAACATAAATAAAATGTAATAAAGCATAGCTTAAAACAACATAAATACAATTTAATAAAGCATAGTTTAAAACAACATAAATACAATTTAATAAAGCATAGTTTAAAACAACATAAATACAATTTAATAAAGCATAGGATAAAACCACAAAAATACAATTTAATAAAGCATAGGATAAAACAACATAAATACAATTTAATAATGCATAGGACAAAACAACATAAATGCAATTTAATAAAGCATAGGCTAAAACTACATAAATACAATTTAATAAAGCATAGGATAAAACAAATTAAATACAATTTAATAAAGCATAGGATAAAACAAATTAAATACAATTTAATAAAGCATAGGATAAAACAACATATATTCAATTTAATAAAGCATAGGATAAAACAACATAAATTCAATTTAATAAAGCATAGGATAAAACAACATAAATACAATTTAATAAAGCATAGGATAAAGCAACATGAATACAATTTAATAAAGCATAAGATAAAACAACATGAATACAATTTAATAAAGCATAGGTTAAAAAAACATAAATACAATTTAACAAAGCATAGGTTAAAACAACATAAATACAATTTAATAAAGCATAGGTTAAAACAACATAAATACAATTTAATAAAGCATTGGATAAAACAACATAAATACAATTTAATAAATCATAGGATAAAACAACATAAATAAAATTAAATAAAGCATAGGTTAAAACAACATAAATAAAATTTAATAAAGCATAGGATAAAACAACATAAATACAATTTAATAAAGCATAGGATAAAACCACAGAAATACAATTTAATAAAGCATAGGATATAACAACATAAATACAATTTAATAAAGCATAGGATAGAACAACATAAATACTTTTTAATAAAGCATAGGATAAAACCACATAAATACAATTTAATAAAGCAAAGGATAAAACAACATAAATAAAATTTAATAAAGCATAGGTTAAAACAACATAAATACAATTTAATAAAGCATAGGATAAAACAACATAAATACAATTTAATAAAGCATAGTATAAAACAACATAAATACTTTTTAATAAAGCATAGGATAAAACAATATAAATACAATTTAATAAAGCATAGGATAAAACAACATAAATACAATTTAATGAAACATACAATAAACAACATAAATACAATTTAATAAAGCATAGGACAAAACAACATAAATACAATTTAATAAAGCATATGTTAAAACAACATAAATACAATTTAATAAAGCATAAGATAAAACAACATGAATATAATTTAGTAAAGCATAAGATAAAACAACATGAATACAATTTAATAAAGCATAGGTTAAAACAACAGAAATACAATTTAAGAAAGCATAGGATAAAACTACATAAATACATTTTAATAAAGCATAGGATAAAACAACATAAATACAATTTAATAAAGCATAGGTTAAAACAACATAAATACAATTTAATAAAGCATAGGACAAAACAACATAAATACAATTTAATAAAGCATAGGATAAAACAACATAAATACAATTTATAAAGCATAGGATAAAACAACATAAATACAATTTAATAAAGCATAGGATAAAACAATTTAAATACAATTTAATAAAGCATAGTATAAAACAACATAAATACAATTTATTAAAGCATAGGCTAAAACAACATAAATACACTTTAATAAAGCATAGGATAAAACAAATTAAATACAATTTAATAAAGCATAGGATAAAACAACATAAATTCAATTTAATAAAGCATACGATAAAACAACATAAATACAATTTAATAAAGCATAGGATAAAACAACATAAATTCAATTTAATAAAGCATAAGATAAAACAACATGAATACAATTTAATAAAGCATAGGTTAAAACATCATAAATACAATTTAATAAAGCATAGGATAAAACAACATAAACACAATTTAATAAAGCATAGGATAAAACAACATAAATACAATTTAATAAAGCATAGGATAAAACAACATAAATAAAATTTAATAAAGCATAGGTTAAAGCAACATAAATACAATTTAATAAAGCATAGGACAAAACAACATAAATACAATTTAATAAAGCATAGGATAAAACAACATAAATACAATTTAATGAAACATAGGATAAACAACATAAATACAACTTAATAAAGCATAGGACAAAACAACATAAATACAATTTAATAAAGCATATGTTAAAACAACATAAATACAATTTAATAAAGCATAGTTTAAAACAACATAAATACAATTTAATAAAGCATAGTTTAAAACAACATAAATACAATTTAATAAAGCATAGTTTAAAACAACATAAACACAATTTAATAAAGCATTAGATAAAACAACATGAATATAATTTAGTAAAGCATAAGATAAAACAACATGAATACAATTTAATAAAGCATAGGTTAAAACAACATAAATACAATTTAAGAAAGCATAGGATAAAACTACATAAATACAATTTAATGAAACATACAATAAACAACATAAATACAATTTAATAAAGCATAGGACAAAACAACATAAATACAATTTAATAAAGCATATGTTAAAACAACATAAATACAATTTAATAAAGCATAAGATAAAACAACATGAATATAATTTAGTAAAGCATAAGATAAAACAACATGAATACAATTTAATAAAGCATAGGACAAAACAACATAAATACAATTTAATAAAGCATATGTTAAAACAACATAAATACAATTTAATAAAGCATAGTTTAAAACAACATAAATACAATTTAATAAAGCATAGTTTAAAACAACATAAATACAATTTAATAAAGCATAGTTTAAAACAACATAAATACAATTTAATAAAGCATAGTTTAAAACAACATAAACACAATTTAATAAAGCATTAGATAAAACAACATGAATATAATTTAGTAAAGCATAAGATAAAACAACATGAATACAATTTAATAAAGCATAGGATAAAACAACATAAATAAAATGTAATAAAGCATAGCTTAAAACAACATAAATACAATTTAATAAAGCATAGTTTAAAACAACATAAATACAATTTAATAAAGCATAGTTTAAAACAACATAAATACAATTTAATAAAGCATAGGATAAAACCACAAAAATACAATTTAATAAAGCATAGGATAAAACAACATAAATACAATTTAATAATGCATAGGACAAAACAACATAAATGCAATTTAATAAAGCATAGGCTAAAACTACATAAATACAATTTAATAAAGCATAGGATAAAACAAATTAAATACAATTTAATAAAGCATAGGATAAAACAAATTAAATACAATTTAATAAAGCATAGGATAAAACAACATATATTCAATTTAATAAAGCATAGGATAAAACTACATAAATTCAATTTAATAAAGCATAGGATAAAACAACATAAATACAATTTAATAAAGCATAGGATAAAACAACATGAATACAATTTAATAAAGCATAAGATAAAACAACATGAATACAATTTAATAAAGCATAGGTTAAAACAACATAAATACAATTTAACAAAGCATAGGTTAAAACAACATAAATACAATTTAATAAAGCATAGGTTAAAACAACATAAATACAATTTAATAAAGCATTGGATAAAACAACATAAATACAATTTAATAAATCATAGGATAAAACAACATAAATAAAATTAAATAAAGCATAGGTTAAAACAACATAAATAAAATTTAATAAAGCATAGGATAAAACAACATAAATACAATTTAATAAAGCATAGGATAAAACCACAGAAATACAATTTAATAAAGCATAGGATATAACAACATAAATACAATTTAATAAAGCATAGGATAGAACAACATAAATACTTTTTAATAAAGCATAGGATAAAACCACATAAATACAATTTAATAAAGCAAAGGATAAAACAACATAAATAAAATTTAATAAAGCATAGGATAAAACAACATAAATACAATTTAATAAAGCATAGTATAAAACAACATAAATACTTTTTAATAAAGCATAGGATAAAACAATATAAATACAATTTAATAAAGCATAGGATAAAACAATATAAATACAATTTAATAAAGCATAGGATAAAACAACATAAATACAATTTAATGAAACATACAATAAACAACATAAATACAATTTAATAAAGCATAGTACAAAACAACATAAATACAATTTAATAAAGCATATGTTAAAACAACATAAATACAATTTAATAAAGCATAGGTTAAAACAACATAAATACAATTTAAGAAAGCATAGAATAAAACTACATAAATACATTTTAATAAAGCATAGGATAAAACAACATAAATACAATTTATTAAAGCATAGGTTAAAACAACATAAATACAATTTAATAAAGCATAGGACAAAACAACATAAATACAATTTAATAAAGCATAGGATAAAACAACATAAATACAATTTATAAAGCATAGGATAAAACAACATAAATACAATTTATAAAGCATAGTTTAAAACAACATAAATACAATTTAATAAAGCATAGTTTAAAACAACATAAATACAATTTAATAAAGCATAGTTTAAAACAACATAAATACAATTTAATAAAGCATAGTTTAAAACAACATAAACACAATTTAATAAAGCATAGTTTAAAACAACATAAATACAATTTAATAAAGCATTAGATAAAACAACATGAATATAATTTAGTAAAGCATAAGATAAAACAACATGAATACAATTTAATAAAGCATAGGATAAAACAACATAAATAAAATGTAATAAAGCATAGCCTAAAACAACATAAATACAATTTAATAAAGCATAGTTTAAAACAACATAAATACAATTTAATAAAGCATAGTTTAAAACAACATAAATACAATTTAATAAAGCATAGGATAAAACCACAAAAATACAATTTAATAAAGCATAGGATAAAACAACATAAATACAATTTAATGAAACATAGGATAAACAACATAAATACAATTTAATAAAGCATAGGACAAAACAACATAAATACAATTTAATAAAGCATATGTTAAAACAACATAAATACAATTTAATAAAGCATAAGATAAAACAACATGAATATAATTTAGTAAAGCATAAGATAAAACAACATGAATACAATTTAATAAAGCATAGGATAAAACAACATAAATGCAATTTAATAAAGCATAGGCTAAAACTACATAAATACAATTTAATAAAGCATAGGATAAAACAAATTAAATACAATTTAATAAAGCATAGGATAAAACAAATTAAATACAATTTAATAAAGCATAGGATAAAACAACATATATTCAATTTAATAAAGCATAGGATAAAACAACATAAATTCAATTTAATAAAGCATAGGGTAAAACAACATAAATACAATTTAATAAAGCACAGGATAAAACAACATAAATACAATTTAATAAAGCATAGGTTAAAACAACATAAATACAATTTAATAAAGCATAGGATATAACAACATAAATACAATTTAATAAAGCATAGGATAGAACAACATAAATACTTTTTAATAAAGCATAGGATAAAACCACATAAATACAATTTAATAAAGCATAGGATAAAACAACGTAAATACAATTTAATAAAGCATAGGATAAAACAACATAAATACAATTTAATAAAGCACAGGATAAAACAACATAAATACAATTTAATAAAGCATAGGTTAAAACAACATAAATACAATTTAATAAAGCATAGGATAAAACAACATAAATACAATTTAATAAAGCATAGGATAAAACAACACATATACTTTTTAATAAAGCATAGGATAAAACCACATAAATACATTTTAATAAAGCATAGGATAAAACAACATAAATAAAATTTAATAAAGCATAGCTTAAAACAACATAAATACAATTTAATAAATCGTAGGACAAAACAACATAAATACAATTTAATAAAGCATAGTTTAAAACAACATAAATACAATTTAATAAAGCATAGGATAAAACCACAGAAATACAATTTAATAAAGCATAGGATAAAACAACATAAATACAATTTAATAAAGCATAGGACAAAACAACATAAATACAATTTAATAAAGCATAGGATAAAACAACATAAATACAATTTAATGAAACATAGGATAAACAACATAAATAAAATTTAATAAAGCATAGGACAAAACAACAAAAATACAATTTAATAAAGCATATGTTAAAACAACATAAATACAATTTAATAAAGCATAAGATAAAACAACATGAATATAATTTAGTAAAGCATAAGATAAAACAACATGAATACAATTTAATAAAGCATAGGTTAAAACAACATAAATACAATTTAAGAAAGCATAGGATAAAACTACATAAATACATTTTAATAAAGCATAGGATAAAACAACATAAATACAATTTAATAAAGCATAGGATAAAACAACATAAATACAATTTAATAAAGCATAGGTTAAAACAACATAAATACAATTTTATAAAGCATAGGATAAAACAACATAAATAAAATTTAATAAAGCATAGGATAAAACAACATAAATTCAATTTAATAAAGCATAGGATAAAACAACATAAATACAATTTAATAAAGCACAGGATAAAACAACATAAATAAAATTTAATAAAGCATAGGATAAAACAACGTAAATAAAAATTAATAAAGCATAGGATAAAACAACGTAAATACAATTTAATAAAGCATAGGATAAAACAACATAAATAAAATTTAATAAAGCATAGGATAAAACAACATAAATACAATTTAATAAAGCATAGGATAAAACAAGATAAATACAATTTAATAAAGCATAGGTTAAAACAACATAAATGCAATTTAATAAAGCATAGGATAAAACATCATAAATACAATTTAATAAAGCATAGGATAAAACAACATGAATAAAATATAATAAAGCATAGGATAAAACAACATAAATACAATTTAATAAAGCATAGGATAAAACAACATAAATACAATTTAATAAAGCATAGGATAAAACAAATTAAATACAATTTAATAAAGCATAGGATAAAACAAATTAAATACAATTTAATAAAGCATAGGATAAAACAACATAAATTCAATTTAATAAAGCTTAGGATAAAACAACATAAATTCAGTTTAATAAAGCATAGTATAAAACAACATAAATACAATTTAATAAGGCATAGGACAAAACAACATAAATACAATTTAATAAAGCATAGGATAAAACAACATAAATACAATTTAATGAAACATAGGATAAACAACATAAATAAAATTTAATAAAGCATAGGACAAAACAACAAAAATACAATTTAATAAAGCATATGTTAAAACAACATAAATACAATTTAATAAAGCATAAGATAAAACAACATGAATATAATTTAGTAAAGCATAAGATAAAACAACATGAATACAATTTAATAAAGCATAGGATAAAACAATTTAAATACAATTTAATAAAGCATAGTATAAAACAACATAAATACAATTTATTAAAGCATAGGCTAAAACAACATAAATACACTTTAATAAAGCATAGGATAAAACAAATTAAATACAATTTAATAAAGCATAGGATAAAACAACATAAATTCAATTTAATAAAGCATACGATAAAACAACATAAATACAATTTAATAAAGCATAGGATAAAACAACATAAATTCAATTTAATAAAGCATAAGATAAAACAACATGAATACAATTTAATAAAGCATAGGTTAAAACATCATAAATACAATTTAATAAAGCATAGGATAAAACAACATAAACACAATTTAATAAAGCATAGGATAAAACAACATAAATACAATTTAATAAAGCATAGGATAAAACAACATAAATAAAATTTAATAAAGCATAGGTTAAAGCAACATAAATACAATTTAATAAAGCATAGGACAAAACAACATAAATACAATTTAATAAAGCATAGGATAAAACAACATAAATACAATTTAATGAAACATAGGATAAACAACATAAATACAACTTAATAAAGCATAGGACAAAACAACATAAATACAATTTAATAAAGCATATGTTAAAACAACATAAATACAATTTAATAAAGCATAGTTTAAAACAACATAAATACAATTTAATAAAGCATAGTTTAAAACAACATAAATACAATTTAATAAAGCATAGTTTAAAACAACATAAACACAATTTAATAAAGCATTAGATAAAACAACATGAATATAATTTAGTAAAGCATAAGATAAAACAACATGAATACAATTTAATAAAGCATAGGTTAAAACAACATAAATACAATTTAAGAAAGCATAGGATAAAACTACATAAATACAATTTAATGAAACATACAATAAACAACATAAATACAATTTAATAAAGCATAGGACAAAACAACATAAATACAATTTAATAAAGCATATGTTAAAACAACATAAATACAATTTAATAAAGCATAAGATAAAACAACATGAATATAATTTAGTAAAGCATAAGATAAAACAACATGAATACAATTTAATAAAGCATAGGACAAAACAACATAAATACAATTTAATAAAGCATATGTTAAAACAACATAAATACAATTTAATAAAGCATAGTTTAAAACAACATAAATACAATTTAATAAAGCATAGTTTAAAACAACATAAATACAATTTAATAAAGCATAGTTTAAAACAACATAAATACAATTTAATAAAGCATAGTTTAAAACAACATAAACACAATTTAATAAAGCATTAGATAAAACAACATGAATATAATTTAGTAAAGCATAAGATAAAACAACATGAATACAATTTAATAAAGCATAGGATAAAACAACATAAATAAAATGTAATAAAGCATAGCTTAAAACAACATAAATACAATTTAATAAAGCATAGTTTAAAACAACATAAATACAATTTAATAAAGCATAGTTTAAAACAACATAAATACAATTTAATAAAGCATAGGATAAAACCACAAAAATACAATTTAATAAAGCATAGGATAAAACAACATAAATACAATTTAATAATGCATAGGACAAAACAACATAAATGCAATTTAATAAAGCATAGGCTAAAACTACATAAATACAATTTAATAAAGCATAGGATAAAACAAATTAAATACAATTTAATAAAGCATAGGATAAAACAAATTAAATACAATTTAATAAAGCATAGGATAAAACAACATATATTCAATTTAATAAAGCATAGGATAAAACTACATAAATTCAATTTAATAAAGCATAGGATAAAACAACATAAATACAATTTAATAAAGCATAGGATAAAACAACATGAATACAATTTAATAAAGCATAAGATAAAACAACATGAATACAATTTAATAAAGCATAGGTTAAAACAACATAAATACAATTTAACAAAGCATAGGTTAAAACAACATAAATACAATTTAATAAAGCATAGGTTAAAACAACATAAATACAATTTAATAAAGCATTGGATAAAACAACATAAATACAATTTAATAAATCATAGGATAAAACAACATAAATAAAATTAAATAAAGCATAGGTTAAAACAACATAAATAAAATTTAATAAAGCATAGGATAAAACAACATAAATACAATTTAATAAAGCATAGGATAAAACCACAGAAATACAATTTAATAAAGCATAGGATATAACAACATAAATACAATTTAATAAAGCATAGGATAGAACAACATAAATACTTTTTAATAAAGCATAGGATAAAACCACATAAATACAATTTAATAAAGCAAAGGATAAAACAACATAAATAAAATTTAATAAAGCATAGGATAAAACAACATAAATACAATTTAATAAAGCATAGTATAAAACAACATAAATACTTTTTAATAAAGCATAGGATAAAACAATATAAATACAATTTAATAAAGCATAGGATAAAACAATATAAATACAATTTAATAAAGCATAGGATAAAACAACATAAATACAATTTAATGAAACATACAATAAACAACATAAATACAATTTAATAAAGCATAGTACAAAACAACATAAATACAATTTAATAAAGCATATGTTAAAACAACATAAATACAATTTAATAAAGCATAGGTTAAAACAACATAAATACAATTTAAGAAAGCATAGGATAAAACTACATAAATACATTTTAATAAAGCATAGGATAAAACAACATAAATACAATTTATTAAAGCATAGGTTAAAACAACATAAATACAATTTAATAAAGCATAGGACAAAACAACATAAATACAATTTAATAAAGCATAGGATAAAACAACATAAATACAATTTATAAAGCATAGGATAAAACAACATAAATACAATTTATAAAGCATAGTTTAAAACAACATAAATACAATTTAATAAAGCATAGTTTAAAACAACATAAATACAATTTAATAAAGCATAGTTTAAAACAACATAAATACAATTTAATAAAGCATAGTTTAAAACAACATAAACACAATTTAATAAAGCATAGTTTAAAACAACATAAATACAATTTAATAAAGCATTAGATAAAACAACATGAATATAATTTAGTAAAGCATAAGATAAAACAACATGAATACAATTTAATAAAGCATAGGATAAAACAACATAAATAAAATTTAATAAAGCATAGCCTAAAACAACATAAATACAATTTAATAAAGCATAGTTTAAAACAACATAAATACAATTTAATAAAGCATAGTTTAAAACAACATAAATACAATTTAATAAAGCATAGGATAAAACCACAAAAATACAATTTAATAAAGCATAGGATAAAACAACATAAATACAATTTAATGAAACATAGGATAAACAACATAAATACAATTTAATAAAGCATAGGACAAAACAACATAAATACAATTTAATAAAGCATATGTTAAAACAACATAAATACAATTTAATAAAGCATAAGATAAAACAACATGAATATAATTTAGTAAAGCATAAGATAAAACAACATGAATACAATTTAATAAAGCATAGGATAAAACAACATAAATGCAATTTAATAAAGCATAGGCTAAAACTACATAAATACAATTTAATAAAGCATAGGATAAAACAAATTAAATACAATTTAATAAAGCATAGGATAAAACAAATTAAATACAATTTAATAAAGCATAGGATAAAACAACATATATTCAATTTAATAAAGCATAGGATAAAACAACATAAATTCAATTTAATAAAGCATAGGGTAAAACAACATAAATACAATTTAATAAAGCACAGGATAAAACAACATAAATACAATTTAATAAAGCATAGGTTAAAACAACATAAATACTATTTAATAAAGCATAGGATATAACAACATAAATACAATTTAATAAAGCATAGGATAGAACAACATAAATACTTTTTAATAAAGCATAGGATAAAACCACATAAATACAATTTAATAAAGCATAGGATAAAACAACGTAAATACAATTTAATAAAGCATAGGATAAAACAACATAAATACAATTTAATAAAGCACAGGATAAAACAACATAAATACAATTTAATAAAGCATAGGTTAAAACAACATAAATACAATTTAATAAAGCATAGGATAAAACAACATAAATACAATTTAATAAAGCATAGGATAAAACAACACATATACTTTTTAATAAAGCATAGGATAAAACCACATAAATACATTTTAATAAAGCATAGGATAAAACAACATAAATAAAATTTAATAAAGCATAGCTTAAAACAACATAAATACAATTTAATAAATCGTAGGACAAAACAACATAAATACAATTTAATAAAGCATAGTTTAAAACAACATAAATACAATTTAATAAAGCATAGGATAAAACCACAGAAATACAATTTAATAAAGCATAGGATAAAACAACATAAATACAATTTAATAAAGCATAGGACAAAACAACATAAATTCAATTTAATAAAGCATAGGATAAAACAACATAAATACAATTTAATGAAACATAGGATAAACAACATAAATAAAATTTAATAAAGCATAGGACAAAACAACAAAAATACAATTTAATAAAGCATATGTTAAAACAACATAAATACAATTTAATAAAGCATAAGATAAAACAACATGAATATAATTTAGTAAAGCATAAGATAAAACAACATGAATACAATTTAATAAAGCATAGGTTAAAACAACATAAATACAATTTAAGAAAGCATAGGATAAAACTACATAAATACATTTTAATAAAGCATAGGATAAAACAACATAAATACAATTTAATAAAGCATAGGATAAAACAACATAAATACAATTTAATAAAGCATAGGTTAAAACAACATAAATACAATTTTATAAAGCATAGGATAAAACAACATAAATAAAATTTAATAAAGCATAGGATAAAACAACATAAATTCAATTTAATAAAGCATAGGATAAAACAACATAAATACAATTTAATAAAGCACAGGATAAAACAACATAAATAAAATTTAATAAAGCATAGGATAAAACAACGTAAATAAAAATTAATAAAGCATAGGATAAAACAACGTAAATACAATTTAATAAAGCATAGGATAAAACAACATAAATAAAATTTAATAAAGCATAGGATAAAACAACATAAATACAATTTAATAAAGCATAGGATAAAACAAGATAAATACAATTTAATAAAGCATAGGTTAAAACAACATAAATGCAATTTAATAAAGCATAGGATAAAACATCATAAATACAATTTAATAAAGCATAGGATAAAACAACATGAATAAAATATAATAAAGCATAGGATAAAACAACATAAATACAATTTAATAAAGCATAGGATAAAACAACATAAATACAATTTAATAAAGCATAGGATAAAACAAATTAAATACAATTTAATAAAGCATAGGATAAAACAAATTAAATACAATTTAATAAAGCATAGGATAAAACAACATAAATTCAATTTAATAAAGCATAGGATAAAACAACATAAATTCAGTTTAATAAAGCATAGTATAAAACAACATAAATACAATTTAATAAGGCATAGGACAAAACAACATAAATACAATTTAATAAAGCATAGGATAAAACAACATAAATACAATTTAATGAAACATAGGATAAACAACATAAATAAAATTTAATAAAGCATAGGACAAAACAACAAAAATACAATTTAATAAAGCATATGTTAAAACAACATAAATACAATTTAATAAAGCATAAGATAAAACAACATGAATATAATTTAGTAAAGCATAAGATAAAACAACATGAATACAATTTAATAAAGCATAGGTTAAAACAACATAAATACAATTTAAGAAAGCATAGGATAAAACTACATAAATACATTTTAATAAAGCATAGGATAAAACAACATAAATACAATTTAATAAAGCATAGGATAAAACAACATAAATAAAATTTAATAAAGCATAGGTTAAAACAACATAAATACAATTTAATAAAGCATAGGATAAAACAACATAAATACAATTTAATAAAGCATAGGATAAAACAACATAAATACTTTTTAATAAAGCATAGGATAAAACCACATAAATACAATTTAAAAAAGCACAGGATAAAACAACATAAATACAATTTAATAAAGCATAGGATAAAACAACATAAATACAATTTAATAAAGCATAGGTTAAAACAACATAAATACAATTTTATAAAGCATAGGATAAAACAACATAAATAAAATTTAATAAAGCATAGGATAAAACAACATAAATTCAATTTAATAAAGCATAGGATAAAACAACATAAATACAATTTAATATATCACAGGATAAAACAACATAAATAAAATTTAATAAAGCATAGGATAAAACAACATAAATAAAAATTAATAAAGCATAGGATAAAACAACGTAAATACAATTTAATAAAGCATAGGATAAAACAACATAAATAAAATTTAATAAAGCATAGGATAAAACAACATAAATACAATTTAATAAAGCATAGGATAAAACAAGATAAATACAATTTAATAAAGCATAGGTTAAAACAACATAAATGCAATTTAATAAAGCATAGGATAAAACATCATAAATACAATTTAATAAAGCATAGGATAAAACAACATAAATAAAATATAATAAAGCATAGGATAAAACAACATAAATACAATTTAATAAAGCATAGGATAAAACAACATAAATACAATTTAATAAAGCATAGGATAAAACAAATTAAATACAATTTAATAAAGCATAGGATAAAACAAATTAAATACAATTTAATAAAGCATAGGATAAAACAACATAAATTCAATTTAATAAAGCATAGGATAAAACAACATAAATTCAGTTTAATAAAGCATAGTATAAAACAACATAAATACAATTTAATAAAGCATAGGATAAAACAACATGAATACAATTTAATAAAGCATAAGATAAAACAACATGAATACAATTTAATAAAGCATAGGTTAAAACAACATAAATACAATTTAATAAAGCATAGATTAATACAACATAAATACAATTTAATAAAGCTTAGGTTAAAACAACATAAATACAATTTAATAAAGCATAGGATAAAACAACATAAATACAATTTAATAAAGCATAGGTTAAAACAACATAAATACAATTTAATAAAGCATAGGATAAAACAACATAAATAAAATTTAATAAAGCATAGGTTAAAACAACATAAATACAATTTAATAAAGCATAAGATAAAACAACATGAATACAATTTAATAAAGCATAGGATAAAACAACATAAATACAATTTAATAAAGCATAGGATAAAACAACACATATACTTTTTAATAAAGCATAGGATAAAACCACATAAATACAATTTAATAAAGCATAGGATAAAACAACATAAATAAAATTTAATAAAGCATAGGTTAAAACAACATAAATACAATTTAATAAAGCATAAAATAAAACAACATGAAAACAATTTAATAAAGCATAGGTTAAAACAACATAAATACAATTTAATAAAGCATAGGATAAAACAACATAAATAAAATTTAATAAAGCATAGGATAAAACAACGTAAATACAATTTAATAAAGCATAGGATAAAACAACATAAATAAAATTTAATAAAGCATAGGATGAAACAACATAAATACAATTTAATAAAGCATAGGATAAAACAAGATAAATACAATTTAATAAAGCATAGGTTAAAACAACATAAATGCAATTTAATAAAGCATAGGATAAAACATCATAAATACAATTTAATAAAGCATAGGATAAAACAACATAAATAAAATATAATAAAGCATAGGATAAAACAACATAAATACAATTTAATAAAGCATAGGATAAAACAACATAAATACAATTTAATAAAGCATAGGATAAAACAAATTAAATACAATTTAATAAAGCACAGGATAAAACAAATTAAATACAATTTAATAAAGCATAGGATAAAACAACATATATTCAATTTAATAAAGCATAGGATAAAACAACATAAATTCAATTTAATAAAGCATAGGATAAAACAACATAAATACAATTTAATAAAGCATAGGATAAAACAACATGAATACAATTTAATAAAGCATAAGATAAAACAACATGAATACAATTTAATAAAGCATAGGTTAAAACAACATAAATACAATTTAACAAAGCATAGGTTAAAACAACATAAATACAATTTAATAAAGCATAGTTTAAAACAACATAAATACAATTTAATAAAGCATAGGATAAAACCACAAAAATACAATTTAATAAAGCATAGGATAAAACAACATAAATACAATTTAATAATGCATAGGACAAAACAACATAAATGCAATTTAATAAAGTATAGGCTAAAACTACATAAATACAATTTAATAAAGCATAGGATAAAACAAATTAAATACAATTTAATAAAGCATAGGATAAAACAAATTAAATACAATTTAATAAAGCATAGGATAAAACAACATATATTCAATTTAATAAAGCATAGGATAAAACAACATAAATTCAATTTAATAAAGCATAGGATAAAACAACATAAATACAATTTAATAAAGCATAGGATAAAACAACATGAATACAATTTAATAAAGCATAAGATAAAACAACATGAATACAATTTAATAAAGCATAGGTTAAAACAACATAAATACAATTTAACAAAGCATAGGTTAAAACAACATAAATACAATTTAATAAAGCATAGGTTAAAACAACATAAATACAATTTAATAAAGCATTGGATAAAACAACATAAATACAATTTAATAAATCATAGGATAAAACAACATAAATAAAATTAAATAAAGCATAGGTTAAAACAACATAAATAAAATTTAATAAAGCATAGGATAAAACAACATAAATACAATTTAATAAAGCATAGGATAAAACCACAGAAATACAATTTAATAAAGCATAGGATATAACAACATAAATACAATTTAATAAAGCATAGGATAGAACAACATAAATACTTTTTAATAAAGCATAGGATAAAACCACATAAATACAATTTAATAAAGCAAAGGATAAAACAACATAAATAAAATTTAATAAAGCATAGGTTAAAACAACATAAATACAATTTAATAAAGCATAGGATAAAACAACATAAATACAATTTAATAAAGCATAGTATAAAACAACATAAATACTTTTTAATAAAGCATAGGATAAAACAATATAAATACAATTTAATAAAGCATAGGATAAAACAACATAAATACAATTTAATGAAACATACAATAAACAACATAAATACAATTTAATAAAGCATAGGACAAAACAACATAAATACAATTTAATAAAGCATATGTTAAAACAACATAAATACAATTTAATAAAGCATAAGATAAAACAACATGAATATAATTTAGTAAAGCATAAGATAAAACAACATGAATACAATTTAATAAAGCATAGGTTAAAACAACATAAATACAATTTAAGAAAGCATAGGATAAAACTACATAAATACATTTTAATAAAGCATAGGATAAAACAACATAAATACAATTTAATAAAGCATAGGTTAAAACAACATAAATACAATTTAATAAAGCATAGGACAAAACAACATAAATACAATTTAATAAAGCATAGGATAAAACAACATAAATACAATTTATAAAGCATAGGATAAAACAACATAAATACAATTTAATAAAGCATAGGATAAAACAATTTAAATACAATTTAATAAAGCATAGTATAAAACAACATAAATACAATTTATTAAAGCATAGGCTAAAACAACATAAATACACTTTAATAAAGCATAGGATAAAACAAATTAAATACAATTTAATAAAGCATAGGATAAAACAACATAAATTCAATTTAATAAAGCATACGATAAAACAACATAAATACAATTTAATAAAGCATAGGATAAAACAACATAAATTCAATTTAATAAAGCATAAGATAAAACAACATGAATACAATTTAATAAAGCATAGGTTAAAACAACATAAATACAATTTAATAAAGCATAGGATAAAACAACATAAATACAATTTAATAAAGCATAGGATAAAACAACATAAATACAATTTAATAAAGCATAGGATAAAACAACATAAATAAAATTTAATAAAGCATAGGTTAAAGCAACATAAATACAATTTAATAAAGCATAGGACAAAACAACATAAATACAATTTAATAAAGCATAGGATAAAACAACATAAATACAATTTAATGAAACATAGGATAAACAACATAAATACAACTTAATAAAGCATAGGACAAAACAACATAAATACAATTTAATAAAGCATATGTTAAAACAACATAAATACAATTTAATAAAGCATAGTTTAAAACAACATAAATACAATTTAATAAAGCATAGTTTAAAACAACATAAATACAATTTAATAAAGCATAGTTTAAAACAACATAAACACAATTTAATAAAGCATTAGATAAAACAACATGAATATAATTTAGTAAAGCATAAGATAAAACAACATGAATACAATTTAATAAAGCATAGGTTAAAACAACATAAATACAATTTAAGAAAGCATAGGATAAAACTACATAAATACAATTTAATGAAACATACAATAAACAACATAAATACAATTTAATAAAGCATAGGAAAAACAACATAAATACAATTTAATAAAGCATATGTTAAAACAACATAAATACAATTTAATAAAGCATAAGATAAAACAACATGAATATAATTTAGTAAAGCATAAGATAAAACAACATGAATACAATTTAATAAAGCATAGGACAAAACAACATAAATACAATTTAATAAAGCATATGTTAAAACAACATAAATACAATTTAATAAAGCATAGTTTAAAACAACATAAATACAATTTAATAAAGCATAGTTTAAAACAACATAAATACAATTTAATAAAGCATAGTTTAAAACAACATAAATACAATTTAATAAAGCATAGTTTAAAACAACATAAACACAATTTAATAAAGCATTAGATAAAACAACATGAATATAATTTAGTAAACCATAAGATAAAACAACATGAATACAATTTAATAAAGCATAGGATAAAACAACATAAATAAAATGTAATAAAGCATAGCTTAAAACAACATAAATACAATTTAATAAAGCATAGTTTAAAACAACATAAATACAATTTAATAAAGCATAGTTTAAAACAACATAAATACAATTTAATAAAGCATAGGATAAAACCACAAAAATACAATTTAATAAAGCATAGGATAAAACAACATAAATACAATTTAATAATGCATAGGACAAAACAACATAAATGCAATTTAATAAAGCATAGGCTAAAACTACATAAATACAATTTAATAAAGCATAGGATAAAACAAATTAAATACAATTTAATAAAGCATAGGATAAAACAAATTAAATACAATTTAATAAAGCATAGGATAAAACAACATATATTCAATTTAATAAAGCATAGGATAAAACAACATAAATTCAATTTAATAAAGCATAGGATAAAACAACATAAATACAATTTAATAAAGCATAGGATAAAACAACATGAATACAATTTAATAAAGCATAAGATAAAACAACATGAATACAATTTAATAAAGCATAGGTTAAAACAACATAAATACAATTTAACAAAGCATAGGTTAAAACAACATAAATACAATTTAATAAAGCATAGGTTAAAACAACATAAATACAATTTAATAAAGCATTGGATAAAACAACATAAATACAATTTAATAAATCATAGGATAAAACAACATAAATAAAATTAAATAAAGCATAGGTTAAAACAACATAAATAAAATTTAATAAAGCATAGGATAAAACAACATAAATACAATTTAATAAAGCATAGGATAAAACCACAGAAATACAATTTAATAAAGCATAGGATATAACAACATAAATACAATTTAATAAAGCATAGGATAGAACAACATAAATACTTTTTAATAAAGCATAGGATAAAACCACATAAATACAATTTAATAAAGCAAAGGATAAAACAACATAAATACAATTTAATAAAGCATAGGATAAAACAACATAAATACAATTTAATAAAGCATAGGATAAAACAACATAAATAAAATTTAATAAAGCATAGGTTAAAGCAACATAAATACAATTTAATAAAGCATAGGACAAAACAACATAAATACAATTTAATAAAGCATAGGATAAAACAACATAAATACAATTTAATGAAACATAGGATAAACAACATAAATACAACTTAATAAAGCATAGGACAAAACAACATAAATACAATTTAATAAAGCATATGTTAAAACAACATAAATACAATTTAATAAAGCATAGTTTAAAACAACATAAATACAATTTAATAAAGCATAGTTTAAAACAACATAAATACAATTTAATAAAGCATAGTTTAAAACAACATAAATACAATTTAATAAAGCATAGTTTAAAACAACATAAACACAATTTAATAAAGCATTAGATAAAACAACATGAATATAATTTAGTAAAGCATAAGATAAAACAACATGAATACAATTTAATAAAGCATAGGATAAAACAACATAAATAAAATGTAATAAAGCATAGCTTAAAACAACATAAATACAATTTAATAAAGCATATGTTAAAACAACATAAATACAATTTAATAAAGCATAGTTTAAAACAACATAAATACAATTTAATAAAGCATAGTTTAAAACAACATAAATACAATTTAATAAAGCATAGTTTAAAACAACATAAATACAATTTAATAAAGCATAGTTTAAAACAACATAAATACAATTTAATAAAGCATAGGATAAAACAACATAAATACAATTTAATAAAGCATAGTATAAAACAACATAAATACTTTTTAATAAATCATAGGATAAAACAATATAAATACAATTTAATAAAGCATAGGATAAAACAACATAAATACAATTTAATGAAACATACAATAAACAACATAAATACAATTTAATAAAGCATAGGACAAAACAACATAAATACAATTTAATAAAGCATATGTTAAAACAACATAAATACAATTTAATAAAGCATAAGATAAAACAACATGAATATAATTTAGTAAAGCATAAGATAAAACAACATGAATACAATTTAATAAAGCATAGGTTAAAACAACAGAAATACAATTTAAGAAAGCATAGGATAAAACTACATAAATACATTTTAATAAAGCATAGGATAAAACAACATAAATACAATTTAATAAAGCATAGGTTAAAACAACATAAATACAATTTAATAAAGCATAGGACAAAACAACATAAATACAATTTAATAAAGCATAGGATAAAACAACATAAATACAATTTATAAAGCATAGGATAAAACAACATAAATACAATTTAATAAAGCATAGGATAAAACAATTTAAATACAATTTAATAAAGCATAGTATAAAACAACATAAATACAATTTATTAAAGCATAGGCTAAAACAACATAAATACACTTTAATAAAGCATAGGATAAAACAAATTAAATACAATTTAATAAAGCATAGGATAAAACAACATAAATTCAATTTAATAAAGCATACGATAAAACAACATAAATACAATTTAATAAAGCATAGGATAAAACAACATAAATTCAATTTAATAAAGCATAAGATAAAACAACATGAATACAATTTAATAAAGCATAGGTTAAAACATCATAAATACAATTTAATAAAGCATAGGATAAAACAACATAAACACAATTTAATAAAGCATAGGATAAAACAACATAAATACAATTTAATAAAGCATAGGATAAAACAACATAAATAAAATTTAATAAAGCATAGGTTAAAGCAACATAAATACAATTTAATAAAGCATAGGACAAAACAACATAAATACAATTTAATAAAGCATAGGATAAAACAACATAAATACAATTTAATGAAACATAGGATAAACAACATAAATACAACTTAATAAAGCATAGGACAAAACAACATAAATACAATTTAATAAAGCATATATTAAAACAACATAAATACAATTTAATAAAGCATAGTTTAAAACAACATAAATACAATTTAATAAAGCATAGTTTAAAACAACATAAATACAATTTAATAAAGCATAGTTTAAAACAACATAAACACAATTTAATAAAGCATTAGATAAAACAACATGAATATAATTTAGTAAAGCATAAGATAAAACAACATGAATACAATTTAATAAAGCATAGGTTAAAACAACATAAATACAATTTAAGAAAGCATAGGATAAAACTACATAAATACAATTTAATGAAACATACAATAAACAACATAAATACAATTTAATAAAGCATAGGACAAAACAACATAAATACAATTTAATAAAGCATATGTTAAAACAACATAAATACAATTTAATAAAGCATAAGATAAAACAACATGAATATAATTTAGTAAAGCATAAGATAAAACAACATGAATACAATTTAATAAAGCATAGGACAAAACAACATAAATACAATTTAATAAAGCATATGTTAAAACAACATAAATACAATTTAATAAAGCATAGTTTAAAACAACATAAATACAATTTAATAAAGCATAGTTTAAAACAACATAAATACAATTTAATAAAGCATAGTTTAAAACAACATAAATACAATTTAATAAAGCATAGTTTAAAACAACATAAACACAATTTAATAAAGCATTAGATAAAACAACATGAATATAATTTAGTAAAGCATAAGATAAAACAACATGAATACAATTTAATAAAGCATAGGATAAAACAACATAAATAAAATGTAATAAAGCATAGCTTAAAACAACATAAATACAATTTAATAAAGCATAGTTTAAAACAACATAAATACAATTTAATAAAGCATAGTTTAAAACAACATAAATACAATTTAATAAAGCATAGGATAAAACCACAAAAATACAATTTAATAAAGCATAGGATAAAACAACATAAATACAATTTAATAATGCATAGGACAAAACAACATAAATGCAATTTAATAAAGCATAGGCTAAAACTACATAAATACAATTTAATAAAGCATAGGATAAAACAAATTAAATACAATTTAATAAAGCATAGGATAAAACAAATTAAATACAATTTAATAAAGCATAGGATAAAACAACATATATTCAATTTAATAAAGCATAGGATAAAACTACATAAATTCAATTTAATAAAGCATAGGATAAAACAACATAAATACAATTTAATAAAGCATAGGATAAAACAACATGAATACAATTTAATAAAGCATAAGATAAAACAACATGAATACAATTTAATAAAGCATAGGTTAAAACAACATAAATACAATTTAACAAAGCATAGGTTAAAACAACATAAATACAATTTAATAAAGCATAGGTTAAAACAACATAAATACAATTTAATAAAGCATTGGATAAAACAACATAAATACAATTTAATAAATCATAGGATAAAACAACATAAATAAAATTAAATAAAGCATAGGTTAAAACAACATAAATAAAATTTAATAAAGCATAGGATAAAACAACATAAATACAATTTAATAAAGCATAGGATAAAACCACAGAAATACAATTTAATAAAGCATAGGATATAACAACATAAATACAATTTAATAAAGCATAGGATAGAACAACATAAATACTTTTTAATAAAGCATAGGATAAAACCACATAAATACAATTTAATAAAGCAAAGGATAAAACAACATAAATAAAATTTAATAAAGCATAGGATAAAACAACATAAATACAATTTAATAAAGCATAGTATAAAACAACATAAATACTTTTTAATAAAGCATAGGATAAAACAATATAAATACAATTTAATAAAGCATAGGATAAAACAATATAAATACAATTTAATAAAGCATAGGATAAAACAACATAAATACAATTTAATGAAACATACAATAAACAACATAAATACAATTTAATAAAGCATAGTACAAAACAACATAAATACAATTTAATAAAGCATATGTTAAAACAACATAAATACAATTTAATAAAGCATAGGTTAAAACAACATAAATACAATTTAAGAAAGCATAGGATAAAACTACATAAATACAATTTAATAAAGCATAGGACAAAACAACATAAATACAATTTAATAAAGCATAGGATAAAACAACATAAATACAATTTATAAAGCATAGGATAAAACAACATAAATACAATTTATAAAGCATAGTTTAAAACAACATAAATACAATTTAATAAAGCATAGTTTAAAACAACATAAATACAATTTAATAAAGCATAGTTTAAAACAACATAAATACAATTTAATAAAGCATAGTTTAAAACAACATAAACACAATTTAATAAAGCATTAGATAAAACAACATGAATATAATTTAGTAAAGCATAAGATAAAACAACATGAATACAATTTAATAAAGCATAGGATAAAACAACATAAATAAAATGTAATAAAGCATAGCTTAAAACAACATAAATACAATTTAATAAAGCATAGTTTAAAACAACATAAATACAATTTAATAAAGCATAGTTTAAAACAACATAAATACAATTTAATAAAGCATAGGATAAAACCACAAAAATACAATTTAATAAAGCATAGGATAAAACAACATAAATACAATTTAATAATGCATAGGACAAAACAACATAAATGCAATTTAATAAAGCATAGGCTAAAACTACATAAATACAATTTAATAAAGCATAGGATAAAACAAATTAAATACAATTTAATAAAGCATAGGATAAAACAAATTAAATACAATTTAATAAAGCATAGGATAAAACAACATATATTCAATTTAATAAAGCATAGGATAAAACTACATAAATTCAATTTAATAAAGCATAGGATAAAACAACATAAATACAATTTAATAAAGCATAGGATAAAACAACATGAATACAATTTAATAAAGCATAAGATAAAACAACATGAATACAATTTAATAAAGCATAGGTTAAAACAACATAAATACAATTTAACAAAGCATAGGTTAAAACAACATAAATACAATTTAATAAAGCATAGGTTAAAACAACATAAATACAATTTAATAAAGCATTGGATAAAACAACATAAATACAATTTAATAAATCATAGGATAAAACAACATAAATAAAATTAAATAAAGCATAGGTTAAAACAACATAAATAAAATTTAATAAAGCATAGGATAAAACAACATAAATACAATTTAATAAAGCATAGGATAAAACCACAGAAATACAATTTAATAAAGCATAGGATATAACAACATAAATACAATTTAATAAAGCATAGGATAGAACAACATAAATACTTTTTAATAAAGCATAGGATAAAACCACATAAATACAATTTAATAAAGCAAAGGATAAAACAACATAAATAAAATTTAATAAAGCATAGGATAAAACAACATAAATACAATTTAATAAAGCATAGTATAAAACAACATAAATACTTTTTAATAAAGCATAGGATAAAACAATATAAATACAATTTAATAAAGCATAGGATAAAACAATATAAATACAATTTAATAAAGCATAGGATAAAACAACATAAATACAATTTAATGAAACATACAATAAACAACATAAATACAATTTAATAAAGCATAGTACAAAACAACATAAATACAATTTAATAAAGCATATGTTAAAACAACATAAATACAATTTAATAAAGCATAGGTTAAAACAACATAAATACAATTTAAGAAAGCATAGGATAAAACTACATAAATACAATTTAATAAAGCATAGGACAAAACAACATAAATACAATTTAATAAAGCATAGGATAAAACAACATAAATACAATTTATAAAGCATAGGATAAAACAACATAAATACAATTTATAAAGCATAGTTTAAAACAACATAAATACAATTTAATAAAGCATAGTTTAAAACAACATAAATACAATTTAATAAAGCATAGTTTAAAACAACATAAATACAATTTAATAAAGCATAGTTTAAAACAACATAAACACAATTTAATAAAGCATAGTTTAAAACAACATAAATACAATTTAATAAAGCATTAGATAAAACAACATGAATATAATTTAGTAAAGCATAAGATAAAACAACATGAATACAATTTAATAAAGCATAGGATAAAACAACATAAATAAAATGTAATAAAGCATAGCCTAAAACAACATAAATACAATTTAATAAAGCATAGTTTAAAACAACATAAATACAATTTAATAAAGCATAGTTTAAAACAACATAAATACAATTTAATAAAGCATAGGATAAAACCACAAAAATACAATTTAATAAAGCATAGGATAAAACAACATAAATACAATTTAATGAAACATAGGATAAACAACATAAATACAATTTAATAAAGCATAGGACAAAACAACATAAATACAATTTAATAAAGCATATGTTAAAACAACATAAATACAATTTAATAAAGCATAAGATAAAACAACATGAATATAATTTAGTAAAGCATAAGATAAAACAACATGAATACAATTTAATAAAGCATAGGATAAAACAACATAAATGCAATTTAATAAAGCATAGGCTAAAACTACATAAATACAATTTAATAAAGCATAGGATAAAACAAATTAAATACAATTTAATAAAGCATAGGATAAAACAAATTAAATACAATTTAATAAAGCATAGGATAAAACAACATATATTCAATTTAATAAAGCATAGGATAAAACAACATAAATTCAATTTAATAAAGCATAGGGTAAAACAACATAAATACAATTTAATAAAGCACAGGATAAAACAACATAAATACAATTTAATAAAGCATAGGTTAAAACAACATAAATACAATTTAATAAAGCATAGGATATAACAACATAAATACAATTTAATAAAGCATAGGATAGAACAACATAAATACTTTTTAATAAAGCATAGGATAAAACCACATAAATACAATTTAATAAAGCATAGGATAAAACAACGTAAATACAATTTAATAAAGCATAGGATAAAACAACATAAATACAATTTAATAAAGCACAGGATAAAACAACATAAATACAATTTAATAAAGCATAGGTTAAAACAACATAAATACAATTTAATAAAGCATAGGATAAAACAACATAAATACAATTTAATAAAGCATAGGATAAAACAACACATATACTTTTTAATAAAGCATAGGATAAAACCACATAAATACATTTTAATAAAGCATAGGATAAAACAACATAAATAAAATTTAATAAAGCATAGCTTAAAACAACATAAATACAATTTAATAAATCGTAGGACAAAACAACATAAATACAATTTAATAAAGCATAGTTTAAAACAACATAAATACAATTTAATAAAGCATAGGATAAAACCACAGAAATACAATTTAATAAAGCATAGGATAAAACAACATAAATACAATTTAATAAAGCATAGGACAAAACAACATAAATACAATTTAATAAAGCATAGGATAAAACAACATAAATACAATTTAATGAAACATAGGATAAACAACATAAATAAAATTTAATAAAGCATAGGACAAAACAACAAAAATACAATTTAATAAAGCATATGTTAAAACAACATAAATACAATTTAATAAAGCATAAGATAAAACAACATGAATATAATTTAGTAAAGCATAAGATAAAACAACATGAATACAATTTAATAAAGCATAGGTTAAAACAACATAAATACAATTTAAGAAAGCATAGGATAAAACTACATAAATACATTTTAATAAAGCATAGGATAAAACAACATAAATACAATTTAATAAAGCATAGGATAAAACAACATAAATACAATTTAATAAAGCATAGGTTAAAACAACATAAATACAATTTTATAAAGCATAGGATAAAACAACATAAATAAAATTTAATAAAGCATAGGATAAAACAACATAAATTCAATTTAATAAAGCATAGGATAAAACAACATAAATACAATTTAATAAAGCACAGGATAAAACAACATAAATAAAATTTAATAAAGCATAGGATAAAACAACGTAAATAAAAATTAATAAAGCATAGGATAAAACAACGTAAATACAATTTAATAAAGCATAGGATAAAACAACATAAATAAAATTTAATAAAGCATAGGATAAAACAACATAAATACAATTTAATAAAGCATAGGATAAAACAAGATAAATACAATTTAATAAAGCATAGGTTAAAACAACATAAATGCAATTTAATAAAGCATAGGATAAAACATCATAAATACAATTTAATAAAGCATAGGATAAAACAACATGAATAAAATATAATAAAGCATAGGATAAAACAACATAAATACAATTTAATAAAGCATAGGATAAAACAACATAAATACAATTTAATAAAGCATAGGATAAAACAAATTAAATACAATTTAATAAAGCATAGGATAAAACAAATTAAATACAATTTAATAAAGCATAGGATAAAACAACATAAATTCAATTTAATAAAGCTTAGGATAAAACAACATAAATTCAGTTTAATAAAGCATAGTATAAAACAACATAAATACAATTTAATAAGGCATAGGACAAAACAACATAAATACAATTTAATAAAGCATAGGATAAAACAACATAAATACAATTTAATGAAACATAGGATAAACAACATAAATAAAATTTAATAAAGCATAGGACAAAACAACAAAAATACAATTTAATAAAGCATATGTTAAAACAACATAAATACAATTTAATAAAGCATAAGATAAAACAACATGAATATAATTTAGTAAAGCATAAGATAAAACAACATGAATACAATTTAATAAAGCATAGGATAAAACAATTTAAATACAATTTAATAAAGCATAGTATAAAACAACATAAATACAATTTATTAAAGCATAGGCTAAAACAACATAAATACACTTTAATAAAGCATAGGATAAAACAAATTAAATACAATTTAATAAAGCATAGGATAAAACAACATAAATTCAATTTAATAAAGCATACGATAAAACAACATAAATACAATTTAATAAAGCATAGGATAAAACAACATAAATTCAATTTAATAAAGCATAAGATAAAACAACATGAATACAATTTAATAAAGCATAGGTTAAAACATCATAAATACAATTTAATAAAGCATAGGATAAAACAACATAAACACAATTTAATAAAGCATAGGATAAAACAACATAAATACAATTTAATAAAGCATAGGATAAAACAACATAAATAAAATTTAATAAAGCATAGGTTAAAGCAACATAAATACAATTTAATAAAGCATAGGACAAAACAACATAAATACAATTTAATAAAGCATAGGATAAAACAACATAAATACAATTTAATGAAACATAGGATAAACAACATAAATACAACTTAATAAAGCATAGGACAAAACAACATAAATACAATTTAATAAAGCATATGTTAAAACAACATAAATACAATTTAATAAAGCATAGTTTAAAACAACATAAATACAATTTAATAAAGCATAGTTTAAAACAACATAAATACAATTTAATAAAGCATAGTTTAAAACAACATAAACACAATTTAATAAAGCATTAGATAAAACAACATGAATATAATTTAGTAAAGCATAAGATAAAACAACATGAATACAATTTAATAAAGCATAGGTTAAAACAACATAAATACAATTTAAGAAAGCATAGGATAAAACTACATAAATACAATTTAATGAAACATACAATAAACAACATAAATACAATTTAATAAAGCATAGGACAAAACAACATAAATACAATTTAATAAAGCATATGTTAAAACAACATAAATACAATTTAATAAAGCATAAGATAAAACAACATGAATATAATTTAGTAAAGCATAAGATAAAACAACATGAATACAATTTAATAAAGCATAGGACAAAACAACATAAATACAATTTAATAAAGCATATGTTAAAACAACATAAATACAATTTAATAAAGCATAGTTTAAAACAACATAAATACAATTTAATAAAGCATAGTTTAAAACAACATAAATACAATTTAATAAAGCATAGTTTAAAACAACATAAATACAATTTAATAAAGCATAGTTTAAAACAACATAAACACAATTTAATAAAGCATTAGATAAAACAACATGAATATAATTTAGTAAAGCATAAGATAAAACAACATGAATACAATTTAATAAAGCATAGGATAAAACAACATAAATAAAATGTAATAAAGCATAGCTTAAAACAACATAAATACAATTTAATAAAGCATAGTTTAAAACAACATAAATACAATTTAATAAAGCATAGTTTAAAACAACATAAATACAATTTAATAAAGCATAGGATAAAACCACAAAAATACAATTTAATAAAGCATAGGATAAAACAACATAAATACAATTTAATAATGCATAGGACAAAACAACATAAATGCAATTTAATAAAGCATAGGCTAAAACTACATAAATACAATTTAATAAAGCATAGGATAAAACAAATTAAATACAATTTAATAAAGCATAGGATAAAACAAATTAAATACAATTTAATAAAGCATAGGATAAAACAACATATATTCAATTTAATAAAGCATAGGATAAAACTACATAAATTCAATTTAATAAAGCATAGGATAAAACAACATAAATACAATTTAATAAAGCATAGGATAAAACAACATGAATACAATTTAATAAAGCATAAGATAAAACAACATGAATACAATTTAATAAAGCATAGGTTAAAACAACATAAATACAATTTAACAAAGCATAGGTTAAAACAACATAAATACAATTTAATAAAGCATAGGTTAAAACAACATAAATACAATTTAATAAAGCATTGGATAAAACAACATAAATACAATTTAATAAATCATAGGATAAAACAACATAAATAAAATTAAATAAAGCATAGGTTAAAACAACATAAATAAAATTTAATAAAGCATAGGATAAAACAACATAAATACAATTTAATAAAGCATAGGATAAAACCACAGAAATACAATTTAATAAAGCATAGGATATAACAACATAAATACAATTTAATAAAGCATAGGATAGAACAACATAAATACTTTTTAATAAAGCATAGGATAAAACCACATAAATACAATTTAATAAAGCAAAGGATAAAACAACATAAATAAAATTTAATAAAGCATAGGATAAAACAACATAAATACAATTTAATAAAGCATAGTATAAAACAACATAAATACTTTTTAATAAAGCATAGGATAAAACAATATAAATACAATTTAATAAAGCATAGGATAAAACAATATAAATACAATTTAATAAAGCATAGGATAAAACAACATAAATACAATTTAATGAAACATACAATAAACAACATAAATACAATTTAATAAAGCATAGTACAAAACAACATAAATACAATTTAATAAAGCATATGTTAAAACAACATAAATACAATTTAATAAAGCATAGGTTAAAACAACATAAATACAATTTAAGAAAGCATAGGATAAAACTACATAAATACATTTTAATAAAGCATAGGATAAAACAACATAAATACAATTTATTAAAGCATAGGTTAAAACAACATAAATACAATTTAATAAAGCATAGGACAAAACAACATAAATACAATTTAATAAAGCATAGGATAAAACAACATAAATACAATTTATAAAGCATAGGATAAAACAACATAAATACAATTTATAAAGCATAGTTTAAAACAACATAAATACAATTTAATAAAGCATAGTTTAAAACAACATAAATACAATTTAATAAAGCATAGTTTAAAACAACATAAATACAATTTAATAAAGCATAGTTTAAAACAACATAAACACAATTTAATAAAGCATAGTTTAAAACAACATAAATACAATTTAATAAAGCATTAGATAAAACAACATGAATATAATTTAGTAAAGCATAAGATAAAACAACATGAATACAATTTAATAAAGCATAGGATAAAACAACATAAATAAAATGTAATAAAGCATAGCCTAAAACAACATAAATACAATTTAATAAAGCATAGTTTAAAACAACATAAATACAATTTAATAAAGCATAGTTTAAAACAACATAAATACAATTTAATAAAGCATAGGATAAAACCACAAAAATACAATTTAATAAAGCATAGGATAAAACAACATAAATACAATTTAATGAAACATAGGATAAACAACATAAATACAATTTAATAAAGCATAGGACAAAACAACATAAATACAATTTAATAAAGCATATGTTAAAACAACATAAATACAATTTAATAAAGCATAAGATAAAACAACATGAATATAATTTAGTAAAGCATAAGATAAAACAACATGAATACAATTTAATAAAGCATAGGATAAAACAACATAAATGCAATTTAATAAAGCATAGGCTAAAACTACATAAATACAATTTAATAAAGCATAGGATAAAACAAATTAAATACAATTTAATAAAGCATAGGATAAAACAAATTAAATACAATTTAATAAAGCATAGGATAAAACAACATATATTCAATTTAATAAAGCATAGGATAAAACAACATAAATTCAATTTAATAAAGCATAGGGTAAAACAACATAAATACAATTTAATAAAGCACAGGATAAAACAACATAAATACAATTTAATAAAGCATAGGTTAAAACAACATAAATACTATTTAATAAAGCATAGGATATAACAACATAAATACAATTTAATAAAGCATAGGATAGAACAACATAAATACTTTTTAATAAAGCATAGGATAAAACCACATAAATACAATTTAATAAAGCATAGGATAAAACAACGTAAATACAATTTAATAAAGCATAGGATAAAACAACATAAATACAATTTAATAAAGCACAGGATAAAACAACATAAATACAATTTAATAAAGCATAGGTTAAAACAACATAAATACAATTTAATAAAGCATAGGATAAAACAACATAAATACAATTTAATAAAGCATAGGATAAAACAACACATATACTTTTTAATAAAGCATAGGATAAAACCACATAAATACATTTTAATAAAGCATAGGATAAAACAACATAAATAAAATTTAATAAAGCATAGCTTAAAACAACATAAATACAATTTAATAAATCGTAGGACAAAACAACATAAATACAATTTAATAAAGCATAGTTTAAAACAACATAAATACAATTTAATAAAGCATAGGATAAAACCACAGAAATACAATTTAATAAAGCATAGGATAAAACAACATAAATACAATTTAATAAAGCATAGGACAAAACAACATAAATACAATTTAATAAAGCATAGGATAAAACAACATAAATACAATTTAATGAAACATAGGATAAACAACATAAATAAAATTTAATAAAGCATAGGACAAAACAACAAAAATACAATTTAATAAAGCATATGTTAAAACAACATAAATACAATTTAATAAAGCATAAGATAAAACAACATGAATATAATTTAGTAAAGCATAAGATAAAACAACATGAATACAATTTAATAAAGCATAGGTTAAAACAACATAAATACAATTTAAGAAAGCATAGGATAAAACTACATAAATACATTTTAATAAAGCATAGGATAAAACAACATAAATACAATTTAATAAAGCATAGGATAAAACAACATAAATACAATTTAATAAAGCATAGGTTAAAACAACATAAATACAATTTTATAAAGCATAGGATAAAACAACATAAATAAAATTTAATAAAGCATAGGATAAAACAACATAAATTCAATTTAATAAAGCATAGGATAAAACAACATAAATACAATTTAATAAAGCACAGGATAAAACAACATAAATAAAATTTAATAAAGCATAGGATAAAACAACGTAAATAAAAATTAATAAAGCATAGGATAAAACAACGTAAATACAATTTAATAAAGCATAGGATAAAACAACATAAATAAAATTTAATAAAGCATAGGATAAAACAACATAAATACAATTTAATAAAGCATAGGATAAAACAAGATAAATACAATTTAATAAAGCATAGGTTAAAACAACATAAATGCAATTTAATAAAGCATAGGATAAAACATCATAAATACAATTTAATAAAGCATAGGATAAAACAACATGAATAAAATATAATAAAGCATAGGATAAAACAACATAAATACAATTTAATAAAGCATAGGATAAAACAACATAAATACAATTTAATAAAGCATAGGATAAAACAAATTAAATACAATTTAATAAAGCATAGGATAAAACAAATTAAATACAATTTAATAAAGCATAGGATAAAACAACATAAATTCAATTTAATAAAGCATAGGATAAAACAACATAAATTCAGTTTAATAAAGCATAGTATAAAACAACATAAATACAATTTAATAAGGCATAGGACAAAACAACATAAATACAATTTAATAAAGCATAGGATAAAACAACATAAATACAATTTAATGAAACATAGGATAAACAACATAAATAAAATTTAATAAAGCATAGGACAAAACAACAAAAATACAATTTAATAAAGCATATGTTAAAACAACATAAATACAATTTAATAAAGCATAAGATAAAACAACATGAATATAATTTAGTAAAGCATAAGATAAAACAACATGAATACAATTTAATAAAGCATAGGTTAAAACAACATAAATACAATTTAAGAAAGCATAGGATAAAACTACATAAATACATTTTAATAAAGCATAGGATAAAACAACATAAATACAATTTAATAAAGCATAGGATAAAACAACATAAATAAAATTTAATAAAGCATAGGTTAAAACAACATAAATACAATTTAATAAAGCATAGGATAAAACAACATAAATACAATTTAATAAAGCATAGGATAAAACAACATAAATACTTTTTAATAAAGCATAGGATAAAACCACATAAATACAATTTAAAAAAGCACAGGATAAAACAACATAAATACAATTTAATAAAGCATAGGATAAAACAACATAAATACAATTTAATAAAGCATAGGTTAAAACAACATAAATACAATTTTATAAAGCATAGGATAAAACAACATAAATAAAATTTAATAAAGCATAGGATAAAACAACATAAATTCAATTTAATAAAGCATAGGATAAAACAACATAAATACAATTTAATATATCACAGGATAAAACAACATAAATAAAATTTAATAAAGCATAGGATAAAACAACATAAATAAAAATTAATAAAGCATAGGATAAAACAACGTAAATACAATTTAATAAAGCATAGGATAAAACAACATAAATAAAATTTAATAAAGCATAGGATAAAACAACATAAATACAATTTAATAAAGCATAGGATAAAACAAGATAAATACAATTTAATAAAGCATAGGTTAAAACAACATAAATGCAATTTAATAAAGCATAGGATAAAACATCATAAATACAATTTAATAAAGCATAGGATAAAACAACATAAATAAAATATAATAAAGCATAGGATAAAACAACATAAATACAATTTAATAAAGCATAGGATAAAACAACATAAATACAATTTAATAAAGCATAGGATAAAACAAATTAAATACAATTTAATAAAGCATAGGATAAAACAAATTAAATACAATTTAATAAAGCATAGGATAAAACAACATAAATTCAATTTAATAAAGCATAGGATAAAACAACATAAATTCAGTTTAATAAAGCATAGTATAAAACAACATAAATACAATTTAATAAAGCATAGGATAAAACAACATGAATACAATTTAATAAAGCATAAGATAAAACAACATGAATACAATTTAATAAAGCATAGGTTAAAACAACATAAATACAATTTAATAAAGCATAGATTAATACAACATAAATACAATTTAATAAAGCTTAGGTTAAAACAACATAAATACAATTTAATAAAGCATAGGATAAAACAACATAAATACAATTTAATAAAGCATAGGTTAAAACAACATAAATACAATTTAATAAAGCATAGGATAAAACAACATAAATAAAATTTAATAAAGCATAGGTTAAAACAACATAAATACAATTTAATAAAGCATAAGATAAAACAACATGAATACAATTTAATAAAGCATAGGATAAAACAACATAAATACAATTTAATAAAGCATAGGATAAAACAACACATATACTTTTTAATAAAGCATAGGATAAAACCACATAAATACAATTTAATAAAGCATAGGATAAAACAACATAAATAAAATTTAATAAAGCATAGGTTAAAACAACATAAATACAATTTAATAAAGCATAAAATAAAACAACATGAAAACAATTTAATAAAGCATAGGTTAAAACAACATAAATACAATTTAATAAAGCATAGGATAAAACAACATAAATAAAATTTAATAAAGCATAGGATAAAACAACGTAAATACAATTTAATAAAGCATAGGATAAAACAACATAAATAAAATTTAATAAAGCATAGGATGAAACAACATAAATACAATTTAATAAAGCATAGGATAAAACAAGATAAATACAATTTAATAAAGCATAGGTTAAAACAACATAAATGCAATTTAATAAAGCATAGGATAAAACATCATAAATACAATTTAATAAAGCATAGGATAAAACAACATAAATAAAATATAATAAAGCATAGGATAAAACAACATAAATACAATTTAATAAAGCATAGGATAAAACAACATAAATACAATTTAATAAAGCATAGGATAAAACAAATTAAATACAATTTAATAAAGCACAGGATAAAACAAATTAAATACAATTTAATAAAGCATAGGATAAAACAACATAAATTCAATTTAATAAAGCATAGGATAAAACAACATAAATTCAGTTTAATAAAGCATAGCATAAAACAATATAAATACAATTTAATAAAGCATAGGATAAAACAACATGAATACAATTTAATAAAGCATAAGATAAAACAACATGAATACAATTTAATAAAGCATAGGTTAAAACAACATAAATACAATTTAATAAAGCATAGATTAATACAACATAAATACAATTTAATAAAGCTTAGGTTAAAACAACATAAATACAATTTAATAAAGGATAGGATAAAACAACATAAATACAATTTAATAAAGCATAGGATAAAACAACATAAATAAAATTTAATAAAGCATAGGTTAAAACAACATAAATACAATTTAATAAAGCATAGGATAAAACAACATAAATACAATTTAATAAAGCATAGGATAAAACAACATAAATATTTTTTAATAAAGCATAGGATAAAACCACATAAATACAATTTAATAAAGCATAGGGTAAAACAACATAAATAAAATTTAATAAAGCATAGGTTAAAACAACATAAATACAATTTAATAAAGCATAAAATAAAACAACATGAAAACAATTTAATAAAGCATATGTTAAAACAACATAAATACAATTTAATAAAGCATAGGATAAAACAACATAAATACAATTTAATAAAGCATAGGTTAAAACAACATAAATACAATTTAATAAAGCATAGGATAAAACAACATAAATACAATTTAATAAAGCATAGGACAAAACAACATAAATACAATTTAATAAAGCATAAGATAAAACAACATGAATATAATTTAGTAAAGCATAAGATAAAACAACATGAATACAATTTAATAAAGCATAGGTTAAAACAACATAAATACAATTTAAGAAAGCATAGGATAAAACTACATAAATACATTTTAATAAAGCATAGGATAAAACAACATAAATACAATTTAATAAAGCATAGGATAAAACAACATAAATAAAATTTAATAAAGCATAGGTTAAAACAACATAAATACAATTTAATAAAGCATAGGATAAAACAACATAAATACAATTTAATAAAGCATAGGATAAAACAACATAAATACTTTTTAATAAAGCATAGGATAAAACCACATAAATACAATTTAAAAAAGCACAGGATAAAACAACATAAATACAATTTAATAAAGCATAGGATAAAACAACATAAATACAATTTAATAAAGCATAGGTTAAAACAACATAAATACAATTTTATAAAGCATAGGATAAAACAACATAAATAAAATTTAATAAAGCATAGGATAAAACAACATAAATTCAATTTAATAAAGCATAGGATAAAACAACATAAATACAATTTAATATATCACAGGATAAAACAACATAAATAAAATTTAATAAAGCATAGGATAAAACAACATAAATAAAAATTAATAAAGCATAGGATAAAACAACGTAAATACAATTTAATAAAGCATAGGATAAAACAACATAAATAAAATTTAATAAAGCATAGGATAAAACAACATAAATACAATTTAATAAAGCATAGGATAAAACAAGATAAATACAATTTAATAAAGCATAGGTTAAAACAACATAAATGCAATTTAATAAAGCATAGGATAAAACATCATAAATACAATTTAATAAAGCATAGGATAAAACAACATAAATAAAATATAATAAAGCATAGGATAAAACAACATAAATACAATTTAATAAAGCATAGGATAAAACAACATAAATACAATTTAATAAAGCATAGGATAAAACAAATTAAATACAATTTAATAAAGCATAGGATAAAACAAATTAAATACAATTTAATAAAGCATAGGATAAAACAACATAAATTCAATTTAATAAAGCATAGGATAAAACAACATAAATTCAGTTTAATAAAGCATAGTATAAAACAACATAAATACAATTTAATAAAGCATAGGATAAAACAACATGAATACAATTTAATAAAGCATAAGATAAAACAACATGAATACAATTTAATAAAGCATAGGTTAAAACAACATAAATACAATTTAATAAAGCATAGATTAATACAACATAAATACAATTTAATAAAGCTTAGGTTAAAACAACATAAATACAATTTAATAAAGCATAGGATAAAACAACATAAATACAATTTAATAAAGCATAGGTTAAAACAACATAAATACAATTTAATAAAGCATAGGATAAAACAACATAAATAAAATTTAATAAAGCATAGGTTAAAACAACATAAATACAATTTAATAAAGCATAAGATAAAACAACATGAATACAATTTAATAAAGCATAGGATAAAACAACATAAATACAATTTAATAAAGCATAGGATAAAACAACACATATACTTTTTAATAAAGCATAGGATAAAACCACATAAATACAATTTAATAAAGCATAGGATAAAACAACATAAATAAAATTTAATAAAGCATAGGTTAAAACAACATAAATACAATTTAATAAAGCATAAAATAAAACAACATGAAAACAATTTAATAAAGCATAGGTTAAAACAACATAAATACAATTTAATAAAGCATAGGATAAAACAACATAAATAAAATTTAATAAAGCATAGGATAAAACAACGTAAATACAATTTAATAAAGCATAGGATAAAACAACATAAATAAAATTTAATAAAGCATAGGATGAAACAACATAAATACAATTTAATAAAGCATAGGATAAAACAAGATAAATACAATTTAATAAAGCATAGGTTAAAACAACATAAATGCAATTTAATAAAGCATAGGATAAAACATCATAAATACAATTTAATAAAGCATAGGATAAAACAACATAAATAAAATATAATAAAGCATAGGATAAAACAACATAAATACAATTTAATAAAGCATAGGATAAAACAACATAAATACAATTTAATAAAGCATAGGATAAAACAAATTAAATACAATTTAATAAAGCACAGGATAAAACAAATTAAATACAATTTAATAAAGCATAGGATAAAACAACATAAATTCAATTTAATAAAGCATAGGATAAAACAACATAAATTCAGTTTAATAAAGCATAGCATAAAACAATATAAATACAATTTAATAAAGCATAGGATAAAACAACATGAATACAATTTAATAAAGCATAAGATAAAACAACATGAATACAATTTAATAAAGCATAGGTTAAAACAACATAAATACAATTTAATAAAGCATAGATTAATACAACATAAATACAATTTAATAAAGCTTAGGTTAAAACAACATAAATACAATTTAATAAAGGATAGGATAAAACAACATAAATACAATTTAATAAAGCATAGGATAAAACAACATAAATAAAATTTAATAAAGCATAGGTTAAAACAACATAAATACAATTTAATAAAGCATAGGATAAAACAACATAAATACAATTTAATAAAGCATAGGATAAAACAACATAAATATTTTTTAATAAAGCATAGGATAAAACCACATAAATACAATTTAATAAAGCATAGGGTAAAACAACATAAATAAAATTTAATAAAGCATAGGTTAAAACAACATAAATACAATTTAATAAAGCATAAAATAAAACAACATGAAAACAATTTAATAAAGCATAGGTTAAAACAACATAAATACAATTTAATAAAGCATAGGATAAAACAACATAAATACAATTTAATAAAGCATAGGTTAAAACAACATAAATACAATTTAATAAAGCATAGGATAAAACAACATAAATACAATTTAATAAAGCATAGGACAAAACAACATAAATACAATTTAATAAAGCATAGGATAAAACAACATAAATACAATTTAATAAAGCATAGGTTAAAACAACATAAATACAATTTAATAAAGCATAGGTTAAAACAACATAAATACAATTTAATAAAGCGTAGGACAAAACAACATAAATACAATTTAATAAAGCATAGTTTTAAACAACATAAATACAATTTAATAAAGCATAGGATAAAACCACAGAAATACAATTTAATAAAGCATAGGATATAACAACATAAATACAATTTAATAAAGCATAGGATAGAACAACATAAATACTTTTTAATAAAGCATAGGATAAAACCACATAAATACAATTTAATAAAGCATAGGATAAAACAACATAAATAAAATTTAATAAAGCATAGGATAAAACAACATAAATACAATTTAATAAAGCACAGGATAAAACAACATAAATACAATTTAATAAAGCATAGGTTAAAACAACATAAATACAATTTAATAAAGCATAGGATAAAACAACATAAATACAATTTAATAAAGCATAGGATAAAACAACATAAATAAAATTTAATAAAGCATAGGTTAAAACAACATAAATACAATTTAATAAAGCATAGGATAAAACAACATAAATACAATTTAATAAAGCATAGGATAAAACAACACATATACTTTTTAATAAAGCATAGGATAAAACCACATAAATACATTTTAATAAAGCATAGGATAAAACAACATAAATAAAATTTAATAAAGCATAGGTTAAAACAACATAAATACAATTTAAAAAATCGTAGGACAAAACAACATAAATACAATTTAATAAAGCATAGTTTAAAACAACATAAATACAATTTAATAAAGCATAGGATAAAACCACAGAAATACAATTTAATAAAGCATAGGATAAAACAACATAAATACAATTTAATAAAGCATAGGACAAAACAACATAAATACAATTTAATAAAGCATATTATAAAACAACATAAATACAATTTAATGAAACATAGGATAAACAACATAAATAAAATTTAATAAAGCATAGGACAAAACAACAAAAATACAATTTAATAAAGCATATGTTAAAACAACATAAATACAATTTAATAAAGCATAAGATAAAACAACATGAATATAATTTAGTAAAGCATAAGATAAAACAACATGAATACAATTTAATAAAGCATAGGTTAAAACAACATAAATACAATTTAAGAAAGCATAGGATAAAACTACATAAATACATTTTAATAAAGCATAGGATAAAACAACATAAATACAATTTAATAAAGCATAGGATAAAACAACATAAATACAATTTAATAAAGCATAGGTTAAAACAACATAAATACAATTTAATAAAGCATAGGATAAAACAACATAAATACAATTTAATAAAGCATAGGATAAAACAACATAAATACTTTTTAATAAAGCATAGGATAAAACCACATAAATACAATTTAAAAAAGCACAGGATAAAACAACATAAATACAATTTAATAAAGCATAGGATAAAACAACATAAATACAATTTAATAAAGCATAGGTTAAAACAACATAAATACAATTTTATAAAGCATAGGATAAAACAACATAAATAAAATTTAATAAAGCATAGGATAAAACAACATAAATTCAATTTAATAAAGCATAGGATAAAACAACATAAATACAATTTAATAAAGCACAGGATAAAACAACATAAATAAAATTTAATAAAGCATAGGATAAAACAACGTAAATACAATTTAATAAAGCATATGATAAAACAACATAAATAAAATTTAATAAAGCATAGGATAAAACAACATAAATACAATTTAATAAAGCATAGGATAAAACAAGATAAATACAATTTAATAAAGCATAGGTTAAAACAACATAAATGCAATTTAATAAAGCATAGGATAAAACATCATAAATACAATTTAATAAAGCATAGGATAAAACAACATAAATAAAATATAATAAAGCATAGGATAAAACAACATAAATACAATTTAATAAAGCATAGGATAAAACAACATAAATACAATTTAATAAAGCATAGGATAAAACAAATTAAATACAATTTAATAAAGCATAGGATAAAACAAATTAAATACAATTTAATAAAGCATAGGATAAAACAACATAAATTCAATTTAATAAAGCATAGGATAAAACAACATAAATTCAGTTTAATAAAGCATAGTATAAAACAACATAAATACAATTTAATAAAGCATAGGACAAAACAACATAAATACAATTTAATAAAGCATAGGATAAAACAACATAAATACAATTTAATGAAACATAGGATAAACAACATAAATAAAATTTAATAAAGCATAGGACAAAACAACAAAAATACAATTTAATAAAGCATATGTTAAAACAACATAAATACAATTTAATAAAGCATAAGATAAAACAACATGAATATAATTTAGTAAAGCATAAGATAAAACAACATGAATACAATTTAATAAAGCATAGGTTAAAACAACATAAAAACAATTTAAGAAAGCATAGGATAAAACTACATAAATACATTTTAATAAAGCATAGGATAAAACAACATAAATACAATTTAATAAAGCATAGGATAAAACAACATAAATAAAATGTAATAAAGCATAGGTTAAAACAACATAAATACAATTTAATAAAGCATAGGATAAAACAACATAAATACAATTTAATAAAGCATAGGATAAAACAACATAAATACTTTTTAATAAAGCATAGGATAAAACCACATAAATACAATTTAAAAAAGCACAGGATAAAACAACATAAATACAATTTAATAAAGCATAGGATAAAACAACATAAATACAATTTAATAAAGCATAGGTTAAAACAACATAAATACAATTTTATAAAGCATAGGATAAAACAACATAAATAAAATTTAATAAAGCATAGGATAAAACAACATAAATTCAATTTAATAAAGCATAGGATAAAACAACATAAATACAATTTAATATATCACAGGATAAAACAACATAAATAAAATTTAATAAAGCATAGGATAAAACAACATAAATAAAAATTAATAAAGCATAGGATAATACAACGTAAATACAATTTAATAAAGCATAGGATAAAATAACATAAATAAAATTTAATAAAGCATAGGATAAAACAACATAAATACAATTTAATAAAGCATAGGATAAAACAAGATAAATACAATTTAATAAAGCATAGGTTAAAACAACATAAATGCAATTTAATAAAGCATAGGATAAAACATCATAAATACAATTTAATAAAGCATAGGATAAAACAACATAAATTCAATTTAATAAAGCATAGGATAAAACAACATAAATACAATTTAATATATCACAGGATAAAACAACATAAATAAAATTTAATAAAGCATAGGATAAAACAACATAAATAAAAATTAATAAAGCATAGGATAATACAACGTAAATACAATTTAATAAAGCATAGGATAAAATAACATAAATAAAATTTAATAAAGCATAGGATAAAACAACATAAATACAATTTAATAAAGCATAGGATAAAACAAGATAAATACAATTTAATAAAGCATAGGTTAAAACAACATAAATGCAATTTAATAAAGCATAGGATAAAACATCATAAATACAATTTAATAAAGCATAGGATAAAACAACATAAATTCAATTTAATAAAGCATAGGATAAAACAACATAAATACAATTTAATATATCACAGGATAAAACAACATAAATAAAATTTAATAAAGCATAGGATAAAACAACATAAATAAAAATTAATAAAGCATAGGATAATACAACGTAAATACAATTTAATAAAGCATAGGATAAAATAACATAAATAAAATTTAATAAAGCATAGGATAAAACAACATAAATACAATTTAATAAAGCATAGGATAAAACAAGATAAATACAATTTAATAAAGCATAGGTTAAAACAACATAAATGCAATTTAATAAAGCATAGGATAAAACATCATAAATACAATTTAATAAAGCATAGGATAAAACAACATAAATAAAATATAATAAAGCATAGGATAAAACAACATAAATACAATTTAATAAAGCATAGGATAAAACAACATAAATACAATTTAATAAAGCATAGGATAAAACAAATTAAATACAATTTAAAAAAGCACAGGATAAAACAACATAAATACAATTTAATAAAGCATAGGATAAACAACATAAATACAATTTAATAAAGCATAGGTTAAAACAACATAAATACAATTTTATAAAGCATAGGATAAAACAACATAAATAAAATTTAATAAAGCATAGGATAAAACAACATAAATTCAATTTAATAAAGCATAGGATAAAACAACATAAATACAATTTAATAAAGCACAGGATAAAACAACATAAATAAAATTTAATAAAGCATAGGATAAAACAACATAAATAAAAATTAATAAAGCATAGGATAAAACAACGTAAATACAATTTAATAAAGCATATGATAAAACAACATAAATAAAATTTAATAAAGCATAGGATAAAACAACATAAATACAATTTAATAAAGCATAGGATAAAACAAGATAAATACAATTTAATAAAGCATAGGTTAAAACAACATAAATGCAATTTAATAAAGCATAGGATAAAACATCATAAATACAATTTAATAAAGCATAGGATAAAACAACATAAATAAAATATAATAAAGCATAGGATAAAACAACATAAATACAATTTAATAAAGCATAGGATAAAACAACATAAATACAATTTAATAAAGCATAGGATAAAACAAATTAAATACAATTTAATAAAGCATAGGATAAAACAAATTAAATACAATTTAATAAAGCATAGGATAAAACAACATACATTCAATTTAATAAAGCATAGGATAAAACAACATAAATTCAGTTTAATAAAGCATAGTATAAAACAACATAAATACAATTTAATAAAGCATAGGACAAAACAACATAAATACAGTTTAATAAAGCATAGGATAAAACAACATAAATACAATTTAATGAAACATAGGATAAACAACATAAATAAAATTTAATAAAGCATAGGACAAAACAACAAAAATACAATTTAATAAAGCATATGTTAAAACAACATAAATACAATTTATTAAAGCATAAGATAAAACAACATGAATATAATTTAGTAAAGCATAAGATAAAACAACATGAATACAATTTAATAAAGCATAGGTTAAAACAACATAAAAACAATTTAAGAAAGCATAGGATAAAACTACATAAATACATTTTAATAAAGCATAGGATAAAACAACATAAATACAATTTAATAAAGCATAGGATAAAACAACATGAATACAATTTAATAAAGCATAAGATAAAACAACATGAATACAATTTAATAAAGCATAGGTTAAAACAACATAAATACAATTTAATAAAGCATAGATTAATACAACATACATACAATTTAATAAAGCATAGGTTAAAACAACATAAATACAATTTAATAAAGCATAGGATAAAACAACATAAATAAAATTTAATAAAGCATAGGTTAAAACAACATAAATACAATTTAATAAAGCATAAGATAAAACAACATGAATACAATTTAATAAAGCATAGGTTAAAACAACATAAATACAATTTAATAAAGCATAGGATAAAACTACATAAATACATTTTAATAAAGCATAGGATAAAACAACATAAATACAATTTAATAAAGCATAGGATAAAACAACATAAATAAAATGTAATAAAGCATAGGTTAAAACAACATAAATACAATTTAATAAAGCATAGGATAAAACAACATAAATACAATTTAATAAAGCATAGGATAAAACAACATAAATACTTTTTAATAAAGCATAGGATAAAACCACATAAATACAATTTAAAAAAGCACAGGATAAAACAACATAAATACAATTTAATAAAGCATAGGATAAAACAACATAAATACAATTTAATAAAGCATAGGTTAAAACAACATAAATACAATTTTATAAAGCATAGGATAAAACAACATAAATAAAATTTAATAAAGCATAGGATAAAACAACATAAATTCAATTTAATAAAGCATAGGATAAAACAACATAAATACAATTTAATATATCACAGGATAAAACAACATAAATAAAATTTAATAAAGCATAGGATAAAACAACATAAATAAAAATTAATAAAGCATAGGATAATACAACGTAAATACAATTTAATAAAGCATAGGATAAAATAACATAAATAAAATTTAATAAAGCATAGGATAAAACAACATAAATACAATTTAATAAAGCATAGGATAAAACAAGATAAATACAATTTAATAAAGCATAGGTTAAAACAACATAAATGCAATTTAATAAAGCATAGGATAAAACATCATAAATACAATTTAATAAAGCATAGGATAAAACAACATAAATAAAATATAATAAAGCATAGGATAAAACAACATAAATACAATTTAATAAAGCATAGGATAAAACAACATAAATACAATTTAATAAAGCATAGGATAAAACAAATTAAATACAATTTAAAAAAGCACAGGATAAAACAACATAAATACAATTTAATAAAGCATAGGATAAACAACATAAATACAATTTAATAAAGCATAGGTTAAAACAACATAAATACAATTTTATAAAGCATAGGATAAAACAACATAAATAAAATTTAATAAAGCATAGGATAAAACAACATAAATTCAATTTAATAAAGCATAGGATAAAACAACATAAATACAATTTAATAAAGCACAGGATAAAACAACATAAATAAAATTTAATAAAGCATAGGATAAAACAACATAAATAAAAATTAATAAAGCATAGGATAAAACAACGTAAATACAATTTAATAAAGCATATGATAAAACAACATAAATAAAATTTAATAAAGCATAGGATAAAACAACATAAATACAATTTAATAAAGCATAGGATAAAACAAGATAAATACAATTTAATAAAGCATAGGTTAAAACAACATAAATGCAATTTAATAAAGCATAGGATAAAACATCATAAATACAATTTAATAAAGCATAGGATAAAACAACATAAATAAAATATAATAAAGCATAGGATAAAACAACATAAATACAATTTAATAAAGCATAGGATAAAACAACATAAATACAATTTAATAAAGCATAGGATAAAACAACATAAATACAATTTAATAAAGCATAGGATAAAACAAATTAAATACAATTTAATAAAGCATAGGATAAAACAAATTAAATACAATTTAATAAAGCATAGGATAAAACAACATACATTCAATTTAATAAAGCATAGGATAAAACAACATAAATTCAGTTTAATAAAGCATAGTATAAAACAACATAAATACAATTTAATAAAGCATAGGACAAAACAACATAAATACAGTTTAATAAAGCATAGGATAAAACAACATAAATACAATTTAATGAAACATAGGATAAACAACATAAATAAAATTTAATAAAGCATAGGACAAAACAACAAAAATACAATTTAATAAAGCATATGTTAAAACAACATAAATACAATTTAATAAAGCATAAGATAAAACAACATGAATATAATTTAGTAAAGCATAAGATAAAACAACATGAATACAATTTAATAAAGCATAGGTTAAAACAACATAAAAACAATTTAAGAAAGCATAGGATAAAACTACATAAATACATTTTAATAAAGCATAGGATAAAACAACATAAATACAATTTAATAAAGCATAGGATAAAACAACATGAATACAATTTAATAAAGCATAAGATAAAACAACATGAATACAATTTAATAAAGCATAGGTTAAAACAACATAAATACAATTTAATAAAGCATAGATTAATACAACATACATACAATTTAATAAAGCATAGGTTAAAACAACATAAATACAATTTAATAAAGCATAGGATAAAACAACATAAATAAAATTTAATAAAGCATAGGTTAAAACAACATAAATACAATTTAATAAAGCATAAGATAAAACAACATGAATACAATTTAATAAAGCATAGGTTAAAACAACATAAATACAATTTAATAAAGCATAGGATAAAACAACATAAATACAATTTAATAAAGCATAGGATAAAACAACATAAATAAAATTTAATAAAGCATAGGTTAAAACAACATAAATACAATTTAATAAAGCATAGGATAAAACAACATAAATACAATTTAATAAAGCATAGGATAAAACAACACATATACTTTTTAATAAAGCATAGGATAAAACCACATAAATACAATTTAATAAAGCATAGGATAAAACAACATAAATAAAATTTAATAAAGCATAGGTTAAAACAACATAAATACAATTTAATAAAGCATAAAATAAAACAACATGAAAACAATTTAATAAAGCATAGGTTAAAACAACATAAATACAATTTAATAAAGCATAGGATAAAACAACATAAATACAATTTAATAAAGCATAGGTTAAAACAACATAAATACAATTTAATAAAGCATAGGATAAAACAACATAAATACAATTTAATAAAGCATAGGATAAAACAACATAAATACAATTTAATAAAGCATAGGTTAAAACAACATAAATACAATTTAATAAAGCATAGGATAAAACAACATAAATACAATTTAATAAAGCATAGGATAAAACAACACAAATACTTTTTAATAAAGCATAGGATAAAACCACATAAATACAATTTAATAAAGCATAGGATAAAACAACATAAATACAATTTAATATAGCATAGGTTAAAACAACATAAATACAATTTAATAAAGCGTAGGACAAAACAACATAAATACAATTTAATAAAGCATAGTTTAAAACAACATAAATACAATTTAATAAAGCATAGTTTAAAACAACATAAATACAATTTAATAAAGCATAGTATAAAACAACATAAATACAATTTAATAAAGCATAGGACAAAACAACATAAATACAATTTAATAAAGCATAGGATAAAACAACATAAATACAATTTAATGAAACATAGGATAAACAACATAAATACAATTTAATAAAGCATAGGACAAAACAACATAAATACAATTTAATAAAGCATATGTTAAAACAACATAAATACAATTTAATAAAGCATAAGATAAAACAACATGAATATAATTTAGTAAAGCATAAGATAAAACATCATGAATACAATTTAATAAAGCATAGGTTAAAACAACATAAATACAATTTAAGAAAGCATAGGATAAAACTACATAAATACATTTTAATAAAGCATAGGATAAAACAACATAAATACAATTTAATAAAGCATAGGATAAAACAACATAAATAAAATTTAATAAAGCATAGGTTAAAACAACATAAATACAATTTAATAAAGCATAGGATAAAACAACATAAATAAAATTTAATAAAGCATAGGATAAAACAACATAAATACTTTTTAATAAAGCATAGGATAAAACCACATAGATACAATTTAATAAAGCATAGGATAAAACAACATAAATAAAATTTAGTATAGCATAGGTTAAAACAACATAAATACAATTTAATAAAGCATAGGATAAAACAACATAAATACAATTTAATAAAGCATAGGATAAAACAACATAAATACTTTTTAATAAAGCATAGGATAAAACCACATAAATACAATTTAATAAAGCACAGGATAAAACAACATAAATACAATTTAATAAAGCATAGGATAAAACAACATAAATACAATTTAATAAAGCATAGGATAAAACAACATAAATACAATTTAATAAAGCATAGGATAAAACAACATAAATACTTTTTAATAAAGCATAGGATAAAACCACATAAATACAATTTAATAAAGCACAGGATAAAACAACATAAATACAATTTAATAAAGCATAGGATAAAACAACATAAATACAATTTAATAAAGCATAGGATAAAACAACATAAATACAATTTAATGAAGCATAGGATAAAACAACATAAATACAATTTAATAAAGCATACGTTAAAACAACATAAATACAATTAAATAAAGCATAGGATAAAACAACATAAATACAATTTAATAAAGCATAGGTTAAAACAACATAAATACAATTTTATAAAGCATAGCATAAAACAACAGAAATACAATTTAATAAAGCATAGGTTAAAACAACATAAATACAATTTAATAAAGCATAGGATAAAACAACATAAATAAAATTTAATAAAGCATAGGATAAAACAACATAAATACAATTTAATAAAGCATAGGATAAAACAACATAACTACAATTTAATAAAGCATAGGTTAAAACAACATAAGTGCAATTTAATAAAACATAGGATAAAACAACATAAATACAATTTAATAAAGCATAGGATAAAACAACATAAATACAATTTAATAAAGCATAGGATAAAACAACATAAATACAATTTAATAAAGCATAGGATAAAACAAATTAAATACAATTTAATAAAGCATAGGATAAAACAAATTAAATACAATTTAATAAAGCATAGGATAAAACAACATAAATTCAATTTAATAAAGCATAGGATAAAACAACATAAATACAATTTAATAAAGCATAAGATAAAACAACATGAATATAATTTAGTAAAGCATAAGATAAAACAACATGAATACAATTTAATAAAGCATAGGTTAAAACAACATAAATACAATTTAAGAAAGCATAGGATAAAACTACATAAATACATTTTAATAAAGCATAGGATAAAACAACATAAATACAATTTAATAAAGCATAGGATAAAACAACATAAATACAATTTAATAAAGCATAGGTTAAAACAACATAAATACAATTTAATAAAGCATAGGATAAAACAACATAAATACAATTTAATAAAGCATAGGATAAAACAACATAAATACTTTTTAATAAAGCATAGGATAAAACCACATAAATACAATTTAAAAAAGCACAGGATAAAACAACATAAATACAATTTAATAAAGCATAGGATAAAACAACATAAATACAATTTAATAAAGCATAGGTGAAAACAACATAAATACAATTTTATAAAGCATAGGATAAAACAACATAAATAAAATTTAATAAAGCATAGGATAAAACAACATAAATTCAATTTAATAAAGCATAGGATAAAACAACATAAATACAATTTAATAAAGCACAGGATAAAACAACATAAATAAAATTTAATAAAGCATAGGATAAAACAACGTAAATACAATTTAATAAAGCATATGATAAAACAACATAAATAAAATTTAATAAAGCATAGGATAAAACAACATAAATACAATTTAATAAAGCATAGGATAAAACAAGATAAATACAATTTAATAAAGCATAGGTTAAAACAACATAAATGCAATTTAATAAAGCATAGGATAAAACATCATAAATACAATTTAATAAAGCATAGGATAAAACAACATAAATAAAATATAATAAAGCATAGGATAAAACAACATAAATACAATTTAATAAAGCATAGGATAAAACAACATAAATACAATTTAATAAAGCATAGGATAAAACAAATTAAATACAATTTAATAAAGCATAGGATAAAACAAATTAAATACAATTTAATAAAGCATAGGATAAAACAACATAAATTCAATTTAATAAAGCATAGGATAAAACAACATAAATTCAGTTTAATAAAGCATAGTATAAAACAACATAAATACAATTGAATAAAGCATAGGACAAAACAACATAAATACAATTTAATAAAGCATAGGATAAAACAACATAAATACAATTTAATGAAACATAGGATAAACAACATAAATAAAATTTAATAAAGCATAGGACAAAACAACAAAAATACAATTTAATAAAGCATATGTTAAAACAACATAAATACAATTTAATAAAGCATAAGATAAAACAACATGAATATAATTTAGTAAAGCATAAGATAAAACAACATGAATACAATTTAATAAAGCATAGGTTAAAACAACATAAAAACAATTTAAGAAAGCATAGGATAAAACTACATAAATACATTTTAATAAAGCATAGGATAAAACAACATAAATACAATTTAATAAAGCATAGGATAAAACAACATAAATAAAATGTAATAAAGCATAGGTTAAAACAACATAAATACAATTTAATAAAGCATAGGATAAAACAACATAAATACAATTTAATAAAGCATAGGATAAAACAACATAAATACTTTTTAATAAAGCATAGGATAAAACCACATAAATACAATTTAAAAAAGCACAGGATAAAACAACATAAATACAATTTAATAAAGCATAGGATAAAACAACATAAATACAATTTAATAAAGCATAGGTTAAAACAACATAAATACAATTTTATAAAGCATAGGATAAAACAACATAAATAAAATTTAATAAAGCATAGGATAAAACAACATAAATTCAATTTAATAAAGCATAGGATAAAACAACATAAATACAATTTAATATATCACAGGATAAAACAACATAAATAAAATTTAATAAAGCATAGGATAAAACAACATAAATAAAAATTAATAAAGCATAGGATAATACAACGTAAATACAATTTAATAAAGCATAGGATAAAATAACATAAATAAAATTTAATAAAGCATAGGATAAAACAACATAAATACAATTTAATAAAGCATAGGATAAAACAAGATAAATACAATTTAATAAAGCATAGGTTAAAACAACATAAATGCAATTTAATAAAGCATAGGATAAAACATCATAAATACAATTTAATAAAGCATAGGATAAAACAACATAAATAAAATATAATAAAGCATAGGATAAAACAACATAAATACAATTTAATAAAGCATAGGATAAAACAACATAAATACAATTTAATAAAGCATAGGATAAAACAAATTAAATACAATTTAAAAAAGCACAGGATAAAACAACATAAATACAATTTAATAAAGCATAGGATAAACAACATAAATACAATTTAATAAAGCATAGGTTAAAACAACATAAATACAATTTTATAAAGCATAGGATAAAACAACATAAATAAAATTTAATAAAGCATAGGATAAAACAACATAAATTCAATTTAATAAAGCATAGGATAAAACAACATAAATACAATTTAATAAAGCATAGGATAAAACAACATAAATAAAATGTAATAAAGCATAGGTTAAAACAACATAAATACAATTTAATAAAGCATAGGATAAAACAACATAAATACAATTTAATAAAGCATAGGATAAAACAACATAAATACTTTTTAATAAAGCATAGGATAAAACCACATAAATACAATTTAAAAAAGCACAGGATAAAACAACATAAATACAATTTAATAAAGCATAGGATAAAACAACATAAATACAATTTAATAAAGCATAGGTTAAAACAACATAAATACAATTTTATAAAGCATAGGATAAAACAACATAAATAAAATTTAATAAAGCATAGGATAAAACAACATAAATTCAATTTAATAAAGCATAGGATAAAACAACATAAATACAATTTAATATATCACAGGATAAAACAACATAAATAAAATTTAATAAAGCATAGGATAAAACAACATAAATAAAAATTAATAAAGCATAGGATAATACAACGTAAATACAATTTAATAAAGCATAGGATAAAATAACATAAATAAAATTTAATAAAGCATAGGATAAAACAACATAAATACAATTTAATAAAGCATAGGATAAAACAAGATAAATACAATTTAATAAAGCATAGGTTAAAACAACATAAATGCAATTTAATAAAGCATAGGATAAAACATCATAAATACAATTTAATAAAGCATAGGATAAAACAACATAAATAAAATATAATAAAGCATAGGATAAAACAACATAAATACAATTTAATAAAGCATAGGATAAAACAACATAAATACAATTTAATAAAGCATAGGATAAAACAAATTAAATACAATTTAAAAAAGCACAGGATAAAACAACATAAATACAATTTAATAAAGCATAGGATAAACAACATAAATACAATTTAATAAAGCATAGGTTAAAACAACATAAATACAATTTTATAAAGCATAGGATAAAACAACATAAATAAAATTTAATAAAGCATAGGATAAAACAACATAAATTCAATTTAATAAAGCATAGGATAAAACAACATAAATACAATTTAATAAAGCACAGGATAAAACAACATAAATAAAATTTAATAAAGCATAGGATAAAACAACATAAATAAAAATTAATAAAGCATAGGATAAAACAACGTAAATACAATTTAATAAAGCATATGATAAAACAACATAAATAAAATTTAATAAAGCATAGGATAAAACAACATAAATACAATTTAATAAAGCATAGGATAAAACAAGATAAATACAATTTAATAAAGCATAGGTTAAAACAACATAAATGCAATTTAATAAAGCATAGGATAAAACATCATAAATACAATTTAATAAAGCATAGGATAAAACAACATAAATAAAATATAATAAAGCATAGGATAAAACAACATAAATACAATTTAATAAAGCATAGGATAAAACAACATAAATACAATTTAATAAAGCATAGGATAAAACAAATTAAATACAATTTAATAAAGCATAGGATAAAACAAATTAAATACAATTTAATAAAGCATAGGATAAAACAACATACATTCAATTTAATAAAGCATAGGATAAAACAACATAAATTCAGTTTAATAAAGCATAGTATAAAACAACATAAATACAATTTAATAAAGCATAGGACAAAACAACATAAATACAGTTTAATAAAGCATAGGATAAAACAACATAAATACAATTTAATGAAACATAGGATAAACAACATAAATAAAATTTAATAAAGCATAGGACAAAACAACAAAAATACAATTTAATAAAGCATATGTTAAAACAACATAAATACAATTTAATAAAGCATAAGATAAAACAACATGAATATAATTTAGTAAAGCATAAGATAAAACAACATGAATACAATTTAATAAAGCATAGGTTAAAACAACATAAAAACAATTTAAGAAAGCATAGGATAAAACTACATAAATACATTTTAATAAAGCATAGGATAAAACAACATAAATACAATTTAATAAAGCATAGGATAAAACAACATGAATACAATTTAATAAAGCATAAGATAAAACAACATGAATACAATTTAATAAAGCATAGGTTAAAACAACATAAATACAATTTAATAAAGCATAGATTAATACAACATACATACAATTTAATAAAGCATAGGTTAAAACAACATAAATACAATTTAATAAAGCATAGGATAAAACAACATAAATAAAATTTAATAAAGCATAGGTTAAAACAACATAAATACAATTTAATAAAGCATAAGATAAAACAACATGAATACAATTTAATAAAGCATAGGTTAAAACAACATAAATACAATTTAATAAAGCATAGGATAAAACAACATAAATACAATTTAATAAAGCATAGGATAAAACAACATAAATAAAATTTAATAAAGCATAGGTTAAAACAACATAAATACAATTTAATAAAGCATAGGATAAAACAACATAAATACAATTTAATAAAGCATAGGATAAAACAACACATATACTTTTTAATAAAGCATAGGATAAAACCACATAAATACAATTTAATAAAGCATAGGATAAAACAACATAAATAAAATTTAATAAAGCATAGGTTAAAACAACATAAATACAATTTAATAAAGCATAAAATAAAACAACATGAAAACAATTTAATAAAGCATAGGTTAAAACAACATAAATACAATTTAATAAAGCATAGGATAAAACAACATAAATACAATTTAATAAAGCATAGGTTAAAACAACATAAATACAATTTAATAAAGCATAGGATAAAACAACATAAATACAATTTAATAAAGCATAGGATAAAACAACATAAATACAATTTAATAAAGCATAGGTTAAAACAACATAAATACAATTTAATAAAGCATAGGATAAAACAACATAAATACAATTTAATAAAGCATAGGATAAAACAACACAAATACTTTTTAATAAAGCATAGGATAAAACCACATAAATACAATTTAATAAAGCATAGGATAAAACAACATAAATACAATTTAATATAGCATAGGTTAAAACAACATAAATACAATTTAATAAAGCGTAGGACAAAACAACATAAATACAATTTAATAAAGCATAGTTTAAAACAACATAAATACAATTTAATAAAGCATAGTTTAAAACAACATAAATACAATTTAATAAAGCATAGTATAAAACAACATAAATACAATTTAATAAAGCATAGGACAAAACAACATAAATACAATTTAATAAAGCATAGGATAAAACAACATAAATACAATTTAATGAAACATAGGATAAACAACATAAATACAATTTAATAAAGCATAGGACAAAACAACATAAATACAATTTAATAAAGCATATGTTAAAACAACATAAATACAATTTAATAAAGCATAAGATAAAACAACATGAATATAATTTAGTAAAGCATAAGATAAAACATCATGAATACAATTTAATAAAGCATAGGTTAAAACAACATAAATACAATTTAAGAAAGCATAGGATAAAACTACATAAATACATTTTAATAAAGCATAGGATAAAACAACATAAATACAATTTAATAAAGCATAGGATAAAACAACATAAATAAAATTTAATAAAGCATAGGTTAAAACAACATAAATACAATTTAATAAAGCATAGGATAAAACAACATAAATAAAATTTAATAAAGCATAGGATAAAACAACATAAATACTTTTTAATAAAGCATAGGATAAAACCACATAGATACAATTTAATAAAGCATAGGATAAAACAACATAAATAAAATTTAGTATAGCATAGGTTAAAACAACATAAATACAATTTAATAAAGCATAAAATAAAACAACATGAAAACAATTTAATAAAGCATAGGTTAAAACAACATAAATACAATTTAATAAAGCATAGGATAAAACAACATAAATACAATTTAATAAAGCATAGGTTAAAACAACATAAATACAATTTAATAAAGCATAGGATAAAACAACATAAATACAATTTAATAAAGCATAGGATAAAACAACATAAATACAATTTAATAAAGCATAGGTTAAAACAACATAAATACAATTTAATAAAGCATAGGATAAAACAACATAAATACAATTTAATAAAGCATAGGATAAAACAACACAAATACTTTTTAATAAAGCATAGGATAAAACCACATAAATACAATTTAATAAAGCATAGGATAAAACAACATAAATACAATTTAATATAGCATAGGTTAAAACAACATAAATACAATTTAATAAAGCGTAGGACAAAACAACATAAATACAATTTAATAAAGCATAGTTTAAAACAACATAAATACAATTTAATAAAGCATAGTTTAAAACAACATAAATACAATTTAATAAAGCATAGTATAAAACAACATAAATACAATTTAATAAAGCATAGGACAAAACAACATAAATACAATTTAATAAAGCATAGGATAAAACAACATAAATACAATTTAATGAAACATAGGATAAACAACATAAATACAATTTAATAAAGCATAGGACAAAACAACATAAATACAATTTAATAAAGCATAGGATAAAACAACATAAATACAATTTAATAAAGCATAGGTTAAAACAACATAAATACAATTTAATAAAGCATAGGATAAAACAACATAAATACAATTTAATAAAGCATAGGATAAAACAACATAAATACAATTTAATAAAGCATAGGTTAAAACAACATAAATACAATTTAATAAAGCATAGGATAAAACAACATAAATACAATTTAATAAAGCATAGGATAAAACAACACAAATACTTTTTAATAAAGCATAGGATAAAACCACATAAATACAATTTAATAAAGCATAGGATAAAACAACATAAATAAAATTTAATATAGCATAGGTTAAAACAACATAAATACAATTTAATAAAGCGTAGGACAAAACAACATAAATACAATTTAATAAAGCATAGTTTAAAACAACATAAATACAATTTAATAAAGCATAGGATAAAACCACAGAAATACAATTTAATAAAGCATAGTATAAAACAACATAAATACAATTTAATAAAGCATAGGACAAAACAACATAAATACAATTTAATAAAGCATAGGATAAAACAACATAAATACAATTTAATGAAACATAGGATAAACAACATAAATACAATTTAATAAAGCATAGGACAAAACAACATAAATACAATTTAATAAAGCATATGTTAAAACAACATAAATACAATTTAATAAAGCATAAGATAAAACAACATGAATATAATTTAGTAAAGCATAAGATAAAACATCATGAATACAATTTAATAAAGCATAGGTTAAAACAACATAAATACAATTTAAGAAAGCATAGGATAAAACTACATAAATACATTTTAATAAAGCATAGGATAAAACAACATAAATACAATTTAATAAAGCATAGGATAAAACAACATAAATAAAATTTAATAAAGCATAGGTTAAAACAACATAAATACAATTTAATAAAGCATAGGATAAAACAACATAAATAAAATTTAATAAAGCATAGGATAAAACAACATAAATACAATTTAATATATCACAGGATAAAACAACATAAATAAAATTTAATAAAGCATAGGATAAAACAACATAAATAAAAATTAATAAAGCATAGGATAAAACAACGTAAATACAATTTAATAAAGCATAGGATAAAACAACATAAATAAAATTTAATAAAGCATAGGATAAAACAACATAAATACAATTTAATAAAGCATAGGATAAAACAAGATAAATACAATTTAATAAAGCATAGGTTAAAACAACATAAATGCAATTTAATAAAGCATAGGATAAAACATCATAAATACAATTTAATAAAGCATAGGATAAAACAACATAAATAAAATATAATAAAGCATAGGATAAAACAACATAAATACAATTTAATAAAGCATAGGATAAAACAACATAAATACAATTTAATAAAGCATAGGATAAAACAAATTAAATACAATTTAATAAAGCATAGGATAAAACAAATTAAATACAATTTAATAAAGCATAGGATAAAACAACATAAATTCAATTTAATAAAGCATAGGATAAAACAACATAAATTCAGTTTAATAAAGCATAGGATAAAACAACATAAATACAATTTAATAAAGCATAGGATAAAACAACATGAATACAATTTAATAAAGCATAAGATAAAACAACATGAATACAATTTAATAAAGCATAGGTTAAAACAACATAAATACAATTTAATAAAGCATAGATTAATACAACATAAATACAATTTAATAAAGCTTAGGTTAAAACAACATAAATACAATTTAATAAAGCATAGGATAAAACAACATAAATACAATTTAATAAAGCATAGGTTAAAACAACATAAATACAATTTAATAAAGCATAGGATAAAACAACATAAATAAAATTTAATAAAGCATAGGTTAAAACAACATAAATACAATTTAATAAAGCATAAGATAAAACAACATGAATACAATTTAATAAAGCATAGGTTAAAACAACATAAATACAATTTAATAAAGCATAGGATAAAACAACATAAATACAATTTAATAAAGCATAGGATAAAACAACATAAATAAAATTTAATAAAGCATAGGTTAAAACAACATAAATACAATTTAATAAAGCATAGGATAAAACAACATAAATACAATTTAATAAAGCATAGGATAAAACAACACATATACTTTTTAATAAAGCATAGGATAAAACCACATAAATACAATTTAATAAAGCATAGGATAAAACAACATAAATAAAATTTAATAAAGCATAGGTTAAAACAACATAAATACAATTTAATAAAGCATAAAATAAAACAACATGAAAACAATTTAATAAAGCATAGGTTAAAACAACATAAATACAATTTAATAAAGCATAGGATAAAACAACATAAATAAAATTTAATAAAGCATAGGATAAAACAACGTAAATACAATTTAATAAAGCATAGGATAAAACAACATAAATAAAATGTAATAAAGCATAGGATAAAACAACATAAATACAATTTAATAAAGCATAGGATAAAACAAGATAAATACAATTTAATAAAGCATAGGTTAAAACAACATAAATGCAATTTAATAAAGCATAGGATAAAACATCATAAATACAATTTAATAAAGCATAGGATAAAACAACATAAATAAAATATAATAAAGCATAGGATAAAACAACATAAATACAATTTAATAAAGCATAGGATAAAACAACATAAATACAATTTAATAAAGCATAGGATAAAACAAATTAAATACAATTTAATAAAGCCCAGGATAAAACAAATTAAATACAATTTAATAAAGCATAGGATAAAACAACATAAATTCAATTTAATAAAGCATAGGATAAAACAACATAAATTCAGTTTAATAAAGCATAGCATAAAACAACATAAATACAATTTAATATATCACAGGATAAAACAACATAAATAAAATTTAATAAAGCATAGGATAAAACAACATAAATAAAAATTAATAAAGCATAGGATAAAACAACGTAAATACAATTTAATAAAGCATAGGATAAAATAACATAAATAAAATTTAATAAAGCATAGGATAAAACAACATAAATACATTTTAATAAAGCATAGGATAAAACAAGATAAATACAATTTAATAAAGCATAGGTTAAAACAACATAAATGCAATTTAATAAAGCATAGGATAAAACATCATAAATACAATTTAATAAAGCATAGGATAAAACAACATAAATAAAATATAATAAAGCATAGGATAAAACAACATAAATACAATTTAATAAAGCATAGGATAAAACAACATAAATACAATTTAATAAAGCATAGGATAAAACAAATTAAATACAATTTAATAAAGCATAGGATAAAACAAATTAAATACAATTTAATAAAGCATAGGATAAAACAACATAAATTCAATTTAATAAAGCATAGGATAAAACAACATAAATTCAGTTTAATAAAGCATAGTATAAAACAACATAAATACAATTTAATAAAGCATAGGATAAAACAACATGAATACAATTTAATAAAGCATAAGATAAAACAACATGAATACAATTTAATAAAGCATAGGTTAAAACAACATAAATACAATTTAATAAAGCATAGATTAATACAACATACATACAATTTAATAAAGCATAGGTTAAAACAACATAAATACAATTTAATAAAGCATAGGATAAAACAACATAAATAAAATTTAATAAAGCATAGGTTAAAACAACATAAATACAATTTAATAAAGCATAAGATAAAACAACATGAATACAATTTAATAAAGCATAGGTTAAAACAACATAAATACAATTTAATAAAGCATAGGATAAAACAACATAAATACAATTTAATAAAGCATAGGATAAAACAACATAAATAAAATTTAATAAAGCATAGGTTAAAACAACATAAATACAATTTAATAAAGCATAGGATAAAACAACATAAATACAATTTAATAAAGCATAGGATAAAACAACACATATACTTTTTAATAAAGCATAGGATAAAACCACATAAATACAATTTAATAAAGCATAGGATAAAACAACATAAATACAATTTAATAAAGCATAGGATAAAACAACATAAATAAAATTTAATAAAGCATAGGTTAAAACAACATAAATACAATTTAATAAAGCATAAGATAAAACAACATGAATACAATTTAATAAAGCATAGGTTAAAACAACATAAATACAATTTAATAAAGCATAGGATAAAACAACATAAATACAATTTAATAAAGCATAGGATAAAACAACATAAATAAAATTTAATAAAGCATAGGTTAAAACAACATAAATAAAATTTAATAAAGCATAGGTTAAAACAACATAAATACAATTTAATAAAGCATAAAATAAAACAACATGAAAACAATTTAATAAAGCATAGGTTAAAACAACATAAATACAATTTAATAAAGCATAGGATAAAACAACATAAATAAAATTTATTAAAGCATAGGATAAAACAACGTAAATACAATTTAATAAAGCATAGGATAAAACAACATAAATAAAATTTAATAAAGCATAGGATAAAACAACATAAATACAATTTAATAAAGCATAGGATAAAACAAGATAAATACAATTTAATAAAGCATAGGTTAAAACAACATAAATGCAATTTAATAAAGCATAGGATAAAACATCATAAATACAATTTAATAAAGCATAGGATAAAACAACATAAATAAAATATAATAAAGCATAGGATAAAACAACATAAATACAATTTAATAAAGCATAGGATAAAACAACATAAATACAATTTAATAAAGCATAGGATAAAACAAATTAAATACAATTTAATAAAGCACAGGATAAAACAAATTAAATACAATTTAATAAAGCATAGGATAAAACAACATAAATTCAATTTAATAAAGCATAGGATAAAACAACATAAATTCAGTTTAATAAAGCATAGCATAAAACAACATAAATACAATTTAATAAAGCATAGGATAAAACAACATGAATACAATTTAATAAAGCATAAGATAAAACAACATGAATACAATTTAATAAAGCATAGGTTAAAACAACATAAATACAATTTAATAAAGCATAGATTAATACAACATAAATACAATTTAATAAAGCTTAGGTTAAAACAACATAAATACAATTTAATAAAGGATAGGATAAAACAACATAAATACAATTTAATAAAGCATAGGATAAAACAACATAAATAAAATTTAATAAAGCATAGGTTAAAACAACATAAATACAATTTAATAAAGCATAGGATAAAACAACATAAATACAATTTAATAAAGCATAGGATAAAACAACATAAATTCAATTTAATAAAGCATAGGATAAAACAACATAAATTCAGTTTAATAAAGCATAGCATAAAACAACATAAATACAATTTAATAAAGCATAGGATAAAACAACATGAATACAATTTAATAAAGCATAAGATAAAACAACATGAATACAATTTAATAAAGCATAGGTTAAAACAACATAAATACAATTTAATAAAGCATAGATTAATACAACATAAATACAATTTAATAAAGCTTAGGTTAAAACAACATAAATACAATTTAATAAAGGATAGGATAAAACATCATAAATACAATTTAATAAAGCATAGGATAAAACAACATAAATAAAATTTAATAAAGCATAGGTTAAAACAACATAAATACAATTTAATAAAGCATAGGATAAAACAACATAAATACAATTTAATAAAGCATAGGATAAAACAACATAAATATTTTTTAATAAAGCATAGGATAAAACCACATAAATACAATTTAATAAAGCATAGGATAAAACAACATAAATAAAATTTAATAAAGCATAGGTTAAAACAACATAAATACAATTTAATAAAGCATAAAATAAAACAACATGAAAACAATTTAATAAAGCATAGGTTAAAACAACATAAATACAATTTAATAAAGCATAGGATAAAACAACATAAATACAATTTAATAAAGCATAGGTTAAAACAACATAAATACAATTTAATAAAGCATAGGATAAAACAACATAAATACAATTTAATAAAGCATAGGATAAAACAACATAAATACAATTTAATAAAGCATAGGTTAAAACAACATAAATACAATTTAATAAAGCATAGGATAAAACAACATAAATACAATTTAATAAAGCATAGGATAAAACAACACAAATACTTTTTAATAAAGCATAGGATAAAACCACATAAATACAATTTAATAAAGCATAGGATAAAACAACATAAATAAAATTTAATATAGCATAGGTTAAAACAACATAAATACAATTTAATAAAGCGTAGGACAAAACAACATAAATACAATTTAATAAAGCATAGTTTAAAACAACATAAATACAATTTAATAAAGCATAGGATAAAACCACAGAAATACAATTTAATAAAGCATAGTATAAAACAACATAAATACAATTTAATAAAGCATAGGACAAAACAACATAAATACAATTTAATAAAGCATAGGATAAAACAACATAAATACAATTTAATGAAACATAGGATAAACAACATAAATACAATTTAATAAAGCATAGGACAAAACAACATAAATACAATTTAATAAAGCATATGTTAAAACAACATAAATACAATTTAATAAAGCATAAGATAAAACAACATGAATATAATTTAGTAAAGCATAAGATAAAACATCATGAATACAATTTAATAAAGCATAGGTTAAAACAACATAAATACAATTTAAGAAAGCATAGGATAAAACTACATAAATACATTTTAATAAAGCATAGGATAAAACAACATAAATACAATTTAATAAAGCATAGGATAAAACAACATAAATAAAATTTAATAAAGCATAGGTTAAAGCAACATAAATACAATTTAATAAAGCATAGGATAAAACAACATAAATAAAATTTAATAAAGCATAGGATAAAACAACATAAATACAATTTAATATATCACAGGATAAAACAACATAAATAAAATTTAATAAAGCATAGGATAAAACAACATAAATAAAAATTAATAAAGCATAGGATAAAACAACGTAAATACAATTTAATAAAGCATAGGATAAAACAACATAAATAAAATTTAATAAAGCATAGGATAAAACAACATAAATACAATTTAATAAAGCATAGGATAAAACAAGATAAATACAATTTAATAAAGCATAGGTTAAAACAACATAAATGCAATTTAATAAAGCATAGGATAAAACATCATAAATACAATTTAATAAAGCATAGGATAAAACAACATAAATAAAATATAATAAAGCATAGGATAAAACAACATAAATACAATTTAATAAAGCATAGGATAAAACAACATAAATACAATTTAATAAAGCATAGGATAAAACAAATTAAATACAATTTAATAAAGCATAGGATAAAACAAATTAAATACAATTTAATAAAGCATAGGATAAAACAACATAAATTCAATTTAATAAAGCATAGGATAAAACAACATAAATTCAGTTTAATAAAGCATAGGATAAAACAACATAAATACAATTTAATAAAGCATAGGATAAAACAACATGAATACAATTTAATAAAGCATAAGATAAAACAACATGAATACAATTTAATAAAGCATAGGTTAAAACAACATAAATACAATTTAATAAAGCATAGATTAATACAACATAAATACAATTTAATAAAGCTTAGGTTAAAACAACATAAATACAATTTAATAAAGCATAGGATAAAACAACATAAATACAATTTAATAAAGCATAGGTTAAAACAACATAAATACAATTTAATAAAGCATAGGATAAAACAACATAAATAAAATTTAATAAAGCATAGGTTAAAACAACATAAATACAATTTAATAAAGCATAAGATAAAACAACATGAATACAATTTAATAAAGCATAGGTTAAAACAACATAAATACAATTTAATAAAGCATAGGATAAAACAACATAAATACAATTTAATAAAGCATAGGATAAAACAACATAAATAAAATTTAATAAAGCATAGGTTAAAACAACATAAATACAATTTAATAAAGCATAGGATAAAACAACATAAATACAATTTAATAAAGCATAGGATAAAACAACACATATACTTTTTAATAAAGCATAGGATAAAACCACATAAATACAATTTAATAAAGCATAGGATAAAACAACATAAATAAAATTTAATAAAGCATAGGTTAAAACAACATAAATACAATTTAATAAAGCATAAAATAAAACAACATGAAAACAATTTAATAAAGCATAGGTTAAAACAACATAAATACAATTTAATAAAGCATAGGATAAAACAACATAAATAAAATTTAATAAAGCATAGGATAAAACAACGTAAATACAATTTAATAAAGCATAGGATAAAACAACATAAATAAAATGTAATAAAGCATAGGATAAAACAACATAAATACAATTTAATAAAGCATAGGATAAAACAAGATAAATACAATTTAATAAAGCATAGGTTAAAACAACATAAATGCAATTTAATAAAGCATAGGATAAAACATCATAAATACAATTTAATAAAGCATAGGATAAAACAACATAAATAAAATATAATAAAGCATAGGATAAAACAACATAAATACAATTTAATAAAGCATAGGATAAAACAACATAAATACAATTTAATAAAGCATAGGATAAAACAAATTAAATACAATTTAATAAAGCCCAGGATAAAACAAATTAAATACAATTTAATAAAGCATAGGATAAAACAACATAAATTCAATTTAATAAAGCATAGGATAAAACAACATAAATTCAGTTTAATAAAGCATAGCATAAAACAACATAAATACAATTTAATAAAGCATAGGATAAAACAACATGAATACAATTTAATAAAGCATAAGATAAAACAACATGAATACAATTTAATAAAGCATAGGTTAAAACAACATAAATACAATTTAATAAAGCATAGATTAATACAACATAAATACAATTTAATAAAGCTTAGGTTAAAACAACATAAATACAATTTAATAAAGGATAGGATAAAACAACATAAATACAATTTAATAAAGCATAGGATAAAACAACATAAATAAAATTTAATAAAGCATAGGTTAAAACAACATAAATACAATTTAATAAAGCATAGGATAAAACAACATAAATACAATTTAATAAAGCATAGGATAAAACAACATAAATATTTTTTAATAAAGCATAGGATAAAACCACATAAATACAATTTAATAAAGCATAGGATAAAACAACATAAATAAAATTTAATAAAGCATAGGTTAAAACAACATAAATACAATTTAATAAAGCATAAAATAAAACAACATGAAAACAATTTAATAAAGCATAGGTTAAAACAACATAAATACAATTTAATAAAGCATAGGATAAAACAACATAAATTCAATTTAATAAAGCATAGGTTAAAACAACATAAATACAATTTAATAAAGCATAGGATAAAACAACATAAATACAGTTTAATAAAGCATAGGATAAAACAACATAAATACAATTTAATAAAGCATAGGTTAAAACAACATAAATACAATTTAATAAAGCATAGGATAAAACAACATAAATACAATTTAATAAAGCATAGGATAAAACAACACAAATACTTTTTAATAAAGCATAGGATAAAACCACATAAATACAATTTAATAAAGCATAGGATAAAACAACATAAATAAAATTTAATATAGCATAGGTTAAAACAACATAAATACAATTTAATAAAGCGTAGGACAAAACAACATAAATCCAATTTAATAAAGCATAGTTTAAAACAACATAAATACAATTTAATAAAGCATAGGATAAAACCACAGAAATACAATTTAATAAAGCATAGTATAAAACAACATAAATACAATTTAATAAAGCATAGGACAAAACAACATAAATACAATTTAATAAAGCATAGGATAAAACAACATAAATACAATTTAATGAAACATAGGATAAACAACATAAATACAATTTAATAAAGCATAGGACAAAACAACATAAATACAATTTAATAAAGCATATGTTAAAACAACATAAATACAATTTAATAAAGCATAAGATAAAACAACATGAATATAATTTAGTAAAGCATAAGATAAAACATCATGAATACAATTTAATAAAGCATAGGTTAAAACAACATAAATACAATTTAAGAAAGCATAGGATAAAACTACATAAATACATTTTAATAAAGCATAGGATAAAACAACATAAATACAATTTAATAAAGCATAGGATAAAACAACATAAATAAAATTTAATAAAGCATAGGTTAAAACAACATAAATACAATTTAATAAAGCATAGGATAAAACAACATAAATAAAATTTAATAAAGCATAGGATAAAACAACATAAATACTTTTTAATAAAGCATAGGATAAAACCACATAGATACAATTTAATAAAGCATAGGATAAAACAACATAAATAAAATTTAGTATAGCATAGGTTAAAACAACATAAATACAATTTAATAAAGCATAGGATAAAACAACATAAATACAATTTAATAAAGCATAGGATAAAACAACATAAATAAAATTTAATAAAGCATAGGATAAAACAACATAAATACAATTTAATAAAGCATAGGATAAAACAACATAACTACAATTTAATAAAGCATAGGTTAAAACAACATAAATGCAATTTAATAAAGCATAGGATAAAACAACATAAATACAATTTAATAAAGCATAGGATAAAACAACATAAATAAAATTTAATAAAGCATAGGATAAAACAACATAAATACAATTTAATAAAGCATAGGATAAAACAACATAAATACAATTTAATAAAGCATAGGATAAAACAAATTAAATACAATTTAATAAAGCATAGGATAAAACAAATTAAATACAATTTAATAAAGCATAGGATAAAACAACATAAATTCAATTTAATAAAGCATAGGATAAAACAACATAAATACAATTTAATAAAGCATAGGATAAAACCACAGAAATACAATTTAATAAAGCATAGGATAAAACAACATAAATACAATTTAATAAAGCATAGGACAAAACAAATTAAATACAATTTAATAAAGCATAGGATAAAACAACATAAATTCAATTTAATAAAGCATAGGATAAAACAACATAAATAAAATTTAGTAAAGCATAGGTTAAAACAACATAAATACAATTTAATAAAGCATAGGATAAAACAACATAAATACAATTTAATATAGCATAGGATAAAACAACATAAATACTTTTTAATAAAGCATAGGATAAAACCACATAAATACAATTTAATAAAGCACAGGATAAAACAACATAAATACAATTTAATAAAGCATAGGATAAAACAACATAAATACAATTTAATAAAGCATAGGATAAAACAACATAAATACAATTTAATAAAGCATAGGATAAAACAACATAAATACTTTTTAATAAAGCATAGGATAAAACCACATAAATACAATTTAATAAAGCACAGGATAAAACAACATAAATACAATTTAATAAAGCATAGGATAAAACAACATAAATACAATTTAATAAAGCATAGGATAAAACAACATAAATACAATTTAATGAAGCATAGGATAAAACAACATAAATACAATTTAATAAAGCATACGTTAAAACAACATAAATACAATTAAATAAAGCATAGGATAAAACAACATAAATACAATTTAATAAAGCATAGGTTAAAACAACATAAATACAATTTTATAAAGCATAGCATAAAACAACAGAAATACAATTTAATAAAGCATAGGTTAAAACAACATAAATACAATTTAATAAAGCATAGGATAAAACAACATAAATTCAATTTAATAAAGCATAGGATAAAACAACATAAATACAATTTAATAAAGCACAGGATAAAACAACATAAATAAAATTTAATAAAGCATAGGATAAAACAACATAAATAAAATTTAATAAAGCATAGGATAAAACAACGTAAATACAATTTAATAAAGCATAGGATAAAACAACATAAATAAAATTTAATAAAGCATAGGATAAAACAACATAAATACAATTTAATAAAGCATAGGATAAAACAACATAACTACAATTTAATAAAGCATAGGTTAAAACAACATAAATGCAATTTAATAAAGCATAGGATAAAACAACATAAATACAATTTAATAAAGCATAGGATAAAACAACATAAATACAATTTAATAAAGCATAGGATAAAACAACTTAATGAAACATAGGATAAACAACATAAATAAAATTTAATAAAGCATAGGACAAAACAACAAAAATACAATTTAATAAAGCATATGTTAAAACAACATAAATACAATTTAATAAAGCATAAGATAAAACAACATGAATATAATTTAGTAAAGCATAAGATAAAACAACATGAATACAATTTAATAAAGCATAGGTTAAAACAACATAAATACAATTTAAGAAAGCATAGGATAAAACTACATAAATACATTTTAATAAAGCATAGGATAAAACAACATAAATACAATTTAATAAAGCATAGGATAAAACAACATAAATAAAATTTAATAAAGCATAGGTTAAAACAACATAAATACAATTTAATAAAGCATAGGATAAAACAACATAAATACAATTTAATAAAGCATAGGATAAAACAACATAAATACTTTTTAATAAAGCATAGGATAAAACCACATAAATACAATTTAATAAAGCATAGGATAAAACAACATAAATACTTTTTAATAAAGCATAGGATAAAACCACATGAATACAATTTAATAAAGCATAGGATAAAACAACATAAATAAAATTTAATAAAGCATAGGTTAAAACAACATAAATACAATTTAATAAAGCATAGGATAAAACAACATAAATACAATTTAATAAAGCATAGGATAAAACAACATAAATACTTTTTAATAAAGCATAGGATAAAACCACATAAATACAATTTAAAAAAGCACAGGATAAAACAACATAAATACAATTTAATAAAGCATAGGATAAAACAACATAAATACAATTTAATAAAGCATAGGTTAAAACAACATAAATACAATTTTATAAAGCATAGGATAAAACAACATAAATAAAATTTAATAAAGCATAGGATAAAACAACATAAATTCAATTTAATAAAGCATAGGATAAAACAACATAAATACAATTTAATAAAGCACAGGATAAAACAACATAAATAAAATTTAATAAAGCATAGGATAAAACAACATAAATAAAAATTAATAAAGCATAGGATAAAACAACGTAAATACAATTTAATAAAGCATAGGATAAAACAACATAAATAAAATTTAATAAAGCATAGGATAAAACAACATAAATACAATTTAATAAAGCATAGGATAAAACAAATTAAATACAATTTAATAAAGCATAGGATAAAACAACATAAATAAAATTTAATATAGCATAGGTTAAAACAACATAAATACAATTTAATAAAGCGTAGGACAAAACAACATAAATCCAATTTAATAAAGCATAGTTTAAAACAACATAAATACAATTTAATAAAGCATAGGATAAAACCACAGAAATACAATTTAATAAAGCATAGTATAAAACAACATAAATACAATTTAATAAAGCATAGGACAAAACAACATAAATACAATTTAATAAAGCATAGGATAAAACAACATAAATACAATTTAATGAAACATAGGATAAACAACATAAATACAATTTAATAAAGCATAGGACAAAACAACATAAATACAATTTAATAAAGCATATGTTAAAACAACATAAATACAATTTAATAAAGCATAAGATAAAACAACATGAATATAATTTAGTAAAGCATAAGATAAAACATCATGAATACAATTTAATAAAGCATAGGTTAAAACAACATAAATACAATTTAAGAAAGCATAGGATAAAACTACATAAATACATTTTAATAAAGCATAGGATAAAACAACATAAATACAATTTAATAAAGCATAGGATAAAACAACATAAATACAATTTAATAAAGCATAGGTTAAAACAACATAAATACAATTTAATAAAGCATAGGATAAAACAACATAAATAAAATTTAATAAAGCATAGGATAAAACAACATAAATACTTTTTAATAAAGCATAGGATAAAACCACATAGATACAATTTAATAAAGCATAGGATAAAACAACATAAATAAAATTTAGTATAGCATAGGTTAAAACAACATAAATACAATTTAATAAAGCATAGGATAAAACAACATAAATACAATTTAATAAAGCATAGGATAAAACAACATAAATAAAATTTAATAAAGCATAGGATAAAACAACATAAATACAATTTAATAAAGCATAGGATAAAACAACATAACTACAATTTAATAAAGCATAGGTTAAAACAACATAAATGCAATTTAATAAAGCATAGGATAAAACAACATAAATACAATTTAATAAAGCATAGGATAAAACAACATAAATAAAATTTAATAAAGCATAGGATAAAACAACATAAATACAATTTAATAAAGCATAGGATAAAACAACATAAATACAATTTAATAAAGCATAGGATAAAACAAATTAAATACAATTTAATAAAGCATAGGATAAAACAAATTAAATACAATTTAATAAAGCATAGGATAAAACAACATAAATTCAATTTAATAAAGCATAGGATAAAACAACATAAATACAATTTAATAAAGCATAGGATAAAACCACAGAAATACAATTTAATAAAGCATAGGATAAAACAACATAAATACAATTTAATAAAGCATAGGACAAAACAAATTAAATACAATTTAATAAAGCATAGGATAAAACAACATAAATTCAATTTAATAAAGCATAGGATAAAACAACATAAATAAAATTTAGTAAAGCATAGGTTAAAACAACATAAATACAATTTAATAAAGCATAGGATAAAACAACATAAATACAATTTAATATAGCATAGGATAAAACAACATAAATACTTTTTAATAAAGCATAGGATAAAACCACATAAATACAATTTAATAAAGCACAGGATAAAACAACATAAATACAATTTAATAAAGCATAGGATAAAACAACATAAATACAATTTAATAAAGCATAGGATAAAACAACATAAATACAATTTAATAAAGCATAGGATAAAACAACATAAATACTTTTTAATAAAGCATAGGATAAAACCACATAAATACAATTTAATAAAGCACAGGATAAAACAACATAAATACAATTTAATAAAGCATAGGATAAAACAACATAAATACAATTTAATAAAGCATAGGATAAAACAACATAAATACAATTTAATGAAGCATAGGATAAAACAACATAAATACAATTTAATAAAGCATACGTTAAAACAACATAAATACAATTAAATAAAGCATAGGATAAAACAACATAAATACAATTTAATAAAGCATAGGTTAAAACAACATAAATACAATTTTATAAAGCATAGCATAAAACAACAGAAATACAATTTAATAAAGCATAGGTTAAAACAACATAAATACAATTTAATAAAGCATAGGATAAAACAACATAAATTCAATTTAATAAAGCATAGGATAAAACAACATAAATACAATTTAATAAAGCACAGGATAAAACAACATAAATAAAATTTAATAAAGCATAGGATAAAACAACATAAATAAAATTTAATAAAGCATAGGATAAAACAACGTAAATACAATTTAATAAAGCATAGGATAAAACAACATAAATAAAATTTAATAAAGCATAGGATAAAACAACATAAATACAATTTAATAAAGCATAGGATAAAACAACATAACTACAATTTAATAAAGCATAGGTTAAAACAACATAAATGCAATTTAATAAAGCATAGGATAAAACAACATAAATACAATTTAATAAAGCATAGGATAAAACAACATAAATACAATTTAATAAAGCATAGGATAAAACAACTTAATGAAACATAGGATAAACAACATAAATAAAATTTAATAAAGCATAGGACAAAACAACAAAAATACAATTTAATAAAGCATATGTTAAAACAACATAAATACAATTTAATAAAGCATAAGATAAAACAACATGAATATAATTTAGTAAAGCATAAGATAAAACAACATGAATACAATTTAATAAAGCATAGGTTAAAACAACATAAATACAATTTAAGAAAGCATAGGATAAAACTACATAAATACATTTTAATAAAGCATAGGATAAAACAACATAAATACAATTTAATAAAGCATAGGATAAAACAACATAAATAAAATTTAATAAAGCATAGGTTAAAACAACATAAATACAATTTAATAAAGCATAGGATAAAACAACATAAATACTTTTTAATAAAGCATAGGATAAAACAACATAAATACAATTTAATAAAGCATAGGATAATACAAATTAAATACAATTTAATAAAGCACAGGATAAAACAAATTAAATACAATTTAATAAAGCATAGGATAAAACAACATAAATTCAATTTAATAAAGCATAGGATAAAACAACATGAATACAATTTAATAAAGCATAAGATAAAACAACATGAATACAATTTAATAAAGCATAGGTTAAAACAACATAAATACAATTTAATAAAGCATAGATTAATACAACATAAATACAATTTAATAAAGCTTAGGTTAAAACAACATAAATACAATTTAATAAAGCATAGGATAAAACAACATAAATACAATTTAATAAAGCATAGGTTAAAACAACATAAATACAATTTAATAAAGCATAGGATAAAACAACATAAATACAATTTAATAAAGCATAGGATAAAACAACATAAATACAATTTAATAAAGCATAGGTTAAAACAACATAAATACAATTTAATAAAGCATAGGATAAAACAACATAAATACAATTTAATAAAGCATAGGATAAAACAACACAAATACTTTTTAATAAAGCATAGGATAAAACCACATAAATACAATTTAATAAAGCATAGGATAAAACAACATAAATAAAATTTAATATAGCATAGGTTAAAACAACATAAATACAATTTAATAAAGCGTAGGACAAAACAACATAAATACAATTTAATAAAGCATAGTTTAAAACAACATAAATACAATTTAATAAAGCATAGGATAAAACCACAGAAATACAATTTAATAAAGCATAGTATAAAACAACATAAATACAATTTAATAAAGCATAGGATAAAGCAACATAAATAAAATTTAATAAAGCATAGGTTAAAACAACATAAATGCAATTTAATAAAGCATAGGATAAAACAACATAAATACAATTTAATAAAGCATAGGATAAAACAACATAAATACTTTTTAATAAAGCATAGGATAAAACCACATAAATACAATTTAATAAAGCATAGGATAAAACAACATAAATAAAATTTAGTAAAGCATAGGTTAAAACAACATAAATACAATTTAATAAAGCATAGGATAAAACAACATAAATACAATTTAATAAAGCATAGGATAAAACAACATAAATACTTTTTAATAAAGCATAGGATAAAATCACATAAATACAATTTAATAAAGCACAGGATAAAACAACATAAATACAATTTAATAAAGCATAGGATAAAACAACATAAATACAATTTAATAAAGCATAGGATAAAACAACATAAATACAATGTAATTAAGCATAGGATAAAACAACATAAATACTTTTTAATAAAGCATAGGATAAAACCACATAAATACAATTTAATAAAGCACAGGATAAAACAACATAAATACAATTTAATAAAGCATAGGATAAAACAACATAAATACAATTTAATAAAGCATAGGATAAAACAACATAAATACAATTTAATGAAGCATAGGATAAAACAACATAAATACAATTTAATAAAGCATACGTTAAAACAACATAAATACAATTAAATAAAGCATAGGATAAAACAACATAAATACAATTTAATAAAGCATAGGTTAAAACAACATAAATACAATTTTATAAAGCATAGCATAAAACAACATAAATACAATTTAATAAAGCATAGGATAAAACAACATAAATACAATTTAATAAAGCATAGGTTAAAACAACATAAATACAATTTAATAAAGCATAGGATAAAACAACATAAATACAATTTAATAAAGCATAGGATAAAACAACACAAATACTTTTTAATAAAGCATAGGATAAAACCACATAAATACAATTTAATAAAGCATAGGATAAAACAACATAAATAAAATTTAATATAGCATAGGTTAAAACAACATAAATACAATTTAATAAAGCGTAGGACAAAACAACATAAATACAATTTAATAAAGCATAGTTTAAAACAACATAAATACAATTTAATAAAGCATAGTATAAAACCAAAGAAATACAATTTAATAAAGCATAGTATAAAACAACATAAATACAATTTAATAAAGCATAGGATAAAGCAACATAAATAAAATTTAATAAAGCATAGGTTAAAACAACATAAATGCAATTTAATAAAGCATAGGATAAAACAACATAAATACAATTTAATAAAGCATAGGATAAAACAACATAAATACTTTTTAATAAAGCATAGGATAAAACCACATAAATACAATTTAATAAAGCATAGGATAAAACAACATAAATAAAATTTAGTAAAGCATAGGTTAAAACAACATAAATACAATTTAATAAAGCATAGGATAAAACAACATAAATACAATTTAATAAAGCATAGGATAAAACAACATAAATACTTTTTAATAAAGCATAGGATAAAACCACATAAATACAATTTAATAAAGCACAGGATAAAACAACATAAATACAATTTAATAAAGCATAGGTTAAAACAACATAAATACAATTTTATAAAGCATAGCATAAAACAACATAAATACAATTTAATAAAGCATAGGTTAAAACAACATAAATACAATTTAATAAAGCATAGGATAAAACAACATAAATTCAATTTAATAAAGCATAGGATAAAACAACATAAATACAATTTAATAAAGCACAGGATAAAACAACATAAATAAAATTTAATAAAGCATAGGATAAAACAACATAAATAAAATTTAATAAAGCATAGGATAAAACAACGTAAATACAATTTAATAAAGCATAGGATAAAACAACATAAATAAAATTTAATAAAGCATAGGATAAAACAACATAAATACAATTTAATAAAGCATAGGATAAAACAACATAAATACAATTTAATAAAGCATAGGTTAAAACAACATAAATACAATTTTATAAAGCATAGCATAAAACAACATAAATACAATTTAATAAAGCATAGGATAAAACAACATAAATACAATTTAATAAAGCATAGGTTAAAACAACATAAATACAATTTAATAAAGCATAGGATAAAACAACATAAATACAATTTAATAAAGCATAGGATAAAACAACACAAATACTTTTTAATAAAGCATAGGATAAAACCACATAAATACAATTTAATAAAGCATAGGATAAAACAACATAAATAAAATTTAATATAGCATAGGTTAAAACAACATAAATACAATTTAATAAAGCGTAGGACAAAACAACATAAATACAATTTAATAAAGCATAGTTTAAAACAACATAAATACAATTTAATAAAGCATAGGATAAAACCACAGAAATACAATTTAATAAAGCATAGTATAAAACAACATAAATACAATTTAATAAAGCATAGGATAAAGCAACATAAATAAAATTTAATAAAGCATAGGTTAAAACAACATAAATGCAATTTAATAAAGCATAGGATAAAACAACATAAATACAATTTAATAAAGCATAGGTTAAAACAACATAAATACTTTTTAATAAAGCATAGGATAAAACCACATAAATACAATTTAATAAAGCATAGGTTAAAACAACATAAATGCAATTTAATAAAGCATAGGATAAAACAACATAAATAAAATTTAGTAAAGCATAGGTTAAAACAACATAAATACAATTTAATAAAGCATAGGATAAAACAACATAAATACAATTTAATAAAGCATAGGATAAAACAACATAAATACTTTTTAATAAAGCATAGGATAAAACCACATAAATACAATTTAATAAAGCACAGGATAAAACAACATAAATAAAATTTAATAAAGCATAGGATAAAACAACATAAATAAAATTTAATAAAGCATAGGATAAAACAACGTAAATACAATTTAATAAAGCATAGGATAAAACAACATAAATAAAATTTAATAAAGCATAGGATAAAACAACATAAATACAATTTAATAAAGCATAGGATAAAACAACATAAATACAATTTAATAAAGCATAGGTTAAAACAACATAAATACAATTTTATAAAGCATAGCATAAAACAACATAAATACAATTTAATAAAGCATAGGATAAAACAACATAAATACAATTTAATAAAGCATAGGTTAAAACAACATAAATACAATTTAATAAAGCATAGGATAAAACAACATAAATACAATTTAATAAAGCATAGGATAAAACAACACAAATACTTTTTAATAAAGCATAGGATAAAACCACATAAATACAATTTAATAAAGCATAGGATAAAACAACATAAATAAAATTTAATATAGCATAGGTTAAAACAACATAAATACAATTTAATAAAGCGTAGGACAAAACAACATAAATACAATTTAATAAAGCATAGTTTAAAACAACATAAATACAATTTAATAAAGCATAGGATAAAACCACAGAAATACAATTTAATAAAGCATAGCATAAAACAACATAAATACAATTTAATAAAGCATAGGATAAAGCAACATAAATAAAATTTAATAAAGCATAGGTTAAAACAACATAAATGCAATTTAATAAAGCATAGGATAAAACAACATAAATACAATTTAATAAAGCATAGGTTAAAACAACATAAATACTTTTTAATAAAGCATAGGATAAAACCACATAAATACAATTTAATAAAGCATAGGATAAAACAACATAAATAAAATTTAGTAAAGCATAGGTTAAAACAACATAAATACAATTTAATAAAGCATAGGATAAAACAACATAAATACAATTTAATAAAGCATAGGATAAAACAACATAAATACTTTTTAATAAAGCATAGGATAAAACCACATAAATACAATTTAATAAAGCACAGGATAAAACAACATAAATACAATTTAATAAAGCATAGGTTAAAACAACATAAATACAATTTTATAAAGCATAGCATAAAACAACATAAATACAATTTAATAAAGCATAGGTTAAAACAACATAAATACAATTTAATAAAGCATAGGATAAAACAACATAAATTCAATTTAATAAAGCATAGGATAAAACAACATAAATACAATTTAATAAAGCACAGGATAAAACAACATAAATAAAATTTAATAAAGCATAGGATAAAACAACATAAATAAAATTTAATAAAGCATAGGATAAAACAACGTAAATACAATTTAATAAAGCATAGGATAAAACAACATAAATAAAATGTAATAAAGCATAGGATAAAACAACATAAATACAATTTAATAAAGCATAGGATAAAACAACATAACTACAATTTAATAAATCATAGGTTAAAACAACATAAATGCAATTTAATAAAGCATAGGATAAAACAACATAAATAAAATTTAATAAAGCATAGGATAAAACAACATAAATAAAATTTAATAAAGCATAGGATAAAACAACATAAATACAATTTAATAAATCATAGGATAAAACAACATAAATACAATTTAATAAAGCATAGGATAAAACAAATTAAATACAATTTAATAAAGCATAGGATAAAACAAATTAAATACAATTTAATAAAGCATAGGATAAAACAACATAAATTCAATTTAATAAAGCATAGGATAAAACAACATAAATACAATTTAATAAAGCATAGGTTAAAACAACATAAATACAATTTAATAAAGCATAGGTTAAAACAACATAAATACAATTTAATAAAGCATAGGATAAAACAACATAAATACAATTTAATAAAGCATAGGATAAAACAACATAAATACAATTTAATAAAGCATAGGTTAAAACAACATAAATACAATTTAATAAAGCATAGGATAAAACAACATAAATACAATTTAATAAAGCATAGGATAAAACAACACAAATACTTTTTAATAAAGCATAGGATAAAACCACATAAATACAATTTAATAAAGCATAGGATAAAACAACATAAATACAATTTAATAAAGCATAGGATAAAACAACACAAATACTTTTTAATAAAGCATAGGTTAAAACAACATAAATACAATTTAATAAAGCATAGGATAAAACAACATAAATTCAATTTAATAAAGCATAGGATAAAACAACATAAATACAATTTAATAAAGCACAGGATAAAACAACATAAATAAAATTTAATAAAGCATAGGATAAAACAACATAAATAAAATTTAATAAAGCATAGGATAAAACAACGTAAATACAATTTAATAAAGCATAGGATAAAACAACATAAATAAAATTTAATAAAGCATAGGATAAAACAACATAAATACAATTTAATAAAGCATAGGATAAAACAACATAACTACAATTTAATAAAGCATAGGTTAAAACAACATAAATGCAATTTAATAAAGCATAGGATAAAACAACATAAATAAAATTTAATAAAGCATAGGATAAAACAACATAAATAAAATTTAATAAAGCATAGGATAAAACAACATAAATACAATTTAATAAATCATAGGATAAAACAACATAAATACAATTTAATAAAGCATAGGATAAAACAAATTAAATACAATTTAATAAAGCATAGGATAAAACAAATTAAATACAATTTAATAAAGCATAGGATAAAACAACATAAATTCAATTTAATAAAGCATAGGATAAAACAACATAAATACAATTTAATAAAGCATAGGTTAAAACAACATAAATACAATTTAATAAAGCATAGGTTAAAACAACATAAATACAATTTAATAAAGCATAGGATAAAACAACATAAATACAATTTAATAAAGCATAGGATAAAACAACATAAATAAAATTTAATAAAGCATAGGTTAAAACAACATAAATACAATTTAATAAAGCGTAGGATAAAACAACATAAATACAATTTAATAAAGCATAGGATAAAACAACATAAATATTTTTTAATAAAGCATAGGATAAAACCACATAAATACAATTTAATAAAGCATAGGATAAAACAACATAAATACAATTTAATAAAGCATAGGATAAAACAAAATAAATAAAATTTAATAAAGCATAGGTTAAAACAACCTAAATACAATTTAATAAAGCATAAGATAAAACAACATGAATACAATTTAATAAAGCATAGGTTAAAACCACATAAATACAATTTAATAAAGCATAGGATAAAACAACATATATACAATTTAATAAAGCATAGGTTAAAACAACATAAATACAATTTAATAAAGCATAGGATAAAACAACATAAATACAATTTAATAAAGCATAGGATAAAACAACATAAATAAAATTTAATAAAGCACAGGTTAAAACAACATAAATACAATTTAATAAAGCATAGGATAAAACAACATAAATAAAATTTAATAAAGCATAGGTTAAAACAACATAAATACAATTTAATAAAGCGTAGGATAAAACAACATAAATACAATTTAATAAAGCATAGGATAAAACAACATAAATAAAATTTAATAAAGCATAGGTTAAAACAACATAAATACAATTTAATAAAGCATAAAATAAAACAAGATGAAAACAATTTAATAAAGCATAGGTTAAAACAACATAAATACAATTTAATAAAGCATAGGATAAAACAACATAAATAAAATTTAATAAAGCATAGGTTAAAACAACATAAATACAATTTAATAAAGCATAGGATAAAACAACATAAATTCAATTTAATAAAGCATAGGATAAAACAACATAAATACAATTTAATAAAGCACAGGATAAAACAACATAAATAAAATTTAATAAAGCATAGGATAAAACATCATAAATAAAATTTAATAAAGCATAGGATAAAACAACGTAAATACAATTTAATAAAGCATAGGATAAAACAACATAAATAAAATTTAAGAAAGCATAGGATAAAACAACATAAATACAATTTAATAAAGCATAGGATAAAACAACATAACTACAATTTAATAAAGCATAGGTTAAAACAACATAAATGCAATTTAATAAAGCATAGGATAAAACAACATAAATACAATTTAATAAAGCATAGGATAAAACAAATTAAATACAATTTAATAAAGCATAGGATAAAACAAATTAAATACAATTTAATAAAGCATAGGATAAAACAACATAAATTCAATTTAATAAAGCATAGGATAAAACAACATAAATACAATTTAATAAAGCATAGGTTAAAACAACATAAAAACAATTTAATAAAGCATAGGTTAAAACAACATAAATACAATTTAATAAAGCATAGGATAAAACAACATAAATACAATTTAATAAAGCATAGGATAAAACAACATAAATAAAATTTAATAAAGCATAGGTTAAAACAACATAAATACAATTTAATAAAGCGTAGGATAAAACAACATAAATACAATTTAATAAAGCATAGGATAAAACAACATAAATATTTTTTAATAAAGCATAGGATAAAACCACATAAATACAATTTAATAAAGCATAGGATAAAACAACATAAATACAATTTAATAAAGCATAGGATAAAACAACATAAATAAAATTTAATAAAGCATAGGTTAAAACAACCTAAATACAATTTAATAAAGCATAAGATAAAACAACATGAATACAATTTAATAAAGCATAGGTTAAAACCACATAAATACAATTTAATAAAGCATAGGATAAAACAACATATATACAATTTAATAAAGCATAGGTTAAAACAACATAAATACAATTTAATAAAGCATAGGATAAAACTACATAAATACAATTTAATAAAGCATAGGATAAAACAACATAAATACAATTTAATAAAGCATAGGACAAAACAACATAAATACAATTTAATAAAGCATAGGATAAAACAACATAAATACAATTTAATGAAACATAGGATAAACAACATAAATACAATTTAATAAAGCATAGGACAAAACAACATAAATACAATTTAATAAAGCATATGTTAAAACAACATAAATACAATTTAATAAAGCATAAGATAAAACAACATGAATTTAATTTAGTAAAGCATAAGATAAAACAACATGAATACAATTTAATAAAGCATAGGTTAAAACAACATAAATACAATTTAATAAAGCATAGGATAAAACAACATAAATACAATTTAATAAAGCATAGGATAAAACAACATAAATACTTTTTAATAAAGCATAGGATAAAACCACATAAATACAATTTAATAAAGCATAGGGTAAAACAACATAAATACAATTTAATAAAGCATAGGACAAAACAACATAAATACAATTTAATAAAGCATAGGATAAAACAACATAAATACAATTTAATGAAACATAGGATAAACAACATAAATACAATTTAATAAAGCATAGGACAAAACATCATAAATAAAATTTAATAAAGCATAGGTTAAAACAACATAAATACAATTTAATAAAGCATAGGATAAAACAACATAAATACAATTTAATAAAGCATAGGATAAAACAACATAAATACAATTTAATAAAGCATAGGATAAAACAACATAAATACTTTTTAATAAAGCATAGGATAAAACCACATAAATACAATTTAATAAAGCACAGGATAAAACAACATAAATACAATTTAATAAAGCATAGGATAAAACAACATAAATACAATTTAATAAAGCATAGGATAAAACAACATAAATACAATTTAATGAAGCATAGGATAAAACAACATAAATACAATTTAATAAAGCATACGTTAAAAGAACATAAATACAATTAAATAAAGCATAGGATAAAACAACATAAATACAATTTAATAAAGCATAGGTTAAAACAACATAAATACAATTTTATAAATCATAGGATAAAACAACATAAATACAATTTAATAAAGCATAGGTTAAAACAACATAAATACAATTTAATAAAGCATAGGATAAAACAACATAAATTCAATTTAATAAAGCATAGGATAAAACAACATAAATACAATTTAATAAAGCATAGGATAAAACAACATAAATACTTTTTAATAAAGCATAGGATAAAACCACATAAATACAATTTAATAAAGCATAGGATAAAACAACATAAATACAATTTAGTAAAGCATAGGTTAAAACAACATAAATACAATTTAATAAAGCATAGGATAAAACAACATAAATACAATTTAATAAAGCATAGGTTAAAACAACATAAAAACAATTTAATAAAGCATAGGTTAAAACAACATAAATACAATTTAATAAAGCATAGGATAAAACAACATAAATACAATTTAATAAAGCATAGGATAAAACAACATAAATAAAATTTAATAAAGCATAGGTTAAAACAACATAAATACAATTTAATAAAGCGTAGGATAAAACAACATAAATACAATTTAATAAAGCATAGGATAAAACAACATAAATATTTTTTAATAAAGCATAGGATAAAACCACATAAATACAATTTAATAAAGCATAGGATAAAACAACATAAATACAATTTAATAAAGCATAGGATAAAACAACATAAATAAAATTTAATAAAGCATAGGTTAAAACAACCTAAATACAATTTAATAAAGCATAAGATAAAACAACATGAATACAATTTAATAAAGCATAGGTTAAAACCACATAAATACAATTTAATAAAGCATAGGATAAAACAACATATATACAATTTAATAAAGCATAGGTTAAAACAACATAAATACAATTTAATAAAGCATAGGATAAAACTACATAAATACAATTTAATAAAGCATAGGATAAAACAACATAAATACAATTTAATAAAGCATAGGACAAAACAACATAAATACAATTTAATAAAGCATAGGATAAAACAACATAAATACAATTTAATGAAACATAGGATAAACAACATAAATACAATTTAATAAAGCATAGGACAAAACAACATAAATACAATTTAATAAAGCATATGTTAAAACAACATAAATACAATTTAATAAAGCATAAGATAAAACAACATGAATTTAATTTAGTAAAGCATAAGATAAAACAACATGAATACAATTTAATAAAGCATAGGTTAAAACAACATAAATACAATTTAATAAAGCATAGGATAAAACAACATAAATACAATTTAATAAAGCATAGGATAAAACAACATAAATACTTTTTAATAAAGCATAGGATAAAACCACATAAATACAATTTAATAAAGCATAGGGTAAAACAACATAAATACAATTTAATAAAGCATAGGACAAAACAACATAAATACAATTTAATAAAGCATAGGATAAAACAACATAAATACAATTTAATGAAACATAGGATAAACAACATAAATACAATTTAATAAAGCATAGGACAAAACATCATAAATAAAATTTAATAAAGCATAGGTTAAAACAACATAAATACAATTTAATAAAGCATAGGATAAAACAACATAAATACAATTTAATAAAGCATAGGATAAAACAACATAAATACAATTTAATAAAGCATAGGATAAAACAACATAAATACTTTTTAATAAAGCATAGGATAAAACCACATAAATACAATTTAATAAAGCACAGGATAAAACAACATAAATACAATTTAATAAAGCATAGGATAAAACAACATAAATACAATTTAATAAAGCATAGGATAAAACAACATAAATACAATTTAATGAAGCATAGGATAAAACAACATAAATACAATTTAATAAAGCATACGTTAAAAGAACATAAATACAATTAAATAAAGCATAGGATAAAACAACATAAATACAATTTAATAAAGCATAGGTTAAAACAACATAAATACAATTTTATAAATCATAGGATAAAACAACATAAATACAATTTAATAAAGCATAGGTTAAAACAACATAAATACAATTTAATAAAGCATAGGATAAAACAACATAAATTCAATTTAATAAAGCATAGGATAAAACAACATAAATACAATTTAATAAAGCATAGGATAAAACAACATAAATACTTTTTAATAAAGCATAGGATAAAACCACATAAATACAATTTAATAAAGCATAGGATAAAACAACATAAATACAATTTAGTAAAGCATAGGTTAAAACAACATAAATACAATTTAATAAAGCATAGGATAAAACAACATAAATACAATTTAATAAAGCATAGGATAAAACAACATAAATACTTTTTAATAAAGCATAGGATAAAACCACATAAATACAATTTAATAAAGCACAGGATAAAACAACATAAATACAATTTAATAAAGCATAGGATAAAACAACATAAATACAATTTAATAAAGCATAGGATAAAACAACATAAATACAATTTAATAAAGCATAGGATAAAACAACATAAATACTTTTTAATAAAGCATAGGATAAAACCACATAAATACAATTTAATAAAGCACAGGATAAAACAACATAAATACAATTTAATAAAGCATAGGATAAAACAACATAAATACAATTTAATAAAGCATAGGATAAAACAACATAAATACAATTTAATAAAGCATACGTTAAAACAACATAAATACAATTAAATAAAGCATAGGATAAAACAACATAAATACAATTTAATAAAGCATAGGTTAAAACAACATAAATACAATTTAATAAAGCATAGGATGAAACAACATAAATAAAATTTAATAAAGCATAGGTTAAAACAACATAAATACAATTTAATAAATAGTAGGACAAAACAACATAAATACAATTTAATAAAGCATAGTTTAAAACAACATAAATACAATTTAATAAAGCATAGGATAAAACCACAGAAATACAATTTAATAAAGCATAGGATAAAACAACATAAATACAATTTAATAAAGCATAGGACAAAACAACATAAATACAATTTAATAAAGCATAGGATAAAACAACATAAATACAATTTAATGAAACATAGGATAAACAACATAAATACAATTTAATAAAGCATAGGACAAAACAACATAAATACAATTTAATAAAGCATATGTTAAAACAACATAAATACAATTTAATAAAGCATAAGATAAAACAACATGAATTTAATTTAGTAAAGCATAAGATAAAACAACATGAATACAATTTAATAAAGCATAGGTTAAAACAACATAAATACAATTTAATAAAGCATAGGATAAAACAACATAAATACAATTTAATAAAGCATAGGATAAAACCACATAAATACAATTTAATAAAGCATAGGATAAAACAACATAAATAAAATTTAGTAAAGCATAGGTTAAAACAACATAAATACAATTTAATAAAGCATAGGATAAAACAACATAAATACAATTTAATAAAGCATAGGATAAAACAACATAAATACTTTTTAATAAAGCATAGGATAAAACCACATAAATACAATTTAATAAAGCACAGGATAAAACAACATAAATACAATTTAATAAAGCATAGGATAAAACAACATAAATACAATTTAATAAAGCATAGGTTAAAACAACATAAATACTTTTTAATAAAGCATAGGATAAAACCACATAAATACAATTTAATAAAGCACAGGATAAAACAACATAAATACAATTTAATAAAGCATAGGATAAAACAACATAAATAAAATTTAATAAAGCATAGGTTAAAACAACCTAAATACAATTTAATAAAGCATAAGATAAAACAACATGAATACAATTTAATAAAGCATAGGTTAAAACCACATAAATACAATTTAATAAAGCATAGGATAAAACAACATATATACAATTTAATAAAGCATAGGTTAAAACAACATAAATACAATTTAATAAAGCATAGGATAAAACTACATAAATACAATTTAATAAAGCATAGGATAAAACAACATAAATACAATTTAATAAAGCATAGGACAAAACAACATAAATACAATTTAATAAAGCATAGGATAAAACAACATAAATACAATTTAATGAAACATAGGATAAACAACATAAATACAATTTAATAAAGCATAGGACAAAACAACATAAATACAATTTAATAAAGCATATGTTAAAACAACATAAATACAATTTAATAAAGCATAGGATAAAACAACATATATACAATTTAATAAAGCATAGGTTAAAACAACATAAATACAATTTAATAAAGCATAGGTTAAAACAACATAAATACAATTTAATAAAGCGTAGGATAAAACAACATAAATACAATTTAATAAAGCATAGGATAAAACAACATAAATAAAATTTAATAAAGCATAGGTTAAAACAACATAAATACAATTTAATAAAGCATAAAATAAAACAAGATGAAAACAATTTAATAAAGCATAGGTTAAAACAACATAAATACAATTTAATAAAGCATAGGATAAAACAACATAAATAAAATTTAATAAAGCATAGGATAAAACAACGTAAATACAATTTAATAAAGCATAGGATAAAACAACATAAATAAAATATAATAAAGCATAGGATAAAACAACATAAATACAATTTAATAAAGCATAGGATAAAACAACATAAATACAATTTAATAAAGCATAGGATAAAACAAATTAAATACAATTTAATAAAGCACAGGATAAAACAAATTAAATACAATTTAATAAAGCATAGGATAAAACAACATAAATTCAATTTAATAAAGCATAGGATAAAACAACATAAATTCAGTTTAATAAAGCATAGCATAAAACAACATAAATACAATTTAATAAAGCATAGGATAAAACAACATGAATACAATTTAATAAAGCATAAGATAAAACAACATGAATACAATTTAATAAAGCATAGGTTAAAACAACATAAATACAATTTAATAAAGCATAGATTAATACAACATAAATACAATTTAATAAAGCTTAGGTTAAAACAACATAAATACAATTTAATAAAGCATAGGATAAAACAACATAAATACAATTTAATAAAGCATAGGTTAAAACAACATAAATACAATTTAATAAAGCATAGGATAAAACAACATAAATACAATTTAATAAAGCATAGGATAAAACAACATAAATACAATTTAATAAAGCATAGGTTAAAACAACATAAATAAAATTTAATAAAGCATAGGATAAAACAACATAAATACAATTTAATAAAGCATAGGATAAAACAACACAAATACTTTTTAATAAAGCATAGGATAAAACCACATAAATACAATTTAATAAAGCATAGGATAAAACAACATAAATAAAATTTAATATAGCATAGGTTAAAACAACATAAATACAATTTAATAAAGCATAGTTTAAAACAACATAAATACAATTTAATAAAGCATAGGATAAAACCACAGAAATACTATTTAATAAAGCATAGTATAAAACAACATAAATACAATTTAATAAAGCATAGGATAAAACAAATTAAATACAATTTAATAAAGCATAGGATAAAACAAATTAAATACAATTTAATAAAGCATATGTTAAAACAACATAAATACAATTTAATAAAGCATAAGATAAAACAACATGAATATAATTTAGTAAAGCATAAGATAAAACAACATGAATACAATTTAATAAAGCATAGGTTAAAACAACATAAATACAATTTAAGAAAGCATAGGATAAAACTACATAAATACATTTTAATAAAGCATAGGATAAAACAACATAAATACAATTTAATAAAGCATAGGATAAAGCAACATAAATAAAATTTAATAAAGCATAGGTTAAAACAACATAAATACAATTTAATAAAGCATAGGATAAAACAACATAAATACAATTTAATAAAGCATAGGATAAAACAACATAAATACTTTTTAATAAAGCATAGGATAAAACAACATAAATACAATTTAATAAAGCATAGGATAAAGCAACATAAATAAAATTTAATAAAGCATAGGTTAAAACAACATAAATACAATTTAATAAAGCATAGGATAAAACAACATAAATACAATTTAATAAAGCATAGGATAAAACAACATAAATACTTTTTAATAAAGCATAGGATAAAACCACATAAATACAATTTAATAAAGCATAGGATAAAACAACATAAATAAAATTTAGTAAAGCATAGGTTAAAACAACATAAATACAATTTAATAAAGCATAAGATAAAACAACATAAATACAATTTAATAAAGCATAGGATAAAACAACATAAATACTTTTTAATAAAGCATAGGATAAAACCACATAAATACAATTTAATAAAGCACAGGATAAAACAACATAAATACAATTTAATAAAGAATAGGATAAAACAACATAAATACAATTTAATAAAGCATAGGATAAAACAACATAAATACAATGTAATTAAGCATAGGATAAAACAACATAAATACTTTTTAATAAAGCATAGGATAAAACCACATAAATACAATTTAATAAAGCACAGGATAAAACAACATAAATACAATTTAATAAAGCATAGGATAAAACAACATAAATACAATTTAATAAATCATAGGATAAAACAACATAAATACAATTTAATGAAGCATAGGATAAAACAACATAAATACAATTTAATAAAGCATACGTTAAAACAACATAAATACAATTAAATAAAGCATAGGATAAAACAACATAAATACAATTTAATAAAGCATAGGTTAAAACAACATAAATACAATTTTATAAAGCATAGCATAAAACAACATAAATACAATTTAATAAAGCATAGGTTAAAACAACATAAATACAATTTAATAAAGCATAGGATAAAACAACATAAATTCAATTTAATAAAGCATAGGATAAAACAACATAAATACAATTTAATAAAGCACAGGATAAAACAACATAAATAAAATTTAATAAAGCATAGGATAAAACATCATAAATAAAATTTAATAAAGCATAGGATAAAACAACGTAAATACAATTTAATAAAGCATAGGATAAAACAACATAAATAAAATTTAATAAAGCATAGGATAAAACAACATAAATACAATTTAATAAAGCATAGGATAAAACAACATAACTACAATTTAATAAAGCATAGGTTAAAACAACATAAATGCAATTTAATAAAGCATAGGATAAAACAACATAAATACAATTTAATAAAGCATAGGATAAAACAAATTAAATACAATTTAATAAAGCATAGGATAAAACAAATTAAATACAATTTAATAAAGCATAGGATAAAACAACATAAATTCAATTTAATAAAGCATAGGATAAAACAACATAAATACAATTTAATAAAGCATAGGTTAAAACAACATAAATACAATTTAATAAAGCATAGGTTAAAACAACATAAATACAATTTAATAAAGCATAGGATAAAACAACATAAATACAATTTAATAAAGCATAGGATAAAACAACATAAATAAAATTTAATAAAGCATAGGTTAAAACAACATAAATACAATTTAATAAAGCGTAGGATAAAACAACATAAATACAATTTAATAAAGCATAGGATAAAACAACATAAATATTTTTTAATAAAGCATAGGATAAAACCACATAAATACAATTTAATAAAGCATAGGATAAAACAACATAAATACAATTTAATAAAGCATAGGATAAAACAACATAAATAAAATTTAATAAAGCATAGGTTAAAACAACCTAAATACAATTTAATAAAGCATAAGATAAAACAACATGAATACAATTTAATAAAGCATAGGTTAAAACCACATAAATACAATTTAATAAAGCATAGGATAAAACAACATATATACAATTTAATAAAGCATAGGTTAAAACAACATAAATACAATTTAATAAAGCATAGGATAAAACTACATAAATACAATTTAATAAAGCATAGGATAAAACAACATAAATACAATTTAATAAAGCATAGGACAAAACAACATAAATACAATTTAATAAAGCATAGGATAAAACAACATAAATACAATTTAATGAAACATAGGATAAACAACATAAATACAATTTAATAAAGCATAGGACAAAACAACATAAATACAATTTAATAAAGCATATGTTAAAACAACATAAATACAATTTAATAAAGCATAAGATAAAACAACATGAATTTAATTTAGTAAAGCATAAGATAAAACAACATGAATACAATTTAATAAAGCATAGGTTAAAACAACATAAATACAATTTAATAAAGCATAGGATAAAACAACATAAATACAATTTAATAAAGCATAGGATAAAACAACATAAATACTTTTTAATAAAGCATAGGATAAAACCACATAAATACAATTTAATAAAGCATAGGGTAAAACAACATAAATACAATTTAATAAAGCATAGGACAAAACATCATAAATAAAATTTAATAAAGCATAGGTTAAAACAACATAAATACAATTTAATAAAGCATAGGATAAAACAACATAAATACAATTTAATAAAGCATAGGATAAAACAACATAAATACAATTTAATAAAGCATAGGATAAAACAACATAAATACTTTTTAATAAAGCATAGGATAAAACCACATAAATACAATTTAATAAAGCACAGGATAAAACAACATAAATACAATTTAATAAAGCATAGGATAAAACAACATAAATACAATTTAATAAAGCATAGGATAAAACAACATAAATACAATTTAATGAAGCATAGGATAAAACAACATAAATACAATTTAATAAAGCATACGTTAAAACAACATAAATACAATTAAATAAAGCATAGGATAAAACAACATAAATACAATTTAATAAAGCATAGGTTAAAACAACATAAATACAATTTTATAAATCATAGGATAAAACAACATAAATACAATTTAATAAAGCATAGGTTAAAACAACATAAATACAATTTAATAAAGCATAGGATAAAACAACATAAATTCAATTTAATAAAGCATAGGATAAAACAACATAAATACAATTTAATAAAGCATAGGATAAAACAACATAAATACTTTTTAATAAAGCATAGGATAAAACCACATAAATACAATTTAATAAAGCATAGGATAAAACAACATAAATACAATTTAGTAAAGCATAGGTTAAAACAACATAAATACAATTTAATAAAGCATAGGATAAAACAACATAAATACAATTTAATAAAGCATAGGATAAAACAACATAAATACTTTTTAATAAAGCATAGGATAAAACCACATAAATACAATTTAATAAAGCACAGGATAAAACAACATAAATACAATTTAATAAAGCATAGGATAAAACAACATAAATACAATTTAATAAAGCATAGGATAAAACAACATAAATACAATTTAATAAAGCATAGGATAAAACAACATAAATACTTTTTAATAAAGCATAGGATAAAACCACATAAATACAATTTAATAAAGCACAGGATAAAACAACATAAATACAATTTAATAAAGCATAGGATAAAACAACATAAATACAATTTAATAAAGCATAGGATAAAACAACATAAATACAATTTAATAAAGCATACGTTAAAACAACATAAATACAATTAAATAAAGCATAGGATAAAACAACATAAATACAATTTAATAAAGCATAGGTTAAAACAACATAAATACAATTTAATAAAGCATAGGATGAAACAACATAAATAAAATTTAATAAAGCATAGGTTAAAACAACATAAATACAATTTAATAAATAGTAGGACAAAACAACATAAATACAATTTAATAAAGCATAGTTTAAAACAACATAAATACAATTTAATAAAGCATAGGATAAAACCACAGAAATACAATTTAATAAAGCATAGGATAAAACAACATAAATACAATTTAATAAAGCATAGGACAAAACAACATAAATACAATTTAATAAAGCATAGGATAAAACAACATAAATACAATTTAATGAAACATAGGATAAACAACATAAATACAATTTAATAAAGCATAGGACAAAACAACATAAATACAATTTAATAAAGCATATGTTAAAACAACATAAATACAATTTAATAAAGCATAAGATAAAACAACATGAATTTAATTTAGTAAAGCATAAGATAAAACAACATGAATACAATTTAATAAAGCATAGGTTAAAACAACATAAATACAATTTAATAAAGCATAGGATAAAACAACATAAATACAATTTAATAAAGCATAGGATAAAACCACATAAATACAATTTAATAAAGCATAGGATAAAACAACATAAATAAAATTTAGTAAAGCATAGGTTAAAACAACATAAATACAATTTAATAAAGCATAGGATAAAACAACATAAATACAATTTAATAAAGCATAGGATAAAACAACATAAATACTTTTTAATAAAGCATAGGATAAAACCACATAAATACAATTTAATAAAGCACAGGATAAAACAACATAAATACAATTTAATAAAGCATAGGATAAAACAACATAAATACAATTTAATAAAGCATAGGTTAAAACAACATAAATACTTTTTAATAAAGCATAGGATAAAACCACATAAATACAATTTAATAAAGCACAGGATAAAACAACATAAATACAATTTAATAAAGCATAGGATAAAACAACATAAATAAAATTTAATAAAGCATAGGTTAAAACAACCTAAATACAATTTAATAAAGCATAAGATAAAACAACATGAATACAATTTAATAAAGCATAGGTTAAAACCACATAAATACAATTTAATAAAGCATAGGATAAAACAACATATATACAATTTAATAAAGCATAGGTTAAAACAACATAAATACAATTTAATAAAGCATAGGATAAAACTACATAAATACAATTTAATAAAGCATAGGATAAAACAACATAAATACAATTTAATAAAGCATAGGACAAAACAACATAAATACAATTTAATAAAGCATAGGATAAAACAACATAAATACAATTTAATGAAACATAGGATAAACAACATAAATACAATTTAATAAAGCATAGGACAAAACAACATAAATACAATTTAATAAAGCATATGTTAAAACAACATAAATACAATTTAATAAAGCATAAGATAAAACAACATGAATTTAATTTAGCAAAGCATAAGATAAAACAACATGAATACAATTTAATAAAGCATAGGTTAAAACAACATAAATACAATTTAATAAAGCATAGGATAAAACAACATAAATACAATTTAATAAAGCATAGGATAAAACAACATAAATACTTTTTAATAAAGCATAGGATAAAACCACATAAATACAATTTAATAAAGCATAGGGTAAAACAACATAAATACAATTTAATAAAGCATAGGACAAAACAACATAAATACAATTTAATAAAGCATAGGATAAAACAACATAAATACAATTTAATGAAACATAGGATAAACAACATAAATACAATTTAATAAAGCATAGGACAAAACATCATAAATAAAATTTAATAAAGCATAGGTTAAAACAACATAAATACAATTTAATAAAGCATAGGATAAAACAACATAAATACAATTTAATAAAGCATAGGATAAAACAACATAAATACAATTTAATAAAGCATAGGATAAAACAACATAAATACTTTTTAATAAAGCATAGGATAAAACCACATAAATACAATTTAATAAAGCACAGGATAAAACAACATAAATACAATTTAATAAAGCATAGGATAAAACAACATAAATACAATTTAATAAAGCATAGGATAAAACAACATAAATACAATTTAATGAAGCATAGGATAAAACAACATAAATACAATTTAATAAAGCATACGTTAAAACAACATAAATACAATTAAATAAAGCATAGGATAAAACAACATAAATACAATTTAATAAAGCATAGGTTAAAACAACATAAATACAATTTTATAAATCATAGGATAAAACAACATAAATACAATTTAATAAAGCATAGGTTAAAACAACATAAATACAATTTAATAAAGCATAGGATAAAACAACATAAATTCAATTTAATAAAGCATAGGATAAAACAACATAAATACAATTTAATAAAGCATAGGATAAAACAACATAAATACTTTTTAATAAAGCATAGGATAAAACCACATAAATACAATTTAATAAAGCATAGGATAAAACAACATAAATACAATTTAGTAAAGCATAGGTTAAAACAACATAAATACAATTTAATAAAGCATAGGATAAAACAACATAAATACAATTTAATAAAGCATAGGATAAAACAACATAAATACTTTTTAATAAAGCATAGGATAAAACCACATAAATACAATTTAATAAAGCACAGGATAAAACAACATAAATACAATTTAATAAAGCATAGGATAAAACAACATAAATACAATTTAATAAAGCATAGGATAAAACAACATAAATACAATTTAATAAAGCATAGGATAAAACAACATAAATACTTTTTAATAAAGCATAGGATAAAACCACATAAATACAATTTAATAAAGCACAGGATAAAACAACATAAATACAATTTAATAAAGCATAGGATAAAACAACATAAATACAATTTAATAAAGCATAGGATAAAACAACATAAATACAATTTAGTAAAGCATACGTTAAAACAACATAAATACAATTAAATAAAGCATAGGATAAAACAACATAAATACAATTTAATAAAGCATAGGTTAAAACAACATAAATACAATTTTATAAAGCATAGCATAAAACAACATAAATACAATTTAATAAAGCATAGGTTAAAACAACATAAATACAATTTAATAAAGCATAGGATAAAACAACATAAATTCAATTTAATAAAGCATAGGATAAAACAACATAAATACAATTTAATAAAGCACAGGATAAAACAACATAAATAAAATTTAATAAAGCATAGGATAAAACAACATAAATAAAATTTAATAAAGCATAGGATAAAACAACGTAAATACAATTTAATAAAGCATAGGATAAAACAACATAAATAAAATTTAATAAAGCATAGGATAAAACAACATAAATACAATTTAATAAAGCATAGGATAAAACAACATAAATACAATTTAATAAAGCATAGGATAAAACAACATAAATACAATTTAATAAAGCATAGGATAAAACAAATTAAATACAATTTAATAAAGCATAGGATAAAACAACATAAATACAATTTAATAAAGCATAGGATAAAACAACATAAATACAATTTAATAAAGCATAGGATAAAACAACATAAATACAATTTAATGAAGCATAGGATAAAACAACATAAATACAATTTAATAAAGCATACGTTAAAACAACATAAATACAATTAAATAAAGCATAGGATAAAACAACATAAATACAATTTAATAAAGCATAGGTTAAAACAACATAAATACAATTTTATAAATCATAGGATAAAACAACATAAATACAATTTAATAAAGCATAGGTTAAAACAACATAAATACAATTTAATAAAGCATAGGATAAAACAACATAAATTCAATTTAATAAAGCATAGGATAAAACAACATAAATACAATTTAATAAAGCATAGGATAAAACAACATAAATACTTTTTAATAAAGCATAGGATAAAACCACATAAATACAATTTAATAAAGCATAGGATAAAACAACATAAATACAATTTAGTAAAGCATAGGTTAAAACAACATAAATACAATTTAATAAAGCATAGGATAAAACAACATAAATACAATTTAATAAAGCATAGGATAAAACAACATAAATACTTTTTAATAAAGCATAGGATAAAACCACATAAATACAATTTAATAAAGCACAGGATAAAACAACATAAATACAATTTAATAAAGCATAGGATAAAACAACATAAATACAATTTAATAAAGCATAGGATAAAACAACATAAATACAATTTAATAAAGCATAGGATAAAACAACATAAATACTTTTTAATAAAGCATAGGATAAAACCACATAAATACAATTTAATAAAGCACAGGATAAAACAACATAAATACAATTTAATAAAGCATAGGATAAAACAACATAAATACAATTTAATAAAGCATAGGATAAAACAACATAAATACAATTTAGTAAAGCATACGTTAAAACAACATAAATACAATTAAATAAAGCATAGGATAAAACAACATAAATACAATTTAATAAAGCATAGGTTAAAACAACATAAATACAATTTTATAAAGCATAGCATAAAACAACATAAATACAATTTAATAAAGCATAGGTTAAAACAACATAAATACAATTTAATAAAGCATAGGATAAAACAACATAAATTCAATTTAATAAAGCATAGGATAAAACAACATAAATACAATTTAATAAAGCACAGGATAAAACAACATAAATAAAATTTAATAAAGCATAGGATAAAACAACATAAATAAAATTTAATAAAGCATAGGATAAAACAACGTAAATACAATTTAATAAAGCATAGGATAAAACAACATAAATAAAATTTAATAAAGCATAGGATAAAACAACATAAATACAATTTAATAAAGCATAGGATAAAACAACATAAATACAATTTAATAAAGCATAGGATAAAACAACATAAATACAATTTAATAAAGCATAGGATAAAACAAATTAAATACAATTTAATAAAGCATAGGATAAAACAACATAAATTCAATTTAATAAAGCATAGGATAAAACAACATAAATACAATTTAATAAAGCATAGGTTAAAACAACATAAATACAATTTAATAAAGCATAGGTTAAAACAACATAAATACAATTTAATAAAGCATAGGATAAAACAACATAAATACAATTTAATAAAGCATAGGATAAAACAACATAAATAAAATTTAATAAAGCATAGGTTAAAACAACATAAATACAATTTAATAAAGCATAAGATAAAACAACATGAATACAATTTAATAAAGCATAGGTTAAAACCACATAAATACAATTTAATAAAGCATAGGATAAAACAACATATATACAATTTAATAAAGCATAGGTTAAAACAACATAAATACAATTTAATAAAGCATAGGATAAAACAACATAAATACAATTTAATAAAGCATAGGATAAAACAACATAAATAAAATTTAATAAAGCACAGGTTAAAACAACATAAATACAATTTAATAAAGCATAGGATAAAACAACATAAATAAAATTTAATAAAGCATAGGTTAAAACAACATAAATACAATTTAATAAAGCGTAGGATAAAACAACATAAATACAATTTAATAAAGCATAGGATAAAACAACATAAATATTTTTTAATAAAGCAAAGGATAAAACCACATAAATACAATTTAATAAAGCATAGGATAAAACAACATAAATAAAATTTAATAAAGCATAGGTTAAAACAACATAAATACAATTTAATAAAGCATAAGATAAAACAACATGAATACAATTTAATAAAGCATAGGTTAAAACAACATAAATACAATTTAATAAAGCATAGGATAAAACAACATAAATACAATTTAATAAAGCATAGGTTAAAACAACATAAATACAATTTAATAAAGCATAGGATAAAACAACATAAATACAATTTAATAAAGCATAGGATGAAACAACATAAATAAAATTTAATAAAGCATAGGTTAAAACAACATAAATACAATTTAATAAATAGTAGGACAAAACAACATAAATACAATTTAATAAAGCATAGTTTAAAACAACATAAATACAATTTAATAAAGCATAGGATAAAACCACAGAAATACAATTTAATAAAGCATAGGATAAAACAACATAAATACAATTTAATAAAGCATAGGACAAAACAACATAAATACAATTTAATAAAGCATAGGATAAAACAACATAAATACAATTTAATGAAACATAGGATAAACAACATAAATACAATTTAATAAAGCATAGGACAAAACAACATAAATACAATTTAATAAAGCATATGTTAAAACAACATAAATACAATTTAATAAAGCATAAGATAAAACAACATGAATTTAATTTAGTAAAGCATAAGATAAAACAACATGAATACAATTTAATAAAGCATAGGTTAAAACAACATAAATACAATTTAATAAAGCATAGGATAAAACAACATAAATACAATTTAATAAAGCATAGGATAAAACCACATAAATACAATTTAATAAAGCATAGGATAAAACAACATAAATAAAATTTAGTAAAGCATAGGTTAAAACAACATAAATACAATTTAATAAAGCATAGGATAAAACAACATAAATACAATTTAATAAAGCATAGGATAAAACAACATAAATACTTTTTAATAAAGCATAGGATAAAACCACATAAATACAATTTAATAAAGCACAGGATAAAACAACATAAATACAATTTAATAAAGCATAGGATAAAACAACATAAATACAATTTAATAAAGCATAGGATAAAACAACATAAATACAATTTAATAAAGCATAGGATAAAACAAATTAAATACAATTTAATAAAGCATAGGATAAAACAAATTAAATACAATTTAATAAAGCATAGGATAAAACAACATAAATTCAATTTAATAAAGCATAGGATAAAACAACATAAATACAATTTAATAAAGCATAGGATAAAACAACATAAATAAAATTTAATAAAGCATAGGTTAAAACAACATAAATACAATTTAATAAAGCGTAGGATAAAACAACATAAATACAATTTAATAAAGCATAGGATAAAACAACATAAATATTTTTTAATAAAGCATAGGATAAAACCACATAAATACAATTTAATAAAGCATAGGATAAAACAACATAAATACAATTTAATAAAGCATAGGATAAAACAACATAAATAAAATTTAATAAAGCATAGGTTAAAACAACCTAAATACAATTTAATAAAGCATAAGATAAAACAACATGAATACAATTTAATAAAGCATAGGTTAAAACCACATAAATACAATTTAATAAAGCATAGGATAAAACAACAAATATACAATTTAATAAAGCATAGGTTAAAACAACATAAATACAATTTAATAAAGCATGGGATAAAACAACATAAATACAATTTAATAAAGCATAGGATAAAACAACATAAATAAAATTTAATAAAGCACAGGTTAAAACAACATAAATACAATTTAATAAAGCATAGGATAAAACAACATAAATAAAATTTAATAAAGCATAGGTTAAAACAACATAAATACAATTTAATAAAGCGTAGGATAAAACAACATAAATACAATTTAATAAAGCATAGGATAAAACAACATAAATAAAATTTAATAAAGCATAGGTTAAAACAACATAAATACAATTTAATAAAGCATAAGATAAAACAACAGGAATACAATTTAATAAAGCATAGGTTAAAACAACATAAATACAATTTAATAAAGCATAGGATAAAACAACATAAATACAATTTAATAAAGCATAGGTTAAAACAACATAAATACAATTTAATAAAGCATAGGATAAAACAACATAAATACAATTTAATAAAGCATAGGATGAAACAACATAAATAATATTTAATAAAGCATAGGTTAAAACAACATAAATACAATTTAATAAATAGTAGGACAAAACAACATAAATACAATTTAATAAAGCATAGTTTAAAACAACATAAATACAATTTAATAAAGCATAGGATAAAACCACAGAAATACAATTTAATAAAGCATAGGATAAAACAACATAAATACAATTTAATAAAGCATAGGACAAAACAACATAAATACAATTTAATAAAGCATAGGATAAAACAACATAAATACAATTTAATGAAACATAGGATAAACAACATAAATACAATTTAATAAAGCATAGGACAAAACAACATAAATACAATTTAATAAAGCATATGTTAAAACAACATAAATACAATTTAATAAAGCATAAGATAAAACAACATGAATTTAATTTAGTAAAGCATAAGATAAAACAACATGAATACAATTTAATAAAGCATAGGTTAAAACAACATAAATACAATTTAATAAAGCATAGGATAAAACAACATAAATACAATTTAATAAAGCATAGGATAAAACAACATAAATACTTTTTAATAAAGCATAGGATAAAACCACATAAATACAATTTAATAAAGCATAGGGTAAAACAACATAAATACAATTTAATAAAGCATAGGACAAAACAACATAAATACAATTTAATAAAGCATAGGATAAAACAACATAAATACAATTTAATGAAACATAGGATAAACAACATAAATACAATTTAATAAAGCATAGGACAAAACATCATAAATAAAATTTAATAAAGCATAGGTTAAAACAACATAAATACAATTTAATAAAGCATAGGATAAAACAACATAAATACAATTTAATAAAGCATAGGATAAAACAACATAAATACAATTTAATAAAGCATAGGATAAAACAACATAAATACTTTTTAATAAAGCATAGGATAAAACCACATAAATACAATTTAATAAAGCACAGGATAAAACAACATAAATACAATTTAATAAAGCATAGGATAAAACAACATAAATACAATTTAATAAAGCATAGGATAAAACAACATAAATACAATTTAATGAAGCATAGGATAAAACAACATAAATACAATTTAATAAAGCATACGTTAAAACAACATAAATACAATTAAATAAAGCATAGGATAAAACAACATAAATACAATTTAATAAAGCATAGGTTAAAACAACATAAATACAATTTTATAAATCATAGGATAAAACAACATAAATTCAATTTAATAAAGCATAGGATAAAACAACATAAATACAATTTAATAAAGCATAGGATAAAACAACATAAATACTTTTTAATAAAGCATAGGATAAAACCACATAAATACAATTTAATAAAGCATAGGATAAAACAACATAAATAAAATTTAGTAAAGCATAGGTTAAAACAACATAAATACAATTTAATAAAGCATAGGATAAAACAACATAAATACAATTTAATAAAGCATAGGATAAAACAACATAAATACTTTTTAATAAAGCATAGTATAAAACCACATAAATACAATTTAATAAAGCACAGGATAAAACAACATAAATACAATTTAATAAAGCATAGGATAAAACAACATAAATACAATTTAATAAAGCATAGGATAAAACAACATAAATACAATTTAATGAAGCATAGGATAAAACAACATAAATACAATTTAATAAAGCATACGTTAAAACAACATAAATACAATTAAATAAAGCATAGGATAAAACAACATAAATACAATTTAATAAAGCATAGGTTAAAACAACATAAATACAATTTTATAAATCATAGGATAAAACAACATAAATACAATTTAATAAAGCATAGGTTAAAACAACATAAATACAATTTAATAAAGCATAGGATAAAACAACATAAATTCAATTTAATAAAGCATAGGATAAAACAACATAAATACAATTTAATAAAGCATAGGATAAAACAACATAAATACTTTTTAATAAAGCATAGGATAAAACCACATAAATACAATTTAATAAAGCATAGGATAAAACAACATAAATACAATTTAGTAAAGCATAGGTTAAAACAACATAAATACAATTTAATAAAGCATAGGATAAAACAACATAAATACAATTTAATAAAGCATAGGATAAAACAACATAAATACTTTTTAATAAAGCATAGGATAAAACCACATAAATACAATTTAATAAAGCACAGGATAAAACAACATAAATACAATTTAATAAAGCATAGGATAAAACAACATAAATACAATTTAATAAAGCATAGGATAAAACAACATAAATACAATTTAATAAAGCATAGGATAAAACAACATAAATACTTTTTAATAAAGCATAGGATAAAACCACATAAATACAATTTAATAAAGCACAGGATAAAACAACATAAATACAATTTAATAAAGCATAGGATAAAACAACATAAATACAATTTAATAAAGCATAGGATAAAACAACATAAATACAATTTAGTAAAGCATACGTTAAAACAACATAAATACAATTAAATAAAGCATAGGATAAAACAACATAAATACAATTTAATAAAGCATAGGTTAAAACAACATAAATACAATTTTATAAAGCATAGCATAAAACAACATAAATACAATTTAATAAAGCATAGGTTAAAACAACATAAATACAATTTAATAAAGCATAGGATAAAACAACATAAATTCAATTTAATAAAGCATAGGATAAAACAACATAAATACAATTTAATAAAGCACAGGATAAAACAACATAAATAAAATTTAATAAAGCATAGGATAAAACAACATAAATAAAATTTAATAAAGCATAGGATAAAACAACGTAAATACAATTTAATAAAGCATAGGATAAAACAACATAAATAAAATTTAATAAAGCATAGGATAAAACAACATAAATACAATTTAATAAAGCATAGGATAAAACAAATTAAATACAATTTAATAAAGCATAGGATAAAACAACATAAATTCAATTTAATAAAGCATAGGATAAAACAACATAAATACAATTTAATAAAGCATAGGTTAAAACAACATAAATACAATTTAATAAAGCATAGGTTAAAACAACATAAATACAATTTAATAAAGCATAGGATAAAACAACATAAATACAATTTAATAAAGCATAGGTTAAAACAACATAAATAAAATTTAATAAAGCATAGGTTAAAACAACATAAATACAATTTAATAAAGCATAAGATAAAACAACATGAATACAATTTAATAAAGCATAGGTTAAAACCACATAAATACAATTTAATAAAGCATAGGATAAAACAACATATATACAATTTAATAAAGCATAGGTTAAAACAACATAAATACAATTTAATAAAGCATAGGATAAAACAACAAAAATACAATTTAATAAAGCATAGGATAAAACAACATAAATAAAATTTAATAAAGCACAGGTTAAAACAACATAAATACAATTTAATAAAGCATAGGATAAAACAACATAAATAAAATTTAATAAAGCATAGGTTAAAACAACATAAATACAATTTAATAAAGCGTAGGATAAAACAACATAAATACAATTTAATAAAGCATAGGATAAAACAACATAAATATTTTTTAATAAAGCAAAGGATAAAACCACATAAATACAATTTAATAAAGCATAGGATAAAACAACATAAATAAAATTTAATAAAGCATAGGTTAAAACAACATAAATACAATTTAATAAAGCATAAGATAAAACAACATGAATACAATTTAATAAAGCATAGGTTAAAACAACATAAATACAATTTAATAAAGCATAGGATAAAACAACATAAATACAATTTAATAAAGCATAGGTTAAAACAACATAAATACAATTTAATAAAGCATAGGATAAAACAACATAAATACAATTTAATAAAGCATAGGATGAAACAACATAAATAAAATTTAATAAAGCATAGGTTAAAACAACATAAATACAATTTAATAAATAGTAGGACAAAACAACATAAATACAATTTAATAAAGCATAGTTTAAAACAACATAAATACAATTTAATAAAGCATAGGATAAAACCACAGAAATACAATTTAATAAAGCATAGGATAAAACAACATAAATACAATTTAATAAAGCATAGGACAAAACAACATAAATACAATTTAATAAAGCATAGGATAAAACAACATAAATACAATTTAATGAAACATAGGATAAACAACATAAATACAATTTAATAAAGCATAGGACAAAACAACATAAATACAATTTAATAAAGCATATGTTAAAACAACATAAATACAATTTAATAAAGCATAAGATAAAACAACATGAATTTAATTTAGTAAAGCATAAGATAAAACAACATGAATACAATTTAATAAAGCATAGGTTAAAACAACATAAATACAATTTAATAAAGCATAGGATAAAACAACATAAATACAATTTAATAAAGCATAGGATAAAACCACATAAATACAATTTAATAAAGCATAGGATAAAACAACATAAATAAAATTTAGTAAAGCATAGGTTAAAACAACATAAATACAATTTAATAAAGCATAGGATAAAACAACATAAATACAATTTAATAAAGCATAGGATAAAACAACATAAATACTTTTTAATAAAGCATAGGATAAAACCACATAAATACAATTTAATAAAGCACAGGATAAAACAACATAAATACAATTTAATAAAGCATAGGATAAAACAACATAAATACAATTTAATAAAGCATAGGATAAAACAACATAAATACAATTTAATAAAGCATAGGATAAAACAAATTAAATACAATTTAATAAAGCATAGGATAAAACAAATTAAATACAATTTAATAAAGCATAGGATAAAACAACATAAATTCAATTTAATAAAGCATAGGATAAAACAACATAAATACAATTTAATAAAGCATAGGATAAAACAACATAAATAAAATTTAATAAAGCATAGGTTAAAACAACATAAATACAATTTAATAAAGCGTAGGATAAAACAACATAAATACAATTTAATAAAGCATAGGATAAAACAACATAAATATTTTTTAATAAAGCATAGGATAAAACCACATAAATACAATTTAATAAAGCATAGGATAAAACAACATAAATACAATTTAATAAAGCATAGGATAAAACAACATAAATAAAATTTAATAAAGCATAGGTTAAAACAACCTAAATACAATTTAATAAAGCATAAGATAAAACAACATGAATACAATTTAATAAAGCATAGGTTAAAACCACATAAATACAATTTAATAAAGCATAGGATAAAACAACAAATATACAATTTAATAAAGCATAGGTTAAAACAACATAAATACAATTTAATAAAGCATGGGATAAAACAACATAAATACAATTTAATAAAGCATAGGATAAAACAACATAAATAAAATTTAATAAAGCACAGGTTAAAACAACATAAATACAATTTAATAAAGCATAGGATAAAACAACATAAATAAAATTTAATAAAGCATAGGTTAAAACAACATAAATACAATTTAATAAAGCGTAGGATAAAACAACATAAATACAATTTAATAAAGCATAGGATAAAACAACATAAATAAAATTTAATAAAGCATAGGTTAAAACAACATAAATACAATTTAATAAAGCATAAGATAAAACAACAGGAATACAATTTAATAAAGCATAGGTTAAAACAACATAAATACAATTTAATAAAGCATAGGATAAAACAACATAAATACAATTTAATAAAGCATAGGTTAAAACAACATAAATACAATTTAATAAAGCATAGGATAAAACAACATAAATACAATTTAATAAAGCATAGGATGAAACAACATAAATAATATTTAATAAAGCATAGGTTAAAACAACATAAATACAATTTAATAAATAGTAGGACAAAACAACATAAATACAATTTAATAAAGCATAGTTTAAAACAACATAAATACAATTTAATAAAGCATAGGATAAAACCACAGAAATACAATTTAATAAAGCATAGGATAAAACAACATAAATACAATTTAATAAAGCATAGGACAAAACAACATAAATACAATTTAATAAAGCATAGGATAAAACAACATAAATACAATTTAATGAAACATAGGATAAACAACATAAATACAATTTAATAAAGCATAGGACAAAACAACATAAATACAATTTAATAAAGCATATGTTAAAACAACATAAATACAATTTAATAAAGCATAAGATAAAACAACATGAATTTAATTTAGTAAAGCATAAGATAAAACAACATGAATACAATTTAATAAAGCATAGGTTAAAACAACATAAATACAATTTAATAAAGCATAGGATAAAACAACATAAATACAATTTAATAAAGCATAGGATAAAACAACATAAATACTTTTTAATAAAGCATAGGATAAAACCACATAAATACAATTTAATAAAGCATAGGGTAAAACAACATAAATACAATTTAATAAAGCATAGGACAAAACAACATAAATACAATTTAATAAAGCATAGGATAAAACAACATAAATACAATTTAATGAAACATAGGATAAACAACATAAATACAATTTAATAAAGCATAGGACAAAACATCATAAATAAAATTTAATAAAGCATAGGTTAAAACAACATAAATACAATTTAATAAAGCATAGGATAAAACAACATAAATACAATTTAATAAAGCATAGGATAAAACAACATAAATACAATTTAATAAAGCATAGGATAAAACAACATAAATACTTTTTAATAAAGCATAGGATAAAACCACATAAATACAATTTAATAAAGCACAGGATAAAACAACATAAATACAATTTAATAAAGCATAGGATAAAACAACATAAATACAATTTAATAAAGCATAGGATAAAACAACATAAATACAATTTAATGAAGCATAGGATAAAACAACATAAATACAATTTAATAAAGCATACGTTAAAACAACATAAATACAATTAAATAAAGCATAGGATAAAACAACATAAATACAATTTAATAAAGCATAGGTTAAAACAACATAAATACAATTTTATAAATCATAGGATAAAACAACATAAATTCAATTTAATAAAGCATAGGATAAAACAACATAAATACAATTTAATAAAGCATAGGATAAAACAACATAAATACTTTTTAATAAAGCATAGGATAAAACCACATAAATACAATTTAATAAAGCATAGGATAAAACAACATAAATAAAATTTAGTAAAGCATAGGTTAAAACAACATAAATACAATTTAATAAAGCATAGGATAAAACAACATAAATACAATTTAATAAAGCATAGGATAAAACAACATAAATACTTTTTAATAAAGCATAGTATAAAACCACATAAATACAATTTAATAAAGCACAGGATAAAACAACATAAATACAATTTAATAAAGCATAGGATAAAACAACATAAATACAATTTAATAAAGCATAGGATAAAACAACATAAATACAATTTAATGAAGCATAGGATAAAACAACATAAATACAATTTAATAAAGCATACGTTAAAACAACATAAATACAATTAAATAAAGCATAGGATAAAACAACATAAATACAATTTAATAAAGCATAGGTTAAAACAACATAAATACAATTTTATAAATCATAGGATAAAACAACATAAATACAATTTAATAAAGCATAGGTTAAAACAACATAAATACAATTTAATAAAGCATAGGATAAAACAACATAAATTCAATTTAATAAAGCATAGGATAAAACAACATAAATACAATTTAATAAAGCATAGGATAAAACAACATAAATACTTTTTAATAAAGCATAGGATAAAACCACATAAATACAATTTAATAAAGCATAGGATAAAACAACATAAATAAAATTTAGTAAAGCATAGGTTAAAACAACATAAATACAATTTAATAAAGCATAGGATAAAACAACATAAATACAATTTAATAAAGCATAGGATAAAACAACATAAATACTTTTTAATAAAGCATAGGATAAAACCACATAAATACAATTTAATAAAGCACAGGATAAAACAACATAAATACAATTTAATAAAGCATAGGATAAAACAACATAAATACAATTTAATAAAGCATAGGATAAAACAACATAAATACAATTTAATGAAGCATAGGATAAAACAACATAAATACAATTTAATAAAGCATACGTTAAAACAACATAAATACAATTAAATAAAGCATAGGATAAAACAACATAAATACAATTTAATAAAGCATAGGTTAAAACAACATAAATACAATTTTATAAAGCATAGCATAAAACAACGTAAATACAATTTAATAAAGCATAGGTTAAAACAACATAAATACAATTTAATAAAGCATAGGATAAAACAACATAAATTCAATTTAATAAAGCATAGGATAAAACAACATAAATACAATTTAATAAAGCACAGGATAAAACAACATAAATAAAATTTAATAAAGCATAGGATAAAACAACATAAATAAAATTTAATAAAGCATAGGATAAAACAACGTAAATACAATTTAATAAAGCATAGGATAAAACAACATAAATAAAATTTAATAAAGCATAGGATAAAACAACATAACTACAATTTAATAAAGCATAGGTTAAAACAACATAAATGCAATTTAATAAAGCATAGGATAAAACAACATAAATACAATTTAATAAAGCATAGGATAAAACAACATAAATAAAATTTAATAAAGCATAGGATAAAACAACATAAATACAATTTAATAAAGCATAGGATAAAACAAATTAAATACAATTTAATAAAGCATAGGATAAAACAAATTAAATACAATTTAATAAAGCATAGGATAAAACAACATAAATTCAATTTAATAAAGCATAGGATAAAACAACATAAATACAATTTAATAAAGCATAGGTTAAAACAACATAAATACAATTTAATAAAGCATAGGTTAAAACAACATAAATACAATTTAATAAAGCATAGGATAAAACAACATAAATACAATTTAATAAAGCATAGGATAAAACAACATAAATACAATTTAATAAAGCATAGGATAAAACAACATAAATACTTTTTAATAAAGCATAGGATAAAACCACATAAATACAATTTAATAAAGCACAGGATAAAACAACATAAATACAATTTAATAAAGCATAGGATAAAACAACATAAATACAATTTAATAAAGCATAGGATAAAACAACATAAATACAATTTAATGAAGCATAGGATAAAACAACATAAATACAATTTAATAAAGCATACGTTAAAACAACATAAATACAATTAAATAAAGCATAGGATAAAACAACATAAATACAATTTAATAAAGCATAGGTTAAAACAACATAAATACAATTTTATAAATCATAGGATAAAACAACATAAATACAATTTAATAAAGCATAGGTTAAAACAACATAAATACAATTTAATAAAGCATATAATAAAACAACATAAATTCAATTTAATAAAGCATAGGATAAAACAACATAAATACAATTCAATAAAGCACAGGATAAAACAACTTAAATAAAATTTAATAAAGCATAGGATAAAACAACATAAATAAAATTTAATAAAGCATAGGATAAAACAACGTAAATACAATTTAATAAAGCATAGGATAAAACAACATAAATAAAATTTAATAAAGCATAGGATAAAACAACATAAATACAATTTAATAAAGCATAGGATAAAACAACATAAATACAATTTAATAAAGCATAGGTTAAAACAACATAAATACAATTTAATAAAGCATAGGTTAAAACAACATAAATACAATTTAATAAAGCATAGGATAAAACAACATAAATACAATTTAATAAAGCATAGGATAAAACAACATAAATTAAATTTAATAAAGCATAGGTTAAAACAACATAAATACAATTTAATAAAGCGTAGGATAAAACAACATAAATACAATTTAATAAAGCATAGGATAAAACAACATAAATATTTTTTAATAAAGCATAGGATAAAACCACATAAATACAATTTAATAAAGCATAGGATAAAACAACATAAATAAAATTTAATAAAGCATAGGTTAAAACAACCTAAATACAATTTAATAAAGCATAGGATAAAACAACATATATACAATTTAATAAAGCATAGGTTAAAACAACATAAATACAATTTAAAAAAGCATAGGATAAAACAACATAAATACAATTTAATAAAGCATAGGATAAAACAACATAAATAAAATTTAATAAAGCATAGGTTAAAACAACATAAATACAATTTAATAAAGCATAGGATAAAACAACATAAATAAAATTTAATAAAGCATAGGTTAAAACAACATAAATACAATTTAATAAAGCGTAGGAGAAAACAACATAAATACAATTTAATAAAGCATAGGATAAAGCAACATAAATATTTTTTAATAAAGCAAAGGATAAAACCACATAAATACAATTTAATAAAGCATAGGATAAAACAACATAAATAAAATTTAATAAAGCATAGGTTAAAACAACATAAATACAATTTAATAAAGCATAAGATAAAACAACATGAATACAATTTAATAAAGCATAGGTTAAAACAAATTAAATACAATTTAATAAAGCATAGGATAAAACAAATTAAATACAATTTAATAAAGCATAGGATAAAACAACATAAATACTTTTTAATAAAGCATAGGATAAAACCACATAAATACAATTTAATAAAGCACAGAAGAAAACAACATAAATACAATTTAATAAAGCATAGGATAAAACAACATAAATACAATTTAATAAAGCATAGGATAAAACAACATAAATACAATTTAATAAAGCATAGGATAAAACAACATAAATACTTTTTAATAAAGCATAGGATAAAACCACATAAATACAATTTAATAAAGCATAGGGTAAAACATCATAAATAACATTTAATAAAGCATGGGTTAAAACAACATAAATACAATTTAATAAAGCATAGGATAAAACAACATAAATACAATTTAATAAAGCATAGGATAAAACAACATAAATACTTTTTAATAAAGCATAGGATAAAACCACATAAATACAATTTAATAAAGCACAGGATAAAACAACATAAATACAATTTAATAAAGCATAGGATAAAACAACATAAATACAATTTAATAAAGCATAGGATAAAACAACATAAATACAATTTAATAAAGCATAGGATAAAACAAATTAAATACAATTTAATAAAGCATAGGATAAAACAACATAAATACAATTTAATAAAGCATAGGATAAAACAACATGAATACAATTTAATAAAGCATAGGATAAAACAACATGAATACAATTTAATAAAGCATAGGATAAAACAACATAAATACTTTTTAATAAAGCATAGGATAAAACCACATAAATACAATGTAATAAAGCATAGGGTAAAACAACATAAATACAATTTAATAAAGCATAGGACAAAACAACATAAATACAATTTAATAAAGCATAGGATAAAGCAACATAAATACAATTTAATGAAACATAGGATAAACAACATAAATACAATTTAATAAAGCATAGGACAAAACATCATAAATAAAATTTAATAAAGCATAGGTTAAAACAACATAAATACAATTTAATAAAGCATAGGATAAAACAACATAAATACAATTTAATAAAGCATAGGATAAAACAACATAAATACAATTTAATAAAGCATAGGATAAAACAACATAAATACTTTTTAATAAAGCATAGGATAAAACCACATAAATACAATTTAATAAAGCACAGGATAAAACAACATAAATACAATTTAATAAAGCATAGGATAAAACAACATAAATACAATTTAATAAAGCATAGGATAAAACAACATAAATACAATTTAATGAAGCATAGGATAAAACAACATAAATACAATTTAATAAAGCATACGTTAAAACAACATAAATACAATTTAATAAAGCACAGGATAAAACAACATAAATAAAATTTAATAAAGCATAGGATAAAACAACATAAATAAAATTTAATAAAGCATAGGATAAAACAACATAAATACAATTTAATAAAGCATAGGATAAAACAACATAAATACAATTTAATAAAGCATAGGTTAAAACAACATAAATACAATTTAATAAAGCATAGGATAAAACAACATAAATACAATTTAATAAAGCATAGGATAAAACAACATAAATAAAATTTAATAAAGCATAGGTTAAAACAACATAAATACAATTTAATAAAGCGTAGGATAAAACAACATAAATACAATTTAATAAAGCATAGGATAAAACCACATAAATACAATTTAATAAAGCATAGGGTAAAACAACATAAATACAATTTAATAAAGCATAGGACAAAACAACATAAATACAATTTAATAAAGCATAGGATAAAACAACATAAATACAATTTATTGAAACATAGGATAAACAACATAAATACAATTTAATAAAGCATAGGACAAAACATCATAAATAAAATTTAATAAAGCATAGGTTAAAACAACATAAATACAATTTAATAAAGCATAGGATAAAACAACATAAATACAATTTAATAAAGCATAGGATAAAACAACATAAATACAATTTAATAAAGCATAGGATAAAACAACATAAATACTTTTTAATAAAGCATAGGATAAAACCACATAAATACAATTTAATAAAGCACAGGATAAAACAACATAAATACAATTTAATAAAGCATAGGATAAAACAACATAAATACAATTTAATAAAGCATAGGATAAAACAACATAAATACAATTTAATGAAGCATAGGATAAAACAACATAAATACAATTTAATAAAGCATACGTTAAAACAACATAAATACAATTAAATAAAGCATAGGATAAAACAACATAAATACAATTTAATAAAGCATAGGTTAAAACAACATAAATACAATTTTATAAATCATAGGATAAAACAACATAAATACAATTTAATAAAGCATAGGTTAAAACAACATAAATACAATTTAATAAAGCATAGGATAAAACAACATAAATTCAATTTAATAAAGCATAGGATAAAACAACATAAATACAATTTAATAAAGCACAGGATAAAACAACATAAATAAAATTTAATAAAGCATAGGATAAAACAACATAAATAAAATTTAATAAAGCATAGGATAAAACAACGTAAATACAATTTAATAAAGCATAGGATAAAACAACATAAATAAAATTTAATAAAGCATAGGATAAAACAACATAAATACAATTTAATAAAGCATAGGATAAAACAACATAAATACAATTTAATAAAGCACAGGTTAAAACAACATAAATACAATTTAATAAAGCATAGGATAAAACAACATAAATAAAATTTAATAAAGCATAGGTTAAAACAACATAAATACAATTTAATAAAGCGTAGGATAAAACAACATAAATAAAATTTAATAAAGCATAGGATAAAACAACATAAATACAATTTAATAAAGCATAGGATGAAACAACATAAATAAAATTTAATAAAGCATAGGTTAAAACAACATAAATACAATTTAATAAATAGTAGGACAAAACAACATAAATACAATTTAATAAAGCATAGTTTAAAACAACATAAATACAATTTAATAAAGCATAGGATAAAACCACAGAAATACAATTTAATAAAGCATAGGATAAAACAACATAAATACAATTTAATAAAGCATAGGACAAAACAACATAAATACAATTTAATAAAGCATAGGATAAAACAACATAAATACAATTTAATGAATCATAGGATAAACAACATAAATACAATTTAATAAAGCATAGGACAAAACAACATAAATACAATTTAATAAAGCATATGTTAAAACAACATAAATACAATTTAATAAAGCATAAGATAAAACAACATGAATTTAATTTAGTAAAGCAAAAGATAAAACAACATGAATACAATTTAATAAAGCATAGGTTAAAACAACATAAATACAATTTAATAAAGCATAGGATAAAACAACATAAATACAATTTAATAAAGCATAGGATAAAACAACATAAATACTTTTTAATAAAGCATAGGATAAAACAACATAAATACAATTTAATAAAGCATAGGGTAAAACAACATAAATACAATTTAATAAAGCATAGGACAAAACAACATAAATACAATTTAATAAAGCATAGGATAAAACAACATAAATACAATTTAATGAAACATAGGATAAACAACATAAATACAATTTAATAAAGCATAGGACAAAACATCATAAATAAAATTTAATAAAGCATAGGTTAAAACAACATAAATACAATTTAATAAAGCATAGGATAAAACAACATAAATACAATTTAATAAAGCATAGGATAAAACAACATAAATACAATTTAATGAAACATAGGATAAACAACATAAATACAATTTAATAAAGCATAGGACAAAACATCATAAATAAAATTTAATAAAGCATAGGTTAAAACAACATAAATACAATTTAATAAAGCATAGGATAAAACAACATAAATACAATTTAATAAAGCATAGGATAAAACAACATAAATACAATTTAATAAAGCATAAGATAAAACAACATGAATACAATTTAATAAAGCATAGGTTAAAACAAATTAAATACAATTTAATAAAGCATAGGATAAAACAAATTAAATACAATTTAATAAAGCATAGGATAAAACAACATAAATACTTTTTAATAAAGCATAGGATAAAACCACATAAATACAATTTAATAAAGCACAGAAGAAAACAACATAAATACAATTTAATAAAGCATAGGATAAAACAACATAAATACAATTTAATAAAGCATAGGATAAAACAACATAAATACAATTTAATAAAGCATAGGATAAAACAACATAAATACTTTTTAATAAAGCATAGGATAAAACCACATAAATACAATTTAATAAAGCATAGGGTAAAACATCATAAATAAAATTTAATAAAGCATGGGTTAAAACAACATAAATACAATTTAATAAAGCATAGGATAAAACAACATAAATACAATTTAATAAAGCATAGGATAAAACAACATAAATACTTTTTAATAAAGCATAGGATAAAACCACATAAATACAATTTAATAAAGCACAGGATAAAACAACATAAATACAATTTAATAAAGCATAGGATAAAACAACATAAATACAATTTAATAAAGCATAGGATAAAACAACATAAATACAATTTAATAAAGCATAGGATAAAACAAATTAAATACAATTTAATAAAGCATAGGATAAAACAAATTAAATACAATTTAATAAAGCATAGGATAAAACAACATAAATTCAATTTAATAAAGCATAGGATAAAACAACATAAATACAATTTAATAAAGCATAGGATAAAACAACATGAATACAATTTAATAAAGCATAGGATAAAACAACATGAATACAATTTAATAAAGCATAGGATAAAACAACATAAATACTTTTTAATAAAGCATAGGATAAAACCACATAAATACAATTTAATAAAGCATAGGGTAAAACAACATAAATACAATTTAATAAAGCATAGGACAAAACAACATAAATACAATTTAATAAAGCATAGGATAAAACAACATAAATACAATTTAATGAAACATAGGATAAACAACATAAATACAATTTAATAAAGCATAGGACAAAACATCATAAATAAAATTTAATAAAGCATAGGTTAAAACAACATAAATACAATTTAATAAAGCATAGGATAAAACAACATAAATACAATTTAATAAAGCATAGGATAAAACAACATAAATACAATTTAATAAAGCATAGGATAAAACAACATAAATACTTTTTAATAAAGCATAGGATAAAACCACATAAATACAATTTAATAAAGCACAGGATAAAACAACATAAATACAATTTAATAAAGCATAGGATAAAACAACATAAATACAATTTAATAAAGCATAGGATAAAACAACATAAATACAATTTAATGAAGCATAGGATAAAACAACATAAATACAATTTAATAAAGCATACGTTAAAACAACATAAATACAATTTAATAAAGCACAGGATAAAACAACATAAATAAAATTTAATAAAGCATAGGATAAAACAACATAAATAAAATTTAATAAAGCATAGGATAAAACAACGTAAATACAATTTAATAAAGCATAGGATAAAACAACATAAATAAAATTTAATAAAGAATTGGATAAAACAACATAAATACAATTTAATAAAGCATAGGATAAAACAACATAAATACAATTTAATAAAGCATAGGTTAAAACAACATAAATACAATTTAATAAAGCATAGGATAAAACAACATAAATACAATTTAATAAAGCATAGGATAAAACAACATAAATAAAATTTAATAAAGCATAGGTTAAAACAACATAAATACAATTTAATAAAGCGTAGGATAAAACAACATAAATACAATTTAATAAAGCATAGGATAAAACCACATAAATACAATTTAATAAAGCATAGGGTAAAACAACATAAATACAATTTAATAAAGCATAGGACAAAACAACATAAATACAATTTAATAAAGCATAGGATAAAACAACATAAATACAATTTATTGAAACATAGGATAAACAACATAAATACAATTTAATAAAGCATAGGACAAAACATCATAAATAAAATTTAATAAAGCATAGGTTAAAACAACATAAATACAATTTAATAAAGCATAGGATAAAACAACATAAATACAATTTAATAAAGCACAGGATAAAACAACATAAATAAAATTTAATAAAGCATAGGATAAAACAACATAAATAAAATTTAATAAAGCATAGGATAAAACAACATAAATACAATTTAATAAAGCATAGGTTAAAACAACATAAATGCAATTTAATAAAGCATAGGATAAAACAACATAAATAAAATTTAATAAAGCATAGGATAAAACAACATAAATACAATTTAATAAAGCATAGGATAAAACAACATAAATACAATTTAATAAAGCATAGGATAAAACAAATTAAATACAATTTAATAAAGCATAGGATAAAACAAATTAAATACAATTTAATAAAGCATAGGATAAAACAACATAAATTCAATTTAATAAAGCATAGGATAAAACAACATAAATACAATTTAATAAAGCATAGGATAAAACAACATGAATACAATTTAATAAAGCATAAGAAAAAACAACATGAATACAATTTAATAAAGCATAGGTTAAAACAACATAAATACAATTTAATAAAGCATAGGTTAAAACAACATAAATACAATTTAATAAAGCATAGGTTAAAACAACATAAATACAATTTAATAAAGCATAGGATAAAACAACATAAATACAATTTAATAAAGCATAGGTTAAAACAACATAAATACAATTTAATAAAGCATAGGATAAAACAACATAAATACAATTTAATAAAGCATAGGATAAAACAACATAAATACAATTTAATAAAGCATAGGATAAAACAACATAAATACTTTTTAATAAAGCATAGGATAAAACCACATAAATACAATTTAATAAAGCACAGGATAAAACAACATAAATACAATTTAATAAAGCATAGGATAAAACAACATAAATACAATTTAATAAAGCATAGGATAAAACAACATAAATACAATTTAATGAAGCATAGGATAAAACAACATAAATACAATTTAATAAAGCATACGTTAAAACAACATAAATACAATTAAATAAAGCATAGGATAAAACAACATAAATACAATTTAATAAAGCATAGGTTAAAACAACATAAATACAATTTTATAAATCATAGGATAAAACAACATAAATACAATTTAATAAAGCATAGGTTAAAACAACATAAATACAATTTAATAAAGCATATAATAAAACAACATAAATTCAATTTAATAAAGCATAGGATAAAACAACATAAATACAATTCAATAAAGCACAGGATAAAACAACTTAAATAAAATTTAATAAAGCATAGGATAAAACAACATAAATAAAATTTAATAAAGCATAGGATAAAACAACGTAAATACAATTTAATAAAGCATAGGATAAAACAACATAAATAAAATTTAATAAAGCATAGGATAAAACAACATAAATACAATTTAATAAAGCATAGGATAAAACAACATAAATACAATTTAATAAAGCATAGGTTAAAACAACATAAATACAATTTAATAAAGCATAGGTTAAAACAACATAAATACAATTTAATAAAGCATAGGATAAAACAACATAAATACAATTTAATAAAGCATAGGATAAAACAACATAAATTAAATTTAATAAAGCATAGGTTAAAACAACATAAATACAATTTAATAAAGCGTAGGATAAAACAACATAAATACAATTAAATAAAGCATAGGATAAAAGAACATAAATATTTTTTAATAAAGCATAGGATAAAACCACATAAATACAATTTAATAAAGCATAGGATAAAACAACATAAATAAAATTTAATAAAGCATAGGTTAAAACAACCTAAATACAATTTAATAAAGCATAGGATAAAACAACATATATACAATTTAATAAAGCATAGGTTAAAACAACATAAATACAATTTAAAAAAGCATAGGATAAAACAACATAAATACAATTTAATAAAGCATAGGATAAAACAACATAAATAAAATTTAATAAAGCATAGGTTAAAACAACATAAATACAATTTAATAAAGCATAGGATAAAACAACATAAATAAAATTTAATAAAGCATAGGTTAAAACAACATAAATACAATTTAATAAAGCGTAGGAGAAAACAACATAAATACAATTTAATAAAGCATAGGATAAAGCAACATAAATATTTTTTAATAAAGCAAAGGATAAAACCACATAAATACAATTTAATAAAGCATAGGATAAAACAACATAAATAAAATTTAATAAAGCATAGGTTAAAACAACATAAATACAATTTAATAAAGCATAAGATAAAACAACATGAATACAATTTAATAAAGCATAGGTTAAAACAAATTAAATACAATTTAATAAAGCATAGGATAAAACAAATTAAATACAATTTAATAAAGCATAGGATAAAACAACATAAATAATTTTTAATAAAGCATAGGATAAAACCACATAAATACAATTTAATAAAGCACAGAAGAAAACAACATAAATACAATTTAATAAAGCATAGGATAAAACAACATAAATACAATTTAATAAAGCATAGGATAAAACAACATAAATACAATTTAATAAAGCATAGGATAAAACAACATAAATACTTTTTAATAAAGCATAGGATAAAACCACATAAATACAATTTAATAAAGCATAGGGTAAAACATCATAAATAACATTTAATAAAGCATGGGTTAAAACAACATAAATACAATTTAATAAAGCATAGGATAAAACAACATAAATACAATTTAATAAAGCATAGGATAAAACAACATAAATACTTTTTAATAAAGCATAGGATAAAACCACATAAATACAATTTAATAAAGCACAGGATAAAACAACATAAATACAATTTAATAAAGCATAGGATAAAACAACATAAATACAATTTAATAAAGCATAGGATAAAACAACATAAATACAATTTAATAAAGCATAGGATAAAACAAATTAAATACAATTTAATAAAGCATAGGATAAAACAACATAAATACAATTTAATAAAGCATAGGATAAAACAACATGAATACAATTTAATAAAGCATAGGATAAAACAACATGAATACAATTTAATAAAGCATAGGATAAAACAACATAAATACTTTTTAATAAAGCATAGGATAAAACCACATAAATACAATGTAATAAAGCATAGGGTAAAACAACATAAATACAATTTAATAAAGCATAGGACAAAACAACATAAATACAATTTAATAAAGCATAGGATAAAGCAACATAAATACAATTTAATGAAACATAGGATAAACAACATAAATACAATTTAATAAAGCATAGGACAAAACATCATAAATAAAATTTAATAAAGCATAGGTTAAAACAACATAAATACAATTTAATAAAGCATAGGATAAAACAACATAAATACAATTTAATAAAGCATAGGATAAAACAACATAAATACAATTTAATAAAGCATAGGATAAAACAACATAAATACTTTTTAATAAAGCATAGGATAAAACCACATAAATACAATTTAATAAAGCACAGGATAAAACAACATAAATACAATTTAATAAAGCATAGGATAAAACAACATAAATACAATTTAATAAAGCATAGGATAAAACAACATAAATACAATTTAATGAAGCATAGGATAAAACAACATAAATACAATTTAATAAAGCATACGTTAAAACAACATAAATACAATTTAATAAAGCACAGGATAAAACAACATAAATAAAATTTAATAAAGCATAGGATAAAACAACATAAATAAAATTTAATAAAGCATAGGATAAAACAACATAAATACAATTTAATAAAGCATAGGATAAAACAACATAAATACAATTTAATAAAGCATAGGTTAAAACAACATAAATACAATTTAATAAAGCATAGGATAAAACAACATAAATACAATTTAATAAAGCATAGGATAAAACAACATAAATAAAATTTAATAAAGCATAGGTTAAAACAACATAAATACAATTTAATAAAGCGTAGGATAAAACAACATAAATACAATTTAATAAAGCATAGGATAAAACCACATAAATACAATTTAATAAAGCATAGGGTAAAACAACATAAATACAATTTAATAAAGCATAGGACAAAACAACATAAATACAATTTAATAAAGCATAGGATAAAACAACATAAATACAATTTATTGAAACATAGGATAAACAACATAAATACAATTTAATAAAGCATAGGACAAAACATCATAAATAAAATTTAATAAAGCATAGGTTAAAACAACATAAATACAATTTAATAAAGCATAGGATAAAACAACATAAATACAATTTAATAAAGCATAGGATAAAACAACATAAATACAATTTAATAAAGCATAGGATAAAACAACATAAATACTTTTTAATAAAGCATAGGATAAAACCACATAAATACAATTTAATAAAGCACAGGATAAAACAACATAAATACAATTTAATAAAGCATAGGATAAAACAACATAAATACAATTTAATAAAGCATAGGATAAAACAACATAAATACAATTTAATGAAGCATAGGATAAAACAACATAAATACAATTTAATAAAGCATACGTTAAAACAACATAAATACAATTAAATAAAGCATAGGATAAAACAACATAAATACAATTTAATAAAGCATAGGTTAAAACAACATAAATACAATTTTATAAATCATAGGATAAAACAACATAAATACAATTTAATAAAGCATAGGTTAAAACAACATAAATACAATTTAATAAAGCATAGGATAAAACAACATAAATTCAATTTAATAAAGCATAGGATAAAACAACATAAATACAATTTAATAAAGCACAGGATAAAACAACATAAATAAAATTTAATAAAGCATAGGATAAAACAACATAAATAAAATTTAATAAAGCATAGGATAAAACAACGTAAATACAATTTAATAAAGCATAGGATAAAACAACATAAATAAAATTTAATAAAGCATAGGATAAAACAACATAAATACAATTTAATAAAGCATAGGATAAAACAACATAAATACAATTTAATAAAGCACAGGTTAAAACAACATAAATACAATTTAATAAAGCATAGGATAAAACAACATAAATAAAATTTAATAAAGCATAGGTTAAAACAACATAAATACAATTTAATAAAGCGTAGGATAAAACAACATAAATAAAATTTAATAAAGCATGGGATAAAACAACATAAATACAATTTAATAAAGCATAGGATGAAACAACATAAATAAAATTTAATAAAGCATAGGTTAAAACAACATAAATACAATTTAATAAATAGTAGGACAAAACAACATAAATACAATTTAATAAAGCATAGTTTAAAACAACATAAATACAATTTAATAAAGCATAGGATAAAACCACAGAAATACAATTTAATAAAGCATAGGATAAAACAACATAAATACAATTTAATAAAGCATAGGACAAAACAACATAAATACAATTTAATAAAGCATAGGATAAAACAACATAAATACAATTTAATGAATCATAGGATAAACAACATAAATACAATTTAATAAAGCATAGGACAAAACAACATAAATACAATTTAATAAAGCATATGTTAAAACAACATAAATACAATTTAATAAAGCATAAGATAAAACAACATGAATTTAATTTAGTAAAGCAAAAGATAAAACAACATGAATACAATTTAATAAAGCATAGGTTAAAACAACATAAATACAATTTAATAAAGCATAGGATAAAACAACATAAATACAATTTAATAAAGCATAGGATAAAACAACATAAATACTTTTTAATAAAGCATAGGATAAAACAACATAAATACAATTTAATAAAGCATAGGGTAAAACAACATAAATACAATTTAATAAAGCATAGGACAAAACAACATAAATACAATTTAATAAAGCATAGGATAAAACAACATAAATACAATTTAATGAAACATAGGATAAACAACATAAATACAATTTAATAAAGCATAGGACAAAACATCATAAATAAAATTTAATAAAGCATAGGTTAAAACAACATAAATACAATTTAATAAAGCATAGGATAAAACAACATAAATACAATTTAATAAAGCATAGGATAAAACAACATAAATACAATTTAATGAAACATAGGATAAACAACATAAATACAATTTAATAAAGCATAGGACAAAACATCATAAATAAAATTTAATAAAGCATAGGTTAAAACAACATAAATACAATTTAATAAAGCATAGGATAAAACAACATAAATACAATTTAATAAAGCATAGGATAAAACAACATAAATACAATTTAATAAAGCATAAGATAAAACAACATGAATACAATTTAATAAAGCATAGGTTAAAACAAATTAAATACAATTTAATAAAGCATAGGATAAAACAAATTAAATACAATTTAATAAAGCATAGGATAAAACAACATAAATACTTTTTAATAAAGCATAGGATAAAACCACATAAATACAATTTAATAAAGCACAGAAGAAAACAACATAAATACAATTTAATAAAGCGTAGGATAAAACAACATAAATACAATTTAATAAAGCATAGGATAAAACAACATAAATACAATTTAATAAAGCATAGGATAAAACAACATAAATACTTTTTAATAAAGCATAGGATAAAACCACATAAATACAATTTAATAAAGCATAGGGTAAAACATCATAAATAAAATTTAATAAAGCATGGGTTAAAACAACATAAATACAATTTAATAAAGCATAGGATAAAACAACATAAATACAATTTAATAAAGCATAGGATAAAACAACATAAATACTTTTTAATAAAGCATAGGATAAAACCACATAAATACAATTTAATAAAGCACAGGATAAAACAACATAAATACAATTTAATAAAGCATAGGATAAAACAACATAAATACAATTTAATAAAGCATAGGATAAAACAACATAAATACAATTTAATAAAGCATAGGATAAAACAAATTAAATACAATTTAATAAAGCATAGGATAAAACAAATTAAATACAATTTAATAAAGCATAGGATAAAACAACATAAATTCAATTTAATAAAGCATAGGATAAAACAACATAAATACAATTTAATAAAGCATAGGATAAAACAACATGAATACAATTTAATAAAGCATAGGATAAAACAACATGAATACAATTTAATAAAGCATAGGATAAAACAACATAAATACTTTTTAATAAAGCATAGGATAAAACCACATAAATACAATTTAATAAAGCATAGGGTAAAACAACATAAATACAATTTAATAAAGCATAGGACAAAACAACATAAATACAATTTAATAAAGCATAGGATAAAACAACATAAATACAATTTAATGAAACATAGGATAAACAACATAAATACAATTTAATAAAGCATAGGACAAAACATCATAAATAAAATTTAATAAAGCATAGGTTAAAACAACATAAATACAATTTAATAAAGCATAGGATAAAACAACATAAATACAATTTAATAAAGCATAGGATAAAACAACATAAATACAATTTAATAAAGCATAGGATAAAACAACATAAATACTTTTTAATAAAGCATAGGATAAAACCACATAAATACAATTTAATAAAGCACAGGATAAAACAACATAAATACAATTTAATAAAGCATAGGATAAAACAACATAAATACAATTTAATAAAGCATAGGATAAAACAACATAAATACAATTTAATGAAGCATAGGATAAAACAACATAAATACAATTTAATAAAGCATACGTTAAAACAACATAAATACAATTTAATAAAGCACAGGATAAAACAACATAAATAAAATTTAATAAAGCATAGGATAAAACAACATAAATAAAATTTAATAAAGCATAGGATAAAACAACGTAAATACAATTTAATAAAGCATAGGATAAAACAACATAAATAAAATTTAATAAAGAATTGGATAAAACAACATAAATACAATTTAATAAAGCATAGGATAAAACAACATAAATACAATTTAATAAAGCATAGGTTAAAACAACATAAATACAATTTAATAAAGCATAGGATAAAACAACATAAATACAATTTAATAAAGCATAGGATAAAACAACATAAATAAAATTTAATAAAGCATAGGTTAAAACAACATAAATACAATTTAATAAAGCGTAGGATAAAACAACATAAATACAATTTAATAAAGCATAGGATAAAACCACATAAATACAATTTAATAAAGCATAGGGTAAAACAACATAAATACAATTTAATAAAGCATAGGACAAAACAACATAAATACAATTTAATAAAGCATAGGATAAAACAACATAAATACAATTTATTGAAACATAGGATAAACAACATAAATACAATTTAATAAAGCATAGGACAAAACATCATAAATAAAATTTAATAAAGCATAGGTTAAAACAACATAAATACAATTTAATAAAGCATAGGATAAAACAACATAAATACAATTTAATAAAGCACAGGATAAAACAACATAAATAAAATTTAATAAAGCATAGGATAAAACAACATAAATAAAATTTAATAAAGCATAGGATAAAACAACATAAATACAATTTAATAAAGCATAGGTTAAAACAACATAAATGCAATTTAATAAAGCATAGGATAAAACAACATAAATAAAATTTAATAAAGCATAGGATAAAACAACATAAATACAATTTAATAAAGCATAGGATAAAACAACATAAATACAATTTAATAAAGCATAGGATAAAACAAATTAAATACAATTTAATAAAGCATAGGATAAAACAAATTAAATACAATTTAATAAAGCATAGGATAAAACAACATAAATTCAATTTAATAAAGCATAGGATAAAACAACATAAATACAATTTAATAAAGCATAGGATAAAACAACATGAATACAATTTAATAAAGCATAAGAAAAAACAACATGAATACAATTTAATAAAGCATAGGTTAAAACAACATAAATACAATTTAATAAAGCATAGGTTAAAACAACATAAATACAATTTAATAAAGCATAGGTTAAAACAACATAAATACAATTTAATAAAGCATAGGATAAAACAACATAAATACAATTTAATAAAGCATAGGATAAAACAACATAAATAAAATTTAATAAAGCATAGGTTAAAACAACATAAATACAATTTAATAAAGCGTAGGATAAAACAACATAAATACAATTTAATAAAGCATAGGATAAAACAACATAAATATTTTTTAATAAAGCATAGGATAAAACCACATAAATACAATTTAATAAAGCATAGGATAAAACAACATAAATAAAATTTAATAAAGCATAGGTTAAAACAACATAAATACAATTTAATAAAGCATAAGATAAAACAACATGAATACAATTTAATAAAGCATAGGTTAAAACAAATTAAATACAATTTAATAAAGCATAGGATAAAACAAATTAAATACAATTTAATAAAGCATAGGATAAAACAACATAAATACTTTTTAATAAAGCATAGGATAAAACCACATAAATACAATTTAATAAAGCACAGAAGAAAACAACATAAATACAATTTAATAAAGCATAGGATAAAACAACATAAATACAATTTAATAAAGCATAGGATAAAACAACATAAATACAATTTAATAAAGCATAGGATAAAACAACATAAATACTTTTTAATAAAGCATAGGATAAAACCACATAAATACAATTTAATAAAGCACAGAAGAAAACAACATAAATACAATTTAATAAAGCATAGGATAAAACAACATAAATACAATTTAATAAAGCATAGGATAAAACAACATAAATACAATTTAATAAAGCATAGGATAAAACAACATAAATACTTTTTAATAAAGCATAGGATAAAACCACATAAATACAATTTAATAAAGCACAGGATAAAACAACATAAATACAATTTAATAAAGCATAGGATAAAACAACATAAATACAATTTAATAAAGCATAGGATAAAACAACATAAATACAATTTAATAAAGCATAGGATAAAACAAATTAAATACAATTTAATAAAGCATAGGATAAAACAAATTAAATACAATTTAATAAAGCATAGGATAAAACAACATAAATTCAATTTAATAAAGCATAGGATAAAACAACATAAATACAATTTAATAAAGCATAGGATAAAACAACATGAATACAATTTAATAAAGCATAGGATAAAACAACATGAATACAATTTAATAAAGCATAGGATAAAACAACATAAATACTTTTTAATAAAGCATAGGATAAAACCACATAAATACAATTTAATAAAGCATAGGGTAAAACAACATAAATACAATTTAATAAAGCATAGGACAAAACAACATAAATACAATTTAATAAAGCATAGGATAAAACAACATAAATACAATTTAATGAAACATAGGATAAACAACATAAATACAATTTAATAAAGCATAGGACAAAACATCATAAATAAAATTTAATAAAGCATAGGTTAAAACAACATAAATACAATTTAATAAAGCATAGGATAAAACAACATAAATACAATTTAATAAAGCATAGGATAAAACAACATAAATACAATTTAATAAAGCATAGGATAAAACAACATAAATACTTTTTAATAAAGCATAGGATAAAACCACATAAATACAATTTAATAAAGCACAGGATAAAACAACATAAATACAATTTAATAAAGCATAGGATAAAACAACATAAATACAATTTAATAAAGCATAGGATAAAACAACATAAATACAATTTAATGAAGCATAGGATAAAACAACATAAATACAATTTAATAAAGCATACGTTAAAACAACATAAATACAATTTAATAAAGCACAGGATAAAACAACATAAATAAAATTTAATAAAGCATAGGATAAAACAACATAAATAAAATTTAATAAAGCATAGGATAAAACAACGTAAATACAATTTAATAAAGCATAGGATAAAACAACATAAATAAAATTTAATAAAGCATAGGATAAAACAACATAAATACAATTTAATAAAGCATAGGATAAAACAACATAAATACAATTTAATAAAGCATAGGTTAAAACAACATAAATACAATTTAATAAAGCATAGGATAAAACAACATAAATACAATTTAATAAAGCATAGGATAAAACAACATAAATAAAATTTAATAAAGCATAGGTTAAAACAACATAAATACAATTTAATAAAGCGTAGGATAAAACAACATAAATACAATTTAATAAAGCATAGGATAAAACCACATAAATACAATTTAATAAAGCATAGGGTAAAACAACATAAATACAATTTAATAAAGCATAGGACAAAACAACATAAATACAATTTAATAAAGCATAGGATAAAACAACATAAATACAATTTATTGAAACATAGGATAAACAACATAAATACAATTTAATAAAGCATAGGACAAAACATCATAAATAAAATTTAATAAAGCATAGGTTAAAACAACATAAATACAATTTAATAAAGCATAGGATAAAACAACATAAATACAATTTAATAAAGCACAGGATAAAACAACATAAATAAAATTTAATAAAGCATAGGATAAAACAACATAAATAAAATTTAATAAAGCATAGGATAAAACAACATAAATACAATTTAATAAAGCATAGGTTAAAACAACATAAATGCAATTTAATAAAGCATAGGATAAAACAACATAAATAAAATTTAATAAAGCATAGGACAAAACAACATAAATACAATTTAATAAAGCATAGGATAAAACAACATAAATACAATTTATTGAAACATAGGATAAACAACATAAATACAATTTAATAAAGCATAGGACAAAACATCATAAATAAAATTTAATAAAGCATAGGTTAAAACAACATAAATACAATTTAATAAAGCATAGGATAAAACAACATAAATACAATTTAATAAAGCACAGGATAAAACAACATAAATAAAATTTAATAAAGCATAGGATAAAACAACATAAATAAAATTTAATAAAGCATAGGATAAAACAACATAAATACAATTTAATAAAGCATAGGTTAAAACAACATAAATGCAATTTAATAAAGCATAGGATAAAACAACATAAATAAAATTTAATAAAGCATAGGATAAAACAACATAAATACAATTTAAAAAAGCATAGGATAAAACAACATAAATACAATTTAATAAAGCATAGGATAAAACAAATTAAATACAATTTAATAAAGCATAGGATAAAACAAATTAAATACAATTTAATAAAGCATAGGATAAAACAACATAAATTCAATTTAATAAAGCATAGGATAAAACAACATAAATACAATTTAATAAAGCATAGGATAAAACAACATGAATACAATTTAATAAAGCATAAGAAAAAACAACATGAATACAATTTAATAAAGCATAGGTTAAAACAACATAAATACAATTTAATAAAGCATAGGTTAAAACAACATAAATACAATTTAATAAAGCATAGGTTAAAACAACATAAATACAATTTAATAAAGCATAGGATAAAACAACATAAATACAATTTAATAAAGCATAGGATAAAACAACATAAATAAAATTTAATAAAGCATAGGTTAAAACAACATAAATACAATTTAATAAAGCGTAGGATAAAACAACATAAATACAATTTAATAAAGCATAGGATAAAACAACATAAATATTTTTTAATAAAGCATAGGATAAAACCACATAAATACAATTTAATAAAGCATAGGATAAAACAACATAAATAAAATTTAATAAAGCATAGGTTAAAACAACCTAAATACAATTTAATAAAGCATAGGATAAAACAACATAAATAAAATTTAATAAAGCATAGGTTAAAACCACATAAATACAATTTAATAAAGCATAGGATAAAACAACATAAATACAATTTAATGAAACATAGGATAAACAACATAAATACAATTTAATAAAGCATAGGACAAAACATCATAAATAAAATTTAATAAAGCATAGGTTAAAACAACATAAATACAATTTAATAAAGCATAGGATAAAACAACATAAATACAATTTAATAAAGCATAGGATAAAACAACATAAATACAATTTAATAAAGCATAGGATAAAACAACATAAATACTTTTTAATAAAGCATAGGATAAAACCACATAAATACAATTTAATAAAGCACAGGATAAAACAACATAAATACAATTTAATAAAGCATAGGGTAAAACAACATAAATACAATTTAATAAAGCATAGGATAAAACAACATAAATACAATTTAATGAAGCATAGGATAAAACAACATAAATACAATTTAATAAAGCATACGTTAAAACAACATAAATACAATTAAATAAAGCATAGGATAAAACAACATAAATACAATTTAATAAAGCATAGGTTAAAACAACATAAATACAATTTTATAAATCATAGGATAAAACAACATAAATACAATTTAATAAAGCATAGGTTAAAACAACATAAATACAATTTAATAAAGCATAGGATAAAACAACATAAATTCAATTTAATAAAGCATAGGATAAAACAACATAAATACAATTTAATAAAGCACAGGATAAAACAACTTAAATAAAATTTAATAAAGCATAGGATAAAACAACATAAATAAAATTTAATAAAGCATAGGATAAAACAACGTAAATACAATTTAATAAAGCATAGGATAAAACAACATAAATAAAATTTAATAAAGCATAGGATAAAACAACATAAATACAATTTAATAAAGCATAGGATAAAACAACATAAATACAATTTAATAAAGCATAGGTTAAAACAACATAAATACAATTTAATAAAGCATAGGTTAAAACAACATAAATACAATTTAATAAAGCATAGGATAAAACAACATAAATACAATTTAATAAAGCATAGGATAAAACAACATAAATAAAATTTAATAAAGCATAGGTTAAAACAACATAAATACAATTTAATAAAGCGTAGGATAAAACAACATAAATACAATTTAATAAAGCATAGGATAAAACAACATAAATATTTTTTAATAAAGCATAGGATAAAACCACATAAATACAATTTAATAAAGCATAGGATAAAACAACATAAATAAAATTTTATAAAGCATAGGTTAAAACAACCTAAATACAATTTAATAAAGCATAGGATAAAACAACATGAATACAATTTAATAAAGCATAGGTTAAAACCACATAAATACAATTTAATAAAGCATAGGATAAAACAACATATATACAATTTAATAAAGCATAGGTTAAAACAACATAAATACAATTTAATAAAGCATAGGATAAAACAACATAAATACAATTTAATAAAGCATAGGATAAAACAACATAAATAAAATTTAATAAAGCATAGGTTAAAACAACATAAATACAATTTAATAAAGCATAGGATAAAACAACATAAATAAAATTTAATAAAGCATAGGTTAAAACAACATAAATACAATTTAATAAAGCATAAGATAAAACAACATGAATACAATTTAATAAAGCATAGGTTAAAACAAATTAAATACAATTTAATAAAGCATAGGATAAAACAAATTAAATACAATTTAATAAAGCATAGGATAAAACAACATAAATACTTTTTAATAAAGCATAGGATAAAACAACATAAATACAATTTAATAAAGCATAGGATAAAACAACATAAATAAAATTTAATAAAGCATAGGTTAAACCAACATAAATACAATTTAATAAAGCATAAGATAAAACAACATGAATACAATTTAATAAAGCATAGGTTAAAACAAATTAAATACAATTTAATAAAGCATAGGATAAAACAAATTAAATACAATTAAATAAAGCATAGGATAAAACAACATAAATACTTTTTAATAAAGCATAGGATAAAACAACATAAATACAATTTAATAAAGCATAGGATAAAACAACATAAATACTTTTTAATAAAGCATAGGATAAAACCACATAAATACAATTTAATAAAGCACAGGATAAAACAACATAAATACAATTTAATAAAGCATAGGATAAAACAACATAAATACAATTTAATAAAGCATAGGATAAAACAACATAAATACAATTTAATGAAGCATAGGATAAAACAACATAAATACAATTTAATAAAGCATACGTTAAAACAACATAAATACAATTAAATAAAGCATAGGATAAAACAACATAAATACAATTTAATAAAGCATAGGTTAAAACAACATAAATACAATTTTATAAATCATAGGATAAAACAACATAAATACAATTTAATAAAGCATAGGTTAAAACAACATAAATACAATTTAATAAAGCATAGGATAAAACAACATAAATTCAATTTAATAAAGCATAGGATAAAACAACATAAATACAATTTAATAAAGCACAGGATAAAACAACTTAAATAAAATTTAATAAAGCATAGGATAAAACAACATAAATAAAATTTAATAAAGCATAGGATAAAACAACGTAAATACAATTTAATAAAGCATAGGATAAAACAACATAAATAAAATTTAATAAAGCATAGGATAAAACAACATAAATACAATTTAATAAAGCATAGGATAAAACAACATAAATACAATTTAATAAAGCATAGGTTAAAACAACATAAATACAATTTAATAAAGCATAGGTTAAAACAACATAAATACAATTTAATAAAGCATAGGATAAAACAACATAAATACAATGTAATAAAGCATAGGATAAAACAACATAAATAAAATTTAATAAAGCATAGGTTAAAACAACATAAATACAATTTAATAAAGCGTAGGATAAAACAACATAAATACAATTTAATAAAGCATAGGATAAAACAACATAAATATTTTTTAATAAAGCATAGGATAAAACCACATAAATACAATTTAATAAAGCATAGGATAAAACAACATAAATAAAATTTAATAAAGCATAGGTTAAAACAACCTAAATTCAATTTAATAAAGCATAGGATAAAACAACATGAATACAATTTAATAAAGCATAGGTTAAAACCACATAAATACAATTTAATAAAGCATAGGATAAAACAACATATATACAATTTAATAAAGCATAGGTTAAAACAACATAAATACAATTTAATAAAGCATAGGATAAAACAACATAAATACAATTTAATAAAGCATAGGATAAAACAACATAAATAAAATTTAATAAAGCATAGGTTAAAACAACATAAATACAATTTAATAAAGCATAGGATAAAACAACATAAATAAAATTTAATAAAGCATAGGTTAAAACAACATAAATACAATTTAATAAAGCGTAGGAGAAAACAACATAAATACAATTTAATAAAGCATAGGATAAAACAACATAAATATTTTTTAATAAAGCAAAGGATAAAACCACAAAAATACAATTTAATAAAGCATAGGATAAAACAACATAAATAAAATTTAATAAAGCATAGGTTAAAACAACATAAATACAATTTAATAAAGCATAAGATAAAACAACATGAATACAATTTAATAAAGCATAGGTTAAAACAAATTAAATACAATTTAATAAAGCATAGGATAAAACAACATAAATACAATTTAATAAAGCATAGGATAAAACAACATAAATACAATTTAATAAAGCATAGGATAAAACAACATAAATACTTTTTAATAAAGCATAGGATAAAACCACATAAATACAATTTAATAAAGCACAGGATAAAACAACATAAATACAATTTAATAAAGCATAGGATAAAACAACATAAATACAATTTAATAAAGCATAGGATAAAACAACATAAATACAATTTAATGAAGCATAGGATAAAACAACATAAATACAATTTACTAAAGCATACGTTAAAACAACATAAATACAATTTAATAAAGCACAGGATAAAACAACATAAATAAAATTTAATAAAGCATAGGATAAAACAACATAAATAAAATTTAATAAAGCATAGGATAAAACAACGTAAATACAATTTAATAAAGCATAGGATAAAACAACATAAATAAAATTTAATAAAGCATAGGATAAAACAACATAAATACAATTTAATAAAGCATAGGATAAAACAACATAAATACAATTTAATAAAGCATAGGTTAAAACAACATAAATACAATTTAATAAAGCATAGGATAAAACAACATAAATACAATTTAATAAAGCATAGGATAAAACAACATAAATAAAATTTAATAAAGCATAGGTTAAAACAACATAAATACAATTTAATAAAGCGTAGGATAAAACAACATAAATACAATTTAATAAAGCATAGGATAAAACCACATAAATACAATTTAATAAAGCATAGGGTAAAACAACATAAATACAATTTAATAAAGCATAGGACAAAACAACATAAATACAATTTAATAAAGCATAGGATAAAACAACATAAATACAATTTATTGAAACATAGGATAAACAACATAAATACAATTTAATAAAGCATAGGACAAAACATCATAAATAAAATTTAATAAAGCATAGGTTAAAACAACATAAATACAATTTAATAAAGCATAGGATAAAACAACATAAATACAATTTAATAAAGCACAGGATAAAACAACATAAATAAAATTTAATAAAGCATAGGATAAAACAACATAAATAAAATTTAATAAAGCATAGGATAAAACAACATAAATACAATTTAATAAAGCATAGGTTAAAACAACATAAATGCAATTTAATAAAGCATAGGATAAAACAACATAAATAAAATTTAATAAAGCATAGGATAAAACAACATAAATACAATTTAATAAAGCATAGGATAAAACAACATAAATACAATTTAATAAAGCATAGGATAAAACTAATTAAATACAATTTAATAAAGCATAGGATAAAACAAATTAAATACAATTTAATAAAGCATAGGATAAAACAACATAAATTCAATTTAATAAAGCATAGGATAAAACAACATAAATACAATTTAATAAAGCATAGGATAAAACAACATGAATACAATTTAATAAAGCATAAGAAAAAACAACATGAATACAATTTAATAAAGCATAGGTTAAAACAACATAAATACAATTTAATAAAGCATAGGTTAAAACAACATAAATACAATTTAATAAAGCATAGGTTAAAACAACATAAATACAATTTAATAAAGCATAGGATAAAACAACATAAATACAATTTAATAAAGCATAGGATAAAACAACATAAATAAAATTTAATAAAGCATAGGTTAAAACAACATAAATACAATTTAATAAAGCGTAGGATAAAACAACATAAATACAATTTAATAAAGCATAGGATAAAACAACATAAATATTTTTTAATAAAGCATAGGATAAAACCACATAAATACAATTTAATAAAGCATAGGATAAAACAACATAAATAAAATTTAATAAAGCATAGGTTAAAACAACCTAAATACAATTTAATAAAGCATAGGATAAAACAACATGAATACAATTTAATAAAGCATAGGTTAAAACAACATAAATACAATTTAATAAAGCATAGGTTAAAACAACATAAATACAATTTAATAAAGCATAGGATAAAACAACATAAATACAATTTAATAAAGCATAGGATAAAACAACATAAATAAAATTTAATAAAGCATAGGTTAAAACAACATAAATACAATTTAATAAAGCGTAGGATAAAACAACATAAATACAATTTAATAAAGCATAGGATAAAACAACATAAATATTTTTTAATAAAGCATAGGATAAAACCACATAAATACAATTTAATAAAGCATAGGATAAAACAACATAAATAAAATTTAATAAAGCATAGGTTAAAACAACCTAAATACAATTTAATAAAGCATAGGATAAAACAACATGAATACAATTTAATAAAGCATAGGTTAAAACCACATAAATACAATTTAATAAAGCATAGGATAAAACAACATATATACAATTTAATAAAGCATAGGTTAAAACAACATAAATACAATTTAATAAAGCATAGGATAAAACAACATAAATACAATTTAATAAAGCATAGGATAAAACAACATAAATAAAATTTAATAAAGCATAGGTTAAAACAACATAAATACAATTTAATAAAGCATAGGATAAAACAACATAAATAAAATTTAATAAAGCATAGGATAAAACCACATAAATACAATTTAATAAAGCACAGGATAAAACAACATAAATACAATTTAGTAAAGCATAGGGTAAAACAACATAAATACAATTTAATAAAGCATAGGATAAAACAACATAAATACAATTTAATGAAGCATAGGATAAAACAACATAAATACAATTTAATAAAGCATACGTTAAAACAACATAAATACAATTAAATAAAGCATAGGATAAAACAACATAAATACAATTTAATAAAGCATAGGTTAAAACAACATAAATACAATTTTATAAATCATAGGATAAAACAACATAAATACAATTTAATAAAGCATAGGTTAAAACAACATAAATACAATTTAATAAAGCATAGGATAAAACAACATAAATTCAATTTAATAAAGCATAGGATAAAACAACATAAATACAATTTAATAAAGCACAGGATAAAACAACTTAAATAAAATTTAATAAAGCATAGGATAAAACAACATAAATAAAATTTAATAAAGCATAGGATAAAACAACGTAAATACAATTTAATAAAGCATAGGATAAAACAACATAAATAAAATTTAATAAAGCATAGGATAAAACAACATAAATACAATTTAATAAAGCATAGGATAAAACAACATAAATACAATTTAATAAACCATAGGTTAAAACAACATAAATACAATTTAATAAAGCATAGGTTAAAACAACATAAATACAATTTAATAAAGCATAGGATAAAACAACATAAATACAATTTAATAAAGCATAGGATAAAACAACATAAATAAAATTTAATAAAGCATAGGTTAAAACAACATAAATACAATTTAATAAAGCGTAGGATAAAACAACATAAATACAATTTAATAAAGCATAGGATAAAACAACATAAATATTTTTTAATAAAGCATAGGATAAAACCACATAAATACAATTTAATAAAGCATAGGATAAAACAACATAAATAAAATTTACTAAAGCATAGGTTAAAACAACCTAAATACAATTTAATAAAGCATAGGATAAAACAACATGAATACAATTTAATAAAGCATAGGTTAAAACCACATAAATACAATTTAATAAAGCATAGGATAAAACAACATATATACAATTTAATAAAGCATAGGTTAAAACAACATAAATACAATTTAATAAAGCATAGGATAAAACAACATAAATACAATTTAATAAAGCATAGGATAAAACAACATAAATAAAATTTAATAAAGCATAGGTTAAAACAACATAAATACAATTTAATAAAGCATAGGATAAAACAACATAAATAAAATTTAATAAAGCATAGGTTAAAACAACATAAATACAATTTAATAAAGCGTAGGAGAAAACAACATAAATACAATTTAATAAAGCATAGGATAAAACAACATAAATATTTTTTAATAAAGCAAAGGATAAAACCACATAAATACAATTTAATAAAGCATAGGATAAAACAACATAAATAAAATTTAATAAAGCATAGGTTAAACCAACATAAATACAATTTAATAAAGCATAAGATAAAACAACATGAATACAATTTAATAAAGCATAGGTTAAAACAAATTAAATACAATTTAATAAAGCATAGGATAAAACAAATTAAATACAATTTAATAAAGCATAGGATAAAACAACATAAATACTTTTTAATAAAGCATAGGATAAAACAACATAAATACAATTTAATAAAGCATAGGATAAAACAAATTAAATACAATTTAATAAAGCATAGGATAAAACAACATAAATAATTTTTAATAAAGCATAGGATAAAACAACATAAATACTTTTTAATAAAGCATAGGATAAAACCACATAAATACAATTTAATAAAGCACAGGATAAAACAACATAAATACAATTTAATAAAGCATAGGATAAAACAACATAAATACAATTTAATAAAGCATAGGATAAAACAACATAAATACAATTTAATAAAGCATAGGATAAAACAAATTAAATACAATTTAATAAAGCATAGGATAAAACAAATTAAATACAATTTAATAAAGCATAGGATAAAACAACATAAATTCAATTTAATAAAGCATAGGATAAAACAACATAAATACAATTTAATAAAGCATAGGATAAAACAACATGAATACAATTTAATAAAGCATAGGATAAAACAACATAAATACTTTTTAATAAAGCATAGGATAAAACCACATAAATACAATTTAATAAAGCATAGGGTAAAACAACATAAATACAATTTAATAAAGCATAGGACAAAACAACATAAATACAATTTAATAAAGCATAGGATAAAACAACATAAATACAATTTAATGAAACATAGGATAAACAACATAAATACAATTTAATAAAGCATAGGACAAAACATCATAAATAAAATTTAATAAAGCATAGGTTAAAACAACATAAATACAATTTAATAAAGCATAGGATAAAACAACATAAATACAATTTAATAAAGCATACGTTAAAACAACATAAATACAATTAAATAAAGCATAGGATAAAACAACATAAATACAATTTAATAAAGCATAGGTTAAAACAACATAAATACAATTTTATAAATCATAGGATAAAACAACATAAATACAATTTAATAAAGAATAGGTTAAAACAACATAAATACAATTTAATAAAGCATAGGATAAAACAACATAAATTCAATTTAATAAAGCATAGGATAAAACAACATAAATACAATTTAATAAAGCACAGGATAAAACAACATAAATAAAATTTAATAAAGCATAGGATAAAACAACATAAATAAAATTTAATAAAGCATAGGTTAAAACAACATAAATACAATTTAATAAAGCGTAGGAGAAAACAACATAAATACAATTTAATAAAGCATAGGATAAAACAACATAAATATTTTTTAATAAAGCAAAGGATAAAACCACATAAATACAATTTAATAAAGCATAGGATAAAACAACATAAATAAAATTTAATAAAGCATAGGTTAAACCAACATAAATACAATTTAATAAAGCATAAGATAAAACAACATGAATACAATTTAATAAAGCATAGGTTAAAACAAATTAAATACAATTTAATAAAGCATAGGATAAAACAAATTAAATACAATTTAATAAAGCATAGGATAAAACAACATAAATACTTTTTAATAAAGCATAGGATAAAACAACATAAATACAATTTAATAAAGCATAGGATAAAACAAATTAAATACAATTTAATAAAGCATAGGATAAAACAACATAAATACTTTTTAATAAAGCATAGGATAAAACAACATAAATACTTTTTAATAAAGCATAGGATAAAACCACATAAATACAATTTAATAAAGCACAGGATAAAACAACATAAATACAATTTAATAAAGCATAGGATAAAACAACATAAATACAATTTAATAAAGCATAGGATAAAACAACATAAATACAATTTAATAAAGCATAGGATAAAACAAATTAAATACAATTTAATAAAGCATAGGATAAAACAAATTAAATACAATTTAATAAAGCATAGGATAAAACAACATAAATTCAATTTAATAAAGCATAGGATAAAACAACATAAATACAATTTAATAAAGCATAGGATAAAACAACATGAATACAATTTAATAAAGCATAGGATAAAACAACATAAATACTTTTTAATAAAGCATAGGATAAAACCACATAAATACAATTTAATAAAGCATAGGGTAAAACAACATAAATACAATTTAATAAAGCATAGGACAAAACAACATAAATACAATTTAATAAAGCATAGGATAAAACAACATAAATACAATTTAATGAAACATAGGATAAACAACATAAATACAATTTAATAAAGCATAGGACAAAACATCATAAATAAAATTTAATAAAGCATAGGTTAAAACAACATAAATACAATTTAATAAAGCATAGGATAAAACAACATAAATACAATTTAATAAAGCATACGTTAAAACAACATAAATACAATTAAATAAAGCATAGGATAAAACAACATAAATACAATTTAATAAAGCATAGGTTAAAACAACATAAATACAATTTTATAAATCATAGGATAAAACAACATAAATACAATTTAATAAAGCATAGGTTAAAACAACATAAATACAATTTAATAAAGCATAGGATAAAACAACATAAATTCAATTTAATAAAGCATAGGATAAAACAACATAAATACAATTTAATAAAGCACAGGATAAAACAACATAAATAAAATTTAATAAAGCATAGGATAAAACAACATAAATAAAATTTAATAAAGCATAGGATAAAACAACGTAAATACAATTTAATAAAGCATAGGATAAAACAACATAAATAAAATTTAATAAAGCATAGGATAAAACAACATAAATACAATTTAATAAAGCATAGGATAAAACAACATAAATACAATTTAATAAAGCATAGGTTAAAACAACATAAATGCAATTTAATAAAGCATAGGATAAAACAACATAAATAAAATTTAATAAAGCATAGGATAAAACAACATAAATACAATTTAATAAAGCATAGGATAAAACAACATAAATACAATTTAATAAAGCATAGGATAAAACAAATTAAATACAATTTAATAAAGCATAGGATAAAACAAATTAAATACAATTTAATAAAGCATAGGATAAAACAACATAAATTCAATTTAATAAAGCATAGGATAAAACAACATAAATACAATTTAATAAAGCATAGGATAAAACAACATGAATACAATTTAATAAAGCATAAGAAAAAACAACATGAATACAATTTAATAAAGCATAGGTTAAAACAACATAAATACAATTTAATAAAGCATAGGTTAAAACAACATAAATACAATTTAATAAAGCATAGGTTAAAACAACATAAATACAATTTAATAAAGCATAGGATAAAACAACATAAATACAATTTAATAAAGCATAGGATAAAACAACATAAATAAAATTTAATAAAGCATAGGTTAAAACAACATAAATACAATTTAATAAAGCGTAGGATAAAACAACATAAATACAATTTAATAAAGCATAGGATAAAACAACATAAATATTTTTTAATAAAGCATAGGATAAAACCACATAAATACAATTTAATAAAGCATAGGATAAAACAACATAAATAAAATTTAATAAAGCATAGGTTAAAACAACCTAAATACAATTTAATAAAGCATAGGATAAAACAACATGAATACAATTTAATAAAGCATAGGTTAAAACCACATAAATACAATTTAATAAAGCATAGGATAAAACAACATATATACAATTTAATAAAGCATAGGTTAAAATAACATAAATACAATTTAATAAAGCATAGGATAAAACAACATAAATACAATTTAATAAAGCATAGGATAAAACAACATAAATAAAATTTAATAAAGCATAGGTTAAAACAACATAAATACAATTTAATAAAGCATAGGATAAAACAACATAAATAAAATTTAATAAAGCATAGGTTAAAACAACATAAATACAATTTAATAAAGCGTAGGAGAAAACAACATAAATACAATTTAATAAAGCATAGGATAAAACAACATAAATATTTTTTAATAAAGCAAAGGATAAAACCACATAAATACAATTTAATAAAGCATAGGATAAAACAACATAAATAAAATTTAATAAAGCATAGGTTAAAACAACATAAATACAATTTAATAAAGCATAAGATAAAACAACATGAATACAATTTAATAAAGCATAGGTTAAAACAAATTAAATACAATTTAATAAAGCATAGGATAAAACAAATTAAATACAATTTAATAAAGCATAGGATAAAACAACATAAATACTTTTTAATAAAGCATAGGATAAAACCACATAAATACAATTTAATAAAGCACAGAAGAAAACAACATAAATACAATTTAATAAAGCATAGGATAAAACAACATAAATACAATTTAATAAAGCATAGGATAAAACAACATAAATACAATTTAATAAAGCATAGGATAAAACAACATAAATACTTTTTAATAAAGCATAGGATAAAACCAGATAAATACAATTTAATAAAGCATAGGGTAAAACATCATAAATAAAATTTAATAAAGCATGGGTTAAAACAACATAAATACAATTTAATAAAGCATAGGATAAAACAACATAAATACAATTTAATAAAGCATAGGATAAAACAACATAAATACTTTTTAATAAAGCATAGGATAAAACCACATAAATACAATTTAATAAAGCACAGGATAAAACAACATAAATAAAATTTAATAAAGCATAGGATAAAACAACATAAATACAATTTAATAAAGCATAGGATAAAACAACATAAATACAATTTAATAAAGCATAGGATAAAACAAATTAAATACAATTTAATAAAGCATAGGATAAAACAAATTAAATACAATTTAATAAAGCATAGGATAAAACAACATAAATTCAATTTAATAAAGCATAGGATAAAACAACATAAATACAATTTAATAAAGCATAGGATAAAACAACATGAATACAATTTAATAAAGCATAGGATAAAACAACATAAATACTTTTTAATAAAGCATAGGATAAAACCACATAAATACAATTTAATAAAGCATAGGGTAAAACATCATAAATAAAATTTAATAAAGGATGGGTTAAAACAACATAAATACAATTTAATAAAGCATAGGATAAAACAACATAAATACAATTTAATAAAGCATAGGATAAAACAACATAAATACTTTTTAATAAAGCATAGGATAAAACCACATAAATACAATTTAATAAAGCATAGGATAAAACAACATAAATACAATTTAATAAAGCACAGGATAAAACAACATAAATACAATCTAATAAAGCATAGGTTAAAACAACATAAATACAATTTAATAAAGCATAGGATAAAACAACATAAATACAATTTAATAAAGCATAGGATAAAACAAATTAAATACAATTTAATAAAGCATAGGATAAAACAAATTAAATACAATTTAATAAAGCATACGTTAAAACAACATAAATACAATTAAATAAAGCATAGGATAAAACAACATAAATACAATTTAATAAAGCATAGGTTAAAACAACATAAATACAATTTTATAAATCATAGGATAAAACAACATAAATACAATTTAATAAAGCATAGGTTAAAACAACATAAATACAATTTAATAAAGCATAGGATAAAACAACATAAATTCAATTTAATAAAGCATAGGATAAAACAACATAAATACAATATAATAAAGCACAGGATAAAACAACATAAATAAAATTTAATAAAGCAAAGGATAAAACAACATAAATAAAATTTAATAAAGCATAGGATAAAACAACGTAAATACAATTTAATAAAGCATAGGATAAAACAACATAAATAAAATTTAATAAAGCATAGGATAAAACAACATAAATACAATTTAATAAAGCATAGGATAAAACAACATAAATACAGTTTAATAAAGCATAGGTTAAAACAACATAAATGCAATTTAATAAAGCATAGGATAAAACAACATAAATAAAATTTAATAAAGCATAGGATAAAACAACATAAATACAATTTAATAAATCATAGGATAAAACAACATAAATACAATTTAATAAAGCACAGGATAAAACAACATAAATACAATTTAATAAAGCATAGGTTAAAACAACATAAATACAATTTAATAAAGCATAGGATAAAACAACATAAATACAATTTAATAAAGCATAGGATAAAACAACATAAATACAATTTAATAAAGCATAGGATAAAACAAATTAAATACAATTTAATAAAGCATAGGATAAAACAAATTAAATACAATTTAATAAAGCATACGTTAAAACAACATAAATACAATTAAATAAAGCATAGGATAAAACAACATAAATACAATTTAATAAAGCATAGGATAAAACAAATTAAATACAATTTAATAAAGCATACGTTAAAACAACATAAATACAATTAAATAAAGCATAGGATAAAACAACATAAATACAATTTAATAAAGCATAGGTTAAAACAACATAAATACAATTTTATAAATCATAGGATAAAACAACATAAATACAATTTAATAAAGCATAGGTTAAAACAACATAAATACAATTTAATAAAGCATAGGATAAAACAACATAAATTCAATTTAATAAAGCATAGGATAAAACAACATAAATACAATTTAATAAAGCACAGGATAAAACAACACAAATACAATTTAATAAAGCATAGGATAAAACAACATAAATAAAATTTAATAAAGCATAGGATAAAACAACGTAAATACAATTTAATAAAGCATAGGATAAAACAACATAAATAAAATTTAATAAAGCATAGGATAAAACAACATAAATACAATTTAATAAAGCATAGGATAAAACAACATAAATACAGTTTAATAAAGCATAGGTTAAAACAACATAAATGCAATTTAATAAAGCATAGGATAAAACAACATAAATAAAATTTAATAAAGCATAGGATAAAACAACATAAATACAATTTAATAAAGCATAGGATAAAACAACATAAATACAATTTAATAAAGCATAGGATAAAACAAATTAAATACAATTTAATAAAGCATAGGATAAAACAAATTAAATACAATTTAATAAAGCATAGGATAAAACAACATAAATTCAATTTAATAAAGCATAGGATAAAACAACATAAATACAATTTAATAAAGCATAGGATAAAACAACATGAATACAATTTAATAAAGCATAAGAAAAAACAACATGAATACAATTTAATAAAGCATAGGTTAAAACAACATAAATACAATTTAATAAAGCATAGGTTAAAACAAATTAAATACAATTTAATAAAGCATAGGATAAAACAAATTAAATACAATTTAATAAAGCATAGGATAAAACAACATAAATACTTTTTAATAAAGCATAGGATAAAACCACATAAATACAATTTAATAAAGCATAGGGTAAAACATCATAAATAAAATTTAATAAAGGATGGGTTAAAACAACATAAATACAATTTAATAAAGCATAGGATAAAACAACATAAATACAATTTAATAAAGCATAGGATAAAACAACATAAATACTTTTTAATAAAGCATAGGATAAAACCACATAAATACAATTTAATAAAGCATAGGATAAAACAACATAAATACAATTTAATAAAGCACAGGATAAAACAACATAAATACAATCTAATAAAGCATAGGTTAAAACAACATAAATACAATTTAATAAAGCATAGGATAAAACAACATAAATACAATTTAATAAAGCATAGGATAAAACAAATTAAATACAATTTAATAAAGCATAGGGTAAAACAAATTAAATACAATTTAATAAAGCATACGTTAAAACAACATAAATACAATTAAATAAAGCATAGGATAAAACAACATAAATACAATTTAATAAAGCATAGGTTAAAACAACATAAATACAATTTTATAAATCATAGGATAAAACAACATAAATACAATTTAATAAAGCATAGGTTAAAACAACATAAATACAATTTAATAAAACATAGGATAAAACAACATAAATTCAATTTAATAAAGCATAGGATAAAACAACATAAATACAATATAATAAAGCACAGGATAAAACAACATAAATAAAATTTAATAAAGCAAAGGATAAAACAACATAAATAAAATTTAATAAAGCATAGGATAAAACAACGTAAATACAATTTAATAAAGCATAGGATAAAACAACATAAATAAAATTTAATAAAGCATAGGATAAAACAACATAAATACAATTTAATAAAGCATAGGATAAAACAACATAAATACAGTTTAATAAAGCATAGGTTAAAACAACATAAATGCAATTTAATAAAGCATAGGATAAAACAACATAAATAAAATTTAATAAAGCATAGGATAAAACAACATAAATACAATTTAATAAATCATAGGATAAAACAACATAAATACAATTTAATAAAGCACAGGATAAAACAACATAAATACAATTTAATAAAGCATAGGTTAAAACAACATAAATACAATTTAATAAAGCATAGGATAAAACAACATAAATACAATTTAATAAAGCATAGGATAAAACAACATAAATACAATTTAATAAAGCATAGGATAAAACAAATTAAATACAATTTAATAAAGCATAGGATAAAACAAATTAAATACAATTTAATAAAGCATACGTTAAAACAACATAAATACAATTAAATAAAGCATAGGATAAAACAACATAAATACAATTTAATAAAGCATAGGATAAAACAACATAAATACAATTTAATAAAGCATAGGATAAAACAAATTAAATACAATTTAATAAAGCATAGGATAAAACAAATTAAATACAATTTAATAAAGCATACGTTAAAACAACATAAATACAATTAAATAAAGCATAGGATAAAACAACATAAATACAATTTAATAAAGCATAGGTTAAAACAACATAAATACAATTTTATAAATCATAGGATAAAACAACATAAATACAATTTAATAAAGCATAGGTTAAAACAACATAAATACAATTTAATAAAGCATAGGATAAAACAACATAAATTCAATTTAATAAAGCATAGGATAAAACAACATAAATACAATTTAATAAAGCACAGGATAAAACAACACAAATACAATTTAATAAAGCATAGGATAAAACAACATAAATAAAATTTAATAAAGCATAGGATAAAACAACGTAAATACAATTTAATAAAGCATAGGATAAAACAACATAAATAAAATTTAATAAAGCATAGGATAAAACAACATAAATACAATTTAATAAAGCATAGGATAAAACAACATAAATACAGTTTAATAAAGCATAGGTTAAAACAACATAAATGCAATTTAATAAAGCATAGGATAAAACAACATAAATAAAATTTAATAAAGCATAGGATAAAACAACATAAATACAATTTAATAAAGCATAGGATAAAACAACATAAATACAATTTAATAAAGCATAGGATAAAACAAATTAAATACAATTTAATAAAGCATAGGATAAAACAAATTAAATACAATTTAATAAAGCATAGGATAAAACAACATAAATTCAATTTAATAAAGCATAGGATAAAACAACATAAATACAATTTAATAAAGCATAGGATAAAACAACATGAATACAATTTAATAAAGCATAAGAAAAAACAACATGAATACAATTTAATAAAGCATAGGTTAAAACAACATAAATACAATTTAATAAAGCATAGGTTAAAACAAATTAAATACAATTTAATAAAGCATAGGATAAAACAAATTAAATACAATTTAATAAAGCATAGGATAAAACAACATAAATACTTTTTAATAAAGCATAGGATAAAACAACATAAATACAATTTAATAAAGCATAGGATAAAACAAATTAAATACAATTTAATAAAGCATAGGATAAAACAACATAAATACTTTTTAATAAAGCATAGGATAAAACAACATAAATACTTTTTAATAAAGCATAGGATAAAACCACATAAATACAATTTAATAAAGCACAGGATAAAACAACATAAATACAATTTAATAAAGCATAGGATAAAACAACATAAATACAATTTAATAAAGCATAGGATAAAACAACATAAATACAATTTAATAAAGCATAGGATAAAACAAATTAAATACAATTTAATAAAGCATAGGATAAAACAAATTAAATACAATTTAATAAAGCATAGGATAAAACAACATAAATTCAATTTAATAAAGCATAGGATAAAACAACATAAATACAATTTAATAAAGCATAGGATAAAACAACATGAATACAATTTAATAAAGCATAGGATAAAACAACATAAATACTTTTTAATAAAGCATAGGATAAAACCACATAAATACAATTTAATAAAGCATAGGGTAAAACAACATAAATACAATTTAATAAAGCATAGGACAAAACAACATAAATACAATTTAATAAAGCATAGGATAAAACAACATAAATACAATTTAATGAAACATAGGATAAACAACATAAATACAATTTAATAAAGCATAGGACAAAACATCATAAATAAAATTTAATAAAGCATAGGTTAAAACAACATAAATACAATTTAATAAAGCATAGGATAAAACAACATAAATACAATTTAATAAAGCATACGTTAAAACAACATAAATACAATTAAATAAAGCATAGGATAAAACAACATAAATACAATTTAATAAAGCATAGGTTAAAACAACATAAATACAATTTTATAAATCATAGGATAAAACAACATAAATACAATTTAATAAAGCATAGGTTAAAACAACATAAATACAATTTAATAAAGCATAGGATAAAACAACATAAATTCAATTTAATAAAGCATAGGATAAAACAACATAAATACAATTTAATAAAGCACAGGATAAAACAACATAAATAAAATTTAATAAAGCATAGGATAAAACAACATAAATAAAATTTAATAAAGCATAGGATAAAACAACATAAATACAATTTAATAAAGCATAGGATAAAACAACATAAATACAATTTAATAAAGCATAGGATAAAACAAATTAAATACAGTTTAATAAAGCATAGGTTAAAACAACATAAATGCAATTTAATAAAGCATAGGATAAAACAACATAAATAAAATTTAATAAAGCATAGGATAAAACAACATAAATACAATTTAATAAATCATAGGATAAAACAACATAAATACAATTTAATAAAGCACAGGATAAAACAACATAAATACAATTTAATAAAGCATAGGTTAAAACAACATAAATACAATTTAATAAAGCATAGGATAAAACAACATAAATACAATTTAATAAAGCATAGGATAAAACAACATAAATACAATTTAATAAAGCATAGGATAAAACAAATTAAATACAATTTAATAAAGCATAGGATAAAACAAATTAAATACAATTTAATAAAGCATACGTTAAAACAACATAAATACAATTAAATAAAGCATAGGATAAAACAACATAAATACAATTTAATAAAGCATAGGATAAAACAACATAAATACAATTTAATAAAGCATAGGATAAAACAAATTAAATACAATTTAATAAAGCATAGGATAAAACAAATTAAATACAATTTAATAAAGCATACGTTAAAACAACATAAATACAATTAAATAAAGCATAGGATAAAACAACATAAATACAATTTAATAAAGCATAGGTTAAAACAACATAAATACAATTTTATAAATCATAGGATAAAACAACATAAATACAATTTAATAAAGCATAGGTTAAAACAACATAAATACAATTTAATAAAGCATAGGATAAAACAACATAAATTCAATTTAATAAAGCATAGGATAAAACAACATAAATACAATTTAATAAAGCACAGGATAAAACAACACAAATACAATTTAATAAAGCATAGGATAAAACAACATAAATAAAATTTAATAAAGCATAGGATAAAACAACGTAAATACAATTTAATAAAGCATAGGATAAAACAACATAAATAAAATTTAATAAAGCATAGGATAAAACAACATAAATACAATTTAATAAAGCATAGGATAAAACAACATAAATACAGTTTAATAAAGCATAGGTTAAAACAACATAAATGCAATTTAATAAAGCATAGGATAAAACAACATAAATAAAATTTAATAAAGCATAGGATAAAACAACATAAATACAATTTAATAAAGCATAGGATAAAACAACATAAATACAATTTAATAAAGCATAGGATAAAACAAATTAAATACAATTTAATAAAGCATAGGATAAAACAAATTAAATACAATTTAATAAAGCATAGGATAAAACAACATAAATTCAATTTAATAAAGCATAGGATAAAACAACATAAATACAATTTAATAAAGCATAGGATAAAACAACATGAATACAATTTAATAAAGCATAAGAAAAAACAACATGAATACAATTTAATAAAGCATAGGTTAAAACAACATAAATACAATTTAATAAAGCATAGGTTAAAACAAATTAAATACAATTTAATAAAGCATAGGATAAAACAAATTAAATACAATTTAATAAAGCATAGGATAAAACAACATAAATACTTTTTAATAAAGCATAGGATAAAACAACATAAATAAAATTTAATAAAGCATAGGATAAAACAACATAAATACAATTTAATAAAGCATAGGATAAAACAACATAAATACAATTTAATAAAGCATAGGATAAAACAAATTAAATACAATTTAATAAAGCATAGGATAAAACAACATAAATACTTTTTAATAAAGCATAGGATAAAACAACATAAATACTTTTTAATAAAGCATAGGATAAAACCACATAAATACAATTTAATAAAGCACAGGATAAAACAACATAAATACAATTTAATAAAGCATAGGATAAAACAACATAAATACAATTTAATAAAGCATAGGATAAAACAACATAAATACAATTTAATAAAGCATAGGATAAAACAAATTAAATACAATTTAATAAAGCATAGGATAAAACAAATTAAATACAATTTAATAAAGCATAGGATAAAACAACATAAATTCAATTTAATAAAGCATAGGATAAAACAACATAAATACAATTTAATAAAGCATAGGATAAAACAACATGAATACAATTTAATAAAGCATAGGATAAAACAACATAAATACTTTTTAATAAAGCATAGGATAAAACCACATAAATACAATTTAATAAAGCATAGGGTAAAACAACATAAATACAATTTAATAAAACATAGGATAAACAACATAAATACAATTTAATAAAGCATAGGACAAAACATCATAAATAAAATTTAATAAAGCATAGGTTAAAACAACATAAATACAATTTAATAAAGCATAGGATAAAACAACATAAATACAATTTAATAAAGCATACGTTAAAACAACATAAATACAATTAAATAAAGCATAGGATAAAACAACATAAATACAATTTAATAAAGCATAGGTTAAAACAACATAAATACAATTTTATAAATCATAGGATAAAACAACATAAATACAATTTAATAAAGCATAGGTTAAAACAACATAAATACAATTTAATAAAGCATAGGATAAAACAACATAAATTCAATTTAATAAAGCATAGGATAAAACAACATAAATACAATTTAATAAAGCACAGGATAAAACAACATAAATAAAATTTAATAAAGCATAGGATAAAACAACATAAATAAAATTTAATAAAGCATAGGATAAAACAACGTAAATACAATTTAATAAAGCATAGGTTAAAACAACATAAATGCAATTTAATAAAGCATAGGATAAAACAACATAAATAAAATTTAATAAAGCATAGGATAAAACAACATAAATACAATTTAATAAAGCATAGGATAAAACAACATAAATACAATTTAATAAAGCATAGGATAAAACAAATTAAATACAATTTAATAAAGCATAGGATAAAACAAATTAAATACAATTTAATAAAGCATAGGATAAAACAACATAAATTCAATTTAATAAAGCATAGGATAAAACAACATAAATACAATTTAATAAAGCATAGGATAAAACAACATGAATACAATTTAATAAAGCATAAGAAAAAACAACATGAATACAATTTAATAAAGCATAGGTTAAAACAACATAAATACAATTTAATAAAGCATAGGTTAAAACAACATAAATACAATTTAATAAAGCATAGGTTAAAACAACATAAATACAATTTAATAAAGCATAGGATAAAACAACATAAATACAATTTAATAAAGCATAGGATAAAACAACATAAATAAAATTTAATAAAGCATAGGTTAAAACAACATAAATACAATTTAATAAAGCGTAGGATAAAACAACATAAATACAATTTAATAAAGCATAGGATAAAACAACATAAATATTTTTTAATAAAGCATAGGATAAAACCACATAAATACAATTTAATAAAGCATAGGATAAAACAACATAAATAAAATTTAATAAAGCATAGGTTAAAACAACCTAAATACAATTTAATAAAGCATAGGATAAAACAACATGAATACAATTTAATAAAGCATAGGTTAAAACCACATAAATACAATTTAATAAAGCATAGGATAAAACAACATATATACAATTTAATAAAGCATAGGTTAAAATAACATAAATACAATTTAATAAAGCATAGGATAAAACAACATAAATACAATTTAATAAAGCATAGGATAAAACAACATAAATAAAATTTAATAAAGCATAGGTTAAAACAACATAAATACAATTTAATAAAGCATAGGATAAAACAACATAAATAAAATTTAATAAAGCATAGGTTAAAACAACATAAATACAATTTAATAAAGCGTAGGAGAAAACAACATAAATACAATTTAATAAAGCATAGGATAAAACAACATAAATATTTTTTAATAAAGCAAAGGATAAAACCACATAAATACAATTTAATAAAGCATAGGATAAAACAACATAAATAAAATTTAATAAAGCATAGGTTAAAACAACATAAATACAATTTAATAAAGCATAAGATAAAACAACATGAATACAATTTAATAAAGCATAGGTTAAAACAAATTAAATACAATTTAATAAAGCATAGGATAAAACAAATTAAATACAATTTAATAAAGCATAGGATAAAACAACATAAATACTTTTTAATAAAGCATAGGATAAAACCACATAAATACAATTTAATAAAGCACAGAAGAAAACAACATAAATACAATTTAATAAAGCATAGGATAAAACAACATAAATACAATTTAATAAAGCATAGGATAAAACAACATAAATACAATTTAATAAAGCATAGGATAAAACAACATAAATACTTTTTAATAAAGCATAGGATAAAACCACATAAATACAATTTAATAAAGCATAGGGTAAAACATCATAAATAAAATTTAATAAAGCATGGGTTAAAACAACATAAATACAATTTAATAAAGCATAGGATAAAACAACATAAATACAATTTAATAAAGCATAGGATAAAACAACATAAATACTTTTTAATAAAGCATAGGATAAAACCACATAAATACAATTTAATAAAGCACAGGATAAAACAACATAAATACAATTTAATAAAGCATAGGATAAAACAACATAAATACAATTTAATAAAGCATAGGATAAAACAACATAAATACAATTTAATAAAGCATAGGATAAAACAAATTAAATACAATTTAATAAAGCATAGGATAAAACAAATTAAATACAATTTAATAAAGCATAGGATAAAACAACATAAATTCAATTTAATAAAGCATAGGATAAAACAACATAAATACAATTTAATAAAGCATAGGATAAAACAACATGAATACAATTTAATAAAGCATAGGATAAAACAACATAAATACTTTTTAATAAAGCATAGGATAAAACCACATAAACACAATTTAATAAAGCATAGGGTAAAACATCATAAATAAAATTTAATAAAGGATGGGTTAAAACAACATAAATACAATTTAATAAAGCATAGGATAAAACAACATAAATACAATTTAATAAAGCATAGGATAAAACAACATAAATACTTTTTAATAAAGCATAGGATAAAACCACATAAATACAATTTAATAAAGCACAGGATAAAACAACATAAATACAATTTAATAAAGCATAGGATAAAACAACATAAATACAATTTAATAAAGCACAGGATAAAACAACATAAATACAATTTAATAAAGCACAGGATAAAACAACATAAATACAATCTAATAAAGCATAGGTTAAAACAACATAAATACAATTTAATAAAGCATAGGATAAAACAACATAAATACAATTTAATAAAGCATAGGATAAAACAAATTAAATACAATTTAATAAAGCATAGGATAAAACAAATTAAATACAATTTAATAAAGCATACGTTAAAACAACATAAATACAATTAAATAAAGCATAGGATAAAACAACATAAATACAATTTAATAAAGCATAGGTTAAAACAACATAAATACAATTTTATAAATCATAGGATAAAACAACATAAATACAATTTAATAAAGCATAGGTTAAAACAACATAAATACAATTTAATAAAGCATAGGATAAAACAACATAAATTCAATTTAATAAAGCATAGGATAAAACAACATAAATACAATATAATAAAGCACAGGATAAAACAACATAAATAAAATTTAATAAAGCAAAGGATAAAACAACATAAATAAAATTTAATAAAGCATAGGATAAAACAACGTAAATACAATTTAATAAAGCATAGGATAAAACAACATAAATAAAATTTAATAAAGCATAGGATAAAACAACATAAATACAATTTAATAAAGCATAGGATAAAACAACATAAATACAGTTTAATAAAGCATAGGTTAAAACAACATAAATGCAATTTAATAAAGCATAGGATAAAACAACATAAATAAAATTTAATAAAGCATAGGATAAAACAACATAAATACAATTTAATAAAGCATAGGATAAAACAACATAAATACAATTTAATAAAGCACAGGATAAAACAACATAAATACAATTTAATAAAGCATAGGTTAAAACAACATAAATACAATTTAATAAAGCATAGGATAAAACAACATAAATACAATTTAATAAAGCATAGGATAAAACAACATAAATACAATTTAATAAAGCATAGGATAAAACAAATTAAATACAATTTAATAAAGCATAGGATAAAACAAATTAAATACAATTTAATAAAGCATACGTTAAAACAACATAAATACAATTAAATAAAGCATAGGATAAAACAACATAAATACAATTTAATAAAGCATAGGATAAAACAACATAAATACAATTTAATAAAGCATAGGATAAAACAAATTAAATATAATTTAATAAAGCATAGGATAAAACAAATTAAATACAATTTAATAAAGCATACGTTAAAACAACATAAATACAATTAAATAAAGCATAGGATAAAACAACATAAATACAATTTAATAAAGCATAGGTTAAAACAACATAAATACAATTTTATAAATCATAGGATAAAACAACATAAATACAATTTAATAAAGCATAGGTTAAAACAACATAAATACAATTTAATAAAGCATAGGATAAAACAACATAAATTCAATTTAATAAAGCATAGGATAAAACAACATAAATACAATTTAATAAAGCACAGGATAAAACAACACAAATACAATTTAATAAAGCATAGGATAAAACAACATAAATAAAATTTAATAAAGCATAGGATAAAACAACGTAAATACAATTTAATAAAGCATAGGATAAAACAACATAAATAAAATTTAATAAAGCATAGGATAAAACAACATAAATACAATTTAATAAAGCATAGGATAAAACAACATAAATACAGTTTAATAAAGCATAGGTTAAAACAACATAAATGCAATTTAATAAAGCATAGGATAAAACAACATAAATAAAATTTAATAAAGCATAGGATAAAACAACATAAATACAATTTAATAAAGCATAGGATAAAACAACATAAATACAATTTAATAAAGCATAGGATAAAACAAATTAAATACAATTTAATAAAGCATAGGATAAAACAAATTAAATACAATTTAATAAAGCATAGGATAAAACAACATAAATTCAATTTAATAAAGCATAGGATAAAACAACATAAATACAATTTAATAAAGCATAGGATAAAACAACATGAATACAATTTAATAAAGCATAAGAAAAAACAACATGAATACAATTTAATAAAGCATAGGTTAAAACAACATAAATACAATTTAATAAAGCATAGGTTAAAACAAATTAAATACAATTTAATAAAGCATAGGATAAAACAAATTAAATACAATTTAATAAAGCATAGGATAAAACAAATTAAATACAATTTAATAAAGCATACGTTAAAACAACATAAATACAATTAAATAAAGCATAGGATAAAACAACATAAATACAATTTAATAAAGCATAGGATAAAACAACATAAATACAATTTAATAAAGCATAGGATAAAACAAATTAAATACAATTTAATAAAGCATAGGATAAAACAAATTAAATACAATTTAATAAAGCATACTTTAAAACAACATAAATACAATTAAATAAAGCATAGGATAAAACAACATAAATACAATTTAATAAAGCATAGGTTAAAACAACATAAATACAATTTTATAAATCATAGGATAAAACAACATAAATACAATTTAATAAAGCATAGGTTAAAACAACATAAATACAATTTAATAAAGCATAGGATAAAACAACATAAATTCAATTTAATAAAGCATAGGATAAAACAACATAAATACAATTTAATAAAGCACAGGATAAAACAACACAAATACAATTTAATAAAGCATAGGATAAAACAACATAAATAAAATTTAATAAAGCATAGGATAAAACAACGTAAATACAATTTAATAAAGCATAGGATAAAACAACATAAATAAAATTTAATAAAGCATAGGATAAAACAACATAAATACAATTTAATAAAGCATAGGATAAAACAACATAAATACAGTTTAATAAAGCATAGGTTAAAACAACATAAATGCAATTTAATAAAGCATAGGATAAAACAACATAAATAAAATTTAATAAAGCATAGGATAAAACAACATAAATACAATTTAATAAAGCATAGGATAAAACAACATAAATACAATTTAATAAAGCATAGGATAAAACAAATTAAATACAATTTAATAAAGCATAGGATAAAACAAATTAAATACAATTTAATAAAGCATAGGATAAAACAACATAAATTCAATTTAATAAAGCATAGGATAAAACAACATAAATACAATTTAATAAAGCATAGGATAAAACAACATGAATACAATTTAATAAAGCATAAGAAAAAACAACATGAATACAATTTAATAAAGCATAGGTTAAAACAACATAAATACAATTTAATAAAGCATAGGTTAAAACAAATTAAATACAATTTAATAAAGCATAGGATAAAACAAATTAAATACAATTTAATAAAGCATAGGATAAAACAACATAAATACTTTTTAATAAAGCATAGGATAAAACAACATAAATACAATTTAATAAAGCATAGGATAAAACAAATTAAATACAATTTAATAAAGCATAGGATAAAACAACATAAATACTTTTTAATAAAGCATAGGATAAAACAACATAAATACTTTTTAATAAAGCATAGGATAAAACCACATAAATACAATTTAATAAAGCACAGGATAAAACAACATAAATACAATTTAATAAAGCATAGGATAAAACAACATAAATACAATTTAATAAAGCATAGGATAAAACAACATAAATACAATTTAATAAAGCATAGGATAAAACAAATTAAATACAATTTAATAAAGCATAGGATAAAACAAATTAAATACAATTTAATAAAGCATAGGATAAAACAACATAAATTCAATTTAATAAAGCATAGGATAAAACAACATAAATACAATTTAATAAAGCATAGGATAAAACAACATGAATACAATTTAATAAAGCATAGGATAAAACAACATAAATACTTTTTAATAAAGCATAGGATAAAACCACATAAATACAATTTAATAAAGCATAGGGTAAAACAACATAAATACAATTTAATAAAGCATAGGACAAAACAACATAAATACAATTTAATAAAGCATAGGATAAAACAACATAAATACAATTTAATGAAACATAGGATAAACAACATAAATACAATTTAATAAAGCATAGGACAAAACATCGTAAATAAAATTTAATAAAGCATAGGTTAAAACAACATAAATACAATTTAATAAAGCATAGGATAAAACAACATAAATACAATTTAATAAAGCATACGTTAAAACAACATAAATACAATTAAATAAAGCATAGGATAAAACAACATAAATACAATTTAATAGAGCATAGGTTAAAACAACATAAATACAATTTTATAAATCATAGGATAAAACAACATAAATACAATTTAATAAAGCATAGGTTAAAACAACATAAATACAATTTAATAAAGCATAGGATAAAACAACATAAATTCAATTTAATAAAGCATAGGATAAAACAACATAAATACAATTTAATAAAGCACAGGATAAAACAACATAAATAAAATTTAATAAAGCATAGGATAAAACAACGTAAATACAATTTAATAAAGCATAGGATAAAACAACATAAATAAAATTTAATAAAGCATAGGATAAAACAACATAAATACAATTTAATAAAGCATAGGATAAAACAACATAAATACAATTTAATAAAGCATAGGTTAAAACAACATAAATGCAATTTAATAAAGCATAGGATAAAACAACATAAATAAAATTTAATAAAGCATAGGATAAAACAACATAAATACAATTTAATAAAGCATAGGATAAAACAACATAAATACAATTTAATAAAGCATAGGATAAAACAAATTAAATACAATTTAATAAAGCATAGGATAAAACAAATTAAATACAATTTAATAAAGCATAGGATAAAACAACATAAATTCAATTTAATAAAGCATAGGATAAAACAACATAAATACAATTTAATAAAGCATAGGATAAAACAACATGAATACAATTTAATAAAGCATAAGAAAAAACAACATGAATACAATTTAATAAAGCATAGGTTAAAACAACATAAATACAATTTAATAAAGCATAGGTTAAAACAACATAAATACAATTTAATAAAGCATAGGTTAAAACAACATAAATACAATTTAATAAAGCATAGGATAAAACAACATAAATACAATTTAATAAAGCATAGGATAAAACAACATAAATAAAATTTAATAAAGCATAGGTTAAAACAACATAAATACAATTTAATAAAGCGTAGGATAAAACAACATAAATACAATTTAATAAAGCATAGGATAAAACAACATAAATATTTTTTAATAAAGCATAGGATAAAACCACATAAATACAATTTAATAAAGCATAGGATAAAACAACATAAATAAAATTTAATAAAGCATAGGTTAAAACAACCTAAATACAATTTAATAAAGCATAGGATAAAACAACATGAATACAATTTAATAAAGCATAGGTTAAAACCACATAAATACAATTTAATAAAGCATAGGATAAAACAACATATATACAATTTAATAAAGCATAGGTTAAAATAACATAAATACAATTTAATAAAGCATAGGATAAAACAACATAAATACAATTTAATAAAGCATAGGATAAAACAACATAAATAAAATTTAATAAAGCATAGGTTAAAACAACATAAATACAATTTAATAAAGCATAGGATAAAACAACATAAATAAAATTTAATAAAGCATAGGTTAAAACAACATAAATACAATTTAATAAAGCGTAGGAGAAAACAACATAAATACAATTTAATAAAGCATAGGATAAAACAACATAAATATTTTTTAATAAAGCAAAGGATAAAACCACATAAATACAATTTAATAAAGCATAGGATAAAACAACATAAATAAAATTTAATAAAGCATAGGTTAAAACAACATAAATACAATTTAATAAAGCATAAGATAAAACAACATGAATACAATTTAATAAAGCATAGGTTAAAACAAATTAAATACAATTTAATAAAGCATAGGATAAAACAAATTAAATACAATTTAATAAAGCATAGGATAAAACAACATAAATACTTTTTAATAAAGCATAGGATAAAACCACATAAATACAATTTAATAAAGCACAGAAGAAAACAACATAAATACAATTTAATAAAGCATAGGATAAAACAACATAAATACAATTTAATAAAGCATAGGATAAAACAACATAAATACAATTTAATAAAGCATAGGATAAAACAACATAAATACTTTTTAATAAAGCATAGGATAAAACCACATAAATACAATTTAATAAAGCATAGGGTAAAACATCATAAATAAAATTTTATAAAGCATGGGTTAAAACAACATAAATACAATTTAATAAAGCATAGGATAAAACAACATGAATACAATTTAATAAAGCATAAGAAAAAACAACATGAATACAATTTAATAAAGCATAGGTTAAAACAACATAAATACAATTTAATAAAGCATAGGTTAAAACAAATTAAATACAATTTAATAAAGCATAGGATAAAACAAATTAAATACAATTTAATAAAGCATAGGATAAAACAAATTAAATACAATTTAATAAAGCATACGTTAAAACAACATAAATACAATTAAATAAAGCATAGGATAAAACAACATAAATACAATTTAATAAAGCATAGGATAAAACAACATAAATACAATTTAATAAAGCATAGGATAAAACAAATTAAATACAATTTAATAAAGCATAGGATAAAACAAATTAAATACAATTTAATAAAGCATACGTTAAAACAACATAAATACAATTAAATAAAGCATAGGATAAAACAACATAAATACAATTTAATAAAGCATAGGTTAAAACAACATAAATACAATTTTATAAATCATAGGATAAAACAACATAAATACAATTTAATAAAGCATAGGTTAAAACAACATAAATACAATTTAATAAAGCATAGGATAAAACAACATAAATTCAATTTAATAAAGCATAGGATAAAACAACATAAATACAATTTAATAAAGCACAGGATAAAACAACACAAATACAATTTAATAAAGCATAGGATAAAACAACATAAATAAAATTTAATAAAGCATAGGATAAAACAACGTAAATACAATTTAATAAAGCATAGGATAAAACAACATAAATAAAATTTAATAAAGCATAGGATAAAACAACATAAATACAATTTAATAAAGCATAGGATAAAACAACATAAATACAGTTTAATAAAGCATAGGTTAAAACAACATAAATGCAATTTAATAAAGCATAGGATAAAACAACATAAATAAAATTTAATAAAGCATAAGATAAAACAACATAAATACAATTTAATAAAGCATAGGATAAAACAACATAAATACAATTTAATAAAACATAGGATAAAACAAATTAAATACAATTTAATAAAGCATAGGATAAAACAAATTAAATACAATTTAATAAAGCATAGGATAAAACAACATAAATTCAATTTAATAAAGCATAGGATAAAACAACATAAATACAATTTAATAAAGCATAGGATAAAACAACATGAATACAATTTAATAAAGCATAAGAAAAAACAACATGAATACAATTTAATAAAGCATAGGTTAAAACAACATAAATACAATTTAATAAAGCATAGGTTAAAACAAATTAAATACAATTTAATAAAGCATAGGATAAAACAAATTAAATACAATTTAATAAAGCATAGGATAAAACAACATAAATACTTTTTAATAAAGCATAGGATAAAACAACATAAATACAATTTAATAAAGCATAGGATAAAACAAATTAAATACAATTTAATAAAGCATAGGATAAAACAACATAAATACTTTTTAATAAAGCATAGGATAAAACAACATAAATACTTTTTAATAAAGCATAGGATAAAACCACATAAATACAATTTAATAAAGCACAGGATAAAACAACATAAATACAATTTAATAAAGCATAGGATAAAACAACATAAATACAATTTAATAAAGCATAGGATAAAACAACATAAATACAATTTAATAAAGCATAGGATAAAACAAATTAAATACAATTTAATAAAGCATAGGATAAAACAAATTAAATACAATTTAATAAAGCATAGGATAAAACAACATAAATTCAATTTAATAAAGCATAGGATAAAACAACATAAATACAATCTAATAAAGCATAGGATAAAACAACATGAATACAATTTAATAAAGCATAGGATAAAACAACATAAATACTTTTTAATAAAGCATAGGATAAAACCACATAAATACAATTTAATAAAGCATAGGGTAAAACAACATAAATACAATTTAATAAAGCATAGGACAAAACAACATAAATACAATTTAATAAAGCATAGGATAAAACAACATAAATACAATTTAATGAAACATAGGATAAACAACATAAATACAATTTAATAAAGCATAGGACAAAACATCATAAATAAAATTTAATAAAGCATAGGTTAAAACAACATAAATACAATTTAATAAAGCATAGGATAAAACAACATAAATACAATTTAATAAAGCATACGTTAAAACAACATAAATACAATTAAATAAAGCATAGGATAAAACAACATAAATACAATTTAATAGAGCATAGGTTAAAACAACATAAATACAATTTTATAAATCATAGGATAAAACAACATAAATACAATTTAATAAAGCATAGGTTAAAACAACATAAATACAATTTAATAAAGCATAGGATAAAACAACATAAATTCAATTTAATAAAGCATAGGATAAAACAACATAAATACAATTTAATAAAGCACAGGATAAAACAACATAAATAAAATTTAATAAAGCATAGGATAAAACAACGTAAATACAATTTAATAAAGCATAGGATAAAACAACATAAATAAAATTTAATAAAGCATAGGATAAAACAACATAAATACAATTTAATAAAGCATAGGATAAAACAACATAAATACAATTTAATAAAGCATAGGTTAAAACAACATAAATGCAATTTAATAAAGCATAGGATAAAACAACATAAATAAAATTTAATAAAGCATAGGATAAAACAACATAAATACAATTTAATAAAGCATAGGATAAAACAACATAAATACAATTTAATAAAGCATAGGATAAAACAAATTAAATACAATTTAATAAAGCATAGGATAAAACAAATTAAATACAATTTAATAAAGCATAGGATAAAACAACATAAATTCAATTTAATAAAGCATAGGATAAAACAACATAAATACAATTTAATAAAGCATAGGATAAAACAACATGAATACAATTTAATAAAGCATAAGAAAAAACAACATGAATACAATTTAATAAAGCATAGGTTAAAACAACATAAATACAATTTAATAAAGCATAGGTTAAAACAACATAAATACAATTTAATAAAGCATAGGTTAAAACAACATAAATACAATTTAATAAAGCATAGGATAAAACAACATAAATACAATTTAATAAAGCATAGGATAAAACAACATAAATAAAATTTAATAAAGCATAGGTTAAAACAACATAAATACAATTTAATAAAGCGTAGGATAAAACAACATAAATACAATTTAATAAAGCATAGGATAAAACAACATAAATATTTTTTAATAAAGCATAGGATAAAACCACATAAATACAATTTAATAAAGCATAGGATAAAACAACATAAATAAAATTTAATAAAGCATAGGTTAAAACAACATAAATACAATTTAATAAAGCATAAGATAAAACAACATGAATACAATTTAATAAAGCATAGGTTAAAACAAATTAAATACAATTTAATAAAGCATAGGATAAAACAAATTAAATACAATTTAATAAAGCATAGGATAAAACAACATAAATACTTTTTAATAAAGCATAGGATAAAACCACATAAATACAATTTAATAAAGCACAGAAGAAAACAACATAAATACAATTTAATAAAGCATAGGATAAAACAACATAAATACAATTTAATAAAGCATAGGATAAAACAACATAAATACAATTTAATAAAGCATAGGATAAAACAACATAAATACTTTTTAATAAAGCATAGGATAAAACCACATAAATACAATTTAATAAAGCATAGGGTAAAACATCATAAATAAAATTTAATAAAGCATGGGTTAAAACAACATAAATACAATTTAATAAAGCATAGGATAAAACAACATAAATACAATTTAATAAAGCATAGGATAAAACAACATAAATACTTTTTAATAAAGCATAGGATAAAACCACATAAATACAATTTAATAAAGCACAGGATAAAACAACATAAATACAATTTAATAAAGCATAGGATAAAACAACATAAATACAATTTAATAAAGCATAGGATAAAACAACATAAATACAATTTAATAAAGCATAGGATAAAACAAATTAAATACAATTTAATAAAGCATAGGATAAAACAAATTAAATACAATTTAATAAAGCATAGGATAAAACAACATAAATTCAATTTAATAAAGCATAGGATAAAACAACATAAATACAATTTAATAAAGCATAGGATAAAACAACATGAATACAATTTAATAAAGCATAGGATAAAACAACATAAATACTTTTTAATAAAGCATAGGATAAAACCACATAAATACAATTTAATAAAGCATAGGGTAAAACATCATAAATAAAATTTAATAAAGGATGGGTTAAAACAACATAAATACAATTTAATAAAGCATAGGATAAAACAACATAAATACAATTTAATAAAGGATAGGATAAAACAACATAAATACTTTTTAATAAAGCATAGGATAAAACCACATAAATACAATTTAATAAAGCACAGGATAAAACAACATAAATACAATTTAATAAAGCATAGGATAAAACAACATAAATACAATTTAATAAAGCATAGGATAAAACAACATAAATACAATTTAATAAAGCACAGGATAAAACAACATAAATACAATTTAATAAAGCATAGGTTAAAACAACATAAATACAATTTAATAAAGCATAGGATAAAACAACATAAATACAATTTAATAAAGCATAGGATAAAACAAATTAAATACAATTTAATAAAGCATAGGATAAAACAAATTAAATACAATTTAATAAAGCATACGTTAAAACAACATAAATACAATTAAATAAAGCATAGGATAAAACAACATAAATACAATTTAATAAAGCATAGGTTAAAACAACATAAATACAATTTTATAAATCATAGGATAAAACAACATAAATACAATTTAATAAAGCATAGGTTAAAACAACATAAATACAATTTAATAAAGCATAGGATAAAACAACATAAATTCAATTTAATAAAGCATAGGATAAAACAACATAAATACAATATAATAAAGCACAGGATAAAACAACATAAATAAAATTTAATAAAGCATAGGATAAAACAACATAAATAAAATTTAATAAAGCATAGGATAAAACAACGTAAATACAATTTAATAAAGCATAGGATAAAACAACATAAATAAAATTTAATAAAGCATAGGATAAAACAACATAAATATAATTTAATAAAGCATAGGATAAAACAACATAAATACAGTTTAATAAAGCATAGGTTAAAACAACATAAATGCAATTTAATAAAGCATAGGATAAAACAACATAAATAAAATTTAATAAAGCATAGGATAAAACAACATAAATACAATTTAATAAAGCATAGGATAAAACAACATAAATACAATTTAATAAAGCACAGGATAAAACAACATAAATACAATTTAATAAAGCATAGGTTAAAACAACATAAATACAATTTAATAAAGCATAGGATAAAACAACATAAATACAATTTAATAAAGCATAGGATAAAACAACATAAATACAATTTAATAAAGCATAGGATAAAACAAATTAAATACAATTTAATAAAGCATAGGATAAAACAAATTAAATACAATTTAATAAAGCATACGTTAAAACAACATAAATACAATTAAATAAAGCATAGGATAAAACAACATAAATACAATTTAATAAAGCATAGGATAAAACAACATAAATACAATTTAATAAAGCATAGGATAAAACACATTAAATACAATTTAATAAAGCATAGGATAAAACAACATAAATACAATTTAATAAAGCACAGGATAAAACAACATAAATAAAATTTAATAAAGCATAGCATAAAACAACATAAATTCAATTTAATAAAGCATAGGATAAAACAACATAAATAAAATTTAATAAAGCATAGGATAAAACAACATAAATATAATTTAATAAAGCATAGGATAAAACAACATAAATAAAATTTAATAAAGCATAGGATAAAACCTCATAAATACAATTTAATAAAGCATAAGATAAAACAACATAAATACAATTTAATAAAGCATAGGATAAAACAACATAAATAAAATTTAATAAAGCATAGGATAAAACAACATAAATATAATTTAATAAAGCATAGGATAAAACAACATAAATACAATTTAATAAAGCATCGGTTAAAACAACATAAATACAAGTTAATAAAGCATAGGATAAAACAACATAAATACAATTTAATAAAGCATAGGATAAAACAACATAAATACAATTTAATAAAGCATAGGATAAAACAACAAAAATACAATTTAATAAAGCATAGGATAAAACAACATAAATAAAATTTAATAAAGCATAGGATAAAACAACATAAATATAATTTAATAAAGCATAGGATAAAACAACATAAATACAATTTAATAAAGCATCGGTTAAAACAACATAAATACAAGTTAATAAAGCATAGGATAAAACAACATAAATACAATTTAATAAAGCATAGGATAAAACAACATAAATACAATTTAATAAAGCATAGGATAAAACAACATAAATACAATTTAATAAAGCATAGGATAAAACAACATAAATACAATTTAATAAAGCATAAGATAAATCAACATGAATACAATTTAATAAAGCATAGGATAAAACAACATAAATACAATTTAATAAAGCATAGGATAAAACAACATAAATAAAATTTAATAAAGCATAGGATAAAACAACATAAATACAATTTAATGAAACATAGGATAAACAACATAAATACAATTTAATAAAGCATAGGATAAAACAACATAAATACAATTTAATAAAGCACAGGATAAAACAACATAAATAAAATTTAATAAAGCATAGCATAAAACAACATAAATTCAATTTAATAAAGCATAGGATAAAACAACATAAATAAAATTTAATAAAGCATAGGATAAAACAACATAAATATAATTTAATAAAGCATAGGATAAAACAACATAAATACAATTTAATAAAGCATCGGTTAAAACAACATAAATACAAGTTAATAAAGCATAGGATAAAACAACATAAATACAATTTAATAAAGCATAGGATAAAACAACATAAATACAATTTAATAAAGCATAGGATAAAACAACATAAATAAAATTTAATAAAGCATAGGATAAAACCTCATAAATACAATTTAATAAAGCATAAGATAAAACAACATAAATACAATTTAATAAAGCACAGGATAAAACAACATAAATAAAATTTAATAAAGCATAGGATAAAACAACATAAATAAAATTTAATAAAGCATAGGATAAAACAACGTAAATACAATTTAATAAAGCATAGGATAAAACAACATAAATAAAATTTAATAAAGCATAGGATAAAACAACATAAATACTATTTAATAAAGCATAAGATAAAACAACATGAATACAATTTAATAAAGCATAGGATAAAACAACATAAATACAATTTAATAAAGCATAGGTTAAAACAACATAAATGCAATTTAATAAAGCATAGGTTAAAACAACATAAATACAATTTAATAAAGCATAGGACAAAACAACATAAATACAATTTAATAAAGCATAGGATAAAACAACATAAATACAATTTATAAAGCATAGGATAAAACAACATAAATACAATTTAATAAAGCATAGGATAAAACAACATAAATACAATTTAATAAAGCATAGGATAAAACAACATAAATACAATTTAATAAAGCATAAGATAAAACAACATGAATACAATTTAATAAAGCATAGGATAAAACAACATAAATACAATTTAATAAAGCATAGGTTAAAACAACATAAATGCAATTTAATAAAGCATAGGATAAAACAACATAAATACAATTTAATAAAGCATAGGACAAAACAACATAAATACAATTTAATAAAGCATAGTTTAAAACAACATAAATACAATTTAATAAAGCATAGGATAAAACCACAGAAATACAATTTAATAAAGCATAGGATAAAACAACATAAATACAATTTAATAAAGCATAGGACAAAACAACATAAATACAATTTAATAACGCATAGGATAAAACAACATAAATACAATTTAATGAAACATAGGATAAACAACATAAATACAATTTAATAAAGCATAGGACAAAACAACATAAATACAATTTAATAAAGCATATGTTAAAACAACATAAATACAATTTAATAAAGCATAGTTTAAAACAACATAAATACAATTTAATAAAGCATAGTTTAAAACAACATAAATACAATTTAATAAAGCATAGGATAAAACAACATAAATACAATTTAATGAAACATAGGATAAACAACATAAATACAATTTAATAAAGCATAGGTTACATCAACATAAATACAATTTAATAAAGCATAGGACAAAACAACATAAATACAATTTAATAAAGCATCGGTTAAAACAACATAAATACAAGTTAATAAAGCATAGGATAAAACAACATAAATACAATTTAATAAAGCATAGGATAAAACAACATAAATACAATTTAATAAAGCAGAGGATAAAACAACATAAATACAATTTAATAAAGCATAGGTTAAAACAACATAAATACAAATTAATAAAGCATAGGATAAAACAACATAAATTCAATTTAATAAAGCATAGGATAAAACAACATAAATACAATTTAATAAAGCACAGGATAAAACAACATAAATAAAATTTAATAAAGCATAGGATAAAACAACATAAATAAAATTTAATAAAGCATAGGATAAAACAACATAAATACAATTTAATGAAACATAGGATAAACAACATAAATACAATTTAATAAAGCATAGGATAAAACAACATAAATACAATTTAATAAAGCATAGGATAAAACAACATAAATAAAATTTAATAAAGCATAGCATAAAACAACATAAATACAATTTAATAAAGCATAGGATAAAACAACATAAATAAAATTTAATAAAGCATAGCATAAAACAACATAAATTCAATTTAATAAAGCATAGGATAAAACAACATAAATAAAATTTAATAAAGCATAGGATAAAACAACATAAATACAATTTAATAAAGCATAAGATAAAACAACATGAATATAATTTAATAAAGCATAGGATAAAACAACATAAATACAATTTAATAAAGCATAGGTTAAAACAACATAAATGCAATTTAATAAAGCATAGGATAAAACCACAGAAATACAATTTAATAAAGCATAGGATAAAACAACATAAATACAATTTAATAACGCATAGGATAAAACAACATAAATACAATTTAATGAAACATAGGATAAACAACATAAATACAATTTAATAAAGCATAGGACAAAACAACATAAATACAATTTAATAAAGCATAGTTTAAAACAACATAAATACAATTTAATAAAGCATAGGATAAAACCACAGAAATACAATTTAATAAAGCATAGGATAAAACAACATAAATACAATTTAATAAAGCATAGGACAAAACAACATAAATACAATTTAATAACGCATAGGATAAAACAACATAAATACAATTTAATGAAACATAGGATAAACAACATAAATACAATTTAATAAAGCATAGGACAAAACAACATAAATACAATTTAATAAAGCATATGTTAAAACAACATAAATACAATTTAATAAAGCATAGTTTAAAACAACATAAATACAATTTAATAAAGCATAGTTTAAAACAACATAAATACAATTTAATAAAGCATAGTTTAAAACAACATAAATACAATTTAATAAAGCATAGGATAAAACAACATAAATACAATTTAATGAAACATAGGATAAACAACATAAATACAATTTAATAAAGCATAGGTTAAATCAACATAAATACAATTTAATAAAGCATAGGACAAAACAACATAAATACAATTTAATAAAGCATTGGTTAAAACAACATAAATACAAGTTAATAAAGCATAGGATAAAACAACATAAATACAATTTAATAAAGCATAGGACAAAACAACATAAATACAATTTAATAAAGCATAGGTTAAAACAACATAAATAAAAGTTAATAAAGCATAGGATAAAACAACATAAATACAATTTAATAAAGCATAAGATAAAACAACATGAATACAATTTAATAAAGCATAGGATAAAACAACATAAATATAATTTAATAAAGCATAGGTTAAAACAACATAAATGCAATTTAATAAAGCATAGGTTAAAACAACATAAATACAATTTAATAAAGCATAGGATAAAACAACATAAATACAATTTAATAAAGCATAGGATAAAACAACATAAATACAATTTAATAAAGCATAGGTTAAAACAACATAAATACAATTTAATAAAGCATAGGATAAAACAACATAAATACAATTTAATAAAGCATAGGATAAAACAACATAAATATAATTTAATAAAGCATAGGATAAAACAACATAAATACAATTTAATAAAGCATCGGTTAAAACAACATAAATACAAGTTAATAAAGCATAGGATAAAACAACATAAATACAATTTAATAAAGCATAGGATAAAACAACATAAATACAATTTAATAAAGCATAGGATAAAACAACATAAATAAAATTTAATAAAGCATAGGATAAAACCTCATAAATACAATTTAATAAAGCATAAGATAAAACAACATAAATACAATTTAATAAAGCACAGGATAAAACAACATAAATAAAATTTAATAAAGCATAGGATAAAACAACATAAATAAAATTTAATAAAGCATAGGATAAAACAACGTAAATACAATTTAATAAAGCATAGGATAAAACAACATAAATAAAATTTAATAAAGCATAGGATAAAACAACATAAATACAATTTAATAAAGCATAAGATAAAACAACATGAATACAATTTAATAAAGCATAGGATAAAACAACATAAATACAATTTAATAAAGCATAGGTTAAAACAACATAAATGCAATTTAATAAAGCATAGGTTAAAACAACATAAATACAATTTAATAAAGCATAGGACAAAACAACATAAATACAATTTAATAAAGCATAGGATAAAACAACATAAATACAATTTATAAAGCATAGGATAAAACAACATAAATACAATTTAATAAAGCATAGGATAAAACAACATAAATACAATTTAATAAAGCATAGGATAAAACAACATAAATACAATTTAATAAAGCATAAGATAAAACAACATGAATACAATTTAATAAAGCATAGGATAAAACAACATAAATACAATTTAATAAAGCATAGGTTAAAACAACATAAATGCAATTTAATAAAGCATAGGATAAAACAACATAAATACAATTTAATAAAGCATAGGACAAAACAACATAAATACAATTTAATAAAGCATAGTTTAAAACAACATAAATACAATTTAATAAAGCATAGGATAAAACCACAGAAATACAATTTAATAAAGCATAGGATAAAACAACATAAATACAATTTAATAAAGCATAGGACAAAACAACATAAATACAATTTAATAACGCATAGGATAAAACAACATAAATACAATTTAATGAAACATAGGATAAACAACATAAATACAATTTAATAAAGCATAGGACAAAACAACATAAATACAATTTAATAAAGCATATGTTAAAACAACATAAATACAATTTAATAAAGCATAGTTTAAAACAACATAAATACAATTTAATAAAGCATAGTTTAAAACAACATAAATACAATTTAATAAAGCATAGGATAAAACAACATAAATACAATTTAATGAAACATAGGATAAACAACATAAATACAATTTAATAAAGCATAGGTTACATCAACATAAATACAATTTAATAAAGCATAGGACAAAACAACATAAATACAATTTAATAAAGCATCGGTTAAAACAACATAAATACAAGTTAATAAAGCATAGGATAAAACAACATAAATACAATTTAATAAAGCATAGGATAAAACAACATAAATACAATTTAATAAAGCATAGGATAAAACAACATAAATACAATTTAATAAAGCATAGGTTAAAACAACATAAATACAATTTAATAAAGCATAGGATAAAACAACATAAATTCAATTTAATAAAGCATAGGATAAAACAACATAAATACAATTTAATAAAGCACAGGATAAAACAACATAAATAAAATTTAATAAAGCATAGGATAAAACAACATAAATAAAATTTAATAAAGCATAGGATAAAACAACATAAATACAATTTAATGAAACATAGGATAAACAACATAAATACAATTTAATAAAGCATAGGATAAAACAACATAAATACAATTTAATAAAGCACAGGATAAAACAACATAAATAAAATTTAATAAAGCATAGCATAAAACAACATAAATTCAATTTAATAAAGCATAGGATAAAACAACATAAATAAAATTTAATAAAGCATAGGATAAAACAACATAAATATAATTTAATAAAGCATAGGATAAAACAACATAAATACAATTTAATAAAGCATCGGTTAAAACAACATAAATACAAGTTAATAAAGCATAGGATAAAACAACATAAATACAATTTAATAAAGCATAGGATAAAACAACATAAATACAATTTAATAAAGCATAGGATAAAACAACATAAATAAAATTTAATAAAGCATAGGATAAAACCTCATAAATACAATTTAATAAAGCATAAGATAAAACAACATAAATACAATTTAATAAAGCACAGGATAAAACAACATAAATAAAATTTAATAAAGCATAGGATAAAACAACATAAATAAAATTTAATAAAGCATAGGATAAAACAACGTAAATACAATTTAATAAAGCATAGGATAAAACAACATAAATAAAATTTAATAAAGCATAGGATAAAACAACATAAATACTATTTAATAAAGCATAAGATAAAACAACATGAATACAATTTAATAAAGCATAGGATAAAACAACATAAATACAATTTAATAAAGCATAGGTTAAAACAACATAAATGCAATTTAATAAAGCATAGGTTAAAACAACATAAATACAATTTAATAAAGCATAGGACAAAACAACATAAATACAATTTAATAAAGCATAGGATAAAACAACATAAATACAATTTATAAAGCATAGGATAAAACAACATAAATACAATTTAATAAAGCATAGGATAAAACAACATAAATACAATTTAATAAAGCATAGGATAAAACAACATAAATACAATTTAATAAAGCATAAGATAAAACAACATGAATACAATTTAATAAAGCATAGGATAAAACAACATAAATACAATTTAATAAAGCATAGGTTAAAACAACATAAATGCAATTTAATAAAGCATAGGATAAAACAACATAAATACAATTTAATAAAGCATAGGACAAAACAACATAAATACAATTTAATAAAGCATAGTTTAAAACAACATAAATACAATTTAATAAAGCATAGGATAAAACCACAGAAATACAATTTAATAAAGCATAGGATAAAACAACATAAATACAATTTAATAAAGCATAGGACAAAACAACATAAATACAATTTAATAACGCATAGGATAAAACAACATAAATACAATTTAATGAAACATAGGATAAACAACATAAATACAATTTAATAAAGCATAGGACAAAACAACATAAATACAATTTAATAAAGCATATGTTAAAACAACATAAATACAATTTAATAAAGCATAGTTTAAAACAACATAAATACAATTTAATAAAGCATAGTTTAAAACAACATAAATACAATTTAATAAAGCATAGGATAAAACAACATAAATACAATTTAATGAAACATAGGATAAACAACATAAATACAATTTAATAAAGCATAGGTTACATCAACATAAATACAATTTAATAAAGCATAGGACAAAACAACATAAATACAATTTAATAAAGCATCGGTTAAAACAACATAAATACAAGTTAATAAAGCATAGGATAAAACAACATAAATACAATTTAATAAAGCATAGGATAAAACAACATAAATACAATTTAATAAAGCAGAGGATAAAACAACATAAATACAATTTAATAAAGCATAGGTTAAAACAACATAAATACAATTTAATAAAGCATAGGATAAAACAACATAAATTCAATTTAATAAAGCATAGGATAAAACAACATAAATACAATTTAATAAAGCACAGGATAAAACAACATAAATAAAATTTAATAAAGCATAGGATAAAACAACATAAATACAATTTAATAAAGCATAAGATAAAACAACATGAATATAATTTAATAAAGCATAGGATAAAACAACATAAATACAATTTAATAAAGCATACGTTAAAACAACATAAATGCAATTTAATAAAGCATAGGATAAAACCACAGAAATACAATTTAATAAAGCATAGGATAAAACAACATAAATACAATTTAATAAAGCATAGGACAAAACAACATAAATACAATTTAATAACGCATAGGATAAAACAACATAAATACAATTTAATGAAACATAGGATAAACAACATAAATACAATTTAATAAAGCATAGGACAAAACAACATAAATACAATTTAATAAAGCATAGTTTAAAACAACATAAATACAATTTAATAAAGCATAGGATAAAACCACAGAAATACAATTTAATAAAGCATAGGATAAAACAACATAAATACAATTTAATAAAGCATAGGACAAAACAACATAAATACAATTTAATAACGCATAGGATAAAACAACATAAATACAATTTAATGAAACATAGGATAAACAACATAAATACAATTTAATAAAGCATAGGACAAAACAACATAAATACAATTTAATAAAGCATATGTTAAAACAACATAAATACAATTTAATAAAGCATAGTTTAAAACAACATAAATACAATTTAATAAAGCATAGGATAAAACAACATAAATACAATTTAATGAAACATAGGATAAACAACATAAATACAATTTAATAAAGCATAGGTTAAATCAACATAAATACAATTTAATAAAGCATAGGACAAAACAACATAAATACAATTTAATAAAGCATTGGTTAAAACAACATAAATACAAGTTAATAAAGCATAGGATAAAACAACATAAATACAATTTAATAAAGCATAGGACAAAACAACAGAAATACAATTTAATAAAGCATAGGTTAAAACAACATAAATAAAAGTTAATAAAGCATAGGATAAAACAACATAAATACAATTTAATAAAGCATAAGATAAAACAACATGAATACAATTTAATAAAGCATAGGATAAAACAACATAAATATAATTTAATAAAGCATAGGTTAAAACAACATAAATGCAATTTAATAAAGCATAGGTTAAAACAACATAAATACAATTTAATAAAGCATAGGATAAAACAACATAAATACAATTTAATAAAGCATAGGATAAAACAACATAAATACAATTTAATAAAGCATAGGTTAAAACAACATAAATACAATTTAATAAAGCATAAGATAAAACAACATGAATACAATTTAATAAAGCATAGGATAAAACAACATAAATTCAATTTAATAAAGCATAGGATAAAACAACATAAATATAATTTAATAAAGCATAGGATAAAACAACATAAATACAATTTAATAAAGCATCGGTTAAAACAACATAAATACAAGTTAATAAAGCATAGGATAAAACAACATAAATACAATTTAATAAAGCATAGGATAAAACAACATAAATACAATTTAATAAAGCATAGGATAAAACAACATAAATAAAATTTAATAAAGCATAGGATAAAACCTCATAAATACAATTTAATAAAGCATAAGATAAAACAACATAAATACAATTTAATAAAGCACAGGATAAAACAACATAAATAAAATTTAATAAAGCATAGGATAAAACAACATAAATAAAATTTAATAAAGCATAGGATAAAACAACGTAAATACAATTTAATAAAGCATAGGATAAAACAACATAAATAAAATTTAATAAAGCATAGGATAAAACAACATAAACAAAATTTAATAAAGCATAGGATAAAACAACAAAAATACAATTTAATAAAGCATAGGATAAAACAACATAAATAAAATTTAATAAAGCATAGGATAAAACAACATAAATATAATTTAATAAAGCATAGGATAAAACAACATAAATACAATTTAATAAAGCATCGGTTAAAACAACATAAATACAAGTTAATAAAGCATAGGATAAAACAACATAAATACAATTTAATAAAGCATAGGATAAAACAACATAAATACAATTTAATAAAGCATAGGATAAAACAACATAAATAAAATTTAATAAAGCATAGGATAAAACCTCATAAATACAATTTAATAAAGCATAAGATAAAACAACATAAATACAATTTAATAAAGCACAGGATAAAACAACATAAATAAAATTTAATAAATCATAGGATAAAACAACATAAATAAAATTTAATAAAGCATAGGATAAAACAACGTAAATACAATATAATAAAGCATAGGATAAAACAACATAAATAAAATTTAATAAAGCATAGGATAAAACAACATAAATACAATTTAATAAAGCATAAGATAAAACAACATGAATACAATTTAATAAAGCATAGGATAAAACAACATAAATACAATTTAATAAAGCATAGGTTAAAACAACATAAATGCAATTTAATAAAGCATAGGTTAAAACAACATAAATACAATTTAATAAAGCATAGGACAAAACAACATAAATACAATTTAATAAAGCATAGGATAAAACAACATAAATACAATTTATAAAGCATAGGATAAAACAACATAAATACAATTTAATAAAGCACAGGATAAAACAACATAAATACAATTTAATAAAGCATAGGATAAAACAACATAAATACAATTTAATAAAGCATAGGATAAAACAACATAAATACAATTTAATAAAGCATAAGATAAAACAACATGAATACAATTTAATAAAGCATAGGATAAAACAACATAAATACAATTTAATAAAGCATAGGTTAAAACAACATAAATGCAATTTAATAAAGCATAGGATAAAACAACATAAATACAATTTAATAAAGCATAGGACAAAACAACATAAATACAATTTAATAAAGCATAGTTTAAAACAACATAAATACAATTTAATAAAGCATAGGATAAAACCACAGAAATACAATTTAATAAAGCATAGGATAAAACAACATAAATACAATTTAATAAAGCATAGGACAAAACAACATAAATACAATTTAATAACGCATAGGATAAAACAACATAAATACAATTTAATGAAACATAGGATAAACAACATAAATACAATTTAATAAAGCATAGGACAAAACAACATAAATACAATTTAATAAAGCATATGTTAAAACAACATAAATACAATTTAATAAAGCATAGTTTAAAACAACATAAATACAATTTAATAAAGCATAGTTTAAAACAACATAAATACAATTTAATAAAGCATAGGATAAAACAACATAAATACAATTTAATGAAACAGGATAAACAACATAAATACAATTTAATAAAGCATAGGTTAAATCAACATAAATACAATTTAATAAAGCATAGGACAAAACAACATAAATACAATTTAATAAAGCATCGGTTAAAACAACATAAATACAAGTTAATAAAGCATAGGATAAAACAACATAAATACAATTTAATAAAACATAGGATAAAACAACATAAATAAAATTTAATAAAGCATAGGATAAAACAACATAAATACAATTTAATAAAGCATAGGTTAAAACAACATAAATACAATTTAATAAAGCATAGGATAAAACAACATAAATTCAATTTAATAAAGCATAGGATAAAACAACATAAATACAATTTAATAAAGCACAGGATAAAACAACATAAATAAAGTTTAATAAAGCATAGGATAAAACAACATAAACAAAATTTAATAAAGCATAGGATAAAACAACAAAAATACAATTTAATAAAGCATAGGATAAAACAACATAAATAAAATTTAATAAAGCATAGGATAAAACAACATAAATACAATTTAATGAAACATAGGATAAACAACATAAATACAATTTAATAAAGCATAGGATAAATCAACATAAATACAATTTAATAAAGCATAGGATAAAACAACATAAATATAATTTAATAAAGCATAGGATAAAACAACATAAATACAATTTAATAAAGCATCGGTTAAAACAACATAAATACAAGTTAATAAAGCATAGGATAAAACAACATAAATACAATTTAATAAAGCATAGGATAAAACAACATAAATACAATTTAATAAAGCATAGGATAAAACAACATAAATAAAATTTAATAAAGCATAGGATAAAACCTCATAAATACAATTTAATAAAGCATAAGATAAAACAACATAAATACAATTTAATAAAGCACAGGATAAAACAACATAAATAAAATTTAATAAAGCATAGGATAAAACAACATAAATAAAATTTAATAAAGCATAGGATAAAACAACGTAAATACAATTTAATAAAGCATAGGATAAAACAACATAAATAAAATTTAATAAAGCATAGGATAAAACAACATAAATACAATTTAATAAAGCATAAGATAAAACAACATGAATACAATTTAATAAAGCATAGGATAAAACAACATAAATACAATTTAATAAAGCATAGGTTAAAACAACATAAATGCAATTTAATAAAGCATAGGTTAAAACAACATAAATACAATTTAATAAAGCATAGGACAAAACAACATAAATACAATTTAATAAAGCATAGGATAAAACAACATAAATACAATTTATAAAGCATAGGATAAAACAACATAAATACAATTTAATAAAGCATAGGATAAAACAACATAAATACAATTTAATAAAGCATAGGATAAAACAACATAAATACAATTTAATAAAGCATAAGATAAAACAACATGAATACAATTTAATAAAGCATAGGATAAAACAACATAAATACAATTTAATAAAGCATAGGTTAAAACAACATAAATGCAATTTAATAAAGCATAGGATAAAACAACATAAATACAATTTAATAAAGCATAGGACAAAACAACATAAATACAATTTAATAAAGCATAGTTTAAAACAACATAAATACAATTTAATAAAGCATAGGATAAAACCACAGAAATACAATTTAATAAAGCATAGGATAAAACAACATAAATACAATTTAATAAAGCATAGGACAAAACAACATAAATACAATTTAATAACGCATAGGATAAAACAACATAAATACAATTTAATGAAACATAGGATAAACAACATAAATACAATTTAATAAAGCATAGGACAAAACAACATAAATACAATTTAATAAAGCATATGTTAAAACAACATAAATACAATTTAATAAAGCATAGTTTAAAACAACATAAATACAATTTAATAAAGCATAGTTTAAAACAACATAAATACAATTTAATAAAGCATAGGATAAAACAACATAAATACAATTTAATGAAACATAGGATAAACAACATAAATACAATTTAATAAAGCATAGGTTACATCAACATAAATACAATTTAATAAAGCATAGGACAAAACAACATAAATACAATTTAATAAAGCATCGGTTAAAACAACATAAATACAAGTTAATAAAGCATAGGATAAAACAACATAAATACAATTTAATAAAGCATAGGATAAAACAACATAAATACAATTTAATAAAGCATAGGATAAAACAACATAAATTCAATTTAATAAAGCATAGGATAAAACAACATAAATACAATTTAATAAAGCACAGGATAAAACAACATAAATAAAATTTAATAAAGCATAGGATAAAACAACATAAATAAAATTTAATAAAGCATAGGATAAAACAACATAAATACAATTTAATGAAACATAGGATAAACAACATAAATACAATTTAATAAAGCATAGGATAAAACAACATAAATACAATTTAATAAAGCATAGGATAAAACAACATAAATAAAATTTAATAAAGCATAGCATAAAACAACATAAATTCAATTTAATAAAGCATAGGATAAAACAACATAAATAAAATTTAATAAAGCATAGGATAAAACAACATAAATACAATTTAATAAAGCATAAGATAAAACAACATGAATATAATTTAATAAAGCATAGGATAAAACAACATAAATACAATTTAATAAAGCATAGGTTAAAACAACATAAATGCAATTTAATAAAGCATAGGTTAAAACAACATAAATACAATTTAATAAAGCATAGGACAAAACAACATAAATACAATTTAATAAAGCATAGGATAAAACAACATAAATACAATTTATAAAGCATAGGATAAAACAACATAAATACAATTTAATAAAGCATAGGATAAAACAACATAAATACAATTTAATAAAGCATAGGATAAAACAACATAAATACAATTTAATAAAGCATAAGATAAAACAACATGAATACAATTTAATAAAGCATAGGATAAAACAACATAAATACAATTTAATAAAGCATAGGTTAAAACAACATAAATGCAATTTAATAAAGCATAGGATAAAACAACATAAATACAATTTAATAAAGCATAGGACAAAACAACATAAATACAATTTAATAAAGCATAGTTTAAAACAACATAAATACAATTTAATAAAGCATAGGATAAAACCACAGAAATACAATTTAATAAAGCATAGGATAAAACAACATAAATACAATTTAATAAAGCATAGGACAAAACAACATAAATACAATTTAATAACGCATAGGATAAAACAACATAAATACAATTTAATGAAACATAGGATAAACAACATAAATACAATTTAATAAAGCATAGGACAAAACAACATAAATACAATTTAATAAAGCATATGTTAAAACAACATAAATACAATTTAATAAAGCATAGTTTAAAACAACATAAATACAATTTAATAAAGCATAGTTTAAAACAACATAAATACAATTTAATAAAGCATAGGATAAAACAACATAAATACAATTTAATGAAACAGGATAAACAACATAAATACAATTTAATAAAGCATAGGTTAAATCAACATAAATACAATTTAATAAAGCATAGGACAAAACAACATAAATACAATTTAATAAAGCATCGGTTAAAACAACATAAATACAAGTTAATAAAGCATAGGATAAAACAACATAAATACAATTTAATAAAGCATAGGATAAAACAACATAAATAAAATTTAATAAAGCATAGGATAAAACAACATAAATACAATTTAATAAAGCATAGGTTAAAACAACATAAATACAATTTAATAAAGCATAGGATAAAACAACATAAATTCAATTTAATAAAGCATAGGATAAAACAACATAAATACAATTTAATAAAGCACAGGATAAAACAACATAAATAAAGTTTAATAAAGCATAGGATAAAACAACATAAACAAAATTTAATAAAGCATAGGATAAAACAACAAAAGTACAATTTAATAAAGCATAGGATAAAACAACATAAATAAAATTTAATAAAGCATAGGATAAAACAACATAAATACAATTTAATGAAACATAGGATAAACAACATAAATACAATTTAATAAAGCATAGGATAAATCAACATAAATACAATTTAATAAAGCATAGGATAAAACAACATAAATATAATTTAATAAAGCATAGGATAAAACAACATAAATACAATTTAATAAAGCATCGGTTAAAACAACATAAATACAAGTTAATAAAGCATAGGATAAAACAACATAAATACAATTTAATAAAGCATAGGATAAAACAACATAAATACAATTTAATAAAGCATAGGATAAAACAACATAAATAAAATTTAATAAAGCATAGGATAAAACCTCATAAATACAATTTAATAAAGCATAAGATAAAACAACATAAATACAATTTAATAAAGCACAGGATAAAACAACATAAATAAAATTTAATAAAGCATAGGATAAAACAACATAAATAAAATTTAATAAAGCATAGGATAAAACAACGTAAATACAATTTAATAAAGCATAGGATAAAACAACATAAATAAAATTTAATAAAGCATAGGATAAAACAACATAAATACAATTTAATAAAGCATAAGATAAAACAACATGAATACAATTTAATAAAGCATAGGATAAAACAACATAAATACAATTTAATAAAGCATAGGTTAAAACAACATAAATGCAATTTAATAAAGCATAGGTTAAAACAACATAAATACAATTTAATAAAGCATAGGACAAAACAACATAAATACAATTTAATAAAGCTTAGGATAAAACAACATAAATACAATTTATAAAGCATAGGATAAAACAACATAAATACAATTTAATAAAGCATAGGATAAAACAACATAAATACAATTTAATAAAGCATAGGATAAAACAACATAAATACAATTTAATAAAGCATAAGATAAAACAACATGAATACAATTTAATAAAGCATAGGATAAAACAACATAAATACAATTTAATAAAGCATAGGTTAAAACAACATAAATGCAATTTAATAAAGCATAGGATAAAACAACATAAATACAATTTAATAAAGCATAGGACAAAACAACATAAATACAATTTAATAAAGCATAGTTTAAAACAACATAAATACAATTTAATAAAGCATAGGATAAAACCACAGAAATACAATTTAATAAAGCATAGGATAAAACAACATAAATACAATTTAATAAAGCATAGGACAAAACAACATAAATACAATTTAATAACGCATAGGATAAAACAACATAAATACAATTTAATGAAACATAGGATAAACAACATAAATACAATTTAATAAAGCATAGGACAAAACAACATAAATACAATTTAATAAAGCATATGTTAAAACAACATAAATACAATTTATTAAAGCATAGTTTAAAACAACATAAATACAATTTAATAAAGCATAGTTTAAAACAACATAAATACAATTTAATAAAGCATAGGATAAAACAACATAAATACAATTTAATGAAACATAGGATAAACAACATAAATACAATTTAATAAAGCATAGGTTACATCAACATAAATACAATTTAATAAAGCATAGGACAAAACAACATAAATACAATTTAATAAAGCATCGGTTAAAACAACATAAATACAAGTTAATAAAGCATAGGATAAAACAACATAAATACAATTTAATAAAGCATAGGATAAAACAACATAAATACAATTTAATAAAGCATAGGATAAAACAACATAAATTCAATTTAATAAAGCATAGGATAAAACAACATAAATACAATTTAATAAAGCACAGGATAAAACAACATAAATAAAATTTAATAAAGCATAGGATAAAACAACATAAATAAAATTTAATAAAGCATAGGATAAAACAACATAAATACAGTTTAATGAAACATAGGATAAACAACATAAATACAATTTAATAAAGCATAGGATAAAACAACATAAATACAATTTAATAAAGCATAGGATAAAACAACATAAATAAAATTTAATAAAGCATAGCATAAAACAACATAAATTCAATTTAATAAAGCATAGGATAAAACAACATAAATAAAATTTAATAAAGCATAGGATAAAACAACATAAATACAATTTAATAAATCATAAGATAAAACAACATGAATATAATTTAATAAAGCATAGGATAAAACAACATAAATACAATTTAATAAAGCATAGGTTAAAACAACATAAATGCAATTTAATAAAGCATAGGTTAAAACAACATAAATACAATTTAATAAAGCATAGGACAAAACAACATAAATACAATTTAATAAAGCATAGGATAAAACAACATAAATACAATTTATAAAGCATAGGATAAAACAACATAAATACAATTTAATAAAGCATAGGATAAAACAACATAAATACAATTTAATAAAGCATAGGATAAAACAACATAAATACAATTTAATAAAGCATAAGATAAAACAACATGAATACAATTTAATAAAGCATAGGATAAAACAACATAAATACAATTTAATAAAGCATAGGTTAAAACAACATAAATGCAATTTAATAAAGCATAGGATAAAACAACATAAATACAATTTAATAAAGCATAGGACAAAACAACATAAATACAATTTAATAAAGCATAGTTTAAAACAACATAAATACAATTTAATAAAGCATAGGATAAAACCACAGAAATACAATTTAATAAAGCATAGGATAAAACAACATAAATACAATTTAATAAAGCATAGGACAAAACAACATAAATACAATTTAATAACGCATAGGATAAAACAACATAAATACAATTTAATGAAACATAGGATAAACAACATAAATACAATTTAATAAAGCATAGGACAAAACAACATAAATACAATTTAATAAAGCATATGTTAAAACAACATAAATACAATTTAATAAAGCATAGTTTAAAACAACATAAATACAATTTAATAAAGCATAGTTTAAAACAACATAAATACAATTTAATAAAGCATAGGATAAAACAACATAAATACAATTTAATGAAACATAGGATAAACAACATAAATACAATTTAATAAAGCATAGGTTAAATCAACATAAATACAATTTAATAAAGCATAGGACAAAACAACATAAATACAATTTAATAAAGCATCGGTTAAAACAACATAAATACAAGTTAATAAAGCATAGGATAAAACAACATAAATACAATTTAATAAAGCATAGGATAAAACAACATAAATAAAATTTAATAAAGCATAGGATAAAACAACATAAATACAATTTAATAAAGCATAGGTTAAAACAACATAAATACAATTTAATAAAGCATAGGATAAAACAACATAAATTCAATTTAATAAAGCATAGGATAAAACAACATAAATACAATTTAATAAAGCACAGGATAAAACAACATAAATAAAGTTTAATAAAGCATAGGATAAAACAACATAAACAAAATTTAATAAAGCATAGGATAAAACAACAAAAATACAATTTAATAAAGCATAGGATAAAACAACATAAATAAAATTTAATAAAGCATAGGATAAAACAACATAAATACAATTTAATGAAACATAGGATAAACAACATAAATACAATTTAATAAAGCATAGGATAAATCAACATAAATACAATTTAATAAAGCATAGGATAAAACAACATAAATATAATTTAATAAAGCATAGGATAAAACAACATAAATACAATTTAATAAAGCATCGGTTAAAACAACATAAATACAAGTTAATAAAGCATAGGATAAAACAACATAAATACAATTTAATAAAGCATAGGATAAAACAACATAAATACAATTTAATAAAGCATAGGATAAAACAACATAAATAAAATTTAATAAAGCATAGGATAAAACCTCATAAATACAATTTAATAAAGCATAAGATAAAACAACATAAATACAATTTAATAAAGCACAGGATAAAACAACATAAATAAAATTTAATAAAGCATAGGATAAAACAACATAAATAAAATTTAATAAAGCATAGGATAAAACAACGTAAATACAATTTAATAAAGCATAGGATAAAACAACATAAATAAAATTTAATAAAGCATAGGATAAAACAACATAAATACAATTTAATAAAGCATAAGATAAAACAACATGAATACAATTTAATAAAGCATAGGATAAAACAACATAAATACAATTTAATAAAGCATAGGTTAAAACAACATAAATGCAATTTAATAAAGCATAGGTTAAAACAACATAAATACAATTTAATAAAGCATAGGACAAAACAACATAAATACAATTTAATAAAGCATAGGATAAAACAACATAAATACAATTTATAAAGCATAGGATAAAACAACATAAATACAATTTAATAAAGCATAGGATAAAACAACATAAATACAATTTAATAAAGCATAGGATAAAACAACATAAATACAATTTAATAAAGGATAAGATAAAACAACATGAATACAATTTAATAAAGCATAGGATAAAACAACATAAATACAATTTAATAAAGCATAGGTTAAAACAACATAAATGCAATTTAATAAAGCATAGGATAAAACAACATAAATACAATTTAATAAAGCATAGGACAAAACAACATAAATACAATTTAATAAAGCATAGTTTAAAACAACATAAATACAATTTAATAAAGCATAGGATAAAACCACAGAAATACAATTTAATAAAGCATAGGATAAAACAACATAAATACAATTTAATAAAGCATAGGACAAAACAACATAAATACAATTTAATAACGCATAGGATAAAACAACATAAATACAATTTAATGAAACATAGGATAAACAACATAAATACAATTTAATAAAGCATAGGACAAAACAACATAAATACAATTTAATAAAGCATATGTTAAAACAACATAAATACAATTTAATAAAGCATAGTTTAAAACAACATAAATACAATTTAATAAAGCATAGTTTAAAACAACATAAATACAATTTAATAAAGCATAGGATAAAACAACATAAATACAATTTAATGAAACATAGGATAAACAACATAAATACAATTTAATAAAGCATAGGTTACATCAACATAAATACAATTTATTAAAGCATAGGACAAAACAACATAAATACAATTTAATAAAGCATCGGTTAAAACAACATAAATACAAGTTAATAAAGCATAGGATAAAACAACATAAATACAATTTAATAAAGCATAGGATAAAACAACATAAATACAATTTAATAAAGCATAGGATAAAACAACATAAATTCAATTTAATAAAGCATAGGATAAAACAACATAAATACAATTTAATAAAGCACAGGATAAAACAACATAAATAAAATTTAATAAAGCATAGGATAAAACAACATAAATAAAATTTAATAAAGCATAGGATAAAACAACATAAATACAATTTAATGAAACATAGGATAAACAACATAAATACAATTTAATAAAGCATAGGATAAAACAACATAAATACAATTTAATAAAGCATAGGATAAAACAACATAAATAAAATTTAATAAAGCATAGCATAAAACAACATAAATTCAATTTAATAAAGCATAGGATAAAACAACATAAATAAAATTTAATAAAGCATAGGATAAAACAACATAAATACAATTTAATAAAGCATAAGATAAAACAACATGAATATAATTTAATAAAGCATAGGATAAAACAACATAAATACAATTTAATAAAGCATAGGTTAAAACAACATAAATGCAATTTAATAAAGCATAGGTTAAAACAACATAAATACAATTTAATAAAGCATAGGACAAAACAACATAAATACAATTTAATAAAGCATAGGATAAAACAACATAAATACAATTTATAAAGCATAGGATAAAACAACATAAATACAATTTAATAAAGCATAGGATAAAACAACATAAATACAATTTAATAAAGCATAGGATAAAACAACATAAATACAATTTAATAAAGCATAAGATAAAACAACATGAATACAATTTAATAAAGCATAGGATAAAACAACATAAATACAATTTAATAAAGCATAGGTTAAAACAAAATAAATGCAATTTAATAAAGCATAGGATAAAACAACATAAATACAATTTAATAAAGCATAGGACAAAACAACATAAATACAATTTAATAAAGCATAGTTTAAAACAACGTAAATACAATTTAATAAAGCATAGGATAAAACCACAGAAATACAATTTAATAAAGCATAGGATAAAACAACATAAATACAATTTAATAAAGCATAGGACAAAACAACATAAATACAATTTAATAACGCATAGGATAAAACAACATAAATACAATTTAATGAAACATAGGATAAACAACATAAATACAATTTAATAAAGCATAGGACAAAACAACATAAATACAATTTAATAAAGCATAGGACAAAACAACATAAATACAATTTAATAAAGCATAGGATAAAACAACATAAATACAATTTATAAAGCATAGGATAAAACAACATAAATACAATTTAATAAAGCATAGGATAAAACAACATAAATACAATTTAATAAAGCATAGGATAAAACAACATAAATACAATTTAATAAAGCATAAGATAAAACAACATGAATACAATTTAATAAAGCATAGGATAAAACAACATAAATACAATTTAATAAAGCATAGGTTAAAACAACATAAATGCAATTTAATAAAGCATAGGATAAAACAACATAAATACAATTTAATAAAGCATAGGACAAAACAACATAAATACAATTTAATAAAGCATAGTTTAAAACAACATAAATACAATTTAATAAAGCATAGGATAAAACCACAGAAATACAATTTAATAAAGCATAGGATAAAACAACATAAATACAATTTAATAAAGCATAGGACAAAACAACATAAATACAATTTAATAACGCATAGGATAAAACAACATAAATACAATTTAATGAAACATAGGATAAACAACATAAATACAATTTAATAAAGCATAGGACAAAACAACATAAATACAATTTAATAAAGCATATGTTAAAACAACATAAATACCATTTAATAAAGCATAGTTTAAAACAACATAAATACAATTTAATAAAGCATAGTTTAAAACAACATAAATACAATTTAATAAAGCATAGGATAAAACAACATAAATACAATTTAATGAAACAGGATAAACAACATAAATACAATTTAATAAAGCATAGGTTAAATCAACATAAATACAATTTAATAAAGCATAGGACAAAACAACATAAATACAATTTAATAAAGCATCGGTTAAAACAACATAAATACAAGTTAATAAAGCATAGGATAAAACAACATAAATACAATTTAATAAAGCATAGGATAAAACAACATAAATAAAATTTAATAAAGCATAGGATAAAACAACATAAATACAATTTAATAAAGCATAGGTTAAAACAACATAAATACAATTTAATAAAGCATAGGATAAAACAACATAAATTCAATTTAATAAAGCATAGGATAAAACAACATAAATACAATTTAATAAAGCACAGGATAAAACAACATAAATAAAGTTTAATAAAGCATAGGATAAAACAACATAAACAAAATTTAATAAAGCATAGGATAAAACAACAAAAATACAATTTAATAAAGCATAGGATAAAACAACATAAATAAAATTTAATAAAGCATAGGATAAAACAACATAAATACAATTTAATGAAACATAGGATAAACAACATAAATACAATTTAATAAAGCATAGGATAAATCAACATAAATACAATTTAATAAAGCATAGGATAAAACAACATAAATATAATTTAATAAAGCATAGGATAAAACAACATAAATACAATTTAATAAAGCATCGGTTAAAACAACATAAATACAAGTTAATAAAGCATAGGATAAAACAACATAAATACAATTTAATAAAGCATAGGATAAAACAACATAAATACAATTTAATAAAGCATAGGATAAAACAACATAAATAAAATTTAATAAAGCATAGGATAAAACCTCATAAATACAATTTAATAAAGCATAAGATAAAACAACATAAATACAATTTAATAAAGCACAGGATAAAACAACATAAATAAAATTTAATAAAGCATAGGATAAAACAACATAAATAAAATTTAATAAAGCATAGGATAAAACAACGTAAATACAATTTAATAAAGCATAGGATAAAACAACATAAATAAAATTTAATAAAGCATAGGATAAAACAACATAAATACAATTTAATAAAGCATAAGATAAAACAACATGAATACAATTTAATAAAGCATAGGATAAAACAACATAAATACAATTTAATAAAGCATAGGTTAAAACAACATAAATGCAATTTAATAAAGCATAGGTTAAAACAACATAAATACAATTTAATAAAGCATAGGACAAAACAACATAAATACAATTTAATAAAGCATAGGATAAAACAACATAAATACAATTTATAAAGCATAGGATAAAACAACATAAATACAATTTAATAAAGCATAGGATAAAACAACATAAATACAATTTAATAAAGCATAGGATAAAACAACATAAATACAATTTAATAAAGGATAAGATAAAACAACATGAATACAATTTAATAAAGCATAGGATAAAACAACATAAATACAATTTAATAAAGCATAGGTTAAAACAACATAAATGCAATTTAATAAAGCATAGGATAAAACAACATAAATACAATTTAATAAAGCATAGGACAAAACAACATAAATACAATTTAATAAAGCATAGTTTAAAACAACATAAATACAATTTAATAAAGCATAGGATAAAACCACAGAAATACAATTTAATAAAGCATAGGATAAAACAACATAAATACAATTTAATAAAGCATAGGACAAAACAACATAAATACAATTTAATAACGCATAGGATAAAACAACATAAATACAATTTAATGAAACATAGGATAAACAACATAAATACAATTTAATAAAGCATAGGACAAAACAACATAAATACAATTTAATAAAGCATATGTTAAAACAACATAAATACAATTTAATAAAGCATAGTTTAAAACAACATAAATACAATTTAATAAAGCATAGTTTAAAACAACATAAATACAATTTAATAAAGCATAGGATAAAACAACATAAATACAATTTAATGAAACATAGGATAAACAACATAAATACAATTTAATAAAGCATAGGTTACATCAACATAAATACAATTTATTAAAGCATAGGACAAAACAACATAAATACAATTTAATAAAGCATCGGTTAAAACAACATAAATACAAGTTAATAAAGCATAGGATAAAACAACATAAATACAATTTAATAAAGCATAGGATAAAACAACATAAATACAATTTAATAAAGCATAGGATAAAACAACATAAATTCAATTTAATAAAGCATAGGATAAAACAACATAAATACAATTTAATAAAGCACAGGATAAAACAACATAAATAAAATTTAATAAAGCATAGGATAAAACAACATAAATAAAATTTAATAAAGCATAGGATAAAACAACATAAATACAATTTAATGAAACATAGGATAAACAACATAAATACAATTTAATAAAGCATAGGATAAAACAACATAAATACAATTTAATAAAGCATAGGATAAAACAACATAAATAAAATTTAATAAAGCATAGCATAAAACAACATAAATTCAATTTAATAAAGCATAGGATAAAACAACATAAATAAAATTTAATAAAGCATAGGATAAAACAACATAAATACAATTTAATAAAGCATAAGATAAAACAACATGAATATAATTTAATAAAGCATAGGATAAAACAACATAAATACAATTTAATAAAGCATAGGTTAAAACAACATAAATGCAATTTAATAAAGCATAGGTTAAAACAACATAAATACAATTTAATAAAGCATAGGACAAAACAACATAAATACAATTTAATAAAGCATAGGATAAAACAACATAAATACAATTTATAAAGCATAGGATAAAACAACATAAATACAATTTAATAAAGCATAGGATAAAACAACATAAATACAATTTAATAAAGCATAGGATAAAACAACATAAATACAATTTAATAAAGCATAAGATAAAACAACATGAATACAATTTAATAAAGCATAGGATAAAACAACATAAATACAATTTAATAAAGCATAGGTTAAAACAAAATAAATGCAATTTAATAAAGCATAGGATAAAACAACATAAATACAATTTAATAAAGCATAGGACAAAACAACATAAATACAATTTAATAAAGCATAGTTTAAAACAACGTAAATACAATTTAATAAAGCATAGGATAAAACCACAGAAATACAATTTAATAAAGCATAGGATAAAACAACATAAATACAATTTAATAAAGCATAGGACAAAACAACATAAATACAATTTAATAACGCATAGGATAAAACAACATAAATACAATTTAATGAAACATAGGATAAACAACATAAATACAATTTAATAAAGCATAGGACAAAACAACATAAATACAATTTAATAAAGCATAGGACAAAACAACATAAATACAATTTAATAAAGCATAGGATAAAACAACATAAATACAATTTATAAAGCATAGGATAAAACAACATAAATACAATTTAATAAAGCATAGGATAAAACAACATAAATACAATTTAATAAAGCATAGGATAAAACAACATAAATACAATTTAATAAAGCATAAGATAAAACAACATGAATACAATTTAATAAAGCATAGGATAAAACAACATAAATACAATTTAATAAAGCATAGGTTAAAACAACATAAATGCAATTTAATAAAGCATAGGATAAAACAACATAAATACAATTTAATAAAGCATAGGACAAAACAACATAAATACAATTTAATAAAGCATAGTTTAAAACAACATAAATACAATTTAATAAAGCATAGGATAAAACCACAGAAATACAATTTAATAAAGCATAGGATAAAACAACATAAATACAATTTAATAAAGCATAGGACAAAACAACATAAATACAATTTAATAACGCATAGGATAAAACAACATAAATACAATTTAATGAAACATAGGATAAACAACATAAATACAATTTAATAAAGCATAGGACAAAACAACATAAATACAATTTAATAAAGCATATGTTAAAACAACATAAATACCATTTAATAAAGCATAGTTTAAAACAACATAAATACAATTTAATAAAGCATAGTTTAAAACAACATAAATACAATTTAATAAAGCATAGGATAAAACAACATAAATACAATTTAATGAAACAGGATAAACAACATAAATACAATTTAATAAAGCATAGGTTAAATCAACATAAATACAATTTAATAAAGCATAGGACAAAACAACATAAATACAATTTAATAAAGCATCGGTTAAAACAACATAAATACAAGTTAATAAAGCATAGGATAAAACAACATAAATACAATTTAATAAAGCATAGGATAAAACAACATAAATAAAATTTAATAAAGCATAGGATAAAACAACATAAATACAATTTAATAAAGCATAGGTTAAAACAACATAAATACAATTTAATAAAGCATAGGATAAAACAACATAAATTCAATTTAATAAAGCATAGGATAAAACAACATAAATACAATTTAATAAAGCACAGGATAAAACAACATAAATAAAGTTTAATAAAGCATAGGATAAAACAACATAAACAAAATTTAATAAAGCATAGGATAAAACAACAAAAATACAATTTAATAAAGCATAGGATAAAACAACATAAATAAAATTTAATAAAGCATAGGATAAAACAACATAAATACAATTTAATGAAACATAGGATAAACAACATAAATACAATTTAATAAAGCATAGGATAAATCAACATAAATACAATTTAATAAAGCATAGGATAAAACAACATAAATATAATTTAATAAAGCATAGGATAAAACAACATAAATACAATTTAATAAAGCATCGGTTAAAACAACATAAATACAAGTTAATAAAGCATAGGATAAAACAACATAAATACAATTTAATAAAGCATAGGATAAAACAACATAAATACAATTTAATAAAGCATAGGATAAAACAACATAAATAAAATTTAATAAAGCATAGGATAAAACCTCATAAATACAATTTAATAAAGCATAAGATAAAACAACATAAATACAATTTAATAAAGCACAGGATAAAACAACATAAATAAAATTTAATAAAGCATAGGATAAAACAACATAAATAAAATTTAATAAAGCATAGGATAAAACAACGTAAATACAATTTAATAAAGCATAGGATAAAACAACATAAATAAAATTTAATAAAGCATAGGATAAAACAACATAAATACAATTTAATAAAGCATAAGATAAAACAACATGAATACAATTTAATAAAGCATAGGATAAAACAACATAAATACAATTTAATAAAGCATAGGTTAAAACAACATAAATGCAATTTAATAAAGCATAGGTTAAAACAACATAAATACAATTTAATAAAGCATAGGACAAAACAACATAAATACAATTTAATAAAGCATAGGATAAAACAACATAAATACAATTTATAAAGCATAGGATAAAACAACATAAATACAATTTAATAAAGCATAGGATAAAACAACATAAATACAATTTAATAAAGCATAGGATAAAACAACATAAATACAATTTAATAAAGCATAAGATAAAACAACATGAATACAATTTAATAAAGCATAGGATAAAACAACATAAATACAATTTAATAAAGCATAGGTTAAAACAACATAAATGCAATTTAATAAAGCATAGGATAAAACAACATAAATACAATTTAATAAAGCATAGGACAAAACAACATAAATACAATTTAATAAAGCATAGTTTAAAACAACATAAATACAATTTAATAAAGCATAGGATAAAACCACAGAAATACAATTTAATAAAGCATAGGATAAAACAACATAAATACAATTTAATAAAGCATAGGACAAAACAACATAAATACAATTTAATAACGCATAGGATAAAACAACATAAATACAATTTAATGAAACATAGGATAAACAACATAAATACAATTTAATAAAGCATAGGACAAAACAACATAAATACAATTTAATAAAGCATATGTTAAAACAACATAAATACAATTTATTAAAGCATAGTTTAAAACAACATAAATACAATTTAATAAAGCATAGTTTAAAACAACATAAATACAATTTAATAAAGCATAGGATAAAACAACATAAATACAATTTAATGAAACATAGGATAAACAACATAAATACAATTTAATAAAGCATAGGTTACATCAACATAAATACAATTTAATAAAGCATAGGACAAAACAACATAAATACAATTTAATAAAGCATCGGTTAAAACAACATAAATACAAGTTAATAAAGCATAGGATAAAACAACATAAATACAATTTAATAAAGCATAGGATAAAACAACATAAATACAATTTAATAAAGCATAGGATAAAACAACATAAATTCAATTTAATAAAGCATAGGATAAAACAACATAAATACAATTTAATAAAGCACAGGATAAAACAACATAAATAAAATTTAATAAAGCATAGGATAAAACAACATAAATAAAATTTAATAAAGCATAGGATAAAACAACATAAATACAGTTTAATGAAACATAGGATAAACAACATAAATACAATTTAATAAAGCATAGGATAAAACAACATAAATACAATTTAATAAAGCATAGGATAAAACAACATAAATAAAATTTAATAAAGCATAGCATAAAACAACATAAATTCAATTTAATAAAGCATAGGATAAAACAACATAAATAAAATTTAATAAAGCATAGGATAAAACAACATAAATACAATTTAATAAATCATAAGATAAAACAACATGAATATAATTTAATAAAGCATAGGATAAAACAACATAAATACAATTTAATAAAGCATAGGTTAAAACAACATAAATGCAATTTAATAAAGCATAGGTTAAAACAACATAAATACAATTTAATAAAGCATAGGACAAAACAACATAAATACAATTTAATAAAGCATAGGATAAAACAACATAAATACAATTTATAAAGCATAGGATAAAACAACATAAATACAATTTAATAAAGCATAGGATAAAACAACATAAATACAATTTAATAAAGCATAGGATAAAACAACATAAATACAATTTAATAAAGCATAAGATAAAACAACATGAATACAATTTAATAAAGCATAGGATAAAACAACATAAATACAATTTAATAAAGCATAGGTTAAAACAACATAAATGCAATTTAATAAAGCATAGGATAAAACAACATAAATACAATTTAATAAAGCATAGGACAAAACAACATAAATACAATTTAATAAAGCATAGTTTAAAACAACATAAATACAATTTAATAAAGCATAGGATAAAACCACAGAAATACAATTTAATAAAGCATAGGATAAAACAACATAAATACAATTTAATAAAGCATAGGACAAAACAACATAAATACAATTTAATAACGCATAGGATAAAACAACATAAATACAATTTAATGAAACATAGGATAAACAACATAAATACAATTTAATAAAGCATAGGACAAAACAACATAAATACAATTTAATAAAGCATATGTTAAAACAACATAAATACAATTTAATAAAGCATAGTTTAAAACAACATAAATACAATTTAATAAAGCATAGTTTAAAACAACATAAATACAATTTAATAAAGCATAGGATAAAACAACATAAATACAATTTAATGAAACATAGGATAAACAACATAAATACAATTTAATAAAGCATAGGTTAAATCAACATAAATACAATTTAATAAAGCATAGGACAAAACAACATAAATACAATTTAATAAAGCATCGGTTAAAACAACATAAATACAAGTTAATAAAGCATAGGATAAAACAACATAAATACAATTTAATAAAGCATAGGATAAAACAACATAAATAAAATTTAATAAAGCATAGGATAAAACAACATAAATACAATTTAATAAAGCATAGGTTAAAACAACATAAATACAATTTAATAAAGCATAGGATAAAACAACATAAATTCAATTTAATAAAGCATAGGATAAAACAACATAAATACAATTTAATAAAGCACAGGATAAAACAACATAAATAAAGTTTAATAAAGCATAGGATAAAACAACATAAACAAAATTTAATAAAGCATAGGATAAAACAACAAAAATACAATTTAATAAAGCATAGGATAAAACAACATAAATAAAATTTAATAAAGCATAGGATAAAACAACATAAATACAATTTAATGAAACATAGGATAAACAACATAAATACAATTTAATAAAGCATAGGATAAATCAACATAAATACAATTTAATAAAGCATAGGATAAAACAACATAAATATAATTTAATAAAGCATAGGATAAAACAACATAAATACAATTTAATAAAGCATCGGTTAAAACAACATAAATACAAGTTAATAAAGCATAGGATAAAACAACATAAATACAATTTAATAAAGCATAGGATAAAACAACATAAATACAATTTAATAAAGCATAGGATAAAACAACATAAATAAAATTTAATAAAGCATAGGATAAAACCTCATAAATACAATTTAATAAAGCATAAGATAAAACAACATAAATACAATTTAATAAAGCACAGGATAAAACAACATAAATAAAATTTAATAAAGCATAGGATAAAACAACATAAATAAAATTTAATAAAGCATAGGATAAAACAACGTAAATACAATTTAATAAAGCATAGGATAAAACAACATAAATAAAATTTAATAAAGCATAGGATAAAACAACATAAATACAATTTAATAAAGCATAAGATAAAACAACATGAATACAATTTAATAAAGCATAGGATAAAACAACATAAATACAATTTAATAAAGCATAGGTTAAAACAACATAAATGCAATTTAATAAAGCATAGGTTAAAACAACATAAATACAATTTAATAAAGCATAGGACAAAACAACATAAATACAATTTAATAAAGCATAGGATAAAACAACATAAATACAATTTATAAAGCATAGGATAAAACAACATAAATACAATTTAATAAAGCATAGGATAAAACAACATAAATACAATTTAATAAAGCATAGGATAAAACAACATAAATACAATTTAATAAAGCATAAGATAAAACAACATGAATACAATTTAATAAAGCATAGGATAAAACAACATAAATACAATTTAATAAAGCATAGGTTAAAACAACATAAATGCAATTTAATAAAGCATAGGATAAAACAACATAAATACAATTTAATAAAGCATAGGACAAAACAACATAAATACAATTTAATAAAGCATAGTTTAAAACAACATAAATACAATTTAATAAAGCATAGGATAAAACCACAGAAATACAATTTAATAAAGCATAGGATAAAACAACATAAATACAATTTAATAAAGCATAGGACAAAACAACATAAATACAATTTAATAACGCATAGGATAAAACAACATAAATACAATTTAATGAAACATAGGATAAACAACATAAATACAATTTAATAAAGCATAGGACAAAACAACATAAATACAATTTAATAAAGCATAGTTTAAAACAACATAAATACAATTTAATAAAGCATAGTTTAAAACAACATAAATACAATTTAATAAAGCATAGGATAAAACAACATAAATACAATTTAATGAAACATAGGATAAACAACATAAATACAATTTAATAAAGCATAGGTTACATCAACATAAATACAATTTAATAAAGCATAGGACAAAACAACATAAATACAATTTAATAAAGCATCGGTTAAAACAACATAAATACAAGTTAATAAAGCATAGGATAAAACAACATAAATACAATTTAATAAAGCATAGGATAAAACAACATAAATACAATTTAATAAAGCATAGGATAAAACAACATAAATTCAATTTAATAAAGCATAGGATAAAACAACATAAATACAATTTAATAAAGCACAGGATAAAACAACATAAATAAAATTTAATAAAGCATAGGATAAAACAACATAAATAAAATTTAATAAAGCATAGGATAAAACAACATAAATACAATTTAATGAAACATAGGATAAACAACATAAATACAATTTAATAAAGCATAGGATAAAACAACATAAATACAATTTAATAAAGCATAGGATAAAACAACATAAATAAAATTTAATAAAGCATAGCATAAAACAACATAAATTCAATTTAATAAAGCATAGGATAAAACAACATAAATAAAATTTAATAAAGCATAGGATAAAACAACATAAATACAATTTAATAAAGCATAAGATAAAACAACATGAATATAATTTAATAAAGCATAGGATAAAACAACATAAATACAATTTAATAAAGCATAGGTTAAAACAACATAAATGCAATTTAATAAAGCATAGGTTAAAACAACATAAATACAATTTAATAAAGCATAGGACAAAACAACATAAATACAATTTAATAAAGCATAGGATAAAACAACATAAATACAATTTATAAAGCATAGGATAAAACAACATAAATACAATTTAATAAAGCATAGGATAAAACAACATAAATACAATTTAATAAAGCATAGGATAAAACAACATAAATACAATTTAATAAAGCATAAGATAAAACAACATGAATACAATTTAATAAAGCATAGGATAAAACAACATAAATACAATTTAATAAAGCATAGGTTAAAACAAAATAAATGCAATTTAATAAAGCATAGGATAAAACAACATAAATACAATTTAATAAAGCATAGGACAAAACAACATAAATACAATTTAATAAAGCATAGTTTAAAACAACGTAAATACAATTTAATAAAGCATAGGATAAAACCACAGAAATACAATTTAATAAAGCATAGGATAAAACAACATAAATACAATTTAATAAAGCATAGGACAAAACAACATAAATACAATTTAATAACGCATAGGATAAAACAACATAAATACAATTTAATGAAACATAGGATAAACAACATAAATACAATTTAATAAAGCATAGGACAAAACAACATAAATACAATTTAATAAAGCATATGTTAAAACAACATAAATACAATTTAATAAAGCATAGTTTAAAACAACATAAATACAATTTAATAAAGCATAGTTTAAAACAACATAAATACAATTTAATAAAGCATAGGATAAAACAACATAAATACAATTTAATGAAACATATGATAAACAACATAAATACAATTTAATAAAGCATAGGTTAAATCAACATAAATACAATTTAATAAAGCATAGGACAAAACAACATAAATACAATTTAATAAAGCATCGGTTAAAACAACATAAATACAAGTTAATAAAGCATAGGATAAAACAACATAAATACAATTTAATAAAGCATAGGATAAAACAACATAAATACAATTTAATAAAGCATAGGATAAAACAACATAAATACAATTTAATAAAGCATAGGTTAAAACAACATAAATACAATTTAATAAAGCATAGGATAAAACAACATAAATTCAATTTAATAAAGCATAGGATAAAACAACATAAATACAATTTAATAAAGCACAGGATAAAACAACATAAATAAAATTTAATAAAGCATAGGATAAAACAACATAAACAAAATTTAATAAAGCATAGGATAAAACAACAAAAATACAATTTAATGAAACATAGGATAAACAACATAAATACAATTTAATAAAGCACAGGATAAAACAACTTAAATACAATTTAATGAAACATAGGATAAACAACATAAATACAATTTAATAAAGCATAGGATAAAACAACATAAATACAATTTAATAAAGCATAGGATAAAACAACATAAATAAAATTTAATAAAGCATAGCATAAAACAACATAAATTCAATTTAATAAAGCATAGGATAAAACAACATAAATACAATTTAATAAAGCATAGGATAAAACAACATAAATACAATTTAATAAAGCATAGGTTAAAACAACATAAATACAATTTAATAAAGCATAGGTTAAAACAACATAAATACAATTTAATAAAGCATAGGACAAAACAACATAAATAAAATTTAATAAAGCATAGGATAAAACCTCATAAATACAATTTAATAAAGCATAAGATAAAACAACATAAATACAATTTAATAAAGCACAGGATAAAACAACATAAATAAAATTTAATAAAGCATAGGATAAAACAACATAAATAAAATTTAATAAAGCATAGGATAAAACAACGTAAATACAATTTAATAAAGCATAGGATAAAACAACATAAATAAAATTTAATAAAGCATAGGATAAAACAACATAAATACAATTTAATAAAGCATAAGATAAAACAACATGAATACAATTTAATAAAGCATAGGATAAAACAACATAAATACAATTTAATAAAGCATAGGTTAAAACAACATAAATGCAATTTAATAAAGCATAGGTTAAAACAACATAAATACAATTTAATAAAGCATAGGACAAAACAACATAAATACAATTTAATAAAGCATAGGATAAAACAACATAAATACAATTTATAAAGCATAGGATAAAACAACATAAATACAATTTAATAAAGCATAGGATAAAACAACATAAATACAATTTAATAAAGCATAGGATAAAACAACATAAATACAATTTAATAAAGCATAAGATAAAACAACATGAATACAATTTAATAAAGCATAGGATAAAACAACATAAATACAATTTAATAAAGCATAGGTTAAAACAACATAAATGCAATTTAATAAAGCATAGGATAAAACAACATAAATACAATTTAATAAAGCATAGGACAAAACAACATAAATACAATTTAATAAAGCATAGTTTAAAACAACATAAATACAATTTAATAAAGCATAGGATAAAACCACAGAAATACAATTTAATAAAGCATAGGATAAAACAACATAAATACAATTTAATAAAGCATAGGACAAAACAACATAAATACAATTTAATAACGCATAGGATAAAACAACATAAATACAATTTAATGAAACATAGGATAAACAACATAAATACAATTTAATAAAGCATAGGACAAAACAACATAAATACAATTTAATAAAGCATATGTTAAAACAACATAAATACAATTTAATAAAGCATAGTTTAAAACAACATAAATACAATTTAATAAAGCATAGTTTAAAACAACATAAATACAATTTAATAAAGCATAGGATAAAACAACATAAATACAATTTAATGAAACATAGGATAAACAACATAAATACAATTTAATAAAGCATAGGTTACATCAACATAAATACAATTTAATAAAGCATAGGACAAAACAACATAAATACAATTTAATAAAGCATCGGTTAAAACAACATAAATACAAGTTAATAAAGCATAGGATAAAACAACATAAATACAATTTAATAAAGCATAGGATAAAACAACATAAATACAATTTAATAAAGCATAGGATAAAACAACATAAATTCAATTTAATAAAGCATAGGATAAAACAACATAAATACAATTTAATAAAGCACAGGATAAAACAACATAAATAAAATTTAATAAAGCATAGGATAAAACAACATAAATAAAATTTAATAAAGCATAGGATAAAACAACATAAATACAATTTAATGAAACATAGGATAAACAACATAAATACAATTTAATAAAGCATAGGATAAAACAACATAAATACAATTTAATAAAGCATAGGATAAAACAACATAAATAAAATTTAATAAAGCATAGCATAAAACAACATAAATTCAATTTAATAAAGCATAGGATAAAACAACATAAATAAAATTTAATAAAGCATAGGATAAAACAACATAAATACAATTTAATAAAGCATAAGATAAAACAACATGAATATAATTTAATAAAGCATAGGATAAAACAACATAAATACAATTTAATAAAGCATAGGTTAAAACAACATAAATGCAATTTAATAAAGCATAGGTTAAAACAACATAAATACAATTTAATAAAGCATAGGACAAAACAACATAAATACAATTTAATAAAGCATAGGATAAAACAACATAAATACAATTTATAAAGCATAGGATAAAACAACATAAATACAATTTAATAAAGCATAGGATAAAACAACATAAATACAATTTAATAAAGCATAGGATAAAACAACATAAATACAATTTAATAAAGCATAAGATAAAACAACATGAATACAATTTAATAAAGCATAGGATAAAACAACATAAATACAATTTAATAAAGCATAGGTTAAAACAAAATAAATGCAATTTAATAAAGCATAGGATAAAACAACATAAATACAATTTAATAAAGCATAGGACAAAACAACATAAATACAATTTAATAAAGCATAGTTTAAAACAACGTAAATACAATTTAATAAAGCATAGGATAAAACCACAGAAATACAATTTAATAAAGCATAGGATAAAACAACATAAATACAATTTAATAAAGCATAGGACAAAACAACATAAATACAATTTAATAACGCATAGGATAAAACAACATAAATACAATTTAATGAAACATAGGATAAACAACATAAATACAATTTAATAAAGCATAGGACAAAACAACATAAATACAATTTAATAAAGCATATGTTAAAACAACATAAATACAATTTAATAAAGCATAGTTTAAAACAACATAAATACAATTTAATAAAGCATAGTTTAAAACAACATAAATACAATTTAATAAAGCATAGGATAAAACAACATAAATACAATTTAATGAAACATATGATAAACAACATAAATACAATTTAATAAAGCATAGGTTAAATCAACATAAATACAATTTAATAAAGCATAGGACAAAACAACATAAATACAATTTAATAAAGCATCGGTTAAAACAACATAAATACAAGTTAATAAAGCATAGGATAAAACAACATAAATACAATTTAATAAAGCATAGGATAAAACAACATAAATACAATTTAATAAAGCATAGGATAAAACAACATAAATACAATTTAATAAAGCATAGGTTAAAACAACATAAATACAATTTAATAAAGCATAGGATAAAACAACATAAATTCAATTTAATAAAGCATAGGATAAAACAACATAAATACAATTTAATAAAGCACAGGATAAAACAACATAAATAAAATTTAATAAAGCATAGGATAAAACAACATAAACAAAATTTAATAAAGCATAGGATAAAACAACAAAAATACAATTTAATGAAACATAGGATAAACAACATAAATACAATTTAATAAAGCACAGGATAAAACAACTTAAATACAATTTAATGAAACATAGGATAAACAACATAAATACAATTTAATAAAGCATAGGATAAAACAACATAAATACAATTTAATAAAGCATAGGATAAAACAACATAAATAAAATTTAATAAAGCATAGCATAAAACAACATAAATTCAATTTAATAAAGCATAGGATAAAACAACATAAATACAATTTAATAAAGCATAGGATAAAACAACATAAATACAATTTAATAAAGCATAGGTTAAAACAACATAAATACAATTTAATAAAGCATAGGTTAAAACAACATAAATACAATTTAATAAAGCATAGGACAAAACAACATAAATACAATTTAATAAAGCATAGGTTAAAACAACATAAATAAAAGTTAATAAAGCATAGGATAAAACAACATAAATACAATTTAATAAAGCATAGGATAAAACAACATAAATACAATTTAATAAAGCATAGGATAAAACAACATAAATACAATTTAATAAAGCATAGGATAAAACAACATAAATACAATTTAATAAATCATAGGATAAAACAACATAAATACAATTTAATAAAGCACAGGATAAAACAACATGAATAAAATTTAATAAAGCAAATAATAAAACAACATAAATAAAATTTAATAAAGCATAGGATAAAACAACGTAAATACAATTTAATAAAGCATAGGATAAAACAACATAAATAAAATTTAATAAAGCATAGGATAAAACAACATAAATACAATTTAATAAAGCATAGGATAAAACAACATAAATTCAATTTAATAAAGCATAGGTTAAAACAACATAAATGCAATTTAATAAAGCATAGGATAAAACAACATAAATAAAATTTAATAAAGCATAGGATAAAACAACGTAAATACAATTTAATAAAGCATAGGATAAAACAACATAAATAAAATTTAATAAAGCATAGGATAAAACAACATAAATACAATTTAATAAAGCATAGGATAAAACAACATAAATAAAATTTAATAAAGCATAGGATAAAACAACATAAATACAATTTAATAAAGCATAAGATAAAACAACATGAATACAATTTAATAAAGCATAGGATAAAACAACATAAATAAAATTTAATAAAGCATAGGATAAAACAACATAAATACAATTTAATAAAGCATAAGATAAAACAACATGAATACAATTTAATAAAGCATAGGATAAAACAACATAAATACAATTTAATAAAGCATAGGTTAAAACAACATAAATGCAATTTAATAAAGCATAGGTTAAAACAACATAAATACAATTTAATAAAGCATAGGACAAAACAACATAAATACAATTTAATAAAGCATAGGATAAAACAACATAAATACAATTTATAAAGCATAGGATAAAACAACATAAATACAATTTAATAAAGCATAGGATAAAACAACATAAATACAATTTAATAAAGCATAGGATAAAACAACATAAATACAATTTAATAAAGCATAAGATAAAACAACATGAATACAATTTAATAAAGCATAGGATAAAACAACATAAATACAATTTAATAAAGCATAGGTTAAAACAACATAAATGCAATTTAATAAAGCATAGGATAAAACAACATAAATACAATTTAATAAAGCATAGGACAAAACAACATAAATACAATTTAATAAAGCATAGTTTAAAACAACATAAATACAATTTAATAAAGCATAGGATAAAACCACAGAAATACAATTTAATAAAGCATAGGATAAAACAACATAAATACAATTTAATAAAGCATAGGACAAAACAACATAAATACAATTCAATAACGCATAGGATAAAACAACATAAATACAATTTAATGAAACATAGGATAAACAACATAAATACAATTTAATAAAGCATAGGACAAAACAACATAAATACAATTTAATAAAGCATATGTTAAAACAACATAAATACAATTTAATAAAGCATAGTTTAAAACAACATAAATACAATTTAATAAAGCATAGTTTAAAACAACATAAATACAATTTAATAAAGCATAGTTTAAAACAACATAAATACAATTTAATAAAGCATAGGATAAAACAATATAAATACAATTTAATGAAACATAGGATAAACAACATAAATACAATTTAATAAAGCATAGGTTAAATCAACATAAATACAATTGAATAAAGCATAGGACAAAACAACATAAATACAATTTAATAAAGCATCGGTTAAAACAACATAAATACAAGTTAATAAAGCATAGTTTAAAACAACATAAATACAATTTAATAAAGCATAGGATAAAACCACAGAAATACAATTTAATAAAGCATAGGATAAAACAACATAAATACAATTTAATAAAGCATAGGACAAAACAACATAAATACAATTTAATAACGCATAGGATAAAACAACATAAATACAATTTAATGAAACATAGGATAAACAACATAAATACAATTTAATAAAGCATAGGACAAAACAACATAAATACAATTTAATAAAGCATATGTTAAAACAACATAAATACAATTTAATAAAGCATAGTTTAAAACAACATAAATACAATTTAATAAAGCATAGTTTAAAACAACATAAATACAATTTAATAAAGCATAGGATAAAACAACATAAATACAATTTAATGAAACATAGGATAAACAACATAAATACAATTTAATAAAGCATAGGTTAAATCAAAATAAATACAATTTAATAAAGCATAGGACAAAACAACATAAATACAATTTAATAAAGCATCGGTTAAAACAACATAAATACAAGTTAATAAAGCATAGGATAAAACAACATAAATACAATTTAATAAAGCATAGGATAAAACAACATAAATAAAATTTAATAAAGCATAGGATAAAACAACATAAATACAATTTAATAAAGCATAGGTTAAAACAACATAAATACAATTTAATAAAGCATAGGATAAAACAACATAAATTCAATTTAATTAAGCATAGGATAAAACAACATAAATACAATTTAATAAAGCACAGGATAAAACAACATAAATAAAGTTTAATAAAGCATAGGATAAAACTACATAAACAAAATTTAATAAAGCATAGGATAAAACAACAAAAATACAATTTAATAAAGCATAGGATAAAACAACATAAATAAAATTTAATAAAGCATAGGATAAAACAACATAAATACAATTTAATAAAGCATAGGATAAAACAACATAAATAAAATTTAATAAAGCATAGGATAAAACCTCATAAATACAATTTAATAAAGCATAAGATAAAACAACATAAATACAATTTAATAAAGCACAGGATAAAACAACATAAATAAAATTTAATAAAGCATAGGATAAAACAACATAAATAAAATTTAATAAAGCATAGGATAAAACAACGTAAATACAATTTAATAAAGCATAGGATAAAACAACATAAATAAAATTTAATAAAGCATAGGATAAAACAACATAAATACAATTTAATAAAGCATAAGATAAAACAACATGAATACAATTTAATAAAGCATAGGATAAAACAACATAAATACAATTTAATAAAGCATAGGTTAAAACAACATAAATGCAATTTAATAAAGCATAGGACAAAACAACATAAATACAATTTAATAAAGCATCGGTTAAAACAACATAAATACAAGTTAATAAAGCATAGGATAAAACAACATAAATACAATTTAATAAAGCATAGGATAAAACAACATAAATACAATTTAATAAAGCATAGGATAAAACAACATAAATACAATTTAATAAAGCATAGGTTAAAACAACATAAATACAATTTAATAAAGCATAGGATAAAACAACATAAATTCAATTTAATAAAGCATAGGATAAAACAACATAAATACAATTTAATAAAGCACAGGATAAAACAACATAAATAAAATTTAATAAAGCATAGGATAAAACAACATAAACAAAATTTAATAAAGCATAGGATAAAACAACAAAAATACAATTTAATAAAGCATAGGATAAAACAACATAAGTAAAATTTAATAAAGCACAGGATAAAACAACTTAAATACAATTTAATGAAACATAGGATAAACAACATAAATACAATTTAATAAAGCATAGGATAAAACAACATAAATACAATTTAATAAAGCATAGGATAAAACAACATAAATAAAATTTAATAAAGCATAGCATAAAACAACATAAATTCAATTTAATAAAGCATAGGATAAAACAACATAAATACAATTTAATAAAGCATAGGATAAAACAACATGAATACAATTTAATAAAGCATAGGATAAAACAACATAAATACAATTTAATAAAGCATAGGTTAAAACAACATAAATACAATTTAATAAAGCATAGGACAAAACAACATAAATACAATTTAATAAAGCATAGGTTAAAACAACATAAATAAAAGTTAATAAAGCATAGGATAAAACAACATAAATACAATTTAATAAAGCATAGGATAAAACAACATAAATACAATTTAATAAAGCATAGGATAAAGCAACATAAATACAATTTAATAAAGCATAGGATAAAACAACATAAATATAATTTAATAAATCATAGGATAAAACAACATAAATACAATTTAATAAAGCACAGGATAAAACAACATGAATAAAATTTAATAAAGCAAATAATAAAACAACATAAATAAAATTTAATAAAGCATAGGATAAAACAACGTAAATACAATTTAATAAAGCATAGGATAAAACAACATAAATAAAATTTAATAAAGCATAGGATAAAACAACATAAATACAATTTAATAAAGCATAGGATAAAACAACATAAATTCAATTTAATAAAGCATAGGTTAAAACAACATAAATGCAATTTAATAAAGCATAGGATAAAACAACATAAATAAAATTTAATAAAGCATAGGATAAAACAACGTAAATACAATTTAATAAAGCATAGGATAAAACAACATAAATAAAATTTAATAAAGCATAGGATAAAACAACATAAATACAATTTAATAAAGCATAGGATAAAACAACATAAATAAAATTTAATAAAGCATAGGATAAAACAACATAAATACAATTTAATAAAGCATAAGATAAAACAACATGAATACAATTTAATAAAGCATAGGATAAAACAACATAAATAAAATTTAATAAAGCATAGGATAAAACAACATAAATACAATTTAATAAAGCATAAGATAAAACAACATGAATACAATTTAATAAAGCATAGGATAAAACAACATAAATACAATTTAATAAAGCATAGGTTAAAACAACATAAATGCAATTTAATAAAGCATAGGTTAAAACAACATAAATACAATTTAATAAAGCATAGGACAAAACAACATAAATACAATTTAATAAAGCATAGGATAAAACAACATAAATACAATTTATAAAGCATAGGATAAAACAACATAAATACAATTTAATAAAGCATAGGATAAAACAACATAAATACAATTTAATAAAGCATAGGATAAAACAACATAAATACAATTTAATAAAGCATAAGATAAAACAACATGAATACAATTTAATAAAGCATAGGATAAAACAACATAAATACAATTTAATAAAGCATAGGTTAAAACAACATAAATGCAATTTAATAAAGCATAGGATAAAACAACATAAATACAATTTAATAAAGCATAGGACAAAACAACATAAATACAATTTAATAAAGCATAGTTTAAAACAACATAAATACAATTTAATAAAGCATAGGATAAAACCACAGAAATACAATTTAATAAAGCATAGGATAAAACAACATAAATACAATTTAATAAAGCATAGGACAAAACAACATAAATACAATTCAATAACGCATAGGATAAAACAACATAAATACAATTTAATGAAACATAGGATAAACAACATAAATACAATTTAATAAAGCATAGGACAAAACAACATAAATACAATTTAATAAAGCATATGTTAAAACAACATAAATACAATTTAATAAAGCATAGTTTAAAACAACATAAATACAATTTAATAAAGCATAGTTTAAAACAACATAAATACAATTTAATAAAGCATAGTTTAAAACAACATAAATACAATTTAATAAAGCATAGGATAAAACAATATAAATACAATTTAATGAAACATAGGATAAACAACATAAATACAATTTAATAAAGCATAGGTTAAATCAACATAAATACAATTGAATAAAGCATAGGACAAAACAACATAAATACAATTTAATAAAGCATCGGTTAAAACAACATAAATACAAGTTAATAAAGCATAGTTTAAAACAACATAAATACAATTTAATAAAGCATAGGATAAAACCACAGAAATACAATTTAATAAAGCATAGGATAAAACAACATAAATACAATTTAATAAAGCATAGGACAAAACAACATAAATACAATTTAATAACGCATAGGATAAAACAACATAAATACAATTTAATGAAACATAGGATAAACAACATAAATACAATTTAATAAAGCATAGGACAAAACAACATAAATACAATTTAATAAAGCATATGTTAAAACAACATAAATACAATTTAATAAAGCATAGTTTAAAACAACATAAATACAATTTAATAAAGCATAGTTTAAAACAACATAAATACAATTTAATAAAGCATAGGATAAAACAACATAAATACAATTTAATGAAACATAGGATAAACAACATAAATACAATTTAATAAAGCATAGGTTAAATCAAAATAAATACAATTTAATAAAGCATAGGACAAAACAACATAAATACAATTTAATAAAGCATCGGTTAAAACAACATAAATACAAGTTAATAAAGCATAGGATAAAACAACATAAATACAATTTAATAAAGCATAGGATAAAACAACATAAATAAAATTTAATAAAGCATAGGATAAAACAACATAAATACAATTTAATAAAGCATAGGTTAAAACAACATAAATACAATTTAATAAAGCATAGGATAAAACAACATAAATTCAATTTAATAAAGCATAGGATAAAACAACATAAATACAATTTAATAAAGCACAGGATAAAACAACATAAATAAAGTTTAATAAAGCATAGGATAAAACTACATAAACAAAATTTAATAAAGCATAGGATAAAACAACAAAAATACAATTTAATAAAGCATAGGATAAAACAACATAAATAAAATTTAATAAAGCATAGGATAAAACAACATAAATACAATTTAATAAAGCATAGGATAAAACAACATAAATAAAATTTAATAAAGCATAGGATAAAACAACATAAATACAATTTAATAAAGCATAAGATAAAACAACATGAATACAATTTAATAAAGCATAGGATAAAACAACATAAATACAATTTAATAAAGCATAGGTTAAAACAACATAAATGCAATTTAATAAAGCATAGGTTAAAACAACATAAATACAATTTAATAAAGCATAGGACAAAACAACATAAATACAATTTAATAAAGCATAGGATAAAACAACATAAATACAATTTATAAAGCATAGGATAAAACAACATCAATACAATTTAATAAAGCATAGGATAAAACAACATAAATACAATTTAATAAAGCATAGGATAAAACAACATAAATACAATTTAATAAAGCATAAGATAAAACAACATGAATACAATTTAATAAAGCATAGGATAAAACAACATAAATACAATTTAATAAAGCATAGGTTAAAACAACATAAATGCAATTTAATAAAGCATAGGATAAAACAACATAAATACAATTTAATAAAGCATAGGACAAAACAACATAAATACAATTTAATAAAGCATAGTTTAAAACAACATAAATACAATTTAATAAAGCATAGGATAAAACCACAGAAATACAATTTAATAAAGCATAGGATAAAACAACATAAATACAATTTTATAAAGCATAGGACAAAACAACATAAATACAATTTAATAACGCATAGGATAAAACAACATAAATACAATTTAATGAAACATAGGATAAACAACATAAATACAATTTAATAAAGCATAGGACAAAACAACATAAATACAATTTAATAAAGCATATGTTAAAACAACATAAATACAATTTAATAAAGCATAGTTTAAAACAACATAAATACAATTTAATAAAGCATAGTTTAAAACAACATAAATACAATTTAATAAAGCATAGGATAAAACAACATAAATACAATTTAATGAAACATAGGATAAACAACATAAATACAATTTAATAAAGCATAGGTTACATCAACATAAATACAATTTAATAAAGCATAGGACAAAACAACATAAATACAATTTAATAAAGCATCGGTTAAAACAACATAAATACAAGTTAATAAAGCATAGGATAAAACAACATAAATACAATTTAATAAAGCATAGGATAAAACAACATAAATACAATTTAATAAAGCATAGGATAAAACAACATAAATTCAATTTAATAAAGCATAGGATAAAACAACATAAATACAATTTAATAAAGCACAGGATAAAACAACATAAATAAAATTTAATAAAGCATAGGATAAAACAACAAAATAAAATTTAATAAAGCATAGGATAAAACAACATAAATACAATTTAATGAAACATAGGATAAACAACATAAATACAATTTAATAAAGCATAGGATAAAACAACATAAATACAATTTAATAAAGCATAGGATAAAACAACATAAATAAAATTTAATAAAGCATAGCATAAAACAACATAAATTCAATTTAATAAAGCATAGGATAAAACAACATAAATAAAATTTAATAAAGCATAGGATAAAACAACATAAATACAATTTAATAAAGCATAAGATAAAACAACATGAATATAATTTAATAAAGCATAGGATAAAACAACATAAATACAATTTAATAAAGCATAGGTTAAAACAACATAAATGCAATTTAATAAAGCATAGGTTAAAACAACATAAATACAATTTAATAAAGCATAGGATAAAACAACATAAATACAATTTATAAAGCATAGGATAAAACAACATAAATACAATTTAATAAAGCATAGGATAAAACAACATAAATACAATTTAATAAAGCATAGGATAAAACAACATAAATACAATTTAATAAAGCATAAGATAAAACAACATGAATACAATTTAATAAAGCATAGGATAAAACAACATAAATACAATTTAATAAAGCATAGGTTAAAACAAAATAAATGCAATTTAATAAAGCATAGGATAAAACAACATAAATACAATTTAATAAAGCATAGGACAAAACAACATAAATACAATTTAATAAAGCATAGTTTAAAACAACGTAAATACAATTTAATAAAGCATAGGATAAAACCACAGAAATACAATTTAATAAAGCATAGGATAAAACAACATAAATACAATTTAATAAAGCATAGGACAAAACAACATAAATACAATTTAATAACGCATAGGATAAAACAACATAAATACAATTTAATGAAACATAGGATAAACAACATAAATACAATTTAATAAAGCATAGGACAAAACAACATAAATACAATTTAATAAAGCATATGTTAAAACAACATAAATACAATTTAATAAAGCATAGTTTAAAACAACATAAATACAATTTAATAAAGCATAGTTTAAAACAACATAAATACAATTTAATAAAGCATAGGATAAAACAACATAAATACAATTTAATGAAACATAGGATAAACAACATAAATACAATTTAATAAAGCATAGGTTAAATCAACATAAATACAATTTAATAAAGCATAGGACAAAACAACATAAATACAATTTAATAAAGCATCGGTTAAAACAACATAAATACAAGTTAATAAAGCATAGGATAAAACAACATAAATACAATTTAATAAAGCATAGGATAAAACAACATAAATACAATTTAATAAAGCATAGGATAAAACAACATAAATACAATTTAATAAAGCATAGGTTAAAACAACATAAATACAATTTAATAAAGCATAGGATAAAACAACATAAATTCAATTTAATAAAGCATAGGATAAAACAACATAAATACAATTTAATAAAGCACAGGATAAAACAACATAAATAAAATTTAATAAAGCATAGGATAAAACAACATAAACAAAATTTAATAAAGCATAGGATAAAACAACAAAAATACAATTTAATAAAGCATAGGATAAAACAACATAAGTAAAATTTAATAAAGCATAGGATAAAACAACTTAAATACAATTTAATGAAACATAGGATAAACAACATAAATACAATTTAATAAAGCATAGGATAAAACAACATAAATACAATTTAATAAAGCATAGGATAAAACAACATAAATAAAATTTAATAAAGCATAGCATAAAACAACATAAATTCAATTTAATAAAGCATAGGATAAAACAACATAAATACAATTTAATAAAGCATAGGATAAAACAACATGAATACAATTTAATAAAGCATAGGATAAAACAACATAAATACAATTTAATAAAGCATAGGTTAAAACAACATAAATACAATTTAATAAAGCATAGGACAAAACAACATAAAAACAATTTAATAAAGCATAGGTTAAAACAACATAAATAAAAGTTAATAAAGCATAGGATAAAACAACATAAATACAATTTAATAAAGCATAGGATAAAACAACATAAATACAATTTAATAAAGCATAGGATAAAACAACATAAATACAATTTAATAAAGCATAGGATAAAACAACATAAATACAATTTAATAAATCATAGGATAAAACAACATAAATACAATTTAATAAAGCACAGGATAAAACAACATAAATAAAATTTAATAAAGCAAATAATAAAACAACATAAATAAAATTTAATAAAGCATAGGATAAAACAACGTAAATACAATTTAATAAAGCATAGGATAAAACAACATAAATAAAATTTAATAAAGCATAGGATAAAACAACATAAATACAATTTAATAAAGCATAGGATAAAACAACATAAATTCAATTTAATAAAGCATAGGTTAAAACAACATAAATGCAATTTAATAAAGCATAGGATAAAACAACATAAATAAAATTTAATAAAGCATAGGATAAAACAACGTAAATACAATTTAATAAAGCATAGGATAAAACAACATAAATAAAATTTAATAAAGCATAGGATAAAACAACATAAATACAATTTAATAAAGCATAGGATAAAACAACATAAATAAAATTTAATAAAGCATAGGTTAAAACAACATAAATACAATTTAATAAAGCATAAGATAAAACAACATGAATACAATTTAATAAAGCATAGGATAAAACAACATAAATAAAATTTAATAAAGCATAGGATAAAACAACATAAATACAATTTAATAAAGCATAAGATAAAACAACATGAATACAATTTAATAAAGCATAGGATAAAACAACATAAATACAATTTAATAAAGCATAGGTTAAAACAACATAAATGCAATTTAATAAAGCATAGGTTAAAACAACATAAATACAATTTAATAAAGCATAGGACAAAACAACATAAATACAATTTAATAAAGCATAGGATAAAACAACATAAATACAATTTATAAAGCATAGGATAAAGCAACATAAATACAATTTAATAAAGCATAGGATAAAACAACATAAATACAATTTAATAAAGCATAGGATAAAACAACATAAATACAATTTAATAAAGCATAAGATAAAACAACATGAATACAATTTAATAAAGCATAGGATAAAACAACATAAATACAATTTAATAAAGCATAGGTTAAAACAACATAAATGCAATTTAATAAAGCATAGGATAAAACAACATAAATACAATTTAATAAAGCATAGGACAAAACAACATAAATACAATTTAATAAAGCATAGTTTAAAACAACATAAATACAATTTAATAAAGCATAGGATAAAACCACAGAAATACAATTTAATAAAGCATAGGATAAAACAACATAAATACAATTTAATAAAGCATAGGACAAAACAACATAAATACAATTTAATAACGCATAGGATAAAACAACATAAATACAATTTAATGAAACATAGGATAAACAACATAAATACAATTTAATAAAGCATAGGACAAAACAACATAAATACAATTTAATAAAGCATATGTTAAAACAACATAAATACAATTTAATAAAGCATAGTTTAAAACAACATAAATACAATTTAATAAAGCATAGTTTAAAACAACATAAATACAATTTAATAAAGCATAGTTTAAAACAACATAAATACAATTTAATAAAGCATAGGATAAAACAATATAAATACAATTTAATGAAACATAGGATAAACAACATAAATACAATTTAATAAAGCATAGGTTAAATCAACATAAATACAATTTAATAAAGCATAGGACAAAACAACATAAATACAATTTAATAAAGCATCGGTTAAAACAACATAAATACAAGTTAATAAAGCATAGGATAAAACAACATAAATACAATTTAATAAAGCATAGGATAAAACAACATAAATACAATTTAATAAAGCATAGGATAAAACAACATAAATACAATTTAATAAAGCATAGGTTAAAACAACATAAATACAATTTAATAAAGCATAGGATAAAACAACATAAATTCAATTTAATAAAGCATAGGATAAAACAACATAAATACAATTTAATAAAGCACAGGATAAAACAACATAAATAAAATTTAATAAAGCATAGGATAAAACAACATAAACAAAATTTAATAAAGCATAGGATAAAACAACAAAAATACAATTTAATAAAGCATAGGATAAAACAACATAAATAAAATTTAATAAAGCATAGGATAAAACAACATAAATACAATTTAATGAAACATAGGATAAACAACATAAATACAATTTAATAAAGCATAGGACAAAACAACATAAATACAATTTAATAAAGCATAGGTTAAAAAAACATAAATAAAAGTTAATAAAGCATAGGATAAAACAACATAAATACAATTTAATAAAGCATAGGATAAAACAACATAAATACAATTTAATAAAGCATAAGATAAAACAACATGAATACAATTTAATAAAGCATAGGATGAAACAACATAAATACAATTTAATAAAGCATAGGTTAAAACAACATAAATGCAATTTAATAAAGCATAGGTTAAAACAACATAAATACAATTTAATAAAGCATAGGACAAAACAACATAAATAAAATTTAATAAAGCATAGGATAAAACAACATAAATACAATTTATAAAGCATAGGATAAAACAACATAAATACAATTTAATAAAGCATAGGATAAAACAACATAAATACAATTTAATAAAGCATAGGATAAAACAACATAAATACAATTTAATAAAGCATAAGATAAAACAACATGAATACAATTTAATAAAGCATAGGATAAAACAACATAAATACAATTTAATAAAGCATCGGTTAAAACAACATAAATACAAGTTAATAAAGCATAGGATAAAACAACATAAATACAATTTAATAAAGCATAGGATAAAACAACATAAATACAATTTAATAAAGCATAGGATAAAACAACATAAATACAATTTAATAAAGCATAGGTTAAAACAACATAAATACAATTTAATAAAGCATAGGATAAAACAACATAAATTCAATTTAATAAAGAATAGGATAAAACAACATAAATACAATTTAATAAAGCACAGGATAAAACAACATAAATAAAATTTAATAAAGCATAGGATAAAACAACATAAACAAAATTTAATAAAGCATAGAATAAAACAACAAAAATACAATTTAATAAAGCATAGGATAAAACAACATAAATACAATTTAATAAAGCATAGGATAAAACAACATAAATACAATTTAATAAAGCATAGGATAAAACAACATAAATACAATTTAATAAAGCATAGGTTAAAACAACATAAATACAATTTAATAAAGCATAGGATAAAACAACATAAATTCAATTTAATAAAGCATAGGATAAAACAACATAAATACAATTTAATAAAGCATAGGATAAAACAACATAAATACAATTTAATAAAGCATAAGATAAAACAACATGAATACAATTTAATAAAGCATAGGATAAAACAACATAAATACAATTTAATAAAGCATAGGTTAAAACTACATAAATGCAATTTAATAAAGCATAGGATAAAACAACATAAATACAATTTAATAAAGCATAGGACAAAACAACATAAATACAATTTAATAAAGCATAGTTTAAAACAACATAAATACAATTTAATAAAGCATAGGATAAAACCACAGAAATACAATTTAATAAAGCATAGGATAAAACAACATAAATACAATTTAATAAAGCATAGGACAAAACAACATAAATACAATTTAATAACGCATAGGATAAAACAACATAAATACAATTTAATGAAACATAGGATAAACAACATAAATACAATTTAATAAAGCATAGGACAAAACAACATAAATACAATTTAATAAAGCATATGTTAAAACAACATAAATACAATTTAATAAAGCATAGTTTAAAACAACATAAATACAATTTAATAAAGCATAGTTTAAAACAACATAAATACAATTTAATAAAGCATAGGATAAAACAACATAAATACAATTTAATGAAACATAGGATAAACAACATAAATACAATTTAATAAAGCATAGGTTAAATCAACATAAATACAATTTAATAAAGCATAGGACAAAACAACATAAATACAATTTAATAAAGCATCGGTTAAAACAACATAAATACAAGTTAATAAAGCATAGGATAAAACAACATAAATACAATTTAATAAAGCATAGGATAAAACAACATAAATACAATTTAATAAAGCATAGGATAAAACAACATAAATACAATTTAATAAAGCATAGGTTAAAACAACATAAATACAATTTAATAAAGCATAGGATAAAACAACATAAATTCAATTTAATAAAGCATAGGATAAAACAACATAAATACAATTTAATAAAGCATAGGATAAAACAACATGAATACAATTTAATAAAGCATAGGATAAAACAACATAAATACAATTTAATAAAGCATAGGTTAAAACAACATAAATACAATTTAATAAAGCATAGGACAAAACAACATAAATACAATTTAATAAAGCATAGGTTAAAACAACATAAATAAAAGTTAATAAAGCATAGGATAAAACAACATAAATACAATTTAATAAAGCATAGGATAAAACAACATAAATACAATTTAATAAAACATAGGATAAAACAACATAAATACAATTTAATAAAGCATAGGATAAAACAACATAAATACAATTTAATAAATCATAGGATAAAACAACATAAATACAATTTAATAAAGCACAGGATAAAACAACATAAATAAAATTTAATAAAGCAAATAATAAAACAACATAAATAAAATTTAATAAAGCTTAGGATAAAACAACGTAAATACAATTTAATAAAGCATAGGATAAAACAACATAAATAAAATTTAATAAAGCATAGGATAAAACAACATAAATACAATTTAATAAAGCATAGGATAAAACAACATAAATTCAATTTAATAAAGCATAGGTTAAAACAACATAAATGCAATTTAATAAAGCATAGGATAAAACAACATAAATAAAATTTAATAAAGCATAGGATAAAACAACATAAATACAATTTAATAAAGCATAGGTTACATCAACATAAATACAATTTAATAAAGCATAGGACAAAACAACATAAATACAATTTAATAAAGCATCGGTTAAAACAACATAAATACAAGTTAATAAAGCATAGGATAAAACAACATAAATACAATTTAATAAAGCATAGGATAAAACAACATAAATACAATTTAATAAAGCATAGGATAAAACAACATAAATTCAATTTAATAAAGCATAGGATAAAACAACATAAATACAATTTAATAAAGCACAGGATAAAACAACATAAATAAAATTTAATAAAGCATAGGATAAAACAACATAAATAAAATTTAATAAAGCATAGGATAAAACAACATAAATACAATTTAATAAAGCATCGGTTAAAACAACATAAATACAAGTTAATAAAGCATAGGATAAAACAACATAAATACAATTTAATAAAGCATAGGATAAAACAACATAAATACAATTTAATAAAGCATAGGATAAAACAACATAAATACAATTTAATAAAGCATAGGTTAAAACAACATAAATACAATTTAATAAAGCATAGGATAAAACAACATAAATTCAATTTAATAAAGAATAGGATAAAACAACATAAATACAATTTAATAAAGCACAGGATAAAACAACATAAATAAAATTTAATAAAGCATAGGATAAAACAACATAAACAAAATTTAATAAAGCATAGAATAAAACAACAAAAATACAATTTAATAAAGCATAGGATAAAACAACATAAATACAATTTAATAAAGCATAGGATAAAACAACATAAATACAATTTAATAAAGCATAGGATAAAACAACATAAATACAATTTAATAAAGCATAGGTTAAAACAACATAAATACAATTTAATAAAGCATAGGATAAAACAACATAAATTCAATTTAATAAAGCATAGGATAAAACAACATAAATACAATTTAATAAAGCATAGGATAAAACAACATAAATACAATTTAATAAAGCATAAGATAAAACAACATGAATACAATTTAATAAAGCATAGGATAAAACAACATAAATACAATTTAATAAAGCATAGGTTAAAACAACATAAATGCAATTTAATAAAGCATAGGATAAAACAACATAAATACAATTTAATAAAGCATAGGACAAAACAACATAAATACAATTTAATAAAGCATAGTTTAAAACAACATAAATATAATTTAATAAAGCATAGGATAAAACCACAGAAATACAATTTAATAAAGCATAGGATAAAACAACATAAATACAATTTAATAAAGCATAGGACAAAACAACATAAATACAATTTAATAACGCATAGGATAAAACAACATAAATACAATTTAATGAAACATAGGATAAACAACATAAATACAATTTAATAAAGCATAGGACAAAACAACATAAATACAATTTAATAAAGCATATGTTAAAACAACATAAATACAATTTAATAAAGCATAGTTTAAAACAACATAAATACAATTTAATAAAGCATAGTTTAAAACAACATAAATACAATTTAATAAAGCATAGGATAAAACAACATAAATACAATTTAATGAAACATAGGATAAACAACATAAATACAATTTAATAAAGCATAGGTTAAATCAACATAAATACAATTTAATAAAGCATAGGACAAAACAACATAAATACAATTTAATAAAGCATCGGTTAAAACAACATAAATACAAGTTAATAAAGCATAGGATAAAACAACATAAATACAATTTAATAAAGCATAGGATAAAACAACATAAATACAATTTAATAAAGCATAGGATAAAACAACATAAATACAATTTAATAAAGCATAGGTTAAAACAACATAAATACAATTTAATAAAGCATAGGATAAAACAACATAAATTCAATTTAATAAAGCATAGGATAAAACAACATAAATACAATTTAATAAAGCATAGGATAAAACAACATGAATACAATTTAATAAAGCATAGGATAAAACAACATAAATACAATTTAATAAAGCATAGGTTAAAACAACATAAATACAATTTAATAAAGCATAGGACAAAACAACATAAATACAATTTAATAAAGCATAGGTTAAAACAACATAAATAAAAGTTAATAAAGCATAGGATAAAACAACATAAATACAATTTAATAAAGCATAGGATAAAACAACATAAATACAATTTAATAAAACATAGGATAAAACAACATAAATACAATTTAATAAAGCATAGGATAAAACAACATAAATACAATTTAATAAATCATAGGATAAAACAACATAAATACAATTTAATAAAGCACAGGATAAAACAACATAAATAAAATTTAATAAAGCAAATAGTAAAACAACATAAATAAAATTTAATAAAGCTTAGGATAAAACAACGTAAATACAATTTAATAAAGCATAGGATAAAACAACATAAATACAATTTAATGAAACATAGGATAAACAACATAAATACAATTTAATAAAGCATAGGTTAAATCAACATAAATACAATTTAATAAAGCATAGGACAAAACAACATAAATACAATTTAATAAAGCATCGGTTAAAACAACATAAATACAAGTTAATAAAGCATAGGATAAAACAACATAAATACAATTTAATAAAGCATAGGATAAAACAACATAAATACAATTTAATAAAGCATAGGATAAAACAACATAAATTCAATTTAATAAAGCATAGGTTAAAACAACATAAATGCAATTTAATAAAGCATAGGATAAAACAACATAAATAAAATTTAATAAAGCATAGGATAAAACAACATAAATACAATTTAATAAAGCATAGGTTACATCAACATAAATACAATTTAATAAAGCATAGGACAAAACAACATAAATACAATTTAATAAAGCATCGGTTAAAACAACATAAATACAAGTTAATAAAGCATAGGATAAAACAACATAAATACAATTTAATAAAGCATAGGATAAAACAACATAAATACAATTTAATAAAGCATAGGATAAAACAACATAAATTCAATTTAATAAAGCATAGGATAAAACAACATAAATACAATTTAATAAAGCACAGGATAAAACAACATAAATAAAATTTAATAAAGCATAGGATAAAACAACATAAATAAAATTTAATAAAGCATAGGATAAAACAACATAAATACAATTTAATAAAGCATCGGTTAAAACAACATAAATACAAGTTAATAAAGCATAGGATAAAACAACATAAATACAATTTAATAAAGCATAGGATAAAACAACATAAATACAATTTAATAAAGCATAGGATAAAACAACATAAATACAATTTAATAAAGCATAGGTTAAAACAACATAAATACAATTTAATAAAGCATAGGATAAAACAACATAAATTCAATTTAATAAAGAATAGGATAAAACAACATAAATACAATTTAATAAAGCACAGGATAAAACAACATAAATAAAATTTAATAAAGCATAGGATAAAACAACATAAACAAAATTTAATAAAGCATAGAATAAAACAACAAAAATACAATTTAATAAAGCATAGGATAAAACAACATAAATACAATTTAATAAAGCATAGGATAAAACAACATAAATACAATTTAATAAAGCATAGGATAAAACAACATAAATACAATTTAATAAAGCATAGGTTAAAACAACATAAATACAATTTAATAAAGCATAGGATAAAACAACATAAATTCAATTTAATAAAGCATAGGATAAAACAACATAAATACAATTTAATAAAGCATAGGATAAAACAACATAAATACAATTTAATAAAGCTTAAGATAAAACAACATGAATACAATTTAATAAAGCATAGGATAAAACAACATAAATACAATTTAATAAAGCATAGGTTAAAACAACATAAATGCAATTTAATAAAGCATAGGATAAAACAACATAAATACAATTTAATAAAGCATAGGACAAAACAACATAAATACAATTTAATAAAGCATAGTTTAAAACAACATAAATATAATTTAATAAAGCATAGGATAAAACCACAGAAATACAATTTAATAAAGCATAGGATAAAACAACATAAATACAATTTAATAAAGCATAGGACAAAACAACATAAATACAATTTAATAACGCATAGGATAAAACAACATAAATACAATTTAATGAAACATAGGATAAACAACATAAATACAATTTAATAAAGCATAGGACAAAACAACATAAATACAATTTAATAAAGCATATGTTAAAACAACATAAATACAATTTAATAAAGCATAGTTTAAAACAACATAAATACAATTTAATAAAGCATAGTTTAAAACAACATAAATACAATTTAATAAAGCATAGGATAAAACAACATAAATACAATTTAATGAAACATAGGATAAACAACATAAATACAATTTAATAAAGCATAGGTTAAATCAACATAAATACAATTTAATAAAGCATAGGACAAAACAACATAAATACAATTTAATAAAGCATCGGTTAAAACAACATAAATACAAGTTAATAAAGCATAGGATAAAACAACATAAATACAATTTAATAAAGCATAGGATAAAACAACATAAATACAATTTAATAAAGCATAGGATAAAACAACATAAATACAATTTAATAAAGCATAGGTTAAAACAACATAAATACAATTTAATAAAGCATAGGATAAAACAACATAAATTCAATTTAATAAAGCATAGGATAAAACAACATAAATACAATTTAATAAAGCATAGGATAAAACAACATGAATACAATTTAATAAAGCATAGGATAAAACAACATAAATACAATTTAATAAAGCATAGGTTAAAACAACATAAATACAATTTAATAAAGCATAGGACAAAACAACATAAATACAATTTAATAAAGCATAGGTTAAAACAACATAAATAAAAGTTAATAAAGCATAGGATAAAACAACATAAATACAATTTAATAAAGCATAGGATAAAACAACATAAATACAATTTAATAAAACATAGGATAAAACAACATAAATACAATTTAATAAAGCATAGGATAAAACAACATAAATACAATTTAATAAATCATAGGATAAAACAACATAAATACAATTTAATAAAGCACAGGATAAAACAACATAAATAAAATTTAATAAAGCAAATAGTAAAACAACATAAATAAAATTTAATAAAGCTTAGGATAAAACAACGTAAATACAATTTAATAAAGCATAGGATAAAACAACATAAATACAATTTAATGAAACATAGGATAAACAACATAAATACAATTTAATAAAGCATAGGTTAAATCAACATAAATACAATTTAATAAAGCATAGGACAAAACAACATAAATACAATTTAATAAAGCATCGGTTAAAACAACATAAATACAAGTTAATAAAGCATAGGATAAAACAACATAAATACAATTTAATAAAGCATAGGATAAAACAACATAAATACAATTTAATAAAGCATAGGATAAAACAACATAAATACAATTTAATAAAGCATAGGTTAAAACAACATAAATACAATTTAATAAAGCATAGGATAAAACAACATAAATTCAATTTAATAAAGCATAGGATAAAACAACATAAATACAATTTAATAAAGCATAGGATAAAACAACATGAATACAATTTAATAAAGCATAGGATAAAACAACATAAATACAATTTAATAAAGCATAGGTTAAAACAACATAAATACAATTTAATAAAGCATAGGACAAAACAACATAAATACAATTTAATAAAGCATAGGTTAAAACAACATAAATAAAAGTTAATAAAGCATAGGATAAAACAACATAAATACAATTTAATAAAGCATAGGATAAAACAACATAAATACAATTTAATAAAACATAGGATAAAACAACATAAATACAATTTAATAAAGCATAGGATAAAACAACATAAATACAATTTAATAAATCATAGGATAAAACAACATAAATACAATTTAATAAAGCACAGGATAAAACAACATAAATAAAATTTAATAAAGCAAATAATAAAACAACATAAATAAAATTTAATAAAGCTTAGGATAAAACAACGTAAATACAATTTAATAAAGCATAGGATAAAACAACATAAATAAAATTTAATAAAGCATAGGATAAAACAACATAAATACAATTTAATAAAGCATAGGATAAAACAACATAAATTCAATTTAATAAAGCATAGGTTAAAACAACATAAATGCAATTTAATAAAGCATAGGATAAAACAACATAAATAAAATTTAATAAAGCATAGGATAAAACAACATAAATACAATTTAATAAAGCATAGGTTACATCAACATAAATACAATTTAATAAAGCATAGGACAAAACAACATAAATACAATTTAATAAAGCATCGGTTAAAACAACATAAATACAAGTTAATAAAGCATAGGATAAAACAACATAAATACAATTTAATAAAGCATAGGATAAAACAACATAAATACAATTTAATAAAGCATAGGATAAAACAACATAAATTCAATTTAATAAAGCATAGGATAAAACAACATAAATACAATTTAATAAAGCACAGGATAAAACAACATAAATAAAATTTAATAAAGCATAGGATAAAACAACATAAATAAAATTTAATAAAGCATAGGATAAAACAACATAAATACAATTTAATAAAGCATCGGTTAAAACAACATAAATACAAGTTAATAAAGCATAGGATAAAACAACATAAATACAATTTAATAAAGCATAGGATAAAACAACATAAATACAATTTAATAAAGCATAGGTTAAAACAACATAAATACAATTTAATAAAGCATAGGATAAAACAACATAAATTCAATTTAATAAAGAATAGGATAAAACAACATAAATACAATTTAATAAAGCACAGGATAAAACAACATAAATAAAATTTAATAAAGCATAGGATAAAACAACATAAACAAAATTTAATAAAGCATAGAATAAAACAACAAAAATACAATTTAATAAAGCATAGGATAAAACAACATAAATACAATTTAATAAAGCATAGGATAAAACAACATAAATACAATTTAATAAAGCATAGGATAAAACAACATAAATACAATTTAATAAAGCATAGGTTAAAACAACATAAATACAATTTAATAAAGCATAGGTTACATCAACATAAATACAATTTAATAAAGCATAGGACAAAACAACATAAATACAATTTAATAAAGCATCGGTTAAAACAACATAAATACAAGTTAATAAAGCATAGGATAAAACAACATAAATACAATTTAATAAAGCATAGGATAAAACAACATAAATACAATTTAATAAAGCATAGGATAAAACAACATAAATTCAATTTAATAAAGCATAGGATAAAACAACATAAATACAATTTAATAAAGCACAGGATAAAACAACATAAATAAAATTTAATAAAGCATAGGATAAAACAACATAAATAAAATTTAATAAAGCATAGGATAAAACAACATAAATACAATTTAATGAAACATAGGATAAACAACATAAATACAATTTAATAAAGCATAGGATAAAACAACATAAATACAATTTAATAAAGCATAGGATAAAACAACATAAATAAAATTTAATAAAGCATAGCATAAAACAACATAAATTCAATTTAATAAAGCATAGGATAAAACAACATAAATACAATTTAATGAAACATAGGATAAACAACATAAATACAATTTAATAAAGCATAGGTTAAATCAACATAAATACAATTTAATAAAGCATAGGACAAAACAACATAAATACAATTTAATAAAGCATCGGTTAAAACAACATAAATACAAGTTAATAAAGCATAGGATAAAACAACATAAATACAATTTAATAAAGCATAGGATAAAACAACATAAATACAATTTAATAAAGCATAGGATAAAACAACATAAATACAATTTAATAAAGCATAGGTTAAAACAACATAAATACAATTTAATAAAGCATAGGATAAAACAACATAAATTCAATTTAATAAAGCATAGGATAAAACAACATAAATACAATTTAATAAAGCATAGGATAAAACAACATGAATACAATTTAATAAAGCATAGGATAAAACAACATAAATACAATTTAATAAAGCATAGGTTAAAACAACATAAATACAATTTAATAAAGCATAGGACAAAACAACATAAATACAATTTAATAAAGCATAGGTTAAAACAACATAAATAAAAGTTAATAAAGCATAGGATAAAACAACATAAATACAATTTAATAAAGCATAGGATAAAACAACATAAATACAATTTAATAAAACATAGGATAAAACAACATAAATACAATTTAATAAAGCATAGGATAAAACAACATAAATACAATTTAATAAATCATAGGATAAAACAACATAAATACAATTTAATAAAGCACAGGATAAAACAACATAAATAAAATTTAATAAAGCAAATAGTAAAACAACATAAATAAAATTTAATAAAGCTTAGGATAAAACAACGTAAATACAATTTAATAAAGCATAGGATAAAACAACATAAATACAATTTAATGAAACATAGGATAAACAACATAAATACAATTTAATAAAGCATAGGTTAAATCAACATAAATACAATTTAATAAAGCATAGGACAAAACAACATAAATACAATTTAATAAAGCATCGGTTAAAACAACATAAATACAAGTTAATAAAGCATAGGATAAAACAACATAAATACAATTTAATAAAGCATAGGATAAAACAACATAAATACAATTTAATAAAGCATAGGATAAAACAACATAAATACAATTTAATAAAGCATAGGTTAAAACAACATAAATACAATTTAATAAAGCATAGGATAAAACAACATAAATTCAATTTAATAAAGCATAGGATAAAACAACATAAATACAATTTAATAAAGCATAGGATAAAACAACATGAATACAATTTAATAAAGCATAGGATAAAACAACATAAATACAATTTAATAAAGCATAGGTTAAAACAACATAAATACAATTTAATAAAGCATAGGACAAAACAACATAAATACAATTTAATAAAGCATAGGTTAAAACAACATAAATAAAAGTTAATAAAGCATAGGATAAAACAACATAAATACAATTTAATAAAGCATAGGATAAAACAACATAAATACAATTTAATAAAACATAGGATAAAACAACATAAATACAATTTAATAAAGCATAGGATAAAACAACATAAATACAATTTAATAAATCATAGGATAAAACAACATAAATACAATTTAATAAAGCACAGGATAAAACAACATAAATAAAATTTAATAAAGCAAATAATAAAACAACATAAATAAAATTTAATAAAGCTTAGGATAAAACAACGTAAATACAATTTAATAAAGCATAGGATAAAACAACATAAATAAAATTTAATAAAGCATAGGATAAAACAACATAAATACAATTTAATAAAGCATAGGATAAAACAACATAAATTCAATTTAATAAAGCATAGGTTAAAACAACATAAATGCAATTTAATAAAGCATAGGATAAAACAACATAAATAAAATTTAATAAAGCATAGGATAAAACAACATAAATACAATTTAATAAAGCATAGGTTACATCAACATAAATACAATTTAATAAAGCATAGGACAAAACAACATAAATACAATTTAATAAAGCATCGGTTAAAACAACATAAATACAAGTTAATAAAGCATAGGATAAAACAACATAAATACAATTTAATAAAGCATAGGATAAAACAACATAAATACAATTTAATAAAGCATAGGATAAAACAACATAAATTCAATTTAATAAAGCATAGGATAAAACAACATAAATACAATTTAATAAAGCACAGGATAAAACAACATAAATAAAATTTAATAAAGCATAGGATAAAACAACATAAATAAAATTTAATAAAGCATAGGATAAAACAACATAAATACAATTTAATAAAGCATCGGTTAAAACAACATAAATACAAGTTAATAAAGCATAGGATAAAACAACATAAATACAATTTAATAAAGCATAGGATAAAACAACATAAATACAATTTAATAAAGCATAGGTTAAAACAACATAAATACAATTTAATAAAGCATAGGATAAAACAACATAAATTCAATTTAATAAAGAATAGGATAAAACAACATAAATACAATTTAATAAAGCACAGGATAAAACAACATAAATAAAATTTAATAAAGCATAGGATAAAACAACATAAACAAAATTTAATAAAGCATAGAATAAAACAACAAAAATACAATTTAATAAAGCATAGGATAAAACAACATAAATACAATTTAATAAAGCATAGGATAAAACAACATAAATACAATTTAATAAAGCATAGGATAAAACAACATAAATACAATTTAATAAAGCATAGGTTAAAACAACATAAATACAATTTAATAAAGCATAGGTTACATCAACATAAATACAATTTAATAAAGCATAGGACAAAACAACATAAATACAATTTAATAAAGCATCGGTTAAAACAACATAAATACAAGTTAATAAAGCATAGGATAAAACAACATAAATACAATTTAATAAAGCATAGGATAAAACAACATAAATACAATTTAATAAAGCATAGGATAAAACAACATAAATTCAATTTAATAAAGCATAGGATAAAACAACATAAATACAATTTAATAAAGCACAGGATAAAACAACATAAATAAAATTTAATAAAGCATAGGATAAAACAACATAAATAAAATTTAATAAAGCATAGGATAAAACAACATAAATACAATTTAATGAAACATAGGATAAACAACATAAATACAATTTAATAAAGCATAGGATAAAACAACATAAATACAATTTAATAAAGCATAGGATAAAACAACATAAATAAAATTTAATAAAGCATAGCATAAAACAACATAAATTCAATTTAATAAAGCAGAGGATAAAACAACATAAATAAAATTTAATAAAGCATAGGATAAAACAACATAAATACAATTTAATAAAGCATAAGATAAAACAACATGAATATAATTTAATAAAGCATAGGATAAAACAACATAAATACAATTTAATAAAGCATAGGTTAAAACAACATAAATGCAATTTAATAAAGCATAGGTTAAAACAACATAAATACAATTTAATAAAGCATAGGACAAAACAACATAAATACAATTTAATAAAGCATAGGATAAAACAACATAAATACAATTTAATAAAGCATAGGTTAAAACAACATAAATGCAATTTAATAAAGCATAGGTTAAAACAACATAAATACAATTTAATAAAGCATAGGACAAAACAACATAAATACAATTTAATAAAGCATAGGATAAAACAACATAAATACAATTTATAAAGCATAGGATAAAACAACATAAATACAATTTAATAAAGCATAGGATAAAACAACATAAATACAATTTAATAAAGCATAGGATAAAACAACATAAATACAATTTAATAAAGCATAAGATAAAACAACATGAATACAATTTAATAAAGCATAGGATAAAACAACATAAATACAATTTAATAAAGCATAGGTTAAAACAAAATAAATGCAATTTAATAAAGCATAGGATAAAACAACATAAATACAATTTAATAAAGCATAGGACAAAACAACATAAATACTATTTAATAAAGCATAGTTTAAAACAACGTAAATACAATTTAATAAAGCATAGGATAAAACCACAGAAATACAATTTAATAAAGCATAGGATAAAACAACATAAATACAATTTAATAAAGCATAGGACAAAACAACATAAATACAATTTAATAACGCATAGGATAAAACAACATAAATACAATTTAATGAAACATAGGATAAACAACATAAATACAATTTAATAAAGCATAGGACAAAACAACATAAATACAATTTAATAAAGCATATGTTAAAACAACATAAATACAATTTAATAAAGCATAGTTTAAAACAACATAAATACAATTTAATAAAGCATAGTTTAAAACAACATAAATACAATTTAATAAAGCATAGTTTAAAACAACATAAATACAATTTAATAAAGCATAGGATAAAACAATATAAATACAATTTAATGAAACATAGGATAAACAACATAAATACAATTTAATAAAGCATAGGTTAAATCAACATAAATACAATTTAATAAAGCATAGGACAAAACAACATAAATACAATTTAATAAAGCATCGGTTAAAACAACATAAATACAAGTTAATAAAGCATAGGATAAAACAACATAAATACAATTTAATAAAGCATAGGATAAAACAACATAAATACAATTTAATAAAGCATAGGATAAAACAACATAAATACAATTTAATAAAGCATAGGTTAAAACAACATAAATACAATTTAATAAAGCATAGGATAAAACAACATAAATTCAATTTAATAAAGCATAGGATAAAACATAAATACAATTTAATAAAGCACAGGATAAAACAACATAAATAAAATTTAATAAAGCATAGGATAAAACAACATAAACAAAATTTAATAAAGCATAGGATAAAACAACAAAAATACAATTTAATAAAGCATAGGATAAAACAACATAAATAAAATTTAATAAAGCATAGGATAAAACAACATAAATACAATTTAATGAAACATAGGATAAACAACATAAATACAATTTAATAAAGCATAGGACAAAACAACATAAATACAATTTAATAAAGCATAGGTTAAAACAACATAAATAAAAGTTAATAAAGCATAGGATAAAACAACATAAATACAATTTAATAAAGCATAGGATAAAACAACATAAATACAATTTAATAAAGCATAAGATAAAACAACATGAATACAATTTAATAAAGCATAGGATGAAACAACATAAATACAATTTAATAAAGCATAGGTTAAAACAACATAAATGCAATTTAATAAAGCATAGGTTAAAACAACATAAATACAATTTAATAAAGCATAGGACAAAACAACATAAATAAAATTTAATAAAGCATAGGATAAAACAACATAAATACAATTTATAAAGCATAGGATAAAACAACATAAATACAATTTAATAAAGCTTAGGATAAAACAACATAAATACAATTTAATAAAGCATAGGATAAAACAACATAAATACAATTTAATAAAGCATAAGATAAAACAACATGAATACAATTTAATAAAGCATAGGATAAAACAACATAAATACAATTTAATAAAGCATCGGTTAAAACAACATAAATACAAGTTAATAAAGCATAGGATAAAACAACATAAATACAATTTAATAAAGCATAGGATAAAACAACATAAATACAATTTAATAAAGCATAGGATAAAACAACATAAATACAATTTAATAAAGCATAGGTTAAAACAACATAAATACAATTTAATAAAGCATAGGATAAAACAACATAAATTCAATTTAATAAAGAATAGGATAAAACAACATAAATACAATTTAATAAAGCACAGGATAAAACAACATAAATAAAATTTAATAAAGCATAGGATAAAACAACATAAACAAAATTTAATAAAGCATAGAATAAAACAACAAAAATACAATTTAATAAAGCATAGGATAAAACAACATAAATACAATTTAATAAAGCATAGGATAAAACAACATAAATACAATTTAATAAAGCATAGGATAAAACAACATAAATACAATTTAATAAAGCATAGGTTAAAACAACATAAATACAATTTAATAAAGCATAGGATAAAACAACATAAATTCAATTTAATAAAGCATAGGATAAAACAACATAAATACAATTTAATAAAGCATAGGATAAAACAACATAAATACAATTTAATAAAGCATAAGATAAAACAACATGAATACAATTTAATAAAGCATAGGATAAAACAACATAAATACAATTTAATAAAGCATAGGTTAAAACAACATAAATGCAATTTAATAAAGCATAGGATAAAACAACATAAATACAATTTAATAAAGCATAGGACAAAACAACATAAATACAATTTAATAAAGCATAGTTTAAAACAACATAAATACAATTTAATAAAGCATAGGATAAAACCACAGAAATACAATTTAATAAAGCATAGGATAAAACAACATAAATACAATTTAATAAAGCATAGGACAAAACAACATAAATACAATTTAATAACGCATAGGATAAAACAACATAAATACAATTTAATGAAACATAGGATAAACAACATAAATACAATTTAATAAAGCATAGGACAAAACAACATAAATACAATTTAATAAAGCATATGTTAAAACAACATAAATACAATTTAATAAAGCATAGTTTAAAACAACATAAATACAATTTAATAAAGCATAGTTTAAAACAACATAAATACAATTTAATAAAGCATAGGATAAAACAACATAAATACAATTTAATAAAGCATAGGATAAAACAACATAAATACAATTTAATAAAGCATAGGTTAAAACAACATAAATACAATTTAATAAAGCATAGGATAAAACAACATAAATTCAATTTAATAAAGCATAGGATAAAACATAAATACAATTTAATAAAGCACAGGATAAAACAACATAAATAAAATTTAATAAAGCATAGGATAAAACAACATAAACAAAATTTAATAAAGCATAGGATAAAACAACAAAAATACAATTTAATAAAGCATAGGATAAAACAACATAAATAAAATTTAATAAAGCATAGGATAAAACAACATAAATACAATTTAATGAAACATAGGATAAACAACATAAATACAATTTAATAAAGCATAGGACAAAACAACATAAATACAATTTAATAAAGCATAGGTTAAAACAACATAAATAAAAGTTAATAAAGCATAGGATAAAACAACATAAATACAATTTAATAAAGCATAGGATAAAACAACATAAATACAATTTAATAAAGCATAAGATAAAACAACATGAATACAATTTAATAAAGCATAGGATGAAACAACATAAATACAATTTAATAAAGCATAGGTTAAAACAACATAAATGCAATTTAATAAAGCATAGGTTAAAACAACATAAATACAATTTAATAAAGCATAGGACAAAACAACATAAATAAAATTTAATAAAGCATAGGATAAAACAACATAAATACAATTTATAAAGCATAGGATAAAACAACATAAATACAATTTAATAAAGCTTAGGATAAAACAACATAAATACAATTTAATAAAGCATAGGATAAAACAACATAAATACAATTTAATAAAGCATAAGATAAAACAACATGAATACAATTTAATAAAGCATAGGATAAAACAACATAAATACAATTTAATAAAGCATCGGTTAAAACAACATAAATACAAGTTAATAAAGCATAGGATAAAACAACATAAATACAATTTAATAAAGCATAGGATAAAACAACATAAATACAATTTAATAAAGCATAGGATAAAACAACATAAATACAATTTAATAAAGCATAGGTTAAAACAACATAAATACAATTTAATAAAGCATAGGATAAAACAACATAAATTCAATTTAATAAAGAATAGGATAAAACAACATAAATACAATTTAATAAAGCACAGGATAAAACAACATAAATAAAATTTAATAAAGCATAGGATAAAACAACATAAACAAAATTTAATAAAGCATAGAATAAAACAACAAAAATACAATTTAATAAAGCATAGGATAAAACAACATAAATACAATTTAATAAAGCATAGGATAAAACAACATAAATACAATTTAATAAAGCATAGGATAAAACAACATAAATACAATTTAATAAAGCATAGGTTAAAACAACATAAATACAATTTAATAAAGCATAGGATAAAACAACATAAATTCAATTTAATAAAGCATAGGATAAAACAACATAAATACAATTTAATAAAGCATAGGATAAAACAACATAAATACAATTTAATAAAGCATAAGATAAAACAACATGAATACAATTTAATAAAGCATAGGATAAAACAACATAAATACAATTTAATAAAGCATAGGTTAAAACAACATAAATGCAATTTAATAAAGCATAGGATAAAACAACATAAATACAATTTAATAAAGCATAGGACAAAACAACATAAATACAATTTAATAAAGCATAGTTTAAAACAACATAAATACAATTTAATAAAGCATAGGATAAAACCACAGAAATACAATTTAATAAAGCATAGGATAAAACAACATAAATACAATTTAATAAAGCATAGGACAAAACAACATAAATACAATTTAATAACGCATAGGATAAAACAACATAAATACAATTTAATGAAACATAGGATAAACAACATAAATACAATTTAATAAAGCATAGGACAAAACAACATAAATACAATTTAATAAAGCATATGTTAAAACAACATAAATACAATTTAATAAAGCATAGTTTAAAACAACATAAATACAATTTAATAAAGCATAGTTTAAAACAACATAAATACAATTTAATAAAGCATAGGATAAAACAACATAAATACAATTTAATGAAACATAGGATAAACAACATAAATACAATTTAATAAAGCATAGGTTAAATCAACATAAATACAATTTAATAAAGCATAGGACAAAACAACATAAATACAATTTAATAAAGCATCGGTTAAAACAACATAAATACAAGTTAATAAAGCATAGGATAAAACAACATAAATACAATTTAATAAAGCATAGGATAAAACAACATAAATACAATTTAATAAAGCATAGGATAAAAGAACATAAATACAATTTAATAAAGCATAGGTTAAAACAACATAAATACAATTTAATAAAGCATAGGATAAAACAACATAAATTCAATTTAATAAAGCATAGGATAAAACAACATAAATACAATTTAATAAAGCATAGGATAAAACAACATGAATACAATTTAATAAAGCATAGGAAAAACAACATAAATACAATTTAATAAAGCATAGGTTAAAACAACATAAATACAATTTAATAAAGCATAGGACAAAACAACATAAATACAATTTAATAAAGCATAGGTTAAAACAACATAAATAAAAGTTAATAAAGCATAGGATAAAACAACATAAATACAATTTAATAAAGCATAGGATAAAACAACATAAATACAATTTAATAAAACATAGGATAAAACAACATAAATACAATTTAATAAAGCATAGGATAAAACAACATAAATACAATTTAATAAATCATAGGATAAAACAACATAAATACAATTTAATAAAGCACAGGATAAAACAACATAAATAAAATTTAATAAAGCAAATAATAAAACAACATAAATAAAATTTAATAAAGCTTAGGATAAAACAACGTAAATACAATTTAATAAAGCATAGGATAAAACAACATAAATAAAATTTAATAAAGCATAGGATAAAACAACATAAATACAATTTAATAAAGCATAGGATAAAACAACATAAATTCAATTTAATAAAGCATAGGTTAAAACAACATAAATGCAATTTAATAAAGCATAGGATAAAACAACATAAATAAAATTTAATAAAGCATAGGATAAAACAACATAAATACAATTTAATAAAGCATAGGTTACATCAACATAAATACAATTTAATAAAGCATAGGACAAAACAACATAAATACAATTTAATAAAGCATCGGTTAAAACAACATAAATACAAGTTAATAAAGCATAGGATAAAACAACATAAATACAATTTAATAAAGCATAGGATAAAACAACATAAATACAATTTAATAAAGCATAGGATAAAACAACATAAATTCAATTTAATAAAGCATAGGATAAAACAACATAAATACAATTTAATAAAGCACAGGATAAAACAACATAAATAAAATTTAATAAAGCATAGGATAAAACAACATAAATAAAATTTAATAAAGCATAGGATAAAACAACATAAATACAATTTAATGAAACATAGGATAAACAACATAAAAAATTTAATAAAGCATAGGATAAAACAACATAAATACAATTTAATAAAGCATAGGATAAAACAACATAAATAAAATTTAATAAAGCATAGCATAAAACAACATAAATTCAATTTAATAAAGCATAGGATAAAACAACATAAATAAAATTTAATAAAGCATAGGATAAAACAACATAAATACAATTTAATAAAGCATAAGATAAAACAACATGAATATAATTTAATAAAGCATAGGATAAAACAACATAAATACAATTTAATAAAGCATAGGTTAAAACAACATAAATGCAATTTAATAAAGCATAGGTTAAAACAACATAAATACAATTTAATAAAGCATAGGACAAAACAACATAAATACAATTTAATAAAGCATAGGATAAAACAACATAAATACAATTTATAAAGCATAGGATAAAACAACATAAATACAATTTAATAAAGCATAGGATAAAACAACATAAATAAAATTTAATAAAGCATAGGATAAAACAACATAAATACAATTTAATAAAGCATAAGATAAAACAACATGAATACAATTTAATAAAGCATAGGATAAAACAACATAAATACAATTTAATAAAGCATAGGTTAAAACAACATAAATGCAATTTAATAAAGCATAGGTTAAAACAACATAAATACAATTTAATAAAGCATAGGACAAAACAACATAAATACAATTTAATAAAGCATAGGATAAAACAACATAAATACAATTTATAAAGCATAGGATAAAACAACATAAATACAATTTAATAAAGCATAGGATAAAACAACATAAATACAATTTAATAAAGCATAGGATAAAACAACATAAATACAATTTAATAAAGCATAAGATAAAACAACATGAATACAATTTAATAAAGCATAGGATAAAACAACATAAATACAATTTAATAAAGCATAGGTTAAAACAACATAAATGCAATTTAATAAAGCATAGGATAAAACAACATAAATACAATTTAATAAAGCATAGGACAAAACAACATAAATACAATTTAATAAAGCATAGTTTAAAACAACATAAATACAATTTAATAAAGCATAGGATAAAACCACAGAAATACAATTTAATAAAGCATAGGATAAAACAACATAAATACAATTTAATAAAGCATAGGACAAAACAACATAAATACAATTTAATAACGCATAGGATAAAACAACATAAATACAATTTAATGAAACATAGGATAAACAACATAAATACAATTTAATAAAGCATAGGACAAAACAACATAAATACAATTTAATAAAGCATATGTTAAAACAACATAAATACAATTTAATAAAGCATAGTTTAAAACAACATAAATACAATTTAATAAAGCATAGTTTAAAACAACATAAATACAATTTAATAAAGCATAGTTTAAAACAACATAAATACAATTTAATAAAGCATAGGATAAAACAATATAAATACAATTTAATGAAACATAGGATAAACAACATAAATACAATTTAATAAAGCATAGGTTAAATCAACATAAATACAATTTAATAAAGCATAGGACAAAACAACATAAATACAATTTAATAAAGCATCGGTTAAAACAACATAAATACAAGTTAATAAAGCATAGGATAAAACAACATAAATACAATTTAATAAAGCATAGGATAAAACAACATAAATACAATTTAATAAAGCATAGGATAAAACAACATAAATACAATTTAATAAAGCATAGGTTAAAACAACATAAATACAATTTAATAAAGCATAGGATAAAACAACATAAATTCAATTTAATAAAGCATAGGATAAAACAACATAAATACAATTTAATAAAGCACAGGATAAAACAACATAAATAAAATTTAATAAAGCATAGGATAAAACAACATAAACAAAATTTAATAAAGCATAGGATAAAACAACAAAAATACAATTTAATAAAGCATAGGATAAAACAACATAAATAAAATTTAATAAAGCATAGGATAAAACAACATAAATACAATTTAATGAAACATAGGATAAACAACATAAATACAATTTAATAAAGCATAGGACAAAACAACATAAATACAATTTAATAAAGCATAGGTTAAAACAACATAAATAAAAGTTAATAAAGCATAGGATAAAACAACATAAATACAATTTAATAAAGCATAGGATAAAACAACATAAATACAATTTAATAAAGCATAAGATAAAACAACATGAATACAATTTAATAAAGCATAGGATGAAACAACATAAATACAATTTAATAAAGCATAGGTTAAAACAACATAAATGCAATTTAATAAAGCATAGGTTAAAACAACATAAATACAATTTAATAAAGCATAGGACAAAACAACATAAATAAAATTTAATAAAGCATAGGATAAAACAACATAAATACAATTTATAAAGCATAGGATAAAACAACATAAATACAATTTAATAAAGCATAGGATAAAACAACATAAATACAATTTAATAAAGCATAGGATAAAACAACATAAATACAATTTAATAAAGCATAAGATAAAACAACATGAATACAATTTAATAAAGCATAGGATAAAACAACATAAATACAATTTAATAAAGCATCGGTTAAAACAACATAAATACAAGTTAATAAAGCATAGGATAAAACAACATAAATACAATTTAATAAAGCATAGGATAAAACAACATAAATACAATTTAATAAAGCATAGGATAAAACAACATAAATACAATTTAATAAAGCATAGGTTAAAACAACATAAATACAATTTAATAAAGCATAGGATAAAACAACATAAATTCAATTTAATAAAGAATAGGATAAAACAACATAAATACAATTTAATAAAGCACAGGATAAAACAACATAAATAAAATTTAATAAAGCATAGGATAAAACAACATAAACAAAATTTAATAAAGCATAGAATAAAACAACAAAAATACAATTTAATAAAGCATAGGATAAAACAACATAAATACAATTTAATAAAGCATAGGATAAAACAACATAAATACAATTTAATAAAGCATAGGATAAAACAACATAAATACAATTTAATAAAGCATAGGTTAAAACAACATAAATACAATTTAATAAAGCATAGGATAAAACAACATAAATTCAATTTAATAAAGCATAGGATAAAACAACATAAATACAATTTAATAAAGCATAGGATAAAACAACATAAATACAATTTAATAAAGCATAAGATAAAACAACATGAATACAATTTAATAAAGCATAGGATAAAACAACATAAATACAATTTAATAAAGCATAGGTTAAAACAACATAAATGCAATTTAATAAAGCATAGGATAAAACAACATAAATACAATTTAATAAAGCATAGGACAAAACAACATAAATACAATTTAATAAAGCATAGTTTAAAACAACATAAATACAATTTAATAAAGCATAGGATAAAACCACAGAAATACAATTTAATAAAGCGTAGGATAAAACAACATAAATACAATTTAATAAAGCATAGGACAAAACAACATAAATACAATTTAATAACGCATAGGATAAAACAACATAAATACAATTTAATGAAACATAGGATAAACAACATAAATACAATTTAATAAAGCATAGGACAAAACAACATAAATACAATTTAATAAAGCATATGTTAAAACAACATAAATACAATTTAATAAAGCATAGTTTAAAACAACATAAATACAATTTAATAAAGCATAGTTTAAAACAACATAAATACAATTTAATAAAGCATAGGATAAAACAACATAAATACAATTTAATAAAGCATAGGACAAAACAACATAAATACAATTTAATAAAGCATAGTTTAAAACAACATAAATACAATTTAATAAAGCATAAGATAAAACAACATGAATACAATTTAATAAAGCATAGGATAAAACAACATAAATACAATTTAATAAAGCATAGGTTAAAACAACATAAATGCAATTTAATAAAGCATAGGATAAAACAACATAAATACAATTTAATAAAGCATAGGACAAAACAACATAAATTCAATTTAATAAAGCATAGTTTAAAACAACATAAATACAATTTAATAAAGCATAGGATAAAACCACAGAAATACAATTTAATAAAGCATAGGATAAAACAACATAAATACAATTTAATAAAGCATAGGACAAAACAACATAAATACAATTTAATAAAGCATAGTTTAAAACAACATAAATACAATTTAATAAAGCATAGTTTAAAACAACATAAATACAATTTAATAAAGCATAGGATAAAACAATATAAATACAATTTAATGAAACATAGGATAAACAACATAAATACAATTTAATAAAGCATAGGTTAAATCAACATAAATACAATTTAATAAAGCATAGGACAAAACAACATAAATACAATTTAATAAAGCATCGGTTAAAACAACATAAATACAAGTTAATAAAGCATAGGATAAAACAACATAAATACAATTTAATAAAGCATAGGATAAAACAACATAAATACAATTTAATAAAGCATAGGATAAAACAACATAAATACAATTTAATAAAGCATAGGTTAAAACAACATAAATACAATTTAATAAAGCATAGGATAAAACAACATAAATTCAATTTAATAAAGCATAGGATAAAACAACATAAATACAATTTAATAAAGCACAGGATAAAACAACATAAATAAAATTTAATAAAGCATAGGATAAAACAACATAAACAAAATTTAATAAAGCATAGGATAAAACAACAAAAATACAATTTAATAAAGCATAGGATAAAACAACATAAATAAAATTTAATAAAGCATAGGATAAAACAACATAAATACAATTTAATGAAACATAGGATAAACAACATAAATACAATTTAATAAAGCATAGGACAAAACAACATAAATACAATTTAATAAAGCATAGGTTAAAACAACATAAATAAAAGTTAATAAAGCATAGGATAAAACAACATAAATACAATTTAATAAAGCATAGGATAAAACAACATAAATACAATTTAATAAAGCATAAGATAAAACAACATGAATACAATTTAATAAAGCATAGGATGAAACAACATAAATACAATTTAATAAAGCATAGGTTAAAACAACATAAATGCAATTTAATAAAGCATAGGTTAAAACAACATAAATACAATTTAATAAAGCATAGGACAAAACAACATAAATAAAATTTAATAAAGCATAGGATAAAACAACATAAATACAATTTATAAAGCATAGGATAAAACAACATAAATACAATTTAATAAAGCATAGGATAAAACAACATAAATACAATTTAATAAAGCATAGGATAAAACAACATAAATACAATTTAATAAAGCATAAGATAAAACAACATGAATACAATTTAATAAAGCATAGGATAAAACAACATAAATACAATTTAATAAAGCATCGGTTAAAACAACATAAATACAAGTTAATAAAGCATAGGATAAAACAACATAAATACAATTTAATAAAGCATAGGATAAAACAACATAAATACAATTTAATAAAGCATAGGATAAAACAACATAAATACAATTTAATAAAGCATAGGTTAAAACAACATAAATACAATTTAATAAAGCATAGGATAAAACAACATAAATTCAATTTAATAAAGAATAGGATAAAACAACATAAATACAATTTAATAAAGCACAGGATAAAACAACATAAATAAAATTTAATAAAGCATAGGATAAAACAACATAAACAAAATTTAATAAAGCATAGAATAAAACAACAAAAATACAATTTAATAAAGCATAGGATAAAACAACATAAATACAATTTAATAAAGCATAGGATAAAACAACATAAATACAATTTAATAAAGCATAGGATAAAACAACATAAATACAATTTAATAAAGCATAGGTTAAAACAACATAAATACAATTTAATAAAGCATAGGATAAAACAACATAAATTCAATTTAATAAAGCATAGGATAAAACAACATAAATACAATTTAATAAAGCATAGGATAAAACAACATAAATACAATTTAATAAAGCATAAGATAAAACAACATGAATACAATTTAATAAAGCATAGGATAAAACAACATAAATACAATTTAATAAAGCATAGGTTAAAACAACATAAATGCAATTTAATAAAGCATAGGATAAAACAACATAAATACAATTTAATAAAGCATAGGACAAAACAACATAAATACAATTTAATAAAGCATAGTTTAAAACAACATAAATACAATTTAATAAAGCATAGGATAAAACCACAGAAATACAATTTAATAAAGCGTAGGATAAAACAACATAAATACAATTTAATAAAGCATAGGACAAAACAACATAAATACAATTTAATAACGCATAGGATAAAACAACATAAATACAATTTAATGAAACATAGGATAAACAACATAAATACAATTTAATAAAGCATAGGACAAAACAACATAAATACAATTTAATAAAGCATATGTTAAAACAACATAAATACAATTTAATAAAGCATAGTTTAAAACAACATAAATACAATTTAATAAAGCATAGTTTAAAACAACATAAATACAATTTAATAAAGCATAGGATAAAACAACATAAATACAATTTAATGAAACATAGGATAAACAACATAAATACAATTTAATAAAGCATAGGTTAAATCAACATAAATACAATTTAATAAAGCATAGGACAAAACAACATAAATACAATTTAATAAAGCATCGGTTAAAACAACATAAATACAAGTTAATAAAGCATAATATAAAACAACATAAATACAATTTAATAAAGCATAGGATAAAACAACATAAATACAATTTAATAAAGCATAGGATAAAACAACATAAATACAATTTAATAAAGCATAGGTTAAAACAACATAAATACAATTTAATAAAGCATAGGATAAAACAACATAAATTCAATTTAATAAAGCATAGGATAAAACAACATAAATACAATTTAATAAAGCATAGGATAAAACAACATGAATACAATTTAATAAAGCATAGGATAAAACAACATAAATACAATTTAATAAAGCATAGGTTAAAACAACATAAATACAATTTAATAAAGCATAGGACAAAACAACATAAATACAATTTAATAAAGCATAGGTTAAAACAACATAAATAAAAGTTAATAAAGCATAGGATAAAACAACATAAATACAATTTAATAAAGCATAGGATAAAACAATATAAATACAATTTAATAAAACATAGGATAAAACAACATAAATACAATTTAATAAAGCATAGGATAAAACAACATAAATACAATTTAATAAATCATAGGATAAAACAACATAAATACAATTTAATAAAGCACAGGATAAAACAACATAAATAAAATTTAATAAAGCAAATAATAAAACAACATAAATAAAATTTAATAAAGCTTAGGATAAAACAACGTAAATACAATTTAATAAAGCATAGGATAAAACAACATAAATAAAATTTAATAAAGCATAGGATAAAACAACATAAATACAATTTAATAAAGCATAGGATAAAACAACATAAATTCAATTTAATAAAGCATAGGTTAAAACAACATAAATGCAATTTAATAAAGCATAGGATAAAACAACATAAATAAAATTTAATAAAGCATAGGATAAAACAACATAAATACAATTTAATAAAGCATAGGTTACATCAACATAAATACAATTTAATAAAGCATAGGACAAAACAACATAAATACAATTTAATAAAGCATCGGTTAAAACAACATAAATACAAGTTAATAAAGCATAGGATAAAACAACATAAATACAATTTAATAAAGCATAGGATAAAACAACATAAATACAATTTAATAAAGCATAGGATAAAACAACATAAATTCAATTTAATAAAGCATAGGATAAAACAACATAAATACAATTTAATAAAGCACAGGATAAAACAACATAAATAAAATTTAATAAAGCATAGGATAAAACAACATAAATAAAATTTAATAAAGCATAGGATAAAACAACATAAATACAATTTAATGAAACATAGGATAAACAACATAAATACAATTTAATAAAGCATAGGATAAAACAACAAATACAATTTAATAAAGCATAGGATAAAACAACATAAATAAAATTTAATAAAGCATAGCATAAAACAACATAAATTCAATTTAATAAAGCATAGGATAAAACAACATAAATAAAATTTAATAAAGCATAGGATAAAACAACATAAATACAATTTAATAAAGCATAAGATAAAACAACATGAATATAATTTAATAAAGCATAGGATAAAACAACATAAATACAATTTAATAAAGCATAGGTTAAAACAACATAAATGCAATTTAATAAAGCATAGGTTAAAACAACATAAATACAATTTAATAAAGCATAGGACAAAACAACATAAATACAATTTAATAAAGCATAGGATAAAACAACATAAATACAATTTATAAAGCATAGGATAAAACAACATAAATACAATTTAATAAAGCATAGGATAAAACAACATAAATAAAATTTAATAAAGCATAGGATAAAACAACATAAATACAATTTAATAAAGCATAAGATAAAACAACATGAATACAATTTAATAAAGCATAGGATAAAACAACATAAATAAAATTTAATAAAGCATAGGATAAAACAACATAAATACAATTTAATAAAGCATAAGATAAAACAACATGAATACAATTTAATAAAGCATAGGATAAAACAACATAAATACAATTTAATAAAGCATAGGATAAAACAACATAAATACAATTTATAAAGCATAGGATAAAACAACATAAATACAATTTAATAAAGCATAGGATAAAACAACATAAATACAATTTAATAAAGCATAGGATAAAACAACATAAATACAATTTAATAAAGCATAAGATAAAACAACATGAATACAATTTAATAAAGCATAGGATAAAACAACATAAATACAATTTAATAAAGCATAGGTTAAAACAACATAAATGCAATTTAATAAAGCATAGGATAAAACAACATAAATACAATTTAATAAAGCATAGGACAAAACAACATAAATACAATTTAATAAAGCATAGTTTAAAACAACATAAATACAATTTAATAAAGCATAGGATAAAACCACAGAAATACAATTTAATAAAGCATAGGATAAAACAACATAAATACAATTTAATAAAGCATAGGACAAAACAACATAAATACAATTTAATAACGCATAGGATAAAACAACATAAATACAATTTAATGAAACATAGGATAAACAACATAAATACAATTTAATAAAGCATAGGACAAAACAACATAAATACAATTTAATAAAGCATATGTTAAAACAACATAAATACAATTTAATAAAGCATAGTTTAAAACAACATAAATACAATTTAATAAAGCATAGTTTAAAACAACATAAATACAATTTAATAAAGCATAGTTTAAAACAACATAAATACAATTTAATAAAGCATAGGATAAAACAATATAAATACAATTTAATGAAACATAGGATAAACAACATAAATACAATTTAATAAAGCATAGGTTAAATCAACATAAATACAATTTAATAAAGCATAGGACAAAACAACATAAATACAATTTAATAAAGCATCGGTTAAAACAACATAAATACAAGTTAATAAAGCATAGGATAAAACAACATAAATACAATTTAATAAAGCATAGGATAAAACAACATAAATACAATTTAATAAAGCATAGGATAAAACAACATAAATACAATTTAATAAAGCATAGGTTAAAACAACATAAATACAATTTAATAAAGCATAGGATAAAACAACATAAATTCAATTTAATAAAGCATAGGATAAAACAACATAAATACAATTTAATAAAGCATAGGTTAAAACAACATAAATGCAATTTAATAAAGCATAGGTTAAAACAACATAAATACAATTTAATAAAGCATAGGACAAAACAACATAAATAAAATTTAATAAAGCATAGGATAAAACAACATAAATACAATTTATAAAGCATAGGATAAAACAACATAAATACAATTTAATAAAGCATAGGATAAAACAACATAAATACAATTTAATAAAGCATAGGATAAAACAACATAAATACAATTTAATAAAGCATAAGATAAAACAACATGAATACAATTTAATAAAGCATAGGATAAAACAACATAAATACAATTTAATAAAGCATCGGTTAAAACAACATAAATACAAGTTAATAAAGCATAGGATAAAACAACATAAATACAATTTAATAAAGCATAGGATAAAACAACATAAATACAATTTAATAAAGCATAGGATAAAACAACATAAATACAATTTAATAAAGCATAGGTTAAAACAACATAAATACAATTTAATAAAGCATAGGATAAAACAACATAAATTCAATTTAATAAAGAATAGGATAAAACAACATAAATACAATTTAATAAAGCACAGGATAAAACAACATAAATAAAATTTAATAAAGCATAGGATAAAACAACATAAACAAAATTTAATAAAGCATAGAATAAAACAACAAAAATACAATTTAATAAAGCATAGGATAAAACAACATAAATACAATTTAATAAAGCATAGGATAAAACAACATAAATACAATTTAATAAAGCATAGGATAAAACAACATAAATACAATTTAATAAAGCATAGGTTAAAACAACATAAATACAATTTAATAAAGCATAGGATAAAACAACATAAATTCAATTTAATAAAGCATAGGATAAAACAACATAAATACAATTTAATAAAGCATAGGATAAAACAACATAAATACAATTTAATAAAGCATAAGATAAAACAACATGAATACAATTTAATAAAGCATAGGATAAAACAACATAAATACAATTTAATAAAGCATAGGTTAAAACAACATAAATGCAATTTAATAAAGCATAGGATAAAACAACATAAATACAATTTAATAAAGCATAGGACAAAACAACATAAATACAATTTAATAAAGCATAGTTTAAAACAACATAAATACAATTTAATAAAGCATAAGATAAAACCACAGAAATACAATTTAATAAAGCGTAGGATAAAACAACATAAATACAATTTAATAAAGCATAGGACAAAACAACATAAATACAATTTAATAACGCATAGGATAAAACAACATAAATACAATTTAATGAAACATAGGATAAACAACATAAATACAATTTAATAAAGCATAGGACAAAACAACATAAACACAATTTAATAAAGCATATGTTAAAACAACATAAATACAATTTAATAAAGCATAGTTTAAAACAACATAAATACAATTTAATAAAGCATAGTTTAAAACAACATAAATACAATTTAATAAAGCATAGGATAAAACAACATAAATACAATTTAATGAAACATAGGATAAACAACATAAATACAATTTAATAAAGCATAGGTTAAATCAACATAAATACAATTTAATAAAGCATAGGACAAAACAACATAAATACAATTTAATAAAGCATCGGTTAAAACAACATAAATACAAGTTAATAAAGCATAGGATAAAACAACATAAATACAATTTAATAAAGCATAGGATAAAACAACATAAATACAATTTAATAAAGCATAGGATAAAACAACATAAATACAATTTAATAAAGCATAGGTTAAAACAACATAAATACAATTTAATAAAGCATAGGATAAAACAACATAAATTCAATTTAATAAAGCATAGGATAAAACAACATAAATACAATTTAATAAAGCATAGGATAAAACAACATGAATACAATTTAATAAAGCATAGGATAAAACAACATAAATACAATTTAATAAAGCATAGGTTAAAACAACATAAATACAATTTAATAAAGCATAGGACAAAACAACATAAATACAATTTAATAAAGCATAGGTTAAAACAACATAAATAAAAGTTAATAAAGCATAGGATAAAACAACATAAATACAATTTAATAAAGCATAGGATAAAACAACATAAATACAATTTAATAAAACATAGGATAAAACAACATAAATACAATTTAATAAAGCATAGGATAAAACAACATAAATACAATTTAATAAATCATAGGATAAAACAACATAAATACAATTTAATAAAGCACAGGATAAAACAACATAAATAAAATTTAATAAAGCAAATAATAAAACAACATAAATAAAATTTAATAAAGCTTAGGATAAAACAACGTAAATACAATTTAATAAAGCATAGGATAAAACAACATAAATAAAATTTAATAAAGCATAGGATAAAACAACATAAATACAATTTAATAAAGCATAGGATAAAACAACATAAATTCAATTTAATAAAGCATAGGTTAAAACAACATAAATGCAATTTAATAAAGCATAGGATAAAACAACATAAATAAAATTTAATAAAGCATAGGATAAAACAACATAAATACAATTTAATAAAGCATAGGTTACATCAACATAAATACAATTTAATAAAGCATAGGACAAAACAACATAAATACAATTTAATAAAGCATCGGTTAAAACAACATAAATAAAATTTAATAAAGCATAGGATAAAACAACATAAATACAATTTAATAAAGCATAGGTTACATCAACATAAATACAATTTAATAAAGCATAGGACAAAACAACATAAATACAATTTAATAAAGCATCGGTTAAAACAACATAAATACAAGTTAATAAATCATAGGATAAAACAACATAAATACAATTTAATAAAGCATAGGATAAAACAACATAAATACAATTTAATAAAGCATAGGATAAAACAACATAAATTCAATTTAATAAAGCATAGGATAAAACAACATAAATACAATTTAATAAAGCACAGGATAAAACAACATAAATAAAATTTAATAAAGCATAGGATAAAACAACATAAATAAAATTTAATAAAGCATAGGATAAAACAACATAAATACAATTTAATGAAACATAGGATAAACAACATAAATACAATTTAATAAAGCATAGGATAAAACAACATAAATACAATTTAATAAAGCATAGGATAAAACAACATAAATAAAATTTAATAAAGCATAGCATAAAACAACATAAATTCAATTTATTAAAGCATAGGATAAAACAACATAAATAAAATTTAATAAAGCATAGGATAAAACAACATAAATACAATTTAATAAAGCATAAGATAAAACAACATGAATATAATTTAATAAAGCATAGGATAAAACAACATAAATACAATTTAATAAAGCATAGGTTAAAACAACATAAATGCAATTTAATAAAGCATAGGTTAAAACAACATAAATACAATTTAATAAAGCATAGGACAAAACAACATAAATACAATTTAATAAAGCATAGGATAAAACAACATAAATACAATTTATAAAGCATAGGATAAAACAACATAAATACAATTTAATAAAGCATAGGATAAAACAACATAAATAAAATTTAATAAAGCATAGGATAAAACAACATAAATACAATTTAATAAAGCATAAGATAAAACAACATGAATACAATTTAATAAAGCATAGGATAAAACAACATAAATAAAATTTAATAAAGCATAGGATAAAACAACATAAATACAATTTAATAAAGCATAAGATAAAACAACATGAATACAATTTAATAAAGCATAGGATAAAACAACATAAATACAATTTAATAAAGCATAGGTTAAAACAACATAAATGCAATTTAATAAAGCATAGGTTAAAACAACATAAATACAATTTAATAAAGCATAGGACAAAACAACATAAATACAATTTAATAAAGCATAGGATAAAACAACATAAATACAATTTATAAAGCATAGGATAAAACAACATAAATACAATTTAATAAAGCATAGGATAAAACAACATAAATACAATTTAATAAAGCATAGGATAAAACAACATAAATACAATTTAATAAAGCATAAGATAAAACAACATGAATACAATTTAATAAAGCATAGGATAAAACAACATAAATACAATTTAATAAAGCATAGGTTAAAACAACATAAATGCAATTTAATAAAGCATAGGATAAAACAACATAAATACAATTTAATAAAGCATAGGACAAAACAACATAAATACAATTTAATAAAGCATAGTTTAAAACAACATAAATACAATTTAATAAAGCATAGGATAAAACCACAGAAATACAATTTAATAAAGCATAGGATAAAACAACATAAATACAATTTAATAAAGCATAGGACAAAACAACATAAATACAATTTAATAACGCATAGGATAAAACAACATAAATACAATTTAATGAAACATAGGATAAACAACATAAATACAATTTAATAAAGCATAGGACAAAACAACATAAATACAATTTAATAAAGCATATGTTAAAACAACATAAATACAATTTAATAAAGCATAGTTTAAAACAACATAAATACAATTTAATAAAGCATAGTTTAAAACAACATAAATACAATTTAATAAAGCATAGTTTAAAACAACATAAATACAATTTAATAAAGCATAGGATAAAACAATATAAATACAATTTAATGAAACATAGGATAAACAACATAAATACAATTTAATAAAGCATAGGTTAAATCAACATAAATACAATTTAATAAAGCATAGGACAAAACAACATAAATACAATTTAATAAAGCATCGGTTAAAACAACATAAATACAAGTTAATAAAGCATAGGATAAAACAACATAAATACAATTTAATAAAGCATAGGATAAAACAACATAAATACAATTTAATAAAGCATAGGATAAAACAACATAAATACAATTTAATAAAGCATAGGTTAAAACAACATAAATACAATTTAATAAAGCATAGGATAAAACAACATAAATTCAATTTAATAAAGCATAGGATAAAACAACATAAATACAATTTAATAAAGCATAGGATAAAACAACATGAATACAATTTAATAAAGCATAGGATAAAACAACATAAATACAATTTAATAAAGCATAGGTTAAAACAACATAAATACAATTTAATAAAGCATAGGACAAAACAACATAAATACAATTTAATAAAGCATAGGTTAAAACAACATAAATAAAAGTTAATAAAGCATAGGATAAAACAACATAAATACAATTTAATAAAGCATAGGATAAAACAACATAAATACAATTTAATAAAACATAGGATAAAACAACATAAATACAATTTAATAAAGCATAGGATAAAACAACATAAATACAATTTAATAAATCATAGGATAAAACAACATAAATACAATTTAATAAAGCACAGGATAAAACAACATAAATAAAATTTAATAAAGCAAATAATAAAACAACATAAATAAAATTTAATAAAGCTTAGGATAAAACAACGTAAATACAATTTAATAAAGCATAGGATAAAACAACATAAATAAAATTTAATAAAGCATAGGATAAAACAACATAAATACAATTTAATAAAGCATAGGATAAAACAACATAAATTCAATTTAATAAAGCATAGGTTAAAACAACATAAATGCAATTTAATAAAGCATAGGATAAAACAACATAAATAAAATTTAATAAAGCATAGGATAAAACAACATAAATACAATTTAATAAAGCATAGGTTACATCAACATAAATACAATTTAATAAAGCATAGGACAAAACAACATAAATACAATTTAATAAAGCATCGGTTAAAACAACATAAATAAAATTTAATAAAGCATAGGATAAAACAACATAAATACAATTTAATAAAGCATAGGTTACATCAACATAAATACAATTTAATAAAGCATAGGACAAAACAACATAAATACAATTTAATAAAGCATCGGTTAAAACAACATAAATACAAGTTAATAAAGCATAGGATAAAACAACATAAATACAATTTAATAAAGCATAGGATAAAACAACATAAATACAATTTAATAAAGCATAGGATAAAACAACATAAATTCAATTTAATAAAGCATAGGATAAAACAACATAAATACAATTTAATAAAGCACAGGATAAAACAACATAAATAAAATTTAATAAAGCATAGGATAAAACAACATAAATAAAATTTAATAAAGCATAGGATAAAACAACATAAATACAATTTAATGAAACATAGGATAAACAACATAAATACAATTTAATAAAGCATAGGATAAAACAACATAAATACAATTTAATAAAGCATAGGTTAAAACAACATAAATGCAATTTAATAAAGCATAGGTTAAAACAACATAAATACAATTTAATAAAGCATAGGACAAAACAACATAAATACAATTTAATAAAGCATAGGATAAAACAACATAAATACAATTTATAAAGCATAGGATAAAACAACATAAATACAATTTAATAAAGCATAGGATAAAACAACATAAATACAATTTAATAAAGCATAGGATAAAACAACATAAATACAATTTAATAAAGCATAAGATAAAACAACATGAATACAATTTAATAAAGCATAGGATAAAACAACATAAATACAATTTAATAAAGCATAGGTTAAAACAACATAAATGCAATTTAATAAAGCATAGGATAAAACAACATAAATACAATTTAATAAAGCATAGGACAAAACAACATAAATACAATTTAATAAAGCATAGTTTAAAACAACATAAATACAATTTAATAAAGCATAGGATAAAACCACAGAAATACAATTTAATAAAGCATAGGATAAAACAACATAAATACAATTTAATAAAGCATAGGACAAAACAACATAAATACAATTTAATAACGCATAGGATAAAACAACATAAATACAATTTAATGAAACATAGGATAAACAACATAAATACAATTTAATAAAGCATAGGACAAAACAACATAAATACAATTTAATAAAGCATATGTTAAAACAACATAAATACAATTTAATAAAGCATAGTTTAAAACAACATAAATACAATTTAATAAAGCATAGTTTAAAACAACATAAATACAATTTAATAAAGCATAGTTTAAAACAACATAAATACAATTTAATAAAGCATAGGATAAAACAATATAAATACAATTTAATGAAACATAGGATAAACAACATAAATACAATTTAATAAAGCATAGGTTAAATCAACATAAATACAATTTAATAAAGCATAGGACAAAACAACATAAATACAATTTAATAAAGCATCGGTTAAAACAACATAAATACAAGTTAATAAAGCATAGGATAAAACAACATAAATACAATTTAATAAAGCATAGGATAAAACAACATAAATACAATTTAATAAAGCATAGGATAAAACAACATAAATACAATTTAATAAAGCATAGGTTAAAACAACATAAATACAATTTAATAAAGCATAGGATAAAACAACATAAATTCAATTTAATAAAGCATAGGATAAAACAACATAAATACAATTTAATAAAGCACAGGATAAAACAACATAAATAAAATTTAATAAAGCATAGGATAAAACAACATAAACAAAATTTAATAAAGCATAGGATAAAACAACAAAAATACAATTTAATAAAGCATAGGATAAAACAACATAAATAAAATTTAATAAAGCATAGGATAAAACAACATAAATACAATTTAATGAAACATAGGATAAACAACATAAATACAATTTAATAAAGCATAGGACAAAACAACATAAATACAATTTAATAAAGCATAGGTTAAAACAACATAAATAAAAGTTAATAAAGCATAGGATAAAACAACATAAATACAATTTAATAAAACATAGGATAAAACAACATAAATACAATTTAATAAAGCATAGGTTAAAACAACATAAATGCAATTTAATAAAGCATAGGTTAAAACAACATAAATACAATTTAATAAAGCATAAGATAAAACAACATGAATACAATTTAATAAAGCATAGGATGAAACAACATAAATACAATTTAATAAAGCATAGGTTAAAACAACATAAATGCAATTTAATAAAGCATAGGTTAAAACAACATAAATACAATTTAATAAAGCATAGGACAAAACAACATAAATAAAATTTAATAAAGCATAGGATAAAACAACATAAATACAATTTATAAAGCATAGGATAAAACAACATAAATACAATTTAATAAAGCATAGGATAAAACAACATAAATACAATTTAATAAAGCATAGGATAAAACAACATAAATACAATTTAATAAAGCATAAGATAAAACAACATGAATACAATTTAATAAAGCATAGGATAAAACAACATAAATACAATTTAATAAAGCATCGGTTAAAACAACATAAATACAAGTTAATAAAGCATAGGATAAAACAACATAAATACAATTTAATAAAGCATAGGATAAAACAACATAAATACAATTTAATAAAGCATAGGATAAAACAACATAAATACAATTTAATAAAGCATAGGTTAAAACAACATAAATACAATTTAATAAAGCATAGGATAAAACAACATAAATTCAATTTAATAAAGAATAGGATAAAACAACATAAATACAATTTAATAAAGCACAGGATAAAACAACATAAATAAAATTTAATAAAGCATAGGATAAAACAACATAAACAAAATTTAATAAAGCATAGAATAAAACAACAAAAATACAATTTAATAAAGCATAGGATAAAACAACATAAATACAATTTAATAAAGCATAGGATAAAACAACATAAATACAATTTAATAAAGCATAGGATAAAACAACATAAATACAATTTAATAAAGCATAGGTTAAAACAACATAAATACAATTTAATAAAGCATAGGATAAAACAACATAAATTCAATTTAATAAAGCATAGGATAAAACAACATAAATACAATTTAATAAAGCATAGGTTAAAACAACATAAATAAAAGTTAATAAAGCATAGGATAAAACAACATAAATACAATTTAATAAAGCATAGGATAAAACAACATAAATACAATTTAATAAAGCATAGGATAAAACAACATAAATACAATTTAATAAAGCATAGGATAAAACAACATAAATACAATTTAATAAATCATAGGATAAAACAACATAAATACAATTTAATAAAGCACAGGATAAAACAACATAAATAAAATTTAATAAAGCAAATAATAAAACAACATAAATAAAATTTAATAAAGCATAGGATAAAACAACATGAATACAATTTAATAAAGCATAGGATAAAACAACATAAATACAATTTAATAAAGCATAAGATAAAACAACATGAATACAATTTAATAAAGCATAGGATAAAACAACATAAATACAATTTAATAAAGCATAGGTTAAAACAACATAAATGCAATTTAATAAAGCATAGGATAAAACAACATAAATACAATTTAATAAAGCATAGGACAAAACAACATAAATACAATTTAATAAAGCATAGTTTAAAACAACATAAATACAATTTAATAAAGCATAGGATAAAACCACAGAAATACAATTTAATAAAGCATAGGATAAAACAACATAAATACAATTTAATAAAGCATAGGACAAAACAACATAAATACAATTTAATAACGCATAGGATAAAACAACATAAATACAATTTAATGAAACATAGGATAAACAACATAAATACAATTTAATAAAGCATAGGACAAAACAACATAAATACAATTTAATAAAGCATATGTTAAAACAACATAAATACAATTTAATAAAGCATAGTTTAAAACAACATAAATACAATTTAATAAAGCATAGTTTAAAACAACATAAATACAATTTAATAAAGCATAGGATAAAACAACATAAATACAATTTAATGAAACATAGGATAAACAACATAAATACAATTTAATAAAGCATAGGTTAAATCAACATAAATACAATTTAATAAAGCATAGGACAAAACAACATAAATACAATTTAATAAAGCATCGGTTAAAACAACATAAATACAAGTTAATAAAGCATAGGATAAAACAACATAAATACAATTTAATAAAGCATAGGATAAAACAACATAAATACAATTTAATAAAGCATAGGACAAAACAACATAAATACAATTTAATAAAGCACAGGATAAAACAACATAAATAAAATTTAATAAAGCAAATAATAAAACAACATAAATAAAATTTAATAAAGCATAGGATAAAACAACGTAAATACAATTTAATAAAGCATAGGATAAAACAACATAAATACAATTTAATAAAGCATAGGATAAAACAACATAAATACAATTTAATAAAGCATAGGATAAAACAACATAAATTCAATTTAATAAAGCATAGGTTAAAACAACATAAATGCAATTTAATAAAGCATAGGATAAAACAACATAAATAAAATTTAATAAAGCATAGGATAAAACAACGTAAATACAATTTAATAAAGCATAGGATAAAACAACATAAATAAAATTTAATAAAGCATAGGATAAAACAACATAAATACAATTTAATAAAGCATAGGATAAAACAACATAAATAAAATTTAATAAAGCATAGGATAAAACAACATAAATACAATTTAATAAAGCATATGTTAAAACAACATAAATACAATTTAATAAAGCATAGTTTAAAACAACATAAATACAATTTAATAAAGCATAGTTTAAAACAACATAAATACAATTTAATAAAGCATAGTTTAAAACAACATAAATACAATTTAATAAAGCATAGGATAAAACAATATAAATACAATTTAATGAAACATAGGATAAACAACATAAATACAATTTAATAAAGCATAGGTTAAATCAACATAAATACAATTTAATAAAGCATAGGACAAAACAACATAAATACAATTTAATAAAGCATCGGTTAAAACAACATAAATACAAGTTAATAAAGCATAGGATAAAACAACATAAATACAATTTAATAAAGCATAGGATAAAACAACATAAATACAATTTAATAAAGCATAGGATAAAACAACATAAATACAATTTAATAAAGCATAGGTTAAAACAACATAAATACAATTTAATAAAGCATAGGATAAAACAACATAAATTCAATTTAATAAAGCATAGGATAAAACAACATAAATACAATTTAATAAAGCACAGGATAAAACAACATAAATAAAATTTAATAAAGCATAGGATAAAACAACATAAACAAAATTTAATAAAGCATAGGATAAAACAACAAAAATACAATTTAATAAAGCATAGGATAAAACAACATAAATAAAATTTAATAAAGCATAGGATAAAACAACATAAATACAATTTAATGAAACATAGGATAAACAACATAAATACAATTTAATAAAGCATAGGACAAAACAACATAAATACAATTTAATAAAGCATAGGTTAAAACAACATAAATAAAAGTTAATAAAGCATAGGATAAAACAACATAAATACAATTTAATAAAACATAGGATAAAACAACATAAATACAATTTAATAAAGCATAGGTTAAAACAACATAAATGCAATTTAATAAAGCATAGGTTAAAACAACATAAATACAATTTAATAAAGCATAAGATAAAACAACATGAATACAATTTAATAAAGCATAGGATGAAACAACATAAATACAATTTAATAAAGCATAGGTTAAAACAACATAAATGCAATTTAATAAAGCATAGGTTAAAACAACATAAATACAATTTAATAAAGCATAGGACAAAACAACATAAATAAAATTTAATAAAGCATAGGATAAAACAACATAAATACAATTTATAAAGCATAGGATAAAACAACATAAATACAATTTAATAAAGCATAGGATAAAACAACATAAATACAATTTAATAAAGCATAGGATAAAACAACATAAATACAATTTAATAAAGCATAAGATAAAACAACATGAATACAATTTAATAAAGCATAGGATAAAACAACATAAATACAATTTAATAAAGCATCGGTTAAAACAACATAAATACAAGTTAATAAAGCATAGGATAAAACAACATAAATACAATTTAATAAAGCATAGGATAAAACAACATAAATACAATTTAATAAAGCATAGGATAAAACAACATAAATACAATTTAATAAAGCATAGGTTAAAACAACATAAATACAATTTAATAAAGCATAGGATAAAACAACATAAATTCAATTTAATAAAGAATAGGATAAAACAACATAAATACAATTTAATAAAGCACAGGATAAAACAACATAAATAAAATTTAATAAAGCATAGGATAAAACAACATAAACAAAATTTAATAAAGCATAGAATAAAACAACAAAAATACAATTTAATAAAGCATAGGATAAAACAACATAAATACAATTTAATAAAGCATAGGATAAAACAACATAAATACAATTTAATAAAGCATAGGATAAAACAACATAAATACAATTTAATAAAGCATAGGTTAAAACAACATAAATACAATTTAATAAAGCATAGGATAAAACAACATAAATTCAATTTAATAAAGCATAGGATAAAACAACATAAATACAATTTAATAAAGCATAGGTTAAAACAACATAAATAAAAGTTAATAAAGCATAGGATAAAACAACATAAATACAATTTAATAAAGCATAGGATAAAACAACATAAATACAATTTAATAAAGCATAGGATAAAACAACATAAATACAATTTAATAAAGCATAGGATAAAACAACATAAATACAATTTAATAAATCATAGGATAAAACAACATAAATACAATTTAATAAAGCACAGGATAAAACAACATAAATAAAATTTAATAAAGCAAATAATAAAACAACATAAATAAAATTTAATAAAGCATAGGATAAAACAACATGAATACAATTTAATAAAGCATAGGATAAAACAACATAAATACAATTTAATAAAGCATAAGATAAAACAACATGAATACAATTTAATAAAGCATAGGATAAAACAACATAAATACAATTTAATAAAGCATAGGTTAAAACAACATAAATGCAATTTAATAAAGCATAGGATAAAACAACATAAATACAATTTAATAAAGCATAGGACAAAACAACATAAATACAATTTAATAAAGCATAGTTTAAAACAACATAAATACAATTTAATAAAGCATAGGATAAAACCACAGAAATACAATTTAATAAAGCATAGGATAAAACAACATAAATACAATTTAATAAAGCATAGGACAAAACAACATAAATACAATTTAATAACGCATAGGATAAAACAACATAAATACAATTTAATGAAACATAGGATAAACAACATAAATACAATTTAATAAAGCATAGGACAAAACAACATAAATACAATTTAATAAAGCATATGTTAAAACAACATAAATACAATTTAATAAAGCATAGTTTAAAACAACATAAATACAATTTAATAAAGCATAGTTTAAAACAACATAAATACAATTTAATAAAGCATAGGATAAAACAACATAAATACAATTTAATGAAACATAGGATAAACAACATAAATACAATTTAATAAAGCATAGGTTAAATCAACATAAATACAATTTAATAAAGCATAGGACAAAACAACATAAATACAATTTAATAAAGCATCGGTTAAAACAACATAAATACAAGTTAATAAAGCATAGGATAAAACAACATAAATACAATTTAATAAAGCATAGGATAAAACAACATAAATACAATTTAATAAAGCATAGGACAAAACAACATAAATACAATTTAATAAAGCACAGGATAAAACAACATAAATAAAATTTAATAAAGCAAATAATAAAACAACATAAATAAAATTTAATAAAGCATAGGATAAAACAACGTAAATACAATTTAATAAAGCATAGGATAAAACAACATAAATACAATTTAATAAAGCATAGGATAAAACAACATAAATACAATTTAATAAAGCATAGGATAAAACAACATAAATTCAATTTAATAAAGCATAGGTTAAAACAACATAAATGCAATTTAATAAAGCATAGGATAAAACAACATAAATAAAATTTAATAAAGCATAGGATAAAACAACGTAAATACAATTTAATAAAGCATAGGATAAAACAACATAAATAAAATTTAATAAAGCATAGGATAAAACAACATAAATACAATTTAATAAAGCATAGGATAAAACAACATAAATAAAATTTAATAAAGCATAGGATAAAACAACATAAATACAATTTAATAAAGCATAAGATAAAACAACATGAATACAATTTAATAAAGCATAGGATAAAACAACATAAATAAAATTTAATAAAGCATAGGATAAAACAACATAAATACAATTTAATAAAGCATAAGATAAAACAACATGAATACAATTTAATAAAGCATAGGATAAAACAACATAAATACAATTTAATAAAGCATAGGTTAAAACAACATAAATGCAATTTAATAAAGCATAGGTTAAAACAACATAAATACAATTTAATAAAGCATAGGACAAAACAACATAAATACAATTTAATAAAGCATAGGATAAAACAACATAAATACAATTTAATAAAGCATAAGATAAAACAACATGAATACAATTTAATAAAGCATAGGATAAAACAACATAAATACAATTTAATAAAGCATAGGTTAAAACAACATAAATGCAATTTAATAAAGCATAGGTTAAAACAACATAAATACAATTTAATAAAGCATAGGACAAAACAACATAAATAAAATTTAATAAAGCATAGGATAAAACAACATAAACAAAATTTAATAAAGCATAGGATAAAACAACAAAAATACAATTTAATAAAGCATAGGATAAAACAACATAAATAAAATTTAATAAAGCATAGGATAAAACAACATAAATACAATTTAATGAAACATAGGATAAACAACATAAATACAATTTAATAAAGCATAGGACAAAACAACATAAATACAATTTAATAAAGCATAGGATAAAACAACATAAATACAATTTAATAAAGCATAGGATAAAACAACATAAATACAATTTAATAAATCATAGGATAAAACAACATAAATACAATTTAATAAAGCACAGGATAAAACAACATAAATAAAATTTAATAAAGCAAATAATAAAACAACATAAATAAAATTTAATAAAGCATAGGATAAAACAACATGAATACAATTTAATAAAGCATAGGATAAAACAACATAAATACAATTTAATAAAGCATAAGATAAAACAACATGAATACAATTTAATAAAGCATAGGATAAAACAACATAAATACAATTTAATAAAGCATAGGTTAAAACAACATAAATGCAATTTAATAAAGCATAGGATAAAACAACATAAATACAATTTAATAAAGCATAGGACAAAACAACATAAATACAATTTAATAAAGCATAGGACAAAACAACATAAATAAAATTTAATAAAGCATAGGATAAAACAACATAAATACAATTTATAAAGCATAGGATAAAACAACATAAATACAATTTAATAAAGCATAGGATAAAACAACATAAATACAATTTAATAAAGCATAGGATAAAACAACATAAATACAATTTAATAAAGCATAAGATAAAACAACATGAATACAATTTAATAAAGCATAGGATAAAACAACATAAATACAATTTAATAAAGCATCGGTTAAAACAACATAAATACAAGTTAATAAAGCATAGGATAAAACAACATAAATACAATTTAATAAAGCATAGGATAAAACAACATAAATACAATTTAATAAAGCATAGGATAAAACAACATAAATACAATTTAATAAAGCATAGGTTAAAACAACATAAATACAATTTAATAAAGCATAGGATAAAACAACATAAATTCAATTTAATAAAGAATAGGATAAAACAACATAAATACAATTTAATAAAGCACAGGATAAAACAACATAAATAAAATTTAATAAAGCATAGGATAAAACAACATAAACAAAATTTAATAAAGCATAGAATAAAACAACAAAAATACAATTTAATAAAGCATAGGATAAAACAACATAAATACAATTTAATAAAGCATAGGATAAAACAACATAAATACAATTTAATAAAGCATAGGATAAAACAACATAAATACAATTTAATAAAGCATAGGTTAAAACAACATAAATACAATTTAATAAAGCATAGGATAAAACAACATAAATTCAATTTAATAAAGCATAGGATAAAACAACATAAATACAATTTAATAAAGCATAGGTTAAAACAACATAAATAAAAGTTAATAAAGCATAGGATAAAACAACATAAATACAATTTAATAAAGCATAGGATAAAACAACATAAATACAATTTAATAAAGCATAGGATAAAACAACATAAATACAATTTAATAAAGCATAGGATAAAACAACATAAATACAATTTAATAAATCATAGGATAAAACAACATAAATACAATTTAATAAAGCACAGGATAAAACAACATAAATAAAATTTAATAAAGCAAATAATAAAACAACATAAATAAAATTTAATAAAGCATAGGATAAAACAACATGAATACAATTTAATAAAGCATAGGATAAAACAACATAAATACAATTTAATAAAGCATAAGATAAAACAACATGAATACAATTTAATAAAGCATAGGATAAAACAACATAAATACAATTTAATAAAGCATAGGTTAAAACAACATAAATGCAATTTAATAAAGCATAGGATAAAACAACATAAATACAATTTAATAAAGCATAGGACAAAACAACATAAATACAATTTAATAAAGCATAGTTTAAAACAACATAAATACAATTTAATAAAGCATAGGATAAAACCACAGAAATACAATTTAATAAAGCATAGGATAAAACAACATAAATACAATTTAATAAAGCATAGGACAAAACAACATAAATACAATTTAATAACGCATAGGATAAAACAACATAAATACAATTTAATGAAACATAGGATAAACAACATAAATACAATTTAATAAAGCATAGGACAAAACAACATAAATACAATTTAATAAAGCATATGTTAAAACAACATAAATACAATTTAATAAAGCATAGTTTAAAACAACATAAATACAATTTAATAAAGCATAGTTTAAAACAACATAAATACAATTTAATAAAGCATAGGATAAAACAACATAAATACAATTTAATGAAACATAGGATAAACAACATAAATACAATTTAATAAAGCATAGGTTAAATCAACATAAATACAATTTAATAAAGCATAGGACAAAACAACATAAATACAATTTAATAAAGCATCGGTTAAAACAACATAAATACAAGTTAATAAAGCATAGGATAAAACAACATAAATACAATTTAATAAAGCATAGGATAAAACAACATAAATACAATTTAATAAAGCATAGGACAAAACAACATAAATACAATTTAATAAAGCACAGGATAAAACAACATAAATAAAATTTAATAAAGCAAATAATAAAACAACATAAATAAAATTTAATAAAGCATAGGATAAAACAACGTAAATACAATTTAATAAAGCATAGGATAAAACAACATAAATACAATTTAATAAAGCATAGGATAAAACAACATAAATACAATTTAATAAAGCATAGGATAAAACAACATAAATTCAATTTAATAAAGCATAGGTTAAAACAACATAAATGCAATTTAATAAAGCATAGGATAAAACAACATAAATAAAATTTAATAAAGCATAGGATAAAACAACGTAAATACAATTTAATAAAGCATAGGATAAAACAACATAAATAAAATTTAATAAAGCATAGGATAAAACAACATAAATACAATTTAATAAAGCATAGGATAAAACAACATAAATAAAATTTAATAAAGCATAGGATAAAACAACATAAATACAATTTAATAAAGCATAAGATAAAACAACATGAATACAATTTAATAAAGCATAGGATAAAACAACATAAATAAAATTTAATAAAGCATAGGATAAAACAACATAAATACAATTTAATAAAGCATAAGATAAAACAACATGAATACAATTTAATAAAGCATAGGATAAAACAACATAAATACAATTTAATAAAGCATAGGTTAAAACAACATAAATGCAATTTAATAAAGCATAGGTTAAAACAACATAAATACAATTTAATAAAGCATAGGACAAAACAACATAAATACAATTTAATAAAGCATAGGATAAAACAACATAAATACAATTTAATAAAGCATAAGATAAAACAACATGAATACAATTTAATAAAGCATAGGATAAAACAACATAAATACAATTTAATAAAGCATAGGTTAAAACAACATAAATGCAATTTAATAAAGCATAGGTTAAAACAACATAAATACAATTTAATAAAGCATAGGACAAAACAACATAAATAAAATTTAATAAAGCATAGGATAAAACAACATAAACAAAATTTAATAAAGCATAGGATAAAACAACAAAAATACAATTTAATAAAGCATAGGATAAAACAACATAAATAAAATTTAATAAAGCATAGGATAAAACAACATAAATACAATTTAATGAAACATAGGATAAACAACATAAATACAATTTAATAAAGCATAGGACAAAACAACATAAATACAATTTAATAAAGCATAGGATAAAACAACATAAATACAATTTAATAAAGCATAGGATAAAACAACATAAATACAATTTAATAAATCATAGGATAAAACAACATAAATACAATTTAATAAAGCACAGGATAAAACAACATAAATAAAATTTAATAAAGCAAATAATAAAACAACATAAATAAAATTTAATAAAGCATAGGATAAAACAACATGAATACAATTTAATAAAGCATAGGATAAAACAACATAAATACAATTTAATAAAGCATAAGATAAAACAACATGAATACAATTTAATAAAGCATAGGATAAAACAACATAAATACAATTTAATAAAGCATAGGTTAAAACAACATAAATGCAATTTAATAAAGCATAGGATAAAACAACATAAATACAATTTAATAAAGCATAGGACAAAACAACATAAATACAATTTAATAAAGCATAGTTTAAAACAACATAAATACAATTTAATAAAGCATAGGATAAAACCACAGAAATACAATTTAATAAAGCATAGGATAAAACAACATAAATACAATTTAATAAAGCATAGGACAAAACAACATAAATACAATTTAATAACGCATAGGATAAAACAACATAAATACAATTTAATGAAACATAGGATAAACAACATAAATACAATTTAATAAAGCATAGGACAAAACAACATAAATACAATTTAATAAAGCATATGTTAAAACAACATAAATACAATTTAATAAAGCATAGTTTAAAACAACATAAATACAATTTAATAAAGCATAGTTTAAAACAACATAAATACAATTTAATAAAGCATAGGATAAAACAACATAAATACAATTTAATGAAACATAGGATAAACAACATAAATACAATTTAATAAAGCATAGGTTAAATCAACATAAATACAATTTAATAAAGCATAGGACAAAACAACATAAATACAATTTAATAAAGCATCGGTTAAAACAACATAAATACAAGTTAATAAAGCATAGGATAAAACAACATAAATACAATTTAATAAAGCATAGGATAAAACAACATAAATACAATTTAATAAAGCATAGGATAAAACAACATAAATACAATTTAATAAAGCATAGGTTAAAACAACATAAATACAATTTAATAAAGCATAGGATAAAACAACATAAATTCAATTTAATAAAGCATAGGATAAAACAACATAAATACAATTTAATAAAGCATAGGATAAAACAACATGAATACAATTTAATAAAGCATAGGATAAAACAACATAAATACAATTTAATAAAGCATAGGTTAAAACAACATAAATACAATTTAATAAAGCATAGGACAAAACAACATAAATGCAATTTAATAAAGCATAGGTTAAAACAACATAAATAAAAGTTAATAAAGCATAGGATAAAACAACATAAATACAATTTAATAAAGTATAGGATAAAACAACATAAATACAATTTAATAAAGCATAGGATAAAACAACATAAATACAATTTAATAAAGCATAGGATAAAACAACATAAATACAATTTAATAAATCATAGGATAAAACAACATAAATACAATTTAATAAAGCACAGGATAAAACAACATAAATAAAATTTAATAAAGCAAATAATAAAACAACATAAATAAAATTTAATAAAGCATAGGATAAAACAACGTAAATACAATTTAATAAAGCATAGGATAAAACAACATAAATAAAATTTAATAAAGCATAGGATAAAACAACATAAATACAATTTAATAAAGCATAGGATAAAACAACATAAATTCAATTTAATAAAGCATAGGTTAAAACAACATAAATGCAATTTAATGAAGCATAGGATAAAACAACATAAATAAAATTTAATAAAGCATAGGATAAAACAACGTAAATACAATTTAATAAAGCATAGGATAAAACAACATAAATAAAATTTAATAAAGCATAGGATAAAACAACATAAATACAATTTAATAAAGCATAGGATAAAACAACATAAATAAAATTTAATAAAGCATAGGATAAAACAACATAAATACAATTTAATAAAGCATAAGATAAAACAACATGAATACAATTTAATAAAGCATAGGATAAAACAACATAAATAAAATTTAATAAAGCATAGGATAAAACAACATAAATACAATTTAATAAAGCATAAGATAAAACAACATGAATACAATTTAATAAAGCATAGGATAAAACAACATAAATACAATTTAATAAAGCATAGGTTAAAACAACATAAATGCAATTTAATAAAGCATAGGTTAAAACAACATAAATACAATTTAATAAAGCATAGGACAAAACAACATAAATACAATTTAATAAAGCATAGGATAAAACAACATAAATACAATTTAATAAAGCATAAGATAAAACAACATGAATACAATTTAATAAAGCATAGGATAAAACAACATAAATACAATTTAATAAAGCATAGGTTAAAACAACATAAATGCAATTTAATAAAGCATAGGTTAAAACAACATAAATACAATTTAATAAAGCATAGGACAAAACAACATAAATAAAATTTAATAAAGCATAGGATAAAACAACATAAACAAAATTTAATAAAGCATAGGATAAAACAACAAAAATACAATTTAATAAAGCATAGGATAAAACAACATAAATAAAATTTAATAAAGCATAGGATAAAACAACATAAATACAATTTAATGAAACATAGGATAAACAACATAAATACAATTTAATAAAGCATAGGACAAAACAACATAAATACAATTTAATAAAGGATAGGTTAAAACAACATAAATAAAAGTTAATAAAGCATAGGATAAAACAACATAAATACAATTTAATAAAACATAGGATAAAACAACATAAATACAATTTAATAAAGCATAGGTTAAAACAACATAAATGCAATTTAATAAAGCATAGGTTAAAACAACATAAATACAATTTAATAAAGCATAAGATAAAACAACATGAATACAATTTAATAAAGCATAGGATGAAACAACATAAATACAATTTAATAAAGCATAGGATAAAACAACATAAATACAATTTAATAAAGCATAGGTTAAAACAACATAAATACAATTTAATAAAGCATAGGACAAAACAACATAAATAAAATTTAATAAAGCATAGGATAAAACAACATAAATACAATTTATAAAGCATAGGATAAAACAACATAAATACAATTTAATAAAGCATAGGATAAAACAACATAAATACAATTTAATAAAGCATAGGATAAAACAACATAAATACAATTTAATAAAGCATAAGATAAAACAACATGAATACAATTTAATAAAGCATAGGATAAAACAACATAAATACAATTTAATAAAGCATCGGTTAAAACAACATAAATACAAGTTAATAAAGCATAGGATAAAACAACATAAATACAATTTAATAAAGCATAGGATAAAACAACATAAATACAATTTAATAAAGCATAGGATAAAACAACATAAATACAATTTAATAAAGCATAGGTTAAAACAACATAAATACAATTTAATAAAGCATAGGATAAAACAACATAAATTCAATTTAATAAAGAATAGGATAAAACAACATAAATACAATTTAATAAAGCACAGGATAAAACAACATAAATAAAATTTAATAAAGCATAGGATAAAACAACATAAACAAAATTTAATAAAGCATAGAATAAAACAACAAAAATACAATTTAATAAAGCATAGGATAAAACAACATAAATACAATTTAATAAAGCATAGGATAAAACAACATAAATACAATTTAATAAAGCATAGGATAAAACAACATAAATACAATTTAATAAAGCATAGGTTAAAACAACATAAATACAATTTAATAAAGCATAGGATAAAACAACATAAATTCAATTTAATAAAGCATAGGATAAAACAACATAAATACAATTTAATAAAGCATAGGTTAAAACAACATAAATAAAAGTTAATAAAGCATAGGATAAAACAACATAAATACAATTTAATAAAGCATAGGATAAAACAACATAAATACAATTTAATAAAGCATAGGATAAAACAACATAAATACAATTTAATAAAGCATAGGATAAAACAACATAAATACAATTTAATAAATCATAGGATAAAACAACATAAATACAATTTAATAAAGCACAGGATAAAACAACATAAATAAAATTTAATAAAGCAAATAATAAAACAACATAAATAAAATTTAATAAAGCATAGGATAAAACAACATGAATACAATTTAATAAAGCATAGGATAAAACAACATAAATACAATTTAATAAAGCATAAGATAAAACAACATGAATACAATTTAATAAAGCATAGGATAAAACAACATAAATACAATTTAATAAAGCATAGGTTAAAACAACATAAATGCAATTTAATAAAGCATAGGATAAAACAACATAAATACAATTTAATAAAGCATAGGACAAAACAACATAAATACAATTTAATAAAGCATAGTTTAAAACAACATAAATACAATTTAATAAAGCATAGGATAAAACCACAGAAATACAATTTAATAAAGCATAGGATAAAACAACATAAATACAATTTAATAAAGCATAGGACAAAACAACATAAATACAATTTAATAACGCATAGGATAAAACAACATAAATACAATTTAATGAAACATAGGATAAACAACATAAATACAATTTAATAAAGCATAGGACAAAACAACATAAATACAATTTAATAAAGCATATGTTAAAACAACATAAATACAATTTAATAAAGCATAGTTTAAAACAACATAAATACAATTTAATAAAGCATAGTTTAAAACAACATAAATACAATTTAATAAAGCATAGGATAAAACAACATAAATACAATTTAATGAAACATAGGATAAACAACATAAATACAATTTAATAAAGCATAGGTTAAATCAACATAAATACAATTTAATAAAGCATAGGACAAAACAACATAAATACAATTTAATAAAGCATCGGTTAAAACAACATAAATACAAGTTAATAAAGCATAGGATAAAACAACATAAATACAATTTAATAAAGCATAGGATAAAACAACATAAATACAATTTAATAAAGCATAGGATAAAACAACATAAATACAATTTAATAAAGCATAGGTTAAAACAACATAAATACAATTTAATAAAGCATAGGATAAAACAACATAAATTCAATTTAATAAAGCATAGGATAAAACAACATAAATACAATTTAATAAAGCATAGGATAAAACAACATGAATACAATTTAATAAAGCATAGGATAAAACAACATAAATACAATTTAATAAAGCATAGGTTAAAACAACATAAATACAATTTAATAAAGCATAGGACAAAACAACATAAATGCAATTTAATAAAGCATAGGTTAAAACAACATAAATAAAAGTTAATAAAGCATAGGATAAAACAACATAAATACAATTTAATAAAGTATAGGATAAAACAACATAAATACAATTTAATAAAGCATAGGATAAAACAACATAAATACAATTTAATAAAGCATAGGATAAAACAACATAAATACAATTTAATAAATCATAGGATAAAACAACATAAATACAATTTAATAAAGCACAGGATAAAACAACATAAATAAAATTTAATAAAGCAAATAATAAAACAACATAAATAAAATTTAATAAAGCATAGGATAAAACAACGTAAATACAATTTAATAAAGCATAGGATAAAACAACATAAATAAAATTTAATAAAGCATAGGATAAAACAACATAAATACAATTTAATAAAGCATAGGATAAAACAACATAAATTCAATTTAATAAAGCATAGGTTAAAACAACATAAATGCAATTTAATAAAGCATAGGATAAAACAACATAAATAAAATTTAATAAAGCATAGGATAAAACAACGTAAATACAATTTAATAAAGCATAGGATAAAACAACATAAATAAAATTTAATAAAGCATAGGATAAAACAACATAAATACAATTTAATAAAGCATAGGATAAAACAACATAAATAAAATTTAATAAAGCATAGGATAAAACAACATAAATACAATTTAATAAAGCATAAGATAAAACAACATGAATACAATTTAATAAAGCATAGGATAAAACAACATAAATAAAATTTAATAAAGCATAGGATAAAACAACATAAATACAATTTAATAAAGCATAAGATAAAACAACATGAATACAATTTAATAAAGCATAGGATAAAACAACATAAATACAATTTAATAAAGCATAGGTTAAAACAACATAAATGCAATTTAATAAAGCATAGGTTAAAACAACATAAATACAATTTAATAAAGCATAGGACAAAACAACATAAATACAATTTAATAAAGCATAGGATAAAACAACATAAATACAATTTATAAAGCATAGGATAAAACAACATAAATACAATTTAATAAAGCATAGGATAAAACAACATAAATACAATTTAATAAAGCATAAGATAAAACAACATGAATACAATTTAATAAAGCATAGGATAAAACAACATAAATACAATTTAATAAAGCATAGGTTAAAACAACATAAATGCAATTTAATAAAGCATAGGATAAAACAACATAAATACAATTTAATAAAGCATAGGACAAAACAACATAAATACAATTTAATAAAGCATAGTTTAAAACAACATAAATACAATTTAATAAAGCATAGGATAAAACCACAGAAATACAATTTAATAAAGCATAGGATAAAACAACATAAATACAATTTAATAAAGCATAGGACAAAACAACATAAATACAATTTAATAACGCATAGGATAAAACAACATAAATACAATTTAATGAAACATAGGATAAACAACATAAATACAATTTAATAAAGCATAGGACAAAACAACATAAATACAATTTAATAAAGCATATGTTAAAACAACATAAATACAATTTAATAAAGCATAGTTTAAAACAACATAAACACAATTTAATAAAGCATAGTTTAAAACAACATAAATACAATTTAATAAAGCATAGATTAAAACAACATAAATACAATTTAATAAAGCATAGGATAAAACAATATAAATACAATTTAATGAAACATAGGATAAACAACATAAATACAATTTAATAAAGCATAGGTTAAATCAACATAAATACAATTTAATAAAGCATAGGACAAAACAACATAAATACAATTTAATAAAGCATCGGTTAAAACAACATAAATACAAGTTAATAAAGCATAGGATAAAACAACATAAATACAATTTAATAAAGCATAGGATAAAACAACATAAATACAATTTAATAAAGCATAGGATAAAACAACATAAATACAATTTAATAAAGCATAGGTTAAAACAACATAAATACAATTTAATAAAGCATAGGATAAAACAACATAAATTCAATTTAATAAAGAATAGGATAAAACAACATAAATACAATTTAATAAAGCACAGGATAAAACAACATAAATACAATTTAATAAAGCATAGGACAAAACAACATAAATACAATTTAATAAAGCATAGTTTAAAACAACATAAATACAATTTAATGAAACATAGGATAAAACAACATAAATAAAATTTAATAAAGCATAGGATAAAACAACATAAATACAATTTAATAAAGCATAAGATAAAACAACATGAATACAATTTAATAAAGCATAGGATAAAACAACATAAATACAATTTAATAAAGCATAGGTTAAAACAACATAAATGCAATTTAATAAAGCATAGGTTAAAACAACATAAATACAATTTAATAAAGCATAGGACAAAACAACATAAATACAATTTAATAAAGCATAGGATAAAACAACATAAATACAATTTATAAAGCATAGGATAAAACAACATAAATACAATTTAATAAAGCATAGGATAAAACAACATAAATACAATTTAATAAAGCATAAGATAAAACAACATGAATACAATTTAATAAAGCATAGGATAAAACAACATAAATACAATTTAATAAAGCATAGGTTAAAACAACATTAATGCAATTTAATAAAGCATAGGATAAAACAACATAAATACAATTTAATAAAGCATAGGACAAAACAACATAAATACAATTTAATAAAGCATAGTTTAAAACAACATAAATACAATTTAATAAAGCATAGGATAAAACCACAGAAATACAATTTAATAAAGCATAGGATAAAACAACATAAATACAATTTAATAAAGCATAGGACAAAACAACATAAATACAATTTAATAACGCATAGGATAAAACAACATAAATACAATTTAATGAAACATAGGATAAACAACATAAATACAATTTAATAAAGCATAGGACAAAACAACATAAATACAATTTAATAAAGCATATGTTAAAACAACATAAATACAATTTAATAAAGCATAGTTTAAAACAACATAAACACAATTTAATAAAGCATAGTTTAAAACAACATAAATACAATTTAATAAAGCATAGATTAAAACAACATAAATACAATTTAATAAAGCATAGGATAAAACAATATAAATACAATTTAATGAAACATAGGATAAACAACATAAATACAATTTAATAAAGCATAGGTTAAATCAACATAAATACAATTTAATAAAGCATAGGACAAAACAACATAAATACAATTTAATAAAGCATCGGTTAAAACAACATAAATACAAGTTAATAAAGCATAGGATAAAACAACATAAATACAATTTAATAAAGCATAGGATAAAACAACATAAATACAATTTAATAAAGCATAGGATAAAACAACATAAATACAATTTAATAAAGCATAGGTTAAAACAACATAAATACAATTTAATAAAGCATAGGATAAAACAACATAAATTCAATTTAATAAAGAATAGGATAAAACAACATAAATACAATTTAATAAAGCACAGGATAAAACAACATAAATAAAATTTAATAAAGCATAGGATAAAACAACATAAACAAAATTTAATAAAGCATAGAATAAAACAACAAAAATACAATTTAATAAAGCATAGGATAAAACAACATAAATACAATTTAATAAAGCATAGGATAAAACAACATAAATACAATTTAATAAAGCATAGGATAAAACAACATAAATACAATTTAATAAAGCATAGGTTAAAACAACATAAATACAATTTAATAAAGCATAGGATAAAACAACATAAAATCAATTTAATAAAGCATAGGATAAAACAACATAAATACAATTTAATAAAGCATAGGTTAAAACAACATAAATAAAAGTTAATAAAGCATAGGATAAAACAACATAAATACAATTTAATAAAGCATAGGATAAAACAACATAAATACAATTTAATAAAGCATAGGATAAAACAACATAAATACAATTTAATAAAGCATAGGATAAAACAACATAAATACAATTTAATAAATCATAGGATAAAACAACATAAATACAATTTAATAAAGCACAGGATAAAACAACATAAATAAAATTTAATAAAGCAAATAATAAAACAACATAAATAAAATTTAATAAAGCATAGGATAAAACAACGTAAATACAATTTAATAAAGCATAGGATAAAACAACATAAATAAAATTTAATAAAGCATAGGATAAAACAACATAAATACAATTTAATAAAGCATAGGATAAAACAACATAAATTCAATTTAATAAAGCATAGGTTAAAACAACATAAATGCAATTTAATAAAGCATAGGATAAAACAACATAAATAAAATTTAATAAAGCATAGGATAAAACAACGTAAATACAATTTAATAAAGCATAGGATAAAACAACATAAATAAAATTTAATAAAGCATAGGATAAAACAACATAAATACAATTTAATAAAGCATAGGATAAAACAACATAAATAAAATTTAATAAAGCATAGGATAAAACAACATAAATACAATTTAATAAAGCATAAGATAAAACAACATGAATACAATTTAATAAAGCATAGGATAAAATAACATAAATAAAATTTAATAAAGCATAGGATAAAACAACATAAATACAATTTAATAAAGCATAAGATAAAACAACATGAATACAATTTAATAAAGCATAGGATAAAACAACATAAATACAATTTAATAAAGCATAGGTTAAAACAACATAAATGCAATTTAATAAAGCATAGGTTAAAACAACATAAATACAATTTAATAAAGCATAGGACAAAACAACATAAATACAATTTAATAAAGCATAGGATAAAACAACATAAATACAATTTATAAAGCATAGGATAAAACAATTTAATAAAGCATAGGACAAAACAACATAAATACAATTTAATAAAGCATAGGTTAAAACAACATAAATAAAAGTTAATAAAGCATAGGATAAAACAACATAAATACAATTTAATAAAGCATAGGATAAAACAACATAAATACAATTTAATAAAGCATAAGATAAAACAACATGAATACAATTTAATAAAGCATAGGATTAAACAACATAAATACAATTTAATAAAGCATAGGTTAAAACAACATAAATGCAATTTAATAAAGCATAGGTTAAAACAACATAAATACAATTTAATAAAGCATAGGACAAAACAACATAAATAAAATTTAATAAAGCATAGGATAAAACAACATAAATACAATTTATAAAGCATAGGATAAAACAACATAAATACAATTTAATAAAGCATAGGATGAAACAACATAAATACAATTTAATAAAGCATAGGATAAAACAACATAAATACAATTTAATAAAGCATAAGATAAAACAACATGAATACAATTTAATAAAGCATAGGATAAAACAACATAAATACAATTTAATAAAGCATCGGTTAAAACAACATAAATACAAGTTAATAAAGCATAGGATAAAACAACATAAATACAATTTAATAAAGCATAGGATAAAACAACATAAATACAATTTAATAAAGCATAGGATAAAACAACATAAATACAATTTAATAAAGCATAGGTTAAAACAACATAAATACAATTTAATAAAGCATAGGATAAAACAACATAAATTCAATTTAATAAAGAATAGGATAAAACAACATAAATACAATTTAATAAAGCACAGGATAAAACAACATAAATAAAATTTAATAAAGCATAGGATAAAACAACGTAAACAAAATTTAATAAAGCATAGAATAAAACAACAAAAATACAATTTAATAAAGCATAGGATAAAACAACATAAATACAATTTAATAAAGCATAGGATAAAACAACATAAATACAATTTAATAAAGCATAGGATAAAACAACATAAATACAATTTAATAAAGCATAGGTTAAAACAACATAAATACAATTTAATAAAGCATAGGATAAAACAACATAAATTCAATTTCATAAAGCATAGGATAAAACAACATAAATACAATTTAATAAAGCATAGGTTAAAACAACATAAATAAAAGTTAATAAAGCATAGGATAAAACAACATAAATACAATTTAATAAAGCATAGGATAAAACAACATAAATACAATTTAATAAAGCATAGGATAAAACAACATAAATACAATTTAATAAAGCATAGGATAAAACAACATAAATACAATTTAATAAATCATAGGATAAAACAACATAAATACAATTTAATAAAGCACAGGATAAAACAACATAAATAAAATTTAATAAAGCAAATAATAAAACAACATAAATAAAATTTAATAAAGCATAGGATAAAACAACGTAAATACAATTTAATAAAGCATAGGATAAAACAACATAAATAAAATTTAATAAAGCATAGGATAAAACAACATAAATACAATTTAATAAAGCATAGGATAAAACAACATAAATTCAATTTAATAAAGCATAGGTTAAAACAACATAAATGCAATTTAATAAAGCATAGGATAAAACAACATAAATAAAATTTAATAAAGCATAGGATAAAACAACGTAAATACAATTTAATAAAGCATAGGATAAAACAACATAAATAAAATTTAATAAAGCATAGGATAAAACAACATAAATACAATTTAATAAAGCATAGGATAAAACAACATAAATAAAATTTAATAAAGCATAGGATAAAACAACATAAATACAATTTAATAAAGCATAAGATAAAACAACATGAATACAATTTAATAAAGCATAGGATAAAACAACATAAATACAATTTAATAAAGCATAAGATAAAACAACATGAATACAATTTAATAAAGCATAGGATAAAACAACATAAATACAATTTAATAAAGCATAGGTTAAAACAACATAAATGCAATTTAATAAAGCATAGGATAAAACAACATAAATACAATTTAATAAAGCATAGGACAAAACAACATAAATACAATTTAATAAAGCATAGTTTAAAACAACATAAATACAATTTAATAAAGCATAGGATAAAACCACAGAAATACAATTTAATAAAGCATAGGATAAAACAACATAAATACAATTTAATAAAGCATAGGACAAAACAACATAAATACAATTTAATAACGCATAGGATAAAACAACATAAATACAATTTAATGAAACATAGGATAAACAACATAAATACAATTTAATAAAGCATAGGACAAAACAACATAAATACAATTTAATAAAGCATATGTTAAAACAACATAAATACAATTTAATAAAGCATAGTTTAAAACAACATAAATACAATTTAATAAAGCATAGTTTAAAACAACATAAATACAATTTAATAAAGCATAGTTTAAAACAACATAAATACAATTTAATAAAGCATAGGATAAAGCAACATAAATACAATTTAATGAAACATAGGATAAACAACATAAATACAATTTAATAAAGCATAGGTTAAATCAACATAAATACAATTTAATAAAGCATAGGACAAAACAACATAAATACAATTTAATAAAGCATCGGTTAAAACAACATAAATACAAGTTAATAAAGCATAGGATAAAACAACATAAATACAATTTAATAAAGCATAGGATAAAACAACATAAATACAATTTAATAAAGCATAGGATAAAACAACATAAATACAATTTAATAAAGCATAGGTTAAAACAACATAAATACAATTTAATAAAGCATAGGATAAAACAACATAAATTCAATTTAATAAAGCATAGGATAAAACAACATAAATACAATTTAATAAAGCACAGGATAAAACAACATAAATAAAATTTAATAAAGCATAGGATAAAACAACATAAACAAAATTTAATAAAGCATAGGATAAAACAACAAAAATACAATTTAATAAAGCATAGGATAAAACAACATAAATAAAATTTAATAAAGCATAGGATAAAACAACATAAATACAATTTAATAAAGCATAGGATAAAACAACATAAATTCAATTTAATAAAGCATAGGTTAAAACAACATAAATGCAATTTAATAAAGCATAGGATAAAACAACATAAATAAAATTTAATAAAGCATAGGATAAAACAACATAAATACAATTTAATAAAGCATAGGATAAAACAACATAAATTCAATTTAATAAAGCATAGGATAAAACAACATAAATACAATTTAATAAAGCATAGGTTAAAACAACATAAATACAATTTAATAAAGCATAGGATAAAACAACATAAATTCAATTTAATAAAGCATAGGATAAAACAACATAAATACAATTTAATAAAGCACAGGATAAAACAACATAAATAAAATTTAATAAAGCATAGGATAAAACAACATAAACAAAATTTAATAAAGCATAGGATAAAACAACAAAAATACAATTTAATAAAGCATAGGATAAAACAACATAAATAAAATTTAATAAAGCATAGGATAAAACAACATAAATACAATTTAATAAAGCATAGGATAAAACAACATAAATTCAATTTAATAAAGCATAGGTTAAAACAACATAAATGCAATTTAATAAAGCATAGGATAAAACAACATAAATAAAATTTAATAAAGCATAGGATAAAACAACATAAATACAATTTAATAAAGCATAGGATAAAACAACATAAATTCAATTTAATAAAGCATAGGTTAAAACAACATAAATGCAATTTAATAAAGCATAGGATAAAACAACATAAATAAAATTTAATAAAGCATAGGATAAAACAACGTAAATACAATTTAATAAAGCATAGGATAAAACAACATAAATAAAATTTAATAAAGCATAGGATAAAACAACATAAATACAATTTAATAAAGCATAGGATAAAACAACATAAATAAAATTTAATAAAGCATAGGATAAAACAACATAAATACAATTTAATAAAGCATAAGATAAAACAACATGAATACAATTTAATAAAGCATAGGATAAAACAACATAAATACAATTTAATAAAGCATAGGTTAAAACAACATAAATGCAATTTAATAAAGCATAGGTTAAAACAACATAAATACAATTTAATAAAGCATAGGACAAAACAACATAAATACAATTTAATAAAGCAAAGGATAAAACAACATAAATACAATTTATAAAGCATAGGATAAAACAACATAAATACAATTTAATAAAGCATAGGATAAAACAACATAAATACAATTTAATAAAGCATAGGATAAAACAACATAAATACAATTTAATAAAGCATAAGATAAAACAACATGAATACAATTTAATAAAGCATAGGATAAAACAACATAAATACAATTTAATAAAGCATAGGTTAAAACAACATAAATGCAATTTAATAAAGCATAGGATAAAACAACATAAATACAATTTAATAAAGCATAGGACAAAACAACATAAATACAATTTAATAAAGCATAGTTTAAAACAACATAAATACAATTTAATAAAGCATAGGATAAAACCACAGAAATACAATTTAATAAAGCATAGGATAAAACAACATAAATACAATTTAATAAAGCATAAGATAAAACAACATGAATACAATTTAATAAAGCATAGGATAAAACAACATAAATAAAATTTAATAAAGCATAGGATAAAACAACATAAATACAATTTAATAAAGCATAAGATAAAACAACATGAATACAATTTAATAAAGCATAGGATAAAACAACATAAATACAATTTAATAAAGCATAGGTTAAAACAACATAAATGCAATTTAATAAAGCATAGGTTAAAACAACATAAATACAATTTAATAAAGCATAGGACAAAACAACATAAATACAATTTAATAAAGCATAGGATAAAACAACATAAATACAATTTATAAAGCATAGGATAAAACAACATAAATACAATTTAATAAAGCATAGGATAAAACAACATAAACAAAATTTAATAAAGCATAGGATAAAACAACAAAAATACAATTTAATAAAGCATAGGATAAAACAACATAAATAAAATTTAATAAAGCATAGGATAAAACAACATAAATACAATTTAATAAAGCATAGGATAAAACAACATAAATTCAATTTAATAAAGCATAGGTTAAAACAACATAAATGCAATTTAATAAAGCATAGGATAAAACAACATAAATAAAATTTAATAAAGCATAGGACAAAACAACGTAAATACAATTTAATAAAGCATAGGATAAAACAACATAAATAAAATTTAATAAAGCATAGGATAAAACAACATAAATACAATTTAATAAAGCATAGGATAAAACAACATAAATAAAATTTAATAAAGCATAGGATAAAACAACATAAATACAATTTAATAAAGCATAAGATAAAACAACATGAATACAATTTAATAAAGCATAGGATAAAACAACATAAATAAAATTTAATAAAGCATAGGATAAAACAACATAAATACAATTTAATAAAGCATAAGATAAAACAACATGAATACAATTTAATAAAGCATAGGATAAAACAACATAAATACAATTTAATAAAGCATAGGTTAAAACAACATAAATGCAATTTAATAAAGCATAGGTTAAAACAACATAAATACAATTTAATAAAGCATAGGAAAAAACAACATAAATACAATTTAATAAAGCATAGGATAAAACAACATAAATACAATTTATAAAGCATAGGATAAAACAACATAAATACAATTTAATAAAGCATAGGATAAAACAACATAAATACAATTTAATAAAGCATAAGATAAAACAACATGAATACAATTTAATAAAGCATAGGATAAAACAACATAAATACAATTTAATAAAGCATAGGTTAAAACAACATAAATGCAATTTAATAAAGCATAGGATAAAACAACATAAATACAATTTAATAAAGCATAGTTTAAAACAACATAAATACAATTTAATAAAGCATAGTTTAAAACAACATAAATACAATTTAATAAAGCATAGGATAAAACCACAGAAATACAATTTAATAAAGCATAGGATAAAACAACATAAATACAATTTAATAAAGCATAAGATAAAACAACATGAATACAATTTAATAAAGCATAGGATAAAACAACATAAATAAAATTTAATAAAGCATAGGATAAAACAACATAAATACAATTTAATAAAGCATAAGATAAAACAACATGAATACAATTTAATAAAGCATAGGATAAAACAACATAAATACAATTTAATAAAGCATAGGTTAAAACAACATAAATACAATTTAATAAAGCATAGGACAAAACAACATAAATACAATTTAATAAAGCATAGGATAAAACAACATAAATACAATTTATAAAGCATAGGATAAAACAACATAAATACAATTTAATAAAGCATAGGATAAAACAACATAAATACAATTTAATAAAGCATAGGATAAAACAACATAAATACAATTTAATAAAGCATAAGATAAAACAACATGAATACAATTTAATAAAGCATAGGATAAAACAACATAAATACAATTTAATAAAGCATAGGTTAAAACAACATAAATGCAATTTAATAAAGCATAGGATAAAACAACATAAATACAATTTAATAAAGCATAGGACAAAACAACATAAATACAATTTAATAAAGCATAGTTTAAAACAACATAAATACAATTTAATAAAGCATAGGATAAAACCACAGAAATACAATTTAATAAAGCATAGGATAAAACAACATAAATACAATTTAATAAAGCATAGGACAAAACAACATAAATACAATTTAATAACGCATAGGATAAAACAACATAAATACAATTTAATGAAACATAGGATAAACAACATAAATACAATTTAATAAAGCATAGGACAAAACAACATAAATACAATTTAATAAAGCATATGTTAAAACAACATAAATACAATTTAATAAAGCATAGTTTAAAACAACATAAATACAATTTAATAAAGCATAGTTTAAAACAACATAAATACAATTTAATAAAGCATAGTTTAAAACAACATAAATACAATTTAATAAAGCATAGGATAAAACAACATAAATACAATTTAATGAAACATAGGATAAACAACATAAATACAATTTAATAAAGCATAGGTTAAATCAACATAAATACAATTTAATAAAGCATAGGACAAAACAACATAAATACAATTTAATAAAGCATCGGTTAAAACAACATAAATACAAGTTAATAAAGCATAGGATAAAACAACATAAATACAATTTAATAAAGCATAGGATAAAACAACATAAATACAATTTAATAAAGCATAGGATAAAACAACATAAATACAATTTAATAAAGCATAGGTTAAAACAACATAAATACAATTTAATAAAGCATAGGATAAAACAACATAAATTCAATTTAATAAAGCATAGGATAAAACAACATAAATACAATTTAATAAAGCACAGGATAAAACAACATAAATAAAATTTAATAAAGCATAGGATAAAACAACATAAACAAAATTTAATAAAGCATAGGATAAAACAACAAAAATACAATTTAATAAAGCATAGGATAAAACAACATAAATAAAATTTAATAAAGCATAGGATAAAACAACATAAATACAATTTAATGAAACATAGGATAAACAACATAAATACAATTTAATAAAGCATAGGACAAAACAACATAAATACAATTTAATAAAGCATAGGTTAAAACAACATAAATAAAAGTTAATAAAGCATAGGATAAAACAACATAAATACAATTTAATAAAGCATAGGATAAAACAACATAAATACAATTTAATAAAGCATAAGATAAAACAACATGAATACAATTTAATAAAGCATAGGATGAAACAACATAAATACAATTTAATAAAGCATAGGTTAAAACAACATAAATGCAATTTAATAAAGCATAGGTTAAAACAACATAAATACAATTTAATAAAGCATAGGACAAAACAACATAAATACAATTTAATAAAGCATAGGATAAAACAACATAAATACAATTTATAAAGCATAGGATAAAACAACATAAATACAATTTAATAAAGCATAGGATAAAACAACATAAATACAATTTAATAAAGCATAGGATAAAACAACATAAATACAATTTAATAAAGCATAAGATAAAACAACATGAATACAATTTAATAAAGCATAGGATAAAACAACATAAATACAATTTAATAAAGCATCGGTTAAAACAACATAAATACAAGTTAATAAAGCATAGGATAAAACAACATAAATACAATTTAATAAAGCATAGGATAAAACAACATAAATACAATTTAATAAAGCATAGGATAAAACAACATAAATACAATTTAATAAAGCATAGGTTAAAACAACATAAATACAATTTAATAAAGCATAGGATAAAACAACATAAATTCAATTTAATAAAGAATAGGATAAAACAACATAAATACAATTTAATAAAGCATAGGATAAAACAACATAAATTCAATTTAATAAAGCATAGGATAAAACAACATAAATACAATTTAATAAAGCACAGGATAAAACAACATAAATAAAATTTAATAAAGCATAGGATAAAACAACATAAACAAAATTTAATAAAGCATAGGATAAAACAACATAAATATAATTTAATAAAGCATAGGATAAAACAACATAAATACAATTTAATAAAGCATAGGATAAAACAACATAAATACAATTTAATAAAGCATAGGATAAAACAACATAAATACAATTTAATAAAGCATAGGTTAAAACAACATAAATACAATTTAAAAAAGCATAGGATAAAACCACAGAAATACAATTTAATAAAGCATAGGATAAAACAACATAAATACAATTTAATAAAGCATAGGACAAAACAACATAAATACAATTTAATAAAGCATAGGATAAAACAACATAAATACAATTTAATGAAACATAGGATAAACAACATAAATACAATTTAATAAAGCATAGGATAAAACAACATAAATAAAATTTAATAAAGCATAGGATAAAACAACATAAATACAATTTAATGAAACATAGGATAAACAACATAAATACAAAATAATAAAGCATAGGACAAAACAACATAAATACAATTTAATAAAGCATAGGTTAAAACAACATAAATAAAAGTTAATAAAGCATAGGATAAAACAACATAAATACAATTTAATAAAGCATAGGATAAAACAACATAAATACAATTTAATAAAGCATAAGATAAAACAACATGAATACAATTTAATAAAGCATAGGATGAAACAACATAAATACAATTTAATAAAGCATAGGTTAAAAAAACATAAATGCAATTTAATAAAGCATAGGTTAAAACAACATAAATACAATTTAATAAAGCATAGGACAAAACAACATAAATACAATTTAATAAAGCATAGGATAAAACAACATAAATACAATTTATAAAGCATAGGATAAAACAACATAAATACAATTTAATAAAGCATAGGATAAAACAACATAAATACAATTTAATAAAGCACAGGATAAAACAACATAAATAAAATTTAATAAAGCATAGGATAAAACAACATAAACAAAATTTAATAAAGCATAGGATAAAACAACATAAATATAATTTAATAAAGCATAGGATAAAACAACATAAATACAATTTAATAAAGCATAGGATAAAACAACATAAATACAATTTAATAAAGCATAGGATAAAACAACATAAATACAATTTAATAAAGCATAGGTTAAAACAACATAAATACAATTTAAAAAAGCATAGGATAAAACCACAGAAATACAATTTAATAAAGCATAGGATAAAACAACATAAATACAATTTAATAAAGCATAGGACAAAACAACATAAATACAATTTAATAAAGCATAGGATAAAACAACATAAATACAATTTAATGAAACATAGGATAAACAACATAAATACAATTTAATAAAGCATAGGATAAAACAACATAAATACAATTTAATAAAGCATAGGATAAAACAACATAAATACAATTTAATAAAGCATAGGATAAAACAACATGAATACAATTTAATAAAGCATAGGATAAAACAACATAAATACAATTTAATAAAGCATAGGTTAAAACAACATAAATACAATTTAAAAAAGCATAGGATAAAACCACAGAAATACAATTTAATAAAGCATAGGACAAAACAACATAAATACAATTTAATAAAGCATAGGATAAAACAACATAAATACAATTTATAAAGCATAGGATAAAACAACATAAATACAATTTAATAAAGCATAGGATAAAACAACATAAATACAATTTAATAATGCACAGGATAAAACAACATAAATAAAATTTAATAAACCATAGGATAAAACAACATAAACAAAATTTAATAAAGCATAGGATAAAACAACATAAATATAATTTAATAAAGCATAGGATAAAACAACATAAATACAATTTAATAAAGCATAGGATAAAACAACATAAATACAATTTAATAAAGCATAGGATAAAACAACATAAATACAATTTAATAAAGCATAGGTTAAAACAACATAAATACAATTTAAAAAAGCATAGGATAAAACCACAGAAATACAATTTAATAAAGCATAGGATAAAACAACATAAATACAATTTAATAAAGCATAGGACAAAACAACATAAATACAATAAAGCATAGGATAAAACAACATAAATACAATTTAATGAAACATAGGATAAACAACATAAATACAATTTAATAAAGCATAGGATAAATACAATTTAATAAAGCATAGGATAAAACAACATAAATAAAATTTAATAAAGCATAGCATAAAACAACATAAATTCAATTTAATAAAGCATAGGATAAAACAACATAAATACAATTTAATAAAGCATAGGATAAAACAACATGAATACAATTTAATAAAGCATAGGATAAAACAACATAAATACAATTTAATAAAGCATAGGTTAAAACAACATAAATACAATTTAATAAAGCATAAGACAAAACAACATAAATACAATTTAATAAAGCATAGGTTAAAACAACATAAATAAAAGTTAATAAAGCATAGGATAAAACAACATAAATACAATTTAATAAAGCATAGGATAAAACAACATAAATACAATTTAATAAAGCATAGGACAAAACAACATAAATACAATTTAATAAAGCATAGGATAAAACAACATAAATACAATTTATAAAGCATAGGATAAAACAACATGAATACAATTTAATAAAGCATAGGATAAAACAACATAAATACAATTTAATAAAGCATAGGTTAAAACAACATAAATACAATTTAATAAAGCATAGGACAAAACAACATAAATACAATTTAACAAAGCATAGGTTAAAACAACATAAATAAAAGTTAATAAAGCATAGGATAAAACAACATAAATACAATTTAATAAAGCATAGGATAAAACAACATAAATACAATTTAATAAAGCATAGGATAAAACAACATAAATACAATTTAATAAAGCATAGGTTAAAACAACATAAATACAATTTAATAAAGCATAGGACAAAACAACATAAATACAATTTAATAAAGCATCGGTTAAAACAACATAAATACAAGTTAATAAAGCATAGGATAAAACAACATAAATACAATTTAATAAAGCATAGGATAAAACAACATAAATACAATTTAATAAAGCATAGGCTAAAACAACATAAATACAATTTAATAAAGCATAGGTTAAAACAACATAAATACAATTTAATAAAGCATAGGATAAAACAACATAAATTCAATTTAATAAAGCATAGGATAAAACAACATAAATACAATTTAATAAAGCACAGGATAAAACAACATAAATAAAATTTAATAAAGCATAGGATAAAACAACATAAACAAAATTTAATAAAGCATAGGATAAAACAACAAAAATACAATTTAATAAAGCATAGGATAAAACAACATAAATAAAATTTAATAAAGCATAGGATAAAACAACATAAATATAATTTAATAAAGCATAGGATAAAACAACATAAATAAAATTTAATAAAGCATAGGATAAAACAACATAAATACAATTTAATAAAGCATAGGATAAAACAACATAAATACAATTTAATAAAGCATAGGTTAAAACAACATAAATACAATTTAATAAAGCATAGGATAAAACAACATAAATACAATTTAATAAAGCATAGGTTAAAACAACATAAATACAATTTAATAAAGCATAGGATAAAACAACATAAATAAAATTTAATAAAGCATAGGATAAAACAACATAAAAAAAATTTAATAAAGCATAGGATAAAACAACAAAAATACAATTTAATAAAGCATAGGATAAAACAACATAAATATAATTTAATAAAGCATAGGATAAAACAACATAAATAAAATTTAATAAAGCATAGGATAAAACAACATAAATACAATTTAATAAAGCATAGGATAAAACAACATAAATACAATTTAATAAAGCATAGGTTAAAACAACATAAATACAATTTAATAAAGCATAGGATAAAACAACATAAATACAATTTAATAAAGCATAGCATAAAACAACATGAATACAATTTAATAAAGCATAGGATAAAACAACATAAATACAATTTAATAAAGCATAGGATAAAACAACATAAATACAATTTAATAAAGCATAGGTTAAAACAACATAAATACAATTTAATAAAGCATAGGACAAAACAACATAAATACAATTTAATAAAGCATCGGTTAAAACAACATAAATACAAGTTAATAAAGCATAGGATAAAACAACATAAATACAATTTAATAAAGCATAGGATAAAACAACATAAATACAATTTAATAAAGCATAGGATAAAACAACATAAATACAATTTAATAAAGCATAGGTTAAAACAACATAAATACAATTTAATAAAGCATAGGATAAAACAACATAAATTCAGTTTAATAAAGCATAGGATAAAACAACATAAATACAATTTAATAAAGCACAGGATAAAACAAGATAAATAAAATTTAATAAAGCATAGGATAAAACAACATAAACAAAATTTAATAAAGCATAGGATAAAACAACAAAAATACAATTTAATAAAGCATAGGATAAAACAACATAAATATAATTTAATAAAGCATAGGATAAAACAACATAAATAAAATTTAATAAAGCATAGGATAAAACAACATAAATACAATTTAATAAAGCATAGGATAAAACAACATAAATACAATTTAATAAAGCATAGGTTAAAACAACATAAATACAATTTAATAAAGCATAGGATAAAACAACATAAATACAATTTAATAAACATAGGTTAAAACAACATAAATACAATTTAATAAAGCATAGGACAAAACAACATAAATACAATTTACTAAAGCATCGGTTAAAACAACATAAATACAAGTTAATAAAGCATAGGATAAAACAACATAAATACAATTTAATAAAGCATAGGATAAAACAACATAAATACAATTTAATAAAGCATAGGTTAAAACAACATAAATACAATTTAATAAAGCATAGGATAAAACCACAGAAATACAATTTAATAAAGCATAGGATAAAACAACATAAATACAATTTAATAAAGCGTAGGACAAAACAACATAAATACAATTTAATAAAGCATAGGATAAAACAACATAAATACAATTTAATGAAACATAGGATAAACAACATAAATACAATTTAATAAAGCATAGGATAAAACAACATAAATACAATTTAATAAAGCATAGGATAAAACAACATAAATAAAATTTAATAAAGCATAGCATAAAACAACATAAATTCAATTTAATAAAGCATAGGATAAAACAACATAAATACAATTTAATAAAGCATAGGATAAAACAACATGAATACAATTTAATAAAGCATAGGATAAAACAACATAAATACAATTTAATAAAGCATAGGTTAAAACAACATAAATACAATTTAATAAAGCATAGGATAAAACAACATAAATACAATTTAATAAACATAGGTTAAAACAACATAAATACAATTTAATAAAGCATAGGACAAAACAACATAAATACAATTTACTAAAGCATCGGTTAAAACAACATAAATACAAGTTAATAAAGCATAGGATAAAACAACATAAATACAATTTAATAAAGCATAGGATAAAACAACATAAATACAATTTAATAAAGCATAGGTTAAAACAACATAAATACAATTTAATAAAGCATAGGATAAAACCACAGAAATACAATTTAATAAAGCATAGGATAAAACAACATAAATACAATTTAATAAAGCGTAGGACAAAACAACATAAATACAATTTAATAAAGCATAGGATAAAACAACATAAATACAATTTAATGAAACATAGGATAAACAACATAAATACAATTTAATAAAGCATAGGATAAAACAACATAAATACAATTTAATAAAGCATAGGATAAAACAACATAAATAAAATTTAATAAAGCATAGCATAAAACAACATAAATTCAATTTAATAAAGCATAGGATAAAACAACATAAATACAATTTAATAAAGCATAGGATAAAACAACATGAATACAATTTAATAAAGCATAGGATAAAACAACATAAATACAATTTAATAAAGCATAGGTTAAAACAACATAAATACAATTTAATAAAGCATAGGACAAAACAACATAAATACAATTTAATAAAGCATAGGTTAAAACAACATAAATAAAAGTTAATAAAGCATAGGATAAAACAACATAAATACAATTTAATAAAGCATAGGATAAAACAACATAAATACAATTTAATAAAGCATAGGATAAAACAACATAAATACAATTTAATAAAGCATAGGTTAAAACAACATAAATACAATTTAATAAAGCATAGGACAAAACAACATAAATACAATTTAATAAAGCATCGGTTAAAACAACATAAATACAAGTTAATAAAGCATAGGATAAAACAACATAAATACAATTTAATAAAGCATAGGATAAAACAACATAAATACAATTTAATAAAGCATAGGATAAAACAACATAAATACAATTTAATAAAGCATAGGTTAAAACAACATAAATACAATTTAATAAAGCATAGGATAAAACAACATAAATTCAATTTAATAAAGCATAGGATAAAACAACATAAATACAATTTAATAAAGCACAGGATAAAACAACATAAATAAAATTTAATAAAGCATAGGATAAAACAACATAAACAAAATTTAATAAAGCATAGGATAAAACAACAAAAATACAATTTAATAAAGCATAGGATAAAACAACATAAATAAAATTTAATAAAGCATAGGATAAAACAACATAAATACAATTTAATAAAGCATAGGATAAAACAACATAAATACAATTTAATAAAGCATAGGTTAAAACAACATAAATACAATTTAATAAAGCATAGGATAAAACAACATAAATACAATTTAATAAAGCATAGCATAAAACAACATAAATTCAATTTAATAAAGCATAGGATAAAACAACATAAATACAATTTAATAAAGCATAGGATAAAACAACATGAATACAATTTAATAAAGCATAGGATAAAACAACATAAATACAATTTAATAAAGCATAGGACAAAACAACATAAATACAATTTAATAAAGCATCGGTTAAAACAACATAAATACAAGTTAATAAAGCATAGGATAAAACAACATAAATACAATTTAATAAAGCATAGGATAAAACAACATAAATACAATTTAATAAAGCATAGGATAAAACAACATAAATACAATTTAATAAAGCATAGGTTAAAACAACATAAATACAATTTAATAAAGCATAGGATAAAACAACATAAATTCAATTTAATAAAGCATAGGATAAAACAACATAAATACAATTTAATAAAGCACAGGATAAAACAACATAAATAAAATTTAATAAAGCATAGGATAAAACAACATAAACAAAATTTAATAAAGCATAGGATAAAACAACAAAAATACAATTTAATAAAGCATAGGATAAAACAACATAAATAAAATTTAATAAAGCATAGGATAAAACAACATAAATATAATTTAAAAAAGCATAGGATAAAACAACATAAATAAAATTTAATAAAGCATAGGATAAAACAACATAAATACAATTTAATAAAGCATAGGATAAAACAACATAAATACAATTTAATAAAGCATAGGTTAAAACAACATAAATACAATTTAATAAAGCATAGGATAAAACAACATAAATACAATTTAATAAAGCATAGGTTAAAACAACATAAATACAATTTAATAAAGCATAGGATAAAACAACATAAATAAAATTTAATAAAGCATAGGATAAAACAACATAAACAAAATTTAATAAAGCATAGGATAAAACAACAAAAATACAATTTAATAAAGCATAGGATAAAACAACATAAATATAATTTAATAAAGCATAGGATAAAACAACATAAATAAAATTTAATAAAGCATAGGATAAAACAACATAAATACAATTTAATAAAGCATAGGATAAAACAACATAAATACAATTTAATAAAGCATAGGTTAAAACAACATAAATACAATTTAATAAAGCATAGGATAAAACAACATAAATACAATTTAATAAAGCATAGCATAAAACAACATAAATTCAATTTAATAAAGCATAGGATAAAACAACATAAATACAATTTAATAAAGCATAGGATAAAACAACATGAATACAATTTAATAAAGCATAGGATAAAACAACATAAATACAATTTAATAAAGCATAGGATAAAACAACATAAATACAATTTAATAAAGCATAGGTTAAAACAACATAAATACAATTTAATAAAGCATAGGACAAAACAACATAAATACAATTTAATAAAGCATCGGTTAAAACAACATAAATACAAGTTAATAAAGCATAGGATAAAACAACATAAATACAATTTAATAAAGCATAGGATAAAACAACATAAATACAATTTAATAAAGCATAGGATAAAACAACATAAATACAATTTAATAAAGCATAGGTTAAAACAACATAAATACAATTTAATAAAGCATAGGATAAAACAACATAAATTCAATTTAATAAAGCATAGGATAAAACAACATAAATACAATTTAATAAAGCACAGGATAAAACAACATAAATAAAATTTAATAAAGCATAGGATAAAACAACATAAACAAAATTTAATAAAGCATAGGATAAAACAACAAAAATACAATTTAATAAAGCATAGGATAAAACAACATAAATATAATTTAATAAAGCATAGGATAAAACAACATAAATAAAATTTAATAAAGCATAGGATAAAACAACATAAATACAATTTAATAAAGCATAGGATAAAACAACATAAATACAATTTAATAAAGCATAGGTTAAAACAACATAAATACAATTTAATAAAGCATAGGATAAAACAACATAAATACAATTTAATAAACATAGGTTAAAACAACATAAATACAATTTAATAAAGCATAGGACAAAACAACATAAATACAATTTAATAAAGCATCGGTTAAAACAACATAAATACAAGTTAATAAAGCATAGGATAAAACAACATAAATACAATTTAATAAAGCATAGGATAAAACAACATAAATACAATTTAATAAAGCATAGGTTAAAACAACATAAATACAATTTAATAAAGCATAGGATAAAACCACAGAAATACAATTTAATAAAGCATAGGATAAAACAACATAAATACAATTTAATAAAGCATAGGACAAAACAACATAAATACAATTTAATAAAGCATAGGATAAAACAACATAAATAAAATTTAATAAAGCATAGCATAAAACAACATAAATTCAATTTAATAAAGCATAGGATAAAACAACATAAATACAATTTAATAAAGCATAGGATAAAACAACATGAATACAATTTAATAAAGCATAGGATAAAACAATATAAATACAATTTAATAAAGCATAGGTTAAAACAACATAAATACAATTTAATAAAGCATAGGACAAAACAACATAAATACAATTTAATAAAGCATAGGATAAAACAACATAAATACAATTTAATAAAGCATAGGATAAAACAACATAAATACAATTTAATAAAGCATAGGTTAAAACAACATAAATACAATTTAATAAAGCATAGGACAAAACAACATAAATACAATTTAATAAAGCATCGGTTAAAACAACATAAACAACAAGTTAATAAAGCATAGGATAAAACAACATAAATACAATTTAATAAAGCATAGGATAAAACAACATAAATACAATTTAATAAAGCATAGGATAAAACAACATAAATACAATTTAATAAAGCATAGGTTAAAACAACATAAATACAATTTAATAAAGCATAGGATAAAACAACATAAATTCAATTTAATAAAGCATAGGATAAAACAACATAAATTCAATTTAATAAAGCATAGGATAAAACAACATAAATACAATTTAATAAAGCACAGGATAAAACAACATAAATAAAATTTAATAAAGCATAGGATAAAACAACATAAACAAAATTTAATAAAGCATAGGATAAAACAACAAAAATACAATTTAATAAAGCATAGGATAAAACAACATAAATATAATTTAATAAAGCATAGGATAAAACAACATAAATACAAGTTAATAAAGCATAGGATAAAACAACATAAATACAATTTAATAAAGCATAGGATAAAACAACATAAATACAATTTAATAAAGCATAGGTTAAAACAACATAAATACAATTTAATAAAGCATAGGATAAAACCACAGAAATACAATTTAATAAAGCATAGGATAAAACAACATAAATACAATTTAATAAAGCATAGGACAAAACAACATAAATACAATTTAATAAAGCATAGGATAAAACAACATAAATACAATTTAATGAAACATAGGATAAACAACATAAATACAATTTAATAAAGCATAGGATAAAACAACATAAATACAATTTAATAAAGCATAGGATAAAACAACATAAATAAAATTTAATAAAGCATAGCATAAAACAACATAAATTCAATTTAATAAAGCATAGGATAAAACAACATAAATACAATTTAATAAAGCATAGGATAAAACAACATGAATACAATTTAATAAAGCATAGGATAAAACAACATAAATACAATTTAATAAAGCATAGGTTAAAACAACATAAATACAATTTAATAAAGCATAGGACAAAACAACATAAATACAATTTAATAAAGCATAGGATAAAACAACATAAATACAATTTAATAAAGCATAGGATAAAACAACATAAACAAAATTTAATAAAGCATAGGACAAAACAACAAAAATACAATTTAATAAAGCATAGGATAAAACAACATAAATAAAATTTAATAAAGCATAGGATAAAACAACATAAATATAATTTAATAAAGCATAGTATAAAACAACATAAATACAATTTAATAAAGCATAGGATAAAACAACATAAATAAAATTTAATAAAGCATCGGTTAAAACAACATAAATACAAGTTAATAAAGCATAGGATAAAACAACATAAATACAATTTAATAAAGCATAGGATAAAACAACATAAATTCAATTTAATAAAGCATAGGATAAAACAACATAAATACAATTTAATAAAGCACAGGATAAAACAACATGAATAAAATTTAATAAAGCATAGGATAAAACAACATAAACAAAATTTAATAAAGCATAGGACAAAACAACAAAAATACAATTTAATAAAGCATAGGATAAAACAACATAAATAAAATTTAATAAAGCATAGGATAAAACAACATAAATATAATTTAATAAAGCATAGTATAAAACAACATAAATACAATTTAATAAAGCATAGGTAAAAACAACATAAATACAATTTAATAAAGCATAGGATAAAACAACATAAATACAATTTAATAAAGCATAGGTTAAAACAACATAAATACAATTTAATAAAGCATAGGATAAAACAACATAAATACAATTTAATAAAGCATAGGTTAAAACAACATAAATACAATTTAATAAAGCATAGGACAAAACAACATAAATACAATTTAATAAAGCATCGGTTAAAACAACATAAATACAAGTTAATAAAGCATAGGATAAAACGACATAAATACAATTTAATAAAGCATAGGATAAAACAACATAAATACAATTTAATAAAGCATAGGATAAAACAACATAAATACAATTTAATAAAGCATAGGTTAAAACAGCATAAATACAATTTAATAAAGCATAGGGTAAAACAACATAAATTCAATTTAATAAAGCATAGGATAAAACAACATAAATACAATTTAATAAAGCACAGGATAAAACAACATAAATAAAATTTAATAAAGCATAGGATAAAACAACATAAACAAAATTTAATAAAGCATAGGATAAAAGAACAAAAAAATAGAATTTAATAAAGCATAGGATAAAACAACATAAATACAATTTAATAAAGCATAGGATAAAACAACATAAATAAAATTTAATAAAGCATAGCATAAAACAACATAAATTCAATTTAATAAAGCATAGGATAAAACAACATAAATACAATTTAATAAAGCATAGGATAAAATAACATAAATACAATTTAATAAAGCATAGGATAAAACAACATAAATACAATTTAATAAAGCATAGGTTAAAACAACATAAATACAATTTAATAAAGCATAGGACAAAACAACATAAATACAATTTAATAAAGCATAGGTTAAAACAACATAAATAAAAGTTAATAAAGCATAGGATAAAACAACATAAATAAAATTTAATAAAGCATAGCATAAAACAACATAAATTCAATTTAATAAAGCATAGGATAAAACAACATAAATACAATTTAATAAAGCATAGGATAAAATAACATGAATACAATTTAATAAAGCATAGGATAAAACAACATAAATACAATTTAATAAAGCATAGGTTAAAACAACATAAATACAATTTAATAAAGCATAGGACAAAACAACATAAATACAATTTAATAAAGCATAGGTTAAAACAACATAAATAAAAGTTAATAAAGCATAGGATAAAACAACATAAATAAAATTTAATAAAGCATAGGATAAAACAACATAAATACAATTTAATAAAGCATAGGATAAAACAACATAAATACAATTTAATAAAGCATAGGTTAAAACAACATAAATACAATTTAATAAAGCATAGGACAAAACAACATAAATACAATTTAATAAAGCATCGGTTAAAACAACATAAATACAAGTTAATAAAGCATAGGATAAAACAACATAAATTCAATTTAATAAAGCATAGGATAAAACAACATAAATACAATTTAATAAAGCACAGGATAAAACAACATAAATAAAATTTAATAAAGCATAGGATAAAACAACATAAACAAAATTTAATAAAGCATAGGATAAAACAACAAAAATACAATTTAATAAAGCATAGGATAAAACAACATAAATAAAATTTAATAAAGCATAGGATAAAACAACATAAATACAATTTAATAAAGCATAGGATAAAACAACATAAATACAATTTAATAAAGCATAGGTTAAAACAACATAAATACAATTTAATAAAGCATAGGATAAAACAACATAAATACAATTTAATAAAGCATAGGTTAAAACAACATAAATACAATTTAATAAAGCATAGGATAAAACAACATAAATACAATTTAATAAAGCATAGGTTAAAACAACATAAATACAATTTAATAAAGCATAGGATAAAACAACATAAATAAAATTTAATAAAGCATAGGATAAAACAACATAAACAAAATTTAATAAAGCATAGGATAAAACAACAAAAATACAATTTAATAAAGCATAGGATAAAACAACATAAATAAAATTTAATAAAGCATAGGATAAAACAACATAAATATAATTTAATAAAGCATGGGATAAAACAACATAAATAAAATTTAATAAAGCATAGGATAAAACAACATAAATACAATTTAATAAAGCATAGGATAAAACAACATAAATACAATTTAATAAAGCATAGGTTAAAACAACATAAATACAATTTAATAAAGCATAGGTTAAAACAACATAAATACAATTTAATAAAGCATAGGATAAAACAACATAAATACAATTTAATAAAGCATAGGTTAAAACAACATAAATACAATTTAATAAAGCATAGGACAAAACAACATAAATACAATTTAATAAAGCATAGGATAAAACAACATAAATTCAATTTAATAAAGCATAGGACAAAACAACATAAATACAATTTAATAAAGCACAGGATAAAACAACATAAATAAAATTTAATAAAGCATAGGATAAAACAACATAAACAAAATTTAATAAAGCATAGGATAAAACAACAAAAATACAATTTAATAAAGCATAGGATAAAACAACATAAATACAATTTAATAAAGCATAGGATAAAACAACATAAATAAAATTTAATAAAGCATAGCATAAAACAACATAAATTCAATTTAATAAAGCATAGGATAAAACAACATAAATACAATTTAATAAAGCATAGGATAAAACAACATGAATACAATTTAATAAAGCATAGGATAAAACAACATAAATACAATTTAATAAAGCATAGGTTAAAACAACATAAATACAATTTAATAAAGCATAGGACAAAACAACATAAATACAATTTAATAAAGCATAGGTTAAAACAACATAAATAAAAGTTAATAAATCATAGGATAAAACAACATAAATACAATTTAATAAAGCATAGGATAAAACAACATAAATACAATTTAATAAAGCATAGGATAAAACAACATAAATACAATTTAATAAAGCATAGGTTAAAACAACATAAATACAAGTTAATAAAGCATAGGATAAAACAACATAAATACAATTTAATAAAGCATAGGATAAAACAACATAAATACAATTTAATAAAGCATAGGATAAAACAACATAAATACAATTTAATAAAGCATAGGTTAAAACAACATAAATACAATTTAATAAAGCATAGGATAAAACAACATAAATTCAATTTAATAAAGCATAGGATAAAACAACATAAATACAATTTAATAAAGCACAGGATAAAACAACATAAATAAAATTTAATAAAGCATAGGATAAAACAACATAAACAAAATTTAATAAAGCATAGGATAAAACAACAAAAATACAATTTAATAAAGCATAGGATAAAACAACATAAATAAAATTTAATAAAGCATAGGATAAAACAACATAAATATAATTTAATAAAGCATAGGATAAAACAACATAAATAAAATTTAATAAAGCATAGGATAAAACAACATAAATACAATTTAATAAAGCATAGGATAAAACAACATAAATACAATTAAATAAAGCATAAGATAAAACAACATGAATACAATTTAATAAAGCATAGGATAAAACAACATAAATATAATTTAATAAAGCATAGGATAAAACAACATAAATACAATTTAATAAAGCATAGGATAAAACAACATAAATACAATTTAATAAAGCATAGGATAAAACAACATAAATAAAAATTTAATAAAGCATAGGATAAAAAAACATAAATACAATTTAATAAAGCATAGGTTGAAACAACATAAATACAATTTAATAAAGCATAGGATAAAACAACATAAATAAAATTTAATAAAGCATAGGATAAAACAACATAAACAAAATTTAATAAAGCATAGGATAAAACAACAAAAATACAATTTAATAAAGCATAGGTTAAAACAACATAAATACAATTTAATAAAGCATAGGATAAAACAACAAAAATACAATTTAATAAAGCATAGGATAAAACAACATAAATAAAATTTAATAAAGCATAGGATAAAACAACATAAATACAATTTAATAAAGCATAGGATAAAACAACATAAATACAATTTAATAAAGCATAGGTTAAAACAACATAAATACAATTTAATAAAGCATAGGTTAAAACAACATAAATACAATTTAATAAAGCATAGGATAAAACAACATAAATACAATTTAATAAAGCATAGGTTAAAACAACATAAATAAAATTTAATAAAGCATAGGATAAAACAACATAAATAAAATTTAATAAAGCATAGGATAAAACAACATAAACAAAATTTAATAAAGCATAGGATAAAACAACAAAAATACAATTTAATAAAGCATAGGATAAAACAACATAAATAAAATTTAATAAAGCATAGGATAAAACAACATAAATATAATTTAATAAAGCATAGGATAAAACAACATAAATAAAATTTAATAAAGCATAGGATAAAACAACATAAATACAATTTAATAAAGCATAGGATAAAACAACATAAATACAATTTAATAAAGCATAGGTTAAAACAACATAAATACAATTTAATAAAGCATAGGATAAAACAACATAAATACAATTTAATAAAGCATAGGTTAAAACAACATAAATACAATTTAATAAAGCATAGGATAAAACAACATAAATAAAATTTAATAAAGCATAGGATAAAACAACATAAACAAAATTTAATAAAGCATAGGATAAAACAACATAAATAAAATTTAATAAAGCATAGCATAAAACAACATAAATTCAATTTAATAAAGCATAGGATAAAACAACATAAATAAAATTTAATAAAGCATAGGATAAAACAACATAAACAAAATTTAATAAAGCATAGGATAAAACAACAAAAATACAATTTAATAAAGCATAGGATAAAACAACATAAATACAATTTAATAAAGCATAGGATAAAACAACATAAATAAAATTTAATAAAGCATAGCATAAAACAACATAAATTCAATTTAATAAAGCATAGGATAAAACAACATAAATACAATTTAATAAAGCATAGGATAAAACAACATGAATACAATTTAATAAAGCATAGGATAAAACAACATAAATACAATTTAATAAAGCATAGGTTAAAACAACATAAATACAATTTAATAAAGCATAGGACAAAACAACATAAATACAATTTAATAAAGCATAGGTTAAAACAACATAAATAAAAGTTAATAAATCATAGGATAAAACAACATAAATACAATTTAATAAAGCATAGGATAAAACAACATAAATACAATTTAATAAAGCATAGGATAAAACAACATAAATACAATTTAATAAAGCATAGGTTAAAACAACATAAATACAAGTTAATAAAGCATAGGATAAAACAACATAAATACAATTTAATAAAGCATAGGATAAAACAACATAAATACAATTTAATAAAGCATAGGATAAAACAACATAAATACAATTTAATAAAGCATAGGCTAAAACAACATAAATACAATTTAATAAAGCATAGGATAAAACAACATAAATTCAATTTAATAAAGCATAGGATAAAACAACATAAATACAATTTAATAAAGCACAGGATAAAACAACATAAATAAAATTTAATAAAGCATAGGATAAAACAACATAAACAAAATTTAATAAAGCATAGGATAAAACAACAAAAATACAATTTAATAAAGCATAGGATAAAACAACATAAATAAAATTTAATAAAGCATAGGATAAAACAACATAAATATAATTTAATAAAGCATAGGATAAAACAACATAAATAAAATTTAATAAAGCATAGGATAAAACAACATAAATACAATTTAATAAAGCATAGGATAAAACAACATAAATACAATTTAATAAAGCATAGGTTAAAACAACATAAATACAATTTAATAAAGCATAGGATAAAACAACATAAATACAATTTAATAAAGCATAGGTTAAAACAACATAAATACAATTTAATAAAGCATAGGATAAAACAACATAAATAAAATTTAATAAAGCATAGGATAAAACAACATAAACAAAATTTAATAAAGCATAGGATAAAACAACAAAAATACAATTTAATAAAGCATAGGATAAAACAACATAAATAAAATTTAATAAAGCATAGGATAAAACAACATAAATATAATTTAATAAAGCATAGGATAAAACAACATAAATAAAATTTAATAAAGCATAGGATAAAACAACATAAATACAATTTAATAAAGCATAGGATAAAACAACATAAATACAATTTAATAAAGCATAGGTTAAAACAACATAAATACAATTTAATAAAGCATAGGATAAAACAACATAAATGCAATTTAATAAAGCATAGGTTAAAACAACATAAATACAATTTAATAAAGCATAGGATAAAACAACATAAATAAAATTTAATAAAGCATAGGATAAAACAACATAAACAAAATTTAATAAAGCATAGGATAAAACAACAAAAATACAATTTAATAAAGCATAGGATAAAACAACATAAATAAAATTTAATAAAGCATAGGATAAAACAACATAAATATAATTTAATAAAGCATAGGATAAAACAACATAAATAAAATTTAATAAAGCATAGGATAAAACAACATAAATACAATTTAATAAAGCATAGGATAAAACAACATAAATACAATTTAATAAAGCATAGGTTAAAACAACATAAATACAATTTAATAAAGCATAGGATAAAAAAACATAAATACAATTTAATAAAGCATAGGTTAAAACAACATAAATACAATTTAATAAAGCATAGGACAAAACAACATAAATACAATTTAATAAAGCATCGGTTAAAACAACATAAATACAAGTTAATAAAGCATAGGATAAAACAACATAAATACAATTTAATAAAGCACAGGATAAAACAACATAAATAAAATTTAATAAAGCATAGGATAAAACAACATAAATACAATTTAATAAAGCAAAGGATAAAACAACATAAATAAAATTTAATAAAGCATAGGATAAAACAACAAAAATACAATTTAAAAAAGCATAGGATAAAACAACATAAATAAAATTTAATAAAGCATAGGATAAAACAACATAAATATAATTTAATAAAGCATAGGATAAAACAACATAAATAAAATTTAATAAAGCATAGGATAAAACAACATAAATACAATTTAATAAAGCATAGGATAAAACAACATAAATACAATTTAATAAAGCATAGGTTAAAACAACATAAATACAATTTAATAAAGCATAGGATAAAACAACATAAATATAATTTAATAAAGCATAGGATAAAACAACATAAATGAAATTTAATAAAGCATAGGATAAAACAACATAAATACAATTTAATAAAGCATAGGATAAAACAACATAAAAACAATTTAATAAAGCATAGGTTAAAACAACATAAATACAATTTAATAAAGCATAGGATAAAACAACATAAATGCAATTTAATAAAGCATAGGTTAAAACAACATAAATACAATTTAATAAAGCATAGGATAAAACAACATAAATAAAATTTAATAAAGCATAGGATAAAACAACATAAACAAAATTTAATAAAGCATAGGATAAAACAACAAAAATACAATTTAATAAAGCATAGGATAAAACAACATAAATAAAATTTAATAAAGCATAGGATAAAACAACATAAATATAATTTAATAAAGCATAGGATAAAACAACATAAATAAAATTTAATAAAGCATAGGATAAAACAACATAAATACAATTTAATAAAGCATAGGATAAAACAACATAAATACAATTTAATAAAGCATAGGTTAAAACAACATAAATACAATTTAATAAAGCATAGGATAAAAAAACATAAATACATTTTAATAAAGCATAGGTTAAAACAACATAAATACAATTTAATAAAGCATAGGACAAAACAACATAAATACAATTTAATAAAGCATCGGTTAAAACAACATAAATACAAGTTAATAAAGCATAGGATAAAACAACATAAATACAATTTAATAAAGCACAGGATAAAACAACATAAATAAAATTTAATAAAGCATAGGATAAAACAACATAAACAAAATTTAATAAAGCATAGGATAAAACAACAAAAATACAATTTAATAAAGCATAGGATAAAACAACATAAATATAATTTAATAAAGCATAGGATAAAACAACATAAATACAATTTAATAAAGCATCGGTTAAAACAACATAAATACAAGTTAATAAAGCATAGGATAAAACAACATAAATACAATTTAATAAAGCATAGGATAAAACAACATAAATACAATTTAATAAAGCATAGGATAAAACAACATAAATACAATTTAATAAAGCATAGGTTAAAACAACATAAATACAATTTAATAAAGCATAGGATAAAACAACATAAATTCAATTTAATAAAGCATAGGATAAAACAACATAAATACAATTTAATAAAGCATAGGATAAAACAACATAAATACAATTTAATAAAGCATAGGTTAAAACAACATAAATACAATTTAATAAAGCATAGGATAAAACAACATAAATACAATTTAATAAAGCATAGGTTAAAACAACATAAATAAAATTTAATAAAGCATAGGATAAAACAACATAAATAAAATTTAATAAAGCATAGGATAAAACAACATAAACAAAATTTAATAAAGCATAGGATAAAACAACAAAAATACAATTTAATAAAGCATAGGATAAAACAACATAAATAAAATTTAATAAAGCATAGGATAAAACAACATAAATATAATTTAATAAAGCATAGGATAAAACAACATAAATAAAATTTAATAAAGCATAGGATAAAACAACATAAATACAATTTAATAAAGCATAGGATAAAACAACATAAATACAATTTAATAAAGCATAGGTTAAAACAACATAAATACAATTTAATAAAGCATAGGATAAAACAACATAAATACAATTTAATAAAGCATAGGTTAAAACAACATAAATACAATTTAATAAAGCATAGGATAAAACAACATAAATAAAATTTAATAAAGCATAGGATAAAACAACATAAACAAAATTTAATAAAGCATAGGATAAAACAACATAAATAAAATTTAATAAAGCATAGCATAAAACAACATAAATTCAATTTAATAAAGCATAGGATAAAACAACATAAATAAAATTTAATAAAGCATAGGATAAAACAACATAAACAAAATTTAATAAAGCATAGGATAAAACAACAAAAATACAATTTAATAAAGCATAGGATAAAACAACATAAATACAATTTAATAAAGCATAGGATAAAACAACATAAATAAAATTTAATAAAGCATAGCATAAAACAACATAAATTCAATTTAATAAAGCATAGGATAAAACAACATAAATACAATTTAATAAAGCATAGGATAAAACAACATGAATACAATTTAATAAAGCATAGGATAAAACAACATAAATACAATTTAATAAAGCATAGGTTAAAACAACATAAATACAATTTAATAAAGCATAGGACAAAACAACATAAATACAATTTAATAAAGCATAGGTTAAAACAACATAAATAAAAGTTAATAAATCATAGGATAAAACAACATAAATACAATTTAATAAAGCATAGGATAAAACAACATAAATACAATTTAATAAAGCATAGGATAAAACAACATAAATACAATTTAATAAAGCATAGGTTAAAACAACATAAATACAAGTTAATAAAGCATAGGATAAAACAACATAAATACAATTTAATAAAGCATAGGATAAAACAACATAAATACAATTTAATAAAGCATAGGATAAAACAACATAAATACAATTTAATAAAGCATAGGCTAAAACAACATAAATACAATTTAATAAAGCATAGGATAAAACAACATAAATTCAATTTAATAAAGCATAGGATAAAACAACATAAATACAATTTAATAAAGCATAGGATAAAACAACATAAATAAAATTTAATAAAGCATAGGATAAAACAACATAAACAAAATTTAATAAAGCATAGGATAAAACAACAAAAATACAATTTAATAAAGCATAGGATAAAACAACATAAATAAAATTTAATAAAGCATAGGATAAAACAACATAAATATAATTTAATAAAGCATAGGATAAAACAACATAAATAAAATTTAATAAAGCATAGGATAAAACAACATAAATACAATTTAATAAAGCATAGGATAAAACAACATAAATACAATTTAATAAAGCATAGGTTAAAACAACATAAATACAATTTAATAAAGCATAGGATAAAAAAACATAAATACATTTTAATAAAGCATAGGTTAAAACAACATAAATACAATTTAATAAAGCATAGGACAAAACAACATAAATACAATTTAATAAAGCATCGGTTAAAACAACATAAATACAAGTTAATAAAGCATAGGATAAAACAACATAAATACAATTTAATAAAGCACAGGATAAAACAACATAAATAAAATTTAATAAAGCATAGGATAAAACAACATAAACAAAATTTAATAAAGCATAGGATAAAACAACAAAAATACAATTTAATAAAGCATAGGATAAAACAACATAAATATAATTTAATAAAGCATAGGATAAAACAACATAAATACAATTTAATAAAGCATCGGTTAAAACAACATAAATACAAGTTAATAAAGCATAGGATAAAACAACATAAATACAATTTAATAAAGCATAGGATAAAACAACATAAATACAATTTAATAAAGCATAGGATAAAACAACATAAATACAATTTAATAAAGCATAGGTTAAAACAACATAAATACAATTTAATAAAGCATAGGATAAAACAACATAAATTCAATTTAATAAAGCATAGGATAAAACAACATAAATACAATTTAATAAAGCATAGGATAAAACAACATAAATACAATTTAATAAAGCATAGGTTAAAACAACATAAATACAATTTAATAAAGCATAGGATAAAACAACATAAATACAATTTAATAAAGCATAGGTTAAAACAACATAAATAAAATTTAATAAAGCATAGGATAAAACAACATAAATAAAATTTAATAAAGCATAGGATAAAACAACATAAACAAAATTTAATAAAGCATAGGATAAAACAACAAAAATACAATTTAATAAAGCATAGGATAAAACAACATAAATAAAATTTAATAAAGCATAGGATAAAACAACATAAATATAATTTAATAAAGCATAGGATAAAACAACATAAATAAAATTTAATAAAGCATAGGATAAAACAACATAAATACAATTTAATAAAGCATAGGATAAAACAACATAAATACAATTTAATAAAGCATAGGTTAAAACAACATAAATACAATTTAATAAAGCATAGGATAAAACAACATAAATACAATTTAATAAAGCATAGGTTAAAACAACATAAATACAATTTAATAAAGCATAGGATAAAACAACATAAATAAAATTTAATAAAGCATAGGATAAAACAACATAAACAAAATTTAATAAAGCATAGGATAAAACAACATAAATAAAATTTAATAAAGCATAGGTTAAAACAACATAAATACAAGTTAATAAAGCATAGGATAAAACAACATAAATACAATTTAATAAAGCATAGGATAAAACAACATAAATAAAATTTAATAAAGCATAGCATAAAACAACATAAATTCAATTTAATAAAGCATAGGATAAAACAACATAAATACAATTTAATAAAGCATAGGATAAAACAACATGAATACAATTTAATAAAGCATAGGATAAAACAACATAAATACAATTTAATAAAGCATAGGTTAAAACAACATAAATACAATTTAATAAAGCATAGGACAAAACAACATAAATACAATTTAATAAAGCATAGGTTAAAACAACATAAATAAAAGTTAATAAATCATAGGATAAAACAACATAAATACAATTTAATAAAGCATAGGATAAAACAACATAAATACAATTTAATAAAGCATAGGATAAAACAACATAAATACAATTTAATAAAGCATAGGTTAAAACAACATAAATACAAGTTAATAAAGCATAGGATAAAACAACATAAATACAATTTAATAAAGCATAGGATAAAACAACATAAATACAATTTAATAAAGCATAGGATAAAACAACATAAATACAATTTAATAAAGCATAGGCTAAAACAACATAAATACAATTTAATAAAGCATAGGATAAAACAACATAAATTCAATTTAATAAAGCATAGGATAAAACAACATAAATACAATTTAATAAAGCACAGGATAAAACAACATAAATAAAATTTAATAAAGCATAGGATAAAACAACATAAACAAAATTTAATAAAGCATAGGATAAAACAACAAAAATACAATTTAATAAAGCATAGGATAAAACAACATAAATAAAATTTAATAAAGCATAGGATAAAACAACATAAATATAATTTAATAAAGCATAGGATAAAACAACATAAATAAAATTTAATAAAGCATAGGATAAAACAACATAAATACAATTTAATAAAGCATAGGATAAAACAACATAAATACAATTTAATAAAGCATAGGTTAAAACAACATAAATACAATTTAATAAAGCATAGGATAAAACAACATAAATACAATTTAATAAAGCATAGGTTAAAACAACATAAATACAATTTAATAAAGCATAGGATAAAACAACATAAATAAAATTTAATAAAGCATAGGATAAAACAACATAAACAAAATTTAATAAAGCATAGGATAAAACAACAAAAATACAATTTAATAAAGCATAGGATAAAACAACATAAATAAAATTTAATAAAGCATAGGATAAAACAACATAAATATAATTTAATAAAGCATAGGATAAAACAACATAAATAAAATTTAATAAAGCATAGGATAAAACAACATAAATACAATTTAATAAAGCATAGGATAAAACAACATAAATACAATTTAATAAAGCATAGGTTAAAACAACATAAATACAATTTAATAAAGCATAGGATAAAACAACATAAATGCAATTTAATAAAGCATAGGTTAAAACAACATAAATACAATTTAATAAAGCATAGGATAAAACAACATAAATAAAATTTAATAAAGCATAGGATAAAACAACATAAACAAAATTTAATAAAGCATAGGATAAAACAACAAAAATACAATTTAATAAAGCATAGGATAAAACAACATAAATAAAATTTAATAAAGCATAGGATAAAACAACATAAATATAATTTAATAAAGCATAGGATAAAACAACATAAATAAAATTTAATAAAGCATAGGATAAAACAACATAAATACAATTTAATAAAGCATAGGATAAAACAACATAAATACAATTTAATAAAGCATAGGTTAAAACAACATAAATACAATTTAATAAAGCATAGGATAAAAAAACATAAATACAATTTAATAAAGCATAGGTTAAAACAACATAAATACAATTTAATAAAGCATAGGACAAAACAACATAAATACAATTTAATAAAGCATCGGTTAAAACAACATAAATACAAGTTAATAAAGCATAGGATAAAACAACATAAATACAATTTAATAAAGCACAGGATAAAACAACATAAATAAAATTTAATAAAGCATAGGATAAAACAACATAAATACAATTTAATAAAGCAAAGGATAAAACAACATAAATAAAATTTAATAAAGCATAGGATAAAACAACAAAAATACAATTTAAAAAAGCATAGGATAAAACAACATAAATAAAATTTAATAAAGCATAGGATAAAACAACATAAATATAATTTAATAAAGCATAGGATAAAACAACATAAATAAAATTTAATAAAGCATAGGATAAAACAACATAAATACAATTTAATAAAGCATAGGATAAAACAACATAAATACAATTTAATAAAGCATAGGATAAAACAACATAAATACAATTTAATAAAGCATAGGTTAAAACAACATAAATACAATTTAATAAAGCATAGGATAAAACAACATAAATTCAATTTAATAAAGCATAGGATAAAACAACATAAATACAATTTAATAAAGCATAGGTTAAAACAACATAAATAAAATTTAATAAAGCATAGGATAAAACAACATAAACAAAATTTAATAAAGCATAGGATAAAACAAGAAAAATACAATTTAATAAAGCATAGGATAAAACAACATAAATAAAATTTAATAAAGCATAGGATAAAACAACATAAATATAATTTAATAAAGCATAGGATAAAACAACATAAATAAAATTTAATAAAGCATAGGATAAAACAACATAAATACAATTTAATAAAGCATAGGATAAAACAACATAAATACAATTTAATAAAGCATAGGTTAAAACAACATAAATACAATTTAATAAAGCATAGGATAAAACAACATAAATACAATTTAATAAAGCATAGGTTAAAACAACATAAATACAATTTAATAAAGCATAGGACAAAACAACATAAATACAATTTAATAAAGCATCGGTTAAAACAACATAAATACAAGTTAATAAAGCATAGGATAAAACAACATAAATACAATTTAATAAAGCATAGGATAAAACAACATAAATACAATTTAATAAAGCATAGGATAAAACAACATAAATACAATTTAATAAAGCATAGGTTAAAACAACATAAATACAATTTAATAAAGCATAGGATAAAACAACATAAATTCAATTTAATAAAGCATAGGATAAAACAACATAAATACAATTTAATAAAGCACAGGATAAAACAACATAAATAAAATTTAATAAAGCATAGGATAAAACAACATAAACAAAATTTAATAAAGCATAGGATAAAACAACAAAAATACAATTTAATAAAGCATAGGATAAAACAACATAAATAAAATTTAATAAAGCATAGGATAAAACAACATAAATATAATTTAATAAAGCATAGGATAAAACAACATAAATACAATTTAATAAAGCATAGGATAAAACAACATAAATACAATTTAATAAAGCATAGGATAAAACAACATAAATACAATTTAATAAAGCATAGGTTAAAACAACATAAATACAATTTAAAAAAGCATAGGATAAAACCACATAAATACAATTTAATAAAGCATAGGATAAAACAACATAAATACAATTTAATAAAGCATAGGACAAAACAACCTAAATACAATTTAATAAAGCATAGGATAAAACAACATAAATACAATTTAATGAAACATAAGATAAACAACATAAATACAATTTAATAAAGCATAGGATAAAACAACATAAATACAATTTAATAAAGCATAGGATAAAACAACATAAATAAAATTTAATAAAGCATAGCATAAAACAACATAAATTCAATGTAATAAAGCATAGGATAAAACAACATAAATACAATTTAATAAAGCATAGGATAAAACAACATGAATACAATTTAATAAAGCATAGGATAAAACAACATAAATACAATTTAATAAAGCATAGGTTAAAACAACATAAATACAATTTAATAAAGCATAGGACAAAACAACATAAATACAATTTAATAAAGCATAGGATAAAACAACATAAATACAATTTAATAAAGCATAGGTTAAAACAACATAAATACAATTTAATAAAGCATAGGATAAAACAACATAAATTCAATTTAATAAAGCACAGGATAAAACAACATAAATACAATTTAATAAAGCACAGGATAAAACAACATAAATAAAATTTAATAAAGCATAGGATAAAACAACATAAACAAAATTTAATAAAGCATAGGATAAAGCAACAAAAATACAATTTAATAAAGCATAGGATAAAACAACATAAATACAATTTAAAAAAAGAATAGGATAAAACAACATAAATACAATTTAATAAAGCATAGGTTAAAACAACATAAATACAATTTAATAAAGCATAGGATAAAACAACATAAATTCAATTTAATAAAGCACAGGATAAAACAACATAAATACAATTTAATAAAGCACAGGATAAAACAACATAAATAAAATTTAATAAAGCATAGGATAAAACAACATAAACAAAATTTAATAAAGCATAGGATAAAACAACAAAAATACAATTTAATAAAGCATAGGATAAAACAACATAAATAAAATTTAATAAAGCATAGGATAAAACAACATAAATATAATTTAATAAAGCATAGGATAAAACAACATAAATACAATTTAATAAAGCATAGGATAAAACAACATAAATACAATTTAATAAAGCATAGGATAAAACAACATAAATACAATTTAATAAAGCATAGGTTAAAACAACATAAATACAATTTAAAAAAGCATAGGATAAAACCACAGAAATACAATTTAATAAAGCATAGGATAAAACAACATAAATACAATTTAATAAAGCATAGGACAAAGCAACATAAATACAATTTAATAAAGCATAGGATAAAACAACATAAATACAATTTAATAAAGCATAGGACAAAGCAACATAAATACAATTTAATAAAGCATAGGATAAAACAACATAAATACAATTTAATAAAGCATAGGTTAAAACAACATAAATACAATTTAATAAAGCATAGGACAAAACAACATAAATACAATTTAATAAAGCATCGGATAAACCAACAAAAATACAAGTTAATAAAGCATAGGATAAAACAACATAAATACAATTTAATAAAGCATAGGATAAAACAACATAAATACAATTTAATAAAGCATAGGATAAAACAACATAAATACAATTTAATAAAGCATAGGTTAAAACAACATAAATACAATTTAATAAAGCATAGGATAAAACAACATAAATTCAATTTAATAAAGCATAGGATAAAACAACATAAATACAATTTAATAAAGCACAGGATAAAACAACATAAATAAAATGTAATAAAGCATAGGATAAAACAACATAAACAATATTTAATAAAGCATAGGATAAAACAACAAAAATACAATTTAATAAAGCATAGGATAAAACAATATAAATAAAATTTAATAAAGCATAGGATAAAACAGCATAAATATAATTTAATAAAGCATAGGATAAAACAACATAAATACAATTTAATAAAGCATAGGATAAAACAACATAAATACAATTTAATAAAGCATAGGATAAAACAACATAAATACAATTTAATAAAGCATAGGTTAAAACAACATAAATACAATTTAAAAAAGCATAGGATAAAACCACAGAAATACAATTTAATAAAGCATAGGATAAAACAACATAAATACAATTTACTAAAGCATAGGACAAAACAACATAAATACAATTTAATAAAGCATAGGATAAAACAACATAAATACAATTTAATGAAACATAGGATAAACAACATAAATACAATTTAAAAAAGCATAGGATAAAACAACATAAATACAATTTAATAAAGCATAGGATAAAACAACATAAAATTTAATAAAGCATAGCATAAAACAACATAAATTAAATTTAGTAAAGCATAGGATAAAACAACATAAATACAATTTAATAAAGCATAGGATAAAACAACATGAATACAATTTAATAAAGCATAGGATAAAACAACATAAATACAATTTAAAAAAGCATAGGTTAAAACAACATAAATACAATTTAATAAAGCATAGGACAAAACAACATAAATACAATTTAATAAAGTATAGGTTAAAACAACATAAATAAAAGTTAATAAAGCATAGGATAAAACAACATAAATACAATTTAATAAAGCATAGGATAAAACAAAATAAATACAATTTAATAAAGCATAGGATAAAACAACATAAATACAATTTAATAAGGCATAGGTTAAAACAACATAAATACAATTTAATAAAGCATAGGACAAAACAACATAAATACAATTTAATAAAGCATCGGTTAAAACAACATAAATACAAGTTAATAAAGCATAGGATAAAACAACATAAATACAATTTAATAAAGCATAGGATAAAACAACATAAATACAATTTAATAAAGCATAGGATAAAACAACATAAATACAATTTAATAAGGCATAGGTTAAAACAACATAAATACAATTTAATAAAGCATAGGATAAAACAACATAAATTCAATTTAATAAAGCACAGGATAAAACAACATAAATACAATTTAATAAAGCACAGGATAAAACAACATAAATAAAATTTAATAAAGCATAGGATAAAACAACATAAATATAATTTAATAAAGCATAGGATAAAACAACATAAATGAAATTTAATAAAGCATAGGATAAAACAACATAAATACAATTTAATAAAGCATAGGATAAAACAACATAAATACAATTTAATAAAGCATAGGTTAAAACAACATAAATACAATTTAATAAAGCATAGGATAAAACAACATAAATACAATTTAATAAAGCATAGGTTAAAACAACATAAATACAATTTAATAAAGCATAGGACAAAACAACATAAATACAATTTAATAAAGCATCGGTTAAAACAACATAAATACAAGTTAATAAAGCATAGGATAAAACAACATAAATACAATTTAATAAAGCATAGGATAAAACAACATGAATACAATTTAAAAAAAGAATAGGATAAAACAACATAAATACAATTTAATAAAGCATAGGTTAAAACAACATAAATACAATTTAATAAAGCACAGGATAAAACAACATAAATTCAATTTAATAAAGCATAGGATAAAACAACATAAATACAATTTAATAAAGCACAGGATAAAACAACATAAATAAAATTTAATAAAGCATAGGATAAAACAACATAAACAAAATTTAATAAAGCATAGGATAAAACAACAAAAATACAATTTAATAAAGCATAGGATAAAACAACATAAATAAAATTTAATAAAGCATAGGATAAAACAACATAAATATAATTTAATAAAGCATAGGATAAAACAACATAAATACAATTTAATAAAGCATAGGATAAAACAACATAAATACAAGTTAATAAAGCATAGGATAAAACAACATAAATACAATTTAATAAAGCATAGGATAAAACAACATAAATACAATTTAATAAAGCATAGGATAAAACAACATAAATACAATTTAATAAAGCATAGGTTAAAACAACATAAATACAATTTAATAAAGCATAGGATAAAACAACATAAATTCAATTTAATAAAGCATAGGATAAAACAACATAAATACAATTTAATAAAGCACAGGATAAAACAACATAAATAAAATGTAATAAAGCATAGGATAAAACAACATAAACAATATTTAATAAAGCATAGGATAAAACAACAAAAATACAATTTAATAAAGCATAGGATAAAACAATATAAATAAAATTTAATAAAGCATAGGATAAAACAGCATAAATATAATTTAATAAAGCATAGGATAAAACAACATAAATACAATTTAATAAAGCATAGGATAAAACAACATAAATACAATTTACTAAAGCATAGGACAAAACAACATAAATACAATTTAATAAAGCATAGGATAAAACAACATAAATACAATTTAATGAAACATAGGATAAACAACATAAATACAATTTAAAAAAGCATAGGATAAAACAACATAAATACAATTTAATAAAGCATAGGATAAAACAACATAAAATTTAATAAAGCATAGCATAAAACAACATAAATTAAATTTAGTAAAGCATAGGATAAAACAACATAAATACAATTTAATAAAGCATAGGATAAAACAACATGAATACAATTTAATAAAGCATAGGATAAAACAACATAAATACAATTTAAAAAAGCATAGGTTAAAACAACATAAATACAATTTAATAAAGCATAGGACAAAACAACATAAATACAATTTAATAAAGTATAGGTTAAAACAACATAAATAAAAGTTAATAAAGCATAGGATAAAACAACATAAATACAATTTAATAAAGCATAGGATAAAACAAAATAAATACAATTTAATAAAGCATAGGATAAAACAACATAAATACAATTTAATAAGGCATAGGTTAAAACAACATAAATACAATTTAATAAAGCATAGGACAAAACAACATAAATACAATTTAATAAAGCATCGGTTAAAACAACATAAATACAAGTTAATAAAGCATAGGATAAAACAACATAAATACAATTTAATAAAGCATAGGATAAAACAACATAAATACAATTTAATAAAGCATAGGATAAAACAACATAAATACAATTTAATAAGGCATAGGTTAAAACAACATAAATACAATTTAATAAAGCATAGGATAAAACAACATAAATTCAATTTAATAAAGCACAGGATAAAACAACATAAATACAATTTAATAAAGCACAGGATAAAACAACATAAATAAAATTTAATAAAGCATAGGATAAAACAACATAAACAAAATTTAATAAAGCATAGGATAAAACAACAAAAATACAATTTAATAAAGCATTGGATAAAACAACATAAATAAAATTTAATAAAGCATAGGATAAAACAACATAAATATAATTTAATAAAGCATAGGATAAAACAACATAAATGAAATTTAATAAAGCATAGGATAAAACAACATAAATACAATTTAATAAAGCATAGGATAAAACAACATAAATACAATTTAATAAAGCATAGGTTAAAACAACATAAATACAATTTAATAAAGCATAGGATAAAACAACATAAATACAATTTAATAAAGCATAGGTTAAAACAACATAAATACAATTTAATAAAGCATAGGACAAAACAACATAAATACAATTTAATAAAGCATCGGTTAAAACAACATAAATACAAGTTAATAAAGCATAGGATAAAACAACATAAATACAATTTAATAAAGCATAGGATAAAACAACATGAATACAATTTAAAAAAAGAATAGGATAAAACAACATAAATACAATTTAATAAAGCATAGGTTAAAACAACATAAATACAATTTAATAAAGCACAGGATAAAACAACATAAATTCAATTTAATAAAGCATAGGATAAAACAACATAAATACAATTTAATAAAGCACAGGATAAAACAACATAAATAAAATTTAATAAAGCATAGGATAAAACAACATAAACAAAATTTAATAAAGCATAGGATAAAACAACAAAAATACAATTTAATAAAGCATAGGATAAAACAACATAAATAAAATTTAATAAAGCATAGGATAAAACAACATAAATATAATTTAATAAAGCATAGGATAAAACAACATAAATACAATTTAATAAAGCATAGGATAAAACAACATAAATACAATTTAATAAAGCATAGGATAAAACAACATAAATACAATTTAATAAAGCATAGGTTAAAACAACATAAATACAATTTAAAAAAGCATAGGATAAAACCACAGAAATACAATTTAGTAAAGCATAGGATAAAATAACATAAATACAATTTACTAAAGCATAGGACAAAACAACATAAATACAATTTAATAAAGCATAGGATAAAACAACATAAATACAATTTAATGAAACATAGGATAAACAACATAAATACAATTTAAAAAAGCATAGGATAAAACAACATAAATACAATTTAATAAAGCATAGGATAAAACAACATAAATAAAATGTAATAAAGCATAGCATAAAACAACATAAATTAAATTTAGTAAAGCATAGGATAAAACAACATAAATACAATTTAATAAAGCATAGGATAAAACAACATGAATACAATTTAATAAAGCATAGGATAAAACAACATAAATACAATTTAATAAAGCATAGGTTAAAACAACATAAATACAATTTAATAAAGCATAGGACAAAACTACATAAATACAATTTAATAAAGCATAGGTTAAAACAACATAAATAAAAGTTAATAAAGCATAGGATAAAACAACATAAATACAATTTAATAAAGCATAGGATAAAACAAAATAAATACAATTTAATAAAGCATAGGATAAAACAACATAAATACAATTTAATAAGGCATAGGTTAAAACAACATAAATACAATTTAATAAAGCATAGGACAAAACAACATAAATACAATTTAATAAAGCATCGGTTAAAACAACATATATACAAGTTAATAAAGCATAGGATAAAACAACATAAATACAATTTAATAAAGCATAGGATAAAACAACATAAATACAATTTAATAAAGCATAGGATAAAACCACATAAATCCAATTTAATAAGGCATAGGTTAAAACAACATAAATACAATTTAATAAAGCATAGGATAAAACAACATAAATTCAATTTAATAAAGCACAGGATAAAACAACATAAATACAATTTAATAAAGCACAGGATAAAACAACATAAATAAAATTTAATAAAGCATAGGATAAAACAACATAAACAAAATTTAATAAAGCATAGGATAAAACAACAAAAATACAATTTAATAAAGCATAGGATAAAACAACATAAATAAAATTTAATAAAGCATAGGATAAAACAACATAAATATAATTTAATAAAGCATAGGATAAAACAACATAAATGAAATTTAATAAAGCATAGGATAAAACAACATAAATACAATTTAATAAAGCATAGGATAAAACAACATAAATACAATTTAATAAAGCATAGGTTAAAACAACATAAATACAATTTAATAAAGCATAGGACAAAACAACATAAATACAATTTAATAAAGCATCGGTTAAAACAACATAAATGCAAGTTAATAAAGCATAGGATAAAACAACATAAATACAATTTAATAAAGCATAGGATAAAACAACATAAATACAATTTAAAAAAAGAATAGGATAAAACAACATAAATACAATTTAATAAAGCATAGGTTAAAACAACATAAATACAATTTAAAAAAGCATAGGATAAAACCACAGAAATACAATTTAATAAAGCATAGGATAAAACAACATAAATACAATTTAATAAAGCATAGGACAAAACAACATAAATACAATTTAATAAAGCATAGGATAAAACAACATAAATACAATTTAATGAAACATAGGATAAACAACATAAATACAATTTAAAAAAGCATAGGATAAAACAACATAAATACAATTTAATAAAGCATAGGATAAAACAACATAAATAAAATTTAATAAAGCATAGGTTAAAACAACATAAATACAATTTAATAAAGCATAGGACAAAACAACATAAATACAATTTAATAAAGCATCGGTTAAAACAACATAAATACAAGTTAATAAAGCATAGGATAAAACAACATAAATAAAATTTAATAAAGCATAGGTTAAAACAACATAAATACAATTTAATAAAGCATAGGACAAAACAACATAAATACAATTTAATAAAGCATCGGTTAAAACAACATAAATACAATTTAATAAAGCATAGGTTAAAACAACATAAATACAATTTAATAAAGCACAGGATAAAACAACATAAATACAATTTAATAAAGCATAGGTTAAAACAACATAAATACAATTTAATAAAGCATAGGATAAAACAACATAAATACAATTTAATAAGGCATAGGTTAAAACAACATAAATACAATTTAATAAAGCATAGGACAAAACAACATAAATACAATTTAATAAAGCATCGGTTAAAACAACATAAATACAAGTTAATAAAGCATAGGATAAAACAACATAAATACAATTTAATAAAGCATAGGATAAAACAACATAAATACAATTTAATAAAGCATAGGATAAAACAACATAAATACAATTTAATAAAGCATAGGTTAAAACAACATAAATACAATTTAATAAAGCATAGGATAAAACAACATAAATTCAATTTAATAAAGCACAGGATAAAACAACATAAATAAAATTTAATAAAGCATAGGATAAAACAACATAAACAAAATTTAATAAAGCATAGGATAAAACAACAAAAATACAACTTAATAAAGCATAGGATAAAACAACATAAATAAAATTTAATAAAGCATAGGATAAAACAACATAAATATAATTTAATAAAGCATAGGATAAAACAAGATAAATACAATTTAATAAAGCATAGGATAAAACAACATAAATACAATTTAATAAAGCATAGGATAAAACAACATAAATACAATTTAATAAAGCATAGGTTAAAACAACATAAATACAATTTAAAAAAGCATAGGATAAAACCACAATAATACAATTTAATAAAGCATAGGATAAAACAACATAACACAATTTAATAAAGCATAGGACAAAACAACATAAATACAATTTAATAAAGCATAGGATAAAACAACATAAATACAATTTAATGAAACATAGGATAAACAACATAAATACAATTTAAAAAAGCATAGGATAAAACAACATAAATACAAATTAATAAAGCATAGGACAAAACAACATAAATACAATTTAATAAAGCATAGGATAAAACAACATAAATACAATTTAATGAAACATAGGATAAACAACATAAATACAATTTAAAAAAGCATAGGATAAAACAACATAAATACAATTTAATAAAGCATAGGATAAAACAACATAAATAAAATTTAATAAAGCATAGCATAAAACAACATAAATTAAATTTAATAAAGCATAGGATAAAACAACATAAATACAATTTAATAAAGCATAGGATAAAACAACATGAATACAATTTAATAAAGCATAGGATAAAACAACATAAATACAATTTAATAAAGCATAGGTTAAAACAACATAAATACAATTTAATAAAGCATAGGACAAAACAACATAAATACAATTTAATAAAGCATAGGTTAAAACAACATAAATAAAAGTTAATAAAGCATAGGATAAAACAACATAAATACAATTTAATAAAGCATAGGATAAAACAACATAAATACAATTTAATAAAGCATAGGATAAAACAACATAAATACAATTTAATAAGGCATAGGTTAAAACAACATAAATACAATTTAATAAAGCATTGGACAAAACAACATAAATACAATTTAATAAAGCATAGGATAAAACAACATAAATTCAATTTAATAAAGCACAGGATAAAACAACATAAATACAATTTAATAAAGCACAGGATAAAACAACATAAATAAAATTTAATAAAGCATAGGATAAAACAACATAAACAAAATTTAATAAAGCATAGGATAAAACAACAAAAATACAATTTAATAAAGCATAGGATAAAACAACATAAATAAAATTTAATAAAGCATAGGATAAAACAACATAAATATAATTTAATAAAGCATAGGATAAAACAACATAAATACAATTTAATAAAGCATAGGATAAAACAACATAAATACAATTTAATAAAGCATAGGATAAAACAACATAAATACAATTTAATAAAGCATAGGTTAAAACAACATAAATACAATTTAAAAAAGCATAGGATAAAACCACAGAAATACAATTTAATAAAGCATAGGATAAAACAACATAAATACAACTTAATAAAGCATAGGACAAAACAACATAAATACAATTTAATAAAGCATAGGATAAAACAACATAAATACAATTTAATAAAGCATAGGATAAAACAACATAAATAAAATTTAATAAAGCATAGCATAAAACAACATAAATTCAATTTAATAAAGCATAGGATAAAACAACATAAATACAATTTAATAAAGCATAGGATAAAACAACATGAATACAATTTAATAAAGCATAGGATAAAACAACATAAATACAATTTAATAAAGCATAGGATAAAACAACATAAATACAATTTAATGAAACATAGGATAAACAACATAAATACAATTTATAAAAGCATAGGATAAAACAACATAAATACAATTTAATAAAGCATAGGATAAAACAACATAAATAAAATTTAATAAAGCATAGCATAAAACAACATAAATTAAATTTAATAAAGCATAGGATAAAACAACATAAATACAATTTAATAAAGCATAGGATAAAACAACATGAATACAATTTAATAAAGCATAGGATAAAACAACATAAATACAATTTAATAAAGCATAGGATAAAACAACATAAATACAATTTAATGAAACATAGGATAAACAACATAAATACAATTTATAAAAGCATAGGATAAAACAACATAAATACAATTTAATAAAGCATAGGATAAAACAACATAAATAAAATTTAATAAAGCATAGCATAAAACAACATAAATTAAATTTAATAAAGCATAGGATAAAACAACATAAATACAATTTAATAAAGCATAGGATAAAACAACATGAATACAATTTAATAAAGCATAGGATAAAACAACATAAATACAATTTAATAAAGCATAGGTTAAAACAACATAAATACAATTTAATAAAGCATAGGATAAAACAACATAAATACAATTTAATAAGGCATAGGTTAAAACAACATAAATACAATTTAATAAAGCATAGGACAAAACAACATAAATACAATTTAATAAAGCATCGGTTAAAACAACATAAATACAAGTTAATAAAGCATAGGATAAAACAACATAAATACAATTTAATAAAGCATAGGATAAAACAACATAAATACAATTTAATGAAACATAGGATAAACAACATAAATACAATTTAAAAAAGCATAGGATAAAACAACATAAATACAAATTAATAAAGCATAGGACAAAACAACATAAATACAATTTAATAAAGCATAGGATAAAACAACATAAATACAATTTAATGAAACATAGGATAAACAACATAAATACAATTTAAAAAAGCATAGGATAAAACAACATAAATACAATTTAATAAAGCATAGGATAAAACAACATAAATAAAATTTAATAAAGCATAGCATAAAACAACATAAATTAAATTTAATAAAGCATAGGTTAAAACAACATAAATACAATTTAATAAAGCATAGGACAAAACAACATAAATACAATTTAATAAAGCATAGGTTAAAAGAACATAAATAAAAGTTAATAAAGCATAGGATAAAACAACATAAATACAATTTAATAAAGCATAGGATAAAACAACATAAATACAATTTAATAAAGCATAGGATAAAACAACATAAATACAATTTAATAAGGCATAGGTTAAAACAACATAAATACAATTTAATAAAGCATAGGACAAAACAACATAAATACAATTTAATAAAGCATCGGTTAAAACAACATAAATACAAGTTAATAAAGCATAGGATAAAACAACATAAATACAATTTAATAAAGCATAGGATAAAACAACATAAATACAATTTAATAAAGCATAGGATAAAACAACATAAATACAATTTAATAAAGCATAGGTTAAAACAACATAAATACAATTTAATAAAGCATAGGATAAAACAACATAAATTCAATTTAATAAAGCACAGGATAAAACAACATAAATACAATTTAATAAAGCACAGGATAAAACAACATAAATAAAATTTAATAAAGCATAGGATAAAACAACATAAACAAAATTTAATAAAGCATAGGATAAAACAACAAAAATACAATTTAATAAAGCATAGGATAAAACAACATAAATAAAATTTAATAAAGCATAGGATAAAACAACATAAATATAATTTAATAAAGCATAGGATAAAACAACATAAATACAATTTAATAAAGCATAGGATAAAACAACATAAATACAATTTAATAAAGCATAGGATAAAACAACATAAATACAATTTAATAAAGCATAGGTTAAAACAACATAAATACAATTTAAAAAAGCATAGGATAAATCCACAGAAATACAATTTAATAAAGCATAGGATAAAACAACATAAATACAATTTAATAAAGCATAGGACAAAACAACATAAATACAATTTAATAAAGCATAGGATAAAACAACATAAATACAATTTAATGAAACATAGGATAAACAACATAAATACAATTTAAAAAAGCATAGGATAAAACAACATAAATACAATTTAATAAAGCATAGGATAAAACAACATAAATACAATTTATTAAAGCACAGGATAAAACAACATAAATAAAATTTAATAAAGCATAGGATAAAACAACATAAACAAAATTTAATAAAGCATAGGATAAAACAACAAAAATACAATTTAATAAAGCATAGGATAAAACAACATAAATAAAATTTAATAAAGCATAGGATAAAACAACATAAATATAATTTAATAAAGCATAGGATAAAACAACATAAATACAATTTAATAAAGCATAGGATAAAACAACATAAATACAATTTAATAAAGCATAGGATAAAACAACATAAATACAATTTAATAAAGCATAGGTTAAAACAACATAAATACAATTTAAAAAAGCATAGGATAAAACCACAGAAATACAATTTAATAAAGCATAGGATAAAACAACATAAATACAATTTAATAAAGCATAGGACAAAACAACATAAATACAATTTAATAAAGCATAGGATAAAACAACATAAATAAAATTTAATGAAACATAGGATAAACAACATAAATACAATTTAAAAAAGCATAGGATAAAACAACATAAATACAATTTAATAAAGCATAGGATAAAACAACATAAATAAAATTTAATAAAGCATAGCATAAAACAACATAAATTCAATTTAATAAAGCATAGGATAAAACAACATAAATACAATTTAATAAAGCATAGGATAAAACAACATAAATACAATTTAATGAAACATAGGATAAACAACATAAATACAATTTATAAAAGCATAGGATAAAACAACATAAATACAATTTAATAAAGCATAGGATAAAACAACATAAATAAAATTTAATAAAGCATAGCATAAAACAACATAAATTAAATTTAATAAAGCATAGGATAAAACAACATAAATACAATTTAATAAAGCATAGGATAAAACAACATGAATACAATTTAATAAAGCATAGGATAAAACAACATAAATACAATTTAATAAAGCATAGGTTAAAACAACATAAATACAATTTAATAAAGCATAGGATAAAACAACATAAATACAATTTAATAAGGCATAGGTTAAAACAACATAAATACAATTTAATAAAGCATAGGACAAAACAACATAAATACAATTTAATAAAGCATCGGTTAAAACAACATAAATACAAGTTAATAAAGCATAGGATAAAACAACATAAATACAATTTAATAAAGCATAGGATAAAACAACATAAATACAATTTAATAAAGCATAGGATAAAACAACATAAATACAATTTAATAAAGCATAGGTTAAAACAACATAAATGCAATTTAATAAAGCATAGGATAAAACAACATAAATTCAATTTAATAAAGCACAGGATAAAACAACATAAATACAATTTAATAAAGCACAGGATAAAACAACATAAATAAAATTTAATAAAGCATAGGATAAAACAACATAAACAAAATTTAATAAAGCATAGGATAAAACAACAAAAATACAATTTAATAAAGCATAGGATAAAACAACATAAATAAAATTTAATAAAGCATAGGATAAAACAACATAAATATAATTTAATAAAGCATAGGATAAAACAACATAAATACAATTTAATAAAGCATAGGATAAAACAACATAAATACAATTTAATAAAGCATAGGATAAAACAACATAAATACAATTTAATAAAGCATAGGTTAAAACAACATAAATACAATTTAAAAAAGCATAGGATAAAACCACAATAATACAATTTAATAAAGCATAGGATAAAACAACATAAACACAATTTAATAAAGCATAGGACAAAACAACATAAATACAATTTAATAAAGCATAGGATAAAACAACATAAATACAATTTAATGAAACATAGGATAAACAACATAAATACAATTTAAAAAAGCATAGGATAAAACAACATAAATACAAATTAATAAAGCATAGGACAAAACAACATAAATACAATTTAATAAAGCATAGGATAAAACAACATAAATACAATTTAATGAAACATAGGATAAACAACATAAATACAATTTAAAAAAGCATAGGATAAAACAACATAAATACAATTTAATAAAGCATAGGATAAAACAACATAAATAAAATTTAATAAAGCATAGCATAAAACAACATAAATTAAATTTAATAAAGCATAGGATAAAACAACATAAATACAATTTAATAAAGCATAGGATAAAACAACATGAATACAATTTAATAAAGCATAGGATAAAACAACATAAATACAATTTAATAAAGCATAGGTTAAAACAACATAAATACAATTTAATAAAGCATAGGACAAAACAACATAAATACAATTTAATAAAGCATAGGTTAAAACAACATAAATAAAAGTTAATAAAGCATAGGATAAAACAACATAAATACAATTTAATAAAGCATAGGATAAAACAACATAAATACAATTTAATAAAGCATAGGATAAAACAACATAAATACAATTTAATAAGGCATAGGTTAAAACAACATAAATACAATTTAATAAAGCATAGGACAAAACAACATAAATACAATTTAATAAAGCATCGGTTAAAACAACATAAATACAAGTTAATAAAGCATAGGATAAAACAACATAAATACAATTTAATAAAGCATAGGATAAAACAACATAAATACAATTTAATAAAGCATAGGATAAAACAACATAAATACAATTTAATAAAGCATAGGTTAAAACAACATAAATACAATTTAATAAAGCATAGGATAAAACAACATAAATTCAATTTAATAAAGCACAGGATAAAACAACATAAATACAATTTAATAAAGCACAGGATAAAACAACATAAATAAAATTTAATAAAGCATAGGATAAAACAACATAAACAAAATTTAATAAAGCATAGGATAAAACAACAAAAATACAATTTAATAAAGCATAGGATAAAACAACATAAATAAAATTTAATAAAGCATAGGATAAAACAACATAAATATAATTTAATAAAGCATAGGATAAAACAACATAAATACAATTTAATAAAGCATAGGATAAAACAACATAAATACAATTTAATAAAGCATAGGATAAAACAACATAAATACAATTTAATAAAGCATAGGTTAAAACAACATAAATACAATTTAAAAAAGCATAGGATAAAACCACAGAAATACAATTTAATAAAGCATAGGATAAAACAACATAAATACAATTTAATAAAGCATAGGACAAAACAACATAAATACAATTTAATAAAGCATAGGATAAAACAACATAAATACAATTTAATGAAACATAGGATAAACAACATAAATACAATTTAAAAAAGCATAGGATAAAACAACATAAATACAATTTAATAAAGCATAGGATAAAACAACATAAATAAAATTTAATAAAGCATAGCATAAAACAACATAAATTAAATTTAATAAAGCATAGGATAAAACAACATAAATACAATTTAATAAAGCATAGGATAAAACAACATGAATACAATTTAATAAAGCATAGGATAAAACAACATAAATACAATTTAATAAAGCATAGGATAAAACAACATAAATACAATTTAATGAAACATAGGATAAACAACATAAATACAATTTATAAAAGCATAGGATAAAACAACATAAATACAATTTAATAAAGCATAGGATAAAACAACATAAATAAAATTTAATAAAGCATAGCATAAAACAACATAAATTAAATTTAATAAAGCATAGGATAAAACAACATAAATACAATTTAATAAAGCATAGGATAAAACAACATGAATACAATTTAATAAAGCATAGGATAAAACAACATAAATACAATTTAATAAAGCATAGGATAAAACAACATAAATACAATTTAATGAAACATAGGATAAACAACATAAATACAATTTATAAAAGCATAGGATAAAACAACATAAATACAATTTAATAAAGCATAGGATAAAACAACATAAATAAAATTTAATAAAGCATAGCATAAAACAACATAAATTAAATTTAATAAAGCATAGGATAAAACAACATAAATACAATTTAATAAATCATAGGATAAAACAACATGAATACAATTTAATAAAGCATAGGATAAAACAACATAAATACAATTTAATAAAGCATAGGTTAAAACAACATAAATACAATTTAATAAAGCATAGGATAAAACAACATAAATACAATTTAATAAGGCATAGGTTAAAACAACATAAATACAATTTAATAAAGCATAGGACAAAACAACATAAATACAATTTAATAAAGCATCGGTTAAAACAACATAAATACAAGTTAATAAAGCATAGGATAAAACAACATAAATACAATTTAATAAAGCATAGGATAAAACAACATAAATACAATTTAATAAAGCATAGGATAAAACAACATAAATACAATTTAATAAAGCATAGGTTAAAACAACATAAATACAATTTAATAAAGCATAGGATAAAACAACATAAATTCAATTTAATAAAGCACAGGATAAAACAACATAAATACAATTTAATAAAGCACAGGATAAAACAACATAAATAAAATTTAATAAAGCATAGGATAAAACAACATGAACAAAATTTAATAAAGCATAGGATAAAACAACAAAAATACAATTTAATAAAGCATAGGATAAAACAACATAAATAAAATTTAATAAAGCATAGGATAAAACAACATAAATATAATTTAATAAAGCATAGGATAAAACAACATAAATACAATTTAATAAAGCATAGGATAAAACAACATAAATACAATTTAATAAAGCATAGGTTAAAACAACATAAATACAATTTAATAAAGCATAGGATAAAACAACATAAATTCAATTTAATAAAGCATAGGATAAAAAAACATAAATACAATTTAATAAAGCACAGGATAAAACAACATAAATAAAATTTAATAAAGCATAGGATAAAACAACATAAACAAAATTTAATAAAGCATAGGATAAAACAACAAAAATACAATTTAATAAAGCATAGGATAAAACAACATAAATAAAATTTAATAAAGCATAGGATAAAACAACATAAATATAATTTAATAAAGCATAGGATAAAACAACATAAATGAAATTTAATAAAGCATAGGATAAAACAACATAAATACAATTTAATAAAGCATAGGATAAAACAACATAAATACAATTTAATAAAGCATAGGTTAAAACAACATAAATACAATTTAATAAAGCATAGGATAAAACAACATAAATACAATTTAATAAAGCATAGGTTAAAACAACATAAATACAATTTAATAAAGCATAGGACAAAACAACATAAATACAATTTAATAAAGCATCGGTTAAAACAACATAAATACAAGTTAATAAAGCATAGGATAAAACAACATAAATACAATTTAATAAAGCATAGGATAAAACAACATAAATACAATTTAATAAAGCATAGGATAAAACAACATAAATACAATTTAATAAAGCATAGGTTAAAACAACATAAATACAATTTAATAAAGCATAGGATAAAACAACATAAATTCAATTTAATAAAGCATAGGATAAAACAACATAAATACAATTTAATAAAGCACAGGATAAAACAACATAAATAAAATTTAATAAAGCATAGGATAAAACAACATAAACAAAATTTAATAAAGCATAGGATAAAACAACAAAAATACAATTTAATAAAGCATAGGATAAAACTACATAAATACAATTTAATAAAGCATAGGATAAAACAACATAAATACAATTTAATAAAGCATAGGTTAAAACAACATAAATACAATTTAATAAAGCATAGGATAAAACAACATAAATTCAATTTAATAAAGCACAGGATAAAACAACATAAATACAATTTAATAAAGCACAGGATAAAACAACATAAATAAAATTTAATAAAGCATAGGATAAAACAACATAAACAAAATTTAATAAAGCATAGGATAAAACAACAAAAATACAATTTAATAAAGCATAGGATAAAACAACATAAATAAAATTTAATAAAGCATAGGATAAAACAACATAAATACAATTTAAAAAAGCATAGGATAAAACCACAGAAATACAATTTAATAAAGCATAGGATAAAACAACATAAATACAATTTAATAAAGCATAGGACAAAACAACATAAATACAATTTAATAAAGCATAGGATAAAACAACATAAATACAATTTAATGAAACATAGGATAAACAACATAAATACAATTTAAAAAAGCATAGGATAAAACAACATAAATACAATTTAATAAAGCATAGGATAAAACAACATAAATAAAATTTAATAAAGCATAGCATAAAACAACATAAATTCAATTTAATAAAGCATAGGATAAAACAACATAAATACAATTTAATAAAGCATAGGATAAAACAACATGAATACAATTTAATAAAGCATAGGATAAAACAACATAAATACAATTTAATAAAGCATAGGTTAAAACAACATAAATACAATTTAATAAAGCATAGGACAAAACAACATAAATACAATTTAATAAAGCATAGGTTAAAGCAACATAAATAAAAGTTAATAAAGCATAGGATAAAACAACATAAATACAATTTAATAAAGCATAGGATAAAACAACATAAATACAATTTAATAAAGCATAGGTTAAAACAACATAAATACAATTTAATAAAGCATAGGATAAAACAACATAAATTCAATTTAATAAAGCATAGGATAAAAAAACATAAATACAATTTAATAAAGCACAGGATAAAACAACATAAATAAAATTTAATAAAGCATAGGATAAAACAACATAAACAAAATTTAATAAAGCATAGGATAAAACAACAAAAATACAATTTAATAAAGCATAGGATAAAACAACATAAATAAAATTTAATAAAGCATAGGATAAAACAACATAAATATAATTTAATAAAGCATAGGATAAAACAACATAAATGAAATTTAATAAAGCATAGGATAAAACAACATAAATACATTTTAATAAAGCATAGGATAAAACAACATAAATACAATTTAATAAAGCATAGGTTAAAACAACATAAATACAATTTAATAAAGCATAGGATAAAACAACATAAATACAATTTAATAAAGCATAGGTTAAAACAACATAAATACAATTTAATAAAGCATAGGACAAAACAACATAAATACAATTTAATAAAGCATCGGTTAAAACAACATAAATACAAGTTAATAAAGCATAGGATAAAACAACATAAATACAATTTAATAAAGCATAGGATAAAACAACATAAATACAATTTAATAAAGCATAGGATAAAACAACATAAATACAATTTAATAAAGCATAGGTTAAAACAACATAAATACAATTTAATAAAGCATAGGATAAAACAACATAAATTCAATTTAATAAAGCATAGGATAAAACAACATAAATACAATTTAATAAAGCACAGGATAAAACAACATAAATAAAATTTAGTAAAGCATAGGATAAAACAACATAAACAAAATTTAATAAAGCATAGGATAAAACAACAAAAATACAATTTAATAAAGCATAGGATAAAACAACATAAATAAAATTTAATAAAGCATAGGATAAAACAACATAAATATAATTTAATAAAGCATAGGATAAAACAACATAAATGAAATTTAATAAAGCATAGGATAAAACAACATAAATACAATTTAATAAAGCATAGGATAAAACAACATAAATACAATTTAATAAAGCATAGGTTAAAACAACATAAATACAATTTAATAAAGCATAGGATAAAACAACATAAATACAATTTAATAAAGCATAGGTTAAAACAACATAAATACAATTTAATAAAGCATAGGATAAAACAACATGAATACAATTTAATAAAGCATAGGATAAAACAACATAAATACAATTTAATAAAGCATAGGTTAAAACAACATAAATACAATTTAATAAAGCATAGGACAAAACAACATAAATACAACTTAATAAAGCATCGGTTAAAACAACATAAATACAAGTTAATAAAGCATAGGATAAAACAACATAAATACAATTTAATAAAGCATAGGATAAAACAACATAAATACAATTTAATAAAGCATAGGATAAAACAACATAAATACAATTTAATAAAGCATAGGTTAAAACAACATAAATACAATTTAATAAAGCATAGGATAAAACAACATAAATTCAATTTAATAAAGCATAGGATAAAACAACATAAATACAATTTAATAAAGCACAGGATAAAACAACATAAATAAAATTTAATAAAGCATAGGATAAAACAACATAAACAAAATTTAATAAAGCATAGGATAAAACAACAAAAATACAATTTAATAAAGCATAGGATAAAACTACATAAATACAATTTAATAAAGCATAGGATAAAACAACATAAATACAATTTAATAAAGCATAGGTTAAAACAACATAAATACAATTTAATAAAGCATAGGATAAAACAACATAAATTCAATTTAATAAAGCACAGGATAAAACAACATAAATACAATTTAATAAAGCACAGGATAAAACAACATAAATAAAATTTAATAAAGCATAGGATAAAACAACATAAACAAAATTTAATAAAGCATAGGATAAAACAACAAAAATACAATTTAATAAAGCATAGGATAAAACAACATAAATAAAATTTAATAAAGCATAGGATAAAACAACATAAATATAATTTAATAAAGCATAGGATAAAACAACATAAATACAATTTAATAAAGCATAGGATAAAACAACATAAATACAATTTAATAAAGCATAGGATAAAACAACATAAATACAATTTAATAAAGCATAGGTTAAAACAACATAAATACAATTTAAAAAAGCATAGGATAAAACCACAGAAATACAATTTAATAAAGCATAGGATAAAACAACATAAATACAATTTAATAAAGCATAGGACAAAACAACATAAATACAATTTAATAAAGCATAGGATAAAACAACATAAATACAATTTAATGAAACATAGGATAAACAACATAAATACAATTTAAAAAAGCATAGGATAAAACAACATAAATACAATTTAATAAAGCATAGGATAAAACAACATAAATAAAATTTAATAAAGCATAGCATAAAACAACATAAATTCAATTTAATAAAGCATAGGATAAAACAACATAAATACAATTTAATAAAGCATAGGATAAAACAACATGAATACAATTTAATAAAGCATAGGATAAAACAACATAAATACAATTTAATAAAGCATAGGTTAAAACAACATAAATACAATTTAATAAAGCATAGGACAAAACAACATAAATACAATTTAATAAAGCATAGGTTAAAGCAACATAAATAAAAGTTAATAAAGCATAGGATAAAACAACATAAATACAATTTAATAAAGCATAGGATAAAACAACATAAATACAATTTAATAAAGCATAGGTTAAAACAACATAAATACAATTTAATAAAGCATAGGATAAAACAACATAAATTCAATTTAATAAAGCATAGGATAAAAAAACATAAATACAATTTAATAAAGCACAGGATAAAACAACATAAATAAAATTTAATAAAGCATAGGATAAAACAACATAAACAAAATTTAATAAAGCATAGGATAAAACAACAAAAATACAATTTAATAAAGCATAGGATAAAACAACATAAATAAAATTTAATAAAGCATAGGATAAAACAACATAAATATAATTTAATAAAGCATAGGATAAAACAACATAAATGAAATTTAATAAAGCATAGGATAAAACAACATAAATACATTTTAATAAAGCATAGGATAAAACAACATAAATACAATTTAATAAAGCATAGGTTAAAACAACATAAATACAATTTAATAAAGCATAGGATAAAACAACATAAATACAATTTAATAAAGCATAGGTTAAAACAACATAAATACAATTTAATAAAGCATAGGACAAAACAACATAAATACAATTTAATAAAGCATCGGTTAAAACAACATAAATACAAGTTAATAAAGCATAGGATAAAACAACATAAATACAATTTAATAAAGCATAGGATAAAACAACATAAATACAATTTAATAAAGCATAGGATAAAACAACATAAATACAATTTAATAAAGCATAGGTTAAAACAACATAAATACAATTTAATAAAGCATAGGATAAAACAACATAAATTCAATTTAATAAAGCATAGGATAAAACAACATAAATACAATTTAATAAAGCACAGGATAAAACAACATAAATAAAATTTAGTAAAGCATAGGATAAAACAACATAAACAAAATTTAATAAAGCATAGGATAAAACAACAAAAATACAATTTAATAAAGCATAGGATAAAACAACATAAATAAAATTTAATAAAGCATAGGATAAAACAACATAAATATAATTTAATAAAGCATAGGATAAAACAACATAAATGAAATTTAATAAAGCATAGGATAAAACAACATAAATACAATTTAATAAAGCATAGGATAAAACAACATAAATACAATTTAATAAAGCATAGGTTAAAACAACATAAATACAATTTAATAAAGCATAGGATAAAACAACATAAATACAATTTAATAAAGCATAGGTTAAAACAACATAAATACAATTTAATAAAGCATAGGATAAAACAACATAAATACAATTTAATAAAGCATAGGTTAAAACAACATAAATACAATTTAATAAAGCATAGGACAAAACAACATAAATACAATTTAATAAAGCATCGGTTAAACCAACAAAAATACAAGTTAATAAAGCATAGGATAAAACAACATAAATACAATTTAATAAAGCATAGGATAAAACAACATAAATACAATTTAATAAAGCATAGGTTAAAACAACATAAATACAATTTAATAAAGCATAGGAAAAAACAACATAAATTCAATTTAATAAAGCATAGGATAAAACAACATAAATACAATTTAATAAAGCACAGGATAAAACAACATAAATAAAATTTAATAAAGCATAGGATAAAACAACATAAACAAAATTTAATAAAGCATAGGATAAAAAAACAAAAATACAATTTAATAAAGCATAGGATAAAACAACATAAATACAAATTAATAAAGCATAGGACAAAACAACATAAATACAATTTAATAAAGCATAGGATAAAACAACATAAATACAATTTAATGAAACATAGGATAAACAACATAAATACAATTTAAAAAAGCATAGGATAAAACAACATAAATACAATTTAATAAAGCATAGGATAAAACAACATAAATAAAATTTAATAAAGCATAGCATAAAACAACATAAATTAAATTTAATAAAGCATAGGATAAAACAACATAAATACAATTTAATAAAGCATAGGTTAAAACAACATAAATGCAATTTAATAAAGCATAGGATAAAACAACATAAATTCAATTTAATAAAGCACAGGATAAAACAACATAAATACAATTTAATAAAGCACAGGATAAAACAACATAAATAAAATTTAATAAAGCATAGGATAAAACAACATAAACAAAATTTAATAAAGCATAGGATAAAACAACAAAAATACAATTTAATAAAGCATAGGATAAAACAACATAAATAAAATTTAATAAAGCATAGGATAAAACAACATAAATATAATTTAATAAAGCATAGGATAAAACAACATAAATACAATTTAATAAAGCACAGGATAAAACAACATAAATAAAATTTAATAAAGCATAGGATAAAACAACATAAACAAAATTTAATAAAGCATAGGATAAAACAACAAAAATACAATTTAATAAAGCATAGGATAAAACAACATAAATAAAATTTAATAAAGCATAGGATAAAACAACATAAATATAATTTAATAAAGCATAGGATAAAACAACATAAATACAATTTAATAAAGCATAGGATAAAACAACATAAATACAATTTAATAAAGCATAGGATAAAACAACATAAATACAATTTAATAAAGCATAGGTTAAAACAACATAAATACAATTTAAAAAAGCATAGGATAAAACCACAATAATACAATTTAATAAAGCATAGGATAAAACAACATAAACACAATTTAATAAAGCATAGGACAAAACAACATAAATACAATTTAATAAAGCATAGGATAAAACAACATAAATACAATTTAATGAAACATAGGATAAACAACATAAATACAATTTAAAAAAGCATAGGATAAAACAACATAAATACAAATTAATAAAGCATAGGACAAAACAACATAAATACAATTTAATAAAGCATAGGATAAAACAACATAAATACAATTTAATGAAACATAGGATAAACAACATAAATACAATTTAAAAAAGCATAGGATAAAACAACATAAATACAATTTAATAAAGCATAGGATAAAACAACATAAATAAAATTTAATAAAGCATAGCATAAAACAACATAAATTAAATTTAATAAAGCATAGGATAAAACAACATAAATACAATTTAATAAAGCATAGGATAAAACAACATGAATACAATTTAATAAAGCATAGGATAAAACAACATAAATACAATTTAATAAAGCATAGGTTAAAACAACATAAATACAATTTAATAAAGCATAGGACAAAACAACATAAATACAATTTAATAAAGCATAGGTTAAAACAACATAAATAAAAGTTAATAAAGCATAGGATAAAACAACATAAATACAATTTAATAAAGCATAGGATAAAACAACATAAATACAATTTAATAAAGCATAGGATAAAACAACATAAATACAATTTAATAAGGCATAGGTTAAAACAACATAAATACAATTTAATAAAGCATAGGACAAAACAACATAAATACAATTTAATAAAGCATCGGTTAAAACAACATAAATACAAGTTAATAAAGCATAGGATAAAACAACATAAATACAATTTAATAAAGCATAGGATAAAACAACATAAATACAATTTAATAAAGCATAGGATAAAACAACATAAATACAATTTAATAAAGCATAGGTTAAAACAACATAAATACAATTTAATAAAGCATAGGATAAAACAACATAAATTCAATTTAATAAAGCACAGGATAAAACAACATAAATACAATTTAATAAAGCACAGGATAAAACAACATAAATAAAATTTAATAAAGCATAGGATAAAACAACATAAACAAAATTTAATAAAGCATAGGATAAAACAACAAAAATACAATTTAATAAAGCATAGGATAAAACAACATAAATAAAATTTAATAAAGCATAGGATAAAACAACATAAATATAATTTAATAAAGCATAGGATAAAACAACATAAATACAATTTAATAAAGCATAGGATAAAACAACATAAATACAATTTAATAAAGCATAGGATAAAACAACATAAATACAATTTAATAAAGCATAGGTTAAAACAACATAAATACAATTTAAAAAAGCATAGGATAAAACCACAGAAATACAATTTAATAAAGCATAGGATAAAACAACATAAATACAATTTAATAAAGCATAGGACAAAACAACATAAATACAATTTAATAAAGCATAGGATAAAACAACATAAATACAATTTAATGAAACATAGGATAAACAACATAAATACAATTTAAAAAAGCATAGGATAAAACAACATAAATACAATTTAATAAAGCATAGGATAAAACAACATAAATAAAATTTAATAAAGCATAGCATAAAACAACATAAATTCAATTTAATAAAGCATAGGATAAAACAACATAAATACAATTTAATAAAGCATAGGATAAAACAACATGAATACAATTTAATAAAGCATAGGATAAAACAACATAAATACAATTTAATAAAGCATAGGATAAAACAACATAAATACAATTTAATGAAACATAGGATAAACAACATAAATACAATTTATAAAAGCATAGGATAAAACAACATAAATACAATTTAATAAAGCATAGGATAAAACAACATAAATAAAATTTAATAAAGCATAGCATAAAACAACATAAATTAAATTTAATAAAGCATAGGATAAAACAACATAAATACAATTTAATAAAGCATAGGATAAAACAACATGAATACAATTTAATAAAGCATAGGATAAAACAACATAAATACAATTTAATAAAGCATAGGATAAAACAACATAAATACAATTTAATGAAACATAGGATAAACAACATAAATACAATTTATAAAAGCATAGGATAAAACAACATAAATACAATTTAATAAAGCATAGGATAAAACAACATAAATAAAATTTAATAAAGCATAGCATAAAACAACATAAATTAAATTTAATAAAGCATAGGATAAAACAACATAAATACAATTTAATAAATCATAGGATAAAACAACATGAATACAATTTAATAAAGCATAGGATAAAACAACATAAATACAATTTAATAAAGCATAGGTTAAAACAACATAAATACAATTTAATAAAGCATAGGATAAAACAACATAAATACAATTTAATAAGGCATAGGTTAAAACAACATAAATACAATTTAATAAAGCATAGGACAAAACAACATAAATACAATTTAATAAAGCATCGGTTAAAACAACATAAATACAAGTTAATAAAGCATAGGATAAAACAACATAAATACAATTTAATAAAGCATAGGATAAAACAACATAAATACAATTTAATAAAGCATAGGATAAAACAACATAAATACAATTTAATAAAGCATAGGTTAAAACAACATAAATACAATTTAATAAAGCATAGGATAAAACAACATAAATTCAATTTAATAAAGCACAGGATAAAACAACATAAATACAATTTAATAAAGCACAGGATAAAACAACATAAATAAAATTTAATAAAGCATAGGATAAAACAACATGAACAAAATTTAATAAAGCATAGGATAAAACAACAAAAATACAATTTAATAAAGCATAGGATAAAACAACATAAATAAAATTTAATAAAGCATAGGATAAAACAACATAAATATAATTTAATAAAGCATAGGATAAAACAACATAAATACAATTTAATAAAGCATAGGATAAAACAACATAAATACAATTTAATAAAGCATAGGTTAAAACAACATAAATACAATTTAATAAAGCATAGGATAAAACAACATAAATTCAATTTAATAAAGCATAGGATAAAAAAACATAAATACAATTTAATAAAGCACAGGATAAAACAACATAAATAAAATTTAATAAAGCATAGGATAAAACAACATAAACAAAATTTAATAAAGCATAGGATAAAACAACAAAAATACAATTTAATAAAGCATAGGATAAAACAACATAAATAAAATTTAATAAAGCATAGGATAAAACAACATAAATATAATTTAATAAAGCATAGGATAAAACAACATAAATGAAATTTAATAAAGCATAGGATAAAACAACATAAATACAATTTAATAAAGCATAGGATAAAACAACATAAATACAATTTAATAAAGCATAGGTTAAAACAACATAAATACAATTTAATAAAGCATAGGATAAAACAACATAAATACAATTTAATAAAGCATAGGTTAAAACAACATAAATACAATTTAATAAAGCATAGGACAAAACAACATAAATACAATTTAATAAAGCATCGGTTAAAACAACATAAATACAAGTTAATAAAGCATAGGATAAAACAACATAAATACAATTTAATAAAGCATAGGATAAAACAACATAAATACAATTTAATAAAGCATATGATAAAACAACATAAATACAATTTAATAAAGCATAGGTTAAAACAACATAAATACAATTTAATAAAGCATAGGATAAAACAACATAAATTCAATTTAATAAAGCATAGGATAAAACAACATAAATACAATTTAATAAAGCACAGGATAAAACAACATAAATAAAATTTAATAAAGCATAGGATAAAACAACATAAACAAAATTTAATAAAGCATAGGATAAAACAACAAAAATACAATTTAATAAAGCATAGGATAAAACTACATAAATACAATTTAATAAAGCATAGGATAAAACAACATAAATACAATTTAATAAAGCATAGGTTAAAACAACATAAATACAATTTAATAAAGCATAGGATAAAACAACATAAATTCAATTTAATAAAGCACAGGATAAAACAACATAAATACAATTTAATAAAGCACAGGATAAAACAACATAAATAAAATTTAATAAAGCATAGGATAAAACAACATAAACAAAATTTAATAAAGCATAGGATAAAACAACAAAAATACAATTTAATAAAGCATAGGATAAAACAACATAAATAAAATTTAATAAAGCATAGGATAAAACAACATAAATACAATTTAAAAAAGCATAGGATAAAACCACAGAAATACAATTTAATAAAGCATAGGATAAAACAACATAAATACAATTTAATAAAGCATAGGATAAAACAACATAAATAAAATTTAATAAAGCATAGCATAAAACAACATAAATTCAATTTAATAAAGCATAGGATAAAACAACATAAATACAATTTAATGAAACATAGGATAAACAACATAAATACAATTTAAAAAAGCATAGGATAAAACAACATAAATACAATTTAATAAAGCATAGGATAAAACAACATAAATAAAATTTAATAAAGCATAGCATAAAACAACATAAATTCAATTTAATAAAGCATAGGATAAAACAACATAAATACAATTTAATAAAGCATAGGATAAAACAACATGAATACAATTTAATAAAGCATAGGATAAAACAACATAAATACAATTTAATAAAGCATAGGTTAAAACAACATAAATACAATTTAATAAAGCATAGGACAAAACAACATAAATACAATTTAATAAAGCATAGGTTAAAGCAACATAAATAAAAGTTAATAAAGCATAGGATAAAACAACATAAATACAATTTAATAAAGCATAGGATAAAACAACATAAATACAATTTAATAAAGCATAGGTTAAAACAACATAAATACAATTTAATAAAGCATAGGATAAAACAACATAAATTCAATTTAATAAAGCATAGGATAAAAAAACATAAATACAATTTAATAAAGCACAGGATAAAACAACATAAATAAAATTTAATAAAGCATAGGATAAAACAACATAAACAAAATTTAATAAAGCATAGGATAAAACAACAAAAATACAATTTAATAAAGCATAGGATAAAACAACATAAATAAAATTTAATAAAGCATAGGATAAAACAACATAAATATAATTTAATAAAGCATAGGATAAAACAACATAAATGAAATTTAATAAAGCATAGGATAAAACAACATAAATACATTTTAATAAAGCATAGGATAAAACAACATAAATACAATTTAATAAAGCATAGGTTAAAACAACATAAATACAATTTAATAAAGCATAGGATAAAACAACATAAATACAATTTAATAAAGCATAGGTTAAAACAACATAAATACAATTTAATAAAGCATAGGACAAAACAACATAAATACAATTTAATAAAGCATCGGTTAAAACAACATAAATACAAGTTAATAAAGCATAGGATAAAACAACATAAATACAATTTAATAAAGCATAGGATAAAACAACATAAATACAATTTAATAAAGCATAGGATAAAACAACATAAATACAATTTAATAAAGCATAGGTTAAAACAACATAAATACAATTTAATAAAGCATAGGATAAAACAACATAAATTCAATTTAATAAAGCATAGGATAAAACAACATAAATACAATTTAATAAAGCACAGGATAAAACAACATAAATAAAATTTAGTAAAGCATAGGATAAAACAACATAAACAAAATTTAATAAAGCATAGGATAAAACAACAAAAATACAATTTAATAAAGCATAGGATAAAACAACATAAATAAAATTTAATAAAGCATAGGATAAAACAACATAAATATAATTTAATAAAGCATAGGATAAAACAACATAAATGAAATTTAATAAAGCATAGGATAAAACAACATAAATACAATTTAATAAAGCATAGGATAAAACAACATAAATACAATTTAATAAAGCATAGGTTAAAACAACATAAATACAATTTAATAAAGCATAGGATAAAACAACATAAATACAATTTAATAAAGCATAGGTTAAAACAACATAAATACAATTTAATAAAGCATAGGTTAAAACAACATAAATACAATTTAAAAAAGCATAGGATAAAACCACAGAAATACAATTTAATAAAGCATAGGATAAAACAACATAAATACAATTTAATAAAGCATAGGACAAAACAACATAAATACAATTTAATAAAGCATAGGATAAAACAACATAAATACAATTTAATGAAACATAGGATAAACAACATAAATACAATTTAAAAAAGCATAGGATAAAACAACATAAATACAATTTAATAAAGCATAGGATAAAACAACATAAATAAAATTTAATAAAGCATAGCATAAAACAACATAAATTCAATTTAATAAAGCATAGGATAAAACAACATAAATACAATTTAATAAAGCATAGGATAAAACAACATGAATACAATTTAATAAAGCATAGGATAAAACAACATAAATACAATTTAATAAAGCATAGGTTAAAACAACATAAATACAATTTAATAAAGCATAGGACAAAACAACATAAATACAATTTAATAAAGCATAGGTTAAAGCAACATAAATAAAAGTTAATAAAGCATAGGATAAAACAACATAAATACAATTTAATAAAGCATAGGATAAAACAACATAAATACAATTTAATAAAGCATAGGTTAAAACAACATAAATACAATTTAATAAAGCATAGGATAAAACAACATAAATTCAATTTAATAAAGCATAGGATAAAAAAACATAAATACAATTTAATAAAGCACAGGATAAAACAACATAAATAAAATTTAATAAAGCATAGGATAAAACAACATAAACAAAATTTAATAAAGCATAGGATAAAACAACAAAAATACAATTTAATAAAGCATAGGATAAAACAACATAAATAAAATTTAATAAAGCATAGGATAAAACAACATAAATATAATTTAATAAAGCATAGGATAAAACAACATAAATGAAATTTAATAAAGCATAGGATAAAACAACATAAATACATTTTAATAAAGCATAGGATAAAACAACATAAATACAATTTAATAAAGCATAGGTTAAAACAACATAAATACAATTTAATAAAGCATAGGATAAAACAACATAAATACAATTTAATAAAGCATAGGTTAAAACAACATAAATACAATTTAATAAAGCATAGGACAAAACAACATAAATACAATTTAATAAAGCATCGGTTAAAACAACATAAATACAAGTTAATAAAGCATAGGATAAAACAACATAAATACAATTTAATAAAGCATAGGATAAAACAACATAAATACAATTTAATAAAGCATAGGATAAAACAACATAAATACAATTTAATAAAGCATAGGTTAAAACAACATAAATACAATTTAATAAAGCATAGGATAAAACAACATAAATTCAATTTAATAAAGCATAGGATAAAACAACATAAATACAATTTAATAAAGCACAGGATAAAACAACATAAATAAAATTTAGTAAAGCATAGGATAAAACAACATAAACAAAATTTAATAAAGCATAGGATAAAACAACAAAAATACAATTTAATAAAGCATAGGATAAAACAACATAAATAAAATTTAATAAAGCATAGGATAAAACAACATAAATATAATTTAATAAAGCATAGGATAAAACAACATAAATGAAATTTAATAAAGCATAGGATAAAACAACATAAATACAATTTAATAAAGCATAGGATAAAACAACATAAATACAATTTAATAAAGCATAGGTTAAAACAACATAAATACAATTTAATAAAGCATAGGATAAAACAACATAAATACAATTTAATAAAGCATAGGTTAAAACAACATAAATACAATTTAATAAAGCATAGGATAAAACAACATAAATACAATTTAATAAAGCATAGGTTAAAACAACATAAATACAATTTAATAAAGCATAGGACAAAACAACATAAATACAATTTAATAAAGCATCGGTTAAACCAACAAAAATACAAGTTAATAAAGCATAGGATAAAACAACATAAATACAATTTAATAAAGCATAGGATAAAACAACATAAATACAATTTAATAAAGCATAGGTTAAAACAACATAAATACAATTTAATAAAGCATAGGAAAAAACAACATAAATTCAATTTAATAAAGCATAGGATAAAACAACATAAATACAATTTAATAAAGCACAGGATAAAACAACATAAATAAAATTTAATAAAGCATAGGATAAAACAACATAAACAAAATTTAATAAAGCATAGGATAAAAAAACAAAAATACAATTTAATAAAGCATAGGATAAAACAACATAAATACAAATTAATAAAGCATAGGACAAAACAACATAAATACAATTTAATAAAGCATAGGATAAAACAACATAAATACAATTTAATGAAACATAGGATAAACAACATAAATACAATTTAAAAAAGCATAGGATAAAACAACATAAATACAATTTAATAAAGCATAGGATAAAACAACATAAATAAAATTTAATAAAGCATAGCATAAAACAACATAAATTAAATTTAATAAAGCATAGGATAAAACAACATAAATACAATTTAATAAAGCATAGGATAAAACAACATGAATACATTTTAATAAAGCATAGGATAAATCAACATAAATACAATTTAATAAAGCATAGGTTAAAACAACATAAATACAATTTAATAAAGCATAGGACAAAACAACATAAATACAATTTAATAAAGCATAGGTTAAAACAACATAAATAAAAGTTAATAAAGCATAGGATAAAACAACATAAATACAATTTAATAAAGCATAGGATAAAACAACATAAATACAATTTAATAAAGCATAGGATAAAACAACATAAATACAATTTAATAAGGCATAGGTTAAAACAACATAAATACAATTTAATAAAGCATAGGACAAAACAACATAAATACAATTTAATAAAGCATCGGTTAAAACAACATAAATACAAGTTAATAAAGCATAGGATAAAACAACATAAATACAATTTAATAAAGCATAGGATAAAACAACATAAATACAATTTAATAAAGCATAGGATAAAACAACATAAATACAATTTAATAAAGCATAGGTTAAAACAACATAAATGCAATTTAATAAAGCATAGGATAAAACAACATAAATTCAATTTAATAAAGCACAGGATAAAACAACATAAATACAATTTAATAAAGCACAGGATAAAACAACATAAATAAAATTTAATAAAGCATAGGATAAAACAACATAAACAAAATTTAATAAAGCATAGGATAAAACAACAAAAATACAATTTAATAAAGCATAGGATAAAACAACATAAATAAAATTTAATAAAGCATAGGATAAAACAACATAAATATAATTTAATAAAGCATAGGATAAAACAACATAAATACAATTTAATAAAGCATAGGATAAAACAACATAAATACAATTTAATAAAGCATAGGATAAAACAACATAAATACAATTTAATAAAGCATAGGTTAAAACAACATAAATACAATTTAAAAAAGCATAGGATAAAACCACAGAAATACAATTTAATAAAGCATAGGATAAAACAACATAAATACAATTTAATAAAGCATAGGACAAAACAACATAAATACAATTTAATAAAGCATAGGATAAAAAACATAAATACAATTTAATGAAACATAGGATAAACAACATAAATACAATTTAAAAAAGCATAGGATAAAACAACATAAATACAATTTAATAAAGCATAGGATAAAACAACATAAATAAAATTTAATAAAGCATAGCATAAAACAACATAAATTAAATTTAATAAAGCATAGGATAAAACAACATAAATACAATTTAATAAAGCATAGGATAAAACAACATGAATACAATTTAATAAAGCATAGGATAAAACAACATAAATACAATTTAATAAAGCATAGGTTAAAACAACATAAATACAATTTAATAAAGCATAGGACAAAACAACATAAATACAATTTAATAAAGCATAGGTTAAAACAACATAAATAAAAGTTAATAAAGCATAGGATAAAACAACATAAATACAATTTAATAAAGCATAGGATAAAACAACATAAATACAATTTAATAAAGCATAGGATAAAACAACATAAATACAATTTAATAAGGCATAGGTTAAAACAACATAAATACAATTTAATAAAGCATAGGACAAAACAACATAAATACAATTTAATAAAGCATCGGTTAAAACAACATAAATACAAGTTAATAAAGCATAGGATAAAACAACATAAATACAATTTAATAAAGCATAGGATAAAACAACATAAATACAATTTAATAAAGCATAGGATAAAACAACATAAATACAATTTAATAAAGCATAGGTTAAAACAACATAAATACAATTTAATAAAGCATAGGATAAAACAACATAAATTCAATTTAATAAAGCACAGGATAAAACAACATAAATACAATTTAATAAAGCACAGGATAAAACAACATAAATACAATTTAATAAAGCATAGGATAAAACAACATAAATACAATTTAATAAAGCATAGGATAAAACAACATAAATACAATTTAATAAAGCATAGGTTAAAACAACATAAATACAATTTAAAAAAGCATAGGATAAAACCACAGAAATACAATTTAATAAAGCATAGGATAAAACAACATAAATACAATTTAATAAAGCATAGGATAAAACAACATAAATACAATTTAATAAAGCATAGGATAAAAAACATAAATACAATTTAATGAAACATAGGATAAACAACATAAATACAATTTAAAAAAGCATAGGATAAAACAACATAAATACAATTTAATAAAGCATAGGATAAAACAACATAAATAAAATTTAATAAAGCATAGCATAAAACAACATAAATTAAATTTAATAAAGCATAGGATAAAACAACATAAATACAATTTAATAAAGCATAGGATAAAACAACATGAATACAATTTAATAAAGCATAGGATAAAACAACATAAATACAATTTAATAAAGCATAGGTTAAAACAACATAAATACAATTTAATAAAGCATAGGATAAAACAACATAAATACAATTTAATAAAGCATAGGTTAAAACAACATAAATACAATTTAATAAAGCATAGGACAAAACAACATAAATACAATTTAATAAAGCATCGGTTAAAACAACATAAATACAAGTTAATAAAGCATAGGATAAAACAACATAAATACAATTTAATAAAGCATAGGATAAAACAACATAAATACAATTTAATAAAGCATAGGATAAAACAACATAAATACAATTTAATAAAGCATAGGTTAAAACAACATAAATACAATTTAATAAAGCATAGGATAAAACAACATAAATTCAATTTAATAAAGCATAGGATAAAACAACATAAATACAATTTAATAAAGCACAGGATAAAACAACATAAATAAAATTTAGTAAAGCATAGGATAAAACAACATAAACAAAATTTAATAAAGCATAGGATAAAACAACAAAAATACAATTTAATAAAGCATAGGATAAAACAACATAAATAAAATTTAATAAAGCATAGGATAAAACAACATAAATATAATTTAATAAAGCATAGGATAAAACAACATAAATGAAATTTAATAAAGCATAGGATAAAACAACATAAATACAATTTAATAAAGCATAGGATAAAACAACATAAATACAATTTAATAAAGCATAGGTTAAAACAACATAAATACAATTTAATAAAGCATAGGATAAAACAACATAAATACAATTTAATAAAGCATAGGTTAAAACAACATAAATACAATTTAATAAAGCATAGGATAAAACAACATAAATACAATTTAATAAAGCATAGGTTAAAACAACATAAATACAATTTAATAAAGCATAGGACAAAACAACATAAATACAATTTAATAAAGCATCGGTTAAACCAACAAAAATACAAGTTAATAAAGCATAGGATAAAACAACATAAATACAATTTAATAAAGCATAGGATAAAACAACATAAATACAATTTAATAAAGCATAGGTTAAAACAACATAAATACAATTTAATAAAGCATAGGAAAAAACAACATAAATTCAATTTAATAAAGCATAGGATAAAACAACATAAATACAATTTAATAAAGCACAGGATAAAACAACATAAATAAAATTTAATAAAGCATAGGATAAAACAACATAAACAAAATTTAATAAAGCATAGGATAAAAAAACAAAAATACAATTTAATAAAGCATAGGATAAAACAACATAAATACAAATTAATAAAGCATAGGACAAAACAACATAAATACAATTTAATAAAGCATAGGATAAAACAACATAAATACAATTTAATGAAACATAGGATAAACAACATAAATACAATTTAAAAAAGCATAGGATAAAACAACATAAATACAATTTAATAAAGCATAGGATAAAACAACATAAATAAAATTTAATAAAGCATAGCATAAAACAACATAAATTAAATTTAATAAAGCATAGGATAAAACAACATAAATACAATTTAATAAAGCATAGGATAAAACAACATGAATACATTTTAATAAAGCATAGGATAAATCAACATAAATACAATTTAATAAAGCATAGGTTAAAACAACATAAATACAATTTAATAAAGCATAGGACAAAACAACATAAATACAATTTAATAAAGCATAGGTTAAAACAACATAAATAAAAGTTAATAAAGCATAGGATAAAACAACATAAATACAATTTAATAAAGCATAGGATAAAACAACATAAATACAATTTAATAAAGCATAGGATAAAACAACATAAATACAATTTAATAAGGCATAGGTTAAAACAACATAAATACAATTTAATAAAGCATAGGACAAAACAACATAAATACAATTTAATAAAGCATCGGTTAAAACAACATAAATACAAGTTAATAAAGCATAGGATAAAACAACATAAATACAATTTAATAAAGCATAGGATAAAACAACATAAATACAATTTAATAAAGCATAGGATAAAACAACATAAATACAATTTAATAAAGCATAGGTTAAAACAACATAAATGCAATTTAATAAAGCATAGGATAAAACAACATAAATTCAATTTAATAAAGCACAGGATAAAACAACATAAATACAATTTAATAAAGCACAGGATCAAACAACATAAATAAAATTTAATAAAGCATAGGATAAAACAACATAAACAAAATTTAATAAAGCATAGGATAAAACAACAAAAATACAATTTAATAAAGCATAGGATAAAACAACATAAATAAAATTTAATAAAGCATAGGATAAAACAACATAAATATAATTTAATAAAGCATAGGATAAAACAACATAAATACAATTTAATAAAGCATAGGATAAAACAACATAAATACAATTTAATAAAGCATAGGATAAAACAACATAAATACAATTTAATAAAGCATAGGTTAAAACAACATAAATACAATTTAAAAAAGCATAGGATAAAACCACAGAAATACAATTTAATAAAGCATAGGATAAAACAACATAAATACAATTTAATAAAGCATAGGACAAAACAACATAAATACAATTTAATAAAGCATAGGATAAAAAACATAAATACAATTTAATGAAACATAGGATAAACAACATAAATACAATTTAAAAAAGCATAGGATAAAACAACATAAATACAATTTAATAAAGCATAGGATAAAACAACATAAATAAAATTTAATAAAGCATAGCATAAAACAACATAAATTAAATTTAATAAAGCATAGGATAAAACAACATAAATACAATTTAATAAAGCATAGGATAAAACAACATGAATACAATTTAATAAAGCATAGGATAAAACAACATAAATACAATTTAATAAAGCATAGGTTAAAACAACATAAATACAATTTAATAAAGCATAGGACAAAACAACATAAATACAATTTAATAAAGCATAGGTTAAAACAACATAAATAAAAGTTAATAAAGCATAGGATAAAACAACATAAATACAATTTAATAAAGCATAGGATAAAACAACATAAATACAATTTAATAAAGCATAGGATAAAACAACATAAATACAATTTAATAAGGCATAGGTTAAAACAACATAAATACAATTTAATAAAGCATAGGACAAAACAACATAAATACAATTTAATAAAGCATCGGTTAAAACAACATAAATACAAGTTAATAAAGCATAGGATAAAACAACATAAATACAATTTAATAAAGCATAGGATAAAACAACATAAATACAATTTAATAAAGCATAGGATAAAACAACATAAATACAATTTAATAAAGCATAGGTTAAAACAACATAAATACAATTTAATAAAGCATAGGATAAAACAACATAAATTCAATTTAATAAAGCACAGGATAAAACAACATAAATACAATTTAATAAAGCACAGGATAAAACAACATAAATACAATTTAATAAAGCATAGGATAAAACAACATAAATACAATTTAATAAAGCATAGGATAAAACAACATAAATACAATTTAATAAAGCATAGGTTAAAACAACATAAATACAATTTAAAAAAGCATAGGATAAAACCACAGAAATACAATTTAATAAAGCATAGGATAAAACAACATAAATACAATTTAATAAAGCATAGGATAAAACAACATAAATACAATTTAATAAAGCATAGGATAAAAAACATAAATACAATTTAATGAAACATAGGATAAACAACATAAATACAATTTAAAAAAGCATAGGATAAAACAACATAAATACAATTTAATAAAGCATAGGATAAAACAACATAAATAAAATTTAATAAAGCATAGCATAAAACAACATAAATTAAATTTAATAAAGCATAGGATAAAACAACATAAATACAATTTAATAAAGCATAGGATAAAACAACATGAATACAATTTAATAAAGCATAGGATAAAACAACATAAATACAATTTAATAAAGCATAGGTTAAAACAACATAAATACAATTTAATAAAGCATAGGACAAAACAACATAAATACAATTTAATAAAGCATCGGTTAAAACAACATAAATACAAGTTAATAAAGCATAGGATAAAACAACATAAATACAATTTAATAAAGCATAGGATAAAACAACATAAATACAATTTAATAAAGCATAGGATAAAACAACATAAATACAATTTAATAAAGCATAGGTTAAAACAACATAAATACAATTTAATAAAGCATAGGATAAAACAACATAAATTCAATTTAATAAAGCATAGGATAAAACAACATAAATACAATTTAATAAAGCACAGGATAAAACAACATAAATAAAATTTAATAAAGCATAGGATAAAACAACATAAACAAAATTTAATAAAGCATAGGATAAAACAACAAAAATACAATTTAATAAAGCATAGGATAAAACTACATAAATACAATTTAATAAAGCATAGGATAAAACAACATAAATACAATTTAATAAAGCATAGGTTAAAACAACATAAATACAATTTAATAAAGCATAGGATAAAACAACATAAATTCAATTTAATAAAGCACAGGATAAAACAACATAAATACAATTTAATAAAGCACAGGATAAAACAACATAAATAAAATTTAATAAAGCATAGGATAAAACAACATAAACAAAATTTAATAAAGCATAGGATAAAACAACAAAAATACAATTTAATAAAGCATAGGATAAAACAACATAAATAAAATTTAATAAAGCATAGGATAAAACAACATAAATATAATTTAATAAAGCATAGGATAAAACAACATAAATACAATTTAATAAAGCATAGGATAAAACAACATAAATACAATTTAATAAAGCATAGGATAAAACAACATAAATACAATTTAATAAAGCATAGGTTAAAACAACATAAATACAATTTAAAAAAGCATAGGATAAAACCACAGAAATACAATTTAATAAAGCATAGGATAAAACAACATAAATACAATTTAATAAAGCATAGGACAAAACAACATAAATACAATTTAATAAAGCATAGGATAAAACAACATAAATACAATTTAATGAAACATAGGATAAACAACATAAATACAATTTAAAAAAGCATAGGATAAAACAACATAAATACAATTTAATAAAGCATAGGATAAAACAACATAAATAAAATTTAATAAAGCATAGCATAAAACAACATAAATTCAATTTAATAAAGCATAGGATAAAACAACATAAATACAATTTAATAAAGCATAGGTTAAAACAACATAAATACAATTTAATAAAGCATAGGATAAAACAACATAAATTCAATTTAATAAAGCATAGGATAAAAAAACATAAATACAATTTAATAAAGCACAGGATAAAACAACATAAATAAAATTTAATAAAGCATAGGATAAAACAACATAAACAAAATTTAATAAAGCATAGGATAAAACAACAAAAATACAATTTAATAAAGCATAGGATAAAACAACATAAATAAAATTTAATAAAGCATAGGATAAAACAACATAAATATAATTTAATAAAGCATAGGATAAAACAACATAAATGAAATTTAATAAAGCATAGGATAAAACAACATAAATACATTTTAATAAAGCATAGGATAAAACAACATAAATACAATTTAATAAAGCATAGGTTAAAACAACATAAATACAATTTAATAAAGCATAGGATAAAACAACATAAATACAATTTAATAAAGCATAGGTTAAAACAACATAAATACAATTTAATAAAGCATAGGACAAAACAACATAAATACAATTTAATAAAGCATCGGTTAAAACAACATAAATACAAGTTAATAAAGCATAGGATAAAACAACATAAATACAATTTAATAAAGCATAGGATAAAACAACATAAATACAATTTAATAAAGCATAGGATAAAACAACATAAATACAATTTAATAAAGCATAGGACAAAACAACATAAATACAATTTAATAAAGCATAGGTTAAAACAACATAAATAAAAGTTAATAAAGCATAGGATAAAACAACATAAATACAATTTAATAAAGCATAGGATAAAACAACATAAATACAATTTAATAAAGCATAGGATAAAACAACATAAATACAATTTAATAAGGCATAGGTTAAAACAACATAAATACAATTTAATAAAGCATAGGACAAAACAACATAAATACAATTTAATAAAGCATCGGTTAAAACAACATAAATACAAGTTAATAAAGCATAGGATAAAACAACATAAATACAATTTAATAAAGCATAGGATAAAACAACATAAATACAATTTAATAAAGCATAGGATAAAACAACATAAATACAATTTAATAAAGCATAGGTTAAAACAACATAAATGCAATTTAATAAAGCATAGGATAAAACAACATAAATTCAATTTAATAAAGCACAGGATAAAACAACATAAATACAATTTAATAAAGCACAGGATAAAACAACATAAATAAAATTTAATAAAGCATAGGATAAAACAACATAAACAAAATTTAATAAAGCATAGGATAAAACAACAAAAATACAATTTAATAAAGCATAGGATAAAACAACATAAATAAAATTTAATAAAGCATAGGATAAAACAACATAAATATAATTTAATAAAGCATAGGATAAAACAACATAAATACAATTTAATAAAGCATAGGATAAAACAACATAAATACAATTTAATAAAGCATAGGATAAAACAACATAAATACAATTTAATAAAGCATAGGTTAAAACAACATAAATACAATTTAAAAAAGCATAGGATAAAACCACAGAAATACAATTTAATAAAGCATAGGATAAAACAACATAAATACAATTTAATAAAGCATAGGACAAAACAACATAAATACAATTTAATAAAGCATAGGATAAAAAACATAAATACAATTTAATGAAACATAGGATAAACAACATAAATACAATTTAAAAAAGCATAGGATAAAACAACATAAATACAATTTAATAAAGCATAGGATAAAACAACATAAATAAAATTTAATAAAGCATAGCATAAAACAACATAAATTAAATTTAATAAAGCATAGGATAAAACAACATAAATACAATTTAATAAAGCATAGGATAAAACAACATGAATACAATTTAATAAAGCATAGGATAAAACAACATAAATACAATTTAATAAAGCATAGGTTAAAACAACATAAATACAATTTAATAAAGCATAGGACAAAACAACATAAATACAATTTAATAAAGCATAGGTTAAAACAACATAAATAAAAGTTAATAAAGCATAGGATAAAACAACATAAATACAATTTAATAAAGCATAGGATAAAACAACATAAATACAATTTAATAAAGCATAGGATAAAACAACATAAATACAATTTAATAAGGCATAGGTTAAAACAACATAAATACAATTTAATAAAGCATAGGACAAAACAACATAAATACAATTTAATAAAGCATCGGTTAAAACAACATAAATACAAGTTAATAAAGCATAGGATAAAACAACATAAATACAATTTAATAAAGCATAGGATAAAACAACATAAATACAATTTAATAAAGCATAGGTTAAAACAACATAAATACAATTTAATAAAGCATAGGATAAAACAACATAAATTCAATTTAATAAAGCACAGGATAAAACAACATAAATACAATTTAATAAAGCACAGGATAAAACAACATAAATACAATTTAATAAAGCATAGGATAAAACAACATAAATACAATTTAATAAAGCATAGGATAAAACAACATAAATACAATTTAATAAAGCATAGGTTAAAACAACATAAATACAATTTAAAAAAGCATAGGATAAAACCACAGAAATACAATTTAATAAAGCATAGGATAAAACAACATAAATACAATTTAATAAAGCATAGGATAAAACAACATAAATACAATTTAATAAAGCATAGGATAAAAAACATAAATACAATTTAATGAAACATAGGATAAACAACATAAATACAATTTAATAAAGCATAGGATAAAACAACATAAATACAATTTAATAAAGCATAGGATAAAACAACATAAATAAAATTTAATAAAGCATAGCATAAAACAACATAAATTAAATTTAATAAAGCATAGGATAAAACAACATAAATACAATTTAATAAAGCATAGGATAAAACAACATGAATACAATTTAATAAAGCATAGGATAAAACAACATAAATACAATTTAATAAAGCATAGGTTAAAACAACATAAATACAATTTAATAAAGCATAGGATAAAACAACATAAATACAATTTAATAAAGCATAGGTTAAAACAACATAAATACAATTTAATAAAGCATAGGACAAAACAACATAAATACAATTTAATAAAGCATCGGTTAAAACAACATAAATACAAGTTAATAAAGCATAGGATAAAACAACATAAATACAATTTAATAAAGCATAGGATAAAACAACATAAATACAATTTAATAAAGCATAGGATAAAACAACATAAATACAATTTAATAAAGCATAGGTTAAAACAACATAAATACAATTTAATAAAGCATAGGATAAAACAACATAAATTCAATTTAATAAAGCATAGGATAAAACAACATAAATACAATTTAATAAAGCACAGGATAAAACAACATAAATAAAATTTAGTAAAGCATAGGATAAAACAACATAAACAAAATTTAATAAAGCATAGGATAAAACAACAAAAATACAATTTAATAAAGCATAGGATAAAACAACATAAATAAAATTTAATAAAGCATAGGATAAAACAACATAAATATAATTTAATAAAGCATAGGATAAAACAACATAAATGAAATTTAATAAAGCATAGGATAAAACAACATAAATACAATTTAATAAAGCATAGGATAAAACAACATAAATACAATTTAATAAAGCATAGGTTAAAACAACATAAATACAATTTAATAAAGCATAGGATAAAACAACATAAATACAATTTAATAAAGCATAGGTTAAAACAACATAAATACAATTTAATAAAGCATAGGATAAAACAACATAAATACAATTTAATAAAGCATAGGTTAAAACAACATAAATACAATTTAATAAAGCATAGGACAAAACAACATAAATACAATTTAATAAAGCATCGGTTAAACCAACAAAAATACAAGTTAATAAAGCATAGGATAAAACAACATAAATACAATTTAATAAAGCATAGGATAAAACAACATAAATACAATTTAATAAAGCATAGGTTAAAACAACATAAATACAATTTAATAAAGCATAGGAAAAAACAACATAAATTCAATTTAATAAAGCATAGGATAAAACAACATAAATACAATTTAATAAAGCACAGGATAAAACAACATAAATAAAATTTAATAAAGCATAGGATAAAACAACATAAACAAAATTTAATAAAGCATAGGATAAAAAAACAAAAATACAATTTAATAAAGCATAGGATAAAACAACATAAATACAAATTAATAAAGCATAGGACAAAACAACATAAATACAATTTAATAAAGCATAGGATAAAACAACATAAATACAATTTAATGAAACATAGGATAAACAACATAAATACAATTTAAAAAAGCATAGGATAAAACAACATAAATACAATTTAATAAAGCATAGGATAAAACAACATAAATAAAATTTAATAAAGCATAGCATAAAACAACATAAATTAAATTTAATAAAGCATAGGATAAAACAACATAAATACAATTTAATAAAGCATAGGATAAAACAACATGAATACATTTTAATAAAGCATAGGATAAATCAACATAAATACAATTTAATAAAGCATAGGTTAAAACAACATAAATACAATTTAATAAAGCATAGGACAAAACAACATAAATACAATTTAATAAAGCATAGGTTAAAACAACATAAATAAAAGTTAATAAAGCATAGGATAAAACAACATAAATACAATTTAATAAAGCATAGGATAAAACAACATAAATACAATTTAATAAAGCATAGGATAAAACAACATAAATACAATTTAATAAGGCATAGGTTAAAACAACATAAATACAATTTAATAAAGCATAGGACAAAACAACATAAATACAATTTAATAAAGCATCGGTTAAAACAACATAAATACAAGTTAATAAAGCATAGGATAAAACAACATAAATACAATTTAATAAAGCATAGGATAAAACAACATAAATACAATTTAATAAAGCATAGGATAAAACAACATAAATACAATTTAATAAAGCATAGGTTAAAACAACATAAATGCAATTTAATAAAGCATAGGATAAAACAACATAAATTCAATTTAATAAAGCACAGGATAAAACAACATAAATACAATTTAATAAAGCACAGGATCAAACAACATAAATAAAATTTAATAAAGCATAGGATAAAACAACATAAACAAAATTTAATAAAGCATAGGATAAAACAACAAAAATACAATTTAATAAAGCATAGGATAAAACAACATAAATAAAATTTAATAAAGCATAGGATAAAACAACATAAATATAATTTAATAAAGCATAGGATAAAACAACATAAATACAATTTAATAAAGCATAGGATAAAACAACATAAATACAATTTAATAAAGCATAGGATAAAACAACATAAATACAATTTAATAAAGCATAGGTTAAAACAACATAAATACAATTTAAAAAAGCATAGGATAAAACCACAGAAATACAATTTAATAAAGCATAGGATAAAACAACATAAATACAATTTAATAAAGCATAGGACAAAACAACATAAATACAATTTAATAAAGCATAGGATAAAAAACATAAATACAATTTAATGAAACATAGGATAAACAACATAAATACAATTTAAAAAAGCATAGGATAAAACAACATAAATACAATTTAATAAAGCATAGGATAAAACAACATAAATAAAATTTAATAAAGCATAGCATAAAACAACATAAATTAAATTTAATAAAGCATAGGATAAAACAACATAAATACAATTTAATAAAGCATAGGATAAAACAACATGAATACAATTTAATAAAGCATAGGATAAAACAACATAAATACAATTTAATAAAGCATAGGTTAAAACAACATAAATACAATTTAATAAAGCATAGGACAAAACAACATAAATACAATTTAATAAAGCATAGGTTAAAACAACATAAATAAAAGTTAATAAAGCATAGGATAAAACAACATAAATACAATTTAATAAAGCATAGGATAAAACAACATAAATACAATTTAATAAAGCATAGGATAAAACAACATAAATACAATTTAATAAGGCATAGGTTAAAACAACATAAATACAATTTAATAAAGCATAGGACAAAACAACATAAATACAATTTAATAAAGCATCGGTTAAAACAACATAAATACAATTTAATAAAGCATAGGATAAAACAACATAAATACAATTTAATAAAGCATAGGATAAAACAACATAAATACAATTTAATAAAGCATAGGATAAAACAACATAAATACAATTTAATAAAGCATAGGTTAAAACAACATAAATACAATTTAATAAAGCATAGGATAAAACAACATAAATTCAATTTAATAAAGCACAGGATAAAACAACATAAATACAATTTAATAAAGCACAGGATAAAACAACATAAATACAATTTAATAAAGCATAGGATAAAACAACATAAATACAATTTAATAAAGCATAGGATAAAACAACATAAATACAATTTAATAAAGCATAGGTTAAAACAACATAAATACAATTTAAAAAAGCATAGGATAAAACCACAGAAATACAATTTAATAAAGCATAGGATAAAACAACATAAATACAATTTAATAAAGCATAGGATAAAACAACATAAATACAATTTAATAAAGCATAGGATAAAAAACATAAATACAATTTAATGAAACATAGGATAAACAACATAAATACAATTTAAAAAAGCATAGGATAAAACAACATAAATACAATTTAATAAAGCATAGGATAAAACAACATAAATAAAATTTAATAAAGCATAGGATAAAACAACATAAATACAATTTAATAAAGCATAGGATAAAACAACATGAATACAATTTAATAAAGCATAGGATAAAACAACATGAATACAATTTAATAAAGCATAGGATAAAACAACATAAATACAATTTAATAAAGCATAGGTTAAAACAACATAAATACAATTTAATAAAGCATAGGACAAAACAACATAAATACAATTTAATAAAGCATCGGTTAAAACAACATAAATACAAGTTAATAAAGCATAGGATAAAACAACATAAATACAATTTAATAAAGCATAGGATAAAACAACATAAATACAATTTAATAAAGCATAGGATAAAACAACATAAATACAATTTAATAAAGCATAGGTTAAAACAACATAAATACAATTTAATAAAGCATAGGATAAAACAACATAAATTCAATTTAATAAAGCATAGGATAAAACAACATAAATACAATTTAATAAAGCACAGGATAAAACAACATAAATAAAATTTAATAAAGCATAGGATAAAACAACATAAACAAAATTTAATAAAGCATAGGATAAAACAACAAAAATACAATTTAATAAAGCATAGGATAAAACTACATAAATACAATTTAATAAAGCATAGGATAAAACAACATAAATACAATTTAATAAAGCATAGTTTAAAACAACATAAATACAATTTAATAAAGCATAGGATAAAACAACATAAATTCAATTTAATAAAGCACAGGATAAAACAACATAAATACAATTTAATAAAGCACAGGATAAAACAACATAAATAAAATTTAATAAAGCATAGGATAAAACAACATAAACAAAATTTAATAAAGCATAGGATAAAACAACAAAAATACAATTTAATAAAGCATAGGATAAAACAACATAAATAAAATTTAATAAAGCATAGGATAAAACAACATAAATATAATTTAATAAAGCATAGGATAAAACAACATAAATACAATTTAATAAAGCATAGGATAAAACAACATAAATACAATTTAATAAAGCATAGGATAAAACAACATAAATACAATTTAATAAAGCATAGGTTAAAACAACATAAATACAATTTAAAAAAGCATAGGATAAAACCACAGAAATACAATTTAATAAAGCATAGGATAAAACAACATAAATACAATTTAATAAAGCATAGGACAAAACAACATAAATACAATTTAATAAAGCATAGGATAAAACAACATAAATACAATTTAATGAAACATAGGATAAACAACATAAATACAATTTAAAAAAGCATAGGATAAAACAACATAAATACAATTTAATAAAGCATAGGATAAAACAAAATAAATAAAATTTAATAAAGCATAGCATAAAACAACATAAATTCAATTTAATAAAGCATAGGATAAAACAACATAAATACAATTTAATAAAGCATAGGTTAAAACAACATAAATACAATTTAATAAAGCATAGGATAAAACAACATAAATTCAATTTAATAAAGCATAGGATAAAAAAACATAAATACAATTTAATAAAGCACAGGATAAAACAACATAAATAAAATTTAATAAAGCATAGGATAAAACAACATAAACAAAATTTAATAAAGCATAGGATAAAACAACAAAAATACAATTTAATAAAGCATAGGATAAAACAACATAAATAAAATTTAATAAAGCATAGGATAAAACAACATAAATATAATTTAATAAAGCATAGGATAAAACAACATAAATGAAATTTAATAAAGCATAGGATAAAACAACATAAATACATTTTAATAAAGCATAGGATAAAACAACATAAATACAATTTAATAAAGCATAGGTTAAAACAACATAAATACAATTTAATAAAGCATAGGATAAAACAACATAAATACAATTTAATAAAGCATAGGTTAAAACAACATAAATACAATTTAATAAAGCATAGGACAAAACAACATAAATACAATTTAATAAAGCATCGGTTAAAACAACATAAATACAAGTTAATAAAGCATAGGATAAAACAACATAAATACAATTTAATAAAGCATAGGATAAAACAACATAAATACAATTTAATAAAGCATAGGATAAAACAACATAAATACAATTTAATAAAGCATAGGTTAAAACAACATAAATACAATTTAATAAAGCATAGGATAAAACAACATAAATTCAATTTAATAAAGCATAGGATAAAACAACATAAATACAATTTAATAAAGCACAGGATAAAACAACATAAATAAAATTTAGTAAAGCATAGGATAAAACAACATAAACAAAATTTAATAAAGCATAGGATAAAACAACAAAAATACAATTTAATAAAGCATAGGATAAAACAACATAAATAAAATTTAATAAAGCATAGGATAAAACAACATAAATATAATTTAATAAAGCATAGGATAAAACAACATAAATGAAATTTAATAAAGCATAGGATAAAACAACATAAATACAATTTAATAAAGCATAGGATAAAACAACATAAATACAATTTAATAAAGCATAGGTTAAAACAACATAAATACAATTTAATAAAGCATAGGATAAAACAACATAAATACAATTTAATAAAGCATAGGTTAAAACAACATAAATACAATTTAATAAAGCATAGGACAAAACAACATAAATACAATTTAATAAAGCATCGGTTAAACCAACAAAAATACAAGTTAATAAAGCATAGGATAAAACAACATAAATACAATTTAATAAAGCATAGGATAAAACAACATAAATACAATTTAATAAAGCATAGGATAAAACAACATAAATACAATTTAATAAAGCATAGGTTAAAACAACATAAATACAATTTAATAAAGCATAGGAAAAAACAACATAAATTCAATTTAATAAAGCATAGGATAAAACAACATAAATACAATTTAATAAAGCACAGGATAAAACAACATAAATAAAATTTAATAAAGCATAGGATAAAACAACATAAACAAAATTTAATAAAGCATAGGATAAAAAAACAAAAATACAATTTAATAAAGCATAGGATAAAACAACATAAATACAAATTAATAAAGCATAGGACAAAACAACATAAATACAATTTAATAAAGCATAGGATAAAACAACATAAATACAATTTAATGAAACATAGGATAAACAACATAAATACAATTTAAAAAAGCATAGGATAAAACAACATAAATACAATTTAATAAAGCATAGGATAAAACAACATAAATAAAATTTAATAAAGCATAGCATAAAACAACATAAATTAAATTTAATAAAGCATAGGATAAAACAACATAAATACAATTTAATAAAGCATAGGATAAAACAACATGAATACATTTTAATAAAGCATAGGATAAATCAACATAAATACAATTTAATAAAGCATAGGTTAAAACAACATAAATACAATTTAATAAAGCATAGGACAAAACAACATAAATACAATTTAATAAAGCATAGGTTAAAACAACATAAATAAAAGTTAATAAAGCATAGGATAAAACAACATAAATACAATTTAATAAAGCATAGGATAAAACAACATAAATACAATTTAATAAAGCATAGGATAAAACAACATAAATACAATTTAATAAGGCATAGGTTAAAACAACATAAATACAATTTAATAAAGCATAGGACAAAACAACATAAATACAATTTAATAAAGCATCGGTTAAAACAACATAAATACAAGTTAATAAAGCATAGGATAAAACAACATAAATACAATTTAATAAAGCATAGGATAAAACAACATAAATACAATTTAATAAAGCATAGGATAAAACAACATAAATACAATTTAATAAAGCATAGGTTAAAACAACATAAATGCAATTTAATAAAGCATAGGATAAAACAACATAAATTCAATTTAATAAAGCACAGGATAAAACAACATAAATACAATTTAATAAAGCACAGGATAAAACAACATAAATAAAATTTAATAAAGCATAGGATAAAACAACATAAACAAAATTTAATAAAGCATAGGATAAAACAACAAAAATACAATTTAATAAAGCATAGGATAAAACAACATAAATAAAATTTAATAAAGCATAGGATAAAACAACATAAATATAATTTAATAAAGCATAGGATAAAACAACATAAATACAATTTAATAAAGCATAGGATAAAACAACATAAATACAATTTAATAAAGCATAGGATAAAACAACATAAATACAATTTAATAAAGCATAGGTTAAAACAACATAAATACAATTTAAAAAAGCATAGGATAAAACCACAGAAATACAATTTAATAAAGCATAGGATAAAACAACATAAATACAATTTAATAAAGCATAGGACAAAACAACATAAATACAATTTAATAAAGCATAGGATAAAAAACATAAATACAATTTAATGAAACATAGGATAAACAACATAAATACAATTTAAAAAAGCATAGGATAAAACAACATAAATACAATTTAATAAAGCATAGGATAAAACAACATAAATAAAATTTAATAAAGCATAGCATAAAACAACATAAATTAAATTTAATAAAGCATAGGATAAAACAACATAAATACAATTTAATAAAGCATAGGATAAAACAACATGAATACAATTTAATAAAGCATAGGATAAAACAACATAAATACAATTTAATAAAGCATAGGTTAAAACAACATAAATACAATTTAATAAAGCATAGGACAAAACAACATAAATACAATTTAATAAAGCATAGGTTAAAACAACATAAATAAAAGTTAATAAAGCATAGGATAAAACAACATAAATACAATTTAATAAAGCATAGGATAAAACAACATAAATACAATTTAATAAAGCATAGGATAAAACAACATAAATACAATTTAATAAGGCATAGGTTAAAACAACATAAATACAATTTAATAAAGCATAGGACAAAACAACATAAATACAATTTAATAAAGCATCGGTTAAAACAACATAAATACAAGTTAATAAAGCATAGGATAAAACAACATAAATACAATTTAATAAAGCATAGGATAAAACAACATAAATACAATTTAATAAAGCATAGGATAAAACAACATAAATACAATTTAATAAAGCATAGGTTAAAACAACATAAATACAATTTAATAAAGCATAGGATAAAACAACATAAATTCAATTTAATAAAGCACAGGATAAAACAACATAAATACAATTTAATAAAGCACAGGATAAAACAACATAAATACAATTTAATAAAGCATAGGATAAAACAACATAAATACAATTTAATAAAGCATAGGATAAAACAACATAAATACAATTTAATAAAGCATAGGTTAAAACAACATAAATACAATTTAAAAAAGCATAGGATAAAACCACAGAAATACAATTTAATAAAGCATAGGATAAAACAACATAAATACAATTTAATAAAGCATAGGATAAAACAACATAAATACAATTTAATAAAGCATAGGATAAAAAACATAAATACAATTTAATGAAACATAGGATAAACAACATAAATACAATTTAAAAAAGCATAGGATAAAACAACATAAATACAATTTAATAAAGCATAGGATAAAACAACATAAATAAAATTTAATAAAGCATAGCATAAAACAACATAAATTAAATTTAATAAAGCATAGGATAAAACAACATAAATACAATTTAATAAAGCATAGGATAAAACAACATGAATACAATTTAATAAAGCATAGGATAAAACAACATAAATACAATTTAATAAAGCATAGGTTAAAACAACATAAATACAATTTAATAAAGCATAGGACAAAACAACATAAATACAATTTAATAAAGCATAGGTTAAAACAACATAAATAAAAGTTAATAAAGCATAGGATAAAACAACATAAATACAATTTAATAAAGCATAGGATAAAACAACATAAATACAATTTAATAAAGCATAGGATAAAACAACATAAATACAATTTAATAAGGCATAGGTTAAAACAACATAAATACAATTTAATAAAGCATAGGACAAAACAACATAAATACAATTTAATAAAGCATCGGTTAAAACAACATAAATACAAGTTAATAAAGCATAGGATAAAACAACATAAATACAATTTAATAAAGCATAGGATAAAACAACATAAATACAATTTAATAAAGCATAGGATAAAACAACATAAATACAATTTAATAAAGCATAGGTTAAAACAACATAAATACAATTTAATAAAGCATAGGATAAAACAACATAAATTCAATTTAATAAAGCACAGGATAAAACAACATAAATACAATTTAATAAAGCACAGGATAAAACAACATAAATAAAATTTAATAAAGCATAGGATAAAACAACATAAACAAAATTTAATAAAGCATAGGATAAAACAACAAAAATACAATTTAATAAAGCATAGGATAAAACAACATAAATCAAATTTAATAAAGCATAGGATAAAACAACATAAATAAAATTTAATAAAGCATAGCATAAAACAACATAAATTCAATTTAATAAAGCATAGGATAAAACAACATAAATACAATTTAATAAAGCATAGGATAAAACAACATGAATACAATTTAATAAAGCATAGGATAAAACAACATAAATACAATTTAATAAAGCATAGGATAAAACAACATAAATACAATTTAATGAAACATAGGATAAACAACATAAATACAATTTATAAAAGCATAGGATAAAACAACATAAATACAATTTAATAAAGCATAGGATAAAACAACATAAATAAAATTTAATAAAGCATAGCATAAAACAACATAAATTAAATTTAATAAAGCATAGGATAAAACAACATAAATACAATTTAATAAAGCATAGGATAAAACAACATGAATACAATTTAATAAAGCATAGGATAAAACAACATAAATACAATTTAATAAAGCATAGGATAAAACAACATAAATACAATTTAATGAAACATAGGATAAACAACATAAATACAATTTATAAAAGCATAGGATAAAACAACATAAATACAATTTAATAAAGCATAGGATAAAACAACATAAATAAAATTTAATAAAGCATAGCATAAAACAACATAAATTAAATTTAATAAAGCATAGGATAAAACAACATAAATACAATTTAATAAAGCATAGGATAAAACAACATGAATACAATTTAATAAAGCATAGGATAAAACAACATAAATACAATTTAATAAAGCATAGGTTAAAACAACATAAATACAATTTAATAAAGCATAGGATAAAACAACATAAATACAATTTAATAAGGCATAGGTTAAAACAACATAAATACAATTTAATAAAGCATAGGACAAAACAACATAAATACAATTTAATAAAGCATCGGTTAAAACAACATAAATACAAGTTAATAAAGCATAGGATAAAACAACATAAATACAATTTAATAAAGCATAGGATAAAACAACATAAATACAATTTAATAAAGCATAGGATAAAACAACATAAATAGAATTTAATAAAGCATAGGTTAAAACAACATAAATACAATTTAATAAAGCATAGGATAAAACAACATAAATTCAATTTAATAAAGCACAGGATAAAACAACATAAATACAATTTAATAAAGCACAGGATAAAACAACATAAATAAAATTTAATAAAGCATAGGATAAAACAACATAAACAAAATTTAATAAAGCATAGGATAAAACAACAAAAATACAATTTAATAAAGCATAGGATAAAACAACATAAATCAAATTTAATAAAGCATAGGATAAAACAACATAAATAAAATTTAATAAAGCATAGCATAAAACAACATAAATTCAATTTAATAAAGCATAGGATAAAACAACATAAATACAATTTAATAAAGCATAGGATAAAACAACATGAATACAATTTAATAAAGCATAGGATAAAACAACATAAATACAATTTAATAAAGCATAGGATAAAACAACATAAATACAATTTAATGAAACATAGGATAAACAACATAAATACAATTTATAAAAGCATAGGATAAAACAACATAAATACAATTTAATAAAGCATAGGATAAAACAACATAAATAAAATTTAATAAAGCATAGCATAAAACAACATAAATTAAATTTAATAAAGCATAGGATAAAACAACATAAATACAATTTAATAAAGCATAGGATAAAACAACATGAATACAATTTAATAAAGCATAGGATAAAACAACATAAATACAATTTAATAAAGCATAGGATAAAACAACATAAATACAATTTAATGAAACATAGGATAAACAACATAAATACAATTTATAAAAGCATAGGATAAAACAACATAAATACAATTTAATAAAGCATAGGATAAAACAACATAAATAAAATTTAATAAAGCATAGCATAAAACAACATAAATTAAATTTAATAAAGCATAGGATAAAACAACATAAATACAATTTAATAAAGCATAGGATAAAACAACATGAATACAATTTAATAAAGCATAGGATAAAACAACATAAATACAATTTAATAAAGCATAGGTTAAAACAACATAAATACAATTTAATAAAGCATAGGATAAAACAACATAAATACAATTTAATAAGGCATAGGTTAAAACAACATAAATACAATTTAATAAAGCATAGGACAAAACAACATAAATACAATTTAATAAAGCATCGGTTAAAACAACATAAATACAAGTTAATAAAGCATAGGATAAAACAACATAAATACAATTTAATAAAGCATAGGATAAAACAACATAAATACAATTTAATAAAGCATAGGATAAAACAACATAAATACAATTTAATAAAGCATAGGTTAAAACAACATAAATACAATTTAATAAAGCATAGGATAAAACAACATAAATTCAATTTAATAAAGCACAGGATAAAACAACATAAATACAATTTAATAAAGCACAGGATAAAACAACATAAATAAAATTTAATAAAGCATAGGATAAAACAACATGAACAAAATTTAATAAAGCATAGGATAAAACAACAAAAATACAATTTAATAAAGCATAGGATAAAACAACATAAATAAAATTTAATAAAGCATAGGATAAAACAACATAAATATAATTTAATAAAGCATAGGATAAAACAACATAAATACAATTTAATAAAGCATAGGATAAAACAACATAAATACAATTTAATAAAGCATAGGATAAAACAACATAAATACAATTTAATAAAGCATAGGTTAAAACAACATAAATACAATTTAAAAAAGCATAGGATAAAACCACAATAATACAATTTAATAAAGCATAGGATAAAACAACATAAACACAATTTAATAAAGCATAGGACAAAACAACATAAATACAATTTAATAAAGCATAGGATAAAACAACATAAATACAATTTAATGAAACATAGGATAAACAACATAATTACAATTTAAAAAAGCATAGGATAAAACAACATAAATACAAATTAATAAAGCATAGGACAAAACAACATAAATACAATTTAATAAAGCATAGGATAAAACAACATAAATACAATTTAATGAAACATAGGATAAACAACATAAATACAATTTAATAAAGCATAGGATAAAACAACATAAATAAAATTTAATAAAGCATAGCATAAAACAACATAAATTAAATTTAATAAAGCATAGGTTAAAACAACATAAATACAATTTAATAAAGCATAGGACAAAACAACATAAATACAATTTAAAAAAGCATAGGATAAAACCACAATAATACAATTTAATAAAGCATAGGATAAAACAACATAAACACAATTTAATAAAGCATAGGACAAAACAACATAAATACAATTTAATAAAGCATAGGATAAAACAACATAAATACAATTTAATGAAACATAGGATAAACAACATAAATACAATTTAAAAAAGCATAGGATAAAACAACATAAATACAAATTAATAAAGCATAGGACAAAACAACATAAATACAATTTAATAAAGCATAGGATAAAACAACATAAATACAATTTAATGAAACATAGGATAAACAACATAAATACAATTTAATAAAGCATAGGATAAAACAACATAAATAAAATTTAATAAAGCATAGCATAAAACAACATAAATTAAATTTAATAAAGCATAGGTTAAAACAACATAAATACAATTTAATAAAGCATAGGACAAAACAACATAAATACAATTTAATAAAGCATAGGTTAAAACAACATAAATAAAAGTTAATAAAGCATAGGATAAAACAACATAAATACAATTTAATAAAGCATAGGATAAAACAACATAAATACAATTTAATAAAGCATAGGATAAAACAACATAAATACAATTTAATAAGGCATAGGTTAAAACAACATAAATACAATTTAATAAAGCATAGGACAAAACAACATAAATACAATTTAATAAAGCATCGGTTAAAACAACATAAATACAAGTTAATAAAGCATAGGATAAAACAACATAAATACAATTTAATAAAGCATAGGATAAAACAACATAAATACAATTTAATAAAGCATAGGATAAAACAACATAAATACAATTTAATAAAGCATAGGTTAAAACAACATAAATACAATTTAATAAAGCATAGGATAAAACAACATAAATTCAATTTAATAAAGCACAGGATAAAACAACATAAATACAATTTAATAAAGCACAGGATAAAACAACATAAATAAAATTTAATAAAGCATAGGATAAAACAACATAAACAAAATTTAATAAAGCATAGGATAAAACAACAAAAATACAATTTAATAAAGCATAGGATAAAACAACATAAATAAAATTTAATAAAGCATAGGATAAAACAACATAAATATAATTTAATAAAGCATAGGATAAAACAACATAAATACAATTTAATAAAGCATAGGATAAAACAACATAAATACAATTTAATAAAGCATAGGATAAAACAACATAAATACAATTTAATAAAGCATAGGTTAAAACAACATAAATACAATTTAAAAAAGCATAGGATAAAACCACAGAAATACAATTTAATAAAGCATAGGATAAAACAACATAAATACAATTTAATAAAGCATAGGACAAAACAACATAAATACAATTTAATAAAGCATAGGATAAAACAACATAAATACAATTTAATGAAACATAGGATAAACAACATAAATACAATTTAAAAAAGCATAGGATAAAACAACATAAATACAATTTAATAAAGCATAGGATAAAACAACATAAATAAAATTTAATAAAGCATAGCATAAAACAACATAAATTCAATTTAATAAAGCATAGGATAAAACAACATAAATACAATTTAATAAAGCATAGGATAAAACAACATGAATACAATTTAATAAAGCATAGGATAAAACAACATAAATACAATTTAATAAAGCATAGGTTAAAACAACATAAATACAATTTAATAAAGCATAGGACAAAACAACATAAATACAATTTAATAAAGCATAGGTTAAAGCAACATAAATAAAAGTTAATAAAGCATAGGATAAAACAACATAAATACAATTTAATAAAGCATAGGATAAAACAACATAAATACAATTTAATAAAGCATAGGATAAAACAACATAAATACAATTTAATAAAGCATAGGTTAAAACAACATAAATACAATTTAATAAAGCATAGGACAAAACAACATAAATACAATTTAATAAAGCATCGGTTAAAACAACATAAATTCAAGTTAATAAAGCATAGGATAAAACAACATAAATACAATTTATTAAAGCATAGGATAAAACACCATAAATACAATTTAATAAAGCATAGGATAAAACAACATAAATACAATTTAATAAAGCATAGGTTAAAACAACATAAATACAATTTAATAAAGCATAGGATAAAACAACATAAATACAATTTAATAAAGCATAGGATAAAACAACATAAATACAATTTAATAAAGCATAGGATAAAACAACATAAATACAATTTAATAAAGCATAGGTTAAAACAACATAAATACAATTTAAAAAAGCATAGGATAAAACCACAATAATACAATTTAATAAAGCATAGGATAAAACAACATAAACACAATTTAATAAAGCATAGGACAAAACAACATAAATACAATTTAATAAAGCATAGGATAAAACAACATAAATACAATTTAATGAAACATAGGATAAACAACATAAATACAATTTAAAAAAGCATAGGATAAAACAACATAAATACAAATTAATAAAGCATAGGACAAAACAACATAAATACAATTTAATAAAGCATAGGATAAAACAACATAAATACAATTTAATGAAACATAGGATAAACAACATAAATACAATTTAATAAAGCATAGGATAAAACAACATAAATAAAATTTAATAAAGCATAGCATAAAACAACATAAATTAAATTTAATAAAGCATAGGTTAAAACAACATAAATACAATTTAATAAAGCATAGGACAAAACAACATAAATACAATTTAAAAAAGCATAGGATAAAACCACAATAATACAATTTCATAAAGCATAGGATAAAACAACATAAACACAATTTAATAAAGCATAGGACAAAACAACATAAATACAATTTAATAAAGCATAGGATAAAACAACATAAATACAATTTAATGAAACATAGGATAAACAACATAAATACAATTTAAAAAAGCATAGGATAAAACAACATAAATACAAATTAATAAAGCATAGGACAAAACAACATAAATACAATTTAATAAAGCATAGGATAAAACAACATAAATACAATTTAATGAAACATAGGATAAACAACATAAATACAATTTAATAAAGCATAGGATAAAACAACATAAATAAAATTTAATAAAGCATAGCATAAAACAACATAAATTAAATTTAATAAAGCATAGGTTAAAACAACATAAATACAATTTAATAAAGCATAGGACAAAACAACATAAATACAATTTAATAAAGCATAGGTTAAAACAACATAAATAAAAGTTAATAAAGCATAGGATAAAACAACATAAATACAATTTAATAAAGCATAGGATAAAACAACATAAATACAATTTAATAAAGCATAGGATAAAACAACATAAATACAATTTAATAAGGCATAGGTTAAAACAACATAAATACAATTTAATAAAGCATAGGATAAAACAACATAAATTCAATTTAATAAAGCACAGGATAAAACAACATAAATACAATTTAATAAAGCACAGGATAAAACAACATAAATAAAATTTAATAAAGCATAGGATAAAACAACATAAACAAAATTTAATAAAGCATAGGATAAAACAACAAAAATACAATTTAATAAAGCATAGGATAAAACAACATAAATAAAATTTAATAAAGCATAGGATAAAACAACATAAATATAATTTAATAAAGCATAGGATAAAACAACATAAATACAATTTAATAAAGCATAGGATAAAACAACATAAATACAATTTAATAAAGCATAGGATAAAACAACATAAATACAATTTAATAAAGCATAGGTTAAAACAACATAAATACAATTTAAAAAAGCATAGGATAAAACCACAGAAATACAATTTAATAAAGCATAGGATAAAACAACATAAATACAATTTAATAAAGCATAGGACAAAACAACATAAATACAATTTAATAAAGCATAGGATAAAACAACATAAATACAATTTAATGAAACATAGGATAAACAACATAAATACAATTTAAAAAAGCATAGGATAAAACAACATAAATACAATTTAATAAAGCATAGGATAAAACAACATAAATAAAATTTAATAAAGCATAGCATAAAACAACATAAATTCAATTTAATAAAGCATAGGATAAAACAACATAAATACAATTTAATAAAGCATAGGATAAAACAACATGAATACAATTTAATAAAGCATAGGATAAAACAACATAAATACAATTTAATAAAGCATAGGTTAAAACAACATAAATACAATTTAATAAAGCATAGGACAAAACAACATAAATACAATTTAATAAAGCATAGGTTAAAGCAACATAAATAAAAGTTAATAAAGCATAGGATAAAACAACATAAATACAATTTAATAAAGCATAGGATAAAACAACATAAATACAATTTAATAAAGCATAGGATAAAACAACATAAATACAATTTAATAAAGCATAGGTTAAAACAACATAAATACAATTTAATAAAGCATAGGACAAAACAACATAAATACAATTTAATAAAGCATCGGTTAAAACAACATAAATTCAAGTTAATAAAGCATAGGATAAAACAACATAAATACAATTTATTAAAGCATAGGATAAAACACCATAAATACAATTTAATAAAGCATAGGATAAAACAACATAAATACAATTTAATAAAGCATAGGTTAAAACAACATAAATACAATTTAATAAAGCATAGGATAAAACAACATAAATTCAATTTAATAAAGCATAGGATAAAAAAACATAAATACAATTTAATAAAGCACAGGATAAAACAACATAAATAAAATTTAATAAAGCATAGGATAAAACAACATAAACAAAATTTAATAAAGCATAGGATAAAACAACAAAAATACAATTTAATAAAGCATAGGATAAAACAACATAAATAAAATTTAATAAAGCATAGGATAAAACAACATAAATATAATTTAATAAAGCATAGGATAAAACAACATAAATACAATTTAATGAAACATAGGATAAACAACATAAATACAATTTATAAAAGCATAGGATAAAACAACATAAATACAATTTAATAAAGCATAGGATAAAACAACATAAATAAAATTTAATAAAGCATAGCATAAAACAACATAAATTAAATTTAATAAAGCATAGGATAAAACAACATAAATACAATTTAATAAAGCATAGGATAAAACAACATGAATACAATTTAATAAAGCATAGGATAAAACAACATAAATACAATTTAATAAAGCATAGGATAAAACAACATAAATACAATTTAATGAAACATAGGATAAACAACATAAATACAATTTATAAAAGCATAGGATAAAACAACATAAATACAATTTAAAAAAGCATAGGATAAAACAACATAAATAAAATTTAATAAAGCATAGCATAAAACAACATAAATTAAATTTAATAAAGCATAGGATAAAACAACATAAATACAATTTAATAAAGCATAGGATAAAACAACATGAATACAATTTAATAAAGCATAGGATAAAACAACATAAATACAATTTAATAAAGCATAGGTTAAAACAACATAAATACAATTTAATAAAGCATAGGATAAAACAACATAAATACAATTTAATAAGGCATAGGTTAAAACAACATAAATACAATTTAATAAAGCATAGGACAAAACAACATAAATACAATTTAATAAAGCATCGGTTAAAACAACATAAATACAAGTTAATAAAGCATAGGATAAAACAACATAAATACAATTTAATAAAGCATAGGATAAAACAACATAAATACAATTTAATAAAGCATAGGATAAAACAACATAAATACAATTTAATAAAGCATAGGTTAAAACAACATAAATACAATTTAATAAAGCATAGGATAAAACAACATAAATTCAATTTAATAAAGCACAGGATAAAACAACATAAATACAATTTAATAAAGCACAGGATAAAACAACATAAATAAAATTTAATAAAGCATAGGATAAAACAACATGAACAAAATTTAATAAAGCATAGGATAAAACAACAAAAATACAATTTAATAAAGCATAGGATAAAACAACATAAATAAAATTTAATAAAGCATAGGATAAAACAACATAAATATAATTTAATAAAGCATAGGATAAAACAACATAAATACAATTTAATAAAGCATAGGATAAAACAACATAAATACAATTTAATAAAGCATAGGATAAAACAACATAAATACAATTTAATAAAGCATAGGTTAAAACAACATAAATACAATTTAAAAAAGCATAGGATAAAACCACAATAATACAATTTAATAAAGCATAGGATAAAACAACATAAACACAATTTAATAAAGCATAGGACAAAACAACATAAATACAATTTAATAAAGCATAGGATAAAACAACATAAATACAATTTAATGAAACATAGGATAAACAACATAAATACAATTTAAAAAAGCATAGGATAAAACAACATAAATACAAATTAATAAAGCATAGGACAAAACAACATAAATACAATTTAATAAAGCATAGGATAAAACAACATAAATACAATTTAATGAAACATAGGATAAATAACATAAATACAATTTAAAAAAGCATAGGATAAAACAACATAAATACAATTTGATAAAGCATAGGATAAAACAACATAAATAAAATTTAATAAAGCATAGCATAAAACAACATAAATTAAATTTAATAAAGCATAGGTTAAAACAACATAAATACAATTTAATAAAGCATAGGACAAAACAACATAAATACAATTTAATAAAGCATAGGTTAAAACAACATAAATAAAAGTTAATAAAGCATAGGATAAAACAACATAAATACAATTTAATAAAGCATAGGATAAAACAACATAAATACAATTTAATAAAGCATAGGATAAAACAACATAAATACAATTTAATAAGGCATAGGTTAAAACAACATAAATACAATTTAATAAAGCATAGGACAAAACAACATAAATACAATTTAATAAAGCATCGGTTAAAACAACATAAATACAAGTTAATAAAGCATAGGATAAAACAACATAAATACAATTTAATAAAGCATAGGATAAAACAACATAAATACAATTTAATAAAGCATAGGATAAAACAACATAAATACAATTTAATAAAGCATAGGTTAAAACAACATAAATACAATTTAATAAAGCATAGGATAAAACAACATAAATTCAATTTAATAAAGCACAGGATAAAACAACATAAATACAATTTAATAAAGCACAGGATAAAACAACATAAATAAAATTTAATAAAGCATAGGATAAAACAACATAAACAAAATTTAATAAAGCATAGGATAAAACAACAAAAATACAATTTAATAAAGCATAGGATAAAACAACATAAATAAAATTTAATAAAGCATAGGATAAAACAACATAAATATAATTTAATAAAGCATAGGATAAAACAACATAAATACAATTTAATAAAGCATAGGATAAAACAACATAAATACAATTTAATAAAGCATAGGATAAAACAACATAAATACAATTTAATAAAGCATAGGTTAAAACAACATAAATACAATTTAAAAAAGCATAGGATAAAACCACAGAAATACAATTTAATAAAGCATAGGATAAAACAACATAAATACAATTTAATAAAGCATAGGACAAAACAACATAAATACAATTTAATAAAGCATAGGATAAAACAACATAAATACAATTTAATGAAACATAGGATAAACAACATAAATACAATTTAAAAAAGCATAGGATAAAACAACATAAATACAATTTAATAAAGCATAGGATAAAACAACATAAATAAAATTTAATAAAGCATAGCATAAAACAACATAAATTCAATTTAATAAAGCATAGGATAAAACAACATAAATACAATTTAATAAAGCATAGGATAAAACAACATGAATACAATTTAATAAAGCATAGGATAAAACAACATAAATACAATTTAATAAAGCATAGGTTAAAACAACATAAATACAATTTAATAAAGCATAGGACAAAACAACATAAATACAATTTAATAAAGCATAGGTTAAAGCAACATAAATAAAAGTTAATAAAGCATAGGATAAAACAACATAAATACAATTTAATAAAGCATAGGATAAAACAACATAAATACAATTTAATAAAGCATAGGATAAAACAACATAAATACAATTTAATAAAGCATAGGTTAAAACAACATAAATACAATTTAATAAAGCATAGGACAAAACAACATAAATACAATTTAATAAAGCATCGGTTAAAACAACATAAATACAAGTTAATAAAGCATAGGATAAAACAACATAAATACAATTTATTAAAGCATAGGATAAAACACCATAAATACAATTTAATAAAGCATAGGATAAAACAACATAAATACAATTTAATAAAGCATAGGTTAAAACAACATAAATACAATTTAATAAAGCATAGGATAAAACAACATAAATTCAATTTAATAAAGCATAGGATAAAAAAACATAAATACAATTTAATAAAGCACAGGATAAAACAACATAAATAAAATTTAATAAAGCATAGGATAAAACAACATAAACAAAATTTAATAAAGCATAGGATAAAACAACAAAAATACAATTTAATAAAGCATAGGATAAAACAACGTAAATAAAATTTAATAAAGCATAGGATAAAACAACATAAATATAATTTAATAAAGCATAGGATAAAACAACATAAATGAAATTTAATAAAGCATAGGATAAAACAACATAAATACAATTTAATAAAGCATAGGATAAAACAACATAAATACAATTTAATAAAGCATAGGTTAAAACAACATAAATACAATTTAATAAAGCATAGGATAAAACAACATAAATACAATTTAATAAAGCATAGGTTAAAACAACATAAATACAATTTAATAAAGCATAGGACAAAACAACATAAATACAATTTAATAAAGCATCGGTTAAAACAACATAAATACAAGTTAATAAAGCATAGGATAAAACAACATAAATACAATTTAATAAAGCATAGGATAAAACAACATAAATACAATTTAATAAAGCATAGGATAAAACAACATAAATACAATTTAATAAAGCATAGGTTAAAACAACATAAATACAATTTAATAAAGCATAGGATAAAACAACATAAATTCAATTTAATAAAGCATAGGATAAAACAACATAAATACAATTTAATAAAGCACAGGATAAAACAACATAAATAAAATTTAGTAAAGCATAGGATAAAACAACATAAACAAAATTTAATAAAGCATAGGATAAAACAACAAAAATACAATTTAATAAAGCATAGGATAAAACAACATAAATAAAATTTAATAAAGCATAGGATAAAACAACATAAATATAATTTAATAAAGCATAGGATAAAACAACATAAATGAAATGTAATAAAGCATAGGATAAAACAACATAAATACAATTTAATGAAGCATAGGATAAAACAACATAAATACAATTTAATAAAGCATAGGTTAAAACAACATAAATACAATTTAATAAAGCATAGGATAAAACAACATAAATACAATTTAATAAAGCATAGGTTAAAACAACATAAATACAATTTAATAAAGCATTGGACAAAACAACATAAATACAATTTAATAAAGCATCGGTTAAACCAACAAAAATACAAGTTAATAAAGCATAGGATAAAACAACATAAATACAATTTAATAAAGCATAGGATAAAACAACATAAATACAATTTAATAAAGCATAGGATAAAACAACATAAATACAATTTAATAAAGCATAGGTTAAAACAACATAAATACAATTTAATAAAGCATAGGAAAAAACAACATAAATTCAATTTAATAAAGCATAGGATAAAACAACATAAATACAATTTAATAAAGCACAGGATAAAACAACATAAATAAAATTTAATAAAGCATAGGATAAAACAACATAAACAAAATTTAATAAAGCATAGGATAAAACAACAAAAATACAATTTAATAAAGCATAGGATAAAACAACATAAATACAAATTAATAAAGCATAGGACAAAACAACATAAATACAATTTAATAAAGCATAGGATAAAACAACATAAATACAATTTAATGAAACATAGGATAAACAACATAAATACAATTTAAAAAAGCATAGGATAAAACAACATAAATACAATTTAATAAAGCATAGGATAAAACAACATAAATAAAATTTAATAAAGCATAGCATAAAACAACATAAATTAAATTTAATAAAGCATAGGATAAAACAACATAAATACAATTTAATAAAGCATAGGATAAAACAACATGAATACAATTTAATAAAGCATAGGATAAATCAACATAAATACAATTTAATAAAGCATAGGTTAAAAAAACATAAATACAATTTAATAAAGCATAGGACAAAACAACATAAATACAATTTAATAAAGCATAGGTTAAAACAACATAAATAAAAGTTAATAAAGCATAGGATAAAACAACATAAATACAATTTAATAAAGCATAGGATAAAACAACATAAATACAATTTAATAAAGCATAGGATAAAACAACATAAATACAATTTAATAAGGCATAGGTTAAAACAACATAAATACAATTTAATAAAGCATAGGACAAAACAACATAAATACAATTTAATAAAGCATCGGTTAAAACAACATAAATACAAGTTAATAAAGCATAGGATAAAACAACATAAATACAATTTAATAAAGCATAGGATAAAACAACATAAATACAATTTAATAAAGCATAGGATAAAACAACATAAATACAATTTAATAAAGCATAGGTTAAAACAACATAAATACAATTTAATAAAGCATAGGATAAAACAACATAAATTCAATTTAATAAAGCACAGGATAAAACAACATAAATACAATTTAATAAAGCACAGGATAAAACAACATAAATAAAATTTAATAAAGCATAGGATAAAACAACATAAACAAAAATTAATAAAGCATAGGATAAAACAACAAAAATACAATTTAATAAAGCATAGGATAAAACAACATAAATAAAATTTAATTAAACATAGGATAAAACAACATAAATATAATTTAATAAAGCATAGGATAAAACAACATAAATACAATTTAATAAAGCATAGGATAAAACAACATAAATACAATTTAATAAAGCATAGGTTAAAACAACATAAATACAATTTAATAAAGCATAGGATAAAACAACATAAATACAATTTAATAAAGCATAGGATAAAACAACATAAATACAATTTAATAAAGCATAGGATAAAACAACATAAATACAATTTAACAAAGCATAGGTTAAAACAACATAAATACAATTTAATAAAGCATAGGACAAAACAACATAAATACAATTTAATAAAGCATCGGTTAAAACAACATAAATACAAGTTAATAAAGCATAGGATAAAACAACATAAATACAATTTAATAAAGCATAGGATAAAACAACATAAATACAATTTAATAAAGCATAGGATAAAACAACATAAATACAATTTAATAAAGCATAGGTTAAAACAACATAAATACAATTTAATAAAGCATAGGATAAAACAACATAAATTCAATTTAATAAAGCATAGGATAAAACAACATAAATACAATTTAATAAAGCACAGGATAAAACAACATAAATAAAATTTAATAAAGCATAGGATAAAACAACATAAACAAAATTTAATAAAGCATAGGATAAAACAACAAAAATACAATTTAATAAAGCATAGGATAAAACAACATAAATACAATTTAATAAAGCATGGGATAAAACAACATAAATAAAATTTAATAAAGCATAGCATAAAACAACATAAATACAATTTAATAAAGCATAGGTTAAAACAACATAAATACAATTTAATAAAGCATAGGATAAAACAACATAAATTCAATTTAATAAAGCATAGGATAAAACAACATAAATACAATTTAATAAAGCACAGGATAAAACAACATAAATAAAATTTAATAAAGCATAGGATAAAACAACATAAACAAAATTTAATAAAGCATAGGATAAAACAACAAAAATACAATTTAATAAAGCATAGGATAAAACAACATAAATACAATTTAATAAAGCATGGGATAAAACAACATAAATAAAATTTAATAAAGCATAGCATAAAACAACATAAATTCAATTTAATAAAGCATAGGATAAAACAACATAAATACAATTTAATAAAGCATAGGATAAAACAACATGAATACAATTTAATAAAGCATAGGATAAAACAACATAAATACAATTTAATAAAGCATAGGTTAAAACAACATAAATACAATTTAATAAAGCATAGGACAAAACAACATAAATACAATTTAATAAAGCATAGGTTAAAGCAACATAAATAAAAGTTAATAAAGCATAGGATAAAACAACATAAATACAATTTAATAAAGCATAGGATAAAACAACATAAATACAATTTAATAAAGCATAGGATAAAACAACATAAATACAATTTAATAAAGCATAGGTTAAAACAACATAAATACAATTTAATAAAGCATAGGATAAAACAACATAAATACAATTTAATAAAGCATAGGATAAAACAACATAAATACAATTTAATAAAGCATAGGATAAAACAACATAAATACAATTTAACAAAGCATAGGTTAAAACAACATAAATACAATTTAATAAAGCATAGGACAAAACAACATAAATACAATTTAATAAAGCATCGGTTAAAACAACATAAATACAAGTTAATAAAGCATAGGATAAAACAACAAAAATACAATTTAATAAAGCATAGGATAAAACAACATAAATACAAATTAATAAAGCATAGGACAAAACAACATAAATACAATTTAATAAAGCATAGGATAAAACAACATAAATACAATTTAATGAAACATAGGATAAACAACATAAATACAATTTAAAAAAGCATAGGATAAAACAACATAAACAAAATTTAATAAAGCATAGGATAAAACAACAAAAATACAATTTAATAAAGCATAGGATAAAACAACATAAATAAAATTTAATAAAGCATAGGATAAAACAACATAAATATAATTTAATAAAGCATAGGATAAAACAACATAAATGAAATGTAATAAAGCATAGGATAAAACAACATAAATACAATTTAATAAAGCATAGGATAAAACAACATAAATACAATTTAATAAAGCATAGGTTAAAACAACATAAATACAATTTAATAAAGCATAGGATAAAACAACATAAATACAATTTAATAAAGCATAGGTTAAAACAACATAAATACAATTTAATAAAGCATTGGACAAAACAACATAAATACAATTTAATAAAGCATCGGTTAAACCAACAAAAATACAAGTTAATAAAGCATAGGATAAAACAACATAAATACAATTTAATAAAGCATAGGATAAAACAACATAAATAATATTTAATAAAGCATAGGATAAAACAACATAAACAAAATTTAATAAAGCATAGGATAAAACAACAAAAATACAATTTAATAAAGCATAGGATAAAACAACATAAATACAAATTAATAAAGCATAGGACAAAACAACATAAATACAATTTAATAAAGCATAGGATAAAACAACATAAATACAATTTAATGAAACATAGGATAAACAACATAAATACAATTTAAAAAAGCATAGGATAAAACAACATAAACAAAATTTAATAAAGCATAGGATAAAACAACAAAAATACAATTTAATAAAGCATAGGATAAAACAACATAAATAAAATTTAATAAAGCATAGGATAAAACAACATAAATATAATTTAATAAAGCATAGGATAAAACAACATAAATGAAATGTAATAAAGCATAGGATAAAACAACATAAATACAATTTAATAAAGCATAGGATAAAACAACATAAATACAATTTAATAAAGCATAGGTTAAAACAACATAAATACAATTTAATAAAGCATAGGATAAAACAACATAAATACAATTTAATAAAGCATAGGTTAAAACAACATAAATACAATTTAATAAAGCATTGGACAAAACAACATAAATACAATTTAATAAAGCATCGGTTAAACCAACAAAAATACAAGTTAATAAAGCATAGGATAAAACAACATAAATACAATTTAATAAAGCATAGGATAAAACAACATAAATACAATTTAATAAAGCATAGGATAAAACAACATAAATACAATTTAATAAAGCATAGGATAAAACAACATAAATACAATTTAATAAAGCATGGGATAAAACAACATAAATAAAATTTAATAAAGCATAGCATAAAACAACATAAATACAATTTAATAAAGCATAGGTTAAAACAACATAAATACAATTTAATAAAGCATAGGATAAAACAACATAAATTCAATTTAATAAAGCATAGGATAAAACAACATAAATACAATTTAATAAAGCACAGGATAAAACAACATAAATAAAATTTAATAAAGCATAGGATAAAACAACATAAACAAAATTTAATAAAGCATAGGATAAAACAACAAAAATACAATTTAATAAAGCATAGGATAAAACAACATAAATACAATTTAATAAAGCATGGGATAAAACAACATAAATAAAATTTAATAAAGCATAGCATAAAACAACATAAATTCAATTTAATAAAGCATAGGATAAAACAACATAAATACAATTTAATAAAGCATAGGTTAAAACAACATAAATACAATTTAATAAAGCATAGGATAAAACAACATAAATACAATTTAATAAAGCATAGGTTAAAACAACATAAATACAATTTAATAAAGCATTGGACAAAACAACATAAATACAATTTAATAAAGCATCGGTTAAACCAACAAAAATACAAGTTAATAAAGCATAGGATAAAACAACATAAATACAATTTAATAAAGCATAGGATAAAACAACATAAATACAATTTAATAAAGCATAGGATAAAACAACATAAATACAATTTAATAAAGCATAGGTTAAAACAACATAAATACAATTTAATAAAGCATAGGAAAAAACAACATAAATTCAATTTAATAAAGCATAGGATAAAACAACATAAATACAATTTAATAAAGCACAGGATAAAACAACATAAATAAAATTTAATAAAGCATAGGATAAAACAACATAAACAAAATTTAATAAAGCATAGGATAAAACAACAAAAATACAATTTAATAAAGCATAGGATAAAACAACATAAATACAAATTAATAAAGCATAGGACAAAACAACATAAATACAATTTAATAAAGCATAGGATAAAACAACATAAATACAATTTAATGAAACATAGGATAAACAACATAAATACAATTTAAAAAAGCATAGGATAAAACAACATAAATACAATTTAATAAAGCATAGGATAAAACAACATAAATAAAATTTAATAAAGCATAGCATAAAACAACATAAATTAAATTTAATAAAGCATAGGATAAAACAACATAAATACAATTTAATAAAGCATAGGATAAAACAACATAAATACAATTTAACAAAGCATAGGTTAAAACAACATAAATACAATTTAATAAAGCATAGGACAAAACAACATAAATACAATTTAATAAAGCATCGGTTAAAACAACATAAATACAAGTTAATAAAGCATAGGATAAAACAACATAAATACAATTTAATAAAGCATAGGATAAAACAACATAAATACAATTTAATAAAGCATAGGATAAAACAACATAAATACAATTTAATAAAGCATAGGTTAAAACAACATAAATACAATTTAATAAAGCATAGGATAAAACAACATAAATTCAATTTAATAAAGCATAGGATAAAACAACATAAATACAATTTAATAAAGCACAGGATAAAACAACATAAATAAAATTTAATAAAGCATAGGATAAAACAACATAAACAAAATTTAATAAAGCATAGGATAAAACAACAAAAATACAATTTAATAAAGCATAGGATAAAACAACATAAATACAATTTAATAAAGCATGGGATAAAACAACATAAATAAAATTTAATAAAGCATAGCATAAAACAACATAAATACAATTTAATAAAGCATAGGTTAAAACAACATAAATACAATTTAATAAAGCATAGGATAAAACAACATAAATTCAATTTAATAAAGCATAGGATAAAACAACATAAATACAATTTAATAAAGCACAGGATAAAACAACATAAATAAAATTTAATAAAGCATAGGATAAAACAACATAAACAAAATTTAATAAAGCATAGGATAAAACAACAAAAATACAATTTAATAAAGCATAGGATAAAACAACATAAATACAATTTAATAAAGCATGGGATAAAACAACATAAATAAAATTTAATAAAGCATAGCATAAAACAACATAAATTCAATTTAATAAAGCATAGGATAAAACAACATAAATACAATTTAATAAAGCATAGGATAAAACAACATGAATACAATTTAATAAAGCATAGGATAAAACAACATAAATACAATTTAATAAAGCATAGGTTAAAACAACATAAATACAATTTAATAAAGCATAGGACAAAACAACATAAATACAATTTAATAAAGCATAGGTTAAAGCAACATAAATAAAAGTTAATAAAGCATAGGATAAAACAACATAAATACAATTTAATAAAGCATAGGATAAAACAACATAAATACAATTTAATAAAGCATAGGATAAAACAACATAAATACAATTTAATAAAGCATAGGTTAAAACAACATAAATACAATTTAATAAAGCATAGGATAAAACAACATAAATACAATTTAATAAAGCATAGGATAAAACAACATAAATACAATTTAATAAAGCATAGGATAAAACAACATAAATACAATTTAACAAAGCATAGGTTAAAACAACATAAATACAATTTAATAAAGCATAGGACAAAACAACATAAATACAATTTAATAAAGCATCGGTTAAAACAACATAAATACAAGTTAATAAAGCATAGGATAAAACAACAAAAATACAATTTAATAAAGCATAGGATAAAACAACATAAATACAAATTAATAAAGCATAGGACAAAACAACATAAATACAATTTAATAAAGCATAGGATAAAACAACATAAATACAATTTAATGAAACATAGGATAAACAACATAAATACAATTTAAAAAAGCATAGGATAAAACAACATAAACAAAATTTAATAAAGCATAGGATAAAACAACAAAAATACAATTTAATAAAGCATAGGATAAAACAACATAAATAAAATTTAATAAAGCATAGGATAAAACAACATAAATATAATTTAATAAAGCATAGGATAAAACAACATAAATGAAATGTAATAAAGCATAGGATAAAACAACATAAATACAATTTAATAAAGCATAGGATAAAACAACATAAATACAATTTAATAAAGCATAGGTTAAAACAACATAAATACAATTTAATAAAGCATAGGATAAAACAACATAAATACAATTTAATAAAGCATAGGTTAAAACAACATAAATACAATTTAATAAAGCATTGGACAAAACAACATAAATACAATTTAATAAAGCATCGGTTAAACCAACAAAAATACAAGTTAATAAAGCATAGGATAAAACAACATAAATACAATTTAATAAAGCATAGGATAAAACAACATAAATAATATTTAATAAAGCATAGGATAAAACAACATAAACAAAATTTAATAAAGCATAGGATAAAACAACAAAAATACAATTTAATAAAGCATAGGATAAAACAACATAAATACAAATTAATAAAGCATAGGACAAAACAACATAAATACAATTTAATAAAGCATAGGATAAAACAACATAAATACAATTTAATGAAACATAGGATAAACAACATAAATACAATTTAAAAAAGCATAGGATAAAACAACATAAACAAAATTTAATAAAGCATAGGATAAAACAACAAAAATACAATTTAATAAAGCATAGGATAAAACAACATAAATAAAATTTAATAAAGCATAGGATAAAACAACATAAATATAATTTAATAAAGCATAGGATAAAACAACATAAATGAAATGTAATAAAGCATAGGATAAAACAACATAAATACAATTTAATAAAGCATAGGATAAAACAACATAAATACAATTTAATAAAGCATAGGTTAAAACAACATAAATACAATTTAATAAAGCATAGGATAAAACAACATAAATACAATTTAATAAAGCATAGGTTAAAACAACATAAATACAATTTAATAAAGCATTGGACAAAACAACATAAATACAATTTAATAAAGCATCGGTTAAACCAACAAAAATACAAGTTAATAAAGCATAGGATAAAACAACATAAATACAATTTAATAAAGCATAGGATAAAACAACATAAATACAATTTAATAAAGCATAGGATAAAACAACATAAATACAATTTAATAAAGCATAGGATAAAACAACATAAATACAATTTAATAAAGCATGGGATAAAACAACATAAATAAAATTTAATAAAGCATAGCATAAAACAACATAAATACAATTTAATAAAGCATAGGTTAAAACAACATAAATACAATTTAATAAAGCATAGGATAAAACAACATAAATTCAATTTAATAAAGCATAGGATAAAACAACATAAATACAATTTAATAAAGCACAGGATAAAACAACATAAATAAAATTTAATAAAGCATAGGATAAAACAACATAAACAAAATTTAATAAAGCATAGGATAAAACAACAAAAATACAATTTAATAAAGCATAGGATAAAACAACATAAATACAATTTAATAAAGCATGGGATAAAACAACATAAATAAAATTTAATAAAGCATAGCATAAAACAACATAAATTCAATTTAATAAAGCATAGGATAAAACAACATAAATACAATTTAATAAAGCATAGGTTAAAACAACATAAATACAATTTAATAAAGCATAGGATAAAACAACATAAATACAATTTAATAAAGCATAGGTTAAAACAACATAAATACAATTTAATAAAGCATTGGACAAAACAACATAAATACAATTTAATAAAGCATCGGTTAAACCAACAAAAATACAAGTTAATAAAGCATAGGATAAAACAACATAAATACAATTTAATAAAGCATAGGATAAAACAACATAAATACAATTTAATAAAGCATAGGATAAAACAACATAAATACAATTTAATAAAGCATAGGTTAAAACAACATAAATACAATTTAATAAAGCATAGGAAAAAACAACATAAATTCAATTTAATAAAGCATAGGATAAAACAACATAAATACAATTTAATAAAGCACAGGATAAAACAACATAAATAAAATTTAATAAAGCATAGGATAAAACAACATAAACAAAATTTAATAAAGCATAGGATAAAACAACAAAAATACAATTTAATAAAGCATAGGATAAAACAACATAAATACAAATTAATAAAGCATAGGACAAAACAACATAAATACAATTTAATAAAGCATAGGATAAAACAACATAAATACAATTTAATGAAACATAGGATAAACAACATAAATACAATTTAAAAAAGCATAGGATAAAACAACATAAATACAATTTAATAAAGCATAGGATAAAACAACATAAATAAAATTTAATAAAGCATAGCATAAAACAACATAAATTAAATTTAATAAAGCATAGGATAAAACAACATAAATACAATTTAATAAAGCATAGGATAAAACAACATGAATACAATTTAATAAAGCATAGGATAAATCAACATAAATACAATTTAATAAAGCATAGGTTAAAAAAACATAAATACAATTTAATAAAGCATAGGACAAAACAACATAAATACAATTTAATAAAGCATAGGTTAAAACAACATAAATAAAAGTTAATAAAGCATAGGATAAAACAACATAAATACAATTTAATAAAGCATAGGATAAAACAACATAAATACAATTTAATAAAGCATAGGATAAAACAACATAAATACAATTTAATAAGGCATAGGTTAAAACAACATAAATACAATTTAATAAAGCATAGGACAAAACAACATAAATACAATTTAATAAAGCATCGGTTAAAACAACATAAATACAAGTTAATAAAGCATAGGATAAAACAACATAAATACAATTTAATAAAGCATAGGATAAAACAACATAAATACAATTTAATAAAGCATAGGATAAAACAACATAAATACAATTTAATAAAGCATAGGTTAAAACAACATAAATACAATTTAATAAAGCATAGGATAAAACAACATAAATTCAATTTAATAAAGCACAGGATAAAACAACATAAATACAATTTAATAAAGCACAGGATAAAACAACATAAATAAAATTTAATAAAGCATAGGATAAAACAACATAAACAAAAATTAATAAAGCATAGGATAAAACAACAAAAATACAATTTAATAAAGCATAGGATAAAACAACATAAATAAAATTTAATTAAACATAGGATAAAACAACATAAATATAATTTAATAAAGCATAGGATAAAACAACATAAATACAATTTAATAAAGCATAGGATAAAACAACATAAATACAATTTAATAAAGCATAGGTTAAAACAACATAAATACAATTTAATAAAGCATAGGATAAAACAACATAAATACAATTTAATAAAGCATAGGATAAAACAACATAAATACAATTTAATAAAGCATAGGATAAAACAACATAAATACAATTTAACAAAGCATAGGTTAAAACAACATAAATACAATTTAATAAAGCATAGGACAAAACAACATAAATACAATTTAATAAAGCATCGGTTAAAACAACATAAATACAAGTTAATAAAGCATAGGATAAAACAACATAAATACAATTTAATAAAGCATAGGATAAAACAACATAAATACAATTTAATAAAGCATAGGATAAAACAACATAAATACAATTTAATAAAGCATAGGTTAAAACAACATAAATACAATTTAATAAAGCATAGGATAAAACAACATAAATTCAATTTAATAAAGCATAGGATAAAACAACATAAATACAATTTAATAAAGCACAGGATAAAACAACATAAATAAAATTTAATAAAGCATAGGATAAAACAACATAAACAAAATTTAATAAAGCATAGGATAAAACAACAAAAATACAATTTAATAAAGCATAGGATAAAACAACATAAATACAATTTAATAAAGCATGGGATAAAACAACATAAATAAAATTTAATAAAGCATAGCATAAAACAACATAAATACAATTTAATAAAGCATAGGTTAAAACAACATAAATACAATTTAATAAAGCATAGGATAAAACAACATAAATTCAATTTAATAAAGCATAGGATAAAACAACATAAATACAATTTAATAAAGCACAGGATAAAACAACATAAATAAAATTTAATAAAGCATAGGATAAAACAACATAAACAAAATTTAATAAAGCATAGGATAAAACAACAAAAATACAATTTAATAAAGCATAGGATAAAACAACATAAATACAATTTAATAAAGCATGGGATAAAACAACATAAATAAAATTTAATAAAGCATAGCATAAAACAACATAAATTCAATTTAATAAAGCATAGGATAAAACAACATAAATACAATTTAATAAAGCATAGGATAAAACAACATGAATACAATTTAATAAAGCATAGGATAAAACAACATAAATACAATTTAATAAAGCATAGGTTAAAACAACATAAATACAATTTAATAAAGCATAGGACAAAACAACATAAATACAATTTAATAAAGCATAGGTTAAAGCAACATAAATAAAAGTTAATAAAGCATAGGATAAAACAACATAAATACAATTTAATAAAGCATAGGATAAAACAACATAAATACAATTTAATAAAGCATAGGATAAAACAACATAAATACAATTTAATAAAGCATAGGTTAAAACAACATAAATACAATTTAATAAAGCATAGGATAAAACAACATAAATACAATTTAATAAAGCATAGGATAAAACAACATAAATACAATTTAATAAAGCATAGGATAAAACAACATAAATACAATTTAACAAAGCATAGGTTAAAACAACATAAATACAATTTAATAAAGCATAGGACAAAACAACATAAATACAATTTAATAAAGCATCGGTTAAAACAACATAAATACAAGTTAATAAAGCATAGGATAAAACAACATAAATACAATTTAATAAAGCATAGGTTAAAACAACATAAATACAATTTAATAAAGCATAGGAAAAAACAACATAAATTCAATTTAATAAAGCATAGGATAAAACAACATAAATACAATTTAATAAAGCACAGGATAAAACAACATAAATAATATTTAATAAAGCATAGGATAAAACAACATAAACAAAATTTAATAAAGCATAGGATAAAACAACAAAAATACAATTTAATAAAGCATAGGATAAAACAACATAAATACAAATTAATAAAGCATAGGACAAAACAACATAAATACAATTTAATAAAGCATAGGATAAAACAACATAAATACAATTTAATGAAACATAGGATAAACAACATAAATACAATTTAAAAAAGCATAGGATAAAACAACATAAATACAATTTAATAAAGCATAGGATAAAACAACATAAATAAAATTTAATAAAGCATAGCATAAAACAACATAAATTAAATTTAATAAAGCATAGGATAAAACAACATAAATACAATTTAATAAAGCATAGGATAAAACAACATGAATACAATTTAATAAAGCATAGGATAAATCAACATAAATACAATTTAATAAAGCATAGGTTAAAACAACATAAATACAATTTAATAAAGCATAGGATAAAACAACATAAATACAATTTAATAAAGCATAGGTTAAAACAACATAAATACAATTTAATAAAGCATAGGATAAAACAACATAAATACAATTTAATAAAGCATAGGATAAAACAACATAAATACAATTTAATAAAGCATAGGATAAAACAACATAAATACAATTTAACAAAGCATAGGTTAAAACAACATAAATACAATTTAATAAAGCATAGGACAAAACAACATAAATACAATTTAATAAAGCATCGGTTAAAACAACATAAATACAAGTTAATAAAGCATAGGATAAAACAACATAAATACAATTTAATAAAGCATAGGATAAAACAACATAAATACAATTTAATAAAGCATAGGATAAAACAACATAAATACAATTTAATAAAGCATAGGTTAAAACAACATAAATACAATTTAATAAAGCATAGGATAAAACAACATAAATTCAATTTAATAAAGCATAGGATAAAACAACATAAATACAATTTAATAAAGCACAGGATAAAACAACATAAATAAAATTTAATAAAGCATAGGATAAAACAACATAAACAAAATTTAATAAAGCATAGGATAAAACAACAAAAATACAATTTAATAAAGCATAGGATAAAACAACATAAATACAATTTAATAAAGCATGGGATAAAACAACATAAATAAAATTTAATAAAGCATAGCATAAAACAACATAAATACAATTTAATAAAGCATAGGTTAAAACAACATAAATACAATTTAATAAAGCATAGGATAAAACAACATAAATTCAATTTAATAAAGCATAGGATAAAACAACATAAATACAATTTAATAAAGCACAGGATAAAACAACATAAATAAAATTTAATAAAGCATAGGATAAAACAACATAAACAAAATTTAATAAAGCATAGGATAAAACAACAAAAATACAATTTAATAAAGCATAGGATAAAACAACATAAATACAATTTAATAAAGCATGGGATAAAACAACATAAATAAAATTTAATAAAGCATAGCATAAAACAACATAAATTCAATTTAATAAAGCATAGGATAAAACAACATAAATACAATTTAATAAAGCATAGGATAAAACAACATGAATACAATTTAATAAAGCATAGGATAAAACAACATAAATACAATTTAATAAAGCATAGGTTAAAACAACATAAATACAATTTAATAAAGCATAGGACAAAACAACATAAATACAATTTAATAAAGCATAGGTTAAAGCAACATAAATAAAAGTTAATAAAGCATAGGATAAAACAACATAAATACAATTTAATAAAGCATAGGATAAAACAACATAAATACAATTTAATAAAGCATAGGATAAAACAACATAAATACAATTTAATAAAGCATAGGTTAAAACAACATAAATACAATTTAATAAAGCATAGGATAAAACAACATAAATACAATTTAATAAAGCATAGGATAAAACAACATAAATACAATTTAATAAAGCATAGGATAAAACAACATAAATACAATTTAACAAAGCATAGGTTAAAACAACATAAATACAATTTAATAAAGCATAGGACAAAACAACATAAATACAATTTAATAAAGCATCGGTTAAAACAACATAAATACAAGTTAATAAAGCATAGGATAAAACAACATAAATACAATTTAATAAAGCATAGGTTAAAACAACATAAATACAATTTAATAAAGCATAGGAAAAAACAACATAAATTCAATTTAATAAAGCATAGGATAAAACAACATAAATACAATTTAATAAAGCACAGGATAAAACAACATAAATAAAATTTAATAAAGCATAGGATAAAACAACATAAACAAAATTTAATAAAGCATAGGATAAAACAACAAAAATACAATTTAATAAAGCATAGGATAAAACAACATAAATACAAATTAATAAAGCATAGGACAAAACAACATAAATACAATTTAATAAAGCATAGGATAAAACAACATAAATACAATTTAATGAAACATAGGATAAACAACATAAATACAATTTAAAAAAGCATAGGATAAAACAACATAAATACAATTTAATAAAGCATAGGATAAAACAACATAAATAAAATTTAATAAAGCATAGCATAAAACAACATAAATTAAATTTAATAAAGCATAGGATAAAACAACATAAATACAATTTAATAAAGCATAGGATAAAACAACATGAATACAATTTAATAAAGCATAGGATAAATCAACATAAATACAATTTAATAAAGCATAGGTTAAAACAACATAAATACAATTTAATAAAGCATAGGACAAAACAACATAAATACAATTTAATAAAGCATAGGTTAAAACAACATAAATAAAAGTTAATAAAGCATAGGATAAAACAACATAAATACAATTTAATAAAGCATAGGATAAAACAACATAAATACAATTTAATAAAGCATAGGATAAAACAACATAAATACAATTTAATAAGGCATACGTTAAAACAACATAAATACAATTTAATAAAGCATAGGACAAAACAACATAAATACAATTTAATAAAGCATCGGTTAAAACAACATAAATACAAGTTAATAAAGCATAGGATAAAACAACATAAATACAATTTAATAAAGCATAGGATAAAACAACATAAATACAATTTAATAAAGCATAGGATAAAACAACATAAATACAATTTAATAAAGCATAGGCTAAAACAACATAAATACAATTTAATAAAGCATAGGATAAAACAACATAAATTCAATTTAATAAAGCACAGGATAAAACAACATAAATACAATTTAATAAAGCACAGGATAAAACAACATAAATAAAATTTAATAAAGCATAGGATAAAACAACATAAACAAAATTTAATAAAGCATAGGATAAAACAACAAAAATACAATTTAATAAAGCATAGGATAAAACAACATAAATAAAATTTAATAAAGCATAGGATAAAACAACATAAATATAATTTAATAAAGCATAGGATAAAACAACATAAATACAATTTAATAAAGCATAGGATAAAACAACATAAATACAATTTAATAAAGCATAGGATAAAACAACATAAATACAATTTAATAAAGCATAGGTTAAAACAACATAAATACAATTTAAAAAAGCATAGGATAAAACCACAGAAATACAATTTAATAAAGCATAGGATAAAACAACATAAATACAATTTAATAAAGCATAGGACAAAACAACATAAATACAATTTAATAAAGCATAGGATAAAACAACATAAATACAATTTAATGAAACATAGGATAAACAACATAAATACAATTTAAAAAAGCATAGGATAAAACAACATAAATACAATTTAATAAAGCATGGGATAAAACAACATAAATAAAATTTAATAAAGCATAGCATAAAACAACATAAATTCAATTTAATAAAGCATAGGATAAAACAACATAAATACAATTTAATAAAGCATAGGATAAAACAACATGAATACAATTTAATAAAGCATAGGATAAAACAACATAAATACAATGTAATAAAGCATAGGTTAAAACAACATAAATACAATTTAATAAAGCATAGGACAAAACAACATAAATACAATTTAATAAAGCATAGGTTAAAGCAACATAAATAAAAGTTAATAAAGCATAGGATAAAACAACATAAATACAATTTAATAAAGCATAGGATAAAACAACATAAATACAATTTAATAAAGCATAGGATAAAACAACATAAATACAATTTAATAAAGCATAGGTTAAAACAACATAAATACAATTTAATAAAGCATAGGACAAAACAACATAAATACAATTTAATAAAGCATCGGTTAAAACAACATAAATACAAGTTAATAAAGCATAGGATAAAACAACATAAATACAATTTAATAAAGCATAGGATAAAACAACATAAATACAATTTAATAAAGCATAGGATAAAACAACATAAATACAATTTAATAAAGCATAGGTTAAAACAACATAAATACAATTTAATAAAGCATAGGATAAAACAACATAAATTCAATTTAATAAAGCATAGGATAAAACAACATAAATACAATTTAATAAAGCACAGGATAAAACAACATAAATAAAATTTAATAAAGCATAGGATAAAACAACATAAACAAAATTTAATAAAGCATAGGATAAAACAACAAAAATACAATTTAATAAAGCATAGGATAAAACAACATAAATACAATTTAATAAAGCATGGGATAAAACAACATAAAAAAAATTTAATAAAGCATAGCATAAAACAACATAAATTCAATTTAATAAAGCATAGGATAAAACAACATAAATACAATTTAATAAAGCATAGGATAAAACAACATAAATACAATTTAATAAAGCATGGGATAAAACAACATAAATAAAATTTAATAAAGCATAGCATAAAACAACATAAATACAATTTAATAAAGCATAGGTTAAAACAACATAAATACAATTTAATAAAGCATAGGATAAAACAACATAAATTCAATTTAATAAAGCATAGGATAAAACAACATAAATACAATTTAATAAAGCACAGGATAAAACAACATAAAAAAAATTTAATAAAGCATAGGATAAAACAACATAAACAAAATTTAATAAAGCATAGGATAAAACAACAAAAATACAATTTAATAAAGCATAGGATAAAACAACATAAATACAATTTAATAAAGCATGGGATAAAACAACATAAATAAAATTTAATAAAGCATAGCATAAACAACATAAATTCAATTTAATAAAGCATAGGATAAAACAACATAAATACAATTTAATAAAGCATAGGATAAAACAACATGAATACAATTTAATAAAGCATAGGATAAAACAACATAAATACAATTTAATAAAGCATAGGTTAAAACAACATAAATACAATTTAATAAAGCATAGGACAAAACAACATAAATACAATTTAATAAAGCATAGGTTAAAGCAACATAAATAAAAGTTAATAAAGCATAGGATAAAACAACATAAATACAATTTAATAAAGCATAGGATAAAACAACATAAATACAATTTAATAAAGCATAGGATAAAACAACATAAATACAATTTAATAAAGCATAGGTTAAAACAACATAAATACAATTTAATAAAGCATAGGATAAAACAACATAAATACAATTTAATAAAGCATAGGATAAAACAACATAAATACAATTTAATAAAGCATAGGATAAAACAACATAAATACAATTTAACAAAGCATAGGTTAAAACAACATAAATACAATTTAATAAAGCATAGGACAAAACAACATAAATACAATTTAATAAAGCATCGGTTAAAACAACATAAATACAAGTTAATAAAGCATAGGATAAAACAACATAAATACAATTTAATAAAGCATAGGTTAAAACAACATAAATACAATTTAATAAAGCATAGGAAAAAACAACATAAATTCAATTTAATAAAGCATAGGATAAAACAACATAAATATAATTTAATAAAGCACAGGATAAAACAACATAAATAAAATTTAATAAAGCATAGGATAAAACAACATAAACAAAATTTAATAAAGCATAGGATAAAACAACAAAAATACAATTTAATAAAGCATAGGATAAAACAACATAAATACAAATTAATAAAGCATAGGACAAAACAACATAAATACAATTTAATAAAGCATAGGATAAAACAACATAAATACAATTTAATGAAACATAGGATAAACAACATAAATACAATTTAAAAAAGCATAGGATAAAACAACATAAATACAATTTAATAAAGCATAGGATAAAACAACATAAATAAAATTTAATAAAGCATAGCATAAAACAACATAAATTAAATTTAATAAAGCATAGGATAAAACAACATAAATACAATTTAATAAAGCATAGGATAAAACAACATGAATACAATTTAATAAAGCATAGGATAAATCAACATAAATACAATTTAATAAAGCATAGGTAAAAACAACATAAATACAATTTAATAAAGCATAGGACAAAACAACATAAATACAATTTAATAAAGCATCGGTTAAAACAACATAAATACAAGTTAATAAAGCATAGGATAAAACAACATAAATACAATTTAATAAAGCATAGGATAAAACAACATAAATACAATTTAATAAAGCATAGGTTAAAACAACATAAATACAATTTAATAAAGCATAGGATAAAACAACATAAATTCAATTTAATAAAGCATAGGATAAAACAACATAAATACAATTTAATAAAGCACAGGATAAAACAACATAAATAAAATTTAATAAAGCATAGGATAAAACAACATAAACAAAATTTAATAAAGCATAGGATAAAACAACAAAAATACAATTTAATAAAGCATAGGATAAAACAACATAAATACAATTTAATAAAGCATGGGATAAAACAACATAAATAAAATTTAATAAAGCATAGCATAAAACAACATAAATACAATTTAATAAAGCATAGGTTAAAACAACATAAATACAATTTAATAAAGCATAGGATAAAACAACATAAATTCAATTTAATAAAGCATAGGATAAAACAACATAAATACAATTTAATAAAGCACAGGATAAAACAACATAAATAAAATTTAATAAAGCATAGGATAAAACAACATAAACAAAATTTAATAAAGCATAGGATAAAACAACAAAAATACAATTTAATAAAGCATAGGATAAAACAACATAAATTCAATTTAATAAAGCATGGGATAAAACAACATAAATAAAATTTAATAAAGCATAGCATAAAACAACATAAATTCAATTTAATAAAGCATAGGATAAAACAACATAAATACAATTTAATAAAGCATAGGATAAAACAACATGAATACAATTTAATAAAGCATAGGATAAAACAACATAAATACAATTTAATAAAGCATAGGTTAAAACAACATAAATACAATTTAATAAAGCATAGGACAAAACAACATAAATACAATTTAATAAAGCATAGGTTAAAGCAACATAAATAAAAGTTAATAAAGCATAGGATAAAACAACATAAATACAATTTAATAAAGCATAGGATAAAACAACATAAATACAATTTAATAAAGCATAGGATAAAACAACATAAATACAATTTAATAAAGCATAGGTTAAAACAACATAAATACAATTTAATAAAGCATAGGATAAAACAACATAAATACAATTTAATAAAGCATAGGATAAAACAACATAAATACAATTTAATAAAGCATAGGATAAAACAACATAAATACAATTTAACAAAGCATAGGTTAAAACAACATAAATACAATTTAATAAAGCATAGGACAAAACAACATAAATACAATTTAATAAAGCATCGGTTAAAACAACATAAATACAAGTTAATAAAGCATAGGATAAAACAACATAAATACAATTTAATAAAGCATAGGTTAAAACAACATAAATACAATTTAATAAAGCATAGGAAAAAACAACATAAATTCAATTTAATAAAGCATAGGATAAAACAACATAAATACAATTTAATAAAGCACAGGATAAAACAACATAAATAAAATTTAATAAAGCATAGGATAAAACAACATAAACAAAATTTAATAAAGCATAGGATAAAACAACAAAAATACAATTTAATAAAGCATAGGATAAAACAACATAAATACAAATTAATAAAGCATAGGACAAAACAACATAAATACAATTTAATAAAGCATAGGATAAAACAACATAAATACAATTTAATGAAACATAGGATAAACAACATAAATACAATTTAAAAAAGCATAGGATAAAACAACATAAATACAATTTAATAAAGCATAGGATAAAACAACATAAATAAAATTTAATAAAGCATAGCATAAAACAACATAAATTAAATTTAATAAAGCATAGGATAAAACAACATAAATACAATTTAATAAAGCATAGGATAAAACAACATGAATACAATTTAATAAAGCATAGGATAAATCAACATAAATACAATTTAATAAAGCATAGGTTAAAACAACATAAATACAATTTAATAAAGCATAGGACAAAACAACATAAATAAAATTTAATAAAGCATAGGTTAAAACAACATAAATAAAAGTTAATAAAGCATAGGATAAAACAACATAAATACAATTTAATAAAGCATAGGATAAAACAACATAAATACAATTTAATAAAGCATAGGATAAAACAACATAAATACAATTTAATAAGGCATAGGTTAAAACAACATAAATACAATTTAATAAAGCATAGGACAAAACAACATAAATACAATTTAATAAAGCATCGGTTAAAACAACATAAATACAAGTTAATAAAGCATAGGATAAAACAACATAAATACAATTTAATAAAGCATAGGATAAAACAACATAAATACAATTTAATAAAGCATAGGATAAAACAACATAAATACAATTTAATAAAGCATAGGTTAAAACAACATAAATACAATTTAATAAAGCATAGGATAAAACAACATAAATTCAATTTAATAAAGCACAGGATAAAACAACATAAATACAATTTAATAAAGCACAGGATAAAACAACATAAATAAAATTTAATAAAGCATAGGATAAAACAACATAAACAAAATTTAATAAAGCATAGGATAAAACAACAAAAATACAATTTAATAAAGCATAGGATAAAACAACATAAATAAAATTTAATAAAGCATAGGATAAAACAACATAAATATAATTTAATAAAGCATAGGATAAAACAACATAAATACAATTTAATAAAGCATAGGATAAAACAACATAAATACAATTTAATAAAGCATAGGATAAAACAACATAAATACAATTTAATAAAGCATAGGTTAAAACAACATAAATACAATTTAAAAAAGCATAGGATAAAACCACAGAAATACAATTTAATAAAGCATAGGATAAAACAACATAAATACAATTTAATAAAGCATAGGACAAAACAACATAAATACAATTTAATAAAGCATAGGATAAAACAACATAAATACAATTTAATGAAACATAGGATAAACAACATAAATACAATTTAAAAAAGCATAGGATAAAACAACATAAATACAATTTAATAAAGCATGGGATAAACCAACATAAATAAAATTTAATAAAGCATAGCATAAAACAACATAAATTCAATTTAATAAAGCATAGGATAAAACAACATAAATACAATTTAATAAAGCATAGGATAAAACAACATGAATACAATTTAATAAAGCATAGGATAAAACAACATAAATACAATTTAATAAAGCATAGGTTAAAACAACATAAATACAATTTAATAAAGCATAGGACAAAACAACATAAATACAATTTAATAAAGCATAGGTTAAAGCAACATAAATAAAAGTTAATAAAGCATAGGATAAAACAACATAAATACAATTTAATAAAGCATAGGATAAAACAACATAAATACAATTTAATAAAGCATAGGATAAAACAACATAAATACAATTTAATAAAGCATAGGTTAAAACAACATAAATACAATTTAATAAAGCATAGGATAAAACAACATAAATACAATTTAATAAAGCATAGGATAAAACAACATAAATACAATTTAATAAAGCATAGGATAAAACAACATAAATACAATTTAACAAAGCATAGGTTAAAACAACATAAATACAATTTAATAAAGCATAGGACAAAACAACATAAATACAATTTAATAAAGCATCGGTTAAAACAACATAAATACAAGTTAATAAAGCATAGGATAAAACAACATAAATACAATTTAATAAAGCATAGGATAAAACAACATAAATACAATTTAATAAAGCATAGGATAAAACAACATAAATACAATTTAATAAAGCATAGGTTAAAACAACATAAATACAATTTAATAAAGCATAGGATAAAACAACATAAATTCAATTTAATAAAGCATAGGATAAAACAACATAAATACAATTTAATAAAGCACAGGATAAAACAACATAAATAAAATTTAATAAAGCATAGGATAAAACAACATAAACAAAATTTAATAAAGCATAGGATAAAACAACAAAAATACAATTTAATAAAGCATAGGATAAAACAACATAAATACAATTTAATAAAGCATGGGATAAAACAACATAAATAAAATTTAATAAAGCATAGCATAAAACAACATAAATTCAATTTAATAAAGCATAGGATAAAACAACATAAATACAATTTAATAAAGCATAGGATAAAACAACATAAATACAATTTAATAAAGCATGGGATAAAACAACATAAATAAAATTTAATAAAGCATAGCATAAAACAACATAAATACAATTTAATAAAGCATAGGTTAAAACAACATAAATACAATTTAATAAAGCATAGGATAAAACAACATAAATTCAATTTAATAAAGCATAGGATAAAACAACATAAATACAATTTAATAAAGCACAGGATAAAACAACATAAAAAAAATTTAATAAAGCATAGGATAAAACAACATAAACAAAATTTAATAAAGCATAGGATAAAACAACAAAAATACAATTTAATAAAGCATAGGATAAAACAACATAAATACAATTTAATAAAGCATGGGATAAAACAACATAAATAAAATTTAATAAAGCATAGCATAAACAACATAAATTCAATTTAATAAAGCATAGGATAAAACAACATAAATACAATTTAATAAAGCATAGGATAAAACAACATGAATACAATTTAATAAAGCATAGGATAAAACAACATAAATACAATTTAATAAAGCATAGGTTAAAACAACATAAATACAATTTAATAAAGCATAGGACAAAACAACATAAATACAATTTAATAAAGCATAGGTTAAAGCAACATAAATACAAGTTAATAAAGCATAGGATAAAACAACATAAATACAATTTAATAAAGCATAGGTTAAAACAACATAAATACAATTTAATAAAGCATAGGAAAAAACAACATAAATTCAATTTAATAAAGCATAGGATAAAACAACATAAATACAATTTAATAAAGCACAGGATAAAACAACATAAATAAAATTTAATAAAGCATAGGATAAAACAACATAAACAAAATTTAATAAAGCATAGGATAAAACAACAAAAATACAATTTAATAAAGCATAGGATAAAACAACATAAATACAAATTAATAAAGCATAGGACAAAACAACATAAATACAATTTAATAAAGCATAGGATAAAACAACATAAATACAATTTAATGAAACATAGGATAAACAACATAAATACAATTTAAAAAAGCATAGGATAAAACAACATAAATACAATTTAATAAAGCATAGGATAAAACAACATAAATAAAATTTAATAAAGCATAGCATAAAACAACATAAATTAAATTTAATAAAGCATAGGATAAAACAACATAAATACAATTTAATAAAGCATAGGATAAAACAACATGAATACAATTTAATAAAGCATAGGATAAATCAACATAAATACAATTTAATAAAGCATAGGTTAAAACAACATAAATACAATTTAATAAAGCATAGGACAAAACAACATAAATAAAATTTAATAAAGCATAGGTTAAAACAACATAAATAAAAGTTAATAAAGCATAGGATAAAACAACATAAATACAATTTAATAAAGCATAGGATAAAACAACATAAATACAATTTAATAAAGCATAGGATAAAACAACATAAATACAATTTAATAAGGCATAGGTTAAAACAACATAAATAAAATTTAATAAAGCATAGGACAAAACAACATAAATACAATTTAATAAAGCATCGGTTAAAACAACATAAATACAAGTTAATAAAGCATAGGATAAAACAACATAAATACAATTTAATAAAGCATAGGATAAAACAACATAAATACAATTTAATAAAGCATAGGATAAAACAACATAAATACAATTTAATAAAGCATAGGTTAAAACAACATAAATACAATTTAATAAAGCATAGGATAAAACAACATAAATTCAATTTAATAAAGCACAGGATAAAACAACATAAATACAATTTAATAAAGCACAGGATAAAACAACATAAATAAAATTTAATAAAGCATAGGATAAAACAACATAAACAAAATTTAATAAAGCATAGGATAAAACAACAAAAATACAATTTAATAAAGCATAGGATAAAACAACATAAATAAAATTTAATAAAGCATAGGATAAAACAACATAAATATAATTTAATAAAGCATAGGATAAAACAACATAAATACAATTTAATAAAGCATAGGATAAAACAACATAAATACAATTTAATAAAGCATAGGATAAAACAACATAAATACAATTTAATAAAGCATAGGTTAAAACAACATAAATACAATTTAAAAAAGCATAGGATAAAACCACAGAAATACAATTTAATAAAGCATAGGATAAAACAACATAAATACAATTTAATAAAGCATAGGACAAAACAACATAAATACAATTTAATAAAGCATAGGATAAAACAACATAAATACAATTTAATGAAACATAGGATAAACAACATAAATACAATTTAAAAAAGCATAGGATAAAACAACATAAATACAATTTAATAAAGCATGGGATAAACCAACATAAATAAAATTTAATAAAGCATAGCATAAAACAACATAAATTCAATTTAATAAAGCATAGGATAAAACAACATAAATACAATTTAATAAAGCATAGGATAAAACAACATGAATACAATTTAATAAAGCATAGGATAAAACAACATAAATACAATTTAATAAAGCATAGGTTAAAACAACATAAATACAATTTAATAAAGCATAGGACAAAACAACATAAATACAATTTAATAAAGCATAGGTTAAAGCAACATAAATAAAAGTTAATAAAGCATAGGATAAAACAACATAAATACAATTTAATAAAGCATAGGATAAAACAACATAAATACAATTTAATAAAGCATAGGATAAAACAACATAAATACAATTTAATAAAGCATAGGTTAAAACAACATAAATACAATTTAATAAAGCATAGGATAAAACAACATAAATACAATTTAATAAAGCATAGGATAAAACAACATAAATACAATTTAATAAAGCATAGGATAAAACAACATAAATACAATTTAACAAAGCATAGGTTAAAACAACATAAATACAATTTAATAAAGCATAGGACAAAACAACATAAATACAATTTAATAAAGCATCGGTTAAAACAACATAAATACAAGTTAATAAAGCATAGGATAAAACAACATAAATACAATTTAATAAAGCATAGGATAAAACAACATAAATACAATTTAATAAAGCATAGGATAAAACAACATAAATACAATTTAATAAAGCATAGGTTAAAACAACATAAATACAATTTAATAAAGCATAGGATAAAACAACATAAATTCAATTTAATAAAGCATAGGATAAAACAACATAAATACAATTTAATAAAGCACAGGATAAAACAACATAAATAAAATTTAATAAAGCATAGGATAAAACAACATAAACAAAATTTAATAAAGCATAGGATAAAACAACAAAAATACAATTTAATAAAGCATAGGATAAAACAACATAAATACAATTTAATAAAGCATGGGATAAAACAACATAAATAAAATTTAATAAAGCATAGCATAAAACAACATAAATTCAATTTAATAAAGCATAGGATAAAACAACATAAATACAATTTAATAAAGCATAGGATAAAACAACATAAATACAATTTAATAAAGCATGGGATAAAACAACATAAATAAAATTTAATAAAGCATAGCATAAAACAACATAAATACAATTTAATAAAGCATAGGTTAAAACAACATAAATACAATTTAATAAAGCATAGGATAAAACAACATAAATTCAATTTAATAAAGCATAGGATAAAACAACATAAATACAATTTAATAAAGCACAGGATAAAACAACATAAAAAAAATTTAATAAAGCATAGGATAAAACAACATAAACAAAATTTAATAAAGCATAGGATAAAACAACAAAAATACAATTTAATAAAGCATAGGATAAAACAACATAAATACAATTTAATAAAGCATGGGATAAAACAACATAAATAAAATTTAATAAAGCATAGCATAAACAACATAAATTCAATTTAATAAAGCATAGGATAAAACAACATAAATACAATTTAATAAAGCATAGGATAAAACAACATGAATACAATTTAATAAAGCATAGGATAAAACAACATAAATACAATTTAATAAAGCATAGGTTAAAACAACATAAATACAATTTAATAAAGCATAGGACAAAACAACATAAATACAATTTAATAAAGCATAGGTTAAAGCAACATAAATAAAAGTTAATAAAGCATAGGATAAAACAACATAAATACAATTTAATAAAGCATAGGATAAAACAACATAAATACAATTTAATAAAGCATAGGATAAAACAACATAAATACAATTTAATAAAGCATAGGTTAAAACAACATAAATACAATTTAATAAAGCATAGGATAAAACAACATAAATACAATTTAATAAAGCATAGGATAAAACAACATAAATACAATTTAATAAAGCATAGGATAAAACAACATAAATACAATTTAACAAAGCATAGGTTAAAACAACATAAATACAATTTAATAAAGCATAGGACAAAACAACATAAATACAATTTAATAAAGCATCGGTTAAAACAACATAAATACAAGTTAATAAAGCATAGGATAAAACAACATAAATACAATTTAATAAAGCATAGGTTAAAACAACATAAATACAATTTAATAAAGCATAGGAAAAAACAACATAAATTCAATTTAATAAAGCATAGGATAAAACAACATAAATATAATTTAATAAAGCACAGGATAAAACAACATAAATAAAATTTAATAAAGCATAGGATAAAACAACATAAACAAAATTTAATAAAGCATAGGATAAAACAACAAAAATACAATTTAATAAAGCATAGGATAAAACAACATAAATACAAATTAATAAAGCATAGGACAAAACAACATAAATACAATTTAATAAAGCATAGGATAAAACAACATAAATAAAATTTAATGAAACATAGGATAAACAACATAAATACAATTTAAAAAAGCATAGGATAAAACAACATAAATACAATTTAATAAAGCATAGGATAAAACAACATAAATAAAATTTAATAAAGCATAGCATAAAACAACATAAATTAAATTTAATAAAGCATAGGATAAAACAACATAAATACAATTTAATAAAGCATAGGATAAAACAACATGAATACAATTTAATAAAGCATAGGATAAATCAACATAAATACAATTTAATAAAGCATAGGTTAAAACAACATAAATACAATTTAATAAAGCATAGGATAAAACAACATAAATACAATTTAATAAAGCATAGGTTAAAACAACATAAATACAATTTAATAAAGCATAGGATAAAACAACATAAATACAATTTAATAAAGCATAGGATAAAACAACATAAATACAATTTAATAAAGCATAGGATAAAACAACATAAATACAATTTAACAAAGCATAGGTTAAAACAACATAAATACAATTTAATAAAGCATAGGACAAAACAACATAAATACAATTTAATAAAGCATCGGTTAAAACAACATAAATACAAGTTAATAAAGCATAGGATAAAACAACATAAATACAATTTAATAAAGCATAGGATAAAACAACATAAATACAATTTAATAAAGCATAGGATAAAACAACATAAATACAATTTAATAAAGCATAGGTTAAAACAACATAAATACAATTTAATAAAGCATAGGATAAAACAACATAAATTCAATTTAATAAAGCATAGGATAAAACAACATAAATACAATTTAATAAAGCACAGGATAAAACAACATAAATAAAATTTAATAAAGCATAGGATAAAACAACATAAACAAAATTTAATAAAGCATAGGATAAAACAACAAAAATACAATTTAATAAATTATAGGATAAAACAACATAAATACAATTTAATAAAGCATGGGATAAAACAACATAAATAAAATTTAATAAAGCATAGCATAAAACAACATAAATTCAATTTAATAAAGCATAGGATAAAACAACATAAATACAATTTAATAAAGCATAGGATAAAACAACATAAATACAATTTAATAAAGCATGGGATAAAACAACATAAATAAAATTTAATAAAGCATAGCATAAAACAACATAAATACAATTTAATAAAGCATAGGTTAAAACAACATAAATACAATTTAAAAAAGCATAGGATAAAACCACAGAAATACAATTTAATAAAGCATAGGATAAAACAACATAAATACAATTTAATAAAGCATAGGACAAAACAACATAAATACAATTTAATAAAGCATAGGATAAAACAACATAAATACAATTTAATGAAACATAGGATAAACAACATAAATACAATTTAAAAAAGCATAGGATAAAACAACATAAATACAATTTAATAAAGCATGGGATAAACCAACATAAATAAAATTTAATAAAGCATAGCATAAAACAACATAAATTCAATTTAATAAAGCATAGGATAAAACAACATAAATACAATTTAATAAAGCATAGGATAAAACAACATGAATACAATTTAATAAAGCATAGGATAAAACAACATAAATACAATTTAATAAAGCATAGGTTAAAACAACATAAATACAATTTAATAAAGCATAGGACAAAACAACATAAATACAATTTAATAAAGCATAGGTTAAAGCAACATAAATAAAAGTTAATAAAGCATAGGATAAAACAACATAAATACAATTTAATAAAGCATAGGATAAAACAACATAAATACAATTTAATAAAGCATAGGATAAAACAACATAAATACAATTTAATAAAGCATAGGTTAAAACAACATAAATACAATTTAATAAAGCATAGGATAAAACAACATAAATACAATTTAATAAAGCATAGGATAAAACAACATAAATACAATTTAATAAAGCATAGGATAAAACAACATAAATACAATTTAACAAAGCATAGGTTAAAACAACATAAATACAATTTAATAAAGCATAGGACAAAACAACATAAATACAATTTAATAAAGCATCGGTTAAAACAACATAAATACAAGTTAATAAAGCATAGGATAAAACAACATAAATACAATTTAATAAAGCATAGGATAAAACAACATAAATACAATTTAATAAAGCATAGGATAAAACAACATAAATACAATTTAATAAAGCATAGGTTAAAACAACATAAATACAATTTAATAAAGCATAGGATAAAACAACATAAATTCAATTTAATAAAGCATAGGATAAAACAACATAAATACAATTTAATAAAGCACAGGATAAAACAACATAAATAAAATTTAATAAAGCATAGGATAAAACAACATAAACAAAATTTAATAAAGCATAGGATAAAACAACAAAAATACAATTTAATAAAGCATAGGATAAAACAACATAAATACAATTTAATAAAGCATGGGATAAAACAACATAAATAAAATTTAATAAAGCATAGCATAAAACAACATAAATTCAATTTAATAAAGCATAGGATAAAACAACATAAATACAATTTAATAAAGCATAGGATAAAACAACATAAATACAATTTAATAAAGCATGGGATAAAACAACATAAATAAAATTTAATAAAGCATAGCATAAAACAACATAAATACAATTTAATAAAGCATAGGTTAAAACAACATAAATACAATTTAATAAAGCATAGGATAAAACAACATAAATTCAATTTAATAAAGCATAGGATAAAACAACATAAATACAATTTAATAAAGCACAGGATAAAACAACATAAAAAAAATTTAATAAAGCATAGGATAAAACAACATAAACAAAATTTAATAAAGCATAGGATAAAACAACAAAAATACAATTTAATAAAGCATAGGATAAAACAACATAAATACAATTTAATAAAGCATGGGATAAAACAACATAAATAAAATTTAATAAAGCATAGCATAAACAACATAAATTCAATTTAATAAAGCATAGGATAAAACAACATAAATACAATTTAATAAAGCATAGGATAAAACAACATGAATACAATTTAATAAAGCATAGGATAAAACAACATAAATACAATTTAATAAAGCATAGGTTAAAACAACATAAATACAATTTAATAAAGCATAGGACAAAACAACATAAATACAATTTAATAAAGCATAGGTTAAAGCAACATAAATAAAAGTTAATAAAGCATAGGATAAAACAACATAAATACAATTTAATAAAGCATAGGATAAAACAACATAAATACAATTTAATAAAGCATAGGATAAAACAACATAAATACAATTTAATAAAGCATAGGTTAAAACAACATAAATACAATTTAATAAAGCATAGGATAAAACAACATAAATACAATTTAATAAAGCATAGGATAAAACAACATAAATACAATTTAATAAAGCATAGGATAAAACAACATAAATACAATTTAACAAAGCATAGGTTAAAACAACATAAATACAATTTAATAAAGCATAGGACAAAACAACATAAATACAATTTAATAAAGCATCGGTTAAAACAACATAAATACAAGTTAATAAAGCATAGGATAAAACAACATAAATACAATTTAATAAAGCATAGGTTAAAACAACATAAATACAATTTAATAAAGCATAGGAAAAAACAACATAAATTCAATTTAATAAAGCATAGGATAAAACAACATAAATATAATTTAATAAAGCACAGGATAAAACAACATAAATAAAATTTAATAAAGCATAGGATAAAACAACATAAACAAAATTTAATAAAGCATAGGATAAAACAACAAAAATACAATTTAATAAAGCATAGGATAAAACAACATAAATACAAATTAATAAAGCATAGGACAAAACAACATAAATACAATTTAATAAAGCATAGGATAAAACAACATAAATAAAATTTAATGAAACATAGGATAAACAACATAAATACAATTTAAAAAAGCATAGGATAAAACAACATAAATACAATTTAATAAAGCATAGGATAAAACAACATAAATAAAATTTAATAAAGCATAGCATAAAACAACATAAATTAAATTTAATAAAGCATAGGATAAAACAACATAAATACAATTTAATAAAGCATAGGATAAAACAACATGAATACAATTTAATAAAGCATAGGATAAATCAACATAAATACAATTTAATAAAGCATAGGTTAAAACAACATAAATACAATTTAATAAAGCATAGGATAAAACAACATAAATACAATTTAATAAAGCATAGGTTAAAACAACATAAATACAATTTAATAAAGCATAGGATAAAACAACATAAATACAATTTAATAAAGCATAGGATAAAACAACATAAATACAATTTAATAAAGCATAGGATAAAACAACATAAATACAATTTAACAAAGCATAGGTTAAAACAACATAAATACAATTTAATAAAGCATAGGACAAAACAACATAAATACAATTTAATAAAGCATCGGTTAAAACAACATAAATACAAGTTAATAAAGCATAGGATAAAACAACATAAATACAATTTAATAAAGCATAGGATAAAACAACATAAATACAATTTAATAAAGCATAGGATAAAACAACATAAATACAATTTAATAAAGCATAGGTTAAAACAACATAAATACAATTTAATAAAGCATAGGATAAAACAACATAAATTCAATTTAATAAAGCATAGGATAAAACAACATAAATACAATTTAATAAAGCACAGGATAAAACAACATAAATAAAATTTAATAAAGCATAGGATAAAACAACATAAACAAAATTTAATAAAGCATAGGATAAAACAACAAAAATACAATTTAATAAAGCATAGGATAAAACAACATAAATACAATTTAATAAAGCATGGGATAAAACAACATAAATAAAATTTAATAAAGCATAGCATAAAACAACATAAATTCAATTTAATAAAGCATAGGATAAAACAACATAAATACAATTTAATAAAGCATAGGATAAAACAACATAAATACAATTTAATAAAGCATGGGATAAAACAACATAAATAAAATTTAATAAAGCATAGCATAAAACAACATAAATACAATTTAATAAAGCATAGGTTAAAACAACATAAATACAATTTAAAAAAGCATAGGATAAAACCACAGAAATACAATTTAATAAAGCATAGGATAAAACAACATAAATACAATTTAATAAAGCATAGGACAAAACAACATAAATACAATTTAATAAAGCATAGGATAAAACAACATAAATACAATTTAATGAAACATAGGATAAACAACATAAATACAATTTAAAAAAGCATAGGATAAAACAACATAAATACAATTTAATAAAGCATGGGATAAACCAACATAAATAAAATTTAATAAAGCATAGCATAAAACAACATAAATTCAATTTAATAAAGCATAGGATAAAACAACATAAATACAATTTAATAAAGCATAGGATAAAACAACATGAATACAATTTAATAAAGCATAGGATAAAACAACATAAATACAATTTAATAAAGCATAGGTTAAAACAACATAAATACAATTTAATAAAGCATAGGACAAAACAACATAAATACAATTTAATAAAGCATAGGTTAAAGCAACATAAATAAAAGTTAATAAAGCATAGGATAAAACAACATAAATACAATTTAATAAAGCATAGGATAAAACAACATAAATACAATTTAATAAAGCATAGGATAAAACAACATAAATACAATTTAATAAAGCATAGGTTAAAACAACATAAATACAATTTAATAAAGCATAGGATAAAACAACATAAATACAATTTAATAAAGCATAGGATAAAACAACATAAATACAATTTAATAAAGCATAGGATAAAACAACATAAATACAATTTAACAAAGCATAGGTTAAAACAACATAAATACAATTTAATAAAGCATAGGACAAAACAACATAAATACAATTTAATAAAGCATCGGTTAAAACAACATAAATACAAGTTAATAAAGCATAGGATAAAACAACATAAATACAATTTAATAAAGCATAGGATAAAACAACATAAATACAATTTAATAAAGCATAGGATAAAACAACATAAATACAATTTAATAAAGCATAGGTTAAAACAACATAAATACAATTTAATAAAGCATAGGATAAAACAACATAAATTCAATTTAATAAAGCATAGGATAAAACAACATAAATACAATTTAATAAAGCACAGGATAAAACAACATAAATAAAATTTAATAAAGCATAGGATAAAACAACATAAACAAAATTTAATAAAGCATAGGATAAAACAACAAAAATACAATTTAATAAAGCATAGGATAAAACAACATAAATACAATTTAATAAAGCATGGGATAAAACAACATAAATAAAATTTAATAAAGCATAGCATAAAACAACATAAATTCAATTTAATAAAGCATAGGATAAAACAACATAAATACAATTTAATAAAGCATAGGATAAAACAACATAAATACAATTTAATAAAGCATGGGATAAAACAACATAAATAAAATTTAATAAAGCATAGCATAAAACAACATAAATACAATTTAATAAAGCATAGGTTAAAACAACATAAATACAATTTAATAAAGCATAGGATAAAACAACATAAATTCAATTTAATAAAGCATAGGATAAAACAACATAAATACAATTTAATAAAGCACAGGATAAAACAACATAAAAAAAATTTAATAAAGCATAGGATAAAACAACATAAACAAAATTTAATAAAGCATAGGATAAAACAACAAAAATACAATTTAATAAAGCATAGGATAAAACAACATAAATACAATTTAATAAAGCATGGGATAAAACAACATAAATAAAATTTAATAAAGCATAGCATAAACAACATAAATTCAATTTAATAAAGCATAGGATAAAACAACATAAATACAATTTAATAAAGCATAGGATAAAACAACATGAATACAATTTAATAAAGCATAGGATAAAACAACATAAATACAATTTAATAAAGCATAGGTTAAAACAACATAAATACAATTTAATAAAGCATAGGACAAAACAACATAAATACAATTTAATAAAGCATAGGTTAAAGCAACATAAATAAAAGTTAATAAAGCATAGGATAAAACAACATAAATACAATTTAATAAAGCATAGGATAAAACAACATAAATACAATTTAATAAAGCATAGGATAAAACAACATAAATACAATTTAATAAAGCATAGGTTAAAACAACATAAATACAATTTAATAAAGCATAGGATAAAACAACATAAATACAATTTAATAAAGCATAGGATAAAACAACATAAATACAATTTAATAAAGCATAGGATAAAACAACATAAATACAATTTAACAAAGCATAGGTTAAAACAACATAAATACAATTTAATAAAGCATAGGACAAAACAACATAAATACAATTTAATAAAGCATCGGTTAAAACAACATAAATACAAGTTAATAAAGCATAGGATAAAACAACATAAATACAATTTAATAAAGCATAGGTTAAAACAACATAAATACAATTTAATAAAGCATAGGAAAAAACAACATAAATTCAATTTAATAAAGCATAGGATAAAACAACATAAATATAATTTAATAAAGCACAGGATAAAACAACATAAATAAAATTTAATAAAGCATAGGATAAAACAACATAAACAAAATTTAATAAAGCATAGGATAAAACAACAAAAATACAATTTAATAAAGCATAGGATAAAACAACATAAATACAAATTAATAAAGCATAGGACAAAACAACATAAATACAATTTAATAAAGCATAGGATAAAACAACATAAATAAAATTTAATGAAACATAGGATAAACAACATAAATACAATTTAAAAAAGCATAGGATAAAACAACATAAATACAATTTAATAAAGCATAGGATAAAACAACATAAATAAAATTTAATAAAGCATAGCATAAAACAACATAAATTAAATTTAATAAAGCATAGGATAAAACAACATAAATACAATTTAATAAAGCATAGGATAAAACAACATGAATACAATTTAATAAAGCATAGGATAAATCAACATAAATACAATTTAATAAAGCATAGGTTAAAACAACATAAATACAATTTAATAAAGCATAGGATAAAACAACATAAATACAATTTAATAAAGCATAGGTTAAAACAACATAAATACAATTTAATAAAGCATAGGATAAAACAACATAAATACAATTTAATAAAGCATAGGATAAAACAACATAAATACAATTTAATAAAGCATAGGATAAAACAACATAAATACAATTTAACAAAGCATAGGTTAAAACAACATAAATACAATTTAATAAAGCATAGGACAAAACAACATAAATACAATTTAATAAAGCATCGGTTAAAACAACATAAATACAAGTTAATAAAGCATAGGATAAAACAACATAAATACAATTTAATAAAGCATAGGATAAAACAACATAAATACAATTTAATAAAGCATAGGATAAAACAACATAAATACAATTTAATAAAGCATAGGTTAAAACAACATAAATACAATTTAATAAAGCATAGGATAAAACAACATAAATTCAATTTAATAAAGCATAGGATAAAACAACATAAATACAATTTAATAAAGCACAGGATAAAACAACATAAATAAAATTTAATAAAGCATAGGATAAAACAACATAAACAAAATTTAATAAAGCATAGGATAAAACAACAAAAATACAATTTAATAAAGCATAGGATAAAACAACATAAATACAATTTAATAAAGCATGGGATAAAACAACATAAATAAAATTTAATAAAGCATAGCATAAAACAACATAAATTCAATTTAATAAAGCATAGGATAAAACAACATAAATACAATTTAATAAAGCATAGGATAAAACAACATAAATACAATTTAATAAAGCATGGGATAAAACAACATAAATAAAATTTAATAAAGCATAGCATAAAACAACATAAATACAATTTAATAAAGCATAGGTTAAAACAACATAAATACAATTTAATAAAGCATAGGATAAAACAACATAAATTCAATTTAATAAAGCATAGGATAAAACAACATAAATACAATTTAATAAAGCACAGGATAAAACAACATAAAAAAAATTTAATAAAGCATAGGATAAAACAACATAAACAAAATTTAATAAAGCATAGGATAAAACAACAAAAATACAATTTAATAAAGCATAGGATAAAACAACATAAATACAATTTAATAAAGCATGGGATAAAACAACATAAATAAAATTTAATAAAGCATAGGATAAAACAACATAAACAAAATTTAATAAAGCATAGGATAAAACAACAAAAATACAATTTAATAAAGCATAGGATAAAACAACATAAATAAAATTTAATAAAGCATAGGATAAAACAACATAAATATAATTTAATAAAGCATAGGATAAAACAACATAAATACAATTTAATAAAGCATAGGATAAAACAACATAAATACAATTTAATAAAGCATAGGATAAAACAACATAAATACAATTTAATAAAGCATAGGTTAAAACAACATAAATACAATTTAAAAAAGCATAGGATAAAACCACAGAAATACAATTTAATAAAGCATAGGATAAAACAACATAAATACAATTTAATAAAGCATAGGACAAAACAACATAAATACAATTTAATAAAGCATAGGATAAAACAACATAAATACAATTTAATGAAACATAGGATAAACAACATAAATACAATTTAAAAAAGCATAGGATAAAACAACATAAATACAATTTAATAAAGCATGGGATAAAACAACATAAATAAAATTTAATAAAGCATAGCATAAAACAACATAAATTCAATTTAATAAAGCATAGGATAAAACGACATAAATACAATTTAATAAAGCATAGGATAAAACAACATGAATACAATTTAATAAAGCATAGGATAAAACAACATAAATACAATTTAATAAAGCATAGGTTAAAACAACATAAATACAATTTAATAAAGCATAGGACAAAACAACATAAATACAATTTAATAAAGCATAGGTTAAAGCAACATAAATAAAAGTTAATAAAGCATAGGATAAAACAACATAAATACAATTTAATAAAGCATAGGATAAAACAACATAAATACAATTTAATAAAGCATAGGATAAAACAACATAAATACAATTTAATAAAGCATAGGTTAAAACAACATAAATACAATTTAATAAAGCATAGGATAAAACAACATAAATACAATTTAATAAAGCATAGGATAAAACAACATAAATACAATTTAATAAAGCATAGGATAAAACAACATAAATACAATTTAACAAAGCATAGGTTAAAACAACATAAATACAATTTAATAAAGCATAGGACAAAACAACATAAATACAATTTAATAAAGCATCGGTTAAAACAACATAAATACAAGTTAATAAAGCATAGGATAAAACAACATAAATACAATTTAATAAAGCATAGGATAAAACAACATAAATACAATTTAATAAAGCATAGGATAAAACAACATAAATACAATTTAATAAAGCATAGGTTAAAACAACATAAATACAATTTAATAAAGCATAGGATAAAACAACATAAATTCAATTTAATAAAGCATAGGATAAAACAACATAAATACAATTTAATAAAGCACAGGATAAAACAACATAAATAAAATTTAATAAAGCATAGGATAAAACAACATAAACAAAATTTAATAAAGCATAGGATAAAACAACAAAAATACAATTTAATAAAGCATAGGATAAAACAACATAAATACAATTTAATAAAGCATGGGATAAAACAACATAAATAAAATTTAATAAAGCATAGCATAAAACAACATAAATTCAATTTAATAAAGCATAGGATAAAACAACAAAAATACAATTTAATAAAGCATAGGATAAAACAACATAAATAAAATTTAATAAAGCATAGGATAAAACAACATAAACAAAATTTAATAAAGCATAGGATAAAACAACAAAAATACAATTTAATAAAGCATAGGATAAAACAACATAAATAAAATTTAATAAAGCATAGGATAAAACAACATAAATATAATTTAATAAAGCATAGGATAAAACAACATAAATAAAATTTAATAAAGCATAGGATAAAACAACATAAATACAATTTAATAAAGCATAGGATAAAACAACATAAATACAATTTAATAAAGCATAGGTTAAAACAACATAAATACAATTTAATAAAGCATAGGACAAAACAACATAAATACAATTTAGTAAAGCATCGGTTAAAACAACATAAATACAAGTTAATAAAGCATAGGATAAAACAACATAAATACAATTTAATAAAGCATAGGATAAAACAACATAAATACAATTTAATAAAGCATAGGATAAAACAACATAAATACAATTTAATAAAGCATAGGTTAAAACAACATAAATACAATTTAATAAAGCATAGGATAAAACAACATAAATTCAATTTAATAAAGCATAGGATAAAACAACATAAATACAATTTAATAAAGCACAGGATAAAACAACATAAATAAAATTTAATAAAGCATAGGATAAAACAACATAAACAAAATTTAATAAAGCATAGGATAAAACAACAAAAATACAATTTAATAAAGCATAGGATAAAACAACATAAATAAAATTTAATAAAGCATAGGATAAAACAACATAAATATAATTTAATAAAGCATAGGATAAAACAACATAAATAAAATTTAATAAAGCATAGGATAAAACAACATAAATACAATTTAATAAAGCATAGGATAAAACAACAAAAATACAATTTAATAAAGCATAGGATAAAACAACATAAATAAAATTTAATAAAGCATAGGATAAAACAACATAAACAAAATTTAATAAAGCATAGGATAAAACAACAAAAATACAATTTAATAAAGCATAGGATAAAACAACATAAATAAAATTTAATAAAGCATAGGATAAAACAACATAAATATAATTTAATAAAGCATAGGATAAAACAACATAAATAAAATTTAATAAAGCATAGGATAAAACAACATAAATACAATTTAATAAAGCATAGGATAAAACAACATAAATACAATTTAATAAAGCATAGGTTAAAACAACATAAATACAATTTAATAAAGCATAGGACAAAACAACATAAATACAATTTAATAAAGCATCGGTTAAAACAACATCAATACAAGTTAATAAAGCATAGGATAAAACAACATAAATACAATTTAATAAAGCATAGGATAAAACAACATAAATACAATTTAATAAAGCATAGGATAAAACAACATAAATACAATTTAATAAAGCATAGGTTAAAACAACATAAATACAATTTAATAAAGCATAGGATAAAACAACATAAATTCAATTTAATAAAGCATAGGATAAAACAACATAAATACAATTTAATAAAGCACAGGATAAAACAACATAAATAAAATTTAATAAAGCATAGGATAAAACAACATAAACAAAATTTAATAAAGCATAGGATAAAACAACAAAAATACAATTTAATAAAGCATAGGATAAAACAACATAAATAAAATTTAATAAAGCATAGGATAAAACAACATAAATATAATTTAATAAAGCATAGGATAAAACAACATAAATAAAATTTAATAAAGCATAGGATAAAACAACATAAATACAATTTAATAAAGCATAGGATAAAACAACAAAAATACAATTTAATAAAGCATAGGATAAAACAACATAAATAAAATTTAATAAAGCATAGGATAAAACAACATAAACAAAATTTAATAAAGCATAGGATAAAACAACAAAAATACAATTTAATAAAGCATAGGATAAAACAACATAAATAAAATTTAATAAAGCATAGGATAAAACAACATAAATATAATTTAATAAAGCATAGGATAAAACAACATAAATAAAATTTAATAAAGCATAGGATAAAACAACATAAATACAATTTAATAAAGCATAGGATAAAACAACATAAATACAATTTAATAAAGCATAGGTTAAAACAACATAAATACAATTTAATAAAGCATAGGACAAAACAACATAAATACAATTTAATAAAGCATCGGTTAAAACAACATCAATACAAGTTAATAAAGCATAGGATAAAACAACATAAATACAATTTAATAAAGCATAGGATAAAACAACATAAATACAATTTAATAAAGCATAGGATAAAACAACATAAATACAATTTAATAAAGCATAGGTTAAAACAACATAAATACAATTTAATAAAGCATAGGATAAAACAACATAAATTCAATTTAATAAAGCATAGGATAAAACAACATAAATACAATTTAATAAAGCACAGGATAAAACAACATAAATAAAATTTAATAAAGCATAGGATAAAACAACATAAACAAAATTTAATAAAGCATAGGATAAAACAACAAAAATACAATTTAATAAAGCATAGGATAAAACAACATAAATAAAATTTAATAAAGCATAGGATAAAACAACATAAATATAATTTATTAAAGCATAGGATAAAACAACATAAATAAAATTTAATAAAGCATAGGATAAAACAACATAAATACAATTTAATAAAGCATAGGTTAAAACAACATAAATACAATTTAATAAAACATAGGATAAAACCACATAAATACAATTTAATAAAGCATAGGACAAAACAACATAAATACAATTTAATAAAGCATAGGACAAAACAACATAAATACAATTTAATAAAGCATAGGTTAAAACAACATAAATAAAAGTTAAGAAAGCATAGGATAAAACAACATAAATACAATTTAATAAAGCATAGGATAAAACAACATAAATACAATTTAATAAAGCATAGGATAAAACAACATAAATACAATTTAATAAAGCATAGGTTAAAACAACATAAATACAATTTAATAAAGCATAGGACAAAACAACATAAATACAATTTAATAAAGCATCGGTTAAAACAACATAAATACAAGTTAATAAAGCATAGGATAAAACAACATAAATACAATTTAATAAAGCATAGGATAAAACAACATAAATACAATTTAATAAAGCATAGGATAAAACAACATAAATACAATTTAATAAAGCATAGGTTAAAACAACATAAATACAAATTAATAAAGCATAGGATAAAACAACATAAATTCAATTTAATAAAGCATAGGATAAAACAACATAAATACAATTTAATAAAGCATAGGTTAAAACAACATAAATAAAATTTAATAAAGCATAGGATAAAACAACATAAACAAAATTTAATAAAGCATAGGATAAAACAACAAAAATACATTTTAATAAAGCATAGGATAAAACAACATAAATAAAATTTAATAAAGCATAGGATAAAACAACATAAATACAATTTAACAAAGCATAGGTTAAAACAACATAAATACAATTTAATAAAGCATAGGACAAAACAACATAAATACAATTTAATAAAGCATCGGTTAAAACAACATAAATACAAGTTAATAAAGCATAGGATAAAACAACATAAATACAATTTAATAAAGCATAGGATAAAACAACATAAATACAATTTAATAAAGCATAGGATAAAACAACATAAATACAATTTAATAAAGCATAGGTTAAAACAACATAAATACAATTTAATAAAGCATAGGATAAAACAACATAAATTCAATTTAATAAAGCATAGGATAAAACAACATAAATACAATTTAATAAAGCACAGGATAAAACAACATAAATAAAATTTAATAAAGCATAGGATAAAACAACATAAACAAAATTTAATAAAGCATAGGATAAAACAACAAAAATACAATTTAATAAAGCATAGGATAAAACAACATAAATACAATTTAATAAAGCATGGGATAAAACAACATAAATAAAATTTAATAAAGCATAGCATAAAACAACATAAATTCAATTTAATAAAGCATAGGATAAAACAACATAAATACAATTTAATAAAGCATAGGATAAAACAACATAAATACAATTTAATAAAGCATGGGATAAAACAACATAAATAAAATTTAATAAAGCATAGCATAAAACAACATAAATACAATTTAATAAAGCATAGGTTAAAACAACATAAATACAATTTAATAAAGCATAGGATAAAACAACATAAATTCAATTTAATAAAGCATAGGATAAAACAACATAAATACAATTTAATAAAGCACAGGATAAAACAACATAAAAAAAATTTAATAAAGCATAGGATAAAACAACATAAACAAAATTTAATAAAGCATAGGATAAAACAACAAAAATACAATTTAATAAAGCATAGGATAAAACAACATAAATACAATTTAATAAAGCATGGGATAAAACAACATAAATAAAATTTAATAAAGCATAGGATAAAACAACATAAACAAAATTTAATAAAGCATAGGATAAAACAACAAAAATACAATTTAATAAAGCATAGGATAAAACAACATAAATAAAATTTAATAAAGCATAGGATAAAACAACATAAATATAATTTAATAAAGCATAGGATAAAACAACATAAATACAATTTAATAAAGCATAGGATAAAACAACATAAATACAATTTAATAAAGCATAGGATAAAACAACATAAATACAATTTAATAAAGCATAGGTTAAAACAACATAAATACAATTTAAAAAAGCATAGGATAAAACCACAGAAATACAATTTAATAAAGCATAGGATAAAACAACATAAATACAATTTAATAAAGCATAGGACAAAACAACATAAATACAATTTAATAAAGCATAGGATAAAACAACATAAATACAATTTAATGAAACATAGGATAAACAACATAAATACAATTTAAAAAAGCATAGGATAAAACAACATAAATACAATTTAATAAAGCATGGGATAAAACAACATAAATAAAATTTAATAAAGCATAGCATAAAACAACATAAATTCAATTTAATAAAGCATAGGATAAAACGACATAAATACAATTTAATAAAGCATAGGATAAAACAACATGAATACAATTTAATAAAGCATAGGATAAAACAACATAAATACAATTTAATAAAGCATAGGTTAAAACAACATAAATACAATTTAATAAAGCATAGGACAAAACAACATAAATACAATTTAATAAAGCATAGGTTAAAGCAACATAAATAAAAGTTAATAAAGCATAGGATAAAACAACATAAATACAATTTAATAAAGCATAGGATAAAACAACATAAATACAATTTAATAAAGCATAGGATAAAACAACATGAATACAATTTAATAAAGCATAGGTTAAAACAACATAAATACAATTTAATAAAGCATAGGATAAAACAACATAAATACAATTTAATAAAGCATAGGATAAAACAACATAAATACAATTTAATAAAGCATAGGATAAAACAACATAAATACAATTTAACAAAGCATAGGTTAAAACAACATAAATACAATTTAATAAAGCATAGGACAAAACAACATAAATACAATTTAATAAAGCATCGGTTAAAACAACATAAATACAAGTTAATAAAGCATAGGATAAAACAACATAAATACAATTTAATAAAGCATAGGATAAAACAACATAAATACAATTTAATAAAGCATAGGATAAAACAACATAAATACAATTTAATAAAGCATAGGTTAAAACAACATAAATACAATTTAATAAAGCATAGGATAAAACAACATAAATTCAATTTAATAAAGCATAGGATAAAACAACATAAATACAATTTAATAAAGCACAGGATAAAACAACATAAATAAAATTTAATAAAGCATAGGATAAAACAACATAAACAAAATTTAATAAAGCATAGGATAAAACAACAAAAATACAATTTAATAAAGCATAGGATAAAACAACATAAATACAATTTAATAAAGCATGGGATAAAACAACATAAATAAAATTTAATAAAGCATAGCATAAAACAACATAAATTCAATTTAATAAAGCATAGGATAAAACAACAAAAATACAATTTAATAAAGCATAGGATAAAACAACATAAATAAAATTTAATAAAGCATAGGATAAAACAACATAAACAAAATTTAATAAAGCATAGGATAAAACAACAAAAATACAATTTAATAAAGCATAGGATAAAACAACATAAATAAAATTTAATAAAGCATAGGATAAAACAACATAAATATAATTTAATAAAGCATAGGATAAAACAACATAAATAAAATTTAATAAAGCATAGGATAAAACAACATAAATACAATTTAATAAAGCATAGGATAAAACAACATAAATACAATTTAATAAAGCATAGGTTAAAACAACATAAATACAATTTAATAAAGCATAGGACAAAACAACATAAATACAATTTAGTAAAGCATCGGTTAAAACAACATAAATACAAGTTAATAAAGCATAGGATAAAACAACATAAATACAATTTAATAAAGCATAGGATAAAACAACATAAATACAATTTAATAAAGCATAGGATAAAACAACATAAATACAATTTAATAAAGCATAGGTTAAAACAACATAAATACAATTTAATAAAGCATAGGATAAAACAACATAAATTCAATTTAATAAAGCATAGGATAAAACAACATAAATACAATTTAATAAAGCACAGGATAAAACAACATAAATAAAATTTAATAAAGCATAGGATAAAACAACATAAACAAAATTTAATAAAGCATAGGATAAAACAACAAAAATACAATTTAATAAAGCATAGGATAAAACAACATAAATAAAATTTAATAAAGCATAGGATAAAACAACATAAATATAATTTAATAAAGCATAGGATAAAACAACATAAATAAAATTTTATAAAGCATAGGATAAAACAACATAAATACAATTTAATAAAGCATAGGATAAAACAACAAAAATACAATTTAATAAAGCATAGGATAAAACAACATAAATAAAATTTAATAAAGCATAGGATAAAACAACATAAACAAAATTTAATAAAGCATAGGATAAAACAACAAAAATACAATTTAATAAAGCATAGGATAAAACAACATAAATAAAATTTAATAAAGCATAGGATAAAACAACATAAATATAATTTAATAAAGCATAGGATAAAACAACATAAATAAAATTTAATAAAGCATAGGATAAAACAACATAAATACAATTTAATAAAGCATAGGATAAAACAACATAAATACAATTTAATAAAGCATAGGTTAAAACAACATAAATACAATTTAATAAAGCATAGGACAAAACAACATAAATACAATTTAATAAAGCATCGGTTAAAACAACATCAATACAAGTTAATAAAGCATAGGATAAAACAACATAAATACAATTTAATAAAGCATAGGATAAAACAACATAAATACAATTTAATAAAGCATAGGATAAAACAACATAAATACAATTTAATAAAGCATAGGTTAAAACAACATAAATACAATTTAATAAAGCATAGGATAAAACAACATAAATTCAATTTAATAAAGCATAGGATAAAACAACATAAATACAATTTAATAAAGCACAGGATAAAACAACATAAATAAAATTTAATAAAGCATAGGATAAAACAACATAAACAAAATTTAATAAAGCATAGGATAAAACAACAAAAATACAATTTAATAAAGCATAGGATAAAACAACATAAATAAAATTTAATAAAGCATAGGATAAAACAACATAAATATAATTTAATAAAGCATAGGATAAAACAACATAAATAAAATTTAATAAAGCATAGGATAAAACAACATAAATACAATTTAATAAAGCATAGGATAAAACAACAAAAATACAATTTAATAAAGCATAGGATAAAACAACATAAATAAAATTTAATAAAGCATAGGATAAAACAACATAAACAAAATTTAATAAAGCATAGGATAAAACAACAAAAATACAATTTAATAAAGCATAGGATAAAACAACATAAATAAAATTTAATAAAGCATAGGATAAAACAACATAAATATAATTTAATAAAGCATAGGATAAAACAACATAAATAAAATTTAATAAAGCATAGGATAAAACAACATAAATACAATTTAATAAAGCATAGGATAAAACAACATAAATACAATTTAATAAAGCATAGGTTAAAACAACATAAATACAATTTAATAAAGCATAGGACAAAACAACATAAATACAATTTAATAAAGCATCGGTTAAAACAACATCAATACAAGTTAATAAAGCATAGGATAAAACAACATAAATACAATTTAATAAAGCATAGGATAAAACAACATAAATACAATTTAATAAAGCATAGGATAAAACAACATAAATACAATTTAATAAAGCATAGGTTAAAACAACATAAATACAATTTAATAAAGCATAGGATAAAACAACATAAATTCAATTTAATAAAGCATAGGATAAAACAACATAAATACAATTTAATAAAGCACAGGATAAAACAACATAAATAAAATTTAATAAAGCATAGGATAAAACAACATAAACAAAATTTAATAAAGCATAGGATAAAACAACAAAAATACAATTTAATAAAGCATAGGATAAAACAACATAAATAAAATTTAATAAAGCATAGGATAAAACAACATAAATATAATTTATTAAAGCATAGGATAAAACAACATAAATAAAATTTAATAAAGCATAGGATAAAACAACATAAATACAATTTAATAAAGCATAGGTTAAAACAACATAAATACAATTTAATAAAACATAGGATAAAACCACATAAATACAATTTAATAAAGCATAGGACAAAACAACATAAATACAATTTAATAAAGCATAGGACAAAACAACATAAATACAATTTAATAAAGCATAGGTTAAAACAACATAAATAAAAGTTAAGAAAGCATAGGATAAAACAACATAAATACAATTTAATAAAGCATAGGATAAAACAACATAAATACAATTTAATAAAGCATAGGATAAAACAACATAAATACAATTTAATAAAGCATAGGTTAAAACAACATAAATACAATTTAATAAAGCATAGGACAAAACAACATAAATACAATTTAATAAAGCATCGGTTAAAACAACATAAATACAAGTTAATAAAGCATAGGATAAAACAACATAAATACAATTTAATAAAGCATAGGATAAAACAACATAAATACAATTTAATAAAGCATAGGATAAAACAACATAAATACAATTTAATAAAGCATAGGTTAAAACAACATAAATACAAATTAATAAAGCATAGGATAAAACAACATAAATTCAATTTAATAAAGCATAGGATAAAACAACATAAATACAATTTAATAAAGCATAGGTTAAAACAACATAAATAAAATTTAATAAAGCATAGGATAAAACAACATAAACAAAATTTAATAAAGCATAGGATAAAACAACAAAAATACATTTTAATAAAGCATAGGATAAAACAACATAAATAAAATTTAATAAAGCATAGGATAAAACAACATAAATATAATTTAATAAAGCATAGGATAAAACAACATAAATAAAATTTAATAAAGCATAGGATAAAACAACACAAATACAATTTAATAAAGCATAGGATAAAACAACATAAATACAATTTAATAAAGCATAGGTTAAAACAACATAAATACAATTTAATAAAGCATAGGATAAAACCACAGAAATACAATTTAATAAAGCATAGGATAAAACAACATAAATACAATTTAATAAAGCATAGGACAAAACAACATAAATACAATTTAATAAAGCATAGGATAAAACAACATAAATACAATTTAATGAAACATAGGATAAACAACATAAATAAAATTTAATAAAGCATAGGATTAAACAACATAAATACAATTTAATAAAGCATAGGATAAAACAACATAAATAAAATTTAATAAAGCATAGCATAAAACAACATAAATTCAATTTAATAAAGCATAGGATAAAACAACATAAATACAATTTAATAAAGCATAGGATAAAACAACATGAATACAATTTAATAAAGCATAGGATAAAACAACATAAATACAATTTAATAAAGCATAGGATAAAACAACATAAATACAATTTAATAAAGCATAGGATAAAACAACATAAATACAATTTAATAAAGCATAGGTTAAAACAACATAAATACAATTTAATAAAGCATAGGACAAAACAACATAAATACAATTTAATAAAGCATAGGATAAAACAACATAAATTCAATTTAATAAAGCATAGGATAAAACAACATAAATACAATTTAATAAAGCACAGGATAAAACAACATAAATAAAATTTAATAAAGCATAGGATAAAACAACATAAACAAAATTTAATAAAGCATAGGATAAAACAACAAAAATACAATTTAATGAAGCATAGGATAAAACAACATAAATAAAATTTAATAAAGCATAGGATAAAACAACATAAATATAATTTAATAAAGCATAGGATAAAACAACATAAATAAAATTTAATAAAGCATAGGATAAAACAACATAAATACAATTTAATAAAGCATAGGTTAAAACAACATAAATACAATTTAATAAAGCATAGGATAAAACAACATAAATACAATTTAATAAAGCATAGGTTAAAACAACATAGATACAATTTAATAAAGCATAGGACAAAACAACATAAATACAATTTAATAAAGCATCAGTTAAAACAACATAAATACAAGTTAATAAAGCATAGGATAAAACAACATAAATACAATTTAATAAAGCATAGGATAAAACAACATAAATACAATTTAATAAAGCATAGGATAAAACAACATAAATACAATTTAATAAAGCATAGGTTAAAACAACATAAATACAATTTAATAAAGCATAGGATAAAACAACATAAATTCAATTTAATAAAGCACAGGATAAAACAACATAAATACAATTTAATAAAGCACAGGATAAAACAACATAAATAAAATTTAATAAAGCATAGGATAAAACAACATAAACAAAATTTAATAAAGCATAGGATAAAACAACAAAAATACAATTTAATAAAGCATAGGATAAAACAACATAAATATAATTTAATAAAGCATAGGATAAAACAACATAAATAAAATTTAATAAAGCATAGGATAAAACAACATAAATACAATTTAATAAAGCATAGGATAAAACAACATAAATACAATTTAATAAAGCATAGGTTAAAACAACATAAATACAATTTAATAAAGCATAGGATAAAACCACAGAAATACAATTTAATAAAGCATAGGATAAAACAACATAAATACAATTTAATAAAGCATAGGACAAAACAACATAAATACAATTTAATAAAGCATAGGATAAAACAACATAAATACAATTTAATGAAACATAGGATAAACAACATAAATACAATTTAATAAAGCATAGGATAAAACAACATAAATTCAATTTAATAAAGCATAGGATAAAACAACATAAATACAATTTAATAAAGCATAGGATAAAACAACATAAATACAATTTAATAAAGCATAGGACAAAACAACATAAATACAATTTAATAAAGCATCGGTTAAAACAACATAAATACAAGTTAATAAAGCATAGGATAAAACAACATAAATACAATTTAATAAAGCATAGGATAAAACAACATAAATACAATTTAATAAAGCATAGGATAAAACAACATAAATACAATTTAATAAAGCATAGGTTAAAACAACATAAATACAATTTAATAAAGCATAGGATAAAACAACATAAATTCAATTTAATAAAGCATAGGATAAAACAACATAAATACAATTTAATAAAGCACAGGATAAAACAACATAAATAAAATTTAATAAAGCATAGGATAAAACAACATAAACAAAATTTAATAAAGCATAGGATAAAACAACAAAAATACAATTTAATAAAGCATAGGATTAAACAACATAAATAAAATTTAATAAAGCATAGGATAAAACAACATAAATATAATTTAATAAAGCATAGGATAAAACAACATAAATAAAATTTAATAAAGCATAGGATAAAACAACATAAATACAATTTAATAAAGCATAGGATAAAACAACATAAATACAATTTAATAAAGCATAGGTTAAAACAACATAAATACAATTTAATAAAGCATAGGATAAAACCACAGAAATACAATTTAATAAAGCATAGGATAAAACAACATAAATACAATTTAATAAAGCATAGGACAAAACAACATAAATACAATTTAATAAAGCATAGGATAAAACAACATGAATACAATTTAATAAAGCATAGGATAAAACAACATAAATAAAATTTAATAAAGCATAGGATAAAACAACATAAATACAATTTAATAAAGCATAGGATAAAACAACATAAATACAATTTAATAAAGCATAGGTTAAAACAACATAAATACAATTTAATAAAGCATAGGATAAAACAACATAAATACAATTTAATAAAGCATAGGTTAAAACAACATAAATACAATTTAATAAAGCATAGGACAAAACAACATAAATACAATTTAATAAAGCATCGGTTAAAACAACATAAATACAAGTTAATAAAGCATAGGATAAAACAACATAAATACAATTTAATAAAGCATAGGATAAAACAACATAAATACTATTTAATAAAGCATAGGATAAAACAACATAAATACAATTTAATAAAGCATAGGTTAAAACAACATAAATACAATTTAATAAAGCATAGGATAAAACAACATAAATTCAATTTAATAAAGCATAGGATAAAACAACATAAATACAATTTAATAAAGCACAGGATAAAACAACATAAATAAAATTTAATAAAGCATAGGATAAAACAACATAAACAAAATTTAATAAAGCATAGGATAAAACAACAAAAATACAATTTAATAAAGCATAGGATAAAACAACATAAATAAAATTTAATAAAGCATAGGATAAAACAACATAAATATAATTTAATAAAGCATAGGATAAAACAACATAAATAAAATTTAATAAAGCATAGGATAAAACAACATAAATACAATTTAATAAAGCATAGGATAAAACAACATAAATACAATTTAATAAAGCATAGGATAAAACAACATAAATACAATTTAATAAAGCATAGGACAAAACAACATAAATACAATTTAGTAAAGCATAGGATAAAACAACATAAATACAATTTAATGAAACATAGGATAAACAACATAAATACAATTTAATAAAGCATAGGATAAAACAACATAAATACAATTTAATAAAGCATAGGATAAAACAACATAAATAAAATTTAATAAAGCATAGGATAAAACAACATAAATACAATTTAATAAAGCATAGGATAAAACAACATAAATACAATTTAATAAAGCATAGGATAAAACAACATAAATACAATTTAATAAAGCATAGGACAAAACAACATAAATACAATTTAATAAAGCATAGGATAAAACAACATAAATACAATTTAATGAAACATAGGATAAACAACATAAATACAATTTAATAAAGCATAGGATAAAACAACATAAATTCAATTTAATAAAGCATAGGATAAAACAACATAAATACAATTTAATAAAGCAGAGGATAAAACAACATAAATACAATTTAATAATGCATAGGACAAAACAACATAAATACAATTTAATAAAGCATCGGTTAAAACAACATAAATACAAGTTAATAAAGCATAGGATAAAACAACATAAATTCAATTTAATAAAGCATAGGATAAAACAACATAAAAACAATTTAATAAAGCACAGGATAAAACAATATAAATAAAATTTAATAAAGCATAGGATAAAACAACATAAACAAAATTTAATAAAGCATAGGATAAAACAACAAAAATACAATTTAATAAAGCATAGGATAAAACAACATAAATAAAATTTAATAAAGCATAGGATAAAATAACATAAATATAATTTAATAAAGCATAGGATAAAACAACATAAATACAATTTAATAAAGCATAGGACAAAACAACATAAATACAATTTAATAAAGCATAGGATAAAACAACATAAATACAATTTAATGAAACATAGGATAAACAACATAAATACAATTTAATAAAGCATAGGATAAAACAACATAAATACAATTTAATAAAGCATAGGATAAAACAACATAAATAAAATTTAATAAAGCATAGGATAAAACAACATAAATACAATTTAATAAAGCATAGGATAAAACAACATAAATACAATTTAATAAAGCATAGGATAAAACAACTTAAATACAATTTAATAAAGCATAGGACAAAACAACATAAATACAATTTAATAAATCATAGGATAAAACAACATAAATACAATTTAATGAAACATAGGATAAACAACATAAATACAATTTAGTAAAGCATAGGATAAAACAACATAAATTCAATTTAATAAAGCATAGGATAAAACAACATAAATACAATTTAATAAAGCATAGGATAAAACAACATAAATACAATTTAATAAAGCATAGGACAAAACAACATAAATACAATTTAATAAAGCATCGGTTAAAACAACATAAATACAAGGTAATAAAGCATAGGATAAAACAACATAAATTCAATTTAATAAAGCATAGGATAAAACAACATAAATACAATTTAATAAAGCACAGGATAAAACAACATAAATAAAATTTAATAAAGCATAGGATAAAACAACATAAACAAAATTTAATAAAGCATAGGATAAAACAACAAAAATACAATTTAATAAAGCATAGGATAAAACAACATAAATAAAATTTAATAAAGCATAGGATAAAATAACATAAATATAATTTAATAAAGCATAGGATAAAACAACATAAATAAAATTTAATAAAGCATAGGATAAAACAACATAAATACAATTTAATAAAGCATAGGATAAAACAACATAAATACAATTTAATAAAGCATAGGATAAAACAACATAAATACAATTTAATAAAGCATAGGACAAAACAACATAAATACAATTTAATAAAGCATAGGATAAAACAACATAAATACAATTTAATAAAGCATAGGTTAAAACAACATAAATACAATTTAATAAAGCATAGGATAAAACAACATAAATACAATTTAATAAAGCATAGGTTAAAACAACATAGATACAATTTAATAAAGCATAGGACAAAACAACATAAATACAATTTAATAAAGCATCGGTTAAAACAACATAAATACAAGTTAATAAAGCATAGGATAAAACAACATAAATACAATTTAATAAAGCATAGGATAAAACAACATAAATACAATTTAATAAAGCATAGGATAAAACAACATAAATACAATTTAATAAAGCATAGGTTAAAACAACATAAATACAATTTAATAAAGCATAGGATAAAACAACATAAATTCAATTTAATAAAGCATAGGATAAAACAACATAAATACAATTTAATAAAGCACAGGATAAAACAACATAAATAAAATGTAATAAAGCATAGGATAAAACAACATAAATAAAATTTAATAAAGCATAGGATAAAACAACATAAATACAATTTAATAAAGCATAGGATAAAACAACATAAATACAATTTAATAAAGCATAGGTTAAAACAACATAAATACAATTTAATAAAGCATAGGATAAAACAACATAAATTCAATTTAATAAAGCATAGGATAAAACAACATAAATACAATTTAATAAAGCACAGGATAAAACAACATAAATAAAATTTAATAAAGCATAGGATAAAACAACATAAACAAAATTTAATAAAGCATAGGATAAAACAACATAAATAAAATTTAATAAAGCATAGGATAAAACAACATAAATATAATTTAATAAAGCATAGGATAAAACAACATAAATAAAATTTAATAAAGCATAGGATAAAACAACATAAATACAATTTAATAAAGCATAGGATAAAACAACATAAATACAATTTAATAAAGCATAGGATAAAACAACATAAATAAAATTTAATAAAGCATAGGATAAAATAACATAAATATAATTTAATAAAGCATAGGATAAAACAACATAAATAAAATTTAATAAAGCATAGGATAAAACAACATAAATACAATTTAATAAAGCATAGGATAAAACAACATAAATACAATTTAATAAAGCATAGGATAAAACAACATAAATACAATTTAATAAAGCATAGGACAAAACAACATAAATACAATTTAATAAAGCATAGGATAAAACAACATAAATACAATTTAATAAAGCATAGGTTAAAACAACATAAATACAATTTAATAAAGCATAGGATAAAACAACATAAATACAATTTAATAAAGCATAGGTTAAAACAACATAGATACAATTTAATAAAGCATAGGACAAAACAACATAAATACAATTTAATAAAGCATCGGTTAAAACAACATAAATACAAGTTAATAAAGCATAGGATAAAACAACATAAATACAATTTAATAAAGCATAGGATAAAACAACATAAATACAATTTAATAAAGCATAGGATAAAACAACATAAATACAATTTAATAAAGCATAGGTTAAAACAACATAAATACAATTTAATAAAGCATAGGATAAAACAACATAAATTCAATTTAATAAAGCATAGGATAAAACAACATAAATACAATTTAATAAAGCACAGGATAAAACAACATAAATAAAATGTAATAAAGCATAGGATAAAACAACATAAACAAAATTTAATAAAGCATAGGATAAAACAACAAAAATACAATTTAATAAAGCATAGGATAAAACAACATAAATAAAATTTAATAAAGCATAGGATAAAACAACATAAATATAATTTAATAAAGCATAGGATAAAACAACATAAATAAAATTTAATAAAGCATAGGATAAAACAACATAAATACAATTTAATAAAGCATAGGATAAAACAACATAAATACAATTTAATAAAGCATAGGTTAAAACAACATAAATACAATTTAATAAAGCATAGGATAAAACCACAGAAATACAATTTAATAAAGCATAGGATAAAACAACATAAATACAATTTAATAAAGCATAGGACAAAACAACATAAATACAATTTAATAAAGCATAGGATAAAACAACATAAATACAATTTAATGAAACATAGGATAAACAACATAAATACAACTTAATAAAGCATAGGATAAAACAACATAAATTCAATTTAATAAAGCATAGGATAAAACAACATAAATACAATTTAATAAAGCATAGGATAAAACAACATAAATACAATTTAATAAAGCATAGGACAAAACAACATAAATACAATTTAATAAAGCATCGGTTAAAACAACATAAATACAAGTTAATAAAGCATAGGATAAAACAACATAAATACAATTTAATAAAGCATAGGATAAAACAACATAAATACAATTTAATAAAGCATAGGATAAAACAACATAAATACAATTTAATAAAGCATAGGTTAAAACAACATAAATACAATTTAATAAAGCATAGGATAAAACAACATAAATACAATTTAATAAAGCACAGGATAAAACAACATAAATAAAATTTAATAAAGCATAGGATAAAACAACATAAACAAAATTTAATAAAGCATAGGATAAAACAACAAAAATACAATTTAATAAAGCATAGGATAAAACAACATAAATAAAATTTAATAAAGCATAGGATAAAACAACATAAATATAATTTAATAAAGCATAGGATAAAACAACATAAATAAAATTTAATAAAGCATAGGATAAAACAACATAAATACAATTTAATAAAGCATAGGATAAAACAACATAAATACAATTTAATAAAGCATAGGTTAAAACAACATAAATACAATTTAATAAAGCATAGGATAAAACCACAGAAATACAATTTAATAAAGCATAGGATAAAACAACATAAATACAATTTAATAAAGCATAGGACAAAACAACATAAATACAATTTAATAAAGCATCGGTTAAAACAACATAAATACAAGGTAATAAAGCATAGGATAAAACAACATAAATTCAATTTAATAAAGCATAGGATAAAACAACATAAATACAATTTAATAAAGCACAGGATAAAACAACATAAATAAAATTTAATAAAGCATAGGATAAAACAACATAAACAAAATTTAATAAAGCATAGGATAAAACAACAAAAATACAATTTAATAAAGCATAGGATAAAACAACATAAATAAAATTTAATAAAGCATAGGATAAAACAACATAAATATAATTTAATAAAGCATAGGATAAAACAACATAAATAAAATTTAATAAAGCATAGGATAAAACAACATAAATACAATTTAATAAAGCATAGGATAAAACAACATAAATACAATTTAATAAAGCATAGGTTAAAACAACATAAATACAATTTAATAAAGCATAGGATAAAACCACAGAAATACAATTTAATAAAGCATAGGATAAAACAACATAAATACAATTTAATAAAGCATAGGACAAAACAACATAAATACAATTTAATAAAGCATAGGATAAAACAACATAAATACAATTTAATGAAACATAGGATAAACAACATAAATACAACTTAATAAAGCATAGGATAAAACAACATAAATTCAATTTAATAAAGCATAGGATAAAACAACATAAATACAATTTAATAAAGCATAGGATAAAACAACATAAATACAATTTAATAAAGCATAGGACAAAACAACATAAATACAATTTAATAAAGCATCGGTTAAAACAACATAAATACAAGTTAATAAAGCATAGGATAAAACAACATAAATACAATTTAATAAAGCATAGGATAAAACAACATAAATACAATTTAATAAAGCATAGGATAAAACAACATAAATACAATTTAATAAAGCATAGGTTAAAACAACATAAATACAATTTAATAAAGCATAGGATAAAACAACATAAATACAATTTAATAAAGCACAGGATAAAACAACATAAATAAAATTTAATAAAGCATAGGATAAAACAACATAAACAAAATTTAATAAAGCATAGGATAAAACAACAAAAATACAATTTAATAAAGCATAGGATAAAACAACATAAATAAAATTTAATAAAGCATAGGATAAAACAACATAAATATAATTTAATAAAGCATAGGATAAAACAACATAAATAAAATTTAATAAAGCATAGGATAAAACAACATAAATACAATTTAATAAAGCATAGGATAAAACAACATAAATACAATTTAATAAAGCATAGGTTAAAACAACATAAATACAATTTAATAAAGCATAGGATAAAACCACAGAAATACAATTTAATAAAGCATAGGATAAAACAACATAAATACAATTTAATAAAGCATAGGACAAAACAACATAAATACAATTTAATAAAGCATCGGTTAAAACAACATAAATACAAGGTAATAAAGCATAGGATAAAACAACATAAATTCAATTTAATAAAGCATAGGATAAAACAACATAAATACAATTTAATAAAGCACAGGATAAAACAACATAAATAAAATTTAATAAAGCATAGGATAAAACAACATAAACAAAATTTAATAAAGCATAGGATAAAACAACAAAAATACAATTTAATAAAGCATAGGATAAAACAAAATAAATAAAATTTAATAAAGCATAGGATAAAATAACATAAATATAATTTAATAAAGCATAGGATAAAACAACATAAATAAAATTTAATAAAGCATAGGATAAAACAACATAAATACAATTTAATAAAGCATAGGATAAAACAACATAAATACAATTTAATAAAGCATAGGATAAAACAACATAAATACAATTTAATAAAGCATAGGACAAAACAACATAAATACAATTTAATAAAGCATAGGATAAAACAACATAAATACAATTTAATAAAGCATAGGTTAAAACAACATAAATACAATTTAATAAAGCATAGGATAAAACAACATAAATACAATTTAATAAAGCATAGGTTAAAACAACATAGATACAATTTAATAAAGCATAGGACAAAACAACATAAATACAATTTAATAAAGCATCGGTTAAAACAACATAAATACAAGTTAATAAAGCATAGGATAAAACAACATAAATACAATTTAATAAAGCATAGGATAAAACAACATAAATACAATTTAATAAAGCATAGGATAAAACAACATAAATACAATTTAATAAAGCATAGGTTAAAACAACATAAATACAATTTAATAAAGCATAGGATAAAACAACATAAATTCAATTTAATAAAGCATAGGATAAAACAACATAAATACAATTTAATAAAGCACAGGATAAAACAACATAAATAAAATGTAATAAAGCATAGGATAAAACAACATAAATAAAATTTAATAAAGCATAGGATAAAACAACATAAATACAATTTAATAAAGCATAGGATAAAACAACATAAATACAATTTAATAAAGCATAGGTTAAAACAACATAAATACAATTTAATAAAGCATAGGATAAAACAACATAAATTCAATTTAATAAAGCATAGGATAAAACAACATAAATACAATTTAATAAAGCACAGGATAAAACAACATAAATAAAATTTAATAAAGCATAGGATAAAACAACATAAACAAAATTTAATAAAGCATAGGATAAAACAACAAAAATACAATTTAATAAAGCATAGGATAAAACAACATAAATAAAATTTAATAAAGCATAGGATAAAACAACATAAATATAATTTAATAAAGCATAGGATAAAACAACATAAATAAAATTTAATAAAGCATAGGATAAAACAACATAAATACAATTTAATAAAGCATAGGATAAAACAACATAAATACAATTTAATAAAGCATAGGATAAAACAACATAAATAAAATTTAATAAAGCATAGGATAAAATAACATAAATATAATTTAATAAAGCATAGGATAAAACAACATAAATAAAATTTAATAAAGCATAGGATAAAACAACATAAATACAATTTAATAAAGCATAGGATAAAGCAACATAAATACAATTTAATAAAGCATAGGATAAAACAACATAAATACAATTTAATAAAGCATAGGACAAAACAACATAAATACAATTTAATAAAGCATAGGATAAAACAACATAAATACAATTTAATAAAGCATAGGTTAAAACAACATAAATACAATTTAATAAAGCATAGGATAAAACAACATAAATACAATTTAATAAAGCATAGGTTAAAACAACATAGATACAATTTAATAAAGCATAGGACAAAACAACATAAATACAATTTAATAAAGCATCGGTTAAAACAACATAAATACAAGTTAATAAAGCATAGGATAAAACAACATAAATACAATTTAATAAAGCATAGGATAAAACAACATAAATACAATTTAATAAAGCATAGGATAAAACAACATAAATACAATTTAATAAAGCATAGGTTAAAACAACATAAATACAATTTAATAAAGCATAGGATAAAACAACATAAATTAAATTTAATAAAGCATAGGATAAAACAACATAAATACAATTTAATAAAGCACAGGATAAAACAACATAAATAAAATGTAATAAAGCATAGGATAAAACAACATAAACAAAATTTAATAAAGCATAGGATAAAACAACAAAAATACAATTTAATAAAGCATAGGATAAAACAACATAAATAAAATTTAATAAAGCATAGGATAAAACAACATAAATATAATTTAATAAAGCATAGGATAAAACAACATAAATAAAATTTAATAAAGCATAGGATAAAACAACATAAATACAATTTAATAAAGCATAGGATAAAACAACATAAATACAATTTAATAAAGCATAGGTTAAAACAACATAAATACAATTTAATAAAGCATAGGATAAAACCACAGAAATACAATTTAATAAAGCATAGGATAAAACAACATAAATACAATTTAATAAAGCATAGGACAAAACAACATAAATACAATTTAATAAAGCATAGGATAAAACAACATAAATACAATTTAATGAAACATAGGATAAACTACATAAATACAACTTAATAAAGCATAGGATAAAACAACATAAATTCAATTTAATAAAGCATAGGATAAAACAACATAAATACAATTTAATAAAGCATAGGATAAAACAACATAAATACAATTTAATAAAGCATAGGACAAAACAACATAAATACAATTTAATAAAGCATCGGTTAAAACAACATAAATACAAGTTAATAAAGCATAGGATAAAACAACATAAATACAATTTAATAAAGCATAGGATAAAACAACATAAATACAATTTAATAAAGCATAGGATAAAACAACATAAATACAATTTAATAAAGCATAGGTTAAAACAACATAAATACAATTTAATAAAGCATAGGATAAAACAACATAAATTCAATTTAATAAAGCATAGGATAAAACAACATAAATACAATTTAATAAAGCACAGGATAAAACAACATAAATAAAATTTAATAAAGCATAGGATAAAACAACATAAACAAAATTTAATAAAGCATAGGATAAAACAACAAAAATACAATTTAATAAAGCATAGGATAAAACAACATAAATAAAATTTAATAAAGCATAGGATAAAACAACATAAATATAATTTAATAAAGCATAGGATAAAACAACATAAATAAAATTTAATAAAGCATAGGATAAAACAACATAAATACAATTTAATAAAGCATAGGATAAAACAACATAAATACAATTTAATAAAGCATAGGTTAAAACAACATAAATACAATTTAATAAAGCATAGGATAAAACCACAGAAATACAATTTAATAAAGCATAGGATAAAACAACATAAATACAATTTAATAAAGCATAGGACAAAACAACATAAATACAATTTAATAAAGCATAGGATAAAACAACATAAATACAATTTAATGAAACATAGGATAAACAACATAAATACAATTTAATAAAGCATAGGATAAAACAACATAAATTCAATTTAATAAAGCATAGGATAAAACAACATAAATACAATTTAATAAAGCATAGGATAAAACAACATAAATACAATTTAATAAAGCATAGGACAAAACAACATAAATACAATTTAATAAAGCATCGGTTAAAACAACATAAATACAAGTTAATAAAGCATAGGATAAAACAACATAAATACAATTTAATAAAGCATAGGATAAAACAACATAAATACAATTTAATAAAGCATAGGATAAAACAACATAAATACAATTTAATAAAGCATAGGTTAAAACAACATAAATACAATTTAATAAAGCATAGGATAAAACAACATAAATTCAATTTAATAAAGCATAGGATAAAACAACAGAAATACAATTTAATAAAGCACAGGATAAAACAACATAAATAAAATTTATAAAGCATAGGATAAAACAACATAAACAAAATTTAATAAAGCATAGGATAAAACAACAAAAATACAATTTAATAAAGCATAGGATAAAACAACATAAATAAAATTTAATAAAGCATAGGATAAAACAACATAAATATAATTTAATAAAGCATAGGATAAAACAACATAAATAAAATTTAATAAAGCATAGGATAAAACAACATAAATACAATTTAATAAAGCATAGGATAAAACAACATAAATACAATTTAATAAAGCATAGGTTAAAACAACATAAATACAATTTAATAAAGCATAGGATAAAACAACATAAATACAATTTAATAAAGCATAGGTTAAAACAACATAAATACAATTTAATAAAGCATAGGACAAAACAACATAAATACAATTTAATAAAGCATCGGTTAAAACAACATAAATACAAGTTAATAAAGCATAGGATAAAACAACATAAATACAATTTAATAAAGCATAGGATAAAACAACATAAATACAATTTAATAAAGCATAGGATAAAACAACATAAATACAATTTAATAAAGCATAGGTTAAAACAACATAAATACAATTTAATAAAGCATAGGATAAAACAACATAAATTCAATTTAATAAAGCATAGGATAAAACAACATAAATAAAATTTAATAAAGCACAGGATAAAACAACATAAATAAAATGTAATAAAGCATAGGATAAAACAACATAAATAAAATTTAATAAAGCATAGGATAAAACAACATAAATACAATTTAATAAAGCATAGGATAAAACAACATAAATACAATTTAATAAAGCATAGGTTAAAACAACATAAATACAATTTAATAAAGCATAGGATAAAACAACATAAATTCAATTTAATAAAGCATAGGATAAAACAACATAAATACAATTTAATAAAGCACAGGATAAAACAACATAAATAAAATTTAATAAAGCATAGGATAAAACAACATAAACAAAATTTAATAAAGCATAGGATAAAACAACAAAAATACAATTTAATAAAGCATAGGATAAAACAACATAAATAAAATTTAATAAAGCATAGGATAAAACAACATAAATATAATTTAATAAAGCATAGGATAAAACAACATAAATAAAATTTAATAAAGCATAGGATAAAACAACATAAATACAATTTAATAAAGCATAGGATAAAACAACATAAATACAATTTAATAAAGCATAGGATAAAACAACATAAATAAAATTTAATAAAGCATAGGATAAAATAACATAAATATAATTTAATAAAGCATAGGATAAAACAACATAAATAAAATTTAATAAAGCATAGGATAAAACAACATAAATACAATTTAATAAAGCATAGGATAAAACAACATAAATACAATTTAATAAAGCATAGGATAAAACAACATAAATACAATTTAATAAAGCATAGGACAAAACAACATAAATACAATTTAATAAAGCATAGGATAAAACAACATAAATACAATTTAATAAAGCATAGGTTAAAACAACATAAATACAATTTAATAAAGCATAGGATAAAACAACATAAATACAATTTAATAAAGCATAGGTTAAAACAACATAGATACAATTTAATAAAGCATAGGACAAAACAACATAAATACAATTTAATAAAGCATCGGTTAAAACAACATAAATACAAGTTAATAAAGCATAGGATAAAACAACATAAATACAATTTAATAAAGCATAGGATAAAACAACATAAATATAATTTAATAAAGCATAGGATAAAACAACATAAATACAATTTAATAAAGCATAGGTTAAAACAACATAAATACAATTTAATAAAGCATAGGATAAAACAACATAAATTCAATTTAATAAAGCATAGGATAAAACAACATAAATACAATTTAATAAAGCACAGGATAAAACAACATAAATAAAATGTAATAAAGCATAGGATAAAACAACATAAACAAAATTTAATAAAGCATAGGATAAAACAACAAAAATACAATTTAATAAAGCATAGGATAAAACAACATAAATAAAATTTAATAAAGCATAGGATAAAACAACATAAATATAATTTAATAAAGCATAGGATAAAACAACATAAATAAAATTTAATAAAGCATAGGATAAAACAACATAAATACAATTTAATAAAGCATAGGATAAAACAACATAAATACAATTTAATAAAGCATAGGTTAAAACAACATAAATACAATTTAATAAAGCATAGGATAAAACCACAGAAATACAATTTAATAAAGCATAGGATAAAACAACATAAATACAATTTAATAAAGCATAGGACAAAACAACATAAATACAATTTAATAAAGCATAGGATAAAACAACATAAATACAATTTAATGAAACATAGGATAAACAACATAAATACAACTTAATAAAGCATAGGATAAAACAACATAAATTCAATTTAATAAAGCATAGGATAAAACAACATAAATACAATTTAATAAAGCATAGGATAAAACAACATAAATACAATTTAATAAAGCATAGGACAAAACAACATAAATACAATTTAATAAAGCATCGGTTAAAACAACATAAATACAAGTTAATAAAGCATAGGATAAAACAACATAAATACAATTTAATAAAGCATAGGATAAAACAACATAAATACAATTTAATAAAGCATAGGATAAAACAACATAAATACAATTTAATAAAGCATAGGTTAAAACAACATAAATACAATTTAATAAAGCATAGGATAAAACAACATAAATTCAATTTAATAAAGCATAGGATAAAACAACATAAATACAATTTAATAAAGCACAGGATAAAACAACATAAATAAAATTTAATAAAGCATAGGATAAAACAACATAAACAAAATTTAATAAAGCATAGGATAAAACAACAAAAATACAATTTAATAAAGCATAGGATAAAACAACATAAATAAAATTTAATAAAGCATAGGATAAAACAACATAAATATAATTTAATAAAGCATAGGATAAAACAACATAAATAAAATTTAATAAAGCATAGGATAAAACAACATAAATACAATTTAATAAAGCATAGGATAAAACAACATAAATACAATTTAATAAAGCATAGGTTAAAACAACATAAATACAATTTAATAAAGCATAGGATAAAACCACAGAAATACAATTTAATAAAGCATAGGATAAAACAACATAAATACAATTTAATAAAGCATAGGACAAAACAACATAAATACAATTTAATAAAGCATAGGATAAAACAACATAAATACAATTTAATGAAACATAGGATAAACAACATAAATACAATTTAATAAAGCATAGGATAAAACAACATAAATTCAATTTAATAAAGCATAGGATAAAACAACATAAATACAATTTAATAAAGCATAGGATAAAACAACATAAATACAATTTAATAAAGCATAGGACAAAACAACATAAATACAATTTAATAAAGCATCGGTTAAAACAACATAAATACAAGTTAATAAAGCATAGGATAAAACAACATAAATACAATTTAATAAAGCATAGGATAAAACAACATAAATACAATTTAATAAAGCATAGGATAAAACAACATAAATACAATTTAATAAAGCATAGGTTAAAACAACATAAATACAATTTAATAAAGCATAGGATAAAACAACATAAATTCAATTTAATAAAGCATAGGATAAAACAACATAAATACAATTTAATAAAGCACAGGATAAAACAACATAAATAAAATTTATAAAGCATAGGATAAAACAACATAAACAAAATTTAATAAAGCATAGGATAAAACAACAAAAATACAATTTAATAAAGCATAGGATAAAACAACATAAATAAAATTTAATAAAGCATAGGATAAAACAACATAAATATAATTTAATAAAGCATAGGATAAAACAACATAAATAAAATTTAATAAAGCATAGGATAAAACAACATAAATACAATTTAATAAAGCATAGGATAAAACAACATAAATACAATTTAATAAAGCATAGGTTAAAACAACATAAATACAATTTAATAAAGCATAGGATAAAACAACATAAATACAATTTAATAAAGCATAGGTTAAAACAACATAAATACAATTTAATAAAGCATAGGACAAAACAACATAAATACAATTTAATAAAGCATCGGTTAAAACAACATAAATACAAGTTAATAAAGCATAGGATAAAACAACATAAATACAATTTAATAAAGCATAGGATAAAACAACATAAATACAATTTAATAAAGCATAGGATAAAACAACATAAATACAATTTAATAAAGCATAGGTTAAAACAACATAAATACAATTTAATAAAGCATAGGATAAAACAACATAAATTCAAATTAATAAAGCATAGGATAAAACAACATAAATACAATTTAATAAAGCACAGGATAAAACAACATAAATAAAATTTAATAAAGCATAGGATAAAACAACATAAACAAAATTTAATAAAGCATAGGATAAAACAACAAAAATACAATTTAATAAAGCATAGGATAAAACAACATAAATAAAATTTAATAAAGCATAGGATAAAACAACATAAATATAATTTAATAAAGCATAGGATAAAACAACATAAATACAATTTAATAAAGCATAGGATAAAACAACATAAATACAATTTAATGAAACATAGGATAAACAACATAAATACAATTTAATAAAGCATAGGATAGAACAACATAAATTCAATTTAATAAAGCATAGGATAAAACAACATAAATACAATTTAATAAAGCATAGGATAAAACAACATGAATACAATTTAATAAAGCATAGGATAAAACAACATAAATAAAATTTAATAAAGCATAGGATAAAACAAAATAAATACAATTTAATAAAGCATAGGATAAAACAACATAAATACAATTTAATAAAGCATAGGTTAAAACAACATAAATACAATTTAATAAAGCATAGGATAAAACAACATAAATACAATTTAATAAAGCATAGGTTAAAACAACATAAATACAATTTAATAAAGCATAGGACAAAACAACATAAATACAATTTAATAAAGCATCGGTTAAAACAACATAAATACAAGTTAATAAAGCATAGGATAAAACAACATAAATACAATTTAATAAAGCATAGGATAAAACAACATAAATACAATTTAATAAAGCATAGGATAAAACAACATAAATACAATTTAATAAAGCATAGGTTAAAACAACATAAATACAATTTAATAAAGCATAGGATAAAACAACATAAATTCAATTTAATAAAGCATAGGATAAAACAACATAAATACAATTTAATAAAGCATAGGATAAAACAACATGAATACAATTTAATAAAGCATAGGATAAAACAACATAAATAAAATTTAATAAAGCATAGGATAAAACAAAATAAATACAATTTAATAAAGCATAGGATAAAACAACATAAATACAATTTAATAAAGCATAGGTTAAAACAACATAAATACAATTTAATAAAGCATAGGATAAAACAACATAAATACAATTTAATAAAGCATAGGTTAAAACAACATAAATACAATTTAATAAAGCATAGGACAAAACAACATAAATACAATTTAATAAAGCATCGGTTAAAACAACATAAATACAAGTTAATAAAGCATAGGATAAAACAACATAAATACAATTTAATAAAGCATAGGATAAAACAACATAAATACAATTTAATAAAGCATAGGATAAAACAACATAAATACAATTTAATAAAGCATAGGTTAAAACAACATAAATACAATTTAATAAAGCATAGGATAAAACAACATAAATTCAATTTAATAAAGCATAGGATAAAACAACATAAATACAATTTAATAAAGCACAGGATAAAACAACATAAATAAAATTTAATAAAGCATAGGATAAAACAACATAAATATAATTTAATAAAGCATAGGATAAAACAACATAAATAAAATTTAATAAAGCATAGGATAAAACAACATAAATACAATTTAATAAAGCATAGGATAAAACAACATAAATACAATTTAATAAAGCATAGGTTAAAACAACATAAATACAATTTAATAAAGCATAGGATAAAACAACATAAATACAATTTAATAAAGCATAGGTTAAAACAACATAAATACAATTTAATAAAGCATAGGACAAAACAACATAAATACAATTTAATAAAGCATCGGTTAAAACAACATAAATACAAGTTAATAAAGCATAGGATAAAACAACATAAATACAATTTAATAAAGCATAGGATAAAACAACATAAATACAATTTAATAAAGCATAGGATAAAACAACATAAATACAATTTAATAAAGCATAGGTTAAAACAACATAAATACAATTTAATAAAGCATAGGATAAAACAACATAAATTCAATTTAATAAAGCATAGGATAAAACAACATAAATACAATTTAATAAAGCACAGGATAAAACAACATAAATAAAATTTAATAAAGCATAGGATAAAACAACATAAACAAAATTTAATAAAGCATAGGATAAAACAACAAAAATACAATTTAATAAAGCATAGGATAAAACAACATAAATAAAATTTAATAAAGCATAGGATAAAACAACATAAATATAATTTAATAAAGCATAGGATAAAACAACATAAATAAAATTTAATAAAGCATAGGATAAAACAACATAAATACAATTTAATAAAGCATAGGATAAAACAACATAAATACAATTTAATAAAGCATAGGTTAAAACAACATAAATACAATTTAATAAAGCATAGGATAAAACCACAGAAATACAATTTAATAAAGCATAGGATAAAACAACATAAATACAATTTAATAAAGCATAGGACAAAACAACATAAATACAATTTAATAAAGCATAGGATAAAACAACATAAATACAATTTAATGAAACATAGGATAAACAACATAAATACAATTTAATAAAGCATAGGATAGAACAACATAAATTCAATTTAATAAAGCATAGGATAAAACAACATAAATACAATTTAATAAAGCATAGGATAAAACAACATGAATACAATTTAATAAAACATAGGATAAAACAACATAAATAAAATTTAATAAAGCATAGGATAAAACAACATAAATACAATTTAATAAAGCATAGGATAAAACAACATAAATACAATTTAATAAAGCATAGGTTAAAACAACATAAATACAATTTAATAAAGCATAGGATAAAACAACATAAATACAATTTAATAAAGCATAGGTTAAAACAACATAAATACAATTTAATAAAGCATAGGACAAAACAACATAAATACAATTTAATAAAGCATCGGTTAAAACAACATAAATACAAGTTAATAAAGCATAGGATAAAACAACATAAATACAATTTAATAAAGCATAGGATAAAACAACATAAATACAATTTAATAAAGCATAGGATAAAACAACATAAATACAATTTAATAAAGCATAGGTTAAAACAACATAAATACAATTTAATAAAGCATAGGATAAAACAACATAAATTCAATTTAATAAAGCATAGGATAAAACAACATAAATACAATTTAATAAAGCACAGGATAAAACAACATAAATAAAATTTAATAAAGCATAGGATAAAACAACATAAACAAAATTTAATAAAGCATAGGATAAAACAACAAAAATACAATTTAATAAAGCATAGGATAAAACAACATAAATAAAATTTAATAAAGCATAGGATAAAACAACATAAATATAATTTAATAAAGCATAGGATAAAACAACATAAATAAAATTTAATAAAGCATAGGATAAAACAACATAAATACAATTTAATAAAGCATAGGATAAAACAACATAAATACAATTTAATAAAGCATAGGATAAAACAACATAAATACAATTTAATAAAGCATAGGACAAAACAACATAAATACAATTTAATAAAGCATAGGATAAAACAACATAAATACAATTTAATGAAACATAGGATAAACAACATAAATACAATTTAATAAAGCATAGGATAAAACAACATAAATACAATTTAATAAAGCATAGGATAAAACAACATAAATAAAATTTAATAAAGCATAGGATAAAACAACATAAATACAATTTAATAAAGCATAGGATAAAACAACATAAATACAATTTAATAAAGCATAGGATAAAACAACTTAAATACAATTTAATAAAGCATAGGACAAAACAACATAAATACAATTTAATAAAGCATAGGATAAAACAACATAAATACAATTTAATGAAACATAGGATAAACAACATAAATACAATTTAATAAAGCATAGGATAAAACAACATAAATTAAATTTAATAAAGCATAGGATAAAACAACATAAATACAATTTAATAAAGCATCGGTTAAAACAACATAAATACAAGTTAATAAAGCATAGGATAAAACAACATAAATTCAATTTAATAAAGCATAGGATAAAACAACATAAATACAATTTAATAAAGCTCAGGATAAAACAACATAAATAAAATTTAATAAAGCATAGGATAAAACAACATAAACAAAATTTAATAAAGCATAGGATAAAACAACAAAAATACAATTTAATAAAGCATAGGATAAAACAACATAAATAAAATTTAATAAAGCATAGGATAAAATAACATAAATATAATTTAATAAAGCATAGGATAAAACAACATAAATAAAATTTAATAAAGCATAGGATAAAACAACATAAATACAATTTAATAAAGCATAGGATAAAACAACATAAATACAATTTAATAAAGCATAGGATAAAACAACATAAATACAATTTAATAAAGCATAGGACAAAACAACATAAATACAATTTAATAAAGCATAGGACAAAACAACATAAATACAATTTAATAAAGCATAGGATAAAACAACATAAATACAATTTAATGAAACATAGGATAAACAACATAAATACAATTTAATAAAGCATAGGATAGAACAACATAAATTCAATTTAATAAAGCATAGGATAAAACAACATAAATACAATTTAATAAAGCATAGGATAAAACAACATGAATACAATTTAATAAAGCATAGGATAAAACAACATAAATAAAATTTAATAAAGCATAGGATAAAACAACATAAATACAATTTAATAAAGCATAGGATAAAACAACATAAATACAATTTAATAAAGCATAGGTTAAAACAACATAAATACAATTTAATAAAGCATAGGATAAAACAACATAAATACAGTTTAATAAAGCATAGGTTAAAACAACATAAATACAATTTAATAAAGCATAGGACAAAACAACATAAATACAATTTAATAAAGCATCGGTTAAAACAACATAAATACAAGTTAATAAAGCATAGGATAAAACAACATAAATACAATTTAATAAAGCATAGGATAAAACAACATAAATACAATTTAATAAAGCATAGGATAAAACAACATAAATACAATTTAATAAAGCATAGGTTAAAACAACATAAATACAATTTAATAAAGCATAGGATAAAACAACATAAATTCAATTTAATAAAGCATAGGATAAAACAACATAAATACAATTTAATAAAGCACAGGATAAAACAACATAAATAAAATTTAATAAAGCATAGGATAAAACAACATAAACAAAATTTAATAAAGCATAGGATAAAACAACAAAAATACAATTTAATAAAGCATAGGATAAAACAACATAAATAAAATTTAATAAAGCATAGGATAAAACAACATAAATATAATTTAATAAAGCATAGGATAAAACAACATAAATAAAATTTAATAAAGCATAGGATAAAACAACATAAATACAATTTAATAAAGCATAGGATAAAACAACATAAATACAATTTAATAAAGCATAGGATAAAACAACATAAATACAATTTAATAAAGCATAGGACAAAACAACATAAATACAATTTAATAAAGCATAGGATAAAACAACATAAATACAATTTAATGAAACATAGGATAAACAACATAAATACAATTTAATAAAGCATAGGATAAAACAACATAAATACAATTTAATAAAGCATAGGATAAAACAACATAAATACAATTTAATGAAACATAGGATAAACAACATAAATACAATTTAATAAAGCATAGGATAAAACAACATAAATACAATTTAATAAAGCATAGGATAAAACAACATAAATAAAATTTAATAAAGCATAGGATAAAACAACATAAATAAAATTTAATAAAGCATAGGATAAAACAACAAAAATACAATTTAATAAAGCATAGGATAAAACAACATAAATAAAATTTAATAAAGCATAGGATAAAACAACATAAATATAATTTAATAAAGCATAGGATAAAACAACATAAATAAAATTTAATAAAGCATAGGATAAAACAACATAAATACAATTTAATAAAGCATAGGATAAAACAACATAAATACAATTTAATAAAGCATAGGTTAAAACAACATAAATACAATTTAATAAAGCATAGGATAAAACCACAGAAATACAATTTAATAAAGCATAGGATAAAACAACATAAATACAATTTAATAAAGCATAGGACAAAACAACATAAATACAATTTAATAAAGCATAGGATAAAACAACATAAATTCAATTTAATAAAGCATAGGATAAAACAACATAAATACAATTTAATAAAGCATAGGATAAAACAACATAAATACAATTTAATAAAGCATAGGACAAAACAACATAAATACAATTTAATAAAGCATCGGTTAAAACAACATAAATACAAGTTAATAAAGCATAGGATAAAACAACATAAATACAATTTAATAAAGCATAGGATAAAACAACATAAATACAATTTAATAAAGCATAGGATAAAACAACATAAATACAATTTAATAAAGCATAGGACAAAACAACATAAATACAATTTAATAAAGCATAGGATAAAACAACATAAATACAATTTAATGAAACATAGGATAAACAACATAAATACAATTTAATAAAGCATAGGATAAAACAACATAAATACAATTTAATAAAGCATAGGATAAAACAACATAAATAAAATTTAATAAAGCATAGGATAAAACAACATAAATACAATTTAATAAAGCATAGGATAAAACAACATAAATACAATTTAATAAAGCATAGAATAAAACAACTTAAATACAATTTAATAAAGCATAGGACAAAACAACATAAATACAATTTAATAAAGCATAGGATAAAACAACATAAATACAATTTAATGAAACATAGGATAAACAACATAAATACAATTTAATAAAGCATAGGATAAAACAACATAAATTCAATTTAATAAAGCATAGGATAAAACAACATAAATACAATTTAATAAAGCATAGGATAAAACAACATAAATACAATTTAATAAAGCATAGGACAAAACAACATAAATACAATTTAATAAAGCATCGGTTAAAACAACATAAATACAAGTTAATAAAGCATAGGATAAAACAACATAAATTCAATTTAATAAAGCATAGGATAAAACAACATAAATACAATTTAATAAAGCACAGGATAAAACAACATAAATAAAATTTAATAAAGCATAGGATAAAACAACATAAATACAATTTAATAAAGCATAGGATAAAACAACATAAATACAATTTAATAAAGCATAGAATAAAACAACTTAAATACAATTTAATAAAGCATAGGACAAAACAACATAAATACAATTTAATAAAGCATAGGATAAAACAACATAAATACAATTTAATGAAACATAGGATAAACAACATAAATACAATTTAATAAAGCATAGGATAAAACAACATAAATTCAATTTAATAAAGCATAGGATAAAACAACATAAATACAATTTAATAAAGCATAGGATAAAACAACATATATACAATTTAATAAAGCATAGGACAAAACAACATAAATACAATTTAATAAAGCATCAGTTAAAACAACATAAATACAAGTTAATAAAGCATAGGATAAAACAACATAAATTCAATTTAATAAAGCATAGGATAAAACAACATAAATACAATTTAATAAAGCACAGGATAAAACAACATAAATAAAATTTAATAAAGCATAGGATAAAACAACATAAACAAAATTTAATAAAGCATAGGATAAAACAACAAAAATACAATTTAATAAAGCATAGGATAAAACAACATAAATAAAATTTAATAAAGCATAGGATAAAATAACATAAATATAATTTAATAAAGCATAGGATAAAATAACATAAATAAAATTTAATAAAGCATAGGATAAAACAACATAAATACAATTTAATAAAGCATAGGATAAAACAACATAAATACAATTTAATAAAGCATAGGATAAAACAACATAAATACAATTTAATAAAGCATAGGACAAAACAACATAAATACAATTTAATAAAGCATAGGATAAAACAACATAAATACAATTTAATAAAGCATAGGTTAAAACAACATAAATACAATTTAATAAAGCATAGGATAAAACAACATAAATACAATTTAATAAAGCATAGGTTAAAACAACATAGATACAATTTAATAAAGCATAGGACAAAACAACATAAATACAATTTAATAAAGCATCGGTTAAAACAACATAAATACAAGTTAATAAAGCATAGGATAAAACAACATAAATACAATTTAATAAAGCATAGGATAAAACAACATAAATACAATTTAATAAAGCATAGGATAAAACAACATAAATACAATTTAATAAAGCATAGGTTAAAACAACATAAATACAATTTAATAAAGCATAGGATAAAACAACATAAATTCAATTTAATAAAGCATAGGATAAAACAACATAAATACAATTTAATAAAGCACAGGATAAAACAACATAAATAAAATTTAATAAAGCATAGGATAAAACAACATAAACAAAATTTAATAAAGCATAGGATAAAACAACAAAAATACAATTTAATAAAGCATAGGATAAAACAACATAAATAAAATTTAATAAAGCATAGGATAAAACAACATCAATATAATTTAATAAAGCATAGGATAAAACAACATAAATAAAATTTAATAAAGCATAGGATAAAACAACATAAATACAATTTAATAAAGCATAGGATAAAACAACATAAATACAATTTAATAAAGCATAGGTTAAAACAACATAAATACAATTTAATAAAGCATAGGATAAAACCACAGAAATACAATTTAATAAAGCATAGGATAAAACAACATAAATACAATTTAATAAAGCATAGGACAAAACAACATAAATACAATTTAATAAAGCATAGGATAAAACAACATAAATTCAATTTAATAAAGCATAGGATAAAACAACATAAATACAATTTAATAAAGCATAGGATAAAACAACATAAATACAATTTAATAAAGCATAGGACAAAACAACATAAATACAATTTAATAAAGCATCGGTTAAAACAACATAAATACAAGTTAATAAAGCATAGGATAAAACAACATAAATACAATTTAATAAAGCATAGGATAAAACAACATAAATACAATTTAATAAAGCATAGGATAAAACAACATAAATACAATTTAATAAAGCATAGGTTAAAACAACATAAATACAATTTAATAAAGCATAGGATAAAACAACATAAATTCAATTTAATAAAGCATAGGATAAAACAACATAAATACAATTTAATAAAGCACAGGATAAAACAACATAAATAAAATTTAATAAAGCATAGGATAAAGCAACATAAACAAAATTTAATAAAGCATAGGATAAAACAACAAAAATACAATTTAATAAAGCATAGGATAAAACAACATAAATAAAATTTAATAAAGCATAGGATAAAACAACATAAATATAATTTAATAAAGCATAGGATAAAACAACATAAATAAAATTTAATAAAGCATAGGATAAAACAACATAAATACAATTTAATAAAGCATAGGATATAACAACATAAATACAATTTAATAAAGCATAGGTTAAAACAACATAAATACAATTTAATAAAGCATAGGATAAAACAACATAAATACAATTTAATAAAGCATAGGTTAAAACAACATAAATACAATTTAATAAAGCATAGGACAAAACAACATAAATACAATTTAATAAAGCATCGGTTAAAACAACATAAATACAAGTTAATAAAGCATAGGATAAAACAACATAAATACAATTTAATAAAGCATAGGATAAAACAACATAAATTCAATTTAATAAAGCATAGGATAAAACAACATAAATACAATTTAATAAAGCACAGGATAAAACAACATAAATAAAATTTAATAAAGCATAGGATAAAACAACATAAACAAAATTTAATAAAGCATAGGATAAAACAACAAAAATACAATTTAATAAAGCATAGGATAAAACAACATAAATAAAATTTAATAAAGCATAGGATAAAACAACATAAATATAATTTAATAAAGCATAGGATAAAACAACATAAATAAAATTTAATAAAGCATAGGATAAAACAACATAAATACAATTTAATAAAGCATAGGATAAAACAACATAAATACAATTTAATAAAGCATAGGTTAAAACAACATAAATACAATTTAATAAAGCATAGGATAAAACCACAGAAATACAATTTAATAAAGCATAGGATAAAACAACATAAATACAATTTAATAAAGCATAAGACAAAACAACATAAATACAATTTAATAAAGCATAGGATAAAACAACATAAATACAATTTAATGAAACATAGGATAAACAACATAAATACAATTTAATAAAGCATAGGATAGAACAACATAAATTCAATTTAATAAAGCATAGGATAAAACAACATAAATACAATTTAATAAAGCATAGGATAAAACAACATGAATACAATTTAATAAAGCATAGGATAAAACAACATAAATAAAATTTAATAAAGCATAGGTTAAAACAACATAAATACAATTTAATAAAGCATAGGATAAAACAACATAAATACAATTTAATAAAGCATAGGTTAAAACAACATAAATACAATTTAATAAAGCATAGGACAAAACAACATAAATACAATTTAATAAAGCATCGGTTAAAACAACATAAATACAAGTTAATAAAGCATAGGATAAAACAACATAAATACAATTTAATAAAGCATAGGATAAAACAACATAAATACAATTTAATAAAGCATAGGTTAAAACAACATAAATACAATTTAATAAAGCATAGGATAAAACAACATAAATTCAATTTAATAAAGCATAGGATAAAACAACATAAATACAATTTAATAAAGCACAGGATAAAACAACATAAATAAAATTTAATAAAGCATAGGATAAAACAACATAAACAAAATTTAATAAAGCATAGGATAAAACAACAAAAATACAATTTAATAAAGCAAAGGATAAAACAACATAAATACAATTTAATAAAGCATAGGTTAAAACAACATAAATACAATTTAATAAAGCATAGGACAAAACAACATAAATACAATTTAATAAAGCATCGGTTAAAACAACATAAATACAAGTTAATAAAGCATAGGATAAAACAACATAAATACAATTTAATAAAGCATAGGATAAAACAACATAAATACAATTTAATAAAGCATAGGATAAAACAACATAAATACAATTTAATAAAGCATAGGTTAAAACAACATAAATACAATTTAATAAAGCATAGGATAAAACAACATAAATTCAATTTAATAAAGCATAGGATAAAACAACATAAATACAATTTAATAAAGCACAGGATAAAACAACATAAATAAAATTTAATAAAGCATAGGATAAAGCAACATAAACAAAATTTAATAAAGCATAGGATAAAACAACAAAAATACAATTTAATAAAGCATAGGATAAAACAACATAAATAAAATTTAATAAAGCATAGGATAAAACAACATAAATATAATTTAATAAAGCATAGGATAAAACAACATAAATAAAATTTAATAAAGCATAGGATAAAACAACATAAATACAATTTAATAAAGCATAGGATAAAACAACATAAATACAATTTAATAAAGCATAGGTTAAAACAACATAAATACAATTTAATAAAGCATAGGATAAAACAACATAAATACAATTTAATAAAGCATAGGTTAAAACAACATAAATACAATTTAATAAAGCATAGGACAAAACAACATAAATACAATTTAATAAAGCATCGGTTAAAACAACATAAATACAAGTTAATAAAGCATAGGATAAAACAACATAAATACAATTTAATAAAGCATAGGATAAAACAACATAAATTCAATTTAATAAAGCATAGGATAAAACAACATAAATACAATTTAATAAAGCACAGGATAAAACAACATAAATAAAATTTAATAAAGCATAGGATAAAACAACATAAACAAAATTTAATAGAGCATAGGATAAAACAACAAAAATACAATTTAATAAAGCATAGGATAAAACAACATAAATAAAATTTAATAAAGCATAGGATAAAACAACATAAATATAATTTAATAAAGCATAGGATAAAACAACATAAATAAAATTTAATAAAGCATAGGATAAAACAACATAAATACAATTTAATAAAGCATAGGATAAAACAACATAAATACAATTTAATAAAGCATAGGTTAAAACAACATAAATACAATTTAATAAAGCATAGGATAAAACCACAGAAATACAATTTAATAAAGCATAGGATAAAACAACATAAATACAATTTAATAAAGCATAGGACAAAACAACATAAATACAATTTAATAAAGCATAGGATAAAACAACATAAATACAATTTAATGAAACATAGGATAAACAACATAAATACAATTTAATAAAGCATAGGATAGAACAACATAAATTCAATTTAATAAAGCATAGGATAAAACAACATAAATACAATTTAATAAAGCATAGGATAAAACAACATGAATACAATTTAATAAAGCATAGGATAAAACAACATAAATAAAATTTAATAAAGCATAGGATAAAACAACATAAATACAATTTAATAAAGCATAGGATAAAACAACATAAATACAATTTAATAAAGCATAGGTTAAAACAACATAAATACAATTTAATAAAGCATAGGATAAAACAACATAAATACAATTTAATAAAGCATAGGTTAAAACAACATAAATACAATTTAATAAAGCATAGGACAAAACAACATAAATACAATTTAATAAAGCATCGGTTAAAACAACATAAATACAAGTTAATAAAGCATAGGATAAAACAACATAAATACAATTTAATAAAGCATAGGATAAAACAACATAAATACAATTTAATAAAGCATAGGTTAAAACAACATAAATACAATTTAATAAAGCATAGGATAAAACAACATAAATTCAATTTAATAAAGCATAGGATAAAACAACATAAATACAATTTAATAAAGCACAGGATAAAACAACATAAATAAAATTTAATAAAGCATAGGATAAAACAACATAAACAAAATTTAATAAAGCATAGGATAAAACAACAAAAATACAATTTAATAAAGCATAGGATAAAACAACATAAATAAAATTTAATAAAGCATAGGATAAAACAACATCAATATAATTTAATAAAGCATAGGATAAAACAACATAAATAAAATTTAATAAAGCATAGGATAAAACAACATAAATACAATTTAATAAAGCATAGGATAAAACAACATAAATACAATTTAATAAAGCATAGGTTAAAACAACATAAATACAATTTAATAAAGCATAGGATAAAACCACAGAAATACAATTTAATAAAGCATAGGATAAAACAACATAAATACAATTTAATAAAGCATAGGACAAAACAACATAAATACAATTTAATAAAGCATAGGATAAAACAACATAAATTCAATTTAATAAAGCATAGGATAAAACAACATAAATACAATTTAATAAAGCATAGGATAAAACAACATAAATACAATTTAATAAAGCATAGGACAAAACAACATAAATACAATTTAATAAAGCATCGGTTAAAACAACATAAATACAAGTTAATAAAGCATAGGATAAAACAACATAAATACAATTTAATAAAGCATAGGATAAAACAACATAAATACAATTTAATAAAGCATAGGATAAAACAACATAAATACAATTTAATAAAGCATAGGACAAAACAACATAAATACAATTTAATAAAGCATAGGATAAAACAACATAAATACAATTTAATGAAACATAGGATAAACAACATAAATACAATTTAATAAAGCATAGGATAAAACAACATAAATACAATTTAATAAAGCATAGGATAAAACAACATAAATAAAATTTAATAAAGCATAGGATAAAACAACATAAATACAATTTAATAAAGCATAGGATAAAACAACATAAATACAATTTAATAAAGCATAGGATAAAACAACTTAAATACAATTTAATAAAGCATAGGACAAAACAACATAAATACAATTTAATAAAGCATAGGATAAAACAACATAAATACAATTTAATGAAACATAGGATAAACAACATAAATACAATTTAATAAAGCATAGGATAAAACAACATAAATTCAATTTAATAAAGCATAGGATAAAACAACATAAATACAATTTAATAAAGCATAGGATAAAACAACATAAATACAATTTAATAAAGCATAGGACAAAACAACATAAATACAATTTAATAAAGCATCGGTTAAAACAACATAAATACAAGTTAATAAAGCATAGGATAAAACAACATAAATTCAATTTAATAAAGCATAGGATAAAACAACATAAATACAATTTAATAAAGCACAGGATAAAACAACATAAATAAAATTTAATAAAGCATAGGATAAAACAACATAAACAAAATTTAATAAAGCATAGGATAAAACAACATAAATACAATTTAATAAAGCACAGGATAAAACAACATAAATAAAATTTAATAAAGCATAGGATAAAACAACATAAACAAAATTTAATAAAGCATAGGATAAAACAACAAAAATACAATTTAATAAAGCATAGGATAAAACAACATAAATAAAATTTAAAAAAGCATAGGATAAAATAACATAAATATAATTTAATAAAGCATAGGACAAAACAACATAAATACAATTTAATAAAGCATAGGATAAAACAACATAAATACAATTTAATGAAACATAGGATAAACAACATAAATACAATTTAATAAAGCATAGGATAAAACAACATAAATTCAATTTAATAAAGCATAGGATAAAACAACATAAATACAATTTAATAAAGCATAGGACAAAACAACATAAATACAATTTAATAAAGCATAGGATAAAACAACATAAATACAATTTAATGAAACATAGGATAAACAACATAAATACAATTTAATAAAGCATAGGATAAAACAACATAAATACAATTTAATAAAGCATAGGATAAAACAACATAAATAAAATTTAATAAAGCATAGGATAAAACAACATAAATACAATTTAATAAAGCATAGGATAAAACAACATAAATACAATTTAATAAAGCATAGGATAAAACAACTTAAATACAATTTAATAAAGCATAGGACAAAACAACATAAATACAATTTAATAAAGCATAGGATAAAACAACATAAATACAATTTAATGAAACATAGGATAAACAACATAAATACAATTTAATAAAGCATAGGATAAAACAACATAAATACAATTTAATAAAGCATAGGATAAAACAACATAAATAAAATTTAATAAAGCATAGGATAAAACAACATAAATAAAATTTAATAAAGCATAGGATAAAACAACAAAAATACAATTTAATAAAGCATAGGATAAAACAACATAAATAAAATTTAATAAAGCATAGGATAAAACAACATAAATATAATTTAATAAAGCATAGGATAAAACAACATAAATAAAATTTAATAAAGCATAGGATAAAACAACATAAATACAATTTAATAAAGCATAGGATAAAACAACATAAATACAATTTAATAAAGCATAGGTTAAAACAACATAAATACAATTTAATAAAGCATAGGATAAAACCACAGAAATACAATTTAATAAAGCATAGGATAAAACAACATAAATACAATTTAATAAAGCATAGGACAAAACAACATAAATACAATTTAATAAAGCATAGGATAAAACAACATAAATTCAATTTAATAAAGCATAGGATAAAACAACATAAATACAATTTAATAAAGCATAGGATAAAACAACATAAATACAATTTAATAAAGCATAGGACAAAACAACATAAATACAATTTAATAAAGCATCGGTTAAAACAACATAAATACAAGTTAATAAAGCATAGGATAAAACAACATAAATACAATTTAATAAAGCATAGGATAAAACAACATAAATACAATTTAATAAAGCATAGGATAAAACAACATAAATACAATTTAATAAAGCATAGGACAAAACAACATAAATACAATTTAATAAAGCATAGGATAAAACAACATAAATACAATTTAATGAAACATAGGATAAACAACATAAATACAATTTAATAAAGCATAGGATAAAACAACATAAATACAATTTAATAAAGCATAGGATAAAACAACATAAATAAAATTTAATAAAGCATAGGATAAAACAACATAAATACAATTTAATAAAGCATAGGATAAAACAACATAAATACAATTTAATAAAGCATAGAATAAAACAACTTAAATACAATTTAATAAAGCATAGGACAAAACAACATAAATACAATTTAATAAAGCATAGGATAAAACAACATAAATACAATTTAATGAAACATAGGATAAACAACATAAATACAATTTAATAAAGCATAGGATAAAACAACATAAATTCAATTTAATAAAGCATAGGATAAAACAACATAAATACAATTTAATAAAGCATAGGATAAAACAACATAAATACAATTTAATAAAGCATAGGACAAAACAACATAAATACAATTTAATAAAGCATCGGTTAAAACAACATAAATACAAGTTAATAAAGCATAGGATAAAACAACATAAATTCAATTTAATAAAGCATAGGATAAAACAACATAAATACAATTTAATAAAGCACAGGATAAAACAACATAAATAAAATTTAATAAAGCATAGGATAAAACAACATAAATACAATTTAATAAAGCATAGGATAAAACAACATAAATACAATTTAATAAAGCATAGAATAAAACAACTTAAATACAATTTAATAAAGCATAGGACAAAACAACATAAATACAATTTAATAAAGCATAGGATAAAACAACATAAATACAATTTAATGAAACATAGGATAAACAACATAAATACAATTTAATAAAGCATAGGATAAAACAACATAAATTCAATTTAATAAAGCATAGGATAAAACAACATAAATACAATTTAATAAAGCATAGGATAAAACAACATAAATACAATTTAATAAAGCATAGGACAAAACAACATAAATACAATTTAATAAAGCATCGGTTAAAACAACATAAATACAAGTTAATAAAGCATAGGATAAAACAACATAAATTCAATTTAATAAAGCATAGGATAAAACAACATAAATACAATTTAATAAAGCACAGGATAAAACAACATAAATAAAATTTAATAAAGCATAGGATAAAACAACATAAACAAAATTTAATAAAGCATAGGATAAAACAACAAAAATACAATTTAATAAAGCATAGGATAAAACAACATAAATAAAATTTAATAAAGCATAGGATAAAATAACATAAATATAATTTAATAAAGCATAGGATAAAATAACATAAATAAAATTTAATAAAGCATAGGATAAAACAACATAAATACAATTTAATAAAGCATAGGATAAAACAACATAAATACAATTTAATAAAGCATAGGATAAAACAACATAAATACAATTTAATAAAGCATAGGACAAAACAACATAAATACAATTTAATAAAGCATAGGATAAAACAACATAAATACAATTTAATAAAGCATAGGTTAAAACAACATAAATACAATTTAATAAAGCATAGGATAAAACAACATAAATACAATTTAATAAAGCATAGGTTAAAACAACATAGATACAATTTAATAAAGCATAGGACAAAACAACATAAATACAATTTAATAAAGCATCGGTTAAAACAACATAAATACAATTTAATAAAGCATAGGATAAAACAACATAAATACAATTTAATAAAGCATAGGATAAAACAACATAAATACAATTTAATAAAGCATAGGTTAAAACAACATAAATACAATTTAATAAAGCATAGGATAAAACAACATAAATTCAATTTAATAAAGCATAGGATAAAACAACATAAATACAATTTAATAAAGCACAGGATAAAACAACATAAATAAAATTTAATAAAGCATAGGATAAAACAACATAAACAAAATTTAATAAAGCATAGGATAAAACAACAAAAATACAATTTAATAAAGCATAGGATAAAACAACATAAATAAAATTTAATAAAGCATAGGATAAAACAACATAAATATAATTTAATAAAGCATAGGATAAAACAACATAAATAAAATTTAATAAAGCATAGGATAAAACAACATAAATACAATTTAATAAAGCATAGGATAAAATAACATAAATACAATTTAATAAAGCATAGGTTAAAACAACATAAATACAATTTAATAAAGCATAGGATAAAACCACAGAAATACAATTTAATAAAGCATAGGATAAAACAACATAAATACAATTTAATAAAGCATAGGACAAAACAACATAAATACAATTTAATAAAGCATAGGATAAAACAGCATAAATTCAATTTAATAAAGCATAGGATAAAACAACATAAATACAATTTAATAAAGCATAGGATAAAACAACATAAATACAATTTAATAAAGCATAGGACAAAACAACATAAATACAATTTAATAAAGCATCGGTTAAAACAACATAAATACAAGTTAATAAAGCATAGGATAAAACAACATAAATACAATTTAATAAAGCATAGGATAAAACAACATAAATACAATTTAATAAAGCATAGGATAAAACAACATAAATACAATTTAATAAAGCATAGGTTAAAACAACATAAATACAATTTAATAAAGCATAGGATAAAACAACATAAATTCAATTTAATAAAGCATAGGATAAAACAACATAAATACAATTTAATAAAGCACAGGATAAAACAACATAAATAAAATTTAATAAAGCATAGGATAAAGCAACATAAACAAAATTTAATAAAGCATAGGATAAAACAACAAAAATACAATTTAATAAAGCATAGGATAAAACAACATAAATAAAATTTAATAAAGCATAGGATAAAACAACATAAATATAATTTAATAAAGCATAGGATAAAACAACATAAATAAAATTTAATAAAGCATAGGATAAAACAACATAAATACAATTTAATAAAGCATAGGATAAAACAACATAAATACAATTTAATAAAGCATAGGTTAAAACAACATAAATACAATTTAATAAAGCATAGGACAAAACAACATAAATACAATTTAATAAAGCATCGGTTAAAACAACATAAATACAAGTTAATAAAGCATAGGATAAAACAACATAAATACAATTTAATAAAGCATAGGATAAAACAACATAAATACAATTTAATAAAGCATAGGTTAAAACAACATAAATACAATTTAATAAAGCATAGGATAAAACAACATAAATTCAATTTAATAAAGCATAGGATAAAACAACATAAATACAATTTAATAAAGCACAGGATAAAACAACATAAATAAAATTTAATAAAGCATAGGATAAAACAACATAAACAAAATTTAATAAAGCATAGGATAAAACAACAAAAATACAATTTAATAAAGCATAGGATAAAACAACATAAATACAATTTAATAAAGCATAGGTTAAAACAACATAAATACAATTTAATAAAGCATAGGACAAAACAACATAAATACAATTTAATAAAGCATCGGTTAAAACAACATAAATACAAGTTAATAAAGCATAGGATAAAACAACATAAATACAATTTAATAAAGCATAGGATAAAACAACATAAATACAATTTAATAAAGCATAGGATAAAACAACATAAATACAATTTAATAAAGCATAGGTTAAAACAACATAAATACAATTTAATAAAGCATAGGATAAAACAACATAAATTCAATTTAATAAAGCATAGGATAAAACAACATAAATACAATTTAATAAAGCACAGGATAAAACAACATAAATAAAATTTAATAAAGCATAGGATAAAACAACATAAACAAAATTTAATAAAGCATAGGATAAAACAACAAAAATACAATTTAATAAAGCATAGGATAAAACAACATAAATAAAATTTAATAAAGCATAGGACAAAACAACATAAATACAATTTAATAAAGCATCGGTTAAAACAACATAAATACAAGTTAATAAAGCATAGGATAAAACAACATAAATACAATTTAATAAAGCATAGGATAAAACAACATAAATACAATTTAATAAAGCATAGGTTAAAACAACATAAATACAATTTAATAAAGCATAGGATAAAACAACATAAATTCAATTTAATAAAGCATAGGATAAAACAACATAAATACAATTTAATAAAGCACAGGATAAAACAACATAAATAAAATTTAATAAAGCATAGGATAAAACAACATAAACAAAATTTAATAAAGCATAGGATAAAACAACAAAAATACAATTTAATAAAGCATAGGATAAAACAACATAAATACAATTTAATAAAGCATAGGTTAAAACAACATAAATACAATTTAATAAAGCATAGGACAAAACAACATAAATACAATTTAATAAAGCATCGGTTAAAACAACATAAATACAAGTTAATAAAGCATAGGATAAAACAACATAAATACAATTTAATAAAGCATAGGATAAAACAACATAAATACAATTTAATAAAGCATAGGATAAAACAACATAAATACAATTTAATAAAGCATAGGTTAAAACAACATAAATACAATTTAATAAAGCATAGGATAAAACAACATAAATTCAATTTAATAAAGCATAGGATAAAACAACATAAATACAATTTAATAAAGCACAGGATAAAACAACATAAATAAAATTTAATAAAGCATAGGATAAAACAACATAAACAAAATTTAATAAAGCATAGGATAAAACAACAAAAATACAATTTAATAAAGCATAGGATAAAACAACATAAATAAAATTTAATAAAGCATAGGATAAAACAACATAAATATAATTTAATAAAGCATAGGATAAAACAACATAAATAAAATTTAATAAAGCATAGGATAAAACAACATAAATACAATTTAATAAAGCATAGGATAAAACAACATAAATACAATTTAATAAAGCATAGGTTAAAACAACATAAATACAATTTAATAAAGCATAGGATAAAACCACAGAAATACAATTTAATAAAGCATAGGATAAAACAACATAAATACAATTTAATAAAGCATAGGACAAAACAACATAAATACAATTTAATAAAGCATAGGATAAAACAACATAAATTCAATTTAATAAAGCATAGGATAAAACAACATAAATACAATTTAATAAAGCATAGGATAAAACAACATAAATACAATTTAATAAAGCATAGGACAAAACAACATAAATACAATTTAATAAAGCATCGGTTAAAACAACATAAATACAAGTTAATAAAGCATAGGATAAAACAACATAAATACAATTTAATAAAGCATAGGATAAAACAACATAAATACAATTTAATAAAGCATAGGATAAAACAACATAAATACAATTTAATAAAGCATAGGTTAAAACAACATAAATACAATTTAATAAAGCATAGGATAAAACAACATAAATTCAATTTAATAAAGCATAGGATAAAACAACATAAATACAATTTAATAAAGCACAGGATAAAACAACATAAATAAAATTTAATAAAGCATAGGATAAAGCAACATAAACAAAATTTAATAAAGCATAGGATAAAACAACAAAAATACAATTTAATAAAGCATAGGATAAAACAACATAAATAAAATTTAATAAAGCATAGGATAAAACAACATAAATATAATTTAATAAAGCATAGGATAAAACAACATAAATAAAATTTAATAAAGCATAGGATAAAACAACATAAATACAATTTAATAAAGCATAGGATAAAACAACATAAATACAATTTAATAAAGCATAGGTTAAAACAACATAAATACAATTTAATAAAGCATAGGACAAAACAACATAAATACAATTTAATAAAGCATCGGTTAAAACAACATAAATACAAGTTAATAAAGCATAGGATAAAACAACATAAATACAATTTAATAAAGCATAGGATAAAACAACATAAATACAATTTAATAAAGCATAGGTTAAAACAACATAAATACAATTTAATAAAGCATAGGATAAAACAACATAAATTCAATTTAATAAAGCATAGGATAAAACAACATAAATACAATTTAATAAAGCACAGGATAAAACAACATAAATAAAATTTAATAAAGCATAGGATAAAACAACATAAACAAAATTTAATAAAGCATAGGATAAAACAACAAAAATACAATTTAATAAAGCATAGGATAAAACAACATAAATACAATTTAATAAAGCATAGGTTAAAACAACATAAATACAATTTAATAAAGCATAGGACAAAACAACATAAATACAATTTAATAAAGCATCGGTTAAAACAACATAAATACAAGTTAATAAAGCATAGGATAAAACAACATAAATACAATTTAATAAAGCATAGGATAAAACAACATAAATACAATTTAATAAAGCATAGGATAAAACAACATAAATACAATTTAATAAAGCATAGGTTAAAACAACATAAATACAATTTAATAAAGCATAGGATAAAACAACATAAATTCAATTTAATAAAGCATAGGATAAAACAACATAAATACAATTTAATAAAGCACAGGATAAAACAACATAAATAAAATTTAATAAAGCATAGGATAAAGCAACATAAACAAAATTTAATAAAGCATAGGATAAAACAACAAAAATACAATTTAATAAAGCATAGGATAAAACAACATAAATAAAATTTAATAAAGCATAGGATAAAACAACATAAATACAATTTAATAAAGCATAGGATAAAACAACATAAATACAATTTAATAAAGCATAGGTTAAAACAACATAAATACAATTTAATAAAGCATAGGATAAAACAACATAAATTCAATTTAATAAAGCATAGGATAAAACAACATAAATACAATTTAATAAAGCACAGGATAAAACAACATAAATAAAATTTAATAAAGCATAGGATAAAACAACATAAACAAAATTTAATAAAGCATAGGATAAAACAACAAAAATACAATTTAATAAAGCATAGGATAAAACAACATAAATACAATTTAATAAAGCATAGGTTAAAACAACATAAATACAATTTAATAAAGCATAGGACAAAACAACATAAATACAATTTAATAAAGCATCGGTTAAAACAACATAAATACAAGTTAATAAAGCATAGGATAAAACAACATAAATACAATTTAATAAAGCATAGGATAAAACAACATAAATACAATTTAATAAAGCATAGGATAAAACAACATAAATACAATTTAATAAAGCATAGGTTAAAACAACATAAATACAATTTAATAAAGCATAGGATAAAACAACATAAATTCAATTTAATAAAGCATAGGATAAAACAACATAAATACAATTTAATAAAGCACAGGATAAAACAACATAAATAAAATTTAATAAAGCATAGGATAAAGCAACATAAACAAAATTTAATAAAGCATAGGATAAAACAACAAAAATACAATTTAATAAAGCATAGGATAAAACAACATAAATAAAATTTAATAAAGCATAGGATAAAACAACATAAATATAATTTAATAAAGCATAGGATAAAACAACATAAATAAAATTTAATAAAGCATAGGATAAAACAACATAAACAAAATTTAATAAAGCATAGGATAAAACAACAAAAATACAATTTAATAAAGCATAGGATAAAACAACATAAATAAAATTTAATAAAGCATAGGATAAAACAACATAAATATAATTTAATAAAGCATAGGATAAAACAACATAAATAAAATTTAATAAAGCATAGGATAAAACAACATAAATACAATTTAATAAAGCATAGGATAAAACAACATAAATACAATTTAATAAAGCATAGGTTAAAACAACATAAATACAATTTAATAAAGCATAGGATAAAACCACAGAAATACAATTTAATAAAGCATAGGATAAAACAACATAAATACAATTTAATAAAGCATAGGACAAAACAACATAAATACAATTTAATAAAGCATAGGATAAAACAACATAAATACAATTTAATGAAACATAGGATAAACAACATAAATACAATTTAATAAAGCATAGGATAGAACAACATAAATTCAATTTAATAAAGCATAGGATAAAACAACATAAATACAATTTAATAAAGCATAGGATAAAACAACATGAATACAATTTAATAAAGCATAGGATAAAACAACATAAATAAAATTTAATAAAGCATAGGATAAAACAACATAAATACAATTTATTAAAGCATAGGATAAAACAACATAAATACAATTTAATAAAGCATAGGTTAAAACAACATAAATACAATTTAATAAAGCATAGGATAAAACAACATAAATACAATTTAATAAAGCATAGGTTAAAACAACATAAATACAATTTAATAAAGCATAGGACAAAACAACATAAATACAATTTAATAAAGCATCGGTTAAAACAACATAAATACAAGTTAATAAAGCATAGGATAAAACAACATAAATACAATTTAATAAAGCATAGGATAAAACAACATAAATACAATTTAATAAAGCATAGGTTAAAACAACATAAATACAATTTAATAAAGCATAGGATAAAACAACATAAATTCAATTTAATAAAGCATAGGATAAAACAACATAAATACAATTTAATAAAGCACAGGATAAAACAACATAAATAAAATTTAATAAAGCATAGGATAAAACAACATAAACAAAATTTAATAAAGCATAGGATAAAACAACAAAAATACAATTTAATAAAGCATAGGATAAAACAACATAAATAAAATTTAATAAAGCATAGGATAAAACAACATCAATATAATTTAATAAAGCATAGGATAAAACAACATAAATAAAATTTAATAAAGCATAGGATAAAACAACATAAATACAATTTAATAAAGCATAGGATAAAACAACATAAATACAATTTAATAAAGCATAGGTTAAAACAACATAAATACAATTTAATAAAGCATAGGATAAAACCACAGAAATACAATTTAATAAAGCATAGGATAAAACAACATAAATACAATTTAATAAAGCATAGGACAAAACAACATAAATACAATTTAATAAAGCATAGGATAAAACAACATAAATTCAATTTAATAAAGCATAGGATAAAACAACATAAATACAATTTAATAAAGCATAGGATAAAACAACATAAATACAATTTAATAAAGCATAGGACAAAACAACATAAATACAATTTAATAAAGCATCGGTTAAAACAACATAAATACAAGTTAATAAAGCATAGGATAAAACAACATAAATACAATTTAATAAAGCATAGGATAAAACAACATAAATACAATTTAATAAAGCATAGGATAAAACAACATAAATACAATTTAATAAAGCATAGGACAAAACAACATAAATACAATTTAATAAAGCATAGGATAAAACAACATAAATACAATTTAATGAAACATAGGATAAACAACATAAATACAATTTAATAAAGCATAGGATAAAACAACATAAATACAATTTAATAAAGCATAGGATAAAACAACATAAATAAAATTTAATAAAGCATAGGATAAAACAACATAAATACAATTTAATAAAGCATAGGATAAAACAACATAAATACAATTTAATAAAGCATAGGATAAAACAACTTAAATACAATTTAATAAAGCATAGGACAAAACAACATAAATACAATTTAATAAAGCATAGGATAAAACAACATAAATACAATTTAATGAAACATAGGATAAACAACATAAATACAATTTAATAAAGCATAGGATAAAACAACATAAATTCAATTTAATAAAGCATAGGATAAAACAACATAAATACAATTTAATAAAGCATAGGATAAAACAACATAAATACAATTTAATAAAGCATAGGACAAAACAACATAAATACAATTTAATAAAGCATCGGTTAAAACAACATAAATACAAGTTAATAAAGCATAGGATAAAACAACATAAATTCAATTTAATAAAGCATAGGATAAAACAACATAAATACAATTTAATAAAGCACAGGATAAAACAACATAAATAAAATTTAATAAAGCATAGGATAAAACAACATAAACAAAATTTAATAAAGCATAGGATAAAACAACATAAATACAATTTAATAAAGCACAGGATAAAACAACATAAATAAAATTTAATAAAGCATAGGATAAAACAACATAAACAAAATTTAATAAAGCATAGGATAAAACAACAAAAATACAATTTAATAAAGCATAGGATAAAACAACATAAATAAAATTTAAAAAAGCATAGGATAAAATAACATAAATATAATTTAATAAAGCATAGGACAAAACAACATAAATACAATTTAATAAAGCATAGGATAAAACAACATAAATACAATTTAATGAAACATAGGATAAACAACATAAATACAATTTAATAAAGCATAGGATAAAACAACATAAATTCAATTTAATAAAGCATAGGATAAAACAACATAAATACAATTTAATAAAGCATAGGATAAAACAACATAAATACAATTTAATAAAGCATAGGACAAAACAACATAAATACAATTTAATAAAGCATCGGTTAAAACAACATAAATACAAGTTAATAAAGCATAGGATAAAACAACATAAATTCAATTTAATAAAGCATAGGATAAAACAACATAAATACAATTTAATAAAGCACAGGATAAAACAACATAAATAAAATTTAATAAAGCATAGGATAAAACAACATAAACAAAATTTAATAAAGCATAGGATAAAACAACAAAAATACAATTTAATAAAGCATAGGATAAAACAACATAAATAAAATTTAATAAAGCATAGGATAAAATAACATAAATATAATTTAATAAAGCATAGGATAAAATAACATAAATAAAATTTAATAAAGCATAGGATAAAACAACATAAATACAATTTAATAAAGCATAGGATAAAACAACATAAATACAATTTAATAAAGCATAGGATAAAACAACATAAATACAATTTAATAAAGCATAGGACAAAACAACATAAATACAATTTAATAAAGCATAGGATAAAACAACATAAATACAATTTAATAAAGCATAGGTTAAAACAACATAAATACAATTTAATAAAGCATAGGATAAAACAACATAAATACAATTTAATAAAGCATAGGTTAAAACAACATAGATACAATTTAATAAAGCATAGGACAAAACAACATAAATACAATTTAATAAAGCATCGGTTAAAACAACATAAATACAAGTTAATAAAGCATAGGATAAAACAACATAAATACAATTTAATAAAGCATAGGATAAAACAACATAAATACAATTTAATAAAGCATAGGATAAAACAACATAAATACAATTTAATAAAGCATAGGTTAAAACAAGATAAATACAATTTAATAAAGCATAGGATAAAACAACATAAATTCAATTTAATAAAGCATAGGATAAAACAACATAAATACAATTTAATAAAGCACAGGATAAAACAACATAAATAAAATTTAATAAAGCATAGGATAAAGCAACATAAACAAAATTTAATAAAGCATAGGATAAAACAACAAAAATACAATTTAATAAAGCATAGGATAAAACAACATAAATAAAATTTAATAAAGCATAGGATAAAACAACATAAATATAATTTAATAAAGCATAGGATAAAACAACATAAATAAAATTTAATAAAGCATAGGATAAAACAACATAAATACAATTTAATAAAGCATAGGATAAAACAACATAAATACAATTTAATAAAGCATAGGATAAAACAACATAAATTCAATTTAATAAAGCATAGGATAAAACAACATAAATACAATTTAATAAAGCATAGGATAAAACAACATAAATACAATTTAATAAAGCATAGGACAAAACAACATAAATACAATTTAATAAAGCATAGGATAAAACAACAAAAATACAATTTAATAAAGCATAGGATAAAACAACATAAATAAAATTTAATAAAGCATAGGATAAAACAACATAAATATAATTTAATAAAGCATAGGATAAAACAACATAAATAAAATTTAATAAAGCATAGGATAAAACAACATAAATACAATTTAATAAAGCATAGGATAAAACAACATAAATACAATTTAATAAAGCATAGGTTAAAACAACATAAATACAATTTAATAAAGCATAGGATAAAACCACAGAAATACAATTTAATAAAGCATAGGATAAAACAACATAAATACAATTTAATAAAGCATAGGACAAAACAACATAAATACAATTTAATAAAGCATAGGATAAAACAACATAAATTCAATTTAATAAAGCATAGGATAAAACAACATAAATACAATTTAATAAAGCATAGGATAAAACAACATAAATACAATTTAATAAAGCATAGGACAAATCAACATAAATACAATTTAATAAAGCATCGGTTAAAACAACATAAATACAAGTTAATAAAGCATAGGATAAAACAACATAAATACAATTTAATAAAGCATAGGATAAAACAACATAAATACAATTTAATAAAGCATAGGATAAAACAACATAAATACAATTTAATAAAGCATAGGATAAAACAACATAAATAAAATTTAATAAAGCATAGGATAAAACAACATAAATACAATTTAATAAAGCATAGGATAAAACAACATAAATACAATTTAATAAAGCATAGGATAAAACAACATAAATTCAATTTAATAAAGCATAGGATAAAACAACAAAAATACAATTTAATAAAGCACAGGATAAAACAACATAAATAAAATTTAATAAAGCATAGGATAAAACAACATAAACAAAATTTAATAAAGCATAGGATAAAACAACATAAATAAAATTTAATAAAGCATAGGATAAAATAACATAAATATAATTTAATAAAGCATAGGACAAAACAACATAAATACAATTTAATAAAGCATAGGATAAAACAACATAAATACAATTTAATGAAACATAGGATAAACAACATAAATACAATTTAATAAAGCATAGGATAAAACAACATAAATTCAATTTAATAAAGCATAGGATAAAACAACATAAATACAATTTAATAAAGCATAGGATAAAACAACATAAATACAATTTAATAAAGCATAGGACAAAACAACATAAATACAATTTAATAAAGCATCGGTTAAAACAACATAAATACAAGTTAATAAAGCATAGGATAAAACAACATAAATTCAATTTAATAAAGCATAGGATAAAACAACATAAATACAATTTAATAAAGCACAGGATAAAACAACATAAATAAAATTTAATAAAGCATAGGATAAAACAACATAAAAAAAATTTAATAAAGCATAGGATAAAACAACAAAAATACAATTTAATAAAGCATAGGATAAAACAACATAAATAAAATTTAATAAAGCATAGGATAAAATAACATAAATATAATTTAATAAAGCATAGGATAAAATAACATAAATAAAATTTAATAAAGCATAGGATAAAACAACATAAATACAATTTAATAAAGCATAGGTTAAAACAACATAAATACAATTTAATAAAGCATAGGATAAAACAACATAAATACAATTTAATAAAGCATAGGTTAAAACAACATAGATACAATTTAATAAAGCATAGGACAAAACAACATAAATACAATTTAATAAAGCATCGGTTAAAACAACATAAATACAAGTTAATAAAGCATAGGATAAAACAACATAAATACAATTTAATAAAGCATAGGATAAAACAACATAAATACAATTTAATAAAGCATAGGATAAAACAACATAAATACAATTTAATAAAGCATAGGTTAAAACAACATAAATACAATTTAATAAAGCATAGGATAAAACAACATAAATTCAATTTAATAAAGCATAGGATAAAACAACATAAATACAATTTAATAAAGCACAGGATAAAACAACATAAATAAAATTTAATAAAGCATAGGATAAAACAACATAAGCAAAATTTAATAAAGCATAGGATAAAACAACAAAAATACAATTTAATAAAGCATAGGATAAAACAACATAAATAAAATTTAATAAAGCATAGGATAAAACAACATAAATATAATTTAATAAAGCATAGGATAAAACAACATAAATAAAATTTAATAAAGCATAGGATAAAACAACATAAATACAATTTAATAAAGCATAGGATAAAACAACATAAATACAATTTAATAAAGCATAGGTTAAAACAACATAAATACAATTTAATAAAGCATAGGATAAAACCACAGAAATACAATTTAATAAAGCATAGGATAAAACAACATAAATACAATTTAATAAAGCATAGGACAAAACAACATAAATACAATTTAATAAAGCATAGGATAAAACAACATAAATACAATTTAATGAAACATAGGATAAACAACATAAATACAATTTAATAAAGCATAGGATAGAACAACATAAATTCAATTTAATAAAGCATAGGATAAAACAACATAAATACAATTTAATAAAGCATAGGATAAAACAACATGAATACAATTTAATAAAGCATAGGATAAAACAACATAAATAAAATTTAATAAAGCATAGGATAAAACAACATAAATACAATTTAATAAAGCATAGGATAAAACAACATAAATACAATTTAATAAAGCATAGGTTAAAACAACATAAATACAATTTAATAAAGCATAGGATAAAACAACATAAATACAATTTAATAAAGCATAGGTTAAAACAACATAAATACAATTTAATAAAGCATAGGACAAAACAACATAAATACAATTTAATAAAGCATCGGTTAAAACAACATAAATACAAGTTAATAAAGCATAGGATAAAACAACATAAATACAATTTAATAAAGCATAGGATAAAACAACATAAATACAATTTAATAAAGCATAGGATAAAACAACATAAATACAATTTAATAAAGCATAGGTTAAAACAACATAAATACAATTTAATAAAGCATAGGATAAAACAACATAAATTCAATTTAATAAAGCATAGGATAAAACAACATAAATACAATTTAATAAAGCACAGGATAAAACAACATAAATAAAATTTAATAAAGCATAGGATAAAACAACATAAACAAAATTTAATAAAGCATAGGATAAAACAACAAAAATACAATTTAATAAAGCATAGGATAAAACAACATAAATAAAATTTAATAAAGCATAGGATAAAACAACATAAATATAATTTAATAAAGCATAGGATAAAACAACATAAATAAAATTTAATAAAGCATAGGATAAAACAACATAAATACAATTTAATAAAGCATAGGATAAAACAACATAAATACAATTTAATAAAGCATAGGATAAAACAACATAAATACAATTTAATAAAGCATAGGACAAAACAACATAAATACAATTTAATAAAGCATAGGATAAAACAACATAAATACAATTTAATGAAACATAGGATAAACAACATAAATACAATTTAATAAAGCATAGGATAAAACAACATAAATACAATTTAATAAAGCATAGGATAAAACAACATAAATAAAATTTAATAAAGCATAGGATAAAACAACATAAATACAATTTAATAAAGCATAGGATAAAACAACATAAATACAATTTAATAAAGCATAGGATAAAACAACTTAAATACAATTTAATAAAGCATAGGACAAAACAACATAAATACAATTTAATAAAGCATAGGATAAAACAACATAAATACAATTTAATGAAACATAGGATAAACAACATAAATACAATTTAATAAAGCATAGGATAAAACAACATAAATTAAATTTAATAAAGCATAGGATAAAACAACATAAATACAATTTAATAAAGCATCGGTTAAAACAACATAAATACAAGTTAATAAAGCATAGGATAAAACAACATAAATTCAATTTAATAAAGCATAGGATAAAACAACATAAATACAATTTAATAAAGCACAGGATAAAACAACATAAATAAAATTTAATAAAGCATAGGATAAAACAACATAAACAAAATTTAATAAAGCATAGGATAAAACAACAAAAATACAATTTAATAAAGCATAGGATAAAACAACATAAATAAAATTTAATAAAGCATAGGATAAAATAACATAAATATAATTTAATAAAGCATAGGATAAAACAACATAAATAAAATTTAATAAAGCATAGGATAAAACAACATAAATACAATTTAATAAAGCATAGGATAAAACAACATAAATACAATTTAATAAAGCATAGGATAAAACAACATAAATACAATTTAATAAAGCATAGGACAAAACAACATAAATACAATTTAATAAAGCATAGGACAAAACAACATAAATACAATTTAATAAAGCATAGGATAAAACAACATAAATACAATTTAATGAAACATAGGATAAACAACATAAATACAATTTAATAAAGCATAGGATAGAACAACATAAATTCAATTTAATAAAGCATAGGATAAAACAACATAAATACAATTTAATAAAGCATAGGATAAAACAACATGAATACAATTTAATAAAGCATAGGATAAAACAACATAAATAAAATTTAATAAAGCATAGGATAAAACAACATAAATACAATTTAATAAAGCATAGGATAAAACAACATAAATACAATTTAATAAAGCATAGGTTAAAACAACATAAATACAATTTAATAAAGCATAGGATAAAACAACATAAATACAGTTTAATAAAGCATAGGTTAAAACAACATAAATACAATTTAATAAAGCATAGGACAAAACAACATAAATACAATTTAATAAAGCATCGGTTAAAACAACATAAATACAAGTTAATAAAGCATAGGATAAAACAACATAAATACAATTTAATAAAGCATAGGATAAAACAACATAAATACAATTTAATAAAGCATAGGATAAAACAACATAAATACAATTTAATAAAGCATAGGTTAAAACAACATAAATACAATTTAATAAAGCATAGGATAAAACAACATAAATTCAATTTAATAAAGCATAGGATAAAACAACATAAATACAATTTAATAAAGCATAGGATAAAACAACATAAATACAATTTAATAAAGCATAGGATAAAACAACTTAAATACAATTTAATAAAGCATAGGACAAAACAACATAAATACAATTTAATAAAGCATAGGATAAAACAACATAAATACAATTTAATGAAACATAGGATAAACAACATAAATACAATTTAATAAAGCATAGGATAAAACAACATAAATAAAATTTAATAAAGCATAGGATAAAACAACAAAAATACAATTTAATAAAGCATAGGATAAAACAACATAAATAAAATTTAATAAAGCATAGGATAAAACAACATAAATAAAATTTAATAAAGCATAGGATAAAACAACATAAATAAAATTTAATAAAGCATAGGATAAAACAACAAAAATACAATTTAATAAAGCATAGGATAAAACAACATAAATAAAATTTAATAAAGCATAGGATAAAACAACATAAATATAATTTAATAAAGCATAGGATAAAACAACATAAATAAAATTTAATAAAGCATAGGATAAAACAACATAAATACAATTTAATAAAGCATAGGATAAAACAACATAAATACAATTTAATAAAGCATAGGTTAAAACAACATAAATACAATTTAATAAAGCATAGGATAAAACCACAGAAATACAATTTAATAAAGCATAGGATAAAACAACATAAATACAATTTAATAAAGCATAGGACAAAACAACATAAATACAATTTAATAAAGCATAGGATAAAACAACATAAATTCAATTTAATAAAGCATAGGATAAAACAACATAAATACAATTTAATAAAGCATAGGATAAAACAACATAAATACAATTTAATAAAGCATAGGACAAAACAACATAAATACAATTTAATAAAGCATCGGTTAAAACAACATAAATACAAGTTAATAAAGCATAGGATAAAACAACATAAATACAATTTAATAAAGCATAGGATAAAACAACATAAATACAATTTAATAAAGCATAGGATAAAACAACATAAATACAATTTAATAAAGCATAGGACAAAACAACATAAATACAATTTAATAAAGCATAGGATAAAACAACATAAATACAATTTAATGAAACATAGGATAAACAACATAAATACAATTTAATAAAGCATAGGATAAAACAACATAAATACAATTTAATAAAGCATAGGATAAAACAACATAAATAAAATTTAATAAAGCATAGGATAAAACAACATAAATACAATTTAATAAAGCATAGGATAAAACAACATAAATACAATTTAATAAAGCATAGAATAAAACAACTTAAATACAATTTAATAAAGCATAGGACAAAACAACATAAATACAATTTAATAAAGCATAGGATAAAACAACATAAATACAATTTAATGAAACATAGGATAAACAACATAAATACAATTTAATAAAGCATAGGATAAAACAACATAAATTCAATTTAATAAAGCATAGGATAAAACAACATAAATACAATTTAATAAAGCATAGGATAAAACAACATAAATACAATTTAATAAAGCATAGGACAAAACAACATAAATACAATTTAATAAAGCATCGGTTAAAACAACATAAATACAAGTTAATAAAGCATAGGATAAAACAACATAAATTCAATTTAATAAAGCATAGGATAAAACAACATAAATACAATTTAATAAAGCACAGGATAAAACAACATAAATAAAATTTAATAAAGCATAGGATAAAACAACATAAATACAATTTAATAAAGCATAGGATAAAACAACATAAATACAATTTAATAAAGCATAGAATAAAACAACTTAAATACAATTTAATAAAGCATAGGACAAAACAACATAAATACAATTTAATAAAGCATAGGATAAAACAACATAAATACAATTTAATGAAACATAGGATAAACAACATAAATACAATTTAATAAAGCATAGGATAAAACAACATAAATTCAATTTAATAAAGCATAGGATAAAACAACATAAATACAATTTAATAAAGCATAGGATAAAACAACATAAATACAATTTAATAAAGCATAGGACAAAACAACATAAATACAATTTAATAAAGCATCGGTTAAAACAACATAAATACAAGTTAATAAAGCATAGGATAAAACAACATAAATTCAATTTAATAAAGCATAGGATAAAACAACATAAATACAATTTAATAAAGCACAGGATAAAACAACATAAATAAAATTTAATAAAGCATAGGATAAAACAACATAAACAAAATTTAATAAAGCATAGGATAAAACAACAAAAATACAATTTAATAAAGCATAGGATAAAACAACATAAATAAAATTTAATAAAGCATAGGATAAAATAACATAAATATAATTTAATAAAGCATAGGATAAAATAACATAAATAAAATTTAATAAAGCATAGGATAAAACAACATAAATACAATTTAATAAAGCATAGGATAAAACAACATAAATACAATTTAATAAAGCATAGGATAAAACAACATAAATACAATTTAATAAAGCATAGGACAAAACAACATAAATACAATTTAATAAAGCATAGGATAAAACAACATAAATACAATTTAATAAAGCATAGGTTAAAACAACATAAATACAATTTAATAAAGCATAGGATAAAACAACATAAATACAATTTAATAAAGCATAGGTTAAAACAACATAGATACAATTTAATAAAGCATAGGACAAAACAACATAAATACAATTTAATAAAGCATCGGTTAAAACAACATAAATACAAGTTAATAAAGCATAGGATAAAACAACATAAATACAATTTAATAAAGCATAGGATAAAACAACATAAATACAATTTAATAAAGCATAGGATAAAACAACATAAATACAATTTAATAAAGCATAGGTTAAAACAACATAAATACAATTTAATAAAGCATAGGATAAAACAACATAAATTCAATTTAATAAAGCATAGGATAAAACAACATAAATACAATTTAATAAAGCACAGGATAAAACAACATAAATAAAATTTAATAAAGCATAGGATAAAACAACATAAACAAAATTTAATAAAGCATAGGATAAAACAACAAAAATACAATTTAATAAAGCATAGGATAAAACAACATAAATAAAATTTAATAAAGCATAGGATAAAACAACATAAATATAATTTAATAAAGCATAGGATAAAACAACATAAATAAAATTTAATAAAGCATAGGATAAAACAACATAAATACAATTTAATAAAGCATAGGATAAAACAACATAAATACAATTTAATAAAGCATAGGTTAAAACAACATAAATACAATTTAATAAAGCATAGGATAAAACCACAGAAATACAATTTAATAAAGCATAGGATAAAACAACATAAATACAATTTAATAAAGCATAGGACAAAACAACATAAATACAATTTAATAAAGCATAGGATAAAACAACATAAATTCAATTTAATAAAGCATAGGATAAAACAACATAAATACAATTTAATAAAGCATAGGATAAAACAACATAAATACAATTTAATAAAGCATAGGACAAAACAACATAAATACAATTTAATAAAGCATCGGTTAAAACAACATAAATACAAGTTAATAAAGCATAGGATAAAACAACATAAATACAATTTAATAAAGCATAGGATAAAACAACATAAATACAATTTAATAAAGCATAGGATAAAACAACATAAATACAATTTAATAAAGCATAGGTTAAAACAACATAAATACAATTTAATAAAGCATAGGATAAAACAACATAAATTCAATTTAATAAAGCATAGGATAAAACAACATAAATACAATTTAATAAAGCATAGGATAAAACAACATAAATTCAATTTAATAAAGCATAGGATAAAACAACATAAATACAATTTAATAAAGCACAGGATAAAACAACATAAATAAAATTTAATAAAGCATAGGATAAAACAACATAAACAAAATTTAATAAAGCATAGGATAAAACAACAAAAATACAATTTAATAAAGCATAGGATAAAACAACATAAATAAAATTTAATAAAGCATAGGATAAAACAACATAAATATAATTTAATAAAGCATAGGATAAAACAACATAAATAAAATTTAATAAAGCATAGGATAAAACAACATAAATACAATTTAATAAAGCATAGGATAAAACAACATAAATACAATTTAATAAAGCATAGGTTAAAACAACATAAATACAATTTAATAAAGCATAGGATAAAACCACAGAAATACAATTTAATAAAGCATAGGATAAAACAACATAAATACAATTTAATAAAGCATAGGACAAAACAACATAAATACAATTTAATAAAGCATAGGATAAAACAACATAAATACAATTTAATGAAACATAGGATAAACAACATAAATACAATTTAATAAAGCATAGGATAGAACAACATAAATTCAATTTAATAAAGCATAGGATAAAACAACATAAATACAATTTAATAAAGCATAGGATAAAACAACATGAATACAATTTAATAAAGCATAGGATAAAACAACATAAATAAAATTTAATAAAGCATAGGATAAAACAACATAAATACAATTTAATAAAGCATAGGATAAAACAACATAAATACAATTTAATAAAGCATAGGTTAAAACAACATAAATACAATTTAATAAAGCATAGGATAAAACAACATAAATACAATTTAATAAAGCATAGGTTAAAACAACATAAATACAATTTAATAAAGCATAGGACAAAACAACATAAATACAATTTAATAAAGCATCGGTTAAAACAACATAAATACAAGTTAATAAAGCATAGGATAAAACAACATAAATACAATTTAATAAAGCATAGGATAAAACAACATAAATACAATTTAATAAAGCATAGGTTAAAACAACATAAATACAATTTAATAAAGCATAGGATAAAACAACATAAATTCAATTTAATAAAGCATAGGATAAAACAACATAAATACAATTTAATAAAGCACAGGATAAAACAACATAAATAAAATTTAATAAAGCATAGGATAAAACAACATAAACAAAATTTAATAAAGCATAGGATAAAACAACAAAAATACAATTTAATAAAGCATAGGATAAAACAACATAAATAAAATTTAATAAAGCATAGGATAAAACAACATCAATATAATTTAATAAAGCATAGGATAAAACAACATAAATAAAATTTAATAAAGCATAGGATAAAACAACATAAATACAATTTAATAAAGCATAGGATAAAACAACATAAATACAATTTAATAAAGCATAGGTTAAAACAACATAAATACAATTTAATAAAGCATAGGATAAAACCACAGAAATACAATTTAATAAAGCATAGGATAAAACAACATAAATACAATTTAATAAAGCATAGGACAAAACAACATAAATACAATTTAATAAAGCATAGGATAAAACAACATAAATTCAATTTAATAAAGCATAGGATAAAACAACATAAATACAATTTAATAAAGCATAGGATAAAACAACATAAATACAATTTAATAAAGCATAGGACAAAACAACATAAATACAATTTAATAAAGCATCGGTTAAAACAACATAAATACAAGTTAATAAAGCATAGGATAAAACAACATAAATACAATTTAATAAAGCATAGGATAAAACAACATAAATACAATTTAATAAAGCATAGGATAAAACAACATAAATACAATTTAATAAAGCATAGGACAAAACAACATAAATACAATTTAATAAAGCATAGGATAAAACAACATAAATACAATTTAATGAAACATAGGATAAACAACATAAATACAATTTAATAAAGCATAGGATAAAACAACATAAATACAATTTAATAAAGCATAGGATAAAACAACATAAATAAAATTTAATAAAGCATAGGATAAAACAACATAAATACAATTTAATAAAGCATAGGATAAAACAACATAAATACAATTTAATAAAGCATAGGATAAAACAACTTAAATACAATTTAATAAAGCATAGGACAAAACAACATAAATACAATTTAATAAAGCATAGGATAAAACAACATAAATACAATTTAATGAAACATAGGATAAACAACATAAATACAATTTAATAAAGCATAGGATAAAACAACATAAATTCAATTTAATAAAGCATAGGATAAAACAACATAAATACAATTTAATAAAGCATAGGATAAAACAACATAAATACAATTTAATAAAGCATAGGACAAAACAACATAAATACAATTTAATAAAGCATCGGTTAAAACAACATAAATACAAGTTAATAAAGCATAGGATAAAACAACATAAATTCAATTTAATAAAGCATAGGATAAAACAACATAAATACAATTTAATAAAGCACAGGATAAAACAACATAAATAAAATTTAATAAAGCATAGGATAAAACAACATAAACAAAATTTAATAAAGCATAGGATAAAACAACATAAATACAATTTAATAAAGCACAGGATAAAACAACATAAATAAAATTTAATAAAGCATAGGATAAAACAACATAAACAAAATTTAATAAAGCATAGGATAAAACAACAAAAATACAATTTAATAAAGCATAGGATAAAACAACATAAATAAAATTTAAAAAAGCATAGGATAAAATAACATAAATATAATTTAATAAAGCATAGGACAAAACAACATAAATACAATTTAATAAAGCATAGGATAAAACAACATAAATACAATTTAATGAAACATAGGATAAACAACATAAATACAATTTAATAAAGCATAGGATAAAACAACATAAATTCAATTTAATAAAGCATAGGATAAAACAACATAAATACAATTTAATAAAGCATAGGATAAAACAACATAAATACAATTTAATAAAGCATAGGACAAAACAACATAAATACAATTTAATAAAGCATCGGTTAAAACAACATAAATACAAGTTAATAAAGCATAGGATAAAACAACATAAATTCAATTTAATAAAGCATAGGATAAAACAACATAAATACAATTTAATAAAGCACAGGATAAAACAACATAAATAAAATTTAATAAAGCATAGGATAAAACAACATAAACAAAATTTAATAAAGCATAGGATAAAACAACAAAAATACAATTTAATAAAGCATAGGATAAAACAACATAAATAAAATTTAATAAAGCATAGGATAAAATAACATAAATATAATTTAATAAAGCATAGGATAAAATAACATAAATAAAATTTAATAAAGCATAGGATAAAACAACATAAATACAATTTAATAAAGCATAGGATAAAACAACATAAATACAATTTAATAAAGCATAGGATAAAACAACATAAATACAATTTAATAAAGCATAGGACAAAACAACATAAATACAATTTAATAAAGCATAGGATAAAACAACATAAATACAATTTAATAAAGCATAGGTTAAAACAACATAAATACAATTTAATAAAGCATAGGATAAAACAACATAAATACAATTTAATAAAGCATAGGTTAAAACAACATAGATACAATTTAATAAAGCATAGGACAAAACAACATAAATACAATTTAATAAAGCATCGGTTAAAACAACATAAATACAAGTTAATAAAGCATAGGATAAAACAACATAAATACAATTTAATAAAGCATAGGATAAAACAAAATAAATACAATTTAATAAAGCATAGGATAAAACAACATAAATACAATTTAATAAAGCATAGGTTAAAACAACATAAATACAATTTAATAAAGCATAGGATAAAACAACATAAATTCAATTTAATAAAGCATAGGATAAAACAACATAAATACAATTTAATAAAGCACAGGATAAAACAACATAAATAAAATTTAATAAAGCATAGGATAAAGCAACATAAACAAAATTTAATAAAGCATAGGATAAAACAACAAAAATACAATTTAATAAAGCATAGGATAAAACAACATAAATAAAATTTAATAAAGCATAGGATAAAACAACATAAATATAATTTAATAAAGCATAGGATAAAACAACATAAATAAAATTTAATAAAGCATAGGATAAAACAACATAAATACAATTTAATAAAGCATAGGATAAAACAACATAAATACAATTTAATAAAGCATAGGATAAAACAACATAAATTCAATTTAATAAAGCATAGGATAAAACAACATAAATACAATTTAATAAAGCATAGGATAAAACAACATAAATACAATTTAATAAAGCATAGGACAAAACAACATAAATACAATTTAATAAAGCATAGGATAAAACAACAAAAATACAATTTAATAAAGCATAGGATAAAACAACATAAATAAAATTTAATAAAGCATAGGATAAAACAACATAAATATAATTTAATAAAGCATAGGATAAAACAACATAAATAAAATTTAATAAAGCATAGGATAAAACAACATAAATACAATTTAATAAAGCATAGGATAAAACAACATAAATACAATTTAATAAAGCATAGGTTAAAACAACATAAATACAATTTAATAAAGCATAGGATAAAACCACAGAAATACAATTTAATAAAGCATAGGATAAAACAACATAAATACAATTTAATAAAGCATAGGACAAAACAACATAAATACAATTTAATAAAGCATAGGATAAAACAACATAAATTCAATTTAATAAAGCATAGGATAAAACAACATAAATACAATTTAATAAAGCATAGGATAAAACAACATAAATACAATTTAATAAAGCATAGGACAAAACAACATAAATACAATTTAATAAAGCATCGGTTAAAACAACATAAATACAAGTTAATAAAGCATAGGATAAAACAACATAAATACAATTTAATAAAGCATAGGATAAAACAACATAAATACAATTTAATAAAGCATAGGATAAAACAACATAAATACAATTTAATAAAGCATAGGATAAAACAACATAAATAAAATTTAATAAAGCATAGGATAAAACAACATAAATACAATTTAATAAAGCATAGGATAAAACAACATAAATACAATTTAATAAAGCATAGGATAAAACAACATAAATTCAATTTAATAAAGCATAGGATAAAACAACAAAAATACAATTTAATAAAGCACAGGATAAAACAACATAAATAAAATTTAATAAAGCATAGGATAAAACAACATAAACAAAATTTAATAAAGCATAGGATAAAACAACATAAATAAAATTTAATAAAGCATAGGATAAAATAACATAAATATAATTTAATAAAGCATAGGACAAAACAACATAAATACAATTTAATAAAGCATAGGATAAAACAACATAAATACAATTTAATGAAACATAGGATAAACAACATAAATACAATTTAATAAAGCATAGGATAAAACAACATAAATTCAATTTAATAAAGCATAGGATAAAACAACATAAATACAATTTAATAAAGCATAGGATAAAACAACATAAATACAATTTAATAAAGCATAGGACAAAACAACATAAATACAATTTAATAAAGCATCGGTTAAAACAACATAAATACAAGTTAATAAAGCATAGGATAAAACAACATAAATTCAATTTAATAAAGCATAGGATAAAACAACATAAATACAATTTAATAAAGCACAGGATAAAACAACATAAATAAAATTTAATAAAGCATAGGATAAAACAACATAAACAAAATTTAATAAAGCATAGGATAAAACAACAAAAATACAATTTAATAAAGCATAGGATAAAACAACATAAATAAAATTTAATAAAGCATAGGATAAAATAACATAAATATAATTTAATAAAGCATAGGATAAAATAACATAAATAAAATTTAATAAAGCATAGGATAAAACAACATAAATACAATTTAATAAAGCATAGGTTAAAACAACATAAATACAATTTAATAAAGCATAGGATAAAACAACATAAATACAATTTAATAAAGCATAGGTTAAAACAACATAGATACAATTTAATAAAGCATAGGACAAAACAACATAAATACAATTTAATAAAGCATCGGTTAAAACAACATAAATACAAGTTAATAAAGCATAGGATAAAACAACATAAATACAATTTAATAAAGCATAGGATAAAACAACATAAATACAATTTAATAAAGCATAGGATAAAACAACATAAATACAATTTAATAAAGCATAGGTTAAAACAACATAAATACAATTTAATAAAGCATAGGATAAAACAACATAAATTCAATTTAATAAAGCATAGGATAAAACAACATAAATACAATTTAATAAAGCACAGGATAAAACAACATAAATAAAATTTAATAAAGCATAGGATAAAACAACATAAACAAAATTTAATAAAGCATAGGATAAAACAACAAAAATACAATTTAATAAAGCATAGGATAAAACAACATAAATAAAATTTAATAAAGCATAGGATAAAACAACATAAATATAATTTAATAAAGCATAGGATAAAACAACATAAATAAAATTTAATAAAGCATAGGATAAAACAACATAAATACAATTTAATAAAGCATAGGATAAAACAACATAAATACAATTTAATAAAGCATAGGTTAAAACAACATAAATACAATTTAATAAAGCATAGGATAAAACCACAGAAATACAATTTAATAAAGCATAGGATAAAACAACATAAATACAATTTAATAAAGCATAGGACAAAACAACATAAATACAATTTAATAAAGCATAGGATAAAACAACATAAATTCAATTTAATAAAGCATAGGATAAAACAACATAAATACAATTTAATAAAGCATAGGATAAAACAACATAAATACAATTTAATAAAGCATAGGACAAAACAACATAAATACAATTTAATAAAGCATCGGTTAAAACAACATAAATACAAGTTAATAAAGCATAGGATAAAACAACATAAATACAATTTAATAAAGCATAGGATAAAACAACATAAATACAATTTAATAAAGCATAGGATAAAACAACATAAATACAATTTAATAAAGCATAGGTTAAAACAACATAAATACAATTTAATAAAGCATAGGATAAAACAACATAAATTCAATTTAATAAAGCATAGGATAAAACAACATAAATACAATTTAATAAAGCACAGGATAAAACAACATAAATAAAATTTAATAAAGCATAGGATAAAGCAACATAAACAAAATTTAATAAAGCATAGGATAAAACAACAAAAATACAATTTAATAAAGCATAGGATAAAACAACATAAATAAAATTTAATAAAGCATAGGATAAAACAACATAAATATAATTTAATAAAGCATAGGATAAAACAACATAAATAAAATTTAATAAAGCATAGGATAAAACAACATAAATACAATTTAATAAAGCATAGGATAAAACAACATAAATACAATTTAATAAAGCATAGGTTAAAACAACATAAATACAATTTAATAAAGCATAGGATAAAACAACATAAATACAATTTAATAAAGCATAGGTTAAAACAACATAAATACAATTTAATAAAGCATAGGACAAAACAACATAAATACAATTTAATAAAGCATCGGTTAAAACAACATAAATACAAGTTAATAAAGCATAGGATAAAACAACATAAATACAATTTAATAAAGCATAGGATAAAACAACATAAATACAATTTAATAAAGCATAGGATAAAACAACATAAATACAATTTAATAAAGCATAGGTTAAAACAACATAAATACAATTTAATAAAGCATAGGATAAAACAACATAAATTCAATTTAATAAAGCATAGGATAAAACAACATAAATACAATTTAATAAAGCACAGGATAAAACAACATAAATAAAATTTAATAAAGCATAGGATAAAACAACATAAACAAAATTTAATAAAGCATAGGATAAAACAACAAAAATACAATTTAATAAAGCATAGGATAAAACAACAAAAATAAAATTTAATAAAGCATAGGATAAAACAACATAAATATAATTTAATAAAGCATAGGATAAAACAACATAAATAAAATTTAATAAAGCATAGGATAAAACAACATAAATACAATTTAATAAAGCATAGGATAAAACAACATAAATACAATTTAATAAAGCATAGGACAAAACAACATAAATACAATTTAATAAAGCATAGGATAAAACAACATAAATACAATTTAATAAAGCATAGGTTAAAACAACATAAATACAATTTAATAAAGCATAGGATAAAACAACATAAATACAATTTAATAAAGCATAGGTTAAAACAACATAGATACAATTTAATAAAGCATAGGACAAAACAACATAAATACAATTTAATAAAGCATCGGTTAAAACAACATAAATACAATTTAATAAAGCACAGGATAAAACAACATAAATAAAATTTAATAAAGCATAGGATAAAGCAACATAAACAAAATTTAATAAAGCATAGGATAAAACAACAAAAATACAATTTAATAAAGCATAGGATAAAACAACATAAATAAAATTTAATAAAGCATAGGATAAAACAACATAAATATAATTTAATAAAGCATAGGATAAAACAACATAAATAAAATTTAATAAAGCATAGGATAAAACAACATAAATACAATTTAATAAAGCATAGGATAAAACAACATAAATACAATTTAATAAAGCATAGGATAAAACAACATAAATTCAATTTAATAAAGCATAGGATAAAACAACATAAATACAATTTAATAAAGCATAGGATAAAACAACATAAATACAATTTAATAAAGCATAGGACAAAACAACATAAATACAATTTAATAAAGCATAGGATAAAACAACAAAAATACAATTTAATAAAGCATAGGATAAAACAACATAAATAAAATTTAATAAAGCATAGGATAAAACAACATAAATATAATTTAATAAAGCATAGGATAAAACAACATAAATAAAATTTAATAAAGCATAGGATAAAACAACATAAATACAATTTAATAAAGCATCGGTTAAAACAACATAAATACAAGTTAATAAAGCATAGGATAAAACAACATAAATACAATTTAATAAAGCATAGGATAAAACAACATAAATACAATTTAATAAAGCATAGGATAAAACAACATAAATACAATTTAATAAAGCATAGGTTAAAACAACATAAATACAATTTAATAAAGCATAGGATAAAACAACATAAATTCAATTTAATAAAGCATAGGATAAAACAACATAAATACAATTTAATAAAGCACAGGATAAAACAACATAAATAAAATTTAATAAAGCATAGGATAAAACAACATAAACAAAATTTAATAAAGCATAGGATAAAACAACAAAAATACAATTTAATAAAGCATAGGATAAAACAACATAAATAAAATTTAATAAAGCATAGGATAAAACAACATAAATATAATTTAATAAAGCATAGGATAAAACAACATAAATAAAATTTAATAAAGCATAGGATAAAACAACATAAATACAATTTAATAAAGCATAGGATAAAACAACATAAATACAATTTAATAAAGCATAGGTTAAAACAACATAAATACAATTTAATAAAGCATAGGATAAAACCACAGAAATACAATTTAATAAAGCATAGGATAAAACAACATAAATACAATTTAATAAAGCATAGGACAAAACAACATAAATACAATTTAATAAAGCATAGGATAAAACAACATAAATTCAATTTAATAAAGCATAGGATAAAACAACATAAATACAATTTAATAAAGCATAGGATAAAACAACATAAATACAATTTAATAAAGCATAGGACAAAACAACATAAATACAATTTAATAAAGCATCGGTTAAAACAACATAAATACAAGTTAATAAAGCATAGGATAAAACAACATAAATACAATTTAATAAAGCATAGGATAAAACAACATAAATACAATTTAATAAAGCATAGGATAAAACAACATAAATACAATTTAATAAAGCATAGGTTAAAACAACATAAATACAATTTAATAAAGCATAGGATAAAACAACATAAATTCAATTTAATAAAGCATAGGATAAAACAACATAAATACAATTTAATAAAGCACAGGATAAAACAACATAAATAAAATTTAATAAAGCATAGGATAAAGCAACATAAACAAAATTTAATAAAGCATAGGATAAAACAACAAAAATACAATTTAATAAAGCATAGGATAAAACAACATAAATAAAATTTAATAAAGCATAGGATAAAACAACATAAATATAATTTAATAAAGCATAGGATAAAACAACATAAATAAAATTTAATAAAGCATAGGATAAAACAACATAAATACAATTTAATAAAGCATAGGATAAAACAACATAAATACAATTTAATAAAGCATAGGTTAAAACAACATAAATACAATTTAATAAAGCATAGGATAAAACAACATAAATACAATTTAATAAAGCATAGGTTAAAACAACATAAATACAATTTAATAAAGCATAGGACAAAACAACATAAATACAATTTAATAAAGCATCGGTTAAAACAACATAAATACAAGTTAATAAAGCATAGGATAAAACAACATAAATACAATTTAATAAAGCATAGGATAAAACAACATAAATACAATTTAATAAAGCATAGGATAAAACAACATAAATACAATTTAATAAAGCATAGGTTAAAACAACATAAATACAATTTAATAAAGCATAGGATAAAACAACATAAATTCAATTTAATAAAGCATAGGATAAAACAACATAAATACAATTTAATAAAGCACAGGATAAAACAACATAAATAAAATTTAATAAAGCATAGGATAAAACAACATAAACAAAATTTAATAAAGCATAGGATAAAACAACAAAAATACAATTTAATAAAGCATAGGATAAAACAACATAAATAAAATTTAATAAAGCATAGGATAAAACAACATAAATATAATTTAATAAAGCATAGGATAAAACAACATAAATAAAATTTAATAAAGCATAGGATAAAACAACATAAATACAATTTAATAAAGCATAGGATAAAACAACATAAATACAATTTAATAAAGCATAGGACAAAACAACATAAATACAATTTAATAAAGCATAGGATAAAACAACATAAATACAATTTAATAAAGCATAGGTTAAAACAACATAAATACAATTTAATAAAGCATAGGATAAAACAACATAAATACAATTTAATAAAGCATAGGTTAAAACAACATAGATACAATTTAATAAAGCATAGGACAAAACAACATAAATACAATTTAATAAAGCATCGGTTAAAACAACATAAATACAATTTAATAAAGCACAGGATAAAACAACATAAATAAAATTTAATAAAGCATAGGATAAAGCAACATAAACAAAATTTAATAAAGCATAGGATAAAACAACAAAAATACAATTTAATAAAGCATAGGATAAAACAACATAAATAAAATTTAATAAAGCATAGGATAAAACAACATAAATATAATTTAATAAAGCATAGGATAAAACAACATAAATAAAATTTAATAAAGCATAGGATAAAACAACATAAATACAATTTAATAAAGCATAGGATAAAACAACATAAATACAATTTAATAAAGCATAGGATAAAACAACATAAATTCAATTTAATAAAGCATAGGATAAAACAACATAAATACAATTTAATAAAGCATAGGATAAAACAACATAAATACAATTTAATAAAGCATAGGACAAAACAACATAAATACAATTTAATAAAGCATAGGATAAAACAACAAAAATACAATTTAATAAAGCATAGGATAAAACAACATAAATAAAATTTAATAAAGCATAGGATAAAACAACATAAATATAATTTAATAAAGCATAGGATAAAACAACATAAATAAAATTTAATAAAGCATAGGATAAAACAACATAAATACAATTTAATAAAGCATAGGATAAAACAACATAAATACAATTTAATAAAGCATAGGTTAAAACAACATAAATACAATTTAATAAAGCATAGGATAAAACCACAGAAATACAATTTAATAAAGCATAGGATAAAACAACATAAATACAATTTAATAAAGCATAGGACAAAACAACATAAATACAATTTAATAAAGCATAGGATAAAACAACATAAATTCAATTTAATAAAGCATAGGATAAAACAACATAAATACAATTTAATAAAGCATAGGATAAAACAACATAAATACAATTTAATAAAGCATAGGACAAAACAACATAAATACAATTTAATAAAGCATCGGTTAAAACAACATAAATACAAGTTAATAAAGCATAGGATAAAACAACATAAATACAATTTAATAAAGCATAGGATAAAACAACATAAATACAATTTAATAAAGCATAGGATAAAACAACATAAATACAATTTAATAAAGCATAGGATAAAACAACATAAATAAAATTTAATAAAGCATAGGATAAAACAACATAAATACAATTTAATAAAGCATAGGATAAAACAACATAAATACAATTTAATAAAGAATAGGATAAAACAACATAAATTCAATTTAATAAAGCATAGGATAAAACAACAAAAATACAATTTAATAAAGCACAGGATAAAACAACATAAATAAAATTTAATAAAGCATAGGATAAAACAACATAAACAAAATTTAATAAAGCATAGGATAAAACAACATAAATAAAATTTAATAAAGCATAGGATAAAATAACATAAATATAATTTAATAAAGCATAGGACAAAACAACATAAATACAATTTAATAAAGCATAGGATAAAACAACATAAATACAATTTAATGAAACATAGGATAAACAACATAAATACAATTTAATAAAGCATAGGATAAAACAACATAAATTCAATTTAATAAAGCATAGGATAAAACAACATAAATACAATTTAATAAAGCATAGGATAAAACAACATAAATACAATTTAATAAAGCATAGGACAAAACAACATAAATACAATTTAATAAAGCATCGGTTAAAACAACATAAATACAAGTTAATAAAGCATAGGATAAAACAACATAAATTCAATTTAATAAAGCATAGGATAAAACAACATAAATACAATTTAATAAAGCACAGGATAAAACAACATAAATAAAATTTAATAAAGCATAGGATAAAACAACATAAACAAAATTTAATAAAGCATAGGATAAAACAACAAAAATACAATTTAATAAAGCATAGAATAAAACAACATAAATAAAATTTAATAAAGCATAGGATAAAATAAGATAAATATAATTTAATAAAGCATAGGATAAAATAACATAAATAAAATTTAATAAAGCATAGGATAAAACAACATAAATACAATTTAATAAAGCATAGGTTAAAACAACATAAATACAATTTAATAAAGCATAGGATAAAACAACATAAATACAATTTAATAAAGCATAGGTTAAAACAACATAGATACAATTTAATAAAGCATAGGACAAAACAACATAAATACAATTTAATAAAGCATCGGTTAAAACAACATAAATACAAGTTAATAAAGCATAGGATAAAACAACATAAATACAATTTAATAAAGCATAGGATAAAACAACATAAATACAATTTAATAAAGCATAGGATAAAACAACATAAATACAATTTAATAAAGCATAGGTTAAAACAACATAAATACAATTTAATAAAGCATAGGATAAAACAACATAAATTCAATTTAATAAAGCATAGGATAAAACAACATAAATACAATTTAATAAAGCACAGGATAAAACAACATAAATAAAATTTAATAAAGCATAGGATAAAACAACATAAACAAAATTTAATAAAGCATAGGATAAAACAACAAAAATACAATTTAATAAAGCATAGGATAAAACAACATAAATAAAATTTAATAAAGCATAGGATAAAACAACATAAATATAATTTAATAAAGCATAGGATAAAACAACATAAATAAAATTTAATAAAGCATAGGATAAAACAACATAAATACAATTTAATAAAGCATAGGATAAAACAACATAAATACAATTTAATAAAGCATAGGTTAAAACAACATAAATACAATTTAATAAAGCATAGGATAAAACCACAGAAATACAATTTAATAAAGCATAGGATAAAACAACATAAATACAATTTAATAAAGCATAGGACAAAACAACATAAATACAATTTAATAAAGCATAGGATAAAACAACATAAATTCAATTTAATAAAGCATAGGATAAAACAACATAAATACAATTTAATAAAGCATAGGATAAAACAACATAAATACAATTTAATAAAGCATAGGACAAAACAACATAAATACAATTTAATAAAGCATCGGTTAAAACAACATAAATACAAGTTAATAAAGCATAGGATAAAACAACATAAATACAATTTAATAAAGCATAGGATAAAACAACATAAATACAATTTAATAAAGCATAGGATAAAACAACATAAATACAATTTAATAAAGCATAGGTTAAAACAACATAAATACAATTTAATAAAGCATAGGATAAAACAACATAAATTCAATTTAATAAAGCATAGGATAAAACAACATAAATACAATTTAATAAAGCACAGGATAAAACAACATAAATAAAATTTAATAAAGCATAGGATAAAGCAACATAAACAAAATTTAATAAAGCATAGGATAAAACAACAAAAATACAATTTAATAAAGCATAGGATAAAACAACATAAATAAAATTTAATAAAGCATAGGATAAAACAACATAAATATAATTTAATAAAGCATAGGATAAAACAACATAAATAAAATTTAATAAAGCATAGGATAAAACAACATAAATACAATTTAATAAAGCATAGGATAAAACAACATAAATACAATTTAATAAAGCATAGGTTAAAACAACATAAATACAATTTAATAAAGCATAGGATAAAACAACATAAATACAATTTAATAAAGCATAGGTTAAAACAACATAAATACAATTTAATAAAGCATAGGACAAAACAACATAAATACAATTTAATAAAGCATCGGTTAAAACAACATAAATACAAGTTAATAAAGCATAGGATAAAACAACATAAATACAATTTAATAAAGCATAGGATAAAACAACATAAATACAATTTAATAAAGCATAGGATAAAACAACATAAATACAATTTAATAAAGCATAGGTTAAAACAACATAAATACAATTTAATAAAGCATAGGATAAAACAACATAAATTCAATTTAATAAAGCATAGGATAAAACAACATAAATACAATTTAATAAAGCACAGGATAAAACAACATAAATAAAATTTAATAAAGCATAGGATAAAACAACATAAACAAAATTTAATAAAGCATAGGATAAAACAACAAAAATACAATTTAATAAAGCATAGGATAAAACAACATAAATAAAATTTAAAAAGCATAGGATAAAACAACATAAATATAATTTAATAAAGCATAGGATAAAACAACATAAATAAAATTTAATAAAGCATAGGATAAAACAACATAAATACAATTTAATAAAGCATAGGATAAAACAACATAAATACAATTTAATAAAGCATAGGATAAAACAACATAAATACAATTTAATAAAGCATAGGACAAAACAACATAAATACAATTTAATAAAGCATAGGATAAAACAACATAAATACAATTTAATGAAACATAGGATAAACAACATAAATACAATTTAATAAAGCATAGGATAAAACAACATAAATACAATTTAATAAAGCATAGGATAAAACAACATAAATAAAATTTAATAAAGCATAGGATAAAACAACATAAATACAATTTAATAAAGCATAGGATAAAACAACATAAATACAATTTAATAAAGCATAGGTTAAAACAACATAAATACAATTTAATAAAGCATAGGATAAAACCACAGAAAAACAATTTAATAAAGCATAGGATAAAACAACTTAAATACAATTTAATAAAGCATAGGACAAAACAACATAAATACAATTTAATAAAGCATAGGATAAAACAACATAAATACAATTTAATGAAACATAGGATAAACAACATAAATCCAATTTAATAAAGCATAGGATAAAACAACATAAATTCAATTTAATAAAGCATAGGATAAAACAACATAAATACAATTTAATAAAGCATAGGATAAAACAACATAAATACAATTTAATAAAGCATAGGACAAAACAACATAAATACAATTTAATAAAGCATCGGTTAAAACAACATAAATACAAGTTAATAAAGCATAGAATAAAACAACATAAATTCAATTTAATAAAGCATAGGATAAAACAACATAAATACAATTTAATAAAGCACAGGATAAAACAACATAAATAAAATTTAATAAAGCATAGGATAAAACAACATAAACAAAATTTAATAAAGCATAGGATAAAACAACAAAAATACAATTTAATAAAGCATAGGATAAAACAACATAAATAAAATTTAATAAAGCATAGGATAAAACAACATAAATATAATTTAATAAAGCATAGGATAAAACAACATAAATAAAATTTAATAAAGCATAGGATAAAACAACATAAATACAATTTAATAAAGCATAGGATAAAACAACATAAATACAATTTAATAAAGCATAGGTTAAAACAACATAAATACAATTTAATAAAGCATAGGATAAAACCACAGAAATACAATTTAATAAAGCATAGGATAAAACAACATAAATACAATTTAATAAAGCATAGGACAAAACAACATAAATACAATTTAATAAAGCATAGGATAAAACAACATAAATACAATTTAATGAAACATAGGATAAACAACATAAATACAATTTAATAAAGCATAGGATAGAACAACATAAATTCAATTTAATAAAGCATAGGATAAAACAACATAAATACAATTTAATAAAGCATAGGATAAAACAACATGAATACAATTTAATAAAGCATAGGATAAAACAACATAAATAAAATTTAATAAAGCATAGGATAAAACAACATAAATACAATTTAATAAAGCATAGGATAAAACAACATAAATACAATTTAATAAAGCATAGGTTAAAACAACATAAATACAATTTAATAAAGCATAGGATAAAACAACATAAATACAATTTAATAAAGCATAGGTTAAAACAACATAAATACAATTTAATGAAGCATAGGACAAAACAACATAAATACAATTTAATAAAGCATCGGTTAAAACAACATAAATACAAGTTAATAAAGCATAGGATAAAACAACATAAATACAATTTAATAAAGCATAGGATAAAACAACATAAATACAATTTAATAAAGCATAGGTTAAAACAACATAAATACAATTTAATAAAGCATAGGATAAAACAACATAAATTCAATTTAATAAAGCATAGGATAAAACAACATAAATACAATTTAATAAAGCACAGGATAAAACAACATAAATAAAATTTAATAAAGCATAGGATAAAACAACATAAACAAAATTTAATAAAGCATAGGATAAAACAACAAAAATACAATTTAATAAAGCATAGGATAAAACAACATAAATAAAATTTAATAAAGCATAGGATAAAACAACATCAATATAATTTAATAAAGCATAGGATAAAACAACATAAATAAAATTTAATAAAGCATAGGATAAAACAACATAAATACAATTTAATAAAGCATAGGATAAAACAACATAAATACAATTTAATAAAGCATAGGTTAAAACAACATAAATACAATTTAATAAAGCATAGGATAAAACCACAGAAATACAATTTAATAAAGCATAGGATAAAACAACATAAATACAATTTAATAAAGCATAGGACAAAACAACATAAATACAATTTAATAAAGCATAGGATAAAACAACATAAATTCAATTTAATAAAGCATAGGATAAAACAACATAAATACAATTTAATAAAGCATAGGATAAAACAACATAAATACAATTTAATAAAGCATAGGACAAAACAACATAAATACAATTTAATAAAGCATCGGTTAAAACAACATAAATACAAGTTAATAAAGCATAGGATAAAACAACATAAATACAATTTAATAAAGCATAGGATAAAACAACATAAATACAATTTAATAAAGCATAGGATAAAACAACATAAATACAATTTAATAAAGCATAGGACAAAACAACATAAATACAATTTAATAAAGCATAGGATAAAACAACATAAATACAATTTAATGAAACATAGGATAAACAACATAAATACAATTTAATAAAGCATAGGATAAAACAACATAAATACAATTTAATAAAGCATAGGATAAAACAACATAAATAAAATTTAATAAAGCATAGGATAAAACAACATAAATACAATTTAATAAAGCATAGGATAAAACAACATAAATACAATTTAATAAAGCATAGGATAAAACAACTTAAATACAATTTAATAAAGCATAGGACAAAACAACATAAATACAATTTAATAAAGCATAGGATAAAACAACATAAATACAATTTAATGAAACATAGGATAAACAACATAAATACAATTTAATAAAGCATAGGATAAAACAACATAAATTCAATTTAATAAAGCATAGGATAAAACAACATAAATACAATTTAATAAAGCATAGGATAAAACAACATAAATACAATTTAATAAAGCATAGGACAAAACAACATAAATACAATTTAATAAAGCATCGGTTAAAACAACATAAATACAAGTTAATAAAGCATAGGATAAAACAACATAAATTCAATTTAATAAAGCATAGGATAAAACAACATAAATACAATTTAATAAAGCACAGGATAAAACAACATAAATAAAATTTAATAAAGCATAGGATAAAACAACATAAACAAAATTTAATAAATCATAGGATAAAACAACATAAATACAATTTAATAAAGCACAGGATAAAACAACATAAATAAAATTTAATAAAGCATAGGATAAAACAACATAAACAAAATTTAATAAAGCATAGGATAAAACAACAAAAATACAATTTAATAAAGCATAGGATAAAACAACATAAATAAAATTTAAAAAAGCATAGGATAAAATAACATAAATATAATTTAATAAAGCATAGGACAAAACAACATAAATACAATTTAATAAAGCATAGGATAAAACAACATAAATACAATTTAATGAAACATAGGATAAACAACATAAATACAATTTAATAAAGCATAGGATAAAACAACATAAATTCAATTTAATAAAGCATAGGATAAAACAACATAAATACAATTTAATAAAGCATAGGTTAAAACAACATAAATACAATTTAATAAAGCATAGGATAAAACAACATAAATTCAATTTAATAAAGCATAGGATAAAACAACATAAATACAATTTAATAAAGCACAGGATAAAACAACATAAATAAAATTTAATAAAGCATAGGATAAAACAACATAAACAAAATTTAATAAAGCATAGGATAAAACAACAAAAATACAATTTAATAAAGCATAGGATAAAACAACATAAATAAAATTTAATAAAGCATAGGATAAAACAACATCAATATAATTTAATAAAGCATAGGATAAAACAACATAAATAAAATTTAATAAAGCATAGGATAAAACAACATAAATACAATTTAATAAAGCATAGGATAAAACAACATAAATACAATTTAATAAAGCATAGGTTAAAACAACATAAATACAATTTAATAAAGCATAGGATAAAACCACAGAAATACAATTTAATAAAGCATAGGATAAAACAACATAAATACAATTTAATAAAGCATAGGACAAAACAACATAAATACAATTTAATAAAGCATAGGATAAAACAACATAAATTCAATTTAATAAAGCATAGGATAAAACAACATAAATACAATTTAATAAAGCATAGGATAAAACAACATAAATACAATTTAATAAAGCATAGGACAAAACAACATAAATACAATTTAATAAAGCATCGGTTAAAACAACATAAATACAAGTTAATAAAGCATAGGATAAAACAACATAAATACAATTTAATAAAGCATAGGATAAAACAACATAAATACAATTTAATAAAGCATAGGATAAAACAACATAAATACAATTTAATAAAGCATAGGACAAAACAACATAAATACAATTTAATAAAGCATAGGATAAAACAACATAAATACAATTTAATGAAACATAGGATAAACAACATAAATACAATTTAATAAAGCATAGGATAAAACAACATAAATACAATTTAATAAAGCATAGGATAAAACAACATAAATAAAATTTAATAAAGCATAGGATAAAACAACATAAATACAATTTAATAAAGCATAGGATAAAACAACATAAATACAATTTAATAAAGCATAGGATAAAACAACTTAAATACAATTTAATAAAGCATAGGACAAAACAACATAAATACAATTTAATAAAGCATAGGATAAAACAACATAAATACAATTTAATGAAACATAGGATAAACAACATAAATACAATTTAATAAAGCATAGGATAAAACAACATAAATTCAATTTAATAAAGCATAGGATAAAACAACATAAATACAATTTAATAAAGCATAGGATAAAACAACATAAATACAATTTAATAAAGCATAGGACAAAACAACATAAATACAATTTAATAAAGCATCGGTTAAAACAACATAAATACAAGTTAATAAAGCATAGGATAAAACAACATAAATTCAATTTAATAAAGCATAGGATAAAACAACATAAATACAATTTAATAAAGCACAGGATAAAACAACATAAATAAAATTTAATAAAGCATAGGATAAAACAACATAAACAAAATTTAATAAATCATAGGATAAAACAACATAAATACAATTTAATAAAGCACAGGATAAAACAACATAAATAAAATTTAATAAAGCATAGGATAAAACAACATAAACAAAATTTAATAAAGCATAGGATAAAACAACAAAAATACAATTTAATAAAGCATAGGATAAAACAACATAAATAAAATTTAAAAAAGCATAGGATAAAATAACATAAATATAATTTAATAAAGCATAGGACAAAACAACATAAATACAATTTAATAAAGCATAGGATAAAACAACATAAATACAATTTAATGAAACATAGGATAAACAACATAAATACAATTTAATAAAGCATAGGATAAAACAACATAAATTCAATTTAATAAAGCATAGGATAAAACAACATAAATACAATTTAATAAAGCATAGGATAAAACAACATAAATACAATTTAATAAAGCATAGGACAAAAAAACATAAATACAATTTAATAAAGCATCGGTTAAAACAACATAAATACAAGTTAATAAAGCATAGGATAAAACAACATAAATTCAATTTAATAAAGCATAGGATAAAACAACATAAATACAATTTAATAAAGCACAGGATAAAACAACATAAATAAAATTTAATAAAGCATAGGATAAAACAACATAAACAAAATTTAATAAAGCATAGGATAAAACAACAAAAATACAATTTAATAAACCATAGGATAAAACAACATAAATAAAATTTAATAAAGCATAGGATAAAATAACATAAATATAATTTAATAAAGCATAGGATAAAATAACATAAATAAAATTTAATAAAGCATAGGATAAAACAACATAAATACAATTTAATAAAGCATAGGATAAAACAACATAAATACAATTTAATAAAGCATAGGATAAAACAACATAAATACAATTTAATAAAGCATAGGACAAAACAACATAAATACAATTTAATAAAGCATAGGATAAAACAACATAAATACAATTTAATAAAGCATAGGTTAAAACAACATAAATACAATTTAATAAAGCATAGGATAAAACAACATAAATACAATTTAATAAAGCATAGGTTAAAACAACATAGATACAATTTAATAAAGCATAGGACAAAACAACATAAATACAATTTAATAAAGCATCGGTTAAAACAACATAAATACAAGTTAATAAAGCATAGGATAAAACAACATAAATACAATTTAATAAAGCATAGGATAAAACAACATAAATACAATTTAATAAAGCATAGGATAAAACAACATAAATACAATTTAATAAAGCATAGGTTAAAACAACATAAATACAATTTAATAAAGCATAGGATAAAACAACATAAATTCAATTTAATAAAGCATAGGATAAAACAACATAAATACAATTTAATAAAGCACAGGATAAAACAACATAAATAAAATTTAATAAAGCATAGGATAAAGCAACATAAACAAAATTTAATAAAGCATAGGATAAAACAACAAAAATACAATTTAATAAAGCATAGGATAAAACAACATAAATAAAATTTAATAAAGCATAGGATAAAACAACATAAATATAATTTAATAAAGCATAGGATAAAACAACATAAATAAAATTTAATAAAGCATAGGATAAAACAACATAAATACAATTTAATAAAGCATAGGATAAAACAACATAAATACAATTTAATAAAGCATAGGATAAAACAACATAAATTCAATTTAATAAAGCATAGGATAAAACAACATAAATACAATTTAATAAAGCATAGGATAAAACAACATAAATACAATTTAATAAAGCATAGGACAAAACAACATAAATACAATTTAATAAAGCATAGGATAAAACAACAAAAATACAATTTAATAAAGCATAGGATAAAACAACATAAATAAAATTTAATAAAGCATAGGATAAAACAACATAAATATAATTTAATAAAGCATAGGATAAAACAACATAAATAAAATTTAATAAAGCATAGGATAAAACAACATAAATACAATTTAATAAAGCATAGGATAAAACAACATAAATACAATTTAATAAAGCATAGGTTAAAACAACATAAATACAATTTAATAAAGCATAGGATAAAACCACAGAAATACAATTTAATAAAGCATAGGATAAAACAACATAAATACAATTTAATAAAGCATAGGACAAAACAACATAAATACAATTTAATAAAGCATAGGATAAAACAACATAAATTCAATTTAATAAAGCATAGGATAAAACAACATAAATACAATTTAATAAAGCATAGGATAAAACAACATAAATACAATTTAATAAAGCATAGGACAAAACAACATAAATACAATTTAATAAAGCATCGGTTAAAACAACATAAATACAAGTTAATAAAGCATAGGATAAAACAACATAAATACAATTTAATAAATCATAGGATAAAACAACATAAATACAATTTAATAAAGCATAGGATAAAACAACATAAATACAATTTAATAAAGCATAGGATAAAACAACATAAATAAAATTTAATAAAGCATAGGATAAAACAACATAAATACAATTTAATAAAGCATAGGATAAAACAACATAAATACAATTTAATAAAGCATAGGATAAAACAACATAAATTCAATTTAATAAAGCATAGGATAAAACAACAAAAATACAATTTAATAAAGCACAGGATAAAACAACATAAATTCAATTTAATAAAGCATAGGATAAAACAACATAAATACAATTTAATGAAACATAGGATAAACAACATAAATACAATTTAATAAAGCATAGGATAAAACAACATAAATTCAATTTAATAAAGCATAGGATAAAACAACATAAATACAATTTAATAAAGCATAGGATAAAACAACATAAATACAATTTAATAAAGCATAGGACAAAACAACATAAATACAATTTAATAAAGCATCGGTTAAAACAACAGAAATACAAGTTAATAAAGCATAGGATAAAATAACATAAATTCAATTTAATAAAGCATAGGATAAAATAACATAAATATAATTTAATAAAGCATAGGATAAAATAACATAAATAAAATTTAATAAAGCATAGGATAAAACAACATAAACAAAATTTAATAAAGCATAGGATAAAACAACAAAAATACAATTTAATAAAGCATAGGATAAAACAACATAAATAAAATTTAATAAAGCATAGGATAAAATAACATAAATATAATTTAATAAAGCATAGGATAAAATAACATAAATAAAATTTAATAAAGCATAGGATAAAACAACATAAATACAATTTAATAAAGCATAGGTTAAAACAACATAAATACAATTTAATAAAGCATAGGATAAAACAACATAAATACAATTTAATAAAGCATAGGTTAAAACAACATAGATACAATTTAATAAAGCATAGGACAAAACAACATAAATACAATTTAATAAAGCATCGGTTAAAACAACATAAATACAAGTTAATAAAGCATAGGATAAAACAACATAAATACAATTTAATAAAGCATAGGATAAAACAACATAAATACAATTTAATAAAGCATAGGATAAAACAACATAAATACAATTTAATAAAGCATAGGTTAAAACAACATAAATACAATTTAATAAAGCATAGGATAAAACAACATAAATTCAATTTAATAAAGCATAGGATAAAACAACATAAATACAATTTAATAAAGCACAGGATAAAACAACATAAATAAAATTTAATAAAGCATAGGATAAAACAACATAAACAAAATTTAATAAAGCATAGGATAAAACAACAAAAATACAATTTAATAAAGCATAGGATAAAACAACATAAATAAAATTTAATAAAGCATAGGATAAAACAACATAAATATAATTTAATAAAGCATAGGATAAAACAACATAAATAAAATTTAATAAAGCATAGGATAAAATAACATAAATATAATTTAATAAAGCATAGGATAAAATAACATAAATAAAATTTAATAAAGCATAGGATAAAACAACATAAATACAATTTAATAAAGCATAGGTTAAAACAACATAAATACAATTTAATAAAGCATAGGATAAAACAACATAAATACAATTTAATAAAGCATAGGTTAAAACAACATAGATACAATTTAATAAAGCATAGGACAAAACAACATAAATACAATTTAATAAAGCATCGGTTAAAACAACATAAATACAAGTTAATAAAGCATAGGATAAAACAACATAAATACAATTTAATAAAGCATAGGATAAAACAACATAAATACAATTTAATAAAGCATAGGATAAAACAACATAAATACAATTTAATAAAGCATAGGTTAAAACAACATAAATACAATTTAATAAAGCATAGGATAAAACAACATAAATTCAATTTAATAAAGCATAGGATAAAACAACATAAATACAATTTAATAAAGCACAGGATAAAACAACATAAATAAAATTTAATAAAGCATAGGATAAAACAACATAAACAAAATTTAATAAAGCATAGGATAAAACAACAAAAATACAATTTAATAAAGCATAGGATAAAACAACATAAATAAAATTTAATAAAGCATAGGATAAAACAACATAAATATAATTTAATAAAGCATAGGATAAAACAACATAAATAAAATTTAATAAAGCATAGGATAAAACAACATAAATACAATTTAATAAAGCATAGGATAAAACAACATAAATACAATTTAATAAAGCATAGGATAAAACAACATAAATTCAATTTAATAAAGCATAGGATAAAACAACATAAATACAATTTAATAAAGCATAGGATAAAACAACATAAATACAATTTAATAAAGCATAGGACAAAACAACATAAATACAATTTAATAAAGCATAGGATAAAACAACAAAAATACAATTTAATAAAGCATAGGATAAAACAACATAAATAAAATTTAATAAAGCATAGGATAAAACAACATAAATATAATTTAATAAAGCATAGGATAAAACAACATAAATAAAATTTAATAAAGCATAGGATAAAACAACATAAATACAATTTAATAAAGCATAGGATAAAACAACATAAATACAATTTAATAAAGCATAGGTTAAAACAACATAAATACAATTTAATAAAGCATAGGATAAAACCACAGAAATACAATTTAATAAAGCATAGGATAAAACAACATAAATACAATTTAATAAAGCATAGGACAAAACAACATAAATACAATTTAATAAAGCATAGGATAAAACAACATAAATTCAATTTAATAAAGCATAGGATAAAACAACATAAATACAATTTAATAAAGCATAGGATAAAACAACATAAATACAATTTAATAAAGCATAGGACAAAACAACATAAATACAATTTAATAAAGCATCGGTTAAAACAACATAAATACAAGTTAATAAAGCATAGGATAAAACAACATAAATACAATTTAATAAATCATAGGATAAAACAACATAAATACAATTTAATAAAGCATAGGATAAAACAACATAAATACAATTTAATAAAGCATAGGATAAAACAACATAAATAAAATTTAATAAAGCATAGGATAAAACAACATAAATACAATTTAATAAAGCATAGGATAAAACAACATAAATACAATTTAATAAAGCATAGGATAAAACAACATAAATTCAATTTAATAAAGCATAGGATAAAACAACAAAAATACAATTTAATAAAGCACAGGATAAAACAACATAAATAAAATTTAATAAAGCATAGGATAAAACAACATAAACAAAATTTAATAAAGCATAGGATAAAACAACATAAATAAAATTTAATAAAGCATAGGATAAAATAACATAAATATAATTTAATAAAGCATAGGACAAAACAACATAAATACAATTTAATAAAGCATAGGATAAAACAACATAAATACAATTTAATGAAACATAGGATAAACAACATAAATACAATTTAATAAAGCATAGGATAAAACAACATAAATTCAATTTAATAAAGCATAGGATAAAACAACATAAATACAATTTAATAAAGCATAGGATAAAACAACATAAATACAATTTAATAAAGCATAGGACAAAACAACATAAATACAATTTAATAAAGCATCGGTTAAAACAACAGAAATACAAGTTAATAAAGCATAGGATAAAATAACATAAATTCAATTTAATAAAGCATAGGATAAAATAACATAAATATAATTTAATAAAGCATAGGATAAAATAACATAAATAAAATTTAATAAAGCATAGGATAAAACAACATAAACAAAATTTAATAAAGCATAGGATAAAACAACAAAAATACAATTTAATAAAGCATAGGATAAAACAACATAAATAAAATTTAATAAAGCATAGGATAAAATAACATAAATATAATTTAATAAAGCATAGGATAAAATAACATAAATAAAATTTAATAAAGCATAGGATAAAACAACATAAATACAATTTAATAAAGCATAGGTTAAAACAACATAAATACAATTTAATAAAGCATAGGATAAAACAACATAAATACAATTTAATAAAGCATAGGTTAAAACAACATAGATACAATTTAATAAAGCATAGGACAAAACAACATAAATACAATTTAATAAAGCATCGGTTAAAACAACATAAATACAAGTTAATAAAGCATAGGATAAAACAACATAAATACAATTTAATAAAGCATAGGATAAAACAACATAAATACAATTTAATAAAGCATAGGATAAAACAACATAAATACAATTTAATAAAGCATAGGTTAAAACAACATAAATACAATTTAATAAAGCATAGGATAAAACAACATAAATTCAATTTAATAAAGCATAGGATAAAACAACATAAATACAATTTAATAAAGCACAGGATAAAACAACATAAATAAAATTTAATAAAGCATAGGATAAAACAACATAAACAAAATTTAATAAAGCATAGGATAAAACAACAAAAATACAATTTAATAAAGCATAGGATAAAACAACATAAATAAAATTTAATAAAGCATAGGATAAAACAACATAAATATAATTTAATAAAGCATAGGATAAAACAACATAAATAAAATTTAATAAAGCATAGGATAAAACAACATAAATACAATTTAATAAAGCATAGGATAAAACAACATAAATACAATTTAATAAAGCATAGGTTAAAACAACATAAATACAATTTAATAAAGCATAGGATAAAACCACAGAAATACAATTTAATAAAGCATAGGATAAAACAACATAAATACAATTTAATAAAGCATAGGACAAAACAACATAAATACAATTTAATAAAGCATAGGATAAAACAACATAAATTCAATTTAATAAAGCATAGGATAAAACAACATAAATACAATTTAATAAAGCATAGGATAAAACAACATAAATACAATTTAATAAAGCATAGGACAAAACAACATAAATACAATTTAATAAAGCATCGGTTAAAACAACATAAATACAAGTTAATAAAGCATAGGATAAAACAACATAAATACAATTTAATAAAGCATAGGATAAAACAACATAAATACAATTTAATAAAGCATAGGATAAAACAACATAAATACAATTTAATAAAGCATAGGTTAAAACAACATAAATACAATTTAATAAAGCATAGGATAAAACAACATAAATTCAATTTAATAAAGCATAGGATAAAACAACATAAATACAATTTAATAAAGCACAGGATAAAACAACATAAATAAAATTTAATAAAGCATAGGATAAAGCAACATAAACAAAATTTAATAAAGCATAGGATAAAACAACAAAAATACAATTTAATAAAGCATAGGATAAAACAACATAAATAAAATTTAATAAAGCATAGGATAAAACAACATAAATATAATTTAATAAAGCATAGGATAAAACAACATAAATAAAATTTAATAAAGCATAGGATAAAACAACATAAATACAATTTAATACAGCATAGGATAAAACAACATAAATACAATTTAATAAAGCATAGGTTAAAACAACATAAATACAATTTAATAAAGCATAGGATAAAACAACATAAATACAATTTAATAAAGCATAGGTTAAAACAACATAAATACAATTTAATAAAGCATAGGACAAAACAACATAAATACAATTTAATAAAGCATCGGTTAAAACAACATAAATACAAGTTAATAAAGCATAGGATAAAACAACATAAATACAATTTAATAAAGCATAGGATAAAACAACATAAATACAATTTAATAAAGCATAGGATAAAACAACATAAATACAATTTAATAAAGCATAGGTTAAAACAACATAAATACAATTTAATAAAGCATAGGATAAAACAACATAAATTCAATTTAATAAAGCATAGGATAAAACAACATAAATACAATTTAATAAAGCATAGGATAAAACAACATAAATACAATTTAATAAAGCATCGGTTAAAACAACATAAATACAAGTTAATAAAGCATAGGATAAAACAACATAAATACAATTTAATAAAGCATAGGATAAAACAACATAAATACAATTTAATAAAGCATAGGATAAAACAACATAAATACAATTTAATAAAGCATAGGTTAAAACAACATAAATACAATTTAATAAAGCATAGGATAAAACAACATAAATTCAATTTAATAAAGCATAGGATAAAACAACATAAATACAATTTAATAAAGCACAGGATAAAACAACATAAATAAAATTTAATAAAGCATAGGATAAAACAACATAAACAAAATTTAATAAAGCATAGGATAAAACAACAAAAATACAATTTAATAAAGCATAGGATAAAACAACATAAATAAAATTTAATAAAGCATAGGATAAAACAACATAAATATAATTTAATAAAGCATAGGATAAAACAACATAAATAAAATTTAATAAAGCATAGGATAAAACAACATAAATACAATTTAATAAAGCATAGGATAAAACAACATAAATACAATTTAATAAAGCATAGGTTAAAACAACATAAATACAATTTAATAAAGCATAGGATAAAACCACAGAAATACAATTTAATAAAGCATAGGATAAAACAACATAAATACAATTTAATAAAGCATAGGACAAAACAACATAAATACAATTTAATAAAGCATAGGATAAAACAACATAAATACAATTTAATGAAACATAGGATAAACAACATAAATACAATTTAATAAAGCATAGGATAGAACAACATAAATTCAATTTAATAAAGCATAGGATAAAACAACATAAATACAATTTAATAAAGCATAGGATAAAACAACATAAATACAATTTAATAAAGCATAGGTTAAAACAACATAAATACAATTTAATAAAGCATAGGACAAAACAACATAAATACAATTTAATAAAGCATCGGTTAAAACAACATAAATACAAGTTAATAAAGCATAGGATAAAACAACATAAATACAATTTAATAAAGCATAGGATAAAACAACATAAATACAATTTAATAAAGCATAGGATAAAACAACATAAATACAATTTAATAAAGCATAGGTTAAAACAACATAAATACAATTTAATAAAGCATAGGATAAAACAACATAAATTCAATTTAATAAAGCATAGGATAAAACAACATAAATACAATTTAATAAAGCACAGGATAAAACAACATAAATAAAATTTAATAAAGCATAGGATAAAACAACATAAACAAAATTTAATAAAGCATAGGATAAAACAACAAAAATACAATTTAATAAAGCATAGGATAAAACAACATAAATAAAATTTAAAAAGCATAGGATAAAACAACATAAATATAATTTAATAAAGCATAGGATAAAACAACATAAATAAAATTTAATAAAGCATAGGATAAAACATCATAAATACAATTTAATAAAGCATAGGATAAAACAACATAAATACAATTTAATAAAGCATAGGATAAAACAACATAAATACAATCTAATAAAGCATAGGACAAAACAACATAAATACAATTTAATAAAGCATTGGATAAAACAACATAAATACAATTTAATGAAACATAGGATAAACAACATAAATACAATTTAATAAAGCATAGGATAAAACAACATAAATACAATTTAATAAAGCATAGGATAAAACAACATAAATAAAATTTAATAAAGCATAGGATAAAACAACATAAATACAATTTAATAAAGCATAGGATAAAACAACATAAATACAATTTAATAAAGCATAGGTTAAAACAACATAAATACAATTTAATAAAGCATAGGATAAAACCACAGAAAAACAATTTAATAAAGCATAGGATAAAACAACTTAAATACAATTTAATAAAGCATAGGACAAAACAACATAAATACAATTTAATAAAGCATAGGATAAAACAACATAAATACAATTTAATGAAACATAGGATAAACAACATAAATCCAATTTAATAAAGCATAGGATAAAACAACATAAATTCAATTTAATAAAGCATAGGATAAAACAACATAAATACAATTTAATAAAGCATAGGATAAAACAACATAAATACAATTTAATAAAGCATAGGACAAAACAACATAAATACAATTTAATAAAGCATCGGTTAAAACAACATAAATACAAGTTAATAAAGCATAGAATAAAACAACATAAATTCAATTTAATAAAGCATAGGATAAAACAACATAAATACAATTTAATAAAGCACAGGATAAAACAACATAAATAAAATTTAATAAAGCATAGGATAAAACAACATAAACAAAATTTAATAAAGCATAGGATAAAACAACAAAAATACAATTTAATAAAGCATAGGATAAAACAACATAAATAAAATTTAATAAAGCATAGGATAAAATAACATAAATATAATTTAATAAAGCATAGGATAAAACAACATAAATAAAATTTAATAAAGCATAGGACAAAACAACATAAATACAATTTAATAAAGCATAGGATAAAACAACATAAATACAATTTAATGAAACATAGGATAAACAACATAAATACAATTTAATAAAGCATAGGATAAAACAACATAAATACAATTTAATAAAGCATAGGATAAAACAACATAAATAAAATTTAATAAAGCATAGGATAAAACAACATAAATACAATTTAATAAAGCATAGGATAAAACAACATAAATACAATTTAATAAAGCATAGGTTAAAACAACATAAATACAATTTAATAAAGCATAGGATAAAACCACAGAAAAACAATTTAATAAAGCATAGGATAAAACAACTTAAATACAATTTAATAAAGCATAGGACAAAACAACATAAATACAATTTAATAAAGCATAGGATAAAACAACATAAATACAATTTAATGAAACATAGGATAAACAACATAAATCCAATTTAATAAAGCATAGGATAAAACAACATAAATTCAATTTAATAAAGCATAGGATAAAACAACATAAATACAATTTAATAAAGCATAGGATAAAACAACATAAATACAATTTAATAAAGCATAGGACAAAACAACATAAATACAATTTAATAAAGCATCGGTTAAAACAACATAAATACAAGTTAATAAAGCATAGAATAAAACAACATAAATTCAATTTAATAAAGCATAGGATAAAACAACATAAATACAATTTAATAAAGCACAGGATAAAACAACATAAATAAAATTTAATAAAGCATAGGATAAAACAACATAAACAAAATTTAATAAAGCATAGGATAAAACAACAAAAATACAATTTAATAAAGCATAGGATAAAACAACATAAATAAAATTTAATAAAGCATAGGATAAAATAACATAAATATAATTTAATAAAGCATAGGATAAAACAACATAAATAAAATTTAATAAAGCATAGGATAAAACAACATAAATACAATTTAATAAAGCATAGGATAAAACAACATAAATACAATTTAATAAAGCATAGGATAAAACAACATAAATACAATTTAATAAAGCATAGGAAAAAACAACATAAATACAATTTAATAAAGCATAGGATAAAACAACATAAATACAATTTAATGAAACATAGGATAAACAACATAAATACAATTTAATAAAGCATAGGATAAAACAACATAAATACAATTTAATAAAGCATCGGTTAAAACAACATAAATACAAGTTAATAAAGCATAGGATAAAACAACATAAATACAATTTAATAAAGCATAGGATAAAACAACATAAATACAATTTAATAAAGCATAGGATAAAACAACATAAATACAATTTAATAAAGCATAGGTTAAAACAACATAAATACAATTTAATAAAGCATAGGATAAAACAACATAAATTCAATTTAATAAAGCATAGGATAAAACAACATAAATACAATTTAATAAAGCACAGGATAAAACAACATAAATAAAATTTAATAAAGCATAGGATAAAACAACATAAACAAAATTTAATAAAGCATAGGATAAAACAACAAAAATACAATTTAATAAAGCATAGGATAAAACAACATAAATAAAATTTAATAAAGCATAGGATAAAACAACATAAATATAATTTAATAAAACATAGGATAAAACAACATAAATAAAATTTAATAAAGCATAGGATAAAACAACATAAATACAATTTAATAAAGCATAGGATAAAACAACATAAATACAATTTAATAAAGCATAGGTTAAAACAACATAAATACAATTTAATAAAGCATAGGATAAAACCACAGAAATACAATTTAATAAAGCATAGGATAAAACAACATAAATACAATTTAATAAAGCATAGGACAAAACAACATAAATACAATTTAATAAAGCATAGGATAAAACAACATAAATACAATTTAATGAAACATAGGATAAACAACATAAATACAATTTAATAAAGCATAGGATAAAACAACATAAATACAATTTAATAAAGCATAGGATAAAACAACATAAATACAATTTAATAAAGCATAGGTTAAAACAACATAAATACAATTTAATAAAGCATAGGATAAAACAACATAAATACAATTTAATAAAGCATAGGTTAAAACAACATAAATACAATTTAATAAAGCATAGGACAAAACAACATAAATACAATTTAATAAAGCATCGGTTAAAACAACATAAATACAAGTTAATAAAGCATAGGATAAAACAACATAAATACAATTTAATAAAGCATAGGATAAAACAACATAAATACAATTTAATAAAGCATAGGATAAAACAACATAAATACAATTTAATAAAGCATAGGTTAAAACAACATAAATACAATTTAATAAAGCATAGGATAAAACAACATAAATTCAATTTAATAAAGCATAGGATAAAACAACATAAATACAATTTAATAAAGCACAGGATAAAACAACATAAATAAAATTTAATAAAGCATAGGATAAAACAACATAAACAAAATTTAATAAAGCATAGGATAAAACAACAAAAATACAATTTAATAAAGCATAGGATAAAACAACATAAATAAAATTTAATAAAGCATAGGATAAAACAACATAAATATAATTTAATAAAGCATAGGATAAAACAACATAAATAAAATTTAATAAAGCATAGGATAAAACAACATAAATACAATTTAATAAAGCATAGGATAAAACAACATAAATACAATTTAATAAAGCATAGGTTAAAACAACATAAATACAATTTAATAAAGCATAGGATAAAACCACAGAAATACAATTTAATAAAGCATAGGATAAAACAACATAAATACAATTTAATAAAGCATAGGACAAAACAACATAAATACAATTTAATAAAGCATAGGATAAAACAACATAAATTCAATTTAATAAAGCATAGGATAAAACAACATAAATACAATTTAATAAAGCATAGGATAAAACAACATAAATACAATTTAATAAAGCATAGGACAAAACAACATAAATACAATTTAATAAAGCATCGGTTAAAGCAACATAAATACAATTTAATAAAGCATAGGATAAAACAACATAAATACAATTTAATAAAGCATAGGATAAAACAACATAAATACAATTTAATAAAGCATAGGATAAAACAACATAAATACAATTTAATAAAGCATAGGTTAAAACAACATAAATACAATTTAATAAAGCATAGGATAAAACAACATAAATTCAATTTAATAAAGCATAGGATAAAACAACATAAATACAATTTAATAAAGCACAGGATAAAACAACATAAATAAAATTTAATAAAGCATAGGATAAAGCAACATAAACAAAATTTAATAAAGCATAGGATAAAACAACAAAAATACAATTTAATAAAGCATAGGATAAAACAACATAAATAAAATTTAATAAAGCATAGGATAAAACAACATAAATATAATTTAATAAAGCATAGGATAAAACAACATAAATAAAATTTAATAAAGCATAGGATAAAACAACATAAATACAATTTAATAAAGCATAGGATAAAACAACATAAATACAATTTAATAAAGCATAGGTTAAAACAACATAAATACAATTTAATAAAGCATAGGATAAAACAACATAAATACAATTTAATAAAGCATAGGTTAAAACAAAATAAATACAATTTAATAAAGCATAGGACAAAACAACATAAATACAATTTAATAAAGCATCGGTTAAAACAACATAAATACAAGTTAATAAAGCATAGGATAAAACAACATAAATACAATTTAATAAAGCATAGGATAAAACAACATAAATACAATTTAATAAAGCATAGGATAAAACAACATAAATACAATTTAATAAAGCATAGGTTAAAACAACATAAATACAATTTAATAAAGCATAGGATAAAACAACATAAATTCAATTTAATAAAGCATAGGATAAAACAACATAAATACAATTTAATAAAGCACAGGATAAAACAACATAAATAAAATTTAATAAAGCATAGGATAAAACAACATAAACAAAATTTAATAAAGCATAGGATAAAACAACAAAAATACAATTTAATAAAGCATAGGATAAAACAACATAAATAAAATTTAATAAAGCATAGGATAAAACAACATAAATATAATTTAATAAAGCATAGGATAAAACAACATAAATAAAATTTAATAAAGCATAGGATAAAACAACATAAATACAATTTAATAAAGCATAGGATAAAACAACATAAATACAATTTAATAAAGCATAGGTTAAAACAACATAAATACAATTTAATAAAGCATAGGATAAAACCACAGAAATACAATTTAATAAAGCATAGGATAAAACAACATAAATACAATTTAATAAAGCATAGGACAAAACAACATAAATACAATTTAATAAAGCATAGGATAAAACAACATAAATACAATTTAATGAAACATAGGATAAACAACATAAATACAATTTAATAAAGCATAGGATAGAACAACATAAATTCAATTTAATAAAGCATAGGATAAAACAACATAAATATAATTTAATAAAGCATAGGATAAAACAAAATAAATAAAATTTAATAAAGCATAGGATAAAACAACATAAATACAATTTAATAAAGCATAGGTTAAAACAACATAGATACAATTTAATAAAGCATAGGACAAAACAACATAAATACAATTTAATAAAGCATCGGTTAAAACAACATAAATAAAAGTTAATAAAGCATAGGATAAAACAACATAAATACAATTTAATAAAGCATAGGATAAAACAACATAAATACAATTTAATAAAGCATAGGATAAAACAACATAAATACAATTTAATAAAGCATAGGTTAAAACAACATAAATACAATTTAATAAAGCATAGGATAAAACAACATAAATTCAATTTAATAAAGCATAGGATAAAACAACATAAATACAATTTAATAAAGCACAGGATAAAACAACATAAATAAAATTTAATAAAGCATAGGATAAAACAACATAAACAAAATTTAATAAAGCATAGGATAAAACAACAAAAATACAATTTAATAAAGCATAGGATAAAACAACATAAATAAAATTTAATAAAGCATAGGATAAAACAACATAAATATAATTTAATAAAGCATAGGATAAAACAACATAAATAAAATTTAATAAAGCATAGGATAAAACAACATAAATACAATTTAATAAAGCATAGGATAAAACAACATAAATACAATTTAATAAAGCATAGGTTAAAACAACATAAATACAATTTAATAAAGCATAGGATAAAACCACAGAAATACAATTTAATAAAGCATAGGATAAAACAACATAAATACAATTTAATAAAGCATAGGACAAAACAACATAAATACAATTTAATAAAGCATCGGTTAAAACAACATAAATAAGAGTTAATAAAGCATAGGATAAAACAACATAAATACAATTTAATAAAGCATAGGATAAAACAACATAAATACAATTTAATAAAGCATAGGATAAAACAACATAAATACAATTTAATAAAGCATAGGTTAAAACAACATAAATACAATTTAATAAAGCATAGGATAAAACAACATAAATTCAATTTAATAAAGCATAGGATAAAACAACATAAATACAATTTAATAAAGCACAGGATAAAACAACATAAATAAAATTTAATAAAGCATAGGATAAAGCAACATAAACAAAATTTAATAAAGCATAGGATAAAACAACAAAAATACAATTTAATAAAGCATAGGATAAAACAACATAAATAAAATTTAATAAAGCATAGGATAAAACAACATAAATATAATTTAATAAAGCATAGGATAAAACAACATAAATAAAATTTAATAAAGCATAGGATAAAACAACATAAATACAATTTAATAAAGCATAGGATAAAACAACATAAATACAATTTAATAAAGCATAGGTTAAAACAACATAAATACAATTTAATAAAGCATCGGATAAAACAACATAAATACAATTTAATAAAGCATAGGTTAAAACAACATAAATACAATTTAATAAAGCATAGGACAAAACAACATAAATACAATTTAATAAAGCATCGGTTAAAAGAACATAAATACAAGTTAATAAAGCATAGGATAAAACAACATAAATACAATTTAATAAAGCATAGGATAAAACAACATAAATACAATTTAATAAAGCATAGGATAAAACAACATAAATACAATTTAATAAAGCATAGGTTAAAACAACATAAATACAATTTAATAAAGCATAGGATAAAACAACATAAATTCAGTTTAATAAAGCATAGGATAAAACAACATAAATACAATTTAATAAAGCACAGGATAAAACAACATAAATAAAATTTAATAAAGCATAGGATAAAACAACATAAACAAAATTTAATAAAGCATAGGATAAAACAACAAAAATACAATTTAATAAAGCATAGGATAAAACAACATAAATAAAATTTAATAAAGCATAGGATAAAACAACATAAATATAATTTAATAAAGCATAGGATAAAACAACATAAATAAAATTTAATAAAGCATAGGATAAAACAACATAAATACAATTTAATAAAGCATAGGATAAAACAACATAAATACAATTTAATAAAGCATAGGTTAAAACAACATAAATACAATTTAATAAAGCATAGGATAAAACCACAGAAATACAATTTAATAAAGCATAGGATAAAACAACATAAATACAATTTAATAAAGCATAGGACAAAACAACATAAATACAATTTAATAAAGCATAGGATAAAACAACATAAATACAATTTAATGAAACATAGGATAAACAACATAAATACAATTTAATAAAGCATAGGATAGAACAACATAAATTCAATTTAATAAAGCATAGGATAAAACAACATAAATACAATTTAATAAAGCATAGGATAAAACAACATGAATACAATTTAATAAAGCATAGGATAAAACAACATAAATAAAATTTAATAAAGCATAGGATAAAACAACATAAATACAATTTAATAAAGCATAGGATAAAACAACATAAATACAATTTAATAAAGCATAGGTTAAAACAACATAAATACAATTTAATAAAGCATAGGATAAAACAACATAAATACAATTTAATAAAGCATAGGTTAAAACAACATAAATACAATTTAATAAAGCATAGGACAAAACAACATAAATACAATTTAATAAAGCATCGGTTAAAACAACATAAATACAAGTTAATAAAGCATAGGATAAAACAACATAAATACAATTTAATAAAGCATAGGATAAAACAACATAAATACAATTTAATAAAGCATAGGATAAAACAACATAAATACAATTTAATAAAGCATAGGTTAAAACAACATAAATACAATTTAATAAAGCATAGGATAAAACAACATAAATTCAATTTAATAAAGCATAGGATAAAACAACATAAATACAATTTAATAAAGCACAGGATAAAACAACATAAATAAAATTTAATAAAGCATAGGATAAAACAACATAAACAAAATTTAATAAAGCATAGGATAAAACAACAAAAATACAATTTAATAAAGCATAGGATAAAACAACATAAATAAAATTTAAAAAGCATAGGATAAAACAACATAAATATAATTTAATAAAGCATAGGATAAAACAAAATAAATAAAATTTAATAAAGCATAGGATAAAACAACATAAATACAATTTAATAAAGCATAGGATAAAACAACATAAATACAATTTAATAAAGCATAGGATAAAACAACATAAATACAATTTAATAAAGCATAGGACAAAACAACATAAATACAATTTAATAAAGCATAGGATAAAACAACATAAATACAATTTAATGAAACATAGGATAAACAACATAAATACAATTTAATAAAGCATAGGATAAAACAACATAAATACAATTTAATAAAGCATAGGATAAAACAACATAAATAAAATTTAATAAAGCATAGGATAAAACAACATAAATACAATTTAATAAAGCATAGGATAAAACAACATAAATACAATTTAATAAAGCATAGGTTAAAACAACATAAATACAATTTAATAAAGCATAGGATAAAACCACAGAAAAAAAATTTAATAAAGCATAGGATAAAACAACTTAAATACAATTTAATAAAGCATAGGACAAAACAACATAAATACAATTTAATAAAGCATAGGATAAAACAACATAAATACAATTTAATGAAACATAGGATAAACAACATAAATACAATTTAATAAAGCATAGGATAAAACAACATAAATTCAATTTAATAAAGCATAGGATAAAACAACATAAATACAATTTAATAAAGCATAGGATAAAACAACATAAATACAATTTAATAAAGCATAGGACAAAACAACATAAATACAATTTAATAAAGCATCGGTTAAAACAACATAAATACAAGTTAATAAAGCATAGGATAAAACAACATAAATTCAATTTAATAAAGCATAGGATAAAACAACATAAATACAATTTAATAAAGCACAGGATAAAACAACATAAATACAATTTAATAAAGCATAGGATAAAACAACATAAACAAAATTTAATAAAGCATAGGATAAAACAACAAAAATACAATTTAATAAAGCATAGGATAAAACAACATAAATAAAATTTAATAAAGCATAGGATAAAATAACATAAATATAATTTAATAAAGCATAGGATAAAACAACATAAATAAAATTTAATAAAGCATAGGATAAAACAACATAAATACAATTTAATAAAGCATAGGATAAAACAACATAAATACAATTTAATAAAGCATAGGATAAAACAACATAAATACAATTTAATAAAGCATAGGACAAAACAACATAAATACAATTTAATAAAGCATAGGATAAAACAACATAAATACAATTTAATGAAACATAGGATAAACAACATAAATACAATTTAATAAAGCATAGGATAAAACAACATAAATACAATTTAATAAAGCATCGGTTAAAACAACATAAATACAAGTTAATAAAGCATAGGATAAAACAACATAAATACAATTTAATAAAGCATAGGATAAAACAACATAAATACAATTTAATAAAGCATAGGATAAAACAACATAAATACAATTTAATAAAGCATAGGTTAAAACAACATAAATACAATTTAATAAAGCATAGGATAAAACAACATAAATTCAATTTAATAAAGCATAGGATAAAACAACATAAATACAATTTAATAAAGCACAGGATAAAACAACATAAATAAAATTTAATAAAGCATAGGATAAAACAACATAAACAAAATTTAATAAAGCATAGGATAAAACAACAAAAATACAATTTAATAAAGCATAGGATAAAACAACATAAATAAAATTTAATAAAGCATAGGATAAAACAACATAAATATAATTTAATAAAGCATAGGATAAAACAACATAAATAAAATTTAATAAAGCATAGGATAAAAAAACATAAATACAATTTAATAAAGCATAGGATAAAACAACATAAATACAATTTAATAAAGCATAGGTTAAAACAACATAAATACAATTTAATAAAGCATAGGATAAAACCACAGAAATACAATTTAATAAAGCATAGGATAAAACAACATAAATACAATTTAATAAAGCATAGGACAAAACAACATAAATACAATTTAATAAAGCATAGGATAAAACAACATAAATACAATTTAATGAAACATAGGATAAACAACATAAATACAATTTAATAAAGCATAGGATAAAACAACATAAATAAAATTTAATAAAGCATAGGATAAAACAACATAAATACAATTTAATAAAGCATAGGATAAAACAACATAAATACAATTTAATAAAGCATAGGACAAAACAACATAAATACAATTTAATAAAGCATCGGTTAAAACAACATAAATACAAGTTAATAAAGCATAGGATAAAACAACATAAATACAATTTAATAAAGCATAGGATAAAAAAACATAAATACAATTTAATAAAGCATAGGATAAAACAACATAAATACAATTTAATAAAGCATAGGTTAAAACAACATAAATACAATTTAATAAAGCATAGGATAAAACAACATAAATTCAATTTAATAAAGCATAGGATAAAACAACATAAATACAATTTAATAAAGCACAGGATAAAACAACATAAATAAAATTTAATAAAGCATAGGATAAAACAACATAAACAAAATTTAATAAAGCATAGGATAAAACAACAAAAATACAATTTAATAAAGCATAGGATAAAACAACATAAATAAAATTTAATAAAGCATAGGATAAAACAACATAAATATAATTTAATAAAGCATAGGATAAAACAACATGAATAAAATTTAATAAAGCATAGGATAAAACAACATAAATACAATTTAATAAAGCATAGGATAAAACAACATAAATACAATTTAATAAAGCATAGGTTAAAACAACATAAATACAATTTAATAAAGCATAGGATAAAACAACATAAATACAATTTAATAAAGCATAGGTTAAAACAACATAAATACAATTTAATAAAGCATAGGACAAAACAACATAAATACAATTTAATAAAGCATCGGTTAAAACAACATAAATACAAGTTAATAAAGCATAGGATAAAACAACATAAATACAATTTAATAAAGCATAGGATAAAACAACATAAATACAATTTAATAAAGCATAGGATAAAACAACATAAATACAATTTAATAAAGCATAGGTTAAAACAACATAAATACAATTTAATAAAGCATAGGATAAAACCACAGAAATACAATTTAATAAAGCATAGGATAAAACAACATAAATACAATTTAATAAAGCATAGGACAAAACAACATAAATACAATTTAATAAAGTATAGGATAAAACAACATAAATTCAATTTAATAAAGCATAGGATAAAACAACATAAATACAATTTAATAAAGCATAGGATAAAACAACATAAATACAATTTAATAAAGCATAGGACAAAACAACATAAATACAATTTAATAAAGCATCGGTTAAAACAACATAAATAAGAGTTAATAAAGCATAGGATAAAACAACATAAATACAATTTAATAAAGCATAGGATAAAACAACATAAATACAATTTAATAAAGCATAGGATAAAACAACATAAATACAATTTAATAAAGCATAGGTTAAAACAACATAAATACAATTTAATAAAGCATAGGATAAAACAACATAAATTCAATTTAATAAAGCATAGGATAAAACAACATAAATACAATTTAATAAAGCACAGGATAAAACAACATAAATAAAATTTAATAAAGCATAGGATAAAGCAACATAAACAAAATTTAATAAAGCATAGGATAAAACAACAAAAATACAATTTAATAAAGCATAGGATAAAACAACATAAATAAAATTTAATAAAGCATAGGATAAAACAACATAAATATAATTTAATAAAGCATAGGATAAAACAACATAAATAAAATTTAATAAAGCATAGGATAAAACAACATAAATACAATTTAATAAAGCATAGGATAAAACAACATAAATACAATTTAATAAAGCATAGGTTAAAACAACATAAATACAATTTAATAAAGCATAGGATAAAACAACATAAATACAATTTAATAAAGCATAGGTTAAAACAACATAAATACAATTTAATAAAGCATAGGACAAAACAACATAAATACAATTTAATAAAGCATCGGTTAAAACAACATAAATACAAGTTAATAAAGCATAGGATAAAACAACATAAATACAATTTAATAAAGCATAGGATAAAACAACATAAATACAATTTAATAAAGCATAGGATAAAACAACATAAATACAATTTAATAAAGCATAGGTTAAAACAACATAAATACAATTTAATAAAGCATAGTATAAAACAACATAAATTCAATTTAATAAAGCATAGGATAAAACAACATAAATACAATTTAATAAAGCACAGGATAAAACAACATAAATAAAATTTAATAAAGCATAGGATAAAACAACATAAACAAAATTTAATAAAGCATAGGATAAAACAACAAAAATACAATTTAATAAAGCATAGGATAAAACAACATAAATAAAATTTAATAAAGCATAGGATAAAACAACATAAATATAATTTAATAAAGCATAGGATAAAACAACATAAATAAAATTTAATAAAGCATAGGATAAAACAACATAAATACAATTTAATAAAGCATAGGATAAAACAACATAAATACAATTTAATAAAGCATAGGTTAAAACAACATAAATACAATTTAATAAAGCATAGGATAAAACCACAGAAATACAATTTAATAAAGCATAGGATAAAACAACATAAATACAATTTAATAAAGCATAGGACAAAACAACATAAATACAATTTAATAAAGCATAGGATAAAACAACATAAATACAATTTAATGAAACATAGGATAAACAACATAAATACAATTTAATAAAGCATAGGATAGAACAACATAAATTCAATTTAATAAAGCATAGGATAAAACAACATAAATACAATTTAATAAAGCATAGGATAAAACAACATGAATACAATTTAATAAAGCATAGGATAAAACAACATAAATAAAATTTAATAAAGCATAGGATAAAACAACATAAATACAATTTAATAAAGCATAGGATAAAACAACATAAATACAATTTAATAAAGCATAGGTTAAAACAACATAAATACAATTTAATAAAGCATAGGATAAAACAACATAAATACAATTTAATAAAGCATAGGTTAAAACAACATAAATACAATTTAATAAAGCATAGGACAAAACAACATAAATACAATTTAATAAAGCATCGGTTAAAACAACATAAATACAAGTTAATAAAGCATAGGATAAAACAACATAAATACAATTTAATAAAGCATAGGATAAAACAACATAAATACAATTTAATAAAGCATAGGATAAAACAACATAAATACAATTTAATAAAGCATAGGTTAAAACAACATAAATACAATTTAATAAAGCATAGGATAAAACAACATAAATTCAATTTAATAAAGCATAGGATAAAACAACATAAATACAATTTAATAAAGCACAGGATAAAACAACATAAATAAAATTTAATAAAGCATAGGATAAAACAACATAAACAAAATTTAATAAAGCATAGGATAAAACAACAAAAATACAATTTAATAAAGCATAGGATAAAACAACATAAATAAAATTTAAAAAGCATAGGATAAAACAACATAAATATAATTTAATAAAGCATAGGATAAAACAAAATAAATAAAATTTAATAAAGCATAGGATAAAACAACATAAATACAATTTAATAAAGCATAGGATAAAACAACATAAATACAATTTAATAAAGCATAGGATAAAACAACATAAATACAATTTAATAAAGCATAGGACAAAACAACATAAATACAATTTAATAAAGCATAGGATAAAACAACATAAATACAATTTAATGAAACATAGGATAAACAACATAAATACAATTTAATAAAGCATAGGATAAAACAACATAAATACAATTTAATAAAGCATAGGATAAAACAACATAAATAAAATTTAATAAAGCATAGGATAAAACAACATAAATACAATTTAATAAAGCATAGGATAAAACAACATAAATACAATTTAATAAAGCATAGGTTAAAACAACATAAATACAATTTAATAAAGCATAGGATAAAACCACAGAAAAACAATTTAATAAAGCATAGGATAAAACAACTTAAATACAATTTAATAAAGCATAGGACAAAACAACATAAATACAATTTAATAAAGCATAGGATAAAACAACATAAATACAATTTAATGAAACATAGGATAAACAACATAAATACAATTTAATAAAGCATAGGATAAAACAACATAAATTCAATTTAATAAAGCATAGGATAAAACAACATAAATACAATTTAATAAAGCATAGGATAAAACAACATAAATACAATTTAATAAAGCATAGGACAAAACAACATAAATACAATTTAATAAAGCATCGGTTAAAACAACATAAATACAAGTTAATAAAGCATAGGATAAAACAACATAAATTCAATTTAATAAAGCATAGGATAAAACAACATAAATACAATTTAATAAAGCACAGGATAAAACAACATAAATAAAATTTAATAAAGCATAGGATAAAACAACATAAACAAAATTTAATAAAGCATAGGATAAAACAACAAAAATACAATTTAATAAAGCATAGGATAAAACAACATAAATAAAATTTAATAAAGCATAGGATAAAATAACATAAATATAATTTAATAAAGCATAGGATAAAACAACATAAATAAAATTTAATAAAGCATAGGATAAAACAACATAAATACAATTTAATAAAGCATAGGATAAAACAACATAAATACAATTTAATAAAGCATAGGATAAAACAACATAAATACAATTTAATAAAGCATAGGACAAAACAACATAAATACAATTTAATAAAGCATAGGATAAAACAACATAAATACAATTTAATGAAACATAGGATAAACAACATAAATACAATTTAATAAAGCATAGGATAAAACAACATAAATACAATTTAATAAAGCATCGGTTAAAACAACATAAATACAAGTTAATAAAGCATAGGATAAAACAACATAAATACAATTTAATAAAGCATAGGATAAAACAACATAAATACAATTTAATAAAGCATAGGATAAAACAACATAAATACAATTTAATAAAGCATAGGTTAAAACAACATAAATACAATTTAATAAAGCATAGGATAAAACAACATAAATTCAATTTAATAAAGCATAGGATAAAACAACATAAATACAATTTAATAAAGCACAGGATAAAACAACATAAATAAAATTTAATAAAGCATAGGATAAAACAACATAAACAAAATTTAATAAAGCATAGGATAAAACAACAAAAATACAATTTAATAAAGCATAGGATAAAACAACATAAATAAAATTTAATAAAGCATAGGATAAAACAACATAAATATAATTTAATAAAGCATAGGATAAAACAACATAAATAAAATTTAATAAAGCATAGGATAAAAAAACATAAATACAATTTAATAAAGCATAGGATAAAACAACATAAATACAATTTAATAAAGCATAGGTTAAAACAACATAAATACAATTTAATAAAGCATAGGATAAAACCACAGAAATACAATTTAATAAAGCATAGGATAAAACAACATAAATACAATTTAATAAAGCATAGGACAAAACAACATAAATACAATTTAATAAAGCATAGGATAAAACAACATAAATACAATTTAATGAAACATAGGATAAACAACATAAATACAATTTAATAAAGCATAGGATAAAACAACATAAATAAAATTTAATAAAGCATAGGATAAAACAACATAAATACAATTTAATAAAGCATAGGATAAAACAACATAAATACAATTTAATAAAGCATAGGATAAAACAACATAAATACAATTTAATAAAGCATAGGTTAAAACAACATAAATACAATTTAATAAAGCATAGGATAAAACAACATAAATTCAATTTAATAAAGCATAGGATAAAACAACATAAATACAATTTAATAAAGCACAGGATAAAACAACATAAATAAAATTTAATAAAGCATAGGATAAAACAACATAAACAAAATTTAATAAAGCATAGGATAAAACAACAAAAATACAATTTAATAAAGCATAGGATAAAACAACATAAATAAAATTTAATAAAGCATAGGATAAAACAACATAAATATAATTTAATAAAGCATAGGATAAAACAACATAAATAAAATTTAATAAAGCATAGGATAAAACAACATAAATACAATTTAATAAAGCATAGGATAAAACAACATAAATACAATTTAATAAAGCATAGGTTAAAACAACATAAATACAATTTAATAAAGCATAGGATAAAACCACAGAAATACAATTTAATAAAGCATAGGATAAAACAACATAAATACAATTTAATAAAGCATAGGACAAAACAACATAAATACAATTTAATAAAGCATAGGATAAAACAACATAAATACAATTTAATGAAACATAGGATAAACAACATAAATACAATTTAATAAAGCATAGGATAGAACAACATAAATTCAATTTAATAAAGCATAGGATAAAACAACATAAATACAATTTAATAAAGCATAGGATAAAACAACATGAATACAATTTAATAAAGCATAGGATAAAACAACATAAATAAAATTTAATAAAGCATAGGATAAAACAACATAAATACAATTTAATAAAGCATAGGATAAAACAACATAAATACAATTTAATAAAGCATAGGTTAAAACAACATAAATACAATTTAATAAAGCATAGGATAAAACAACATAAATACAATTTAATAAAGCATAGGTTAAAACAACATAAATACAATTTAATAAAGCATAGGACAAAACAACATAAATACAATTTAATAAAGCATCGGTTAAAACAACATAAATACAAGTTAATAAAGCATAGGATAAAACAACATAAATACAATTTAATAAAGCATAGGATAAAACAACATAAATACAATTTAATAAAGCATAGGATAAAACAACATAAATACAATTTAATAAAGCATAGGTTAAAACAACATAAATACAATTTAATAAAGCATAGGATAAAACAACATAAATTCAATTTAATAAAGCATAGGATAAAACAACATAAATACAATTTAATAAAGCACAGGATAAAACAACATAAATAAAATTTAATAAAGCATAGGATAAAACAACATAAACAAAATTTAATAAAGCATAGGATAAAACAACAAAAATACAATTTAATAAAGCATAGGATAAAACAACATAAATAAAATTTAAAAAGCATAGGATAAAACAACATAAATATAATTTAATAAAGCATAGGATAAAACAAAATAAATAAAATTTAATAAAGCATAGGATAAAACAACATAAATACAATTTAATAAAGCATAGGATAAAACAACATAAATACAATTTAATAAAGCATAGGATAAAACAACATAAATACAATTTAATAAAGCATAGGACAAAACAACATAAATACAATTTAATAAAGCATAGGATAAAACAACATAAATACAATTTAATGAAACATAGGATAAACAACATAAATACAATTTAATAAAGCATAGGATAAAACAACATAAATACAATTTAATAAAGCATAGGATAAAACAACATAAATAAAATTTAATAAAGCATAGGATAAAACAACATAAATACAATTTAATAAAGCATAGGATAAAACAACATAAATACAATTTAATAAAGCATAGGTTAAAACAACATAAATACAATTTAATAAAGCATAGGATAAAACCACAGAAAAACAATTTAATAAAGCATAGGATAAAACAACTTAAATACAATTTAATAAAGCATAGGACAAAACAACATAAATACAATTTAATAAAGCATAGGATAAAACAACATAAATACAATTTAATGAAACATAGGATAAACAACATAAATACAATTTAATAAAGCATAGGATAAAACAACATAAATTCAATTTAATAAAGCATAGGATAAAACAACATAAATACAATTTAATAAAGCATAGGATAAAACAACATAAATACAATTTAATAAAGCATAGGACAAAACAACATAAATACAATTTAATAAAGCATCGGTTAAAACAACATAAATACAAGTTAATAAAGCATAGGATAAAACAACATAAATTCAATTTAATAAAGCATAGGATAAAACAACATAAATACAATTTAATAAAGCACAGGATAAAACAACATAAATAAAATTTAATAAAGCATAGGATAAAACAACATAAACAAAATTTAATAAAGCATAGGATAAAACAACAAAAATACAATTTAATAAAGCATAGGATAAAACAACATAAATAAAATTTAATAAAGCATAGGATAAAATAACATAAATATAATTTAATAAAGCATAGGATAAAACAACATAAATAAAATTTAATAAAGCATAGGATAAAACAACATAAATACAATTTAATAAAGCATAGGATAAAACAACATAAATACAATTTAATAAAGCATAGGATAAAACAACATAAATACAATTTAATAAAGCATAGGACAAAACAACATAAATACAATTTAATAAAGCATAGGATAAAACAACATAAATACAATTTAATGAAACATAGGATAAACAACATAAATACAATTTAATAAAGCATAGGATAAAACAACATAAATACAATTTAATAAAGCATCGGTTAAAACAACATAAATACAAGTTAATAAAGCATAGGATAAAACAACATAAATACAATTTAATAAAGCATAGGATAAAACAACATAAATACAATTTAATAAAGCATAGGATAAAACAACATAAATACAATTTAATAAAGCATAGGTTAAAACAACATAAATACAATTTAATAAAGCATAGGATAAAACAACATAAATTCAATTTAATAAAGCATAGGATAAAACAACATAAATACAATTTAATAAAGCACAGGATAAAACAACATAAATAAAATTTAATAAAGCATAGGATAAAACAACATAAACAAAATTTAATAAAGCATAGGATAAAACAACAAAAATACAATTTAATAAAGCATAGGATAAAACAACATAAATAAAATTTAATAAAGCATAGGATAAAACAACATAAATATAATTTAATAAAGCATAGGATAAAACAACATAAATAAAATTTAATAAAGCATAGGATAAAAAAACATAAATACAATTTAATAAAGCATAGGATAAAACAACATAAATACAATTTAATAAAGCATAGGTTAAAACAACATAAATACAATTTAATAAAGCATAGGATAAAACCACAGAAATACAATTTAATAAAGCATAGGATAAAACAACATAAATACAATTTAATAAAGCATAGGACAAAACAACATAAATACAATTTAATAAAGCATAGGATAAAACAACATAAATACAATTTAATGAAACATAGGATAAACAACATAAATACAATTTAATAAAGCATAGGATAAAACAACATAAATAAAATTTAATAAAGCATAGGATAAAACAACATAAATACAATTTAATAAAGCATAGGATAAAACAACATAAATACAATTTAATAAAGCATAGGACAAAACAACATAAATACAATTTAATAAAGCATCGGTTAAAACAACATAAATACAAGTTAATAAAGCATAGGATAAAACAACATAAATACAATTTAATAAAGCATAGGATAAAACAACATAAATACAATTTAATAAAGCATAGGATAAAACAACATAAATACAATTTAATAAAGCATAGGTTAAAACAACATAAATACAATTTAATAAAGCATAGGATAAAACAACATAAATTCAATTTAATAAAGCATAGGATAAAACAACATAAATACAATTTAATAAAGCACAGGATAAAACAACATAAATAAAATTTAATAAAGCATAGGATAAAACAACATAAACAAAATTTAATAAAGCATAGGATAAAACAACAAAAATACAATTTAATAAAGCATAGGATAAAACAACATAAATAAAATTTAATAAAGCATAGGATAAAACAACATAAATATAATTTAATAAAGCATAGGATAAAACAAAATGAATAAAATTTAATAAAGCATAGGATAAAACAACATAAATACAATTTAATAAAGCATAGGATAAAACAACATAAATACAATTTAATAAAGCATAGGTTAAAACAACATAAATACAATTTAATAAAGCATAGGATAAAACAACATAAATACAATTTAATAAAGCATAGGTTAAAACAACATAAATACAATTTAATAAAGCATAGGACAAAACAACATAAATACAATTTAATAAAGCATCGGTTAAAACAACATAAATACAAGTTAATAAAGCATAGGATAAAACAACATAAATACAATTTAATAAAGCATAGGATAAAACAACATAAATACAATTTAATAAAGCATAGGATAAAACAACATAAATACAATTTAATAAAGCATAGGTTAAAACAACATAAATACAATTTAATAAAGCATAGGATAAAACAACATAAATTCAATTTAATAAAGCATAGGATAAAACAACATAAATACAATTTAATAAAGCACAGGATAAAACAACATAAATAAAATTTAATAAAGCATAGGATAAAACAACATAAACAAAATTTAATAAAGCATAGGATAAAACAACAAAAATACAATTTAATAAAGCATAGGATAAAACAACATAAATAAAATTTAATGAAGCATAGGATAAAACAACATAAATATAATTTAATAAAGCATAGGATAAAACAACATAAATAAAATTTAATAAAGCATAGGATAAAACAACATAAATACAATTTAATAAAGCATAGGATAAAACAACATAAATACAATTTAATAAAGCATAGGTTAAAACAACATAAATACAATTTAATAAAGCATAGGATAAAACCACAGAAATACAATTTAATAAAGCATAGGATAAAACAACATAAATACAATTTAATAAAGCATAGGACAAAACAACATAAATACAATTTAATAAAGCATAGGATAAAACAACATAAATTCAATTTAATAAAGCATAGGATAAAACAACATAAATACAATTTAATAAAGCATAGGATAAAACAACATAAATACAATTTAATAAAGCATAGGACAAAACAACATAAATACAATTTAATAAAGCATCGGTTAAAACAACATAAATACAAGTTAATAAAGCATAGGATAAAACAACATAAATACAATTTAATAAAGCATAGGATAAAACAACATAAATACAATTTAATAAAGCATAGGATAAAACAACATAAATACAACTTAATAAAGCATAGGTTAAAACAACATAAATACAATTTAATAAAGCATAGGATAAAACAACATAAATTCAATTTAATAAAGAATAGGATAAAACAACATAAATACAATTTAATAAAGCACAGGATAAAACAACATAAATAAAATTTAATAAAGCATAGGATAAAGCAACATAAACAAAATTTAATAAAGCATAGGATAAAACAACAAAAATACAATTTAATAAAGCATAGGATAAAACAACATAAATAAAATTTAATAAAGCATAGGATAAAACAACATAAATATAATTTAATAAAGCATAGGATAAAACAACATAAATAAAATTTAATAAAGCATAGGATAAAACAACATAAATACAATTTAATAAAGCATAGGATAAAACAACATAAATACAATTTAATAAAGCATAGGTTAAAACATCATAAATACAATTTAATAAAGCATAGGATAAAACAACATAAATACAATTTAATAAAGCATAGGTTAAAACAACATAAATACAATTTAATAAAGCATAGGACAAAACAACATAAATACAATTTAATAAAGCATCGGTTAAAACAACATAAATACAAGTTAATAAAGAATAGGATAAAACAACATAAATACAATTTAATAAAGCATAGGATAAAACAACATAAATACAATTTAATAAAGCATAGGATAAAACAACATAAATACAATTTAATAAAGCATAGGACAAAACAACATAAATACAATTTAATAAAGCATCGGTTAAAACAACATAAATACAAGTTAATAAAGCATAGGATAAAACAACATAAATTCAATTTAATAAAGCATAGGATAAAACAACATAAATACAATTTAATAAAGCACAGGATAAAACAACATAAATAAAATTTAATAAAGCATAGGATAAAACAACATAAACAAAATTTAATAAAGCATAGGATAAAACAACAAAAATACAATTTAATAAAGCATAGGATAAAAAAACATAAATAAAATTTAATAAAGCATAGGATAAAATAACATAAATATAATTTAATAAAGCATAGGATAAAACAACATAAATAAAATTTAATAAAGCATAGGATAAAACAACATAAATACAATTTAATAAAGCATAGGATAAAACAACATAAATACAATTTAATAAAGCATAGGATAAAACAACATAAATACAATTTAATAAAGCATAGGACAAAACAACATAAATACAATTTAATAAAGCATAGGATAAAACAACATAAATACAATTTAATGAAACATAGGATAAACAACATAAATACAATTTAATAAAGCATAGGATAAAACAACATAAATACAATTTAATAAAGCATCGGTTAAAACAACATAAATACAAGTTAATAAAGCATAGGATAAAACAACATAAATATAATTTAATAAAGCATAGGATAAAACAACATAAATACAATTTAATAAAGCATAGGATAAAACAACATAAATACAATTTAATAAAGCATAGGTTAAAACAACATAAATACAATTTAATAAAGCATAGGATAAAACAACATAAATTCAATTTAATAAAGCATAGGATAAAACAACATAAATACAATTTAATAAAGCACAGGATAAAACAACATAAATAAAATTTAATAAAGCATAGGATAAAACAACATAAACAAAATTTAATAAAGCATAGGATAAAACAACAAAAATACAATTTAATAAAGCATAGGATAAAACAACATAAATAAAATTTAATAAAGCATAGGATAAAACAACATAAATATAATTTAATAAAGCATAGGATAAAACAACATAAATAAAATTTAATAAAGCATAGGATAAAACAACATAAATACAATTTAATAAAGCATAGGATAAAACAACATAAATACAATTTAATAAAGCATAGGTTAAAACAACATAAATTCAATTTAATAAAGCATAGGATAAAACCACAGAAATACAATTTAATAAAGCATAGGATAAAACAACATAAATACAATTTAATAAAGCATAGGACAAAACAACATAAATACAATTTAATAAAGCATAGGATAAAACAACATAAATTCAATTTAATAAAGCATAGGATAAAACAACATAAATACAATTTAATAAAGCATAGGATAAAACAACATAAATACAATTTAATAAAGCATAGGACAAAACAACATAAATACAATTTAATAAAGCATCGGTTAAAACAACATAAATACAAGTTAATAAAGCATAGGATAAAACAACATAAATACAATTTAATAAAGCATAGGATAAAACAACATAAATACAATTTAATAAAGCATAGGATAAAACAACATAAATACAATTTAATAAAGCATAGGACAAAACAACATAAATACAATTTAATAAAGCATCGGTTAAAACAACATAAATACAAGTTAATAAAGCATAGGATAAAACAACATAAATTCAATTTAATAAAGCATAGGATAAAACAACATAAATACAATTTAATAAAGCACAGGATAAAACAACATAAATAAAATTTAATAAAGCATAGGATAAAACAACATAAACAAAATTTAATAAAGCATAGGATAAAACAACAAAAATACAATTTAATAAAGCATAGGATAAAACAACATAAATAAAATTTAATAAAGCATAGGATAAAATAACATAAATATAATTTAATAAAGCATAGGATAAAACAACATAAATAAAATTTAATAAAGCATAGGATAAAACAACATAAATACAATTTAATAAAGCATAGGATAAAACAACATAAATACAATTTAATAAAGCATAGGATAAAACAACATAAATACAATTTAATAAAGCATAGGATAAAACAACATAAATACAATTTAATAAAGCATAGGTTAAAACAACATAAATACAATTTAATAAAGCATAGGATAAAACAACATAAATTCAATTTAATAAAGCATAGGATAAAACAACATAAATACAATTTAATAAAGCACAGGATAAAACAACATAAATAAAATTTAATAAAGCATAGGATAAAACAACATAAACAAAATTTAATAAAGCATAGGATAAAACAACAAAAATACAATTTAATAAAGCATAGGATAAAACAACATAAATAAAATTTAATAAAGCATAGGATAAAACAACATAAATATAATTTAATAAAGCATAGGATAAAACAACATAAATAAAATTTAATAAAGCATAGGATAAAACAACATAAATACAATTTAATAAAGCATAGGATAAAACAACATAAATACAATTTAATAAAGCATAGGTTAAAACAACATAAATTCAATTTAATAAAGCATAGGATAAAACCACAGAAATACAATTTAATAAAGCATAGGATAAAACAACATAAATACAATTTAATAAAGCATAGGACAAAACAACATAAATACAATTTAATAAAGCATAGGATAAAACAACATAAATTCAATTTAATAAAGCATAGGATAAAACAACATAAATACAATTTAATAAAGCATAGGATAAAACAACATAAATACAATTTAATAAAGCATAGGACAAAACAACATAAATACAATTTAATAAAGCATCGGTTAAAACAACATAAATACAAGTTAATAAAGCATAGGATAAAACAACATAAATACAATTTAATAAAGCATAGGATAAAACAACATAAATACAATTTAATAAAGCATAGGATAAAACAACATAAATACAATTTAATAAAGCATAGGTTAAAACAACATAAATACAATTTAATAAAGCATAGGATAAAACAACATAAATTCAATTTAATAAAGCATAGGATAAAACAGCATAAATACAATTTAATAAAGCACAGGATAAAACAACATAAATAAAATTTAATAAAGCATAGGATAAAGCAACATAAACAAAATTTAATAAAGCATAGGATAAAACAACAAAAATACAATTTAATAAAGCATAGGATAAAACAACATAAATAAAATTTAATAAAGCATAGGATAAAACAACATAAATATAATTTAATAAAGCATAGGATAAAACAACATAAATAAAATTTAATAAAGCATAGGATAAAACAACATAAATACAATTTAATAAAGCATAGGATAAAACAACATAAATACAATTTAATAAAGCATAGGTTAAAACATCATAAATACAATTTAATAAAGCATAGGATAAAACAACATAAATACAATTTAATAAAGCATAGGTTAAAACAACATAAATACAATTTAATAAAGCATAGGACAAAACAACATAAATACAATTTAATAAAGCATCGGTTAAAACAACATAAATACAAGTTAATAAAGCATAGGATAAAACAACATAAATACAATTTAATAAAGCATAGGATAAAACAACATAAATACAATTTAATAAAGCATAGGATAAAACAACATAAATACAATTTAATAAAGCATAGGTTAAAACAACATAAATACAATTTAATAAAGCATAGGATAAAACAACATAAATTCAATTTAATAAAGCATAGGATAAAACAACATAAATACAATTTAATAAAGCACAGGATAAAACAACATAAATAAAATTTAATAAAGCATAGGATAAAACAACATAAACAAAATTTAATAAAGCATAGGATAAAACAACAAAAATACAATTTAATAAAGCATAGGATAAAACAACATAAATAAAATTTAATAAAGCATAGGATAAAACAACATAAATATAATTTAATAAAGCATAGGATAAAACAACATAAATAAAATTTAATAAAGCATAGGATAAAACAACATAAATACAATTTAATAAAGCATATGATAAAACAACATAAATACAATTTAATAAAGCATAGGTTAAAACAACATAAATACAATTTAATAAAGCATAGGATAAAACCACAGAAATACAATTTAATAAAGCATAGGATAAAACAACATAAATACAATTTAATAAAGCATAGGACAAAACAACATAAATACAATTTAATAAAGCATAGGATAAAACAACATAAATACAATTTAATGAAACATAGGATAAACAACATAAATACAATTTAATAAAGCATAGGATAGAACAACATAAATTCAATTTAATAAAGCATAGGATAAAACAACATAAATACAATTTAATAAAGCATAGGATAAAACAACATGAATACAATTTAATAAAGCATAGGATAAAACAACATAAATAAAATTTAATAAAGCATAGGATAAAACAACATAAATACAATTTAATAAAGCATAGGATAAAACAACATAAATACAATTTAATAAAGCATAGGTTAAAACAACATAAATACAATTTAATAAAGCATAGGATAAAACAACATAAATACAATTTAATAAAGCATAGGTTAAAACAACATAAATACAATTTAATAAAGCATAGGACAAAACAACATAAATACAATTTAATAAAGCATCGGTTAAAACAACATAAATACAAGTTAATAAAGCATAGGATAAAACAACATAAATACAATTTAATAAAGCATAGGATAAAACAACATAAATACAATTTAATAAAGCATAGGATAAAACAACATAAATACAATTTAATAAAGCATAGGTTAAAACAACATAAATACAATTTAATAAAGCATAGGATAAAACAACATAAATTCAATTTAATAAAGCATAGGATAAAACAACATAAATACAATTTAATAAAGCACAGGATAAAACAACATAAATAAAATTTAATAAAGCATAGGATAAAACAACATAAACGAAATTTAATAAAGCATAGGATAAAACAACAAAAATACAATTTAATAAAGCATAGGATAAAACAACATAAATAAAATTTAAAAAGCATAGGATAAAACAACATAAATATAATTTAATAAAGCATAGGATAAAACAACATAAATAAAATTTAATAAAGCATAGGATAAAACAACATAAATACAATTTAATAAAGCATAGGATAAAACAACATAAATACAATTTAATAAAGCATAGGATAAAACAACATAAATACAATTTAATAAAGCATAGGACAAAACAACATAAATACAATTTAATAAAGCATAGGATAAAACAACATAAATACAATTTAATGAAACATAGGATAAACAACATAAATACAATTTAATAAAGCATAGGATAAAACAACATAAATACAATTTAATAAAGCATAGGATAAAACAACATAAATAAAATTTAATAAAGCATAGGATAAAACAACATAAATACAATTTAATAAAGCATAGGATAAAACAACATAAATACAATTTAATAAAGCATAGGTTAAAACAACATAAATACAATTTAATAAAGCATAGGATAAAACCACAGAAAAACAATTTAATAAAGCATAGGATAAAACAACTTAAATACAATTTAATAAAGCATAGGACAAAACAACATAAATACAATTTAATAAAGCATAGGATAAAACAACATAAATACAATTTAATGAAACATAGGATAAACAACATAAATACAATTTAATAAAGCATAGGATAAAACAACATAAATTCAGTTTAATAAAGCATAGGATAAAACAACATAAATACAATTTAATAAAGCATAGGATAAAACAACATAAATACAATTTAATAAAGCATAGGACAAAACAACATAAATACAATTTAATAAAGCATCGGTTAAAACAACATAAATACAAGTTAATAAAGCATAGGATAAAACAACATAAATTCAATTTAATAAAGCATAGGATAAAACAACATAAATACAATTTAATAAAGCACAGGATAAAACAACATAAATAAAATTTAATAAAGCATAGGATAAAACAACATAAACAAAATTTAATAAAGCATAGGATAAAACAACAAAAATACAATTTAATAAAGCATAGGATAAAACAACATAAATAAAATGTAATAAAGCATAGGATAAAATAACATAAATATAATTTAATAAAGCATAGGATAAAACAACATAAATAAAATTTAATAAAGCATAGGATAAAACAACATAAATACAATGTAATAAAGCATAGGATAAAACAACATAAATACAATTTAATAAAGCATAGGATAAAACAACATAAATACAATTTAATAAAGCATAGGACAAAACAACATAAATACAATTTAATAAAGCATAGGATAAAACAACATAAATACAATTTAATGAAACATAGGATAAACAACATAAATACAATTTAATAAAGCATAGGATAAAACAACATAAATACAATTTAATAAAGCATCGGTTAAAACAACATAAATACAAGTTAATAAAGCATAGGATAAAACAACATAAATACAATTTAATAAAGCATAGGATAAAACAACATAAATACAATTTAATAAAGCATAGGATAAAACAACATAAATACAATTTAATAAAGCATAGGTTAAAACAACATAAATACAATTTAATAAAGCATAGGATAAAACAACATAAATTCAATTTAATAAAGCATAGGATAAAACAACATAAATACAATTTAATAAAGCACAGGATAAAACAACATAAATAAAATTTAATAAAGCATAGGATAAAACAACATAAACCAAATTTAATAAAGCATAGGATAAAACAACAAAAATACAATTTAATAAAGCATAGGATAAAACAACATAAATAAAATTTAATAAAGCATAGGATAAAACAACATAAATATAATTTAATAAAGATTAGGATAAAACAACATAAATAAAATTTAATAAAGCATAGGATAAAACAACATAAATACAATTTAATAAAGCATAGGATAAAACAACATAAATACAATTTAATAAAGCATAGGTTAAAACAACATAAATACAATTTAATAAAGCATAGGATAAAACCACAGAAATACAATTTAATAAAGCATAGGATAAAACAACATAAATACAATTTAATAAAGCATAGGACAAAACAACATAAATACAATTTAATAAAGCATAGGATAAAACAACATAAATACAATTTAATGAAACATAGGATAAACAACATAAATACAATTTAATAAAGCATAGGATAAAACAACATAAATTCAATTTAATAAAGCATAGGATAAAACAACATAAATACAATTTAATAAAGCATAGGATAAAACAACATAAATACAATTTAATAAAGCATAGGACAAAACAACATAAATACAATTTAATAAAGCATCGGTTAAAACAACATAAATACAAGTTAATAAAGCATAGGATAAAACAACATAAATACAATTTAATAAAGCATCGGTTAAAACAACATAAATACAAGTTAATAAAGCATAGGATAAAACAACATAAATACAATTTAATAAAGCATAGGATAAAACAACATAAATACAATTTAATAAAGCATAGGATAAAACAACATAAATACAATTTAATAAAGCATAGGTTAAAACAACATAAATACAATTTAATAAAGCATAGGATAAAACAACATAAATTCAATTTAATAAAGCATAGGATAAAACAACATAAATACAATTTAATAAAGCACAGGATAAAACAACATAAATAAAATTTAATAAAGCATAGGATAAAACAACATAAACAAAATTTAATAAAGCATAGGATAAAACAACAAAAATACAATTTAATAAAGCACAGGATAAAACAACATAAATAAAATTTAATAAAGCATAGGATAAAACAACATAAACGAAATTTAATAAAGCATAGGATAAAACAACAAAAATACAATTTAATAAAGCATAGGATAAAACAACATAAATAAAATTTAAAAAGCATAGGATAAAACAACATAAATATAATTTAATAAAGCATAGGATAAAACAACATAAATAAAATTTAATAAAGCATAGGATAAAACAACATAAATACAATTTAATAAAGCATAGGATAAAACAACATAAATACAATTTAATAAAGCATAGGATAAAACAACATAAATACAATTTAATAAAGCATAGGACAAAACAACATAAATACAATTTAATAAAGCATAGGATAAAACAACATAAATACAATTTAATGAAACATAGGATAAACAACATAAATACAATTTAATAAAGCATAGGATAAAACAACATAAATACAATTTAATAAAGCATAGGATAAAACAACATAAATAAAATTTAATAAAGCATAGGATAAAACAACATAAATACAATTTAATAAAGCATAGGATAAAACAACATAAATACAATTTAATAAAGCATAGGTTAAAACAACATAAATACAATTTAATAAAGCATAGGATAAAACCACAGAAAAACAATTTAATAAAGCATAGGATAAAACAACTTAAATACAATTTAATAAAGCATAGGACAAAACAACATAAATACAATTTAATAAAGCATAGGATAAAACAACATAAATACAATTTAATGAAACATAGGATAAACAACATAAATACAATTTAATAAAGCATAGGATAAAACAACATAAATTCAATTTAATAAAGCATAGGATAAAACAACATAAATACAATTTAATAAAGCATAGGATAAAACAACATAAATACAATTTAATAAAGCATAGGACAAAACAACATAAATACAATTTAATAAAGCATCGGTTAAAACAACATAAATACAAGTTAATAAAGCATAGGATAAAACAACATAAATTCAATTTAATAAAGCATAGGATAAAACAACATAAATACAATTTAATAAAGCACAGGATAAAACAACATAAATAAAATTTAATAAAGCATAGGATAAAACAACATAAACAAAATTTAATAAAGCATAGGATAAAACAACAAAAATACAATTTAATAAAGCATAGGATAAAACAACATAAATAAAATGTAATAAAGCATAGGATAAAATAACATAAATATAATTTAATAAAGCATAGGATAAAACAACATAAATAAAATTTAATAAAGCATAGGATAAAACAACATAAATACAATGTAATAAAGCATAGGATAAAACAACATAAATACAATTTAATAAAGCATAGGATAAAACAACATAAATACAATTTAATAAAGCATAGGACAAAACAACATAAATACAATTTAATAAAGCATAGGATAAAACAACATAAATACAATTTAATGAAACATAGGATAAACAACATAAATACAATTTAATAAAGCATAGGATAAAACAACATAAATACAATTTAATAAAGCATCGGTTAAAACAACATAAATACAAGTTAATAAAGCATAGGATAAAACAACATAAATACAATTTAATAAAGCATAGGATAAAACAACATAAATACAATTTAATAAAGCATAAGATAAAACAACATAAATACAATTTAATAAAGCATAGGTTAAAACAACATAAATACAATTTAATAAAGCATAGGATAAAACAACATAAATTCAATTTAATAAAGCATAGGATAAAACAACATAAATACAATTTAATAAAGCACAGGATAAAACAACATAAATAAAATTTAATAAAGCATAGGATAAAACAACATAAACCAAATTTAATAAAGCATAGGATAAAACAACAAAAATACAATTTAATAAAGCATAGGATAAAACAACATAAATAAAATTTAATAAAGCATAGGATAAAACAACATAAATATAATTTAATAAAGATTAGGATAAAACAACATAAATAAAATTTAATAAAGCATAGGATAAAACAACATAAATACAATTTAATAAAGCATAGGATAAAACAACATAAATACAATTTAATAAAGCATAGGTTAAAACAACATAAATACAATTTAATAAAGCATAGGATAAAACCACAGAAATACAATTTAATAAAGCATAGGATAAAACAACATAAATACAATTTAATAAAGCATAGGACAAAACAACATAAATACAATTTAATAAAGCATAGGATAAAACAACATAAATACAATTTAATGAAACATAGGATAAACAACATAAATACAATTTAATAAAGCATAGGATAAAACAACATAAATTCAATTTAATAAAGCATAGGATAAAACAACATAAATACAATTTAATAAAGCATAGGATAAAACAACATAAATACAATTTAATAAAGCATAGGACAAAACAACATAAATACAATTTAATAAAGCATCGGTTAAAACAACATAAATACAAGTTAATAAAGCATAGGATAAAACAACATAAATACAATTTAATAAAGCATCGGTTAAAACAACATAAATACAAGTTAATAAAGCATAGGATAAAACAACATAAATACAATTTAATAAAGCATAGGATAAAACAACATAAATACAATTTAATAAAGCATAGGATAAAACAACATAAATACAATTTAATAAAGCATAGGTTAAAACAACATAAATACAATTTAATAAAGCATAGGATAAAACAACATAAATTCAATTTAATAAAGCATAGGATAAAACAACATAAATACAATTTAATAAAGCACAGGATAAAACAACATAAATAAAATTTAATAAAGCATAGGATAAAACAACATAAACAAAATTTAATAAAGCATAGGATAAAACAACAAAAATACAATTTAATAAAGCATAGGATAAAACAACATAAATAAAATTTAATAAAGCATAGGATAAAACAACATAAATATAATTTAATAAAGATTAGGATAAAACAACATAAATAAAATTTAATAAAGCATAGGATAAAACAACATAAATACAATTTAATAAAGCATAGGATAAAACAACATAAATACAATTTAATAAAGCATAGGTTAAAACAACATAAATACAATTTAATAAAGCATAGGATAAAACCACAGAAATACAATTTAATAAAGCATAGGATAAAACAACATAAATACAATTTAATAAAGCATAGGACAAAACAACATAAATACAATTTAATAAAGCATAGGATAAAACAACATAAATACAATTTAATGAAACATAGGATAAACAACATAAATACAATTTAATAAAGCATAGGATAAAACAACATAAATTCAATTTAATAAAGCATAGGATAAAACAACATAAATACAATTTAATAAAGCATAGGATAAAACAACATAAATACAATTTAATAAAGCATAGGACAAAACAACATAAATACAATTTAATAAAGCATCGGTTAAAACAACATAAATACAAGTTAATAAAGCATAGGATAAAACAACATAAATACAATTTAATAAAGCATAGGATAAAACAACATAAATACAATTTAATAAAGCATAGGATAAAACAACATAAATACAATTTAATAAAGCATAGGTTAAAACAACATAAATACAATTTAATAAAGCATAGGATAAAACAACAAAAATACAATTTAATAAAGCATAGGATAAAACAACATAAATAAAATTTAATAAAGCATAGGATAAAACAACATAAATACAATTTAATAAAGCACAGGATAAAACAACATAAATAAAATTTAATAAAGCATAGGATAAAACAACATAAACAAAATTTAATAAAGCATAGGATAAAACAACAAAAATACAATTTAATAAAGCATAGGATAAAACAACATAAATAAAATTTAATAAAGCATAGGATAAAACAACATAAATATAATTTAATAAAGCATAGGATAAAACAACATAAATACAATTTAATAAAGCATAGGATAAAACAACATAAATACAATTTAATAAAGCATAGGTTAAAACAACATAAATACAATTTAATAAAGCATAGGATAAAACAACATAAATACAATTTAATAAAGCATAGGTTAAAACAACATAAATACAATTTAATAAAGCATAGGACAAAACAACATAAATACAATTTAATAAAGCATCGGTTAAAACAACATAAATACAAGTTAATAAAGCATAGGATAAAACAACATAAATACAATTTAATAAAGCATAGGATAAAACAACATAAATACAATTTAATAAAGCATAGGATAAAACAACATAAATACAATTTAATAAAGCATAGGTTAAAACAACATAAATACAATTTAATAAAGCATAGGATAAAACAACATAAATTCAATTTAATAAAGCATAGGATAAAACAACATAAATACAATTTAATAAAGCACAGGATAAAACAACATAAATAAAATTTAATAAAGCATAGGATAAAACAACATAAACAAAATTTAATAAAGCATAGGATAAAACAACAAAAATACAATTTAATAAAGCAAAGGATAAAACAACATAAATAAAATTTAATAAAGCATAGGATAAAACAACATAAATATAATTTAATAAAGCATAGGATAAAACAACATAAATACAATTTAATAAAGCATAGGATAAAACAACATAAATACAATTTAATAAAGCATAGGTTAAAACAACATAAATACAATTTAATAAAGCATAGGATAAAACAACATAAATACAATTTAATAAAGCATAGGTTAAAACAACATAAATACAATTTAATAAAGCATAGGACAAAACAACATAAATACAATTTAATAAAGCATCGGTTAAAACAACATAAATACAAGTTAATAAAGCATAGGATAAAACAACATAAATACAATTTAATAAAGCATAGGATAAAACAACATAAATACAATTTAATAAAGCATAGGATAAAACAACATAAATACAATTTAATAAAGCATAGGTTAAAACAACATAAATACAATTTAATAAAGCATAGGATAAAACAACATAAATTCAATTTAATAAAGCATAGGATAAAACAACATAAATACAATTTAATAAAGCACAGGATAAAACAACATAAATAAAATTTAATAAAGCATAGGATAAAACAACATAAACAAAATTTAATAAAGCATAGGATAAAACAACAAAAATACAATTTAATAAAGCATAGGATAAAACAACATAAATAAAATTTAATAAAGCATAGGATAAAACAACATAAATAAAATTTAATAAAGCATAGGATAAAATAACATAAATATAATTTAATAAAGCATAGGATAAAACAACATAAATAAAATTTAATAAAGCATAGGATAAAACAACATAAATACAATTTAATAAAGCATAGGATAAAACAACATAAATACAATTTAATAAAGCATAGGATAAAACAACATAAATACAATTTAATAAAGCATAGGACAAAACAACATAAATACAATTTAATAAAGCATAGGATAAAACAACATAAATACAATTTAATGAAACATAGGATAAACAACATAAATACAATTTAATAAAGCATAGGATAAAACAACATAAATACAATTTAATAAAGCATCGGTTAAAACAACATAAATACAAGTTAATAAAGCATAGGATAAAACAGCATAAATACAATTTAATAAAGCATAGGATAAAACAACATAAATACAATTTAATAAAGCATAGGATAAAACAACATAAATACAATTTAATAAAGCATAGGTTAAAACAACATAAATACAATTTAATAAAGCATACGATAAAACAACATAAATTCAATTTAATAAAGCATAGGATAAAACAACATAAATACAATTTAATAAAGCACAGGATAAAACAACATAAATAAAATTTAATAAAGCATAGGATAAAACAACATAAACAAAATTTAATAAAGCATAGGATAAAACAACAAAAATACAATTTAATAAAGCATAGGATAAAACAACATAAATAAAATTTAATAAAGCATAGGATAAAACAACATAAATATAATTTAATAAAGCATAGGATAAAACAACATAAATAAAATTTAATAAAGCATAGGATAAAACAACATAAATACAATTTAATAAAGCATAGGATAAAACAACATAAATACAATTTAATAAAGCATAGGTTAAAACAACATAAATACAATTTAATAAAGCATAGGATAAAACCACAGAAATACAATTTAATAAAGCATAGGATAAAACAACATAAATACAATTTAATAAAGCATAGGACAAAACAACATAAATACAATTTAATAAAGCATAGGATAAAACAACATAAATACAATTTAATGAAACATAGGATAAACAACATAAATACAATTTAATAAAGCATAGGATAAAACAACATAAATTCAATTTAATAAAGCATAGGATAAAACAACATAAATACAATTTAATAAAGCATAGGATAAAACAACATAAATACAATTTAATAAAGCATAGGACAAAACAACATAAATACAATTTAATAAAGCATCGGTTAAAACAACATAAATACAAGTTAATAAAGCATAGGATAAAACAACATAAATACAATTTAATAAAGCATAGGATAAAACAACATAAATACAATTTAATAAAGCATAGGATAAAACAACATAAATACAATTTAATAAAGCATAGGACAAAACAACATAAATACAATTTAATAAAGCATCGGTTAAAACAACATAAATACAAGTTAATAAAGCATAGGATAAAACAACATAAATACAATTTAATAAAGCATAGGATAAAACAACATAAATACAATTTAATAAAGCATAGGATAAAACAACATAAATACAATTTAATAAAGCATAGGTTAAAACAACATAAATACAATTTAATAAAGCATAGGATAAAACAACATAAATTCAATTTAATAAAGCATAGGATAAAACAGCATAAATACAATTTAATAAAGCACAGGATAAAACAACATAAATAAAATTTAATAAAGCATAGGATAAAGCAACATAAACAAAATTTAATAAAGCATAGGATAAAACAACAAAAATACAATTTAATAAAGCATAGGATAAAACAACATAAATAAAATTTAATAAAGCATAGGATAAAACAACATAAATATAATTTAATAAAGCATAGGATAAAACAACATAAATAAAATTTAATAAAGCATAGGATAAAACAACATAAATACAATTTAATAAAGCATAGGATAAAACAACATAAATACAATTTAATAAAGCATAGGTTAAAACATCATAAATACAATTTAATAAAGCATAGGATAAAACAACATAAATACAATTTAATAAAGCATAGGTTAAAACAACATAAATACAATTTAATAAAGCATAGGACAAAACAACATAAATACAATTTAATAAAGCATCGGTTAAAACAACATAAATACAAGTTAATAAAGCATAGGATAAAACAACATAAATACAATTTAATAAAGCATAGGATAAAACAACATAAATACAATTTAATAAAGCATAGGATAAAACAACATAAATACAATTTAATAAAGCATAGGTTAAAACAACATAAATACAATTTAATAAAGCATAGGATAAAACAACATAAATTCAATTTAATAAAGCATAGGATAAAACAACATAAATACAATTTAATAAAGCACAGGATAAAACAACATAAATAAAATTTAATAAAGCATAGGATAAAACAACATAAACAAAATTTAATAAAGCATAGGATAAAACAACAAAAATACAATTTAATAAAGCATAGGATAAAACAACATAAATAAAATTTAATAAAGCATAGGATAAAACAACATAAATATAATTTAATAAAGCATAGGATAAAACAACATAAATAAAATTTAATAAAGCATAGGATAAAACAACATAAATACAATTTAATAAAGCATAGGATAAAACAACATAAATACAATTTAATAAAGCATAGGTTAAAACAACATAAATACAATTTAATAAAGCATAGGATAAAACCACAGAAATACAATTTAATAAAGCATAGGATAAAACAACATAAATACAATTTAATAAAGCATAGGACAAAACAACATAAATACAATTTAATAAAGCATAGGATAAAACAACATAAATACAATTTAATGAAACATAGGATAAACAACATAAATACAATTTAATAAAGCATAGGATAGAACAACATAAATTCAATTTAATAAAGCATAGGATAAAACAACATAAATACAATTTAATAAAGCATAGGATAAAACAACATGAATACAATTTAATAAAGCATAGGATAAAACAACATAAATAAAATTTAATAAAGCATAGGATAAAACAACATAAATACAATTTAATAAAGCATAGGATAAAACAACATAAATACAATTTAATAAAGCATAGGTTAAAACAACATAAATACAATTTAATAAAGCATAGGATAAAACAACATAAATACAATTTAATAAAGCATAGGTTAAAACAACATAAATACAATTTAATAAAGCATAGGACAAAACAACATAAATACAATTTAATAAAGCATCGGTTAAAACAACATAAATACAAGTTAATAAAGCATAGGATAAAACAACATAAATACAATTTAATAAAGCATAGGATAAAACAACATAAATACAATTTAATAAAGCATAGGATAAAACAACATAAATACAATTTAATAAAGCATAGGTTAAAACAACATAAATACAATTTAATAAAGCATAGGATAAAACAACATAAATTCAATTTAATAAAGCATAGGATAAAACAACATAAATACAATTTAATAAAGCACAGGATAAAACAACATAAATAAAATTTAATAAAGCATAGGATAAAACAACATAAACGAAATTTAATAAAGCATAGGATAAAACAACAAAAATACAATTTAATAAAGCATAGGATAAAACAACATAAATAAAATTTAAAAAGCATAGGATAAAACAACATAAATATAATTTAATAAAGCATAGGATAAAACAACATAAATAAAATTTAATAAAGCATAGGATAAAACAACATAAATACAATTTAATAAAGCATAGGATAAAACAACATAAATACAATTTAATAAAGCATAGGATAAAACAACATAAATACAATTTAATAAAGCATAGGACAAAACAACATAAATACAATTTAATAAAGCATAGGATAAAACAACATAAATACAATTTAATGAAACATAGGATAAACAACATAAATACAATTTAATAAAGCATAGGATAAAACAACATAAATACAATTTAATAAAGCATAGGATAAAACAACATAAATAAAATTTAATAAAGCATAGGATAAAACAACATAAATACAATTTAATAAAGCATAGGATAAAACAACATAAATACAATTTAATAAAGCATAGGTTAAAACAACATAAATACAATTTAATAAAGCATAGGATAAAACCACAGAAAAACAATTTAATAAAGCATAGGATAAAACAACTTAAATACAATTTAATAAAGCATAGGACAAAACAACATAAATACAATTTAATAAAGCATAGGATAAAACAACATAAATACAATTTAATGAAACATAGGATAAACAACATAAATACAATTTAATAAAGCATAGGATAAAACAACATAAATTCAATTTAATAAAGCATAGGATAAAACAACATAAATACAATTTAATAAAGCATAGGATAAAACAACATAAATACAATTTAATAAAGCATAGGACAAAACAACATAAATACAATTTAATAAAGCATCGGTTAAAACAACATAAATACAAGTTAATAAAGCATAGGATAAAACAACATAAATTCAATTTAATAAAGCATAGGATAAAACAACATAAATACAATTTAATAAAGCACAGGATAAAACAACATAAATAAAATTTAATAAAGCATAGGATAAAACAACATAAACAAAATTTAATAAAGCATAGGATAAAACAACAAAAATACAATTTAATAAAGCATAGGATAAAACAACATAAATAAAATGTAATAAAGCATAGGATAAAATAACATAAATATAATTTAATAAAGCATAGGATAAAACAACATAAATAAAATTTAATAAAGCATAGGATAAAACAACATAAATACAATGTAATAAAGCATAGGATAAAACAACATAAATACAATTTAATAAAGCATAGGATAAAACAACATAAATACAATTTAATAAAGCATAGGACAAAACAACATAAATACAATTTAATAAAGCATAGGATAAAACAACATAAATACAATTTAATGAAACATAGGATAAACAACATAAATACAATTTAATAAAGCATAGGATAAAACAACATAAATACAATTTAATAAAGCATCGGTTAAAACAACATAAATACAAGTTAATAAAGCATAGGATAAAACAACATAAATACAATTTAATAAAGCATAGGATAAAACAACATAAATACAATTTAATAAAGCATAGGATAAAACAACATAAATACAATTTAATAAAGCATAGGTTAAAACAACATAAATACAATTTAATAAAGCATAGGATAAAACAACATAAATTCAATTTAATAAAGCATAGGATAAAACAACATAAATACAATTTAATAAAGCACAGGATAAAACAACATAAATAAAATTTAATAAAGCATAGGATAAAACAACATAAACCAAATTTAATAAAGCATAGGATAAAACAACAAAAATACAATTTAATAAAGCATAGGATAAAACAACATAAATAAAATTTAATAAAGCATAGGATAAAACAACATAAATATAATTTAATAAAGATTAGGATAAAACAACATAAATAAAATTTAATAAAGCATAGGATAAAACAACATAAATACAATTTAATAAAGCATAGGATAAAACAACATAAATACAATTTAATAAAGCATAGGTTAAAACAACATAAATACAATTTAATAAAGCATAGGATAAAACCACAGAAATACAATTTAATAAAGCATAGGATAAAACAACATAAATACAATTTAATAAAGCATAGGACAAAACAACATAAATACAATTTAATAAAGCATAGGATAAAACAACATAAATACAATTTAATGAAACATAGGATAAACAACATAAATACAATTTAATAAAGCATAGGATAAAACAACATAAATTCAATTTAATAAAGCATAGGATAAAACAACATAAATACAATTTAATAAAGCATAGGATAAAACAACATAAATACAATTTAATAAAGCATAGGACAAAACAACATAAATACAATTTAATAAAGCATCGGTTAAAACAACATAAATACAAGTTAATAAAGCATAGGATAAAACAACATAAATACAATTTAATAAAGCATCGGTTAAAACAACATAAATACAAGTTAATAAAGCATAGGATAAAACAACATAAATACAATTTAATAAAGCATAGGATAAAACAACATAAATACAATTTAATAAAGCATAGGATAAAACAACATAAATACAATTTAATAAAGCATAGGTTAAAACAACATAAATACAATTTAATAAAGCATAGGATAAAACAACATAAATTCAATTTAATAAAGCATAGGATAAAACAACATAAATACAATTTAATAAAGCACAGGATAAAACAACATAAATAAAATTTAATAAAGCATAGGATAAAACAACATAAACAAAATTTAATAAAGCATAGGATAAAACAACAAAAATACAATTTAATAAAGCACAGGATAAAACAACATAAATAAAATTTAATAAAGCATAGGATAAAACAACATAAACGAAATTTAATAAAGCATAGGATAAAACAACAAAAATACAATTTAATAAAGCATAGGATAAAACAACATAAATAAAATTTAAAAAGCATAGGATAAAACAACATAAATATAATATAATAAAGCATAGGATAAAACAACATAAATAAAATTTAATAAAGCATAGGATAAAACAACATAAATACAATTTAATAAAGCATAGGATAAAACAACATAAATACAATTTAATAAAGCATAGGATAAAACAACATAAATACAATTTAATAAAGCATAGGACAAAACAACATAAATACAATTTAATAAAGCATAGGATAAAACAACATAAATACAATTTAATGAAACATAGGATAAACAACATAAATACAATTTAATAAAGCATAGGATAAAACAACATAAATACAATTTAATAAAGCATAGGATAAAACAACATAAATAAAATTTAATAAAGCATAGGATAAAACAACATAAATACAATTTAATAAAGCATAGGATAAAACAACATAAATACAATTTAATAAAGCATAGGTTAAAACAACATAAATACAATTTAATAAAGCATAGGATAAAACCACAGAAAAACAATTTAATAAAGCATAGGATAAAACAACTTAAATACAATTTAATAAAGCATAGGACAAAACAACATAAATACAATTTAATAAAGCATAGGATAAAACAACATAAATACAATTTAATGAAACATAGGATAAACAACATAAATACAATTTAATAAAGCATAGGATAAAACAACATAAATTCAATTTAATAAAGCATAGGATAAAACAACATAAATACAATTTAATAAAGCATAGGATAAAACAACATAAATACAATTTAATAAAGCATAGGACAAAACAACATAAATACAATTTAATAAAGCATCGGTTAAAACAACATAAATACAAGTTAATAAAGCATAGGATAAAACAACATAAATTCAATTTAATAAAGCATAGGATAAAACAACATAAATACAATTTAATAAAGCACAGGATAAAACAACATAAATAAAATTTAATAAAGCATAGGATAAAACAACATAAACAAAATTTAATAAAGCATAGGATAAAACAACAAAAATACAATTTAATAAAGCATAGGATAAAACAACATAAATAAAATGTAATAAAGCATAGGATAAAATAACATAAATATAATTTAATAAAGCATAGGATAAAACAACATAAATAAAATTTAATAAAGCATAGGATAAAACAACATAAATACAATGTAATAAAGCATAGGATAAAACAACATAAATACAATTTAATAAAGCATAGGATAAAACAACATAAATACAATTTAATAAAGCATAGGACAAAACAACATAAATACAATTTAATAAAGCATAGGATAAAACAACATAAATACAATTTAATGAAACATAGGATAAACAACATAAATACAATTTAATAAAGCATAGGATAAAACAACATAAATACAATTTAATAAAGCATCGGTTAAAACAACATAAATACAAGTTAATAAAGCATAGGATAAAACAACATAAATACAATTTAATAAAGCATAGGATAAAACAACATAAATACAATTTAATAAAGCATAGGATAAAACAACATAAATACAATTTAATAAAGCATAGGTTAAAACAACATAAATACAATTTAATAAAGCATAGGATAAAACAACATAAATTCAATTTAATAAAGCATAGGATAAAACAACATAAATACAATTTAATAAAGCACAGGATAAAACAACATAAATAAAATTTAATAAAGCATAGGATAAAACAACATAAACCAAATTTAATAAAGCATAGGATAAAACAACAAAAATACAATTTAATAAAGCATAGGATAAAACAACATAAATAAAATTTAATAAAGCATAGGATAAAACAACATAAATATAATTTAATAAAGATTAGGATAAAACAACATAAATAAAATTTAATAAAGCATAGGATAAAACAACATAAATACAATTTAATAAAGCATAGGATAAAACAACATAAATACAATTTAATAAAGCATAGGTTAAAACAACATAAATACAATTTAATAAAGCATAGGATAAAACCACAGAAATACAATTTAATAAAGCATAGGATAAAACAACATAAATACAATTTAATAAAGCATAGGACAAAACAACATAAATACAATTTAATAAAGCATAGGATAAAACAACATAAATACAATTTAATGAAACATAGGATAAACAACATAAATACAATTTAATAAAGCATAGGATAAAACAACATAAATTCAATTTAATAAAGCATAGGATAAAACAACATAAATACAATTTAATAAAGCATAGGATAAAACAACATAAATACAATTTAATAAAGCATAGGACAAAACAACATAAATACAATTTAATAAAGCATCGGTTAAAACAACATAAATACAAGTTAATAAAGCATAGGATAAAACAACATAAATACAATTTAATAAAGCATCGGTTAAAACAACATAAATACAAGTTAATAAAGCATAGGATAAAACAACATAAATACAATTTAATAAAGCATAGGATAAAACAACATAAATACAATTTAATAAAGCATAGGATAAAACAACATAAATACAATTTAATAAAGCATAGGTTAAAACAACATAAATACAATTTAATAAAGCATAGGATAAAACAACATAAATTCAATTTAATAAAGCATAGGATAAAACAACATAAATACAATTTAATAAAGCACAGGATAAAACAACATAAATAAAATTTAATAAAGCATAGGATAAAACAACATAAACAAAATTTAATAAAGCATAGGATAAAACAACAAAAATACAATTTAATAAAGCATAGGATAAAACAACATAAATAAAATTTAATAAAGCATAGGATAAAACAACATAAATATAATTTAATAAAGATTAGGATAAAACAACATAAATAAAATTTAATAAAGCATAGGATAAAACAACATAAATACAATTTAATAAAGCATAGGATAAAACAACATAAATACAATTTAATAAAGCATAGGTTAAAACAACATAAATACAATTTAATAAAGCATAGGATAAAACCACAGAAATACAATTTAATAAAGCATAGGATAAAACAACATAAATACAATTTAATAAAGCATAGGACAAAACAACATAAATACAATTTAATAAAGCATAGGATAAAACAACATAAATACAATTTAATGAAACATAGGATAAACAACATAAATACAATTTAATAAAGCATAGGATAAAACAACATAAATTCAATTTAATAAAGCATAGGATAAAACAACATAAATACAATTTAATAAAGCATAGGATAAAACAACATAAATACAATTTAATAAAGCATAGGACAAAACAACATAAATACAATTTAATAAAGCATCGGTTAAAACAACATAAATACAAGTTAATAAAGCATAGGATAAAACAACATAAATACAATTTAATAAAGCATAGGATAAAACAACATAAATACAATTTAATAAAGCATAGGATAAAACAACATAAATACAATTTAATAAAGCATAGGTTAAAACAACATAAATACAATTTAATAAAGCATAGGATAAAACAACATAAATTCAATTTAATAAAGCATAGGATAAAACAACATAAATACAATTTAATAAAGCACAGGATAAAACAACATAAATAAAATTTAATAAAGCATAGGATAAAACAACATAAACAAAATTTAATAAAGCATAGGATAAAACAACAAAAATACAATTTAATAAAGCATAGGATAAAACAATATAAATAAAATTTAATAAAGCATAGGATAAAACAACATAAATATAATTTAATAAAGCATAGGATAAAACAACATAAATACAATTTAATAAAGCATAGGATAAAACAACATAAATACAATTTAATAAAGCATAGGTTAAAACAACATAAATACAATTTAATAAAGCATAGGATAAAACAACATAAATACAATTTAATAAAGCATAGGTTAAAACAACATAAATACAATTTAATAAAGCATAGGACAAAACAACATAAATACAATTTAATAAAGCATCGGTTAAAACAACATAAATACAAGTTAATAAAGCATAGGATAAAACAACATAAATACAATTTAATAAAGCATAGGATAAAACAACATAAATACAATTTAATAAAGCATAGGATAAAACAACATAAATACAATTTAATAAAGCATAGGTTAAAACAACATAAATACAATTTAATAAAGCATAGGATAAAACAACATAAATTCAATTTAATAAAGCATAGGATAAAACAACATAAATACAATTTAATAAAGCACAGGATAAAACAACATAAATAAAATTTAATAAAGCATAGGATAAAACAACATAAACAAAATTTAATAAAGCATAGGATAAAACAACAAAAATACAATTTAATAAAGCAAAGGATAAAACAACATAAATAAAATTTAATAAAGCATAGGATAAAACAACATAAATATAATTTAATAAAGCATAGGATAAAACAACATAAATACAATTTAATAAAGCATAGGATAAAACAACATAAATACAATTTAATAAAGCATAGGTTAAAACAACATAAATACAATTTAATAAAGCATAGGATAAAACAACATAAATACAATTTAATAAAGCATAGGTTAAAACAACATAAATACAATTTAATAAAGCATAGGACAAAACAACATAAATACAATTTAATAAAGCATCGGTTAAAACAACATAAATACAAGTTAATAAAGCATAGGATAAAACAACATAAATACAATTTAATAAAGCATAGGATAAAACAACATAAATACAATTTAATAAAGCATAGGATAAAACAACATAAATACAATTTAATAAAGCATAGGTTAAAACAACATAAATACAATTTAATAAAGCATAGGATAAAACAACATAAATTCAATTTAATAAAGCATAGGATAAAACAACATAAATACAATTTAATAAAGCACAGGATAAAACAACATAAATAAAATTTAATAAAGCATAGGATAAAACAACATAAACAAAATTTAATAAAGCATAGGATAAAACAACAAAAATACAATTTAATAAAGCATAGGATAAAACAACATAAATAAAATTTAATAAAGCATAGGATAAAACAACATAAATAAAATTTAATAAAGCATAGGATAAAATAACATAAATATAATTTAATAAAGCATAGGATAAAACAACATAAATAAAATTTAATAAAGCATAGGATAAAACAACATAAATACAATTTAATAAAGCATAGGATAAAACAACATAAATACAATTTAATAAAGCATAGGATAAAACAACATAAATACAATTTAATAAAGCATAGGACAAAACAACATAAATACAATTTAATAAAGCATAGGATAAAACAACATAAATACAATTTAATGAAACATAGGATAAACAACATAAATACAATTTAATAAAGCATAGGATAAAACAACATAAATACAATTTAATAAAGCATCGGTTAAAACAACATAAATACAAGTTAATAAAGCATAGGATAAAACAGCATAAATACAATTTAATAAAGCATAGGATAAAACAACATAAATACAATTTAATAAAGCATAGGATAAAACAACATAAATACAATTTAATAAAGCATAGGTTAAAACAACATAAATACAATTTAATAAAGCATACGATAAAACAACATAAATTCAATTTAATAAAGCATAGGATAAAACAACATAAATACAATTTAATAAAGCACAGGATAAAACAACATAAATAAAATTTAATAAAGCATAGGATAAAACAACATAAACAAAATTTAATAAAGCATAGGATAAAACAACAAAAATACAATTTAATAAAGCATAGGATAAAACAACATAAATAAAATTTAATAAAGCATAGGATAAAACAACATAAATATAATTTAATAAAGCATAGGATAAAACAACATAAATAAAATTTAATAAAGCATAGGATAAAACAACATAAATACAATTTAATAAAGCATAGGATAAAACAACATAAATACAATTTAATAAAGCATAGGTTAAAACAACATAAATACAATTTAATAAAGCATAGGATAAAACCACAGAAATACAATTTAATAAAGCATAGGATAAAACAACATAAATACAATTTAATAAAGCATAGGACAAAACAACATAAATACAATTTAATAAAGCATAGGATAAAACAACATAAATACAATTTAATGAAACATAGGATAAACAACATAAATACAATTTAATAAAGCATAGGATAAAACAACATAAATTCAATTTAATAAAGCATAGGATAAAACAACATAAATACAATTTAATAAAGCATAGGATAAAACAACATAAATACAATTTAATAAAGCATAGGACAAAACAACATAAATACAATTTAATAAAGCATCGGTTAAAACAACATAAATACAAGTTAATAAAGCATAGGATAAAACAACATAAATACAATTTAATAAAGCATAGGATAAAACAACATAAATACAATTTAATAAAGCATAGGATAAAACAACATAAATACAATTTAATAAAGCATAGGTTAAAACAACATAAATACAATTTAATAAAGCATAGGATAAAACAACATAAATTCAATTTAATAAAGCATAGGATAAAACAACATAAATACAATTTAATAAAGCACAGGATAAAACAACATAAATAAAATTTAATAAAGCATAGGATAAAACAACATAAACAAAATTTAATAAAGCATAGGATAAAACAACAAAAATACAATTTAATAAAGCATAGGATAAAACAACATAAATAAAATTTAATAAAGCATAGGATAAAACAACATAAATATAATTTAATAAAGCATAGGATAAAACAACATAAATAAAATTTAGTAAAGCATAGGATAAAACAACATAAATATAATTTAATAAAGCATAGGATAAAACAACATAAATAAAATTTAATAAAGCATAGGATAAAACAACATAAATACAATTTAATAAAGCATAGGATAAAACAACATAAATACAATTTAATAAAGCATAGGTTAAAACAACATAAATACAATTTAATAAAGCATAGGATAAAACCACAGAAATACAATTTAATAAAGCATAGGATAAAACAACATAAATACAATTTAATAAAGCATAGGACAAAACAACATAAATACAATTTAATAAAGCATAGGATAAAACAACATAAATACAATTTAATGAAACATAGGATAAACAACATAAATACAATTTAATAAAGCATAGGATAGAACAACATAAATTCAATTTAATAAAGCATAGGATAAAACAACATAAATACAATTTAATAAAGCATAGGATAAAACAACATGAATACAATTTAATAAAGCATAGGATAAAACAACATAAATAAAATTTAATAAAGCATAGGATAAAACAACATAAATACAATTTAATAAAGCATAGGATAAAACAACATAAATACAATTTAATAAAGCATAGGTTAAAACAACATAAATACAATTTAATAAAGCATAGGATAAAACAACATAAATACAATTTAATAAAGCATAGGTTAAAACAACATAAATACAATTTAATAAAGCATAGGACAAAACAACATAAATACAATTTAATAAAGCATCGGTTAAAACAACATAAATACAAGTTAATAAAGCATAGGATAAAACAACATAAATACAATTTAATAAAGCATAGGATAAAACAACATAAATACAATTTAATAAAGCATAGGATAAAACAACATAAATACAATTTAATAAAGCATAGGTTAAAACAACATAAATACAATTTAATAAAGCATAGGATAAAACAACATAAATTCAATTTAATAAAGCATAGGATAAAACAACATAAATACAATTTAATAAAGCACAGGATAAAACAACATAAATAAAATTTAATAAAGCATAGGATAAAACAACATAAACAAAATTTAATAAAGCATAGGATAAAACAACAAAAATACAATTTAATAAAGCATAGGATAAAACAACATAAATAAAATTTAATAAAGCATAGGATAAAACAACATAAATATAATTTAATAAAGCATAGGATAAAACAACATAAATAAAATTTAATAAAGCATAGGATAAAACAACATAAATACAATTTAATAAAGCATAGGATAAAACAACATAAATACAATTTAATAAAGCATAGGATAAAACAACATAAATACAATTTAATAAAGCATAGGACAAAACAACATAAATACAATTTAATAAAGCATAGGATAAAACAACATAAATACAATTTAATGAAACATAGGATAAACAACATAAATACAATTTAATAAAGCATAGGATAAAACAACATAAATACAATTTAATAAAGCATAGGATAAAACAACATAAATAAAATTTAATAAAGCATAGGATAAAACAACATAAATACAATTTAATAAAGCATAGGATAAAACAACATAAATACAATTTAATAAAGCATAGGTTAAAACAACATAAATACAATTTAATAAAGCATAGGATAAAACCACAGAAAAACAATTTAATAAAGCATAGGATAAAACAACTTAAATACAATTTAATAAAGCATAGGACAAAACAACATAAATACAATTTAATAAAGCATAGGATAAAACAACATAAATTCAATTTAATAAAGCATAGGATAAAACAACATAAATACAATTTAATAAAGCACAGGATAAAACAACATAAATAAAATTTAATAAAGCATAGGATAAAACAACATAAACAAAATTTAATAAAGCATAGGATAAAACAACAAAAATACAATTTAATAAAGCATAGGATAAAACAACATAAATAAAATTTAATAAAGCATAGGATAAAATAACATAAATATAATTTAATAAAGCATAGGATAAAACAACATAAATAAAATTTAATAAAGCATAGGATAAAACAACATAAATACAATTTAATAAAGCATAGGATAAAACAACATAAATACAATTTAATAAAGCATAGGATAAAACAACATAAATACAATTTAATAAAGCATAGGACAAAACAACATAAATACAATTTAATAAAGCATAGGATAAAACAACATAAATACAATTTAATGAAACATAGGATAAACAACATAAATACAATTTAATAAAGCATAGGATAAAACAACATAAATACAATTTAATAAAGCATAGGATAAAACAACATAAATAAAATTTAATAAAGCATAGGATAAAACAACATAAATACAATTTAATAAAGCATAGGATAAAACAACATAAATACAATTTAATAAAGCATAGGTTAAAACAACATAAATACAATTTAATAAAGCATAGGACAAAACAACATAAATACAATTTAATAAAGCATAGGATAAAACAACATAAATACAATTTAATGAAACATAGGATAAACAACATAAATACAATTTAATAAAGCATAGGATAAAACAACATAAATTCACTTTAATAAAGCATAGGATAAAACAACATAAATACAATTTAATAAAGCATCGGTTAAAACAACATAAATACAAGTTAATAAAGCATAGGATAAAACAACATAAATACAATTTAATAAAGCATAGGATAAAACAACATAAATACAATTTAATAAAGCATAGGATAAAACAACATAAATACAATTTAATAAAGCATAGGTTAAAACAACATAAATACAATTTAATAAAGCATAGGATAAAACAACATAAATTCAATTTAATAAAGCATAGGATAAAACAACATAAATACAATTTAATAAAGCACAGGATAAAACAACATAAATAAAATTTAATAAAGCATAGGATAAAACAACATAAACCAAATTTAATAAAGCATAGGATAAAACAACAAAAATACAATTTAATAAAGCATAGGATAAAACAACATAAATAAAATTTAATAAAGCATAGGATAAAACAACATAAATATAATTTAATAAAGATTAGGATAAAACAACATAAATAAAATTTAATAAAGCATAGGATAAAACAACATAAATACAATTTAATAAAGCATAGGATAAAACAACATAAATACAATTTAATAAAGCATAGGTTAAAACAACATAAATACAATTTAATAAAGCATAGGATAAAACCACAGAAATACAATTTAATAAAGCATAGGATAAAACAACATAAATACAATTTAATAAAGCATAGGACAAAACAACATAAATACAATTTAATAAAGCATAGGATAAAACAACATAAATACAATTTAATGAAACATAGGATAAACAACATAAATACAATTTAATAAAGCATAGGATAAAACAACATAAATTCAATTTAATAAAGCATAGGATAAAACAACATAAATACAATTTAATAAAGCATAGGATAAAACAACATAAATACAATTTAATAAAGCATAGGACAAAACAACATGAATACAATTTAATAAAGCATCGGTTAAAACAACATAAATACAAGTTAATAAAGCATAGGATAAAACAACATAAATACAATTTAATAAAGCATCGGTTAAAACAACATAAATACAAGTTAATAAAGCATAGGATAAAACAACATAAATACAATTTAATAAAGCATAGGATAAAACAACATAAATACAATTTAATAAAGCATAGGATAAAACAACATAAATACAATTTAATAAAGCATAGGTTAAAACAACATAAATACAATTTAATAAAGCATAGGATAAAACAACATAAATTCAATTTAATAAAGCATAGGATAAAACAACATAAATACAATTTAATAAAGCACAGGATAAAACAACATAAATAAAATTTAATAAAGCATAGGATAAAACAACATAAACAAAATTTAATAAAGCATAGGATAAAACAACAAAAATACAATTTAATAAAGCATAGGATAAAACAACATAAATAAAATTTAATAAAGCATAGGATAAAACAACATAAATATAATTTAATAAAGATTAGGATAAAACAACATAAATAAAATTTAATAAAGCATAGGATAAAACAACATAAATACAATTTAATAAAGCATAGGATAAAACAACATAAATACAATTTAATAAAGCATAGGTTAAAACAACATAAATACAATTTAATAAAGCATAGGATAAAACCACAGAAATACAATTTAATAAAGCATAGGATAAAACAACATAAATACAATTTAATAAAGCATAGGACAAAACAACATAAATACAATTTAATAAAGCATAGGATAAAACAACATAAATACAATTTAATGAAACATAGGATAAACAACATAAATACAATTTAATAAAGCATAGGATAAAACAACATAAATTCAATTTAATAAAGCATAGGATAAAACAACATAAATACAATTTAATAAAGCATAGGATAAAACAACATAAATACAATTTAATAAAGCATAGGACAAAACAACATAAATACAATTTAATAAAGCATCGGTTAAAACAACATAAATACAAGTTAATAAAGCATAGGATAAAACAACATAAATACAATTTAATAAAGCATAGGATAAAACAACATAAATACAATTTAATAAAGCATAGGATAAAACAACATAAATACAATTTAATAAAGCATAGGTTAAAACAACATAAATACAATTTAATAAAGCATAGGATAAAACAACATAAATTCAATTTAATAAAGCATAGGATAAAACAACATAAACAAAATTTAATAAAGCATAGGATAAAACAACAAAAATACAATTTAATAAAGCATAGGATAAAACAACATAAATAAAATTTAATAAAGCATAGGATAAAACAACATAAATATAATTTAATAAAGCATAGGATAAAACAACATAAATATAATTTAATAAAGCATAGGATAAAACAACATAAATACAATTTAATAAAGCATAGGTTAAAACAACATAAATACAATTTAATAAAGCATAGGATAAAACAACATAAATACAATTTAATAAAGCATAGGTTAAAACAACATAAATACAATTTAATAAAGCATAGGACAAAACAACATAAATACAATTTAATAAAGCATCGGTTAAAACAACATAAATACAAGTTAATAAAGCATAGGATAAAACAACATAAATACAATTTAATAAAGCATAGGATAAAACAACATAAATACAATTTAATAAAGCATAGGATAAAACAACATAAATACAATTTAATAAAGCATAGGTTAAAACAACATAAATACAATTTAATAAAGCATAGGATAAAACAACATAAATTCAATTTAATAAAGCATAGGATAAAACAACATAAATACAATTTAATAAAGCACAGGATAAAACAACATAAATAAAATTTAATAAAGCATAGGATAAAACAACATAAACAAAATTTAATAAAGCATAGGATAAAACAACAAAAATACAATTTAATAAAGCATAGGATAAAACAACATAAATAAAATTTAATAAAGCATAGGATAAAACAACATAAATATAATTTAATAAAGATTAGGATAAAACAACATAAATAAAATTTAATAAAGCATAGGATAAAACAACATAAATACAATTTAATAAAGCATAGGATAAAACAACATAAATACAATTTAATAAAGCATAGGTTAAAACAACATAAATACAATTTAATAAAGCATAGGATAAAACCACAGAAATACAATTTAATAAAGCATAGGATAAAACAACATAAATACAATTTAATAAAGCATAGGACAAAACAACATAAATACAATTTAATAAAGCATAGGATAAAACAACATAAATACAATTTAATGAAACATAGGATAAACAACATAAATACAATTTAATAAAGCATAGGATAAAACAACATAAATTCAATTTAATAAAGCATAGGATAAAACAACATAAATACAATTTAATAAAGCATAGGATAAAACAACATAAATACAATTTAATAAAGCATAGGACAAAACAACATAAATACAATTTAATAAAGCATCGGTTAAAACAACATAAATACAAGTTAATAAAGCATAGGATAAAACAACATAAATACAATTTAATAAAGCATAGGATAAAACAACATAAATACAATTTAATAAAGCATAGGATAAAACAACATAAATACAATTTAATAAAGCATAGGTTAAAACAACATAAATACAATTTAATAAAGCATAGGATAAAACAACATAAATTCAATTTAATAAAGCATAGGATAAAACAACATAAACAAAATTTAATAAAGCATAGGATAAAACAACAAAAATACAATTTAATAAAGCATAGGATAAAACAACATAAATAAAATTTAATAAAGCATAGGATAAAACAACATAAATATAATTTAATAAAGCATAGGATAAAACAACATAAATATAATTTAATAAAGCATAGGATAAAACAACATAAATACAATTTAATAAAGCATAGGTTAAAACAACATAAATACAATTTAATAAAGCATAGGATAAAACAACATAAATACAATTTAATAAAGCATAGGTTAAAACAACATAAATACAATTTAATAAAGCATAGGACAAAACAACATAAATACAATTTAATAAAGCATCGGTTAAAACAACATAAATACAAGTTAATAAAGCATAGGATAAAACAACATAAATACAATTTAATAAAGCATAGGATAAAACAACATAAATACAATTTAATAAAGCATAGGATAAAACAACATAAATACAATTTAATAAAGCATAGGTTAAAACAACATAAATACAATTTAATAAAGCATAGGATAAAACAACATAAATTCAATTTAATAAAGCATAGGATAAAACAACATAAATACAATTTAATAAAGCACAGGATAAAACAACATAAATAAAATTTAATAAAGCATAGGATAAAACAACATAAACAAAATTTAATAAAGCATAGGATAAAACAACAAAAATACAATTTAATAAAGCATAGGATAAAACAACATAAATAAAATTTAATAAAGCATAGGATAAAACAACATAAATATAATTTAATAAAGCATAGGATAAAACAACATAAATAAAATTTAATAAAGCATAGGATAAAACAACATAAATACAATTTAATAAAGCATAGGATAAAACAACATAAATACAATTTAATAAAGCATAGGTTAAAACAACATAAATACAATTTAATAAAGCATAGGATAAAACCACAGAAATACAATTTAATAAAGCATAGGATAAAACAACATAAATACAATTTAATAAAGCATAGGACAAAACAACATAAATACAATTTAATAAAGCATAGGATAAAACAACATAAATACAATTTAATGAAACATAGGATAAACAACATAAATACAATTTAATAAAGCATAGGATAGAACAACATAAATTCAATTTAATAAAGCATAGGATAAAACAACATAAATTCAATTTAATAAAGCATAGGATAAAACAACATAAATGCAATTTAATAAAGCACAGGATAAAACAACATAAATAAAATTTAATAAAGCATAGGATAAAACAACATAAACAAAATTTAATAAAGCATAGGATAAAACAACAAAAATACAATTTAATAAAGCATAGGATAAAACAACATAAATAAAATTTAATAAAGCATAGGATAAAATAACATAAATATAATTTAATAAAGCATAGGATAAAACAACATAAATAAAATTTAATAAAGCATAGGATAAAACAACATAAATACAATTTAATAAAGCATAGGATAAAACAACATAAATACAATTTAATAAAGCATAGGATAAAACAACATAAATACAATTTAATAAAGCATAGGACAAAACAACATAAATACAATTTAATAAAGCATAGGATAAAACAACATAAATACAATTTAATGAAACATAGGATAAACAACATAAATACAATTTAATAAAGCATAGGATAAAACAACATAAATACAATTTAATAAAGCATCGGTTAAAACAACATAAATACAAGTTAATAAAGCATAGGATAAAACAACATAAATACAATTTAATAAAGCATAGGATAAAACAACATAAATACAATTTAATAAAGCATAGGATAAAACAACATAAATACAATTTAATAAAGCATAGGTTAAAACAACATAAATACAATTTAATAAAGCATACGATAAAACAACATAAATTCAATTTAATAAAGCATAGGATAAAACAACATAAATACAATTTAATAAAGCACAGGATAAAACAACATAAATAAAATTTAATAAAGCATAGGATAAAACAACATAAACAAAATTTAATAAAGCATAGGATAAAACAACAAAAATACAATTTAATAAAGCATAGGATAAAACAACATAAATAAAATTTAATAAAGCATAGGATAAAACAACATAAATATAATTTAATAAAGCATAGGATAAAACAACATAAATAAAATTTAATAAAGCATAGGATAAAACAACATAAATACAATTTAATAAAGCATAGGATAAAACAACATAAATACAATTTAATAAAGCATAGGTTAAAACAACATAAATACAATTTAATAAAGCATAGGATAAAACCACAGAAATACAATTTAATAAAGCATAGGATAAAACAACATAAATACAATTTAATAAAGCATAGGACAAAACAACATAAATACAATTTAATAAAGCATAGGATAAAACAACATAAATACAATTTAATGAAACATAGGATAAACAACATAAATACAATTTAATAAAGCATAGGATAAAACAACATAAATTCAATTTAATAAAGCATAGGATAAAACAACACAAATACAATTTAATAAAGCATAGGATAAAACAACATAAATACAATTTAATAAAGCATAGGACAAAACAACATAAATACAATTTAATAAAGCATCGGTTAAAACAACATAAATACAAGTTAATAAAGCATAGGATAAAACAACATAAATACAATTTAATAAAGCATAGGATAAAACAACATAAATACAATTTAATAAAGCATAGGATAAAACAACATAAATACAATTTAATAAAGCATAGGTTAAAACAACATAAATACAATTTAATAAAGCATAGGATAAAACAACATAAATTCAATTTAATAAAGCATAGGATAAAACAACATAAATACAATTTAATAAAGCACAGGATAAAACAACATAAATAAAATTTAATAAAGCATAGGATAAAACAACATAAACAAAATTTAATAAAGCATAGGATAAAACAACAAAAATACAATTTAATAAAGCATAGGATAAAACAACATAAATAAAATTTAATAAAGCATAGGATAAAACAACATAAATATAATTTAATAAAGCATAGGATAAAACAACATAAATAAAATTTAATAAAGCATAGGATAAAACAACATAAATATAATTTAATAAAGCATAGGATAAAACAACATAAATAAAATTTAATAAAGCATAGGATAAAACAACATAAATACAATTTAATAAAGCATAGGATAAAACAACATAAATACAATTTAATAAAGCATAGGTTAAAACAACATAAATACAATTTAATAAAGCATAGGATAAAACCACAGAAATACAATTTAATAAAGCATAGGATAAAACAACATAAATACAATTTAATAAAGCATAGGACAAAACAACATAAATACAATTTAATAAAGCATAGGATAAAACAACATAAATACAATTTAATGAAACATAGGATAAACAACATAAATACAATTTAATAAAGCATAGGATAGAACAACATAAATTCAATTTAATAAAGCATAGGATAAAACAACATAAATACAATTTAATAAAGCATAGGATAAAACAACATGAATACAATTTAATAAAGCATAGGATAAAACAACATAAATAAAATTTAATAAAGCATAGGATAAAACAACATAAATACAATTTAATAAAGCATAGGATAAAACAACATAAATACAATTTAATAAAGCATAGGTTAAAACAACATAAATACAATTTAATAAAGCATAGGATAAAACAACATAAATACAATTTAATAAAGCATAGGTTAAAACAACATAAATACAATTTAATAAAGCATAGGACAAAACAACATAAATACAATTTAATAAAGCATCGGTTAAAACAACATAAATACAAGTTAATAAAGCATAGGATAAAACAACATAAATACAATTTAATAAAGCATAGGATAAAACAACATAAATACAATTTAATAAAGCATAGGATAAAACAACATAAATACAATTTAATAAAGCATAGGTTAAAACAACATAAATACAATTTAATAAAGCATAGGATAAAACAACATAAATTCAATTTAATAAAGCATAGGATAAAACAACATAAATACAATTTAATAAAGCACAGGATAAAACAACATAAATAAAATTTAATAAAGCATAGGATAAAACAACATAAACAAAATTTAATAAAGCATAGGATAAAACAACAAAAATACAATTTAATAAAGCATAGGATAAAACAACATAAATAAAATTTAATAAAGCATAGGATAAAACAACATAAATATAATTTAATAAAGCATAGGATAAAACAACATAAATAAAATTTAATAAAGCATAGGATAAAACAACATAAATACAATTTAATAAAGCATAGGATAAAACAACATAAATACAATTTAATAAAGCATAGGATAAAACAACATAAATACAATTTAATAAAGCATAGGACAAAACAACATAAATACAATTTAATAAAGCATAGGATAAAACAACATAAATACAATTTAATGAAACATAGGATAAACAACATAAATACAATTTAATAAAGCATAGGATAAAACAACATAAATACAATTTAATAAAGCATAGGATAAAACAACATAAATAAAATTTAATAAAGCATAGGATAAAACAACATAAATACAATTTAATAAAGCATAGGATAAAACAACATAAATACAATTTAATAAAGCATAGGTTAAAACAACATAAATACAATTTAATAAAGCATAGGATAAAACCACAGAAAAACAATTTAATAAAGCATAGGATAAAACAACTTAAATACAATTTAATAAAGCATAGGACAAAACAACATAAATACAATTTAATAAAGCATAGGATAAAACAACATAAATACAATTTAATGAAACATAGGATAAACAACATAAATACAATTTAATAAAGCATAGGATAAAACAACATAAATTCAATTTAATAAAGCATAGGATAAAACAACATAAATACAATTTAATAAAGCATAGGATAAAACAACATAAATACAATTTAATAAAGCATAGGACAAAACAACATAAATACAATTTAATAAAGTATCGGTTAAAACAACATAAATACAAGTTAATAAAGCATAGGATAAAACAACATAAATTCAATTTAATAAAGCATAGGATAAAACAACATAAATACAATTTAATAAAGCACAGGATAAAACAACATAAATAAAATTTAATAAAGCATAGGATAAAACAACATAAACAAAATTTAATAAAGCATAGGATAAAACAACAAAAATACAATTTAATAAAGCATAGGATAAAACAACATAAATAAAATTTAATAAAGCATAGGATAAAATAACATAAATATAATTTAATAAAGCATAGGATAAAACAACATAAATAAAATTTAATAAAGCATAGGATAAAACAACATAAATACAATTTAATAAAGCATAGGATAAAACAACATAAATACAATTTAATAAAGCATAGGATAAAACAACATAAATACAATTTAATAAAGCATAGGACAAAACAACATAAATACAATTTAATAAAGCATAGGATAAAACAACATAAATACAATTTAATGAAACATAGGATAAACAACATAAATACAATTTAATAAAGCATAGGATAAAACAACATAAATACAATTTAATAAAGCATAGGATAAAACAACATAAATAAAATTTAATAAAGCATAGGATAAAACAACATAAATACAATTTAATAAAGCATAGGATAAAACAACATAAATACAATTTAATAAAGCATAGGTTAAAACAACATAAATACAATTTAATAAAGCATAGGATAAAACCACAGAAATACAATTTAATAAAGCATAGGATAAAACAACATAAATACAATTTAATAAAGCATAGGACAAAACAACATAAATACAATTTAATAAAGCATAGGATAAAACAACATAAATACAATTTAATGAAACATAGGATAAACAACATAAATACAATTTAATAAAGCATAGGATAAAACAACATAAATTCACTTTAATAAAGCATAGGATAAAACAACATAAATACAATTTAATAAAGCATAGGATAAAACAACATAAATACAATTTAATAAAGCATAGGACAAAACAACATAAATACAATTTAATAAAGCATAGGATAAAACAACATAAATACAATTTAATGAAACATAGGATAAACAACATAAATACAATTTAATAAAGCATAGGATAAAACAACATAAATTCAATTTAATAAAGCATAGGATAAAACAACATAAATACAATTTAATAAAGCATAGAATAAAACAACATTAATACAATTTAATAAAGCATAGGATAAAACAACATAAATAAAATTTAATAAAGCATAGGATAAAACAACATAAATACAATTTAATAAAGCATAGGATAAAACAACATAAATACAATTTAATAAAGCATAGGTTAAAACAACATAAATACAATTTAATAAAGCATAGGATAAAACAACATAAATACAATTTAATAAAGCATAGGTTAAAACAACATAAATACAATTTAATAAAGCATAGGACAAAACAACATAAATACAATTTAATAAAGCATCGGTTAAAACAACATAAATACAAGTTAATAAAGCATAGGATAAAACAACATAAATACAATTTAATAAAGCATAGGATAAAACAACATAAATACAATTTAATAAAGCATAGGATAAAACAACATAAATACAATTTAATAAAGCATAGGTTAAAACAACATAAATACAATTTAATAAAGCATAGGATAAAACAACATAAATTCAATTTAATAAAGCATAGGATAAAACAACATAAATACAATTTAATAAAGCACAGGATAAAACAACATAAATAAAATTTAATAAAGCATAGGATAAAACAACATAAACAAAATTTAATAAAGCATAGGATAAAACAACAAAAATACAATTTAATAAAGCATAGGATAAAACAACATAAATAAAATTGAATAAAGCATAGGATAAAACAACATAAATATAATTTAATAAAGCATAGGATAAAACAACATAAATAAAATTTAATAAAGCATAGGATAAAACAACATAAATACAATTTAATAAAGCATAGGATAAAACAACATAAATACAATTTAGAAAAAGCATAGGATAAAACAACATAAATACAATTTAATAAAGCATGGGACAAAACAACATAAATACAATTTAATAAAGCATAGGATAAAACAACATAAATACAATTTAATGAAACATAGGATAAACAACATAAATACAATTTAATAAAGCATAGGATAAAACAACATAAATACAATTTAATAAAGCATAGGATAAAACAACATAAATAAAATTTAATAAAGCATAGGATAAAACAACATAAATACAATTTAATAAAGCATAGGATAAAACAACATAAATACAATTTAATAAAGCATAGGTTAAAACAACATAAATACAATTTAATAAAGCATAGGATAAAACCACAGAAATACAATTTAATAAAGCATAGGATAAAACAACATAAATACAATTTAATAAAGCATAGGACAAAACAACATAAATACAATTTAATAAAGCATAGGATAAAACAACATAAATACAATTTAATGAAACATAGGATAAACAACATAAATACAATTTAATAAAGCATAGGATAAAACAACATAAATTCAATTTAATAAAGCATAGGATAAAACAACATAAATACAATTTAATAAAGCATAGGATAAAACAACATAAATACAATTTAATAAAGCATAGGACAAAACAACATAAATACAATTTAATAAAGCATCGGTTAAAACAACATAAATACAAGTTAATAAAGCATAGGATAAAACAACATAAATTCAATTTAATAAAGCATAGGATAAAACAACATAAATACAATTTAATAAAGCACAGGATAAAACAACATAAATAAAATTTAATAAAGCATAGGATAAAACAACATAAACAAAATTTAATAAAGCATAGGATAAAACAACAAAAATACAATTTAATAAAGCATAGGATAAAACAACATAAATAAAATTTAATAAAGCATAGGATAAAACAACATAAATACAATTTAATAAAGCATAGGATAAAACAACATAAATACAATTTAATAAAGCATAGGATAAAACAACATAAATACAATTTAATAAAGCATAGGATAAAACAACATAAATACAATTTAATAAAGCATAGGTTAAAACAACATAAATACAATTTAATAAAGCATAGGATAAAACAACATAAATACAATTTAATAAAGCATAGGTTAAAACAACATAAATACAATTTAATAAAGCATAGGACAAAACAACATAAATACAATTTAATAAAGCATCGGTTAAAACAACATAAATACAAGTTAATAAAGCATAGGATAAAACAACATAAATACAATTTAATAAAGCATAGGATAAAACAACATAAATACAATTTAATAAAGCATAGGATAAAACAACATAAATACAATTTAATAAAGCATAGGTTAAAACAACATAAATACAATTTAATAAAGCATAGGATAAAACAACATAAATTCAATTTAATAAAGCATAGGATAAAACAACATAAATACAATTTAATAAAGCACAGGATAAAACAACATAAATAAAATTTAATAAAGCATAGGATAAAACAACATAAACAAAATTTAATAAAGCATAGGATAAAACAACAAAAATACAATTTAATAAAGCATAGGATAAAACAACATAAATAAAATTTAATAAAGCATAGGATAAAACAACATAAATATAATTTAATAAAGCATAGGATAAAACAACATAAATAAAATTTAATAAAGCATAGGATAAAACAACATAAATACAATTTAATAAAGCATAGGATAAAACAACATAAATACAATTTAATAAAGCATAGGATAAAACAACATAAATACAATTTAATAAAGCATGGGAAAAAACAACATAAATACAATTTAATAAAGCATAGGATAAAACAACATAAATACAATTTAATGAAACATAGGATAAACAACATAAATACAATTTAATAAAGCATAGGATAAAACAACATAAATACAATTTAATAAAGCATAGGATAAAACAACATAAATAAAATTTAATAAAGCATAGGATAAAACAACATAAATACAATTTAATAAAGCATAGGATAAAACAACATAAATACAATTTAATAAAGCATAGGTTAAAACAACATAAATACAATTTAATAAAGCATAGGATAAAACCACAGAAATACAATTTAATAAAGCATAGGATAAAACAACATAAATACAATTTAATAAAGCATAGGACAAAACAACATAAATACAATTTAATAAAGCATAGGATAAAACAACATAAATACAATTTAATGAAACATAGGATAAACAACATAAATACAATTTAATAAAGCATAGGATAAAACAACATAAATTCAATTTAATAAAGCATAGGATAAAACAACATAAATACAATTTAATAAAGCATAGGATAAAACAACATAAATACAATTTAATAAAGCATAGGACAAAACAACATAAATACAATTTAATAAAGCATCGGTTAAAACAACATAAATACAAGTTAATAAAGCATAGGATAAAACAACATAAATTCAATTTAATAAAGCATAGGATAAAACAACATAAATACAATTTAATAAAGCACAGGATAAAACAACATAAATAAAATTTAATAAAGCATAGGATAAAACAACATAAACAAAATTTAATAAAGCATAGGATAAAACAACAAAAATACAATTTAATAAAGCATAGGATAAAACAACATAAATAAAATTTAATAAAGCATAGGATAAAATAACATAAATATAATTTAATAAAGCATAGGATAAAACAACATAAATAAAATTTAATAAAGCATAGGATAAAACAACATAAATACAATTTAATAAAGCATAGGATAAAACAACATAAATACAATTTAATAAAGCATAGGATAAAACAACATAAATACAATTTAATAAAGCATAGGACAAAACAACATAAATACAATTTAATAAAGCATAGGATAAAACAACATAAATACAATTTAATGAAACATAGGATAAACAACATAAATACAATTTAATAAAGCATAGGATAAAACAACATAAATACAATTTAATAAAGCATAGGATAAAACAACATAAATAAAATTTAATAAAGCATAGGATAAAACAACATAAATACAATTTAATAAAGCATAGGATAAAACAACATAAATACAATTTAATAAAGCATAGGTTAAAACAACATAAATACAATTTAATAAAGCATAGGATAAAACCACAGAAATACAATTTAATAAAGCATAGGATAAAACAACATAAATACAATTTAATAAAGCATAGGACAAAACAACATAAATACAATTTAATAAAGCATAGGATAAAACAACATAAATACAATTTAATGAAACATAGGATAAACAACATAAATACAATTTAATAAAGCATAGGATAAAACAACATAAATTCACTTTAATAAAGCATAGGATAAAACAACATAAATACAATTTAATAAAGCATAGGATAAAACAACATAAATACAATTTAATAAAGCATAGGACAAAACAACATAAATACAATTTAATAAAGCATTGGTTAAAACAACATAGATGCAAGTTAATAAAGCATAGGATAAAACAACATAAATACAATTTAATAAAGCATAGGATAAAACAACATAAATACAATTTAATAAAGCATAGGATAAAACAACATAAATTCAATTTAATAAAGCATAGGTTAAAACAACATAAATACAATTTAATAAAGCATTGGATAAAACAACATAAATTCAATTTAATAAAGCATAGGATAAAACAACATAAATACAATTTAATAAAGCACAGGATAAAACAACATAAATAAAATTTAATAAAGCATAGGATAAAACAACATAAACAAAATTTAATAAAGCATAGGATAAAACAACATAAACAAAATTTAATAAAGCATAGGATAAAACAACAAAAATACAATTTAATAAAGCATAGGATAAAACAACATAAATAAAATTTAATAAAGCATAGGATAAAACAACATAAATATAATTTAATAAAGCATAGGATAAAACAACATAAATAAAATTTAATAAAGCATAGGATAAAACAACATAAATACAATTTAATAAAGCATAGGACAAAACAACATAAATACAATTTAATAAAGCATAGGATAAAACAACATAAATACAATTTAATGAAACATAGGATAAACAACATAAATACAATTTAATAAAGCATAGGATAAAACAACATAAATACAATTTAATAAAGCATAGGATAAAACAACATAAATAAAATTTAATAAAGCATAGGATAAAACAACATAAATACAATTTAATAAAGCATAGGATAAAACAACATAAATACAATTTAATAAAGCATAGGTTAAAACAACATAAATACAATTTAATAAAGCATAGGATAAAACCACAGAAATACAATTTAATAAAGCATAGGATAAAACAACATAAATACAATTTAATAAAGCATAGGACAAAACAACATAAATACAATTTAATAAAGCATAGGATAAAACAACATAAATACAATTTAATGAAACATAGGATAAACAACATAAATACAATTTAATAAAGCATAGGATAAAACAACATAAATTCACTTTAATAAAGCATAGGATAAAACAACATAAATACAATTTAATAAAGCATAGGATAAAACAACATAAATACAATTTAATAAAGCATAGGACAAAACAACATAAATACAATTTAATAAAGCATTGGTTAAAACAACATAGATGCAAGTTAATAAAGCATAGGATAAAACAACATAAATACAATTTAATAAAGCATAGGATAAAACAACATAAATACAATTTAATAAAGCATAGGATAAAACAACATAAATTCAATTTAATAAAGCATAGGTTAAAACAACATAAATACAATTTAATAAAGCATTGGATAAAACAACATAAATTCAATTTAATAAAGCATAGGATAAAACAACATAAATACAATTTAATAAAGCACAGGATAAAACAACATAAATAAAATTTAATAAAGCATAGGATAAAACAACATAAACAAAATTTAATAAAGCATAGGATAAAACAACATAAACAAAATTTAATAAAGCATAGGATAAAACAACAAAAATACAATTTAATAAAGCATAGGATAAAACAACATAAATAAAATTTAATAAAGCATAGGATAAAACAACATAAATATAATTTAATAAAGCATAGGATAAAACAACATAAATAAAATTTAATAAAGCATAGGATAAAACAACATAAATACAATTTAATAAAGCATAGGACAAAACAACATAAATACAATTTAATAAAGCATAGGATAAAACAACATAAATACAATTTAATGAAACATAGGATAAACAACATAAATACAATTTAATAAAGCATAGGATAAAACAACATAAATACAATTTAATAAAGCATAGGATAAAACAACATAAATAAAATTTAATAAAGCATAGGATAAAACAACATAAATACAATTTAATAAAGCATAGGATAAAACAACATAAATACAATTTAATAAAGCATAGGTTAAAACAACATAAATACAATTTAATAAAGCATAGGATAAAACCACAGAAATACAATTTAATAAAGCATAGGATAAAACAACATAAATACAATTTAATAAAGCATAGGACAAAACAACATAAATACAATTTAATAAAGCATAGGATAAAACAACATAAATACAATTTAATGAAACATAGGATAAACAACATAAATACAATTTAATAAAGCATAGGATAAAACAACATAAATTCACTTTAATAAAGCATAGGATAAAACAACATAAATACAATTTAATAAAGCATAGGATAAAACAACATAAATAAAATTTAATAAAGCATAGGATAAAACAACATAAACAAAATTTAATAAAGCATAGGATAAAACAACATAAACAAAATTTAATAAAGCATAGGATAAAACAACAAAAATACAATTTAATAAAGCATAGGATAAAACAACATAAATAAAATTTAATAAAGCATAGGATAAAACAACATAAATATAATTTAATAAAGCATAGGATAAAACAACATAAATAAAATTTAATAAAGCATAGGATAAAACAACATAAATACAATTTAATAAAGCATAGGACAAAACAACATAAATACAATTTAATAAAGCATAGGATAAAACAACATAAATACAATTTAATGAAACATAGGATAAACAACATAAATACAATTTAATAAAGCATAGGATAAAACAACATAAATACAATTTAATAAAGCATAGGATAAAACAACATAAATAAAATTTAATAAAGCATAGGATAAAACAACATAAATACAATTTAATAAAGCATAGGATAAAACAACATAAATACAATTTAATAAAGCATAGGTTAAAACAACATAAATACAATTTAATAAAGCATAGGATAAAACCACAGAAATACAATTTAATAAAGCATAGGATAAAACAACATAAATACAATTTAATAAAGCATAGGACAAAACAACATAAATACAATTTAATAAAGCATAGGATAAAACAACATAAATACAATTTAATGAAACATAGGATAAACAACATAAATACAATTTAATAAAGCATAGGATAAAACAACATAAATTCACTTTAATAAAGCATAGGATAAAACAACATAAATACAATTTAATAAAGCATAGGATAAAACAACATAAATACAATTTAATAAAGCATAGGACAAAACAACATAAATACAATTTAATAAAGCATTGGTTAAAACAACATAGATGCAAGTTAATAAAGCATAGGATAAAACAACATAAATACAATTTAATAAAGCATAGGATAAAACAACATAAATACAATTTAATAAAGCATAGGATAAAACAACATAAATTCAATTTAATAAAGCATAGGTTAAAACAACATAAATACAATTTAATAAAGCATTGGATAAAACAACATAAATTCAATTTAATAAAGCATAGGATAAAACAACATAAATACAATTTAATAAAGCACAGGATAAAACAACATAAATAAAATTTAATAAAGCATAGGATAAAACAACATAAACAAAATTTAATAAAGCATAGGATAAAACAACATAAACAAAATTTAATAAAGCATAGGATAAAACAACAAAAATACAATTTAATAAAGCATAGGATAAAACAACATAAATAAAATTTAATAAAGCATAGGATAAAACAACATAAATATAATTTAATAAAGCATAGGATAAAACAACATAAATAAAATTTAATAAAGCATAGGATAAAACAACATAAATACAATTTAATAAAGCATAGGACAAAACAACATAAATACAATTTAATAAAGCATAGGATAAAACAACATAAATACAATTTAATGAAACATAGGATAAACAACATGAATACAATTTAATAAAGCATAGGATAAAACAACATAAATACAATTTAATAAAGCATAGGATAAAACAACATAAATAAAATTTAATAAAGCATAGGATAAAACAACATAAATACAATTTAATAAAGCATAGGATAAAACAACATAAATACAATTTAATAAAGAATAGGTTAAAACAACATAAATACAATTTAATAAAGCATAGGATAAAACCACAGAAATACAATTTAATAAAGCATAGGATAAAACAACATAAATACAATTTAATAAAGCATAGGACAAAACAACATAAATACAATTTAATAAAGCATAGGATAAAACAACATAAATACAATTTAATGAAACATAGGATAAACAACATAAATACAATTTAATAAAGCATAGGATAAAACAACATAAATTCACTTTAATAAAGCATAGGATAAAACAACATAAATACAATTTAATAAAGCATAGGATAAAACAACATAAATACAATTTAATAAAGCATAGGACAAAACAACATAAATACAATTTAATAAAGCATTGGTTAAAACAACATAGATGCAAGTTAATAAAGCATAGGATAAAACAACATAAATACAATTTAATAAAGCATAGGATAAAACAACATAAATACAATTTAATAAAGCATAGGATAAAACAACATAAATTCAATTTAATAAAGCATAGGTTAAAACAACATAAATACAATTTAATAAAGCATTGGATAAAACAACATAAATTCAATTTAATAAAGCATAGGATAAAACAACATAAATACAATTTAATAAAGCACAGGATAAAACAACATAAATAAAATTTAATAAAGCATAGGATAAAACAACATAAACAAAATTTAATAAAGCATAGGATAAAACAACATAAACAAAATTTAATAAAGCATAGGATAAAACAACAAAAATACAATTTAATAAAGCATAGGATAAAACAACATAAATAAAATTTAATAAAGCATAGGATAAAACAACATAAATATAATTTAATAAAGCATAGGATAAAACAACATAAATAAAATTTAATAAAGCATAGGATAAAACAACATAAATACAATTTAATAAAGCATAGGACAAAACAACATAAATACAATTTAATAAAGCATAGGATAAAACAACATAAATACAATTTAATGAAACATAGGATAAACAACATAAATACAATTTAATAAAGCATAGGATAAAACAACATAAATACAATTTAATAAAGCATAGGATAAAACAACATAAATAAAATTTAATAAAGCATAGGATAAAACAACATAAATACAATTTAATAAAGCATAGGATAAAACAACATAAATACAATTTAATAAAGCATAGGTTAAAACAACATAAATACAATTTAATAAAGCATAGGATAAAACCACAGAAATACAATTTAATAAAGCATAGGATAAAACAACATAAATACAATTTAATAAAGCATAGGACAAAACAACATAAATACAATTTAATAAAGCATAGGATAAAACAACATAAATACAATTTAATGAAACATAGGATAAACAACATAAATACAATTTAATAAAGCATAGGATAAAACAACATAAATTCACTTTAATAAAGCATAGGATAAAACAACATAAATACAATTTAATAAAGCATAGGATAAAACAACATAAATACAATTTAATAAAGCATAGGACAAAACAACATAAATACAATTTAATAAAGCATTGGTTAAAACAACATAGATACAAGTTAATAAAGCATAGGATAAAACAACATAAATACAATTTAATAAAGCATAGGATAAAACAACATAAATACAATTTAATAAAGCATAGGATAAAACAACATAAATACAATTTAATAAAGCATAGGTTAAAACAACATAAATACAATTTAATAAAGCATTGGATAAAACAACATAAATTCAATTTAATAAAGCATAGGATAAAACAACATAAATACAATTTAATAAAGCACAGGATAAAACAACATAAATAAAATTTAATAAAGCATAGGATAAAACAACATAAACAAAATTTAATAAAGCATAGGATAAAACAACATAAACAAAATTTAATAAAGCATAGGATAAAACAACATAAATACAATTTAATAAAGCATAGGATAAAACAACATAAATACAATTTAATAAAGCATAGGTTAAAACAACATAAATACAATTTAATAAAGCATAGGATAAAACAACATAAATACAATTTAATAAAGCATAGGTTAAAACAACATAAATACAATTTAATAAAGCATAGGACAAAACAACATAAAGACAATTTAATAAAGCATCGGTTAAAACAACATAAATACAAGTTAATAAAGCATAGGATAAAACAACATAAATACAATTTAATAAAGCATAGGATAAAACAACATAAATACAATTTAATAAAGCATAGGATAAAACAACATAAATACAATTTAATAAAGCATAGGTTAAAACAACATAAATACAATTTAATAAAGCATAGGATAAAACAACATAAATTCAATTTAATAAAGCATAGGATAAAACAACATAAATACAATTTAATAAAGCACAGGATAAAACAACATAAATAAAATTTAATAAAGCATAGGATAAAACAACATAAACAAAATTTAATAAAGCATAGGATAAAACAACAAAAATACAATTTAATAAAGCATAGGATAAAATAACATAAATAAAATTTAATAAAGCATAGGATAAAACAACATAAATATAATTTAATAAAGCATAGGATAAAACAACATAAATAAAATTTAATAAAGCATAGGATAAAACAACATAAATACAATTTAATAAAGCATAGGATAAAACAACATAAATACAATTTAATAAAGCATAGGTTAAAACAACATAAATACAATTTAATAAAGCATAGGATAAAACCACAGAAATACAATTTAATAAAGCATAGGATAAAACAACATAAATACAATTTAATAAAGCATAGGACAAAACAACATGAATACAATTTAATAAAGCATAGGATAAAACAACATAAACACAATTTAATGAAACATAGGATAAACAACATAAATACAATTTAATAAAGCATAGGATAAAACAACATAAATTCAATTTAATAAAGCATAGGATAAAACAACATAAATACAATTTAATAAAGCATAGGATAAAACAACATGAATACAATTTAATAAAGCATAGGATAAAACAACATAAATAAAATTTAATAAAGCATAGGATAAAACAACATAAATACAATTTAATAAAGCATAGGATAAAACAACATAAATACAATTTAATAAAGCATAGGTTAAAACAACATAAATACAATTTAATAAAGCATAGGATAAAACAACATAAATACAATTTAATAAAGCATAGGTTAAAACAACATAAATACAATTTAATAAAGCATAGGACAAAACAACATAAATACAATTTAATAAAGCATCGGTTAAAACAACATAAATACAAGTTAATAAAGCATAGGATAAAACAACATAAATACAATTTAATAAAGCATAGGATAAAACAACATAAATACAATTTAATAAAGCATAGGATAAAACAACATAAATACAATTTAATAAAGCATAGGTTAAAACAACATAAATACAATTTAATAAAGCATAGGATAAAACAACATAAATTCAATTTAATAAAGCATAGGATAAAACAACATAAATACAATTTAATAAAGCACAGGATAAAACAACATAAATAAAATTTAATAAAGCATAGGATAAAACAACATAAACAAAATTTAATAAAGCATAGGATAAAACAACAAAAATACAATTTAGTAAAGCATAGGATAAAACAACATAAATAAAATTTAATAAAGCATAGGATAAAACAACATAAATATAATTTAATAAAGCATAGGATAAAACAACATAAATAAAATTTAATAAAGCATAGGATAAAACAACATAAATACAATTTAATAAAGCATAGGATAAAACAACATAAATACAATTTAATAAAGCATAGGTTAAAACAACATAAATACAATTTAATAAAGCATAGGATAAAACCACAGAAATACAATTTAATAAAGCATAGGATAAAACAACATAAATACAATTTAATAAAGCATAGGACAAAACAACATAAATACAATTTAATAAAGCATAGGATAAAACAACATAAATACAATTTAATGAAACATAGGATAAACAACATAAATACAATTTAATAAAGCATAGGATAAAACAACATAAATAAAATTTAATAAAGCATAGGATAAAACAACATAAATATAATTTAATAAAGCATAGGATAAAACAACATAAATAAAATTTAATAAAGCATAGGATAAAACAACATAAATACAATTTAATAAAGCATAGGACAAAACAACATAAATACAATTTAATAAAGCATAGGATAAAACAACATAAATACAATTTAATGAAACATAGGATAAACAACATAAATACAATTTAATAAAGCATAGGATAAAACAACATAAATACAATTTAATAAAGCATAGGATAAAACAACATAAATAAAATTTAATAAAGCATAGGATAAAACAACATAAATACAATTTAATAAAGCATAGGATAAAACAACATAAATACAATTTAATAAAGCATAGGTTAAAACAACATAAATACAATTTAATAAAGCATAGGATAAAACCACAGAAATACAATTTAATAAAGCATAGGATAAAACAACATAAATACAATTTAATAAAGCATAGGACAAAACAACATAAATACAATTTAATAAAGCATAGGATAAAACAACATAAATACAATTTAATGAAACATAGGATAAACAACATAAATACAATTTAATAAAGCATAGGATAAAACAACATAAATTCACTTTAATAAAGCATAGGATAAAACAACATAAATACAATTTAATAAAGCATAGGATAAAACAACATAAATACAATTTAATAAAGCATAGGACAAAACAACATAAATACAATTTAATAAAGCATTGGTTAAAACAACATAGATGCAAGTTAATAAAGCATAGGATAAAACAACATAAATACAATTTAATAAAGCATAGGATAAAACAACATAAATACAATTTAATAAAGCATAGGATAAAACAACATAAATTCAATTTAATAAAGCATAGGTTAAAACAACATAAATACAATTTAATAAAGCATTGGATAAAACAACATAAATTCAATTTAATAAAGCATAGGATAAAACAACATAAATACAATTTAATAAAGCACAGGATAAAACAACATAAATAAAATTTAATAAAGCATAGGATAAAACAACATAAACAAAATTTAATAAAGCATAGGATAAAACAACATAAACAAAATTTAATAAAGCATAGGATAAAACAACAAAAAATACAATTTAATAAAGCATAGGATAAAACAACATAAATAAAATTTAATAAAGCATAGGATAAAACAACATAAATATAATTTAATAAAGCATAGGATAAAACAACATAAATAAAATTTAATAAAGCATAGGATAAAACAACATAAATACAATTTAATAAAGCATAGGACAAAACAACATAAATACAATTTAATAAAGCATAGGATAAAACAACATAAATACAATTTAATGAAACATAGGATAAACAACATAAATACAATTTAATAAAGCATAGGATAAAACAACATAAATACAATTTAATAAAGCATAGGATAAAACAACATAAATAAAATTTAATAAAGCATAGGATAAAACAACATAAATACAATTTAATAAAGCATAGGATAAAACAACATAAATACAATTTAATAAAGCATAGGTTAAAACAACATAAATACAATTTAATAAAGCATAGGATAAAACCACAGAAATACAATTTAATAAAGCATAGGATAAAACAACATAAATACAATTTAATAAAGCATAGGACAAAACAACATAAATACAATTTAATAAAGCATAGGATAAAACAACATAAATACAATTTAATGAAACATAGGATAAACAACATAAATACAATTTAATAAAGCATAGGATAAAACAACATAAATTCACTTTAATAAAGCATAGGATAAAACAACATAAATACAATTTAATAAAGCATAGGATAAAACAACATAAATACAATTTAATAAAGCATAGGACAAAACAACATAAATACAATTTAATAAAGCATTGGTTAAAACAACATAGATACAAGTTAATAAAGCATAGGATAAAACAACATAAATACAATTTAATAAAGCATAGGATAAAACAACATAAATACAATTTAATAAAGCATAGGATAAAACAACATAAATACAATTTAATAAAGCATAGGTTAAAACAACATAAATACAATTTAATAAAGCATAGGATAAAACAACATAAATACAATTTAATAAAGCATAGGACAAAACAACATAAATACAATTTAATAAAGCATTGGTTAAAACAACATAGATACAAGTTAATAAAGCATAGGATAAAACAACATAAATACAATTTAATAAAGCATAGGATAAAACAACATAAATACAATTTAATAAAGCATAGGATAAAACAACATAAATACAATTTAATAAAGCATAGGTTAAAACAACATAAATAAAATTTAATAAAGCATAGGATAAAACAACATAAATATAATTTAATAAAGCATAGGATAAAACAACATAAATAAAATTTAATAAAGCATAGGATAAAACAACATAAATACAATTTAATAAAGCATAGGACAAAACAACATAAATACAATTTAATAAAGCATAGGATAAAACAACATAAATACAATTTAATGAAACATAGGATAAACAACATAAATACAATTTAATAAAGCATAGGATAAAACAACATAAATACAATTTAATAAAGCATAGGATAAAACAACATAAATAAAATTTAATAAAGCATAGGATAAAACAACATAAATACAATTTAATAAAGCATAGGATAAAACAACATAAATACAATTTAATAAAGCATAGGTTAAAACAACATAAATACAATTTAATAAAGCATAGGATAAAACCACAGAAATACAATTTAATAAAGCATAGGATAAAACAACATAAATACAATTTAATAAAGCATAGGACAAAACAACATAAATACAATTTAATAAAGCATAGGATAAAACAACATAAATACAATTTAATGAAACATAGGATAAACAACATAAATACAATTTAATAAAGCATAGGATAAAACAACATAAATTCACTTTAATAAAGCATAGGATAAAACAACATAAATACAATTTAATAAAGCATAGGATAAAACAACATAAATACAATTTAATAAAGCATAGGACAAAACAACATAAATACAATTTAATAAAGCATTGGTTAAAACAACATAGATACAAGTTAATAAAGCATAGGATAAAACAACATAAATACAATTTAATAAAGCATAGGATAAAACAACATAAATACAATTTAATAAAGCATAGGATAAAACAACATAAATACAATTTAATAAAGCATAGGTTAAAACAACATAAATACAATTTAATAAAGCATTGGATAAAACAACATAAATTCAATTTAATAAAGCATAGGATAAAACAACATAAATACAATTTAATAAAGCACAGGATAAAACAACATAAATAAAATTTAATAAAGCATAGGATAAAACAACATAAATACAATTTAATAAAGCATAGGATAAAACAACATAAATACAATTTAATAAAGCATAGGTTAAAACAACATAAATACAATTTAATAAAGCATAGGATAAAACAACATAAATACAATTTAATAAAGCATAGGTTAAAACAACATAAATACAATTTAATAAAGCATAGGACAAAACAACATAAATACAATTTAATAAAGCATCGGTTAAAACAACATAAATACAAGTTAATAAAGCATAGGATAAAACAACATAAATACAATTTAATAAAGCATAGGATAAAACAACATAAATACAATTTAATAAAGCATAGGATAAAACAACATAAATACAATTTAATAAAGCATAGGTTAAAACAACATAAATACAATTTAATAAAGCATAGGATAAAACAACATAAATTCAATTTAATAAAGCATAGGATAAAACAACATAAATACAATTTAATAAAGCACAGGATAAAACAACATAAATAAAATTTAATAAAGCATAGGATAAAACAACATAAACAAAATTTAATAAAGCATAGGATAAAACAACAAAAATACAATTTAATAAAGCATAGGATAAAACAACATAAATAAAATTTAATAAAGCATAGGATAAAACAACATAAATATAATTTAATAAAGCATAGGATAAAACAACATAAATAAAATTTAATAAAGCATAGGATAAAACAACATAAATACAATTTAATAAAGCATAGGATAAAACAACATAAATACAATTTAATAAAGCATAGGTTAAAACAACATAAATACAATTTAATAAAGCATAGGATAAAACCACAGAAATACAATTTAATAAAGCATAGGATAAAACAACATAAATACAATTTAATAAAGCATAGGACAAAACAACATGAATACAATTTAATAAAGCATAGGATAAAACAACATAAATACAATTTAATGAAACATAGGATAAACAACATAAATACAATTTAATAAAGCATAGGATAAAACAACATAAATTCAATTTAATAAAGCATAGGATAAAACAACATAAATACAATTTAATAAAGCATAGGATAAAACAACATGAATACAATTTAATAAAGCATAGGATAAAACAACATAAATAAAATTTAATAAAGCATAGGATAAAACAACATAAATACAATTTAATAAAGCATAGGATAAAACAACATAAATACAATTTAATAAAGCATAGGTTAAAACAACATAAATACAATTTAATAAAGCATAGGATAAAACAACATAAATACAATTTAATAAAGCATAGGTTAAAACAACATAAATACAATTTAATAAAGCATAGGACAAAACAACATAAATACAATTTAATAAAGCATCGGTTAAAACAACATAAATACAAGTTAATAAAGCATAGGATAAAACAACATAAATACAATTTAATAAAGCATAGGATAAAACAACATAAATACAATTTAATAAAGCATAGGATAAAACAACATAAATACAATTTAATAAAGCATAGGTTAAAACAACATAAATACAATTTAATAAAGCATAGGATAAAACAACATAAATTCAATTTAATAAAGCATAGGATAAAACAACATAAATACAATTTAATAAAGCACAGGATAAAACAACATAAATAAAATTTAATAAAGCATAGGATAAAACAACATAAACAAAATTTAATAAAGCATAGGATAAAACAACAAAAATACAATTTAATAAAGCATAGGATAAAATAACATAAATAAAATTTAATAAAGCATAGGATAAAACAACATAAATATAATTTAATAAAGCATAGGATAAAACAACATAAATAAAATTTAATAAAGCATAGGATAAAACAACATAAATACAATTTAATAAAGCATAGGATAAAACAACATAAATACAATTTAATAAAGCATAGGTTAAAACAACATAAATACAATTTAATAAAGCATAGGATAAAACCACAGAAATACAATTTAATAAAGCATAGGATAAAACAACATAAATACAATTTAATAAAGCATAGGACAAAACAACATGAATACAATTTAATAAAGCATAGGATAAAACAACATAAATACAATTTAATGAAACATAGGATAAACAACATAAATACAATTTAATAAAGCATAGGATAAAACAACATAAATTCAATTTAATAAAGCATAGGATAAAACAACATAAATACAATTTAATAAAGCATAGGATAAAACAACATGAATACAATTTAATAAAGCATAGGATAAAACAACATAAATAAAATTTAATAAAGCATAGGATAAAACAACATAAATACAATTTAATAAAGCATAGGATAAAACAACATAAATACAATTTAATAAAGCATAGGTTAAAACAACATAAATACAATTTAATAAAGCATAGGATAAAACAACATAAATACAATTTAATAAAGCATAGGTTAAAACAACATAAATACAATTTAATAAAGCATAGGACAAAACAACATAAATACAATTTAATAAAGCATCGGTTAAAACAACATAAATACAAGTTAATAAAGCATAGGATAAAACAACATAAATACAATTTAATAAAGCATAGGATAAAACAACATAAATACAATTTAATAAAGCATAGGATAAAACAACATAAATACAATTTAATAAAGCATAGGTTAAAACAACATAAATACAATTTAATAAAGCATAGGATAAAACAACATAAATTCAATTTAATAAAGCATAGGATAAAACAACATAAATACAATTTAATAAAGCACAGGATAAAACAACATAAATAAAATTTAATAAAGCATAGGATAAAACAACATAAACAAAATTTAATAAAGCATAGGATAAAACAACAAAAATACAATTTAATAAAGCATAGGATAAAACAACATAAATAAAATTTAATAAAGCATAGGATAAAACAACATAAATATAATTTAATAAAGCATAGGATAAAACAACATAAATAAAATTTAATAAAGCATAGGATAAAACAACATAAATACAATTTAATAAAGCATAGGATAAAACAACATAAATACAATTTAATAAAGCATAGGTTAAAACAACATAAATACAATTTAATAAAGCATAGGATAAAACCACAGAAATACAATTTAATAAAGCATAGGATAAAACAACATAAATACAATTTAATAAAGCATAGGACAAAACAACATAAATACAATTTAATAAAGCATAGGATAAAACAACATAAATACAATTTAATGAAACATAGGATAAACAACATAAATACAATTTAATAAAGCATAGGATAAAACAACATAAATACAATTTAATAAAGCATAGGATAAAACAACATAAATAAAATTTAATAAAGCATAGCATAAAACAACATAAATTCAATTTAATAAAGCATAGGATAAAACAACATAAATACAATTTAATAAAGCATAGGATAAAACAACATGAATACAATTTAATAAAGCATAGGATAAAACAACATAAATACAATTTAATAAAGCATAGGTTAAAACAACATAAATACAATTTAATAAAGCATAGGACAAAACAACATAAATACAATTTAATAAAGCATAGGTTAAAACAACATAAATAAAAGTTAATAAAGCATAGGATAAAACAACATAAATACAATTTAATAAAGCATAGGATAAAACAACATAAATACAATTTAATAAAGCATAGGATAAAACAACATAAATACAATTTAATAAAGCATAGGTTAAAACAACATAAATACAATTTAATAAAGCATAGGACAAAACAACATAAATACAATTTAATAAAGCATCGGTTAAAACAACATAAATACAAGTTAATAAAGCATAGGATAAAACAACATAAATACAATTTAATAAAGCATAGGATAAAACAACATAAATACAATTTAATAAAGCATAGGATAAAACAACATAAATACGATTTAATAAAGCATAGGTTAAAACAACATAAATACAATTTAATAAAGCATAGGATAAAACAACATAAATTCAATTTAATAAAGCATAGGATAAAACAACATAAATACAATTTAATAAAGCACAGGATAAAACAACATAAATAAAATTTAATAAAGCATAGGATAAAACAACATAAACAAAATTTAATAAAGCATAGGATAAAACAACATAAATAAAATTTAATAAAGCATAGGATAAAACAACATAAATACAATTTAATAAAGCATAGGATAAAACAACATAAATACAATTTAATAAAGCATAGGTTAAAACAACATAAATACAATTTAATAAAGCATAGGATAAAACAACATAAATACAATTTAATAAAGCATAGGTTAAAACAACATAAATACAATTTAATAAAGCATAGGACAAAACAACATAAATACAATTTAATAAAGCATCGGTTAAAACAACATAAATACAAGTTAATAAAGCATAGGATAAAACAACATAAATACAATTTAATAAAGCATAGGATAAAACAACATAAATACAATTTAATAAAGCATAGGATAAAACAACATAAATACAATTTAATAAAGCATAGGTTAAAACAACATAAATACAATTTAATAAAGCATAGGATAAAACAACATAAATTCAATTTAATAAAGCATAGGATAAAACAACATAAATACAATTTAATAAAGCACAGGATAAAACAACATAAATACAATTTAATAAAGCATAGGATAAAACAACATAAATACAATTTAATAAAGCATAGGTTAAAACAACATAAATACAATTTAATAAAGCATAGGACAAAACAACATAAATACAATTTAATAAAGCATCGGTTAAAACAACATAAATACAAGTTAATAAAGCATAGGATAAAACAACATAAATACAATTTAATAAAGCATAGGATAAAACAACATAAATACAATTTAATAAGCATAGGATAAAACAACATAAATACAATTTAATAAAGCATAGGATAAAACAACATAAATACAATTTAATAAAGCATAGGATAAAACAACATAAATACAATTTAATAAAGCATAGGTTAAAACAACATAAATACAATTTAATAAAGCATAGGATAAAACCACAGAAATACAATTTAATAAAGCATAGGATAAAACAACATAAATACAATTTAATAAAGCATAGGACAAAACAACATAAATACAATTTAATAAAGCATAGGATAAAACAACATAAATACAATTTAATGAAACATAGGATAAACAACATAAATACAATTTAATAAAGCATAGGATAAAACAACATAAATTCACTTTAATAAAGCATAGGATAAAACAACATAAATACAATTTAATAAAGCATAGGATAAAACAACATAAATACAATTTAATAAAGCATAGGACAAAACAACATAAATACAATTTAATAAAGCATTGGTTAAAACAACATAGATACAAGTTAATAAAGCATAGGATAAAACAACATAAATACAATTTAATAAAGCATAGGATAAAACAACATAAATACAATTTAATAAAGCATAGGATAAAACAACATAAATACAATTTAATAAAGCATAGGTTAAAACAACATAAATACAATTTAATAAAGCATTGGATAAAACAACATAAATTCAATTTAATAAAGCATAGGATAAAACAACATAAATACAATTTAATAAAGCACAGGATAAAACAACATAAATAAAATTTAATAAAGCATAGGATAAAACAACATAAACAAAATTTAATAAAGCATAGGATAAAACAACATAAACAAAATTTAATAAAGCATAGGATAAAACAACATAAATACAATTTAATAAAGCATAGGATAAAACAACATAAATACAATTTAATAAAGCATAGGTTAAAACAACATAAATACAATTTAATAAAGCATAGGATAAAACAACATAAATACAATTTAATAAAGCATAGGTTAAAACAACATAAATACAATTTAATAAAGCATAGGACAAAACAACATAAATACAATTTAATAAAGCATCGGTTAAAACAACATAAATACAAGTTAATAAAGCATAGGATAAAACAACATAAATACAATTTAATAAAGCATAGGATAAAACAACATAAATACAATTTAATAAAGCATAGGATAAAACAACATAAATACAATTTAATAAAGCATAGGTTAAAACAACATAAATACAATTTAATAAAGCATAGGATAAAACAACATAAATTCAATTTAATAAAGCATAGGATAAAACAACATAAATACAATTTAATAAAGCACAGGATAAAACAACATAAATAAAATTTAATAAAGCATAGGATAAAACAACATAAACAAAATTTAATAAAGCATAGGATAAAACAACAAAAATACAATTTAATAAAGCATAGGATAAAACAACATAAATAAAATTTAATAAAGCATAGGATAAAACAACATAAATATAATTTAATAAAGCATAGGATAAAACAACATAAATAAAATTTAATAAAGCATAGGATAAAACAACATAAATACAATTTAATAAAGCATAGGATAAAACAACATAAATACAATTTAATAAAGCATAGGTTAAAACAACATAAATACAATTTAATAAAGCATAGGATAAAACCACAGAAATACAATTTAATAAAGCATAGGATAAAACAACATAAATACAATTTAATAAAGCATAGGACAAAACAACATGAATACAATTTAATAAAGCATAGGATAAAACAACATAAATACAATTTAATGAAACATAGGATAAACAACATAAATACAATTTAATAAAGCATAGGATAAAACAACATAAATTCAATTTAATAAAGCATAGGATAAAACAACATAAATACAATTTAATAAAGCATAGGATAAAACAACATGAATACAATTTAATAAAGCATAGGATAAAACAACATAAATAAAATTTAATAAAGCATAGGATAAAACAACATAAATACAATTTAATAAAGCATAGGATAAAACAACATAAATACAATTTAATAAAGCATAGTTTAAAACAACATAAATACAATTTAATAAAGCATAGGATAAAACAACATAAATACAATTTAATAAAGCATAGGTTAAAACAACATAAATACAATTTAATAAAGCATAGGACAAAACAACATAAATACAATTTAATAAAGCATCGGTTAAAACAACATAAATACAAGTTAATAAAGCATAGGATAAAACAACATAAATACAATTTAATAAAGCATAGGATAAAACAACATAAATACAATTTAATAAAGCATAGGATAAAACAACATAAATACAATTTAATAAAGCATAGGTTAAAACAACATAAATACAATTTAATAAAGCATAGGATAAAACAACATAAATTCAATTTAATAAAGCATAGGATAAAACAACATAAATACAATTTAATAAAGCACAGGATAAAACAACATAAATAAAATTTAATAAAGCATAGGATAAAACAACATAAACAAAATTTAATAAAGCATAGGATAAAACAACAAAAATACAATTTAATAAAGCATAGGATAAAATAACATAAATAAAATTTAATAAAGCATAGGATAAAACAACATAAATATAATTTAATAAAGCATAGGATAAAACAACATAAATAAAATTTAATAAAGCATAGGATAAAACAACATAAATACAATTTAATAAAGCATAGGATAAAACAACATAAATACAATTTAATAAAGCATAGGTTAAAACAACATAAATACAATTTAATAAAGCATAGGATAAAACCACAGAAATACAATTTAATAAAGCATAGGATAAAACAACATAAATACAATTTAATAAAGCATAGGACAAAACAACATGAATACAATTTAATAAAGCATAGGATAAAACAACATAAATACAATTTAATGAAACATAGGATAAACAACATAAATACAATTTAATAAAGCATAGGATAAAACAACATAAATTCAATTTAATAAAGCATAGGATAAAACAACATAAATACAATTTAATAAAGCATAGGATAAAACAACATGAATACAATTTAATAAAGCATAGGATAAAACAACATAAATAAAATTTAATAAAGCATAGGATAAAACAACATAAATACAATTTAATAAAGCATAGGATAAAACAACATAAATACAATTTAATAAAGCATAGGTTAAAACAACATAAATACAATTTAATAAAGCATAGGATAAAACAACATAAATACAATTTAATAAAGCATAGGTTAAAACAACATAAATACAATTTAATAAAGCATAGGACAAAACAACATAAATACAATTTAATAAAGCATCGGTTAAAACAACATAAATACAAGTTAATAAAGCATAGGATAAAACAACATAAATACAATTTAATAAAGCATAGGATAAAACAACATAAATACAATTTAATAAAGCATAGGATAAAACAACATAAATACAATTTAATAAAGCATAGGTTAAAACAACATAAATACAATTTAATAAAGCATAGGATAAAACAACATAAATTCAATTTAATAAAGCATAGGATAAAACAACATAAATACAATTTAATAAAGCACAGGATAAAACAACATAAATAAAATTTAATAAAGCATAGGATAAAACAACATAAACAAAATTTAATAAAGCATAGGATAAAACAACAAAAATACAATTTAATAAAGCATAGGATAAAACAACATAAATAAAATTTAATAAAGCATAGGATAAAACAACATAAATATAATTTAATAAAGCATAGGATAAAACAACATAAATAAAATTTAATAAAGCATAGGATAAAACAACATAAATACAATTTAATAAAGCATAGGATAAAACAACATAAATACAATTTAATAAAGCATAGGTTAAAACAACATAAATACAATTTAATAAAGCATAGGATAAAACCACAGAAATACAATTTAATAAAGCATAGGATAAAACAACATAAATACAATTTAATAAAGCATAGGACAAAACAACATAAATACAATTTAATAAAGCATAGGATAAAACAACATAAATACAATTTAATGAAACATAGGATAAACAACATAAATACAATTTAATAAAGCATAGGATAAAACAACATAAATACAATTTAATAAAGCATAGGATAAAACAACATAAATAAAATTTAATAAAGCATAGCATAAAACAACATAAATTCAATTTAATAAAGCATAGGATAAAACAACATAAATACAATTTAATAAAGCATAGGATAAAACAACATGAATACAATTTAATAAAGCATAGGATAAAACAACATAAATACAATTTAATAAAGCATAGGTTAAAACAACATAAATACAATTTAATAAAGCATAGGACAAAACAACATAAATACAATTTAATAAAGCATAGGTTAAAACAACATAAATAAAAGTTAATAAAGCATAGGATAAAACAACATAAATACAATTTAATAAAGCATAGGATAAAACAACATAAATACAATTTAATAAAGCATAGGATAAAACAACATAAATACAATTTAATAAAGCATAGGTTAAAACAACATAAATACAATTTAATAAAGCATAGGACAAAACAACATAAATACAATTTAATAAAGCATCGGTTAAAACAACATAAATACAAGTTAATAAAGCATAGGATAAAACAACATAAATACAATTTAATAAAGCATAGGATAAAACAACATAAATACAATTTAATAAAGCATAGGATAAAACAACATAAATACGATTTAATAAAGCATAGGTTAAAACAACATAAATACAATTTAATAAAGCATAGGATAAAACAACATAAATTCAATTTAATAAAGCATAGGATAAAACAACATAAATACAATTTAATAAAGCACAGGATAAAACAACATAAATAAAATTTAATAAAGCATAGGATAAAACAACATAAACAAAATTTAATAAAGCATAGGATAAAACAACATAAATAAAATTTAATAAAGCATAGGATAAAACAACATAAATACAATTTAATAAAGCATAGGATAAAACAACATAAATACAATTTAATAAAGCATAGGTTAAAACAACATAAATACAATTTAATAAAGCATAGGATAAAACAACATAAATACAATTTAATAAAGCATAGGTTAAAACAACATAAATACAATTTAATAAAGCATAGGACAAAACAACATAAATACAATTTAATAAAGCATCGGTTAAAACAACATAAATACAAGTTAATAAAGCATAGGATAAAACAACATAAATACAATTTAATAAAGCATAGGATAAAACAACATAAATACAATTTAATAAAGCATAGGATAAAACAACATAAATACAATTTAATAAAGCATAGGTTAAAACAACATAAATACAATTTAATAAAGCATAGGATAAAACAACATAAATTCAATTTAATAAAGCATAGGATAAAACAACATAAATACAATTTAATAAAGCACAGGATAAAACAACATAAATACAATTTAATAAAGCATAGGATAAAACAACATAAATACAATTTAATAAAGCATAGGTTAAAACAACATAAATACAATTTAATAAAGCATAGGACAAAACAACATAAATACAATTTAATAAAGCATCGGTTAAAACAACATAAATACAAGTTAATAAAGCATAGGATAAAACAACATAAATACAATTTAATAAAGCATAGGATAAAACAACATAAATACAATTTAATAAGCATAGGATAAAACAACATAAATACAATTTAATAAAGCATAGGTTAAAACAACATAAATACAATTTAATAAAGCATAGGATAAAACAACATAAATTCAATTTAATAAAGCATAGGATAAAACAACATAAATACAATTTAATAAAGCACAGGATAAAACAACATAAATAAAATTTAATAAAGCATAGGATAAAACAACATAAACAAAATTTAATAAAGCATAGAATAAAACAACAAAAATACAATTTAATAAAGCATAGGATAAAACAACATAAATAAAATTTAATAAAGCATAGGATAAAACAACATAAATATAATTTAATAAAGCATAGGATAAAACAACATAAATAAAATTTAATAAAGCATAGGATAAAACAACATAAATACAATTTAATAAAGCATAGGATAAAACAACATAAATACAATTTAATAAAGCATAGGTTAAAACAACATAAATACAATTTAATAAAGCATAGCATAAAACCACAGAAATACAATTTAATAAAGCATAGGATAAAACAACATAAATACAATTTAATAAAGCATAGGATAAAACAACATAAATACAATTTAATAAAGCATAGGTTAAAACAACATAAATACAATTTAATAAAGCATAGGATAAAACAACATAAATACAATTTAATAAAGCATAGGTTAAAACAACATAAATACAATTTAATAAAGCATAGGACAAAACAACATAAATACAATTTAATAAAGCATCGGTTAAAACAACATAAATACAAGTTAATAAAGCATAGGATAAAACAACATAAATACAATTTAATAAAGCATAGGATAAAACAACATAAATACAATTTAATAAAGCATAGGATAAAACAACATAAATACAATTTAATAAAGCATAGGTTAAAACAACATAAATACAATTTAATAAAGCATAGGATAAAACAACATAAATTCAATTTAATAAAGCATAGGATAAAACAACATAAATACAATTTAATAAAGCACAGGATAAAACAACATAAATACAATTTAATAAAGCATAGGATAAAACAACATAAATACAATTTAATAAAGCATAGGTTAAAACAACATAAATACAATTTAATAAAGCATAGGACAAAACAACATAAATACAATTTAATAAAGCATCGGTTAAAACAACATAAATACAAGTTAATAAAGCATAGGATAAAACAACATAAATACAATTTAATAAAGCATAGGATAAAACAACATAAATACAATTTAATAAGCATAGGATAAAACAACATAAATACAATTTAATAAAGCATAGGTTAAAACAACATAAATACAATTTAATAAAGCATAGGATAAAACAACATAAATTCAATTTAATAAAGCATAGGATAAAACAACATAAATACAATTTAATAAAGCACAGGATAAAACAACATAAATAAAATTTAATAAAGCATAGGATAAAACAACATAAACAAAATTTAATAAAGCATAGGATAAAACAACAAAAATACAATTTAATAAAGCATAGGATAAAACAACATAAATAAAATTTAATAAAGCATAGGATAAAACAACATAAATATAATTTAATAAAGCATAGGATAAAACAACATAAATAAAATTTAATAAAGCATAGGATAAAACAACATAAATACAATTTAATAAAGCATAGGATAAAACAACATAAATACAATTTAATAAAGCATAGGTTAAAACAACATAAATACAATTTAATAAAGCATAGCATAAAACCACAGAAATACAATTTAATAAAGCATAGGATAAAACAACATAAATACAATTTAATAAAGCATAGGACAAAACAACATGAATACAATTTAATAAAGCATAGGATAAAACAACATAAATACAATTTAATGAAACATAGGATAAACAACATAAATACAATTTAATAAAGCATAGGATAAAACAACATAAATTCAATTTAATAAAGCATAGGATAAAACAACATAAATACAATTTAATAAAGCATAGGATAAAACAACATGAATACAATTTAATAAAGCATAGGATAAAACAACATAAATAAAATTTAATAAAGCATAGGATAAAACAACATAAATACAATTTAATAAAGCATAGGATAAAACAACATAAATACAATTTAATAAAGCATAGGTTAAAACAACATAAATACAATTTAATAAAGCATAGGATAAAACAACATAAATACAATTTAATAAAGCATAGGTTAAAACAACATAAATACAATTTAATAAAGCATAGGACAAAACAACATAAATACAATTTAATAAAGCATCGGTTAAAACAACATAAATACAAGTTAATAAAGCATAGGATAAAACAACATAAATACAATTTAATAAAGCATAGGATAAAACAACATAAATACAATTTAATAAAGCATAGGATAAAACAACATAAATACAATTTAATAAAGCATAGGTTAAAACAACATAAATACAATTTAATAAAGCATAGGATAAAACAACATAAATTCAATTTAATAAAGCATAGGATAAAACAACATAAATACAATTTAATAAAGCACAGGATAAAACAACATAAATAAAATTTAATAAAGCATAGGATAAAACAACATAAACAAAATTTAATAAAGCATAGGATAAAACAACAAAAATACAATTTAATAAAGCATAGGATAAAACAACATAAATAAAATTTAATAAAGCATAGGATAAAACAACATAAATATAATTTAATAAAGCATAGGATAAAACAACATAAATAAAATTTAATAAAGCATAGGATAAAACAACATAAATACAATTTAATAAAGCATAGGATAAAACAACATAAATACAATTTAATAAAGCATAGGTTAAAACAACATAAATACAATTTAATAAAGCATAGGATAAAACCACAGAAATACAATTTAATAAAGCATAGGATAAAACAACATAAATACAATTTAATAAAGCATAGGACAAAACAACATAAATACAATTTAATAAAGCATAGGATAAAACAACATAAATACAATTTAATGAAACATAGGATAAACAACATAAATACAATTTAATAAAGCATAGGATAAAACAACATAAATACAATTTAATAAAGCATAGGATAAAACAACATAAATAAAATTTAATAAAGCATAGCATAAAACAACATAAATTCAATTTAATAAAGCATAGGATAAAACAACATAAATACAATTTAATAAAGCATAGGATAAAACAACATGAATACAATTTAATAAAGCATAGGATAAAACAACATAAATACAATTTAATAAAGCATAGGTTAAAACAACATAAATACAATTTAATAAAGCATAGGACAAAACAACATAAATACAATTTAATAAAGCATAGGTTAAAACAACATAAATAAAAGTTAATAAAGCATAGGATAAAACAACATAAATACAATTTAATAAAGCATAGGATAAAACAACATAAATACAATTTAATAAAGCATAGGATAAAACAACATAAATACAATTTAATAAAGCATAGGTTAAAACAACATAAATACAATTTAATAAAGCATAGGACAAAACAACATAAATACAATTTAATAAAGCATCGGTTAAAACAACATAAATACAAGTTAATAAAGCATAGGATAAAACAACATAAATACAATTTAATAAAGCATAGGATAAAACAACATAAATACAATTTAATAAAGCATAGGATAAAACAACATAAATACGATTTAATAAAGCATAGGTTAAAACAACATAAATACAATTTAATAAAGCATAGGATAAAACAACATAAATTCAATTTAATAAAGCATAGGATAAAACAACATAAATACAATTTAATAAAGCACAGGATAAAACAACATAAATAAAATTTAATAAAGCATAGGATAAAACAACATAAACAAAATTTAATAAAGCATAGGATAAAACAACATAAATAAAATTTAATAAAGCATAGGATAAAACAACATAAATACAATTTAATAAAGCATAGGATAAAACAACATAAATACAATTTAATAAAGCATAGGTTAAAACAACATAAATACAATTTAATAAAGCATAGGATAAAACAACATAAATACAATTTAATAAAGCATAGGTTAAAACAACATAAATACAATTTAATAAAGCATAGGACAAAACAACATAAATACAATTTAATAAAGCATCGGTTAAAACAACATAAATACAAGTTAATAAAGCATAGGTTAAAACAACATAAATACAATTTAATAAAGCATAGGACAAAACAACATAAATACAATTTAATAAAGCATCGGTTAAAACAACATAAATACAATTTAATAAAGCATAGGATAAAACAACATAAATACAATTTAATAAAGCATAGGACAAAACAACATAAATACAATTTAATAAAGCATTGGTTAAAACAACATAGATACAAGTTAATAAAGCATAGGATAAAACAACATAAATACAATTTAATAAAGCATAGGATAAAACAACATAAATACAATTTAATAAAGCATAGGATAAAACAACATAAATACAATTTAATAAAGCATAGGTTAAAACAACATAAATACAATTTAATAAAGCATTGGATAAAACAACATAAATTCAATTTAATAAAGCATAGGATAAAACAACATAAATACAATTTAATAAAGCACAGGATAAAACAACATAAATAAAATTTAATAAAGCATAGGATAAAACAACATAAACAAAATTTAATAAAGCATAGGATAAAACAACATAAACAAAATTTAATAAAGCATAGGATAAAACAACATAAATACAATTTAATAAAGCATAGGATAAAACAACATAAATACAATTTAATAAAGCATAGGTTAAAACAACATAAATACAATTTAATAAAGCATAGGATAAAACAACTTAAATACAATTTAATAAAGCATAGGTTAAAACAACATAAATACAATTTAATAAAGCATAGGTTAAAACAACATAAATACAATTTAATAAAGCATAGGACAAAACAACATAAATACAATTTAATAAAGCATCGGTTAAAACAACATAAATACAAGTTAATAAAGCATAGGATAAAACAACATAAATACAATTTAATAAAGCATAGGATAAAACAATATAAATACAATTTAATAAAGCATAGGATAAAACAACATAAATACAATTTAATAAAGCATAGGTTAAAACAACATAAATACAATTTAATAAAGCATAGGATAAAACAACATAAATTCAATTTAATAAAGCATAGGATAAAACAACATAAATACAATTTAATAAAGCACAGGATAAAACAACATAAATAAAATTTAATAAAGCATAGGATAAAACAACATAAACAAAATTTAATAAAGCATAGGATAAAACAACAAAAATACAATTTAATAAAGCTTAGGATAAAACAACATAAATAAAATTTAATAAAGCATAGGATAAAACAACATAAATATAATTTAATAAAGCATAGGATAAAACAACATAAATAAAATTTAATAAAGCATAGGATAAAACAACATAAATACAATTTAATAAAGCATAGGATAAAACAACATAAATACAATTTAATAAAGCATAGGTTAAAACAACATAAATACAATTTAATAAAGCATAGGATAAAACCACAGAAATACAATTTAATAAAGCATAGGATAAAACAACATAAATACAATTTAATAAAGCATAGGACAAAACAACATGAATACAATTTAATAAAGCATAGGATAAAACAACATAAATACAATTTAATGAAACATAGGATAAACAACATAAATACAATTTAATAAAGCATAGGATAAAACAACATAAATTCAATTTAATAAAGCATAGGATAAAACAACATAAATACAATTTAATAAAGCATAGGATAAAACAACATGAATACAATTTAATAAAGCATAGAATAAAACAACATAAATAAAATTTAATAAAGCATAGGATAAAACAACATAAATACAATTTAATAAAGCATAGGATAAAACAACATAAATACAATTTAATAAAGCATAGGTTAAAACAACATAAATACAATTTAATAAAGCATAGGATAAAACAACATAAATACAATTTAATAAAGCATAGGTTAAAACAACATAAATACAATTTAATAAAGCATAGGACAAAACAACATAAATACAATTTAATAAAGCATCGGTTAAAACAACATAAATACAAGTTAATAAAGCATAGGATAAAACAACATAAATACAATTTAATAAAGCATAGGATAAAACAACATAAATACAATTTAATAAAGCATAGGATAAAACAACATAAATACAATTTAATAAAGCATAGGTTAAAACAACATAAATACAATTTAATAAAGCATAGGATAAAACAACATAAATTCAATTTAATAAAGCATAGGATAAAACAACATAAATACAATTTAATAAAGCACAGGATAAAACAACATAAATAAAATTTAATAAAGCATAGGATAAAACAACATAAACAAAATTTAATAAAGCATAGGATAAAACAACAAAAATACAATTTAATAAAGCATAGGATAAAATAACATAAATAAAATTTAATAAAGCATAGGATAAAACAACATAAATATAATTTAATAAAGCATAGGATAAAACAACATAAATAAAATTTAATAAAGCATAGGATAAAACAACATAAATACAATTTAATAAAGCATAGGATAAAACAACATAAATACAATTTAATAAAGCATAGGTTAAAACAACATAAATACAATTTAATAAAGCATAGGATAAAACCACAGAAATACAATTTAATAAAGCATAGGATAAAACAACATAAATACAATTTAATAAAGCATAGGACAAAACAACATGAATACAATTTAATAAAGCATAGGATAAAACAACATAAATACAATTTAATGAAACATAGGATAAACAACATAAATACAATTTAATAAAGCATAGGATAAAACAACATAAATTCAATTTAATAAAGCATAGGATAAAACAACATAAATACAATTTAATAAAGCATAGGATAAAACAACATGAATACAATTTAATAAAGCATAGGATAAAACAACATAAATAAAATTTAATAAAGCATAGGATAAAACAACATAAATACAATTTAATAAAGCATAGGATAAAACAACATAAATACAATTTAATAAAGCATAGGTTAAAACAACATAAATACAATTTAATAAAGCATAGGATAAAACAACATAAATACAATTTAATAAAGCATAGGTTAAAACAACATAAATACAATTTAATAAAGCATAGGACAAAACAACATAAATACAATTTAATAAAGCATCGGTTAAAACAACATAAATACAAGTTAATAAAGCATAGGATAAAACAACATAAATACAATTTAATAAAGCATAGGATAAAACAACATAAATACAATTTAATAAAGCATAGGATAAAACAACATAAATACAATTTAATAAAGCATAGGTTAAAACAACATAAATACAATTTAATAAAGCATAGGATAAAACAACATAAATTCAATTTAATAAAGCATAGGATAAAACAACATAAATACAATTTAATAAAGCACAGGATAAAACAACATAAATAAAATTTAATAAAGCATAGGATAAAACAACATAAACAAAATTTAATAAAGCATAGGATAAAACAACAAAAATACAATTTAATAAAGCATAGGATAAAACAACATAAATAAAATTTAATAAAGCATAGGATAAAACAACATAAATATAATTTAATAAAGCATAGGATAAAACAACATAAATAAAATTTAATAAAGCATAGGATAAAACAACATAAATACAATTTAATAAAGCATAGGATAAAACAACATAAATACAATTTAATAAAGCATAGGTTAAAACAACATAAATACAATTTAATAAAGCATAGGATAAAACCACAGAAATACAATTTAATAAAGCATAGGATAAAACAACATAAATACAATTTAATAAAGCATAGGACAAAACAACATAAATACAATTTAATAAAGCATAGGATAAAACAACATAAATACAATTTAATGAAACATAGGATAAACAACATAAATACAATTTAATAAAGCATAGGATAAAACAACATAAATACAATTTAATAAAGCATAGGATAAAACAACATAAATAAAATTTAATAAAGCATAGCATAAAACAACATAAATTCAATTTAATAAAGCATAGGATAAAACAACATAAATACAATTTAATAAAGCATAGGATAAAACAACATGAATACAATTTAATAAAGCATAGGATAAAACAACATAAATACAATTTAATAAAGCATAGGTTAAAACAACATAAATACAATTTAATAAAGCATAGGACAAAACAACATAAATACAATTTAATAAAGCATAGGTTAAAACAACATAAATAAAAGTTAGTAAAGCATAGGATAAAACAACATAAATACAATTTAATAAAGCATAGGATAAAACAACATAAATACAATTTAATAAAGCATAGGATAAAACAACATAAATACAATTTAATAAAGCATAGGTTAAAACAACATAAATACAATTTAATAAAGCATAGGACAAAACAACATAAATACAATTTAATAAAGCATCGGTTAAAACAACATAAATACAAGTTAATAAAGCATAGGATAAAACAACATAAATACAATTTAATAAAGCATAGGATAAAACAACATAAATACAATTTAATAAAGCATAGGATAAAACAACATAAATACGATTTAATAAAGCATAGGTTAAAACAACATAAATACAATTTAATAAAGCATAGGATAAAACAACATAAATTCAATTTAATAAAGCATAGGATAAAACAACATAAATACAATTTAATAAAGCACAGGATAAAACAACATAAATAAAATTTAATAAAGCATAGGATAAAACAACATAAACAAAATTTAATAAAGCATAGGATAAAACAACATAAATAAAATTTAATAAAGCATAGGATAAAACAACATAAATACAATTTAATAAAGCATAGGATAAAACAACATAAATACAATTTAATAAAGCATAGGTTAAAACAACATAAATACAATTTAATAAAGCATAGGATAAAACAACATAAATACAATTTAATAAAGCATAGGTTAAAACAACATAAATACAATTTAATAAAGCATAGGACAAAACAACATAAATACAATTTAATAAAGCATCGGTTAAAACAACATAAATACAAGTTAATAAAGCATAGGATAAAACAACATAAATACAATTTAATAAAGCATAGGATAAAACAACATAAATACAATTTAATAAGCATAGGATAAAACAACATAAATACAATTTAATAAAGCATAGGTTAAAACAACATAAATACAATTTAATAAAGCATAGGATAAAACAACATAAATTCAATTTAATAAAGCATAGGATAAAACAACATAAATACAATTTAATAAAGCACAGGATAAAACAACATAAATAAAATTTAATAAAGCATAGGATAAAACAACATAAACAAAATTTAATAAAGCATAGGATAAAACAACAAAAATACAATTTAATAAAGCATAGGATAAAACAACATAAATAAAATTTAATAAAGCATAGGATAAAACAACATAAATATAATTTAATAAAGCATAGGATAAAACAACATAAATAAAATTTAATAAAGCATAGGATAAAACAACATAAATACAATTTAATAAAGCATAGGATAAAACAACATAAATACAATTTAATAAAGCATAGGTTAAAACAACATAAATACAATTTAATAAAGCATAGCATAAAACCACAGAAATACAATTTAATAAAGCATAGGATAAAACAACATAAATACAATTTAATAAAGCATAGGACAAAACAACATGAATACAATTTAATAAAGCATAGGATAAAACAACATAAATACAATTTAATGAAACATAGGATAAACAACATAAATACAATTTAATAAAGCATAGGATAAAACAACATAAATTCAATTTAATAAAGCATAGGATAAAACAACATAAATACAATTTAATAAAGCATAGGATAAAACAACATGAATACAATTTAATAAAGCATAGGATAAAACAACATAAATAAAATTTAATAAAGCATAGGATAAAACAACATAAATACAATTTAATAAAGCATAGGATAAAACAACATAAATACAATTTAATAAAGCATAGGTTAAAACAACATAAATACAATTTAATAAAGCATAGGATAAAACAACATAAATACAATTTAATAAAGCATAGGTTAAAACAACATAAATACAATTTAATAAAGCATAGGACAAAACAACATAAATACAATTTAATAAAGCATCGGTTAAAACAACATAAATACAAGTTAATAAAGCATAGGATAAAACAACATAAATACAATTTAATAAAGCATAGGATAAAACAACATAAATACAATTTAATAAGCATAGGATAAAACAACATAAATACAATTTAATAAAGCATAGGTTAAAACAACATAAATACAATTTAATAAAGCATAGGATAAAACAACATAAATTCAATTTAATAAAGCATAGGATAAAACAACATAAATACAATTTAATAAAGCACAGGATAAAACAACATAAATAAAATTTAATAAAGCATAGGATAAAACAACATAAACAAAATTTAATAAAGCATAGGATAAAACAACAAAAATACAATTTAATAAAGCATAGGATAAAACAACATAAATAAAATTTAATAAAGCATAGGATAAAACAACATAAATATAATTTAATAAAGCATAGGATAAAACAACATAAATAAAATTTAATAAAGCATAGGATAAAACAACATAAATACAATTTAATAAAGCATAGGATAAAACAACATAAATACAATTTAATAAAGCATAGGTTAAAACAACATAAATACAATTTAATAAAGCATAGCATAAAACCACAGAAATACAATTTAATAAAGCATAGGATAAAACAACATAAATACAATTTAATAAAGCATAGGACAAAACAACATGAATACAATTTAATAAAGCATAGGATAAAACAACATAAATACAATTTAATGAAACATAGGATAAACAACATAAATACAATTTAATAAAGCATAGGATAAAACAACATAAATTCAATTTAATAAAGCATAGGATAAAACAACATAAATACAATTTAATAAAGCATAGGATAAAACAACATGAATACAATTTAATAAAGCATAGGATAAAACAACATAAATAAAATTTAATAAAGCATAGGATAAAACAACATAAATACAATTTAATAAAGCATAGGATAAAACAACATAAATACAATTTAATAAAGCATAGGTTAAAACAACATAAATACAATTTAATAAAGCATAGGATAAAACAACATAAATACAATTTAATAAAGCATAGGTTAAAACAACATAAATACAATTTAATAAAGCATAGGACAAAACAACATAAATACAATTTAATAAAGCATCGGTTAAAACAACATAAATACAAGTTAATAAAGCATAGGATAAAACAACATAAATACAATTTAATAAAGCATAGGATAAAACAACATAAATACAATTTAATAAAGCATAGGATAAAACAACATAAATACAATTTAATAAAGCATAGGTTAAAACAACATAAATACAATTTAATAAAGCATAGGATAAAACAACATAAATTCAATTTAATAAAGCATAGGATAAAACAACATAAATACAATTTAATAAAGCACAGGATAAAACAACATAAATAAAATTTAATAAAGCATAGGATAAAACAACATAAACAAAATTTAATAGAGCATAGGATAAAACAACAAAAATACAATTTAATAAAGCATAGGATAAAACAACATAAATAAAATTTAATAAAGCATAGGATAAAACAACATAAATATAATTTAATAAAGCATAGGATAAAACAACATAAATAAAATTTAATAAAGCATAGGATAAAACAACATAAATACAATTTAATAAAGCATAGGATAAAACAACATAAATACAATTTAATAAAGCATAGGTTAAAACAACATAAATACAATTTAATAAAGCATAGGATAAAACCACAGAAATACAATTTAATAAAGCATAGGATAAAACAACATAAATACAATTTAATAAAGCATAGGACAAAACAACATAAATACAATTTAATAAAGCATAGGATAAAACAACATAAATACAATTTAATGAAACATAGGATAAACAACATAAATACAATTTAATAAAGCATAGGATAAAACAACATAAATACAATTTAATAAAGCATAGGATAAAACAACATAAATAAAATTTAATAAAGCATAGCATAAAACAACATAAATTCAATTTAATAAAGCATAGGATAAAACAACATAAATACAATTTAATAAAGCATAGGATAAAACAACATGAATACAATTTAATAAAGCATAGGATAAAACAACATAAATACAATTTAATAAAGCATAGGTTAAAACAACATAAATACAATTTAATAAAGCATAGGACAAAACAACATAAATACAATTTAATAAAGCATAGGTTAAAACAACATAAATAAAAGTTAATAAAGCATAGGATAAAACAACATAAATACAATTTAATAAAGCATAGGATAAAACAACATAAATACAATTTAATAAAGCATAGGATAAAACAACATAAATACAATTTAATAAAGCATAGGTTAAAACAACATAAATACAATTTAATAAAGCATAGGACAAAACAACATAAATACAATTTAATAAAGCATCGGTTAAAACAACATAAATACAAGTTAATAAAGCATAGGATAAAACAACATAAATACAATTTAATAAAGCATAGGATAAAACAACATAAATACAATTTAATAAAGCATAGGATAAAACAACATAAATACGATTTAATAAAGCATAGGTTAAAACAACATAAATACAATTTAATAAAGCATAGGATAAAACAACATAAATTCAATTTAATAAAGCATAGGATAAAACAACATAAATACAATTTAATAAAGCACAGGATAAAACAACATAAATAAAATTTAATAAAGCATAGGATAAAACAACATAAACAAAATTTAATAAAGCATAGGATAAAACAACATAAATAAAATTTAATAAAGCATAGGATAAAACAACATAAATACAATTTAATAAAGCATAGGATAAAACAACATAAATACAATTTAATAAAGCATAGGTTAAAACAACATAAATACAATTTAATAAAGCATAGGATAAAACAACATAACTACAATTTAATAAAGCATAGGTTAAAACAACATAAATACAATTTAATAAAGCATAGGACAAAACAACATAAATACAATTTAATAAAGCATCGGTTAAAACAACATAAATACAAGTTAATAAAGCATAGGATAAAACAACATAAATACAATTTAATAAAGCATAGGATAAAACAACATAAATACAATTTAATAAAGCATAGGATAAAACAACATAAATACAATTTAATAAAGCATAGGTTAAAACAACATAAATACAATTTAATAAAGCATAGGATAAAACAACATAAATTCAATTTAATAAAGCATAGGATAAAACAACATAAATACAATTTAATAAAGCACAGGATAAAACAACATAAATAAAATTTAATAAAGCATAGGATAAAACAACATAAACAAAATTTAATAAAGCATAGGATAAAACAACAAAAATACAATTTAATAAAGCATAGGATAAAACAACATAAATAAAATTTAATAAAGCATAGGATAAAACAACATAAATATAATTTAATAAAGCATAGGATAAAACAACATAAATAAAATTTAATAAAGCATAGGATAAAACAACATAAATACAATTTAATAAAGCATAGGATAAAACAACATAAATACAATTTAATAAAGCATAGGTTAAAACAACATAAATACAATTTAATAAAGCATAGGATAAAACCACAGAAATACAATTTAATAAAGCATAGGATAAAACAACATAAATACAATTTAATAAAGCATAGGACAAAACAACATAAATACAATTTAATAAAGCATAGGATAAAACAACATAAATACAATTTAATGAAACATAGGATAAACAACATAAATACAATTTAATAAAGCATAGGATAAAACAACATAAATACAATTTAATAAAGCATAGGATAAAACAACATAAATAAAATTTAATAAAGCATAGCATAAAACAACATAAATTCAATTTAATAAAGCATAGGATAAAACAACATAAATACAATTTAATAAAGCATAGGATAAAACAACATGAATACAATTTAATAAAGCATAAGATAAAACAACATAAATACAATTTAATAAAGCATAGGTTAAAACAACATAAATACAATTTAATAAAGCATAGGATAAAACAACATGAATACAATTTAATAAAGCATAGGATAAAACAACATAAATAAAATTTAATAAAGCATAGAATAAAACAACATAAATACAATTTAATAAAGCATAGGATAAAACAACATGAATACAATTTAATAAAGCATAGGATAAAACAACATAAATACAATTTAATAAAGCACAGGATAAAACAACATAAATAAAATTTAATAAAGCATAGGATAAAACAACATAAACAAAATTTAATAAAGCATAGGATAAAACAACAAAAATACAATTTAATAAAGCATAGGATAAAACAACATAAATAAAATTTAATAAAGCATAGGATAAAACAACATAAATATAATTTAATAAAGCATAGGATAAAACAACATAAATAAAATTTAATAAAGCATAGGATAAAACAACATAAATACAATTTAATAAAGCATAGGATAAAACAACATAAATACAATTTAATAAAGCATAGGTTAAAACAACATAAATACAATTTAATAAAGCATAGGATAAAACCACAGAAATACAATTTAATAAAGCATAGGATAAAACAACATAAATACAATTTAATAAAGCATAGGACAAAACAACATAAATACAATTTAATAAAGCATAGGATAAAACAACATAAATACAATTTAATGAAACATAGGATAAACAACATAAATACAATTTAATAAAGCATAGGATAAAACAACATAAATACAATTTAATAAAGCATAGGATAAAACAACATAAATAAAATTTAATAAAGCATAGCATAAAACAACATAAATTCAATTTAATAAAGCATAGGATAAAACAACATAAATACAATTTAATAAAGCATAGGATAAAACAACATGAATACAATTTAATAAAGCATAAGATAAAACAACATAAATACAATTTAATAAAGCATAGGTTAAAACAACATAAATACAATTTAATAAAGCATAGCATAAAACCACAGAAATACAATTTAATAAAGCATAGGATAAAACAACATAAATACAATTTAATAAAGCATAGGACAAAACAACATGAATACAATTTAATAAAGCATAGGATAAAACAACATAAATACAATTTAATGAAACATAGGATAAACAACATAAATACAATTTAATAAAGCATAGGATAAAACAACATAAATTCAATTTAATAAAGCATAGGATAAAACAACATAAATACAATTTAATAAAGCATAGGATAAAACAACATGAATACAATTTAATAAAGCATAGGATAAAACAACATAAATAAAATTTAATAAAGCATAGGATAAAACAACATAAATACAATTTAATAAAGCATAGGATAAAACAACATAAATACAATTTAATAAAGCATAGGTTAAAACAACATAAATACAATTTAATAAAGCATAGGATAAAACAACATAAATACAATTTAATAAAGCATAGGTTAAAACAACATAAATACAATTTAATAAAGCATAGGACAAAACAACATAAATACAATTTAATAAAGCATCGGTTAAAACAACATAAATACAAGTTAATAAAGCATAGGATAAAACAACATAAATACAATTTAATAAAGCATAGGATAAAACAACATAAATACAATTTAATAAAGCATAGGATAAAACAACATAAATACAATTTAATAAAGCATAGGTTAAAACAACATAAATACAATTTAATAAAGCATAGGATAAAACAACATAAATTCAATTTAATAAAGCATAGGATAAAACAACATAAATACAATTTAATAAAGCACAGGATAAAACAACATAAATAAAATTTAATAAAGCATAGGATAAAACAACATAAACAAAATTTAATAAAGCATAGGATAAAACAACAAAAATACAATTTAATAAAGCATAGGATAAAACAACATAAATAAAATTTAATAAAGCATAGGATAAAACAACATAAATATAATTTAATAAAGCATAGGATAAAACAACATAAATAAAATTTAATAAAGCATAGGATAAAACAACATAAATACAATTTAATAAAGCATAGGATAAAACAACATAAATACAATTTAATAAAGCATAGGTTAAAACAACATAAATACAATTTAATAAAGCATAGGATAAAACCACAGAAATACAATTTAATAAAGCATAGGATAAAACAACATAAATACAATTTAATAAAGCATAGGACAAAACAACATAAATACAATTTAATAAAGCATAGGATAAAACAACATAAATACAATTTAATGAAACATAGGATAAACAACATAAATACAATTTAATAAAGCATAGGATAAAACAACATAAATACAATTTAATAAAGCATAGGATAAAACAACATAAATAAAATTTAATAAAGCATAGCATAAAACAACATAAATTCAATTTAATAAAGCATAGGATAAAACAACATAAATACAATTTAATAAAGCATAGGATAAAACAACATGAATACAATTTAATAAAGCATAGGATAAAACAACATAAATACAATTTAATAAAGCATAGGTTAAAACAACATAAATACAATTTAATAAAGCATAGGACAAAACAACATAAATACAATTTAATAAAGCATAGGTTAAAACAACATAAATAAAAGTTAATAAAGCATAGGATAAAACAACATAAATACAATTTAATAAAGCATAGGATAAAACAACATAAATACAATTTAATAAAGCATAGGATAAAACAACATAAATACAATTTAATAAAGCATAGGTTAAAACAACATAAATACAATTTAATAAAGCATAGGACAAAACAACATAAATACAATTTAATAAAGCATCGGTTAAAACAACATAAATACAAGTTAATAAAGCATAGGATAAAACAACATAAATACAATTTAATAAAGCATAGGATAAAACAACATAAATACAATTTAATAAAGCATAGGATAAAACAACATAAATACGATTTAATAAAGCATAGGTTAAAACAACATAAATACAATTTAATAAAGCATAGGATAAAACAACATAAATTCAATTTAATAAAGCATAGGATAAAACAACATAAATACAATTTAATAAAGCACAGGATAAAACAACATAAATAAAATTTAATAAAGCATAGGATAAAACAACATAAACAAAATTTAATAAAGCATAGGATAAAACAACATAAATAAAATTTAATAAAGCATAGGATAAAACAACATAAATACAATTTAATAAAGCATAGGATAAAACAACATAAATACAATTTAATAAAGCATAGGTTAAAACAACATAAATACAATTTAATAAAGCATAGGATAAAACAACATAACTACAATTTAATAAAGCATAGGTTAAAACAACATAAATACAATTTAATAAAGCATAGGACAAAACAACATAAATACAATTTAATAAAGCATCGGTTAAAACAACATAAATACAAGTTAATAAAGCATAGGATAAAACAACATAAATACAATTTAATAAAGCATAGGATAAAACAACATAAATACAATTTAATAAAGCATAGGATAAAACAACATAAATACAATTTAATAAAGCATAGGTTAAAACAACATAAATACAATTTAATAAAGCATAGGATAAAACAACATAAATTCAATTTAATAAAGCATAGGATAAAACAACATAAATACAATTTAATAAAGCACAGGATAAAACAACATAAATAAAATTTAATAAAGCATAGGATAAAACAACATAAACAAAATTTAATAAAGCATAGGATAAAACAACAAAAATACAATTTAATAAAGCATAGGATAAAACAACATAAATAAAATTTAATAAAGCATAGGATAAAACAACATAAATATAATTTAATAAAGCATAGGATAAAACAACATAAATAAAATTTAATAAAGCATAGGATAAAACAACATAAATACAATTTAATAAAGCATAGGATAAAACAACATAAATACAATTTAATAAAGCATAGGTTAAAACAACATAAATACAATTTAATAAAGCATAGGATAAAACCACAGAAATACAATTTAATAAAGCATAGGATAAAACAACATAAATACAATTTAATAAAGCATAGGACAAAACAACATAAATACAATTTAATAAAGCATAGGATAAAACAACATAAATACAATTTAATGAAACATAGGATAAACAACATAAATACAATTTAATAAAGCATAGGATAAAACAACATAAATACAATTTAATAAAGCATAGGATAAAACAACATAAATAAAATTTAATAAAGCATAGCATAAAACAACATAAATTCAATTTAATAAAGCATAGGATAAAACAACATAAATACAATTTAATAAAGCATAGGATAAAACAACATGAATACAATTTAATAAAGCATAAGATAAAACAACATAAATACAATTTAATAAAGCATAGGTTAAAACAACATAAATACAATTTAATAAAGCATAGGATAAAACAACATGAATACAATTTAATAAAGCATAGGATAAAACAACATAAATAAAATTTAATAAAGCATAGAATAAAACAACATAAATACAATTTAATAAAGCATAGGATAAAACAACATGAATACAATTTAATAAAGCATAGGATAAAACAACATAAATACAATTTAATAAAGCACAGGATAAAACAACATAAATAAAATTTAATAAAGCATAGGATAAAACAACATAAACAAAATTTAATAAAGCATAGGATAAAACAACATAAATATAATTTAATAAAGCATAGGATAAAACAACATAAATAAAATTTAATAAAGCATAGGATAAAACAACATAAATACAATTTAATAAAGCATAGGATAAAACAACATAAATACAATTTAATAAAGCATAGGTTAAAACAACATAAATACAATTTAATAAAGCATAGGATAAAACCACAGAAATACAATTTAATAAAGCATAGGATAAAACAACATAAATACAATTTAATAAAGCATAGGACAAAACAACATAAATACAATTTAATAAAGCATAGGATAAAACAACATAAATACAATTTAATGAAACATAGGATAAACAACATAAATACAATTTAATAAAGCATAGGATAAAACAACATAAATACAATTTAATAAAGCATAGGATAAAACAACATAAATAAAATTTAATAAAGCATAGCATAAAACAACATAAATTCAATTTAATAAAGCATAGGATAAAACAACATAAATACAATTTAATAAAGCATAGGATAAAACAACATGAATACAATTTAATAAAGCATAAGATAAAACAACATAAATACAATTTAATAAAGCATAGGTTAAAACAACATAAATACAATTTAATAAAGCATAGGATAAAACAACATGAATACAATTTAATAAAGCATAGGATAAAACAACATAAATAAAATTTAATAAAGCATAGAATAAAACAACATAAATACAATTTAATAAAGCATAGGATAAAACAACATAAATACAATTTAATAAAGCATAGGTTAAAACAACATAAATACAATTTAATAAAGCATAGGATAAAACAACATAAATACAATTTAATAAAGCATAGGTTAAAACAACATAAATACAATTTAATAAAGCATAGGTTAAAACAACATAAATACAATTTAATAAAGCATAGGTTAAAACAACATAAATACAATTTAATAAAGCATAGGACAAAACAACATAAATACAATTTAATAAAGCATAGGTTAAAACAACATAAATAAAAGTTAATAAAGCATAGGATAAAACAACATAAATACAATTTAATAAAGCATAGGATAAAACAACATAAATACAATTTAATAAAGCATAGGATAAAACAACATAAATACAATTTAATAAAGCATAGGTTAAAACAACATAAATACAATTTAATAAAGCATAGGACAAAACAACATAAATACAATTTAATAAAGCATCGGTTAAAACAACATAAATACAAGTTAATAAAGCATAGGATAAAACAACATAAATACAATTTAATAAAGCATAGGATAAAACAACATAAATACAATTTAATAAAGCATAGGATAAAACAACATAAATACGATTTAATAAAGCATAGGTTAAAACAACATAAATACAATTTAATAAAGCATAGGATAAAACAACATAAATTCAATTTAATAAAGCATAGGATAAAACAACATAAATACAATTTAATAAAGCACAGGATAAAACAACATAAATAAAATTTAATAAAGCATAGGATAAAACAACATAAACAAAATTTAATAAAGCATAGGATAAAACAACATAAATAAAATTTAATAAAGCATAGGATAAAACAACATAAATACAATTTAATAAAGCATAGGATAAAACAACATAAATACAATTTAATAAAGCATAGGTTAAAACAACATAAATACAATTTAATAAAGCATAGGATAAAACAACATAAATACAATTTAATAAAGCATAGGTTAAAACAACATAAATACAATTTAATAAAGCATAGGACAAAACAACATAAATACAATTTAATAAAGCATCGGTTAAAACAACATAAATACAAGTTAATAAAGCATAGGATAAAACAACATAAATACAATTTAATAAAGCATAGGATAAAACAACATAAATACAATTTAATAAAGCATAGGATAAAACAACATAAATACAATTTAATAAAGCATAGGTTAAAACAACATAAATACAATTTAGTAAAGCATAGGATAAAACAACATAAATTCAATTTAATAAAGCATAGGATAAAACAACATAAATACAATTTAATAAAGCACAGGATAAAACAACATAAATAAAATTTAATAAAGCATAGGATAAAACAACATAAACAAAATTTAATAAAGCATAGGATAAAACAACAAAAATACAATTTAATAAAGCATAGGATAAAACAACATAAATAAAATTTAATAAAGCATAGGATAAAACAACATAAATATAATTTAATAAAGCATAGGATAAAACAACATAAATAAAATTTAATAAAGCATAGGATAAAACAACATAAATACAATTTAATAAAGCATAGGATAAAACAACATAAATACAATTTAATAAAGCATAGGTTAAAACAACATAAATACAATTTAATAAAGCATAGGATAAAACCACAGAAATACAATTTAATAAAGCATAGGATAAAACAACATAAATACAATTTAATAAAGCATAGGACAAAACAACATAAATACAATTTAATAAAGCATAGGATAAAACAACATAAATACAATTTAATGAAACATAGGATAAACAACATAAATACAATTTAATAAAGCATAGGATAAAACAACATAAATACAATTTAATAAAGCATAGGATAAAACAACATAAATAAAATTTAATAAAGCATAGCATAAAACAACATAAATTCAATTTAATAAAGCATAGGATAAAACAACATAAATACAATTTAATAAAGCATAGGATAAAACAACATGAATACAATTTAATAAAGCATAAGATAAAACAACATAAATACAATTTAATAAAGCATAGGTTAAAACAACATAAATACAATTTAATAAAGCATAGGATAAAACAACATGAATACAATTTAATAAAGCATAGGATAAAACAACATAAATAAAATTTAATAAAGCATAGAATAAAACAACATAAATACAATTTAATAAAGCATAGGATAAAACAACATAAATACAATTTAATAAAGCATAGGTTAAAACAACATAAATACAATTTAATAAAGCATAGGATAAAACAACATAAATACAATTTAATAAAGCATAGGTTAAAACAACATAAATACAATTTAATAAAGCATAGGACAAAACAACATAAATACAATTTAATAAAGCATCGGTTAAAACAACATAAATACAAGTTAATAAAGCATAGGATAAAACAACATAAATACAATTTAATAAAGCATAGGATAAAACAACATAAATACAATTTAATAAAGCATGGGATAAAACAACATAAATACAATTTAATAAAGCATAGGTTAAAACAACATAAATACAATTTAATAAAGCATAGGATAAAACAACATAAATTCAATTTAATAAAGCATAGGATAAAACAACATAAATACAATTTAATAAAGCACAGGATAAAACAACATAAATAAAATTTAATAAAGCATAGGATAAAACAACATAAACAAAATTTAATAAAGCATAGGATAAAACAACAAAAATACAATTTAATAAAGCATAGGATAAAACAACATAAATAAAATTTAATAAAGCATAGGATAAAACAACATAAATATAATTTAATAAAGCATAGGATAAAACAACATAAATAAAATTTAATAAAGCATAGGATAAAGCAACATAAATACAATTTAATAAAGCATAGGATAAAACAACATAAATACAATTTAATAAAGCATAGGTTAAAACAACATAAATACAATTTAATAAAGCATAGGATAAAACCACAGAAATACAATTTAATAAAGCATAGGATAAAACAACATAAATACAATTTAATAAAGCATAGGACAAAACAACATAAATACAATTTAATAAAGCATAGGATAAAACAACATAAATACAATTTAATGAAACATAGGATAAACAACATAAATACAATTTAATAAAGCATAGGATAAAACAACATAAATACAATTTAATAAAGCATAGGATAAAACAACATAAATAAAATTTAATAAAGCATAGCATAAAACAACATAAATTCAATTTAATAAAGCATAGGATAAAACAACATAAATACAATTTAATAAAGCATAGGATAAAACAACATGAATACAATTTAATAAAGCATAGGATAAAACAACATAAATACAATTTAATAAAGCATAGGTTAAAACAACATAAATACAATTTAATAAAGCATAGGACAAAACAACATAAATACAATTTAATAAAGCATAGGTTAAAACAACATAAATAAAAGTTAATAAAGCATAGGATAAAACAACATAAATACAATTTAATAAAGCATAGGATAAAACAACATAAATACAATTTAATAAAGCATAGGATAAAACAACATAAATACAATTTAATAAAGCATAGGTTAAAACAACATAAATACAATTTAATAAAGCATAGGACAAAACAACATAAATACAATTTAATAAAGCATCGGTTAAAACAACATAAATACAAGTTAATAAAGCATAGGATAAAACAACATAAATACAATTTAATAAAGCATAGGATAAAACAATATAAATACAATTTAATAAAGCATAGGATAAAACAACATAAATACGATTTAATAAAGCATAGGTTAAAACAACATAAATACAATTTAATAAAGCATAGGATAAAACAACATAAATTCAATTTAATAAAGCATAGGATAAAACAACATAAATACAATTTAATAAAGCACAGGATAAAACAACATAAATAAAATTTAATAAAGCATAGGATAAAACAACATAAACAAAATTTAATAAAGCATAGGATAAAACAACAAAAATACAATTTAATAAAGCATAGGATAAAACAACATAAATACAATTTAATAAAGCATAGGATAAAACAACATAAATATAATTTAATAAAGCATAGGATAAAACAACATAAATAAAATTTAATAAAGCATAGGATAAAACAACATAAATACAATTTAATAAAGCATAGGATAAAACAACATAAATACAATTTAATAAAGCATAGGATAAAACAACATAAATACAATTTAATAAAGCATAGGATAAAACAACATAAATACAATTTAATAAAGCATAGGATAAAACAACATAAATAAAATTTAATAAAACATAGGTTAAAACAACATAAATACAATTTAATAAAGCATAGGACAAAACAACATAAATACAATTTAATAAAGCATAGTTTAAAACAACATAAATACAATTTAATAAAGCATAGGATAAAACCACAGAAATACAATTTAATAAAGCATAGGATAAAACTACATAAATACAATTTAATAAAGCATAGGACAAAACAACATAAATACAATTTAATAAAGCATAGGATAAAACAACATAAATACAATTTAATGAAACATAGGAAAAACAACATAAATACAATTTAATAAAGCATAGGACAAAACAACATAAATACAATTTAATAAAGCATATGTTAAAACAACATAAACACAATTTAATAAAGCATAAGATAAAACAACATGAATATAATTTAGTAAAGCATAAGATAAAACAACATGAATACAATTTAATAAAGCATAGGTTTAAACAACATAAATACAATTTAAGAAAGCATAGGATAAAACTACATAAATACATTTTAATAAAGCATAGGATAAAACAACATAAACACAATTTAATAAAGCATAGGTTAAAACAACATAAATACAATTTAATAAAGCATAGGACAAAACAACATAAATACAATTTAATAAAGCATAGGATAAAACAACATAAATACAATTTATAAAGCATAGGATAAAACAACATAAATACAATTTAATAAAGCATAGGATAAAACAACATAAATACAATTTAATAAAGCATAGGATAAAACAACATAAATACAATTTAATAAAGCATAGGCTAAAACTACATAAATACAATTTAATAAAGCATAGGATAAAACAAATTAAATACAATTTAATAAAGCATAGGATAAAACAACATAAATTCAATTTAATAAAGCATAGGATAAAACAACATAAATACAATGTAATAAAGCATAGGATAAAACAACATAAATACAATTTAATAAAGCATAAGATAAAACAACATGAATACCATTTAATAAAGCTTAGGTTAAAACAACATAAATATAATTTAATAAAGCATAGGATAAAACAACATAAATACAATTTAATAAAGCATAGGTTAAAACAACATAAATACAATTTAATAAAGCATAGGATAGAACAACATAAATACAATTTAATAAAGCATAGGACAAAACATAAATACAATTTAATAAAGCATATGTTAAAGCAACATAAATACAATTTAATAAAGCATCGGTTAAAACAACATAAATACAATTTAATAAAGCATAGGATAAAACAACATAAATACAATTTAATAAAGCATAGGATAAAACAACATAAATACAATTTAATAAAGCATAGGATAAAACAACATAAATACAATTTAATAGAGCATAGGATAAAACAACATAAATACAATTTATAAAGCATAGGATAAAACAACATAAATACAATTTAATAAAGCATAAGATAAAACAACATAAATACAATTTAATAAAGCATAGGATAAAACAACATAAATACAATTTAATAAAGCATATTATAAAACAACATAAATACAATTTAATAAAGCATAGGATAAAACAACATAAATACAATTTAATAAAGCATAGGTTAAAACAACATAAATACAATTTAATAAAGCATAGGATAAAACAAGATAAATTCAATTTAATAAAGCATAGGATAAAACAACATAAATACAATTTAATAAAGCACAGGATAAAACAACATAAATAAAATTTAATAAAGCATAGGATAAAACAACATAAACAAAATTTAATAAAGCATAGGATAAAACAACAAAAATACAATTTAATAAAGCATAGGATAAAACAACATAAATAAAATTTAATAAAGCATAGGATAAAACAACATAAATATAATTTAATAAAGCATAGGATAAAACAACATAAATAAAATTTAATAAAGCATAGGATAAAACAACATAAATACAATTTAATAAAGCATAGGATAAAACAACATAAATACAATTTAATAAAGCATAGGTTAAAACAACATAAATACAATTTAATAAAGCATAGGATAAAACCACAGAAATACAATTTAATAAAGCATAGGATAAAACAACATAAATACAATTTAATAAAGCATAGGACAAAACAACATAAATACAATTTAATAAAGCATAGGATAAAACAACATAAATACAATTTAATGAAACATAGGATAAACAACATAAATACAATTTAATAAAGCATAGGATAAAACAACATAAATACAATTTAATAAAGCATAGGATAAAACAACATAAATAAAATTTAATAAAGCATAGCATAAAACAACATAAATTCAATTTAATAAAGCATAGGATAAAACAACATAAATACAATTTAATAAAGCATAGGATAAAACAACATGAATACAATTTAATAAAGCATAGGATAAAACAACATAAATACAATTTAATAAAGCATAGGTTAAAACAACCTAAGTACAATTTAATAAAGCATAGGACAAAACAACATAAATACAATTTAATAAAGCATAGGTTAAAACAACATAAATAAAAGTTAATAAAGCATAGGATAAAACAACATAAATACAATTTAATAAAGCATAGGATAAAACAACATAAATACAATTTAATAAAGCATAGGATAAAACAACATAAATACAATTTAATAAAGCATAGGTTAAAACAACATAAATACAATTTAATAAAGCATAGGACAAAACAACATAAATACAATTTAATAAAGCATCGGTTAAAACAACATAAATACAAGTTAATAAAGCATAGGATAAAACAACATAAATACAATTTAATAAAGCATAGGATAAAACAACATAAATACAATTTAATAAAGCATAGGATAAAACAACATAAATACGATTTAATAAAGCATAGGTTAAAACAACATAAATACAATTTAATAAAGCATAGGATAAAACAACATAAATTCAATTTAATAAAGCATAGGATAAAACAACATAAATACAATTTAATAAAGCACAGGATAAAACAACATAAATAAAATTTAATAAAGCATAGGATAAAACAACATAAACAAAATTTAATAAAGCATAGGATAAAACAACATAAATAAAATTTAATAAAGCATAGGATAAAACAACATAAATACAATTTAATAAAGCATAGGATAAAACAACATAAATACAATTTAATAAAGCATAGGTTAAAACAACATAAATACAATTTAATAAAGCATAGGATAAAACAACATAAATACAATTTAATAAAGCATAGGTTAAAACAACATAAATACAATTTAATAAAGCATAGGATAAAACAACATAAATACAATTTAATAAAGCATAGGTTAAAACAACATAAATACAATTTAATAAAGCATAGGATAAAACAACATAAATTCAATTTAATAAAGCATAGGATAAAACAACATAAATACAATTTAATAAAGCACAGGATAAAACAACATAAATAAAATTTAATAAAGCATAGGATAAAACAACATAAACAAAATTTAATAAAGCATAGGATAAAACAACAAAAATACAATTTAATAAAGCATAGGATAAAACAACATAAATAAAATTTAATAAAGCATAGGATAAAACAACATAAATATAATTTAATAAAGCATAGGATAAAACAACATAAATAAAATTTAATAAAGCATAGGATAAAACAACATAAATACAATTTAATAAAGCATAGGATAAAACAACATAAATACAATTTAATAAAGCATAGGTAAAAACAACATAAATACAATTTAATAAAGCATAGGATAAAACCACAGAAATACAATTTAATAAAGCATAGGATAAAACAACATAAATACAATTTAATAAAGCATAGGACAAAACAACATAAATACAATTTAATAAAGCATAGGATAAAACAACATAAATACAATTTAATGAAACATAGGATAAACAACATAAATACAATTTAATAAAGCTTTTTATAAAACAACATAAATACAATTTAATAAAGCATAGGATAAAACAACATAATTAAAATTTAATAAAGCATAGCATAAAACAACATAAATTCAATTTAATAAAGCATAGGATAAAACAACATAAATACAATTTAATAAAGCATAGGATAAAACAACATGAATACAATTTAATAAAGCATAGGATAAAACAACATAAATACAATTTAATAAAGCATAGGTTAAAACAACATAAATACAATTTAATAAAGCATAGGACAAAACAACATAAATACAATTTAATAAAGCATAGGTTAAAACAACATAAATAAAAGTTAATAAAGCATAGGATAAAACAACATAAATACAATTTAATAAAGCATAGGGCAAAACAACATGAATACAATTTAATAAAGCATAGGATAAAACAACATAAATACAATTTAATGAAACATAGGATAAACAACATAAATACAATTTAATAAAGCATAGGATAAAACAACATAAATTCAATTTAATAAAGCATAGGATAAAACAACATAAATACAATTTAATAAAGCATAGGATAAAACAACATGAATACAATTTAATAAAGCATAGGATAAAACAACATAAATAAAATTTAATAAAGCATAGGATAAAACAACATAAATACAATTTAATAAAGCATAGGATAAAACAACATAAATACAATTTAATAAAGCATAGGTTAAAACAACATAAATACAATTTAATAAAGCATAGGATAAAACAACATAAATACAATTTAATAAAGCATAGGTTAAAACAACATAAATACAATTTAATAAAGCATAGGACAAAACAACATAAATACAATTTAATAAAGCATCGGTTAAAACAACATAAATACAAGTTAATAAAGCATAGGATAAAACAACATAAATACAATTTAATAATGCATAGGATAAAACAACATAAATACAATTTAATAAAGCATAGGATAAAACAACATAAATACAATTTAATAAAGCATAGGTTAAAACAACATAAATACAATTTAATAAAGCATAGGATAAAACAACATAAATTCAATTTAATAAAGCATAGGATAAAACAACATAAATACAATTTAATAAAGCACAGGATAAAACAACATAAATAAAATTTAATAAAGCATAGGATAAAACAACATAAACAAAATTTAATAAAGCATAGGATAAAACAACAAAAATACAATTTAATAAAGCATAGGATAAAACAACATAAATAAAATTTAATAAAGCATAGGATAAAACAACATAAATATAATTTAATAAAGCATAGGATAAAACAACATAAATAAAATTTAATAAAGCATAGGATAAAACAACATAAATACAATTTAATAAAGCATAGGATAAAACAACATAAATACAATTTAATAAAGCATAGGTTAAAACAACATAAATACAATTTAATAAAGCATAGGATAAAACCACAGAAATACAATTTAATAAAGCATAGGATAAAACAACATAAATACAATTTAATAAAGCATAGGACAAAACAACATAAATACAATTTAATAAAGCATAGGATAAAACAACATAAATACAATTTAATGAAACATAGGATAAACAACATAAATACAATTTAATAAAGCATAGGATAAAACAACATAAATACAATTTAATAAAGCATAGGATAAAACAACATAAATAAAATTTAATAAAGCATAGCATAAAACAACATAAATTCAATTTAATAAAGCATAGGATAAAACAACATAAATACAATTTAATAAAGCATAGGATAAAACAACATGAATACAATTTAATAAAGCATAGGATAAAACAACATAAATACAATTTAATAAAGCATAGGTTAAAACAACATAAATACAATTTAATAAAGCATAGGACAAAACAACATAAATACAATTTAATAAAGCATAGGTTAAAACAACATAAATAAAAGTTAATAAAGCATAGGATAAAACAACATAAATACAATTTAATAAAGCATAGGATAAAACAACATAAATACAAATTAATAAAGCATAGGATAAAACAACATAAATACAATTTAATAAAGCATAGGTTAAAACAACATAAATACAATTTAATAAAGCATAGGACAAAACAACATAAATACAATTTAATAAAGCATCGGTTAAAACAACATAAATACAAGTTAATAAAGCATAGGATAAAACAACATAAATACAATTTAATAAAGCATAGGATAAAACAACATAAATACAATTTAATAAAGCATAGGATAAAACAACATAAATACGATTTAATAAAGCATAGGTTAAAACAACATAAATACAATTTAATAAAGCATAGGATAAAACAACATAAATTCAATTTAATAAAGCATAGGATAAAACAACATAAATACAATTTAATAAAGCACAGGATAAAACAACATAAATAAAATTTAATAAAGCATAGGATAAAACAACATAAACAAAATTTAATAAAGCATAGGATAAAACAACAAAAATACAATTTAATAAAGCATAGGATAAAACAACATAAATAAAATTTAATAAAGCATAGGATAAAACAACATAAATATAATTTAATAAAGCATAGGATAAAACAACATAAATAAAATTTAATAAAGCATAGGATAAAACAACATAAATACAATTTAATAAAGCATAGGATAAAACAACATAAATACAATTTAATAAAGCATAGGTTAAAACAACATAAATACAATTTAATAAAGCATAGGATAAAACCACAGAAATACAATTTAATAAAGCATAGGATAAAACAACATAAATACAATTTAATAAAGCATAGGACAAAACAACATAAATACAATTTAATAAAGCATAGGATAAAACAACATAAATACAATTTAATAAAGCATAGGACAAAACAACATAAATACAATTTAATAAAGCATATGTTAAAGCAACATAAATACAATTTAATAAAGCATCGGTTAAAACAACATAAATACAATTTAATAAAGCATAGGATAAAACAACATAAATACAATTTAATAAAGCATAGGATAAAACAACATAAATACAATTTAATAAAGCATAGGATAAAACAACATAAATACAATTTAATAGAGCATAGGATAAAACAACATAAATACAATTTATAAAGCATAGGATAAAACAACATAAATACAATTTAATAAAGCATAGGATAAAACAACATAAATACAAGTTAATAAAGCATAGGATAAAACAACATAAATACAATTTAATAAAGCATAGGATTAAACAACATAAATACTATTTAATAAAGCATAGGATAAAACCACATAAATACAATTTAATAAAGCACAGGATAAAACAACATAAATACAATTTAATAAAGCATAGGTTAAAACAACATAAATACAATTTAATAAAGCATAGGACAAAACAACATAAATACAATTTAATAAAGCATAGGATAAAACAACATAAATACAATTTATAAAGCATAGGATAAAACAACATAAATACAATTTAATAAAGCATAGGATAAAACAACATAAATACAATTTAATAAAGCATAGGATAAAACAACATAAATACAATTTAATAAAGCATAGGCTAAAACTACATAAATACAATTTGATAAAGCATAGGATAAAACAAATTAAATACAATTTAATAAAGCATAGGATAAAACAACATAAATTCAATTTAATAAAGCATAGGATAAAACAGCATAAATACAATTTAATAAAGCATAGGATAAAACAACATAAATACAATTTAATAAAGCATAAGAATAAACAACATAAGTACAATTTAATAAAGCATAGGTTAAAACAACATAAATACAATTTAATAAAGCATAGGATAAAACAACATAAATACAATTTAATAAAGCATAGGATAAAACAACATAAATACAATTTAATAAAGCATAGTTTAAAACAACATAAATACAATTTAATAAAGCATAGGACAAAACAACATAAATACAATTTAATAAAGCATATGTTAAAGCAACATAAATACAATTTAATAAAGCATAGGTTAAAACAATATAAATACAATTTAATAAAGCATAGGATAAAACAACATAAATACAATTTAATAAAGCATAGGATAAAACAACATAAATACAATTTAATAAAGCATAGGATAAAACAACATAAATACAATTTAATAAAGCATAGGATAAAACAACATAAATACAATTTAATAGAGCATAGGATAAAACAACATAAATACAATTTAATAAAGCATAGGATAAAACAACATAAATACAATTTAATAAAGCATAGGATAAAACAACATAAATACAATTTAATAAAGCATAGTTTAAAACAACATAAATACAATTTAATAAAGCATAGGACAAAACAACATAAATACAATTTAATAAAGCATATGTTAAAGCAACATAAATACAATTTAATAAAGCATAGGTTAAAACAATATAAATACAATTTAATAAAGCATAGGATAAAACAACATAAATACAATTTAATAAAGCATAGGATAAAACAACATAAATACAATTTAATAAAGCATAGGATAAAACAACATAAATACAATTTAATAAAGCATAGGATAAACCAACATAAATACAATTTAATAGAGCATAGAATAAAACAACATAAATACAATTTATAAAGCATAGGATAAAACAACATAAATAAAATTTAATAAAGCATAGCATAAAACAACATAAATTCAATTTAATAAAGCATAGGATAAAACAACATAAATACAATTTAATAAAGCATAGGATAAAACAACATAAATACAATTTAATAAAGCATAGGATAAAACAACACAAATACAATTTAATAAAGCATAGGACAAAACAACATAAATACCATTTAATAAAGCATATGTTAAAACAACATAAATACAATTTAATAAAGCATAAGATAAAACAACATGAATATAATTTAGTAAAGCATAAGATAAAACAACATGAATACAATTTAATAAAGCATAGGTTAAAACAACATAAATACAATTTTAGAAAGCATATGATAAAACTACATAAATACATTTTAATAAAGCATAGGATAAAACAACATACATACAATTTAATAAAGCATAGGTTAAAACAACATAAATACAATTTAATAAAGCATAGGATAAAACAACATAAATACAATTTATAAAGCATAGGATAAAACAACATAAATACAATTTAATAAAGCATAGGATAAAACAACATAAATACAATTTAATAAAGCATAGGATAAAACAACATAAATACAATTTAATAAAGCATACGTTAAAACAACATAAATACAATTAAATAAAGCATAGGATAAAACAACATAAATACAATTTAATAAAGCATAGGTTAAAACAACATAAATACAATGTAATAAAGCATAGGATAAAACAACATAAATACAATTTAATAAAGCATAGGATAAAACAACATAAATACTATTTAATAAAGCATAGGATAAAACCACATAAATACAATTTAATAAAGCATAGGATAAAACAACATAAATACAATTTAATAAAGCATACGTTAAAACAACATAAATACAATTTAATAAAGCATAAGAATAAACAACATAAGTACAATTTAATAAAGCATAGGTTAAAACAACATAAATACAATTTAATAAAGCATAGGACAAAACAACATAAATACAATTTAATAAAGCATAGGATAAAACAACATAAATACAATTTATAAAGCATAGGATAAAACAACATAAATACAATTTAATAAAGCATAGGATAAAACAACATAAATACAATTTAATAAAGCATAGGATAAAACAACATAAATACAATTTAATAAAGCATAGGCTAAAACTACATAAATACAATTTGATAAAGCATAGGATAAAACAAATTAAATACAATTTAATAAAGCATAGGATAAAACAACATAAATTCAATTTAATAAAGCATAGGATAAAACAACATAAATACAATTTAATAAAGCATAGGATAAAACAACATAAATACAATTTAATAAAGCATAAGAATAAACAACATAAGTACAATTTAATAAAGCATAGGTTAAAACAACATAAATACAATTTAATAAAGCATAGGATAAAACAACATAAATACAATTTAATAAAGCATAGGATAAAACAACATAAATACAATTTAATAAAGCATAGTTTAAAACAACATAAATACAATTTAATAAAGCATAGGACAAAACAACATAAATACAATTTAATAAAGCATATGTTAAAGCAACATAAATACAATTTAATAAAGCATAGGTTAAAACAATATAAATACAATTTAATAAAGCATAGGATAAAACAACATAAATACAATTTAATAAAGCATAGGATAAAACAACATAAATACAATTTAATAAAGCATAGGATAAAACAACATAAATACAATTTAATAAAGCATAGGATAAAACAACATAAATACAATTTAATAGAGCATAGGATAAAACAACATAAATACAATTTAATAAAGCATAGGATAAAACAACATAAATACTATTTAATAAAGCATAGGATAAAACCACATAAATACAATTTAATAAAGCATAGGATAAAACAACATAAATACAATTTAATAAAGCATACGTTAAAACAACATAAATACAATTTAATAAAGCATAAGAATAAACAACATAAGTACAATTTAATAAAGCATAGGTTAAAACAACATAAATACAATTTAATAAAGCATAGGACAAAACAACATAAATACAATTTAATAAAGCATAGGATAAAACAACATAAATACAATTTATAAAGCATAGGATAAAACAACATAAATACAATTTAATAAAGCATAGGATAAAACAACATAAATACAATTTAATAAAGCATAGGATAAAACAACATAAATACAATTTAATAAAGCATAGGCTAAAACTACATAAATACAATTTGATAAAGCATAGGATAAAACAAATTAAATACAATTTAATAAAGCATAGGATAAAACAACATAAATTCAATTTAATAAAGCATAGGATAAAACAACATAAATACAATTTAATAAAGCATAGGATAAAACAACATAAATACAATTTAATAAAGCATAAGAATAAACAACATAAGTACAATTTAATAAAGCATAGGTTAAAACAACATAAATACAATTTAATAAAGCATAGGATAAAACAACATAAATACAATTTAATAAAGCATAGGATAAAACAACATAAATACAATTTAATAAAGCATAGTTTAAAACAACATAAATACAATTTAATAAAGCATAGGACAAAACAACATAAATACAATTTAATAAAGCATATGTTAAAGCAACATAAATACAATTTAATAAAGCATAGGTTAAAACAATATAAATACAATTTAATAAAGCATAGGATAAAACAACATAAATACAATTTAATAAAGCATAGGATAAAACAACATAAATACAATTTAATAAAGCATAGGATAAAACAACATAAATACAATTTAATAAAGCATAGGATAAAACAACATAAATACAATTTAATAGAGCATAGGATAAAACAACATAAATACAATTTAATAAAGCATAGGATAAAACAACATAAATACAATTTAATAAAGCATAGGATAAAACAACATAAATACAATTTAATAAAGCATAGTTTAAAACAACATAAATACAATTTAATAAAGCATAGGACAAAACAACATAAATACAATTTAATAAAGCATATGTTAAAGCAACATAAATACAATTTAATAAAGCATAGGTTAAAACAATATAAATACAATTTAATAAAGCATAGGATAAAACAACATAAATACAATTTAATAAAGCATAGGATAAAACAACATAAATACAATTTAATAAAGCATAGGATAAAACAACATAAATACAATTTAATAAAGCATAGGATAAACCAACATAAATACAATTTAATAGAGCATAGAATAAAACAACATAAATACAATTTATAAAGCATAGGATAAAACAACATAAATAAAATTTAATAAAGCATAGCATAAAACAACATAAATTCAATTTAATAAAGCATAGGATAAAACAACATAAATACAATTTAATAAAGCATAGGATAAAACAACATAAATACAATTTAATAAAGCATAGGATAAAACAACACAAATACAATTTAATAAAGCATAGGACAAAAAAACATAAATACCATTTAATAAAGCATATGTTAAAACAACATAAATACAATTTAATAAAGCATAAGATAAAACAACATGAATATAATTTAGTAAAGCATAAGATAAAACAACATGAATACAATTTAATAAAGAATAGGTTAAAACAACATAAATACAATTTTAGAAAGCATATGATAAAACTACATAAATACATTTTAATAAAGCATAGGATAAAACAACATACATACAATTTAATAAAGCATAGGTTAAAACAACATAAATACAATTTAATAAAGCATAGGATAAAACAACATAAATACAATTTATAAAGCATAGGATAAAACAACATAAATACAATTTAATAAAGCATAGGATAAAACAACATAAATACAATTTAATAAAGCATAGGATAAAACAACATAAATACAATTTAATAAAGCATACGTTAAAACAACATAAATACAATTAAATAAAGCATAGGATAAAACAACATAAATACAATTTAATAAAGCATAGGTTAAAACAACATAAATACAATGTAATAAAGCATAGGATAAAACAACATAAATACAATTTAATAAAGCATAGGATAAAACAACATAAATACTATTTAATAAAGCATAGGATAAAACCACATAAATACAATTTAATAAAGCATAGGATAAAACAACATAAATACAATTTAATAAAGCATACGTTAAAACAACATAAATACAATTTAATAAAGCATAAGAATAAACAACATAAGTACAATTTAATAAAGCATAGGTTAAAACAACATAAATACAATTTAATAAAGCATAGGACAAAACAACATAAATACAATTTAATAAAGCATAGGATAAAACAACATAAATACAATTTATAAAGCATAGGATAAAACAACATAAATACAATTTAATAAAGCATAGGATAAAACAACATAAATACAATTTAATAAAGCATAAGAATAAACAACATAAGTACAATTTAATAAAGCATAGGTTAAAACAACATAAATACAATTTAATAAAGCATAGGACAAAACAACATAAATACAATTTAATAAAGCATAGGATAAAACAACATAAATACAATTTATAAAGCATAGGATAAAACAACATAAATACAATTTAATAAAGCATAGGATAAAACAACATAAATACAATTTAATAAAGCATAGGATAAAACAACATAAATACAATTTAATAAAGCATACGTTAAAACAACATAAATACAATTAAATAAAGCATAGGATAAAACAACATAAATACAATTTAATAAAGCATAGGTTAAAACAACATAAATACAATGTAATAAAGCATAGGATAAAACAACATAAATACAATTTAATAAAGCATAGGATAAAACAACATAAATACTATTTAATAAAGCATAGGATAAAACCACATAAATACAATTTAATAAAGCATAGGATAAAACAACATAAATACAATTTAATAAAGCATATGTTAAAACCACATAAATACAATTTAATAAAGCATAGTTTAAAACAACATAAATACAATTTAATAAAGCATAGGACAAAACAACATAAATACAATTTAATAAAGCATATGTTAAAGCAACATAAATACAATTTAATAAAGCATAGGTTAAAACAATATAAATACAATTTAATAAAGCATAGGATAAAACAACATAAATACAATTTAATAAAGCATAGGATAAAACAACATAAATACAATTTAATAAAGCATAGGATAAAACAACATAAATACAATTTAATAAAGCATAGGATAAACCAACATAAATACAATTTAATAGAGCATAGAATAAAACAACATAAATACAATTTATAAAGCATAGGATAAAACAACATAAATAAAATTTAATAAAGCATAGCATAAAACAACATAAATTCAATTTAATAAAGCATAGGATAAAACAACATAAATACAATTTAATAAAGCATAGGATAAAACAACATAAATACAATTTAATAAAGCATAGGATAAAACAACACAAATACAATTTAATAAAGCATAGGACAAAACAACATAAATACCATTTAATAAAGCATATGTTAAAACAACATAAATACAATTTAATAAAGCATAAGATAAAACAACATGAATATAATTTAGTAAAGCATAAGATAAAACAACATGAATACAATTTAATAAAGCATAGGTTAAAACAACATAAATACAATTTTAGAAAGCATATGATAAAACTACATAAATACATTTTAATAAAGCATAGGATAAAACAACATACATACAATTTAATAAAGCATAGGTTAAAACAACATAAATACAATTTAATAAAGCATAGGACAAAACAACATAAATACAATTTAATAAAGCATAGGATAAAACAACATAAATACAATTTATAAAGCATAGGATAAAACAACATAAATACAATTTAATAAAGCATAGGATAAAACAACATAAATACAATTTAATAAAGCATAGGATAAAACAACATAAATACAATTTAATAAAGCATACGTTAAAACAACATAAATACAATTAAATAAAGCATAGGATAAAACAACATAAATACAATTTAATAAAGCATAGGTTAAAACAACATAAATACAATGTAATAAAGCATAGGATAAAACAACATAAATACAATTTAATAAAGCATAGGATAAAACAACATAAATACTATTTAATAAAGCATAGGATAAAACCACATAAATACAATTTAATAAAGCATAGGATAAAACAACATAAATACAATTTAATAAAGCATATGTTAAAACCACATAAATACAATTTAATAAAGCATAGGATAAAACAACATAAATACAATTTAATAAAGCATAGAATAAAATAACATAAATACCACGGAAAAAACTACGAAAACCTGAATAATAGAGATTTTTTACCGTGAGATGGCAAAAATACAGTTATTTTTTACTGGGGTATACCGCACTTTTTTAAATAGAGATATTTGCGGCTGAACAGTGAGCGACACACTCAAACTGCTTTTTTTTTAGATACCAAAGGCCCAAAACTGGATAGTACAGCGATTTGACCCGTGGAACTGCGAAACCACACTGGGATGTCGGGCCTACACAAGACTATTTTCAACAGATATATTTTTGTGTCACAACAGTCAGGAGACACTACTGTTTTTCTTTACGGAAACAACTACCAAAGCCTGAATAATAGAGATTTTTTACCGTGGGATGGCAAAACCACAGTTATTGTTTACTGGGGTATACCACACTTTTTTAAATAGAGATATTTGCAGCTGAACAGTGAGCAACACACTCAAACTGCTTTTTTTTTAGATACCAAAGGCCCAAAACTGGGTAGTACAGCGATTTGACCCGTGGAACTGCGAAACCACACTGGGATGTCGGGCCTACACCAGACTATTTTCAAAAGATATATTTTTGTTTCACAACAGTCAGGAGACACTACTGTTTTTCTTTACGGAAAAAACTACCAAAACCTGAATAATAGAGATTTTTTAACGTGGTATGGCAAAATCACAGTTATTGTTTTCTGGAGTATACCACACTTTTTTAAATAGAGATATTTGCGGCTGAACAGTGAGCAACACACTCAAACTGCTTTTTTTTTAGATACCAAAGGCCCAAAACTGGATAGTACAGCGATTTGACCCGTGGAACTGCCAAACCACACTGGGATGTCGGGCCTACACAAGACTATTTTCAACAGATATATTTTTGTGTCACAACAGTCAGGAGACACTACTGTTTTTCTTTACGGAAACAACTACCAAAACCTGAATAATAGAGATTTTTTACCGTGGGATGGCAAAACCACAGTTATTGTTTACTGGGGTATACCACACTTTTTTAAATAGAGATATTTGCGGCTGAACAGTGAGCGACACACTCAAACTGCTTTTTTTTCAGATACCAAAGGCCCAAAACTGGGTAGTACAGCGATTTGACCCGTGGAACTGCGAAACCACACTGGGATGTCGGGCCTACACAAGACTATTTTCAACAGATATATTTTTGTGTCACAACAGTCAGGAGACACTACTGTTTTTCTTTACGGAAAAAACTACCAAAACCTGAATAATAGAGATTTTTTACCGTGAGATGGCAAAACCACAGTTATTTTTTACTGGGGTATACCACACTTTTTTAAATAGAGATATTTGCGGCTGAACAGTGAGTGACACACTCAAACTGCTTTTTTATTTTGATACCAAAGGCCCAAAACTGGATAGTACAGCGATTTGACCCGTGGAACTGCGAAACCACACTGGGATGTCGGGCTTACACAAGACTATTTTCAACAGATATATTTTTGTGTCACAACAGTCAGGAGACACTACTGTTTTTCTTTACGGAAAAAAACTACCAAAACCTGAATAATAGAGATTTTTTACCGTGGGATGGCAAAACCACAGTTATTGTTTACTGGGGTATACCACACTTTTTTAAATAGAGATATTTGCGGCTGAACAGTGAGCGACACACTCAAACTGCTTTTTTTTTAGATATCAAAGGCCCAAAACTGGATAGTACAGCGATTTAACCCGTGGAACTGTGAAACCACACTGGGATGTCGGGCCTACACAATACTATTTTCAAAAGATATATTTTTGTGTGACAACAGTCAGGAGACACTACTGTTTTTCTTTACGGAAAAAATTACCAAAACCTGAATAATAGAGATTTTTTACCGTGGGATGGCAAAACCACAGTTATTGTTTACTGGGGTATACCACACTTTTTTAAATAGAGATGTTTGCGGCTGAACAGTGAGCGACACACTCAAACTGCTTTTTTTTTAGATACCAAAGGCCCAAAACTCGATAGTACAGTGATTTGACCCGTGGAACTGCGAAACCACACTGGGATGTCGGGCCTACACAAGACTATTTTCAACAGGTATATTTTTGTGTCACAACAGTCAGGAGACACTACTGTTTTTCTTTACGGAAAAAACTACCAAAAGCTGAATAATAGAGATTTTTTTACCGTGGTATGGCAAAATCACAGTTATTGTTTTCTGGGGTATACCACACTTTTTTAAATAGAGATATTTGCTTCTGAACAGTGAGCGACACACTTAAACTGCTTTTTTTTTAGATACCAAAGGCCCAAAACTGGATAGTACAGTGATTTGACCCATGGAACTGCGAAACCACACTGGGATGTCGGGCCTACACAAGACTATTTTCAACAGATATATTTTTGTGTCACAACAGTCAGGAGACACTACTGTTTTTCTTTACGGAAAAAACTACCAAAAGCTGAATAATAGAGATTTTTTACCGTGGTATGGCAAAATCACAGTTATTGTTTTCTGGTGTATACCACACTTTTTTAAATAGAGATATTTGCGGCTGAACAGTGAGCGACACACTTAAACTGCTTTTTTTTTAGATACCAAAGGCCCAAAACTGGATAGTACAGTGATTTGACCCATGGAACTGCGAAACCACACTGGGATGTCGGGCCTACACAAGACTATTTTCAACAGATATATTTTTGTGTCACAACCGTCAGGAGACACTACTGTTTTTCTTTACGGAAAAAACTACCAAAACCTGAATAATAGAGATTTTTTACTGTGGGATGGCAAAACCACAGTAATTGTTTACTGGGGTATACCACACTTTTTTAAATAGAGATATTTGCGGCTGAACAGTGAGCGACACACTTAAACTGCTTTTTTTTTTGATACCAAAGGCTCAAAACTGGATAGTACAGCGATTTGACCCGTGGAACTGCGAAACCACACTGGGATGTCGGGCCTACACAAGACTACTTTCAACAGATAGATTTTTGTGTCACAACAGTCAGGAGACACTACTGTTTTTCTTTACGGAAACAACTACCAAAACCTGAATAATAGAGATTTTTTACCGTGGGATGGCAAAACCACAGTTATTGTTTACTGGGGTATACCACACTTTTTTAAATAGAGATATTTGCGGCTGAACAGTGAGCGACACACTCAAACTGCTTTTTTTTTAGATACCAAAGGCCCAAAACTGGATAGTACAGCGATTTGACCCGTGGAACTGCGAAACCACACTGGGATGTAGGGCCTACACTAGACTATTTTCAACAGATATATTTTTGTGTCACAACAGTCTGGAGACACTACTGTTTTTCTTTACGGAAACAACTACCAAAACCTGAATAATAGAGATTTTTTACCGTGGGATGGCAAAACCACAGTTATTCTTTACTGGGGTATACCACACTTTTTTAAATAGAGATATTTGCGGCTGAACAGTGAGCGACACACTTAAACTGCTTTTTTTTTAGATACCAAAGGCCCAAAACTGGATAGTACAGCGATTTGACCCGTGGAACTGCGAAACCACACTGGGATGTCGGGCTTACACAAGACTATTTTCAACAGATATATTTTTGTGTCACAACCGTCAGGAGACACTACTGTTTTTCTTTACGGAAAAAACTACCAAAACCTGAATAATAGAGATTTTTTACTGTGGGATGGCAAAACCACAGTAATTGTTTACTGGGGTATACCACACTTTTTTAAATAGAGATATTTGCGGCTGAACAGTGAGCGACACACTTAAACTGCTTTTTTTTTTGATACCAAAGGCTCAAAACTGGATAGTACAGCGATTTGACCCGTGGAACTGCGAAACCACACTGGGATGTCGGGCCTACACAAGACTACTTTCAACAGATAGATTTTTGTGTCACAACAGTCAGGAGACACTACTGTTTTTCTTTACGGAAACAACTACCAAAACCTGAATAATAGAGATTTTTTACCGTGGGATGGCAAAACCACAGTTATTGTTTACTGGGGTATACCACACTTTTTTAAATAGAGATATTTGCGGCTGAACAGTGAGCGACACACTCAAACTGCTTTTTTTTTAGATACCAAAGGCCCAAAACTGGATAGTACAGCGATTTGACCCATGGAACTGCGAAACCACACTGGGATGTAGGGCCTACACTAGACTATTTTCAACAGATATATTTTTGTGTCACAACAGTCTGGAGACACTACTGTTTTTCTTTACGGAAACAACTACCAAAACCTGAATAATAGAGATTTTTTACCGTGGGATGGCAAAACCACAGTTATTCTTTACTGGGGTATACCACACTTTTTTAAATAGAGATATTTGCGGCTGAACAGTGAGCGACACACTTAAACTGCTTTTTTTTTAGATACCAAAGGCCCAAAACTGGATAGTACAGCGATTTGACCCGTGGAACTGCGAAACCACACTGGGATGTCGGGCTTACACAAGACTATTTTCAACAGATATATTTTTGTGTCACAACAGTCAGGAGACACTACTATTTTTCTTTACGGAAAAAAACTACCAAAACCTGAATAATAGAGATTTTTTACCGTGGGATGGCAAAACCACAGTTATTGTTTACTGGGGTATACCACACTTTTTTAAATAGAGATATTTGCGGCTGAACAGTGAGCGACACACTCAAACTGCTTTTTTTTTAGATATCAAAGGCCCAAAACTGGATAGTACAGCGATTTAACCCGTGGAACTGTGAAACCACACTGGGATGTCGGGCCTACACAATACTATTTTCAAAAGATATATTTTTGTGTGACAACAGTCAGGAGACACTACTGTTTTTCTTTACGGAAAAAACTAACAAAACCTGAATAATAGAGATTTTTTACCGTGGGATGGCAAAACCACAGTTATTGTTTACTGGGGTATAACACACTTTTTTAAATAGAGATGTTTGCGGCTGAACAGTGAGCGACACACTCAAACTGCTTTTTTTTTAGATACCAAAGGCCCAAAACTGGATAGTACAGTGATTTGACCCGTGGAACTGCGAAACCACACTGGGATGTCGGGCCTACACAAGACTATTTTCAACAGGTATATTTTTGTGTCACAACAGTCAGGAGACACTACTGTTTTTCTTTACGGAAAAAACTACCAAAAGCTGAATAATAGAGATTTTTTACCGTGGTATGGCAAAATCACAGTTATTGTTTTCTGGGGTATACCACACTTTTTTAAATAGAGATATTTGCTTCTGAACAGTGAGCGACACACTTAAACTGCTTTTTTTTTAGATACCAAAGGCCCAAAACTGGATAGTACAGTGATTTGACCCATGGAACTGCGAAACCACACTGGGATGTCGGGCCTACACAAGACTATTTTCAACAGATATATTTTTGTGTCACAACAGTCAGGAGACACTACTGTTTTTCTTTACGGAAAAAACTACCAAAAGCTGAATAATAGAGATTTTTTACCGTGGTATGGCAAAATCACAGTTATTGTTTTCTGGTGTATACCACACTTTTTTAAATAGAGATATTTGCGGCTGAACAGTGAGCGACACACTTAAACTGCTTTTTTTTTAGATACCAAAGGCCCAAAACTGGATAGTACAGTGATTTGACCCATGGAACTGCGAAACCACACTGGGATGTCGGGCCTACACAAGACTATTTTCAACAGATATATTTTTGTGTCACAACCGTCAGGAGACCCTACTGTTTTTCTTTACGGAAAAAACTACCAAAACCTGAATAATAGAGATTTTTTACTGTGGGATGGCAAAACCACAGTAATTGTTTACTGGGGTATACCACACTTTTTTAAATAGAGATATTTGCGGCTGAACAGTGAGCGACACACTTAAACTGCTTTTTTTTTTGATACCAAAGGCTCAAAACTGGATAGTACAGCGATTTGACCCGTGGAACTGCGAAACCACACTGGGATGTCGGGCCTACACAAGACTATTTTCAACAGATAGATTTTTGTGTCACAACAGTCAGGAGACACTACTGTTTTTCTTTATGGAAACAACTACCAAAACCTGAATAATAGAGATTTTTTACCGTGGGATGGCAAAACCACAGTTATTGTTTACTGGGGTATACCACACTTTTTTAAATAGAGATATTTGCGGCTGAACAGTGAGCGACACACTCAAACTGCTTTTTTTTTAGATACCAAAGGCCCAAAACTGGATAGTACAGCGATTTGACCCGTGGAACTGCGAAACCACACTGGGATGTAGGGCCTACACTAGACTATTTTCAACAGATATATTTTTGTGTCACAACAGTCTGGAGACACTACTGTTTTTCTTTACGGAAACAACTACCAAAACCTGAATAATAGAGATTTTTTACCGTGGGATGGCAAAACCACAGTTATTGTTTACTGGGGTATACCACACTTTTTTAAATAGAGATATTTGCGGCTGAACAGTGAGCGACACACTCAAGCTGCTTTTTTTTTAGATTCCAAAGGCCCAAAACTGGGTAGTACAGTGATTTGACCCGTGGAACTGCGAAACCACACTGGGATGTCGGGCCTACACAAGACTATTTTCAACAGATACATTTTTCTGTCACAACAGTCAGGAGACACTACTGTTTTTCTTTACGGAAAAAACTACCAAAAGCTGAATAATAGAGATTTTTTACCGTGGTATGCCAAAATCACAGTTATTGTTTTCTGGGGTATACCACACTTTTTTAAATAGAGATATTTGCAGCTGAACAGTGAGCGACACACTCAATCTGCTTTTTTTTTTTGATACCAAAGGCCCAAAACTGGATAGTACAGCGATTTGACCCGTGGAACTGCGAAACCACACTGGGATGTCGGGCCTACACAAGACTATTTTCAACAGATATATTTTTGTGTCACAACAGTCAGGAGACACTACTGTTTTTCTTTACGGAAAAAACTACCAAAACCTCAATAATAGAGATTTTTTACCGTGGGATGGCAAAACCACAGTTATTGTTTACTGGGGTATACCACACTTTTTTAAATAGAGATATTTGCAGCTGAACAGTAAGCGACACACTCAAACTGCTTTTTTTTTAGATACAAAAAGCCCAAAATTGGATAGTACAGCGATTTGACCCGTGGAACTGCGAAACCACACTGGGATGTCGGGCCTACACAAGACTATTTTCAACAGATATATTTTTGTGTCACAACAGTCAGGATACACTACTGTTTTTCTTTACGGAAAAAACTACCAAAACCTGAATAATAGAGATTTTTTACCGTGAGATGGCAAAACCACAGTTATTTTTTACTGGGGTATACCACACTTTTTTAAATAGAGATATTTGCGGCTGAACAGTGAGCGACACACTCAATCTGCTTTTTTTTTTTGATACCAAAGGCCCAAAACTGGATAGTACAGCGATTTGACCCGTGGAACTGCGAAACCACACTGGGATGTCGGGCCTACACAAGACTATTTTCAACAGATATATTTTTGTGTCACAACAGTCAGGAGACACTACTGTTTTTCTTTACGGAAAAAACTACCAAAACCTGAATAATAGAGATTTTTTACCGTGGGATGGCAAAACCACAGTTATTGTTTACTGGGGTATACCACACTTTTTTAAATATAGATATTTGCGGCTGAACAGTGAGCGACACACTCAAACTGCTTTTTTTTTAGATACCAAAGGCCCAAAACTTGATAGTACAGCGATTTGACCCGTGGAACTGCGAAACCACACTGGGATGTCGGGCCTACACAAGACTATTTTCAACAGATATATTTTTGTGTCACAACAGTCAGGAGACACTACTGTTTTTCTTTACGGAAAAAACGACTAAAACCTGAATAATAGAGATTTTTTACCGTGGGATGGCAAAACCACAGGTATTGTTTACTGGGGTATACCACACTTTTTTAAATAGAGATATTTGCGGCTGAACAGTGAGCGACACACTCAAACTGCTTTTTTTAGATACCAAAGGACCAAAACTGGATAGTACAGCGATTTGACCCTTGGAACTGCGAAACCACACTGGGATGTCGGGCTTACACAACACTATTTTCAACAGATATATTTTCGTGTCACAACAGTCAGGAGACACTACTGTTTTTCTTTACGGAAAAAACTACCAAAAGCTGAATAATAGAGATTTTTTACCGTGGTATGGCAAAATCACAGTTATTGTTTTCTGGGGTATACCACACTTTTTTAAATAGAGATATTTGCAGCTGAACAGTAAGCGACACACTCAAACTGCTTTTTTTTTAGATACAAAAGTCCCAAAATTGGATAGTACAGCGATTTGACCCGTGAAACTGCGAAACCACACTGGGATGTCGGGCCTACACAAGACTATTTTCAACAGATATATTTTTGTGTCACAACAGTCAGGAGACACTACTGTTTTTCTTTACGGAAAAAACTACCAAAACCTGAATAATAGAGATTTTTTACCATGGGATGGCAAAACCACAGTTATTGTTTACTGGGGTTTACCACACTTTTTTAAATAGAGATATTTGCAGCTGAACAGTGAGCGACACACTCAAACTGCTTTTTTTTTAGATACCAAAGGCCCAAAACTGGATAGTACAGCGATTTGACCCGTGGAACTGCGAAACCACACTGGGATGTCGGGCCTACACAAGACTATTTTCAACAGATATATTTTTGTGTCACAACAGTCAGGAGACACTACTGTTTTTCTTTAAGGAAAAAACTACCAAAAGCTGAATAATAGAGATTTTTTACCGTGGTATGGCAAAATCACAGTTATTGTTTTCTGGGGTATACCACACTTTTTTAAATAGAGATATTTGCAGCTGAACAGTAAGCGACACACTCAAACTGCTTTTTTTTAGATTCAAAAGGCCCAAAATTGGATAGTACAGCGATTTGACACGTGGAACTGCGAAACCACACTGGGATGTCGGGCCTACACAAGACTATTTTCAACAGATATATTTTTGTGTCACAACAGTCAGGAGACACTACTGTTTTTCTATACGGAAAAAACTACCAAAACCTGAATAATAGAGATTTTTTACCATGGGATGGCAAAACCACAGTTATTGTTTACTGGGGTATACCACACTTTTTTAAATAGAGATATTTGCAGCTGAACAGTGAGCAACACACTCAAACTGCTTTTTTTTTAGATACCAAAGGCCCAAAACTGGATAGTACAGCGATTTGACCCGTGGAACTGCGAAACCACACTGGGATGTCGGGCCTACACAAGACTATTTTCAACAGATATATTATTGTGTCACAACAGTGAGGAGACACTACTGTTTTTCTTTACGGAAACAACTACCAAAATCTGAATAATAGAGATTTTTTACCGTGGGATGGCAAAACCACAGTTATTGTTTACTGGGGTATACCACACTTTTTTAAATAGAGATATTTGCGGCTGAACAGTGAGCGACACACTCAAACTGCTTTTTTTTTAGATGCCAAAGGCCCAAAACTGGATAGTACAGCGATTTGACCCGTGGAACTGCGAAACCACACTGGGATGTCGGGCCTACACAAGACTATTTTCAACAGATATATTTTTGTGTCACAACAGTCAGGAGACACTACTGTTTTTCTTTACGGAAAAAACTACTAAAACCTGAATAATAGAGATTTTTTACCGTGGGATGGCAAAACCACAGTTATTGTTTACTGGGGTATACCACACTTTTTAAATAGAGATATTTGCGGCTGAACAGTGAGCGACACACTCAAACTGCTTTTTTTTTAGATACCAAAGGCCCAAAACTGGATAGTAGAGCGATTTAACCCGTGGAACTGCGAAACCACACTGGGATGTCGGGTCTACACAAGACTATTTTCAACAGATATATTTTTGTGTCACAACAGTCAGGAGACACTACTGTTTTTCTTTACGGAAAAACTACCAAAAGCTGAATAATAGAGATTTTTTACCGTGGTATGGCAAAATCACAGTTATTGTTTTCTGGGGTATACCACACTTTTTTAAATAGAGATATTTGCAGCTGAACAGTAAGCGACACACTCAAACTGCTTTTTTTATAGATACAAATGGCCCAAAATTGGATAGTACAGCGATTTGACCCGTGGAACTGCGAAACCACGCTGGGATGTTGGGCCTACACAAGACTATTTTCAACAGATATATTTTTGTGTCACAACAGTTAGGAGACACTACTGTTTTTCTTTACGGAAAAAACTACCAAAACCTGAGTAATAGAGATTTTTTACCGTGGGATGGCAAAACCACAGTTATTGTTTACTGGGGTATACCACACTTTTTTAAATAGAGATATTTGCGGCTGAACAGTGAGCGACACACTCAAACTGCTTTTTTTTTAGATACCAAAGGCCCAAAACTGTATAGTACAGCGATTTGACCCGTGGAACTGCGAAACCACACTGGGATGTCGGGCCTACACAAGACTATTTTCAACAGATATATTTTTGTGTCACAACAGTCAGGAGACACTACTGTTTTTCTTTACGGAAAAAACTACCAAAAGCTGAATAATAGAGATTTTTTACCGTGGTATGGCAAAATCACAGTTATTGTTTTCTGGGGTATACCACACTTTTTTAAATAGAGATATTTGCAGCTGAACAGTAAGAGACACACTCAAACTGCTTTTTTTTTAGATACAAAAGGCCCAAAATTGGATAGTACAGCGATTTGACCCATGGAACTGCGAAACCACACTGGGATGTCGGGCCTACACAAGACTATTTTCAACAGATATATTTTTGTGTCACAACAGTCAGGAGACACTACTGTTTTTCTTTACGGAAAAAACTACCAAAACCTGAATAATAGAGATTTTTTACCTTGGGATGGCAAAACCACAGTTATTGTTTACTGGGGTATACCACACATTTTTAAATAGAGATATTTGCAGCTGAACAGTGAGCGACACACTCAAACTGCTTTTTTTTTAGATACCAAAGGCCCAAAACTGGATAGTACAGCGATTTGACCCATGGAACTGCGAAACCACACTGGGATGTCGGGCCTACACAAGACTATTTTCAACAGATATATTTTTGTGTCACAACAGTCAGGAGACACTACTGTTTTTCTTTACGGAAACAACTACCAAAACCTGAATAATAGAGATTTTTTACCGTGGGATGGCAAAACCACAGTTATTGTTTACTGGGGTATACCACACTTTTTTAAATAGAGATATTTGCGGCTGAACAGTGAGCGACACACTCAAACTGCTTTTTTTTTAGATACCAAAGGCCCAAAACTGGATAGTACAGCGATTTGACCCGTGGAACTGCGAAACCACACTGGGATGTCGGGCCTACGCAAGACTATTTTCAACAGATATATTTTTGTGTCACAACAGTCAGGAGACACTACTGTTTTTCTTTACGGAAAAAACTACTAAAACCTGAATAATAGAGATTTTTTACCGTGGGATGGCAAAACCACAGTTATTGTTTACTGGGGTATACCACACTTTTTAAATAGAGATATTTGCGGCTGAACAGTGAGCGACACACTCAAACTGCTTTTTTTTTAGATAACAAAGGACCAAAACTGGACAGTACAGCGATTTGACCCGTGGAACTGCGAAACCACACTGGGATGTCGGGCTTACACAACACTATTTTCAACAGATATATTTTTGTGTCACAACAGTCAGGAGACACTACTGTTTTTCTTTACGGAAAAAACTACCAAAACCTGAATAATAGAGATTTTTTACCGTGGGATGGCAAAACCACAGTTATTGTTTACTGGGGTATACCATACTTTTTTAAATAGAGATATTTGCAGCTGAACAGTGAGCGACACACTCAAACTGCTTTTTTTTTAGATACCAAAGGCCCAAAACTGGATAGTAGAGCGATTTAACCCGTGGAACTGCGAAACCACACTGGGATGTCGGGTCTACACAAGACTATTTTCAACAGATATATTTTTGTGTCACAACAGTCAGGAGACACTACTGTTTTTCTTTACGGAAAAACTACCAAAAGCTGAATAATAGAGATTTTTTACCGTGGTATGGCAAAATCACAGTTATTGTTTTCTGGGGTATACCACACTTTTTTAAATAGAGATATTTGCAGCTGAACAGTAAGCGACACACTCAAACTGCTTTTTTTATAGATACAAAAGGCCCAAAATTGGATAGTACAGCGATTTGACCCGTGGAACTGCGAAACCACGCTGGGATGTTGGGCCTACACAAGACTATTTTCAACAGATATATTTTTGTGTCACAACAGTTAGGAGACACTACTGTTTTTCTTTACGGAAAAAACTACCAAAACCTGAGTAATAGAGATTTTTTACCGTGGGATGGCAAAACCACAGTTATTGTTTACTGGGGTATACCACACTTTTTTAAATAGAGATATTTGCGGCTGAACAGTGAGCGACACACTCAAACTGCTTTTTTTTTAGATACCAAAGGCCCAAAACTGTATAGTACAGCGATTTGACCCGTGGAACTGCGAAACCACACTGGGATGTCGGGCCTACACAAGACTATTTTCAACAGATATATTTTTGTGTCACAACAGTCAGGAGACACTACTGTTTTTCTTTACGGAAAAAACTACCAAAAGCTGAATAATAGAGATTTTTTACCGTGGTATGGCAAAATCACAGTTATTGTTTTCTGGGGTATACCACACTTTTTTAAATAGAGATATTTGCAGCTGAACAGTAAGAGACACACTCAAACTGCTTTTTTTTTAGATACAAAAGGCCCAAAATTGGATAGTACAGCGATTTGACCCATGGAACTGCGAAACCACACTGGGATGTCGGGCCTACACAAGACTATTTTCAACAGATATATTTTTGTGTCACAACAGTCAGGAGACACTACTGTTTTTCTTTACGGAAAAAACTACCAAAACCTGAATAATAGAGATTTTTTACCTTGGGATGGCAAAACCACAGTTATTGTTTACTGGGGTATACCACACATTTTTAAATAGAGATATTTGCAGCTGAACAGTGAGCGACACACTCAAACTGCTTTTTTTTTAGATACCAAAGGCCCAAAACTGGATAGTACAGCGATTTGACCCATGGAACTGCGAAACCACACTGGGATGTCGGGCCTACACAAGACTATTTTCAACAGATATATTTTTGTGTCACAACAGTCAGGAGACACTACTGTTTTTCTTTACGGAAACAACTACCAAAACCTGAATAATAGAGATTTTTTACCGTGGGATGGCAAAACCACAGTTATTGTTTACTGGGGTATACCACACTTTTTTAAATAGAGATATTTGCGGCTGAACAGTGAGCGACACACTCAAACTGCTTTTTTTTTAGATACCAAAGGCCCAAAACTGGATAGTACAGCGATTTGACCCGTGGAACTGCGAAACCACACTGGGATGTCGGGCCTACGCAAGACTATTTTCAACAGATATATTTTTGTGTCACAACAGTCAGGAGACACTACTGTTTTTCTTTACGGAAAAAACTACTAAAACCTGAATAATAGAGATTTTTTACCGTGGGATGGCAAAACCACAGGTATTGTTTACTGGGGTATACCACACTTTTTTAAATAGAGATATTTTCGGCTGAACAGTGAGCGACACACTCAAACTGCTTTTTTTTTTTTGATACCAAAGGACCAAAACTGGATAGTACAGCGATTTGACCCGTGGAACTGCGAAACCACACTGGGATGTCGGGCTTACACAACACTAATTTCAACAGATATATTTTTGTGTCACAACAGTCAGGAGACACTACTGTTTTTCTTTACGGAAAAAACTACTAAAACCTGAATAATAGAGATTTTTTACCGTGGGATGGCAGAACCACAGTTATTGTTTACTGGGGTATACCACACTTTTTTAAATAGAGATATTTGCGGCTGAACAGTGAGCGACATACTCAAACTGCTTTTTTTTAGATACCAAAGGCCCAAAACTGGGTAGTACAGCGATTTGACCCGTGGAAATGCGAAACCACACTGGGATGTCGGGCCTACACAAGACTATTTTCAACAGATATATTTTTGTGTCACAACAGTCAGGAGACACTACTGTTTTTCTTTACGGAAAAAAATACCAAAAGCTGAATAATAGAGATTTTTTACCGTGGTATGGCAAAATCACAGTTATTGTTTTCTGGGGTATACCACACTTTTTTAAATAGAGATATTTGCAGCTGAACAGTAAGCGACACACTCAAACTGCTTTTTTTATAGATACAAAAGGCCCAAAATTGGATAGTACAGCGATTTGACCCGTGGAACTGCGAAACCACGCTGGGATGTTGGGCCTACACAAGACTATTTTCAACAGATATATTTTTGTGTCACAACAGTTAGGAGACACTACTGTTTTTCTTTACGGAAAAAACTACCAAAACCTGAGTAATAGAGATTTTTTACCGTGGGATGGCAAAACCACAGTTATTGTTTACTGGGGTATACCACACTTTTTTAAATAGAGATATTTGCGGCTGAACAGTGAGCGACACACTCAAACTGCTTTTTTTTTAGATACCAAAGGCCCAAAACTGTATAGTACAGCGATTTGACCCGTGGAACTGCGAAACCACACTGGGATGTCGGGCCTACACAAGACTATTTTCAACAGATATATTTTTGTGTCACAACAGTCAGGAGACACTACTGTTTTTCTTTACGGAAAAAACTACCAAAAGCTGAATAATAGAGATTTTTTACCGTGGTATGGCAAAATCACAGTTATTGTTTTCTGGGGTATACCACACTTTTTTAAATAGAGATATTTGCAGCTGAACAGTAAGAGACACACTCAAACTGCTTTTTTTTTAGATACAAAAGGCCCAAAATTGGATAGTACAGCGATTTGACCCATGGAACTGCGAAACCACACTGGGATGTCGGGCCTACACAAGACTATTTTCAACAGATATATTTTTGTGTCACAACAGTCAGGAGACACTACTGTTTTTCTTTACGGAAAAAACTACCAAAACCTGAATAATAGAGATTTTTTACCTTGGGATGGCAAAACCACAGTTATTGTTTACTGGGGTATACCACACATTTTTAAATAGAGATATTTGCAGCTGAACAGTGAGCGACACACTCAAACTGCTTTTTTTTTAGATACCAAAGGCCCAAAACTGGATAGTACAGCGATTTGACCCATGGAACTGCGAAACCACACTGGGATGTCGGGCCTACACAAGACTATTTTCAACAGATATATTTTTGTGTCACAACAGTCAGGAGACACTACTGTTTTTCTTTACGGAAACAACTACCAAAACCTGAATAATAGAGATTTTTTACCGTGGGATGGCAAAACCACAGTTATTGTTTACTGGGGTATACCACACTTTTTTAAATAGAGATATTTGCGGCTGAACAGTGAGCGACACACTCAAACTGCTTTTTTTTTAGATACCAAAGGCCCAAAACTGGATAGTACAGCGATTTGACCCGTGGAACTGCGAAACCACACTGGGATGTCGGGCCTACGCAAGACTATTTTCAACAGATATATTTTTGTGTCACAACAGTCAGGAGACACTACTGTTTTTCTTTACGGAAAAAACTACTAAAACCTGAATAATAGAGATTTTTTACCGTGGGATGGCAAAACCACAGGTATTGTTTACTGGGGTATACCACACTTTTTTAAATAGAGATATTTTCGGCTGAACAGTGAGCGACACACTCAAACTGCTTTTTTTTTTTTGATACCAAAGGACCAAAACTGGATAGTACAGCGATTTGACCCGTGGAACTGCGAAACCACACTGGGATGTCGGGCTTACACAACACTAATTTCAACAGATATATTTTTGTGTCACAACAGTCAGGAGACACTACTGTTTTTCTTTACGGAAAAAACTACTAAAACCTGAATAATAGAGATTTTTTACCGTGGGATGGCAGAACCACAGTTATTGTTTACTGGGGTATACCACACTTTTTTAAATAGAGATATTTGCGGCTGAACAGTGAGCGACATACTCAAACTGCTTTTTTTTAGATACCAAAGGCCCAAAACTGGGTAGTACAGCGATTTGACCCGTGGAAATGCGAAACCACACTGGGATGTCGGGCCTACACAAGACTATTTTCAACAGATATATTTTTGTGTCACAACAGTCAGGAGACACTACTGTTTTTCTTTACGGAAAAAAATACCAAAAGCTGAATAATAGAGATTTTTTACCGTGGTATGCCAAAATCACAGTTATTGTTTTCTGGGGTATACCACACTTTTTTAAATAGAGATATTTGCAGCTGAACAGTAAGCGGCACACTCAAACTGCTTTTTTTTTAGATACAAAAGGCCCAAAATTGGATAGTACAGCGATTTGACCCGTGGAACTGCGAAACCACACTGGGATGTCGGGCCTACACAAGACTATTTTCAACAGATATATTTTTGTGTCACAACAGTCAGGAGACACTACTGTTTTTCTTTACGGAAAAAACTACCAAAACCTTAATAATAGAGATTATTTACCGTGGGATGGCAAAACCACAGTTATTGTTTACTGGGGTATACCACACTTTTTTAAATAGAGATATTTGCAGCTGAACAGTGAGCGACACACTCAAACTGCTTTTTTTTTTAGATACCAAAGGCCCAAAACTGGATAGTACAGCGATTTGACCCGTGGAACTGCGAAACCACACTGGGATGTCGGGCCTACACAAGACTATTTTCAACAGATATATTTTTGTGTCACAACAGTCAGGAGACACTACTGTTTTTCTTTACGGAAACAACTACCAAAACCTGAGTAATAGAGATTTTTTACCGTGGGATGGCAAAACCACAGTTATTGTTTACTGGGGTATACCACACTTTTTTAAATAGAGATATTTTCGGCTGAACAGTGAGCGACACACTCAAACTGATTTTTTTTAGATACCAAAGGCCCAAAACTGGATAGTACAGCGATTTGACCCGTGGAACTGCGAAACCACACTGGGATGTCGGGCCTACACAAGACTATTTTCAACAGATATATTTTTGTGTCACAACAGTCAGGAGACACTACTGTTTTTCTTTACGGAAACAACTACCAAAACCTGAATAATAGAGATTTTTTACCGTGGGATGGCAAAACCACAGTTATTGTTTACTGGGGTATACCACACTTTTTTAAATAGAGATATTTGCGGCTGAACAGTGAGCGACACACTCAAACTGCTTTTTTTTAGTTACCAAAGGCCCAAAACTGGGTAGTACAGCGATTTGACCCGTGGAGCTGAGAAACCACACTGGGATGATGTCGGGCCTACACAAGACTATTTTCAACAGATATATTTTTGTGTCACAACAGTCAGGAGACACTACTGTTTTTCTTTACGGAAAAAACTACCAAAACCTGAATAATAGAGATTTTTTACCATGGGATGGCAAAACCACAGTTATTGTTTACTGGGGTATACCACACTTTTTTAAATAGAGATATTTGCAGCTGAACAGTGAGCAACACACTCAAACTGCTTTTTTTTTAGATACCAAAGGCCCAAAACTGGATAGTACAGCGATTTGACCCGTGGAACTGCGAAACCACACTGGGATGTCGGGCCTACACAAGACTATTTTCAACAGATATATTTTTGTGTCACAACAGTGAGGAGACACTACTGTTTTTCTTTACGGAAACAACTACCAAAATCTGATTAATAGAGACTTTTTACCGTGGGATGGCAAAACCACAGTTATTGTTTACTGGGGTATACCACACTTTTTTAAATAGAGATATTTGCGGCTGAACAGTGAGCGACACACTCAAACTGCTTTTTTTTTTAGATACCAAAGGACCAAAACTGGATAGTACAGCGATTTGACCCGTGGAACTGCGAAACCACACTGGGATGTCGGGCTTACACAACACTATTTTCAACAGATATATTTTTGTGTCACAACAGTCAGGAGACACTACTGTTTTTCTTTACGAAAAAAACTACCAAAACCTGAATAATAGAGATTTTTTACCGTGGGATGGCAAAACCACAGTTATTGTTTACTGGGGTATACCACACTTTTTTAAATAGAGATATTTGCAGCTGAACAGTGAGCGACACACTCAAACTGCTTTTTTTTTAGATACCAAAGGCCCAAAACTGGATAGTAGAGCGATTTAACCCGTGGAACTGTGAAACCACACTGGGATGTCGGGTCTACACAAGACTATTTTCAACAGATATATTTTTGTGTCACAACAGTCAGGAGACACTAATGTTTTTCTTTACGGAAAAACTGCCAAAAGCTGAATAATAGAGATTTTTTACCGTGGTATGGCAAAATCACAGTTATTGTTTTCTGGGGTATACCACACTTTTTTAAATAGAGATATTTGCAGCTGAACAGTAAGCGACACACTCAAACTGCTTTTTTTATAGATACAAAAGGCCCAAAATTGGATAGTACAGCGATTTGACCCGTGGAACTGCGAAACCACGCTGGGATGTTGGGCCTACACAAGACTATTTTCAACAGATATATTTTTGTGTCACAACAGTTAGGAGACACTACTGTTTTTCTTTACGGAAAAAACTACCAAAACCTGAGTAATAGAGATTTTTTACCGTGGGATGGCAAAACCACAGTTATTGTTTACTGGGGTATACCACACTTTTTTAAATAGAGATATTTGCGGCTGAACAGTGAGCGACACACTCAAACTGCTTTTTTTTTAGATACCAAAGGCCCAAAACTGTATAGTACAGCGATTTGACCCGTGGAACTGCGAAACCACACTGGGATGTCGGGCCTACACAAGACTATTTTCAACAGATATATTTTTGTGTCACAACAGTCAGGAGACACTACTGTTTTTCTTTACGGAAAAAACTACCAAAAGCTGAATAATAGAGATTTTTTACCGTGGTATGGCAAAATCACAGTTATTGTTTTCTGGGGTATACCACACTTTTTTAAATAGAGATATTTGCAGCTGAACAGTAAGCGACACACTCAAACTGCTTTTTTTTTAGATACAAAAGGCCCAAAATTGGATAGTACAGCGATTTGACCCATGGAACTGCGAAACCACACTGGGATGTCGGGCCTACACAAGACTATTTTCAACAGATATATTTTTGTGTCACAACAGTCAGGAGACACTACTGTTTTTCTTTACGGAAAAAACTACCAAAACCTGAATAATAGAGATTTTTTACCATGGGATGGCAAAACCACAGTTATTGTTTACTGGGGTTTACCACACTTTTTTAAATAGAGATATTTGCAGCTGAACAGTGAGCGACACACTCAAACTGCTTTTTTTTTAGATACCAAAGGCCCAAAACTGGATAGTACAGCGATTTGACCCGTGGAACTGCGAAACCACACTGGGATGTCGGGCCTACACAACACTATTTTCAACAGATATATTTTTGTGTCACAACAGTCAGGAGACACTACTGTTTTTCTTTACGGAAAAAACTACCAAAAACTGAATAATAGAGATTTTTTACCGTGGTATGGCAAAATCACAGTTATTGTTTTCTGGGGTATACCACACTTTTTTAAATAGAGATATTTGCAGCTGAACAGTAAGCGACACACTCAAACTGCTTTTTTTTAGATTCAAAAGGCCCAAAATTGGATAGTACAGCAATTTGACCCGTGGAACTGCGAAACCACACTGGGATGTCGGGCCTACACAAGACTATTTTCAACAGATATATTTTTGTGTCACAACAGTCAGGAGACACTACTGTTTTTCTTTACGGAAAAAACTACCAAAACCTGAATAATAGAGATTTTTTACCATGGGATGGCAAAACCACAGTTATTGTTTACTGGGGTATACCACACTTTTTTAAATAGAGATATTTGCAGCTGAACAGTGAGCAACACACTCAAACTGCTTTTTTTTTAGATACCAAAGGCCCAAAACTGGATAGTACAGCGATTTGACCCGTGGAACTGCGAAACCACACTGGGATGTCGGGCCTACACAAGACTATTTTCAACAGATATATTTTTGTGTCACAACAGTGAGGAGACACTACTGTTTTTCTTTACGGAAACAACTACCAAAATCTGAATAATAGAGATTTTTTACCGTGGGATGGCAAAACCACAGTTATTGTTTACTGGGGTATACCACACTTTTTTAAATAGAGATATTTGCGGCTGAACAGTGAGCGACACACTCAAACTGCTTTTTTTTTAGATACCAAAGGACCAAAACTGGATAGTACAGCGATTTGACCCGTGGAACTGCGAAACCACACTGGGATGTCGGGCTTACACAACACTATTTTCAACAGATATATTTTTGTGTCACAACAGTCAGGAGACACTACTGTTTTTCTTTACGGAAAAACTACCAAAAGCTGAATAATAGAGATTTTTTACCGTGGTATGGCAAAATCACAGTTATTGTTTTCTGGGGTATACCACACTTTTTTAAATAGAGATATTTGCAGCTGAACAGTAAGCGACACACTCAAACTGCTTTTTTTTTAGATTCAAAAGGCCCAAAATTGGATAGTACAGCGATTTGACCCATGGAACTGCGAAACCACACTGGGATGTCGGGCCTACACAAGACTATTTTCAACAGATATATTTTTGTGTCACAACAGTCAGGAGACACTACTGTTTTTCTTTACGGAAAAAACTACCAAAACCTGAATAATAGAGATTTTTTACCTTGGGATGGCAAAACCACAGTTATTGTTTACTGGGGTATACCACACTTTTTTAAATAGAGATATTTGCAGCTGAACAGTGAGCGACACACTCAAACTGCTTTTTTTTTAGATACCAAAGGCCCAAAACTGGATAGTACAGCGATTTAACCTGTGGAACTGCGAAACCACACTGGGATGTCGGGTCTACACAAGACTATTTTCAATAGATATATTTTTGTGTCACAACAGTCAGGAGTAGTGTTGAGCGATACCTTCCGATATCAGGAAATATCGTATCGGATTGGATCGGGCCGATACCCAAAAAGTATCGGATATCGCCGATTCCGATACCGGAAACCAATGCAAGTCAATGGGACACAAATATCGGAATGAAAATAAACCCTTTCTTTCCTTGTAGGTTAATTCTACATGAAGTAAAACAACTAAGAATAATGTAGAATGACATGAAAAGCCGGCAATTCAGCAGCGGCATACACCGGTACCCGACAATTTACAACAGAAAGAATAGAGCTTCACACATAGATTAGATAGATAGAAACATGTCAGTCACATATATATGAAGTACAGTGACAGTGTTGATTACTGTACTTGTCATTTAGTGTAAAGGATTTATTAAAAAAAATATTAGTGTTTTCGTGCACCGTCTCTTTAAAAAAGCCGGCCGGCAATTCAGCAGCGGTACCCGACAATTTATAACAGACAGAATAGAGCTTCACACATAGATTAGATAGATAGAAACATGTCAGCCACATATATAAGAAGTACAGTGACAGTGTTGCTTACTGTACTTGTCATTTAGTGTAAAGGATTTATTTAAAAAAATAATAGTGTTTTCATGCACCGTCTCTTTAAGAAAGCCGGCCGGCAATTCAGCATCTGTACCCGACAATTTATAATAGAAAGAATAGAGCATCACACATAGATTAGATAGATAGAAACATGTCAGTCACATATATATGAAGTACAGTGACAGTGTTGATTACTGTACTTGTCATTTAGTGTTAAAATAAAGGATTTATTTTAAAAAAAATTGGCGTGGGGTTCCCCTTAATTTTAGGCTCTAGCGGAGGTTAAGCAGACAGCTGGGGCAAATGTTTGAAGCCTGGGAAGGGGGTAATACCCACGGAGCTTCCCAGGCTACTAATATCAGCCCCCAGCTGAATACCTAGCCTTTACTAGCTATTAAAATGGGGGAACCCCCCAAAAAAAATAACGTGGGGTCCCCCCTAATTTAATAGCTAGCACAGGCTAGGCAGACAGTTGGGGGCTGATATTAATAGCCCAGGAAGGGTGCCATGAATATTGGCCCCCTCCCAGGCTAGAAACACCAGCCGTCAGCCGCCCCAGAAATGGCGCATCCATAGGATGCGCCAATTCTGGCACTTAGCCTCGCTCTTCCACGCTGCCCTGGTGCGGTGGCAGGGGGTAATAGGGTTGGGGTTGATGTCAGCTTATAATGCCAGCTGACATCAAGCCCAGGTTATTAATGGAGAGGCGTCTATAAGACACCCCCATTACTAACCCCATAGTCAAAGTTAAAAGAAAACACAAACACCCAGAATAAAGTCCTTTAATTGAAATAAAGACACAATTCTTTATTGTTCTAAATTAAACCATACTTACCATCACGCCCATTCCAGCTGAAGCCAACGATCTCCTGCAATAAAAGTAAAATAATAAAGCAACCTCATCCTTACCTTTCCATGGTTCCCACGACAGCTTCAGCTCTGCTACATCGAGATGACAGGCTGGACCGCAGCAGAACGCTGCCATCCAGTCTGTCATCCCGCAGACACTGAGAAGCGCAGGCATGCTTGCGCTCCTCAGTGTCTCTCTGTGACGTCATCCAGATGAGCCGAGTTCATGTCCAATGAACTCAGCTCACCTCATGCACGTCACTGACAGCGTGGGAAAATTCTCCTGCACTCAGCGCTTCAGCGTGAGAATTTTCCCACGCTGTCAGTGACATACATGAGGTGAGGTCATGTCCAATGAACTCAGCTCACCTCATGCACGTCACTGACAGCGTGGGAAAGTTCTCACGCTGAAGTGCTGAGTGCAGGAGAATTTTCCCATGCTGTCAGTGACGTACATGAGGTGAGCTGAGTTCATTGGACATGACCTCAGCTCATCTTTATGCCGTCACAGCCAGACACTGAGGAGTGGAAGTTTGCCTGCGCTTCTCAGTGTCTGCGGGATGACAGGATGGATGGCAGCGTTCTGCTGCGGTCCAGCCTGTCATCTCGATGTAGCAGAGCTGAAGCTGTCGTGGGAGCCATGGAAAGGTAAGGATGATGTTGCTTTATTATTTTACTTTTATTGCAGGAGATCGTTGGCTTCAGCTGGAATGGGCGTGATGGTAAGTATGGTTTAATTTAGAACAATAAAGAATTGTGTGTTTATTTCAATTAAAGGACTTTTTTCTGGGTGTTGTGTTTTTTTAAATACTTTACTAGAAATTCATGGTGGTCATGTCTAATATTGGCGTGACCCCATGAATTTCGGGCTTAGGGCCAGCTGATAATGCCAAGCTGGCCTTAACCCCTTTATTACCCAGTGAGCCACCGCACCAGGGCCCTGGATGAGTTGGGTACAGCGCCAGAAGATGGCGCTTCTATGAACGCGCCATTTTCTGGGGCGGCTGCGGACTGCAATTTGCAGCGGGGGTGGCCCAGAAAACTTGGGTCTCCCTGCGCTGCGGATTAAAGCCCCCAGCTGCCTAGTTGTATCTGGCTGGGCACAAAAATAGGGCGAAGCCCCACGCATTTTTTTTTAAAATTATTTCATGATATTCATGGAATAATTAAGAAAAAAAGGGCTTCCCTATATTGTTGTGTCCAACCAGGTACAAATAGGCAGCTGGTGGTTGGGGGCAGCCCATTCCTGCCTGCTGTACCTGGCTGGACACAAATATAGTGCGAAGCCCCACGTCAATTTTTTTTTAATTATTTCATGAAATAATTTTTTTAAAAAAGGGCTTCCTATATTGTTGTGTCCGGCCAGGTACAAATAGGCAGCTGGTGGTTGGCGGCAGCCTGTTCCTGCCTGCTGTACCTGGCTGGACACAAATATAGGGCGAAGCCCCACGTCAATTTTTTTTAAAATAAATCCTTTATTTTAACACTAAATGACATTTGAGGAGTTAATAAAGATGCAGTCCCTAAATTATTATTTATTTTTTAATTAATTTTTCCCAAAACTTTTGACGTGGGCTTCGCCATATTTTTGTATGCCAGCCAGGTACAGCATCCAGCTTCTATGAACGCGCCATTTTCCGGGGTGGCTGCGGACTGCAATTTTCAGCGGGGGGGGGGCAGAAAGCTTGGGCCTCCCTGCGCTGCAGATTCCATCCCCCAGCTGCCTAGTTGTACCTGGCTGGACACAAAAATAGGGAGAAGCTTCACGTATTTTTTTTTTTTAATTATTTCATGAAATTCATGAAATAATTAAGAAAAAAAGGGCTTCCCTATATTGTTCTGTCCAACCAGGTACAAATAGGCAGCTGGTGGTTGGGGGCAGCCCGTTCCTGTCTGCTGTACCTGGCTGGACACAAATATAGTGGAAAGCCCCACGTCAATTTTTTTTAAATCATTTCAGGAAATTCATGAAATAATTAAAAAAAATTGATGTGGGGCTTCGCCCTATATTTGTGTCCAGTCAGGTACAGCAGGCAGGAACGGGCTGCCCCCAACCACCAGCTGCCTATTTGTACCTAGCCGGACACAACAATATAGGGAAGCCCTTTTTTCTTAATTATTCCATGAATTTCATGAATTTAAAAAAAAAAAACGTGGAGCTTCGCCCTATTTTTGTGTCCAGCCAGGTACAACTAGGCAGCTGGGGGCTGGAATCTGCAGCGCAGGGAGGCCCAAGCTTTCTGGGCCCCACCCGCTGCAAATTGCAGTCCGCAGCCGCCCCGGAGAATGGCGCGTTCATAGAAGCGCCATCTTCTGGCGCTGTACCCAACTCATCCAGGGCCCTGGTGCGGTGGCTCACTGGGTAATAAAGGGGTTAAGGCCAGCTTGGCATTATCAGCTGGCCCTAAGCCCGAAATTCATGGGGTCACGCCAATATTAGACATGACCACCATGAATTTCTAGTAAAGTATTTAAAAAAAACACAAACACCCAGAAAAAAGTCCTTTAATTGAAATAAACACACAATTCTTTATTGTTCTAAATTAAACCATACTTACCATCACGCCCATTCCAGCTGAAGCCAACGATCTCCTGCAATAAAAGAAAAATAATAAAGCAACCTCATCCTTACCTTTCCATGGCTCCCACGACGGCTCCAGCTCTGCTACATCGAGATGACAGGCTGGACCGCAGCAGAACGCTGCCATCCAGCCTGTCATCCCGCAGACACTGAGAAGCGCAGGCATACTTCCACTCCTCAGTGTCTGGCTGTGACGGCATCCAGATGAGCCGACAATGAACTCGGCTCACCTCATGTACATCACTGACAGCGTGGGAGAATTCTCCTGCACTCAGCGCTTCAGCGTGAGAATTTTCCCACGCTGTCAGTGACGTGCATTAGGTGAGGTCATGTCCAATGAACTCGGTGCACCTCATGCACGTCACTGACAGCGTGGGAAAATTCTCACGCTGAAGCGCTGAGTGCAGGAGAATTTTCCCACGCTGTCAGTGACGTGCATGAGGTGAGCTGAGTTCATTGGACATGACCTCGGCTCATCTGGATGCCGTCACAGCGAGACACTGAGGAGCGCAAGCATGCCTACGCTTCTCAGTGTCTGCAGGATGATAGGCTGGATGGCAGCGTTCTGCTGCGGTCCAGCCTGTCATCTCGATGTAGCAGAGCTGAAGCTGTCCTGGGAACCATGGAAAGGTAAGGATGAGGTTGCTTTATTATTTTACTTTTATTGCAGGAGATCGTTGGCTTAAGCTGGAATGGGCGTGACTGTAAGTATGGTTTAATTTAGAACAATAAAGAATTGTGTGTTTATTTCAATTAAAGGACTTTTTTCTGGGTGTTTGTGTTTTTTTTAAATACTTTACTAGAAATTCATGGTGGTCATGTCTAATATTGGCGTGACCCCATGAATTTCGGGCTTAGGGCCAGCTGATAATGCCAAGCTGGCCTTAACCCCTTTATTACCCAGTGAGCCACCGCACCAGGGCCCTGGATGAGTTGGGTACAGCGCCAGAAGATGGCGCTTCTATGAACGTGCCATTTTCCGGGGCGGCTGCGGACTGCAATTTGCAGCGGGTGGGGCCCAGAAAGCTTGGGCCTCCCTGCGCTGCGGATTCCAGCCCCCAGCTGCCTTGTTGTACCTGGCTGGACACAAAAATAGGGCGAAGCCCCACGTATTTTTTTTTTAAATTATTTCATGAAATTCATGGAATAATTAAGAAAAAAAGGGCTTCCCTATATTGTTGTGTCCGGCTAGGTACAAATAGGCAGCTGGTGGTTGGGGGCAGCCCGTTCCTGCCTGCTGTACCTGTCTGGACACAAATATAGGGCGAAGCCCCACATAATTTTTTTTTTATTATTTCATGAATTTCCTGAAATAATTAAAAAAAAATTGACGTGGGGCTTTGCACTATATTTGGGTCCAGCCAGGTACAGCAGGCAGGAACGGGCTGCCCCCAACCACCAGCTGCCTATTTGTACCTGGTTGGACACAACAATATAGGGAAGCCCTTTTTTTCTTAATTATTCCATGAATTTCATGAAATAATTAAAAAAAAAAAACGTGGAGCTTCTCCCTATTTTTGTGTCCAGCCAGGTACAACTAGGCAGCTGGGGGATGGAATTTGCAGCGCAGGGAGGCCCAAGCTTTCTGCCCCCCGCTGAAAATTGCAGTCCGCAGCCGCCCCGGAAAATGGCGCGTTCATAGAAGCTGGATGCTGTACCTGGCTGGCATACAAAAATATGGCGAAGCCCACGTCAAAAGTTTTGGGAAAAATTAATTAAAAAATAAATAATAATTTAGGAACTGCACCTTTATTAACTCCTCAAATGTCATTTAGTGTTAAAATAATGGATTTATTTTAAAAAAAAATGGCGTGGGATCCCCCATAATTTTAGTCTCTAGCGGAGGTTAAGCAGACGGCTGGGGCAGATGTTTGAAGCCTGGGAAGGGGGTAAAACCCACGGAGCTTCCCAGGCTACTAATATCAGCCCCCAGCTGAATACCTAGCCTTTACTAGCTATTAAAATGGAGGCCCCCCCCCAAAAAAAATGACGTGGGGTCCCCCCTATTTTAATAGCTAGCAAAGGCTAGGCAGACAGCTGGGGGCTGATATTAATAGCCCAGGAAGGGTGCCATGAATACTGGCCCCCTCCCAGGCTAGAAACACCAGTCGTCAGCCGCCCCAGAAATGGCGCATCCATAGGATGCGCCAACTCTGGCACTTAGCCTCGCTCTTCCACGCTGCCCTGGTGCGGTGGCAGGGGGTAATAGTGGTGGGGTTCATGTCAGCGCCAGCTGCCATGAAGCCCAGGTTAGTAATGATGGGCGTCTATAAGACACCCCCATTACTAACCTACAAAGTGTTAAAAAGAAAAAACACACTACACCCAGAAAAAAATAATTTATTTGAAATAAAACACACAATTTTATTTAATTCTTAGTTTACTAAAAATAATAGTTACCTGTCCACGTTCCTGCGCTGATCTCCCATGCACAGCTGTCACATCTGGAGATGGTGACAGCTGTGCATGGCTGCTGTAAGCTCACGCTGCCGGGAACACGTCCGCTCCCGGCAGCGGGAGCCACTGACTGAGGTCACCGGAGTGCATTCAGGCAGCGCAGCTCCGGAGACCTCCTTTACGGCACTGCTGTACCGTGGGAATTTCTCACGATACAGCAGGGCCGTAAAGGAGCTAACCGGAGCAGCGCTGCCTGAACTCCGATGAACCCTTACGGCCCCGTCATTCTAGCGGCGGCAGCGGTTCAGAGCGGTCACATTCTATGTGGCTGCTCTGAACTGGAGATCTTCGTGGGACACTCGTGGACTGCTACGGAGGGGTAAGGATAAGGTTGTGGTTTATTATTTTATATTTTATTACAGGAGATCGATGGCTTCGGGGAATTAGGTGTCTTGGTGAGTATAGGTGTAGTTTTTTATTTTTTACTTTATTTTAGGTGGCGATCGGCGGGGACAGGTAATGTATGAACTAATTTCTTTTAGGTAACCACTGGCCACCAATGACATGTATTTAACATTTATTGGGGACACAGTAGGGCAATTTATATAGCAGGATCAGGCTGATGGGAACTACTGCTCCCATCGAGCTGATCCTGCTGGCAGGAGTGGACGGGGGACAGATATAGGCCGATGGGAGTAGTAGTGTCACATCGGCCTATGTCTGCCTGCACGCACACACCCGCACACAGACCGCACACACCCGCACACATCGCACAGACACCGCGCACACCCGCACAAACATCGCGCACACACCCCGCACACACACACCGCACACACACTAATCATGACGGTCTGATCGTCTGGGAGGTGAGGCTGACCTGTGCGGCCGTGGGAAAGTTCATGTGAGTTCATGCAGTCAAGCATGAACTCACATGAACCCTCTGAGGGCAACGCGGCGACTTCAAATGAACAGCTGATCGGCATCAGCTGATACCTCAGCTGTTCATTTGAAATAACCGGCGGGAAAGCGCAGCACAGAACGGGAAAGCCGGCGGTGAAGTCTTTTCACTGCCGGCTTCCCCGCCCGGGTCCTTCACTCCCCGCTCCTTGGAGCTGCGCTCCCCGCCCGGTCCTAACTTACGATCGGGATGGGAGGTGGCGAGGGGAGCGGAGGATCGGGGTGGGAGGCTGCGGGGAAGCAGTATGGGGCTGTGTGATTGTTTAAAAGCCGGCGGCTTTATACCGCCCGCCGGCTTTTAAACAATCAGGAGAATACTCCCCCGCTGGGATGGCATTCTGATGACAGGCTGGATCGCGCTGCCATCCAACTTGTCATCCTTCACAGACACTGCAGAGCGCAGGCATTATGGGAACTTCCGATTCCGGTATCCGATATTGTAAAAGTATCGGAATTAAGTATCGGAATTCCGATACCGCGAATATCGGCCGATACCCGATATTACAGTATCGGAATGCTCAACACTAGTCAGGAGACAGTACTGTTTTTCTTTACGGAAAAAACTACCAAAAGCTGAATAATAGAGATTTTTTACCGTGGTATGGCAAAATCACAGTTATTGTTTTCTGGGGTATACCACACTTTTTTAAATAGAGATATTTGCAGCTGAACAGTAAGCGACACACTCAAACTGCTTTTTTTATAGATACAAAAGGCCCAAAATTGGATAGTACAGCGATTTGACCCGTGGAACTGCGAAACCACACTGGGATGTCGGGCCTACACAAGTCTATTTTCAAGAGATATATATTTGTGTCACAACAGTCAGGAGACACTACTGTTTTTCTTTACGGAAAAAACTACCAAAACCTGAATAATAGAGATTTTTTACCATGGGATGGCAAAACCACAGTTATTGTTTACTGGGGTATACCACACTTTTTTAAACAGAGATATTTGCAGCTGAACAGTGAGCGACACACTCAAACTGCTTTTTTTTTAGATACCAAAGGCCCAAAACTGGATAGTACAGCGATTTGACCCATGGAACTGCGAAACCACACTGGGATGTCGGGCCTACACAAGACTATTTTCAACAGATATATTTTTGTGTCACAACAGTCAGGAGACACTACTGTTTTTCTTTACGGAAAAAACTACCAAAAGCTGAATAATAGAGATTTTTTACCGTGGTATGGCAAAATCACAGTTATTGTTTTCTGGGGTATACCACACTTTTTTAAATAGAGATATTTGCGGCTGAACAGTGAGCAACACACTCAAACTGCTTTTTTTTTAGATACCAAAGGCCCAAAACTGGATAGTACAGCGATTTGACCCGTGGAACTGCCAAACCACACTGGGATGTCGGGCCTACACAAGACTATTTTCAACAGATATATTTTTGTGTCACAACAGTCAGGAGACACTACTGTTTTTCTTTACGGAAACAACTACCAAAACCTGAATAATAGAGATTTTTTACCGTGGGATGGCAAAACCACAGTTATTGTTTACTGGGGTATACCACACTTTTTTAAATAGAGATATTTGCGGCTGAACAGTGAGCGACACACTCAAACTGCTTTTTTTTCAGATAAAAAAGGCCCAAAACTGTGTAGTACAGCGATTTGACCCGTGGAACTGCGAAACCACACTGGGATGTCGGGCCTACACAAGACTATTTTCAACAGATATATTTTTGTGTCACAACAGTCAGGAGACACTACTGTTTTTCTTTACGGAAAAAACTACCAAAACCTGAATAATAGAGATTTTTTACCGTGAGATGGCAAAACCACAGTTATTTTTTACTGGGGTATACCACACTTTTTTAAATAGAGATATTTGCGGCTGAACAGTGAGCGACACACTCAAACTGCTTTTTTATTTTGATACCAAAGGCCCAAAACTGGATAGTACAGCGATTTGACCCGTGGAACTGCGAAACCACACTGGGATGTCGGGCTTACACAAGACTATTTTCAACAGATATATTTTTGTGTGACAACAGTCAGGAGACACTACTGTTTTTCTTTACGGAAAAAACTACCAAAACCTGAATAATAGAGATTTTTTACCGTGGGATGGCAAAACCACAGTTATTGTTTACTGGGGTATACCACACTTTTTTAAATAGAGATGTTTGCGGCTGAACAGTGAGCGACACACTCAAACTGCTTTTTTTTTAGATACCAAAGGCCCAAAACTGGATAGTACAGTGATTTGACCCGTGGAACTGCGAAACCACACTGGGATGTCGGGCCTACACAAGACTATTTTCAACAGGTATATTTTTGTGTCACAACAGTCAGGAGACACTACTGTTTTTCTTTACGGAAAAAACTACCAAAAGCTGAATAATAGAGATTTTTTACCGTGGTATGGCAAAATCACAGTTATTGTTTTCTGGGGTATACCACACTTTTTTAAAAAGAGATATTTGCGGCTGAACAGTGAGCGACACACTTAAACTGCTTTTTTTTTAGATACCAAAGGCCCAAAACTGGATAGTACAGTGATTTGACCCATGGAACTGCGAAACCACACTGGGATGTCGGGCCTACACAAGACTATTTTCAACAGATATATTTTTGTGTCACAACAGTCAGGAGACACTACTGTTTTTCTTTACGGAAAAAACTACCAAAAGCTGAATAATAGAGATTTTTTACCGTGGTATGGCAAAATCACAGTTATTGTTTTCTGGTGTATACCACACTTTTTTAAATAGAGATATTTGCGGCTGAACAGTGAGCGACACACTTAAACTGCTTTTTTTTTTGATACCAAAGGCTCAAAACTGGATAGTACAGCGATTTGACCCGTGGAACTGCGAAACCACACTGGGATGTCGGGCCTACACAAGACTATTTTCAACAGATAGATTTTTGTGTCACAACAGTCAGGAGACACTACTGTTTTTCTTTACGGAAACAACTACCAAAACCTGAATAATACAGATTTTTTACCGTGGGATGGCAAAACCACAGTTATTGTTTACTGGGGTATACCACATTTTTTTAAATAGAGATATTTGCGGCTGAACAGTGAGCGACACACTCAAACTGCTTTTTTTTTAGATACCAAAGGCCCAAAACTGGATAGTACAGCGATTTGACCCGTGGAACTGCGAAACCACACTGTTATGTAGGGCCTACACTACACTATTTTCAACAGATATATTTTTGTGTCACAACAGTCTGGAGACACTACTGTTTTTCTTTACGGAAACAACTGCCAAAACCTGAATAATAGAGATTTTTTACCGTGGGATGGCAAAACCACAGTTATTGTTTACTGGGGTATACCACACTTTTTTAAATAGAGATATTTGCGGCTGAACAGTGAGCGACACACTCAAACTGCTTTTTTTTTAGATTCCAAAGGCCCAAAACTGGGTAGTACAGCGATTTGACCCGTGGAACTGCGAAACCACACTGGGATGTCGGGAATACACAAGACTATTTTCAACAGATATATTTTTCTGTCACAACAGTCAGGAGACACTACTGTTTTTCTTTACGGAAAAAACTACCAAAAGCTGAATAATAGAGATTTTTTACCGTGGGATGGAAAAACCACAGTTATTGTTTACTGGGGTATACCACACTTTTTTAAATAGAGATATTTGCGGCTGAACAGTGAGCGACACACTTAAACTGCTTTTTTTTTAGATACCAAAGGCCCAAAACTGGATAGTACAGCGATTTGACCCGGGGAACTGCAAAACCACACTGGGATGTCGGGCCTACACAAGACTACTTTCAACAGATATATTTTTGTGTCACAACAGTCAGGAGACACTACTGTTTTTCTTTACGGAAAAAACTACCAAAACCTGAATAATAGAGATTTTTTACCGTGGGATAGCAAAACCACAGGTATTGTTTACTGGGGTATACCACACTTTTTTAAATAGAGATATTTGCGGCTGAACAGTGAGCGACACACTCAAACTGCTTTTTTTTTAGATACCAAAGGCCCAAAACTGGATAGTACAGCGATTTGACCCGTGGAACTGCGAAACCACACTGGGATGTCGGGCCTACACAAGACTATTTTCAACAGATATATTTTTGTGTCACAACAGTCAGGAGACACTACTGTTTTTCTTTACGGAAAAAACTACCAAAACCTGAATAATAGAGATTTTTTACCGTGAGATGGCAAAACCACAGTTATTTTTTACTGGGGTATACCACACTTTTTTAAATAGAGATATTTGCGGCTGAACAGTGAGCGACACACTCAAACTGCTTTTTTTTCTTGATACCAAAGGCCCAAAACTGGATAGTACAGCGATTTGACCCGTGGAACTGCGAAACCACACTGGGATGTCGGGCTTACACAAGACTATTTTCAACAGATATATTTTTGTGTCACAACAGTCAGGAGACACTACCGTTTTTCTTTACGGAAAAAACTACCAAAACCTGAATAATAGAGATTTTTTACCGTGGGATGGCAAAACCACAGTTATTGTTTACTGGGGTATACCACACTTTTTTAAATAGAGATATTTGCGGCTGAACAGTGAGCGACACACTCAAACTGCTTTTTTTTTAGATACCAAAGGCCCAAAACTGGATAGTACAGCGATTTGACCCGTGGAACTGCGAAACCACACTGGGATGTCGGGCCTACACAAGACTATTTTCAACAGATATATTTTTGTGTCACAACAGTCAGGAGACACTACTGTTTTTCTTTACGGAAAAAACTACTAAAACCTGAATAATAGAGATTTTTTACCGTGGGATTGCAAAACCACAGGTATTGTTTACTGGGGTATACCACACTCTTTTAAATAGAGATATTTGCGGCTGAACAGTGAGCGACACACTCAAACTACTTTTTTTTTAGATACCAAAGGCCCAAAACTGGATAGTACAGCGATTTGACCCGTGGAACTGCGAAACCACACTGGGATGTCGGGCCTACACAAGACTATTTTCAACAGATATATTTTTGTTTCACAACAGTCAGGAGACACTAATGTTTTTCTTTACGGAAACAACTACCAAAACCTGAATAATAGAGATTTTTTACCGTGGGATGGCAAAACCACAGTTATTGTTTACTGGGGTATACCACACTTTTTTAAATAGAGATATTTGCGGCTGAACAGTGAGCGACACACTCAAACTGCTTTTTTTTTAGATACCAAAGGCCCAAAACTGGATAGTACATCGATTTGACCCGTGGAACTGCGAAACCACACTGGGATGTCGGGCCTACACAATACTATTTTCAAAAGATATATTTTTGTGTGACAACAGTCAGGAGACACTACTGTTTTTCTTTACGGAAAAAACTACCAAAACCTGAATAATAGAGATTTTTTACCGAGGGATGGCAAAACCACAGTTATTGTTTACTGGGGTATACCACACTTTTTTAAATAGAGATATTTGCGGCTGAACAGTGAGCGACACACTTAAACTGCTTTTTTTTTAGATACCAAAGGCCCAAAACTGGATAGTACAGTGATTTGACCCATGGAACTGCGAAACCACACTGGGATGTCGGGCCTACACAAGACTATTTTCAACAGATATATTTTTCTGTCACAACAGTCAGGAGACACTACTGTTTTTCTTTACGGAAAAAACTACCAAAACCTGAATAATAGAGATTTTTTAACGTGGGATGGCAAAACCACAGTAATTGTTTACTGGGGTATACCACACTTTTTTAAATAGAGATATTTGCGGCTGAACAGTGAGCGACACACTTAAACTGCTTTTTTTTTTTATACCAAAGGCCCAAAACTGGATAGTACAACGATTTGACCCGTGGAACTGCGAAACCACACTGGGATGTCGGGCCTACACAAGACTATTTTCAACAGATATATTTTTGTGTCACAACAGTCAGGAGACACTACTGTTTTTCTTTACGGATACAACTACCAAAACCTGAATAATAAAGATTTTTTACCATGGGATGTCAAAACCACAGTTATTGTTTACTGGGGTATTCCACACTTTTTTAAATAGAGATATTTGCAGCTGAACAGTGAGCGACACACTCAAACTGCCTTTTTTTTAGATACCAAAGGCCCAAAACTGGATAGTACAGCGATTTGACCCGTGGAACTGCGAAACCACACTGGGGTGTCGGGCCTACACAAGACTATTTTCAAAAGATATATTTTTGTGTCGCAACAGTCAGGACACACTACTGTTTTTCTTTATGGAAACAACTACCAAAACCTGAATAATAGAGATTTTTTATCGTGGGATGGCAAAACCACAGTTATTGTTTACTGCGGTATACCACCCTTTTTTAAATAGAGATATTTGCGGCTGAACAGTGAGCGACACACTCAAACTGCTTTTTTTTAAGATACCAAAGGCCCAAAACTGGATAGTACAGCGATTTGACCCGTGGAACTGCGAAACCACACTGGGATGTCGGGCCTACACAAGACTATTTTCAACAGATATATTTTTGTTTCACAACAGTCAGGAGACACTAATGTTTTTCTTTACGGAAACAACTACCAAAACCTGAATAATAGAGATTTTTTACCGTGGGATGGCAAAACCACAGTTATTGTTTACTGGGGTATACCACACTTTTTTAAATAGAGATATTTGCGGCTGAACAGTGAGCGACACACTCAAACTGCTTTTTTTTTAGATACCAAAGGCCCAAAACTGGATAGTACATCGATTTGACCCGTGGAACTGCGAAACCACACTGGGATGTCGGGCCTACACAATACTATTTTCAAAAGATATATTTTTGTGTGACAACAGTCAGGAGACACTACTGTTTTTCTTTACGGAAAAAACTACCAAAACCTGAATAATAGAGATTTTTTACCGTGGGATGGCAAAACCACAGTTATTGTTTACTGGGGTATACCACACTTTTTTAAATAGAGATATTTGCGGCTGAACAGTGAGCGACACACTCAAACTGCTTTTTTTTTAGATACCAAAGGCCCAAAACTGGATAGTACAGTGATTTGACCCGTGGAACTGCGAAACCACACTGGGATGTCGGGCCTACACAAGACTATTTTCAACAGGTATATTTTTGTGTCACAACAGTCAGGAGACACTACTGTTTTTCTTTACGGAAAAAACTACCAAAAGCTGAATAATAGAGATTTTTTACCGTGGTATGGCAAAATCACAGTTATTGTTTTCTGGGGTATACCACACTTTTTTAAATAGAGATATTTGCGGCTGAACAGTGAGCGACACACTTAAACTGCTTTTTTTTTAGATACCAAAGGCCCAAAACTGGATAGTACAGTGATTTGACCCATGGAACTGCGAAACCACACTGGGATGTCGGGCCTACACAAGACTATTTTCAACAGATATATTTTTCTGTCACAACAGTCAGGAGACACTACTGTTTTTCTTTACGGAAAAAACTACCAAAACCTGAATAATAGAGATTTTTTACCGTAGGATGGCAAAACCACAGTAATTGTTTACTGGGGTATACCACACTTTTTTAAATAGAGATATTTGCGGCTGAACAGTGAGCGACACACTTAAACTGCTTTTTTTTTTTATACCAAAGGCCCAAAACTGGATAGTACAACGATTTGACCCGTGGAACTGCGAAACCACACTGGGATGTCGGGCCTACACAAGACTATTTTCAACAGATATATTTTTGTGTCACAACAGTCAGGAGACACTACTGTTTTTCTTTACGGATACAACTACCAAAACCTGAATAATAAAGATTTTTTACCATGGGATGTCAAAACCACAGTTATTGTTTACTGGGGTATTCCACACTTTTTTAAATAGAGATATTTGCGGCTGAACAGTGAGCGACACACTTAAACTGCTTTTTTTTTTATACCAAAGGCCCAAAACTGGATAGTACAGCGATTTGACCCGTGGAACTGCGAAACCACACTGGGATGTCGGGCCTACACAAGACTATTTTCAACAGATATATTTTTGTGTCACAACAGTCAGGAGACACTACTGTTTTTCTTTACGGAAAAAACTACTAAAACCTGAATAATAAAGATTTTTTACCATGGGATGTCAAAACCACAGTTATTGTTTACTGGGGTATTCCACAATTTTTTAAATAGAGATATTTGCAGCTGAACAGTGAGCGACACACTCAAACTGCCTTTTTTTTAGATACCAAAGGCCCAAAACTGGATAGTACAGCGATTTGACCCGTGGAACTGCGAAACCACACTGGGGTGTCGGGCATACACAAGACTATTTTCAAAAGATATATTTTTTTGTGACAACAGTCAGGAGACACTACTGTTTTTCTTTACGGAAACAACTACCAAAACCTGAATAAAAGAGATTTTTTACCGTGGGATGGCAAAACCACAGTTATTGTTTACTGGGGTATACCTCCCTTTTTTAAATAGAGATATTTGCGGCTGAACAGTGAGCGACACACTCAAACTGCTTTTTTTTAAGATACCAAAGGCCCAAAACTGGATAGTACAGCGATTTGACCCGTGGAACTGCGAAACCACACTGGGATGTCGGGCCTACAAAAGACTATTTTCAACAGATATATTTTTGTGTCACAACAGTCAGGAGACACTACTGTTTTTCTTTCCAGAAAAAACTGCCAAAACCTGAATAATAGAGATTTTTTACCATGGGATGGCAAAACCACAGTTATTGTTTACTGGGGTATACCACCCTTTTTTAAATAGAGATATTTGCGGCTGAACAGTGAGCGACACACTCAAACTGCTTTTTTTTAAGATACCAAAGGCCCAAAACTGGATAGTACAGCGATTTGACCCGTGGAACTGCGAAACCACACTGGGATGTCGGGCTTACACAAGACTATTTTCAACAGATATATTTTTGTGTCACAACAGTCAGGAGACACTACTGTTTTTCTTTACGGAAAAAACTAACAAAACCTGAATAATAGAGATTTTTTACCGTGGGATGGCAAAACCACAGTTATTGTTTACTGGGGTATACCACACTTTTTTAAATAGAGATATTTGCGGCTGAACAGTGAGCGACACACTCAAACTGCTTTTTTTTTAGATACCAAAGGCCCAAAACTGGATAGTACAGCGATTTGACCCGTGGAACTGCGAAACCACACTGGGATGTCGGGCCTACACAAGACTATTTTCAACAGATATATTTTTGTGTCACAACAGTCAGGAGACACTACTGTTTTTCTTTACGGAAAAAACTACTAAAACCTGAATAATAGAGATTTTTTACCGTGGGATTGCAAAACCACAGGTATTGTTTACTGGGGTATACCACACTCTTTTAAATTGAGATATTTGCGGCTGAACAGTGAGCGACACACTCAAACTGCTTTTTTTTTAGATACCAAAGGCCCAAAACTGGATAGTACAGCGATTTGACCCGTGGAACTGCGAAACCACACTGGGATGTCGGGCCTACACAAGACTATTTTCAACAGATATATTTTTGTTTCACAACAGTCAGGAGACACTAATGTTTTTCTTTACGGAAACAACTACCAAAACCTGAATAATAGAGATTTTTTACCGTGGGATGGCAAAACCACAGTTATTGTTTACTGGGGTATACCACACTTTTTTAAATAGAGATATTTGCGGCTGAACAGTGAGCGACACACTCAAACTGCTTTTTTTTTAGATACCAAAGGCCCAAAACTGGATAGTACATCGATTTGACCCGTGGAACTGCGAAACCACACTGGGATGTCGGGCCTACACAATACTATTTTCAAAAGATATATTTTTGTGTGACAACAGTCAGGAGACACTACTGTTATTCTTTACGGAAAAAACTACCAAAACCTGAATAATAGAGATTTTTTACCGTGGGATGGCAAAACCACAGTTATTGTTTACTGGGGTATACCACACTTTTTTAAATAGAGATATTTGCGGCTGAGCAGTGAGCGACACACTCAAACTGCTTTTTTTTTAGATACCAAAGGCCCAAAACTGGATAGTACAGTGATTTGACCCGTGGAACTGCGAAACCACACTGGGATGTCGGGCCTACACAAGACTATTTTCAACAGGTATATTTTTGTGTCACAACAGTCAGGAGACACTACTGTTTTTCTTTACGGAAAAAACTACCAAAAGCTGAATAATAGAGATTTTTTACCGTGGTATGGCAAAATCACAGTTATTGTTTTCTGGGGTATACCACACTTTTTTAAATAGAGATATTTGCGGCTGAACAGTGAGCGACACACTTAAACTGCTTTTTTTTTAGATACCAAAGGCCCAAAACTGGATAGTACAGTGATTTGACCCATGGAACTGCGAAACCACACTGGGATGTCGGGCCTACACAAGACTATTTTCAACAGATATATTTTTCTGTCACAACAGTCAGGAGACACTACTGTTTTTCTTTACGGAAAAAACTACCAAAACCTGAATAATAGAGATTTTTTACCGTGGGATGGCAAAACCACAGTAATTGTTTACTGGGGTATACCACACTTTTTTAAATAGAGATATTTGCGGCTGAACAGTGAGCGACACACTTAAACTGCTTTTTTTTTTTATACCAAAGGCCCAAAACTGGATAGTACAACGATTTGACCCGTGGAACTGCGAAACCACACTGGGATGTCGGGCCTACACAAGACTATTTTCAACAGATATATTTTTGTGTCACAACAGTCAGGAGACACTACTGTTTTTCTTTACGGATACAACTACCAAAACCTGAATAATAAAGATTTTTTACCATGGGATGTCAAAACCACAGTTATTGTTTACTGGGGTATTCCACACTTTTTTAAATAGAGATATTTGCGGCTGAACAGTGAGCGACACACTTAAACTGCTTTTTTTTTAGATACCAAAGGCCCAAAACTGGATAGTACAGTGATTTGACCCATGGAACTGCGAAACCACACTGGGATGTCGGGCCTACACAAGACTATTTTCAACAGATATATTTTTGTGTCACAACAGTCAGGAGACACTACTGTTTTTCTTTACGGAAAATACTACCAAAACCTGAATAATAGAGATTTTTTACCGTGGGATGGCAAAACCACAGTAATTGTTTACTGGGGTATACCACACTTTTTTAAATAGAGATATTTGCGGCTGAACAGTGAGCGACACACTTAAACTGCTTTTTTTTTTATACCAAAGGCCCAAAACTGGATAGTACAGCGATTTGACCCGTGGAACTGCGAAACCACACTGGGATGTCGGGCCTACACAAGACTATTTTCAACAGATATATTTTTGTGTCACAACAGTCAGGAGACACTACTGTTTTTCTTTACGGAAAAAACTACTAAAACCTGAATAATAAAGATTTTTTACCATGGGATGTCAAAACCACAGTTATTGTTTACTGGGGTATTCCACAATTTTTTAAATAGAGATATTTGCAGCTGAACAGTGAGCGACACACTCAAACTGCCTTTTTTTTAGATACCAAAGGCCCAAAACTGGATAGTACAGCGATTTGACCCGTGGAACTGCGAAACCACACTGGGGTGTCGGGCATACACAAGACTATTTTCAAAAGATATATTTTTTTGTGACAACAGTCAGGAGACACTACTGTTTTTCTTTACGGAAACAACTACCAAAACCTGAATAAAAGAGATTTTTTACCGTGGGATGGCAAAACCACAGTTATTGTTTACTGGGGTATACCTCCCTTTTTTAAATAGAGATATTTGCGGCTGAACAGTGAGCGACACACTCAAACTGCTTTTTTTTAAGATACCAAAGGCCCAAAACTGGATAGTACAGCGATTTGACCCGTGGAACTGCGAAACCACACTGGGATGTCGGGCCTACAAAAGACTATTTTCAACAGATATATTTTTGTGTCACAACAGTCAGGAGACACTACTGTTTTTCTTTCCAGAAAAAACTGCCAAAACCTGAATAATAGAGATTTTTTACCGTGGGATGGCAAAACCACAGTTATTGTTTACTGGGGTATACCACCCTTTTTTAAATAGAGATATTTGCGGCTGAACAGTGAGCGACACACTCAAACTGCTTTTTTTTAAGATACCAAAGGCCCAAAACTGGATAGTACAGCGATTTGACCCGTGGAACTGCGAAACCACACTGGGATGTCGGGCTTACACAAGACTATTTTCAACAGATATATTTTTGTGTCACAACAGTCAGGAGACACTACTGTTTTTCTTTACGGAAAAAACTAACAAAACCTGAATAATAGAGATTTTTTACCGTGGGATGGCAAAACCACAGTTATTGTTTACTGGGGTATACCACACTTTTTTAAATAGAGATATTTGCGGCTGAACAGTGAGCGACACACTCAAACTGCTTTTTTTTTAGATACCAAAGGCCCAAAACTGGATAGTACAGCGATTTGACCCGTGGAACTGCGAAACCACACTGGGATGTCGGGCCTACACAAGACTATTTTCAACAGATATATTTTTGTGTCACAACAGTCAGGAGACACTACTGTTTTTCTTTACGGAAAAAACTACTAAAACCTGAATAATAGAGATTTTTTACCGTGGGATTGCAAAACCACAGGTATTGTTTACTGGGGTATACCACACTCTTTTAAATTGAGATATTTGCGGCTGAACAGTGAGCGACACACTCAAACTGCTTTTTTTTTAGATACCAAAGGCCCAAAACTGGATAGTACAGCGATTTGACGAGTGGAACTGCGAAACCACACTGGGATGTCGGGCCTACACAAGACTATTTTCAACAGATATATTTTTGTTTCACAACAGTCAGGAGACACTAATGTTTTTCTTTACGGAAACAACTACCAAAACCTGAATAATAGAGATTTTTTACCGTGGGATGGCAAAACCACAGTTATTGTTTACTGGGGTATACCACACTTTTTTAAATAGAGATATTTGCGGCTGAACAGTGAGCGACACACTCAAACTGCTTTTTTTTTAGATACCAAAGGCCCAAAACTGGATAGTACATCGATTTGACCCGTGGAACTGCGAAACCACACTGGGATGTCGGGCCTACACAATACTATTTTCAAAAGATATATTTTTGTGTGACAACAGTCAGGAGACACTACTGTTATTCTTTACGGAAAAAACTACCAAAACCTGAATAATAGAGATTTTTTACCGTGGGATGGCAAAACCACAGTTATTGTTTACTGGGGTATACCACACTTTTTTAAATAGAGATATTTGCGGCTGAACAGTGAGCGACACACTCAAACTGCTTTTTTTTTAGATACCAAAGGCCCAAAACTGGATAGTACAGTGATTTGACCCGTGGAACTGCGAAACCACACTGGGATGTCGGGCCTACACAAGACTATTTTCAACAGGTATATTTTTGTGTCACAACAGTCAGGAGACACTACTGTTTTTCTTTACGGAAAAAACTACCAAAAGCTGAATAATAGAGATTTTTTACCGTGGTATGGCAAAATCACAGTTATTGTTTTCTGGGGTATACCACACTTTTTTAAATAGAGATATTTGCGGCTGAACAGTGAGCGACACACTTAAACTGCTTTTTTTTTAGATACCAAAGGCCCAAAACTGGATAGTACAGTGATTTGACCCATGGAACTGCGAAACCACACTGGGATGTCGGGCCTACACAAGACTATTTTCAACAGATATATTTTTCTGTCACAACAGTCAGGAGACACTACTGTTTTTCTTTACGGAAAAAACTACCAAAACCTGAATAATAGAGATTTTTTACCGTGGGATGGCAAAACCACAGTAATTGTTTACTGGGGTATACCACACTTTTTTAAATAGAGATATTTGCGGCTGAACAGTGAGCGACACACTTAAACTGCTTTTTTTTTTTATACCAAAGGCCCAAAACTGGATAGTACAACGATTTGACCCGTGGAACTGCGAAACCACACTGGGATGTCGGGCCTACACAAGACTATTTTCAACAGATATATTTTTGTGTCACAACAGTCAGGAGACACTACTGTTTTTCTTTACGGATACAACTACCAAAACCTGAATAATAAAGATTTTTTACCATGGGATGTCAAAACCACAGTTATTGTTTACTGGGGTATTCCACACTTTTTTAAATAGAGATATTTGCGGCTGAACAGTGAGCGACACACTCAAACTGCTTTTTTTTAAGATACCAAAGGCCCAAAACTGGATAGTACAGCGATTTGACCCGTGGAACTGCGAAACCACACTGGGATGTCGGGCCTACACAAGACTATTTTCAACAGATATATTTTTGTTTCACAACAGTCAGGAGACACTAATGTTTTTCTTTACGGAAACAACTACCAAAACCTGAATAATAGAGATTTTTTGCCGTGGGATGGCAAAACCACAGTTATTGTTTACTGGGGTATACCACACTTTTTTAAATAGAGATATTTGAGGCTGAACAGTGAGTGACACACTCAAACTGCTTTTTTTTTAGATACCAAAGGCCCAAAACTGGATAGTACATCGATTTGACCCGTGGAACTGCGAAACCACACTGGGATGTCGGGCCTACACAATACTATTTTCAAAAGATATATTTTTGTGTGACAACAGTCAGGAGACACTACTGTTTTTCTTTACGGAAAAAACTACCAAAACCTGAATAATAGAGATTTTTTACCGTGGGATGGCAAAACCACAGTTATTGTTTACTGGGGTATACCACACTTTTTTAAATAGAGATATTTGCGGCTGAACAGTGAGCGACACACTCAAACTGCTTTTTTTTTTAGATACCAAAGGCCCAAAACTGGATAGTACAGTGATTTGACCCGTGGAACTGCGAAACCACACTGGGATGTCGGGCCTACACAAGACTATTTTCAACAGGTATATTTTTGTGTCACAACAGTCAGGAGACACTACTGTTTTTCTTTACGGAAAAAACTACCAAAACCTGAATAATAGAGATTTTTTACCGTGGTATGGCAAAATCACAGTTATTGTTTTCTGGGGTATACCACACTTTTTTAAATAGAGTTATTTGCGGCTGAACAGTGAGCGACACACTTAAACTGCTTTTTTTTTAGATACCAAAGGCCCAAAACTGGATAGTACAGTGATTTGACCCATGGAACTGCGAAACCACACTGGGATGTCGGGCCTACACAAGACTATTTTCAACAGATATATTTTTGTGTCACAACAGTCAGGAGACACTACTGTTTTTCTTTACGGAAAATACTACCAAAACCTGAATAATAGAGATTTTTTACCGTGGGATGGCAAAACCACAGTAATTGTTTACTGGGGTATACCACACTTTTTTAAATAGAGATATTTGCGGCTGAACAGTGAGCGACACACTTAAACTGCTTTTTTTTTTATACCAAAGGCCCAAAACTGGATAGTACAGCGATTTGACCCGTGGAACTGCGAAACCACACTGGGATGTCGGGCCTACACAAGACTATTTTCAACAGATATATTTTTGTGTCACAACAGTCAGGAGACACTACTGTTTTTCTTTACGGATACAACTACTAAACCAGAATAATAAAGATTTTTTACCATGGGATGTCAAAACCACAGTTATTGTTTACTGGGGTATTCCACAATTTTTTAAATAGAGATATTTGCAGCTGAACAGTGAGCGACACACTCAAACTGCCTTTTTTTTAGATACCAAAGGCCCAAAACTGGATAGTACAGCGATTTGACCCGTGGAACTGCGAAACCACACTGGGGTGTCGGGCATACACAAGACTATTTTCAAAAGATATATTTTTTTGTGACAACAGTCAGGAGACACTACTGTTTTTCTTTACGGAAACAACTACCAAAACCTGAATAAAAGAGATTTTTTACCGTGGGATGGCAAAACCACAGTTATTGTTTACTGGGGTATACCTCCCTTTTTTAAATAGAGATATTTGCGGCTGAACAGTGAGCGACACACTCAAACTGCTTTTTTTTAAGAAACCAAAGGCCCAAAACTGGATAGTACAGCGATTTGACCCGTGGAACTGCGAAACCACACTGGGATGTCGGGCCTACAAAAGAATATTTTCAACAGATATATTTTTGTGTCACAACAGTCAGGAGACACTACTGTTTTTCTTTCCAGAAAAAACTGCCAAAACCTGAATAATAGAGATTTTTTACCGTGGGATGGCAAAACCACAGGTATTGTTTACTGGGGTATACCACACTCTTTTAAATAGAGATATTTGCGGCTGAACAGTGAGCGACACACTCAAACTACTTTTTTTTTAGATACCAAAGGCCCAAAACTGGATAGTACAGCGATTTGACCCGTGGAACTGCGAAACCACACTGGGATGTCGGGCCTACACAAGACTATTTTCAACAGATATATTTTTGTTTCACAACAGTCAGGAGACACTAATGTTTTTCTTTACGGAAACAACTACCAAAACCTGAATAATAGAGATTTTTTACCGTGGGATGGCAAAACCACAGTTATTGTTTACTGGGGTATACCACACTTTTTTAAATAGAGATATTTGCGGCTGAACAGTGAGCGACACACTCAAACTGCTTTTTTTTAAGATACCAAAGGCCCAAAACTGGATAGTACAGCGATTTGACCCGTGGAACTGCGAAACCACACTGGGATGTCGGGCTTACACAAGACTATTTTCAACAGATATATTTTTGTGTCACAACAGTCAGGAGACACTACTGTTTTTCTTTACGGAAAAAACTAACAAAACCTGAATAATAGAGATTTTTTACCGTGGGATGGCAAAACCACAGTTATTGTTTACTGGGGTATACCACACTTTTTTAAATAGAGATATTTGCGGCAGAACAGTGAGCGACACACTCAAACTGCTTTTTTTTTAGATACCAAAGGCCCAAAACTGGATAGTACAGCGATTTGACCCGTGGAACTGCGAAACCACACTGGGATGTCGGGCCTACACAAGACTATTTTCAACAGATATATTTTTGTGTCACAACAGTCAGGAGACACTACTGTTTTTCTTTACGGAAAAAACTACTAAAACCTGAATAATAGAGATTTTTTACCGTGGGATTGCAAAACCACAGGTATTGTTTACTGGGGTATACCACACTCTTTTAAATAGAGATATTTGCGGCTGAACAGTGAGCGACACACTCAAACTGCTTTTTTTTTAGATACCAAAGGCCCAAAACTGGATAGTACAGCGATTTGACCCGTGGAACTGCGAAACCACACTGGGATGTCGGGCCTACACAAGACTATTTTCAACAGATATATTTTTGTTTCACAACAGTCAGGAGACACTAATGTTTTTCTTTACGGAAAAAACTACCAAAACCTGAATAATAGAGATTTTTTACCGTGGGATGGCAAAACCACAGTAATTGTTTACTGGGGTATACCACACTTTTTTAAATAGAGATATTTGCGGCTGAACAGTGAGCGACACACTTAAACTGCTTTTTTTTTTTATACCAAAGGCCCAAAACTGGATAGTACAACGATTTGACCCGTGGAACTGCGAAACCACACTGGGATGTCGGGCCTACACAAGACTATTTTCAACAGATATATTTTTGTGTCACAACAGTCAGGAGACACTACTGTTTTTCTTTACGGATACAACTACCAAAACCTGAATAATAAAGATTTTTTACCATGGGATGTCAAAACCACAGTTATTGTTTACTGGGGTATTCCACACTTTTTTAAATAGAGATATTTGCGGCTGAACAGTGAGCGACACACTCAAACTGCTTTTTTTTTAGATACCAAAGGCCCAAAACTGGATAGTACATCGATTTGACCCGTGGAACTGCGAAACCACACTGGGATGTCGGGCCTACACAATACTATTTTCAAAAGATATATTTTTGTGTGACAACAGTCAGGAGACACTACTGTTATTCTTTACGGAAAAAACTACCAAAACCTGAATAATAGAGATTTTTTACCGTGGGATGGCAAAACCACAGTTATTGTTTACTGGGGTATACCACACTTTTTTAAATAGAGATATTTGCGGCTGAACAGTGAGCGACACACTCAAACTGCTTTTTTTTTAGATACCAAAGGCCCAAAACTGGATAGTACAGTGATTTGACCCGTGGAACTGCGAAACCACACTGGGATGTCGGGCCTACACAAGACTATTTTCAACAGGTATATTTTTGTGTCACAACAGTCAGGAGACACTACTGTTTTTCTTTACGGAAAAAACTACCAAAAGCTGAATAATAGAGATTTTTTACCGTGGTATGGCAAAATCACAGTTATTGTTTTCTGGGGTATACCACACTTTTTTAAATAGAGATATTTGCGGCTGAACAGTGAGCGACACACTTAAACTGCTTTTTTTTTAGATACCAAAGGCCCAAAACTGGATAGTACAGTGATTTGACCCATGGAACTGCGAAACCACACTGGGATGTCGGGCCTACACAAGACTATTTTCAACAGATATATTTTTCTGTCACAACAGTCAGGAGACACTACTGTTTTTCTTTACGGAAAAAACTACCAAAACCTGAATAATAGAGATTTTTTACCGTGGGATGGCAAAACCACAGTAATTGTTTACTGGGGTATACCACACTTTTTTAAATAGAGATATTTGCGGCTGAACAGTGAGCGACACACTTAAACTGCTTTTTTTTTTTATACCAAAGGCCCAAAACTGGATAGTACAACGATTTGACCCGTGGAACTGCGAAACCACACTGGGATGTCGGGCCTACACAAGACTATTTTCAACAGATATATTTTTGTGTCACAACAGTCAGGAGACACTACTGTTTTTCTTTACGGATACAACTACCAAAACCTGAATAATAAAGATTTTTTACCATGGGATGTCAAAACCACAGTTATTGTTTACTGGGGTATTCCACACTTTTTTAAATAGAGATATTTGCGGCTGAACAGTGAGCGACACACTCAAACTGCTTTTTTTTAAGATACCAAAGGCCCAAAACTGGATAGTACAGCGATTTGACCCGTGGAACTGCGAAACCACACTGGGATGTCGGGCCTACACAAGACTATTTTCAACAGATATATTTTTGTTTCACAACAGTCAGGAGACACTAATGTTTTTCTTTACGGAAACAACTACCAAAACCTGAATAATAGAGATTTTTTGCCGTGGGATGGCAAAACCACAGTTATTGTTTACTGGGGTATACCACACTTTTTTAAATAGAGATATTTGAGGCTGAACAGTGAGTGACACACTCAAACTGCTTTTTTTTTAGATACCAAAGGCCCAAAACTGGATAGTACATCGATTTGACCCGTGGAACTGCGAAACCACACTGGGATGTCGGGCCTACACAATACTATTTTCAAAAGATATATTTTTGTGTGACAACAGTCAGGAGACACTACTGTTTTTCTTTACGGAAAAAACTACCAAAACCTGAATAATAGAGATTTTTTACCGTGGGATGGCAAAACCACAGTTATTGTTTACTGGGGTATACCACACTTTTTTAAATAGAGATATTTGCGGCTGAACAGTGAGCGACACACTCAAACTGCTTTTTTTTTTAGATACCAAAGGCCCAAAACTGGATAGTACAGTGATTTGACCCGTGGAACTGCGAAACCACACTGGGATGTCGGGCCTACACAAGACTATTTTCAACAGGTATATTTTTGTGTCACAACAGTCAGGAGACACTACTGTTTTTCTTTACGGAAAAAACTACCAAAACCTGAATAATAGAGATTTTTTACCGTGGTATGGCAAAATCACAGTTATTGTTTTCTGGGGTATACCACACTTTTTTAAATAGAGTTATTTGCGGCTGAACAGTGAGCGACACACTTAAACTGCTTTTTTTTTAGATACCAAAGGCCCAAAACTGGATAGTACAGTGATTTGACCCATGGAACTGCGAAACCACACTGGGATGTCGGGCCTACACAAGACTATTTTCAACAGATATATTTTTGTGTCACAACAGTCAGGAGACACTACTGTTTTTCTTTACGGAAAATACTACCAAAACCTGAATAATAGAGATTTTTTACCGTGGGATGGCAAAACCACAGTAATTGTTTACTGGGGTATACCACACTTTTTTAAATAGAGATATTTGCGGCTGAACAGTGAGCGACACACTTAAACTGCTTTTTTTTTTATACCAAAGGCCCAAAACTGGATAGTACAGCGATTTGACCCGTGGAACTGCGAAACCACACTGGGATGTCGGGCCTACACAAGACTATTTTCAACAGATATATTTTTGTGTCACAACAGTCAGGAGACACTACTGTTTTTCTTTACGGATACAACTACTAAACCAGAATAATAAAGATTTTTTACCATGGGATGTCAAAACCACAGTTATTGTTTACTGGGGTATTCCACAATTTTTTAAATAGAGATATTTGCAGCTGAACAGTGAGCGACACACTCAAACTGCCTTTTTTTTAGATACCAAAGGCCCAAAACTGGATAGTACAGCGATTTGACCCGTGGAACTGCGAAACCACACTGGGGTGTCGGGCATACACAAGACTATTTTCAAAAGATATATTTTTTTGTGACAACAGTCAGGAGACACTACTGTTTTTCTTTACGGAAACAACTACCAAAACCTGAATAAAAGAGATTTTTTACCGTGGGATGGCAAAACCACAGTTATTGTTTACTGGGGTATACCTCCCTTTTTTAAATAGAGATATTTGCGGCTGAACAGTGAGCGACACACTCAAACTGCTTTTTTTTAAGAAACCAAAGGCCCAAAACTGGATAGTACAGCGATTTGACCCGTGGAACTGCGAAACCACACTGGGATGTCGGGCCTACAAAAGAATATTTTCAACAGATATATTTTTGTGTCACAACAGTCAGGAGACACTACTGTTTTTCTTTCCAGAAAAAACTGCCAAAACCTGAATAATAGAGATTTTTTACCGTGTGATGGCAAAACCACAGGTATTGTTTACTGGGGTATACCACACTCTTTTAAATAGAGATATTTGCGGCTGAACAGTGAGCGACACACTCAAACTACCTTTTTTTTAGATACCAAAGGCCCAAAACTGGATAGTACAGCGATTTGACCCGTGGAACTGCGAAACCACACTGGGATGTCGGGCCTACACAAGACTATTTTCAACAGATATATTTTTGTTTCACAACAGTCAGGAGACACTAATGTTTTTCTTTACGGAAACAACTACCAAAACCTGAATAATAGAGATTTTTTACCGTGGGATGGTAAAACCACAGTTATTGTTTACTGGGGTATACCACACTTTTTTAAATAGAGATATTTGCGGCTGAACAGTGAGCGACACACTCAAACTGCTTTTTTTTAAGATACCAAAGGCCCAAAACTGGATAGTACAGCGATTTGACCCGTGGAACTGCGAAACCACACTGGGATGTCGGGCTTACACAAGACTATTTTCAACAGATATATTTTTGTGTCACAACAGTCAGGAGACACTACTGTTTTTCTTTACGGAAAAAACTAACAAAACCTGAATAATAGAGATTTTTTACCGTGGGATGGCAAAACCACAGTTATTGTTTACTGGGGTATACCACACTTTTTTAAATAGAGATATTTGCGGCAGAACAGTGAGCGACACACTCAAACTGCTTTTTTTTTAGATACCAAAGGCCCAAAACTGGATAGTACAGCGATTTGACCCGTGGAACTGCGAAACCACACTGGGATGTCGGGCCTACACAAGACTATTTTCAACAGATATATTTTTGTGTCACAACAGTCAGGAGACACTACTGTTTTTCTTTACGGAAAAAACTACTAAAACCTGAATAATAGAGATTTTTTACCGTGGGATTGCAAAACCACAGGTATTGTTTACTGGGGTATACCACACTCTTTTAAATAGAGATATTTGCGGCTGAACAGTGAGCGACACACTCAAACTGCTTTTTTTTTAGATACCAAAGGCCCAAAACTGGATAGTACAGCGATTTGACCCGTGGAACTGCGAAACCACACTGGGATGTCGGGCCTACACAAGACTATTTTCAACAGATATATTTTTGTTTCACAACAGTCAGGAGACACTAATGTTTTTCTTTACGGAAAAAACTACCAAAACCTGAATAATAGAGATTTTTTACCGTGGGATGGCAAAACCACAGTAATTGTTTACTGGGGTATACCACACTTTTTTAAATAGAGATATTTGCGGCTGAACAGTGAGCGACACACTTAAACTGCTTTTTTTTTTTATACCAAAGGCCCAAAACTGGATAGTACAACGATTTGACCCGTGGAACTGCGAAACCACACTGGGATGTCGGGCCTACACAAGACTATTTTCAACAGATATATTTTTGTGTCACAACAGTCAGGAGACACTACTGTTTTTCTTTACGGATACAACTACCAAAACCTGAATAATAAAGATTTTTTACCATGGGATGTCAAAACCACAGTTATTGTTTACTGGGGTATTCCACACTTTTTTAAATAGAGATATTTGCGGCTGAACAGTGAGCGACACACTCAAACTGCTTTTTTTTAAGATACCAAAGGCCCAAAACTGGATAGTACAGCGATTTGACCCGTGGAACTGCGAAACCACACTGGGATGTCGGGCCTACACAAGACTATTTTCAACAGATATATTTTTGTTTCACAACAGTCAGGAGACACTAATGTTTTTCTTTACGGAAACAACTACCAAAACCTGAATAATAGAGATTTTTTGCCGTGGGATGGCAAAACCACAGTTATTGTTTACTGGGGTATACCACACTTTTTTAAATAGAGATATTTGAGGCTGAACAGTGAGTGACACACTCAAACTGCTTTTTTTTTAGATACCAAAGGCCCAAAACTGGATAGTACATCGATTTGACCCGTGGAACTGCGAAACCACACTGGGATGTCGGGCCTACACAATACTATTTTCAAAAGATATATTTTTGTGTGACAACAGTCAGGAGACACTACTGTTTTTCTTTACGGAAAAAACTACCAAAACCTGAATAATAGAGATTTTTTACCGTGGGATGGCAAAACCACAGTTATTGTTTACTGGGGTATACCACACTTTTTTAAATAGAGATATTTGCGGCTGAACAGTGAGCGACACACTCAAACTGCTTTTTTTTTTAGATACCAAAGGCCCAAAACTGGATAGTACAGTGATTTGACCCGTGGAACTGCGAAACCACACTGGGATGTCGGGCCTACACAAGACTATTTTCAACAGGTATATTTTTGTGTCACAACAGTCAGGAGACACTACTGTTTTTCTTTACGGAAAAAACTACCAAAACCTGAATAATAGAGATTTTTTACCGTGGTATGGCAAAATCACAGTTATTGTTTTCTGGGGTATACCACACTTTTTTAAATAGAGTTATTTGCGGCTGAACAGTGAGCGACACACTTAAACTGCTTTTTTTTTAGATACCAAAGGCCCAAAACTGGATAGTACAGTGATTTGACCCATGGAACTGCGAAACCACACTGGGATGTCGGGCCTACACAAGACTATTTTCAACAGATATATTTTTGTGTCACAACAGTCAGGAGACACTACTGTTTTTCTTTACGGAAAATACTACCAAAACCTGAATAATAGAGATTTTTTACCGTGGGATGGCAAAACCACAGTAATTGTTTACTGGGGTATACCACACTTTTTTAAATAGAGATATTTGCGGCTGAACAGTGAGCGACACACTTAAACTGCTTTTTTTTTTATACCAAAGGCCCAAAACTGGATAGTACAGCGATTTGACCCGTGGAACTGCGAAACCACACTGGGATGTCGGGCCTACACAAGACTATTTTCAACAGATATATTTTTGTGTCACAACAGTCAGGAGACACTACTGTTTTTCTTTACGGATACAACTACTAAACCAGAATAATAAAGATTTTTTACCATGGGATGTCAAAACCACAGTTATTGTTTACTGGGGTATTCCACAATTTTTTAAATAGAGATATTTGCAGCTGAACAGTGAGCGACACACTCAAACTGCCTTTTTTTTAGATACCAAAGGCCCAAAACTGGATAGTACAGCGATTTGACCCGTGGAACTGCGAAACCACACTGGGGTGTCGGGCATACACAAGACTATTTTCAAAAGATATATTTTTTTGTGACAACAGTCAGGAGACACTACTGTTTTTCTTTACGGAAACAACTACCAAAACCTGAATAAAAGAGATTTTTTACCGTGGGATGGCAAAACCACAGTTATTGTTTACTGGGGTATACCTCCCTTTTTTAAATAGAGATATTTGCGGCTGAACAGTGAGCGACACACTCAAACTGCTTTTTTTTAAGATACCAAAGGCCCAAAACTGGATAGTACAGCGATTTGACCCGTGGAACTGCGAAACCACACTGGGATGTCGGGCCTACAAAAGAATATTTTCAACAGATATATTTTTGTGTCACAACAGTCAGGAGACACTACTGTTTTTCTTTCCAGAAAAAACTGCCAAAACCTGAATAATAGAGATTTTTTACCGTGGGATGGCAAAACCACAGGTATTGTTTACTGGGGTATACCACACTCTTTTAAATAGAGATATTTGCGGCTGAACAGTGAGCGACACACTCAAACTACTTTTTTTTTAGATACCAAAGGCCCAAAACTGGATAGTACAGCGATTTGACCCGTGGAACTGCGAAACCACACTGGGATGTCGGGCCTACACAAGACTATTTTCAACAGATATATTTTTGTTTCACAACAGTCAGGAGACACTAATGTTTTTCTTTACGGAAACAACTACCAAAACCTGAATAATAGAGATTTTTTACCGTGGGATGGCAAAACCACAGTTATTGTTTACTGGGGTATACCACACTTTTTTAAATAGAGATATTTGCGGCTGAACAGTGAGCGACACACTCAAACTGCTTTTTTTTAAGATACCAAAGGCCCAAAACTGGATAGTACAGCGATTTGACCCGTGGAACTGCGAAACCACACTGGGATGTCGGGCTTACACAAGACTATTTTCAACAGATATATTTTTGTGTCACAACAGTCAGGAGACACTACTGTTTTTCTTTACGGAAAAAACTAACAAAACCTGAATAATAGAGATTTTTTACCGTGGGATGGCAAAACCACAGTTATTGTTTACTAGGGTATACCACACTTTTTTAAATAGAGATATTTGCGGCTGAACAGTGAGCGACACACTCAAACTGCTTTTTTTTTAGATACCAAAGGCCCAAAACTGGATAGTACAGCGATTTGACCCGTGGAACTGCGAAACCACACTGGGATGTCGGGCCTACACAAGACTATTTTCAACAGATATATTTTTGTGTCACAACAGTCAGGAGACACTACTGTTTTTCTTTACGGAAAAAACTACTAAAACCTGAATAATAGAGATTTTTTACCGTGGGATTGCAAAACCACAGGTATTGTTTACTGGGGTATACCACACTCTTTTAAATAGAGATATTTGCGGCTGAACAGTGAGCGACACACTCAAACTGCTTTTTTTTTAGATACCAAAGGCCCAAAACTGGATAGTACAGCGATTTGACCCGTGGAACTGCGAAACCACACTGGGATGTCGGGCCTACACAAGACTATTTTCAACAGATATATTTTTGTTTCACAACAGTCAGGAGACACTAATGTTTTTCTTTACGGAAACAACTACCAAAACCTGAATAATAGAGATTTTTTACCGTGGGATGGCAAAACCACAGTTATTGTTTACTGGGGTATACCACACTTTTTTAAATAGAGATATTTGCGGCTGAACAGTGAGCGACACACTCAAACTGCTTTTTTTTTAGATACCAAAGGCCCAAAACTGGATAGTACATCGATTTGACCCGTGGAACTGCGAAACCACACTGGGATGTCGGGCCTACACAATACTATTTTCAAAAGATATATTTTTGTGTGACAACAGTCAGGAGACACTACTGTTTTTCTTTACGGAAAAAACTACCAAAACCTGAATAATAGAGATTTTTTACCGTGGGATGGCAAAACCACAGTTATTGTTTACTGGGGTATACCTCCCTTTTTTAAATAGAGATATTTGCGGCTGAACAGTGAGCGACACACTCAAACTGCTTTTTTTTTAGATACCAAAGGCCCAAAACTGGATAGTACAGTGATTTGACCCGTGGAACTGCGAAACCACACTGGGATGTCGGGCCTACACAAGACTATTTTCAACAGGTATATTTTTGTGTCACAACAGTCAGGAGACACTACTGTTTTTCTTTACGGAAAAAACTACCAAAAGCTGAATAATAGAGATTTTTTACCGTGGTATGGCAATATCACAGTTATTGTTTTCTGGGGTATACCACACTTTTTTAAATAGAGATATTTGCGGCTGAACAGTGAGCGACACACTTAAACTGCTTTTTTTTTAGATACCAAAGGCCCAAAACTGGATAGTACAGTGATTTGACCCATGGAACTGCTAAACCACACTGGGATGTCGGGCCTACACAAGACTATTTTCAACAGATATATTTTTCTGTCACAACAGTCAGGAGACACTACTGTTTTTCTTTACGGAAAAAACTACCAAAACCTGAATAATAGAGATTTTTTACCGTGGGATGGCAAAACCACAGTAATTGTTTACTGGGGTATACCACACTTTTTTAAATAGAGATATTTGCGGCTGAACAGTGAGCGACACACTTAAACTGCTTTTTTTTTTTATACCAAAGGCCCAAAACTGGATAGTACAACGATTTGACCCGTGGAACTGCGAAACCACACTGGGATGTCGGGCCTACACAAGACTATTTTCAACAGATATATTTTTGTGTCACAACAGTCAGGAGACACTACTGTTTTTCTTTACGGATACAACTACCAAAACCTGAATAATAAAGATTTTTTACCATGGGATGTCAAAACCACAGTTATTGTTTACTGGGGTATTCCACACTTTTTTAAATAGAGATATTTGCGGCTGAACAGTGAGCGACACACTCAAACTGCTTTTTTTTAAGATACCAAAGGCCCAAAACTGGATATTACAGCGATTTGACCCGTGGAACTGCGAAACCACACTGGGATGTCGGGCCTACACAAGACTATTTTCAACAGATATATTTTTGTTTCACAACAGTCAGGAGACACTAATGTTTTTCTTTACGGAAACAACTACCAAAACCTGAATAATAGAGATTTTTTGACGTGGGATGGCAAAACCACAGTTATTGTTTACTGGGGTATACCACACTTTTTTAAATAGAGATATTTGAGGCTGAACAGTGAGCGACACACTCAAACTGCTTTTTTTTTAGATACCAAAGGCCCAAAACTGGATAGTACATCGATTTGACCCGTGGAACTGCGAAACCACACTGGGATGTCGGGCCTACACAATACTATTTTCAAAAGATATATTTTTGTGTGACAACAGTCAGGAGACACTACTGTTTTTCTTTACGGAAAAAACTACCAAAACCTGAATAATAGAGATTTTTTACCGTGAGATGGCAAAACCACAGTTATTGTTTACTGGGGTATACCACACTTTTTTAAATAGAGATATTTGCGGCTGAACAGTGAGCGACACACTCAAACTGCTTTTTTTTTAGATACCAAAGGCCCAAAACTGGATAGTACAGTGATTTGACCCGTGGAACTGCGAAACCACACTGGGATGTCGGGCCTACACAAGACTATTTTCAACAGGTATATTTTTGTGTCACAACAGTCAGGAGACACTACTGTTTTTCTTTACGGAAAAAACTACCAAAACCTGAATAATAGAGATTTTTTACCGTGGTATGGCAAAATCACAGTTATTGTTTTCTGGGGTATACCACACTTTTTTAAATAGAGATATTTGCGGCTGAACAGTGAGCGACACACTTAAACTGCTTTTTTTTTAGATACCAAAGGCCCAAAACTGGATAGTACAGTGATTTGACCCATGGAACTGCGAAACCACACTGGGATGTCGGGCCTACACAAGACTATTTTCAACAGATATATTTTTGTGTCACAACAGTCAGGAGACACTACTGTTTTTCTTTACGGAAAATACTACCAAAACCTGAATAATAGAGATTTTTTACCGTGGGATGGCAAAACCACAGTAATTGTTTACTGGGGTATACCACACTTTTTTAAATAGAGATATTTGCGGCTGAACAGTGAGCGACACACTTAAACTGCTTTTTTTTTTATACCAAAGGCCCAAAACTGGATAGTACAGCGATTTGACCCGTGGAACTGCGAAACCACACTGGGATGTCGGGCCTACACAAGACTATTTTCAACAGATATATTTTTGTGTCACAACAGTCAGGAGACACTACTGTTTTTCTTTACGGATACAACTACTAAAACCTGAATAATAAAGATTTTTTACCATGGGATGTCAAAACCACAGTTATTGTTTACTGGGGTATTTGACAATTTTTTAAATAGAGATATTTGCAGCTGAACAGTGAGCGACACACTCAAACTGCCTTTTTTTTAGATACCAAAGGCCCAAAACTGGATAGTACAGCGATTTGACCCGTGGAACTGCGAAACCACACTGGGGTGTCGGGCATACACAAGACTATTTTCAAAAGATATATTTTTTTGTGACAACAGTCAGGAGACACTACTGTTTTTCTTTACGGAAACAACTACCAAAACCTGAATAAAAGAGATTTTTTACCGTGGGATGGCAAAACCACAGTTATTGTTTACTGGGGTATACCTCCCTTTTTTAAATAGAGATATTTGCGGCTGAACAGTGAGCGACACACTCAAACTGCTTTTTTTTAAGATACCAAAGGCCCAAAACTGGATAGTACAGCGATTTGACCCGTGGAACTGCGAAACCACACTGGGATGTCGGGCCTACAAAAGACTATTTTCAACAGATATATTTTTGTGTCACAACAGTCAGGAGACACTACTGTTTTTCTTTCCAGAAAAAACTGCCAAAACCTGAATAATAGAGATTTTTTACCGTGGGATGGCAAAACCACAGGTATTGTTTACTGGGGTATACCACACTCTTTTAAATAGAGATATTTGCAGCTGAACAGTGAGCGACACACTCAAACTACTTTTTTTTTAGATACCAAAGGCCCAAAACTGGATAGTACAGCGATTTGACCCGTGGAACTGCGAAACCACACTGGGATGTCGGGCCTACACAAGGCTATTTTCAACAGATATATTTTTGTTTCACAACAGTCAGGAGACACTAATGTTTTTCTTTACGGAAACAACTACCAAAACCTGAATAATAGAGATTTTTTACCGTGGGATGGCAAAACCACAGTTATTGTTTACTGGGGTATACCACACTTTTTTAAATAGAGATATTTGCGGCTGAACAGTGAGCGACACACTCAAACTGCTTTTTTTTTAGATACCAAAGGCCCAAAACTGGATAGTACATCGATTTGACCCGTGGAACTGCGAAACCACACTGGGATGTCGTGCCTACACAATACTATTTTCAAAAGATATATTTTTGTGTGACAACAGTCAGGAGACACTACTGTTTTTCTTTACGGAAAAAACTACCAAAACCTGAATAATAGAGATTTTTTACCGTGGGATGGCAAAACCACAGTTATTGTTTACTGGGGTATACCACACTTTTTTAAATAGAGATATTTGCGGCTGAACAGTGAGCGACACACTTAAACTGCTTTTTTTTTAGATACCAAAGGCCCAAAACTGGATAGTACAGTGATTTGACCCATGGAACTGCGAAACCACACTGGGATGTCGGGCCTACACAAGACTATTTTCAACAGATATATTTTTCTGTCACAACAGTCAGGAGACACTACTGTTTTTCTTTACGGAAAAAACTACCAAAACCTGAATAATAGAGATTTTTTACCGTGGGATGGCAAAACCACAGTAATTGTTTACTGGGGTATACCACACTTTTTTAAATAGAGATATTTGCGGCTGAACAGTGAGCGACACACTTAAACTGCTTTTTTTTTTTATACCAAAGGCCCAAAACTGGATAGTACAACGATTTGACCCGTGGAACTGCGAAGAAACCACACTGGGATGTCGGGCCTACACAAGACTATTTTCAACAGATATATTTTTGTGTCACAACAGTCAGGAGACACTACTGTTTTTCTTTACGGATACAACTACCAAAACCTGAATAATAAAGATTTTTTACCATGGGATGTCAAAACCACAGTTATTGTTTACTGGGGTATTCCACACTTTTTTAAATAGAGATATTTGCAGCTGAACAGTGAGCGACACACTCAAACTGCCTTTTTTTTTAGATACCAAAGGCCCAAAACTGGATAGTACAGCGATTTGACCCGTGGAACTGCGAAACCACACTGGGGTGTCGGGCCTACACAAGACTATTTTCAAAAGATATATTTTTGTGTGACAACAGTCAGGAGACACTACTGTTTTTCTTTATGGAAACAACTACCAAAACCTGAATAATAGAGATTTTTTACCGTGGGATGGCAAAACCACAGTTATTGTTTACTGGGGTATACCACCCTTTTTTAAATAGAGATATTTGCGGCTGAACAGTGAGCGACACACTCAAACTGCTTTTTTTTAAGATACCAAAGGCCCAAAACTGGATAGTACAGCGATTTGACCCGTGGAACTGCGAAACCACACTGGGATGTCGGGCTTACACAAGACTATTTTCAACAGATATATTTTTGTGTCACAACAGTCAGGAGACACTACTGTTTTTCTTTACGGAAAAAACTACCAAAACCTGAATAATAGAGATTTTTTACCGTGGGATGGCAAAACCACAGTTATTGTTTACTGGGGTATACCACACTTTTTTAAATAGAGATATTTGCGGCTGAACAGTGAGCGACACACTCAAACTGCTTTTTTTTTAGATACCAAAGGCCCAAAACTGGATAGTACAGCGATTTGACCCGTGGAACTGCGAAACCACACTGGGATGTCGGGCCTACACAAGACTATTTTCAACAGATATATTTTTGTGCCACAACAGTCAGGAGACACTACTGTTTTTCTTTACGGAAAAAACGACTAAAACCTGAATAATAGAGATTTTTTACCGTGGGATTGCAAAACCACAGGTATTGTTTACTGGGGTATACCACACTCTTTTAAATAGAGATATTTGCGGCTGAACAGTGAGCGACACACTCAAACTGCTTTTTTTTTAGATACCAAAGGCCCAAAACTGGATAGTACAGCGATTTGACCCGTGGAACTGCGAAACCACACTGGGATGTCGGGCCTACACAAGACTATTTTCAACAGATATATTTTTGTGTCACAACAGTCAGGAGACACTACTGTTTTTCTTTACGGATACAACTACCAAAACCTGAATAATAAAGATTTTTTACCATGGGATGTCAAAACCACAGTTATTGTTTACTGGGGTATTCCACACTTTTTTAAATAGAGATATTTGCGGCTGAACAGTGAGCGACACACTCAAACTGCTTTTTTTTAAGATACCAAAGGCCCAAAACTGGATAGTACAGCGATTTGACCCGTGGAACTGCGAAACCACACTGGGATGTCGGGCTTACACAAGACTATTTTCAACAGATATATTTTTGTGTCACAACAGTCAGGAGACACTACTGTTTTTCTTTACGGAAAAAACTACTAAAACCTGAATAATAGAGATTTTTTACCGTGGGATGGCAAAACCACAGTTATTGTTTACTGGGGTATTCCACAATTTTTTAAATAGAGATATTTGCAGCTGAACAGTGAGCGACACACTCAAACTGCCTTTTTTTTAGATACCAAAGGCCCAAAACTGGATAGTACAGCGATTTGACCCGTGGAACTGCGAAACCACACTGGGGTGTCGGGCATACACAAGACTATTTTCAAAAGATATATTTTTTTGTGACAACAGTCAGGAGACACTACTGTTTTTCTTTACGGAAACAACTACCAAAACCTGAATAAAAGAGATTTTTTACCGTGGGATGGCAAAACCACAGTTATTGTTTACTGGGGTATACCTCCCTTTTTTAAATAGAGATATTTGCGGCTGAACAGTGAGCGACACACTCAAACTGCTTTTTTTTAAGATACCAAAGGCCCAAAACTGGATAGTACAGCGATTTGACCCGTGGAACTGCGAAACCACACTGGGATGTCGGGCCTACAAAAGACTATTTTCAACAGATATATTTTTGTGTCACAACAGTCAGGAGACACTACTGTTTTTCTTTCCAGAAAAAACTGCCAAAACCTGAATAATAGAGATTTTTTACCGTGGGATGGCAAAACCACAGGTATTGTTTACTGGGGTATACCACACTCTTTTAAATAGAGATATTTGCGGCTGAACAGTGAGCGACACACTCAAACTACTTTTTTTTTAGATACCAAAGGCCCAAAACTGGATAGTACAGCGATTTGACCCGTGGAACTGCGAAACCACACTGGGATGTCGGGCCTACACAAGGCTATTTTCAACAGATATATTTTTGTTTCACAACAGTCAGGAGACACTAATGTTTTTCTTTACGGAAACAACTACCAAAACCTGAATAATAGAGATTTTTTACCGTGGGATGGCAAAACCACAGTTATTGTTTACTGGGGTATACCACACTTTTTTAAATAGAGATATTTGCGGCTGAACAGTGAGCGACACACTCAAACTGCTTTTTTTTTAGATACCAAAGGCCCAAAACTGGATAGTACATCGATTTGACCCGTGGAACTGCGAAACCACACTGGGATGTCGTGCCTACACAATACTATTTTCAAAAGATATATTTTTGTGTGACAACAGTCAGGAGACACTACTGTTTTTCTTTACGGAAAAAACTACCAAAACCTGAATAATAGAGATTTTTTACCGTGGGATGGCAAAACCACAGTTATTGTTTACTGGGGTATACCACACTTTTTTAAATAGAGATATTTGCGGCTGAACAGTGAGCGACACACTTAAACTGCTTTTTTTTTAGATACCAAAGGCCCAAAACTGGATAGTACAGTGATTTGACCCATGGAACTGCGAAACCACACTGGGATGTCGGGCCTACACAAGACTATTTTCAACAGATATATTTTTCTGTCACAACAGTCAGGAGACACTACTGTTTTTCTTTACGGAAAAAACTACCAAAACCTGAATAATAGAGATTTTTTACCGTGGGATGGCAAAACCACAGTAATTGTTTACTGGGGTATACCACACTTTTTTAAATAGAGATATTTGCGGCTGAACAGTGAGCGACACACTTAAACTGCTTTTTTTTTTTATACCAAAGGCCCAAAACTGGATAGTACAACGATTTGACCCGTGGAACTGCGAAGAAACCACACTGGGATGTCGGGCCTACACAAGACTATTTTCAACAGATATATTTTTGTGTCACAACAGTCAGGAGACACTACTGTTTTTCTTTACGGATACAACTACCAAAACCTGAATAATAAAGATTTTTTACCATGGGATGTCAAAACCACAGTTATTGTTTACTGGGGTATTCCACACTTTTTTAAATAGAGATATTTGCAGCTGAACAGTGAGCGACACACTCAAACTGCCTTTTTTTTTAGATACCAAAGGCCCAAAACTGGATAGTACAGCGATTTGACCCGTGGAACTGCGAAACCACACTGGGGTGTCGGGCCTACACAAGACTATTTTCAAAAGATATATTTTTGTGTGACAACAGTCAGGAGACACTACTGTTTTTCTTTATGGAAACAACTACCAAAACCTGAATAATAGAGATTTTTTACCGTGGGATGGCAAAACCACAGTTATTGTTTACTGGGGTATACCACCCTTTTTTAAATAGAGATATTTGCGGCTGAACAGTGAGCGACACACTCAAACTGCTTTTTTTTAAGATACCAAAGGCCCAAAACTGGATAGTACAGCGATTTGACCCGTGGAACTGCGAAACCACACTGGGATGTCGGGCTTACACAAGACTATTTTCAACAGATATATTTTTGTGTCACAACAGTCAGGAGACACTACTGTTTTTCTTTACGGAAAAAACTACCAAAAATTGAATAATAGAGATTTTTTACCGTGGGATGGCAAAACCACAGTTATTGTTTACTGGGGTATACCACACTTTTTTAAATAGAGATATTTGCGGCTGAACAGTGAGCGACACACTCAAACTGCTTTTTTTTTAGATACCAAAGGCCCAAAACTGGATAGTACAGCGATTTGACCCGTGGAACTGCGAAACCACACTGGGATGTCGGGCCTACACAAGACTATTTTCAACAGATATATTTTTGTGCCACAACAGTCAGGAGACACTACTGTTTTTCTTTACGGAAAAAACTACTAAAACCTGAATAATAGAGATTTTTTACCGTGGGATTGCAAAACCACAGGTATTGTTTACTGGGGTATACCACACTCTTTTAAATAGAGATATTTGCGGCTGAACAGTGAGCGACACACTCAAACTGCTTTTTTTTTAGATACCAAAGGCCCAAAACTGGATAGTACAGCGATTTGACCCGTGGAACTGCGAAACCACACTGGGATGTCGGGCCTACACAAGACTATTTTCAACAGATATATTTTTGTGTCACAACAGTCAGGAGACACTACTGTTTTTCTTTACGGATACAACTACCAAAACCTGAATAATAAAGATTTTTTACCATGGGATGTCAAAACCACAGTTATTGTTTACTGGGGTATTCCACACTTTTTTAAATAGAGATATTTGCGGCTGAACAGTGAGCGACACACTCAAACTGCTTTTTTTTAAGATACCAAAGGCCCAAAACTGGATAGTACAGCGATTTGACCCGTGGAACTGCGAAACCACACTGGGATGTCGTGCCTACACAATACTATTTTCAAAAGATATATTTTTGTGTGACAACAGTCAGGAGACACTACTGTTTTTCTTTACGGAAAAAACTACCAAAACCTGAATAATAGAGATTTTTTACCGTGGGATGGCAAAACCACAGTTATTGTTTACTGGGGTATACCACACTTTTTTAAATAGAGATATTTGCGGCTGAACAGTGAGCGACACACTTAAACTGCTTTTTTTTTAGATACCAAAGGCCCAAAACTGGATAGTACAGTGATTTGACCCATGGAACTGCGAAACCACACTGGGATGTCGGGCCTACACAAGACTATTTTCAACAGATATATTTTTCTGTCACAACAGTCAGGAGACACTACTGTTTTTCTTTACGGAAAAAACTACCAAAACCTGAATAATAGAGATTTTTTACCGTGGGATGGCAAAACCACAGTAATTGTTTACTGGGGTATACCACACTTTTTTAAATAGAGATATTTGCGGCTGAACAGTGAGCGACACACTTAAACTGCTTTTTTTTTTTATACCAAAGGCCCAAAACTGGATAGTACAACGATTTGACCCGTGGAACTGCGAAGAAACCACACTGGGATGTCGGGCCTACACAAGACTATTTTCAACAGATATATTTTTGTGTCACAACAGTCAGGAGACACTACTGTTTTTCTTTACGGATACAACTACCAAAACCTGAATAATAAAGATTTTTTACCATGGGATGTCAAAACCACAGTTATTGTTTACTGGGGTATTCCACACTTTTTTAAATAGAGATATTTGCAGCTGAACAGTGAGCGACACACTCAAACTGCCTTTTTTTTTAGATACCAAAGGCCCAAAACTGGATAGTACAGCGATTTGACCCGTGGAACTGCGAAACCACACTGGGGTGTCGGGCCTACACAAGACTATTTTCAAAAGATATATTTTTGTGTGACAACAGTCAGGAGACACTACTGTTTTTCTTTATGGAAACAACTACCAAAACCTGAATAATAGAGATTTTTTACCGTGGGATGGCAAAACCACAGTTATTGTTTACTGGGGTATACCACCCTTTTTTAAATAGAGATATTTGCGGCTGAACAGTGAGCGACACACTCAAACTGCTTTTTTTTAAGATACCAAAGGCCCAAAACTGGATAGTACAGCGATTTGACCCGTGGAACTGCGAAACCACACTGGGATGTCGGGCTTACACAAGACTATTTTCAACAGATATATTTTTGTGTCACAACAGTCAGGAGACACTACTGTTTTTCTTTACGGAAAAAACTACCAAAACCTGAATAATAGAGATTTTTTACCGTGGGATGGCAAAACCACAGTTATTGTTTACTGGGGTATACCACACTTTTTTAAATAGAGATATTTGCGGCTGAACAGTGAGCGACACACTCAAACTGCTTTTTTTTTAGATACCAAAGGCCCAAAACTGGATAGTACAGCGATTTGACCCGTGGAACTGCGAAACCACACTGGGATGTCGGGCCTACACAAGACTATTTTCAACAGATATATTTTTGTGCCACAACAGTCAGGAGACACTACTGTTTTTCTTTACGGAAAAAACTACTAAAACCTGAATAATAGAGATTTTTTACCGTGGGATTGCAAAACCACAGGTATTGTTTACTGGGGTATACCACACTCTTTTAAATAGAGATATTTGCGGCTGAACAGTGAGCGACACACTCAAACTGCTTTTTTTTTAGATACCAAAGGCCCAAAACTGGATAGTACAGCGATTTGACCCGTGGAACTGCGAAACCACACTGGGATGTCGGGCCTACACAAGACTATTTTCAACAGATATATTTTTGTGTCACAACAGTCAGGAGACACTACTGTTTTTCTTTACGGATACAACTACCAAAACCTGAATAATAAAGATTTTTTACCATGGGATGTCAAAACCACAGTTATTGTTTACTGGGGTATTCCACACTTTTTTAAATAGAGATATTTGCGGCTGAACAGTGAGCGACACACTCAAACTGCTTTTTTTTTAGATACCAAAGGCCCAAAACTGGATAGTACATCGATTTGACCCGTGGAACTGCGAAACCACACTGGGATGTCGTGCCTACACAATACTATTTTCAAAAGATATATTTTTGTGTGACAACAGTCAGGAGACACTACTGTTTTTCTTTACGGAAAAAACTACCAAAACCTGAATAATAGAGATTTTTTACCGTGGGATGGCAAAACCACAGTTATTGTTTACTGGGGTATACCACACTTTTTTAAATAGAGATATTTGCGGCTGAACAGTGAGCGACACACTTAAACTGCTTTTTTTTTAGATACCAAAGGCCCAAAACTGGATAGTACAGTGATTTGACCCATGGAACTGCGAAACCACACTGGGATGTCGGGCCTACACAAGACTATTTTCAACAGATATATTTTTCTGTCACAACAGTCAGGAGACACTACTGTTTTTCTTTACGGAAAAAACTACCAAAACCTGAATAATAGAGATTTTTTACCGTGGGATGGCAAAACCACAGTAATTGTTTACTGGGGTATACCACACTTTTTTAAATAGAGATATTTGCGGCTGAACAGTGAGCGACACACTTAAACTGCTTTTTTTTTTTATACCAAAGGCCCAAAACTGGATAGTACAACGATTTGACCCGTGGAACTGCGAAGAAACCACACTGGGATGTCGGGCCTACACAAGACTATTTTCAACAGATATATTTTTGTGTCACAACAGTCAGGAGACACTACTGTTTTTCTTTACGGATACAACTACCAAAACCTGAATAATAAAGATTTTTTACCATGGGATGTCAAAACCACAGTTATTGTTTACTGGGGTATTCCACACTTTTTTAAATAGAGATATTTGCAGCTGAACAGTGAGCGACACACTCAAACTGCCTTTTTTTTTAGATACCAAAGGCCCAAAACTGGATAGTACAGCGATTTGACCCGTGGAACTGCGAAACCACACTGGGGTGTCGGGCCTACACAAGACTATTTTCAAAAGATATATTTTTGTGTGACAACAGTCAGGAGACACTACTGTTTTTCTTTATGGAAACAACTACCAAAACCTGAATAATAGAGATTTTTTACCGTGGGATGGCAAAACCACAGTTATTGTTTACTGGGGTATACCACCCTTTTTTAAATAGAGATATTTGCGGCTGAACAGTGAGCGACACACTCAAACTGCTTTTTTTTAAGATACCAAAGGCCCAAAACTGGATAGTACAGCGATTTGACCCGTGGAACTGCGAAACCACACTGGGATGTCGGGCTTACACAAGACTATTTTCAACAGATATATTTTTGTGTCACAACAGTCAGGAGACACTACTGTTTTTCTTTACGGAAAAAACTACCAAAACCTGAATAATAGAGATTTTTTACCGTGGGATGGCAAAACCACAGTTATTGTTTACTGGGGTATACCACACTTTTTTAAATAGAGATATTTGCGGCTGAACAGTGAGCGACACACTCAAACTGCTTTTTTTTTAGATACCAAAGGCCCAAAACTGGATAGTACAGCGATTTGACCCGTGGAACTGCGAAACCACACTGGGATGTCGGGCCTACACAAGACTATTTTCAACAGATATATTTTTGTGCCACAACAGTCAGGAGACACTACTGTTTTTCTTTACGGAAAAAACTACTAAAACCTGAATAATAGAGATTTTTTACCATGGGATTGCAAAACCACAGGTATTGTTTACTGGGGTATACCACACTCTTTTAAATAGAGATATTTGCGGCTGAACAGTGAGCGACACACTCAAACTGCTTTTTTTTTAGATACCAAAGGCCCAAAACTGGATAGTACAGCGATTTGACCCGTGGAACTGCGAAACCACACTGGGATGTCGGGCCTACACAAGACTATTTTCAACAGATATATTTTTGTGTCACAACAGTCAGGAGACACTACTGTTTTTCTTTACGGATACAACTACCAAAACCTGAATAATAAAGATTTTTTACCATGGGATGTCAAAACCACAGTTATTGTTTACTGGGGTATTCCACACTTTTTTAAATAGAGATATTTGCGGCTGAACAGTGAGCGACACACTCAAACTGCTTTTTTTTAAGATACCAAAGGCCCAAAACTGGATAGTACAGCGATTTGACCCGTGGAACTGCGAAACCACACTGGGATGTCGGGCTTACACAAGACTATTTTCAACAGATATATTTTTGTGTCACAACAGTCAGGAGACACTACTGTTTTTCTTTACGGAAAAAACTACTAAAACCTGAATAATAGAGATTTTTTACCGTGGGATGGCAAAACCACAGGTATTGTTTACTGGGGTATACCACACTTTTTTAAATAGAGATATTTGCGGCTGAACAGTGAGCGACACACTCAAACTGCTTTTTTTTTAGATACCAAAGGCCCAAAACTGGATAGTACAGCGATTTGACCCGTGGAACTGCGAAACCACACTGGGATGTCGGGCCTACACAAGACTATTTTCAACAGATATATTTTTGTTTCACAACAGTCAGGAGACACTAATGTTTTTCTTTACGGAAACAACTACCAAAACCTGAATAATAGAGATTTTTTGCCGTGGGATGGCAAAACCACAGTTATTGTTTACTGGGGTATACCACACTTTTTTAAATAGAGATATTTGAGGCTGAACAGTGAGCGACACACTTAAACTGCTTTTTTTTTTTATACCAAAGGCCCAAAACTGGATAGTACAGCGATTTGACCCGTGGAACTGCGAAACCACACTGGGATGTCGGGCCTACACAAGACTATTTTCAACAGATATATTTTTGTGTCACAACAGTCAGGAGACACTACTGTTTTTCTTTACGGATACAACTACTAAAACCTGAATAATAAAGATTTTTTACCATGGGATGTCAAAACCACAGTTATTGTTTACTGTGGTATTCCACAATTTTTTAAATAGAGATATTTGCAGCTGAACAGTGAGCGACACACTCAAACTGCCTTTTTTTTAGATACCAAAGGCCCAAAACTGGATAGTACAGCGATTTGACCCGTGGAACTGCGAAACCACACTGGGGTGTCGGGCATACACAAGACTATTTTCAAAAGATATATTTTTTTGTGACAACAGACAGGAGACACTACTGTTTTTCTTTACGGAAACAACTACCAAAACCTGAATAAAAGAGATTTTTTACCGTGGGATGGCAAAACCACAGTTATTGTTTACTGGGGTATACCTCCCTTTTTTAAATAGAGATATTTGCGGCTGAACAGTGAGCGACACACTCAAACTTCTTTTTTTTAAGATACCAAAGGCCCAAAACTGGATAGTACAGCGATTTGACCCGTGGAACTGCGAAACCACACTGGGATGTCGGGCCTACAAAAGACTATTTTCAACAGATATATTTTTGTGTCACAACAGTCAGGAGACACTACTGTTTTTCTTTCCAGAAAAAACTGCCAAAACCTGAATAATAGAGATTTTTTACCGTGGGATGGCAAAACCACAGTTATTGTTTACTGGGGTATACCACACTTTTTTAAATAGAGATATTTGCGGCTGAACAGTGAGCGACACACTCAAACTGCTTTTTTTTTAGATACCAAAGGCCCAAAACTGGATAGTACAGCGATTTGACCCGTGGAACTGCGAAACCACACTGGGATGTCGGGCCTACACAAGACTATTTTCAACAGATATATTTTTGTGCCACAACAGTCAGGAGACACTACTGTTTTTCTTTACGGAAAAAACTACTAAAACCTGAATAATAGAGATTTTTTACCGTGGGATTGCAAAACCACAGGTATTGTTTACTGGGGTATACCACACTCTTTTAAATAGAGATATTTGCGGCTGAACAGTGAGCGACACACTCAAACTGCTTTTTTTTTAGATACCAAAGGCCCAAAACTGGATAGTACAGCGATTTGACCCGTGGAACTGCGAAACCACACTGGGATGTCGGGCCTACACAAGACTATTTTCAACAGATATATTTTTGTGTCACAACAGTCAGGAGACACTACTGTTTTTCTTTACGGATACAACTACCAAAACCTGAATAATAAAGATTTTTTACCATGGGATGTCAAAACCACAGTTATTGTTTACTGGGGTATTCCACACTTTTTTAAATAGAGATATTTGCGGCTGAACAGTGAGCGACACACTCAAACTGCTTTTTTTTAAGATACCAAAGGCCCAAAACTGGATAGTACAGCGATTTGACCCGTGGAACTGCGAAACCACACTGGGATGTCGGGCTTACACAAGACTATTTTCAACAGATATATTTTTGTGTCACAACAGTCAGGAGACACTACTGTTTTTCTTTACGGAAAAAACTACTAAAACCTGAATAATAGAGATTTTTTACCGTGGGATGGCAAAACCACAGTTATTGTTTACTGGGGTATTCCACAATTTTTTAAATAGAGATATTTGCAGCTGAACAGTGAGCGACACACTCAAACTGCCTTTTTTCTAGATACCAAAGGCCCAAAACTGGATAGTACAGCGATTTGACCCGTGGAACTGCGAAACCACACTGGGGTGTCGGGCATACACAAGACTATTTTCAAAAGATATATTTTTTTGTGACAACAGTCAGGAGACACTACTGTTTTTCTTTACGGAAACAACTACCAAAACCTGAATAAAAGAGATTTTTTACCGTGGGATGGCAAAACCACAGTTATTGTTTACTGGGGTATACCTCCCTTTTTTAAATAGAGATATTTGCGGCTGAACAGTGAGCGACACACTCAAACTACTTTTTTTTTAGATACCAAAGGCCCAAAACTGGATAGTACAGCGATTTGACCCGTGGAACTGCGAAACCACACTGGGGTGTCGGGCATACACAAGACTATTTTCAAAAGATATATTTTTTTGTGACAACAGTCAGGAGACACTACTGTTTTTCTTTACGGAAACAACTACCAAAACCTGAATAAAAGAGATTTTTTACCGTGGGATGGCAAAACCACAGTTATTGTTTACTGGGGTATACCTCCCTTTTTTAAATAGAGATATTTGCGGCTGAACAGTGAGCGACACACTCAAACTGCTTTTTTTTAAGATACCAAAGGCCCAAAACTGGATAGTACAGCGATTTGACCCGTGGAACTGCGAAACCACACTGGGATGTCGGGCCTACAAAAGACTATTTTCAACAGATATATTTTTGTGTCACAACAGTCAGGAGACACTACTGTTTTTCTTTCCAGAAAAAACTGCCAAAACCTGAATAATAGAGATTTTTTACCGTGGGATGGCAAAACCACAGGTATTGTTTACTGGGGTATACCACACTCTTTTAAATAGAGATATTTGCGGCTGAACAGTGAGCGACACACTCAAACTACTTTTTTTTTAGATACCAAAGGCCCAAAACTGGATAGTACAGCGATTTGACCCGTGGAACTGCGAAACCACACTGGGATGTCGGGCCTACACAAGGCTATTTTCAACAGATATATTTTTGTTTCACAACAGTCAGGAGACACTAATGTTTTTCTTTACGGAAACAACTACCAAAACCTGAATAATAGAGATTTTTTACCGTGGGATGGCAAAACCACAGTTATTGTTTACTGGGGTATACCACACTTTTTTAAATAGAGATATTTGCGGCTGAACAGTGAGCGACACACTCAAACTGCTTTTTTTTTAGATACCAAAGGCCCAAAACTGGATAGTACAGCGATTTGACCCGTGGAACTGCGAAACCACACTGGGATGTCGGGCCTACAAAAGACTATTTTCAACAGATATATTTTTGTGTCACAACAGTCAGGAGACACTACTGTTTTTCTTTCCAGAAAAAACTGCCAAAACCTGAATAATAGAGATTTTTTACCGTGGGATGGCAAAACCACAGGTATTGTTTACTGGGGTATACCACACTCTTTTAAATAGAGATATTTGCGGCTGAACAGTGAGCGACACACTCAAACTACTTTTTTTTTAGATACCAAAGGCCCAAAACTGGATAGTACAGCGATTTGACCCGTGGAACTGCGAAACCACACTGGGATGTCGGGCCTACACAAGGCTATTTTCAACAGATATATTTTTGTTTCACAACAGTCAGGAGACACTAATGTTTTTCTTTACGGAAACAACTACCAAAACCTGAATAATAGAGATTTTTTACCGTGGGATGGCAAAACCACAGTTATTGTTTACTGGGGTATACCACACTTTTTTAAATAGAGATATTTGCGGCTGAACAGTGAGCGACACACTCAAACTGCTTTTTTTTTAGATACCAAAGGCCCAAAACTGGATAGTACATCGATTTGACCCGTGGAACTGCGAAACCACACTGGGATGTCGTGCCTACACAATACTATTTTCAAAAGATATATTTTTGTGTGACAACAGTCAGGAGACACTACTGTTTTTCTTTATGGAAAAAACTACCAAAACCTGAATAATAGAGATTTTTTACCGTGGGATGGCAAAACCACAGTTATTGTTTACTGGGGTATACCACACTTTTTTAAATAGAGATATTTGCGGCTGAACAGTGAGCGACACACTTAAACTGCTTTTTTTTTAGATACCAAAGGCCCAAAACTGGATAGTACAGTGATTTGACCCATGGAACTGCGAAACCACACTGGGATGTCGGGCCTACACAAGACTATTTTCAACAGATATATTTTTCTGTCACAACAGTCAGGAGACACTACTGTTTTTCTTTACGGATACAACTACCAAAACCTGAATAATAAAGATTTTTTACCGTGGGATGTCAAAACCACAGTTATTGTTTACTGGGGTATTCCACACTTTTTTAAATAGAGATATTTGCAGCTGAACAGTGAGCGACACACTCAAACTGCCTTTTTTTTTAGATACCAAAGGCCCAAAACTGGATAGTACAGCGATTTGACCCGTGGAACTGCGAAACCACACTGGGGTGTCGGGCCTACACAAGACTATTTTCAAAAGATATATTTTTGTGTGACAACAGTCAGGAGACACTACTGTTTTTCTTTATGGAAACAACTACCAAAACCTGAATAATAGAGATTTTTTACCGTGGGATGGCAAAACCACAGTTATTGTTTACTGGGGTATACCACCCTTTTTTAAATAGAGATATTTGCGGCTGAACAGTGAGCGACACACTCAAACTGCTTTTTTTTAAGATACCAAAGGCCCAAAACTGGATAGTACAGCGATTTGACCCGTGGAACTGCGAAACCACACTGGGATGTCGGGCTTACACAAGACTATTTTCAACAGATATATTTTTGTGTCACAACAGTCAGGAGACACTACTGTTTTTCTTTACGGAAAAAACTACCAAAACCTGAATAATAGAGATTTTTTACCGTGGGATGGCAAAACCACAGTTATTGTTTACTGGGGTATACCACACTTTTTTAAATAGAGATATTTGCGGCTGAACAGTGAGCGACACACTCAAACTGCTTTTTTTTTAGATACCAAAGGCCCAAAACTGGATAGTACAGCGATTTGACCCGTGGAACTGCGAAACCACACTGGGATGTCGGGCCTACACAAGACTATTTTCAACAGATATATTTTTGTGCCACAACAGTCAGGAGACACTACTGTTTTTCTTTACGGAAAAAACTACTAAAACCTGAATAATAGAGATTTTTTACCGTGGGATTGCAAAACCACAGGTATTGTTTACTGGGGTATACCACACTCTTTTAAATAGAGATATTTGCGGCTGAACAGTGAGCGACACACTCAAACTGCTTTTTTTTTAGATACCAAAGGCCCAAAACTGGATAGTACAGCGATTTGACCCGTGGAACTGCGAAACCACACTGGGATGTCGGGCCTACACAAGACTATTTTCAACAGATATATTTTTGTGTCACAACAGTCAGGAGACACTACTGTTTTTCTTTACGGATACAACTACCAAAACCTGAATAATAAAGATTTTTTACCATGGGATGTCAAAACCACAGTTATTGTTTACTGGGGTGTTCCACACTTTTTTAAATAGAGATATTTGCGGCTGAACAGTGAGCGACACACTCAAACTGCTTTTTTTTAAGATACCAAAGGCCCAAAACTGGATAGTACAGCGATTTGACCCGTGGAACTGCGAAACCACACTGGGATGTCGGGCTTACACAAGACTATTTTCAACAGATATATTTTTGTGTCACAACAGTCAGGAGACACTACTGTTTTTCTTTACGGAAAAAACTACTAAAACCTGAATAATAGAGATTTTTTACCGTGGGATGGCAAAACCACAGTTATTGTTTACTGGGGTATTCCACAATTTTTTAAATAGAGATATTTGCAGCTGAACAGTGAGCGACACACTCAAACTGCCTTTTTTTTAGATACCAAAGGCCCAAAACTGGATAGTACAGCGATTTGACCCGTGGAACTGCGAAACCACACTGGGGTGTCGGGCATACACAAGACTATTTTCAAAAGATATATTTTTTTGTGACAACAGTCAGGAGACACTACTGTTTTTCTTTACGGAAACAACTACCAAAACCTGAATAAAAGAGATTTTTTACCGTGGGATGGCAAAACCACAGTTATTGTTTACTGGGGTATACCTCCCTTTTTTAAATAGAGATATTTGCGGCTGAACAGTGAGCGACACACTCAAACTGCTTTTTTTTAAGATACCAAAGGCCCAAAACTGGATAGTACAGCGATTTGACCCGTGGAACTGCGAAACCACACTGGGATGTCGGGCCTACAAAAGACTATTTTCAACAGATATATTTTTGTGTCACAACAGTCAGGAGACACTACTGTTTTTCTTTCCAGAAAAAACTGCCAAAACCTGAATAATAGAGATTTTTTACCGTGGGATGGCAAAACCACAGGTATTGTTTACTGGGGTATACCACACTCTTTTAAATAGAGATATTTGCGGCTGAACAGTGAGCGACACACTCAAACTACTTTTTTTTTAGATACCAAAGGCCCAAAACTGGATAGTACAGCGATTTGACCCGTGGAACTGCGAAACCACACTGGGATGTCGGGCCTACACAAGGCTATTTTCAACAGATATATTTTTGTTTCACAACAGTCAGGAGACACTAATGTTTTTCTTTACGGAAACAACTACCAAAACCTGAATAATAGAGATTTTTTACCGTGGGATGGCAAAACCACAGTTATTGTTTACTGGGGTATACCACACTTTTTTAAATAGAGATATTTGCGGCTGAACAGTGAGCGACACACTCAAACTGCTTTTTTTTTAGATACCAAAGGCCCAAAACTGGATAGTACATCGATTTGACCCGTGGAACTGCGAAACCACACTGGGATGTCGTGCCTACACAATACTATTTTCAAAAGATATATTTTTGTGTGACAACAGTCAGGAGACACTACTGTTTTTCTTTACAGAAAAACTACCAAAACCTGAATAATAGAGATTTTTTACCGTGGGATGGCAAAACCACAGTTATTGTTTACTGGGGTATACCACACTTTTTTAAATAGAGATATTTGCGGCTGAACAGTGAGCGACACACTTAAACTGCTTTTTTTTTAGATACCAAAGGCCCAAAACTGGATAGTACAGTGATTTGACCCATGGAACTGCGAAACCACACTGGGATGTCGGGCCTACACAAGACTATTTTCAACAGATATATTTTTCTGTCACAACAGTCAGGAGACACTACTGTTTTTCTTTACGGAAAAAACTACCAAAACCTGAATAATAGAGATTTTTTACCGTGGGATGGCAAAACCACAGTAATTGTTTACTGGGGTATACCACACTTTTTTAAATAGAGATATTTGCGGCTGAACAGTGAGCGACACACTTAAACTGCTTTTTTTTTTTATACCAAAGGCCCAAAACTGGATAGTACAACGATTTGACCCGTGGAACTGCGAAGAAACCACACTGGGATGTCGGGCCTACACAAGACTATTTTCAACAGATATATTTTTGTGTCACAACAGTCAGGAGACACTACTGTTTTTCTTTACGGATACAACTACCAAAACCTGAATAATAAAGATTTTTTACCATGGGATGTCAAAACCACAGTTATTGTTTACTGGGGTATTCCACACTTTTTTAAATAGAGATATTTGCAGCTGAACAGTGAGCGACACACTCAAACTGCCTTTTTTTTTAGATACCAAAGGCCCAAAACTGGATAGTACAGCGATTTGACCCGTGGAACTGCGAAACCACACTGGGGTGTCGGGCCTACACAAGACTATTTTCAAAAGATATATTTTTGTGTGACAACAGTCAGGAGACACTACTGTTTTTCTTTATGGAAACAACTACCAAAACCTGAATAATAGAGATTTTTTACCGTGGGATGGCAAAACCACAGTTATTGTTTACTGGGGTATACCACCCTTTTTTAAATAGAGATATTTGCGGCTGAACAGTGAGCGACACACTCAAACTGCTTTTTTTTAAGATACCAAAGGCCCAAAACTGGATAGTACAGCGATTTGACCCGTGGAACTGCGAAACCACACTGGGATGTCGGGCTTACACAAGACTATTTTCAACAGATATATTTTTGTGTCACAACAGTCAGGAGACACTACTGTTTTTCTTTACGGAAAAAACTACCAAAACCTGAATAATAGAGATTTTTTACCGTGGGATGGCAAAACCACAGTTATTGTTTACTGGGGTATACCACACTTTTTTAAATAGAGATATTTGCGGCTGAACAGTGAGCGACACACTCAAACTGCTTTTTTTTTAGATACCAAAGGCCCAAAACTGGATAGTACATCGATTTGACCCGTGGAACTGCGAAACCACACTGGGATGTCGTGCCTACACAATACTATTTTCAAAAGATATATTTTTGTGTGACAACAGTCAGGAGACACTACTGTTTTTCTTTACGGAAAAAACTACCAAAACCTGAATAATAGAGATTTTTTACCGTGGGATGGCAAAACCACAGTTATTGTTTACTGGGGTATACCACACTTTTTTAAATAGAGATATTTGCGGCTGAACAGTGAGCGACACACTTAAACTGCTTTTTTTTTAGATACCAAAGGCCCAAAACTGGATAGTACAGTGATTTGACCCATGGAACTGCGAAACCACACTGGGATGTCGGGCCTACACAAGACTATTTTCAACAGATATATTTTTCTGTCACAACAGTCAGGAGACACTACTGTTTTTCTTTACGGAAAAAACTACCAAAACCTGAATAATAGAGATTTTTTACCGTGGGATGGCAAAACCACAGTAATTGTTTACTGGGGTATACCACACTTTTTTAAATAGAGATATTTGCGGCTGAACAGTGAGCGACACACTTAAACTGCTTTTTTTTTTTATACCAAAGGCCCAAAACTGGATAGTACAACGATTTGACCCGTGGAACTGCGAAGAAACCACACTGGGATGTCGGGCCTACACAAGACTATTTTCAACAGATATATTTTTGTGTCACAACAGTCAGGAGACACTACTGTTTTTCTTTACGGATACAACTACCAAAACCTGAATAATAAAGATTTTTTACCACGGGATGTCAAAACCACAGTTATTGTTTACTGGGGTATTCCACACTTTTTTAAATAGAGATATTTGCAGCTGAACAGTGAGCGACACACTCAAACTGCCTTTTTTTTTAGATACCAAAGGCCCAAAACTGGATAGTACAGCGATTTGACCCGTGGAACTGCGAAACCACACTGGGGTGTCGGGCCTACACAAGACTATTTTCAAAAGATATATTTTTGTGTGACAACAGTCAGGAGACACTACTGTTTTTCTTTATGGAAACAACTACCAAAACCTGAATAATAGAGATTTTTTACCGTGGGATGGCAAAACCACAGTTATTGTTTACTGGGGTATACCACCCTTTTTTAAATAGAGATATTTGCGGCTGAACAGTGAGCGACACACTCAAACTGCTTTTTTTTAAGATACCAAAGGCCCAAAACTGGATAGTACAGCGATTTGACCCGTGGAACTGCGAAACCACACTGGGATGTCGGGCTTACATAAGACTATTTTCAACAGATATATTTTTGTGTCACAACAGTCAGGAGACACTACTGTTTTTCTTTACGGAAAAAACTACCAAAACCTGAATAATAGAGATTTTTTACCGTGGGATGGCAAAACCACAGTTATTGTTTACTGGGGTATACCACACTTTTTTAAATAGAGATATTTGCGGCTGAACAGTGAGCGACACACTCAAACTGCTTTTTTTTTAGATACCAAAGGCCCAAAACTGGATAGTACAGCGATTTGACCCGTGGAACTGCGAAACCACACTGGGATGTCGGGCCTACACAAGACTATTTTCAACAGATATATTTTTGTGCCACAACAGTCAGGAGACACTACTGTTTTTCTTTACGGAAAAAACTACTAAAACCTGAATAATAGAGATTTTTTACCATGGGATTGCAAAACCACAGGTATTGTTTACTGGGGTATACCACACTCTTTTAAATAGAGATATTTGCGGCTGAACAGTGAGCGACACACTCAAACTGCTTTTTTTTTAGATACCAAAGGCCCAAAACTGGATAGTACAGCGATTTGACCCGTGGAACTGCGAAACCACACTGGGATGTCGGGCCTACACAAGACTATTTTCAACAGATATATTTTTGTGTCACAACAGTCAGGAGACACTACTGTTTTTCTTTACGGATACAACTACCAAAACCTGAATAATAAAGATTTTTTACCATGGGATGTCAAAACCACAGTTATTGTTTACTGGGGTATTCCACACTTTTTTAAATAGAGATATTTGCGGCTGAACAGTGAGCGACACACTCAAACTGCTTTTTTTTAAGATACCAAAGGCCCAAAACTGGATAGTACAGCGATTTGACCCGTGGAACTGCGAAACCACACTGGGATGTCGGGCTTACACAAGACTATTTTCAACAGATATATTTTTGTGTCACAACAGTCAGGAGACACTACTGTTTTTCTTTACGGAAAAAACTACTAAAACCTGAATAATAGAGATTTTTTACCGTGGGATGGCAAAACCACAGGTATTGTTTACTGGGGTATACCACACTTTTTTAAATAGAGATATTTGCGGCTGAACAGTGAGCGACACACTCAAACTGCTTTTTTTTTAGATACCAAAGGCCCAAAACTGGATAGTACAGCGATTTGACCCGTGGAACTGCGAAACCACACTGGGATGTCGGGCCTACACAAGACTATTTTCAACAGATATATTTTTGTTTCACAACAGTCAGGAGACACTAATGTTTTTCTTTACGGAAACAACTACCAAAACCTGAATAATAGAGATTTTTTGCCGTGGGATGGCAAAACCACAGTTATTGTTTACTGGGGTATACCACACTTTTTTAAATAGAGATATTTGAGGCTGAACAGTGAGCGACACACTTAAACTGCTTTTTTTTTTTATACCAAAGGCCCAAAACTGGATAGTACAGCGATTTGACCCGTGGAACTGCGAAACCACACTGGGATGTCGGGCCTACACAAGACTATTTTCAACAGATATATTTTTGTGTCACAACAGTCAGGAGACACTACTGTTTTTCTTTACGGATACAACTACTAAAACCTGAATAATAAAGATTTTTTACCATGGGATGTCAAAACCACAGTTATTGTTTACTGGGGTATTCCACAATTTTTTAAATAGAGATATTTGCAGCTGAACAGTGAGCGACACACTCAAACTGCCTTTTTTTTAGATACCAAAGGCCCAAAACTGGATAGTACAGCGATTTGACCCGTGGAACTGCGAAACCACACTGGGGTGTCGGGCATACACAAGACTATTTTCAAAAGATATATTTTTTTGTGACAACAGACAGGAGACACTACTGTTTTTCTTTACGGAAACAACTACCAAAACCTGAATAAAAGAGATTTTTTACCGTGGGATGGCAAAACCACAGTTATTGTTTACTGGGGTATACCTCCCTTTTTTAAATAGAGATATTTGCGGCTGAACAGTGAGCGACACACTCAAACTTCTTTTTTTTAAGATACCAAAGGCCCAAAACTGGATAGTACAGCGATTTGACCCGTGGAACTGCGAAACCACACTGGGATGTCGGGCCTACAAAAGACTATTTTCAACAGATATATTTTTGTGTCACAACAGTCAGGAGACACTACTGTTTTTCTTTCCAGAAAAAACTGCCAAAACCTGAATAATAGAGATTTTTTACCGTGGGATGGCAAAACCACAGGTATTGTTTACTGGGGTATACCACACTCTTTTAAATAGAGATATTTGCAGCTGAACAGTGAGCGACACACTCAAACTACTTTTTTTTTAGATACCAAAGGCCCAAAACTGGATAGTACAGCGATTTGACCCGTGGAACTGCGAAACCACACTGGGATGTCGGGCCTACACAAGACTATTTTCAACAGACATATTTTTGTTTCACAACAGTCAGGAGACACTAATGTTTTTCTTTACGGAAACAACTACCAAAACCTGAATAATAGAGATTTTTTACCGTGGGATGGCAAAACCACAGTTATTGTTTACTGGGGTATACCACACTTTTTTAAATAGAGATATTTGCGGCTGAACAGTGAGCGACACACTCAAACTGCTTTTTTTTTTAGATACCAAAGGCCCAAAACTGGAAAGTACATCGATTTGACCCGTGGAACTGCGAAACCACACTGGGATGTCGGGCCTACACAATACTATTTTCAAAAGATATATTTTTGTGTGACAACAGTCAGGAGACACTACTGTTTTTCTTTACGGAAAAAACTACCAAAACCTGAATAATAGAGATTTTTTACCGTGGGATGGCAAAACCACAGTTATTGTTTACTGGGGTATACCACACTTTTTTAAATAGAGATATTTGCGGCTGAACAGTGAGCGACACACTTAAACTGCTTTTTTTTTAGATACCAAAGGCCCAAAACTGGATAGTACAGTGATTTGACCCATGGAACTGCGAAACCACACTGGGATGTCGGGCCTACACAAGACTATTTTCAACAGATATATTTTTCTGTCACAACAGTCAGGAGACACTACTGTTTTTCTTTACGGAAAAAACTACCAAAACCTGAATAATAGAGATTTTTTACCGTGGGATGGCAAAACCACAGTAATTGTTTACTGGGGTATACCACACTTTTTTAAATAGAGATATTTGCGGCTGAACAGTGAGCGACACACTTAAACTGCTTTTTTTTTTTATACCAAAGGCCCAAAACTGGATAGTACAACGATTTGACCCGTGAAACTGCGAAACCACACTGGGATGTCGGGCCTACACAAGACTATTTTCAACAGATATATTTTTGTGTCACAACAGTCAGGAGACACTACTGTTTTTCTTTACGGATACAACTACCAAAACCTGAATAATAAAGATTTTTTACCATGGGATGTCAAAACCACAGTTATTGTTTACTGGGGTATTCCACACTTTTTTAAATAGAGATATTTGCAGCTGAACAGTGAGCGACACACTCAAACTGCCTTTTTTTTAGATACCAAAGGCCCAAAACTGGATAGTACAGCGATTTGACCCGTGGAACTGCGAAACCACACTGGGATGTCGGGCCTACACAATACTATTTTCAAAAGATATATTTTTGTGTGACAACAGTCAGGAGACACTACTGTTTTTCTTTACGGAAAAAACTACCAAAACCTGAATAATAGAGATTTTTTACCGTGGGATGGCAAAACCACAGTTATTGTTTACTGGGGTATACCACACTTTTTTAAATAGAGATATTTGCGGCTGAACAGTGAGCGACACACTCAAACTGCTTTTTTTTTAGATACCAAAGGCCCAAAACTGGATAGTACAGTGATTTGACCCGTGGAACTGCGAAACCACACTGGGATGTCGGGCCTACACAAGACTATTTTCAACAGGTATATTTTTGTGTCACAACAGTCAGGAGACACTACTGTTTTTCTTTACGGAAAAAACTACCAAAACCTGAATAATAGAGATTTTTTACCGTGGTATGGCAAAATCACAGTTATTGTTTTCTGGGGTATACCACACTTTTTTAAATAGAGATATTAGCGGCTGAACAGTGAGCGACACACTTAAACTGCTTTTTTTTTAGATACCAAAGGCCCAAAACTGGATAGTACAGTGATTTGACCCATGGAACTGCGAAACCACACTGGGATGTCGGGCCTACACAAGACTATTTTCAACAGATATATTTTTGTTTCACAACAGTCAGGAGACACTACTGTTTTTCTTTACGGAAAATACTACCAAAACCTGAATAATAGAGATTTTTTACCGTGGGATGGCAAAACCACAGTAATTGTTTACTGGGGTATACCACACTTTTTTAAATAGAGATATTTGCGGCTGAACAGTGAGCGACACACTTAAACTGCTTTTTTTTTTTATACCAAAGGCCCAAAACTGGATAGTACAGCGATTTGACCCGTGGAACTGCGAAACCACACTGGGATGTCGGGCCTACACAAGACTATTTTCAACAGATATATATTTGTGTCACAACAGTCAGGAGACACTACTGTTTTTCTTTACGGAAAAAACTACCAAAACCTGAATAATAAAGATTTTTTACCGTGGGATGGCAAAACCACAGTTATTGTTTACTGGGGTATACCACACTTTTTTAAATAGAGATATTTGCGGCTGAACAGTGAGCGACACACTTAAACTGCTTTTTTTTTAGATACCAAAGGCCCAAAACTGGATAGTACAGTGATTTGACCCATGGAACTGCGAAACCACACTGGGATGTCGGGCCTACACAAGACTATTTTCAACAGATATATTTTTCTGTCACAACAGTCAGGAGACACTACTGTTTTTCTTTACGGAAACAACTACCAAAACCTGAATAATAGAGATTTTTTACCGTGGGATGGCAAAACCACAGTAATTGTTTACTGGGGTATACCACACTTTTTTAAATAGAGATATTTGCGGCTGAACAGTGAGCGACACACTTAAACTGCTTTTTTTTTTTATACCAAAGGCCCAAAACTGGATAGTACGACGATTTGACCCGTGGAACTGCGAAACCACACTGGGATGTCGGGCCTACACAAGACTATTTTCAACAGATATATTTTTGTGTCACAACAGTCAGGAGACACTACTGTTTTTCTTTACGGATACAACTACCAAAACCTGAATAATAAAGATTTTTTACCATGGGATGTCAAAACCACAGTTATTGTTTACTGGGGTATTCCACACTTTTTTAAATAGAGATATTTGCAGCTGAACAGTGAGCGACACACTCAAACTGCCTTTTTTTTTAGATACCAAAGGCCCAAAACTGGATAGTACAGCGATTTGACCCGTGGAACTGCGAAACCACACTGGGGTGTCGGGCCTACACAAGACTATTTTCAAAAGATATATTTTTGTGTGACAACAGTCAGGAGACACTACTGTTTTTCTTTATGGAAACAACTACCAAAACCTGAATAATAGAGATTTTTTACCGTGGGATGGCAAAACCACAGTTATTGTTTGCTGGGGTATACCACCCTTTTTTAAATAGAGATATTTGCGGCTGAACAGTGAGCGACACACTCAAACTGCTTTTTTTTAAGATACCAAAGGCCCAAAACTGGATAGTACAGCGATTTGACCCGTGGAACTGCGAAACCACACTGGGATGTCGGGCCTACAAAAGACTATTTTCAACAGATATATTTTTGTGTCACAACAGTCAGGAGACACTACTGTTTTTCTTTCCAGAAAAAACTGCCAAAACCTGAATAATAGAGATTTTTTACCGTGGGATGGCAAAACCACAGGTATTGTTTACTGGGGTATACCACACTCTTTTAAATAGAGATATTTGCGGCTGAACAGTGAGCGACACACTCAAACTACTTTTTTTTTAGATACCAAAGGCCCAAAACTGGATAGTACAGCGATTTGACCCGTGGAACTGCGAAACCACACTGGGATGTCGGGCCTACACAAGACTATTTTCAACAGATATATTTTTGTTTCACAACAGTCAGGAGACACTAATGTTTTTCTTTACGGAAACAACTACCAAAACCTGAATAATAGAGATTTTTTACCGTGGGATGGCAAAACCACAGTTATTGTTTACTGGGGTATACCACACTTTTTTAAATAGAGATATTTGCGGCTGAACAGTGAGCGACACACTCAAACTTTCTTTTTTTTTAGATACCAAAGGCCCAAAACTGGAAAGTACATCGATTTGACCCGTGGAACTGCGAAACCACACTGGGATGTCGGGCCTACACAATACTATTTTCAAAAGATATATTTTTGTGTGACAACAGTCAGGAGACACTACTGTTTTTCTTTACGGAAAAAACTACCAAAACCTGAATAATAGAGATTTTTTACCGTGGGATGGCAAAACCACAGTTATTGTTTACTGGGGTATACCACACTTTTTTAAATAGAGATATTTGCGGCTGAACAGTGAGCGACACACTTAAACTGCTTTTTTTTTAGATACCAAAGGCCCAAAACTGGATAGTACAGTGATTTGACCCATGGAACTGCGAAACCACACTGGGATGTCGGGCCTACACAAGACTATTTTCAACAGATATATTTTTCTGTCACAACAGTCAGGAGACACTACTGTTTTTCTTTACGGAAAAAACTACCAAAACCTGAATAATAGAGATTTTTTACCGTGGGATGGCAAAACCACAGTAATTGTTTACTGGGGTATACCACACTTTTTTAAATAGAGATATTTGCGGCTGAACAGTGAGCGACACACTTAAACTGCTTTTTTTTTTTATACCAAAGGCCCAAAACTGGATAGTACAACGATTTGACCCGTGGAACTGCGAAACCACACTGGGATGTCGGGCCTACACAAGACTATTTTCAACAGATATATTTTTGTGTCACAACAGTCAGGAGACACTACTGTTTTTCTTTACGGATACAACTACCAAAACCTGAATAATAAAGATTTTTTACCATGGGATGTCAAAACCACAGTTATTGTTTACTGGGGTATTCCACACTTTTTTAAATAGAGATATTTGCAGCTGAACAGTGAGCGACACACTCAAACTGCTTTTTTTTTAGATACCAAAGGCCCAAAACTGGATAGTACAGCGATTTGACCCGTGGAACTGCGAAACCACACTGGGGTGTCGGGCCTACACAAGACTATTTTCAAAAGATATATTTTTGTGTGACAACAGTCAGGAGACACTACTGTTTTTCTTTATGGAAACAACTACCAAAACCTGAATAATAGAGATTTTTTACCGTGGGATGGCAAAACCACAGTTATTGTTTACTGGGGTATACCACCCTTTTTTAAATAGAGATATTTGCGGCTGAACAGTGAGCGACACACTCAAACTGCTTTTTTTTAGATACCAAAGGCCCAAAACTGGATAGTACAGTGATTTGACCCATGGAACTGCGAAACCACACTGGGATGTCGGGCCTACACAAGACTATTTTCAACAGATATATTTTTCTGTCACAACAGTCAGGAGACACTACTGTTTTTCTTTACGGAAAAAACTACCAAAACCTGAATAATAGAGATTTTTTACCGTGGGATGGCAAAACCACAGTAATTGTTTACTGGGGTATACCACACTTTTTTAAATAGAGATATTTGCGGCTGAACAGTGAGCGACACACTTAAACTGCTTTTTTTTTTTATACCAAAGGCCCAAAACTGGATAGTACAACGATTTGACCCGTGGAACTGCGAAACCACACTGGGATGTCGGGCCTACACAAGACTATTTTCAACAGATATATTTTTGTGTCACAACAGTCAGGAGACACTACTGTTTTTCTTTACGGATACAACTACCAAAACCTGAATAATAAAGATTTTTTACCATGGGATGTCAAAACCACAGTTATTGTTTACTGGGGTATTCCACACTTTTTTAAATAGAGATATTTGCAGCTGAACAGTGAGCGACACACTCAAACTGCTTTTTTTTTAGATACCAAAGGCCCAAAACTGGATAGTACAGCGATTTGACCCGTGGAACTGCGAAACCACACTGGGGTGTCGGGCCTACACAAGACTATTTTCAAAAGATATATTTTTGTGTGACAACAGTCAGGAGACACTACTGTTTTTCTTTATGGAAACAACTACCAAAACCTGAATAATAGAGATTTTTTACCGTGGGATGGCAAAACCACAGTTATTGTTTACTGGGGTATACCACCCTTTTTTAAATAGAGATATTTGCGGCTGAACAGTGAGCGACACACTCAAACTGCTTTTTTTTAAGATACCAAAGGCCCAAAACTGGATAGTACAGCGATTTGACCCGTGGAACTGCGAAACCACACTGGGATGTCGGGCTTACACAAGACTATTTTCAACAGATATATTTTTGTGTCACAACAGTCAGGAGACACTACTGTTTTTCTTTACGGAAAAAACTACCAAAACCTGAATAATAGAGATTTTTTACCGTGGGATGGCAAAACCACAGTTATTGTTTACTGGGGTATACCACACTTTTTTAAATAGAGATATTTGCGGCTGAACAGTGAGCGACACACTCAAACTGCTTTTTTTTTAGATACCAAAGGCCCAAAACTGGATAGTACAGCGATTTGACCCGTGGAACTGCGAAACCACACTGGGATGTCGGGCCTACACAAGACTATTTTCAACAGATATATTTTTGTGCCACAACAGTCAGGAGACACTACTGTTTTTCTTTACGGAAAAAACTACTAAAACCTGAATAATAGAGATTTTTTACCGTGGGATTGCAAAACCACAGGTATTGTTTACTGGGGTATACCACACTCTTTTAAATAGAGATATTTGCGGCTGAACAGTGAGCGACACACTCAAACTGCTTTTTTTTTAGATACCAAAGGCCCAAAACTGGATAGTACAGCGATTTGACCCGTGGAACTGCGAAACCACACTGGGATGTCGGGCCTACACAAGACTATTTTCAACAGATATATTTTTGTGTCACAACAGTCAGGAGACACTACTGTTTTTCTTTACGGATACAACTACCAAAACCTGAATAATAAAGATTTTTTACCATGGGATGTCAAAACCACAGTTATTGTTTACTGGGGTATTCCACACTTTTTTAAATAGAGATATTTGCGGCTGAACAGTGAGCGACACACTCAAACTGCTTTTTTTTAAGATACCAAAGGCCCAAAACTGGATAGTACAGCGATTTGACCCGTGGAACTGCGAAACCACACTGGGATGTCGGGCTTACACAAGACTATTTTCAACAGATATATTTTTGTGTCACAACAGTCAGGAGACACTACTGTTTTTCTTTACGGAAAAAACTACTAAAACCTGAATAATAGAGATTTTTTACCTTGGGATGGCAAAACCACAGGTATTGTTTACTGGGGTATACCACACTTTTTTAAATAGAGATATTTGCGGCTGAACAGTGAGCGACACACTCAAACTGCTTTTTTTTTAGATACCAAAGGCCCAAAACTGGATAGTACAGCGATTTGACCCGTGGAACTGCGAAACCACACTGGGATGTCGGGCCTACACAAGACTATTTTCAACAGATATATTTTTGTTTCACAACAGTCAGGAGACACTAATGTTTTTCTTTACGGAAACAACTACCAAAACCTGAATAATAGAGATTTTTTGCCGTGGGATGGCAAAACCACAGTTATTGTTTACTGGGGTATACCACACTTTTTTAAATAGAGATATTTGAGGCTGAACAGTGAGCGACACACTCAAACTGCTTTTTTTTTAGATACCAAAGGCCCAAAACTGGATAGTACATCGATTTGACCCGTGGAACTGCGAAACCACACTGGGATGTCGGGCCTACACAATACTATTTTCAAAAGATATATTTTTGTGTGACAACAGTCAGGAGACACTACTGTTTTTCTTTACGGAAAAAACTACCAAAACCTGAATAATAGAGATTTTTTACCGTGGGATGGCAAAACCACAGTTATTGTTTACTGGGGTATACCACACTTTTTTAAATAGAGATATTTGCGGCTGAACAGTGAGCGACACACTCAAACTGCTTTTTTTTTAGATACCAAAGGCCCAAAACTGGATAGTACAGTGATTTGACCTGTGGAACTGAGAAACCACACTGGGATGTCGGGCCTACACAAGACTATTTTCAACAGGTATATTTTTGTGTCACAACAGTCAGGAGACACTACTGTTTTTCTTTACGGAAAAAACTACCAAAACCTGAATAATAGAGATTTTTTACCGTGGTATGGCAAAATCACAGTTATTGTTTTCTGGGGTATACCACACTTTTTTAAATAGAGATATTTGCGGCTGAACAGTGAGCGACACACTTAAACTGCTTTTTTTTTAGATACCAAAGGCCCAAAACTGGATAGTACAGTGATTTGACCCATGGAACTGCGAAACCACACTGGGATGTCGGGCCTACACAAGACTATTTTCAACAGATATATTTTTGTGTCACAACAGTCAGGAGACACTACTGTTTTTCTTTACGGAAAAAACTACCAAAACCTGAATAATAGAGATTTTTTACCGTGGGATGGCAAAACCACAGTTATTGTTTACTGGGGTATACCACACTTTTTTAAATAGAGATATTTGCGGCTGAACAGTGAGCGACACACTTAAACTGCTTTTTTTTTAGATACCAAAGGCCCAAAACTGGATAGTACAGTGATTTGACCCATGGAACTGCGAAACCACACTGGGATGTCGGGCCTACACAAGACTATTTTCAACAGATATATTTTTCTGTCACAACAGTCAGGAGACACTACTGTTTTTCTTTACGGAAAAAACTACCAAAACCTGAATAATAGAGATTTTTTACCGTGGGATGGCAAAACCACAGTAATTGTTTACTGGGGTATACCACACTTTTTTAAATAGAGATATTTGCGGCTGAACAGTGAGCGACACACTTAAACTGCTTTTTTTTTTTATACCAAAGGCCCAAAACTGGATAGTACAACGATTTGACCCGTGGAACTGCGAAACCACACTGGGATGTCGGGCCTACACAAGACTATTTTCAACAGATATATTTTTGTGTCACAACAGTCAGGAGACACTACTGTTTTTCTTTACGGATACAACTACCAAAACCTGAATAATAAAGATTTTTTACCATGGGATGTCAAAACCACAGTTATTGTTTACTGGGGTATTCCACACTTTTTTAAATAGAGATATTTGCAGCTGAACAGTGAGCGACACACTCAAACTGCTTTTTTTTTAGATACCAAAGGCCCAAAACTGGATAGTACAGCGATTTGACCCGTGGAACTGCGAAACCACACTGGGGTGTCGGGCCTACACAAGACTATTTTCAAAAGATATATTTTTGTGTGACAACAGTCAGGAGACACTACTGTTTTTCTTTATGGAAACAACTACCAAAACCTGAATAATAGAGATTTTTTACCGTGGGATGGCAAAACCACAGTTATTGTTTACTGGGGTATACCACCCTTTTTTAAATAGAGATATTTGCGGCTGAACAGTGAGCGACACACTCAAACTGCTTTTTTTTAGATACCAAAGGCCCAAAACTGGATAGTACAGTGATTTGACCCATGGAACTGCGAAACCACACTGGGATGTCGGGCCTACACAAGACTATTTTCAACAGATATATTTTTCTGTCACAACAGTCAGGAGACACTACTGTTTTTCTTTACGGAAAAAACTACCAAAACCTGAATAATAGAGATTTTTTACCGTGGGATGGCAAAACCACAGTAATTGTTTACTGGGGTATACCACACTTTTTTAAATAGAGATATTTGCGGCTGAACAGTGAGCGACACACTTAAACTGCTTTTTTTTTTTATACCAAAGGCCCAAAACTGGATAGTACAACGATTTGACCCGTGGAACTGCGAAACCACACTGGGATGTCGGGCCTACACAAGACTATTTTCAACAGATATATTTTTGTGTCACAACAGTCAGGAGACACTACTGTTTTTCTTTACGGATACAACTACCAAAACCTGAATAATAAAGATTTTTTACCATGGGATGTCAAAACCACAGTTATTGTTTACTGGGGTATTCCACACTTTTTTAAATAGAGATATTTGCAGCTGAACAGTGAGCGACACACTCAAACTGCTTTTTTTTTAGATACCAAAGGCCCAAAACTGGATAGTACAGCGATTTGACCCGTGGAACTGCGAAACCACACTGGGGTGTCGGGCCTACACAAGACTATTTTCAAAAGATATATTTTTGTGTGACAACAGTCAGGAGACACTACTGTTTTTCTTTATGGAAACAACTACCAAAACCTGAATAATAGAGATTTTTTACCGTGGGATGGCAAAACCACAGTTATTGTTTACTGGGGTATACCACCCTTTTTTAAATAGAGATATTTGCGGCTGAACAGTGAGCGACACACTCAAACTGCTTTTTTTTAAGATACCAAAGGCCCAAAACTGGATAGTACAGCGATTTGACCCGTGGAACTGCGAAACCACACTGGGATGTCGGGCTTACACAAGACTATTTTCAACAGATATATTTTTGTGTCACAACAGTCAGGAGACACTACTGTTTTTCTTTACGGAAAAAACTACCAAAACCTGAATAATAGAGATTTTTTACCGTGGGATGGCAAAACCACAGTTATTGTTTACTGGGGTATACCACACTTTTTTAAATAGAGATATTTGCGGCTGAACAGTGAGCGACACACTCAAACTGCTTTTTTTTTAGATACCAAAGGCCCAAAACTGGATAGTACAGCGATTTGACCCGTGGAACTGCGAAACCACACTGGGATGTCGGGCCTACACAAGACTATTTTCAACAGATATATTTTTGTGCCACAACAGTCAGGAGACACTACTGTTTTTCTTTACGGAAAAAACTACTAAAACCTGAATAATAGAGATTTTTTACCGTGGGATTGCAAAACCACAGGTATTGTTTACTGGGGTATACCACACTCTTTTAAATAGAGATATTTGCGGCTGAACAGTGAGCGACACACTCAAACTGCTTTTTTTTTAGATACCAAAGGCCCAAAACTGGATAGTACAGCGATTTGACCCGTGGAACTGCGAAACCACACTGGGATGTCGGGCCTACACAAGACTATTTTCAACAGATATATTTTTGTGTCACAACAGTCAGGAGACACTACTGTTTTTCTTTACGGATACAACTACCAAAACCTGAATAATAAAGATTTTTTACCATGGGATGTCAAAACCACAGTTATTGTTTACTGGGGTATTCCACACTTTTTTAAATAGAGATATTTGCGGCTGAACAGTGAGCGACACACTCAAACTGCTTTTTTTTAAGATACCAAAGGCCCAAAACTGGATAGTACAGCGATTTGACCCGTGGAACTGCGAAACCACACTGGGATGTCGGGCTTACACAAGACTATTTTCAACAGATATATTTTTGTGTCACAACAGTCAGGAGACACTACTGTTTTTCTTTACGGAAAAAACTACTAAAACCTGAATAATAGAGATTTTTTACCATGGGATGGCAAAACCACAGGTATTGTTTACTGGGGTATACCACACTTTTTTAAATAGAGATATTTGCGGCTGAACAGTGAGCGACACACTCAAACTGCTTTTTTTTTAGATACCAAAGGCCCAAAACTGGATAGTACAGCGATTTGACCCGTGGAACTGCGAAACCACACTGGGATGTCGGGCCTACACAAGACTATTTTCAACAGATATATTTTTGTTTCACAACAGTCAGGAGACACTAATGTTTTTCTTTACGGAAACAACTACCAAAACCTGAATAATAGAGATTTTTTGCCGTGGGATGGCAAAACCACAGTTATTGTTTACTGGGGTATACCACACTTTTTTAAATAGAGATATTTGAGGCTGAACAGTGAGCGACACACTCAAACTGCTTTTTTTTTAGATACCAAAGGCCCAAAACTGGATAGTACATCGATTTGACCCGTGGAACTGCGAAACCACACTGGGATGTCGGGCCTACACAATACTATTTTCAAAAGATATATTTTTGTGTGACAACAGTCAGGAGACACTACTGTTTTTCTTTACGGAAAAAACTACCAAAACCTGAATAATAGAGATTTTTTACCGTGGGATGGCAAAACCACAGTTATTGTTTACTGGGGTATACCACACTTTTTTAAATAGAGATATTTGCGGCTGAACAGTGAGCGACACACTCAAACTGCTTTTTTTTTAGATACCAAAGGCCCAAAACTGGATAGTACAGTGATTTGACCTGTGGAACTGAGAAACCACACTGGGATGTCGGGCCTACACAAGACTATTTTCAACAGGTATATTTTTGTGTCACAACAGTCAGGAGACACTACTGTTTTTCTTTACGGAAAAAACTACCAAAACCTGAATAATAGAGATTTTTTACCGTGGTATGGCAAAATCACAGTTATTGTTTTCTGGGGTATACCACACTTTTTTAAATAGAGATATTTGCGGCTGAACAGTGAGCGACACACTTAAACTGCTTTTTTTTTAGATACCAAAGGCCCAAAACTGGATAGTACAGTGATTTGACCCATGGAACTGCGAAACCACACTGGGATGTCGGGCCTACACAAGACTATTTTCAACAGATATATTTTTGTGTCACAACAGTCAGGAGACACTACTGTTTTTCTTTACGGAAAATACTACCAAAACCTGAATAATAGAGATTTTTTACCGTGGGATGGCAAAACCACAGTAATTGTTTACTGGGGTATACCACACTTTTTTAAATAGAGATATTTGCGGCTGAACAGTGAGCGACACACTTAAACTGCTTTTTTTTTTTATACCAAAGGCCCAAAACTGGATAGTACAGCGATTTGACCCGTGGAACTGCGAAACCACACTGGGATGTCGGGCCTACACAAGACTATTTTCAACAGATATATTTTTGTGTCACAACAGTCAGGAGACACTACTGTTTTTCTTTACGGATACAACTACTAAAACCTGAATAATAAAGATTTTTTACCATGGGATGTCAAAACCACAGTTATTGTTTACTGGGGTATTCCACAATTTTTTAAATAGAGATATTTGCAGCTGAACAGTGAGTGACACACTCAAACTGCCTTTTTTTTAGATACCAAAGGCCCAAAACTGGATAGTACAGTGATTTGACCCGTGGAACTGCGAAACCACACTGGGGTGTCGGGCATACACAAGACTATTTTCAAAAGATATATTTTTTTGTGACAACAGTCAGGAGACACTACTGTTTTTCTTTACGGAAACAACTACCAAAACCTGAATAAAAGAGATTTTTTACCGTGGGATGGCAAAACCACAGTTATTGTTTACTGGGGTATACCTCCCTTTTTTAAATAGAGATATTTGCGGCTGAACAGTGAGCGACACACTCAAACTGCTTTTTTTTAAGATACCAAAGGCCCAAAACTGGGTAGTACAGCGATTTGACCCGTGGAACTGCGAAACCACACTGGGATGTCGGGCCTACAAAAGACTATTTTCAACAGATATATTTTTGTGTCACAACAGTCAGGAGACACTACTGTTTTTCTTTCCAGAAAAAACTGCCAAAACCTGAATAATAGAGATTTTTTACTGTGGGATGGCAAAACCACAGGTATTGTTTACTGGGGTATACCACACTCTTTTAAATAGAGATATTTGCGGCTGAACAGTGAGCTACACACTCAAACTACTTTTTTTTTAGATACCAAAGGCCCAAAACTGGATAGTACAGCGATTTGACCCGTGGAACTGCGAAACCACACTGGGATGTCGGGCCTACACAAGACTATTTTCAACAGACATATTTTTGTTTCACAACAGTCAGGAGACACTAATGTTTTTCTTTACGGAAACAACTACCAAAACCTGAATAATAGAGATTTTTTACCGTGGGATGGCAAAACCACAGTTATTGTTTACTGGGGTATACCACACTTTTTTAAATAGAGATATTTGCGGCTGAACAGTGAGCGACACACTCAAACTGCTTTTTTTTTTAGATACCAAAGGCCCAAAACTGGAAAGTACATCGATTTGACCCGTGGAACTGCGAAACCACACTGGGATGTCGGGCCTACACAATACTATTTTCAAAAGATATATTTTTGTGTGACAACAGTCAGGAGACACTACTGTTTTTCTTTACGGAAAAAACTACCAAAACCTGAATAATAGAGATTTTTTACCGTGGGATGGCAAAACCACAGTTATTGTTTACTGGGGTATACCACACTTTTTTAAATAGAGATATTTGCGGCTGAACAGTGAGCGACACACTTAAACTGCTTTTTTTTTAGATACCAAAGGCCCAAAACTGGATAGTACAGTGATTTGACCCATGGAACTGCGAAACCACACTGGGATGTCGGGCCTACACAAGACTATTTTCAACAGATATATTTTTCTGTCACAACAGTCAGGAGACACTACTGTTTTTCTTTACGGAAAAAACTACCAAAACCTGAATAATAGAGATTTTTTACCGTGGGATGGCAAAACCACAGTAATTGTTTACTGGGGTATACCACACTTTTTTAAATAGAGATATTTGCGGCTGAACAGTGAGCGACACACTTAAACTGCTTTTTTTTTTTATACCAAAGGCCCAAAACTGGATAGTACAACGATTTGACCCGTGAAACTGCGAAACCACACTGGGATGTCGGGCCTACACAAGACTATTTTCAACAGATATATTTTTGTGTCACAACAGTCAGGAGACACTACTGTTTTTCTTTACGGATACAACTACCAAAACCTGAATAATAAAGATTTTTTACCATGGGATGTCAAAACCACAGTTATTGTTTACTGGGGTATTCCACACTTTTTTAAATAGAGATATTTGCAGCTGAACAGTGAGCGACACACTCAAACTGCCTTTTTTTTAGATACCAAAGGCCCAAAACTGGATAGTACAGCGATTTGACCCGTGGAACTGCGAAACCACACTGGGATGTCGGGCCTACACAATACTATTTTCAAAAGATATATTTTTGTGTGACAACAGTCAGGAGACACTACTGTTTTTCTTTACGGAAAAAACTACCAAAACCTGAATAATAGAGATTTTTTACCGTGGGATGGCAAAACCACAGGTATTGTTTACTGGGGTATACCACACTTTTTTAAATAGAGATATTTGCGGCTGAACAGTGAGCGACACACTCAAACTGCTTTTTTTTTAGATACCAAAGGCCCAAAACTGGATAGTACAGTGATTTGACCCGTGGAACTGCGAAACCACACTGGGATGTCGGGCCTACACAAGACTATTTTCAACAGGTATATTTTTGTGTCACAACAATCAGGAGACACTACTGTTTTTCTTTACGGAAAAAACTACCAAAACCTGAATAATAGAGATTTTTTACCGTGGTATGGCAAAATCACAGTTATTGTTTTCTGGGGTATACCACACTTTTTTAAATAGAGATATTTGCGGCTGAACAGTGAGCGACACACTTAAACTGCTTTTTTTTTAGATACCAAAGGCCCAAAACTGGATAGTACAGTGATTTGACCCATGGAACTGCGAAACCACACTGGGATGTCGGGCCTACACAAGACTATTTTCAACAGATATATTTTTGTGTCACAACAGTCAGGAGACACTACTGTTTTTCTTTACGGAAAATACTACCAAAACCTGAATAATAGAGATTTTTTACCGTGGGATGGCAAAACCACAGTAATTGTTTACTGGGGTATACCACACTTTTTTAAATAGAGATATTTGCGGCTGAACAGTGAGCGACACACTTAAACTGCTTTTTTTTTAGATACCAAAGGCCCAAAACTGGATAGTACAGTGATTTGACCCGTGAAACTGCGAAACCACACTGGGATGTCGGGCCTACACAAGACTATTTTCAACAGATATATTTTTGTGTCACAACAGTCAGGAGACACTACTGTTTTTCTTTACGGATACAACTACCAAAACCTGAATAATAAAGATTTTTTACCATGGGATGTCAAAACCACAGTTATTGTTTACTGGGGTATTCCACACTTTTTTAAATAGAGATATTTGCAGCTGAACAGTGAGCGACACACTCAAACTGCCTTTTTTTTAGATACCAAAGGCCCAAAACTGGATAGTACAGCGATTTGACCCGTGGAACTGCGAAACCACACTGGGATGTCGGGCCTACACAATACTATTTTCAAAAGATATATTTTTGTGTGACAACAGTCAGGAGACACTACTGTTTTTCTTTACGGAAAAAACTACCAAAACCTGAATAATAGAGATTTTTTACCGTGGGATGGCAAAACCACAGGTATTGTTTACTGGGGTATACCACACTTTTTTAAATAGAGATATTTGCGGCTGAACAGTGAGCGACACACTCAAACTGCTTTTTTTTTAGATACCAAAGGCCCAAAACTGGATAGTACAGTGATTTGACCCATGGAACTGCGAAACCACACTGGGATGTCGGGCCTACACAAGACTATTTTCAACAGATATATTTTTGTGTCACAACAGTCAGGAGACACTACTGTTTTTCTTTCCAGAAAAAACTGCCAAAACCTGAATAATAGAGATTTTTTACCGTGGGATGGCAAAACCACAGGTATTGTTTACTGGGGTATACCACACTCTTTTAAATAGAGATATTTGCGGCTGAACAGTGAGCGACACACTCAAACTACTTTTTTTTTAGATACCAAAGGCCCAAAACTGGATAGTACAGCGATTTGACCCGTGGAACTGCGAAACCACACTGGGATGTCGGGCCTACACAAGACTATTTTCAACAGACATGTTTTTGTTTCACAACAGTCAGGAGACACTAATGTTTTTCTTTACGGAAACAACTACCAAAACCTGAATAATAGAGATTTTTTACCGTGGGATGGCAAAACCACAGTTATTGTTTACTGGGGTATACCACACTTTTTTAAATAGAGATATTTGCGGCTGAACAGTGAGCGACACACTCAAACTGCTTTTTTTTTTAGATACCAAAGGCCCAAAACTGGAAAGTACATCGATTTGACCCGTGGAACTGCGAAACCACACTGGGATGTCGGGCCTACACAATACTATTTTCAAAAGATATATTTTTGTGTGACAACAGTCAGGAGACACTACTGTTTTTCTTTACGGAAAAAACTACCAAAACCTGAATAATAGAGATTTTTTACCGTGGGATGGCAAAACCACAGTTATTGTTTACTGGGGTATACCACACTTTTTTAAATAGAGATATTTGCGGCTGAACAGTGAGCGACACACTTAAACTGCTTTTTTTTTAGATACCAAAGGCCCAAAACTGGATAGTACAGTGATTTGACCCATGGAACTGCGAAACCACACTGGGATGTCGGGCCTACACAAGACTATTTTCAACAGATATATTTTTCTGTCACAACAGTCAGGAGACACTACTGTTTTTCTTTACGGAAAAAACTACCAAAACCTGAATAATAGAGATTTTTTACCGTGGGATGGCAAAACCACAGTAATTGTTTACTGGGGTATACCACACTTTTTTAAATAGAGATATTTGCGGCTGAACAGTGAGCGACACACTTAAACTGCTTTTTTTTTTTATACCAAAGGCCCAAAACTGGATAGTACAACGATTTGACCCGTGAAACTGCGAAACCACACTGGGATGTCGGGCCTACACAAGACTATTTTCAACAGATATATTTTTGTGTCACAACAGTCAGGAGACACTACTGTTTTTCTTTACGGATACAACTACCAAAACCTGAATAATAAAGATTTTTTACCATGGGATGTCAAAACCACAGTTATTGTTTACTGGGGTATTCCACACTTTTTTAAATAGAGATATTTGCAGCTGAACAGTGAGCGACACACTCAAACTGCCTTTTTTTTAGATACCAAAGGCCCAAAACTGGATAGTACAGCGATTTGACCCGTGGAACTGCGAAACCACACTGGGATGTCGGGCCTACACAATACTATTTTCAAAAGATATATTTTTGTGTGACAACAGTCAGGAGACACTACTGTTTTTCTTTACGGAAAAAACTACCAAAACCTGAATAATAGAGATTTTTTACCGTGGGATGGCAAAACCACAGGTATTGTTTACTGGGGTATACCACACTTTTTTAAATAGAGATATTTGCGGCTGAACAGTGAGCGACACACTCAAACTGCTTTTTTTTTAGATACCAAAGGCCCAAAACTGGATAGTACAGTGATTTGACCCGTGGAACTGCGAAACCACACTGGGATGTCGGGCCTACACAAGACTATTTTCAACAGGTATATTTTTGTGTCACAACAATCAGGAGACACTACTGTTTTTCTTTACGGATACAACTACTAAAACCTGAATAATAAAGATTTTTTACCATGGGATGTCAAAACCACAGTTATTGTTTACTGGGGTATTCCACAATTTTTTAAATAGAGATATTTGCAGCTGAACAGTGAGCGACACACTCAAACTGCCTTTTTTTTAGATACCAAAGGCCCAAAACTGGATAGTACAGCGATTTGACCCGTGGAACTGCGAAACCACACTGGGGTGTCGGTCATACACAAGACTATTTTCAAAAGATATATTTTTTTGTGACAACAGTCAGGAGACACTACTGTTTTTCTTTACGGAAACAACTACCAAAACCTGAATAAAAGAGATTTTTTACCGTGGGATGGCAAAACCACAGTTATTGTTTACTGGGGTATACCTCCCTTTTTTAAATAGAGATATTTGCGGCTGAACAGTGAGCGACACACTCAAACTGCTTTTTTTTTTTATACCAAAGGCCCAAAACTGGATAGTACAGCGATTTGACCCGTGGAACTGCGAAACCACACTGGGATGTCGGGCCTACACAAGACTATTTTCAACAGATATATTTTTGTGTCACAACAGTCAGGAGACACTACTGTTTTTCTTTACGGATACAACTACTAAAACCTGAATAATAAAGATTTTTTACCATGGGATGTCAAAACCACAGTTATTGTTTACTGGGGTATTCCACAATTTTTTAAATAGAGATATTTGCAGCTGAACAGTGAGCGACACACTCAAACTGCCTTTTTTTTAGATACCAAAGGCCCAAAACTGGATAGTACAGTGATTTGACCCGTGGAACTGCGAAACCACACTGGGGTGTCGGGCATACACAAGACTATTTTCAAAAGATATATTTTTTTGTGACAACAGTCAGGAGACACTACTGTTTTTCTTTACGGAAACAACTACCAAAACCTGAATAAAAGAGATTTTTTACCGTGGGATGGCAAAACCACAGTTATTGTTTACTGGGGTATACCTCCCTTTTTTAAATAGAGATATTTGCGGCTGAACAGTGAGCGACACACTCAAACTGCTTTTTTTTAAGATACCAAAGGCCCAAAACTAGATAGTACAGCGATTTGACCCGTGGAACTGCGAAACCACACTGGGATGTCGGGCCTACAAAAGACTATTTTCAACAGATATATTTTTGTGTCACAACAGTCAGGAGACACTACTGTTTTTCTTTCCAGAAAAAACTGCCAAAACCTGAATAATAGAGATTTTTTACCGTGGGATGGCAAAACCACAGGTATTGTTTACTGGGGTATACCACACTCTTTTAAATAGAGATATTTGCGGCTGAACAGTGAGCGACACACTCAAACTACTTTTTTTTTAGATACCAAAGGCCCAAAACTGGATAGTACAGCGATTTGACCCGTGGAACTGCGAAACCACACTGGGATGTCGGGCCTACACAAGACTATTTTCAACAGACATATTTTTGTTTCACAACAGTCAGGAGACACTACTGTTTTTCTTTACGGAAACAACTACCAAAACCTGAATAAAAGAGATTTTTTACCGTGGGATGGCAAAACCACAGTTATTGTTTACGGGGGTATACCTCCCTTTTTTAAATAGAGATATTTGCGGCTGAACAGTGAGCGACACACTCAAACTGCTTTTTTTTAAGATACCAAAGGCCCAAAACTGGATAGTACAGCGATTTGACCCGTGGAACTGCGAAACCACACTGGGATGTCGGGCCTACAAAAGACTATTTTCAACAGATATATTTTTGTGTCACAACAGTCAGGAGACACTACTGTTTTTCTTTCCAGAAAAAACTGCCAAAACCTGAATAATAGAGATTTTTTACCGTGGGATGGCAAAACCACAGGTATTGTTTACTGGGGTATACCACACTCTTTTAAATAGAGATATTTGCGGCTGAACAGTGAGCGACACACTCAAACTACTTTTTTTTTAGATACCAAAGGCCCAAAACTGGATAGTACAGCGATTTGACCCGTGGAACTGCGAAACCACACTGGGATGTCGGGCCTACACAAGACTATTTTCAACAGACATATTTTTGTTTCACAACAGTCAGGAGACACTAATGTTTTTCTTTACGGAAACAACTACCAAAACCTGAATAATAGAGATTTTTTACCGTGGGATGGCAAAACCACAGTTATTGTTTACTGGGGTATACCACACTTTTTTAAATAGAGATATTTGCGGCTGAACAGTGAGCGACACACTCAAACTGCTTTTTTTTTTAGATACCAAAGGCCCAAAACTGGAAAGTACATCGATTTGACCCGTGGAACTGCGAAACCACACTGGGATGTCGGGCCTACACAATACTATTTTCAAAAGATATATTTTTGTGTGACAACAGTCAGGAGACACTACTGTTTTTCTTTACGGAAAAAACTACCAAAACCTGAATAATAGAGATTTTTTACCGTGGGATGGCAAAACCACAGTTATTGTTTACTGGGGTATACCACACTTTTTTAAATAGAGATATTTGCGGCTGAACAGTGAGCGACACACTTAAACTGCTTTTTTTTTAGATACCAAAGGCCCAAAACTGGATAGTACAGTGATTTGACCCATGGAACTGCGAAACCACACTGGGATGTCGGGCCTACACAAGACTATTTTCAACAGATATATTTTTGTGTCACAACAGTCAGGAGACACTACTGTTTTTCTTTACGGATACAACTACCAAAACCTGAATAATAAAGATTTTTTACCATGGGATGTCAAAACCACAGTTATTGTTTACTGGGGTATTCCACACTTTTTTAAATAGAGATATTTGCAGCTGAACAGTGAGCGACACACTCAAACTGCCTTTTTTTTAGATACCAAAGGCCCAAAACTGGATAGTACAGCGATTTGACCCGTGGAACTGCGAAACCACACTGGGATGTCGGGCCTACACAATACTATTTTCAAAAGATATATTTTTGTGTGACAACAGTCAGGAGACACTACTGTTTTTCTTTACGGAAAAAACTACCAAAACCTGAATAATAGAGATTTTTTACCGTGGGATGGCAAAACCACAGGTATTGTTTACTGGGGTATACCACACTTTTTTAAATAGAGATATTTGCGGCTGAACAGTGAGCGACACACTCAAACTGCTTTTTTTTTAGATACCAAAGGCCCAAAACTGGATAGTACAGTGATTTGACCCGTGGAACTGCGAAACCACACTGGGATGTCGGGCCTACACAAGACTATTTTCAACAGGTATATTTTTGTGTCACAACAGTCAGGAGACACTACTGTTTTTCTTTACGGAAAAAACTACCAAAACCTGAATAATAGAGATTTTTTACCGTGGTATGGCAAAATCACAGTTATTGTTTTCTGGGGTATACCACACTTTTTTAAATAGAGATATTTGCGGCTGAACAGTGAGCGACACACTTAAACTGCTTTTTTTTTAGATACCAAAGGCCCAAAACTGGATAGTACAGTGATTTGACCCATGGAACTGCGAAACCACACTGGGATGTCGGGCCTACACAAGACTATTTTCAACAGATATATTTTTGTGTCACAACAGTCAGGAGACACTACTGTTTTTCTTTACGGAAAATACTACCAAAACCTGAATAATAGAGATTTTTTACCGTGGGATGGCAAAACCACAGTAATTGTTTACTGGGGTATACCACACTTTTTTAAATAGAGATATTTGCGGCTGAACAGTGAGCGACACACTTAAACTGCTTTTTTTTTTTATACCAAAGGCCCAAAACTGGATAGTACAGCGATTTGACCCGTGGAACTGCGAAACCACACTGGGATGTCGGGCCTACACAAGACTATTTTCAACAGATATATTTTTGTGTCACAACAGTCAGGAGACACTACTGTTTTTCTTTACGGATACAACTACCAAAACCTGAATAATAAAGATTTTTTACCATGGGATGTCAAAACCACAGTTATTGTTTACTGGGGTATTCCACACTTTTTTAAATAGAGATATTTGCAGCTGAACAGTGAGCGACACACTCAAACTGCCTTTTTTTTAGATACCAAAGGCCCAAAACTGGATAGTACAGCGATTTGACCCGTGGAACTGCGAAACCACACTGGGGTGTCGGGCCTACACAAGACTATTTTCAAAAGATATATTTTTGTGTGACAACAGTCAGGAGACACTACTGTTTTTCTTTATGGAAACAACTACCAAAACCTGAATAATAGAGATTTTTTACCGTGGGATGGCAAAACCACAGTTATTGTTTACTGGGGTATACCACCCTTTTTTAAATAGAGATATTTGCGGCTGAACAGTGAGCGACACACTCAAACTGCTTTTTTTTAAGATACCAAAGGCCCAAAACTGGATAGTACAGCGATTTGACCCGTGGAACTGCGAAACCACACTGGGATGTCGGGCCTACACAAGACTATTTTCAACAGATATATTTTTGTGTCACAACAGTCAGGAGACACTACTGTTTTTCTTTACGGAAAAAACTACTAAAACCTGAATAATAGAGATTTTTTACCGTGGGATTGCAAAACCACAGGTATTGTTTGCTGGGGTATACCACACTCTTTTAAATAGAGATATTTGCGGCTGAACAGTGAGCGACACACTCAAACTGCTTTTTTTTTAGATACCAAAGTCCCAAAACTGGATAGTACAGCGATTTGACCCATGGAACTGCGAAACCACACTGGGATGTCGGGCCTACACAAGACTATTTTCAACAGATATATTTTTGTTTCACAACAGTCAGGAGACACTAATGTTTTTCTTTACGGAAACAACTACCAAAACCTGAATAATAGAGATTTTTTACCGTGGGATGGCAAAACCACAGTTATTGTTTACTGGGGTATACCACACTTTTTTAAATAGAGATATTTGCGGCTGAACAGTGAGCGACACACTCAAACTGCTTTTTTTTTAGATACCAAAGGCCCAAAACTGGATAGTACAGTGATTTGACCCGTGGAACTGCGAAACCACACTGGGATGTCGGGCCTACACAAGACTATTTTCAACAGGTATATTTTTGTGTCACAACAGTCAGGAGACACTGCTGTTTTTCTTTATGGAAAAAACTACCAAAAGCTGAATAATAGAGATTTTTTACCGTGGTATGGCAAAATCACAGTTGTTTTCTGGGGTATACCACACTTTTTTAAATAGAGATATTTGCGGCTGAACAGTGAGCGACACACTTAACTGCTTTTTTTTTTATACCAAAGGCCCAAAACTGGATAGTACAACGATTTGACCCGTGGAACTGCGAAACCACACTGGGATGTCGGGCCTACACAAGACTATTTTCAACAGATATATTTTTGTGTCACAACAGTCAGGAGACACTACTGTTTTTCTTTACGGATACAACTACCAAAACCTGAATAATAAAGATTTTTTACCATGGGATGTCAAAACCACAGTTATTGTTTACTGGGGTATTCCACACTTTTTAAATAGAGATATTTGCAGCTGAACAGTGAGCGACACACTCAAACTGCCTTTTTTTTAGATACCAAAGGCCCAAAACTGGATAGTACAGCGATTTGACCCGTGGAACTGCGAAACCACACTGGGGTGTCGGGCCTACACAAGACTATTTTCAAAAGATATATTTTTGTGTGACAACAGTCAGGAGACACTACTGTTTTTCTTTATGGAAACAACTACCAAAACCTGAATAATAGAGATTTTTTACCATGGGATGGCAAAACCACAGTTATTGTTTACTGGGGTATACCACCCTTTTTTAAATAGAGATATTTGCGGCTGAACAGTGAGCGACACACTCAAACTGCTTTTTTTTAAGATACCAAAGGCCCAAAACTGGATAGTACAGCGATTTGACCCGTGGAACTGCGAATCCACACTGGGATGTCGGGCCTACACAAGACTATTTTCAACAGATATATTTTTGTGTCACAACAGTCAGGAGACACTACTGTTTTTCTTTACGGAAAAAACTACCAAAAACCTGAATAAAAGAAATTTTTTACCGTGGGATGGCAAAACCACAGTTATTGTTTTCTGGGGTATACCACACTTTTTTAAATAGAGATATTTGCTGCTGAACAGTGAGCGACTCACTCAAACTGCTTTTTTTTTAGATACCAAAGGCCCAAAACTGGGTAGTACAGCGATTTGACCCGTCGAACTGCGAAACCACACTGGGATGTCGGGCCTACACAAGACTATTTTCAACAGATATATTTTTGTGTCACAACAGTCAGGAGACACTACTGTTTTTCTTTACGGAAAAAACTACCAAAACCTGAATAATAGAGATTTTTTACCGTGGGATGGCAAAACCACAGTTATTTTTTACTGGGGTATACCACACTTTTTTAAATAGAGATATTTGCGGCTGAACAGTGATCGACACACTCAAACTGCTTTTTTTTAAGATACCAAAGGCCCAAAACTGGATAGTACAGCGATTTGACCCGTGGAACTGCGAAACCACACTGGGATGTCGGGCTTACACAAGACTATTTTCAACAGATATATTTTTGTGTCACAACAGTCAGGAGACACTACTGTTTTTCTTTACGGAAAAAACTGCTAAAACCTGAATAATAGAGATTTTTTACCGTGGGATGGCAAAACCACAGGTATTGTTTACTGGGGTATACCACACTTTTTTAAATAGAGATATTTGCGGCTGAACAGTGAGCGACACACTCAAACTGCTTTTTTTTTAGATACCAAAGGCCCAAAACTGGATAGTACAGTGATTTGACCCATGGAACTGCGAAACCACACTGGGATGTCGGGCCTACACAAGACTATTTTCAACAGATATATTTTTGTGTCACAACAGTCAGGAGACACTACTGTTTTTCTTTATGGAAAATACTACCAAAACCTGAATAATAGAGATTTTTTACCGTGGGATGGCAAAACCACAGTAATTGTTTACTGGGGTATACCACACTTTTTTAAATAGAGATATTTGCGGCTGAACAGTGAGCGACACACTTAAACTGCTTTTTTTTTTTATACCAAAGGCCCAAAACTGGATAGTACAGCGATTTGACCCGTGGAACTGCGAAACCACACTGGGGTGTCGGGCCTACACAAGACTATTTTCAAAAGATATATTTTTTTGTGACAACAGTCAGGAGACACTACTGTTTTTCTTTACGGAAACAACTACCAAAACCTGAATAAAAGAGATTTTTTACCGTGGGATGGCAAAACCACAGTTATTGTTTACTGGGGTATACCTTCCTTTTTTAAATAGAGATATTTGCGGCTGAACAGTGAGCGACACACTCAAACTGCTTTTTTTTAAGATACCAAAGGCCCAAAACTGGATAGTACAGCGATTTGACCCGTGGAACTGCGAAACCACACTGGGATGTCGGGCCTACAAAAGACTATTTTCAACAGATATATTTTTGTGTCACAACAGTCAGGAGACACTACTGTTTTTCTTTCCAGAAAAAACTGCCAAAACCTGAATAATAGAGATTTTTTACCGTGGGATGGCAAAACCACAGTTATTGTTTACTGGGGTATACCACACTTTATTAAATAGAGATATTTGCGGCTGAACAGTGAGCGACACACTCAAACTGCTTTTTTTTTAGATACCAAAGGCCCAAAACTGGATAGTACAGCGATTTGACACGTGGAACTGCGAAACCACACTGGGATGTCGGGCCTACACAAGACTATTTTCAACAGATATATTTTTGTGTCACAACAGTCAGGAGACACTACTGTTTTTCTTTACGGATACAACTACCAAAACCTGAATAATAAAGATTTTTTACCATGGGATGTCAAAACCACAGTTATTGTTTACTGGGGTATTCCACACTTTTTTAAATAGAGATATTTGCAGCTGAACAGTGAGCGACACACTCAAACTGCCTTTTTTTTAGATACCAAAGGCCCAAAACTGGATAGTACAGCGATTTGACCCGTGGAACTGCGAAACCACACTGGGGTGTCGGGCCTACACAAGACTATTTTCAAAAGATATATTTTTGTGTGACAACAGTCAGGAGACACTACTGTTTTTCTTTATGGAAACAACTACCAAAACCTGAATAATAGAGATTTTTTACCGTGGGATGGCAAAACCACAGTTATTGTTTACTGGGGTATACCACCCTTTTTTAAATAGAGATATTTGCGGCTGAACAGTGAGCGACACACTCAAACTGCTTTTTTTTAAGATACCAAAGGCCCAAAACTGGATAGTACAGCGATTTGACCCGTGGAACTGCGAAACCACACTGGGATGTCGGGCCTACACAAGACTATTTTCAACAGATATATTTTTGTGTCACAACAGTCAGGAGACACTACTGTTTTTCTTTACGGAAAAAACTACTAAAACCTGAATAATAGAGATTTTTTACCGTGGGATTGCAAAACCACAGGTATTGTTTGCTGGGGTATACCACACTCTTTTAAATAGAGATATTTGCGGCTGAACAGTGAGCGACACACTCAAACTGCTTTTTTTTTAGATACCAAAGGCCCAAAACTGGATAGTACAGCGATTTGATCCATGGAACTGCGAAACCACACTGGGATGTCGGGCCTACACAAGACTATTTTCAACAGATATATTTTTGTTTCACAACAGTCAGGAGACACTAATGTTTTTCTTTACGGAAACAACTACCAAAACCTGAATAATAGAGATTTTTTACCGTGGGATGGCAAAACCACAGTTATTGTTTACTGGGGTATACCACACTTTTTTAAATAGAGATATTTGCGGCTGAACAGTGAGCGACACACTCAAACTGCTTTTTTTTTAGATACCAAAGGCCCAAAACTGGATAGTACAGTGATTTGACCCGTGGAACTGCGAAACCACACTGGGATGTCGGGCCTACACAAGACTATTTTCAACAGGTATATTTTTGTGTCACAACAGTCAGGAGACACTGCTGTTTTTCTTTATGGAAAAAACTACCAAAAGCTGAATAATAGAGATTTTTTACCGTGGTATGGCAAAATCACAGTTGTTTTCTGGGGTATACCACACTTTTTTAAATAGAGATATTTGCGGCTGAACAGTGAGCGACACACTTAACTGCTTTTTTTTTTTATACCAAAGGCCCAAAACTGGATAGTACAACGATTTGACCCGTGGAACTGCGAAACCACACTGGGATGTCGGGCCTACACAAGACTATTTTCAACAGATATATTTTTGTGTCACAACAGTCAGGAGACACTACTGTTTTTCTTTACGGATACAACTACCAAAACCTGAATAATAAAGATTTTTTACCATGGGATGTCAAAACCACAGTTATTGTTTACTGGGGTATTCCACACTTTTTAAATAGAGATATTTGCAGCTGAACAGTGAGCGACACACTCAAACTGCCTTTTTTTTAGATACCAAAGGCCCAAAACTGGATAGTACAGCGATTTGACCCGTGGAACTGCGAAACCACACTGGGGTGTCGGGCCTACACAAGACTATTTTCAAAAGATATATTTTTGTGTGACAACAGTCAGGAGACACTACTGTTTTTCTTTATGGAAACAACTACCAAAACCTGAATAATAGAGATTTTTTACCATGGGATGGCAAAACCACAGTTATTGTTTACTGGGGTATACCACCCTTTTTTAAATAGAGATATTTGCGGCTGAACAGTGAGCGACACACTCAAACTGCTTTTTTTTAAGATACCAAAGGCCCAAAACTGGATAGTACAGCGATTTGACCCGTGGAACTGCGAATCCACACTGGGATGTCGGGCCTACACAAGACTATTTTCAACAGATATATTTTTGTGTCACAACAGTCAGGAGACACTACTGTTTTTCTTTACGGAAAAAACTACCAAAACCTGAATAAAAGAGATTTTTTACCGTGGGATGGCAAAACCACAGTTATTGTTTTCTGGGGTATACCACACTTTTTTAAATAGAGATATTTGCTGCTGAACAGTGAGCGACTCACTCAAACTGCTTTTTTTTTAGATACCAAAGGCCCAAAACTGGGTAGTACAGCGATTTGACCCGTCGAACTGCGAAACCACACTGGGATGTCGGGCCTACACAAGACTATTTTCAACAGATATATTTTTGTGTCACAACAGTCAGGAGACACTACTGTTTTTCTTTACGGAAAAAACTACCAAAACCTGAATAATAGAGATTTTTTACCGTGGGATGGCAAAACCACAGTTATTTTTTACTGGGGTATACCACACTTTTTTAAATAGAGATATTTGCGGCTGAACAGTGATCGACACACTCAAACTGCTTTTTTTTAAGATACCAAATGCCCAAAACTGGATAGTACAGCGATTTGACCCGTGGAACTGCGAAACCACACTGGGATGTCGGGCTTACACAAGACTATTTTCAACAGATATATTTTTGTGTCACAACAGTCAGGAGACACTACTGTTTTTCTTTACGGAAAAAACTACTAAAACCTGAATAATAGAGATTTTTTACCGTGGGATGGCAAAACCACAGGTATTGTTTACTGGGGTATACCACACTTTTTTAAATAGAGATATTTGCGGCTGAACAGTGAGCGACACACTCAAACTGCTTTTTTTTTAGATACCAAAGGCCCAAAACTGGATAGTACAGTGATTTGACCCATGGAACTGCGAAACCACACTGGGATGTCGGGCCTACACAAGACTATTTTCAACAGATATATTTTTGTGTCACAACAGTCAGGAGACACTACTGTTTTTCTTTATGGAAAATACTACCAAAACCTGAATAATAGAGATTTTTTACCGTGGGATGGCAAAACCACAGTAATTGTTTACTGGGGTATACCACACTTTTTTAAATAGAGATATTTGCGGCTGAACAGTGAGCGACACACTTAAACTGCTTTTTTTTTTTATACCAAAGGCCCAAAACTGGATAGTACAGCGATTTGACCCGTGGAACTGCGAAACCACACTGGAGTGTCGGGCCTACACAAGACTATTTTCAAAAGATATATTTTTTTGTGACAACAGTCAGGAGACACTACTGTTTTTCTTTACGGAAACAACTACCAAAACCTGAATAAAAGAGATTTTTTACCGTGGGATGGCAAAACCACAGTTATTGTTTACTGGGGTATACCTCCCTTTTTTAAATAGAGATATTTGCGGCTGAACAGTGAGCGACACACTCAAACTGCTTTTTTTTAAGATACCAAAGGCCCAAAACTGGATAGTACAGCGATTTGACCCGTGGAACGGCGAAACCACACTGGGATGTCGGGCCTACAAAAGACTATTTTCAACAGATATATTTTTGTGTCACAACAGTCAGGAGACACTACTGTTTTTCTTTCCAGAAAAAACTGCCAAAACCTGAATAATAGAGATTTTTTACCGTGGGATGGCAAAACCACAGTTATTGTTTACTGGGGTATACCACACTTTATTAAATAGAGATATTTGCGGCTGAACAGTGAGCGACACACTCAAACTGCTTTTTTTTTAGATACCAAAGGCCCAAAACTGGATAGTACAGCGATTTGACACGTGGAACTGCGAAACCACACTGGGATGTCGGGCCTACACAAGACTATTTTCAACAGATATATTTTTGTGTCACAACAGTCAGGAGACACTACTGTTTTTCTTTACGGAAAAAACTACCAAAACCTGAATAAAAGAGATTTTTTACCGTGGGATGGCAAAACCACAGTTATTGTTTTCTGGGGTATACCACACTTTTTTAAATAGAGATATTTGCTGCTGAACAGTGAGCGACTCACTCAAACTGCTTTTTTTTTAGATACCAAAGGCCGAAAACTGGGTAGTACAGCGATTTGACCCGTGGAACTGCGAAACCACACTGGGATGTCGGGCCTACACAAGACTATTTTCAACAGATATATTTTTGTGTCACAACAGTCAGGAGACACTACTGTTTTTCTTTACGGAAAAAACTACCAAAATCTGAATAATAGAGATTTTTTACCGTGGGATGGCAAAACCACAGTTATTTTTTACTGGGGTCTACCACACTTTTTTAAATAGAGATATTTGCGGCTGAACAGTGATCGACACACTCAAACTGCTTTTTTTTAAGATACCAAAGGCCCAAAACTGGATAGTACAGCGATTTGACCCGTGGAACTGCGAAACCACACTGGGATGTCGGGCTTACACAAGACTATTTTCAACAGATATATTTTTGTGTCACAACAGTCAGGAGACACTACTGTTTTTCTTTACGGAAAAAACTACCAAAACCTGAATAAAAGAGATTTTTTACCGTGGGATGGCAAAACCACAGTTATTGTTTTCTGGGGTATACCACACTTTTTTAAATAGAGATATTTGCTGCTGAACAGTGAGCGACTCACTCAAACTGCTTTTTTTTTAGATACCAAAGGCCCAAAACTGGGTAGTACAGCGATTTGACCCGTGGAACTGCGAAACCACACTGGGATGTCGGGCCTACACAAGACTATTTTCAACAGATATATTTTTCTGTCACAACAGTCAGGAGACACTACTGTTTTTCTTTACGGAAAAAACTACCAAAACCTGAATAATAGAGATTTTTTACCGTGGGATGGCAAAACCACAGTAATTGTTTACTGGGGTATACCACACTTTTTTAAATAGAGATATTTGCGGCTGAACAGTGAGCGACACACTTAAACTGCTTTTTTTTTTTATACCAAAGGCCCAAAACTGGATAGTACAACGATTTGACCCGTGGAACTGCGAAACCACACTGGGATGTCGGGCCTACACAAGACTATTTTCAACAGATATATTTTTGTGTCACAACAGTCAGGAGACACTACTGTTTTTCTTTACGGATACAACTACCAAAACCTGAATAATAAAGATTTTTTACCATGGGATGTCAAAACCACAGTTATTGTTTACTGGTGTATTCCACACTTTTTTAAATAGAGATATTTGCAGCTGATCAGTGAGCGACACACTCAAACTGCCTTTTTTTTAGATACCAAAGGCCCAAAACTGGATAGTACAGCGATTTGACCCGTGGAACTGCGAAACCACACTGGGATGTCGGGCCTACACAAGACTATTTTCAACAGATATATTTTTGTGTCACAACAGTCAGGAGACACTACTGTTTTTCTTTACGGATACAACTACTAAAACCTGAATAATAAAGTTTTTTTACCATGGGATGTCAAAACCACAGTTATTGTTTACTGGGGTATTCCACAATTTTTTAAATAGAGATATTTGCAGCTGAACAGTGAGCGACACACTCAAACTGCTTTTTTTTAAGATACCAAAGGCGCAAAACTGGATAGTACAGCGATTTGACCCGTGGAACTGCGAAACCACACTGGGATGTCGGGCCTACAAAAGACTATTTTCAACAGATATATTTTTGTGTCACAACAGTCAGGAGACACTACTGTTTTTCTTTCCAGAAAAAGCTGCCAAAACCTGAATAATAGAGATTTTTTACCGTGGGATGGCAAAACCACAGTTATTGTTTACTGGGGTATACCACACTTTATTAAATAGAGATATTTGCGGCTGAACAGTGAGCGACACACTCAAACTGCTTTTTTTTTAGATACCAAAGGCCCAAAACTGGATAGTACAGCGATTTGACACGTGGAACTGCGAAACCACACTGGGATGTCGGGCCTACACAAGACTATTTTCAACAGATATATTTTTGTGTCACAACAGTCAGGAGACACTACTGTTTTTCTTTACGGAAAAAACTACCAAAACCTGAATAAAAGAGATTTTTTACCGTGGGATGGCAAAACCACAGTTATTGTTTTCTGGGGTATACCACACTTTTTTAAATAGAGATATTTGCTGCTGAACAGTGAGCGACTCACTCAAACTGCTTTTTTTTTAGATACCAAAGGCCCAAAACTGGGTAGTACAGCGATTTGACCCGTGGAACTGCGAAACCACACTGGGATGTCGGGCCTACACAAGACTATTTTCAACAGATATATTTTTGTGTCACAACAGTCAGGAGACACTACTGTTTTTCTTTACGGAAAAAACTACCAAAACCTGAATAATAGAGATTTTTTACCGTGGGATGGCAAAACCACAGTTATTTTTTACTGGGGTATACCACACTTTTTTAAATAGAGATATTTGCGGCTGAACAGTGATCGACACACTCAAACTGCTTTTTTTTTAGATACCAATGGCCTAAAACTGGATAGTACAGAGATTTGACCCGTGGAACTGCGAAACCACACTGGGATGTCGGGCCTACACAAGACTATTTTCAACAGATATATTTTTGTGTCACAACAGTCAGGAGACACTACTTTTTATCTTTACGGAAAAAACTACCAAAACCTGAATAATAGAGATTTTTTACTGTGGGATGGCAAAACCACAGTTATTGTTTACTCGGGTATACCACACTTTTTTAAATAGAGATATTTGCGGCTGAACAGTGAGCGACACACTCAAACTGCTTTTTTTTTAGATACCAAAGGCCCAAAACTGGATAGTACAGCGATTTGACCCGTGGAACTGCGAAACCACACTGGGATGTCGGGCCTACACAAGACTATTTTCAACAGATATATTTTTGTGTCACAACAGTCAGGAGACACTACTGTTTTTCTTTACGGAAACAACTACCAAAACCTGAATAATAGAGATTTTTTACCGTGGGATGGCAAAACCACAGTTATTGTTTACTGGCGTATACCACACTTTTTTAAATAGAGATATTTGCGGCTGAACAGTGAGCGACACACTCAAACTGCTTTTTTTTTAGATACCAAAGGCCCAATACTGGATAGTACAGCGATTTGACCCGTGGAACTGCGAAACCACACTGGGATGTCGGGCCTACACAAGACTATTTTCAACAGATATATTTTTGTGTCACAACAGTCAGGAGACACTACTGTTTTTCTTTACGGAAACAACTACCAAAACCTGAATAATAGAGATTTTTTACCGTGGGATGGCAAAACCACAGGTATTGTTTACTGGCGTATACCACACTTTTTTAAATAGAGATATTTGCGCCTGAACAGTGAGCGACACACTCAAACTGCTTTTTTTTTAGATACCAAAGGCCCAATACTGGATAGTACAGCGATTTGACCGGTGGAACTGCGAAACCACACTGGGATGTCGGGCCTACACAAGACTATTTTCAACAGATATATTTTTGTGTCACAACAGTCAGGAGATACTACTGTTTTTCTTTACGGAAAAAACTACTAAAACCTGAATAATAGAGATTTTTTACCGTGGGATGGCAAAACCACAGTTATTGTTTACTGGGGTATACCACACTTTTTTAAATAGAGATATTTGCGGCTGAACAGTGAGCGACACACTCAAACTGCTTTTTTTTTAGATACCAAAGGCCCAAAACTGGATAGTACAGCGATTTGACCCGTGGAACTGCGAAACCACACTGGGGTGTCGGGCCTACACAAGACTATTTTCAACAGATATATTTTTGTGTCACAACAGTCAGGAGACACTAATGTTTTTCTTTACGGAAACAACTACCAAAACCTGAATAATAGAGATTTTTTACCGTGGCATGGCAAAACCACAGTTATTGTTTACTGGGGTATACCACACTTTTTTAAATAGAGATATTTGCGGCTGAAGAGTGAGCGACACACTCAAACTGCTTTTTTTTTAGATACCAAAGGCCCAAAACTGGATAGTACATCGATTTGACCCGTGGAACTGCGAAACCACACTGGGATGTCGGGCCTACACAATACTATTTTCAAAAGATATATTTTTGTGTGACAACAGTCAGGAGACACTACTGTTTTTCTTTACGGAAACAACTACCAAAACCTGAATAAAAGAGATTTTTTACCGTGGGATGGCAAAACCACAGTTATTGTTTACTGGGGTATACCTCCCTTTTTTAAATAGAGATATTTGCGGCTGAACAGTGAGCCACACACTCAAACTGCTTTTTTTTAAGATACCAAAGGCCCAAAACTGGATAGTACAGCGATTTGACCCGTGGAACTGCGAAACCACACTGGGATGTCGGGCCTACAAAAGACTATTTTCAACAGATATATTTTTGTGTCACAACAGTCAGGAGACACTACTGTTTTTCTTTCCAGAAAAAACTGCCAAAACCTGAATAATAGAGATTTTTTACCGTGGGATGGCAAAACCACAGTTATTGTTTACTGGGGTATACCACACTTTATTAAATAGAGATATTTGCGGCTGAACAGTGAGCGACACACTCAAACTGCTTTTTTTTTAGATACCAAAGGCCCAAAACTGGATAGTACAGCGATTTGACACGTGGAACTGCGAAACCACACTGGGATGTCGGGCCTACACAAGACTATTTTCAACAGATATATTTTTGTGTCACAACAGTCAGGAGACACTACTGTTTTTCTTTACGGAAAAAACTACCAAAACCTGAATAAAAGAGATTTTTTACCGTGGGATGGCAAAACCACAGTTATTGTTTTCTGGGGTATACCACACTTTTTTAAATAGAGATATTTGCTGCTGAACAGTGAGCGACTCACTCAAACTGCTTTTTTTTTAGATACCAAAGGCCCAAAACTGGGTAGTACAGCGATTTGACCCGTGGAACTGCGAAACCACACTGGGATGTCGGGCTTACACAAGACTATTTTCAACAGATATATTTTTGTGTCACAACAGTCAGGAGACACTACTGTTTTTCTTTACGGAAAAAACTACCAAAAGCTGAATAATAGAGATTTTTTACCGTGGGATGGCAAAACCACAGTTATTTTTTATTGGGGTATACCACACTTTTTTAAATAGAGATATTTGCGGCCGAACAGTGATCGACACACTCAAACTGCTTTTTTTTTAGATACCAAAGGCCTAAAACTGGATAGTACAGAGATTTGACCCGTGGAACTGCGAAACCACACTGGGATGTCGGGCCTACATAAGACTATTTTCAACAGATATATTTTTGTGTCACAACAGTCAGGAGACACTACTTTTTATCTTTACGGAAAAAACTACCAAAACCTGAATAATAGAGATTTTTTACTGTGGGATGGCAAAACCACAGTTATTGTTTACTCGGGTATACCACACTTTTTTAAATAGAGATATTTGCGGCTGAAGAGTGAGCGACACACTCAAACTGCCTTTTTTTTAGATACCAAAGGCCCAAAACTGGATAGTACAGCGATTTGACCCGTGGAACTGCGAAACCACACTGGGGTGTCGGGCCTACACAAGACTATTTTCAAAAGATATATTTTTTTGTGACAACAGTCAGGAGACACTACTGTTTTTCTTTACGGAAACAACTACCAAAACCTGAATAAAAGAGATTTTTTACCGTGGGATGGCAAAACCACAGTTATTGTTTACTGGGGTATACCTCCCTTTTTTAAATAGAGATATTTGCGGCTGAACAGTGAGCGACACACTCAAACTGCTTTTTTTTAAGATACCAAAGGCCCAAAACTGGATAGTACAGCGATTTGACCCGTGGAACTGCGAAACCACACTGGGATGTCGGGCCTACAAAAGACTATTTTCAACAGATATATTTTTGTGTCACAACAGTCAGGAGACACTACTGTTTTTCTTTCCAGAAAAAACTGCCAAAACCTGAATAATAGAGATTTTTTACCGTGGGATGGCAAAACCACAGTTATTGTTTACTGGGGTATACCACACTTTATTAAATAGAGATATTTGCGGCTGAACAGTGAGCGACACACTCAAACTGCTTTTTTTTTAGATACCAAAGGCCCAAAACTGGATAGTACAGCGATTTGACACGTGGAACTGCGAAACCACACTGGGATGTCGGGCCTACACAAGACTATTTTCAACAGATATATTTTTGTGTCACAACAGTCAGGAGACACTACTGTTTTTCTTTACGGAAAAAACTACCAAAACCTGAATAAAAGAGATTTTTTACCGTGGGATGGCAAAACCACAGTTATTGTTTTCTGGGGTATACCACACTTTTTTAAATAGAGATATTTGCTGCTGAACAGTGAGCGACACACTCAAACTGCTTTTTTTTTAGATACCAAAGGCCCAAAACTGGGTAGTACAGCGATTTGACCCGTGGAACTGCGAAACCACACTGGGATGTCGGGCCTACACAAGACTATTTTCAACAGATATATTTTTCTGTCACAACAGTCAGGAGACACTACTGTTTTTCTTTACGGAAAAAACTACCAAAACCTGAATAATAGAGATTTTTTACCGTGGGATGGCAAAACCACAGTAATTGTTTACTGGGGTATACCACACTTTTTTAAATAGAGATATTTGCGGCTGAACAGTGAGCGACACACTTAAACTGCTTTTTTTTTTTATACCAAAGGCCCAAAACTGGATAGTACAACGATTTGACCCGTGGAACTGCGAAACCACACTGGGATGTCGGGCCTACACAAGACTATTTTCAACAGATATATTTTTGTGTCACAACAGTCAGGAGACACTACTGTTTTTCTTTACGGATACAACTACCAAAACCTGAATAATAAAGATTTTTTACCATGGGATGTCAAAACCACAGTTATTGTTTACTGGTGTATTCCACACTTTTTTAAATAGAGATATTTGCAGCTGAACAGTGAGCGACACACTCAAACTGCCTTTTTTTTAGATACCAAAGGCCCAAAACTGGATAGTACAGCGATTTGACCCGTGGAACTGCGAAACCACACTGGGATGTCGGGCCTACACAAGACTATTTTCAACAGATATATTTTTGTGTCACAACAGTCAGGAGACACTACTGTTTTTCTTTACGGATAGAACTACTAAAACCTGAATAATAAAGATTTTTTACCATGGGATGTCAAAACCACAGTTATTGTTTACTGGGGTATTCCACAATTTTTTAAATAGAGATATTTGCAGCTGAACAGTGAGCGACACACTCAAACTGCTTTTTTTTAAGATACCAAAGGCCCAAAACTGGATAGTACAGCGATTTGACCCGTGGAACTGCGAAACCACACTGGGATGTCCGGCCTACAAAAGACTATTTTCAACAGATATATTTTTGTGTCACAACAGTCAGGAGACACTACTGTTTTTCTTTCCAGAAAAAGCTGCCAAAATCTGAATAATAGAGATTTTTTACCGTGGGATGGCAAAACCACAGTTATTGTTTACTGGGGTATACCACACTTTATTAAATAGAGATATTTGCGGCTGAACAGTGAGCGACACACTCAAACTGCTTTTTTTTTAGATACCAAAGGCCCAAAACTGGATAGTACAGCGATTTGACACGTGGAACTGCGAAACCACACTGGGATGTCGGGCCTACACAAGACTATTTTCAACAGATATATTTTTGTGTCACAACAGTCAGGAGACACTACTGTTTTTCTTTACGGAAAAAACTACCAAAACCTGAATAAAAGAGATTTTTTACCGTGGGATGGCAAAACCACAGTTATTGTTTTCTGGGGTATACCACACTTTTTTAAATAGAGATATTTGCTGCTGAACAGTGAGCGACTCACTCAAACTGCTTTTTTTTTAGATACCAAAGGCCCAAAACTGGGTAGTACAGCGATTTGACCCGTGGAACTGCGAAACCACACTGGGATGTCGGGCCTACACAAGACTATTTTCAACAGATATATTTTTGTGTCACAACAGTCAGGAGACACTACTGTTTTTCTTTACGGAAAAAACTACCAAAACCTGAATAATAGAGATTTTTTACCGTGGGATGGCAAAACCACAGTTATTTTTTACTGGGGTATACCACACTTTTTTAAATAGAGATATTTGCGGCTGAACAGTGAGCGACACACTCAAACTGCTTTTTTTTTAGATACCAAAGGCCCAAAACTGGATAGTACAGCGATTTGACCCGTGGAACTGCGAAACCACACTGGGATGTCGGGCCTACACAAGACTATTTTCAACAGATATATTTTTGTGTCACAACAGTCAGGAGACACTACTGTTTTTCTTTACGGAAACAACTACCAAAACCTGAATAATAGAGATTTTTTACCGTGGGATGGCAAAACCACAGGTATTGTTTACTGGCGTATACCACACTTTTTTAAATAGAGATATTTGCGCCTGAACAGTGAGCGACACACTCAAACTGCTTTTTTTTTAGATACCAAAGGCCCAATACTGGATAGTACAGCGATTTGACCCGTGGAACTGCGAAACCACACTGGGATGTCGGGCCTACACAAGACTATTTTCAACAGATATATTTTTGTGTCACAACAGTCAGGAGATACTACTGTTTTTCTTTACGGAAAAAACTACTAAAACCTGAATAATAGAGATTTTTTACCGTGGGATGGCAAAACCACAGTTATTGTTTACTGGGGTATACCACACTTTTTTAAATAGAGATATTTGCGGCTGAACAGTGAGCGACACACTCAAACTGCTTTTTTTTTAGATACCAAAGGCCCAAAACTGGATAGTACAGCGATTTGACCCGTGGAACTGCGAAACCACACTGGGGTGTCGGGCCTACACAAGACTATTTTCAACAGATATATTTTTGTGTCACAACAGTCAGGAGACACTAATGTTTTTCTTTACGGAAACAACTACCAAAACCTGAATAATAGAGATTTTTTACCGTGGCATGGCAAAACCACAGTTATTGTTTACTGGGGTATACCACACTTTTTTAAATAGAGATATTTGCGGCTGAAGAGTGAGCGACACACTCAAACTGCTTTTTTTTTAGATACCAAAGGCCCAAAACTGGATAGTACATCGATTTGACCCGTGGAACTGCGAAACCACACTGGGATGTCGGGCCTACACAATACTATTTTCAAAAGATATATTTTTGTGTGACAACAGTCAGGAGACACTACTGTTTTTCTTTACGGAAACAACTACCAAAACCTGAATAAAAGAGATTTTTTACCGTGGGATGGCAAAACCACAGTTATTGTTTACTGGGGTATACCTCCCTTTTTTAAATAGAGATATTTGCGGCTGAACAGTGAGCCACACACTCAAACTGCTTTTTTTTAAGATACCAAAGGCCCAAAACTGGATAGTACAGCGATTTGACCCGTGGAACTGCGAAACCACACTGGGATGTCGGGCCTACAAAAGACTATTTTCAACAGATATATTTTTGTGTCACAACAGTCAGGAGACACTACTGTTTTTCTTTCCAGAAAAAACTGCCAAAACCTGAATAATAGAGATTTTTTACCGTGGGATGGCAAAACCACAGTTATTGTTTACTGGGGTATACCACACTTTATTAAATAGAGATATTTGCGGCTGAACAGTGAGCGACACACTCAAACTGCTTTTTTTTTAGATACCAAAGGCCCAAAACTGGATAGTACAGCGATTTGACACGTGGAACTGCGAAACCACACTGGGATGTCGGGCCTACACAAGACTATTTTCAACAGATATATTTTTGTGTCACAACAGTCAGGAGACACTACTGTTTTTCTTTACGGAAAAAACTACCAAAACCTGAATAAAAGAGATTTTTTACCGTGGGATGGCAAAACCACAGTTATTGTTTTCTGGGGTATACCACACTTTTTTAAATAGAGATATTTGCTGCTGAACAGTGAGCGACTCACTCAAACTGCTTTTTTTTTAGATACCAAAGGCCCAAAACTGGGTAGTACAGCGATTTGACCCGTGGAACTGCGAAACCACACTGGGATGTCGGGCCTACACAAGACTATTTTCAACAGATATATTTTTGTGTCACAACAGTCAGGAGACACTACTGTTTTTCTTTACGGAAAAAACTATCAAAACCTGAATAATAGAGATTTTTTACCGTGGGATGGCAAAACCACAGTTATTTTTTATTGGGGTATACCACACTTTTTTAAATAGAGATATTTGCGGCCGAACAGTGATCGACACACTCAAACTGCTTTTTTTTTAGATACCAAAGGCCTAAAACTGGATAGTACAGAGATTTGACCCGTGGAACTGCGAAACCACACTGGGATGTCGGGCCTACACAAGACTATTTTCAACAGATATATTTTTGTGTCACAACAGTCAGGAGACACTACTTTTTATCTTTACGGAAAAAACTACCAAAACCTGAATAATAGAGATATTTTACTGTGGGATGGCAAAACCACAGTTATTGTTTACTCGGGTATACCACATTTTTTTAAATAGAGATATTTGCGGCTGAACAGTGAGCGACACACTCAAACTGCTTTTTTTTTAGATACCAAAGGCCCAAAACTGGATAGTACAGCGATTTGACCCGTGGAACTGCGAAACCACACTGGGATGTCGGGCCTACACAAGACTATTTTCAACAGATATATTTTTGTGTCACAACAGTCAGGAGACACTACTGTTTTTCTTTACGGAAAAAACTACCAAAACCTGAATAATAGAGATTTTTTACCGTGGGATGGCAAAACCACAGTTATTTTTTATTGGGGTATACCACACTTTTTTAAATAGAGATATTTGCGGCTGAACAGTGATCGACACACTCAAACTGCTTTTTTTTTAGATACCAAAGGCCTAAAACTGGATAGTACAGAGATTTGACCCGTGGAACTGCGAAACCACACTGGGATGTCGGGCCTACACAAGACTATTTTCAACAGATATATTTTTGTCTCACAACAGTCAGGAGACACTACTTTTTATCTTTACGGAAAAAACTACCAAAACCTGAATAATAGAGATTTTTTACTGTGGGATGGCAAAACCACAGTTATTGTTTACTCGGGTATACCACACTTTTTTAAATAGAGATATTTGCGGCTGAACAGTGAGCGACACACTCAAACTGCTTTTTTTTTAGATACCAAAGGCCCAAAACTGGATAGTACAGCGATTTGACCCGTGGAACTGCGAAACCACACTGGGATGTCGGGCCTACACAAGACTATTTTCAACAGATATATTTTTGTGTCACAACAGTCAGGAGACACTACTGTTTTTCTTTACGGAAAAAACTACCAAAACCTGAATAATAGAGATTTTTTACCGTGTCATGGCAAAACCACAGTTATTGTTTACTGGGGTATACCACACTTTTTTAAATAGAGATATTTGCGGCTGAACAGTGAGCGACACACTCAAACTGCTTTTTTTTTAGATACCAAAGGCCCAAAACTGGTTAGTACAGCGATTTGACCCGTGGAACTGCGAAACCACACTGGGATGTCGGGCCTACACAAGACTATTTTAAACAGATATATTTTTGTGTCACAACAGTCAGGAGACACTACTGTTTTTCTTTACGGAAAAAACTGCCAAAACCTGAATAATAGAGATTTTTTACCGTGGGATGGCAAAACCACAGTTATTTTTTACTGGGGTATACCACACTTTTTTAAATAGAGATATTTGCAGCTGAACAGTGAGCGACACACTCAAACTGCTTTTTTTTTAGATACCAAAGGCCCAAAACTGGATAGTACAGCGATTTGACCCGTGGAACTGCGAAACCACACTGGGATGTCGGGCCTACACAAGACTATTTTCAACAGATATATTTTTGTGTCACAACAGTCAGGAGACACTACTGTTTTTCTTTACGGAAAAAACTACCAAAACCTGAATAATAGAGATTTTTTACCGTGGGATGGCAAAACCACAGTTATTGTTTACTGGGGTATACCTCCCTTTTTTAAATAGAGATATTTGCGGCTGAACAGTGAGCGACACACTCAAACTGCTTTTTTTTAAGATACCAAAGGCCCAAAACTGGATAGTACAGCGATTTGACCCGTGGAACTGCGAAACCACACTGGGATGTCGGGCCTACAAAAGACTATTTTCAACAGATATATTTTTGTGTCACAACAGTCAGGAGACACTACTGTTTTTCTTTCCAGAAAAAACTGCCAAAACCTGAATAATAGAGATTTTTTACCGTGGGATGGCAAAACCACTGTTATTGTTTACTGGGGTATACCACACTTTATTAAATAGAGATATTTGCGGCTGAACAGTGAGCGACACACTCAAACTTCTTTTTTTTTAGATACCAAAGGCCCAAAACTGGATAGTACAGCGATTTGACACGTGGAACTGCGAAACCACACTGGGATGTCGGGCCTACACAAGACTATTTTCAACAGATATATTTTTGTGTCACAACAGTCAGGAGACACTACTGTTTTTCTTTACGGAAAAAACTACCAAAACCTGAATAATAGAGATTTTTTACCGTGGGATGGCAAAACCACAGTTATTTTTTACTGGGGTATACCACACTTTTTTAAATAGAGATATTTGCAGCTGAACAGTGAGCGACACACTCAAACTGCTTTTTTTTTAGATACCAAAGGCCCAAAACTGGATAGTACAGCGATTTGACCCGTGGAACTGCGAAACCACACTGGGATGTCGGGCCTACACAAGACTATTTTCAACAGATATATTTTTGTGTCACAACAGTCAGGAGACACTACTGTTTTTCTTTACGGAAAAAACTACCAAAACCTGAATAATAGAGATTTTTTACCGTGGGATGGCAAAACCACAGTTATTGTTTACTGGGGTATACCACAGTTTTTAAGTAGAGATATTTGCGGCTGAACAGTGAGCGACACACTTAAACTGCTTTTTTTTCAGATACCAAAGGCCCAAAACTGGACAGTACAGCGATTTGACCCGTGGAACTGCGAAACCACACTGGGATGTCGGGCCTACACAAGACTATTTTCAACAGATATATTTTTGTGTCACAACAGTCAGGAGACACTACTGTTTTTCTTTACGGAAACAACTACCAAAACCTGAATAATAGAGATTTTTTACCGTGGGTGTTGCGATGTTAGTAGATACCCTGAAGTCCAATGGCGTGGGCCAAGGAAGAGACTGAGACAAGAGTAGTGTGAAGGTCTATTTTAAACGCAAGTGCAAAAGGGATCACAGCAAACAGTTTATGAAGGTAAGTTCATTCCAAACAATACTTCTCAGAACATAATCTGTAAGGCACAGGCTTCCTTACTTTGTGGAATGTAAACGCTAACAATAGTCCAAGTTTACTTAGGTACAGTAATATGCAAGCAGAAATAAGGATAATAAGCAGGCGTAGGTATTCCTCAGTTGATTGTGGACTCACGTAGTAAGTAGAGAAGACAAACTGGAATATGGACCTTGATGCTGAGGAATGCAGGAGGTGCAGCGGTGGAAGCAGCGATGTCTTAGGCAGAGCTGGAGCCGGGTATTAAACACTGAGCAAAGATGGTGACTTTACCGGAAATGTGAAGATCCAGGAGAAGTCCACTTCAGGAAGACAAAAGTTCTGAGATCCCAGAGAGAGTGAAACAACAGCCAGCAGTTCCTTTCAGCAGAAGTCCCTTTAGCGGAGGATTCAGGCAGCAATCCTTTCAGCGGATGACTAGAAGTAAACACAAAGTCAGCAAGACTCTATTCAGAGGGCTAGCACAGGTGAGTAGCAAGCTACAGGCACACAATACTCAGGCAAGGCATGATTGCAACACATGCAGTTTAAGTAGATCCACAGGCAGGAATCACATGACCCCAGTGAGGCAGTGGAAGCCATCTTGGCTAAGGGAAAAACTACTGGCAAAGTAAAATTAAACCTGGCATCCTGACATTACTCCCTCCTCAGGGGTGGCCTCCGGACGTCCCCAAACCAGGCTTTTCAGGATATCTTTCATGAAATTCGGCTATCAGTCGAGAGGCGTTGATGTTCTCCACAGGTTCCCAAGAGTTCTCCTCTGCTGAATAGCCCTGCCATTTTATCAAATACTGAAGCCGGTTCCTGTGAATCCTGGAGTCCAGAATCTTTTCCACCACAAATTGTTCTTGCCCATCAACCACCACAGGATCAGGAGGAGGTGCTGTGCGTCCCTGAAAAGTACTCGATATCGTGGCCTTTAGTAATGATACATGGAAAACAGGGTGGATCCTCATGGTCCTCGGTAACTTCAGGCGACATGCAACTGAACTCACGATACCACTGATCTTAAAAGGGCCAATGAATTTTGGTCCCAATTTCTGTGAGGGAACATTTAACTTCATATTCTTGGTTGACAGCCAAACCGAGTCTCCTACCTTGAAAATAGGTGCTGGCTTCCGGAACTTATCAGCAGTCCTTTTATACCTCTCATGTGCTGACGTCAAGGTTTCCTTTAGGAGTTCTAGATGTCGTTTCAGGGCGGTTAACCTCTCTGCGACCGCTGGTACAGGAGCCTCAACTGGGAATCTAGGTAGAATATGTGGATGATAACCAAGATTGGCAAAAAAGGGTGTTACCTTTGTGGATGCACTTTGGGAGTTGTTGTAGGAGAACTCTGCCAAGGGAAGCAGATCTACCCAATCATCCTGTAGATGGCCAACGTAGCACTGAAGATAAAGCTCTAGCGTCTGGTTAGTCCGCTCTGTTTGTCCATTCGTCTGGGGATGGAAGGCTGTGGATAAACAGACATTGATATTTAAAGCAGAACAAAACCCCTTCCAGAATTTGGAAGTGAATTGTACCCCCCGGTCTGAGATAACTTCATCCGGAACCCCATGTAGCCTGAAAATATCTTGTATCACCAGATCTACCGTGTCCTTAGCCGATGGAAGGCCTGTGCATGGAATGAAATGGGCTGCCTTAGTTAGACGATCTACTACTACAAAGATCAAATTTTTTCCCTTGGAGGTGGGCAACTCCACAATGAAGTCCATTGAGATAGACCCCCAGGGACGAGACGGGATCGGTAGAGGCTGTAACAATCCAGTTGGTGGTGAACGAGGGGTCTTACAACGGGCACAGACTTCACAAGAACGGACATAATCCCTCACATCCTTCAGGCAATTAGGCCACCAGAAGAAACGGCTCAGAAATTCCTGTGTCTTTTGTACTCCTTTGTGGCCAGCAATCTTTGAGTCATGCACAAACTTCAGGATCTGCAGCCTCATGGCTTCAGGAATGTATAGTTGTAGATCTCGAGACCACATCCCATTTTTGAAGGTCAGATTTACGTCTTCAGTAGGCTGAGATAGAAACGAATCCGAACTGTAGGCCTCCTTAATGTCTTTCCATAAATCCTGGTTCTGGATTACTCCAACAAAATTGGCATCGGACAGAATTGTCTTAGACGGGGCATCAGATATAGCATCTGTAGCGTACATTCGAGATAATGCGTCTGCCTTACCATTGCGGGAACCTGGACGGTAGGAGATGATGAAATTAAATTGGTTTAGGAATAAGCTCCATCGAGCTTGACGTGGAGACAAACATCTAGCTGATCTGACAAACTCCAGGTTACGGTGATCTGTGAGTACCGTTATTTGTTGTGCAGCTCCTTGAAGATGGTGCCTCCATTCTTTAAAGGCAGCGATAATCGCCAGTAACTCCTTATTCCCAATGTCATAATTCTGCTCTGCTGAAGAAAGTCTTCGTGAAAAGAAAGCACAGGGATGTAGCAGATTCTTCTCTCCAGTTCTCTGAGAGAGTATTGCCCCTAAAGCGCAATCAGAAGCATCCACTTCAATGACAAATGGAAATGCAGGATCTGGATGAATCAGTACTGGTGCAGAGGTGAAATGATCCTTGAGGCCTTCAAAAGCCTGTTGGGCTTGCGGAGACCATGAAAAGGTTCTTCCCTTCTTTGTAAGTTGTGTAATGGGTAGGGCGACTTCTGAGAAGTTACGAATGAATCGTCTGTAGAAGTTGGCAAAGCCGATGAAGCGCTGCACCTCCTTGACACTCCTTGGGATGGGCCAGTCCTGAATCGCCTGGATCTTGCTAGAGTCCATATTTATTCCCTGTGGGGAAATTACGTAGCCCAAAAACTGAATCTCTGTCTTGTGGAACTCACATTTCTCAAGTTTGATATAGAGGAGATTCTCCCTAAGTCGCCTTAGCACAGTCTTGACATGTTCTTGATGCTCTTGTAAAGAATCAGAAAAAATCAAAATATCATCCAAGTAGATCACAACAAAATGGTCCAACAAATCCCTGAAAATGTCGTTAGCTAAATGCTGGAACGAAGCAGGCGCATTGCAGAGCCCGAAAGGCATCACCAGGTATTCAAAATGTCCATAGCGACACCTAAACGCCGTCTTCCATTCGTCGCCTGGTCGAATACGAAGTAAATTGTAGGCCCCGCGGAGGTCTAGTTTAGAGAAGATTTTAGCGTGTCGTACTCTTTCAAGCAGTTCGGGTATCAGGGGTAACGGATACCGGTTTCGAATGGTAATTTTATTGAGTTCCCGATAGTCTATACAGGGTCTGAGAGACCTATCCTTTTTCTTCACAAAGAAGATGGGAGCTCCTGCTGGCGAAGAAGAGTGTCGAATGAAGCCCTTGGCCAGGTTTTCATCAATATATTCTTTTAAAGCTTGCAGTTCTGGTCCTGCCAGGGGATAGATGTGACCAAAAGGTATCCCTGCACCTGGAAGAAGTTCTATAGGACAATCGTAAGGTCTATGTGGAGGAAGCTGATCTGCGTTCCGTTTATCACAAACATCAGTGAACTCCTTGTAAATAGATGGTAAAGATAATACCTGTATCAGATGTCTCGGCTCCTGAGGCTCCTGAGTCGGTAGTGTTGCGGTTGGGCTCCCCTTGAGTGGAAAAGAAATCTCCTTGGTCTCCCAGTCTATAATGGGATTCTGTGACTGCAGCCAGGGTATTCCTAGAATTAGGGGAAAATGAGGAGAAGAAATTAACATAAAGGTGAGCGACTCCTGATGGTTGGGTTCCATGAATATCTCAAGGGGAATCGTCTCCTGATCCACGGGCCCTGAGGCTAGAAGGGAACCATCTACTGTCTCCATTGTTACTGGAGTGGCCCTCTTTTGTATTTTAATGTCATGTTTTGTGGCGAATGCAAGGTCCATAAAGTTACCACCGGCACCTGAATCAATCATTGCTGAACTGGTGATCCATTGTCCTGCAACCAAAATCTTGATGGGGAGAGAAAGGTGTGAGTTCTTCTCTTTTCGCCCCCTAGAAGGAGCAGCCGCCGATAACGAGCGGATCACCGCATTAAGAGGCAGACTGGATTCTGATGCAACTGATTCCGAGTCGGAAATATCACACTCAGCGATGGCAGCTATGGACTTGCGGGGCCGACTTGGGCAGTTGATGAGGAAGTGATCTGATTTACCGCAGTAAAAGCACAGGCTCTCTCGGAGTCGGTATTCCCGTCGCTCATCACTCCCGCGTCTCTGTAATGCGTCGACTTGCATAGGGATCGGTTCTGCATCTCGAACAGTTCTGCTGACAGGTTCCTTAGATGAGGAAAGGAGGAAGACACTTGAACGATTCAATGCAGTCCATCTTTCCTGCTTACGCTCTGTGAGGCGAATATCTATGCGTACACAGTGATTAATAAAAGCTTCTAGCCCTTGGGGAGACTCTGTTCGGGCGAGCTCATCCTTGATGGTACTAGATAATCCTCTTCTAAAAATGGGCAGTTGAGCATTACTGTCCCAAGTCGTGTCCACTGCCAGTCTTCTAAAGTCTGTTGCATACTCAATTACAGAGTGCTTACCCTGGCGTAGTGATAACAAGGCAGCCTCAGCTGTGGCGCGACGATTGGGATCATCAAACATTTGCGTCATCATTGCCACGAAATCGTTGAAATTATTCAAACGCGGATCACGAGTTTCAATCATTGGATTTGCCCAGGCCAGAGCTCGATGAGTAAGCAGCATAATAATGCACAACACCTTCGATCTATCAGTCGGGAACTGAGCTGCATGAACATCAAAATGCAAGGTACATTGATTGATAAACCCACGAAACTTGTCACGGTCACTATTGAATTTAAACGGTGGCAGTTTTGGACTGACGGCAGAAGGGGGCTGAACCAGGTTTTGAGTCTCTAGATTTGATAGCCGTGCCCGTAGTTCCTGAAGAGACTGCCCCCACACTTGCATGTTATGATTTGTCTGAGCCTCCAAAGCCTCCATCTTTGTCTTCAGGTTCTGCACATCAGTATGTAAAGCATTAGTAACTGTACATAGTCTCTTAACACGTGTCTCCAGAGTTTCAGACCCCGCGGACTCCATCTTTAGGCCTGAGTATCCTGTTACGATGTTAGTAGATACCCTGAAGTCCAATGGTGTGGGCCAAGGAAGAGACTGAGACAAGAGTAGTGTGAAGGTCTATTTTAAACGCAAGTGCAAAAGGGATCACAGCAAACAGTTTATGAAGGTAAGTTCATTCCAAACAATACTTCTCAGAACATAATCTGTAAGGCACAGGCTTCCTTACTTTGTGGAATGTAAACGCTAACAATAGTCCAAGTTTACTTAGGTACAGTAATATGCAAGCAGAAATAAGGATAATAAGCAGGCGTAGGTATTCCTCAGTTGATTGTGGACTCACGTAGTAAGTAGAGAAGACAAACTGGAATATGGACCTTGATGCTGAGGAATGCAGGAGGTGCAGCGGTGGAAGCAGCGATGTCTTAGGCAGAGCTGGAGCCGGGTATTAAACACTGAGCAAAGATGGTGACTTTACCGGAAATGTGAAGATCCAGGAGAAGTCCACTTCAGGAAGACAAAAGTTCTGAGATCCCAGAGAGAGTGAAACAACAGCCAGCAGTTCCTTTCAGCAGAAGTCCCTTTAGCGGAGGATTCAGGCAGCAATCCTTTCAGCGGATGACTAGAAGTAAACACAAAGTCAGCAAGACTCTATTCAGAGGGCTAGCACAGGTGAGTAGCAAGCTACAGGCACACAATACTCAGGCAAGGCATGATTGCAACACATGCAGTTTAAGTAGATCCACAGGCAGGAATCACATGACCCCGGTGAGGCAGTGGAAGCCATCTTGGCTAAGGGAAAAACTACTGGCAAAGTAAAATTAAACCTGGCATCCTGACAGTGGGATGGCAAAACCACAGTTATTGTTTACTGGGGTATACCACACTTTTTTAAATAGAGATACACTCAAACTGCTTTTTTTTTAGATACCAAAGGCCCAATACTGGATAGTACAGAGATTTGACCCGTGGAACTGCGAAACCACACTGGGATGTCGGGCCTACACAAGACTATTTTCAACAGATATATTTTTGTGTCACAACAGTCAGGAGACACTACTTTTTATCTTTACGGAAAAAACTACCAAAACCTGAATAATAGAGATTTTTTACTGTGGGATGGCAAAACCACAGTTATTGTTTACTCGGGTATACCACACTTTTTTAAATAGAGATATTTGCGGCTGAACAGTGAGCGACACACTCAAACTGCTTTTTTTTTAGATACCAAAGGCCCAAAACTGGATAGTACAGCGATTTGACCCATGGAACTGTGAAACCACACTGGGATATCGGGCCTACACAAGACTATTTTCAACAGATATATTTTTGTGTCACAACAGTCAGGAGACACTACTATTTTTCTTTACGGAAACAACTACCAAAACCTGAATAATAGAGATTTTTTACCGTGGCATGGCAAAACCACAGTTATTGTTTACTGGGGTATACCACACTTTTTTAAATAGAGATATTTGCGGCTGAAGAGTGAGCGACACACTCAAACTGCTTTTTTTTTAGATACCAAAGGCCCAAAACTGGATAGTACATCGATTTGACCCGTGGAACTGCGAAACCACACTGGGATGTCGGGCCTACACAATACTATTTTCAAAAGATATATTTTTGTGTGACAACAGTCAGGAGACACTACTGTTTTTCTTTACGGAAAAAACTACCAAAACCTGAATAATAGAGATTTTTTACCGTGGGATGGCAAAACCACAGTTATTGTTTACTGGGGTATACCACACTTTTTTAAATAGAGATATTTGCGGCTGAACAGTGAGCGACACACTCAAACTGCTTTTTTTTTAGATACCAAAGGCCCAAAACTGGGTAGTACAGCGATTTGACCCGTGGACCTGCGAAACCACACTGGGATGTCGGGCCTACACAAGACTATTTTCAACAGATATATTTTTGTGTCACAACAGTCAGGAGACATTACTGTTTTTCTTTAAGGAAAAAACTACCAAAACCTGAATAATAGAGATTTTTTACCGTGAGATGGCAAAACCACAGTTATTTTTTACTGGGGTATACCACACTTTTTTAAATAGAGATATTTGCGGTTGAACAGTGAGCGACACACTCAAACTGCTTTTTTTTTTATACCGAAGGCCCAAAACTTGATAGTACAGCGATTTGACCCGTGGAACTGCGAAACCACACTGGGATGTCGGGCCTACACAAGACTATTTTCAACAGATATATTTTTCTGTCACAACAGTCAGGAGACACTACTGTTTTTCTTTACGGAAAAAACTACCAAAAGCTGAATAATAGAGATTTTTTACCGTGGGATGGAAAAACCACAGTTATTGTTTACTGGGGTATACCACACTTTTTTAAATAGAGATATTTGGGGCTGAACAGTGAGCGACACACTTAAACTGCTTTTTTTTAGATACCAAAGGCCCAAAACTGGATAGTACAGCGATTTGACCCGTGGAACTGCGAAACCACACTGGGATGTCGGGCCTACACAAGACTATTTTCAACAGATATATTTTTGTGTCACAACAGTCAGGAGACACTACTGTTTTTCTTTACGGAAAAAACTACCAAAACCTGAATAATAGAGATTTTTTACCGTGGGATGGCAAAACCACAGTTATTGTTTACTGGGGTATACCACAGTTTTTAAGTAGAGATATTTGCGGCTGAACAGTGAGCGACACACTTAAACTGCTTTTTTTTCAGATACCAAAGTCCCAAAACTGGACAGTACAGCGATTTGACCCGTGGAACTGCGAAACCACACTGGGATGTCGGGCCTACACAAGACTATTTTCAACAGATATATTTTTGTGTCACAACAGTCAGGAGACACTACTGTTTTTCTTTACGGAAACAACTACCAAAACCTGAATAATAGAGATTTTTTACCGTGGGATGGCAAAACCACAGTTATTGTTTACTGGGGTATACCACACTTTTTTAAATAGAGATATTTGCGCCTGAACAGTGAGCGATACACTCAAACTGCTTTTTTTTTAGATACCAAAGGCCCAATACTGGATAGTACAGCGATTTGACCCCTGGAACTGCGAAACCACACTGGGATGTCGGGCCTACACAAGACTATTTTCAACAAATATATTTTTGTGTCACAACAGTCAGGAGATACTACTGTTTTTCTTTACGGAAAAAACTACTAAAACCTGAATAATAGAGATTTTTTACCGTGGGATGGCAAAACCACAGTTATTGTTTACTGGGGTATACCACACTTTTTTAAATAGAGATATTTGCGGCTGAACAGTGAGCGACACACTCAAACTGCTTTTTTTTTAGATACCAAAGGCATAAAACTGGATAGTACAGCGATTTGACCCGTGGAACTGCGAAACCACACTGGGGTGTCGGGCCTACACAAGACTATTTTCAACAGATATATTTTTGTGTCACAACAGTCAGGAGACACTACTGTTTTTCTTTACGGAAACAACTACCAAAACCTGAAAAATAGAGATTTTTTACCGTGGCATGGCAAAACCACAGTTATTGTTTACTGGGGTATACCACACTTTTTTAAATAGAGATATTTGCGGCTGAACAGTGAGCGACACACTCAAACTGCTTTTTTTTTAGATACCAAAGGCCCAAAACTGGATAGTACAGCGATTTGACCCATGGAACTGTGAAACCACACTGGGATATCGGGCCTACACAAGACTATTTTCAACAGATATATTTTTGTGTCACAACAGTCAGGAGACACTACTGTTTTTCTTTACGGAAACAACTACCAAAACCTGAATAATAGAGATTTTTTACCGTGGCATGGCAAAACCACAGTTATTGTTTACTGGGGTATACCACACTTTTTTAAATAGAGATATTTGCGGCTGAAGAGTGAGCGACACACTCAAACTGCTTTTTTTTTAGATACCAAAGGCCCAAAACTGGATAGTACATCGATTTGACCCGTGGAACTGCGAAACCACACTGGGATGTCGGGCCTACACAATACTATTTTCAAAAGATATATTTTTGTGTGACAACAGTCAGGAGACACTACTGTTTTTCTTTACGGAAAAAACTACCAAAACCTGAATAATAGAGATTTTTTACCGTGGGATGGCAAAACCACAGTTATTGTTTACTGGGGTATACCACACTTTTTTAAATAGAGATATTTGCGGCTGAACAGTGAGCGACACACTCAAACTGCTTTTTTTTTAGATACCAAAGGCCCAAAACTGGGTAGTACAGCGATTTGACCCGTGGACCTGCGAAACCACACTGGGATGTCGGGCCTACACAAGACTATTTTCAACAGATATATTTTTGTGTCACAACAGTCAGGAGACATTACTGTTTTTCTTTAAGGAAAAAACTACCAAAACCTGAATAATAGAGATTTTTTACCGTGAGATGGCAAAACCACAGTTATTTTTTACTGGGGTATACCACACTTTTTTAAATAGAGATATTTGCGGTTGAACAGTGAGCGACACACTCAAACTGCTTTTTTTTTTATACCGAAGGCCCAAAACTTGATAGTACAGCGATTTGACCCGTGGAACTGCGAAACCACACTGGGATGTCGGGCCTACACAAGACTATTTTCAACAGATATATTTTTCTGTCACAACAGTCAGGAGACACTACTGTTTTTCTTTACGGAAAAAACTACCAAAAGCTGAATAATAGAGATTTTTTACCGTGGGATGGAAAAACCACAGTTATTGTTTACTGGGGTATACCACACTTTTTTAAATAGAGATATTTGGGGCTGAACAGTGAGCGACACACTTAAACTGCTTTTTTTTAGATACCAAAGGCCCAAAACTGGATAGTACAGCGATTTGACCCGTGGAACTGCGAAACCACACTGGGATGTCGGGCCTACACAAGACTATTTTCAACAGATATATTTTTGTGTCACAACAGTCAGGAGACACTACTGTTTTTCTTTACGGAAAAAACTACCAAAACCTGAATAATAGAGATTTTTTACCGTGGGATGGCAAAACCACAGTTATTGTTTACTGGGGTATACCACAGTTTTTAAGTAGAGATATTTGCGGCTGAACAGTGAGCGACACACTTAAACTGCTTTTTTTTCAGATACCAAAGTCCCAAAACTGGACAGTACAGCGATTTGACCCGTGGAACTGCGAAACCACACTGGGATGTCGGGCCTACACAAGACTATTTTCAACAGATATATTTTTGTGTCACAACAGTCAGGAGACACTACTGTTTTTCTTTACGGAAACAACTACCAAAACCTGAATAATAGAGATTTTTTACCGTGGGATGGCAAAACCACAGTTATTGTTTACTGGGGTATACCACACTTTTTTAAATAGAGATATTTGCACCTGAACAGTGAGCGATACACTCAAACTGCTTTTTTTTTAGATACCAAAGGCCCAATACTGGATAGTACAGCGATTTGACCCCTGGAACTGCGAAACCACACTGGGATGTCGGGCCTACACAAGACTATTTTCAACAAATATATTTTTGTGTCACAACAGTCAGGAGATACTACTGTTTTTCTTTACGGAAAAAACTACTAAAACCTGAATAATAGAGATTTTTTACCGTGGGATGGCAAAACCACAGTTATTGTTTACTGGGGTATACCACACTTTTTTAAATAGAGATATTTGCGGCTGAACAGTGAGCGACACACTCAAACTGCTTTTTTTTTAGATACCAAAGGCATAAAACTGGATAGTACAGCGATTTGACCCGTGGAACTGCGAAACCACACTGGGGTGTCGGGCCTACACAAGACTATTTTCAACAGATATATTTTTGTGTCACAACAGTCAGGAGACACTACTGTTTTTCTTTACGGAAACAACTACCAAAACCTGAAAAATAGAGATTTTTTACCGTGGCATGGCAAAACCACAGTTATTGTTTACTGGGGTATACCACACTTTTTTAAATAGAGATATTTGCGGCTGAAGAGTGAGCGACACACTCAAACTGCTTTTTTTTTAGATACCAAAGGCCCAAAACTGGATAGTACATCGATTTGACCCGTGGAACTGCGAAACCACACTGGGATGTCGGGCCTACACAATACTATTTTCAAAAGATATATTTTTGTGTGACAACAGTCAGGAGACACTACTGTTTTTCTTTACGGAAAAAACTACCAAAACCTGAATAATAGAGATTTTTTACCGTGGGATGGCAAAACCACAGTTATTGTTTACTGGGATATACCACACTTTTTTAAATAGAGATATTTGCGGCTGAACAGTGAGCGACACACTCAAACTGCTTTTTTTTTAGATACCAAAGGCCCAAAACTGGATAGTACAGTGATTTGACCCGTGGAACTGCGAAACCACACTGGGATGTCGGGCCTACACAAGACTATTTTAAACAGATGTATTTTTGTGTCACAACAGTCAGGAGACACTACTGTTTTTCTTTACGGAAAAAACTACCAAAAGCTGAATAATAGAGATTTTTTACCGTGGTATGGCAAAATCACAGTTATTGTTTTCTGGGGTATACCACACTTTTTTAAATAGAGATATTTGCGGCTGAACAGTAAGCGACACACTCAAACTGCTTTTTTCTTAGATACCAAAGGCCAAAAACTGGATAGTACAGCGATTTGACCCGTGGAACTGCGAAACCACACTGGGATGTCGGGCCTACACTAGACTATTTTCAACAGATATATTTTTGTGTCACAACAGTCAGGAGACACTACTGTTTTTCTTTACGGAAACAACTACCAAAACCTGAATAATAGAGATTTTTTACCGTGGGATGGCAAAACCACAGTTATTGTTTACTGGGGTATACCACACTTTTTTAAATAGAGATATTTGCGGCTGAACAGTGAGCGACACACTCAAACTGCTTTTTTTTTAGATACCAAAGGCCCAAAACTGGGTAGTACAGCGATTTGACCCGTGGACCTGCGAAACCACACTGGGATGTCGGGCCTACACAAGACTATTTTCAACAGATATATTTTTGTGTCACAACAGTCAGGAGACATTACTGTTTTTCTTTACGGAAAAAACTACCAAAACCTGAATAATAGAGATTTTTTACCGTGAGATGGCAAAACCACAGTTATTTTTTACTGGGGTATACCACACTTTTTTAAATAGAGATATTTGCAGTTGAACAGTGAGCGACACACTCAAACTGCTTTTTTTTTTATACCGAAGGCCCAAAACTTGATAGTACAGCGATTTGACCCGTGGAACTGCGAAACCACACTGGGATGTCGGGCCTACACAAGACTATTTTCAACAGATATATTTTTCTGTCACAACAGTCAGGAGACACTACTGTTTTTCTTTACGGAAAAAACTACCAAAAGCTGAATAATAGAGATTTTTTACCGTGGGATGGAAAAACCACAGTTATTGTTTACTGGGGTATACCATACTTTTTTAAATAGAGATATTTGGGGCTGAACAGTGAGCGACACACTTAAACTGCTTTTTTTTTAGATACCAAAGGCCCAAAACTGGATAGTACAGTGATTTGACCCGTGGAACTGCGAAACCACACTGGGATGTCGGGCCTACACAAGACTATTTTCAACAGATATATTTTTGTGTCACAACAGTCAGGAGACACTACTGTTTTTCTTTACGGAAAATACTACCAAAACCTGAATAATAGAGATTTTTTACCGTGGGATAGCAAAAGCACAGGTATTGTTTACTGGGGTATACCACACTTTTTTAAATAGAGATATTTGCGGCTGAACAGTGAGCGACACACTCAAACTGCTTTTTTTTTAGATACCAAAGGCCCAAAACTTGATAGTACAGCGATTTGACCCGTGGAACTGCGAAACCACACTGGGATGTCGGGCCTACACAAGACTATTTTCAACAGATATATTTTTGTGTCACAACAGTCAGGAGACACTACTGTTTTTCTTTACGGAAAAAACTACCAAAACCTGAATAATAGAGATTTTTTACCGTGGGATGGCAAAACCACAGTTATTTTTTACTGGGGTATACCACACTTTTTTAAATAGAGATATTTGCAGCTGAACAGTGAGCGACACACTCAAACTGCTTTTTTTTTAGATACCAAAGGCAAAAAACTGGATAGTACAGCGATTTGACCCGTGGAACTGCGAAACCACACTGGGATGTCGGGCCTACACAAGACTATTTTCAACAGATATATTTTTGTGTCACAACAGTCAGGAGACACTACTGTTTTTCTTTACGGAAAAAACTACCAAAACCTGAATAATAGAGATTTTTTACCGTGGGATGGCAAAACCACAGTTATTGTTTACTGGGGTATACCACAGTTTTTAAGTAGAGATATTTGCGGCTGAACAGTGAGCGACACACTTAAACTGCTTTTTTTTCAGATACCAAAGGCCCAAAACTGGACAGTACAGCGATTTGACCCGTGGAACTGCGAAACCACACTGGGATGTCGGGCCTACACAAGACTATTTTCAACAGATATATTTTTGTGTCACAACAGTCAGGAGACACTACTGTTTTTCTTTACGGAAAAAACTACTAAAACCTGAATAATAGAGATTTTTTACCGTGGGATGGCAAAACCACAGTTATTGTTTACTGGGTATACCACACTTTTTTAAATAGAGATATTTGCGCCTGAACAGTGAGCGATACACTCAAACTGCTTTTTTTTTAGATACCAAAGGCCCAATACTGGATAGTACAGCGATTTGACCCGTGGAACTGCGAAACCACACTGGGATGTCGGGCCCACACAAGACTATTTTCAACAAATATATTTTTGTGTCACAACAGTCAGGAGATACTACTGTTTTTCTTTACGGAAAAAACTACTAAAACCTGAATAATAGAGATTTTTTACCGTGGGATGGCAAAACCACAGGTATTGTTTACTGGGGTATACCACACTTTTTTAAATAGAGATATTTGCGGCTGAACAGTGAGCGACATACTCAAACTGCTTTTTTTTTAGATACCAAAGGCATAAAACTGGATAGTACAGCGATTTGACCCGTGGAACTGCGAAACCACACTGGGGTGTCGGGCCTACACAAGACTATTTTCAACAGATATATTTTTGTGTCACAACAGTCAGGAGACACTACTGTTTTTCTTTACGGAAACAACTACCAAAACCTGAATAATAGAGATTTTTTACCGTGGCATGGCAAAACCACAGTTATTGTTTACTGGGGTATACCACACTTTTTTAAATAGAGATATTTGCGGCTGAAGAGTGAGCGACACACTCAAACTGCTTTTTTTTTAGATACCAAAGGCCCAAAACTGGATAGTACATCGATTTGACCCGTGGAACTGCGAAACCACACTGGGATGTCGGGCCTACACAATACTATTTTCAAAAGATATATTTTTGTGTGACAACAGTCAGGAGACACTACTGTTTTTCTTTACGGTAAAAACTACCAAAACCTGAATAATAGAGATTTTTTACCGTGGGATGGCAAAACCACAGTTATTGTTTACTGGGGTATACCACACTTTTTTAAATAGAGATATTTGCGGCTGAACAGTGAGCGACACACTCAAACTGCTTTTTTTTTAGATACCAAAGGCCCAAAACTGGATAGTACAGTGATTTGACCCGTGGAACTGCGAAACCACACTGGGATGTCGGGCCTACACAAGACTATTTTCAACAGATGTATTTTTGTGTCACAACAGTCAGGAGACACTACTGTTTTTCTTTACGGAAAAAACTAGTAAAAGCTGAATAATAGAGATTTTTTACCGTGGTATGGCAAAATCACAGTTATTGTTTTCTGGGGTATACCACACTTTTTTAAATAGAGATATTTGCGGCTGAACAGTAAGCGACACACTCAAACTGCTTTTTTTTTAGATACCAAAGGCCAAAAACTGGATAGTACAGCGATTTGACCCGTGGAACTGCGAAACCACACTGGGATGTCGGGCCTACACAATACTATTTTCAAAAGATATATTTTTGTGTGACAACAGTCAGGAGACACTACTGTTTTTCTTTACGGAAAAAACTACCAAAACCTGAATAATAGAGATTTTTTACCGTGGGATGGCAAAACCACAGTTATTGTTTACTGGGGTATACCACACTTTTTTAAATAGAGATATTTGCGGCTGAACAGTGAGCGACACCCTCAAACTGCTTTTTTTTTAGATACCAAAGGCCCAAAACTGGATAGTACAGTGATTTGACCCGTGGAACTGCGAAACCACACTGGGATGTCGGGCCTACACAAGACTATTTTCAACAGATGTATTTTTGTGTCACAACAGTCAGGAGACACTACTGTTTTTCTTTACGGAAAAAACTACCAAAAGCTGAATAATAGAGATTTTTTACCGTGGTATGGCAAAATCACAGTTATTGTTTTCTGGGGTATACCACACTTTTTTAAATAGAGATATTTGCGGCTGAACAGTAAGCGACACACTCAAACTGCTTTTTTTTTAGATACCAAAGGCCAAAAACTGGATAGTACAGCGATTTGACCCGTGGAACTGCGAAACCACACTGGGATGTCGGGCCTACACTAGACTATTTTCAACAGATATATTTTTGTGTCACAACAGTCAGGAGACACTACTGTTTTTCTTTACGGAAACAACTACCAAAACCTGAATAATAGAGATTTTTTACCGTGGCATGGCAAAACCACAGTTATTGTTTACTGGGGTATACCACACTTTTTTAAATAGAGATATTTGCGGCTGAAGAGTGAGCGACACACTCAAACTGCTTTTTTTTTAGATACCAAAGGCCCAAAACTGGATAGTACATCGATTTGACCCGTGGAACTGCGAAACCACACTGGGATGTCGGGCCTGCACAATACTATTTTCAAAAGATATATTTTTGTGTGACAACAGTCAGGAGACACTACTGTTTTTCTTTACGGAAAAAACTACCAAAACCTGAATAATAGAGATTTTTTACCGTGGGATGGCAAAACCACAGTTATTGTTTACTGGGGTATACCACACTTTTTTAAATAGAGATATTTGCGGCTGAACAGTGAGCGACACACTCAAACTGCTTTTTTTTTAGATACCAAAAGCCCAAAACTGGGTAGTACAGCGATTTGACCCGTGGACCTGCGAAACCACACTGGGATGTCGGGCCTACACAAGACTATTTTCAACAGATATATTTTTGTGTCACAACAGTCAGGAGACATTACTGTTTTTCTTTACGGAAAAAACTACCAAAACCTGAATAATAGAGATTTTTTACTGTGAGATGGCAAAACCACAGTTATTTTTTACTGGGGTATACCACACTTTTTTAAATAGAGATATTTGCGGTTGAACAGTGAGCGACACACTCAAACTGCTTTTTTTTTTATACCGAAGGCCCAAAACTTGATAGTACAGCGATTTGACCCGTGGAACTGCGAAACCACACTGGGATGTCGGGCCTACACAAGACTATTTTCAACAGATATATTTTTCTGTCACAACAGTCAGGAGACACTACTGTTTTTCTTTACGGAAAAAACTACCAAAAGCTGAATAATAGAGATTTTTTACCGTGGGATGGAAAAACCACAGTTATTGTTTACTGGGGTATACCACACTTTTTTAAATAGAGATATTTGGGGCTGAACAGTGAGCGACACACTTAAACTGCTTTTTTTTAGATACCAAAGGCCCAAAACTGGATAGTACAGCGATTTGACCCGTGGAACTGCGAAACCACACTGGGATGTCGGGCCTACACAAGACTATTTTCAACAGATATATTTTTGTGTCACAACAGTCAGGAGACACTACTGTTTTTCTTTACGGAAAAAACTACCAAAACCTGAATAATAGAGATTTTTTACCGTGGGATGGCAAAACCACAGTTATTGTTTACTGGGGTATACCACAGTTTTTAAGTAGAGATATTTGCGGCTGAACAGTGAGCGACACACTTAAACTGCTTTTTTTTCAGATACCAAAGTCCCAAAACTGGACAGTACAGCGATTTGACCCGTGGAACTGCGAAACCACACTGGGATGTCGGGCCTACACAAGACTATTTTCAACAGATATATTTTTGTGTCACAACAGTCAGGAGACACTACTGTTTTTCTTTACGGAAACAACTACCAAAACCTGAATAATAGAGATTTTTTACCGTGGGATGGCAAAACCACAGTTATTGTTTACTGGGGTATACCACACTTTTTTAAATAGAGATATTTGCGCCTGAACAGTGAGCGATACACTCAAACTGCTTTTTTTTTAGATACCAAAGGCCCAATACTGGATAGTACAGCGATTTGACCCCTGGAACTGCGAAACCACACTGGGATGTCGGGCCTACACAAGACTATTTTCAACAAATATATTTTTGTGTCACAACAGTCAGGAGATACTACTGTTTTTCTTTACGGAAAAAACTACTAAAACCTGAATAATAGAGATTTTTTACCGTGGGATGGCAAAACCACAGTTATTGTTTACTGGGGTATACCACACTTTTTTAAATAGAGATATTTGCGGCTGAACAGTGAGCGACACACTCAAACTGCTTTTTTTTTAGATACCAAAGGCATAAAACTGGATAGTACAGCGATTTGACCCGTGGAACTGCGAAACCACACTGGGGTGTCGGGCCTACACAAGACTATTTTCAACAGATATATTTTTGTGTCACAACAGTCAGGAGACACTACTGTTTTTCTTTACGGAAACAACTACCAAAACCTGAATAATAGAGATTTTTTACCGTGGCATGGCAAAACCACAGTTATTGTTTACTGGGGTATACCACACTTTTTTAAATAGAGATATTTGCGGCTGAAGAGTGAGCGACACACTCAAACTGCTTTTTTTTTAGATACCAAAGGCCCAAAACTGGATAGTACATCGATTTGACCCGTGGAACTGCGAAACCACACTGGGATGTCGGGCCTACACAATACTATTTTCAAAAGATATATTTTTGTGTGACAACAGTCAGGAGACACTACTGTTTTTCTTTACGGAAAAAACTACCAAAACCTGAATAATAGAGATTTTTTATCGTGGGATGGCAAAACCACAGTTATTGTTTACTGGGGTATACCACACTTTTTTAAATAGAGATATTTGCGGCTGAACAGTGAGCGACACACTCAAACTGCTTTTTTTTTAGATACCAAAGGCCCAAAACTGGATAGTACAGTGATTTGACCCGTGGAACTGCGAAACCACACTGGGATGTCGGGCCTACACAAGACTATTTTAAACAGATGTATTTTTGTGTCACAACAGTCAGGAGACACTACTGTTTTTCTTTACGGAAAAAACTACCAAAAGCTGAATAATAGAGATTTTTTACCGTGGTATGGCAAAATCACAGTTATTGTTTTCTGGGGTATACCACACTTTTTTAAATAGAGATATTTGCGGCTGAACAGTAAGCGACACACTCAAACTGCTTTTTTTTTAGATACCAAAGGCCAAAAACTGGATAGTACAGCGATTTGACCCGTGGAACTGCGAAACCACACTGGGATGTCGGGCCTACACTAGACTATTTTCAACAGATATATTTTTGTGTCACAACAGTCAGGAGACACTACTGTTTTTCTTTACGGAAACAACTACCAAAACCTGAATAATAGAGATTTTTTACCGTGGGATGGCAAAACCACAGTTATTGTTTACTGGGGTATACCACACTTTTTTAAATAGAGATATTTGCGGTTGAACAGTGAGCGACACACTCAAACTGCTTTTTTTTTTATACCGAAGGCCCAAAACTTGATAGTACAGCGATTTGACCCGTGGAACTGCGAAACCACACTGGGATGTCGGGCCTACACAAGACTATTTTCAACAGATATATTTTTCTGTCACAACAGTCAGGAGACACTACTGTTTTTCTTTACGGAAAAAACTACCAAAAGCTGAATAATAGAGATTTTTTACCGTGGGATGGAAAAACCACAGTTATTGTTTACTGGGGTATACCACACTTTTTTAAATAGAGATATTTGGGGCTGAACAGTGAGCGACACACTTAAACTGCTTTTTTTTTAGATACCAAAGGCCCAAAACTGGATAGTACAGTGATTTGACCCGTGGAACTGCGAAACCACACTGGGATGTCGGGCCTACACAAGACTATTTTCAACAGATATATTTTTGTGTCACAACAGTCAGGAGACACTACTGTTTTTCTTTACGGAAAAAACTACCAAAACCTGAATAATAGAGATTTTTTACCGTGGGATAGCAAAAGCACAGGTATTGTTTACTGGGGTATACCACACTTTTTTAAATAGAGATATTTGCGGCTGAACAGTGAGCGACACACTCAAACTGCTTTTTTTTTAGATACCAAAGGCCCAAAACTAGATAGTACAGCGATTTGACCCGTGGAACTGCGAAACCACACTGGGATGTCGGGCCTACACAAGACTATTTTCAACAGATATATTTTTGTGTCACAACAGTCAGGAGACACTACTGTTTTTCTTTACGGAAAAAACTACCAAAACCTGAATAATAGAGATTTTTTACCGTGGGATGGCAAAACCACAGTTATTTTTTACTGGGGTATACCACACTTTTTTAAATAGAGATATTTGCAGCTGAACAGTGAGCGACACACTGAAACTGCTTTTTTTTTAGATACCAAAGGCCCAAAACTGGATAGTACAGCGATTTGACCCGTGGAACTGCGAAACCACACTGGGATGTCGGGCCTACACAAGACTATTTTCAACAGATATATTTTTGTGTCACAACAGTCAGGAGACACTACTGTTTTTCTTTACGGAAAAAACTACCAAAACCTGAATAATAGAGATTTTTTACCGTGGGATGGCAAAACCACAGTTATTGTTTACTGGGGTATACCACAGTTTTTAAGTAGAGATATTTGCGGCTGAACAGTGAGCGACACACTTAAACTGCTTTTTTTTCAGATACCAAAGGCCCAAAACTGGACAGTACAGCGATTTGACCCGTGGAACTACGAAACCACACTGGGATGTCGGGCCTACACAAGACTATTTTCAACAGATATATTTTTGTGTCACAACAGTCAGGAGACACTACTGTTTTTCTTTACGGAAAAAACTACTAAAACCTGAATAATAGAGATTTTTTACCGTGGGATGGCAAAACCACAGTTATTGTTTACTGGGGTATACCACACTTTTTTAAATAGAGATATTTGCGCCTGAACAGTGAGCGATACACTCAAACTGCTTTTTTTTTAGATACCAAAGGCCCAATACTGGATAGTACAGCGATTTGACCCGTGGAACTGCGAAACCACACTGGGATGTCGGGCCCACACAAGACTATTTTCAACAAATATATTTTTGTGTCACAACAGTCAGGAGATACTACTGTTTTTCTTTACGGAAAAAACTACTAAAACCTGAATAATAGAGATTTTTTACCGTGGGATGGCAAAACCACAGGTATTGTTTACTGGGGTATACCACACTTTTTTAAATAGAGATATTTGCGGCTGAACAGTGAGCGACATACTCAAACTGCTTTTTTTTTAGATACCAAAGGCATAAAACTGGATAGTACAGCGATTTGACCCGTGGAACTGCGAAACCACACTGGGGTGTCGGGCCTACACAAGACTATTTTCAACAGATATATTTTTGTGTCACAACAGTCAGGAGACACTACTGTTTTTCTTTACGGAAACAACTACCAAAACCTGAATAATAGAGATTTTTTACCGTGGCATGGCAAAACCACAGTTATTGTTTACTGGGGTATACCACACTTTTTTAAATAGAGATATTTGCGGCTGAAGAGTGAGCGACACACTCAAACTGCTTTTTTTTTAGATACCAAAGGCCCAAAACTGGATAGTACATCGATTTGACCCGTGGAACTGCGAAACCACACTGGGATGTCGGGCCTACACAATACTATTTTCAAAAGATATATTTTTGTGTGACAACAGTCAGGAGACACTACTGTTTTTCTTTACGGTAAAAACTACCAAAACCTGAATAATAGAGATTTTTTACCGTGGGATGGCAAAACCACAGTTATTGTTTACTGGGGTATACCACACTTTTTTAAATAGAGATATTTGCGGCTGAACAGTGAGCGACACACTCAAACTGCTTTTTTTTTAGATACCAAAGGCCCAAAACTGGATAGTACAGTGATTTGACCCGTGGAACTGCGAAACCACACTGGGATGTCGGGCCTACACAAGACTATTTTCAACAGATGTATTTTTGTGTCACAACAGTCAGGAGACACTACTGTTTTTCTTTACGGAAAAAACTAGTAAAAGCTGAATAATAGAGATTTTTTACCGTGGTATGGCAAAATCACAGTTATTGTTTTCTGGGGTATACCACACTTTTTTAAATAGAGATATTTGCGGCTGAACAGTAAGCGACACACTCAAACTGCTTTTTTTTTAGATACCAAAGGCCAAAAACTGGATAGTACAGCGATTTGACCCGTGGAACTGCGAAACCACACTGGGATGTCGGGCCTACACAATACTATTTTCAAAAGATATATTTTTGTGTGACAACAGTCAGGAGACACTACTGTTTTTCTTTACGGAAAAAACTACCAAAACCTGAATAATAGAGATTTTTTACCGTGGGATGGCAAAACCACAGTTATTGTTTACTGGGGTATACCACACTTTTTTAAATAGAGATATTTGCGGCTGAACAGTGAGCGACACCCTCAAACTGCTTTTTTTTTAGATACCAAAGGCCCAAAACTGGATAGTACAGTGATTTGACCCGTGGAACTGCGAAACCACACTGGCATGTCGGGCCTACACAAGACTATTTTCAACAGATGTATTTTTGTGTCACAACAGTCAGGAGACACTACTGTTTTTCTTTACGGAAAAAACTACCAAAAGCTGAATAATAGAGATTTTTTACCGTGGTATGGCAAAATCACAGTTATTGTTTTCTGGGGTATACCACACTTTTTTAAATAGAGATATTTGCGGCTGAACAGTAAGCGACACACTCAAACTGCTTTTTTTTTAGATACCAAAGGCCAAAAACTGGATAGTACAGCGATTTGACCCGTGGAACTGCGAAACCACACTGGGATGTCGGGCCTACACTAGACTATTTTCAACAGATATATTTTTGTGTCACAACAGTCAGGAGACACTACTGTTTTTCTTTACGGAAACAACTACCAAAACCTGAATAATAGAGATTTTTTACCGTGGCATGGCAAAACCACAGTTATTGTTTACTGGGGTATACCACACTTTTTTAAATAGAGATATTTGCGGCTGAAGAGTGAGCGACACACTCAAACTGCTTTTTTTTTAGATACCAAAGGCCCAAAACTGGATAGTACATCGATTTGACCCGTGGAACTGCGAAATCACACTGGGATGTCGGGCCTGCACAATACTATTTTCAAAAGATATATTTTTGTGTGACAACAGTCAGGAGACACTACTGTTTTTCTTTACGGAAAAAACTACCAAAACCTGAATAATAGAGATTTTTTACCGTGGGATGGCAAAACCACAGTTATTGTTTACTGGGGTATACCACACTTTTTTAAATAGAGATATTTGCGGCTGAACAGTGAGCGACACACTCAAACTGCTTTTTTTTTAGATACCAAAAGCCCAAAACTGGGTAGTACAGCGATTTGACCCGTGGACCTGCGAAACCACACTGGGATGTCGGGCCTACACAAGACTATTTTCAACAGATATATTTTTGTGTCACAACAGTCAGGAGACATTACTGTTTTTCTTTACGGAAAAAACTACCAAAACCTGAATAATAGAGATTTTTTACCGTGAGATGGCAAAACCACAGTTATTTTTTACTGGGGTATACCACACTTTTTTAAATAGAGATATTTGCGGTTGAACAGTGAGCGACACACTCAAACTGCTTTTTTTTTTATACCGAAGGCCCAAAACTTGATAGTACAGCGATTTGACCCGTGGAACTGCGAAACCACACTGGGATGTCGGGCCTACACAAGACTATTTTCAACAGATATATTTTTCTGTCACAACAGTCAGGAGACACTACTGTTTTTCTTTACGGAAAAAACTACCAAAAGCTGAATAATAGAGATTTTTTACCGTGGGATGGAAAAACCACAGTTATTGTTTACTGGGGTATACCACACTTTTTTAAATAGAGATATTTGGGGCTGAACAGTGAGCGACACACTTAAACTGCTTTTTTTTAGATACCAAAGGCCCAAAACTGGATAGTACAGCGATTTGACCCGTGGAACTGCGAAACCACACTGGGATGTCGGGCCTACACAAGACTATTTTCAACAGATATATTTTTGTGTCACAACAGTCAGGAGACACTACTGTTTTTCTTTACGGAAAAAACTACCAAAACCTGAATAATAGAGATTTTTTACCGTGGGATGGCAAAACCACAGTTATTGTTTACTGGGGTATACCACAGTTTTTAAGTAGAGATATTTGCGGCTGAACAGTGAGCGACACACTTAAACTGCTTTTTTTTCAGATACCAAAGTCCCAAAACTGGACAGTACAGCGATTTGACCCGTGGAACTGCGAAACCACACTGGGATGTCGGGCCTACACAAGACTATTTTCAACAGATATATTTTTGTGTCACAACAGTCAGGAGACACTACTGTTTTTCTTTACGGAAACAACTACCAAAACCTGAATAATAGAGATTTTTTACCGTGGGATGGCAAAACCACAGTTATTGTTTACTGGGGTATACCACACTTTTTTAAATAGAGATATTTGCGCCTGAACAGTGAGCGATACACTCAAACTGCTTTTTTTTTAGATACCAAAGGCCCAATACTGGATAGTACAGCGATTTGACCCCTGGAACTGCGAAACCACACTGGGATGTCGGGCCTACACAAGACTATTTTCAACAAATATATTTTTGTGTCACAACAGTCAGGAGATACTACTGTTTTTCTTTACGGAAAAAACTACTAAAACCTGAATAATAGAGATTTTTTACCGTGGGATGGCAAAACCACAGTTATTGTTTACTGGGGTATACCACACTTTTTTAAATAGAGATATTTGCGGCTGAACAGTGAGCGACACACTCAAACTGCTTTTTTTTTAGATACCAAAGGCATAAACCTGGATAGTACAGCGATTTGACCCGTGGAACTGCGAAACCACACTGGGGTGTCGGGCCTACACAAGACTATTTTCAACAGATATATTTTTGTGTCACAACAGTCAGGAGACACTACTGTTTTTCTTTACGGAAACAACTACCAAAACCTGAATAATAGAGATTTTTTACCGTGGCATGGCAAAACCACAGTTATTGTTTACTGGGGTATACCACACTTTTTTAAATAGAGATATTTGCGGCTGAAGAGTGAGCGACACACTCAAACTGCTTTTTTTTTAGATACCAAAGGCCCAAAACTGGATAGTACATCGATTTGACCCGTGGAACTGCGAAACCACACTGGGATGTCGGGCCTACACAATACTATTTTCAAAAGATATATTTTTGTGTGACAACAGTCAGGAGACACTACTGTTTTTCTTTACGGAAAAAACTACCAAAACCTGAATAATAGAGATTTTTTATCGTGGGATGGCAAAACCACAGTTATTGTTTACTGGGGTATACCACACTTTTTTAAATAGAGATATTTGCGGCTGAACAGTGAGCGACACACTCAAACTGCTTTTTTTTTAGATACCAAAGGCCCAAAACTGGATAGTACAGTGATTTGACCCGTGGAACTGCGAAACCACACTGGGATGTCGGGCCTACACAAGACTATTTTAAACAGATGTATTTTTGTGTCACAACAGTCAGGAGACACTACTGTTTTTCTTTACGGAAAAAACTACCAAAAGCTGAATAATAGAGATTTTTTACCGTGGTATGGCAAAATCACAGTTATTGTTTTCTGGGGTATACCACACTTTTTTAAATAGAGATATTTGCGGCTGAACAGTAAGCGACACACTCAAACTGCTTTTTTTTTAGATACCAAAGGCCAAAAACTGGATAGTACAGCGATTTGACCCGTGGAACTGCGAAACCACACTGGGATGTCGGGCCTACACTAGACTATTTTCAACAGATATATTTTTGTGTCACAACAGTCAGGAGACACTACTGTTTTTCTTTACGGAAACAACTACCAAAACCTGAATAATAGAGATTTTTTACCGTGGGATGGCAAAACCACAGTTATTGTTTACTGGGGTATACCACACTTTTTTAAATAGAGATATTTGCGGTTGAACAGTGAGCGACACACTCAAACTGCTTTTTTTTTTATACCGAAGGCCCAAAACTTGATAGTACAGCGATTTGACCCGTGGAACTGCGAAACCACACTGGGATGTCGGGCCTACACAAGACTATTTTCAACAGATATATTTTTCTGTCACAACAGTCAGGAGACACTACTGTTTTTCTTTACGGAAAAAACTACCAAAAGCTGAATAATAGAGATTTTTTACCGTGGGATGGAAAAACCACAGTTATTGTTTACTGGGGTATACCACACTTTTTTAAATAGAGATATTTGGGGCTGAACAGTGAGCGACACACTTAAACTGCTTTTTTTTTAGATACCAAAGGCCCAAAACTGGATAGTACAGTGATTTGACCCGTGGAACTGCGAAACCACACTGGGATGTCGGGCCTACACAAGACTATTTTCAACAGATATATTTTTGTGTCACAACAGTCAGGAGACACTACTGTTTTTCTTTACGGAAAAAACTACCAAAACCTGAATAATAGAGATTTTTTACCGTGGGATAGCAAAAGCACAGGTATTGTTTACTGGGGTATACCACACTTTTTTAAATAGAGATATTTGCGGCTGAACAGTGAGCGACACACTCAAACTGCTTTTTTTTTAGATACCAAAGGCCCAAAACTAGATAGTACAGCGATTTGACCCGTGGAACTGCGAAACCACACTGGGATGTCGGGCCTACACAAGACAATTTTCAACAGATATATTTTTGTGTCACAACAGTCAGGAGACACTACTGTTTTTCTTTACGGAAAAAACTACCAAAACCTGAATAATAGAGATTTTTTACCGTGGGATGGCAAAACCACAGTTATTTTTTACTGGGGTATACCACACTTTTTTAAATAGAGATATTTGCAGCTGAACAGTGAGCGACACACTGAAACTGCTTTTTTTTTAGATACCAAAGGCCCAAAACTGGATAGTACAGCGATTTGACCCGTGGAACTGCGAAACCACACTGGGATGTCGGGCCTACACAAGACTATTTTCAACAGATATATTTTTGTGTCACAACAGTCAGGAGACACTACTGTTTTTCTTTACGGAAAAAACTACCAAAACCTGAATAATAGAGATTTTTTACCGTGGGATGGCAAAACCACAGTTATTGTTTACTGGGGTATACCACAGTTTTTAAGTAGAGATATTTGCGGCTGAACAGTGAGCGACACACTTAAACTGCTTTTTTTTCAGATACCAAAGGCCCAAAACTGGACAGTACAGCGATTTGACCCGTGGAACTACGAAACCACACTGGGATGTCGGGCCTACACAAGACTATTTTCAACAGATATATTTTTGTGTCACAACAGTCAGGAGACACTACTGTTTTTCTTTACGGAAAAAACTACTAAAACCTGAATAATAGAGATTTTTTACCGTGGGATGGCAAAACCACAGTTATTGTTTACTGGGGTATACCACACTTTTTTAAATAGAGATATTTGCGCCTGAACAGTGAGCGATACACTCAAACTGCTTTTTTTTTAGATACCAAAGGCCCAATACTGGATAGTACAGCGATTTGACCCGTGGAACTGCGAAACCACACTGGGATGTCGGGCCCACACAAGACTATTTTCAACAAATATATTTTTGTGTCACAACAGTCAGGAGATACTACTGTTTTTCTTTACGGAAAAAACTACTAAAACCTGAATAATAGAGATTTTTTACCGTGGGATGGCAAAACCACAGGTATTGTTTACTGGGGTATACCACACTTTTTTAAATAGAGATATTTGCGGCTGAACAGTGAGCGACATACTCAAACTGCTTTTTTTTTAGATACCAAAGGCATAAAACTGGATAGTACAGCGATTTGACCCGTGGAACTGCGAAACCACACTGGGGTGTCGGGCCTACACAAGACTATTTTCAACAGATATATTTTTGTGTCACAACAGTCAGGAGACACTACTGTTTTTCTTTACGGAAACAACTACCAAAACCTGAATAATAGAGATTTTTTACCGTGGCATGGCAAAACCACAGTTATTGTTTACTGGGGTATACCACACTTTTTTAAATAGAGATATTTGCGGCTGAAGAGTGAGCGACACACTCAAACTGCTTTTTTTTTAGATACCAAAGGCCCAAAACTGGATAGTACATCGATTTGACCCGTGGAACTGCGAAACCACACTGGGATGTCGGGCCTACACAATACTATTTTCAAAAGATATATTTTTGTGTGACAACAGTCAGGAGACACTACTGTTTTTCTTTACGGTAAAAACTACCAAAACCTGAATAATAGAGATTTTTTACCGTGGGATGGCAAAACCACAGTTATTGTTTACTGGGGTATACCACACTTTTTTAAATAGAGATATTTGCGCTGAACAGTGAGCGACACACTCAAACTGCTTTTTTTTTAGATACCAAAGGCCCAAAACTGGATAGTACAGTGATTTGACCCGTGGAACTGCGAAACCACACTGGGATGTCGGGCCTACACAAGACTATTTTCAACAGATGTATTTCTGTGTCACAACAGTCAGGAGACACTACTGTTTTTATTTACGGAAAAAACTACCAAAAGCTGAATAATAGAGATTTTTTACCGTGGTATGGCAAAATCACAGTTATTGTTTTCTGGGGTATACCACACTTTTTTAAATAGAGATATTTGCGGCTGAACAGTAAGCGACACACTCAAACTGCTTTTTTTTTAGATACCAAAGGCCAAAAACTGGATAGTACAGCGATTTGACCCGTGGAACTGCGAAACCACACTGGGATGTCGGGCCTACACTAGACTATTTTCAACAGATATATTTTTGTGTCACAACAGTCAGGAGACACTACTGTTTTTCTTTACGGAAACAACTACCAAAACCTGAATAATAGAGATTTTTTACCGCGGGATGGCAAAACCACAGTTATTGTTTACTGGGGTATACCACACTTTTTTAAATAGAGATATTTGTGGCTGAACAGTGAGCGACACACTCAAACTGCTTTTTTTTTAGATACCAAAGGCCCAAAACTGGGTAGTACAGCGATTTGACCCGTGGACCTGCGAAACCACACTGGGATGTCGGGCCTACACAAGACTATTTTCAACAGATATATTTTTGTGTCACAACAGTCAGGAGACATTACTGTTTTTCTTTACGGAAAAAACTACCAAAACCTGAATAATAGAGATTTTTTACCGTGAGATGGCAAAACCACAGTTATTTTTTACTGGGGTATACCACACTTTTTTAAATAGAGATATTTGCGGTTGAACAGTGAGCGACACACTCAAACTGCTTTTTTTTTATACCGAAGGCCCAAAACTTGATAGTACAGCGATTTGACCCGTGGAACTGCGAAACCACACTGGGATGTCGGGCCTACACAAGACTATTTTCAACAGATATATTTTTGTGTCACAACAGTCAGGAGACACTACTGTTTTTCTTTACGGAAAAAACTACCAAAACCTGAATAATAGAGATTTTTTACCGTGGGATGGCAAAACCACAGTTATTGTTTACTGGGGTATACCACACTTTTTTAAATAGAGATATTTGCGGCTGAACAGTGAGCGACACACTCAAACTGCTTTTTTTTTAGATACCAAAGGCCCAAAACTGGGTAGTACAGCGATTTGACCCGTGGACCTGCGAAACCACACTGGGATGTTGGGCCTACACAAGACTATTTTCAACAGATATATTTTTCTGTCACAACAGTCAGGAGACACTACTGTTTTTCTTTACGGAAAAAACTACCAAAAGCTGAATAATAGAGATTTTTTACCGTGGGATGGAAAAACCACAGTTATTGTTTACTGGGGTATACCACACTTTTTTAAATAGAGATATTTGCGGCTGAACAGTGAGCGACACACTTAAACTGCTTTTTTTTTAGATACCAAAGGCCCAAAACTGGATAGTACAGCGATTTGACCCGTTTAACTGCGAAACCACACTGGGATGTCGGGCCTACACAAGACTATTTTCAACAGATATATTTTTGTGTCACAACAGTCAGGAGACACTACTGTTTTTCTTTACGGAAAAAACTACCAAAACCTGAATAATAGAGATTTTTTACCGTGGGATAGCAAAAGCACAGGTATTGTTTACTGGGGTATACCACACTTTTTTAAATAGAGATATTTGCGGCTGAACAGTGAGCGACACACTCAAACTGCTTTTTTTTTAGATACCAAAGGCCCAAAACTAGATAGTACAGCGATTTGACCCGTGGAACTGCGAAACCACACTGGGATGTCGGGCCTACACAAGACTATTTTCAACAGATATATTTTTGTGTCACAACAGTCAGGAGACACTACTGTTTTTCTTTACGGAAACAACTACCAAAACCTGAATAATAAAGATTTTTTACTATGGAATGTCAAAACCACAGTTATTGTTTACTGGGGTATACGACACTTTTTTAAATAGAGATATTTGCAGCTGAACAGTGAGCGACACACTCAAACTGCCTTTTTTTTAGATACCAAAGGCCCAAAACTGGATAGTACAGCGATTTGACCCGTGGAACTGCGAAACCACACTGGGGTGTCGGGCCTACACAAGACTATTTTCAAAAGATATATTTTTGTGTGACAACAGTCAGGAGACACTCCTGTTTTTCTTCACGGAAACAACTACCAAAACCTGAATAAAAGAGATTTTTTACAGTGGGATGGCAAAACCACAGTTATTGTTTACTGGGGTATACCACACTTTTTTAAATAGAGATATTTGCGGCTGAACAGTGAGCGACACACTCAAACTGCTTTTTTTTTAGATACCAAAGGCCCAAAACTGGATAGTACAGCGATTTGACCCGTGGAACTGCGAAACCACACTGGGATGTCGGGCCTACACAAGACTATTTTCAACAGATATATTTTTGTGTCACAACAGTCAGGAGACACTACTGTTTTTCTTTCCGGAAAAAACTACCAAAACCTGAATAATAGAGATTTTTTACCGTGGGATTGCAAAACCACAGTTATTGTTTACTGGGGTATACCACACTTTTTTAAATAGAGATATTTGCGGCTGAACAGTGAGCGACACACTCAAACTGCTTTTTTTTTCGATACCAAAGGCCCAAAACTGGATAGTACATCTATTTGACCCGTGGAACTGCGAAACCACACTGGGATGTCGGGCCTACACAATACTATTTTCAAAAGATATATTTTTGTGTGACAACAGTCAGGAGACACTACTGTTTTTCTTTATGGAAAAAACTACCAAAACCTGAATAATAGAGATTTTTTACCGTGGGATGGCAAAACCACAGTTATTGTTTTCTGGGGTATACCACACTTTTTTAAATAGAGATATTTGCGGCTGAACAGTGAGCGACACACTCAAACTGCTTTTTTTTTAGATACCAAAGGCCCAAAACTGGATAGTACAGTGATTTGACCCGTGGAACTGCGAAACCACACTGGGATGTCGGGCCTACACAAGACTATTTTCAACAGGTATATTTTTGTGTCACAACAGTCAGGAGACACTACTGTTTTTCTTTACGGAAAAAACTACCAAAAGCTGAATAATAGAGATTTTTTACCGTGGTATGGCAAAATCACAGTTATTGTTTTCTGGGGTATACCACACTTTTTTAAATACAGATATTTGCGGCTGAACAGTGAGCGACACACTTAAACTGCTTTTTTTTTAGATACCAAAGGCCCAAAACTGGGTAGTACAGCGATTTGACCCGTGGAACTGCGAAACCACACTGGGATGTCGGGCCTACACAAGACTATTTTCAACAGATATATTTTTGTGTCACAACAGTCAGGAGACACTACTGTTTTTCTTTCCGGAAAAAACTACCAAAACCTGAATAATAGAGATTTTTTACCGTGGGATGGCAAAACCACAGTTATTGTTTACTGGGGTATACCACACTTTTTTAAATAGAGATATTTGCGGCTGAACAGTGAGCGACACACTCAAACTGCTTTTTTTTTAGATAACAAAGGCCCAAAATTGTGTAGTACAGCGATTTGACCCGTGGAACTGCGAAACCACACTGGGATGTCGGGCCTACACAAGACTATTTTCAACAGATATATTTTTGTGTCACAACAGTGAGGAGACACTACTGTTTTTCTTTACGGAAAAAACTACCAAAACCTGAATAATAGAGATTTTTTACCGTGGGATGGCAAAACCACAGTTATTGTTTTCTGGGGTATACCACACTTTTTAAAATAGAGATATTTGCGGCTGAACAGTGAGCGACACACTCAAACTGCTTTTTTTTTAGATACCAAAGGCCCAAAACTGGGTAGTACAGCGATTTGACCCGTGGAACTGCGAAACCACACTGGGATGTCGGGCCTACACAAGACTATTTTCAACAGATATATTTTTGTGTCACAACAGTCAGGAGACACTACTTTTTTTCTTTACGGAAAAAACTACCAAAACCTGAATAATAGAGATTTTTTACCGTGGGATGGCAAAACCACAGTTATTGTTTACTGGGGTATACCACACTTTTTTAAATAGAGATATTTGCGGCTGAACAGTGAGCGACACACTTAAACTGCTTTTTTTTTAGATACCAAAGGCCCAAAACTGGATAGTACAGTGATTTGACCCGTGGAACTGCGAAACCACACTGGGATGTCGGGCCAACACAAGACTATTTTCAACAGATACATTTTTGTGTCACAACAGTCAGGAGACACTACTGTTTTTCTTTCCGGAAAAAACTACCAAAACCTGAATAATAGAGATTTTTTACCGTGGGATTGCAAAACCACAGTTATTGTTTACTGGGGTATACCACACTTTTTTAAATAGAGATATTTGCGGCTGAACAGTGAGCGACACACACAAACTGCTTTTTTTTTCGATACCAAAGGCCCAAAACTGGATAGTACATCTATTTGACCCGTGGAACTGCGAAACCACACTGGGATGTCGGGCCTACACAATACTATTTTCAAAAGATATATTTTTGTGTGACAACAGTCAGGAGACACTACTGTTTTTCTTTATGGAAAAAACTACCAAAACCTGAATAATAGAGATTTTTTACTGTGGGATGGCAAAACCACAGTTATTGTTTTCTGCGGTATACCACACTTTTTTAAATAGAGATATTTGCGGTTGAACAGTGAGCGACACACTCAAACTGCTTTTTTTTTAGATACCAAAGGCCCAAAACTGGATAGTACAGTGATTTGACCCGTGGAACTGCGAAACCACACTGGAATGTCGGGCCTACACAAGACTATTTTCAACAGGTATATTTTTGTGTCACAACAGTCAGGAGACACTACTGTTTTTCTTTACGGAAAAAACTACCAAAAGCTGAATAATAGAGATTTTTTTCCGTGGTATGGCAAAATCACAGTTATTGTTTTCTGGGGTATACCACACTTTTTTAAATACAGATATTTGCGGCTGAACAGTGAGCGACACACTTAAACTGCTTTTTTTTTAGATACCAAAGGCCCAAAACTGGGGAGTACAGCGATTTGACCCGTGGAACTGCGAAACCACACTGGGATGTCGGGCCTACACAAGACTATTTTCAACAGATATATTTTTGTGTCACAACAGTCAGGAGACACTACTGTTTTTCTTTCCGGAAAAAACTACCAAAACCTGAATAATAGAGATTTTTTACCGTGGGATGGCAAAACCACAGTTATTGTTTACTGGGGTATACCACACTTTATTAAATAGAGATATTTGCGGCTGAACAGTGAGCGACACACTCAAACTGCTTTTTTTTTAGATAACAAAGGCCCAAAATTGTATAGTACAGCGATTTGACCCGTGGAACTGCGAAACCACACTGGGATGTCGGGCCTACACAAGACTATTTTCAACAGATATATTTTTGAGTCACAACAGTCAGGAGACACTACTGTTTTTCTTTACGGAAAAAACTACCAAAACCTGAATAATAGAGATTTTTTACCGTGGGATGGCAAAACCACAGTTATTGTTTACTGGGGTATACCACACTTTATTAAATAGAGATATTTGCGGCTGAACAGTGAGCGACACACTCAAACTGCTTTTTTTTTAGATAACAAAGGCCCAAAATTGTATAGTACAGCGATTTGACCAGTGGAACTGCGAAACCACACTGGGATGTCGGGCCTACACAAGACTATTTTCAACAGATATATTTTTGTGTCACAACAGTCAGGAGACACTACTGTTTTTCTTTACGGAAAAAACTACCAAAACCTGAATAATAGAGATTTTTTACCGTGGGATGGCAAAACCACAGTTATTGTTTTCTGGGGTATACCACACTTTTTTAAATAGAGATATTTGCGGCTGAACAGTGAGCGACACACTCAAACTGCTTTTTTTTTAGATACCAAAGGCCCAAAACTTTGTAGTACAGCGATTTGACCCGTGGAACTGCGAAACCACACTGGGATGTCGGGCCTACACAAGACTATTTTCAACAGATATATTTTTGTGTCACAACAGTCAGGAGACACTACTTTTTTTCTTTACGGAAAAAACAACCAAAACCTGAATAATAGAGATTTTTTACCGTGGGATGGCAAAACCACAGTTATTGTTTACTGGGGTATACCACACTTTTTTAAATAGAGATATTTGCGGCTGAACAGTGAGCGACACACTTAAACTGCTTTTTTTTTAGATACCAAAGGCCCAAAACTGGATAGTACAGCGATTTGACCCGTGGAACTGCGAAACCACACTGGGATGTCGGGCCAACACAAGACTATTTTCAACAGATATATTTTTGTGTCACAACAGTCAGGAGACACTACTGTTTTTCTTTACGGAAAAAACTACCAAAACCTGAATAAAAGAGATTTTTTACCGTGGGATGGCAAAACCACAGTTATTGTTTACTGGGGTATACCACACTTTTTTAAATAGAGATATTTGCGGCTGAACAGTGAGCGACACACTCAAACTGCTTTTTTTTTCGATACCAAAGGCCCAAAACTGGATAGTACATCTATTTGACCCGTGGAACTGCGAAACCACACTGGGATGTCGGGCCTACACAATACTATTTTCAAAAGATATATTTTTGTGTGACAACAGTCAGGAGACACTACTGTTTTTCTTTATGGAAAAAACTACCAAAACCTGAATAATAGAGATTTTTTACCGTGGGATGGCAAAACCACAGTTATTGTTTTCTGGGGTATACCACACTTTTTTAAATAGAGATATTTGCGGCTGAACAGTGAGCGACACACTCAAACTGCTTTTTTTTTAGATACCAAAGGCCCAAAACTGGATAGTACAGTGATTTGACCCGTGGAACTGCGAAACCACACTGGGATGTCGGGCCTACACAAGACTATTTTCAACAGGTATATTTTTGTGTCACAACAGTCAGGAGACACTACTGTTTTTCTTTACGGAAAAAACTACCAAAAGCTGAATAATAGAGATTTTTTACCGTGGTATGGCAAAATCACAGTTTTTGTTTTCTGGGGTATACCACACTTTTTTAAATACAGATATTTGCGGCTGAACAGTGAGCGACACACTTAAACTGCTTTTTTTTTAGATACCAAAGGCCCAAAACTGGGTAGTACAGCGATTTGACCCGTGGAACTGCGAAACCACACTGGGATGTCGGGCCTACACAAGACTATTTTCAACAGATATATTTTTGTGTGACAACAGTCAGGAGACACTACTTTTTTTCTTTACGGAAAAAACTACCAAAACCTGAATAATAGAGATTTTTTACCGTGGGATGGCAAAACCACAGTTATTGTTCACTGGGGTATACCACACTTTTTTAAATAGAGATATTTGCGGCTGAACAGTGAGCGACACACTTAAACTGCTTTTTTTTTAGATACCAAAGGCCCAAAACTGGATAGTACAGCGATTTGACCCTTGGAACTGCGAAACCACACTGGGATGTCGGGCCAGCACAAGACTATTTTCAACAGATATATTTTTGTGTCACAACAGTCAGGAGACACTACTGTTTTTCTTTACGGAAAAAACTACCAAAACCTGAATAAAAGAGATTTTTTACCGTGTGATGGCAAAACCACAGTTATTGTTTACTGTTGTATACCACACTTTTTTAAATAGAGATATTTGCGGCTGAACAGTGAGCGACACACTCAAACTGCTTTTTTTTTAGATAACAAAGGCCCAAAACTGGATAGTACATCGATTTGACCCGTGGAACTGCGAAACCACACTGGGATGTCGGGCCTACACAATACTATTTTCAAAAGATATATTTTTGTGTGACAACAGTCAGGAGACACTACTGTTTTTCTTTACGGAAAAAGCTACCAAAACCTGAATAATAGAGATTTTTTACCGTGGGATGGCAAAACCACAGTTATTGTTTTCTGGGGTATACCACACTTTTTTAAATAGAGATATTTGCGGCTGAACAGTGAGCGACACACTTAAACTGCTTTTTTTTTAGATACCAAAGGCCCAAAACTGGATAGTACAGTGATTTGACCCATGGAACTGCGAAACCACACTGGGATATCGGCCTACACAAGACTATTTTCAACAGATATATTTTTGTGTCACAACCGTCAGGAGACACTACTGTTTTTCTTTACGAAAAAAACTACCAAAACCTGAATAATAGAGATTTTTTACCGTGGGATGGCAAAACCACAGTAATTGTTTACTGGGGTATACCACACTTTTTTAAATAGAGATATTTGCGGCTGAACAGTGAGCGACACACTTAAACTGCTTTTTTTTTTATACCAAAGGCCCAAAACTGGATAGTACAGCGATTTGACCCGTGGAACTGCGAAACCACACTGGGATGTCGGGCCTACACAAGACTATTTTCAACAGATATATTTTTGTGTCACAACAGTCAGGAGACACTAATGTTTTTCTTTACGGAAACAACTACCAAAACCTGAATAATAGAGATTTTTTACCGTGGGATGGCAAAACCACAGTTATTGTTTACTGGGGTATACCACACTTTTTTAAATAGAGATATTTGCGGCTGAACAGTGAGCGACACACTCAAACTGCTTTTTTTTTAGATACCAAAGGCCCAAAACTGGATAGTACAGCGATTTGACCCGTGGAACTGCGAAACCACACTGGGATGTCGGGCCTACACTAGACTATTTTCAACAGATATATTTTTGTGTCACAACAGTCAGGAGACACTACTGTTTTTCTTTACGGAAACAACTACCAAAACCTGAATAATAGAGATTTTTTACCGTGGGATGGCAAAACCACAGTTATTGTTTACTGGGGTATACCACACTTTTTTAAATAGAGATATTTGCGGCTGAACAGTGAGCGACACACTCAAACTGCTTTTTTTTTAGATACCAAAGGCCCAAAACTGGATAGTACATCGATTTGACCCGTGGAACTGCGAAACCACACTGGGATGTCGGGCCTACACAATACTATTTTCAAAAGATATATTTTTGTGTGACAACAGTCAGGAGACACTACTGTTTTTCTTTATGGAAAAAACTACCAAAACCTGAATAATAGAGATTTTTTACCGTGGGATGGCAAAACCACAGTTATTGTTTTCTGGGGTATACCACACTTTTTTAAATAGAGATATTTGCGGCTGAACAGTGAGCGACACACTCAAACTGCTTTTTTTTTAGATACCAAAGGCCCAAAACTGGATAGTACAGCAATTTGACCCGTGGAACTGCGAAACCACAGTGGGATGTCGGGCCTACACAAGACTATTTTCAACAGATATATTTTTGTGTCACAACAGTCAGGAGACACTACTGTTTTTCTTTACGGAAAAAACTACCAAAACCTGAATAATAGAGATTTTTTACCGTGGTATGGCAAAATCACAGTTATTGTTTTCTGGTGTATACCACACTTTTTTAAATAGAGATATTTGCGGCTGAACAGTGAGCGACACACTTAAACTGCTTTTTTTTTAGATACCAAAGGCCCAAAACTGGATAGTACAGTGATTTGACCCATGGAACTGCGAAACCACACTGGGATGTCGGCCTACACAAGACTATTTTCAACAGATATATTTTTGTGTCACAAACGTCAGGAGACACTACTGTTTTTCTTTACGAAAAAAACTACCAAAACCTGAATAATAGAGATTTTTTACCGTGGGATGGCAAAACCACAGTAATTGTTTACTGGGGTTTACCACACTTTTTTAAATAGAGATATTTGCGGCTGAACAGTGAGCGACACACTTAAACTGCTTTTTTTTTTATACCAAAGGCCCAAAACTGGATTGTACAGCGATTTGACCCGTGGAACTGCGAAACCACACTGGGATGTCGGGCCTACACAAGACTATTTTCAACAGATATATTTTTGTGTCACAACAGTCAGGAGACACTACTGTTTTTCTTTACGGAAACAACTATCAAAACCTGAATAATAGAGATTTTTTACCGTGGGATGGCAAAACCACAGTTATTGTTTACTGGGGTATACCACACTTTTTTAAATAGAGATATTTGCGGCTGAACAGTGAGCGACACACTCAAACTGCTTTTTTTTTAGATACCAAAGGCTCAAAACTGGATAGTACAGCGATTTGACCCGTGGAACTGCGAAACCACACTGGGATGTCGGGCCTACACTAGACTATTTTCAACAGATATATTTTTGTGTCACAACAGTCAGGAGACACTACTGTTTTTCTTTACGGAAACAACTACCAAAACCTGAATAATAGAGATTTTTTACCGTGGGATGGCAAAACCACAGTTATTGTTTACTGGGGTATACCACACTTTTTTAAATAGAGATATTTGCGGCTGAACAGTGAGCGACACACTCAAACTGCTTTTTTTTTAGATACCAAAGGCCCAAAACTGGATAGTACATCGATTTGACCCGTGGAACTGCGAAACCACACTGGGATGTCGGGCCTACACAATACTATTTTCAAAAGATATATTTTTGTGTGACAACAGTCAGGAGACACTACTGTTTTTCTTTATGGAAAAAACTACCAAAACCTGAATAATAGAGATTTTTTACCGTGGGATGGCAAAACCACAGTTATTGTTTTCTGGGGTATACCACACTTTTTTAAATAGAGATATTTGCGGCTGAACAGTGAGCGACACACTCAAACTGCTTTTTTTTTAGATACCAAAGGCCCAAAACTGGATAGTACAGTGATTTGACCCGTGGAACTGCGAAACCACACTGGGATGTCGGGCCTACACAAGACTATTTTCAACAGGTATATTTTTGTGTCACAACAGTCAGGAGACACTACTGTTTTTCTTTACGGAAAAAACTACCAAAAGCTGAATAATAGAGATTTTTTACCGTGGTATGGCAAAATCACAGTTATTGTTTTCTGGGGTATACCACACTTTTTTAAATACAAATATTTGCGGCTGAACAGTGAGCGACACACTTAAACTGCTTTTTTTTTAGATACCAAAGGCCCAAAACTGGATAGTACAGTGATTTGACCCATGGAACTGCGAAACCACACTGGGATGTCGGGCCTACACAATACTATTTTCAACAGATATATTTTTGTGTCACAACAGTCAGGAGACACTACTGTTTTTCTTTACGGAAAAAACTACCAAAACCTGAATAATAGAGATTTTTTACCGTGGGATGGCAAAACCACAGTAATTGTTTACTGGGGTATACCACACTTTTTTAAATAGAGATATTTGCGGCTGAACAGTGAGCGACACACTCAAACTGCTTTTTTTTTAGATACCAAAGGCCCAAAACTGGATAGTACAGTGATTTGACCCGTGGAACTGCGAAACCACACTGGGATGTCGGGACTACACAAGACTATTTTCAACAGGTATATTTTTGTGTCACAACAGTCAGGAGACACTACTGTTTTACTTTACGGAAAAAACTACCAAAAGCTGAATAATAGAGATTTTTTACCGTGGTATGGCAAAATCACAGTTATTGTTTTCTGGGGTATACCACACTTTTTTAAATAGAGATATTTGCGGCTGAACAGTGAGCGACACACTTAAACTGCTTTTTTTTTTGATACCAAAGGCCCAAAACTGGATAGTACAGCGATTTGACCCGTGGAACTGCGAAACCACAGTGGGATGTCGGGCCTACACAAGACTATTTTCAACAGATATATTTTTGTGTCACAACAGTCAGGAGACACTACTGTTTTTCTTTACGGAAACAACTACCAAAACCTGAATAATAGAGATTTTTTACCGTGGGATGGCAAAACCACAGTTATTGTTTACTGGGGTATACCACACTTTTTTAAATAGAGATATTTGCGGCTGAACAGTGAGCGACACACTCAAACTGCTTTTTTTTTTAGATACCAAAGGCCCAAAACTGGATAGTACAGCGATTTGACACGTGGAACTACGAAACCACACTGGGATGTCGGGCCTACACTAGACTATTTTCAACAGATATATTTTTGTGTCACAACAGTCAGGAGACACTACTGTTTTTCTTTACGGAAACAACTACCAAAACCTGAATAATAGAGATTTTTTACCGTGGGATGGCAAAACCACAGTTATTGTTTACTGGGGTATACCACACTTTTTTAAATAGAGATATTTGCGGCTGAACAGTGAGCGACACACTCAAACTGCTTTTTTTTTAGATACCAAAGGCCCAAAACTGGGTAGTACAGCGATTTGACCCGTGGAACTGCGAAACCACAGTGGGATGTCGGGCCTACACAAGACTATTTTCAACAGATATATTTTCGTGTCACAACAGTCAGGAGACACTACTGTTTTTCTTTACGGAAACAACTACCAAAACCTGAATAATAGAGATTTTTTACCGTGGGATGGCAAAACCACAGTTATTGTTTACTGGGGTATACCACACTTTTTTAAATAGAGATATTTGCGGCTGAACAGTGAGCGACACACTCAAACTGCTTTTTTTTTAGATACCAAAGGCCCAAAACTGGGTAGTACAGCGATTTGACCCGTGGAACTGCGAAACCACACTGGGATGTCGGGCCTACACAAGACTATTTTCAACAGATATATTTTTGTTTCACAACAGTCAGGAGACACTAATGTTTTTCTTTACGGAAACAACTACCAAAACCTGAATAATAGAGATTTTTTACCGTGGGATGGCAAAACCACAGTTATTGTTTACTGGGGTATACTACACTTTTTTAAATAGAGATATTTGCGGCTGAACAGTGAGCGACACACTCAAACTGCTTTTTTTTTTGATACCAAAGGCCCAAAACTGGATAGTACATCGATTTGACCCGTGGAACTGCGAAACCACACTGGGATGTCGGGCCTACACAATACTATTTTCAAAAGATATATTTTTGTGTGACAACAGTCCGGAGACACTACTGTTTTTCTTTACGGAAAAAACTACCAAAACCTGAATAATAGAGATTTTTTACCGTGGGATGGCAAAACCACAGTAATTGTTTACTGGGGTATACCACACTTTTTTAAATAGAGATATTTGCGGCTGAACAGTGAGCGACACACTTAAACTGCTTTTTTTTTTATACCAAAGGCCCAAAACTGGATAGTACAGCAATTTGACCCGTGGAACTGCGAAACCACACTGGGATGTCGGGCCTACACAAGACTATTTTCAACAGATATATTTTTGTGTCACAACAGTCAGGAGACACTACTGTTTTTCTTTACGGAAAAAACTACCAAAAGCTGAATAATAGAGATTTTTTACCGTGGTACGGCAAAATCACAGTTATTGTTTTCTGGTGTATACCACACTTTTTTAAATAGAGATATTTGCGGCTGAACAGTGAGCGACACACTTAAACTGCTTTTTTTTTAGATACCAAAGGCCCAAAACTGGATAGTACAGTGATTTGACCCATGGAACTGCGAAACCACACTGGGATGTCAGCCTACACAAGACTATTTTCAACAGATATATTTTTGTGTCACAAACGTCAGGAGACACTACTGTTTTTCTTTACGAAAAAAACTACCAAAACCTGAATAATAGAGATTTTTTACCGTGGGATGGCAAAACCACAGTAATTGTTTACTGGGGTTTACCACACTTTTTTAAATAGAGATATTTGCGGCTGAACAGTGAGCGACACACTTAAACTGCTTTTTTTTTTTATACCAAAGGCCCAAAACTGGATAGTACAGCGATTTGACCCGTGGAACTGCGAAACCACACTGGGATGTCGGGCCTACACAAGACTATTTTCAACAGACATATTTTTGTGTCACAACAGTCAGGAGACACTACTGTTTTTCTTTACGGAAACAACTATCAAAACCTGAATAATAGAGATTTTTTACCGTGGGATGGCAAAACCACAGTTATTGTTTACTGGGGTATAACACACTTTTTTAAATAGAGATATTTGCGGCTGAACAGTGAGCGACACACTCAAACTGCTTTTTTTTTAGATATCAAAGGCCCAAAACTGGATAGTACATCGATTTGACCCGTGGAACTGCGAAACCACACTGGGATGTCGGGCCTACACAATACTATTTTCAAAAGATATATTTTTGTGTGACAACAGTCAGGAGACACTACTGTTTTTCTTTACGGAAAAAACTACCAAAACCTGAATAATAGAGATTTTTTACCGTGGGATGGCAAAATCACAGTTATTGTTTTCTGGGGTATACCACACTTTTTTAAATAGAGATATTTGCGGCTGAACAGTGAGCGACACACTTAAACTGATTTTTTTTTGATACCAAAGGCCCAAAACTGGATAGTACAGCGATTTGACCCGTGGAACTGCGAAACCACAGTGGGATGTCGGGCCTACACAAGACTATTTTCAACAGATATATTTTTGTGTCACAACAGTCAGGAGACACTACTTTTTTTCTTTACGGAAACAACTACCAAAACCTGAATAATAGAGATTTTTTACCGTGGGATGGCAAAACCACAGTTATTGTTTACTGGGTTATACCACACTTTTTTAAATAGAGATATTTGCGGCTGAACAGTGAGCGACACACTCAAACTGCTTTTTTTTTAGATACCAAAGGCCCAAAACTGGATAGTACAGCGATTTGACCCGTGGAACTGCGAAACCACACTGGTATGTCGGGCCTACACTAGACTATTTTCAACAGATATATTTTTGTGTCACAACAGTCAGGAGACACTACTGTTTTTCTTTACGGAAACAACTACCAAAACCTGAATAATAGAGATTTTTTACCGTGGGATGGCAAAACCACAGTTATTGTTTACTGGGGTATACCACACTTTTTTAAATAGAGATATTTGCGGCTGAACAGTGAGCGACACACTCAAACTGCTTTTTTTTTAGATACCAAAGGCCCAAAACTGGGTAGTACAGCGATTTGACCCGTGGAACTGCGAAACCACACTGGGATGTCGGGCCTACACAAGACTATTTTCAACAGATATATTTTTGTTTCACAACAGTCAGGAGACACTAATGTTTTTCTTTACGGAAACAACTACCAAAACCTGAATAATAGAGATTTTTTACCGTGGGATGGCAAAACCACAGTTATTGTTTACTGGGGTATACTACACTTTTTTAAATAGAGATATTTGCGGCTGAACAGTGAGCGACACACTCAAACTGCTTTTTTTTTAGATACCAAAGGCCCAAAACTGGATAGTACATCGATTTGACCCGTGGAACTGCGAAACCACACTGGGATGTCGGGCCTACACAATACTATTTTCAAAAGATATATTTTTGTGTGACAACAGTCCGGAGACACTACTGTTTTTCTTTACGGAAAAAACTACCAAAACCTGAATAATAGAGATTTTTTACCGTGGGATGGCAAAACCACAGTTATTGTTTACTGGGGTATACCACACTTTTTTAAATAGAGATATTTGCGGCTGAACAGTGAGCGACACACTCAAACTGCTTTTTTTTTAGATACCAAAGGCCCAAAACTGGATAGTACAGTGATTTGACCCGTGGAACTGAGAAACCACACTGGGATGTCGGGACTACACAAGACTATTTTCAACAGGTATATTTTTGTGTCACAACAGTCAGGAGACACTACTGTTTTTCTTTACGGAAAAAACTACCAAAAGCTGAATAATAGAGATTTTTTACCGTGGTATGGCAAAATCACAGTTATTGTTTTCTGGGGTATACCACACTTTTTTAAATAGAGATATTTGCGGCTGAACAGTGAGCGACACACTTAAACTGCTTTTTTTTTAGATACCAAAGGCCCAAAACTGGATAGTACATCGATTTGACCCGTGGAACTGCGAAACCACACTGGGATGTCGGGCCTACACAATACTATTTTCAAAAGATATATTTTTGTGTGACAACAGTCAGGAGACACTACTGTTTTTCTTTACGGAAAAAACTACCAAAACCTGAATAATAGAGATTTTTTACCGTGGGATGGCAAAACCACAGTTATTGTTTACTGGGGTATACCACACTTTTTTAAATAGAGATATTTGCGGCTGAACAGTGAGCGACACACTCAAACTGCTTTTTTTTTAGATACCAAAGGCCCAAAACTGGATAGTACAGTGATTTGACCCGTGGAACTGAGAAACCACACTGGGATGTCGGGACTACAGAAGACTATTTTCAACAGGTATATTTTTGTGTCACAACAGTCAGGAGACACTACTGTTTTTCTTTACGGAAAAAACTACCAAAAGCTGAATAATAGAGATTTTTTACCGTGGTATTGCAAAATCACAGTTATTGTTTTCTGGGGTATACCACACTTTTTTAAATAGAGATATTTGCGGCTGAACAGTGAGCGACACACTTAAACTGCTTTTTTTTTTTATACCAAAGGCCCAAAACTGGATAGTACAGCGATTTGACCCGTGGAACTGTGAAACCACAGTGGGATGTCGGGCCTACACAAGACTATTTTCAACAGATATATTTTTGTGTCACAACAGTCAGGAGACACTACTGTTTTTCTTTACGGAAACAACTACCAAAACCTGAATAATAGAGATTTTTTACCGTGGGATGGCAAAACCACAGTTATTGTTTACCGGGGTATACCACACTTTTTTAAATAGAGATATTTGCGGCTGAACAGTGAGCGACACACTCAAACTGCTTTTTTTTTAGATACCAAAGGCCCAAAACTGGATAGTACAGCGATTTGACCCGTGGAACTGCGAAACCACACTGGGATGTCGGGCCTACACTAGACTATTTTCAACAGATATATTTTTGTGTCACAACAGTCAGGAGACACTACTGTTTTTCTTTACGGAAACAACTACCAAAACCTGAATAATAGAGATTTTTTACCGTGGGATGGGAAAACCACAGTTATTGTTTACTGGGGTATACCACACTTTTTTAAATAGAGATATTTGCGGCTGAACAGTGAGTGACACACTCAAACTGCTTTTTTTTTAGATACCAAAGGCCCAAAACTGGGTAGTACATCGATTTGACCCGTGGAACTGCGAAACCACACTGGGATGTCGGGCCTACACAAGACTGTTTTCAACAGATATATTTTTGTGTCACAACAGTCAGGAGACACTACTGTTTTTCTTTCCAGAAAAAACTGCCAAAACCTGAATAATAGAGATTTTTTACCGTGGGATGGCAAAACCACAGTTATTGTTTACTGGGGTATACCACACTTTTTTAAATAGAGATATTTGCGGCTGAACAGTGAGCGAGATACTTAAACTGCTTTTTTTTTTAGATACCAAAGGCCCAAAACTGGATAGTACAGCGATTTGACACGTGGAACTGCGAAACCACACTGGGATGTCGGGCCTACACTAGACTATTTTCAACAGATATATTTTTGTGTCACAACAGTCAGGAGACACTACTGTTTTTCTTTACGGAAAAAACTACCAAAACCTGAATAATAGAGATTTTTTACCGTGGGATAGCAAAACCACAGGTATTGTTTACTGGGGTATACCACACTTTTTTAAATAGAGATATTTGCGACTGAACAGTGAGCGACACACTCAAACTGCTTTTTTTTTAGATACCAAATGCCCAAAACTGGATAGTACAGCGATTTGACCCGTGGAACTGCGAAACCACACTGGGATGTCGGGCCTACACAAGACTATTTTCAACAGATATATTTTTGTGTCACAACAGTCAGGAGACACTACTGTTTTTCTTTACGGAAACAACTATCAAAACCTGAATAATAGAGATTTTTTACCGTGGGATGGCAAAACCACAGTTATTGTTTACTGGGGTATACCACACTTTTTTAAATAGAGATATTTGCGGCTGAACAGTGAGCGACACACTCAAACTGCTTTTTTTTTAGATACCAAAGGCCCAAAACTGGATAGTACAGCGATTTGACCCGTGGAACTGCGAAACCACACTGGGATGTCGGGCCTACACTAGACTATTTTCAACAGATATATTTTTGTGTCACAACAGTCAGGAGACACTACTGTTTTTCTTTACGGAAAAAACTACCAAAAGCTGAATAATAGAGATTTTTTACCGTGAGATGGCAAAACCACAGTTATTTTTTACTGGGGTATACCACACTTTTTTAAATAGAGATATTTGCGGCTGAACAGTGAGCGACACACTCAAACTGCTTTTTTTTTTATACCAAAGGCCCAAAACTGGAGAGTACAGCGATTTGACCCGTGGAACTGCGAAACCACACTGGGATGTCGGGCTTACACAAGACTATTTTCAACAGATATATTTTTGTGTCACAACAGTCAGGAGACACTACTGTTTTTCTTAACGGAAAAAACTACCAAAACCTGAATAATAGAGATTTTTTACCGTGGGATGGCAAAACCACAGTTATTGTTTACTGGGGTATACCACACTTTTTTAAATAGAGATATTTGCGGCTGAACAGTGAGCGACACACTCAAACTGCTTTTTTTTTAGATACCAAAGGCCCAAAACTGGATAGTACAGCGATTTGACCCGTGGAACTGCGAAACCACACTGGGATGTTGGGCCTACACAAGACTATTTTCACCAGATATATTTTTGTGTCACAACAGTCAGGAGACACTACTGTTTTTCTTTACGGAAAAAACTACTAAAACCTGAATAATAGAGATTTTTTACCGTGGGATGGCAAAACCACAGGTATTGTTTACTGGGGTATACCACACTTTTTAAATAGAGATATTTGCGGCTGAACAGTGAGCGACACACTCAAACTGCTTTTTTTTTAGATACCAAAGGCCCAAAGCTGGATAGTACAGCGATTTGACCCGTGGAACTGCGAAACCACACTGGGATGTCGGGCCTACACAAGACTATTTTCAACAGATATATTTTTGTGTCACAACAGTCAGGAGACACTACTGTTTTTCTTTACGGAAAAAACTACTAAAACCTGAATAATAGAGATTTTTTACCGTGGGATGGCAAAACCACAGGTATTGTTTACTGGGGTATACCACACTTTTTTAAATAGAGATATTTGCGGCTGAACAGTGAGCGACACACTCAAACTGCTTTTTTTTTAGATACCAAAGTCCCAAAGCTGGATAGTACAGCGATTTGACCCGTGGAACTGCGAAACCACACTGGGATGTCGGGCCTACACAAGACTATTTTCAACAGATATATTTTTGTTTCACAACAGTCAGGAGACACTAATGTTTTTCTTTACGGAAACAACTACCAAAACCTGAATAATAGAGATTTTTTACCGTGGGATGGCAAAACCACAGTTATTGTTTACTGGGGTATACCACACTTTTTTAAATAGAGATATTTGCGGCTGAACAGTGAGCGACACACTCAAACTGCTTTTTTTTTAGATACCAAAGGCCCAAAACTGAATAGTACATCGATTTGACCCGTGGAACTGCGAAACCACACTGGGATGTCGGGCCTACACAATACTATTTTCAAAAGATATATTTTTGTGTGACAACAGTCAGGAGACACTACTGTTTTTCTTTACGGAAAAAACTACCAAAACCTGAATAATAGAGATTTTTTACCGTGGGATGGCAAAACCACAGTTATTGTTTACTGGGGTATACCACACTTTTTTAAATAGAGATATTTGCGGCTGAACAGTGAGCGACACACTCAAACTGCTTTTTTTTTAGATACCAAAGGCCCAAAACTGGATAGTACAGTGATTTGACCCGTGGAACTGCGAAACCACACTGGGATGTCGGGACTACACAAGACTATTTTCAACAGGTATATTTTTGTGTCACAACAGTCAGGAGACACTACTGTTTTTCTTTACGGAAAAAACTACCAAAAGCTGAATATTAGAGATTTTTTACCGTGGTATGGCAAAATCACAGTCATTGTTTTCTGGGGTATACCACACTTTTTTAAATAGAAATATTTGCGGCTGAACAGTGAGCGACACACTCAAACTGCTTTTTTTTTTATACCAAAGGCCCAAAACTGGATAGGACAGCGATTTGACCCGTGGAACTGCGAAACCACACTGGGATGTCGGGCCTACACAATACTATTTTCAACAGATATATTTTTGTGTCACAACAGTCAGGAGACACTACTGTTTTTCTTTACGGAAACAACTACCAAAACCTGAATAATAGAGATTTTTTACCGTGGGATGGCAAAACCACAGTTATTGTTTACTGGGGTATACCACACTTTTTTAAATAGAGATATTTGCGGCTGAACAGTGAGCGACACACTCAAACTGCTTTTTTTTTAGATACCAAAGGCCCAAAACTGGATAGTACAGCGATTTGACCCGTGGAACTGCGAAACCACACTGGGATGTCGGGCCTACACTAGACTATTTTCAACAGATATATTTTTGTGTCACAACAGTCAGGAGACACTACTGTTTTTCTTTACGGAAACAACTACCAAAACCTGAATAATAGAGATTTTTTACCGTGGGATGGCAAAACCACAGTTATTGTTTACTGGGGTATACCACACTTTTTTAATTAGAGATATTTGCGGCTGAACAGTGAGCGACACACTCAAACTGCTTTTTTTTTAGATACCAAAGGCCCAAAACTGGATAGTACATCGATTTCACCCGTGGAACTGCGAAACCACACTGGGATGTCGGGCCTACACAATACTATTTTCAAAAGATATATCTTTGTGTCACAACAGTCAGGAGACACTACTGTTTTTCTTTACGGAAAAAACTACCAAAACCTGAATAATAGAGATTTTTTACCGTGGGATGGCAAAACCACAGTTATTGTTTACTGGGGTATACCACACTTTTTTAAATAGAGATATTTGCGGCTGAACAGTGAGCGACACACTCAAACTGCTTTTTTTTTAGATACCAAAGGCCCAAAACTGGATAGTACAGTGATTTGACCCGTGGAACTGCGAAACCACACTGGGATGTCGGGACTACACAAGACTATTTTCAACAGGTATATTTTTGTGTCACAACAGTCAGGAGACACTACTGTTTTACTTTACGGAAAAAACTACCAAAAGCTGAATAATAGAGATTTTTTACCGTGGTATGGCAAAATCACAGTTATTGTTTTCTGGGGTATACCACACTTTTTTAAATAGAGATATTTGCGGCTGAACAGTGAGCGACACACTTAAACTGCTTTTTTTTTTGATACCAAAGGCCCAAAACTGGATAGTACAGCGATTTGACCCGTGGAACTGCGAAACCACAGTGGGATGTCGGGCCTACACAAGACTATTTTCAACAGATATATTTTTGTGTCACAACAGTCAGGAGACACTACTGTTTTTCTTTACGGAAACAACTACCAAAACCTGAATAATAGAGATTTTTTACCGTGGGATGGCAAAACCACAGTTATTGTTTACTGGGGTATACCACACTTTTTTAAATAGAGATATTTGCGGCTGAACAGTGAGCGACACACTCAAACTGCTTTTTTTTTTAGATACCAAAGGCCCAAAACTGGATAGTACAGCGATTTGACACGTGGAACTACGAAACCACACTGGGATGTCGGGCCTACACTAGACTATTTTCAACAGATATATTTTTGTGTCACAACAGTCAGGAGACACTACTGTTTTTCTTTACGGAAACAACTACCAAAACCTGAATAATAGAGATTTTTTACCGTGGGATGGCAAAACCACAGTTATTGTTTACTGGGGTATACCACACTTTTTTAAATAGAGATATTTGCGGCTGAACAGTGAGCGACACACTCAAACTGCTTTTTTTTTAGATACCAAAGGCCCAAAACTGGGTAGTACAGCGATTTGACCCGTGGAACTGCGAAACCACACTGGGATGTCGGGCCTACACAAGACTATTTTCAACAGATATATTTTCGTGTCACAACAGTCAGGAGACACTACTGTTTTTCTTTACGGAAAAAACTACCAAAACCTGAATAATAGAGATTTTTTACCGTGGGATAGCAAAATCACAGGTATTGTTTACTGGGGTATACCACACTTTTTTAAATAGAGATATTTGCGGCTGAACAGTGAGCGACACACTCAAACTGCTTTTTTTTTAGTTACCAAAGGCCCAAAACTGGATAGTACATCGATTTCACCCGTGGAACTGCGAAACCACACTGGGATGTCGGGCCTACACAATACTATTTTCAAAAGATATATTTTTGTGTCACAACAGTCAGGAGACACTACTGTTTTTCTTTACGGATAGAACTACCAAAACCTGAATAATAAAGATTTTTTACCATGGGATGTCAAAACCACAGTTATTGTTTACTGGGGTATACCACACTTTTTTAAATAGAGATATTTGTAGCTGAACAGTGAGCGACAGACTCAAACTGCCTTTTTTTTAGATACCAAAGGCCCAAAACTGGATAGTACAGCGATTTGACCCGTGGAACTGCGAAACCACACTGGGGTGTCGGGCCTACACAAGACTATTTTCAAAAGATATATTTTTGTGTGACAACAGTCAGGAGACACTACTGTTTTTCTTTACGGAAACAACTACCAAAACCTGAATAATAGAGATTTTTTACCGTGGGATGGCAAAACCACAGTTATTGTTTACTGGGGTATACCACACTTTTTTAAATAGAGATATTTGCGGCTGAACAGTGATCGACACACTCAAACTGCTTTTTTTTTAGATACCAAAGGCCCAAAACTTGATAGTACAGCGATTTGACCCGTGGAACTGCGAAACCAGACTGGGATGTCGGGCCTACACAAGACTATTTTCAACAGATATATTTTTGTGTCACAACAGTCAGGAGACACTACTGTTTTTCTTTCCAGAAAAAACTGCCAAAACCTGAATAATAGAGATTTTTTACCGTGGGATGGCAAAACCACAGTTATTGTTTACTGGGGTATACCACACTTTTTTAAATAGAGATATTTGCGGCTGAACAGTGAGCGACACACTCAAACTGCTTTTTTTTTAGATACCAAAGGCCCAAAACTGGATAGTACAGCGATTTGACCCGTGGAACTGCGAAACCACACTGGGATGTCGGGCCTACACAAGACTATTTTCAACAGATATATTTTTGTGTCACAACAGTCAGGAGACACTACTGTTTTTCTTTACGGAAAAAACTACCAAAACCTGAATAATAGAGATTTTTTACCGTGGGATGGCAAAATCATAGTTATTGTTTTCTGGGGTATACCACACTTTTTTAAATAGAGATATTTGCGGCTGAACAGTGAGCGACACACTCAAACTGCTTTTTTTTTAGATACCAAAGGCCCAAAACTGGAGAGTACAGCGATTTGACCCGTGGAACTGCGAAACCAAACTGGGATGTCGGGCTTACACAAAACTATTTTCAACAGATATATTTTTGTGTCACAACAGTCAGGAGACACTACTGTTTATATTACGGAAAAAACTACTAAAACCAGAATAATAGAGATTTTTTACCGTGGGATGGCAAAACCACAGGTATTGTTTACTGGGGTATACCACACTTTTTTAAATAGAGATATTTGCGGCTGAACAGTGAGCGACACACTCAAACTGCTTTTTTTTTAGATACCAAAGGCCCAAAGCTGGATAGTACAGCGATTTGACCCGTGGAACTGCGAAACCACACTGGGATGTCGGGCCTACACCAGACTATTTTCAACAGATATATTTTTGTGTCACAACAGTCAGGAGACACTACTGTTTTTCTTTACGGAAAAAACTACCAAAACCTGAATAATAGAGATTTTTTACCGTGGGATGGCAAAATCACAGTTATTGTTTTCTGGGGTATACCACACTTTTTTAAATAGAGATATTTGCGGCCGAACAGTGAGCGACACACTCAAACTGCTTTTTTTTTAGATACCAAAGGCCCAAAGCTGGATAGTACAGCGATTTGACCCGTGGAACTGCGAAACCACACTGGGATGTCGGGCCTACACAAGACTATTTTCAACAGATATATTTTTGTGTCACAACAGTCAGGAGACACTACTGTTTTTCTTTACGGAAAAAACTACTAAAACCTGAATAATAGAGATTTTTTACCGTGGGATGGCAAAACCACAGGTATTGTTTACTGGGGTATACCACACTTTTTTAAATAGAGATATTTGCGGCTGAACAGTGAGCGACACACTCAAACTGCTTTTTTTTTAGATACCAAAGGCCCAAAGCTGGATAGTACAGCGATTTGACCCGTGGAACTGCGAAACCACACTGGGATGTCGGGCCTACACAAGACTATTTTCAACAGATATATTTTTGTTTCACAACAGTCAGGAGACACTAATGTTTTTCTTTACGGAAACAACTACCAAAACCTGAATAATAGAGATTTTTTACCGTGGGATGGCAAAACCACAGTTATTGTTTACTGGGGTATACCACACTTTTTTAAATAGAGATATTTGCGGCTGAACAGTGAGCGACACACTCAAACTGCTTTTTTTTTAGATACCAAAGGCCCAAAACTGAATAGTACATCGATTTGACCCGTGGAACTGCGAAACCACACTGGGATGTCGGGCCTACACAATACTATATTCAAAAGATATATTTTTGTGTGACAACAGTCAGGAGACACTACTGTTTTTCTTTACGGAAAAAACTACCAAAACCTGAATAATAGAGATTTTTTACCGTGGGATGGCAAAACCACAGTTATTGTTTACTGGGGTATACCACACTTTTTTAAATAGAGATATTTGCGGCTGAACAGTGAGCGACACACTCAAACTGCTTTTTTTTTAGATACCAAAGGCCCAAAACTGGATAGTACAGTGATTTGACCCGTGGAACTGCGAAACCACACTGGGATGTCGGGACTACACAAGACTATTTTCAACAGGTATATTTTTGTGTCACAACAGTCAGGAGACACTACTGTTTTTCTTTACGGAAAAAACTACCAAAAGCTGAATAATAGAGATTTTTTACCGTGGTATGGCAAAATCACAGTTATTGTTTTCTGGGGTATACCACCCTTTTTTAAATAGAGATATTTGCGGCTGAACAGTGAGCGACACACTTAAACTGCTTTTTTTTTTGATACCAAAGGCCCAAAACTGGATAGTACAGCGATTTGACCCGTGGAACTGCGAAACCACAGTGGGATGTCGGGCCTACACAAGACTATTTTCAACAGATATATTTTTGTGTCACAACAGTCAGGAGACACTACTGTTTTTCTTTACGGAAACAACTACCAAAACCTGAATAATAGAGATTTTTTACCGTGGGATGGCAAAACCACAGTTATTGTTTACTGGGGTATACCACACTTTTTTAAATAGAGATATTTGCGGCTGAACAGTGAGCGACACACTCAAACTGCTTTTTTTTTAGATACCAAAGGCCCAAAACTGGATAGTACAGCGATTTGACCCGTGGAACTGCGAAACCACACTGGGATGTCGGGCCTACACTAGACTATTTTCAACAGATATATTTTTGTGTCACAACAGTCAGGAGACACTACTGTTTTTCTTTACGGAAACAACTACCAAAACCTGAATAATAGAGATTTTTTACCATGGGATGGCAAAACCACAGTTATTGTTTACTGGGGTATACCACACTTTTTTAAATAGAGATATTTGCGGCTGAACAGTGAGCGACACACTCAAACTGCTTTTTTTTAGATACCAAAGGCCCAAAACTGGGTAGTACAGCGATTTGACCCGTGGAACTGCGAAACCACACTGGGATGTCGGGCCTACACAAGACTATTTTCAACAGATATATTTTTGTTTCACAACAGTCAGGAGACACTAATGTTTTTCTTTACGGAAACAGCTAACAAAACCTGAATAATAGAGATTTTTTACCGTGGGATGGCAAAACCACAGTTATTGTATACTGGGGTATACCACACTTTTTTAAATAGAGATATTTGCGGCTGAACAGTGAGCGACACACTCAAACTGCTTTTTTTTTAGATACCAAAGGCCCAAAACTGGATAGTACATCGATTTGACCCGTGGAACTGCGAAACCACACTGGGATGTCGGGCCTACACAAGACTATTTTCAACAGATATATTTTTGTGTCACAACAGTCAGGAGACACTACTGTTTTTCTTTACGGAAAAAACTACTAAAACCTGAATAATAGAGATTTTTTACCGTGGGATGGCAAAATCACAGTTATTGTTTTCTGGGGTATACCACACTTTTTTAAATAGAGATATTTGCGGCTGAACAGTGAGCGACACACTCAAACTGCTTTTTTTTTTTGATTCCAAAGGCCCAAAACTGGAGAGTACAGCGATTTGACCCGTGGAACTGCGAAACCACACTGGGATGTCGGGCTTACACAAGACTATTTTCAACAGATATATTTTTATGTCACAACAGTCAGGAGACACTACTGTTTTTCTTTACGGAAAAAACTACCAAAACCTGAATAATAGAGATTTTTTACCGTGGGATGGCAAAACCACAGTTATTGTTTACTGGGGTATACCACACTTTTTTAAATAGAGATATTTGCGGCTGAACAGTGAGCGACACACTCAAACTGCTTTTTTTTTAGATACCAAAGGCCCAAAACTGGATAGTACATCGATTTGACCCGTGGAACTGCGAAACCACACTGGGATGTCGGGCCTACACAATACTATTTTCAAAAGATATATTTTTGTGTGACAACAGTCAGGAGACACTACTGTTTTTCTTTACGGAAAAAACTACCAAAACCTGAATAATAGAGATTTTTTACCGTGGGATGGCAAAACCACAGTTATTGTTTACTGGGGTATACCACACTTTTTTAAATAGAGATATTTGCGGCTGAACAGTGAGCGACACACTCAAACTGCTTTTTTTTTTAGATACCAAAGGCCCAAAACTGGATAGTACAGTGATTTGACCCGTGGAACTGCGAAACCACACTGGGATGTCGGGACTACACAAGACTATTTTCAACAGGTATATTTTTGTGTCACAACAGTCAGGAGACACTACTGTTTTTCTTTACGGAAAAAACTACCAAAAGCTGAATAATAGAGATTTTTTACCGTGGTATGGCAAAATCACAGTTATTGTTTTCTGGGGTATACCACACTTTTTTAAATAGAGATATTTGCGGCTGAACAGTGAGCGACACACTTAAACTGCTTTTTTTTTTGATACCAAAGGCCCAAAACTGGATAGTACAGCGATTTGACCCGTGGAACTGCGAATTCACAGTGGGATGTCGGGCCTACACAAGACTATTTTCAACAGATATATTTTTGTGTCACAACAGTCAGGAGACACTACTGTTTTTCTTTACGGAAACAACTACCAAAACCTGAATAATAGAGATTTTTTACCGTGGGATGGCAAAACCACAGTTATTGTTTACTGGGGTATACCACACTTTTTTAAATAGAGATATTTGCGGCTGAACAGTGAGCGACACACTCAAACTGCTTTTTTTTTAGATACCAAAGGCCCAAAACTGGGTAGTACAGCGATTTGACCCGTGGAACTGCGAAACCACACTGGGATGTCGGGCCTACACAAGACTATTTTCAACAGATATATTTTTGTTTCACAACAGTCAGGAGACACTAATGTTTTTCTTTACGGAAACAACTACCAAAACCTGAATAATAGAGATTTTTTACCGTGGGATGGCAAAACCACAGTTATTGTTTACTGGGGTATACCACACTTTTTAAAATAGAGATATTTGCGGCTGAACAGTGAGCGACACACTCAAACTGCTTTTTTTTTAGATACCAAAGGCCCAAAACTGGATAGTACATCGATTTGACCCGTGGAACTGCGAAACCACACTGGGATGTCGCGCCTACACAATACTATTTTCAAAAGATATATTTTTGTGTGACAACAGTCAGGAGACACTACTGTTTTTCTTTATGGAAAAAACTACCAAAACCTGAATAATAGAGATTTTTTACCGTGGGATGGCAAAACCACAGTTATTGTTTACTGGGGTATACCACACTTTTTTAAAGAGATATTTGCGGCTGAACAGTGAGCGACACACTCAAACTGCTTTTTTTTTAGATACCAAAGGCCCAAAACTGGATAGTACAGTGATTTGACCAGTGGAACTGCGAAACCACACTGGGATGTCGGGACTACACAAGACTATTTTCAACAGGTATATTTTTGTGTCACAACAGTCAGGAGACACTACTGTTTTTCTTTACGGAAAAAACTACCAAAAGCTGAATAATAGAGATTTTTTACCGTGGTATGGCAAAATCACAGTTATTGTTTTCTGGGGTATACCACACTTTTTTAAATAGAGATATTTGCGGCTGAACAGTGAGCGACACACTTAAACTGCTTTTTTTTTTGATACCAAAGGCCCAAAACTGGATAGTACAGCGATTTGACCCGTGGAACTGTGAAACCACAGTGGGATGTCGGGCCTACACAAGACTATTTTCAACAGATATATTTTTGTGTCACAACAGTCAGGAGACACTACTGTTTTTCTTTACAGAAACAACTACCAAAACCTGAATAATAGAGATGTTTTACCGTGGGATGGCAAAACCACAGTTATTGTTTACTGGGGTATACCACACTTTTTTAAATAGAGATATTTGCGGCTGAACAGTGAGCGACACACTCAAACTGCTTTTTTTTTAGATACCAAAGGCCCAAAACTGGATAGTATAGCGATTTGACCCGTGGAACTGCGAAACCACACTGGGATGTCGGGCCTACACTAGACTATTTTCAACAGATATATTTTTGTGTCACAACAGTCAGGAGACACTACTGTTTTTCTTTACGGAAACAACTACCAAAACCTGAATAATAGACATTTTTTACCGTGGGATGGCAAAACCACAGTTATTGTTTACTGGGGTATACCACACTTTTTTAAATAGAGATATTTGCAGCTGAACAGTGAGCGACACACTCAAACTGCTTTTTTTTTAGATACCAAAGGCCCAAAACTGGGTAGTACATCGATTTGACTCGTGGAACTGCGAAACCACACTGGGATGTCGGGCCTACACAAGACTATTTTCAACAGATATATTTTTGTGTCACAACAGTCAGGAGACACTACTGTTTTTCTTTCCAGAAAAAACTGCCAAAACCTGAATAATAGAGATTTTTTACCGTGGGATGGCAAAACCACAGTTATTGTTTACTGGGGTATACCACACTTTTTTAAATAGAGATATTTGCGGCTGAACAGTGAGTGACACACTCAAACTGCTTTTTTTTTAGATACCAAAGGCCCAAAACTGGATAGTACAGCGATTTGACCCGTGGAACTGCGAAACCACACTGGGATGTCGGGCCTACACAAGACTATTTTCAACAGATATATTTTTGTGTCACAACAGTCAGGAGACACTACTGTTTTTCTTTACGGAAAAAACTACCAAAACCTGAATAAAAGAGATTTTTTACCGTGGGATGGCAAAATCACAGTTATTGTTTTCTGGGGTATACCACACTTTTTTAAATAGAGATATTTGCGGCTGAACAGTGAGCGACACACTCAAACTGCTTTTTTTTTAGATACCAAAGGCCCAAAACTGGGTAGTACAGCGATTTGACCCGTGGAACTGCGAAACCACACTGGGATGTCGGGCCTACACAAGACTATTTTCAACAGATATATTTTTGTGTCACAACAGTCAGGAGACACTACTGTTTTTCTTTACGGAAAAAACTACCAAAACCTGAATAATAGAGATTTTTTACCGTGGGATGGCAAAACCACAGTTATTTTTTACTGGGGTATACCACACTTTTTTAAATAGAGATATTTGCGGCTGAACAGTGATCGACACACTCAAACTGCTTTTTTTTTAGATACCAAAGGCCTAAAACTGGATAGTACAGAGATTTGACCCGTGGAACTGCGAAACCACACTGGGATGTCGGGCCTACACAAGACTATTTTAAACAGATATATTTTTGTGTCACAACAGTCAGGAGACACTACTGTTTTTCTTTACGGAAAAAACTACCAAAACCTGAATAAAAGAGATTTTTTACCGTGGTATGGCAAAACCACAGTTATTTTTTACTGGGGTATACCACACTTTTTTAAATAGAGATATTTGCAGCTGAACAGTGAGCGACACACTCAAACTGCTTTTTTTTTAGATGCCAAAGGCCCAAAACTGGGTAGTACAGCGATTTGACCCGTGGAACTGCGAAACCACACTGGGATGTCGGGCCTACACAAGACTATTTTCAACAGATATATTTTTGTTTCACAACAGTCAGGAGACACTAATGTTTTTCTTTACGGAAACAACTACCAAAACCTGAATAATAGAGATTTTTTACCGTGGGATGGCAAAACCACAGTTATTGTTTACTGGGGTATACCACACTTTTTTAAATAGAGATATTTGCGGCTGAACAGTGAGCGACACACTCAAACTGCTTTTTTTTTAGATACCAAAGGCCCAAAACTGGATAGTATAGCGATTTGACCCGTGGAACTGCGAAACCACACTGGGATGTCGGGCCTACACTAGACTATTTTCAACAGATATATTTTTGTGTCACAACAGTCAGGAGACACTACTGTTTTTCTTTACGGAAACAACTACCAAAACCTGAATAATAGACATTTTTTACCGTGGGATGGCAAAACCACAGTTATTGTTTACTGGGGTATACCACACTTTTTTAAATAGAGATATTTGCAGCTGAACAGTGAGCGACACACTCAAACTGCTTTTTTTTTAGATACCAAAGGCCCAAAACTGGGTAGTACATCGATTTGACTCGTGGAACTGCGAAACCACACTGGGATGTCGGGCCTACACAAGACTATTTTCAACAGATATATTTTTGTGTCACAACAGTCAGGAGACACTACTGTTTTTCTTTCCAGAAAAAACTGCCAAAACCTGAATAATAGAGATTTTTTACCGTGGGATGGCAAAACCACAGTTATTGTTTACTGGGGTATACCACACTTTTTTAAATAGAGATATTTGCGGCTGAACAGTGAGTGACACACTCAAACTGCTTTTTTTTTAGATACCAAAGGCCCAAAACTGGATAGTACAGCGATTTGACCCGTGGAACTGCGAAACCACACTGGGATGTCGGGCCTACACAAGACTATTTTCAACAGATATATTTTTGTGTCACAACAGTCAGGAGACACTACTGTTTTTCTTTACGGAAAAAACTACCAAAACCTGAATAAAAGAGATTTTTTACCGTGGGATGGCAAAATCACAGTTATTGTTTTCTGGGGTATACCACACTTTTTTAAATAGAGATATTTGCGGCTGAACAGTGAGCGACACACTCAAACTGCTTTTTTTTTAGATACCAAAGGCCCAAAACTGGGTAGTACAGCGATTTGACCCGTGGAACTGCGAAACCACACTGGGATGTCGGGCCTACACAAGACTATTTTCAACAGATATATTTTTGTGTCACAACAGTCAGGAGACACTACTGTTTTTCTTTACGGAAAAAACTACCAAAACCTGAATAATAGAGATTTTTTACCGTGGGATGGCAAAACCACAGTTATTTTTTACTGGGGTATACCACACTTTTTTAAATAGAGATATTTGCGGCTGAACAGTGATCGACACACTCAAACTGCTTTTTTTTTAGATACCAAAGGCCTAAAACTGGATAGTACAGAGATTTGACCCGTGGAACTGCGAAACCACACTGGGATGTCGGGCCTACACAAGACTATTTTAAACAGATATATTTTTGTGTCACAACAGTCAGGAGACACTACTGTTTTTCTTTACGGAAAAAACTACCAAAACCTGAATAAAAGAGATTTTTTACCGTGGTATGGCAAAACCACAGTTATTTTTTACTGGGGTATACCACACTTTTTTAAATAGAGATATTTGCAGCTGAACAGTGAGCGACACACTCAAACTGCTTTTTTTTTAGATGCCAAAGGCCCAAAACTGGGTAGTACAGCGATTTGACCCGTGGAACTGCGAAACCACACTGGGATGTCGGGCCTACACAAGACTATTTTCAACAGATATATTTTTGTTTCACAACAGTCAGGAGACACTAATGTTTTTCTTTACGGAAACAACTACCAAAACCTGAATAATAGAGATTTTTTACCGTGGGATGGCAAAACCACAGTTATTGTTTACTGGGGTATACCACACTTTTTTAAATAGAGATATTTGCGGCTGAACAGTGAGCGACACACTCAAACTGCTTTTTTTTTTTGATTCCAAAGGCCCAAAACTGGAGAGTACAGCGATTTGACCCGTGGAACTGCGAAACCACACTGGGATGTCGGGCTTACACAAGACTATTTTCAACAGATATATTTTTATGTCACAACAGTCAGGAGACACTACTGTTTTTCTTTACGGAAAAAACTACCAAAACCTGAATAATAGAGATTTTTTACCGTGGGATGGCAAAACCACAGTTATTGTTTACTGGGGTATACCACACTTTTTTAAATAGAGATATTTGCGGCTGAACAGTGAGCGACACACTCAAACTGCTTTTTTTTTAGATACCAAAGGCCCAAAACTGGATAGTACATCGATTTGACCCGTGGAACTGCGAAACCACACTGGGATGTCGGGCCTACACAATACTATTTTCAAAAGATATATTTTTGTGTGACAACAGTCAGGAGACACTACTGTTTTTCTTTACGGAAAAAACTACCAAAACCTGAATAATAGAGATTTTTTACCGTGGGATGGCAAAACCACAGTTATTGTTTACTGGGGTATACCACACTTTTTTAAATAGAGATATTTGCGGCTGAACAGTGAGCGACACACTCAAACTGCTTTTTTTTTTAGATACCAAAGGCCCAAAACTGGATAGTACAGTGATTTGACCCGTGGAACTGCGAAACCACACTGGGATGTCGGGACTACACAAGACTATTTTCAACAGGTATATTTTTGTGTCACAACAGTCAGGAGACACTACTGTTTTTCTTTACGGAAAAAACTACCAAAAGCTGAATAATAGAGATTTTTTACCGTGGTATGGCAAAATCACAGTTATTGTTTTCTGGGGTATACCACACTTTTTTAAATAGAGATATTTGCGGCTGAACAGTGAGCGACACACTTAAACTGCTTTTTTTTTTGATACCAAAGGCCCAAAACTGGATAGTACAGCGATTTGACCCGTGGAACTGCGAATTCACAGTGGGATGTCGGGCCTACACAAGACTATTTTCAACAGATATATTTTTGTGTCACAACAGTCAGGAGACACTACTGTTTTTCTTTACGGAAACAACTACCAAAACCTGAATAATAGAGATTTTTTACCGTGGGATGGCAAAACCACAGTTATTGTTTACTGGGGTATACCACACTTTTTTAAATAGAGATATTTGCGGCTGAACAGTGAGCGACACACTCAAACTGCTTTTTTTTTAGATACCAAAGGCCCAAAACTGGGTAGTACAGCGATTTGACCCGTGGAACTGCGAAACCACACTGGGATGTCGGGCCTACACAAGACTATTTTCAACAGATATATTTTTGTTTCACAACAGTCAGGAGACACTAATGTTTTTCTTTACGGAAACAACTACCAAAACCTGAATAATAGAGATTTTTTACCGTGGGATGGCAAAACCACAGTTATTGTTTACTGGGGTATACCACACTTTTTAAAATAGAGATATTTGCGGCTGAACAGTGAGCGACACACTCAAACTGCTTTTTTTTTAGATACCAAAGGCCCAAAACTGGATAGTACATCGATTTGACCCGTGGAACTGCGAAACCACACTGGGATGTCGCGCCTACACAATACTATTTTCAAAAGATATATTTTTGTGTGACAACAGTCAGGAGACACTACTGTTTTTCTTTATGGAAAAAACTACCAAAACCTGAATAATAGAGATTTTTTACCGTGGGATGGCAAAACCACAGTTATTGTTTACTGGGGTATACCACACTTTTTTAAAGAGATATTTGCGGCTGAACAGTGAGCGACACACTCAAACTGCTTTTTTTTTAGATACCAAAGGCCCAAAACTGGATAGTACAGTGATTTGACCAGTGGAACTGCGAAACCACACTGGGATGTCGGGACTACACAAGACTATTTTCAACAGGTATATTTTTGTGTCACAACAGTCAGGAGACACTACTGTTTTTCTTTACGGAAAAAACTACCAAAAGCTGAATAATAGAGATTTTTTACCGTGGTATGGCAAAATCACAGTTATTGTTTTCTGGGGTATACCACACTTTTTTAAATAGAGATATTTGCGGCTGAACAGTGAGCGACACACTTAAACTGCTTTTTTTTTTGATACCAAAGGCCCAAAACTGGATAGTACAGCGATTTGACCCGTGGAACTGTGAAACCACAGTGGGATGTCGGGCCTACACAAGACTATTTTCAACAGATATATTTTTGTGTCACAACAGTCAGGAGACACTACTGTTTTTCTTTACAGAAACAACTACCAAAACCTGAATAATAGAGATGTTTTACCGTGGGATGGCAAAACCACAGTTATTGTTTACTGGGGTATACCACACTTTTTTAAATAGAGATATTTGCGGCTGAACAGTGAGCGACACACTCAAACTGCTTTTTTTTTAGATACCAAAGGCCCAAAACTGGATAGTATAGCGATTTGACCCGTGGAACTGCGAAACCACACTGGGATGTCGGGCCTACACTAGACTATTTTCAACAGATATATTTTTGTGTCACAACAGTCAGGAGACACTACTGTTTTTCTTTACGGAAACAACTACCAAAACCTGAATAATAGACATTTTTTACCGTGGGATGGCAAAACCACAGTTATTGTTTACTGGGGTATACCACACTTTTTTAAATAGAGATATTTGCAGCTGAACAGTGAGCGACACACTCAAACTGCTTTTTTTTTAGATACCAAAGGCCCAAAACTGGGTAGTACATCGATTTGACTCGTGGAACTGCGAAACCACACTGGGATGTCGGGCCTACACAAGACTATTTTCAACAGATATATTTTTGTGTCACAACAGTCAGGAGACACTACTGTTTTTCTTTCCAGAAAAAACTGCCAAAACCTGAATAATAGAGATTTTTTACCGTGGGATGGCAAAACCACAGTTATTGTTTACTGGGGTATACCACACTTTTTTAAATAGAGATATTTGCGGCTGAACAGTGAGTGACACACTCAAACTGCTTTTTTTTTAGATACCAAAGGCCCAAAACTGGATAGTACAGCGATTTGACCCGTGGAACTGCGAAACCACACTGGGATGTCGGGCCTACACAAGACTATTTTCAACAGATATATTTTTGTGTCACAACAGTCAGGAGACACTACTGTTTTTCTTTACGGAAAAAACTACCAAAACCTGAATAAAAGAGATTTTTTACCGTGGGATGGCAAAATCACAGTTATTGTTTTCTGGGGTATACCACACTTTTTTAAATAGAGATATTTGCGGCTGAACAGTGAGCGACACACTCAAACTGCTTTTTTTTTAGATACCAAAGGCCCAAAACTGGGTAGTACAGCGATTTGACCCGTGGAACTGCGAAACCACACTGGGATGTCGGGCCTACACAAGACTATTTTCAACAGATATATTTTTGTGTCACAACAGTCAGGAGACACTACTGTTTTTCTTTACGGAAAAAACTACCAAAACCTGAATAATAGAGATTTTTTACCGTGGGATGGCAAAACCACAGTTATTTTTTACTGGGGTATACCACACTTTTTTAAATAGAGATATTTGCGGCTGAACAGTGATCGACACACTCAAACTGCTTTTTTTTTAGATACCAAAGGCCTAAAACTGGATAGTACAGAGATTTGACCCGTGGAACTGCGAAACCACACTGGGATGTCGGGCCTACACAAGACTATTTTAAACAGATATATTTTTGTGTCACAACAGTCAGGAGACACTACTGTTTTTCTTTACGGAAAAAACTACCAAAACCTGAATAAAAGAGATTTTTTACCGTGGTATGGCAAAACCACAGTTATTTTTTACTGGGGTATACCACACTTTTTTAAATAGAGATATTTGCAGCTGAACAGTGAGCGACACACTCAAACTGCTTTTTTTTTAGATGCCAAAGGCCCAAAACTGGGTAGTACAGCGATTTGACCCGTGGAACTGCGAAACCACACTGGGATGTCGGGCCTACACAAGACTATTTTCAACAGATATATTTTTGTTTCACAACAGTCAGGAGACACTAATGTTTTTCTTTACGGAAACAACTACCAAAACCTGAATAATAGAGATTTTTTACCGTGGGATGGCAAAACCACAGTTATTGTTTACTGGGGTATACCACACTTTTTTAAATAGAGATATTTGCGGCTGAACAGTGAGCGACACACTCAAACTGCTTTTTTTTTAGATACCAAAGGCCCAAAACTGGATAGTACAGCGATTTGACCCGTGGAACTGCGAAACCACACTGGGATGTCGGGCCTACACTAGACTATTTTCAACAGATATATTTTTGTGTCACAACAGTCAGGAGACACTACTGTTTTTCTTTACGGAAACAACTACCAAAACCTGAATAATAGAGATTTTTTACCGTGGGATGGCAAAACCACAGTTATTGTTTACTGGGGTATACCACACTTTTTTAAATAGAGATATTTGCGGCTGAACAGTGAGCGACACACTCAAACTGCTTTTTTTTTAGATACCAAAGGCCCAAAACTGGGTAGTACAGCGATTTGACTCGTGGAACTGCGAAACCACACTGGGATGTCGGGCCTACACAAGACTATTTTCAACAGATATATTTTTGTGTCACAACAGTCAGGAGACACTACTGTTTTTCTTTCCAGAAAAAACTGCAAAAAACCTGAATAATAGAGATTTTTTACCGTGGGATGGCAAAACCACAGTTATTGTTTACTGGGGTATACCACACTTTTTTAAATAGAGATATTTGCGGCTGAACAGTGAGTGACACACTCAAACTGCTTTTTTTTTAGATACCAAAGGCCCAAAACTGGATAGTACAGCGATTTGACCCGTGGAACTGCGAAACCACACTGGGATGTCGGGCCTACACAAGACTATTTTCAACAGATATATTTTTGTGTCACAACAGTCAGGAGACACTACTGTTTTTCTTTACGGAAAAAACTACCAAAACCTGAATAAAAGAGATTTTTTACCGTGGGATGGCAAAATCACAGTTATTGTTTTCTGGGGTATACCACACTTTTTTAAATTGAGATATTTGCGGCTGAACAGTGAGCGACACACTCACACTGCTTTTTTTTTAGATACCAAAGGCCCAAAACTGGGTAGTACAGCGATTTGACCCGTGGAACTGCGAAACCACACTGGGATGTCGGGCCTACACAAGACTATTTTCAACAGATATATTTTTGTGTCACAACAGTCAGGAGACACTACTGTTTTTCTTTACGGAAAAAACTACCAAAACCTGAATAATAGAGATTTTTTACCGTGGGATGGCAAAACCACAGTTATTTTTTACTGGGGTATACCACACTTTTTTAAATAGAGATATTTGCGGCTGAACAGTGATCGACACACTCAAACTGCTTTTTTTTTAGATACCAAAGGCCTAAAACTGGATAGTACAGAGATTTGACCCGTGGAACTGCGAAACCACACTGGGATGTCGGGCCTACACAAGACTATTTTCAACAGATATATTTTTGTGTCACAACAGTCAGGAGACACTACTTTTTATCTTTACGGAAAAAACTACCAAAACCTGAATAATAGAGATTTTTTACCGTGGGATGGCAAAACCACAGTTATTGTTTACTGGGGTATACCACACTTTTTTAAATAGAGATATTTGCGGCTGAACAGTGAGCGACACACTTAAACTGCTTTTTTTTTAGATACCAAAGGCCCAAAACTGGATAGTACAGCGATTTGACCCGTGGAACTGCGAAACCACACTGGGATGTCGGGCCTACACAAGACTATTTTCAACAGATATATTTTTGTGTCACAACAGTCAGGAGACACTACTGTTTTTCTTTACGGAAAAAACTACCAAAACCTGAATAATAGAGATTTTTTACCGTGGGATGGCAAAACCACAGTTATTGTTTACTCGGGTATACCACACTTTTTTAAATAGAGATATTTGCGGCTGAACAGTGAGCGACACACTCAAACTGCTTTTTTTTTAGATACCAAAGGCCCAAAACTGGATAGTACAGCGATTTGACCCGTGGAACTGCGAAACCACACTGGGATGTCGGGCCTACACAAGACTATTTTCAACAGATATATTTTTGTGTCGCAATAGTCAGGAGACACTACTGTTTTTCTTTACGGAAAAATCTACCAAAACCTGAATAATAGAGATTTTTTACCGTGTCATGGCAAAACCACAGTTATTGTTTACTGGGGTATACCACACTTTTTTAAATAGAGATATTTGCGGCTGAACAGTGAGCGACACTCTCAAACTGCTTTTTTTTTAGATACCAAAGGCCCAAAACTGGTTAGTACAGCGATTTGACCCGTGGAACTGCGAAACCACACTGGGATGTCGGGCCTACACAAGACTATTTTAAACAGATATATTTTTGTGTCACAACAGTCATTAGACACAACTGTTTTTCTTTACGGAAAAATCTACCAAAACCTGAATAAAAGAGATTTTTTACCGTGGGATGGCAAAACCACAGTTATTTTTTACTGGGGTATACCACACTTTTTTAAATAGAGATATTTGCAGCTGAACAGTGAGCGACACACTCAAACTGCTTTTTTTTTAGATACCAAAGGCCCAAAACTGGGTAGTACAGCGATTTGACCCGTGGAACTGCGAAACCACACTGGGATGTCGGGCCTACACAAGACTATTTTCAACAGATATATTTTTGTTTCACAACAGTCAGGAGACACTAATGTTTTTCTTTACGGAAACAACTACCAAAACCTGAATAATAGAGATTTTTTACCGTGGGATGGCAAAACCACAGTTATTGTTTACTGGGGTATACCACACTTTTTTAAATAGAGATATTTGCGGCTGAACAGTGAGCGACACACTCAAACTGCTTTTTTTTTAGATACCAAAGGCCCAAAACTGGATAGTACAGCGATTTGACCCGTGGAACTGCGAAACCACACTGGGATGTCGGGCCTACACAATACTATTTTCAAAAGATATATTTTTGTGTGACAACAGTCAGGAGACACTACTGTTTTTCTTTACGGAAAAAACTACCAAAACCTGAATAATAGAGATTTTTTACCATGGAAAGGCAAAACCACAGTTATTGTTTACTGGGGTATACCACACTTTTTTAAATAGAGATATTTGCGGCTGAACAGTGAGCGACACACTCAAACTGCTTTTTTTTTAGATACCAAAGGCCCAAAACTGGATAGTACAGTGATTTGACCCGTGGAACTGCGAAACTACACTGGGATGTCGGGACTACACAAGACTATTTTCAACAGGTATATTTTTGTGTCACAACAGTCAGGAGACACTACTGTTTTTCTTTACGGAAAAAACTACCAAAAGCTGAATAATAGAGATTTTTTACCGTGGTATGGCAAAATCACAGTTATTGTTTTCTGGGGTATACCACACTTTTTTAAATAGAGATATTTGCGGCTGAACAGTGAGCGACACACTTAAACTGCTTTTTTTTTTTATACCAAAGGCCCAAAACTGGATAGTACAGCGATTTGACCCGTGGAACTGCGAAACCACAGTGGGATGTCGGGCCTACACAAGACTATTTTCAACAGATATATTTTTGTGTCACAACAGTCAGGAGACACTACTGTTTTTCTTTACGGAAACAACTACCAAAACCTGAATAATAGAGATTTTTTACCGTGGGATGGCAAAACCACAGTTATTGTTTACTGGGGTATACCACACTTTTTTAAATAGAGATATTTGCGGCTGAACAGTGAGCGACACACTTAAACTGCTTTTTTTTTAGATACCAAAGGCCCAAAACTGGATAGTACAGCGATTTGACCCGTGGAACTGCGAAACCACACTGGGATGTCGGGCCTACACAAGACTATTTTCAACAGATATATTTTTGTGTCACAACAGTCAGGAGACACTACTGTTTTTCTTTACGGAAAAAACTACCAAAACCTGAATAATAGAGATTTTTTACCGTGGGATGGCAAAACCACAGTTATTGTTTACTCGGGTATACCACACTTTTTTAAATAGAGATATTTGCGGCTGAACAGTGAGCGACACACTCAAACTGCTTTTTTTTTAGATACCAAAGGCCCAAAACTGGATAGTACAGCGATTTGACCCGTGTAACTGCGAAACCACACTGGGATGTCGGGCCTACACAAGACTATTTTCAACAGATATATTTTTGTGTCACAATAGTCAGGAGACACTACTGTTTTTCTTTACGGAAAAATCTACCAAAACCTGAATAATAGAGATTTTTTACCGTGTCATGGCAAAACCACAGTTATTGTTTACTGGGGTATACCACACTTTTTTAAATAGAGATATTTGCGGCTGAACAGTGAGCGACACTCTCAAACTGCTTTTTTTTTAGATACCAAAGGCCCAAAACTGGTTAGTACAGCGATTTGACCCGTGGAACTGCGAAACCACACTGGGATGTCGGGCCTACACAAGACTATTTTAAACAGATATATTTTTGTGTCACAACAGTCAGGAGACACAACTGTTTTTCTTTACGGAAAAATCTACCAAAACCTGAATAATAGAGATTTTTTACCGTGGGATGGCAAAACCACAGTTATTTTTTACTGGGGTATACCACACTTTTTTAAATAGAGATATTTGCAGCTGAACAGTGAGCGACACACTCAAACTGCTTTTTTTTTAGATACCAAAGGCCCAAAACTGGGTAGTACAGCGATTTGACCCGTGGAACTGCGAAACCACACTGGGATGTCGGGCCTACACAAGACTATTTTCAACAGATATATTTTTGTTTCACAACAGTCAGGAGACACTAATGTTTTTCTTTACGGAAACAACTACCAAAACCTGAATAATAGAGATTTTTTACCGTGGGATGGCAAAACCACAGTTATTGTTTACTGGGGTATACCACACTTTTTTAAATAGAGATATTTGCGGCTGAACAGTGAGCGACACACTCAAACTGCTTTTTTTTTAGATACCAAAGGCCCAAAACTGGATAGTACAGCGATTTGACCCGTGGAACTGCGAAACCACACTGGGATGTCGGGTCTACACAAGACTATTTTCAACAGATATATTTTTGTGTCACAACAGTCAGGAGACACTACTGTTTTTCTTTACGGAAAAAACTACTAAAACCTGAATAATAGACATTTTTTACCGTGGGATGGCAAAACCACAGGTATTGTTTACTGGGGTATACCACACTTTTTTAAATAGAGATATTTGCGGCTGAACAGTGAGCGACACACTCAAACTGCTTTTTTTTTAGATACCAAAGGCCCAAAGCTGGATAGTACAGCGATTTGACCCGTGGAACTGCGAAACCACACTGGGATGTCGGGCCTACACAAGACTATTTTCAACAGATATATTTTTGTTTCACAACAGTCAGGAGACACTAATGTTTTTCTTTACGGAAACAACTACCAAAACCTGAATAATAGAGATTTTTTACCGTGGGATGGCAAAACCACAGTTATTGTTTACTGGGGTATACCACACTTTTTTAAATAGAGATATTTGCGGCTGAACAGTGAGCGACACACTCAAACTGCTTTTTTTTTAGATACCAAAGGCCCAAAACTGGATAGTACATCGATTTGACCCGTGGAACTGCGAAACCACACTGGGATGTCGGGCCTACACAATACTATTTTCAAAAGATATATTTTTGTGTGACAACAGTCAGGAGACACTACTGTTTTTCTTTACGGAAAAAACTACCAAAACCTGAATAATAGAGATTTTTTACCATGGAAAGGCAAAACCACAGTTATTGTTTACTGGGGTATACCACACTTTTTTAAATAGAGATATTTGCGGCTGAACAGTGAGCGACACACTTAAACTGCTTTTTTTTTTGATACCAAAGGCCCAAAACTGGATAGTACAGCGATTTGACCCGTGGAACTGCGAAACCACAGTGGGATGTCGGGCCTACACAAGACTATTTTCAACAGATATATTTTTGTGTCACAACAGTCAGGAGACACTACTGTTTTTCTTTACGGAAACAACTACCAAAACCTGAATAATAGAGATTTTTTACCGTGGGATGGCAAAACCACAGTTATTGTTTACTGGGGTATACCACACTTTTTTAAATAGAGATATTTGCGGCTGAACAGTGAGCGACACACTCAAACTGCTTTTTTTTTAGATACCAAAGGCCCAAAACTGGGTAGTACAGCGATTTGACCCGTGGAACTGCGAAACCACACTGGGATGTCGGGCCTACACTAGACTATTTTCAACAGATATATTTTTGTGTCACAACAGTCAGGAGACACTACTGTTTTTCTTTACGGAAACAACTACCAAAACCTGAATAATAGAGATTTTTTACCGTGGGATGGCAAAACCACAGTTATTGTTTACTGGGGTATACCACACTTTTTTAAATAGAGATATTTGCGGCTGAACAGTGAGCGACATACTCAAACTGCTTTTTTTTTAGATACCAAAGGCCCAAAACTGGATAGTACAGCGATTTGACCCGTGGAACTGCGAAACCACACTGGGATGTCGGGCCTACACAATACTATTTTCAACAGATATATTTTTGTGTCACAACAGTCAGGAGACACTACTGTTTTTCTTTACGGAAAAAACTACCAAAACCTGAATAAAAGAGATTTTTTACCGTGGGATGACAAAATCACAGTTATTGTTTTCTGGGGTATACCACACTTTTTTAAATAGAGATATTTGCGGCTGAACAGTGAGCGACACACTCAAACTGCTTTTTTTTTAGATACCAAAGGCCCAAAACTGGATAGTACAGCGATTTGACCCGTGGAACTGCGAAACCACACTGGGATGTCGGGCCTACACAAGACTATTTTCAACAGATATATTTTTGTGTCACAACAGTCAGGAGACACTACTGTTTTTCTTTACGGAAAAAACTACCAAAACCTGAATAAAAGAGATTTTTTACCGTGGGATGGCAAAATCACAGTTATTGTTTTCTGGGGTATACCACACTTTTTTAAATTGAGATATTTGCGGCTGAACAGTGAGCGACACACTCACACTGCTTTTTTTTTAGATACCAAAGGCCCAAAACTGGGTAGTACAGCGATTTGACCCGTGGAACTGCGAAACCACACTGGGATGTCGGGCCTACACAAGACTATTTTCAACAGATATATTTTTGTGTCACAACAGTCAGGAGACACTACTGTTTTTCTTTACGGAAAAAACTACCAAAACCTGAATAATAGAGATTTTTTACCGTGGGATGGCAAAACCACAGTTATTTTTTACTGGGGTATACCACACTTTTTTAAATAGAGATATTTGCGGCTGAACAGTGATCGACACACTCAAACTGCTTTTTTTTTAGATACCAAAGGCCTAAAACTGGATAGTACAGAGATTTGACCCGTGGAACTGCGAAACCACACTGGGATGTCGGGCCTACACAAGACTATTTTCAACAGATATATTTTTGTGTCACAACAGTCAGGAGACACTACTTTTTATCTTTACGGAAAAAACTACCAAAACCTGAATAATAGAGATTTTTTACCGTGGGATGGCAAAACCACAGTTATTGTTTACTGGGGTATACCACACTTTTTTAAATAGAGATATTTGCGGCTGAACAGTGAGCGACACACTTAAACTGCTTTTTTTTTAGATACCAAAGGCCCAAAACTGGATAGTACAGCGATTTGACCCGTGGAACTGCGAAACCACACTGGGATGTCGGGCCTACACAAGACTATTTTCAACAGATATATTTTTGTGTCACAACAGTCAGGAGACACTACTGTTTTTCTTTACGGAAAAAACTACCAAAACCTGAATAATAGAGATTTTTTACCGTGGGATGGCAAAACCACAGTTATTGTTTACTCGGGTATACCACACTTTTTTAAATAGAGATATTTGCGGCTGAACAGTGAGCGACACACTCAAACTGCTTTTTTTTTAGATACCAAAGGCCCAAAACTGGATAGTACAGCGATTTGACCCGTGGAACTGCGAAACCACACTGGGATGTCGGGCCTACACAAGACTATTTTCAACAGATATATTTTTGTGTCGCAATAGTCAGGAGACACTACTGTTTTTCTTTACGGAAAAATCTACCAAAACCTGAATAATAGAGATTTTTTACCGTGTCATGGCAAAACCACAGTTATTGTTTACTGGGGTATACCACACTTTTTTAAATAGAGATATTTGCGGCTGAACAGTGAGCGACACTCTCAAACTGCTTTTTTTTTAGATACCAAAGGCCCAAAACTGGTTAGTACAGCGATTTGACCCGTGGAACTGCGAAACCACACTGGGATGTCGGGCCTACACAAGACTATTTTAAACAGATATATTTTTGTGTCACAACAGTCATTAGACACAACTGTTTTTCTTTACGGAAAAATCTACCAAAACCTGAATAAAAGAGATTTTTTACCGTGGGATGGCAAAACCACAGTTATTTTTTACTGGGGTATACCACACTTTTTTAAATAGAGATATTTGCAGCTGAACAGTGAGCGACACACTCAAACTGCTTTTTTTTTAGATACCAAAGGCCCAAAACTGGGTAGTACAGCGATTTGACCCGTGGAACTGCGAAACCACACTGGGATGTCGGGCCTACACAAGACTATTTTCAACAGATATATTTTTGTTTCACAACAGTCAGGAGACACTAATGTTTTTCTTTACGGAAACAACTACCAAAACCTGAATAATAGAGATTTTTTACCGTGGGATGGCAAAACCACAGTTATTGTTTACTGGGGTATACCACACTTTTTTAAATAGAGATATTTGCGGCTGAACAGTGAGCGACACACTCAAACTGCTTTTTTTTTAGATACCAAAGGCCCAAAACTGGATAGTACAGCGATTTGACCCGTGGAACTGCGAAACCACACTGGGATGTCGGGCCTACACAATACTATTTTCAAAAGATATATTTTTGTGTGACAACAGTCAGGAGACACTACTGTTTTTCTTTACGGAAAAAACTACCAAAACCTGAATAATAGAGATTTTTTACCATGGAAAGGCAAAACCACAGTTATTGTTTACTGGGGTATACCACACTTTTTTAAATAGAGATATTTGCGGCTGAACAGTGAGCGACACACTCAAACTGCTTTTTTTTTAGATACCAAAGGCCCAAAACTGGATAGTACAGTGATTTGACCCGTGGAACTGCGAAACTACACTGGGATGTCGGGACTACACAAGACTATTTTCAACAGGTATATTTTTGTGTCACAACAGTCAGGAGACACTACTGTTTTTCTTTACGGAAAAAACTACCAAAAGCTGAATAATAGAGATTTTTTACCGTGGTATGGCAAAATCACAGTTATTGTTTTCTGGGGTATACCACACTTTTTTAAATAGAGATATTTGCGGCTGAACAGTGAGCGACACACTTAAACTGCTTTTTTTTTTTATACCAAAGGCCCAAAACTGGATAGTACAGCGATTTGACCCGTGGAACTGCGAAACCACAGTGGGATGTCGGGCCTACACAAGACTATTTTCAACAGATATATTTTTGTGTCACAACAGTCAGGAGACACTACTGTTTTTCTTTACGGAAACAACTACCAAAACCTGAATAATAGAGATTTTTTACCGTGGGATGGCAAAACCACAGTTATTGTTTACTGGGGTATACCACACTTTTTTAAATAGAGATATTTGCGGCTGAACAGTGAGCGACACACTTAAACTGCTTTTTTTTTAGATACCAAAGGCCCAAAACTGGATAGTACAGCGATTTGACCCGTGGAACTGCGAAACCACACTGGGATGTCGGGCCTACACAAGACTATTTTCAACAGATATATTTTTGTGTCACAACAGTCAGGAGACACTACTGTTTTTCTTTACGGAAAAAACTACCAAAACCTGAATAATAGAGATTTTTTACCGTGGGATGGCAAAACCACAGTTATTGTTTACTCGGGTATACCACACTTTTTTAAATAGAGATATTTGCGGCTGAACAGTGAGCGACACACTCAAACTGCTTTTTTTTTAGATACCAAAGGCCCAAAACTGGATAGTACAGCGATTTGACCCGTGTAACTGCGAAACCACACTGGGATGTCGGGCCTACACAAGACTATTTTCAACAGATATATTTTTGTGTCACAATAGTCAGGAGACACTACTGTTTTTCTTTACGGAAAAATCTACCAAAACCTGAATAATAGAGATTTTTTACCGTGTCATGGCAAAACCACAGTTATTGTTTACTGGGGTATACCACACTTTTTTAAATAGAGATATTTGCGGCTGAACAGTGAGCGACACTCTCAAACTGCTTTTTTTTTAGATACCAAAGGCCCAAAACTGGTTAGTACAGCGATTTGACCCGTGGAACTGCGAAACCACACTGGGATGTCGGGCCTACACAAGACTATTTTAAACAGATATATTTTTGTGTCACAACAGTCAGGAGACACAACTGTTTTTCTTTACGGAAAAATCTACCAAAACCTGAATAATAGAGATTTTTTACCGTGGGATGGCAAAACCACAGTTATTTTTTACTGGGGTATACCACACTTTTTTAAATAGAGATATTTGCAGCTGAACAGTGAGCGACACACTCAAACTGCTTTTTTTTTAGATACCAAAGGCCCAAAACTGGGTAGTACAGCGATTTGACCCGTGGAACTGCGAAACCACACTGGGATGTCGGGCCTACACAAGACTATTTTCAACAGATATATTTTTGTGTCACAACAGTCAGGAGACACTACTGTTTTTCTTTACGGAAACAACTACCAAAACCTGAATAATAGAGATTTTTTACCGTGGGATGGCAAAACCACAGTTATTGTTTACTGGGGTATACCACACTTTTTTAAATAGAGATATTTGCGGCTGAACAGTGAGCGACACACTCAAACTGCTTTTTTTTTAGATACCAAAGGCCCAAAACTGGGTAGTACAGCGATTTGACCCGTGGAACTGCGAAACCACACTGGGATGTCGGGCCTACACTAGACTATTTTTAACAGATATATTTTTGTGTCACAACAGTCAGGAGACACTACTGTTTTTCTTTACGGAAACAACTACCAAAACCTGAATAATAGAGATTTTTTACCGTGGGATGGCAAAACCACAGTTATTGTTTACTGGGGTATACCACACTTTTTTAAATAGAGATATTTGCGGCTGAACAGTGAGCGACATACTCAAACTGCTTTTTTTTTAGATACCAAAGGCCCAAAACTGGATAGTACAGCGATTTGACCCGTGGAACTGCGAAACCACACTGGGATGTCGGGCCTACACAATACTATTTTCAACAGATATATTTTTGTGTCACAACAGTCAGGAGACACTACTGTTTTTCTTTACGGAAAAAACTACCAAAACCTGAATAAAAGAGATTTTTTACCGTGGGATGACAAAATCACAGTTATTGTTTTCTGGGGTATACCACACTTTTTTAAATAGAGATATTTGCGGCTGAACAGTGAGCGACACACTCAAACTGCTTTTTTTTTAGATACCAAAGGCCCAAAACTGGATAGTACAGCGATTTGACCCGTGGAACTGCGAAACCACACTGGGATGTCGGGCCTACACAAGACTATTTTCAACAGATATATTTTTGTGTCACAACAGTCAGGAGACACTACTGTTTTTCTTTACGGAAAAAACTACCAAAACCTGAATAAAAGAGATTTTTTACCGTGGGATGGCAAAATCACAGTTATTGTTTTCTGGGGTATACCACACTTTTTTAAATTGAGATATTTGCGGCTGAACAGTGAGCGACACACTCACACTGCTTTTTTTTTAGATACCAAAGGCCCAAAACTGGGTAGTACAGCGATTTGACCCGTGGAACTGCGAAACCACACTGGGATGTCGGGCCTACACAAGACTATTTTCAACAGATATATTTTTGTGTCACAACAGTCAGGAGACACTACTGTTTTTCTTTACGGAAAAAACTACCAAAACCTGAATAATAGAGATTTTTTACCGTGGGATGGCAAAACCACAGTTATTTTTTACTGGGGTATACCACACTTTTTTAAATAGAGATATTTGCGGCTGAACAGTGATCGACACACTCAAACTGCTTTTTTTTTAGATACCAAAGGCCTAAAACTGGATAGTACAGAGATTTGACCCGTGGAACTGCGAAACCACACTGGGATGTCGGGCCTACACAAGACTATTTTCAACAGATATATTTTTGTGTCACAACAGTCAGGAGACACTACTTTTTATCTTTACGGAAAAAACTACCAAAACCTGAATAATAGAGATTTTTTACCGTGGGATGGCAAAACCACAGTTATTGTTTACTGGGGTATACCACACTTTTTTAAATAGAGATATTTGCGGCTGAACAGTGAGCGACACACTTAAACTGCTTTTTTTTTAGATACCAAAGGCCCAAAACTGGATAGTACAGCGATTTGACCCGTGGAACTGCGAAACCACACTGGGATGTCGGGCCTACACAAGACTATTTTCAACAGATATATTTTTGTGTCACAACAGTCAGGAGACACTACTGTTTTTCTTTACGGAAAAAACTACCAAAACCTGAATAATAGAGATTTTTTACCGTGGGATGGCAAAACCACAGTTATTGTTTACTCGGGTATACCACACTTTTTTAAATAGAGATATTTGCGGCTGAACAGTGAGCGACACACTCAAACTGCTTTTTTTTTAGATACCAAAGGCCCAAAACTGGATAGTACAGCGATTTGACCCGTGGAACTGCGAAACCACACTGGGATGTCGGGCCTACACAAGACTATTTTCAACAGATATATTTTTGTGTCGCAATAGTCAGGAGACACTACTGTTTTTCTTTACGGAAAAATCTACCAAAACCTGAATAATAGAGATTTTTTACCGTGTCATGGCAAAACCACAGTTATTGTTTACTGGGGTATACCACACTTTTTTAAATAGAGATATTTGCGGCTGAACAGTGAGCGACACTCTCAAACTGCTTTTTTTTTAGATACCAAAGGCCCAAAACTGGTTAGTACAGCGATTTGACCCGTGGAACTGCGAAACCACACTGGGATGTCGGGCCTACACAAGACTATTTTAAACAGATATATTTTTGTGTCACAACAGTCATTAGACACAACTGTTTTTCTTTACGGAAAAATCTACCAAAACCTGAATAAAAGAGATTTTTTACCGTGGGATGGCAAAACCACAGTTATTTTTTACTGGGGTATACCACACTTTTTTAAATAGAGATATTTGCAGCTGAACAGTGAGCGACACACTCAAACTGCTTTTTTTTTAGATACCAAAGGCCCAAAACTGGGTAGTACAGCGATTTGACCCGTGGAACTGCGAAACCACACTGGGATGTCGGGCCTACACAAGACTATTTTCAACAGATATATTTTTGTTTCACAACAGTCAGGAGACACTAATGTTTTTCTTTACGGAAACAACTACCAAAACCTGAATAATAGAGATTTTTTACCGTGGGATGGCAAAACCACAGTTATTGTTTACTGGGGTATACCACACTTTTTTAAATAGAGATATTTGCGGCTGAACAGTGAGCGACACACTCAAACTGCTTTTTTTTTAGATACCAAAGGCCCAAAACTGGATAGTACAGCGATTTGACCCGTGGAACTGCGAAACCACACTGGGATGTCGGGCCTACACAATACTATTTTCAAAAGATATATTTTTGTGTGACAACAGTCAGGAGACACTACTGTTTTTCTTTACGGAAAAAACTACCAAAACCTGAATAATAGAGATTTTTTACCATGGAAAGGCAAAACCACAGTTATTGTTTACTGGGGTATACCACACTTTTTTAAATAGAGATATTTGCGGCTGAACAGTGAGCGACACACTCAAACTGCTTTTTTTTTAGATACCAAAGGCCCAAAACTGGATAGTACAGTGATTTGACCCGTGGAACTGCGAAACTACACTGGGATGTCGGGACTACACAAGACTATTTTCAACAGGTATATTTTTGTGTCACAACAGTCAGGAGACACTACTGTTTTTCTTTACGGAAAAAACTACCAAAAGCTGAATAATAGAGATTTTTTACCGTGGTATGGCAAAATCACAGTTATTGTTTTCTGGGGTATACCACACTTTTTTAAATAGAGATATTTGCGGCTGAACAGTGAGCGACACACTTAAACTGCTTTTTTTTTTTATACCAAAGGCCCAAAACTGGATAGTACAGCGATTTGACCCGTGGAACTGCGAAACCACAGTGGGATGTCGGGCCTACACAAGACTATTTTCAACAGATATATTTTTGTGTCACAACAGTCAGGAGACACTACTGTTTTTCTTTACGGAAACAACTACCAAAACCTGAATAATAGAGATTTTTTACCGTGGGATGGCAAAACCACAGTTATTGTTTACTGGGGTATACCACACTTTTTTAAATAGAGATATTTGCGGCTGAACAGTGAGCGACACACTTAAACTGCTTTTTTTTTAGATACCAAAGGCCCAAAACTGGATAGTACAGCGATTTGACCCGTGGAACTGCGAAACCACACTGGGATGTCGGGCCTACACAAGACTATTTTCAACAGATATATTTTTGTGTCACAACAGTCAGGAGACACTACTGTTTTTCTTTACGGAAAAAACTACCAAAACCTGAATAATAGAGATTTTTTACCGTGGGATGGCAAAACCACAGTTATTGTTTACTCGGGTATACCACACTTTTTTAAATAGAGATATTTGCGGCTGAACAGTGAGCGACACACTCAAACTGCTTTTTTTTTAGATACCAAAGGCCCAAAACTGGATAGTACAGCGATTTGACCCGTGTAACTGCGAAACCACACTGGGATGTCGGGCCTACACAAGACTATTTTCAACAGATATATTTTTGTGTCACAATAGTCAGGAGACACTACTGTTTTTCTTTACGGAAAAATCTACCAAAACCTGAATAATAGAGATTTTTTACCGTGTCATGGCAAAACCACAGTTATTGTTTACTGGGGTATACCACACTTTTTTAAATAGAGATATTTGCGGCTGAACAGTGAGCGACACTCTCAAACTGCTTTTTTTTTAGATACCAAAGGCCCAAAACTGGTTAGTACAGCGATTTGACCCGTGGAACTGCGAAACCACACTGGGATGTCGGGCCTACACAAGACTATTTTAAACAGATATATTTTTGTGTCACAACAGTCAGGAGACACAACTGTTTTTCTTTACGGAAAAATCTACCAAAACCTGAATAATAGAGATTTTTTACCGTGGGATGGCAAAACCACAGTTATTTTTTACTGGGGTATACCACACTTTTTTAAATAGAGATATTTGCAGCTGAACAGTGAGCGACACACTCAAACTGCTTTTTTTTTAGATACCAAAGGCCCAAAACTGGGTAGTACAGCGATTTGACCCGTGGAACTGCGAAACCACACTGGGATGTCGGGCCTACACAAGACTATTTTCAACAGATATATTTTTGTTTCACAACAGTCAGGAGACACTAATGTTTTTCTTTACGGAAACAACTACCAAAACCTGAATAATAGAGATTTTTTACCGTGGGATGGCAAAACCACAGTTATTGTTTACTGGGGTATACCACACTTTTTTAAATAGAGATATTTGCGGCTGAACAGTGAGCGACACACTCAAACTGCTTTTTTTTTAGATACCAAAGGCCCAAAACTGGATAGTACAGCGATTTGACCCGTGGAACTGCGAAACCACACTGGGATGTCGGGTCTACACAAGACTATTTTCAACAGATATATTTTTGTGTCACAACAGTCAGGAGACACTACTGTTTTTCTTTACGGAAAAAACTACTAAAACCTGAATAATAGACATTTTTTACCGTGGGATGGCAAAACCACAGGTATTGTTTACTGGGGTATACCACACTTTTTTAAATAGAGATATTTGCGGCTGAACAGTGAGCGACACACTCAAACTGCTTTTTTTTTAGATACCAAAGGCCCAAAGCTGGATAGTACAGCGATTTGACCCGTGGAACTGCGAAACCACACTGGGATGTCGGGCCTACACAAGACTATTTTCAACAGATATATTTTTGTTTCACAACAGTCAGGAGACACTAATGTTTTTCTTTACGGAAACAACTACCAAAACCTGAATAATAGAGATTTTTTACCGTGGGATGGCAAAACCACAGTTATTGTTTACTGGGGTATACCACACTTTTTTAAATAGAGATATTTGCGGCTGAACAGTGAGCGACACACTCAAACTGCTTTTTTTTTAGATACCAAAGGCCCAAAACTGGATAGTACATCGATTTGACCCGTGGAACTGCGAAACCACACTGGGATGTCGGGCCTACACAATACTATTTTCAAAAGATATATTTTTGTGTGACAACAGTCAGGAGACACTACTGTTTTTCTTTACGGAAAAAACTACCAAAACCTGAATAATAGAGATTTTTTACCATGGAAAGGCAAAACCACAGTTATTGTTTACTGGGGTATACCACACTTTTTTAAATAGAGATATTTGCGGCTGAACAGTGAGCGACACACTTAAACTGCTTTTTTTTTTGATACCAAAGGCCCAAAACTGGATAGTACAGCGATTTGACCCGTGGAACTGCGAAACCACAGTGGGATGTCGGGCCTACACAAGACTATTTTCAACAGATATATTTTTGTGTCACAACAGTCAGGAGACACTACTGTTTTTCTTTACGGAAACAACTACCAAAACCTGAATAATAGAGATTTTTTACCGTGGGATGGCAAAACCACAGTTATTGTTTACTGGGGTATACCACACTTTTTTAAATAGAGATATTTGCGGCTGAACAGTGAGCGACACACTCAAACTGCTTTTTTTTTAGATACCAAAGGCCCAAAACTGGGTAGTACAGCGATTTGACCCGTGGAACTGCGAAACCACACTGGGATGTCGGGCCTACACTAGACTATTTTCAACAGATATATTTTTGTGTCACAACAGTCAGGAGACACTACTGTTTTTCTTTACGGAAACAACTACCAAAACCTGAATAATAGAGATTTTTTACCGTGGGATGGCAAAACCACAGTTATTGTTTACTGGGGTATACCACACTTTTTTAAATAGAGATATTTGCGGCTGAACAGTGAGCGACATACTCAAACTGCTTTTTTTTTAGATACCAAAGGCCCAAAACTGGATAGTACAGCGATTTGACCCGTGGAACTGCGAAACCACACTGGGATGTCGGGCCTACACAATACTATTTTCAACAGATATATTTTTGTGTCACAACAGTCAGGAGACACTACTGTTTTTCTTTACGGAAAAAACTACCAAAACCTGAATAAAAGAGATTTTTTACCGTGGGATGACAAAATCACAGTTATTGTTTTCTGGGGTATACCACACTTTTTTAAATAGAGATATTTGCGGCTGAACAGTGAGCGACACACTCAAACTGCTTTTTTTTTAGATACCAAAGGCCCAAAACTGGGTAGTACAGCGATTTGACCCGTGGAACTGCGAAACCACACTGGGATGTCGGGCCTACACAAGACTATTTTCAACAGATATATTTTTGTGTCACAACAGTCAGGAGACACTACTGTTTTTCTTTACGGAAAAAACTACCAAAACCTGAATAATAGAGATTTTTTACCGTGGGATGGCAAAACCACAGTTATTTTTTACTGGGGTATACCACACTTTTTTAAATAGAGATATTTGCGGCTGAACAGTGAGCGACACACTCAAACTGCTTTTTTTTTAGATACCAAAGGCCTAAAACTGGATAGTACAGAGATTTGACCCGTGGAACTGCGAAACCACACTGGGATGTCGGGCCTACACAAGACTATTTTCAACAGACATATTTTTGTGTCACAACAGTCAGGAGACACTACTTTTTATCTTTACGGAAAAAACTACCAAAACCTGAATAATAGAGATTTTTTACCGTGGGATGGCAAAACCACAGTTATTGTTTACTGGGGTATACCACACTTTTTTAAATAGAGATATTTGCGGCTGAACAGTGAGCGACACACTTAAACTGCTTTTTTTTTAGATACCAAAGGCCCAAAACTGGATAGTACAGCGATTTGACCCGTGGAACTGCGAAACCACACTGGGATGTCGGGCCTACACAAGACTATTTTCAACAGATATATTTTTGTGTCACAACAGTCAGGAGACACTACTGTTTTTCTTTACGGAAAAAACTACCAAAACCTGAATAATAGAGATTTTTTACCGTGGGATGGCAAAACCACAGTTATTGTTTACTCGGGTATACCACACTTTTTTAAATAGAGATATTTGCGGCTGAACAGTGAGCGACACACTCAAACTGCTTTTTTTTTAGATACCAAAGGCCCAAAACTGGATAGTACAGCGATTTGACCCGTGGAACTGCGAAACCACACTGGGATGTCGGGCCTACACAAGACTATTTTCAACAGATATATTTTTGTGTCACAACAGTCAGGAGACACTACTGTTTTTCTTTACGGAAAAATCTACCAAAACCTGAATAATAGAGATTTTTTACCGTGTCATGGCAAAACCACAGTTATTGTTTACTGGGGTATACCACACTTTTTTAAATAGAGATATTTGCGGCTGAACAGTGAGCGACACACTTAAACTGCTTTTTTTTTAGATACCAAAGGCCCAAAACTGGATAGTACAGCGATTTGACCCGTGGAACTGCGAAACCACACTGGGATGTCGGGCCTACACAAGACTATTTTCAACAGATATATTTTTGTGTCACAACAGTCAGGAGACACTACTGTTTTTCTTTACGGAAAAAACTACCAAAACCTGAATAATAGAGATTTTTTACCGTGGGATGGCAAAACCACAGTTATTGTTTACTGGGGTATACCACACTTTTTTAAATAGAGATATTTGCGGCTGAACAGTGAGCGACACACTCAAACTGCTTTTTTTTTAGATACCAAAGGCCCAAAACTGGATAGTACAGCGATTTGACCCGTGGAACTGCGAAACCACACTGGGATGTCGGGCCTACACTAGACTATTTTCAACAGATATATTTTTGTGTCACAACAGTCAGGAGACACTACTGTTTTTCTTTACGGAAACAACTACCAAAACCTGAATAATAGAGATTTTTTACCGTGGGATGGCAAAACCACAGTTATTGTTTACTGGGGTATACCACACTTTTTTAAATAGAGATATTTGCGGCTGAACAGTGAGCGACACACTCAAACTGCTTTTTTTTTAGATACCAAAGGCCCAAAACTGGATAGTACAGCGATTTGACCCGTGGAACTGCGAAACCACACTGGGATGTCGGGCCTACACAATACTATTTTCAACAGATATATTTTTGTGTCACAACAGTCAGGAGACACTACTGTTTTTCTTTACGGAAAAAACTACCAAAACCTGAATAAAAGAGATTTTTTACCGTGGGATGACAAAATCACAGTTATTGTTTTCTGGGGTATACCACACTTTTTTAAATAGAGATATTTGCGGCTGAACAGTGAGCGACACACTCAAACTGCTTTTTTTTTAGATACCAAAGGCCCAAAACTGGGTAGTACAGCGATTTGACCCGTGGAACTGCGAAACCACACTGGGATGTCGGGCCTACACAAGACTATTTTCAACAGATATATTTTTGTGTCACAACAGTCAGGAGACACTACTTTTTATCTTTACGGAAAAAACTACCAAAACCTGAATAATAGAGATTTTTTACCGTGGGATGGCAAAACCACAGTTATTGTTTACTGGGGTATACCACACTTTTTTAAATAGAGATATTTGCGGCTGAACAGTGAGCGACACACTTAAACTGCTTTTTTTTTAGATACCAAAGGCCCAAAACTGGATAGTACAGCGATTTGACCCGTGGAACTGCGAAACCACACTGGGATGTCGGGCCTACACAAGACTATTTTCAACAGATATATTTTTGTGTCACAACAGTCAGGAGACACTACTGTTTTTCTTTACGGAAAAAACTACCAAAACCTGAATAATAGAGATTTTTTACCGTGGGATGGCAAAACCACAGTTATTGTTTACTGGGGTATACCACACTTTTTTAAATAGAGATATTTGCGGCTGAACAGTGAGCGACACACTCAAACTGCTTTTTTTTTAGATACCAAAGGCCCAAAACTGGATAGTACAGCGATTTGACCCGTGGAACTGCGAAACCACACTGGGATGTCGGGCCTACACTAGACTATTTTCAACAGATATATTTTTGTGTCACAACAGTCAGGAGACACTACTGTTTTTCTTTACGGAAACAACTACCAAAACCTGAATAATAGAGATTTTTTACCGTGGGATGGCAAAACCACAGTTATTGTTTACTGGGGTATACCACACTTTTTTAAATAGAGATATTTGCGGCTGAACAGTGAGCGACACACTCAAACTGCTTTTTTTTTAGATACCAAAGGCCCAAAACTGGATAGTACAGCGATTTGACCCGTGGAACTGCGAAACCACACTGGGATGTCGGGCCTACACAATACTATTTTCAACAGATATATTTTTGTGTCACAACAGTCAGGAGACACTACTGTTTTTCTTTACGGAAAAAACTACCAAAACCTGAATAAAAGAGATTTTTTACCGTGGGATGACAAAATCACAGTTATTGTTTTCTGGGGTATACCACACTTTTTTAAATAGAGATATTTGCGGCTGAACAGTGAGCGACACACTCAAACTGCTTTTTTTTTAGATACCAAAGGCCCAAAACTGGGTAGTACAGCGATTTGACCCGTGGAACTGCGAAACCACACTGGGATGTCGGGCCTACACAAGACTATTTTCAACAGATATATTTTTGTGTCACAACAGTCAGGAGACACTACTGTTTTTCTTTACGGAAAAAACTACCAAAACCTGAATAATAGAGATTTTTTACCGTGGGATGGCAAAACCACAGTTATTTTTTACTGGGGTATACCACACTTTTTTAAATAGAGATATTTGCGGCTGAACAGTGAGCGACACACTCAAACTGCTTTTTTTTAGATACCAAAGGCCTAAAACTGGATAGTACAGAGATTTGACCCGTGGAACTGCGAAACCACACTGGGATGTCGGGCCTACACAAGACAATTTTCAACAGACATATTTTTGTGTCACAACAGTCAGGAGACACTACTTTTTATCTTTACGGAAAAAACTACCAAAACCTGAATAATAGAGATTTTTTACCGTGGGATGGCAAAACCACAGTTATTGTTTACTGGGGTATACCACACTTTTTTAAATAGAGATATTTGCGGCTGAACAGTGAGCGACACACTTAAACTGCTTTTTTTTTAGATACCAAAGGCCCAAAACTGGATAGTACAGCGATTTGACCCGTGGAACTGCGAAACCACACTGGGATGTCGGGCCTACACAAGACTATTTTCAACAGATATATTTTTGTGTCACAACAGTCAGGAGACACTACTGTTTTTCTTTACGGAAAAAACTACCAAAACCTGAATAATAGAGATTTTTTACCGTGGGATGGCAAAACCACAGTTATTGTTTACTCGGGTATACCACACTTTTTTAAATAGAGATATTTGCGGCTGAACAGTGAGCGACACACTCAAACTGCTTTTTTTTTAGATACCAAAGGCCCAAAACTGGATAGTACAGCGATTTGACCCGTGGAACTGCGAAACCACACTGGGATGTCGGGCCTACACAAGACTATTTTCAACAGATATATTTTTGTGTCACAACAGTCAGGAGACACTACTGTTTTTCTTTACGGAAAAATCTACCAAAACCTGAATAATAGAGATTTTTTACCGTGTCATGGCAAAACCACAGTTATTGTTTACTGGGGTATACCACACTTTTTTAAATAGAGATATTTGCGGCTGAACAGTGAGCGACACACTTAAACTGCTTTTTTTTTAGATACCAAAGGCCCAAAACTGGATAGTACAGCGATTTGACCCGTGGAACTGCGAAACCACACTGGGATTTCGGGCCTACACAAGACTATTTTCAACAGATATATTTTTGTGTCACAACAGTCAGGAGACACTACTGTTTTTCTTTACGGAAAAAACTACCAAAACCTGAATAATAGAGATTTTTTACCGTGGGATGGCAAAACCACAGTTATTGTTTACTGGGGTATACCACACTTTTTTAAATAGAGATATTTGCGGCTGAACAGTGAGCGACACACTCAAACTGCTTTTTTTTTAGATACCAAAGGCCCAAAACTGGATAGTACAGCGATTTGACCCGTGGAACTGCGAAACCACACTGGGATGTCGGGCCTACACTAGACTATTTTCAACAGATATATTTTTGTGTCACAACAGTCAGGAGACACTACTGTTTTTCTTTACGGAAACAACTACCAAAACCTGAATAATAGAGATTTTTTACCGTGGGATGGCAAAACCACAGTTATTGTTTACTGGGGTATACCACACTTTTTTAAATAGAGATATTTGCGGCTGAACAGTGAGCGACACACTCAAACTGCTTTTTTTTTAGATACCAAAGGCCCAAAACTGGATAGTACAGCGATTTGACCCGTGGAACTGCGAAACCACACTGGGATGTCCGGCCTACACAATACTATTTTCAACAGATATATTTTTGTGTCACAACAGTCAGGAGACACTACTGTTTTTCTTTACGGAAAAAACTACCAAAACCTGAATAAAAGAGATTTTTTACCGTGGGATGACAAAATCACAGTTATTGTTTTCTGGGGTATACCACACTTTTTTAAATAGAGATATTTGCGGCTGAACAGTGAGCGACACACTCAAACTGCTTTTTTTTTAGATACCAAAGGCCCAAAACTGGGTAGTACAGCGATTTGACCCGTGGAACTGCGAAACCACACTGGGATGTCGGGCCTACACAAGACTATTTTCAACAGATATATTTTTGTGTCACAACAGTCAGGAGACACTACTTTTTATCTTTACGGAAAAAACTACCAAAACCTGAATAATAGAGATTTTTTACCGTGGGATGGCAAAACCACAGTTATTGTTTACTGGGGTATACCACACTTTTTTAAATAGAGATATTTGCGGCTGAACAGTGAGCGACACACTTAAACTGCTTTTTTTTTAGATACCAAAGGCCCAAAACTGGATAGTACAGCGATTTGACCCGTGGAACTGCGAAACCACACTGGGATGTCGGGCCTACACAAGACTATTTTCAACAGATATATTTTTGTGTCACAACAGTCAGGAGACACTACTGTTTTTCTTTACGGAAACAACTACCAAAACCTGAATAATAGAGATTTTTTACCGTGGGATGGCAAAACCACAGTTATTGTTTACTGGGGTATACCACACTTTTTTAAATAGAGATATTTGCGGCTGAACAGTGAGCGACACACTCAAACTGCTTTTTTTTTAGATACCAAAGGCCCAAAACTGGATAGTACAGCGATTTGACCCGTGGAACTGCGAAACCACACTGGGATGTCGGGCCTACACAATACTATTTTCAACAGATATATTTTTGTGTCACAACAGTCAGGAGACACTACTGTTTTTCTTTACGGAAAAAACTACCAAAACCTGAATAAAAGAGATTTTTTACCGTGGGATGACAAAATCACAGTTATTGTTTTCTGGGGTATACCACACTTTTTTAAATAGAGATATTTGCGGCTGAACAGTGAGCGACACACTCAAACTGCTTTTTTTTTAGATACCAAAGGCCCAAAACTGGGTAGTACAGCGATTTGACCCGTGGAACTGCGAAACCACACTGGGATGTCGGGCCTACACAAGACTATTTTCAACAGATATATTTTTGTGTCACAACAGTCAGGAGACACTACTGTTTTTCTTTACGGAAAAAACTACCAAAACCTGAATAATAGAGATTTTTTACCGTGGGATGGCAAAACCACAGTTATTTTTTACTGGGGTATACCACACTTTTTTAAATAGAGATATTTGCGGCTGAACAGTGAGCGACACACTCAAACTGCTTTTTTTTAGATACCAAAGGCCTAAAACTGGATAGTACAGAGATTTGACCCGTGGAACTGCGAAACCACACTGGGATGTCGGGCCTACACAAGACAATTTTCAACAGACATATTTTTGTGTCACAACAGTCAGGAGACACTACTTTTTATCTTTACGGAAAAAACTACCAAAACCTGAATAATAGAGATTTTTTACCGTGGGATGGCAAAACCACAGTTATTGTTTACTGGGGTATACCACACTTTTTTAAATAGAGATATTTGCGGCTGAACAGTGAGCGACACACTTAAACTGCTTTTTTTTTAGATACCAAAGGCCCAAAACTGGATAGTACAGCGATTTGACCCGTGGAACTGCGAAACCACACTGGGATGTCGGGCCTACACAAGACTATTTTCAACAGATATATTTTTGTGTCACAACAGTCAGGAGACACTACTGTTTTTCTTTACGGAAAAAACTACCAAAACCTGAATAATAGAGATTTTTTACCGTGGGATGGCAAAACCACAGTTATTGTTTACTCGGGTATACCACACTTTTTTAAATAGAGATATTTGCGGCTGAACAGTGAGCGACACACTCAAACTGCTTTTTTTTTAGATACCAAAGGCCCAAAACTGGATAGTACAGCGATTTGACCCGTGGAACTGCGAAACCACACTGGGATGTCGGGCCTACACAAGACTATTTTCAACAGATATATTTTTGTGTCACAACAGTCAGGAGACACTACTGTTTTTCTTTACGGAAAAATCTACCAAAACCTGAATAATAGAGATTTTTTACCGTGTCATGGCAAAACCACAGTTATTGTTTACTGGGGTATACCACACTTTTTTAAATAGAGATATTTGCGGCTGAACAGTGAGCGACACACTTAAACTGCTTTTTTTTTAGATACCAAAGGCCCAAAACTGGATAGTACAGCGATTTGACCCGTGGAACTGCGAAACCACACTGGGATGTCGGGCCTACACAAGACTATTTTCAACAGATATATTTTTGTGTCACAACAGTCAGGAGACACTACTGTTTTTCTTTACGGAAAAAACTACCAAAACCTGAATAATAGAGATTTTTTACCGTGGGATGGCAAAACCACAGTTATTGTTTACTGGGGTATACCACACTTTTTTAAATAGAGATATTTGCGGCTGAACAGTGAGCGACACACTCAAACTGCTTTTTTTTTAGATACCAAAGGCCCAAAACTGGATAGTACAGCGATTTGACCCGTGGAACTGCGAAACCACACTGGGATGTCGGGCCTACACTAGACTATTTTCAACAGATATATTTTTGTGTCACAACAGTCAGGAGACACTACTGTTTTTCTTTACGGAAACAACTACCAAAACCTGAATAATAGAGATTTTTTACCGTGGGATGGCAAAACCACAGTTATTGTTTACTGGGGTATACCACACTTTTTTAAATAGAGATATTTGCGGCTGAACAGTGAGCGACACACTCAAACTGCTTTTTTTTTAGATACCAAAGGCCCAAAACTGGATAGTACAGCGATTTGACCCGTGGAACTGCGAAACCACACTGGGATGTCGGGCCTACACAATACTATTTTCAACAGATATATTTTTGTGTCACAACAGTCAGGAGACACTACTGTTTTTCTTTACGGAAAAAACTACCAAAACCTGAATAAAAGAGATTTTTTACCGTGGGATGACAAAATCACAGTTATTGTTTTCTGGGGTATACCACACTTTTTTAAATAGAGATATTTGCGGCTGAACAGTGAGCGACACACTCAAACTGCTTTTTTTTTAGATACCAAAGGCCCAAAACTGGGTAGTACAGCGATTTGACCCGTGGAACTGCGAAACCACACTGGGATGTCGGGCCTACACAAGACTATTTTCAACAGATATATTTTTGTGTCACAACAGTCAGGAGACACTACTGTTTTTCTTTACGGAAAAAACTACCAAAACCTGAATAATAGAGATTTTTTACCGTGGGATGGCAAAACCACAGTTATTTTTTACTGGGGTATACCACACTTTTTTAAATAGAGATATTTGCGGCTGAACAGTGAGCGACACACTCAAACTGCTTTTTTTTAGATACCAAAGGCCTAAAACTGGATAGTACAGAGATTTGACCCGTGGAACTGCGAAACCACACTGGGATGTCGGGCCTACACAAGACAATTTTCAACAGACATATTTTTGTGTCACAACAGTCAGGAGACACTACTTTTTATCTTTACGGAAAAAACTACCAAAACCTGAATAATAGAGATTTTTTACCGTGGGATGGCAAAACCACAGTTATTGTTTACTGGGGTATACCACACTTTTTTAAATAGAGATATTTGCGGCTGAACAGTGAGCGACACACTTAAACTGCTTTTTTTTTAGATACCAAAGGCCCAAAACTGGATAGTACAGCGATTTGACCCGTGGAACTGCGAAACCACACTGGGATGTCGGGCCTACACAAGACTATTTTCAACAGATATATTTTTGTGTCACAACAGTCAGGAGACACTACTGTTTTTCTTTACGGAAAAAACTACCAAAACCTGAATAATAGAGATTTTTTACCGTGGGATGGCAAAACCACAGTTATTGTTTACTCGGGTATACCACACTTTTTTAAATAGAGATATTTGCGGCTGAACAGTGAGCGACACACTCAAACTGCTTTTTTTTTAGATACCAAAGGCCCAAAACTGGATAGTACAGCGATTTGACCCGTGGAACTGCGAAACCACACTGGGATGTCGGGCCTACACAAGACTATTTTCAACAGATATATTTTTGTGTCACAACAGTCAGGAGACACTACTGTTTTTCTTTACGGAAAAATCTACCAAAACCTGAATAATAGAGATTTTTTACCGTGTCATGGCAAAACCACAGTTATTGTTTACTGGGGTATACCACACTTTTTTAAATAGAGATATTTGCAGCTGAACAGTGAGCGACACTCTCAAACTGCTTTTTTTTTAGTTACCAAAGGCCCAAAACTGGTTAGTACAGGGATTTGACCCGTGAAACTGCGAAACCACACTGGGATGTCGGGCCTACACAAGACTATTTTAAACAGATATATTTTTGTGTCACAACAGTCAGGAGACACTACTGTTTTTCTTACGGAAAAAACTACCAAAACCTGAATAATAGAGATTTTTTACCGTGGGATTGCAAAACCACAGTTATTTTTTACTGGTGTATACCACACTTTTTTAAATAGAGATATTTGCAGCTGAACAGTGAGCGACACACTCAAACTGCTTTTTTTTTAGATACCAAAGGCCCAATACTGGATAGTACAGCGATTTGACCCGTGGAACTGCGAAACCACACTGGGATGTCGGGCCTACACAAGACTATTTTCAACACATATATTTTTGTGTCACAACAGTCAGGAGACACTACTGTTTTTCTTTACGGAAAAAACTACTAAAACCTGAATAATAGAGATTTTTTACCGTGGGATGGCAAAACCACAGGTATTGTTTTCTGGGGTATACCACACTTTTTTAAATAGAGATATTTGCGGCTGAACAGTGAGCGACACACTCAAACTGCTTTTTTTTTAGATACCAAAGGCCCAAAACTGGATAGTACAGCGATTTGACCCGTGGAACTGCGAAACCACACTGGGGTGTCGGGCCTACACAAGACTATTTTCAACAGATATATTTTTGTGTCACAACAGTCAGGAGACACTAATGTTTTTCTTTACGGAAACCACTACCAAAACCTGAATAATAGAGATTTTTTACCGTGGGATGGCAAAACCACAGTTATTGTTTACTGGGGTATACCACACTTTTTTAAATAGAGATATTTGCGGCTGAAGAGTGAGCGACACACTCAAACTGCTTTTTTTTTAGATACCAAAGGCCCAAAACTGGATAGTACATCGATTTGACCCGTGGAACTGCGAAACCACACTGGGATGTCGGGCCTACACAATATTATTTTCAAAAGATATATTTTTGTGTGACAACAGTCAGGAGACACTACTGTTTTTCTTTACGGAAAAAACTACCAAAACCTGAATAATAGAGATTTTTTACCGTGGGATGGCAAAACCACAGTTATTGTTTACTGGGGTATACCACACTTTTTTAAATAGAGATATTTGCGGCTGAACAGTGAGCGACACACTCAAACTGCTTTTTTTTTAGATACCAAAGGGCCAAAACTGGATAGTACAGTGATTTGACCCGTGGAACTGCATAACCACACTGGGATGTCGGGCCTACACAAGACTATTTTCAACAGATATATTTTTGTGTCACAACAGTCAGGAGACACTACTTTTTATATTTACGGAAAAAACTACCAAAACCTGAATAATAGAGATTTTTTACCGTGTCATGGCAAAACCACAGTTATTGTTTACTGGGGTATACCACACTTTTTTAAATAGAGATATTTGCGGCTGAACAGTGAGCGACACTCTCAAACTGCTTTTTTTTTAGTTACCAAAGGCCCAAAACTGGTTAGTACAGGGATTTGACCCGTGGAACTGCGAAACCACACTGGGATGTCGGGCCTACACAAGACTATTTTAAACAGATATATTTTTGTGTCACAACAGTCAGGAGACACTACTGTTTTTCTTTACGGAAAAAACTACCAAAACCTGAATAATAGAGATTTTTTACCGTGGGATTGCAAAACCACAGTTATTTTTTACTGGTGTATACCACACTTTTTTAAATAGAGATATTTGCAGCTGAACAGTGAGCGACACACTCAAACTGCTTTTTTTTTAGATACCAAAGGCCCAATACTGGATAGTACAGCGATTTGACCCGTGGAACTGCGAAACCACACTGGGATGTCGGGCCTACACAAGACTATTTTCAACAGATATATTTTTGTGTCACAACAGTCAGGAGACACTACTGTTTTTCTTTACGAAAACAACTACCAAAACCTGAATAATAGAGATTTTTTACCGTGGGATGGCAAAACCACAGTTATTGTTTACTGGGGTATACCACACTTTTTTAAATAGAGATATTTGCGCCTGAACAGTGAGCGACACACTCAAACTGCTTTTTTTTTAGATACCAAAGGCCCAATACTGGATAGTACAGCGATTTGACCCGTGGAACTGCGAAACCACACTGGGATGTCAGGCCTACACAAGACTATTTTCAACAGATATATTTTTGTGTCACAACAGTCAGGAGACACTACTGTTTTTCTTTACGGAAAAAACTACTAAATCCTGAATAATAGAGATTTTTTACCGTGGGATGGCAAAACCACAGGTATTGCTTTCTGGGGTATACCACACTTTTTTAAATAGAGATATTTGCGGCTGAACAGTGAGCGACACACTCAAACTGCTTTTTTTTTAGATACCAAAGGCCCAAAACTGGATAGTACAGCGATTTGACCCGTGGAACTGCGAAACCACACTGGGGTGTCGGGCCTACACAAGACTATTTTCAACAGATATATTTTTGTGTCACAACAGTCAGGAGACACTAATGTTTTTCTTTACGGAAACCACTACCAAAACCTGAATAATAGAGATTTTTTACCGTGGGATGGCAAAACCACAGTTATTGTTTACTGGGGTATACCACACTTTTTTAAATAGAGATATTTGCGGCTGAAGAGTGAGCGACACACTCAAACTGCTTTTTTTTTAGATACCAAAGGCCCAAAACTGGATAGTACATCGATTTGACCCGTGGAACTGCGAAACCACACTGGGATGTCGGGCCTACACAATATTATTTTCAAAAGATATATTTTTGTGTGACAACAGTCAGGAGACACTACTGTTTTTCTTTACGGAAAAAACTACCAAAACCTGAATAATAGAGATTTTTTACCGTGGGATGGCAAAACCACAGTAATTGTTTACTGGGGTATACCACACTTATTTAAATAGAGATATTTGCGGCTGAACAGTGAGCGACACACTCAAACTGCTTTTTTTTTAGATACCAAAGGCCCAAAACTGGATAGTACAGTGATTTGACCCGTGGAACTGCGAAACCACACTGGGATGTCGGGCCTACACAAGACTATTTTCAACAGATATATTTTTGTGTCACAACAGTCAGGAGACACTACTTTTTATATTTACGGAAAAAACTACCAAAACCTGAATAATAGAGATTTTTTACCGTGTCATGGCAAAACCACAGTTATTGTTTACTGGGGTATACCACACTTTTTTAAATAGAGATATTTGCGGCTGAACAGTGAGCGACACTCTCAAACTGCTTTTTTTTTAGTTACCAAAGGCCCAAAACTGGTTAGTACAGGGATTTGACCCGTGGAACTGCGAAACCACACTGGGATGTCGGGCCTACACAAGACTATTTTAAACAGATATATTTTTGTGTCACAACAGTCAGGAGACACTACTGTTTTTCTTTACGGAAAAAACTACCAAAACCTGAATAATAGAGATTTTTTACCGTGGGATTGCAAAACCACAGTTATTTTTTACTGGTGTATACCACACTTTTTTAAATAGAGATATTTGCAGCTGAACAGTGAGCGACACACTCAAACTGCTTTTTTTTTAGATACCAAAGGCCCAATACTGGATAGTACAGCGATTTGACCCGTGGAACTGCGAAACCACACTGGGATGTCGGGCCTACACAAGACTATTTTCAACAGATATATTTTTGTGTCACAACAGTCAGGAGACACTACTGTTTTTCTTTACGGAAAAAACTACTAAAACCTGAATAATAGAGATTTTTTACCGTGGGATGGCAAAACCACAGTTATTGTTTACTGGGGTATACCACACTTTTTTAAATAGAGATATTTGCGGCTGAACAGTGAGCGACACTCTCAAACTGCTTTTTTTTTAGATACCAAAGGCCCAAAACTGGTTAGTACAGCGATTTGACCCGTGGAACTGCGAAACCACACTGGGATGTCGGGCCTACACAGGACTATTTTAAACAGATATATTTTTGTGTCACAACAGTCAGGAGACACTACTGTTTTTCTTTACGGAAAAAACTACCAAAACCTGAATAATAGAGATTTTTTACCGTGGGATGGCAAAACCACAGTTATTTTTTACTGGGGTATACCACACTTTTTTAAATAGAGATATTTGCAGCTGAACAGTGAGCGACACACTCAAACTGCTTTTTTTTTAGATACCAAAGGCCCAAAACTGGATAGTACAGCGATTTGACCCGTGGAACTGCGAAACCACACTGGGATGTCGGGCCTACACAAGACTATTTTCAACAGATATATTTTTGTGTCACAACAGTCAGGAGACACTACTGTTTTTCTTTACGGAAACAACTACCAAAACCTGAATAATAGAGATTTTTTACCGTGGGATGGCAAAACCACAGTTATTGTTTACTGGGGTATACCACACTTTTTTAAATAGAGATATTTGCGCCTGAACAGTGAGCGACACACTCAAACTGCTTTTTTTTTAGATACCAAAGGCCCAATACTGGATAGTACAGCGATTTGACCCGTGGAACTGCGAAACCACACTGGGATGTCAGGCCTACACAAGACTATTTTCAACAGATATATTTTTGTGTCACAACAGTCAGGAGACACTACTGTTTTTCTTTACGGAAAAAACTACTAAAACCTGAATAATAGAGATTTTTTACCGTGGGATGGCAAAACCACAGGTATTGCTTTCTGGGGTATACCACACTTTTTTAAATAGAGATATTTGCGGCTGAACAGTGAGCGACACACTCAAACTGCTTTTTTTTTAGATACCAAAGGCCCAAAACTGGATAGTACAGCGATTTGACCCGTGGAACTGCGAAACCACACTGGGGTGTCGGGCCTACACAAGACTATTTTCAACAGATATATTTTTGTGTCACAACAGTCAGGAGACACTAATGTTTTTCTTTACGGAAACCACTACCAAAACCTGAATAATAGAGATTTTTTACCGTGGGATGGCAAAACCACAGTTATTGTTTACTGGGGTATACCACACTTTTTTAAATAGAGATATTTGCGGCTGAAGAGTGAGCGACACACTCAAACTGCTTTTTTTTTAGATACCAAAGGCCCAAAACTGGATAGTACATCGATTTGACCCGTGGAACTGCGAAACCACACTGGGATGTCGGGCCTACACAATATTATTTTCAAAAGATATATTTTTGTGTGACAACAGTCAGGAGACACTACTGTTTTTCTTTACGGAAAAAACTACCAAAACCTGAATAATAGAGATTTTTTACCGTGGGATGGCAAAACCACAGTAATTGTTTACTGGGGTATACCACACTTATTTAAATAGAGATATTTGCGGCTGAACAGTGAGCGACACACTCAAACTGCTTTTTTTTTAGATACCAAAGGCCCAAAACTGGATAGTACAGTGATTTGACCCGTGGAACTGCGAAACCACACTGGGATGTCGGGCCTACACAAGACTATTTTCAACAGATATATTTTTGTGTCACAACAGTCAGGAGACACTACTTTTTATCTTTACGGAAAAAACTACCAAAACCTGAATAATAGAGATTTTTTACCGTGGGATGGCACAACCACAGTTATTGTTTACTGGGGTATACCACACTTTTTTAAATAGAGATATTTGCGGCTGAACAGTGAGCGACACACTTAAACTGCTTTTTTTTTAGATACCAAAGGCCCAAAACTGGATAGTACAGCGATTTGACCCGTGGAACTGCGAAACCACACTGGGATGTCGGGCCTACACAAGACTATTTTCAACAGATATATTTTTGTGTCACAACAGTCAGGAGACACTACTGTTTTTCTTTACGGAAAAAACTACCAAAACCTGAATAATAGAGATTTTTTACCGTGGGATGGCAAAACCACAGTTATTGTTTACTCGGGTATACCACACTTTTTTAAATAGAGATATTTGCGGCTGAACAGTGAGCGACACACTCAAACTGCTTTTTTTTTAGATACCAAAGGCCCAAAACTGGATAGTACAGCGATTTGACCCGTGGAACTGCGAAACCACACTGGGATGTCGGGCCTACACAAGACTATTTTCAACAGATATATTTTTGTGTCACAACAGTCAGGAGACACTACTGTTTTTCTTTACGGAAAAAACTACCAAAACCTGAATAATAGAGATTTTTTACCGTGTCATGGCAAAACCACAGTTATTGTTTACTGGGGTATACCACACTTTTTTAAATAGAGATATTTGCAGCTGAACAGTGAGCGACACACTCAAACTGCTTTTTTTTTAGATACCAAAGGCCCAAAACAGGTTAGTACAGCGATTTGACCCGTGGAACTGCGAAACCACACTGGGATGTCGGGCCTACACAAGACTATTTTAAACAGATATATTTTTGTGTCACAACAGTCAGGAGACACTACTGTTTTTCTTTACGGAAAAAACTACCATAACCTGAATAATAGAGATTTTTTACCGTGGGATGGCAAAACCACAGTTATTTTTTACTGGGGTATACCACACTTATTTAAATAGAGATATTTGCGGCTGAACAGTGAGCGACACACTCAAACTGCTTTTTTTTTAGATACCAAAGGCCCAAAACTGGATAGTACAGTGATTTGACCCGTGGAACTGCGAAACCACACTGGGATGTCGGGCCTACAAAAGACTATTTTCAACAGATATATTTTTGTGTCACAACAGTCAGGAGACACTACTTTTTATCTTTACGGAAAAAACTACCAAAACCTGAATAATAGAGATTTTTTACCATGGGATGGCAAAACCACAGTTATTGTTTACTGGGGTATACCACACTTTTTTAAATAGAGATATTTGCGGCTGAACAGTGAGCGACACACTTAAACTGCTTTTTTTTTAGATACCAAAGGCCCAAAACTGGATAGTACAGCGATTTGACCCGTGGAACTGCGAAACCACACTGGGATGTCGGGCCTACACAAGACTATTTTCAACAGATATATTTTTGTGTCACAACAGTCAGGAGACACTACTGTTTTTCTTTACGGAAAAAACTACTAAAACCTGAATAATAGAGATTTTTTACCGTGGGATGGCAAAACCACAGGTATTGTTTTCTGGGGTATACCACACTTTTTTAAATAGAGATATTTGCGGCTGAACAGTGAGCGACACACTCAAACTGCTTTTTTTTTAGATACCAAAGGCCCAAAACTGGATAGTACAGCGATTTGACCCGTTGAACTGCGAAACCACACTGGGGTGTCGGGCCTACACAAGACTATTTTCAACAGATATATTTTTGTGTCACAACAGTCAGGAGACACTAATGTTTTTCTTTACGGAAACCACTACCAAAACCTGAATAATAGAGATTTTTTACCATGGGATGGCAAAACCACAGTTATTGTTTACTGGGGTATATCACACTTTTTTAAATAGAGATATTTGCGGCTGAAGAGTGAGCGACACACTCAAACTGCTTTTTTTTTAGATACCAAAGGCCCAAAACTGGATAGTACATCGATTTGACCCGTGGAACTGCGAAACCACACTGGGATGTCGGGCCTACACAATATTATTTTCAAAAGATATATTTTTGTGTGACAACAGTCAGGAGACACTACTGTTTTTCTTTACGGAAAAAACTACCAAAACCTGAATAATAGAGATTTTTTACCGTGGGATGGCAAAACCACAGTTATTGTTTACTGGGGTATACCACACTTATTTAAATAGAGATATTTGCGGCTGAACAGTGAGCGACACACTCAAACTGCTTTTTTTTTAGATACCAAAGGCCCAAAACTGGATAGTACAGTGATTTGACCCGTGGAACTGCGAAACCACACTGGGATGTCGGGCCTACACAAGACTATTTTCAACAGATATATTTTTGTGTCACAACAGTCAGGAGACACTACTTTTTATCTTTACGGAAAAAACTACCAAAACCTGAATAATAGAGATTTTTTACCGTGGGATGGCAAAACCACAGTTATTGTTTACTGGGGTATACCACACTTTTTTAAATAGAGATATTTGCGGCTGAACAGTGAGCGACACACTTAAACTGCTTTTTTTTTAGATACCAAAGGCCCAAAACTGGATAGTACAGCGATTTGACCCGTGGAACTGCGAAACCACACTGGGATGTCGGGCCTACACAAGACTATTTTCAACAGATATATTTTTGTGTCACAACAGTCAGGAGACACTACTGTTTTTCTTTACGGAAAAAACTACCAAAACCTGAATAATAGAGATTTTTTACCGTGGGATGGCAAAACCACAGTTATTGTTTACTCGGGTATACCACACTTTTTTAAATAGAGATATTTGCGCCTGAACAGTGAGCGACACACTCAAACTGCTTTTTTTTTAGATACCAAAGGCCCAATACTGGATAGTACAGCGATTTGACCCGTGGAACTGCGAAACCACACTGGGATGTCGGGCCTACACAAGACTATTTTCAACAGATATATTTTTGTGTCACAACAGTCAGGAGACACTACTGTTTTTCTTTACGGAAAAAACTACCAAAAACCTGAATAATAGAGATTTTTTACCGTGTCATGGCAAAACCACAGTTATTGTTTACTGGGTATACCACACTTTTTTAAATAGAGATATTTGCGCCTGAACAGTGAGCGACACACTCAAACTGCTTTTTTTTTAGATACCAAAGGCCCAATACTGGATAGTACAGCGATTTGACCCGTGGAACTGCGAAACCACACTGGGATGTCGGGCCTACACAAGACTATTTTCAACAGATATATTTTTGTGTCACAACAGTCAGGAGACACTACTGTTTTTCTTTACGGAAACAACTACCAAAACCTGAATAATAGAGATTTTTTACCGTGGGATGGCAAAACCACAGTTATTGTTTACTGGGGTATACCACACTTTTTTAAATAGAGATATTTGCGGCTGAACAGTGAGCGACACACTTAAACTGCTTTTTTTTTAGATACCAAAGGCCCAAAACTGGATAGTACAGCGATTTGACCCGTGGAACTGCGAAACCACACTGGGATGTCGGGCCTACACAAGACTATTTTCAACAGATATATTTTTGTGTCACAACAGTCAGGAGACACTACTGTTTTTCTTTACGGAAAAAACTACCAAAACCTGAATAATAGAGATTTTTTACCGTGGGATGGCAAAACCACAGTTATTGTTTACTCGGGTATACCACACTTTTTTAAATAGAGATATTTGCGGCTGAACAGTGAGCGACACACTCAAACTGCTTTTTGTTTAGATACCAAAGGCCCAAAACTGGATAGTACAGCGATTTGACCCGTGGAACTGCGAAACCACACTGGGATGTCGGGCCTACACAAGACTATTTTCAACAGATATATTTTTGTGTCACAACAGTCAGGAGACACTACTGTTTTTCTTTACGGAAAAAACTACCAAAAACCTGAATAATAGAGATTTTTTACCGTGTCATGGCAAAACCACAGTTATTGTTTACTGGGTATACCACACTTTTTTAAATAGAGATATTTGCGCCTGAACAGTGAGCGACACACTCAAACTGCTTTTTTTTTAGATACCAAAGGCCCAATACTGGATAGTACAGCGATTTGACCCGTGGAACTGCGAAACCACACTGGGATGTCGGGCCTACACAAGACTATTTTCAACAGATATATTTTTGTGTCACAACAGTCAGGAGACACTACTGTTTTTCTTTACGGAAAAAACTACCAAAAACCTGAATAATAGAGATTTTTTACCGTGTCATGGCAAAACCACAGTTATTGTTTACTGGGGTATACCACACTTTTTTAAATAGAGATATTTGCGGCTGAACAGTGAGCGACACACTCAAACTGCTTTTTTTTTAGATACCAAAGGCCCAAAACTGGATAGTACAGCGATTTGACCCGTGGAACTGCAAAACCACACTGGGATGTCGGGCCTACACAAGACTATTTTCAACAGATATATTTTTGTGTCACAACAGTCAGGAGACACTACTGTTTTTCTTTACGGAAACAAGTACCAAAACCTGAATAATATAGATTTTTTACCGTGGGATGGCAAAACCACAGGTATTGTTTTCTGGGGTATACCACACTTTTTTAAATAGAGATATTTGCGGCTGAACAGTGAGCGACACACTCAAACTGCTGTTTTTTTAAATACCAAAGGCCCAAAACTGGATAGTACAGCGATTTGACCCGTGGAACTGCGAAACCACACTGGGGTGTCGGGCCTACACAAGACTATTTTCAACAGATATATTTTTGTGTCACAACAGTCAGGAGACACTAATGTTTTTCTTTACGGAAACCACAACCAAAACCTGAATAATAGAGATTTTTTACCGTGGGATGGCAAAACCGCAGTTATTGTTTACTGGGGTATACCACACTTTTTTAAATAGAGATATTTGCGGCTGAAGAGTGAGCGACACACTCAAACTGCTTTTTTTTTAGATACCAAAGGCCCAAAACTGGATAGTACATCGATTTGACCCGTGGAACTGCGAAACCACACTGGGATGTCGGGCCTACACAATATTATTTTCAAAAGATATATTTTTGTGTGACAACAGTCAGGAGACACTACTGTTTTTCTTTACGGAAAAAACTACCAAAACCTGAATAATAGAGATTTTTTACCGTGGGATGGCAAAACCACAGTAATTGTTTACTGGGGTATACCACACTTATTTAAATAGAGATATTTGCGGCTGAACAGTGAGCGACACACTCAAACTGCTTTTTTTTTAGATACCAAAGGCCCAAAACTGGATAGTACAGTGATTTGACCCGTGGAACTGCGAAACCACACTGGGATGTCGGGCCTACACAAGACTATTTTCAACAGATATATTTTTGTGTCACAACAGTCAGGAGACACTACTTTTTATATTTACGGAAAAAACTACCAAAACCTGAATAATAGAGATTTTTTACCGTGTCATGGCAAAACCACAGTTATTGTTTACTGGGGTATACCACACTTTTTTAAATAGAGATATTTGCGGCTGAACAGTGAGCGACACTCTCAAACTGCTTTTTTTTTAGTTACCAAAGGCCCAAAACTGGTTAGTACAGGGATTTGACCCGTGGAACTGCGAAACCACACTGGGATGTCGGGCCTACACAAGACTATTTTAAACAGATATATTTTTGTGTCACAACAGTCAGGAGACACTACTGTTTTTCTTTACGGAAAAAACTACCAAAACCTGAATAATAGAGATTTTTTACCGTGGGATTGCAAAACCACAGTTATTTTTTACTGGTGTATACCACACTTTTTTAAATAGAGATATTTGCAGCTGAACAGTGAGCGACACACTCAAACTGCTTTTTTTTTAGATACCAAAGGCCCAATACTGGATAGTACAGCGATTTGACCCGTGGAACTGCGAAACCACACTGGGATGTCGGGCCTACACAAGACTATTTTCAACAGATATATTTTTGTGTCACAACAGTCAGGAGACACTACTGTTTTTCTTTACGGAAAAAACTACTAAAACCTGAATAATAGAGATTTTTTACCGTGGGATGGCAAAACCACAGTTATTGTTTACTGGGGTATACCACACTTTTTTAAATAGAGATATTTGCGGCTGAACAGTGAGCGACACTCTCAAACTGCTTTTTTTTTAGATACCAAAGGCCCAAAACTGGTTAGTACAGCGATTTGACCCGTGGAACTGCGAAACCACACTGGGATGTCGGGCCTACACAGGACTATTTTAAACAGATATATTTTTGTGTCACAACAGTCAGGAGACACTACTGTTTTTCTTTACGGAAAAAACTACCAAAACCTGAATAATAGAGATTTTTTACCGTGGGATGGCAAAACCACAGTTATTTTTTACTGGGGTATACCACACTTTTTTAAATAGAGATATTTGCAGCTGAACAGTGAGCGACACACTCAAACTGCTTTTTTTTTAGATACCAAAGGCCCAAAACTGGATAGTACAGCGATTTGACCCGTGGAACTGCGAAACCACACTGGGATGTCGGGCCTACACAAGACTATTTTCAACAGATATATTTTTGTGTCACAACAGTCAGGAGACACTACTGTTTTTCTTTACGGAAACAACTACCAAAACCTGAATAATAGAGATTTTTTACCGTGGGATGGCAAAACCACAGTTATTGTTTACTGGGGTATACCACACTTTTTTAAATAGAGATATTTGCGCCTGAACAGTGAGCGACACACTCAAACTGCTTTTTTTTTAGATACCAAAGGCCCAATACTGGATAGTACAGCGATTTGACCCGTGGAACTGCGAAACCACACTGGGATGTCAGGCCTACACAAGACTATTTTCAACAGATATATTTTTGTGTCACAACAGTCAGGAGACACTACTGTTTTTCTTTACGGAAAAAACTACTAAAACCTGAATAATAGAGATTTTTTACCGTGGGATGGCAAAACCACAGGTATTGCTTTCTGGGGTATACCACACTTTTTTAAATAGAGATATTTGCGGCTGAACAGTGAGCGACACACTCAAACTGCTTTTTTTTTAGATACCAAAGGCCCAAAACTGGATAGTACAGCGATTTGACCCGTGGAACTGCGAAACCACACTGGGGTGTCGGGCCTACACAAGACTATTTTCAACAGATATATTTTTGTGTCACAACAGTCAGGAGACACTAATGTTTTTCTTTACGGAAACCACTACCAAAACCTGAATAATAGAGATTTTTTACCGTGGGATGGCAAAACCACAGTTATTGTTTACTGGGGTATACCACACTTTTTTAAATAGAGATATTTGCGGCTGAAGAGTGAGCGACACACTCAAACTGCTTTTTTTTTAGATACCAAAGGCCCAAAACTGGATAGTACATCGATTTGACCCGTGGAACTGCGAAACCACACTGGGATGTCGGGCCTACACAATATTATTTTCAAAAGATATATTTTTGTGTGACAACAGTCAGGAGACACTACTGTTTTTCTTTACGGAAAAAACTACCAAAACCTGAATAATAGAGATTTTTTACCGTGGGATGGCAAAACCACAGTAATTGTTTACTGGGGTATACCACACTTATTTAAATAGAGATATTTGCGGCTGAACAGTGAGCGACACACTCAAACTGCTTTTTTTTTAGATACCAAAGGCCCAAAACTGGATAGTACAGTGATTTGACCCGTGGAACTGCGAAACCACACTGGGATGTCGGGCCTACACAAGACTATTTTCAACAGATATATTTTTGTGTCACAACAGTCAGGAGACACTACTTTTTATCTTTACGGAAAAAACTACCAAAACCTGAATAATAGAGATTTTTTACCGTGGGATGGCACAACCACAGTTATTGTTTACTGGGGTATACCACACTTTTTTAAATAGAGATATTTGCGGCTGAACAGTGAGCGACACACTTAAACTGCTTTTTTTTTAGATACCAAAGGCCCAAAACTGGATAGTACAGCGATTTGACCCGTGGAACTGCGAAACCACACTGGGATGTCGGGCCTACACAAGACTATTTTCAACAGATATATTTTTGTGTCACAACAGTCAGGAGACACTACTGTTTTTCTTTACGGAAAAAACTACCAAAACCTGAATAATAGAGATTTTTTACCGTGGGATGGCAAAACCACAGTTATTGTTTACTCGGGTATACCACACTTTTTTAAATAGAGATATTTGCGGCTGAACAGTGAGCGACACACTCAAACTGCTTTTTTTTTAGATACCAAAGGCCCAAAACTGGATAGTACAGCGATTTGACCCGTGGAACTGCGAAACCACACTGGGATGTCGGGCCTACACAAGACTATTTTCAACAGATATATTTTTGTGTCACAACAGTCAGGAGACACTACTGTTTTTCTTTACGGAAAAAACTACCAAAACCTGAATAATAGAGATTTTTTACCGTGTCATGGCAAAACCACAGTTATTGTTTACTGGGGTATACCACACTTTTTTAAATAGAGATATTTGCAGCTGAACAGTGAGCGACACACTCAAACTGCTTTTTTTTTAGATACCAAAGGCCCAAAACAGGTTAGTACAGCGATTTGACCCGTGGAACTGCGAAACCACACTGGGATGTCGGGCCTACACAAGACTATTTTAAACAGATATATTTTTGTGTCACAACAGTCAGGAGACACTACTGTTTTTCTTTACGGAAAAAACTACCATAACCTGAATAATAGAGATTTTTTACCGTGGGATGGCAAAACCACAGTTATTTTTTACTGGGGTATACCACACTTATTTAAATAGAGATATTTGCGGCTGAACAGTGAGCGACACACTCAAACTGCTTTTTTTTTAGATACCAAAGGCCCAAAACTGGATAGTACAGTGATTTGACCCGTGGAACTGCGAAACCACACTGGGATGTCGGGCCTACAAAAGACTATTTTCAACAGATATATTTTTGTGTCACAACAGTCAGGAGACACTACTTTTTATCTTTACGGAAAAAACTACCAAAACCTGAATAATAGAGATTTTTTACCATGGGATGGCAAAACCACAGTTATTGTTTACTGGGGTATACCACACTTTTTTAAATAGAGATATTTGCGGCTGAACAGTGAGCGACACACTTAAACTGCTTTTTTTTTAGATACCAAAGGCCCAAAACTGGATAGTACAGCGATTTGACCCGTGGAACTGCGAAACCACACTGGGATGTCGGGCCTACACAAGACTATTTTCAACAGATATATTTTTGTGTCACAACAGTCAGGAGACACTACTGTTTTTCTTTACGGAAAAAACTACTAAAACCTGAATAATAGAGATTTTTTACCGTGGGATGGCAAAACCACAGGTATTGTTTTCTGGGGTATACCACACTTTTTTAAATAGAGATATTTGCGGCTGAACAGTGAGCGACACACTCAAACTGCTTTTTTTTTAGATACCAAAGGCCCAAAACTGGATAGTACAGCGATTTGACCCGTTGAACTGCGAAACCACACTGGGGTGTCGGGCCTACACAAGACTATTTTCAACAGATATATTTTTGTGTCACAACAGTCAGGAGACACTAATGTTTTTCTTTACGGAAACCACTACCAAAACCTGAATAATAGAGATTTTTTACCATGGGATGGCAAAACCACAGTTATTGTTTACTGGGGTATATCACACTTTTTTAAATAGAGATATTTGCGGCTGAAGAGTGAGCGACACACTCAAACTGCTTTTTTTTTAGATACCAAAGGCCCAAAACTGGATAGTACATCGATTTGACCCGTGGAACTGCGAAACCACACTGGGATGTCGGGCCTACACAATATTATTTTCAAAAGATATATTTTTGTGTGACAACAGTCAGGAGACACTACTGTTTTTCTTTACGGAAAAAACTACCAAAACCTGAATAATAGAGATTTTTTACCGTGGGATGGCAAAACCACAGTTATTGTTTACTGGGGTATACCACACTTATTTAAATAGAGATATTTGCGGCTGAACAGTGAGCGACACACTCAAACTGCTTTTTTTTTAGATACCAAAGGCCCAAAACTGGATAGTACAGTGATTTGACCCGTGGAACTGCGAAACCACACTGGGATGTCGGGCCTACACAAGACTATTTTCAACAGATATATTTTTGTGTCACAACAGTCAGGAGACACTACTTTTTATCTTTACGGAAAAAACTACCAAAACCTGAATAATAGAGATTTTTTACCGTGGGATGGCAAAACCACAGTTATTGTTTACTGGGGTATACCACACTTTTTTAAATAGAGATATTTGCGGCTGAACAGTGAGCGACACACTTAAACTGCTTTTTTTTTAGATACCAAAGGCCCAAAACTGGATAGTACAGCGATTTGACCCGTGGAACTGCGAAACCACACTGGGATGTCGGGCCTACACAAGACTATTTTCAACAGATATATTTTTGTGTCACAACAGTCAGGAGACACTACTGTTTTTCTTTACGGAAAAAACTACCAAAACCTGAATAATAGAGATTTTTTACCGTGGGATGGCAAAACCACAGTTATTGTTTACTCGGGTATACCACACTTTTTTAAATAGAGATATTTGCGCCTGAACAGTGAGCGACACACTCAAACTGCTTTTTTTTTAGATACCAAAGGCCCAATACTGGATAGTACAGCGATTTGACCCGTGGAACTGCGAAACCACACTGGGATGTCGGGCCTACACAAGACTATTTTCAACAGATATATTTTTGTGTCACAACAGTCAGGAGACACTACTGTTTTTCTTTACGGAAAAAACTACCAAAAACCTGAATAATAGAGATTTTTTACCGTGTCATGGCAAAACCACAGTTATTGTTTACTGGGTATACCACACTTTTTTAAATAGAGATATTTGCGCCTGAACAGTGAGCGACACACTCAAACTGCTTTTTTTTTAGATACCAAAGGCCCAATACTGGATAGTACAGCGATTTGACCCGTGGAACTGCGAAACCACACTGGGATGTCGGGCCTACACAAGACTATTTTCAACAGATATATTTTTGTGTCACAACAGTCAGGAGACACTACTGTTTTTCTTTACGGAAACAACTACCAAAACCTGAATAATAGAGATTTTTTACCGTGGGATGGCAAAACCACAGTTATTGTTTACTGGGGTATACCACACTTTTTTAAATAGAGATATTTGCGGCTGAACAGTGAGCGACACACTTAAACTGCTTTTTTTTTAGATACCAAAGGCCCAAAACTGGATAGTACAGCGATTTGACCCGTGGAACTGCGAAACCACACTGGGATGTCGGGCCTACACAAGACTATTTTCAACAGATATATTTTTGTGTCACAACAGTCAGGAGACACTACTGTTTTTCTTTACGGAAAAAACTACCAAAACCTGAATAATAGAGATTTTTTACCGTGGGATGGCAAAACCACAGTTATTGTTTACTCGGGTATACCACACTTTTTTAAATAGAGATATTTGCGGCTGAACAGTGAGCGACACACTCAAACTGCTTTTTGTTTAGATACCAAAGGCCCAAAACTGGATAGTACAGCGATTTGACCCGTGGAACTGCGAAACCACACTGGGATGTCGGGCCTACACAAGACTATTTTCAACAGATATATTTTTGTGTCACAACAGTCAGGAGACACTACTGTTTTTCTTTACGGAAAAAACTACCAAAAACCTGAATAATAGAGATTTTTTACCGTGTCATGGCAAAACCACAGTTATTGTTTACTGGGTATACCACACTTTTTTAAATAGAGATATTTGCGCCTGAACAGTGAGCGACACACTCAAACTGCTTTTTTTTTAGATACCAAAGGCCCAATACTGGATAGTACAGCGATTTGACCCGTGGAACTGCGAAACCACACTGGGATGTCGGGCCTACACAAGACTATTTTCAACAGATATATTTTTGTGTCACAACAGTCAGGAGACACTACTGTTTTTCTTTACGGAAAAAACTACCAAAAACCTGAATAATAGAGATTTTTTACCGTGTCATGGCAAAACCACAGTTATTGTTTACTGGGGTATACCACACTTTTTTAAATAGAGATATTTGCGGCTGAACAGTGAGCGACACACTCAAACTGCTTTTTTTTTAGATACCAAAGGCCCAAAACTGGATAGTACAGCGATTTGACCCGTGGAACTGCAAAACCACACTGGGATGTCGGGCCTACACAAGACTATTTTCAACAGATATATTTTTGTGTCACAACAGTCAGGAGACACTACTGTTTTTCTTTACGGAAACAAGTACCAAAACCTGAATAATATAGATTTTTTACCGTGGGATGGCAAAACCACAGGTATTGTTTTCTGGGGTATACCACACTTTTTTAAATAGAGATATTTGCGGCTGAACAGTGAGCGACACACTCAAACTGCTGTTTTTTTAAATACCAAAGGCCCAAAACTGGATAGTACAGCGATTTGACCCGTGGAACTGCGAAACCACACTGGGGTGTCGGGCCTACACAAGACTATTTTCAACAGATATATTTTTGTGTCACAACAGTCAGGAGACACTAATGTTTTTCTTTACGGAAACCACAACCAAAACCTGAATAATAGAGATTTTTTACCGTGGGATGGCAAAACCGCAGTTATTGTTTACTGGGGTATACCACACTTTTTTAAATAGAGATATTTGCGGCTGAAGAGTGAGCGACACACTCAAACTGCTTTTTTTTTAGATACCAAAGGCCCAAAACTGGATAGTACATCGATTTGACCCGTGGAACTGCGAAACCACACTGGGATGTCGGGCCTACACAATATTATTTTCAAAAGATATATTTTTGTGTGACAACAGTCAGGAGACACTACTGTTTTTCTTTACGGAAAAAACTACCAAAACCTGAATAATAGAGATTTTTTACCGTGGGATGGCAAAACCACAGTTATTGTTTACTGGGGTATACCACACTTATTTAAATAGAGATATTTGCGGCTGAACAGTGAGTGACACACTCAAACTGCTTTTTTTTTAGATACCAAAGGCCCAAAACTGGATAGTACAGTGATTTGACCCGTGGAACTGCGAAACCACACTGGGATGTCGGGCCTACACAAGACTATTTTCAACAGATATATTTTTGTGTCACAACAGTCAGGAGACACTACTGTTTTTCTTTACGGAAAAAACTACCAAAACCTGAATAATAGAGATTTTTTACCGTGGGATGGCAAAACCACAGTTATTGTTTACTCGGGAATACCACACTTTTTTAAATAGTGATATTTGCGGCTGAACAGTGAGCGACACACTCAAACTGCTTTTTTTTTAGATACCAAAGGCCCAAAACTGGATAGTACAGCGATTTGACCCGTGGAACTGCGAAACCACACTGGGATGTCGGGCCTACACAAGACTATTTTCAGCAGATATATTTTTGTGTCACAACAGTCAGGAGACACTACTGTTTTTCTTTACGGAAAAAACTACCAAAACCTGAATAATAGAGATTTTTTACCGTGTCATGGCAAAACCACAGTTATTGTTTACTGGGGTATACCACACTTTTTTAAATAGAGATATTTGCGGCTGAACAGTGAGCGACACTCTCAAACTGCTTTTTTTTTAGATACCAAAGGCCCAAAACTGGTTAGTACAGCGATTTGACCCGTGGAGCTGCGAAACCACACTGGGATGTCGGGCCTACACAAGACTATTTTAAACAAATATATTTTTGTGTCACAACAGTCAGGAGACACTACTGTTTTTCTTTACGGAAAAAACTACCAAAACCTGAATAATAGAGATTTTTTACCGTGGGATGGCAAAACCACAGTTATTGTTTACTGGGGTATACCACACTTTTTTAAATAGAGATATTTGCGCCTGAACAGTGAGCGACACACTCAAACTGCTTTTTTTTTAGATACCAAAGGCCCAATACTGGATAGTACAGCGATTTGACCCGTGGAACTGCGAAACCACACTGGGATGTCGGGCCTACACAAGACTATTTTCAACAGATATATTTTTGTGTCACAACAGTCAGGAGACACTACTGTTTTTCTTTACGGAAACAACTACCAAAACCTGAATAATAGAGATTTTTTACCGTGGGATGGCAAAACCACAGGTATTGTTTTCTGGGGTATACCACACTTTTTTAAATAGAGATATTTGCGGCTGAACAGTGAGCGACACACTCAAACTGCTTTTTTTTTAAATACCAAAGGCCCAAAACTGGATAGTACAGCGATTTGACCCGTGGAACTGCGAAACCACACTGGGGTGTCGGGCCTACACAAGACTATTTTCAACAGATATATTTTTGTGTCACAACAGTCAGGAGACACTAATGTTTTTCTTTACGGAAACCACAACCAAAACCTGAATAATAGAGATTTTTTACCGTGGGATGGCAAAACCACAGTTATTGTTTACTGGGGTATACCACACTTTTTTAAATAGAGATATTTGCGGCTGAAGAGTGAGCGACACACACAAACTGCTTTTTTTTTAGATACCAAAGGCCCAAAACTGGATAGTACATCGATTTGACCCGTGGAACTGCGAAACCACACTGGGATGTCGGGCCTACACAATATTATTTTCAAAAGATATATTTTTGTGTGACAACAGTCAGGAGACACTACTGTTTTTCTTTACGGAAAAAACTACCAAAACCTGAATAATAGAGATTTTTTACCGTGAGATGGCAAAACCACAGTTATTGTTTACTGGGGTATACCACACTTATTTAAATAGAGATATTTGCGGCTAAACAGTGAGCGACACACTCAAACTGCTTTTTTTTTAGATACCAAAGGCCCAAAACTGGATAGTACAGTGATTTGACCCGTGGAACTGCGAAACCACACTGGGATGTCGGGCCTACACAAGACTATTTTCAACAGATATATTTTTGTGTCACAACAGTCAGGAGACACTACTTTTTATCTTTACGGAAAAAACTACCAAAACCTGAATAATAGAGATTTTTTACCGTGGGATGGCAAAACCACACTTATTGTTTACTGGGGTATACCACACTTTTTTAAATAGAGATATTTGCGGCTGAACAGTGAGCGACACACTTAAACTGCTTTTTTTTTAGATACCAAAGGCCCAAAACTGGATAGTACAGCGATTTGACCCGTGGAACTGCGAAACCACACTGGGATGTCGGGCCTACACAAGACTATTTTCAACAGATATATTTTTGTGTCACAACAGTCAGGAGACACTACTGTTTTTCTTTACGGAAAAAACTACCAAAACCTGAATAATAGAGATTTTTTACCGTGGGATGGCAAAACCACAGTTATTGTTTACTCGGGAATACCACACTTTTTTAAATAGAGATATTTGCGGCTGAACAGTGAGCGACACACTCAAACTGCTTTTTTTTTAGATACCAAAGGCCCAAAACTGGATAGTACAGCGATTTGACCCGTGGAACTGCGAAACCACACTGGGATGTCGGGCCTACACAAGACTATTTTCAGCAGATATATTTTTGTGTCACAACAGTCAGGAGACACTACTGTTTTTCTTTACGGAAAAAACTACCAAAACCTGAATAATAGAGATTTTTTACCGTGTCATGGCAAAACCACAGTTATTGTTTACTGGGGTATACCACACTTTTTTAAATAGAGATATTTGCATCTGAACAGTGAGCGACACTCTCAAACTGCTTTTTTTTTAGATACCAAAGGCCCAAAACTGGTTAGTACAGCGATTTGACCCGTGGAACTGCGAAACCACACTGGGATGTCGGGCCTACACAAGACTATTTTAAACAGATATATTTTTGTGTCACAACAGTCAGGGGACACTACTGTTTTTCTTTACGGAAAAAACTACCAAAACCTGAATAATAGAGATTTTTTACCGTGGGATGGCAAAACCACAGTTATTGTTTACTGGGGTATACCACACTTTTTTAAATAGAGATATTTGCGGCTGAACAGTGAGCGACACACTCAAACTGCTTTTTTTTTAGATACCAAAGGCCCAAAACTGGATAGTACAGCGATTTGACCCGTGGAACTGCAAAACCACACTGGGATGTCGGGCCTACACAAGACTATTTTCAACAGATATATTTTTGTGTCACAACAGTCAGGAGACACTACTGTTTTTCTTTACGGAAACAAGTACCAAAACCTGAATAATAGAGATTTTTTACCGTGGGATGGCAAAACCACAGTTATTGTTTACTGGGGTATACCACACTTTTTTAAATAGAGATATTTGCGGCTGAAGAGTGAGCGACACACTCAAACTGCTTTTTTTTTAGATACCAAAGGCCCAAAACTGGATAGTACATCGATTTGACCCGTGGAACTGCGAAACCACACTGGGATGTCGGGCCTACACAATATTATTTTCAAAAGATATATTTTTGTGTGACAACAGTCAGGAGACACTACTGTTTTTCTTTACGGAAAAAACTACCAAAACCTGAATAATAGAGATTTTTTACCGTGGGATGGCAAAACCACAGTTATTGTTTACTGGGGTATACCACACTTATTTAAATAGAGATATTTGCGGCTGAAGAGTGAGCGACACACTCAAACTGCTTTTTTTTTAGATACCAAAGGCCCAAAACTGGATAGTACAGTGATTTGACCCGTGGAACTGCGAAACCACACTGGGATGTCGGGCCTACACAAGACTATTTTCAACAGATATATTTTTGTGTCACAACAGTCAGGAGACACTACTTTTTATCTTTACGGAAAAAACTACCAAAACCTGAATAATAGAGATTTTTTACCGTGGGATGGCAAAACCACAGTTATTGTTTACTGGGGTATACCACACTTTTTTAAATAGAGATATTTGCGGCTGAACAGTGAGCGACACACTTAAACTGCTTTTTTTTTAGATACCAAAGGCCCAAAACTGGATAGTACAGCGATTTGACCCGTGGAACTGCGAAACCACACTGGGATGTCGGGCCTACACAAGACTATTTTCAACAGATATATTTTTGTGTCACAACAGTCAGGAGACACTACTGTTTTTCTTTACGGAAAAAACTACCAAAACCTGAGTAATAGAGATTTTTTACCGTGGGATGGCAAAACCACAGTTATTGTTTACTCGGGAATACCACACTTTTTTAAATAGAGATATTTGCGGCTGAACAGTGAGCGACACACTCAAACTGCTTTTTTTTTAGATACCAAAGGCCCAAAACTGGATAGTACAGCGATTTGACCCGTGGAACTGCGAAACCACACTGGGATGTCGGGCCTACACAAGACTATTTTCAGCAGATATATTTTTGTGTCACAACAGTCAGGAGACACTACTGTTTTTCTTTACGGAAAAAACTACCAAAACCTGAATAATAGAGATTTTTTACCGTGTCATGGCAAAACCACAGTTATTGTTTACTGGGGTATACCACACTTTTTTAAATAGAGATATTTGCGGCTGAACAGTGAGCGACACTCTCAAACTGCTTTTTTTTTAGATACCAAAGGCCCAAAACTGGTTAGTACAGCGATTTGACCCGTGGAACTGCGAAACCACACTGGGATGTCGGGCCTACACAAGACTATTTTAAACAGATATATTTTTGTGTCACAACAGTCAGGAGACACTACTGTTTTTCTTTACGGAAAAAACTACCAAAACCTGAATAATAGAGATTTTTTACCGTGGGATGGCAAAACCACAGTTATTGTTTACTGGGGTATACCACACTTTTTTAAATAGAGATATTTGCGGCTGAACAGTGAGCGACACACTCAAACTGCTTTTTTTTTAGATACCAAAGGCCCAAAACTGGATAGTACAGCGATTTGACCCGTGGAACTGCAAAACCACACTGGGATGTCGGGCCTACAGAAGACTATTTTCAACAGATATATTTTTGTGTCACAACAGTCAGGAGACACTACTGTTTTTCTTTACGGAAAAAACTACCAAAACCTGAATAAAAGAGATTTTTTACCGTGGGATGGCAAAATCACAGTTATTGTTTTCTGGGGTATACCACACTTTTTTAAATAGAGATATTTGCGGCTGAACAGTGAGCGACACACTCAAACTGCTTTTTTTTTAGATACCAAAGGCCCAAAACTGGGTAGTACAGCGATTTGACCCGTGGAACTGCGAAACCACACTGGGATGTCGGGCCTACACAAGACTATTTTCAACAGATATATTTTTGTGTCACAACAGTCAGGAGACACTACTGTTTTTCTTTACGGAAAAAACTACCACAACCTGAATAATAGAGATTTTTTACCGTGGGATGGCAAAACCACAGTTATTTTTTACTGGGATATACCACACTTTTTTAAATAGAGATATTTGCGGCTGAACAGTGATCGACACACTCAAACTGCTTTTTTTTTAGATACCAAAGGCCTAAAACTGGATAGTACAGAGATTTGACCCGTGGAACTGCGAAACCACACTGGGATGTCGGGCCTACACAAGACTATTTTCAACAAATATATTTTTGTGTCACAACAGTCAGGAGACACTACTTTTTATCTTTATGGAAAAAACTACCAAAACCTGAATAATAGAGATTTTTTACCGTGGGATGGCAAAACCACAGTTATTGTTTACTGGGGTATACCACACTTTTTTAAATAGAGATATTTGCGGCTGAACAGTGAGCGACACACTTAAACTGCTTTTTTTTTAGATACCAAAGGCCCAAAACTGGATAGTACAGCGATTTGACCCGTGGAACTGCGAAACCACACTGGGATGTCGGGCCTACACAAGACTATTTTCAACAGATATATTTTTGTGTCACAACAGTCAGGAGACACTACTGTTTTTTTTTACGGAAAAAACTACCAAAACCTGAATAATAGAGATTTTTTACCGTGGGATAGCAAAACCACAGGTATTGTTTACTGGGGTATACCACACTTTTTTAAATAGAGATATTTGCAGCTGAACAGTGAGCGACAGACTCAAACTGCCTTTTTTTTAGATACCAAAGGACCAAAACTGGATAGTACAGCGATTTGACCCGTGGAACTGCGAAACCACACTGGGGTGTCGGGCCTACACAAGACTATTTTCAAAAGATATATTTTTGTGTGACAACAGTCAGGAGACACTACTGTTTTTCTTTACGGAAAAAACTACCAAAACCTGAATAAAAGAGATTTTTTACCGTGGGATGGCAAAATCACAGTTATTGTTTTCTGGGGTATACCACACTTTTTTAAATAGAGATATTTGCGGCTGAACAGTGAGCGACACACTCAAACTGCTTTTTTTTTAGATACCAAAGGCCCAAAACTGGGTAGTACAGCGATTTGACCCGTGGAACTGCGAAACCACACTGGGATGTCGGGCCTACACAAGACTATTTTCAACAGATATATTTTTGTGTCACAACAGTCAGGAGACACTACTGTTTTTATTTACGGAAAAAACTACCACAACCTGAATAATAGAGATTTTTTACCGTGGGATGGCAAAACCACAGTTATTTTTTACTGGGGTATACCACACTTTTTTAAATAGAGATATTTGCGGCTGAACAGTGATCGACACACTCAAACTGCTTTTTTTTTAGATACCAAAGGCCTAAAACTGGATAGTACAGAGATTTGACCCGTGGAACTGCGAAACCACACTGGGATGTCGGGCCTACACAAGACTATTTTCAACAGATATATTTTTGTGTCACAACAGTCAGGAGACACTACTTTTTATCTTTATGGAAAAAACTACCAAAACCTGAATAATAGAGATTTTTTACCGTGGGATGGCAAAACCACAGTTATTGTTTACTGGGGTATACCACACTTTTTTAAATAGAGATATTTGCGGCTGAACAGTGAGCTACACACTTAAACTGCTTTTTTTTTAGATACCAAACGCCCAAAACTGGATAGTACAGCGATTTGACCCGTGGAACTGCGAAACCACACTGGGATGTCGGGCCTACACAAGACTATTTTCAACAGATATATTTTTGTGTCACAACAGTCAGGAGACACTACTGTTTTTTTTTACGGAAAAAACTACCAAAACCTGAATAATAGAGATTTTTTACCGTGGGATAGCAAAACCACAGGTATTGTTTACTGGGGTATACCACACTTTTTTAAATAGAGATATTTGCGGCTGAACAGTGAGCGACACAATCAAACTGCTTTTTTTTTAGATACCAAAGGCCCAAAACTAGATAGTACAGCGATTTGACCCGTGGAACTGCGAAACCACACTGGGATGTCGGGCCTACACAAGACTATTTTCAACAGATATATTTTTGTGTCACAAAAGTCAGGAGACACTACTGTTTTTCTTTACGGATACAACTACCAAAACCTGAATAATAAAGATTTTTTACCATGGGATGTCAAAACCACAATTATTGTTTACTGGGGTATACCACACTTTTTTAAATAGAGATATTTGCAGCTGAACAGTGAGCGACAGACTCAAACTGCCTTTTTTTTAGATACCAAAGGACCAAAACTGGATAGTACAGCGATTTGACCCGTGGAACTGCGAAACCACACTGGGGTGTCGGGCCTACACAAGACTATTTTCAAAAGATATATTTTTGTGTGACAACAGTCAGGAGACACTACTGTTTTTCTTTACGGAAACAACTACCAAAACCTGAATAATAGAGATTTTTTACCGTGGGATGGCAAAACCACAGTTATTGTTTACTGGGGTATACCACACTTTTTTAAATAGAGATATTTGCGGCTGAACAGTGATCGACACACTCAAACTTCTTTTTTTTTAGATACCAAAGGCCCAAAACTGGATAGTACAGCGATTTGACCCGTGGAACTGCGAAACCACACTGGGATGTCGGGCCTACACAAGACTATTTTCAGCAGATATATTTTTGTGTCACAACAGTCAGGAGACACTACTGTTTTTCTTTCCAGAAAAAACTGCCAAAACCTGAATAATAGAGATTTTTTACCATGGGATGGCAAAACCACAGTTATTGTTTACTGGGGTATACCACACTTTTTTAAATAGAGATATTTGCGGCTGAACAGTGAGCGACACACTCAAACTGCTTTTTTTTTAGATACCAAAGGCCCAAAACTGGATAGTACAGCGATTTGACCCGTGGAACTGCGAAACCACACTGGGATGTCGGGCCTACACAAGACTATTTTCAACAGATATATTTTTGTGTCACAACAGTCAGGAGACACTACTGTTTTTCTTTACGGAAAAAACTACCAAAACCTGAATAAAAGAGATTTTTTACCGTGGGATGGCAAAATCACAGTTATTGTTTTCTGGGGTATACCACACTTTTTTAAATAGAGATATTTGCGGCTGAACAGTGAGCGACACACTCAAACTGCTTTTTTTTTAGATACCAAAGGCCCAAAACTGGGTAGTACAGCGATTTGACCCGTGGAACTGCGAAACCACACTGGGATGTCGGGCCTACGCAAGACTATTTTCAACAGATATATTTTTGTGTCACAACAGTCAGGAGACACTACTTTTTATCTTTATGGAAAAAACTACCAAAACCTGAATAATAGAGATTTTTTACCGTGGGATGGCAAAACCACAGTTATTGTTTACTGGGGTATACCACACTTTTTTAAATAGAGATATTTGCGGCTGAACAGTGAGCGACACACTTAAACTGCTTTTTTTTTAGATACCAAACGCCCAAAACTGGATAGTACAGCGATTTGACCCGTGGAACTGCGAAACCACACTGGGATGTCGGGCCTACACAAGACTATTTTCAACAGATATATTTTTGTGTCACAACAGTCAGGAGACACTACTGTTTTTTTTTACGGAAAAAACTACCAAAACCTGAATAATAGAGATTTTTTACCGTGGGATAGCAAAACCACAGGTATTGTTTACTGGGGTATACCACACTTTTTTAAATAGAGATATTTGCGGCTGAACAGTGAGCGACACAATCAAACTGCTTTTTTTTTAGATACCAAAGGCCCAAAACTAGATAGTACAGCGATTTGACCCGTGGAACTGCGAAACCACACTGGGATGTCGGGCCTACACAAGACTATTTTCAACAGATATATTTTTGTGTCACAAAAGTCAGGAGACACTACTGTTTTTCTTTACGGATACAACTACCAAAACCTGAATAATAAAGATTTTTTACCATGGGATGTCAAAACCACAATTATTGTTTACTGGGGTATACCACACTTTTTTAAATAGAGATATTTGCAGCTGAACAGTGAGCGACAGACTCAAACTGCCTTTTTTTTAGATACCAAAGGACCAAAACTGGATAGTACAGCGATTTGACCCGTGGAACTGCGAAACCACACTGGGGTGTCGGGCCTACACAAGACTATTTTCAAAAGATATATTTTTGTGTGACAACAGTCAGGAGACACTACTGTTTTTCTTTACGGAAACAACTACCAAAACCTGAATAATAGAGATTTTTTACCGTGGGATGGCAAAACCACAGTTATTGTTTACTGGGGTATACCACACTTTTTTAAATAGAGATATTTGCGGCTGAACAGTGATCGACACACTCAAACTGCTTTTTTTTTAGATACCAAAGGCCCAAAACTGGATAGTACAGCGATTTGACCCGTGGAACTGCGAAACCACACTGGGATGTCGGGCCTACACAAGACTATTTTCAACAGATATATTTTTGTGTCACAACAGTCAGGAGACACTACTGTTTTTCTTTCCAGAAAAAACTGCCAAAACCTGAATAATAGAGATTTTTTACCATGGGATGGCAAAACCACAGTTATTGTTTACTGGGGTATACCACACTTTTTTAAATAGAGATATTTGCGGCTGAACAGTGAGCGACACACTCAAACTGCTTTTTTTTTAGATACCAAAGGCCCAAAACTGGATAGTACAGCGATTTGACCCGTGGAACTGCGAAACCACACTGGGATGTCGGGCCTACACAAGACTATTTTCAACAGATATATTTTTGTGTCACAACAGTCAGGAGACACTACTGTTTTTCTTTACGGAAAAAACTACCAAAACCTGAATAAAAGAGATTTTTTACCGTGGGATGGCAAAATCACAGTTATTGTTTTCTGGGGTATACCACACTTTTTTAAATAGAGATATTTGCGGCTGAACAGTGAGCGACACACTCAAACTGCTTTTTTTTTAGATACCAAAGGCCCAAAACTGGGTAGTACAGCGATTTGACCCGTGGAACTGCGAAACCACACTGGGATGTCGGGCCTACGCAAGACTATTTTCAACAGATATATTTTTGTGTCACAACAGTCAGGAGACACTACTGTTTTTCTTTACGGAAAAAACTACCACAACCTGAATAATAGAGATTTTTTACCGTGGGATGGCAAAACCACAGTTATTTTTTACTGGGGTATACCACACTTTTTTAAATAGAGATATTTGCGGCTGAACAGTGATCGACACACTCAAACTGCTTTTTTTTTAGATACCAAAGGCCTAAAACTGGATAGTACAGAGATTTGACCCGTGGAACTGCGAAACCACACTGGGATGTCGGGCCTACACAAGACTATTTTCAACAGATATATTTTTGTGTCACAACAGTCAGGAGACACTACTTTTTATCTTTATGGAAAAAACTACCAAAACCTGAATAATAGAGATTTTTTACCGTGGGATGGCAAAACCACAGTTATTGTTTACTGGGGTATACCACACTTTTTTAAATAGAGATATTTGCGGCTGAACAGTGAGCGACACACTTAAACTGCTTTTTTTTTAGATACCAAACGCCCAAAACTGGATAGTACAGCGATTTGACCCGTGGAACTGCGAAACCACACTGGGATGTCGGGCCTACACAAGACTATTTTCAACAGATATATTTTTGTGTCACAACAGTCAGGAGACACTACTGTTTTTTTTTACGGAAAAAACTACCAAAACCTGAATAATAGAGATTTTTTACCGTGGGATAGCAAAACCACAGGTATTGTTTACTGGGGTATACCACACTTTTTTAAATAGAGATATTTGCGGCTGAACAGTGAGCGACACACTCAAACTGCTTTTTTTTTAGATACCAAAGGCCCAAAACTAGATAGTACAGCGATTTGACCCGTGGAACTGCGAAACCACACTGGGATGTCGGGCCTACACAAGACTATTTTCAACAGATATATTTTTGCGTCACAACAGTCAGGAGACACTACTGTTTTTCTTTACGGATACAACTACCAAAACCTGAATAATAAAGATTTTTTACCATGGGATGTCAAAACCACAGTTATTGTTTACTGGGGTATACCACACTTTTTTAAATAGAGATATTTGCAGCTGAACAGTGAGCGACAGACTCAAACTGCCTTTTTTTTAGATACCAAAGGACCAAAACTGGATAGTACAGCGATTTGACCCGTGGAACTGCGAAACCACACTTGGGTGTCGGGCCTACACAAGACTATTTTCAAAAGATATATTTTTGTGTGACAATAGTCAGGAGACACTACTGTTTTTCTTTACGGAAACAACTACCAAAACCTGAATAATAGAGATTTTTTACCGTGGGATGGCAAAACCACAGTTATTGTTTACTGGGGTATACCACACTTTTTTAAATAGAGATATTTGCGGCTGAACAGTGATCGACACACTCAAACTGCTTTTTTTTTAGATACCAAAGGCCCAAAACTGGATAGTACAGCGATTTGACCCGTGGAACTGCGAAACCACACTGGGATGTCGGGCCTACACAAGACTATTTTCAACAGATATATTTTTGTGTCACAACAGTCAGGAGACACTACTGTTTTTCTTTCCAGAAAAAACTGCCAAAACCTGAATAATAGAGATTTTTTACCATGGGATGGCAAAACCACAGTTATTGTTTACTGGGGTATACCACACTTTTTTAAATAGAAATATTTGCGGCTGAACAGTGAGCGACACACTTAAACTGCTTTTTTTTTAGATACCAAACGCCCAAAACTGGATAGTACAGCGATTTGACCCGTGGAACTGCGAAACCACACTGGGATGTTGGGCCTACACTAGACTATTTTCAACAGATATATTTTTGTGTCACAACAGTCAGGAGACACTACTGTTTTTCTTTACGGAAACAACTACCAAAACCTGAATAATAGAGATTTTTTACCGTGGGATGGCAAAACCACAGTTATTGTTTATTGGGGTATACCACACTTTTTTAAATAGAGATATTTGCGGCTGAACAGTGAGCGACACACTCAAACTGCTTTTTTTTTAGATACCAAAGGCCCAAAACTGGGTAGTACAGCGATTTGACCCGTGGAACTGCGAAACCACACTGGGATGTCGGGCCTACACAAGACTATTTTCAACAGATATAATTTTGTGTCACAACGGTCAGGAGACACTACTGTTTTTTTTTACGGAAAAAACTACCAAAACCTGAATAATAGAGATTTTTTACCGTGGGATAGCAAAACCACAGGTATTGTTTACTGGGGTATACCACACTTTTTTAAATAGAGATATTTGCGGCTGAACAGTGAGCGACACACTCAAACTGCTTTTTTTTTAGATACCAACGGCCCAAAACTAGATAGTACAGCGATTTGACCCGTGGAACTGCGAAACCACACTGGGATGTCGGGCCTACACAAGACTATTTTCAACAGATATATTTTTGTGTCACAACAGTCAGGAGACACTACTGTTTTTCTTTACGGATACAACTACCAAAACCTGAATAATAAAGATTTTTTACCATGGGATGTCAAAACCACAGTTATTGTTTACTGGGGTATACCACACTTTTTTAAATAGAGATATTTGCAGCTGAACAGTGAGCGACAGACTCAAACTGCCTTTTTTTTAGATACCAAAGGACCAAAACTGGATAGTACAGCGATTTGACCCGTGGAACTGCGAAACCACACTGGGGTGTCGGGCCTACACAAGACTTTTTTCAAAAGATATATTTTTGTGTGACAACAGTCAGGAGACACTACTGTTTTTCTTTACGGAAACAACTACCAAAACCTGAATAATAGAGATTTTTTACCGTGGGATGGCAAAACCACAGTTATTGTTTACTGGGGTATACCACACTTTTTTAAATAGAGATATTTGCGGCTGAACAGTGATCGACACACTCAAACTGCTTTTTTTTTAGATACCAAAGGCCCAAAACTGGATAGTACAGCGATTTGACCCGTGGAACTGCGAAACCACACTGGGATGTCGGGCCTACACAAGACTATTTTCAACAGATATATTTTTGTGTCACAACAGTCAGGAGACACTACTGTTTTTCTTTCCAGAAAAAACTGCCAAAACCTGAATAATAGAGATTTTTTACCATGGGATGGCAAAACCACAGTTATTGTTTACTGGGGTATACCACACTTTTTTAAATAGAGATATTTGCGGCTGAACAGTGAGCGACACACTCAAACTGCTTTTTTTTTAGATACCAAAGGCCCAAAACTGGATAGTACAGCGATTTGACCCGAGGAACTGCAAAACCACACTGGGATGTCGGGCCTACACAAGACTATTTTCAACAGATATATTTTTGTGTCACAACAGTCAGGAGACACTACTGTTTTTCTTTACGGAAAAAACTACCAAAACCTGAATAAAAGAGATTTTTTACCGTGGGATGGCAAAATCACAGTTATTGTTTTCTGGGGTATACCACACTTTTTTAAATAGAGATATTTGCGGCTGAACAGTGAGCGACACACTCAAACTGCTTTTTTTTTAGATACCAAAGGCCCAAAACTGGGTAGTACAGCGATTTGACCCGTGGAACTGCGAAACCACACTGGGATGTCGGGCCTACACAAGACTATTTTCAACAGATATATTTTTGTGTCACAACAGTCAGGAGACACTACTGTTTTTCTTTACGGAAAAAACTACCACAACCTGAATAATAGAGATTTTTTACCGTGGGATGGCAAAACCACAGTTATTTTTTACTGGGGTATACCACACTTTTTTAAATAGAGATATTTGCGGCTGAACATTGATCGACACACTCAAACTGCTTTTTTTTTAGATACCAAAGGCCTAAAACTGGATAGTACAGAGATTTGACCCGTGGAACTGCGAAACCACACTGGGATGTCGGGCCTACACAAGACTATTTTCAACAGATATATTTTTGTGTCACAACAGTCAGGAGACACTACTTTTTATCTTTACGGAAAAAACTACCAAAACCTGAATAATAGAGATTTTTTACCGTGGGATGGCAAAACCACAGGTATTGTTTACTGGGGTATACCACACTTTTTTAAATAGAGATATTTGCGGCTGAACAGTGAGCGACACACTTAAACTGCTTTTTTTTTAGATACCAAACGCCCAAAACTGGATAGTACAGCGATTTGACCCGTGGAACTGCGAAACCACACTGGGATGTCGGGCCTACACAAGACTATTTTCAACAGATATATTTTTGTGTCACAACAGTCAGGAGACACTACTGTTTTTTTTTACGGAAAAAACTACCAAAACCTGAATAATAGAGATTTTTTACCGTGGAATAGCAAAACCACAGGTATTGTTTACTGGGGTATACCACACTTTTTTAAATAGAGATATTTGAGGCTGAACAGTGAGCGACACACTCAAACTGCTTTTTTTTTAGATACCAAAGGCCCAAAACTAGATAGTACAGCGATTTGACCCGTGGAACTGCGAAACCACACTGGGATGTCGGGCCTACACAAGACTATTTTCAACAGATATATTTTTGTGTCACAACAGTCAGGAGACACTACTGTTTTTCTTTACGGATACAACTACCAAAACCTGAATAATAAAGATTTTTTACCATGGGATGTCAAAACCACAGTTATTGTTTACTGGGGTATACCACACTTTTTTAAATAGAGATATTTGCAGCTGAACAGTGAGCGACAGACTCAAACTGCCTTTTTTTTAGATACCAAAGGACCAAAACTGGATAGTACAGCGATTTGACCCGTGGAACTGCGAAACCACACTGGGGTGTCGGGCCTACACAAGACTATTTTCAAAAGATATATTTTTGTGTGACAACAGTCAGGAGACACTACTGTTTTTCTTTACGGAAACAACTACCAAAACCTGAATAATAGAGATTTTTTACCGTGGGATGGCAAAACCACAGTTATTGTTTACTGGGGTATACCACACTTTTTTAAATAGAGATATTTGCGGCTGAACAGTGATCGACACACTCAAACTGCTTTTTTTTTAGATACCAAAGGCCCAAAACTGGATAGTACAGCGATTTGACCCGTGGAACTGCGAAACCACACTGGGATGTCGGGCCTACACAAGACTATTTTCAACAGATATATTTTTGTGTCACAACAGTCAGGAGACACTACTGTTTTTCTTTCCAGAAAAAACTGCCAAAACCTGAATAATAGAGATTTTTTACCATGGGATGGCAAAACCACAGTTATTGTTTACTGGGGTATACCACACTTTTTTAAATAGAGATATTTGCGGCTGAACAGTGAGAGACACACTCAAACTGCTTTTTTTTTAGATACCAAAGGCCCAAAACTGGATAGTACAGCGATTTGACCCGTGGAACTGCGAAACCACACTGGGATGTCGGGCCTACACAAGACTATTTTCAACAGATATATTTTTGTGTCACAACAGTCAGGAGACACTACTGTTTTTCTTTACGGAAAAAACTACCAAAACCTGAATAAAAGAGATTTTTTACCGTGGGATGGCAAAATCACAGTTATTGTTTTCTGGGGTATACCACACTTTTTTAAATAGAGATATTTGCGGCTGAACAGTGAGCGACACACTCAAACTGCTTTTTTTTTAGATACCAAAGGCCCAAAACTGGGTAGTACAGCGATTTGACCCGTGGAACTGCGAAACCACACTGGGATGTCGGGCCTACACAAGACTATTTTCAACAGATATATTTTTGTGTCACAACAGTCAGGAGACACTACTGTTTTTCTTTACGGAAAAAACTACCACAACCTGAATAATAGAGATTTTTTACCGTGGGATGGCAAAACCACAGTTATTTTTTACTGGGGTATACCACACTTTTTTAAATAGAGATATTTGCGGCTGAACAGTGATCGACACACTCAAACTGCTTTTTTTTTAGATACCAAAGGCCTAAAACTGGATAGTACAGAGATTTGACCCGTGGAACTGCGAAACCACACTGGGATGTCGGGCCTACACAAGACTATTTTCAACAGATATATTTTTGTGTCACAACAGTCAGGAGACACTACTTTTTATCTTTACGGAAAAAACTACCAAAACCTGAATAACAGAGATTTTTTACCGTGGGATGGCAAAACCACAGTTATTGTTTACTGGGGTATACCACACTTTTTTAAATAGAGATATTTGCGGCTGAACAGTGAGCGACACACTTAAACTGCTTTTTTTTTAGATACCAAACGCCCAAAACTGGATAGTACAGCGATTTGACCCGTGGAACTGCGAAACCACATTGGGATGTAGGGCCTACACAAGACTATTTTCAACAGATATATTTTTGTGTCACAACAGTCAGGAGACACTACTGTTTTTCTTTACGGAAAAAACTAACAAAACCTGAATAATAGAGATTTTTTACCGTGGGATGGCAAAACCACAGTTATTGTTTACTCGGGTATACCACACTTTTTTAAATAGAGATATTTGCGGCTGAACAGTGAGCGACACACTCAAACTGCTTTTTTTTTAGATACCAAAGGCCCAAAACTGGATAGTACATCGATTTGACCCGTGGAACTGCGAAATCACACTGGGATGTCGGGCCTACACAAGACTATTTTCAACAGATATATTTTTGTGTCACAACAGTCAGGAGACACTACTTTTTATCTTTACGGAAAAAACTACCAAAACCTGAATAATAGAGATTTTTTACCGTGGGATGGCAAAACCACAGTTATTGTTTACTGGGGTATACCACACTTTTTTAAATAGAGATATTTGCGGCTGAACAGTGAGCGACACACTTAAACTGCTTTTTTTTTAGATACCAAACGCCCAAAACTGGATAGTACAGCGATTTGACCCGTGGAACTGCGAAACCACACTGGGATGTCGGGCCTACACAAGACTATTTTCAACAGATATATTTTTGTGTCACAACAGTCAGGAGACACTACTGTTTTTCTTTACGGATACAACTACCAAAACCTGAATAATAAAGATTTTTTACCATGGGATGTCAAAACCACAGTTATTGTTTACTGGGGTATACCACACTTTTTTAAATAGAGATATTTGCAGCTGAACAGTGAGCGACAGACTCAAACTGCCTTTTTTTTAGATACCAAAGGACCAAAACTGGATAGTACAGCGATTTGACCCGTGGAACTGCGAAACCACACTGGGATGTCGGGCCTACACAAGACTATTTTCAACAGATATATTTTTGTGTCACAATAGTCAGGAGACACTACTGTTTTTCTTTACGGAAAAAACTACCAAAACCTGAATAAAAGAGATTTTTTACCGTGGGATGGCAAAATCACAGTTATTGTTTTCTGGGGTATACCACACTTTTTTAAATAGAGATATTTGCGGCTGAACAGTGAGCGACACACTCAAACTGCTTTTTTTTTAGATACCAAAGGCCCAAAACTGGGTAGTACAGCGATTTGACCCGTGGAACTGCGAAACCACACTGGGATGTCGGGCCTACACAAGACTATTTTCAACAGATATATTTTTGTGTCACAACAGTCAGGAGACACTACTGTTTTTATTTACGGAAAAAACTACCACAACCTGAATAATAGAGATTTTTTACCGTGGGATGGCAAAACCACAGTTATTTTTTACTGGGGTATACCACACTTTTTTAAATAGAGATATTTGCGGCTGAACAGTGATCGACACACTCAAACTGCTTTTTTTTTAGATACCAAAGGCCTAAAACTGGATAGTACAGAGATTTGACCCGTGGAACTGCGAAACCACACTGGGATGTCGGGCCTACACAAGACTATTTTCAACAGATATATTTTTGTGTCACAACAGTCAGGAGACACTACTTTTTATCTTTACGGAAAAAACTACCAAAACCTGAATAACAGAGATTTTTTACCGTGGGATGGCAAAACCACAGTTATTGTTTACTGGGGTATACCACACTTTTTTAAATAGAGATATTTGCGGCTGAACAGTGAGCGACACACTTAAACTGCTTTTTTTTTAGATACCAAACGCCCAAAACTGGATAGTACAGCGATTTGACCCGTGGAACTGCGAAACCACATTGGGATGTAGGGCCTACACAAGACTATTTTCAACAGATATATTTTTGTGTCACAACAGTCAGGAGACACTACTGTTTTTCTTTACGGAAAAAACTAACAAAACCTGAATAATAGAGATTTTTTACCGTGGGATGGCAAAACCACAGTTATTGTTTACTCGGGTATACCACACTTTTTTAAATAGAGATATTTGCGGCTGAACAGTGAGCGACACACTCAAACTGCTTTTTTTTTAGCTACCAAAGGCCCAAAACTGGATAGTACAGCGATTTGACCCGTGGAACTGCGAAATCACACTGGGATGTCGGGCCTACACAAGACTATTTTCAACAGATATATTTTTGTGTCACAACAGTCAGGAGACACTACTTTTTATCTTTACGGAAAAAACTACCAAAACCTGAATAATAGAGATTTTTTACCGTGGGATGGCAAAACCACAGTTATTGTTTACTGGGGTATACCACACTTTTTTAAATAGAGATATTTGCGGCTGAACAGTGAGCGACACACTTAAACTGCTTTTTTTTTAGATACCAAACGCCCAAAACTGGATAGTACAGCGATTTGACCCGTGGAACTGCGAAACCACACTGGGATGTCGGGCCTACACAAGACTATTTTCAACAGATATATTTTTGTGTCACAACAGTCAGGAGACACTACTGTTTTTTTTTACGGAAAAAACTACCAAAACCTGAATAATAAAGATTTTTTACCATGGGATGTCAAAACCACAGTTATTGTTTACTGGGGTATACCACACTTTTTTAAATAGAGATATTTGCAGCTGAACAGTGAGCGACAGACTCAAACTGCCTTTTTTTTAGATACCAAAGGCCCAAAACTGGATAGTACAGCGATTTGACCCGTGGAACTGCGAAACCACACTGGGATGTCGGGCCTACACAAGACTATTTTCAACAGATATATTTTTGTGTCACAACAGTCAGGAGACACTACTGTTTTTCTTTCCAGAAAAAACTGCCAAAACCTGAATAATAGAGATTTTTTACCATGGGATGGCAAAACCACAGTTATTGTTTACTGGGGTATACCACACTTTTTTAAATAGAGATATTTGCGGCTGAACAGTGAGCGACACACTCAAACTGCTTTTTTTTTAGATACCAAAGGCCCAAAACTGGATAGTACAGCGATTTGACCCGTGGAACTGCGAAACCACACTGGGATGTCGGGCCTACACAAGACTATTTTCAACAGATATATTTTTGTGTCACAACAGTCAGGAGACACTACTGTTTTTCTTTACGGGAAAAACTACCAAAACCTGAATAAAAGAGATTTTTTACCGTGGGATGGCAAAGTCACAGTTACTGTTTTCTGGGGTATACCACACTTTTTTAAATAGAGATATTTGCGGCTGAACAGTGAGCGACACACTCAAACTGCTTTTTTTTTAGATACCAAAGGCCCAAAACTGGGTAGTACAGCGATTTGACCCGTGGAACTGCGAAACCACACTGGGATGTCGGGCCTACACAAGACTATTTTCAACAGATATATTTTTGTGTCACAACAGTCAGGAGACACTACTGTTTTTCTTTACGGAAAAAACTACCACAACCTGAATAATAGAGATTTTTTACCGTGGGATGGCAAAACCACAGTTATTTTTTACTGGGGTATACCACACTTTTTTAAATAGAGATATTTGCGGCTGAACAGTGAGCGACACACTTAAACTGCTTTTTTTTTAGATACCAAACGCCCAAAACTGGATAGTACAGCGATTTGACCCGTGGAACTGCGAAACCACACTGGGATGTCGGGCCTACACAAGACTATTTTCAACAGATATATTTTTGTGTCACAACAGTCAGGAGACACTACTGTTTTTTTTTACGGAAAAAACTACCAAAACCTGAATAATAGAGATTTTTTACCGTGGGATAGCAAAACCACAGGTATTGTTTACTGGGGTATACCACACTTTTTTAAATAGAGATATTTGCGGCTGAACAGTGAGCGACACACTCAAACTGCTTTTTTTTTAGATACCAAAGGCCCAAAACTAGATAGTACAGCGATTTGACCCGTGGAACTGCGAAACCACACTGGGATGTCGGGCCTACACAAGACTATTTTCAACAGATATATTTTTGTGTCACAACAGTCAGGAGACACTACTGTTTTTCTTTACGGATACAACTACCAAAACCTGAATAATAAAGATTTTTTACCATGGGATGTCAAAACCACAGTTATTGTTTACTGGGGTATACCACACTTTTTTAAATAGAGATATTTGCAGCTGAACAGTGAGCGACAGACTCAAACTGCCTTTTTTTTAGATACCAAAGGACCAAAACTGGATAGTACAGCGATTTGACCCGTGGAACTGCGAAACCACACTGGGGTGTCGGGCCTACACAAGACTATTTTCAAAAGATATATTTTTGTGTGACAACAGTCAGGAGACACTACTGTTTTTCTTTACGGAAACAACTACCAAAACCTGAATAATAGAGATTTTTTACCGTGGGATGGCAAAACCACAGTTATTGTTTACTGGGGTATACCACACTTTTTTAAATAGAGATATTTGCGGCTGAACAGTGATCGACACACTCAAACTGCTTTTTTTTTAGATACCAAAGGCCCAAAACTGGATAGTACAGCGATTTGACCCGTGGAACTGCGAAACCACACTGGGATGTCGGGCCTACACAAGACTATTTTCAACAGATATATTTTTGTGTCACAACAGTCAGGAGACACTACTGTTTTTCTTTCCAGAAAAAACTGCCAAAACCTGAATAATAGAGATTTTTTACCATGGGATGGCAAAACCACAGTTATTGTTTACTGGGGTATACCACACTTTTTTAAATAGAGATATTTGCGGCTGAACAGTGAGCGACACACTCAAACTGCTTTTTTTTTAGATACCAAAGGCCCAAAACTGGATAGTACAGCGATTTGACCCGTGGAACTGCGAAACCACACTGGGATGTCGGGCCTACACAAGACTATTTTCAACAGATATATTTTTGTGTCACAACAGTTAGGAGACACTACTGTTTTTCTTTACGGAAAAAACTAATAAAAACCTGAATAAAAGAGATTTTTTACCGTGGGATGGCAAAGTCACAGTTATTGTTTTCTGGGGTATACCACACTTTTTTAAATAGAGATATTTGCGGCTGAACAGTGAGCGACACACTCAAACTGCTTTTTTTTTAGATACCAAAGGCCCAAAACTGGGTAGTACAGCGATTTGACCCGTGGAACTGCGAAACCACACTGGGATGTCGGGCCTACACAAGACTATTTTCAACAGATATATTTTTGTGTCACAACAGTCAGGAGACACTACTGTTTTTCTTTACGGATACAACTACCAAAACCTGAATAATAAAGATTTTTTACCATGGGATGTCAAAACCACAGTTATTGTTTACTGGGGTATACCACACTTTTTTAAATAGAGATATTTGCAGCTGAACAGTGAGCGACAGACTCAAACTGCCTTTTTTTTAGATACCAAAGGACCAAAACTGGATAGTACAGCGATTTGACCCGTGGAACTGCGAAACCACACTGGGGTGTCGGGCCTACACAAGACTATTTTGAAAAGATATATTTTTGTGTGACAACAGTCAGGAGACACTACTGTTTTTCTTTACGGAAACAACTACCAAAACCTGAATAATAGAGATTTTTTACCGTGGGATGGCAAAACCACAGTTATTGTTTACTGGGGTATACCACACTTTTTTAAATAGAGATATTTGCGGCTGAACAGTGATCGACACACTCAAACTGCTTTTTTTTTAGATACCAAAGGCCCAAAACTGGATAGTACAGCGATTTGACCCGTGGAACTGCGAAACCACACTGGGATGTCGGGCCTACACAAGACTATTTTCAACAGATATATTTTTGTGTCACAACAGTCAGGAGACACTACTGTTTTTCTTTCCAGAAAAAACTGCCAAAACCTGAATAATAGAGATTTTTTACCATGGGATGGCAAAACCACAGTTATTGTTTACTGGGGTATACCACACTTTTTTAAATAGAGATATTTGCGGCTGAACAGTGAGCGACACACTCAAACTGCTTTTTTTTTAGATACCAAAGGCCCAAAACTGGATAGTACAGCGATTTGACCCGTGGAACTGCGAAACCACACTGGGATGTCGGGCCTACACAAGACTATTTTCAACAGATATATTTTTGTGTCACAACAGTCAGGAGACACTACTGTTTTTCTTTACGGAAAAAACTACCAAAACCTGAATAAAAGAGATTTTTTACCGTGGGATGGCAAAGTCACAGTTATTGTTTTCTTTGGTATACCACACTTTTTTAAATAGAGATATTTGCGGCTGAACAGTGAGCGACACACTCAAACTGCTTTTTTTTTATATACCAAAGGCCCAAAACTGGGTAGTACAGCGATTTGACCCGTGGAACTGCGAAACCACACTGGGATGTCGGGCCTACACAAGACTATTTTCAACAGATATATTTTTGTGTCACAACAGTCAGGAGACACTACTGTTTTTCTTTACGGAAAAAACTACCACAACCTGAATAATAGAGATTTTTTACCGTGGGATGGCAAAACCACAGTTATTTTTTACTGGGGTATACCACACTTTTTTAAATAGAGATATTTGCGGCTGAACAGTGATCGACACACTCAAACTGCTTTTTTTTTAGATACCAAAGGCCTAAAACTGGATAGTACAGAGATTTGACCCGTGGAACTGCGAAACCACACTGGGATGTCGGGCCTACACAAGACTATTTTCAACAGATATATTTTTGTGTCACAACAGTCAGGAGACACTACTGTTTTTCTTTCCAGAAAAAACTGCCAAAACCTGAATAATAGAGATTTTTTACCATGGGATGGCAAAACCACAGTTATTGTTTACTGGGGTATACCACACTTTTTTAAATAGAGATATTTGCGGCTGAACAGTGAGCGACACACTCAAACTGCTTTTTTTTTAGATACCAAAGGCCCAAAACTGGATAGTACAGCGATTTGACCCGTGGAACTGCGAAACCACACTGGGATGTCGGGCCTACACAAGACTATTTTCAACAGATATATTTTTGTGTCACAACAGTCAGGAGACACTACTGTTTTTCTTTACGGAAAAAACTACCAAAACCTGAATAAAAGAGATTTTTTACCGTGGGATGGCAAAATCACAGTTATTGTTTTCTGGGGTATACCACACTTTTTTAAATAGAGATATTTGCGGCTGAACAGTGAGCGACACACTCAAACTGCTTTTTTTTTAGATACCAAAGGCCCAAAACTGGGTAGTACAGCGATTTGACCCGTGGAACTGCGAAACCACACTGGGATGTCGGGCCTACACAAGACTATTTTCAACAGATATATTTTTGTGTCACAACAGTCAGGAGACACTACTGTTTTTCTTTACGAAAAAAACTACCACAACCTGAATAATAGAGATTTTTTACCGTGGGATGGCAAAACCACAGTTATTTTTTACTGGGGTATACCACACTTTTTTAAATAGAGATATTTGCGGCTGAACAGTGATCGACACACTCAAACTGCTTTTTTTTTAGATACCAAAGGCCTAAAACTGGATAGTACAGAGATTTGACCCGTGGAACTGCGAAACCACACTGGGATGTCGGGCCTACACAAGACTATTTTCAACAGATATATTTTTGTGTCACAACAGTCAGGAGACACTACTTTTTATCTTTACGGAAAAAACTACCAAAACCTGAATAATAGAGATTTTTTACCGTGGGATGGCAAAACCACAGTTATTGTTTACTGGGGTATACCACACTTTTTTAAATAGAGATATTTGCGGCTGAACAGTGAGCGACACACTCAAACTGCTTTTTTTTTAGATACCAAAGGCCCAAAACTGGATAGTACAGCGATTTGACCCGTGGAACTGCGAAATCACAATGGGATGTCGGGCCTACACAAGACTATTTTCAACAGATATATTTTTGTGTCACAACAGTCAGGAGACACTACTGTTTTTCTTTACGGAAAAATCTACCAAAACCTGAATAATAGAGATTTTTTACCGTGTCATGGCAAAACCACAATTATTGTTTACTGGGGTATACCACACTTTTTTAAATAGAGATATTTGCGGCTGAACAGTGAGCGACACTCTCAAACTGCTTTTTTTTTAGATACCAAAGGCCCAAAACTAGTTAGTACAGCGATTTGACCCGTGGAACTGCGAAACCACACTGGGATGTCGGGCCTACACAAGACTATTTTAAACAGATATATTTTTGTGTCACAACAGTCAGGAGACACTACTGTTTTTCTTTACGGAAAAAACGACCAAAACCTGAATAAAAGAGATTTTTTACCGTGGGATGGCAAAATCACAGTTATTGTTTTCTGGGGTATACCACACTTTTTTAAATAGAGATATTTGCGGCTGAACAGTGAGCGACACACTCAAACTGCTTTTTTTTTAGATACCAAAGGCCCAAAACTGGGTAGTACAGCGATTTGACCCGTGGAACTGCGAAACCACACTGGGATGTCGGGCCTACACAAGACTATTTTCAACAGATATATTTTTGTGTCACAACAGTCAGGAGACACTACTGTTTTTCTCTACGGAAAAAACTACCAAAACCTGAATAATAGAGATTTTTTACCGTGGGATGGCAAAACCACAGTTATTTTTTACTGGGGTATACCACACTTTTTTAAATAGAGATATTTGCGGCTGAACAGTGATCGACACACTCAAACTGCTTTTTTTTTAGATACCAAAGGCCTAAAACTGGATAGTACAGAGATTTGACCCGTGGAACTGCGAAACCACACTGGGATGTCGGGCCTACACAAGACTATTTTCAACAGATATATTTTTGTGTCACAACAGTCAGGAGACACTACTGTTTTTCTTTACGGAAAAATCTACCAAAACCTGAATAATAGAGATTTTTTACCGTGTCATGGCAAAACCACAGTTATTGTTTACTGGGGTATACCACACTTTTTTAAATAGAGATATTTGCGGCTGAACAGTGAGCGACACTCTCAAACTGCTTTTTTTTTAGATACCAAAGGCCCAAAACTAGTTAGTACAGCGATTTGACCCGTGGAACTGCGAAACCACACTGGGATGTCGGGCCTACACAAGACTATTTTAAACAGATATATTTTTGTGTCACAACAGTCAGGAGACACTACTGTTTTTCTTTATGGAAAAAACGACCAAAACCTGAATAAAAGAGATTTTTTACCGTGGGATGGCAAAATCACAGTTATTGTTTTCTGGGGTATACCACACTTTTTTAAATAGAGATATTTGTGGCTGAACAGTGAGCGACACACTCAAACTGCTTTTTTTTTAGATACCAAAGGCCCAAAACTGGGTAGTACAGCGATTTGACCCGTGGAACTGCGAAACCACACTGGGATGTCGGGCCTACACAAGACTATTTTCAACAGATATATTTTTGTGTCACAACAGTCAGGAGACACTACTGTTTTTCTCTACGGAAAAAACTACCAAAACCTGAATAATAGAGATTTTTTACCGTGGGATGGCAAAACCACAGTTATTTTTTACTGGGGTATACCACACTTTTTTAAATAGAGATATTTGCGGCTGAACAGTGATCGACACACTCAAACTGCTTTTTTTTTAGATACCAAAGGCCTAAAACTGGATAGTACAGAGATTTGACCCGTGGAAATGCGAAACCACACTGGGATGTCGGGCCTACACAAGATTATTTTCAACAGATATATTTTTGTGTCAAAACAGTCAGGAGACACTACTTTTTATCTTTACGGAAAAAACTACCAAAACCTGAATAATAGTGTTTTTTTACCGTGGGATGGCAAAACCACAGTTATTGTTTACTGGGGTATACCACACTTTTTTAAATAGAGATATTTGCGGCTGAACAGTGAGCGACACACTTAAACTGCTTTTTTTTTAGATACCAAAGGCCCAAAACTGGATAGTACAGCGATTTGACCCGTGGAACTGCGAAACCACACTGGGATGTCGGGCCTACACAAGACTATTTTCAACAGATATATTTTTGTGTCACAACAGTCAGGAGACACTACTGTTTTTCTTTACGGAAAAAACTACCAAAACCTGAATAATAGAGATTTTTTACCGTGGGATGGCAAAACCACAGTTATTGTTTACTCGGGTATACCACACTTTTTTAAATAGAGATATTTGTGGCTGAACAGTGAGCGACACACTCAAACTGCTTTTTTTTTAGATACCAAAGGCCCAAAACTGGATAGTACAGCGATTTGACCCGTGGAACTGCGAAACCACACTGGGATGTCGGGCCTACACAAGACTATTTTAAACAGATATATTTTTGTGTCACAACAGTCAGGAGACACTACTGTTTTTCTTTACGGAAAAAACTACCAAAACCTGAATAATAGAGATTTTTTACCGTGGGATGGCAAAACCACAGTTATTTTTTACTGGGGTATACCACACTTTTTTAAATAGAGATATTTAAGCTGAACAGAGAGCGACACACTCAAACTGCTTTTTTTTTAGATACCAAAGGCCCAAAACTGGATAGTACAGCGATTTGACCCGTGGAACTGCGAAACCACACTGGGATGTCGGGCCTACACAAGACTATTTTCAACAGATATATTTTTGTGTCACAACAGTCAGGAGACACTACTGTTTCTCTTTACGGAAAAAACTACCAAAACCTGAATAATAGAGATGTTTTACCGTGGGATGGCAAAACCACAGTTATTGTTTACTGGGGTATACCACACTTTTTTAAATAGAGATATTTGCGGCTGAACAGTGAGCGACACACTTAAACTGCTTTTTTTTTAGATACCAAAGGCCCAAAACTGGATAGTACAGCGATTTGACCCGTGGAACTGCGAAACCACACTGGGATGTCGGGCCTACACAAGACTATTTTCAACAGATATATTTTTGTGTCACAACAGTCAGGAGACACTACTGTTTTTCTTTACGGAAAAAACTACCAAAACCTGAATAATAGAGATTTTTTACCGTGGGATGGCAAAACCACAGTTATTGTTTACTCGGGTATACCACACTTTTTTAAATAGAGATATTTGTGGCTGAACAGTGAGCGACACACTCAAACTGCTTTTTTTTTAGATACCAAAGGCCCAAAACTGGATAGTACAGCGATTTGACCCGTGGAACTGCGAAACCACACTGGGATGTCGGGCCTACACAAGACTATTTTAAACAGATATATTTTTGTGTCACAACAGTCAGGAGACACTACTGTTTTTCTTTACGGAAAAAACTACCAAAACCTGAATAATAGAGATTTTTTACCGTGGGATGGCAAAACCACAGTTATTTTTTACTGGGGTATACCACACTTTTTTAAATAGAGATATTTAAGCTGAACAGAGAGCGACACACTCAAACTGCTTTTTTTTTAGATACCAAAGGCCCAAAACTGGATAGTACAGCGATTTGACCCGTGGAACTGCGAAACCACACTGGGATGTCGGGCCTACACAAGACTATTTTCAACAGATATATTTTTGTGTCACAACAGTCAGGAGACACTACTGTTTCTCTTTACGGAAAAAACTACCAAAACCTGAATAATAGAGATGTTTTACCGTGGGATGGCAAAACCACAGTTATTGTTTACTCGGGTATACCACACTTTTTTAAATAGAGATATTTGCGGCTGAACAGTGAGCGACACACTCAAACTGCTTTTTTTTTAGATACCAAAGGCCCAAAACTGGATAGTACAGCGATTTGACCCGTGGAACTGCGAAACCACACTGGGATGTCGGGCCTACACAAGACTATTTTCAACAGATATATTTTTGTGTCACAACAGTCAGGAGACACTACTGTTTTTCTTTACGGAAAAAACTACCAAAACCTGAATAATAGAGATTTTTTACCGTGTCATGGCAAAACCACAGTTATTGTTTACTGGGGTATACCACACTTTTTTAAATAGAGATATTTGCGGCTGAACAGTGAGCGACACACTCAAACTGCTTTTTTTTTAGATACCAAAGGCCCAAAACTGGATAGTACAGCGATTTGACCCGTGGAACTGCGAAACCACACTGGGATGTCGGGCCTACACAAGACTATTTTCAACAGATATATTTTTGTGTCACAACAGTCAGGAGACACTACTGTTTTTCTTTACGGAAAAATCTACCAAAACCTGAATAATAGAGATTTTTTACCTTGTCATGGCAAAACCACAGTTATTGTTTACTGGGGTATACCACACTTTTTTTAAATTGAGATATTTGCGGCTGAACAGTGAGCGACACTCTCAAACTGCTTTTTTTTTAGATACCAAAGGCCCAAAACTGGTTAGTACAGCGATTTGACCCGTGGAACTGCGAAACCACACTGGGATGTCGGGCCTACACAAGACTATTTTAAACAGATATATTTTTGTGTCACAACAGTCAGGAGACACTACTGTTTTTCTTTACGGAAAAAACTACCAAAACCTGAATAATAGAGATTTTTTACCGTGGGATGGCAAAACCACAGTTATTTTTTACTGGGGTATACCACACTTTTTTAAATAGAGATATTTAAGCTGAACAGAGAGCGACACACTCAAACTGCTTTTTTTTTAGATACCAAAGGCCCAAAACTGGATAATACAGCGATTTGACCCGTGGAACTGCGAAACCACACTGGGATGTCGGGCCTACACAAGACTATTTTCAACAGATATATTTTTGTGTCACAACAGTCAGGAGACACTACTGTTTCTCTTTACGGAAAAAACTACCAAAACCTGAATATTAGAGATGTTTTACCGTGGGATGGCAAAACCACAGTTATTGTTTACTCGGGTATACCACACTTTTTTAAATAGAGATATTTGCGGCTGAACAGTGAGCGACACACTCAAACTGCTTTTTTTTTAGATACCAAAGGCCCAAAACTGGATAGTACAGCGATTTGACCCGTGGAACTGCGAAACCACACTGGGATGTCGGGCCTACACAAGACTATTTTCAACAGATATATTTTTGTGTCACAACAGTCAGGAGACACTACTGTTTTTCTTTACGGAAAAAACTACCAAAACCTGAATAATAGAGATTTTTTACCGTGTCATGGCAAAACCACAGTTATTGTTTACTGGGGTATACCACACTTTTTTAAATAGAGATATTTGCGGCTGAACAGTGAGCGACACACTCAAACTGCTTTTTTTTTAGATACCAAAGGCCCAAAACTGGATAGTACAGCGATTTGACCCGTGGAACTGCGAAACCACACTGGGATGTCGGGCCTACACAAGACTATTTTCAACAGATATATTTTTGTGTCACAACAGTCAGGAGACACTACTGTTTTTCTTTACGGAAAAATCTACCAAAACCTGAATAATAGAGATTTTTTACCTTGTCATGGCAAAACCACAGTTATTGTTTACTGGGGTATACCACACTTTTTTTAAATTGAGATATTTGCGGCTGAACAGTGAGCGACACTCTCAAACTGCTTTTTTTTTAGATACCAAAGGCCCAAAACTGGTTAGTACAGCGATTTGACCCGTGGAACTGCGAAACCACACTGGGATGTCGGGCCTACACAAGACTATTTTAAACAGATATATTTTTGTGTCACAACAGTCAGGAGACACTACTGTTTTTCTTTACGGAAAAAACTACCAAAACCTGAATAATAGAGATTTTTTACCGTGGGATGGCAAAACCACAGTTATTTTTTACTGGGGTATACCACACTTTTTTAAATAGAGATATTTAAGCTGAACAGAGAGCGACACACTCAAACTGCTTTTTTTTTAGATACCAAAGGCCCAAAACTGGATAGTACAGCTATTTGACCCGTGGAACTGCGAAACCACACTGGGATGTCGGGCCTACACAAGACTATTTTCAACAGATATATTTTTGTGTCACAACAGTCAGGAGACACTACTGTTTTTCTTTACGGAAAAAACTACCAAAACCTGAATAATAGAGATTTTTTACCGTGGGATGGCAAAACCACAGTTATTGTTTACTCGGGTATACCACACTTTTTTAAATAGAGATATTTGCGGCTGAACAGTGAGCGACACACTCAAACTGCTTTTTTTTTAGATACCAAAGGCCCAAAACTGGATAGTACAGCGATTTGACCCGTGGAACTGCGAAACCACACTGGGATGTCGGGCCTACACAAGACTATTTTCAACAGATATATTTTTGTGTCACAACAGTCAGGAGACACTACTGTTTTTCTTTACGGAAAAAACTACCAAAACCTGAATAATAGAGATTTTTTACCGTGTCATGGCAAAACCACAGTTATTGTTTACTGGGGTATACCACACTTTTTTAAATAGAGATATTTGCGGCTGAACAGTGAGCGACACTCTCAAACTGCTTTTTTTTTAGATGCCAAAAGCCCAAAACTGGTTAGTACAGCGATTTGACCCGTAGAACTGCGAAACCACACTGGGATGTCGGGCCTACACAAAACTATTTTCAACAGATATATTTTTGTGTCACAACAGTCAGGAGACACTACTGTTTTTCTTTACGGAAAAAACTACCGAAACCTGAATAATAGAGATTTTTTACCGTGGGATGGCAAAACCACAGTTATTGTTTACTCGGGTATACCACACTTTTTTAAATAGAGATATTTGTGGCTGAACAGTGAGCGACACACTCAAACTGCTTTTTTTTTAGATACCAAAGGCCCAAAACTGGATAGTACAGCGATTTGACCCGTGGAACTGCGAAACCACACTGGGATGTCGGGCCTACACAAGACTATTTTCAACAGATATATTTTTGTGTCACAACAGTCAGGAGACACTACTGTTTTTCTTTACGGAAAAATCTACCAAAACCTGAATAATAGAGATTTTTTACCTTGTCATGGCAAAACCACAGTTATTGTTTACTGGGGTATACCACACTTTTTTAAATAGAGATATTTGCGGCTGAACAGTGAGCGACACTCTCAAACTGCTTTTTTTTTAGATACCAAAGGCCCAAAACTGGTTAGTAGAGCGATTTGACCCGTGGAACTGCGAAACCACACTGGGATGTCGGGCCTACACAAGACTATTTTAAACAGATATATTTTTGTGTCACAACAGTCAGGAGACACTATTGTTTTTCTTTACGGAAAAAACTACCAAAACCTGAATAATAGAGATTTTTTACCGTGGGATGGCAAAACCACAGTTATTTTTTACTGGGGTATACCACACTTTTTTAAATAGAGATATTTGCAGCTGAACAGAGAGCGACACACTCAAACTGCTTTTTTTTTAGATACCAAAGGCCCAAAACTGGATAGTACAGCGATTTGACCCGTGGAACTGCGAAACCACACTGGGATGTCGGGCCTACACAAGACTATTTTCAACAGATATATTTTTGTGTCACAACAGTCAGGAGACACTACTGTTTTTCTTTACGGAAAAATCTACCAAAACCTGAATAATAGAGATTTTTTACCTTGTCATGGCAAAACCACAGTTATTGTTTACTGGGGTATACCACACTTTTTTTAAATTGAGATATTTGCGGCTGAACAGTGAGCGACACTCTCAAACTGCTTTTTTTTTAGATACCAAAGGCCCAAAACTGGTTAGTACAGCGATTTGACCCGTGGAACTGCGAAACCACACTGGGATGTCGGGCCTACACAAGACTATTTTAAACAGATATATTTTTGTGTCACAACAGTCAGGAGACACTACTGTTTTTCTTTACGGAAAAAACTACCAAAACCTGAATAATAGAGATTTTTTACCGTGGGATGGCAAAACCACAGTTATTTTTTACTGGGGTATACCACACTTTTTTAAATAGAGATATTTAAGCTGAACAGAGAGCGACACACTCAAACTGCTTTTTTTTTAGATACCAAAGGCCCAAAACTGGATAATACAGCGATTTGACCCGTGGAACTGCGAAACCACACTGGGATGTCGGGCCTACACAAGACTATTTTCAACAGATATATTTTTGTGTCACAACAGTCAGGAGACACTACTGTTTCTCTTTACGGAAAAAACTACCAAAACCTGAATATTAGAGATGTTTTACCGTGGGATGGCAAAACCACAGTTATTGTTTACTCGGGTATACCACACTTTTTTAAATAGAGATATTTGCGGCTGAACAGTGAGCGACACACTCAAACTGCTTTTTTTTTAGATACCAAAGGCCCAAAACTGGATAGTACAGCGATTTGACCCGTGGAACTGCGAAACCACACTGGGATGTCGGGCCTACACAAGACTATTTTCAACAGATATATTTTTGTGTCACAACAGTCAGGAGACACTACTGTTTTTCTTTACGGAAAAAACTACCAAAACCTGAATAATAGAGATTTTTTACCGTGTCATGGCAAAACCACAGTTATTGTTTACTGGGGTATACCACACTTTTTTAAATAGAGATATTTGCGGCTGAACAGTGAGCGACACACTCAAACTGCTTTTTTTTTAGATACCAAAGGCCCAAAACTGGATAGTACAGCGATTTGACCCGTGGAACTGCGAAACCACACTGGGATGTCGGGCCTACACAAGACTATTTTCAACAGATATATTTTTGTGTCACAACAGTCAGGAGACACTACTGTTTTTCTTTACGGAAAAATCTACCAAAACCTGAATAATACAGATTTTTTACCTTGTCATGGCAAAACCACAGTTATTGTTTACTGGGGTATACCACACTTTTTTTAAATTGAGATATTTGCGGCTGAACAGTGAGCGACACTCTCAAACTGCTTTTTTTTTAGATACCAAAGGCCCAAAACTGGTTAGTACAGCGATTTGACCCGTGGAACTGCGAAACCACACTGGGATGTCGGGCCTACACAAGACTATTTTAAACAGATATATTTTTGTGTCACAACAGTCAGGAGACACTACTGTTTTTCTTTACGGAAAAAACTACCAAAACCTGAATAATAGAGATTTTTTACCGTGGGATGGCAAAACCACAGTTATTTTTTACTGGGGTATACCACACTTTTTTAAATAGAGATATTTAAGCTGAACAGAGAGCGACACACTCAAACTGCTTTTTTTTTAGATACCAAAGGCCCAAAACTGGATAGTACAGCTATTTGACCCGTGGAACTGCGAAACCACACTGGGATGTCGGGCCTACACAAGACTATTTTCAACAGATATATTTTTGTGTCACAACAGTCAGGAGACACTACTGTTTTTCTTTACGGAAAAAACTACCAAAACCTGAATAATAGAGATTTTTTACCGTGGGATGGCAAAACCACAGTTATTGTTTACTCGGGTATACCACACTTTTTTAAATAGAGATATTTGCGGCTGAACAGTGAGCGACACACTCAAACTGCTTTTTTTTTAGATACCAAAGGCCCAAAACTGGATAGTACAGCGATTTGACCCGTGGAACTGCGAAACCACACTGGGATGTCGGGCCTACACAAGACTATTTTCAACAGATATATTTTTGTGTCACAACAGTCAGGAGACACTACTGTTTTTCTTTACGGAAAAAACTACCAAAACCTGAATAATAGAGATTTTTTACCGTGTCATGGCAAAACCACAGTTATTGTTTACTGGGGTATACCACACTTTTTTAAATAGAGATATTTGCGGCTGAACAGTGAGCGACACTCTCAAACTGCTTTTTTTTTAGATGCCAAAAGCCCAAAACTGGTTAGTACAGCGATTTGACCCGTAGAACTGCGAAACCACACTGGGATGTCGGGCCTACACAAAACTATTTTCAACAGATATATTTTTGTGTCACAACAGTCAGGAGACACTACTGTTTTTCTTTACGGAAAAAACTACCGAAACCTGAATAATAGAGATTTTTTACCGTGGGATGGCAAAACCACAGTTATTGTTTACTCGGGTATACCACACTTTTTTAAATAGAGATATTTGTGGCTGAACAGTGAGCGACACACTCAAACTGCTTTTTTTTTAGATACCAAAGGCCCAAAACTGGATAGTACAGCGATTTGACCCGTGGAACTGCGAAACCACACTGGGATGTCGGGCCTACACAAGACTATTTTCAACAGATATATTTTTGTGTCACAACAGTCAGGAGACACTACTGTTTTTCTTTACGGAAAAATCTACCAAAACCTGAATAATAGAGATTTTTTACCTTGTCATGGCAAAACCACAGTTATTGTTTACTGGGGTATACCACACTTTTTTAAATAGAGATATTTGCGGCTGAACAGTGAGCGACACTCTCAAACTGCTTTTTTTTTAGATACCAAAGGCCCAAAACTGGTTAGTAGAGCGATTTGACCCGTGGAACTGCGAAACCACACTGGGATGTCGGGCCTACACAAGACTATTTTAAACAGATATATTTTTGTGTCACAACAGTCAGGAGACACTATTGTTTTTCTTTACGGAAAAAACTACCAAAACCTGAATAATAGAGATTTTTTACCGTGGGATGGCAAAACCACAGTTATTTTTTACTGGGGTATACCACACTTTTTTAAATAGAGATATTTGCAGCTGAACAGAGAGCGACACACTCAAACTGCTTTTTTTTTAGATACCAAAGGCCCAAAACTGGATAGTACAGCGATTTGACCCGTGGAACTGCGAAACCACACTGGGATGTCGGGCCTACACAAGACTATTTTCAACAGATATATTTTTGTGTCACAACAGTCAGGAGACACTACTGTTTTTCTTTACGGAAAAAACTACCAAAACCTGAATAATAGAGATTTTTTACCGTGTCATGGCAAAACCACAGTTATTGTTTACTGGGGTATACCACACTTTTTTAAATAGAGATATTTGCGGCTGAACAGTGAGCGACACTCTCAAACTGCTTTTTTTTTAGATGCCAAAAGCCCAAAACTGGTTAGTACAGCGATTTGACCCGTAGAACTGCGAAACCACACTGGGATGTCGGGCCTGCACAAGACTATTTTCAACAGATATATTTTTGTGTCACAACAGTCAGGAGACACTACTGTTTTTCTTTACGGAAAAAACTACCAAAACCTGAATAATAGAGATTTTTTACCGTGGGATGGCAAAACCACAGTTATTGTCTACTCGGGTATACCACACTTTTTTAAATAGAGATATTTGTGGCTGAACAGTGAGCGACACACTCAAACTGCTTTTTTTTTAGATACCAAAGGCCCAAAACTGGATAGTACAGCGATTTGACCCGTGGAACTGCGAAACCACACTGGGATGTCGGGCCTACACAAGACTATTTTCAACAGATATATTTTTGTGTCACAACAGTCAGGAGACACTACTGTTTTTCTTTACGGAAAAATCTACCAAAACCTGAATAATAGAGATTTTTTACCTTGTCATGGCAAAACCACAGTTATTGTTTACTGGGGTATACCACACTTTTTTAAATAGAGATATTTGCGGCTGAACAGTGAGCGACACTCTCGAACTGCTTTTTTTTTAGATACCAAAGGCCCAAAACTGGTTAGTACAGCGATTTGACCCGTGGAACTGCGAAACCACACTGGGATATCGGGCCTACACCAGACTATTTTAAACAGATATATTTTTGTGTCACAACAGTCAGGAGACACTACTTTTTTTCTTTACGGAAAAAACTTCCAAAACCTGAATAATAGAGATTTTTTACCGTGGGATGGCAAAACCACAGTTATTTTTTACTGGGGTATACCACACTTTTTTAAATAGAGATATTTGCAGCTGAACAGAGAGCGACACACTCAAACTGCTTTTTTTTTAGATACCAAAGGCCCAAAACTGGATAGTACAGCGATTTGACCCGTGGAACTGCGAAACCACACTGGGATGTCGGGCCTACGCAAGACTATTTTCAACAGATATATTTTTGTGTCACAACAGTCAGGAGACACTACTGTTTTTCTTTACGGAAAAAACTACCAAAACCTGAATAATAGAGATTTTTTACCGTGGGATGGCAAAACCACAGTTATTGTTTACTCGGGTATACCACACTTTTTTAAATAGAGATATTTGCGGCTGAACAGTGAGCGACACACTCAAACTGCTTTTTTTTTTAGATACCAAAGGCCCAAAACTGGATAGTACAGCGATTTGACCCGTGGAACTGCGAAACCACACTGGGATGTCGGGCCTACACAAGACTATTTTCAACAGATATATTTTTGTGTCACAACAGTCAGGAGACACTACTGTTTTTCTTTACGGAAAAAACTACCAAAACCTGAATAATAGAGATTTTTTACCGTGTCATGGCAAAACCACAGTTATTGTTTACTGGGGTATACCACACTTTTTTAAATAGAGATATTTGCGGCTGAACAGTGAGCGACACTCTCAAACTGCTTTTTTTTTAGATGCCAAAAGCCCAAAACTGGTTAGTACAGCGATTTGACCCGTAGAACTGCGAAACCACACTGGGATGTCGGGCCTACACAAGACTATTTTAAACAGATATATTTTTGTGTCACAACAGTCAGGAGACACTACTGTTTTTCTTTACGGAAAAAACTACCAAAACCTGAATAATAGAGATTTTTTACCGTGGGATGGCAAAACCACAGTTATTGTTTACTGGGGTATACCACACTTTTTTAAATAGAGATATTTGCGGCTGAACAGTGAGCGACACACTCAAACTGCTTTTTTTTTAGATACCAAAGGCCCAAAACTGGATAGTACAGTGATTTGACCCGTGGAACTGCGAAACCACACTGGGATGTCGGGACTACACAAGACTATTTTCAACAGGTATATTTTTGTGTCACAACAGTCAGGAGACACTACTGTTTTTCTTTACGGAAAAAACTACCAAAAGCTGAATAATAGAGATTTTTTACCGTGGTATGGCAAAATCACAGTTATTGTTTTCTGGGGTATACCACACTTTTTTAAATAGAGATATTTGCGGCTGAACAGTGAGCGACACACTTAAACTGCTTTTTTTTTTTATACCAAAGGCCCAAAACTGGATAGTACAGCGATTTGACCCGTGGAACTGCGAAACCAAAGTGGGATGTCGGGCCTACACAAGACTATTTTAAACAGATATATTTTTGTGTCACAACAGTCAGGAGACACTACTGTTTTTCTTTACGGAAACAACTACCAAAACCTGAATAATAGAGATTTTTTACCGTGGGATGGCAAACCACAGTTATTGTTTATTGGGGTATACCACACTTTTTTAAATAGAGATATTTGCGGCTGAACAGTGAGCGACACACTCAAACTGCTTTTCTTTTAGATACCGAAGGCCCAAAACTGGATAGTACAACGATTTGACCCGTGGAACTGCGAAACCACACTGGGATGTCGGGCCTACACTAGACTATTTTCAACAGATATATTTTTGTGTCACAACAGTCAGGAGACACTACTGTTTTTCTTTACGGAAACAACTACCAAAACCTGAATAATAGAGATTTTTTACCGTGGGATGGCAAAACCACAGTTATTGTTTACTGGGGTATACCACACTTTTTTAAATAGAGATATTTGCGGCTGAACAGTGAGCGACACACTCAAACTGCTTTTTTTTTAGATACCAAAGGCCCAAAACTGGGTAGTACAGCGATTTGACCCGTGGAACTGCGAAACCACACTGGGATGTCGGGCCTACACAAGACTATTTTCAACAGATATATTTTTGTGTCACAACAGTCAGGAGACACTACTGTTTTTCTTTACGGAAAAAACTACCAAAACCTGAATAATAGAGATTTTTTAACGTGGGATAGCAAAACCACAGGTATTGTTTACTGGGGTATACCACACTTTTTTAAATAGAGATATTTGCGGCTGAACAGTGAGCGACACACTCAAACTGCTTTTTTTTTAGATACCAAAGGCCCAAAACTAGATAGTACAGCGATTTGACCCGTGGAACTGCGAAACCACACTGGGATGTCGGGCCTACACAAGACTATTTTCAAAAGATATATTTTTGTGTGACAACAGTCAGGAGACACTACTGTTTTTCTTTACGGAAACAACTACCAAAACCTGAATAATAGAGATTTTTTACCGTGGGATGGCAAAACCACAGTTATTGTTTACTGGGGTATACCACACTTTTTTAAATAGAGATATTTGCGGCTGAACAGTGATCGACACACTCAAACTGCTTTTTTTTTAGATACCAAAGGCCCAAAACTGGATAGTACAGCGATTTGACCCGTGGAACTGCGAAACCACACTGGGATGTCGGGCCTACACAAGACTATTTTCAACAGATATATTTTTGTGTCACAACAGTCAGGAGACACTACTGTTTTTCTTTACGGAAAAAACTACCAAAACCTGAATAATAGAGATTTTTTACCGTGGGATGGCAAAACCACAGTTATTGTTTACTGGGGTATACCACACTTTTTTAAATAGAGATATTTGCGGCTGAACAGTGAGCGACACACTCAAACTGCTTTTTTTTTAGATACCAAAGGCCCAAAACTGGATAGTACAGCGATTTGACCCGTGGAACTGCGAAACCACACTGGGATGTCGGGCCTACACAAGACTATTTTCAACAGATATATTTTTGTGTCACAACAGTCAGAAGACACTACTGTTTTTCTTTACGGAAAAATCTACCAAAACCTGAATAATAGAGATTTTTTACCGTGTCATGGCAAAACCACAGTTATTGTTTACTGGGGTATACCACACTTTTTTAAATAGAGATATTTGCGGCTGAACAGTGAGCGACACTCTCAAACTGCTTTTTTTTTAGATACCAAAGGCCCAAAACTGGTTAGTACAGCGATTTGACCCGTGGAACTGCGAAACCACACTGGGATGTCGGGCCTACACAAGACTATTTTAAACAGATATATTTTTGTGTCACAACAGTCAGGAGACACCACTGTTTTTCTTTACCGAAAAAACTACCAAAACCTGAATAATAGAGATTTTTTACCGTGGGATGGCAAAACCACAGTTATTTTTTACTGGGGTATACCACACTTTTTTAAATAGAGATATTTGCGGCTGAACAGTGAGCGACACACTCAAACTGCTTTTTTTTTAGATACCAAAGGCCCAAAACTGGATAGTACAGCGATTTGACCCGTGGAACTGCGAAACCACACTGGGGTGTCGGGCCTACACAAGACTATTTTCAACAGATATATTTTTGTGTCACAACAGTCAGGAGACACTACTGTTTTTCTTTACGGAAACCACTACCAAAACCTGAATAATAGAGATTTTTTACCGTGGGATGGCAAAACCACAGTTATTGTTTACTGGGGTATACCACACTTTTTTAAATAGAGATATTTGCGGCTGAAGAGTGAGCGACACACTCAAACTGCTTTTTTTTAGATACCAAAGGCCCAAAACTGGATAGTACATCGATTTGACCCGTGGAACTGCGAAACCACACTGGGATGTCGGGCCTACACAATATTATTTTCAAAAGATATATTTTTGTGTGACAACAGTCAGGAGACACTACTGTTTTTCTTTACGGAAAAAACTACCAAAACCTGAATAATAGAGATTTTTTACCGTGGGATGGCAAAACCACAGTTATTGTTTACTGGGGTATACCACACTTATTTAAATAGAGATATTTGCGGCTGAACAGTGAGCGACACACTCAAACTGCTTTTTTTTTAGATACCAAAGGCCCAAAACTGGATAGTACAGCGATTTGACCCGTGGAACTGCGAAACCACACTGGGATGTCGGGCCTACACAAGACTATTTTCAACAGATATATTTTTGTGTCACAACAGTCAGGAGACACTACTTTTTATCTTTACGGAAAAAACTACCAAAACCTGAATAATAGAGATTTTTTACCGTGGGATGGCAAAACCACAGTTATTGTTTACTGGGGTATACCACACTTTTTTAAATAGAGATATTTGCGGCTGAACAGTGAGCGACACACTTAAACTGCTTTTTTTTTAGATACCAAAGGCCCAAAACTGGATAGTACAGCGATTTGACCCGTGGAACTGCGAAACCACACTGGGATGTCGGGCCTACACAAGACTATTTTCAACAGATATATTTTTGTGTCACAACAGTCAGGAGACACTACTGTTTTTCTTTACGGAAAAAACTACCAAAACCTGAATAATAGAGATTTTTTACCGTGGGATGGCAAAACCACAGTTATTGTTTACTCGGGTATACCACACTTTTTTAAATAGAGATATTTGCGGCTGAACAGTGAGCGACACACTCAAACTGCTTTTTTTTTAGATACCAAAGGCCCAAAACTGGATAGTACAGCGATTTGACCCGTGGAACTGCGAAACCACACTGGGATGTCGGGCCTACACAAGACTATTTTCAACAGATATATTTTTGTGTCACAACAGTCAGGAGACACTACTGTTTTTCTTTACGGAAAAAACTACCAAAACCTGAATAATAGAGATTTTTTACCGTGGGATGGCAAAACCACAGTTATTGTTTACTGGGGTATACCACACTTATTTAAATAGAGATATTTGCGGCTGAACAGTGAGCGACACACTCAAACTGCTTTTTTTTTAGATACCAAAGGCCCAAAACTGGATAGTACAGCGATTTGACCCGTGGAACTGCGAAACCACACTGGGATGTCGGGCCTACACAAGACTATTTTCAACAGATATATTTTTGTGTCACAACAGTCAGGAGACACTACTTTTTATCTTTACGGAAAAAACTACCAAAACCTGAATAATAGAGATTTTTTACCGTGGGATGGCAAAACCACAGTTATTGTTTACTGGGGTATACCACACTTTTTTAAATAGAGATATTTGCGGCTGAACAGTGAGCGACACACTTAAACTGCTTTTTTTTTAGATACCAAAGGCCCAAAACTGGATAGTACAGCGATTTGACCCGTGGAACTGCGAAACCACACTGGGATGTCGGGCCTACACAAGACTATTTTCAACAGATATATTTTTGTGTCACAACAGTCAGGAGACACTACTGTTTTTCTTTACGGAAAAAACTACCAAAACCTGAATAATAGAGATTTTTTACCGTGTCATGGCAAAACCACAGTTATTGTTTACTGGGGTATACCACACTTTTTTAAATAGAGATATTTGCGGCTGAACAGTGAGCGACACTCTCAAACTGCTTTTTTTTTAGATGCCAAAAGCCCAAAACTGGTTAGTACAGCGATTTGACCCGTAGAACTGCGAAACCACACTGGGATGTCGGGCCTACACAAGACTATTTTAAACAGATATATTTTTGTGTCACAACAGTCAGGAGACACTACTGTTTTTCTTTACGGAAAAAACTACCAAAACCTGAATAATAGAGATTTTTTACCGTGGGATGGCAAAACCACAGTTATTGTTTACTGGGGTATACCACACTTTTTTAAATAGAGATATTTGCGGCTGAACAGTGAGCGACACACTCAAACTGCTTTTTTTTTAGATACCAAAGGCCCAAAACTGGATAGTACAGTGATTTGACCCGTGGAACTGCGAAACCACACTGGGATGTCGGGACTACACAAGACTATTTTCAACAGGTATATTTTTGTGTCACAACAGTCAGGAGACACTACTGTTTTTCTTTACGGAAAAAACTACCAAAAGCTGAATAATAGAGATTTTTTACCGTGGTATGGCAAAATCACAGTTATTGTTTTCTGGGGTATACCACACTTTTTTAAATAGAGATATTTGCGGCTGAACAGTGAGCGACACACTTAAACTGCTTTTTTTTTTTATACCAAAGGCCCAAAACTGGATAGTACAGCGATTTTACCCGTGGAACTGCGAAACCAAAGTGGGATGTCGGGCCTACACAAGACTATTTTAAACAGATATATTTTTGTGTCACAACAGTCAGGAGACACTACTGTTTTTCTTTACGGAAACAACTACCAAAACCTGAATAATAGAGATTTTTTACCGTGGGATGGCAAACCACAGTTATTGTTTATTGGGGTATACCACACTTTTTTAAATAGAGATATTTGCGGCTGAACAGTGAGCGACACACTCAAACTGCTTTTCTTTTAGATACCGAAGGCCCAAAACTGGATAGTACAACGATTTGACCCGTGGAACTGCGAAACCACACTGGGATGTCGGGCCTACACTAGACTATTTTCAACAGATATATTTTTGTGTCACAACAGTCAGGAGACACTACTGTTTTTCTTTACGGAAACAACTACCAAAACCTGAATAATAGAGATTTTTTACCGTGGGATGGCAAAACCACAGTTATTGTTTACTGGGGTATACCACACTTTTTTAAATAGAGATATTTGCGGCTGAACAGTGAGCGACACACTCAAACTGCTTTTTTTTTAGATACCAAAGGCCCAAAACTGGGTAGTACAGCGATTTGACCCGTGGAACTGCGAAACCACACTGGGATGTCGGGCCTACACAAGACTATTTTCAACAGATATATTTTTGTGTCACAACAGTCAGGAGACACTACTGTTTTTCTTTACGGAAAAAACTACCAAAACCTGAATAATAGAGATTTTTTAACGTGGGATAGCAAAACCACAGGTATTGTTTACTGGGGTATACCACACTTTTTTAAATAGAGATATTTGCGGCTGAACAGTGAGCGACACACTCAAACTGCTTTTTTTTTAGATACCAAAGGCCCAAAACTAGATAGTACAGCGATTTGACCCGTGGAACTGCGAAACCACACTGGGATGTCGGGCCTACACAAGACTATTTTCAAAAGATATATTTTTGTGTGACAACAGTCAGGAGACACTACTGTTTTTCTTTACGGAAACAACTACCAAAACCTGAATAATAGAGATTTTTTACCGTGGGATGGCAAAACCACAGTTATTGTTTACTGGGGTATACCACACTTTTTTAAATAGAGATATTTGCGGCTGAACAGTGATCGACACACTCAAACTGCTTTTTTTTTAGATACCAAAGGCCCAAAACTGGATAGTACAGCGATTTGACCCGTGGAACTGCGAAACCACACTGGGATGTCGGGCCTACACAAGACTATTTTCAACAGATATATTTTTGTGTCACAACAGTCAGGAGACACTACTGTTTTTCTTTACGGAAAAAACTACCAAAACCTGAATAATAGAGATTTTTTACCGTGGGATGGCAAAACCACAGTTATTGTTTACTGGGGTATACCACACTTTTTTAAATAGAGATATTTGCGGCTGAACAGTGAGCGACACACTCAAACTGCTTTTTTTTTAGATACCAAAGGCCCAAAACTGGATAGTACAGCGATTTGACCCGTGGAACTGCGAAACCACACTGGGATGTCGGGCCTACACAAGACTATTTTCAACAGATATATTTTTGTGTCACAACAGTCAGAAGACACTACTGTTTTTCTTTACGGAAAAATCTACCAAAACCTGAATAATAGAGATTTTTTACCGTGTCATGGCAAAACCACAGTTATTGTTTACTGGGGTATACCACACTTTTTTAAATAGAGATATTTGCGGCTGAACAGTGAGCGACACTCTCAAACTGCTTTTTTTTTAGATACCAAAGGCCCAAAACTGGTTAGTACAGCGATTTGACCCGTGGAACTGCGAAACCACACTGGGATGTCGGGCCTACACAAGACTATTTTAAACAGATATATTTTTGTGTCACAACAGTCAGGAGACACCACTGTTTTTCTTTACCGAAAAAACTACCAAAACCTGAATAATAGAGATTTTTTACCGTGGGATGGCAAAACCACAGTTATTTTTTACTGGGGTATACCACACTTTTTTAAATAGAGATATTTGCGGCTGAACAGTGAGCGACACACTCAAACTGCTTTTTTTTTAGATACCAAAGGCCCAAAACTGGATAGTACAGCGATTTGACCCGTGGAACTGCGAAACCACACTGGGGTGTCGGGCCTACACAAGACTATTTTCAACAGATATATTTTTGTGTCACAACAGTCAGGAGACACTACTGTTTTTCTTTACGGAAACCACTACCAAAACCTGAATAATAGAGATTTTTTACCGTGGGATGGCAAAACCACAGTTATTGTTTACTGGGGTATACCACACTTTTTTAAATAGAGATATTTGCGGCTGAAGAGTGAGCGACACACTCAAACTGCTTTTTTTTAGATACCAAAGGCCCAAAACTGGATAGTACATCGATTTGACCCGTGGAACTGCGAAACCACACTGGGATGTCGGGCCTACACAATATTATTTTCAAAAGATATATTTTTGTGTGACAACAGTCAGGAGACACTACTGTTTTTCTTTACGGAAAAAACTACCAAAACCTGAATAATAGAGATTTTTTACCGTGGGATGGCAAAACCACAGTTATTGTTTACTGGGGTATACCACACTTATTTAAATAGAGATATTTGCGGCTGAACAGTGAGCGACACACTCAAACTGCTTTTTTTTTAGATACCAAAGGCCCAAAACTGGATAGTACAGCGATTTGACCCGTGGAACTGCGAAACCACACTGGGATGTCGGGCCTACACAAGACTATTTTCAACAGATATATTTTTGTGTCACAACAGTCAGGAGACACTACTTTTTATCTTTACGGAAAAAACTACCAAAACCTGAATAATAGAGATTTTTTACCGTGGGATGGCAAAACCACAGTTATTGTTTACTGGGGTATACCACACTTTTTTAAATAGAGATATTTGCGGCTGAACAGTGAGCGACACACTTAAACTGCTTTTTTTTTAGATACCAAAGGCCCAAAACTGGATAGTACAGCGATTTGACCCGTGGAACTGCGAAACCACACTGGGATGTCGGGCCTACACAAGACTATTTTCAACAGATATATTTTTGTGTCACAACAGTCAGGAGACACTACTGTTTTTCTTTACGGAAAAAACTACCAAAACCTGAATAATAGAGATTTTTTACCGTGGGATGGCAAAACCACAGTTATTGTTTACTCGGGTATACCACACTTTTTTAAATAGAGATATTTGCGGCTGAACAGTGAGCGACACACTCAAACTGCTTTTTTTTTAGATACCAAAGGCCCAAAACTGGATAGTACAGCGATTTGACCCGTGGAACTGCGAAACCACACTGGGATGTCGGGCCTACACAAGACTATTTTCAACAGATATATTTTTGTGTCACAACAGTCAGGAGACACTACTGTTTTTCTTTACGGAAAAAACTACCAAAACCTGAATAATAGAGATTTTTTACCGTGGGATGGCAAAACCACAGTTATTGTTTACTGGGGTATACCACACTTATTTAAATAGAGATATTTGCGGCTGAACAGTGAGCGACACACTCAAACTGCTTTTTTTTTAGATACCAAAGGCCCAAAACTGGATAGTACAGCGATTTGACCCGTGGAACTGCGAAACCACACTGGGATGTCGGGCCTACACAAGACTATTTTCAACAGATATATTTTTGTGTCACAACAGTCAGGAGACACTACTTTTTATCTTTACGGAAAAAACTACCAAAACCTGAATAATAGAGATTTTTTACCGTGGGATGGCAAAACCACAGTTATTGTTTACTGGGGTATACCACACTTTTTTAAATAGAGATATTTGCGGCTGAACAGTGAGCGACACACTTAAACTGCTTTTTTTTTAGATACCAAAGGCCCAAAACTGGATAGTACAGCGATTTGACCCGTGGAACTGCGAAACCACACTGGGATGTCGGGCCTACACAAGACTATTTTCAACAGATATATTTTTGTGTCACAACAGTCAGGAGACACTACTGTTTTTCTTTACGGAAAAAACTACCAAAACCTGAATAATAGAGATTTTTTACCGTGGGATGGCAAAACCACAGTTATTGTTTACTCGGGTATACCACACTTTTTTAAATAGAGATATTTGCGGCTGAACAGTGAGCGACACACTCAAACTGCTTTTTTTTTAGATACCAAAGGCCCAAAACTGGATAGTACTGCGATTTGACCCGTGGAACTGCGAAACCACACTGGGATGTCGGGCCTACACAAGACTATTTTCAACAGATATATTTTTGTGTCACAACAGTCAGGAGACACTACTGTTTTTCTTTACGGAAAAAACTACCAAAACCTGAATAATAGAGATTTTTTACCGTGTCATGGCAAAACCACAGTTATTATTTACTGGGGTATACCACACTTTTTTAAATAGAGATATTTGCGGCTGAACAGTGAGCGACACTCTCAAACTGCTTTTTTTTTAGATACCAAAGGCCCAAAACTGGTTAGTACAGCGATTTGACCCGTGGAACTGCGAAACCACACTGGGATGTCGGGCCTACACAAGACTATTTTAAACAGATATATTTTTGTGTCACAACAGTCAGGAGACACTACTGTTTTTCTTTACGGAAAAAACTACCAAAACCTGAATAATAGAGATTTTTTACCGTGGGATGGCAAAACCACAGTTATTTTTTACTGGGGTATACCACACTTTTTTAAATAGAGATATTTGCAGCTGAACAGAGAGCGACACACTCAAACTGCTTTTTTTTTAGATACCAAAGGCCCAAAACTGGATAGTACAGCGATTTGACCCGTGGAACTGCGAAACCACACTGGGATGTCGGGCCTACACAAGACTATTTTCAACAGATATATTTTTGTGTCACAACAGTCAGGAGACACTACTGTTTTTCTTTACGGAAACAACTACCAACACCTGAATAATAGAGATTTTTTACCGTGGGAAGGCAAAACCACAGTTATTGTTTACTGGGATATACCACACTTTTTTAAATAGAGATATTTGCGGCTGAACAGTGAGCGACACACTCAAACTGCTTTTTTTTTAGATACCAAAGGCCCAAAACTGGATAGTACAGCGATTTGACCCGTGGAACTGCGAAACCACACTGGGATGTCGGGCCTACACAAGACTATTTTCAACAGATATATTTTTGTGTCACAACAGTCAGGAGACACTACTGTTTTTCTTTACGGAAAAAACTACCAAAACCTGAATAATAGAGATTTTTTACCGTGTCATGGCAAAACCACAGTTATTATTTACTGGGGTATACCACACTTTTTTAAATAGAGATATTTGCGGCTGAACAGTGAGCGACACTCTCAAACTGCTTTTTTTTTAGATACCAAAGGCCCAAAACTGGTTAGTACAGCGATTTGACCCGTGGAACTGCGAAACCACACTGGGATGTCGGGCCTACACAAGACTATTTTAAACAGATATATTTTTGTGTCACAACAGTCAGGAGACACTACTGTTTTTCTTTACGGAAAAAACTACCAAAACCTGAATAATAGAGATTTTTTACCGTGGGATGGCAAAACCACAGTTATTTTTTACTGGGGTATACCACACTTTTTTAAATAGAGATATTTGCAGCTGAACAGAGAGCGACACACTCAAACTGCTTTTTTTTTAGATACCAAAGGCCCAAAACTGGATAGTACAGCGATTTGACCCGTGGAACTGCGAAACCACACTGGGATGTCGGGCCTACACAAGACTATTTTCAACAGATATATTTTTGTGTCACAACAGTCAGGAGACACTACTGTTTTTCTTTACGGAAACAACTACCAACACCTGAATAATAGAGATTTTTTACCGTGGGAAGGCAAAACCACAGTTATTGTTTACTGGGATATACCACACTTTTTTAAATAGAGATATTTGCGCCTGAACAGTGAGCGACACACTCAAACTGCTTTTTTTTTAGATACCAAAGGCCCAATACTGGATAGTACAGCGATTTGACCCGTGGAACTGCGAAACCACACTGGGATGTCGGGCCTACACAAGACTATTTTCAACAGATATATTTTTGTGTCACAACAGTCAGGAGACACTACTGTTTTTCTTTACGGAAAAAACTACTAAAACCTGAATAATAGAGATTTTTTACCGTGGGATGGCAAAACCACAGGTATTGTTTTCTGGGGTATACCACACTTTTTTAAATAGAGATATTTGCGGCTGAACAGTGAGCGACACACTCAAACTGCTTTTTTTTTAGATACCAAAGGCCTAAAACTGGATAGTACAGCGATTTGACCCGTGGAACTGCGAAACCACACTGGGGTGTCGGGCCTACGCAAGACTATTTTCAACAGATATATTTTTGTGTCACAACAGTCAGGAGACACTAATGTTTTTCTTTACGGAAACCACTACCAAAACCTGAATAATAGAGATTTTTTACCGTGGGATGGCAAAACCACAGTTATTGTTTACTGGGGTATACCACACTTTTTTAAATAGAGATATTTGCAGCTGAACAGTGAGCGACACTCTCAAACTGCTTTTTTTTTAGATACCAAAGGCCCAAAACTGGTTAGTACAGCGATTTGACCCGTGGAACTGCGAAACCACACTGGGATGTCGGGCCTACACAAGACTATTTAAAACAGATATATTTTTGTGTCACAACAGTCAGGAGACACTACTGTTTTTCTTTACGGAAACAACTACCAAAACCTGAATAATAGAGATTTTTTACCGTGGGAAGGCAAAACCACAGTTATTGTTTACTGGGATATACCACACTTTTTTAAATAGAGATATTTGCGCCTGAACAGTGAGCGACACACTCAAACTGCTTTTTTTTTAGATACCAAAGGCCCAATACTGGATAGTACAGCGATTTGACCCGTGGAACTGCGAAACCACACTGGGATGTCGGGCCTACACAAGACTATTTTCAACAGATATATTTTTGTGTCACAACAGTCAGGAGACACTACTGTTTTTCTTTACGGAAAAAACTACTAAAACCTGAATAATAGAGATTTTTTACCGTGGGATGGCAAAACCACAGGTATTGTTTTCTGGGGTATACCACACTTTTTTAAATAGAGATATTTGCGGCTGAACAGTGAGCGACACACTCAAACTGCTTTTTTTTTAGATACCAAAGGCCCAAAACTGGATAGTACAGCGATTTGACCCGTGGAACTGCGAAACCACACTGGGGTGTCGGGCCTACACAAGACTATTTTCAACAGATATATTTTTGTGTCACAACAGTCAGGAGACACTAATGTTTTTCTTTACGGAAACCACTACCAAAACCTGAATAATAGAGATTTTTTACCGTGGGATGGCAAAACCACAGTTATTGTTTACTGGGGTATACCACACTTTTTTAAATAGAGATATTTGCGGCTGAACAGTGAGCGACACACTCAAACTGCTTTTTTTTTAGATACCAAAGGCCCAAAACTGGATAGTACATCGATTTGACCCGTGGAACTGCGAAACCACACTGGGATGTCGGGCCTACACAATATTATTTTCAAAAGATATATTTTTGTGTGACAACAGTCAGGAGACACTACTGTTTTTCTTTACGGAAAAAACTACCAAAACCTGAATAATAGAGATTTTTTACCGTGGGATGGCAAAACCACAGTTATTGTTTACTGGGGTATACCACACTTATTTAAATAGAGATATTTGCGGCTGAACAGTGAGCGACACACTCAAACTGCTTTTTTTTTAGATACCAAAGGCCCAAAACTGGATAGTACAGTGATTTGACCCGTGGAACTGCGAAACCACACTGGGATGTCGGGCCTACACAAGACTATTTTCAACAGATATATTTTTGTGTCACAACAGTCAGGAGACACTACTTTTTATCTTTACGGAAAAAACTACCAAAACCTGAATAATAGAGATTTTTTACCGTGGGATAGCAAAACCACAGTTATTGTTTACTGGGGTATACCACACTTTTTTAAATAGAGATATTTGCGGCTGAACAGTGAGCGACACACTTAAACTGCTTTTTTTTTAGATACCAAAGGCCCAAAACTGAATAGTACAGCGATTTGACCCGTGGAACTGCGAAACCACACTGGGATGTCGGGCCTACACAAGACTATTTTCAACAGATATATTTTTGTGTCACAACAGTCAGGAGACACTACTGTTTTTCTTTACGGAAAAAACTACCAAAACCTGAATAATAGAGATTTTTTACCGTGGGATGGCAAAACCACAGTTATTGTTTACTCGGGTATACCACACTTTTTTAAATAGAGATATTTGCGGCTGAACAGTGAGCGACACACTCAAACTGCTTTTTTTTTAGATACCAAAGGCCCAAAACTGGATAGTACAGCGATTTGACCCGTGGAACTGCGAAACCACACTGGGATGTCGGGCCTACACAAGACTATTTTCAACAGATATATTTTTGTGTCACAACAGTCAGGAGACACTACTGTTTTTCTTTACGGAAAAAACTACCAAAACCTGAATAATAGAGATTTTTTACCGTGTCATGGCAAAACCACAGTTATTATTTACTGGGGTATACCACACTTTTTTAAATAGAGATATTTGCGGCTGAACAGTGAGCGACACTCTCAAACTGCTTTTTTTTTAGATACCAAAGGCCCAAAACTGGTTAGTACAGCGATTTGACCCGTGGAACTGCGAAACCACACTGGGATGTCGGGCCTACACAAGACTATTTTCAACAGATATATTTTTGTGTCACAACAGTCAGGAGACACTACTGTTTTTCTTTACGGAAAAAACTACCAAAACCTGAATAATAGAGATTTTTTACCGTGGGATGGCAAAACCACAGTTATTTTTTACTGGGGTATACCACACTTTTTTAAATAGAGATATTTGCAGCTGAACAGTGAGCGACACACTCAAACTGCTTTTTTTTTAGATACCAAAGGCCCAAAACTGGATAGTACAGCGATTTGACCCGTGGAACTGCGAAACCACACTGGGATGTCGGGCCTACACAAGACTATTTTCAACAGATATATTTTTGTGTCACAACAGTCAGGAGACACTACTGTTTTTCTTTACGGAAACAACTACCAAAACCTGAATAATAGAGATTTTTTACCGTGGGAAGGCAAAACCACAGTTATTGTTTACTGGGGTATACCACACTTTTTTAAATAGAGATATTTGCGCCTGAACAGTGAGCGACACACTCAAACTGCTTTTTTTTTAGATACCAAAGGCCCAATACTGGATAGTACAGCGATTTGACCCGTGGAACTGCGAAACCACACTGGGATGTCGGGCCTACACAAGACTATTTTCAACAGATATATTTTTGTGTCACAACAGTCAGGAGACACTACTGTTTTTCTTTACGGAAAAAACTACTAAAACCTGAATAATAGAGATTTTTTACCGTGGGATGGCAAAACCACAGGTATTGTTTTCTGGGGTATACCACACTTTTTTAAATAGAGATATTTGCGGCTGAACAGTGAGCGACACACTCAAACTGCTTTTTTTTTAGATACCAAAGGCCCAAAACTGGATAGTACAGCGATTTGACCCGTGGAACTGCGAAACCACACTGGGGTGTCGGGCCTACACAAGACTATTTTCAACAGATATATTTTTGTGTCACAACAGTCAGGAGACACTAATGTTTTTCTTTACGGAAACCACTACCAAAACCTGAATAATAGAGATTTTTTACCGTGGGATGGCAAAACCACAGTTATTGTTTACTGGGGTATACCACACTTTTTTAAATAGAGATATTTGCGGCTGAACAGTGAGCGACACACTCAAACTGCTATTATTTTAGATACCAAAGGCCCAAAACTGGATAGTACATCGATTTGACCCGTGGAACTGCGAAACCACACTGGGATGTCGGGCCTACACAAGACTATTTTCAAAAGATATATTTTTCTGTCACAACAGTCAGGAGACACTACTGTTTTTCTTTACGGAAAAAACTACCAAAACCTGAATAATAGAGATTTTTTACCGTGGGATGGCAAAACCACAGTTATTGTTTACTGGGGTATACCACACTTTTTTAAATAGAGATATTTGCGGCTGAACAGTGAGCGACACACTTAAACTGCTTTTTTTTTAGATACCAAAGGCCAAAAACTGAATAGTACAGCGATTTGACCCGTGGAACTGCGAAACCACACTGGGATGTCGGGCCTACACAAGACTATTTTCAACAGATATATTTTTGTGTCACAACAGTCAGGAGACACTACTGTTTTTCTTTACGGAAAAAACTACCAAAACCTGAATAATAGAGATTTTTTACCGTGGGATGGCAAAACCACAGTTATTGTTTACTCGGGTATACCACACTTTTTTAAATAGAGATATTTGCGGCTGAACAGTGAGCGACACACTCAAACTGCTTTTTTTTTAGATAACAAAGGCCCAAAACTGGATAGTACAGCGATTTGACCCGTGGAACTGCGAAACCACACTGGGATGTCGGGCCTACACAAGACTATTTTCAACAGATATATTTTTGTGTCACAACAGTCAGGAGACACTACTGTTTTTCTTTACGGAAAAAACTACCAAAACCTGAATAATAGAGATTTTTTACCGTGTCATGGCAAAACCACAGTTATTATTTACTGGGGTATACCACACTTTTTTAAATAGAGATATTTGCGGCTGAACAGTGAGCGACACTCTCAAACTGCTTTTTTTTTAGATACCAAAGGCCCAAAACTGGTTAGTACAGCGATTTGACCCGTGGAACTGCGAAACCACACTGGGATGTCGGGCCTACACAAGACTATTTTCAACAGATATATTTTTGTGTCACAACAGTCAGGAGACACTACTGTTTTTCTTTACGGAAAAAACTACCAAAACCTGAATAATAGAGATTTTTTACCGTGGGATGGCAAAACTACAGTTATTTTTTACTGGGGTATACCACACTTTTTTAAATAGAGATATTTGCAGCTGAACAGTGAGCGACACACTCAAACTGCTTTTTTTTTAGATACCAAAGGCCCAAAACTGGATAGTACAGCGATTTGACCCGTGGAACTGCGAAACCACACTGGGATGTCGGGCCTACACAAGACTATTTTCAACAGATATATTTTTGTGTCACAACAGTCAGGAGACACTAATGTTTTTCTTTACGGAAAAAACTACCAAAACCTGAATAATAGAGATTTTTTACCGTGGGATGGCAAAACCACAGTTATTGTTTACTGGGGTATACCACAGTTTTTAAGTAGAGATATTTGCGGCTGAACAGTGAGCGACACACTTAAACTGCTTTTTTTTCAGATACCAAAGGCCCAAAACTGGATAGTACAGCGATTTGACCCGTGGAACTGCGAAACCACACTGGGATGTCGGGCCTACACAAGACTATTTTCAACAGATATATTTTTGTGTCACAACAGTCAGGAGACACTACTGTTTTTCTTTACGGAAACAACTACCAAAACCTGAATAATAGAGATTTTTTACCGTGGGATGGCAAAACCACAGTTATTGTTTACTGGGGTATACCACACTTTTTTAAATAGAGATATTTGCGCCTAAACAGTGAGCGACACATTCAAACTGCTTTTTTTTTTAGATACCAAAGGCCCAATACTGGATAGTACAGCGATTTGACCCGTGGAACTGCGAAACCACACTGGGATGTCGGGCCTACACAAGACTATTTTCAACAGATATATTTTTGTGTCACAACAGTCAGGAGACACTAATGTTTTTCTTTACGGAAACCACTACCAAAACCTGAATAATAGAGATTTTTTACCGTGGGATGTCAAAACCACAGTTATTTTTACTGGGGTATACCACACTTTTTTAAATAGAGATATTTGCGGCTGAAGAGCGAGCGACACACTCAAACTGCTTTTTTTTTAGATACCAAAGGCCCAAAACTGGATAGTACATCGATTTGACCCGTGGAACTGCGAAACCACACTGGGATGTCGGGCCTACACAATATTATTTTCAAAAGATATATTTTTGTGTGACAACAGTCAGGAGACACTACTGTTTTTCTTTATGGAAAAAACTACCAAAACCTGAATAATAGAGATTTTTTACCGTGGGATGGCAAAACCACAGTTATTGTTTACTGGGGTATACCACACTTATTTAAATAGAGATATTTGCGGCTGAACAGTGAGCGACACACTCAAACTGCTTTTTTTTTAGATACCAAAGGCCCAAAACTGGATAGTACAGTGATTTGACCCGTGGAACTGCGAAACCACACTGGGATGTCGGGCCTACACAAGACTATTTTCAACAGATATATTTTTGTGTCACAACAGTCAGGAGACACTACTTTTTATCTTTACGGAAAAAACTACCAAAACCTGAATAATAGAGATTTTTTACCGTGGGATGGCAAAACCACAGTTATTGTTTACTGGGGTATACCACACTTTTTTAAATAGAGATATTTGCGGCTGAACAGTGAGCGACACACTTAAACTGCTTTTTTTTTAGATACCAAAGGCCCAAAACTGGATAGTACAGCGATTTGACCCGTGGAACTGCGAAACCACACTGGGATGTCGGGCCTACACAAGACTATTTTCAACAGATATATTTTTGTGTCACAACAGTCAGGAGACACTACTGTTTTTCTTTACGGAAAAAACTACCAAAACCTGAATAATAGAGATTTTTTACCGTGGGATGGCAAAACCACAGTTATTGTTTACTCGGGTATACCACACTTTTTTAAATAGAGATATTTGCGGCTGAACAGTGAGCGACACACTCAAACTGCTTTTTTTTTAGATACCAAAGGCCCAAAACTGGATAGTACAGCGATTTGACCCGTGGAACTGCGAAACCACACTGGGATGTCGGGCCTACACAAGACTATTTTCAACAGATATATTTTTGTGTCACAACAGTCAGGAGACACTACTGTTTTTCTTTACGGAAAAAACTACCAAAACCTGAATAATAGAGATTTTTTACCGTGTCATGGCAAAACCACAGTTATTATTTACTGGGGTATACCACACTTTTTTAAATAGAGATATTTGCGGCTGAACAGTGAGCGACACTCTCAAACTGCTTTTTTTTTAGATACCAAAGGCCCAAAACTGGTTAGTACAGCGATTTGACCCGTGGAACTGCGAAACCACACTGGGATGTCGGGCCTACACAAGACTATTTTCAACAGATATATTTTTGTGTCACAACAGTCAGGAGACACTACTGTTTTTCTTTACGGAAAAAACTACCAAAACCTGAATAATAGAGATTTTTTACCGTGGGATGGCAAAACTACAGTTATTTTTTACTGGGGTATACCACACTTTTTTAAATAGAGATATTTGCAGCTGAACAGTGAGCGACACACTCAAACTGCTTTTTTTTTAGATACCAAAGGCCCAAAACTGGATAGTACAGCGATTTGACCCGTGGAACTGCGAAACCACACTGGGATGTCGGGCCTACACAAGACTATTTTCAACAGATATATTTTTGTGTCACAACAGTCAGGAGACACTAATGTTTTTCTTTACGGAAAAAACTACCAAAACCTGAATAATAGAGATTTTTTACCGTGGGATGGCAAAACCACAGTTATTGTTTACTGGGGTATACCACAGTTTTTAAGTAGAGATATTTGCGGCTGAACAGTGAGCGACACACTTAAACTGCTTTTTTTTCAGATACCAAAGGCCCAAAACTGGATAGTACAGCGATTTGACCCGTGGAACTGCGAAACCACACTGGGATGTCGGGCCTACACAAGACTATTTTCAACAGATATATTTTTGTGTCACAACAGTCAGGAGACACTACTGTTTTTCTTTACGGAAACAACTACCAAAACCTGAATAATAGAGATTTTTTACCGTGGGATGGCAAAACCACAGTTATTGTTTACTGGGGTATACCACACTTTTTTAAATAGAGATATTTGCGCCTAAACAGTGAGCGACACATTCAAACTACTTTTTTTTTTAGATACCAAAGGCCCAATACTGGATAGTACAGCGATTTGACCCGTGGAACTGCGAAACCACACTGGGATGTCGGGCCTACACAAGACTATTTTCAACAGATATATTTTTGTGTCACAACAGTCAGGAGACACTAATGTTTTTCTTTACGGAAACCACTACCAAAACCTGAATAATAGAGATTTTTTACCGTGGGATGTCAAAACCACAGTTATTGTTTACTGGGGTATACCACACTTTTTTAAATAGAGATATTTGCGGCTGAAGAGCGAGCGACACACTCAAACTGCTTTTTTTTTAGATACCAAAGGCCCAAAACTGGATAGTACATCGATTTGACCCGTGGAACTGCGAAACCACACTGGGATGTCGGGCCTACACAATATTATTTTCAAAAGATATATTTTTGTGTGACAACAGTCAGGAGACACTACTGTTTTTCTTTATGGAAAAAACTACCAAAACCTGAATAATAGAGATTTTTTACCGTGGGATGGCAAAACCACAGTTATTGTTTACTGGGGTATACCACACTTATTTAAATAGAGATATTTGCGGCTGAACAGTGAGCGACACACTCAAACTGCTTTTTTTTTAGATACCAAAGGCCCAAAACTGGATAGTACAGTGATTTGACCCGTGGAACTGCGAAACCACACTGGGATGTCGGGCCTACACAAGACTATTTTCAACAGATATATTTTTGTGTCACAACAGTCAGGAGACACTACTTTTTATCTTTACGGAAAAAACTACCAAAACCTGAATAATAGAGATTTTTTACCGTGGGATGGCAAAACCACAGTTATTGTTTACTGGGGTATACCACACTTTTTTAAATAGAGATATTTGCGGCTGAACAGTGAGCGACACACTTAAACTGCTTTTTTTTTAGATACCAAAGGCCCAAAACTGGATAGTACAGCGATTTGACCCGTGGAACTGCGAAACCACACTGGGATGTCGGGCCTACACAAGACTATTTTCAACAGATATATTTTTGTGTCACAACAGTCAGGAGACACTACTGTTTTTCTTTACGGAAAAAACTACCAAAACCTGAATAATAGAGATTTTTTACCGTGGGATGGCAAAACCACAGTTATTGTTTACTCGGGTATACCACACTTTTTTAAATAGAGATATTTGCGGCTGAACAGTGAGCGACACACTCAAACTGCTTTTTTTTTAGATACCAAAGGCCCAAAACTGGATAGTACAGCGATTTGACCCGTGGAACTGTGAAACCACACTGGGATGTCGGGCCTACACAAGACTATTTTCAACAGATATATTTTTGTGTCACAACAGTCAGGAGACACTACTGTTTTTCTTTACGGAAAAAACTACCAAAACCTGAATAATAGAGATTTTTTACCGTGTCATGGCAAAACCACAGTTATTGTTTACTGGGGTATACCACACTTTTTTAAATAGAGATATTTGCGGCTGAACAGTGAGCGACACTCTCAAAACTGCTTTTTTTTTAGATACCAAAGGCCCAAAACTGGTTAGTACAGCGATTTGACCCGTGGAACTGCGAAACCACACTGGGATGTCGGGCCTACACAAGACTATTTTAAACAGATATATTTTTGTGTCACAACAGTCAGGAGACACTACTGTTTTTCTTTACGGAAAAAACTACCAAAACCTGAATAATAGAGATTTTTTACCGTGGGATGGCAAAACCACAGTTATTTTTTACTGGGGTATACCACACTTTTTTAAATAGAGATATTTGCAGCTGAACAGTGAGCGACACACTCAAACTGCTTTTTTTTTAGATACCAAAGGCCCAAAACTGGATAGTACAGCGATTTGACCCGTGGAACTGCGAAACCACACTGGGGTGTCGGGCCTACACAAGACTATTTTCAACAGATATATTTTTGTGTCACAACAGTCAGGAGACACTAATGTTTTTCTTTACGGAAACCACTACCAAAACCTGAATAATAGAGATTTTTTACCGTGGGATGGCAAAACCACAGTTATTGTTTACTGGGGTATACCACACTTTTTTAAATAGAGATATTTGCGGCTGAAGAGTGAGCGACACACTCAAACTGCTTTTTTTTTAGATACCAAAGGCCCAAAACTGGATAGTACATCGATTTGACCCGTGGAACTGCGAAACCACACTGGGATGTCGGGCCTACACAATATTATTTTCAAAAGATATATTTTTGTGTGACAACAGTCAGGAGACACTACTGTTTTTCTTTATGGAAAAAACTACCAAAACCTGAATAATAGAGATTTTTTACCGTGGGATGGCAAAACCACAGTTATTGTTTACTGGGGTATACCACACTTTTTTAAATAGAGATATTTGCGGCTGAACAGTGAGCGACACACTCAAACTGCTATTATTTTAGATACCAAAGGCCCAAAACTGGATAGTACATCGATTTGACCCGTGGAACTGCGAAACCACACTGGGATGTCGGGCCTACACAAGACTATTTTCAAAAGATATATTTTTCTGTCACAACAGTCAGGAGACACTACTGTTTTTCTTTACGGAAAAAACTACCAAAACCTGAATAATAGAGATTTTTTACCGTGGGATGGCAAAACCACAGTTATTGTTTACTGGGGTATACCACACTTTTTTAAATAGAGATATTTGCGGCTGAACAGTGAGCGACACACTTAAACTGCTTTTTTTTTAGATACCAAAGGCCAAAAACTGAATAGTACAGCGATTTGACCCGTGGAACTGCGAAACCACACTGGGATGTCGGGCCTACACAAGACTATTTTCAACAGATATATTTTTGTGTCACAACAGTCAGGAGACACTACTGTTTTTCTTTACGGAAAAAACTACCAAAACCTGAATAATAGAGATTTTTTACCGTGGGATGGCAAAACCACAGTTATTGTTTACTCGGGTATACCACACTTTTTTAAATAGAGATATTTGCGGCTGAACAGTGAGCGACACACTCAAACTGCTTTTTTTTTAGATAACAAAGGCCCAAAACTGGATAGTACAGCGATTTGACCCGTGGAACTGCGAAACCACACTGGGATGTCGGGCCTACACAAGACTATTTTCAACAGATATATTTTTGTGTCACAACAGTCAGGAGACACTACTGTTTTTCTTTACGGAAAAAACTACCAAAACCTGAATAATAGAGATTTTTTACCGTGTCATGGCAAAACCACAGTTATTATTTACTGGGGTATACCACACTTTTTTAAATAGAGATATTTGCGGCTGAACAGTGAGCGACACTCTCAAACTGCTTTTTTTTTAGATACCAAAGGCCCAAAACTGGTTAGTACAGCGATTTGACCCGTGGAACTGCGAAACCACACTGGGATGTCGGGCCTACACAAGACTATTTTCAACAGATATATTTTTGTGTCACAACAGTCAGGAGACACTACTGTTTTTCTTTACGGAAAAAACTACCAAAACCTGAATAATAGAGATTTTTTACCGTGGGATGGCAAAACTACAGTTATTTTTTACTGGGGTATACCACACTTTTTTAAATAGAGATATTTGCAGCTGAACAGTGAGCGACACACTCAAACTGCTTTTTTTTTAGATACCAAAGGCCCAAAACTGGATAGTACAGCGATTTGACCCGTGGAACTGCGAAACCACACTGGGATGTCGGGCCTACACAAGACTATTTTCAACAGATATATTTTTGTGTCACAACAGTCAGGAGACACTAATGTTTTTCTTTACGGAAAAAACTACCAAAACCTGAATAATAGAGATTTTTTACCGTGGGATGGCAAAACCACAGTTATTGTTTACTGGGGTATACCACAGTTTTTAAGTAGAGATATTTGCGGCTGAACAGTGAGCGACACACTTAAACTGCTTTTTTTTCAGATACCAAAGGCCCAAAACTGGATAGTACAGCGATTTGACCCGTGGAACTGCGAAACCACACTGGGATGTCGGGCCTACACAAGACTATTTTCAACAGATATATTTTTGTGTCACAACAGTCAGGAGACACTACTGTTTTTCTTTACGGAAACAACTACCAAAACCTGAATAATAGAGATTTTTTACCGTGGGATGGCAAAACCACAGTTATTGTTTACTGGGGTATACCACACTTTTTTAAATAGAGATATTTGCGCCTAAACAGTGAGCGACACATTCAAACTGCTTTTTTTTTTAGATACCAAAGGCCCAATACTGGATAGTACAGCGATTTGACCCGTGGAACTGCGAAACCACACTGGGATGTCGGGCCTACACAAGACTATTTTCAACAGATATATTTTTGTGTCACAACAGTCAGGAGACACTAATGTTTTTCTTTACGGAAACCACTACCAAAACCTGAATAATAGAGATTTTTTACCGTGGGATGTCAAAACCACAGTTATTTTTACTGGGGTATACCACACTTTTTTAAATAGAGATATTTGCGGCTGAAGAGCGAGCGACACACTCAAACTGCTTTTTTTTTAGATACCAAAGGCCCAAAACTGGATAGTACATCGATTTGACCCGTGGAACTGCGAAACCACACTGGGATGTCGGGCCTACACAATATTATTTTCAAAAGATATATTTTTGTGTGACAACAGTCAGGAGACACTACTGTTTTTCTTTATGGAAAAAACTACCAAAACCTGAATAATAGAGATTTTTTACCGTGGGATGGCAAAACCACAGTTATTGTTTACTGGGGTATACCACACTTATTTAAATAGAGATATTTGCGGCTGAACAGTGAGCGACACACTCAAACTGCTTTTTTTTTAGATACCAAAGGCCCAAAACTGGATAGTACAGTGATTTGACCCGTGGAACTGCGAAACCACACTGGGATGTCGGGCCTACACAAGACTATTTTCAACAGATATATTTTTGTGTCACAACAGTCAGGAGACACTACTTTTTATCTTTACGGAAAAAACTACCAAAACCTGAATAATAGAGATTTTTTACCGTGGGATGGCAAAACCACAGTTATTGTTTACTGGGGTATACCACACTTTTTTAAATAGAGATATTTGCGGCTGAACAGTGAGCGACACACTTAAACTGCTTTTTTTTTAGATACCAAAGGCCCAAAACTGGATAGTACAGCGATTTGACCCGTGGAACTGCGAAACCACACTGGGATGTCGGGCCTACACAAGACTATTTTCAACAGATATATTTTTGTGTCACAACAGTCAGGAGACACTACTGTTTTTCTTTACGGAAAAAACTACCAAAACCTGAATAATAGAGATTTTTTACCGTGGGATGGCAAAACCACAGTTATTGTTTACTCGGGTATACCACACTTTTTTAAATAGAGATATTTGCGGCTGAACAGTGAGCGACACACTCAAACTGCTTTTTTTTTAGATACCAAAGGCCCAAAACTGGATAGTACAGCGATTTGACCCGTGGAACTGCGAAACCACACTGGGATGTCGGGCCTACACAAGACTATTTTCAACAGATATATTTTTGTGTCACAACAGTCAGGAGACACTACTGTTTTTCTTTACGGAAAAAACTACCAAAACCTGAATAATAGAGATTTTTTACCGTGTCATGGCAAAACCACAGTTATTATTTACTGGGGTATACCACACTTTTTTAAATAGAGATATTTGCGGCTGAACAGTGAGCGACACTCTCAAACTGCTTTTTTTTTAGATACCAAAGGCCCAAAACTGGTTAGTACAGCGATTTGACCCGTGGAACAGCGAAACCACACTGGGATGTCGGGCCTACACAAGACTATTTTCAACAGATATATTTTTGTGTCACAACAGTCAGGAGACACTACTGTTTTTCTTTACGGAAAAAACTACCAAAACCTGAATAATAGAGATTTTTTACCGTGGGATGGCAAAACTACAGTTATTTTTTACTGGGGTATACCACACTTTTTTAAATAGAGATATTTGCAGCTGAACAGTGAGCGACACACTCAAACTGCTTTTTTTTTAGATACCAAAGGCCCAAAACTGGATAGTACAGCGATTTGACCCGTGGAACTGCGAAACCACACTGGGATGTCGGGCCTACACAAGACTATTTTCAACAGATATATTTTTGTGTCACAACAGTCAGGAGACACTAATGTTTTTCTTTACGGAAAAAACTACCAAAACCTGAATAATAGAGATTTTTTACCGTGGGATGGCAAAACCACAGTTATTGTTTACTGGGGTATACCACAGTTTTTAAGTAGAGATATTTGCGGCTGAACAGTGAGCGACACACTTAAACTGCTTTTTTTTCAGATACCAAAGGCCCAAAACTGGATAGTACAGCGATTTGACCCGTGGAACTGCGAAACCACACTGGGATGTCGGGCCTACACAAGACTATTTTCAACAGATATATTTTTGTGTCACAACAGTCAGGAGACACTACTGTTTTTCTTTACGGAAACAACTACCAAAACCTGAATAATAGAGATTTTTTACCGTGGGATGGCAAAACCACAGTTATTGTTTACTGGGGTATACCACACTTTTTTAAATAGAGATATTTGCGCCTAAACAGTGAGCGACACATTCAAACTACTTTTTTTTTTAGATACCAAAGGCCCAATACTGGATAGTACAGCGATTTGACCCGTGGAACTGCGAAACCACACTGGGATGTCGGGCCTACACAAGACTATTTTCAACAGATATATTTTTGTGTCACAACAGTCAGGAGACACTAATGTTTTTCTTTACGGAAACCACTACCAAAACCTGAATAATAGAGATTTTTTACCGTGGGATGTCAAAACCACAGTTATTGTTTACTGGGGTATACCACACTTTTTTAAATAGAGATATTTGCGGCTGAAGAGCGAGCGACACACTCAAACTGCTTTTTTTTTAGATACCAAAGGCCCAAAACTGGATAGTACATCGATTTGACCCGTGGAACTGCGAAACCACACTGGGATGTCGGGCCTACACAATATTATTTTCAAAAGATATATTTTTGTGTGACAACAGTCAGGAGACACTACTGTTTTTCTTTATGGAAAAAACTACCAAAACCTGAATAATAGAGATTTTTTACCGTGGGATGGCAAAACCACAGTTATTGTTTACTGGGGTATACCACACTTATTTAAATAGAGATATTTGCGGCTGAACAGTGAGCGACACACTCAAACTGCTTTTTTTTTAGATACCAAAGGCCCAAAACTGGATAGTACAGTGATTTGACCCGTGGAACTGCGAAACCACACTGGGATGTCGGGCCTACACAAGACTATTTTCAACAGATATATTTTTGTGTCACAACAGTCAGGAGACACTACTTTTTATCTTTACGGAAAAAACTACCAAAACCTGAATAATAGAGATTTTTTACCGTGGGATGGCAAAACCACAGTTATTGTTTACTGGGGTATACCACACTTTTTTAAATAGAGATATTTGCGGCTGAACAGTGAGCGACACACTTAAACTGCTTTTTTTTTAGATACCAAAGGCCCAAAACTGGATAGTACAGCGATTTGACCCGTGGAACTGCGAAACCACACTGGGATGTCGGGCCTACACAAGACTATTTTCAACAGATATATTTTTGTGTCACAACAGTCAGGAGACACTACTGTTTTTCTTTACGGAAAAAACTACCAAAACCTGAATAATAGAGATTTTTTACCGTGGGATGGCAAAACCACAGTTATTGTTTACTCGGGTATACCACACTTTTTTAAATAGAGATATTTGCGGCTGAACAGTGAGCGACACACTCAAACTGCTTTTTTTTTAGATACCAAAGGCCCAAAACTGGATAGTACAGCGATTTGACCCGTGGAACTGCGAAACCACACTGGGATGTCGGGCCTACACAAGACTATTTTCAACAGATATATTTTTGTGTCACAACAGTCAGGAGACACTACTGTTTTTCTTTACGGAAAAAACTACCAAAACCTGAATAATAGAGATTTTTTACCGTGTCATGGCAAAACCACAGTTATTGTTTACTGGGGTATACCACACTTTTTTAAATAGAGATATTTGCGGCTGAACAGTGAGCGACACTCTCAAAACTGCTTTTTTTTTAGATACCAAAGGCCCAAAACTGGTTAGTACAGCGATTTGACCCGTGGAACTGCGAAACCACACTGGGATGTCGGGCCTACACAAGACTATTTTAAACAGATATATTTTTGTGTCACAACAGTCAGGAGACACTACTGTTTTTCTTTACGGAAAAAACTACCAAAACCTGAATAATAGAGATTTTTTACCGTGGGATGGCAAAACCACAGTTATTTTTTACTGGGGTATACCACACTTTTTTAAATAGAGATATTTGCAGCTGAACAGTGAGCGACACACTCAAACTGCTTTTTTTTTAGATACCAAAGGCCCAAAACTGGATAGTACAGCGATTTGACCCGTGGAACTGCGAAACCACACTGGGGTGTCGGGCCTACACAAGACTATTTTCAACAGATATATTTTTGTGTCACAACAGTCAGGAGACACTAATGTTTTTCTTTACGGAAACCACTACCAAAACCTGAATAATAGAGATTTTTTACCGTGGGATGGCAAAACCACAGTTATTGTTTACTGGGGTATACCACACTTTTTTAAATAGAGATATTTGCGGCTGAAGAGTGAGCGACACACTCAAACTGCTTTTTTTTTAGATACCAAAGGCCCAAAACTGGATAGTACATCGATTTGACCCGTGGAACTGCGAAACCACACTGGGATGTCGGGCCTACACAATATTATTTTCAAAAGATATATTTTTGTGTGACAACAGTCAGGAGACACTACTGTTTTTCTTTATGGAAAAAACTACCAAAACCTGAATAATAGAGATTTTTTACCGTGGGATGGCAAAACCACAGTTATTGTTTACTGGGGTATACCACACTTATTTAAATAGAGATATTTGCGGCTGAACAGTGAGCGACACACTCAAACTGCTTTTTTTTTAGATACCAAAGGCCCAAAACTGGATAGTACAGTGATTTGACCCGTGGAACTGCGAAACCACACTGGGATGTCGGGCCTACACAAGACTATTTTCAACAGATATATTTTTGTGTCACAACAGTCAGGAGACACTACTTTTTATCTTTACGGAAAAAACTACCAAAACCTGAATAATAGAGATTTTTTACCGTGGGATGGCAAAACCACAGTTATTGTTTACTGGGGTATACCACACTTTTTTAAATAGAGATATTTGCGGCTGAACAGTGAGCGACACACTTAAACTGCTTTTTTTTTAGATACCAAAGGCCCAAAACTGGATAGTACAGCGATTTGACCCGTGGAACTGCGAAACCACACTGGGATGTCGGGCCTACACAAGACTATTTTCAACAGATATATTTTTGTGTCACAACAGTCAGAAGACACTACTGTTTTTCTTTACGGAAAAAACTACCAAAACCTGAATAATAGAGATTTTTTACCGTGGGATGGCAAAACCACAGTTATTGTTTACTCGGGTATACCACACTTTTTTAAATAGAGATATTTGCGGCTGAACAGTGAGCGACACACTCAAACTGCTTTTTTTTTAGATACCAAAGGCCCAAAACTGGATAGTAGAGCGATTTGACCCGTGGAACTGCGAAACCACACTGGGATGTCGGGCCTACACAAGACTATTTTCAACAGATATATTTTTGTGTCACAACAGTCAGGAGACACTACTGTTTTTCTTTACGGAAAAAACTACCAAAACCTGAATAATAGAGATTTTTTACCGTGTCATGGCAAAACCACAGTTATTGTTTACTGGGGTATACCACACTTTTTTAAATAGAGATATTTGCGGCTGAACAGTGAGCGACACTCTCAAAACTGCTTTTTTTTTAGATACCAAAGGCCCAAAACTGGTTAGTACAGCGATTTGACCCGTGGAACTGCGAAACCACACTGGGATGTCGGGCCTACACAAGACTATTTTAAACAGATATATTTTTGGTCACAACAGTCAGGAGACACTACTGTTTTTCTTTACGGAAAAAACTACCAAAACCTGAATAATAGAGATTTTTTACCGTGGGATGGCAAAACCACAGTTATTTTTTACTGGGGTATACCACACTTTTTTAAATAGAGATATTTGCAGCTGAACAGTGAGCGACACACTCAAACTGCTTTTTTTTTAGATACCAAAGGCCCAAAACTGGATAGTACAGCGATTTGACCCGTGGAACTGCGAAACCACACTGGGGTGTCGGGCCTACACAAGACTATTTTCAACAGATATATTTTTGTGTCACAACAGTCAGGAGACACTAATGTTTTTCTTTACGGAAACCACTACCAAAACCTGAATAATAGAGATTTTTTACCGTGGGATGGCAAAACCACAGTTATTGTTTACTGGGGTATACCACACTTTTTTAAATAGAGATATTTGCGGCTGAAGAGTGAGCGACACACTCAAACTGCTTTTTTTTTAGATACCAAAGGCCCAAAACTGGATAGTACATCGATTTGACACGTGGAACTGCGAAACCACACTGGGATGTCGGGCCTACACAATATTATTTTCAAAAGATATATTTTTGTGTGACAACAGTCAGGAGACACTACTGTTTTTCTTTACGGAAAAAACTACCAAAACCTGAATAATAGAGATTTTTTACCGTGGGATGGCAAAACCACAGTTATTGTTTACTGGGGTATACCACACTTATTTAAATAGAGATATTTGCGGCTGAACAGTGAGCGACACACTCAAACTGCTTTTTTTTTAGATACCAAAGGCCCAAAACTGGATAGTACAGTGATTTGACCCGTGGAACTGCGAAACCACACTGGGATGTCGGGCCTACACAAGACTATTTTCAACAGATATATTTCTGTGTCACAACAGTCAGGAGACACTACTTTTTATCTTTACGGAAAAAACTACCAAAACCTGAATAATAGAGATTTTTTACCGTGGGATGGCAAAACCACAGTTATTGTTTACTGGTGTATACCACACTTTTTTAAATAGAGATATTTGCGGCTGAACAGTGAGCGACACACTTAAACTGCTTTTTTTTTAGATACCAAAGGCCCAAAACTGGATAGTACAGCGATTTGACCCGTGGAACTGCGAAACCACACTGGGATGTCGGGCCTACACAAGACTATTTTCAACAGATATATTTTTGTGTCACAACAGTCAGGAGACACTACTGTTTTTCTTTACGGAAAAAACTACCAAAACCTGAATAATAGAGATTTTTTACCGTGGGATGGCAAAACCACAGTTATTGTTTACTCGGGTATACCACACTTTTTTAAATAGAGATATTTGCGGCTGAACAGTGAGCGACACACTCAAACTGCTTTTTTTTTAGATACCAAAGGCCCAAAACTGGATAGTACAGCGATTTGACCCGTGGAACTGCGAAACCACACTGGGATGTCGGGCCTACACAAGACTATTTTCAACAGATATATTTCTGTGTCACAACAGTCAGGAGACACTACTTTTTATCTTTACGGAAAAAACTACCAAAACCTGAATAATAGAGATTTTTTACCGTGGGATGGCAAAACCACAGTTATTGTTTACTGGGGTATACCACACTTTTTTAAATAGAGATATTTGCGGCTGAACAGTGAGCGACACACTTAAACTGCTTTTTTTTTAGATACCAAAGGCCCAAAACTGGATAGTACAGCGATTTGACCCGTGGAACTGCGAAACCACACTGGGGTGTCGGGCCTACACAACACTATTTTCAACAGATATATTTTTGTGTCACAACAGTCAGGAGACAATAATGTTTTTCTTTACGGAAACCACTACCAAAACCTGAATAATAGAGATTTTTTACCGTGGGATGGCAAAACCACAGTTATTGTTTACTGGGGTATACCACACTTTTTTAAATAGAGATATTTGCGGCTGAAGAGTGAGCGACACACTCAAACTGCTTTTTTTTTAGATACCAAAGGCCCAAAACTGGATAGTACATCGATTTGACCCGTGGAACTGCGAAACCACACTGGGATGTCGGGCCTACACAATATTATTTTCAAAAGATATATTTTTGTGTGACAACAGTCAGGAGACACTACTGTTTTTCTTTACGGAAAAAACTACCAAAACCTGAATAATAGAGATTTTTTACCGTGGGATGGCAAAACCACAGTTATTGTTTACTGGGGTATACCACACTTTTTTAAATAAAGATATTTGCGGCTGAACAGTGAGCGACACACTCAAACTGCTTTTTTTTTAGATACCAAAGGCCCAAAACTGGATAGTACAGTGATTTGACCCGTGGAACTGCGAAACCACACTGGGATGTCGGGCATACACAAGACTATTTTCAACAGATATATTTTTGTGTCACAACAGTCAGGAGACACTACTGTTTTTCTTTACGGAAAAAACTACCAAAAGCTGAATAATAGAGAATTTTTACCGTGGTATGGCAAAATCACAGTTATTGTTTTCTGGGGTATACCACACTTTTTTAAATAGAGATATTTGCGGCTGAACAGTAAGCGACACACTCAAACTGCTTTTTTTTTAGATACCAAAGGCCAAAAACTGGATAGTACAGCGATTTGACCCGTGGAACTGCGAAACCACACTGGGATGTCGGGCCTACACAAGACTATTTTCAACAGATATATTTTTGTGTCACAACAGTCAGGAGACACTACTGTTTTTCTTTACGGAAAAAACTACCAAAACCTGAATAATAGAGATTTTTTACCGTGGGATGGCAAAACCACAGTTATTGTTTACTGGGGTATACCACACTTTTTTAAATAGAGATATTTGCGGCTGAACAGTGAGCGGCACACTTAAACTGCTTTTTTTTTAGATACCAAAGCCCCTAAACTGGATAGTACAGTGATTTGACCCGTGGAACTGCGAAACCACACTGGGATGTCGGGCCTACACTAGACTATTTTCAACAGATATATTTTTGTGTGACAACAGTCAGGAGACACTACTGTTTTTCTTTACGGAAACAACTACCAAAACCTGAATAATAGAGATTTTTTACCGTGGGATGGCAAAACCACAGTTATTGTTTACTGGGGTATGCCACACTTTTTTAAATAGAGATATTTGCGGCTGAACAGTGAGCGACACACTCAAACTGCTTTTCTTTTAGATACCAAAGGCCCAAAACTGGGTAGTACAGCGATTTGACCCGTGGACCTGCGAAACCACACTGGGATGTCGGGCCTACACAAGACTATTTTCAACAGATATATTTTTGTGTCACAACAGTCAGGAGACATTACTGTTTTTCTTTACGGAAAAAACTACCAAAACCTGAATAATAGAGATTTTTTTACCGTGAAATGGCAAAAACACAGTTATTTTTTACTGGGGTATACCACACTTTTTTAAATAGAGATATTTGAGGGTGAACAGTGAGCGACACACTCAAACTGCTTTTTTTTTTATACCAAAGGCCCAAAACTTGATAGTACAGCGATTTGACCCGTGGAACTGCGAAACCAAACTGGGATGTCGGGCCTACACAAGACTATTTTCAACAGATATATTTTTCTGTCACAACAGTCAGGAGACACTACTGTTTTTCTTTACGGAAAAAACTACCAAAACCTGAATAATAGAGATTTTTTACCGTGGGATGGCAAAACCACAGTTATTGTTTACTGGGGTATACCACACTTTTTTAAATAGAGATATTTGCGGCTGAACAGTGAGCGACACACTTAAACTGCTTTTTTTTTAGATACCAAAGCCCCTAAACTGGATAGTACAGTGATTTGACCCGTGGAACTGCGAAACCACACTGGGATGTCGGGCCTACACAAGATTATTTTCAACAGATATATTTTTGTGTCACAACAGTCAGGAGACACTACTGTTTTTCTTTACGGAAAAAACTACCAAAACCTGAATAATAGAGATTTTTTAACGTGGGATGGCAAAACCACAGTAATTGTTTACTGGGGTATACCACACTTTTTTAAATAGAGATATTTGCGGCTGAACAGTGAACGACACACTTAAACTGCTTTTTTTTTTGATACCAAAGGCCCAAAACTGGATAGTACAGCGATTTGACCCGTGGAACTGCGAAACCACACTGGGATGTCGGGCCTACACTAGACTATTTTCAACAGATATATTTTTGTGTGACAACAGTCAGGAGACACTACTGTTTTTCTTTACGGAAACAACTACCAAAACCTGAATAATAGAGATTTTTTACCGTGGGATGGCAAAACACAGTTATTGTTTATTGGGGTATGCCACACTTTTTTAAATAGAGATATTTGCGGCTGAACAGTGAGCGACACACTCAAACTGCTTTTCTTTTAGATACCAAAGGCCCAAAACTGGGTAGTACAGCGATTTGACCCGTGGACCTGCGAAACCACACTGGGATGTCGGGCCTACACAAGACTATTTTCAACAGATATATTTTTGTGTCACAACAGTCAGGAGACATTACTGTTTTTCTTTACGGAAAAAACTACCAAAACCTGAATAATAGAGATTTTTTTACCGTGAAATGGCAAAAACACAGTTATTTTTTACTGGGTTATACCACACTTTTTTAAATAGAGATATTTGCGGCTGAACAGTGAGCGACACACTCAAACTGCTTTTTTTTTTATACCAAAGGCCCAAAACTTGATAGTACAGCGATTTGACCCGTGGAACTGCGAAACCACACTGGGATGTCGGGCCTACACAAGACTATTTTCAACAGATATATTTTTCTGTCACAACAGTCAGGAGACACTACTGTTTTTCTTTACGGAAAAAACTACCAAAAGCTGAATAATAGAGATTTTTTACCGTGGGATGGAAAAACCACAGTTATTGTTTACTGGGGTATACCACACTTTTTTAAATAGAGAAATTTGCGGCTGAACAGTGAGCGACACACTTAAACTGCTTTTTTTTTAGATACCAAAGGCCCAAAACTGGATAGTACAGCGATTTGACCCGTGGAACTGCGAAACCACACTGGGATGTCGGGCCTACACAAGACTATTTTCAACAGATATATTTTTCTGTCACAACAGTCAGGAGACACTACTGTTTTTCTTTACGGAAAAAACTACCAAAAGCTGAATAATAGAGAATTTTTACCGTGGTATGGCAAAATCACAGTTATTGTTTTCTGGGGTATACCACACTTTTTTAAATAGAGATATTTGCGGCTGAACAGTAAGCGACACACTCAAACTGCTTTTTTTTTAGATACCAAAGGCCAAAAACTGGATAGTACAGCGATTTGACCCGTGGAACTGCGAAACCACACTGGGATGTCGGGCCTACACAAGACTATTTTCAACAGATATATTTTTGTGTCACAACAGTCAGGAGACACTACTGTTTTTCTTTACGGAAAAAACTACCAAAACCTGAATAATAGAGATTTTTTACCGTGGGATGGCAAAACCACAGTTATTGTTTACTGGGGTATACCACACTTTTTTAAATAGAGATATTTGCGGCTGAACAGTGAGCGACACAATTAAACTGCTTTTTTTTTAGATACCAAAGCCCCTAAACTGGATAGTACAGTGATTTGACCCGTGGAACTGTGAAACCACACTGGGATGTCCGGCCTACACAAGACTATTTTCAACAGATATATTTTTGTGTCACAACAGTCAGGAGACACTACTGTTTTTCTTTACGGAAAAAACTACCAAAACCTGAATAATAGAGATTTTTTAACGTGGGATGGCAAAACCACAGTAATTGTTTACTGGGGTATACCACACTTTTTTAAATAGAGATATTTGCGGCTGAACAGTGAGCGACACACTTAAACTGCTTTTTTTTTTGATACCAAAGGCCCAAAACTGGATAGTACAGCGATTTGACACGTGGAACTGCGAAACCACACTGGGATGTCGGGCCTACACTAGACTATTTTCAACAGATATATTTTTGTGTGATAACAGTCAGGAGACACTACTGTTTTTCTTTACGGAAACAACTACCAAAACCTGAATAATAGAGATTTTTTACCGTGGGATGGCAAAACACAGTTATTGTTTATTGGGGTATGCCACACTTTTTTAAATAGAGATATTTGCGGCTGAACAGTGAGCGACACACTCAAACTGCTTTTCTTTTAGATACCAAAGGCCCAAAACTGGGTAGTACAGCGATTTGACCCGTGGACCTGCGAAACCACACTGGGATGTCGGGCCTACACAAGACTATTTTCAACAGATATATTTTTGTGTCACAACAGTCAGGAGACATTACTGTTTTTCTTTACGGAAAAAACTACCAAAACCTGAATAATAGAGATTTTTTTACCGTGAAATGGCAAAAACACAGTTATTTTTTACTGGGCTATACCACACTTTTTTAAATAGAGATATTTGCGGCTGAACAGTGAGCGACACACTCAAACTGCTTTTTTTTTTATACCAAAGGCCCAAAACTTGATAGTACAGCGATTTGACCCGTGGAACTGCGAAACCACACTGGGATGTCGGGCCTACACAAGACTATTTTCAACAGATATATTTTTCTGTCACAACAGTCAGGAGACACTACTGTTTTTCTTTACGGAAAAAACTACCAAAAGCTGAATAATAGAGATTTTTTACCGTTTGATGGAAAAACCACAGTTATTGTTTACTGGGGTATACCACACTTTTTTAAATAGAGATATTTGCGGCTGAACAGTGAGCGACACACTTAAACTGCTTTTTTTTTAGATACCAAAGGCCCAAAACTGGATAGTACAGCGATTTGACCCGTGGAACTGCGAAACCACACTGGGATGTCGGGCCTACACAAGACTATTTTCAACAGATATATTTTTGTGTCACAACAGTCAGGAGACACTACTGTTTTTCTTTACGGAAAAAACTACCAAAACCTGAATAATAGAGATTTTTTACCGTGGGATAGCAAAAGCACATTTATTGTTTACTGGGTTATACCACACTTTTTTAAATAGAGATATTTGCGGCTGAACAGTGAGCGACACACTCAAACAGCTTTTTTTTTAGATACCAAAGGCCCAAAACTGGATAGTACAGCGATTTGACCCGTGGAACTGCGAAACCACACTGGGATGTCGGGCCTACACAAGACTATTTTCAACAGATATATTTTTGTGTCACAACAGTCAGGAGACATTACTGTTTTTCTTTACGGAAAAAACTACCAAAACCTGAATAATAGAGATTTTTTTACCGTGAAATGGCAAAAACACAGTTATTTTTTACTGGGCTATACCACACTTTTTTAAATAGAGATATTTGCGGCTGAACAGTGAGCGACACACTCAAACTGCTTTTTTTTTTATACCAAAGGCCCAAAACTTGATAGTACAGCGATTTGACCCGTGGAACTGCGAAACCACACTGGGATGTCGGGCCTACACAAGACTATTTTCAACAGATATATTTTTCTGTCACAACAGTCAGGAGACACTACTGTTTTTCTTTACGGAAAAAACTACCAAAAGCTGAATAATAGAGATTTTTTACCGTTTGATGGAAAAACCACAGTTATTGTTTACTGGGGTATACCACACTTTTTTAAATAGAGATATTTGCGGCTGAACAGTGAGCGACACACTTAAACTGCTTTTTTTTTAGATACCAAAGGCCCAAAACTGGATAGTACAGCGATTTGACCCGTGGAACTGCGAAACCACACTGGGATGTCGGGCCTACACAAGACTATTTTCAACAGATATATTTTTGTGTCACAACAGTCAGGAGACACTACTGTTTTTCTTTACGGAAAAAACTACCAAAACCTGAATAATAGAGATTTTTTACCGTGGGATAGCAAAAGCACATTTATTGTTTACTGGGTTATACCACACTTTTTTAAATAGAGATATTTGCGGCTGAACAGTGAGCGACACACTCAAACAGCTTTTTTTTTAGATACCAAAGGCCCAAAACTGGATAGTACAGCGATTTGACCCGTGGAACTGCGAAACCACACTGGGATGTCGGGCCTACACAAGACTATTTTCAACAGATATATTTTTGTGTCACAACAGTCAGGAGACACTACTGTTTTTCTTTACGGAAAAAACTACCAAAACCTGAATAATAGAGATTTTTTACCGTGGGATGGCAAAACCACAGTTATTGTTTACTGGGGTATACCACACTTTTTTAAATAGAGATATTTGCGGCTGAACAGTGAGCGACACACTTAAACTGCTTTTTTTTTAGATACCAAAGCCCCTAAACAGGATAGTACAGTGATTTGACCCGTGGAACTGCGAAACCACACTGGGATGTCGGGCCTACACAAGACTATTTTCAACAGATATATTTTTGTGTCACAACAGTCAGGAGACACTACTGTTTTTCTTTACGGAAAAAACTACCAAAACCTGAATAATAGAGATTTTTTAACGTGGGATGGCAAAACCACAGTAATTGTTTACTGGGGTATACCACACTTTTTTAAATAGAGATATTTGCGGCTGAACAGTGAGCGACACACTTAAACTGCTTTTTTTTTTTATACCAAAGGCCCAAAACTGGATAGTACAGCGATTTGACCCGTGGAACTGCGAAACCACACTGGGATGTCGGGCCTACACTAGACTATTTTCAACAGATATATTTTTGTGTGACAACAGTCAGGAGACACTACTGTTTTTCTTTACGGAAACAACTACCAAAACCTGAATAATAGAGATTTTTTACCGTGGGATGGCAAAACCACAGTTATTGTTTACTGGGGTATGCCACACTTTTTTAAATAGAGATATTTGCGGCTGAACAGTGAGCGACACACTCAAACTGCTTTTCTTTTAGATACCAAAGGCCCAAAACTGGGTAGTACAGCGATTTGACCCGTGGACCTGCGAAACCACACTGGGATGTCGGGCCTACACAAGACTATTTTCAACAGATATATTTTTGTGTCACAACACTCAGGAGACATTACTGTTTTTCTTTACGGAAAAAACTACCAAAACCTGAATAATAGAGATTTTTTTACCGTGAAATGGCAAAAACACAGTTATTTTTTACTGGGGTATACCACACTTTTTTAAATAGAGATATTTGCGGCTGAACAGTGAGCGACACACTCAAACTGCTTTTTTTTTTATACCAAAGGCCCAAAACTTGATAGTACAGCGATTTGACCCGTGGAACTGCGAAACCACACTGGGATGTCGGGCCTACACAAGACTATTTTCAACAGATATATTTTTCTGTCACAACAGTCAGGAGACACTACTGTTTTTCTTTACGGAAAAAACTACCAAAAGCTGAATAATAGAGATTTTTTACCGTGGGATGGAAAAACCACAGTTATTGTTTACTGGGGTATACCACACTTTTTTAAATAGAGATATTTGCGGCTGAACAGTGAGCGACACACTTAAACTGCTTTTTTTTTAGATACCAAAGGCCCAAAACTGGATAGTACAGCGATTTGACCCGTGGAACTGCGAAACCACACTGGGATGTCGGGCCTACACAAGACTATTTTCAACAGATATATTTTTGTGTCACAACAGTCAGGAGACACTACTGTTTTTCTTTACGGAAAAAACTACCAAAACCTGAATAATAGAGATTTTTTACCGTGGGATAGCAAAAGCACATTTATTGTTTACTGGGTTATACCACACTTTTTTAAATAGAGATATTTGCGGCTGAACAGTGAGCGACACACTCAAACTGCTTTTTTTTTACATACCAAAGGCCCAAAACTGGATAGTACAGCGATTTGACCCGTGGAACTGCGAAACCACACTGGGATGTCGGGCCTACACAAGACTATTTTCAACAGATATATTTTTGTGTCACAACAGTCAGGAGACACTACTGTTTTTCTTTACGGAAAAAACTACCAAAACCTGAATAATAGAGATTTTTTACCGTGGGATGGCAAAACCACAGTTATTGTTTACTGGGGTATACCACACTTTTTTAAATAGAGATATTTGCGGCTGAACAGTGAGCGACACACTTAAACTGCTTTTTTTTTAGATACCAAAGCCCCTAAACAGGATAGTACAGTGATTTGACCCGTGGAACTGCGAAACCACACTGGGATGTCGGGCCTACACAAGACTATTTTCAACAGATATATTTTTGTGTCACAACAGTCAGGAGACACTACTGTTTTTCTTTACGGAAAAAACTACCAAAACCTGAATAATAGAGATTTTTTAACGTGGGATGGCAAAACCACAGTAATTGTTTACTGGGGTATACCACACTTTTTTAAATAGAGATATTTGCGGCTGAACAGTGAGCGACACACTTAAACTGCTTTTTTTTTTTATACCAAAGGCCCAAAACTGGATAGTACAGCGATTTGACCCGTGGAACTGCGAAACCACACTGGGATGTCGGGCCTACACTAGACTATTTTCAACAGATATATTTTTGTGTGACAACAGTCAGGAGACACTACTGTTTTTCTTTACGGAAACAACTACCAAAACCTGAATAATAGAGATTTTTTACCGTGGGATGGCAAAACCACAGTTATTGTTTACTGGGGTATGCCACACTTTTTTAAATAGAGATATTTGCGGCTGAACAGTGAGCGACACACTCAAACTGCTTTTCTTTTAGATACCAAAGGCCCAAAACTGGGTAGTACAGCGATTTGACCCGTGGACCTGCGAAACCACACTGGGATGTCGGGCCTACACAAGACTATTTTCAACAGATATATTTTTGTGTCACAACAGTCAGGAGACATTACTGTTTTTCTTTACGGAAAAAACTACCAAAACCTGAATAATAGAGATTTTTTTTACCGTGAAATGGCAAAAACACAGTTATTTTTCACTGGGGTATACCACACTTTTTTAAATAGAGATATTTGCGGCTGAACAGTGAGCGACACACTCAAACTGCTTTTTTTTTTATACCAAAGGCCCAAAACTTGATAGTACAGCGATTTGACCCGTGGAACTGCGAAACCACACTGGGATGTCGGGCCTACACAAGACTATTTTCAACAGATATATTTTTCTGTCACAACAGTCAGGAGACACTACTGTTTTTCTTTACGGAAAAAACTACCAAAAGCTGAATAATAGAGATTTTTTACCGTGGGATGGAAAAACCACAGTTATTGTTTACTGGGGTATACCACACTTTTTTAAATAGAGATATTTGCGGCTGAACAGTGAGCGACACACTTAAACTGCTTTTTTTTTAGATACCAAAGGCCCAAAACTGGATAGTACAGCGATTTGACCCGTGGAACTGCGAAACCACACTGGGATGTCGGGCCTACACTAGACTATTTTCAACAGATATATTTTTGTGTCACAACAGTCAGGAGACACTACTGTTTTTCTTTACGGAAAAAACTACCAAAACCTGAATAATAGAGATTTTTTACCGTGGGATAGCAAAAGCACATTTATTGTTTACTGGGTTATACCACACTTTTTTAAATAGAGATATTTGCGGCTGAACAGTGAGCGACACACTCAAACTGCTTTTTTTTTAGATACCAAAGGCCCAAAACTGGATAGTACAGTGATTTGACCCGTGGAACTGCGAAACCACACTGGGATGTCGGGCCTACACAAGACTATTTTCAACAGATATATTTCTGTGTCACAACAGTCAGGAGACACTACTTTTTATCTTTACGGAAAAAACTACCAAAACCTGAATAATAGAGATTTTTTACCGTGGGATGGCAAAACCACAGTTATTGTTTACTGGGGTATACCATACTTTTTTAAATAGAGATATTTGCGGCTGAACAGTGAGCGACACACTTAAACTGCTTTTTTTTTAGATACCAAAGGCCCAAAACTGGATAGTACAGCGATTTGACCTGTGGAACTGCGAAACCACACTGGGATGTCGGGCCTACACAAGACTATTTTCAACAGATATATTTTTGTGTCACAACAGTCAGGAGACACTACTGTTTTTCTTTACGGAAAAAACTACCAAAACCTGAATAATAGAGATTTTTTACCGTGGGATGGCAAAACCACAGTTATTGTTTACTCGGGTATACCACACTTTTTTAAATAGAGATATTTGCGGCTGAACAGTGAGCGACACACTCAAACTGCTTTTTTTTTAGATACCAAAGGCCCAAAACTGGATAGTACAGCGATTTGACCTGTGGAACTGCGAAACCACACTGGGATGTCGGGCCTACACAAGACTATTTTCAACAGATATATTTTTGTGTCACAACAGTCAGGAGACACTACTGTTTTTCTTTACGGAAACAACTACCAAAACCTGAATAATAGAGATTTTTTACCGTGGGATGGCAAAACCACAGTTATTGTTTACTGGGGTATGCCACACTTTTTTAAATAGAGATATTTGCGGCTGAACAGTGAGCGACACACTCAAACTGCTTTTCTTTTAGATACCAAAGGCCCAAAACTGGGTAGTACAGCGATTTGACCCGTGGACCTGCGAAACCACACTGGGATGTCGGGCCTACACAAGACTATTTTCAACAGATATATTTTTGTGTCACAACAGTCAGGAGACATTACTGTTTTTCTTTACGGAAAAAACTACCAAAACCTGAATAATAGAGATTTTTTTTACCGTGAAATGGCAAAAACACAGTTATTTTTCACTGGGGTATACCACACTTTTTTAAATAGAGATATTTGCGGCTGAACAGTGAGCGACACACTCAAACTGCTTTTTTTTTTATACCAAAGGCCCAAAACTTGATAGTACAGCGATTTGACCCGTGGAACTGCGAAACCACACTGGGATGTCGGGCCTACACAAGACTATTTTCAACAGATATATTTTTCTGTCACAACAGTCAGGAGACACTACTGTTTTTCTTTACGGAAAAAACTACCAAAAGCTGAATAATAGAGATTTTTTACCGTGGGATGGAAAAACCACAGTTATTGTTTACTGGGGTATACCACACTTTTTTAAATAGAGATATTTGCGGCTGAACAGTGAGCGACACACTTAAACTGCTTTTTTTTTAGATACCAAAGGCCCAAAACTGGATAGTACAGCGATTTGACCCGTGGAACTGCGAAACCACACTGGGATGTCGGGCCTACACTAGACTATTTTCAACAGATATATTTTTGTGTCACAACAGTCAGGAGACACTACTGTTTTTCTTTACGGAAAAAACTACCAAAACCTGAATAATAGAGATTTTTTACCGTGGGATAGCAAAAGCACATTTATTGTTTACTGGGTTATACCACACTTTTTTAAATAGAGATATTTGCGGCTGAACAGTGAGCGACACACTCAAACTGCTTTTTTTTTAGATACCAAAGGCCCAAAACTGGATAGTACAGTGATTTGACCCGTGGAACTGCGAAACCACACTGGGATGTCGGGCCTACACAAGACTATTTTCAACAGATATATTTCTGTGTCACAACAGTCAGGAGACACTACTTTTTATCTTTACGGAAAAAACTACCAAAACCTGAATAATAGAGATTTTTTACCGTGGGATGGCAAAACCACAGTTATTGTTTACTGGGGTATACCATACTTTTTTAAATAGAGATATTTGCGGCTGAACAGTGAGCGACACACTTAAACTGCTTTTTTTTTAGATACCAAAGGCCCAAAACTGGATAGTACAGCGATTTGACCTGTGGAACTGCGAAACCACACTGGGATGTCGGGCCTACACAAGACTATTTTCAACAGATATATTTTTGTGTCACAACAGTCAGGAGACACTACTGTTTTTCTTTACGGAAAAAACTACCAAAACCTGAATAATAGAGATTTTTTACCGTGGGATGGCAAAACCACAGTTATTGTTTACTCGGGTATACCACACTTTTTTAAATAGAGATATTTGCGGCTGAACAGTGAGCGACACACTCAAACTGCTTTTTTTTTAGATACCAAAGGCCCAAAACTGGATAGTACAGCGATTTGACCTGTGGAACTGCGAAACCACACTGGGATGTCGGGCCTACACAAGACTATTTTCAACAGATATATTTTTGTGTCACAACAGTCAGGAGACACTACTGTTTTTCTTTACGGAAAAAACTACCAAAACCTGAATAATAGAGATTTTTTACCGTGTCATGGCAAAACCACAGTTATTGTTTACTGGGGTATACCACACTTTTTTAAATAGAGATATTTGCGGCTGAACAGTGAGCGACACTCTCAAACTGCTTTTTTTTTAGATACCAAAGGCCCAAAACTGGTTAGTACAGCGATTTGACCCATGGAACTGCGAAACCACACTGGGATGTCGGGCCTACACAAGACTATTTTCAACAGATATATTTTTGTGTCACAACAGTCAGGAGACACTACTGTTTTTCTTTACGGAAAAAACTAGCAAAACCTGAATAATAGAGATTTTTTACCGTGGGATGGCAAAACCACAGTTATTGTTTACTGGGGTATACCACAGTTTTTAAGTAGAGATATTTGCGGCTGAACAGTGAGCGACACACTTAAACTGCTTTTTTTTCAGATACCAAAGGCCCAAAACTGGACAGTACAGCGATTTGACCCGTGGAACTGCGAAACCACACTGGGATGTCGGGCCTACACAAGACTATTTTCAACAGATATATTTTTGTGTCACAACAGTCAGGAGACACTACTGTTTTTCTTTACGGAAAAAACTACTAAAACCTGAATAATAGAGATTTTTTACCGTGGGATGGCAAAACCACAGGTATTGTTTTCTGGGGTATACAACACTTTTTTAAATAGAGATATTTGCGGCTGAACAGTGAGCGACACTCTCAAACTGCTTTTTTTTTAGATACCAAAGGCCCAAAACTGGATAGTACAGCGATTTGACCCGTGGAACTGCGAAACCACACTGGGGTGTCGGGCCTACACAACACTATTTTCAACAGATATATTTTTGTGTCACAACAGTCAGGAGACACTAATGTTTTTCTTTACGGAAACCACTACCAAAACCTGAATAATAGAGATTTTTTACCGTGGGATTGCAAAACCACAGTTATTGTTTACTGGGGTATACCACACTTTTTTAAATAGAGATATTTGCGGCTGAAGAGTGAGCGACACACTCAAACTGCTTTTTTTTTAGATACCAAAGGCCCAAAACTGGATAGTACATCGATTTGACCCGTGGAACTGCGAAACCACACTGGGATGTCGGGCCTACACAATATTATTTTCAAAAGATATATTTTTGTGTGACAACAGTCAGGAGACACTACTGTTTTTCTTTACGGAAAAAACTACCAAAACCTGAATAATAGAGATTTTTTACCGTGGGATGGCAAAACCACAGTTATTGTTTACTGGGGTATACCACACTTTTTTAAATAGAGATATTTGCGGCTGAACAGTGAGCGACACACTCAAACTGCTTTTTTTTTAGATACCAAAGGCCCAAAACTGGATAGTACAGTGATTTGACCCGTGGAACTGCGAAACCACACTGGGATGTCGGGCCTACACAAGACTATTTTCAACAGATATATTTTTGTGTCACAACAGTCAGGAGACACTACTGTTTTTCTTTACGGAAAAAACTACCAAAACCTGAATAATAGAGATTTTTTAACGTGGGATGGCAAAACCACAGTAATTGTTTACTGGGGTATACCACACTTTTTTAAATAGAGATATTTGCGGCTGAACAGTGAGCGACACACTTAAACTGCTTTTTTTTTTGATACCAAAGGCCCAAAACTGGATAGTACAGCGATTTGACCCGTGGAACTGCGAAACCACACTGGGATGTCGGGCCTACACTAGACTATTTTCAACAGATATATTTTTGTGTGACAACAGTCAGGAGACACTACTGTTTTTCTTTACGGAAAAAACTACCAAAACCTGAATAATAGAGATTTTTTACCGTGGGATGGCAAAACCACAGTTATTGTTTACTGGGGTATGCCACACTTTTTTAAATAGAGATATTTGCGGCTGAACAGTGAGCGACACACTCAAACTGCTTTTCTTTTAGATACCAAAGGCCCAAAACTGGGTAGTACAGCGATTTGACCCGTGGACCTGCGAAACCACACTGGGATGTCGGGCCTACACAAGACTATTTTCAACAGATATATTTTTGTGTCACAACAGTCAGGAGACATTACTGTTTTTCTTTACGGAAAAAACTACCAAAACCTGAATAATAGAGATTTTTTTACCGTGAAATGGCAAAAACACAGTTATTTTTTACTGGGGTATACCACACTTTTTTAAATAGAGATATTTGCGGCTGAACAGTGAGCGACACACTCAAACTGCTTTTTTTTTTATACCAAAGGCCCATAACTTGATAGTACAGCGATTTGACCCGTGGAACTGCGAAACCACACTGGGATGTCGGGCCTACACAAGACTATTTTCAACAGATATATTTTTCTGTCTCAACAGTCAGGAGACACTACTGTTTTTCTTTACGGAAAAAACTACCAAAAGCTGAATAATAGAGATTTTTTACCGTGGGATGGAAAAACCACAGTTATTGTTTACTGGGGTATACCACACTTTTTTAAATAGAGATATTTGCGGCTGAACAGTGAGCGACACACTTAAACTGCTTTTTTTTTAGATACCAAAGGCCCAAAACTGGATAGTACAGCGATTTGACCCGTGGAACTGCGAAACCACACTGGGATGTCGGGCCTACACAAGACTATTTTCAACAGATATATTTTTGTGTCACAACAGTCAGGAGACACTACTGTTTTTCTTTACGGAAAAAACTACCAAAACCTGAATAATAGAGATTTTTTACCGTGGGATAGCAAAAGCACATTTATTGTTTACTGGGTTATACCACACTTTTTTAAATAGAGATATTTGCGGCTGAACAGTGAGCGACACACTCAAACTGCTTTTTTTTTAGATACCAAAGGCCCAAAACTGGATAGTACAGTGATTTGACCCGTGGAACTGCGAAACCACACTGGGATGTCGGGCCTACACAAGACTATTTTCAACAGATATATTTCTGTGTCACAACAGTCAGGAGACACTACTGTTTTTCTTTACGGAAAAAACTACCAAAACCTGAATAATAGAGATTTTTTACCGTGTCATGGCAAAACCACAGTTATTGTTTACTGGGGTATACCACACTTTTTTAAATAGAGATATTTGCGGCTGAACAGTGAGCGACACTCTCAAACTGCTTTTTTTTTAGATACCAAAGGCCCAAAACTGGTTAGTACAGCGATTTGACCCATGGAACTGCGAAACCACACTGGGATGTCGGGCCTACACAAGACTATTTTCAACAGATATATTTTTGTGTCACAACAGTCAGGAGACACTACTGTTTTTCTTTACGGAAAAAACTACCAAAACCTGAATAATAGAGATTTTTTACCGTGGGATGGCAAAACCACAGTTATTGTTTACTGGGGTATACCACAGTTTTTAAGTAGAGATATTTGCGGCTGAACAGTGAGCGACACACTTAAACTGCTTTTTTTTCAGATACCAAAGGCCCAAAACTGGACAGTACAGCGATTTGACCCGTGGAACTGCGAAACCACACTGGGATGTCGGGCCTACACAAGACTATTTTCAACAGATATATTTTTGTGTCACAACAGTCAGGAGACACTACTGTTTTTCTTTACGGAAACAACTACCAAAACCTGAATAATAGAGATTTTTTACCATGGGATGGCAAAACCACAGTTATTGTTTACTGGGGTATACCACACTTTTTTAAATAGAGATATTTGCGCCTGAACAGTGAGCGACACACTCAAACTGCTTTTTTTTTTAGATACCAAAGGCCCAATACTGGATAGTACATCGATTTGACCCGTGGAACTGCGAAACCACACTGGGATGTCGGGCCTACACAAGACTATTTTCAACAGATATATTTTTGTGTCACAACAGTCAGGAGACACTACTGTTTTTCTTTACGGAAAAAACTACTAAAACCTGAATAATAGAGATTTTTTACCGTGGGATGGCAAAACCACAGGTATTGTTTTCTGGGGTATACAACACTTTTTTAAATAGAGATATTTGCGGCTGAACAGTGAGCGACACACTCAAACTGCTTTTTTTTTAGATACCAAAGGCCCAAAACTGGATAGTACAGCGATTTGACCCGTGGAACTGCGAAACCACACTGGGGTGTCGGGCCTACACAACACTATTTTCAACAGATATATTTTTGTGTCACAACAGTCAGGAGACACTAATGTTTTTCTTTACGGAAACCACTACCAAAACCTGAATAATAGAGATTTTTTACCGTGGGATGGCAAAACCACAGTTATTGTTTACTGGGGTATACCACACTTTTTTAAATAGAGATATTTGCGGCTGAAGAGTGAGCGACACACTCAAACTGCTTTTTTTTTAGATACCAAAGGCCCAAAACTGGATAGTACATCGATTTGACCCGTGGAACTGCGAAACCACACTGGGATGTCGGGCCTACACAATATTATTTTCAAAAGATATATTTTTGTGTGACAACAGTCAGGAGACACTACTGTTTTTCTTTACGGAAAAAACTACCAAAACCTGAATAATAGAGATTTTTTACCGTGGGATGGCAAAACCACAGTTATTGTTTACTGGGGTATACCACACTTTTTTAAATAGAGATATTTGCGGCTGAACAGTGAGCGACACACTCAAACTGCTTTTTTTTTAGATACCAAAGGCCCAAAACTGGATAGTACAGTGATTTGACCCGTGGAACTGCGAAACCACACTGGGATGTCGGGCCTACACAAGACTATTTTCAACAGATATATTTTTGTGTCACAACAGTCAGGAGACACTACTGTTTTTCTTTATGGAAAAAACTACCAAAACCTGAACAATAGAGATTTTTTACCGTGGGATGGCAAAACCACAGTTATTGTTTACTGGGGTATACCACACTTTTTTAAATAGAGATATTTGCGGCTGAACAGTGAGCGACACACTTAAACTGCTTTTTTTTTAGATACCAAAGCCCCTAAACTGGATAGTACAGTGATTTGACCCGTGGAACTGCGAAACCACACTGGGATGTCGGGCCTACACTAGACTATTTTCAACAGATATATTTTTGTGTGACAACAGTCAGGAGACACTACTGTTTTTCTTTACGGAAACAACTACCAAAACCTGAATAATAGAGATTTTTTACCGTGGGATGGCAAAACCACAGTTATTGTTTACTGGGGTATGCCACACTTTTTTAAATAGAGATATTTGCGGCTGAACAGTGAGCGACACACTCAAACTGCTTTTCTTTTAGATACCAAAGGCCCAAAACTGGGTAGTACAGCGATTTGACCCGTGGACCGGCGAAACCACACTGGGATGTCGGGCCTACACAAGACTATTTTCAACAGATATATTTTTGTGTCACAACAGTCAGGAGACATTACTGTTTTTCTTTACGGAAAAAACTACCAAAACCTGAATAATAGAGATTTTTTTACCGTGAGATGGCAAAAACACAGTTATTTTTTACTGGGGTATACCACACTTTTTTAAATAGAGATATTTGCGGCTGAACAGTGAGCGACACACTCAAACTGCTTTTTTTTTTATACCAAAGGCCCAAAACTTGATAGTACAGTGATTTGACCCGTGGAACTGCGAAACCACACTGGGATGTCGGGCCTACACAAGACTATTTTCAACAGATATATTTTTCTGTCACAACAGTCAGGAGACACTACTGTTTTTCTTTACGGAAAAAACGACCAAAAGCTGAATAATAGAGATTTTTTACCGTGGGATGGAAAAACCACAGTTATTGTTTACTGGGGTATACCACACTTTTTTAAATAGAGATATTTGCGGCTGAACAGTGAGCGACACACTTAAACTGCTTTTTTTTTAGATACCAAAGGCCCAAAACTGGATAGTACAGCGATTTGACCCGTGGAACTGCGAAACCACACTGGGATGTCGGGCCTACACAAGACTATTTTCAACAGATATTTTTTTGTGTCACAACAGTCAGGAGACACTACTGTTTTTCTTTACGGAAAAAACTACCAAAATCTGAATAATAGAGATTTTTTACCGTGGGATAGCAAAAGCACATTTATTGTTTACTGGGTTATACCACACTTTTTTAAATAGAGATATTTGCGGCTGAACAGTGAGCGACACACTCAAACTGCTTTTTTTTTAGATACCAAAGGCCCAAAACTAGATAGTACAGCGATTTGACCCGTGGAACTGCGAAACCACACTGGGATGTCGGGCCTACACAAGACTATTTTCAACAGATATATTTTTGTGTCACAACAGTCAGGAGACACTACTGTTTTTCTTTACGGAAACAACTACCAAAACCTGAATAATAAAGATTTTTTACTATGGGATGTCAAAACCACAGTTATTGTTTACTGGGGTATACCACACTTTTTTAAATAGAGATATTTGCAGCTGAACAGTGAGTGACACACTCAAACTGCCTTTTTTTTAGATACCAAAGGCCCAAAACTGGATAGTACAGCGATTTGACCCGTGGAACTGCGAAACCACACTGGGGTGTCGGGCCTACACAAGACTATTTTCAACAGATATATTTTTGTGTCACAACAGTCAGGAGACACTACTGTTTTCTTTACGGAAAAAAACTACCAAAACCTGAATAATAGAGATTTTTTACCATGGGATGGCAAAACCACAGTTATTGTTTACTGGGGTATACCACACTTTTTTAAATAGAGATATTTGCGGCTGAACAGTGAGCGACACACTCAAACTGCTTTTTTTTTAGATACCAAAGGCCCAAAACTTGATAGTACAGCGATTTGACCCGTGGAACTGCGAAACCACACTGGGATGTCGGGCCTACACAAGACTATTTTCAACAGATATATTTTTGTGTGACAACAGTCAGGAGACACTACTGTTTTTCTTTACGGAAAAAACGACCAAAAGCTGAATAATAGAGATTTTTTACCGTGGGATGGAAAAACCACAGTTATTGTTTACTGGGGTATACCACACTTTTTTAAATAGAGATATTTGCGGCTGAACAGTGAGCGACACACTTAAACTGCTTTTTTTTTAGATACCAAAGGCCCAAAACTGGATAGTACAGCGATTTGACCCGTGGAACTGCGAAACCACACTGGGATGTCGGGCCTACACAAGACTATATTCAACAGATATATTTTTGTGTCACAACAGTCAGGAGACACTACTGTTTTTCTTTACGGAAAAAACTACCAAAACCTGAATAATAGAGATTTTTTACCGTGGGATAGCAAAAGCACATTTATTGTTTACTGGGTTATACCACACTTTTTTAAATAGAGATATTTGCGGCTGAACAGTGAGCGACACACTCAAACTGCTTTTTTTTTAGATACCAAAGGCCCAAAACTAGATAGTACAGCGATTTGACCCGTGGAACTGCGAAACCACACTGGGATGTCGGGCCTACACAAGACTATTTTCAACAGATATATTTTTGTGTCACAACAGTCAGGAGACACTACTGTTTTTCTTTACGGAAACAACTACCAAAACCTGAATAATAAAGATTTTTTACTATGGGATGTCAAAACCACAGTTATTGTTTACTGGGGTATACCACACTTTTTTAAATAGAGATATTTGCAGCTGAACAGTGAGCGACACACTCAAACTGCCTTTTTTTTAGATACCAAAGGCCCAAAACTGGATAGTACAGCGATTTGACCCGTGGAACTGCGAAACCACACTGGGGTGTCGGGCCTACACAAGACTATTTTCAAAAGATATATTTTTGTGTGACAACAGTCAGGAGACACTACTGTTTTTCTTTACGGAAACAACTACCAAAACCTGAATAATAGAGATTTTTTACAGTGGGATGACAAAACCACAGTTATTGTTTACTGGGGTATACCACACTTTTTTAAATAGAGATATTTGCGGCTGAACAGTGAGCGACACACTTAAACTGCTTTTTTTTTAGATACCAAAGGCCCAAAACTGGATAGTACAGCGATTTGACCCATGGAACTGCGAAACCACACTGGGATGTCGGGCCTTCACAAGACTATTTTCAACAGATATATTTTTGTGTCACAACAGTCAGGAGACACTACTGTTTTTCTTTACGGAAAAAACTACCAAAACCTGAATAATAGAGATTTGTTACCGTGGGATGGCAAAACCACAGGTATTGTTTACTGGGGTATACCACACTTTTTTAAATAGAGATATTTGCGGCTGAACAGTGAGCGATGCACTCAAACTGCTTTTTTTTTAGATACCAAAGGCCCAAAACTAGATAGTACAGCGATTTGACCCGTGGAACTGCGAAACCACACTGGGATGTCGGGCCTACACAAGACTATTTTCAAAAGATATATTTTTGTGTCACAACAGTCAGGAGACACTACTGTTTTTCTTTACGGAAACAACTACCAAAACCTGAATAATAGAGATTTTTTACCGTGGGATGGCAAAACCACAGTTATTGTTTACTGGGGTATACCACACTTTTTTAAATAGAGATATTTGCAGCTGAACAGTGAGCAACACACTCAAACTGCTTTTTTTTTAGATACCAAAGGCCCAAAACTGGGTAGTACAGCGATTTGACCCGTGGAACTGCGAAACCACACTGGGATGTCGGGCCTAAACCAGACTATTTTCAAAAGATATATTTTTGTGTCACAACAGTCAGGAGACACTACTGTTTTTCTTTACGGAAAAAACTACCAAAACCTGAATAATAGAGATTTTTTACCGTGGGATGGCAAAACCACAGTTATTTTTTAACTGAGGTATACCACACTTTTTAAAATAGAGATATTTGCGGCTGAACAGTGAGCGACACACTCAAACTGCTTTTTTTTTAGATACCAAAGGCCCAAAACTGGGTAGTACAGCGATTTGACCTGTGGAACTGCGAAACCACACTGAGATGTCGGGCCTAAACAAGACTATTTTCAACAGATATATTTTTGTGTCACAACAGTCAGGAGACACTACTGTTTTTCTTTACGGAAACAACTACCAAATCCTGAATAATAAAGATTTTTTACTATGGGATGTCAAAACCACAGTTATTGTTTACTGGGGTATACCACACTTTTTTAAATAGAGATATTTGCAGCTGAACAGTGAGCGACACACTCAAACTGCCTTTTTTTTAGATACCAAAGGCCCAAAACTGGATAGTACAGCGATTTGACCCGTGGAACTGCGAAACCACACTGGGGTGTCGGGCCTACACAAGACTATTTTCAACAGATATATTTTTGTGTCACAACAGTCAGGAGACACTACTGTTTTCTTTACGGAAAAAAACTACCAAAACCTGAATAATAGAGATTTTTTACCATGGGATGGCAAAACCACAGTTATTGTTTACTGGGGTATACCACACTTTTTTAAATAGAGATATTTGCGGCTGAACAGTGAGCGACACACTCAAACTGCTTTTTTTTTAGATACCAAAGGCCCAAAACTTGATAGTACAGCGATTTGACCCGTGGAACTGCGAAACCACACTGGGATGTCGGGCCTACACAAGACTATTTTCAACAGATATATTTTTGTGTGACAACAGTCAGGAGACACTACTGTTTTTCTTTACGGAAAAAACGACCAAAAGCTGAATAATAGAGATTTTTTACCGTGGGATGGAAAAACCACAGTTATTGTTTACTGGGGTATACCACACTTTTTTAAATAGAGATATTTGCGGCTGAACAGTGAGCGACACACTTAAACTGCTTTTTTTTTAGATACCAAAGGCCCAAAACTGGATAGTACAGCGATTTGACCCGTGGAACTGCGAAACCACACTGGGATGTCGGGCCTACACAAGACTATATTCAACAGATATATTTTTGTGTCACAACAGTCAGGAGACACTACTGTTTTTCTTTACGGAAAAAACTACCAAAACCTGAATAATAGAGATTTTTTACCGTGGGATAGCAAAAGCACATTTATTGTTTACTGGGTTATACCACACTTTTTTAAATAGAGATATTTGCGGCTGAACAGTGAGCGACACACTCAAACTGCTTTTTTTTTAGATACCAAAGGCCCAAAACTAGATAGTACAGCGATTTGACCCGTGGAACTGCGAAACCACACTGGGATGTCGGGCCTACACAAGACTATTTTCAACAGATATATTTTTGTGTCACAACAGTCAGGAGACACTACTGTTTTTCTTTACGGAAACAACTACCAAAACCTGAATAATAAAGATTTTTTACTATGGGATGTCAAAACCACAGTTATTGTTTACTGGGGTATACCACACTTTTTTAAATAGAGATATTTGCAGCTGAACAGTGAGCGACACACTCAAACTGCCTTTTTTTTAGATACCAAAGGCCCAAAACTGGATAGTACAGCGATTTGACCCGTGGAACTGCGAAACCACACTGGGGTGTCGGGCCTACACAAGACTATTTTCAAAAGATATATTTTTGTGTGACAACAGTCAGGAGACACTACTGTTTTTCTTTACGGAAACAACTACCAAAACCTGAATAATAGAGATTTTTTACAGTGGGATGACAAAACCACAGTTATTGTTTACTGGGGTATACCACACTTTTTTAAATAGAGATATTTGCGGCTGAACAGTGAGCGACACACTTAAACTGCTTTTTTTTTAGATACCAAAGGCCCAAAACTGGATAGTACAGCGATTTGACCCATGGAACTGCGAAACCACACTGGGATGTCGGGCCTTCACAAGACTATTTTCAACAGATATATTTTTGTGTCACAACAGTCAGGAGACACTACTGTTTTTCTTTACGGAAAAAACTACCAAAACCTGAATAATAGAGATTTGTTACCGTGGGATGGCAAAACCACAGGTATTGTTTACTGGGGTATACCACACTTTTTTAAATAGAGATATTTGCGGCTGAACAGTGAGCGATGCACTCAAACTGCTTTTTTTTTAGATACCAAAGGCCCAAAACTAGATAGTACAGCGATTTGACCCGTGGAACTGCGAAACCACACTGGGATGTCGGGCCTACACAAGACTATTTTCAAAAGATATATTTTTGTGTCACAACAGTCAGGAGACACTACTGTTTTTCTTTACGGAAACAACTACCAAAACCTGAATAATAGAGATTTTTTACCGTGGGATGGCAAAACCACAGTTATTGTTTACTGGGGTATACCACACTTTTTTAAATAGAGATATTTGCAGCTGAACAGTGAGCAACACACTCAAACTGCTTTTTTTTTAGATACCAAAGGCCCAAAACTGGGTAGTACAGCGATTTGACCCGTGGAACTGCGAAACCACACTGGGATGTCGGGCCTAAACCAGACTATTTTCAAAAGATATATTTTTGTGTCACAACAGTCAGGAGACACTACTGTTTTTCTTTACGGAAAAAACTACCAAAACCTGAATAATAGAGATTTTTTACCGTGGGATGGCAAAACCACAGTTATTTTTTAACTGAGGTATACCACACTTTTTAAAATAGAGATATTTGCGGCTGAACAGTGAGCGACACACTCAAACTGCTTTTTTTTTAGATACCAAAGGCCCAAAACTGGGTAGTACAGCGATTTGACCTGTGGAACTGCGAAACCACACTGAGATGTCGGGCCTAAACAAGACTATTTTCAACAGATATATTTTTGTGTCACAACAGTCAGGAGACACTACTGTTTTTCTTTACGGAAACAACTACCAAATCCTGAATAATAAAGATTTTTTACTATGGGATGTCAAAACCACAGTTATTGTTTACTGGGGTATACCACACTTTTTTAAATAGAGATATTTGCAGCTGAACAGTGAGCGACACACTCAAACTGCCTTTTTTTTAGATACCAAAGGCCCAAAACTGGATAGTACAGCGATTTGACCCGTGGAACTGCGAAACCACACTGGGGTGTCGGGCCTACACAAGACTATTTTCAAAAGATATATTTTTGTGTGACAACAGTCAGGAGACACTACTGTTTTTCTTTACGGAAACAACTACCAAAACCTGAATAATAGAGATTTTTTACAGTGGGATGACAAAACCACAGTTATTGTTTACTGGGGTATACCACACTTTTTTAAATAGAGATATTTGCGGCTGAACAGTGAGCGACACACTCAAACTGCTTTTTTTTTAGATACCAAAGGCCCAAAACTGGATAGTACAGCGATTTGACCCGTGGAACTGCGAAACCACACTGGGATGTCGGGCCTACACAAGACTATTTTCAACAGATATATTTTTGTGTCACAACAGTCAGGAGACACTACTGTTTTTCTTTACGGAAAAAAACTACCAAAACCTGAATAATAGAGATTTTTTACCATGGGATGGCAAAACCACAGTTATTGTTTACTGGGGTATACCACACTTTTTTAAATAGAGATATTTGCGGCTGAACAGTGAGCGACACACTTAAACTGCTTTTTTTTTAGATACCAAAGGCCCAAAACTGGATAGTACAGCGATTTGACCCGTGGAACTGCGAAACCACACTGGGATGTCGGGCCTACACAAGACTATTTTCAACAGATATATTTTTGTGTCACAACAGTCAGGAGACACTACTGTTTTTCTTTACGGAAAAAACTACCAAAACCTGAATAATAGAGATTTGTTACCGTGGGATGGCAAAACCACAGGTATTGTTTACTGGGGTATACCACACTTTTTTAAATAGAGATATTTGCGGCTGAACAGTGAGCGACGCACTCAAACTGCTTTTTTTTTAGATACCAAAGGCCCAAAACTAGATAGTACAGCGATTTGACCCGTGGAACTGCGAAACCACACTGGGATGTCGGGCCTACACAAGACTATTTTCAAAAGATATATTTTTGTGTCACAACAGTCAGGAGACACTGCTGTTTTTCTTTACGGAAACAACTACCAAAACCTGAATAATAGAGATTTTTTACCGTGGGATGGAAAAACCACAGTTATTGTTTACTGGGGTATACCACACTTTTTTAAATAGAGATATTTGCGGCTGAACAGCGAGCGACACACTTAAACTGCTTTTTTTTTAGATACCAAAGGCCCAAAACTGGATAGTACAGCGATTTGACCCGTGGAACTGCGAAACCACACTGGGATGTTGGGCCTACACAAGACTATTTTCAACAGATATATTTTTGTGTCACAACAGTCAGGAGACACTACTGTTTTTCTTTACGGAAAAAACTACCAAAACCTGAATAATAGAGATTTTTTACCGTGGGATGGCAAAACCACAGTTATTGTTTACTGGGGTATACCACACTTTTTTAAATAGAGATATTTGCAGCTGAACAGTGAGCAACACACTCAAACTGCTTTTTTTTTAGATACCAAAGGCCCAAAACTGGGTAGTACAGCGATTTGACCCGTGGAACTGCGAAACCACACTGGGATGTCGGGCCTACACCAGACTATTTTCAAAAGATATATTTTTGTTTCACAACAGTCAGGAGACACTACTGTTTTTCTTTACGGAAAAAAATACCAAAACCTGAATAATAGAGATTTTTTACCGTGGGATGGCAAAACCACAGTTATTTTTTAACTGAGGTATACCACACTTTTTAAAATAGAGATATTTGCGGCTGAACAGTGAGCGACACACTCAAACTGCTTTTTTTTTAGATACCAAAGGCCCAAAACTGGGTAGTACAGCGATTTGACCCGTGGAACTGCGAAACCACACTGGGATGTCGGGCCTATACAAGACTATTTTCAACAGATATATTTTTGTGTCACAACAGTCAGGAGACACTACTGTTTTTCTTTACGGAAAAAACTACCAAAACCTGAATAATAGAGATTTTTTACCGTGGGATAGCAAAAACACAGTTATTTTTTACTGGGGTATACCACACTTTTTTAAATAGAGATATTTGCGGCTGAACAGTGAGCGACACACTCACACTGCTTTTTTTTTAGATACCAAAGGCCCAAAACTGGGTAGTACAGCGATTTGACCCGTGGAACTGCGAAACCACACTTGGATGTCGGGCCTACACAAGACTATTTTCAACAGATATATTTTTGTGTCACAACAGTCAGGAGACACTACTGTTTTTCTTTACGGAAAAAACTACCAAAACCTGAATAATAGAGATGTTTTACCGTGGGATAGCAAAACCACAGTTATTTTTTACTGGGGTATACCACACTTTTTTAAATAGAGATATTTGCGGCTGAACAGTGAGCGACACACTCAAACTGCAATTTTTTTTAGATACCAAAGGCCCAAAACTGGATAGTACAGCGATTTGACCCGTGGAACTGCGAAACCACACTGGTATGTCGGGCCTACACAAGACTATTTTCAACAGATATATTTTTGTGTCACAACAGTCAGGAGACACTACTGTTTTTCTTTACGGAAAAAACTACCAAAACCTGAATAATAGAGATTTGTTACCGTGGGATGGCAAAACCACAGGTATTGTTTACTGGGGTATACCACACTTTTTTAAATAGAGATATTTGCGGCTGAACAGTGAGCGACACACTCAAACTGCTTTTTTTTTAGATACCAAAGGCCCAAAACTTGATAGTACAGCGATTTGACCCGTGGAACTGCGAAACCACACTGGGATGTCGGGCCTACACAAGACTATTTTCAACAGATATATTTTTGTGTGACAACAGTCAGGAGACACTACTGTTTTTCTTTACGGAAAAAACGACCAAAAGCTGAATAATAGAGATTTTTTACCGTGGGATGGAAAAACCACAGTTATTGTTTACTGGGGTATACCACACTTTTTTAAATAGAGATATTTGCGGCTGAACAGTGAGCGACACACTTAAACTGCTTTTTTTTTAGATACCAAAGGCCCAAAACTGGATAGTACAGCGATTTGACCCGTGGAACTGCGAAACCACACTGGGATGTCGGGCCTACACAAGACTATATTCAACAGATATATTTTTGTGTCACAACAGTCAGGAGACACTACTGTTTTTCTTTACGGAAAAAACTACCAAAACCTGAATAATAGAGATTTTTTACCGTGGGATAGCAAAAGCACATTTATTGTTTACTGGGTTATACCACACTTTTTTAAATAGAGATATTTGCGGCTGAACAGTGAGCGACACACTCAAACTGCTTTTTTTTTAGATACCAAAGGCCCAAAACTAGATAGTACAGCGATTTGACCCGTGGAACTGCGAAACCACACTGGGATGTCGGGCCTACACAAGACTATTTTCAACAGATATATTTTTGTGTCACAACAGTCAGGAGACACTACTGTTTTTCTTTACGGAAACAACTACCAAAACCTGAATAATAAAGATTTTTTACTATGGGATGTCAAAACCACAGTTATTGTTTACTGGGGTATACCACACTTTTTTAAATAGAGATATTTGCAGCTGAACAGTGAGCGACACACTCAAACTGCCTTTTTTTTAGATACCAAAGGCCCAAAACTGGATAGTACAGCGATTTGACCCGTGGAACTGCGAAACCACACTGGGGTGTCGGGCCTACACAAGACTATTTTCAAAAGATATATTTTTGTGTGACAACAGTCAGGAGACACTACTGTTTTTCTTTACGGAAACAACTACCAAAACCTGAATAATAGAGATTTTTTACAGTGGGATGACAAAACCACAGTTATTGTTTACTGGGGTATACCACACTTTTTTAAATAGAGATATTTGCGGCTGAACAGTGAGCGACACACTTAAACTGCTTTTTTTTTAGATACCAAAGGCCCAAAACTGGATAGTACAGCGATTTGACCCATGGAACTGCGAAACCACACTGGGATGTCGGGCCTTCACAAGACTATTTTCAACAGATATATTTTTGTGTCACAACAGTCAGGAGACACTACTGTTTTTCTTTACGGAAAAAACTACCAAAACCTGAATAATAGAGATTTGTTACCGTGGGATGGCAAAACCACAGGTATTGTTTACTGGGGTATACCACACTTTTTTAAATAGAGATATTTGCGGCTGAACAGTGAGCGATGCACTCAAACTGCTTTTTTTTTAGATACCAAAGGCCCAAAACTAGATAGTACAGCGATTTGACCCGTGGAACTGCGAAACCACACTGGGATGTCGGGCCTACACAAGACTATTTTCAAAAGATATATTTTTGTGTCACAACAGTCAGGAGACACTACTGTTTTTCTTTACGGAAACAACTACCAAAACCTGAATAATAGAGATTTTTTACCGTGGGATGGCAAAACCACAGTTATTGTTTACTGGGGTATACCACACTTTTTTAAATAGAGATATTTGCAGCTGAACAGTGAGCAACACACTCAAACTGCTTTTTTTTTAGATACCAAAGGCCCAAAACTGGGTAGTACAGCGATTTGACCCGTGGAACTGCGAAACCACACTGGGATGTCGGGCCTAAACCAGACTATTTTCAAAAGATATATTTTTGTGTCACAACAGTCAGGAGACACTACTGTTTTTCTTTACGGAAAAAACTACCAAAACCTGAATAATAGAGATTTTTTACCGTGGGATGGCAAAACCACAGTTATTTTTTAACTGAGGTATACCACACTTTTTAAAATAGAGATATTTGCGGCTGAACAGTGAGCGACACACTCAAACTGCTTTTTTTTTAGATACCAAAGGCCCAAAACTGGGTAGTACAGCGATTTGACCTGTGGAACTGCGAAACCACACTGAGATGTCGGGCCTAAACAAGACTATTTTCAACAGATATATTTTTGTGTCACAACAGTCAGGAGACACTACTGTTTTTCTTTACGGAAACAACTACCAAATCCTGAATAATAAAGATTTTTTACTATGGGATGTCAAAACCACAGTTATTGTTTACTGGGGTATACCACACTTTTTTAAATAGAGATATTTGCAGCTGAACAGTGAGCGACACACTCAAACTGCCTTTTTTTTAGATACCAAAGGCCCAAAACTGGATAGTACAGCGATTTGACCCGTGGAACTGCGAAACCACACTGGGGTGTCGGGCCTACACAAGACTATTTTCAAAAGATATATTTTTGTGTGACAACAGTCAGGAGACACTACTGTTTTTCTTTACGGAAACAACTACCAAAACCTGAATAATAGAGATTTTTTACAGTGGGATGACAAAACCACAGTTATTGTTTACTGGGGTATACCACACTTTTTTAAATAGAGATATTTGCGGCTGAACAGTGAGCGACACACTCAAACTGCTTTTTTTTTAGATACCAAAGGCCCAAAACTGGATAGTACAGCGATTTGACCCGTGGAACTGCGAAACCACACTGGGATGTCGGGCCTACACAAGACTATTTTCAACAGATATATTTTTGTGTCACAACAGTCAGGAGACACTACTGTTTTTCTTTACGGAAAAAAACTACCAAAACCTGAATAATAGAGATTTTTTACCATGGGATGGCAAAACCACAGTTATTGTTTACTGGGGTATACCACACTTTTTTAAATAGAGATATTTGCGGCTGAACAGTGAGCGACACACTTAAACTGCTTTTTTTTTAGATACCAAAGGCCCAAAACTGGATAGTACAGCGATTTGACCCGTGGAACTGCGAAACCACACTGGGATGTCGGGCCTACACAAGACTATTTTCAACAGATATATTTTTGTGTCACAACAGTCAGGAGACACTACTGTTTTTCTTTACGGAAAAAACTACCAAAACCTGAATAATAGAGATTTGTTACCGTGGGATGGCAAAACCACAGGTATTGTTTACTGGGGTATACCACACTTTTTTAAATAGAGATATTTGCGGCTGAACAGTGAGCGACGCACTCAAACTGCTTTTTTTTTAGATACCAAAGGCCCAAAACTAGATAGTACAGCGATTTGACCCGTGGAACTGCGAAACCACACTGGGATGTCGGGCCTACACAAGACTATTTTCAAAAGATATATTTTTGTGTCACAACAGTCAGGAGACACTGCTGTTTTTCTTTACGGAAACAACTACCAAAACCTGAATAATAGAGATTTTTTACCGTGGGATGGAAAAACCACAGTTATTGTTTACTGGGGTATACCACACTTTTTTAAATAGAGATATTTGCGGCTGAACAGCGAGCGACACACTTAAACTGCTTTTTTTTTAGATACCAAAGGCCCAAAACTGGATAGTACAGCGATTTGACCCGTGGAACTGCGAAACCACACTGGGATGTTGGGCCTACACAAGACTATTTTCAACAGATATATTTTTGTGTCACAACAGTCAGGAGACACTACTGTTTTTCTTTACGGAAAAAACTACCAAAACCTGAATAATAGAGATTTTTTACCGTGGGATGGCAAAACCACAGTTATTGTTTACTGGGGTATACCACACTTTTTTAAATAGAGATATTTGCAGCTGAACAGTGAGCAACACACTCAAACTGCTTTTTTTTTAGATACCAAAGGCCCAAAACTGGGTAGTACAGCGATTTGACCCGTGGAACTGCGAAACCACACTGGGATGTCGGGCCTACACCAGACTATTTTCAAAAGATATATTTTTGTTTCACAACAGTCAGGAGACACTACTGTTTTTCTTTACGGAAAAAAATACCAAAACCTGAATAATAGAGATTTTTTACCGTGGGATGGCAAAACCACAGTTATTTTTTAACTGAGGTATACCACACTTTTTAAAATAGAGATATTTGCGGCTGAACAGTGAGCGACACACTCAAACTGCTTTTTTTTTAGATACCAAAGGCCCAAAACTGGGTAGTACAGCGATTTGACCCGTGGAACTGCGAAACCACACTGGGATGTCGGGCCTATACAAGACTATTTTCAACAGATATATTTTTGTGTCACAACAGTCAGGAGACACTACTGTTTTTCTTTACGGAAAAAACTACCAAAACCTGAATAATAGAGATTTTTTACCGTGGGATAGCAAAAACACAGTTATTTTTTACTGGGGTATACCACACTTTTTTAAATAGAGATATTTGCGGCTGAACAGTGAGCGACACACTCACACTGCTTTTTTTTTAGATACCAAAGGCCCAAAACTGGGTAGTACAGCGATTTGACCCGTGGAACTGCGAAACCACACTTGGATGTCGGGCCTACACAAGACTATTTTCAACAGATATATTTTTGTGTCACAACAGTCAGGAGACACTACTGTTTTTCTTTACGGAAAAAACTACCAAAACCTGAATAATAGAGATGTTTTACCGTGGGATAGCAAAACCACAGTTATTTTTTACTGGGGTATACCACACTTTTTTAAATAGAGATATTTGCGGCTGAACAGTGAGCGACACACTCAAACTGCAATTTTTTTTAGATACCAAAGGCCCAAAACTGGATAGTACAGCGATTTGACCCGTGGAACTGCGAAACCACACTGGTATGTCGGGCCTACACAAGACTATTTTCAACAGATATATTTTTGTGTCACAACAGTCAGGAGACACTACTGTTTTTCTTTACGGAAAAAACTACCAAAACCTGAATAATAGAGATTTGTTACCGTGGGATGGCAAAACCACAGGTATTGTTTACTGGGGTATACCACACTTTTTTAAATAGAGATATTTGCGGCTGAACAGTGAGCGACGCACTCAAACTGCTTTTTTTTTAGATACCAAAGGCCCAAAACTAGATAGTACAGCGATTTGACCCGTGGAACTGCGAAACCACACTGGGATGTCGGGCCTACACAAGACTATTTTCAAAAGATATATTTTTGTGTCACAACAGTCAGGAGACACTACTGTTTTTCTTTACAGAAACAACTACCAAAACCTGAATAATAGAGATTTTTTACCGTGGGATGGCAAAACCACAGTTATTGTTTACTGGGGTATACCACACTTTTTTAAATAGAGATATTTGCAGCTGAACAGTGAGCAACACACTCAAACTGCTTTTTTTTTAGATACCAAAGGCCCAAAACTGGGTAGTACAGCGATTTGACCCGTGGAACTGCGAAACCACACTGGGATGTCGGGCCTAAACCAGACTATTTTCAAAAGATATATTTTTGTGTCACAACAGTCAGGAGACACTACTCTTTTTCTTTACGGAAAAAACTACCAAAACCTGAATAATAGAGATTTTTTACCGTGGGATGGCAAAACCACAGTTATTTTTTAACTGAGGTATACCACACTTTTTAAAATAGAGATATTTGCGGCTGAACAGTGAGCGACACACTCAAACTGCTTTTTTTTTAGATACCAAAGGCCCAAAACTGGGTAGTACAGCGATTTGACCTGTGGAACTGCGAAACCACACTGAGATGTCGGGCCTACACAAGACTATTTTCAACAGATATATTTTTGTGTCACAACAGTCAGGAGACACTACTGTTTTTCTTTACGGAAAAAACTACCAAAACCTGAATAATAGAGATTTTTTACCGTGGGATGGCAAAACCACAGTTATTGTTTACTGGGGTATACCACAATTTTTTAAATAGAGATATTTGCGGCTGAACAGTGAGCGACACGCTCAAACTGCTTTTTTTTTAGATACCAAAGGCCCAAAACTGGATAGTACAGCGATTTGACCCGTGGAACTGCGAAACCACACTGGGATGTCGGGCCTACACAAGACTATTTTCAACAGATATATTTTTGTGTCACAACAGTCAGGAGACACTACTGTTTTTCTTTACGGAAAAATCTACCAAAACCTGAATAATAGAGATTTTTTACCGTGTTATGGCAAAACCACAGTTATTGTTTACTGGGGTATACCACACTTTTTTAAATAGAGATATTTGCGGCTGAACAGTGAGCGACACACTCAAACTGCTTTTTTTTTAGATACCAAAGGCCCAAAACTGGATAGTACAGCGATTTGACCCGTGGAACTGCGAAACCACACTGGGATGTCGGGCCTACACAAGACTATTTTCAACAGATATATTTTTGTGTCACAACAGTCAGGAGACACTACTGTTTTTCTTTACGGAAACAACTACCAAAACCTGAATAATAGAGATTTTTTACCGTGGGATGGCAAAACCACAGTTATTGTTTACTGGGGTATACCACACTTTTTTAAATAGAGATATTTGCGGCTGAACAGTGAGCGACACACTCAAACTGCTTTTTTTTTAGATACCAAAGGTCGAAAACTGGATAGTACAGCGATTTGACCCGTGGAACTGCGAAACCACACTGGGATGTCGGGCCTACACAAGACTATTTTCAACAGATATATTTTTGTGTCACAACAGTCAGGAGACACTACTGTTTTCTTTACGGAAAAAAACTACCAAAACCTGAATAATAGAGATTTTTTACCATGGGATGGTAAAACCACAGTTATTGTTTACTGGGGTATACCACACTTTTTTAAATAGAGATATTTGCGGCTGAACAGTGAGCGACACAATCAAACTGCTTTTTTTTTAGATACCAAAGGCCCAAAACTGGATAGTACAGCGATTTGACCCGTGGAACTGCGAAACCACACTGGGATGTCGGGCCTACACAAGACTATTTTCAACAGATATATTTTTGTGTCACAACAGTCAGGAGACACTACTGTTTTTCTTTACGGAAAAAACAACCAAAACCTGAATAATAGAGATTTTTTACCGTGGGATGGAAAAACCACAGTTATTGTTTACTGGGGTATACCACACTTTTTTAAATAGAGATATTTGCGGCTGAACAGCGAGCGACACACTTAAACTGCTTTTTTTTTAGATACCAAAGGCCCAAAACTGGATAGTACAGCGATTTGACCCGTGGAACTGCGAAACCAAACTGGGATGTCGGGCCTAAACCAGACTATTTTCAAAAGATATATTTTTGTGTCACAACAGTCAGGAGACACTACTGTTTTTCTTTACGGAAAAAACTACCAAAACCTGAATAATAGAGATTTTTTACCGTGGGATGGCAAAACCACAGTTATTTTTTAACTGAGGTATACCACACTTTTTAAAATAGAGATATTTGCGGCTGAACAGTGAGCGACACACTCAAACTGCTTTTTTTTTAGATACCAAAGGCCCAAAACTGGGTAGTACAGCGATTTGACCTGTGGAACTGCGAAACCACACTGAGATGTCGGGCCTACACAAGACTATTTTCAACAGATATATTTTTGTGTCACAACAGTCAGGAGACACTACTGTTTTTCTTTACGGAAAAAACGACCAAAAGCTGAATAATAGAGATTTTTTACCGTGGGATGGAAAAACCACAGTTATTGTTTACTGGGGTATACCACACTTTTTTAAATAGAGATATTTGCGGCTGAACAGTGAGCGACACACTTAAACTGCTTTTTTTTTAGATACCAAAGGCCCAAAACTGGATAGTACAGCGATTTGACCCGTGGAACTGCGAAACCACACTGGGATGTCGGGCCTACACAAGACTATATTCAACAGATATATTTTTGTGTCACAACAGTCAGGAGACACTACTGTTTTTCTTTACGGAAAAAACTACCAAAACCTGAATAATAGAGATTTTTTACCGTGGGATAGCAAAAGCACATTTATTGTTTACTGGGTTATACCACACTTTTTTAAATAGAGATATTTGCGGCTGAACAGTGAGCGACACACTCAAACTGCTTTTTTTTTAGATACCAAAGGCCCAAAACTAGATAGTACAGCGATTTGACCAGTGGAACTGCGAAACCACACTGGGATGTCGGGCCTACACAAGACTATTTTCAACAGATATATTTTTGTGTCACAACAGTCAGGAGACACTACTGTTTTTCTTTACGGAAACAACTACCAAAACCTGAATAATAAAGATTTTTTACTATGGGATGTCAAAACCACAGTTATTGTTTACTGGGGTATACCACACTTTTTTAAATAGAGATATTTGCAGCTGAACAGTGAGCGACACACTCAAACTGCCTTTTTTTTAGATACCAAAGGCCCAAAACTGGATAGTACAGCGATTTGACCCGTGGAACTGCGAAACCACACTGGGGTGTCGGGCCTACACAAGACTATTTTCAAAAGACATATTTTTGTGTGACAACAGTCAGGAGACACTACTGTTTTTCTTTACGGAAACAACTACCAAAACCTGAATAATAGAGATTTTTTACAGTGGGATGACAAAACCACAGTTATTGTTTACTGGGGTATACCACACTTTTTTAAATAGAGATATTTGCGGCTGAACAGTGAGCGACACACTCAAACTGCTTTTTTTTTAGATACCAAAGGCCCAAAACTGGATAGTACAGCGATTTGACCCGTGGAACTGTGAAACCACACTGGGATGTCGGGCCTACACAAGACTATTTTCAACAGATATATTTTTGTGTCACAACAGTCAGGAGACACTACTGTTTTTCTTTACGGAAAAAAACTACCAAAACCTGAATAATAGAGATTTTTTACCATGGGAAGGCAAAACCACAGTTATTGTTTACTGGGGTATACCACACTTTTTTAAATAGAGATATTTGCGGCTGAACAGTGAGCGACATACTTAAACTGCTTTTTTTTTAGATACCAAAGGCCCAAAACTGGATAGTACAGCGATTTGACCCATGGAACTGCGAAACCACACTGGGATGTCGGGCCTACACAAGACTATTTTCAACAGATATATTTTTGTGTCACAACAGTCAGGAGACACTACTGTTTTTCTTTACGGAAAAAACTACCAAAACCTGAATAATAGAGATTTGTTACCGTGGGATGGCAAAACCACAGGTATTGTTTACTGGGGTATACCACACTTTTTTAAATAGAGATATTTGCGGCTGAACAGTGAGCGATGCACTCAAACTGCTTTTTTTTTAGATACCAAAGGCCCAAAACTAGATAGTACAGCGATTTGACCCGTGGAACTGCGAAACCACACTGGGATGTCGGGCCTACACAAGACTATTTTCAAAAGATATATTTTTGTGTCACAACAATCAGGAGACACTACTGTTTTTCTTTACGGAAACAACTACCAAAACCTGAATAATAGAGATTTTTTACCGTGGGATGGCAAAACCACAGTTATTGTTTACTGGGGTATACCACACTTTTTTAAATAGAGATATTTGCAGCTGAACAGTGAGCAACACACTCAAACTGCTTTTTTTTTAGATACCAAAGGCCCAAAACTGGGTAGTACAGCGATTTGACCCGTGGAACTGCGAAACCACACTGGGATGTCGGGCCTAAACCAGACTATTTTCAAAAGATATATTTTTGTGTCACAACAGTCAGGAGACACTACTGTTTTTCTTTACGGAAAAAACTACCAAAACCTGAATAATAGAGATTTTTTACCGTGGGATGGCAAAACCACAGTTATTTTTTAACTGAGGTATACCACACTTTTTAAAATAGAGATATTTGCGGCTGAACAGTGAGCGACACACTCAAACTGCTTTTTTTTTAGATACCAAAGGCCCAAAACTGGGTAGTACAGCGATTTGACCTGTGGAACTGCGAAACCACACTGAGATGTCGGGCCTACACAAGACTATTTTCAACAGATATATTTTTGTGTCACAACAGTCAGGAGACACTACTGTTTTTCTTTACGGAAACAACTACCAAAACCTGAATAATAAAGATTTTTTACTATGGGATGTCAAAACCACAGTTATTGTTTACTGGAGTATACCACACTTTTTTAAATAGAGATATTTGCGGCTGAACAGTGAGCGACACACTCAAACTGCTTTTTTTTTAGATACCAAAGGCCCAAAACTGGATAGTACAGCGATTTGACCCGTGGAACTGCGAAACCACACTGGGATGTCGGGCCTACACAAGACTATTTTCAACAGATATATTTTTGTGTCACAACAGTCAGGAGACACTACTGTTTTTCTTTACGGAAACAACTACCAAAACCTGAATAATAGAGATTTTTTACCGTGGGATGGCAAAACCACAGTTATTGTTTACTGGGGTATACCACACTTTTTTAAATAGAGATATTTGCGGCTGAACAGTGAGCGACACACTCAAACTGCTTTTTTTTTAGATACCAAAGGACCAAAACTGGATAGTACAGCGATTTGACCCGTGGAACTGCGAAACCACACTGGGATGTCGGGCCTACACAAGACTATTTTCAACAGATATATTTTTGTGTCACAACAGTCAGGAGACACTACTGTTTTCTTTACGGAAAAAAACTACCAAAACCTGAATAATAGAGATTTTTTACCATGGGATGGTAAAACCACAGTTATTGTTTACTGGGGTATACCACACTTTTTTAAATAGAGATATTTGCGGCTGAACAGTGAGCGACACAATCAAACTGCTTTTTTTTTAGATACCAAAGGCCCAAAACTGGATAGTACAGCGATTTGACCCGTGGAACTGCGAAACCACACTGGGATGTTGGGCCTACACAAGACTATTTTCAACAGATATATTTTTGTGTCACAACAGTCAGGAGACACTACTGTTTTTCTTTACGGAAAAAACTACCAAAACCTGAATAATAGAGATTTTTTACCGTGGGATGGCAAAACCACAGTTATTGTTTACTGGGGTATACCACACTTTTTTAAATAGAGATATTTGCAGCTGAACAGTGAGCAACACACTCAAACTGCTTTTTTTTTAGATACCAAAGGCCCAAAGCTGGGTAGTACAGCGATTTGACCCGTGGAACTGCGAAACCACACTGGGATGTCGGGCCTACACCAGACTATTTTCAAAAGATATATTTTTGTTTCACAACAGTCAGGAGACACTACTGTTTTTCTTTACGGAAAAAAATACCAAAACCTGAATAATAGAGATTTTTTACCGTGGGATGGCAAAACCACAGTTATTTTTTAACTGAGGTATACCACACTTTTTAAAATAGAGATATTTGCGGCTGAACAGTGAGCGACACACTCAAACTGCTTTTTTTTTAGATACCAAAGGCCCAAAACTGGGTAGTACAGCGATTTGACCCGTGGAACTGCGAAACCACACTGGGATGTCGGGCCTATACAAGACTATTTTCAACAGATATATTTTTGTGTCACAACAGTCAGGAGACACTACTGTTTTTCTTTACGGAAAAAACTACCAAAACCTGAATAATAGAGATTTTTTACCGTGGGATAGCAAAAACACAGTTATTTTTTAATGGGGTATACCACACTTTTTTAAATAGAGATATTTGCGGCTGAACAGTGAGCGACACACTCACACTGCTTTTTTTTTAGATACCAAAGGCCCAAAACTGGGTAGTACAGCGATTTGACCCGTGGAACTGCGAAACCACACTTGGATGTCGGGCCTACACAAGACTATTTTCAACAGATATATTTTTGTGTCACAACAGTCAGGAGACACTACTGTTTTTCTTTACGGAAAAAACTACCAAAACCTGAATAATAGAGATTTTTTACCGTGGGATAGCAAAACCACAGTTATTTTTTACTGGGGTATACCACACTTTTTTAAATAGAGATATTTGCGGCTGAACAGTGAGCGACACACTCAAAATGCTTTTTTTTTAGATACCAAAGGCCCAAAACTGGATAGTACAGCGATTTGACCCGTGGAACTGCGAAACCACACTGGTATGTCGGGCCTACACAAGACTATTTTCAACAGATATATTTTTGTGTCACAACAGTCAGGAGACACTACTGTTTTTCTTTACGGAAAAAACTACCAAAACCTGAATAATAGAGATTTGTTACCGTGGGATGGCAAAACCACAGGTATTGTTTACTGGGGTATACCACACTTTTTTAAATAGAGATATTTGCGGCTGAACAGTGAGCGACGCACTCAAACTGCTTTTTTATAAGATACCAAAGGCCCAAAACTAGATAGTACAGCGATTTGACCCGTGGAACTGCGAAACCACACTGGGATGTCGGGCCTACACAAGACTATTTTCAAAAGATATATTTTTGTGTCACAACAGTCAGGAGACACTACTGTTTTTCTTTACGGAAACAACTACCAAAACCTGAATAATAGAGATTTTTTACCGTGGGATGGCAAAACCACAGTTATTGTTTACTGGGGTATACCACACTTTTTTAAATAGAGATATTTGCAGCTGAACAGTGAGCAACACACTCAAACTGCTTTTTTTTTAGATACCAAAGGCCCAAAACTGGGTAGTACAGCGATTTGACCCGTGGAACTGCGAAACCACACTGGGATGTCGGGCCTAAACCAGACTATTTTCAAAAGATATATTTTTGTGTCACAACAGTCAGGAGACACTACTGTTTTTCTTTACGGAAAAAACTACCAAAACCTGAATAATAGAGATTTTTTACCGTGGGATGGCAAAACCACAGTTATTTTTTAACTGAGGTATACCACACTTTTTAAAATAGAGATATTTGCAGCTGAACAGTGAGCGACACACTCAAACTGCTTTTTTTTTTGATACCAAAGGCCCAAAACTGGGTAGTACAGCGATTTGACCTGTGGAACTGCGAAACCACACTGAGATGTCGGGCCTACACAAGACTATTTTCAACAGATATATTTTTGTGTCACAACAGTCAGGAGACACTACTGTTTTTCTTTACGGAAAAAACTACCAAAACCTGAATAATAGAGATTTTTTACCGTGGGATGGCAAAACCACAGTTATTGTTTACTGGGGTATACCACACTTTTTTAAATAGAGATATTTGCGGCTGAACAGTGAGCGACACGCTCAAACTGCTTTTTTTTTAGATACCAAAGGCCCAAAACTGGATAGTACAGCGATTTGACCCGTGGAACTGCGAAACCACACTGGGATGTCGGGCCTACACAAGACTATTTTCAACAGATATATTTTTGTGTCACAACAGTCAGGAGACACTACTGTTTTTCTTTACGGAAACAACTACCAAAACCTGAATAATAGAGATTTTTTACCGTGGGATGGCAAAACCACAGTTATTGTTTACTGGGGTATACCACACTTTTTTAAATAGAGATATTTGCGGCTGAACAGTGAGCGACACACTCAAACTGCTTTTTTTTTAGATACCAAAGGACCAAAACTGGATAGTACAGCGATTTGACCCGTGGAACTGCGAAACCACACTGGGATGTCGGGCCTACACAAGACTATTTTCAACAGATATATTTTTGTGTCACAACAGTCAGGAGACACTACTGTTTTCTTTACGGAAAAAAACTACCAAAACCTGAATAATAGAGATTTTTTACCATGGGATGGTAAAACCACAGTTATTGTTTACTGGGTTATACCACACTTTTTTAAATAGAGATATTTGCGGCTGAACAGTGAGCGACACAATCAAACTGCTTTTTTTTTAGATACCAAAGGCCCAAAACTGGATAGTACAGCGATTTGACCCGTGGAACTGCGAAACCACACTGGGATGTCGGGCCTACACAAGACTATTTTCAACAGATATATTTTTGTGTCACAACAGTCAGGAGACACTACTGTTTTTCTTTACGGAAAAAACAACCAAAACCTGAATAATAGAGATTTTTTACCGTGGGATGGAAAAACCACAGTTATTGTTTACTGGGGTATACCACACTTTTTTAAATAGAGATATTTGCGGCTGAACAGCGAGCGACACACTTAAACTGCTTTTTTTTTAGATACCAAAGGCCCAAAACTGGATAGTACAGCGATTTGACCCGTGGAACTGCGAAACCACACTTGGATGTCGGGCCTACACAAGACTATTTTCAACAGATATATTTTTGTGTCACAACAGTCAGGAGACACTACTGTTTTTCTTTACGGAAAAAACTACCAAAACCTGAATAATAGAGATTTTTTACCGTGGGATAGCAAAACCACAGTTATTTTTTACTGGGGTATACCACACTTTTTTAAATAGAGATATTTGCGGCTGAACAGTGAGCGACACACTCAAACTGCTTTTTTTTTAGATACCAAAGGCCCAAAACTGGATAGTACAGCGATTTGACCCGTGGAACTGCGAAACCACACTGGTATGTCGGGCCTACACAAGACTATTTTCAACAGATATATTTTTGTGTCACAACAGTCAGGAGACACTACTGTTTTTCTTTACGGAAAAAACTACCAAAACCTGAATAATAGAGATTTTTTACCGTGGAATGGCAAAACCACAGTTATTGTTTACTGGGGTATACCACACTTTTTTAAATAGAGATATTTGCAGCTGAACAGTGAGCAACACACTCAAACTGCTTTTTTTTTAGATACCAAAGGCCCAAAACTGGGTAGTACAGCGATTTGACCCGTGGAACTGCGAAACCACACTGGGATGTCGGGCCTAAACCAGACTATTTTCAAAAGATATATTTTTGTGTCACAACAGTCAGGAGACACTACTGTTTTTCTTTACGGAAAAAACTACCAAAACCTGAATAATAGAGATTTTTTACCGTGGGATGGCAAAACCACAGTTATTTTTTAACTGAGGTATACCACACTTTTTAAAATAGAGATATTTGCGGCTGAACAGTGAGCGACACACTCAAACTGCTTTTTTTTTAGATACCAAAGGCCCAAAACTGGGTAGTACAGCGATTTGACCTGTGGAACTGCGAAACCACACTGAGATGTCGGGCCTACACAAGACTATTTTCAACAGATATATTTTTGTGTCACAACAGTCAGGAGACACTACTGTTTTTCTTTACGGAAAAAACTACCAAAACCTGAATAATAGAGATTTTTTACCGTGGGATGGCAAAACCACAGTTATTGTTTACTGGGGTATACCACACTTTTTTAAATAGAGATATTTGCGGCTGAACAGTGAGCGACACGCTCAAACTGCTTTTTTTTTAGATACCAAAGGCCCAAAACTGGATAGTACAGCGATTTGACCCGTGGAACTGCGAAACCACACTGGGATGTCGGGCCTACACAAGACTATTTTCAACAGATATATTTTTGTGTCACAACAGTCAGGAGACACTACTGTTTTTCTTTACGGAAAAATCTACCAAAACCTGAATAATAGAGATTTTTTACCGTGGGATGGCAAAACCACAGTTATTGTTTACTGGGGTATACCACACTTTTTTAAATAGAGATATTTGCGGCTGAACAGTGAGCGACACGCTCAAACTGCTTTTTTTTTAGATACCAAAGGCCCAAAACTGGATAGTACAGCGATTTGACCCGTGGAACTGCGAAACCACACTGGGATGTCGGGCCTACACAAGACTATTTTCAACAGATATATTTTTGTGTCACAACAGTCAGGAGACACTACTGTTTTTCTTTACGGAAAAATCTACCAAAACCTGAATAATAGAGATTTTTTACCGTGGGATGGCAAAACCACAGTTATTGTTTACTGGGGTATACCACACTTTTTTAAATAGAGATATTTGCGGCTGAACAGTGAGCGACACACTCAAACTGCTTTTTTTTTAGATACCAAAGGACCAAAACTGGATAGTACAGCGATTTGACCCGTGGAACTGCGAAACCACACTGGGATGTCGGGCCTACACAAGACTATTTTCAACAGATATATTTTTGTGTCACAACAGTCAGGAGACACTACTGTTTTTCTTTACGGAAAAAACAACCAAAACCTGAATAATAGAGATTTTTTACCGTGGGATGGAAAAACCACAGTTATTGTTTACTGGGGTATACCACACTTTTTTAAATAGAGATATTTGCGGCTGAACAGCGAGCGACACACTTAAACTGCTTTTTTTTTAGATACCAAAGGCCCAAAACTGGATAGTACAGCGATTTGACCCGTGGAACTGCGAAACCACACTGGGATGTCGGGCCTACACAAGACTATTTTCAACAGATATATTTTTGTGTCACAACAGTCAGGAGACACTACTGTTTTTCTTTACGGAAAAAACTACCAAAACCTGAATAATAGAGATTTTTTACCGTGGGATAGCAAAAGCACATTTATTGTTTACTGGGTTATACCACACTTTTTTAAATAGAGATATTTGCGGCTGAACAGTGAGCGACACAATCAAACTGCTTTTTTTTTAGATACCAAAGGCCCAAAACTGGATAGTACAGCGATTTGACCCGTGGAACTGCGAAACCACACTGGGATGTCGGGCCTACACAAGACTATTTTCAACAGATATATTTTTGTGTCACAACAGTCAGGAGACACTACTGTTTTTCTTTACGGAAAAAACAACCAAAACCTGAATAATAGAGATTTTTTACCGGGGGATGGAAAAACCACAGTTATTGTTTACTGGGGTATACCACACTTTTTTAAATAGAGATATTTGCGGCTGAACAGCGAGCGACACACTTAAACTGCTTTTTTTTTAGATACCAAAGGCCCAAAACTGGATAGTACAGCGATTTGACCCGTGGAACTGCGAAACCACACTGGGATGTCGGGCCTACACAAGACTATTTTCAACAGATATATTTTTGTGTCACAACAGTCAGGAGACACTACTGTTTTTCTTTACGGAAAAAACTACCAAAACCTGAATAATAGAGATTTTTTACCGTGGGATAGCAAAAGCACATTTATTGTTTACTGGGTTATACCACACTTTTTTAAATAGAGATATTTGCGGCTGAACAGTGAGCGACACACTCAAACTGCTTTTTTTTTAGATACCAAAGGCCCAAAACTAGATAGTACAGCGATTTGACCCGTGGAACTGCGAAACCACACTGGGATGTCGGGCCTACACAAGACTATTTTCAACAGATATATTTTTGTGTCACAACAGTCAGGAGACACTACTGTTTTTCTTTACGGAAACAACTACCAAAACCTGAATAATAGAGATTTTTTACAGTGGGATGACAAAACCACAGTTATTGTTTACTGGGGTATACCACACTTTTTTAAATAGAGATATTTGCGGCTGAACAGTGAGCGACACACTCAAACTGCTTTTTTTTTAGATACCAAAGGCCCAAAACTGGATAGTACAGCGATTTGACCCGTGGAACTGCGAAACCACACTGGGATGTCGGGCCTACACAAGACTATTTTCAACAGATATATTTTTGTGTCACAACAGTCAGGAGACACTACTGTTTTTCTTTATGGAAAAAACTACCAAAACCTGAATAATAGAGATTTGTTACCGTGGGATGGCAAAACCACAGGTATTGTTTACTGGGGTATACCACACTTTTTTAAATAGAGATATTTGCGGCTGAACAGTGAGCGACGCACTCAAACTGCTTTTTTTTTAGATACCAAAGGCCCAAAACTAGATAGTACAGCGATTTGACCCGTGGAACTGCGAAACCACACTGGGATGTCGGGCCTACACAAGACTATTTTCAAAAGATATATTTTTGTGTCACAACAGTCAGGAGACACTACTGTTTTTCTTTACGGAAACAACTACCAAAACCTGAATAATAGAGATTTTTTACCGTGGGATGGCAAAACCACAGTTATTGTTTACTGGGGTATACCACACTTTTTTAAATAGAGATATTTGCAGCTGAACAGTGAGCAACACACTCAAACTGCTTTTTTTTTAGATACCAAAGGCCCAAAACTGGGTAGTACAGCGATTTGACCCGTGGAACTGCGAAACCACACTGGGATGTCGGGCCTAAACCAGACTATTTTCAAAAGATATATTTTTGTGTCACAACAGTCAGGAGACACTACTGTTTTTCTTTACGGAAAAAACTACCAAAACCTGAATAATAGAGATTTTTTACCGTGGGATGGCAAAACCACAGTTATTTTTTAACTGAGGTATACCACACTTTTTAAAATAGAGATATTTGCGGCTGAACAGTGAGCGACACACTCAAACTGCTTTTTTTTTAGATACCAAAGGCCCAAAACTGGGTAGTACAGCGATTTGACCTGTGGAACTGCGAAACCACACTGAGATGTCGGGCCTACACAAGACTATTTTCAACAGATATATTTTTGTGTCACAACAGTCAGGAGACACTACTGTTTTTCTTTACGGAAAAAACTACCAAAACCTGAATAATAGAGATTTTTTACCGTGGGATGGCAAAACCACAGTTATTGTTTACTGGGGTATACCACACTTTTTTAAATAGAGATATTTGCGGCTGAACAGTGAGCGACACACTCAAACTGCTTTTTTTTTAGATACCATAGGCCCAAAACTGGATAGTACAGCGATTTGACCCGTGGAACTGCGAAACCACACTGGGATGTCGGGCCTACACAAGACTATTTTCAACAGATATATTTTTGTGTCACAACAGTCAGGAGACACTACTGTTTTTCTTTACGGAAAAATCTACCAAAACCTGAATAATAGAGATTTTTTACCGTGGGATGGCAAAACCACAGTTATTGTTTACTGGGGTATACCACACTTTTTTAAATAGAGATATTTGCGGCTGAACAGTGAGCGACACACTCAAACTGCTTTTTTTTTAGATACCAAAGGCCCAAAACTGGATAGTACAGCGATTTGACCCCTGGAACTGCGAAACCACACTGGGATGTCGGGCCTACACAAGACTATTTTCAACAGATATATTTTTGTGTCACAACAGTCAGGAGACACTACTGTTTTTCTTTACGGAAACAACTACCAAAACCTGAATAATAGAGATTTTTTACCGTGGGATGGCAAAACCACAGTTATTGTTTACTGGGGTATACCACACTTTTTTAAATAGAGATATTTGCGGCTGAACAGTGAGCGACACACTCAAACTGCTTTTTTTTTAGATACCAAAGGACCAAAACTGGATAGTACAGCGATTTGACCCGTGGAACTGCGAAACCACACTGGGATGTCGGGCCTACACAAGACTATTTTCAACAGATATATTTTTGTGTCACAACAGTCAGGAGACACTACTGTTTTCTTTACGGAAAAAAACTACCAAAACCTGAATAATAGAGATTTTTTACCATGGGATGGTAAAACCACAGTTATTGTTTACTGGGGTATACCACACCTTTTTAAATAGAGATATTTGCGGCTGAACAGTGAGCGACACAATCAAACTGCTTTTTTTTTAGATACCAAAGGCCCAAAACTGGATAGTACAGCGATTTGACCAGTGGAACTGCGAAACCACACTGGGATGTCGGGCCTACACAAGACTATTTTCAACAGATATATTTTTGTGTCACAACAGTCAGGAGACACTATTGTTTTTCTTTACGGAAAAAACAACCAAAACCTGAATAATAGAGATTTTTTACCGTGGGATGGAAAAAACACAGTTATTGTTTACTGGGGTATACCACCCTTTTTTAAATAGAGATATTTGCGGCTGAACAGCGAGCGACACACTTAAACTGCTTTTTTTTTAGATACCAAAGGCCCAAAACTGGATAGTACAGCGATTTGACCCGTGGAACTGCGAAACCACACTGGGATGTCGGGCCTACACAAGACTATTTTCAACAGATATATTTTTGTGTCACAACAGTCAGGAGACACTACTGTTTTTCTTTACGGAAACAACTACCAAAACCTGAATAATAGAGATTTTTTACCGTGGGATGGCAAAACCACAGTTATTGTTTACTGGGGTATACCACACTTTTTTAAATAGAGATATTTGCAGCTGAACAGTGAGCAACACACTCAAAGTGCTTTTTTTTTAGATACCAAAGGCCCAAAACTGGGTAGTACAGCGATTTGACCCGTGGAACTGCGAAACCACACTGGGATGTCGGGCCTACACCAGACTATTTTCAAAAGATATATTTTTGTTTCACAACAGTCAGGAGACACTACTGTTTTTCTTTACGGAAAAAAATACCAAAACCTGAATAATAGAGATTTTTTACCGTGGGATGGCAAAACCACAGTTATTTTTTAACTGAGGTATACCACACTTTTTAAAATAGAGATATTTGCGGCTGAACAGTGAGCGACACACTCAAACTGCTTTTTTTTTAGATACCAAAGGCCCAAAACTGGGTAGTACAGCGATTTGACCCGTGGAACTGCGAAACCACACTGGGATGTCGGGCCTACACAAGACTATTTTCAACAGATATATTTTTGTGTCACAACAGTCAGGAGACACTACTGTTTTTCTTTACGGAAAAAACTACCAAAACCTGAATAATAGAGATTTTTTACCGTGGGATAGCAAAAACACAGTTATTTTTTACTGGGGTATACCACACTTTTTTAAATAGAGATATTTGCGGCTGAACAGTGAGCGACACACTCACACTGCTTTTTTTTTAGATACCAAAGGCCCAAAACTGGGTAGTACAGCGATTTGACCCGTGGAACTGCGAAACCACACTTGGATGTCGGGCCTACACAAGACTACTTTCAACAGATATATTTTTGTGTCACAACAGTCAGGAGACACTACTGTTTTTCTTTACGGAAAAAACTACCAAAACCTGAATAATAGAGATTTTTTACCGTGGGATAGCAAAACCACAGTTATTTTTTACTGGGGTATACCACACTTTTTTAAATAGAGATATTTGCGGCTGAACAGTGAGCGACACACTCAAACTGCTTTTTTTTTAGATACCAAAGGCCCAAAACTGGATAGTACAGCGATTTGACCCGTGGAACTGCGAAACCACACTGGTATGTCGGGCCTACACAAGACTATTTTCAACAGATATATTTTTGTGTCACAACAGTCAGGAGACACTGCTGTTTTTCTTTACGGAAAAAACTACCAAAACCTGAATAATAGAGATTTGTTACCGTGGGATGGCAAAACCACAGGTATTGTTTACTGGGGTATACCACACTTTTTTAAATAGAGATATTTGCGGCTGAACAGTGAGCGACGCACTCAAACTGCTTTTTTTTTAGATACCAAAGGCCCAAAACTAGATAGTACAGCGATTTGACCCGTGGAACTGCGAAACCACACTGGGATGTCGGGCCTACACAAGACTATTTTCAAAAGATATATTTTTGTGTCACAACAGTCAGGAGACACTACTGTTTTTCTTTACGGAAACAACTACCAAAACCTGAATAATAGAGATTTTTTACCGTGGGATGGCAAAACCACAGTTATTGTTTACTGGGGTATACCACACTTTTTTAAATAGAGATATTTGCAGCTGAACAGTGAGCAACACACTCAAACTGCTTTTTTTTTAGATACCAAAGGCCCAAAACTGGGTAGTACAGCGATTTGACCCGTGGAACTGCGAAACCACACTGGGATGTCGGGCCTAAACCAGACTATTTTCAAAAGATATATTTTTGTGTCACAACAGTCAGGAGACACTACTGTTTTTCTTTACGGAAAAAACTACCAAAACCTGAATAATAGAGATTTTTTACCGTGGGATGGCAAAACCACAGTTATTTTTTAACTGAGGTATACCACACTTTTTAAAATAGAGATATTTGCGGCTGAACAGTGAGCGACACACTCAAACTGCTTTTTTTTTAGATACCAAAGGCCCAAAACTGGGTAGTACAGCGATTTGACCTGTGGAACTGCGAAACCACACTGAGATGTCGGGCCTACACAAGACTATTTTCAACAGATATATTTTTGTGTCACAACAGTCAGGAGACACTACTGTTTTTCTTTACGGAAAAAACTACCAAAACCTGAATAATAGAGATTTTTTACCGTGGGATGGCAAAACCACAGTTATTGTTTACTGGGGTATACCACACTTTTTTAAATAGAGATATTTGCGGCTGAACAGTGAGCGACACGCTCAAACTGCTTTTTTTTTAGATACCAAAGGCCCAAAACTGGATAGTACAGCGATTTGACCCGTGGAACTGCGAAACCACACTGGGATGTCGGGCCTACACAAGACTATTTTCAACAGATATATTTTTGTGTCACAACAGTCAGGAGACACTACTGTTTTTCTTTACGGAAAAATCTACCAAAACCTGAATAATAGAGATTTTTTACCGTGGGATGGCAAAACCACAGTTATTGTTTACTGGGGTATACCACACTTTTTTAAATAGAGATATTTGCGGCTGAACAGTGAGCGACACACTCAAACTGCTTTTTTTTTAGATACCAAAGGCCCAAAACTGGATAGTACAGCGATTTGACCCGTGGAACTGCGAAACCACACTGGGATGTCGGGCCTACACAAGACTATTTTCAACAGATATATTTTTGTGTCACAACAGTCAGGAGACACTACTGTTTATCTTTACGGAAACAACTACCAAAACCTGAATAATAGAGATTTTTTACCGTGGGATGGCAAAACCACAGTTATTGTTTACTGGGGTATACCACACTTTTTTAAATAGAGATATTTGCGGCTGAACAGTGAGCGACACACTCAAACTGCTTTTTTTTTAGATACCAAAGGACCAAAACTGGATAGTACAGCGATTTGACCCGTGGAACTGCGAAACCACACTGGGATGTCGGGCCTACACAAGACTATTTTCAACAGATATATTTTTGTGTCACAACAGTCAGGAGACACTACTGTTTTCTTTACGGAAAAAAACTACCAAAACCTGAATAATAGAGATTTTTTACCATGGGATGGTAAAACCACAGTTATTGTTTACTGGGGTATACCACACTTTTTTAAATAGAGATATTTGCGGCTGAACAGTGAGCGACACACTCAAACTGCTTTTTTTTTAGATACCAAAGGCCCAAAACTGGATAGTACAGCGATTTGACCCGTGGAACTGCGAAACCACACTGGGATGTCGGGCCTACACAAGACTATTTTCAACAGATATATTTTTGTGTCACAACAGTCAGGAGACACTACTGTTTTTCTTTACGGAAAAAACAACCAAAACCTGAATAATAGAGATTTTTTACCGTGGGATGGAAAAACCACAGTTATTGTTTACTGGGGTATACCACACTTTTTTAAATAGAGATATTTGCGGCTGAACAGCGAGCGACACACTTAAACTGCTTTTTTTTTAGATACCAAAGGCCCAAAACTGGATAGTACAGCGATTTGACCCGTGGAACTGCGAAACCACACTGGGATGTCGGGCCTACACAAGACTATTTTCAACAGATATATTTTTGTGTCACAACAGTCAGGAGACACTACTGTTTTTCTTTACGGAAACAACTACCAAAACCTGAATAATAGAGATTTTTTACCGTGGGATGGCAAAACCACAGTTATTGTTTACTGGGGTATACCACACTTTTTTAAATAGAGATATTTGCAGCTGAACAGTGAGCAACACACTCAAACTGCTTTTTTTTTAGATACCAAAGGCCCAAAACTGGGTAGTACAGCGATTTGACCCGTGGAACTGCGAAACCACACTGGGATGTCGGGCCTACACCAGACTATTTTCAAAAGATATATTTTTGTTTCACAACAGTCAGGAGACAATACTGTTTTTCTTTACGGAAAAAACTACCAAAACCTGAATAATAGAGATTTTTTACCGTGGGATGGCAAAACCACAGTTATTTTTTAACTGAGGTATACCACACTTTTTAAAATAGAGATATTTGCGGCTGAACAGTGAGCGACACACTCAAGCTGCTTTTTTTTTAGATACCAAAGGCCCAAAACTGGGTAGTACAGCGATTTGACCCGTGGAACTGCGAAACCACACTGGTATGTCGGGCCTACACAAGACTATTTTCAACAGATATATTTTTGTGTCACAACAGTCAGGAGACACTACTGTTTTTCTTTACGGAAAAAACTACCAAAACCTGAATAATAGAGATTTTTTACCATGGGATGGCAAAACCACAGTTATTGTTTACTGGGGTATACCACACTTTTTTAAATAGAGATATTTGCGGCTGAAACGTGAGCGACACACTTAAACTGCTTTTTTTTTAGATACCAAAGGCCCAAAACTGGATAGTACAGCGATTTGACCCGTGGAACTGCGAAACCACACTGGGATGTCGGGCCTACACAAGACTATTTTCAACAGATATATTTTTGTGTCACAACAGTCAGGAGACACTACTGTTTTTCTTTACGGAAAAAACTACCAAAACCTGAATAATAGAGATTTGTTACCGTGGGATGGCAAAACCACAGGTATTGTTTACTGGGGTATACCACACTTTTTTAAATAGAGATATTTGCGGCTGAACAGTGAGCGACACACTCAAACTGCTTTTTTTTTAGATACCAAAGGCCCAAAACTGGATAGTACAGCGATTTGACCCCTGGAACTGCGAAACCACACTGGGATGTCGGGCCTACACAAGACTATTTTCAACAGATATATTTTTGTGTCACAACAGTCAGGAGACACTACTGTTTTCTTTACGGAAAAAAACTACCAAAACCTGAATAATAGAGATTTTTTACCATGGGATGGTAAAACCACAGTTATTGTTTACTGGGGTATACCACACTTTTTTAAATAGAGATATTTGCGGCTGAACAGTGAGCGACACAATCAAACTGCTTTTTTTTTAGATACCAAAGGCCCAAAACTGGATAGTACAGCGATTTGACCAGTGGAACTGCGAAACCACACTGGGATGTCGGGCCTACACAAGACTATTTTCAACAGATATATTTTTGTGTCACAACAGTCAGGAGACACTACTGTTTTTCTTTACGGAAAAAACAACCAAAACCTGAATAATAGAGATTTTTTACCGTGGGATGGAAAAAACACAGTTATTGTTTACTGGGGTATACCACCCTTTTTTAAATAGAGATATTTGCGGCTGAACAGCGAGCGACACACTTAAACTGCTTTTTTTTTAGATACCAAAGGCCCAAAACTGGATAGTACAGCGATTTGACCCGTGGAACTGCGAAACCACACTGGGATGTCGGGCCTACACAAGACTATTTTCAACAGATATATTTTTGTGTCACAACAGTCAGGAGACACTACTGTTTTTCTTTACGGAAACAACTACCAAAACCTGAATAATAGAGATTTTTTACCGTGGGATGGCAAAACCACAGTTATTGTTTACTGGGGTATACCACACTTTTTTAAATAGAGATATTTGCAGCTGAACAGTGAGCAACACACTCAAAGTGCTTTTTTTTTAGATACCAAAGGCCCAAAACTGGGTAGTACAGCGATTTGACCCGTGGAACTGCGAAACCACACTGGGATGTCGGGCCTACACCAGACTATTTTCAAAAGATATATTTTTGTTTCACAACAGTCAGGAGACACTACTGTTTTTCTTTACGGAAAAAAATACCAAAACCTGAATAATAGAGATTTTTTACCGTGGGATGGCAAAACCACAGTTATTTTTTAACTGAGGTATACCACACTTTTTAAAATAGAGATATTTGCGGCTGAACAGTGAGCGACACACTCAAACTGCTTTTTTTTTAGATACCAAAGGCCCAAAACTGGGTAGTACAGCGATTTGACCCGTGGAACTGCGAAACCACACTGGGATGTCGGGCCTACACAAGACTATTTTCAACAGATATATTTTTGTGTCACAACAGTCAGGAGACACTACTGTTTTTCTTTACGGAAAAAACTACCAAAACCTGAATAATAGAGATTTTTTACCGTGGGATAGCAAAAACACAGTTATTTTTTACTGGGGTATACCACACTTTTTTAAATAGAGATATTTGCGGCTGAACAGTGAGCGACACACTCACACTGCTTTTTTTTTAGATACCAAAGGCCCAAAACTGGGTAGTACAGCGATTTGACCCGTGGAACTGCGAAACCACACTTGGATGTCGGGCCTACACAAGACTACTTTCAACAGATATATTTTTGTGTCACAACAGTCAGGAGACACTACTGTTTTTCTTTACGGAAAAAACTACCAAAACCTGAATAATAGAGATTTTTTACCGTGGGATAGCAAAACCACAGTTATTTTTTACTGGGGTATACCACACTTTTTTAAATAGAGATATTTTCGGCTGAACAGTGAGCGACACACTCAAACTGCTTTTTTTTTAGATACCAAAGGCCCAAAACTGGATAGTACAGCGATTTGACCCGTGGAACTGCGAAACCACACTGGTATGTCGGGCCTACACAAGACTATTTTCAACAGATATATTTTTGTGTCACAACAGTCAGGAGACACTGCTGTTTTTCTTTACGGAAAAAACTACCAAAACCTGAATAATAGAGATTTGTTACCGTGGGATGGCAAAACCACAGGTATTGTTTACTGGGGTATACCACACTTTTTTAAATAGAGATATTTGCGGCTGAACAGTGAGCGACGCACTCAAACTGCTTTTTTTTTAGATACCAAAGGCCCAAAACTAGATAGTACAGCGATTTGACCCGTGGAACTGCGAAACCACACTGGGATGTCGGGCCTACACAAGACTATTTTCAAAAGATATATTTTTGTGTCACAACAGTCAGGAGACACTACTGTTTTTCTTTACGGAAACAACTACCAAAACCTGAATAATAGAGATTTTTTACCGTGGGATGGCAAAACCACAGTTATTGTTTACTGGGGTATACCACACTTTTTTAAATAGAGATATTTGCAGCTGAACAGTGAGCAACACACTCAAACTGCTTTTTTTTTAGATACCAAAGGCCCAAAACTGGGTAGTACAGCGATTTGACCCGTGGAACTGCGAAACCACACTGGGATGTCGGGCCTAAACCAGACTATTTTCAAAAGATATATTTTTGTGTCACAACAGTCAGGAGACACTACTGTTTTTCTTTACGGAAAAAACTACCAAAACCTGAATAATAGAGATTTTTTACCGTGGGATGGCAAAACCACAGTTATTTTTTAACTGAGGTATACCACACTTTTTAAAATAGAGATATTTGCGGCTGAACAGTGAGCGACACACTCAAACTGCTTTTTTTTTAGATACCAAAGGCCCAAAACTGGGTAGTACAGCGATTTGACCTGTGGAACTGCGAAACCACACTGAGATGTCGGGCCTACACAAGACTATTTTCAACAGATATATTTTTGTGTCACAACAGTCAGGAGACACTACTGTTTTTCTTTACGGAAAAAACTACCAAAACCTGAATAATAGAGATTTTTTACCGTGGGATGGCAAAACCACAGTTATTGTTTACTGGGGTATACCACACTTTTTTAAATAGAGATATTTGCGGCTGAACAGTGAGCGACACGCTCAAACTGCTTTTTTTTTAGATACCAAAGGCCCAAAACTGGATAGTACAGCGATTTGACCCGTGGAACTGCGAAACCACACTGGGATGTCGGGCCTACACAAGACTATTTTCAACAGATATATTTTTGTGTCACAACAGTCAGGAGACACTACTGTTTTTCTTTACGGAAAAATCTACCAAAACCTGAATAATAGAGATTTTTTACCGTGGGATGGCAAAACCACAGTTATTGTTTACTGGGGTATACCACACTTTTTTAAATAGAGATATTTGCGGCTGAACAGTGAGCGACACACTCAAACTGCTTTTTTTTTAGATACCAAAGGCCCAAAACTGGATAGTACAGCGATTTGACCCGTGGAACTGCGAAACCACACTGGGATGTCGGGCCTACACAAGACTATTTTCAACAGATATATTTTTGTGTCACAACAGTCAGGAGACACTACTGTTTATCTTTACGGAAACAACTACCAAAACCTGAATAATAGAGATTTTTTACCGTGGGATGGCAAAACCACAGTTATTGTTTACTGGGGTATACCACACTTTTTTAAATAGAGATATTTGCGGCTGAACAGTGAGCGACACACTCAAACTGCTTTTTTTTTAGATACCAAAGGACCAAAACTGGATAGTACAGCGATTTGACCCGTGGAACTGCGAAACCACACTGGGATGTCGGGCCTACACAAGACTATTTTCAACAGATATATTTTTGTGTCACAACAGTCAGGAGACACTACTGTTTTCTTTACGGAAAAAAACTACCAAAACCTGAATAATAGAGATTTTTTACCATGGGATGGTAAAACCACAGTTATTGTTTACTGGGGTATACCACACTTTTTTAAATAGAGATATTTGCGGCTGAACAGTGAGCGACACACTCAAACTGCTTTTTTTTTAGATACCAAAGGCCCAAAACTGGATAGTACAGCGATTTGACCCGTGGAACTGCGAAACCACACTGGGATGTCGGGCCTACACAAGACTATTTTCAACAGATATATTTTTGTGTCACAACAGTCAGGAGACACTACTGTTTTTCTTTACGGAAAAAACAACCAAAACCTGAATAATAGAGATTTTTTACCGTGGGATGGAAAAACCACAGTTATGGTTTACTGGGGTATACCACACTTTTTTAAATAGAGATATTTGCGGCTGAACAGCGAGCGACACACTTAAACTGCTTTTTTTTTAGATACCAAAGGCCCAAAACTGGATAGTACAGCGATTTGACCCGTGGAACTGCGAAACCACACTGGGATGTCGGGCCTACACAAGACTATTTTCAACAGATATATTTTTGTGTCACAACAGTCAGGAGACACTACTGTTTTTCTTTACGGAAACAACTACCAAAACCTGAATAATAGAGATTTTTTACCGTGGGATGGCAAAACCACAGTTATTGTTTACTGGGGTATACCACACTTTTTTAAATAGAGATATTTGCAGCTGAACAGTGAGCAACACACTCAAACTGCTTTTTTTTTAGATACCAAAGGCCCAAAACTGGGTAGTACAGCGATTTGACCCGTGGAACTGCGAAACCACACTGGGATGTCGGGCCTACACCAGACTATTTTCAAAAGATATATTTTTGTTTCACAACAGTCAGGAGACAATACTGTTTTTCTTTACGGAAAAAACTACCAAAACCTGAATAATAGAGATTTTTTACCGTGGGATGGCAAAACCACAGTTATTTTTTAACTGAGGTATACCACACTTTTTAAAATAGAGATATTTGCGGCTGAACAGTGAGCGACACACTCAAGCTGCTTTTTTTTTAGATACCAAAGGCCCAAAACTGGGTAGTACAGCGATTTGACCCGTGGAACTGCGAAACCACACTGGTATGTCGGGCCTACACAAGACTATTTTCAACAGATATATTTTTGTGTCACAACAGTCAGGAGACACTACTGTTTTTCTTTACGGAAAAAACTACCAAAACCTGAATAATAGAGATTTTTTACCATGGGATGGCAAAACCACAGTTATTGTTTACTGGGGTATACCACACTTTTTTAAATAGAGATATTTGCGGCTGAAACGTGAGCGACACACTTAAACTGCTTTTTTTTTAGATACCAAAGGCCCAAAACTGGATAGTACAGCGATTTGACCCGTGGAACTGCGAAACCACACTGGGATGTCGGGCCTACACAAGACTATTTTCAACAGATATATTTTTGTGTCACAACAGTCAGGAGACACTACTGTTTTTCTTTACGGAAAAAACTACCAAAACCTGAATAATAGAGATTTGTTACCGTGGGATGGCAAAACCACAGGTATTGTTTACTGGGGTATACCACACTTTTTTAAATAGAGATATTTGCGGCTGAACAGTGAGCGACGCACTCAAACTGCTTTTTTTTTAGATACCAAAGGCCCAAAACTAGATAGTACAGCGATTTGACCCGTGGAACTGCGAAACCACACTGGGATGTCGGGCCTACACAAGACTATTTTCAAAAGATATATTTTTGTGTCCCAACAGTCAGGAGACACTACTGTTTTTCTTTACGGAAACAACTACCAAAACCTGAATAATAGAGATTTTTTACCGTGGGATGGCAAAACCACAGTTATTGTTTACTGGGGTATACCACACTATTTTAAATAGAGATATTTGCAGCTGAACAGTGAGCAACACACTCAAACTGCTTTTTTTTTAGATACCAAAGGCCCAAAACTGGGTAGTACAGCGATTTGACCCGTGGAACTGCGAAACCACACTGGGATGTCGGGCCTACACAAGACTATTTTCAAAAGATATATTTTTGTGTCACAACAGTCAGGAGACACTACTGTTTTTCTTTACGGAAACAACTACCAAAACCTGAATAATAGAGATTTTTTACCGTGGGATGGCAAAACCACAGTTATTGTTTACTGGGGTATACCACACTTTTTTAAATAGAGATATTTGCGGCTGAACAGTGAGCGACACACTCAAACTGCTTTTATTTTAGATACCAAAGGACCAAAACTGGATAGTACAGCGATTTGACCCGTGGAACTGCGAAACCACACTGGGATGTCGGGCCTACACAAGACTATTTTCAACAGATATATTTTTGTGTCACAACAGTCAGGAGACACTACTGTTTTCTTTACGGAAAAAAACTACCAAAACCTGAATAATAGAGATTTTTTACCATGGGATGGTAAAACCACAGTTATTGTTTACTGGGGTATACCACACTTTTTTAAATAGAGATATTTGCGGCTGAACAGTGAGCGACACACTCAAACTGCTTTTTTTTTAGATACCAAAGGCCCAAAACTGGATAGTACAGCGATTTGACCCGTGGAACTGCGAAACCACACTGGGATGTCGGGCCTACACAAGACTATTTTCAACAGATATATTTTTGTGTCACAACAGTCAGGAGACACTACTGTTTTTCTTTACGGAAAAAACAACCAAAACCTGAATAATAGAGATTTTTTACCATGGGATGGAAAAAACACAGTTATTGTTTACTGGGGTATACCACACTTTTTTAAATAGAGATATTTGCGGCTGAACAGTGAGCGACACACTTAAACTGCTTTTTTTTTAGATACCAAAGGCCCAAAACTGGATAGTACAGCGATTTGACCCGTGGAACTGCGAAACCACACTGGGATGTCGGGCCTACACAAGACTATTTTCAACAGATATATTTTTGTGTCACAACAGTCAGGAGACACTACTGTTTTTCTTTACGGAAACAACTACCAAAACCTGAATAATAGAGATTTTTTACCGTGGGATGGCAAAACCACAGTTATTGTTTACTGGGGTATACCACACTTTTTTCAATAGATATATTTGCAGCTGAACAGTGAGCAACACACTCAAACTGCTTTTTTTTTAGATACCAAAGGCCCAAAACTGGGTAGTACAGCGATTTGACCCGTGGAACTGCGAAACCACACTGGGATGTCGGGCCTACACCAGACTATTTTCAAAAGATATATTTTTGTTTCACAACAGTCAGGAGACACTACTGTTTTTCTTTATGGAAAAAAATACCAAAACCTGAATAATAGAGATTTCTTACCGTAGGATGGCAAAACCACAGTTATTTTTTAACTGAGGTATACCACACTTTTTAAAATAGAGATATTTGCGGCTGAACAGTGAGCGACACACTCAACCTGCTTTTTTTTTAGATATCAAAGGCCCAAAACTGGGTAGTACAGCGATTTGACCCGTGGAACTGCGAAACCACACTGGGATGTCGGGCCTACACAAGACTAATTCCAACAGATATATTTTTGTGTCACAACAGTCAGGAGACACTACTGTTTTTCTTTACGGAAACAACTACCAAAACCTGAATAATAGAGATTTTTTACCGTGGGATGGCAAAACCACAGTTATTGTTTACTGGGGTATACCATACTTTTTTAAATAGAGATATTTGCGCCTGAACAGTGAGCGACACACTCAAACTGCTTTTTTTTTAGATACCAAAGGCCCAATACTGGATAGTACAGCGATTTGACCCGTGGAACTGCGAAAGCACACTGGGATGTCGGGCCTACACAAGACTATTTTCAACAGATATATTTTTGTGTCACAACAGTCAGGAGACACTACTGTTTTTCTTTATGGAAAAAACTACCAAAACCTGAATAATAGAGATTTTTTACCGTGGGATGGCAAAACCACAGTTATTGTTTTCTGGGGTATACCACACTTTTTTAAATAGAGATATTTGCGGCTGAACAGTGAGCGACACACTCAAACTGCTTTTTTTTTAGATACCAAAGGCCCAAAACTGGGTAGTACAGTGATTTGACCCGTGGAACTGCGAAACCACACTGGGATGTCGGGCCTACACAAGACTACTTTCAACAGATATATTTTTGTGTCACAACAGTCAGGAGACACTACTGTTTTTCTTTACGGAAAAAACTACCAAAACCTGAATAATAGAGATTTTTTACCGTGGGATAGCAAAAACACAGTTATTTTTTACTGGGGTATACCACACTTTTTTAAATAGAGATATTTGCGGCTGAACAGTGAGCGACACACTCTCACTGCTTTTTTTTTAGATACCAAAGGCCCAATACTGGATAGTACAGCGATTTGACCCGTGGAACTGCGAAACCACACTGGGATGTCGGGCCTACACAAGACTATTTTCAACAGATATATTTTTGTGTCACAACAGTCAGGAGACACTACTGTTTTTCTTTATGGAAAAAACTACCAAAACCTGAATAATAGAGATTTTTTACCATGGGATGGCAAAACCACAGTTATTGTTTTCTGGGGAATACCACACTTTTTTAAATAGAGATATTTGCGGCTGAACAGTGAGCGACACACTCAAACTGCTTTTTTTTTAGATACCAAAGGCCCAAAACTGGATAGTACAGCGATTTGACCCGTGGAACTGCGAAACCACACTGAGATGTCGGGCCTACACAAGACTATTTTCAAGAGATATATTTTTGTGTCACAACAGTCAGGAGACACTACTGTTTTTCTTTATGGAAAAAACTACCAAAACCTGAATAATAGAGATTTTTTACCGTGGGATGGCAAAACCACAGTTATTGTTTTCTGGGGAATACCACACTTTTTTAAATAGAGATATTTGCGGCTGAACAGTGAGCGACACACTCAAACTGCTTTTTTTTTAGATACCAAAGGCCCAAAACTGGATAGTACAGCGATTTGACCCGTTTAACTGCGAAACCACACTGGGATGTCGGGCCTACACAAGACTATTTTCAACAGTTATATTTTTGTGTCACAACAGTCAGGAGACACTACTGTTTTCTTTACGGAAAAAAACTACCAAAACCTGAATAATAGAGATTTTTTACCATGGGATGGTAAAACCACAGTTATTGTTTACTGGGGTATACCACACTTTTTTAAATAGAGATATTTGCGGCGGAACAGTGAGCGACACACTCAAACTGCTTTTTTTTTAGATACCAAAGGCCCAAAACTGGATAGTACAGCGATTTGACCCGTGGAACTGCGAAACCACACTGGGATGTCGGGCCTACACAAGACTATTTTCAACAGATATATTTTTGTGTCACAACAGTCAGGAGACACTACTGTTTTTCTTTACGGAAAAAACAACCAAAACCTGAATAATAGAGATTTTTTACCGTGGGATGGAAAAAACACAGTTATTGTTTACTGGGGTATACCACACTTTTTTAAATAGAGATATTTGCGGCTGAACAGTGAGCGACACACTTAAACTGCTTTTTTTTTAGATACCAAAGGCCCAAAACTGGATAGTACAGCGATTTGACCCGTGGAACTGCGAAACCACACTGGGATGTCGGGCCTACACAAGACTATTTTCAACAGATATATTTTTGTGTCACAACAGTCAGGAGACACTACTGTTTTTCTTTACGGAAAAAACAACGAAAACCTGAATAATAGAGATTTTTTACCGTGGGATGGAAAAAACACAGTTATTGTTTACTGGGGTATACCACACTTTTTTAAATAGAGATATTTGCGGCTGAACAGTGAGCGACACACTTAAACTGCTTTTTTTTTAGATACCAAAGGCCCAAAACTGGATAGTACAGCGATTTGACCCGTGGAACTGCGAAACCACACTGGGATGTCGGGCCTACACAAGACTATTTTCAACAGATATATTTTTGTGTCACAACAGTCAGGAGACACTACTGTTTTTCTTTACGGAAAAAACTACCAAAACCTGAATAATAGAGATTTCTTACCGTGGGATGGCAAAACCACAGTTATTTTTTAACTGAGGTATACCACACTTTTTAAAATAGAGATATTTGCGGCTGAACAGTGAGCGACACACTCAAACTGCTTTTTTTTATATATCAAAGGCCCAAAACTGGGTAGTACAGCGATTTGACCCGTGGAACTGCGAAAGCACACTGGGATGTCGGGCCTACACAAGACTATTTTCAACAGATATATTTTTGTGTCACAACAGTCAGGAGACACTACTGTTTTTCTTTATGGAAAAAACTACCAAAACCTGAATAATAGAGATTTCTTACCGTGGGATGGCAAAACCACAGTTATTTTTTAACTGAGGTATACCACACTTTTTAAAATAGAGATATTTGCGGCTGAACAGTGAGCGACACACTCAAACTGCTTTTTTTTTAGATACCAAAGGCCCAAAACTGGATAGTACAGCGATTTGACCCTTGGAACTGCGAAACCACACTGGGATGTCGGGCCTACACAAGACTATTTTCAACAGATATATTTTTGTGTCACAACAGTCAGGAGACACTACTGTTTTTCTTTACGGAAAAAACTACCAAAACCTGAATAATAGAGATTTTTTACCGTGGGATGGCAAAACCACAGTTATTTTTTAACTGAGGTATACCACACTTTTTTAAATAGAGATATTTGCGGCTGAACAGTGAGCGACACACTCAAACTGCTTTTTTTTTTAGATACCAAAGGCCCAAAACTGGATAGTACAGCGATTTGACCCTTGGAACTGCGAAACCACACTGGGATGTCGGGCCTACACAAGACTATTTTCAACAGATATATTTTTGTGTCACAACAGTCAGGAGACACTACTGTTTTTCTTTACGGAAACAACTACCAAAACCTGAATAATAGAGATTTTTTACCGTGGGATGGCAAAACCACAGTTATTGTTTACTGGGGTATACCACACTTTTTTAAATAGAGATATTTGCAGCTGAACAGTGAGCAACACACTCAAACTGCGTTTTTTTTAGATACCAAAGGCCCAAAACTGGGTAGTACAGCGATTTGACCCGTGGAACTGCGAAACCACACTGGGATGTCGGGCCTACACCAGACTATTTTCAAAAGATATATTTTTGTTTCACAACAGTCAGGAGACACTACTGTTTTTCTTTACGGAAAAAACTACCAAAACCTGAATAATAGAGATTTTTTACCGTGGGATAGCAAAAACACAGTTATTTTTTACTGGGGTATACCACACTTTTTTAAATAGAGATATTTGCGGCTGAACAGTGAGCGACACACTCTCACTGCTTTTTTTTTAGATACCAAAGGCCCAAAACTGGGTAGTACAGCGATTTGACCCGTGGAACTGCGAAACCACACTGGGATGTCGGGCCTACACAAGACTATTTTCAACAGATATATTTTTGTGTCACAACAGTCAGGAGACACTACTGTTTTTCTTTACTGAAAAAACTACCAAAACCTGAATAAAAGAGATTTTTTACCGTGGGATAGCAAAACCACAGTTATTTTTTACTGGGGTATACCACACTTTTTTAAATAGAGATATTTGCGGCTGAACAGTGAGCGACACACTCAAACTGCTTTTTTTTTAGATACCAAAGGCCCAAGACTGGGTAGTACAGCGATTTGACCCGTGGAACTGCAAAACCACACTGAGATGTCGGGCCTACGCAAGACTATTTTCAACAGATATATTTTTGTGTCACAACTGTCAGGAGACACTACTGTTTTTCTTTACTGAAAAAACTACCAAAACCTGAATAATAGAGATTTTTTACCGTGGGATAGCAAAACCACAGTTATTTTTTACTGGGGTATACCACACTTTTTTAAATACAGATATTTGCGGCTGAACAGTGAGCGACACACTCAAACTGCTTTTTTTTTAGATACCAAAGGCCCAAAACTGGATAGTACAGCGATTTGACCTGTGGAACTGCGAAACCACACTGGGATGTCGGGCCTACACAAGACTAATTCCAACAGATATATTTTTGTGTCACAACAGTCAGGAGACACTACTGTTTTTCTTTACGGAAACAACTAACAAAACCTGAATAATAGAGATTTTTTACCGTGGGATGGCAAAACCACAGTTATTGTTTTCTGGGGAATACCACACTTTTTTAAATAGAGATATTTGCGGCTGAACAGTGAGCGACACACTCAAACTGCTTTTTTTTTAGATACCAAAGGCCCAAAACTGGATAGTACAGCGATTTGACCCGTGGAACTGCGAAACCACACTGAGATGTCGGGCCTACACAAGACTATTTTCAAGAGATATATTTTTGTGTCACAACAGTCAGGAGACACTACTGTTTTTCTTTACAGAAAAAACTACCAAAACCTGAATAATAGAGATTTTTTACCGTGGGATGGCAAAACCACAGGTATTGTTTACTGGGGTATACCACACTTTTTTAAATAGAGATATTTGCGGCTGAACAGTGAGCGACGCACTCAAACTGCTTTTTTTTTAAGATACCAAAGGCCCAAAACTAGATAGTACAGCGATTTGACCCGTGGAACTGTGAAACCACACTGGGATGTCGGGCCTACACAAGACTATTTTCAAAAGATATATTTTTGTGTCACAACAGTCAGGAGACACTACTGTTTTTCTTTACGGAAACAACTACCAAAACCTGAATAATAGAGATTTTTTACCGTGGGATGGCAAAACCACAGTTATTGTTTACTGGGGTATACCACACTTTTATAAATAGAGATATTTGCGCCTGAACAGTGAGCGACACACTCAAACTGCTTTTTTTTTAGATACCAAAGGCCCAATACTGGATAGTACAGCGATTTGACCCGTGGAACTACGAAACCACACTGGGATGTCGGGCCTACACAAGACTATTTTCAACAGATATATTTTTGTGTCACAACAGTCAGGAGACACTACTGTTTTTCTTTATGGAAAAAACTACCAAAACCTGAATAATAGAGATTTTTTACCGTGGGATGGCAAAACCACAGTTATTGTTTTCTGGGGAATACCACACTTTTTTAAATAGAGATATTTGCGGCTGAACAGTGAGCGACACACTCAAACTGCTTTTTTTTTAGATACCAAAGGCCCAAAACTGGATAGTACAGCGATTTGACCCGTGGAACTGCGAAACCACACTGAGATGTCGGGCCTACACAAGACTATTTTCAACAGATATATTTTTGTGTCACAACAGTCAGGAGACACTACTGTTTTTCTTTACGGAAACAACTACCAAAACCTGAATAATAGAGATTTTTTACCGTGGGATGGCAAAACCACAGTTATTGTTTACTGGGGTATACCACACTTTTTTAAATAGAGATATTTGCAGCTGAACAGTGAGCAACACACTCAAACTGCTTTTTTTTTAGATACCAAAGGCCCAAAACTGGGTAGTACAGCGATTTGACCCGTGGAACTGCGAAACCACACTGGGATGTCGGGCCTACACCAGACTATTTTCAAAAGCTATATTTTTGTGTCACAACAGTCAGGAGACACTACTGTTTTTCTTTACGGAAAAAACTACCAAAACCTGAATAATAGAGATTTTTTACCGTGGGATGGCAAAACCACAGTTATTTTTTAACTGAGGTATACCACACTTTTTAAAATAGAGATATTTGCGGCTGAACAGTGAGCGACACACTCAAACTGCTTTTTTTTTAGATACCAAAGGCCCAAAACTGGGTAGTACAGCGATTTGACCCGTGGAACTGCGAAACAACACTGAGATGTCGGGCCTACACAAGACTATTTTCAACAGATATATTTTTGTGTCACAACAGTCAGGAGACACTACTGTTTTTCTTTACGGAAAAAACTACCAAAACCTGAATAATAGAGATTTTTTACCGTGGGATGTCAAAACCACAGTTATTGTTTACTGGGGTATACCACACTTTTTTAAATAGAGATATTTGCGGCTGAACAGTGAGCGACACACTCAAACTGCTTTTTTTTTAGATACCAAAGGCCCAAAACTGGATAGTACAGCGATTTGACCCGTGGAACTGCGAAACAACACTGGGATGTCGGGCCTACACAAGACTATTTTCAACAGATATATTTTTGTGTCACAACAGTCAGGAGACACTACTGTTTTTCTTTACGGAAAAAACTACCAAAACCTGAATAATAGAGATTTTTTACCGTGGGATGGCAAAACCACAGTTATTTTTTAACTGAGGTATACCACACTTTTTAAAATAGAGATATTTGCGGCTGAACAGTGAGCGACACACTCAAACTGCTTTTTTTTTAGATACCAAAGGCCCAAAACTGGATAGTACAGCGATTTGACCCTTGGAACTGCGAAACCACACTGGGATGTCGGGCCTACACAAGACTATTTTCAACAGATATATTTTTGTGTCACAACAGTCAGGAGACACTACTGTTTTTCTTTACGGAAAAAACTACCAAAACCTGAATAATAGAGATTTTTTACCGTGGGATGGCAAAACCACAGTTATTTTTTAACTGAGGTATACCACACTTTTTTAAATAGAGATATTTGCGGCTGAACAGTGAGCGACACACTCAAACTGCTTTTTTTTTAGATACCAAAGGCCCAAAACTGGATAGTACAGCGATTTGACCCTTGGAACTGCGAAACCACACTGGGATGTCGGGCCTACACAAGACTATTTTCAACAGATATATTTTTGTGTCACAACAGTCAGGAGACACTACTGTTTTTCTTTACGGAAACAACTACCAAAACCTGAATAATAGAGATTTTTTACCGTGGGATGGCAAAACCACAGTTATTGTTTACTGGGGTATACCACACTTTTTTAAATAGAGATATTTGCAGCTGAACAGTGAGCAACACACTCAAACTGCGTTTTTTTTAGATACCAAAGGCCCAAAACTGGGTAGTACAGCGATTTGACCCGTGGAACTGCGAAACCACACTGGGATGTCGGGCCTACACCAGACTATTTTCAAAAGATATATTTTTGTTTCACAACAGTCAGGAGACACTACTGTTTTTCTTTACGGAAAAAACTACCAAAACCTGAATAATAGAGATTTTTTACCGTGGGATAGCAAAAACACAGTTATTTTTTACTGGGGTATACCACACTTTTTTAAATAGAGATATTTGCGGCTGAACAGTGAGCGACACACTCTCACTGCTTTTTTTTTAGATACCAAAGGCCCAAAACTGGGTAGTACAGCGATTTGACCCGTGGAACTGCGAAACCACACTGGGATGTCGGGCCTACACAAGACTATTTTCAACAGATATATTTTTGTGTCACAACAGTCAGGAGACACTACTGTTTTTCTTTACTGAAAAAACTACCAAAACCTGAATAAAAGAGATTTTTTACCGTGGGATAGCAAAACCACAGTTATTTTTTACTGGGGTATACCACACTTTTTTAAATAGAGATATTTGCGGCTGAACAGTGAGCGACACACTCAAACTGCTTTTTTTTTAGATACCAAAGGCCCAAAACTGGATAGTACAGCGATTTGACCCGTGGAACTGTGAAACCACACTGGGATGTCGGGCCTACACCAGACTATTTTCAAAAGATATATTTTTGTGTCACAACAGTCAGGAGACACTACTGTTTTTCTTTACGGAAAAAACTACCAAAACCTGAATAATAGAGATTTTTTACCGTGGGATGGCAAAACCACAGTTATTGTTTACTGGGGTATACCACACTTTTTTAAATAGAGATATTTGCGGCTGAACAGTGAGCGACACACTCAAACTGCTTTTTTTTTAGATACCAAAGGCCCAAAACTGGATAGTACAGCGATTTGACCCGTGGAACTGCGAAACCACACTGGGATGTCGGGCCTACACAAGACTATTTTCAACAGATATATTTTTGTGTCACAACAGTCAGGAGACACTACTGTTTTTCTTTACTGAAAAAACTACCAAAACCTGAATAAAAGAGATTTTTTACCGTGGGATAGCAAAACCACAGTTATTTTTTACTGGGGTATACCACACTTTTTTAAATAGAGATATTTGCAGCTGAACAGTGAGCGACACACTCAAACTGCTTTTTTTTTAGATACCCAAGGTCCAAAACTGGGTAGTACAGCGATTTGACCCGTGGAACTGCGAAACCACACTGGGATGTCGGGCCCACACCAGACTATTTTCAAAAGATATATTTTTGTTTCACAACAGTCAGGAGACACTACTGTTTTTCTTTACGGAAAAAACTACCAAAACCTGAATAATAGAGATTTTTTACCGTGGGATGGCAAAACCACAGTTATTGTTTACTGGGGTATACCACACTTTTTTAAATAGAGATATTTGCGCCTGAACAGTGAGCGACACACTCAAACTGCTTTTTTTTTAGATACCAAAGGCCCAATACTGGATAGTACAGCGATTTGACCCGTGGAACTGCGAAAGCACACTGGGATGTCGGGCCTACACAAGACTATTTTCAACAGATATATTTTTGTGTCACAACAGTCAGGAGACACTACTGTTTTTCTTTATGGAAAAAACTACCAAAACCTGAATAATAGAGATTTTTTACCGTGGGATGGCAAAACCACAGTTATTGTTTTCTGGGGTATACCACACTTTTTTAAATAGAGATATTTGCGGCTGAACAGTGAGCGACACACTCAAACTGATTTTTTTTTAGATACCAAAGGCCCAAAACTGGGTAGTACAGCGATTTGACCCGTGGAACTGCGAAACCACACTGGGATGTCGGGCCTACACAAGACTATTTTCAACAGATATATTTTTGTGTCACAACAGTCAGGAGACACTACTGTTTTTCTTTACGGAAAAAACTACCAAAACCTGAATAATAGAGATTTTTTACCGTGGGATAGCAAAAACACAGTTATTTTTTACTGGGGTATACCACACTTTTTTAAATAGAGATATTTGCGGCTGAACAGTGAGCGACACACTCACACTGCTTTTTTTTTAGATACCAAAGGCCCAAAACTGGGTAGTACAGCGATTTGACCCGTGGAACTGCGAAACCACACTGGGATGTCGGGCCCACACCAGACTATTTTCAAAAGATATATTTTTGTTTCACAACAGTCAGGAGACACTACTGTTTTTCTTTACGGAAAAAACTACCAAAACCTGAATAATAGAGATTTTTTACCGTGGGATGGCAAAACCACAGTTATTGTTTACTGGGGTATACCACACTTTTTTAAATAGAGATATTTGCGCCTGAACAGTGAGCGACACACTCAAACTGCTTTTTTTTTAGATACCAAAGGCCCAATACTGGATAGTACAGCGATTTGACCCGAGGAACTGCGAAAGCACACTGGGATGTCGGGCCTACACAAGACTATTTTCAACAGATATATTTTTGTGTCACAACAGTCAGGAGACACTACTGTTTTTCTTTATGGAAAAAACTACCAAAACCTGAATAATAGAGATTTTTTACCGTGGGATGGCAAAACCACAGTTATTGTTTTCTGGGGTATACCACACTTTTTTAAATAGAGATATTTGCGGCTGAACAGTGAGCGACACACTCACACTGCTTTTTTTTTAGATACCAAAGGCCCAAAACTGGGTAGTACAGCGATTTGACCCGTGGAACTGCGAAACCACACTGGGATGTCGGGCCTACACAAGACTATTTTCAACAGATATATTTTTGTGTCACAACAGTCAGGAGACACTACTGTTTTTCTTTACTGAAAAAACTACCAAAACCTGAATAATAGAGATTTTTTACCGTGGGATAGCAAAACCACAGTTATTTTTTACTGGGGTATACCACACTTTTATAAATAGAGATATTTGCGCCTGAACAGTGAGCGACACACTCAAACTGTTTTTTTTTTAGATACCAAAGGCCCAATACTGGATAGGACAGCGATTTGACCCGTGGAACTGCGAAACCACACTGGGATGTCGGGCCTACACAAGACTATTTTCAACAGATATATTTTTGTGTCACAACAGTCAGGAGACACTACTATTTTTCTTTATGGAAAAAACTACCAAAACCTGAATAATAGAGATTTTTTACCGTGGGATGGCAAAACCATAGTTATTGTTTTCTGGGGAATACCACACTTTTTTAAATAGAGATATTTGCGGCTGAACAGTGAGCGACACACTCAAACTGCTTTTTTTTTAGATACCAAAGTCCCAAAACTGGATAGTACAGCGATTTGACCCGTGGAACTGCGAAACCACACTGAGATGTCGGGCCTACACAAGACTATTTTCAACAGATATATTTTTGTGTCACAACAGTCAGGAGACACTACTGTTTTTCTTTACGTAAAAAAATACCAAAACCTGAATAATAGAGATTTTTTACCGTGGGATAGCAAAACCACAGTTATTTTTTACTGGGGTATACCACACTTTTTTAAATAGAGATATTTGCGGCTGAACAGTGAGCGACACACTCAAACTGCTTTTCTTTTAGATACCAAAGGCCCAAAACTGGATAGTACATCGATTTGACCCGTGGAACTGCGAAACCACACTGGGATGTTGGGCCTACACAAGACTATTTTCAACAGATATATTTTTGTGTCACAACAGTCAGGAGACACTACTGTTTTTCTTTACGGAAACAACTACCAAAACCTGAATAATAGAGATTTTTTACCGTGGGATGGCAAAACCACAGTTATTGTTTACTGGGGTATACCACACTTTTTTAAATAGAGATATTTGTGGCTGAACAGTGAGCGACACACTCAAACTGCTTTCTTTTTAGATACCAAAGGCCCAAAACTGGGTAGTACAGCGATTTGACCCGTGGAACTGCGAAACCACACTGGGATATCGGGCCTACACAAGACTATTTTCAACAGATATATTTTTGTGTCACAACAGTCAGGAGACACTACTGTTTTTCTTTACGGAAACAACTACCAAAACCTGAATAATAGAGATTTTTTACCGTGGGATGGCAAAACCACAGTTATTGTTTACTGGGGTATACCACACTTTTTTAAATAGAGATATTTGTGGCTGAACAGTGAGCGACACACTCAAACTGCTTTCTTTTTAGATACCAAAGGCCCAAAACTGGGTAGTACAGCGATTTGACCAGTGGACCTATGAAACCACACTGGGATGTCGGGGCTACACAAGACTAATTCCAACAGATATATTTTTGTGTCACAACAGTCAGGAGACATTACTGTTTTTCTTTACGGAAACAACTACCAAAACCTGAATAATAGAAATTTTTTACCGTGGGATGGCAAAACCACAGTTATTGTTTACTGGGGTATACCACACTTTTTTAAATAGAGATATTTGCGGCTGAACAGTGAGCGACACACTCAAACTGCTTTTTTTTTAGATACCAAAGGCCCAAAACTGAAGTTTAAAAATGCTTCGGACCTCTTCCATTGTTCTTGGAATTTTGCTGATGTTTAAAACTGCTTCGGAACTCTTCCATTGTTCTCGGAATTCTGCTGGCGTTTAAAAATGGTTCCGAACTCTTCCATTGTTCTCGGAATTCTGCTGACGTTTAAAAATGGTTCGGAACTCTTCAATTATTCTCAGAATTCTGCTGTAGTTTAAAAATGCTTTGGAACTCTTCCAATGTTCTTGGAATTCCGCTGAAGTTTAGAAATGCTTTTGAACTTTTCCATTGCTCTCTGAATTGTGCTGAAGTTTAAAAATGCTTTGGAACTCTTCCATTGTTCTCAGAATTCTGCTGAAGTTTAAAAATGCTTCCGAACCCTTCCATTGTTCTCAGAATTCCGCTGAAGTTTAAAAATGCTTCGGAACTCTTCCATTGTTCTCGAAATTCCGCTGACATTTAATAATGCTTCGGAACTTTTCCTTTGTTCTCGGAATTCTGCTGACGTTTATTAATGCTTTGGAACTCTTCCATTGTTCTCGGAATTCTGCTGACATTTAAAAATGCTTCAGAACACTCCCATTGCTCTCGGAATTCTGCTGTAGTGTAAAAATGCATCGTAACTCTCCCATTGTTCTCGGAATTCTGCTGTCGTTTAAAAATGGTTCCGAACTCTTCCATTGTTCTCGGAATTCTGCTGACATTTAAAAATGGTTCGGAACTTTTCCATTGCTCTGGGAATTCTGGTGAAGTTTAAAAATGCTTTGGAACTTTTCCATTGTACTCAGAATTCTGCTGAAGTTTAAAAATGCTTCGGAACTTTTCCATTGTTCTCAGAATTTTGCTGGCGTTTAAAAATGGTTCCGAACTCTTCCATTGTTCTTGGAATTCTGCTGACGTTTAAAAATGGTTCGGAACTCTTCAATAATTCTCAGAATTCTGCTGTAGTTTAAAAATGCTTTGGAACTCTTCCATTGTTCTCGGAATTCTGCTGAAGTTTAAAAATGCTTCCGAACTCGTCCACTGTTCTCGGAATTCCGCTGAAGTTTAAAAATGCTTCGGAACTCTTCCATTGTTCTCGGAATTAAGCTGACATTTAAAAATGCTTTGGAACTTTCCCATTGTCCTTGGAATTCTGCTGACGTTTATAAATGCTTTGGAACTCTTCCATTGTTCTCGGAATTCTGCTGACGTTTAAAAATGCTTCAGAACACTCCCATTGTTCTCGGAATTCCGCTGAAGTTTAAAAATGCTTCGGAACTCTCCCATTGTTCTCGGAATTCTGCTGTCGTTTAAAAATGGTTCCAAACTCTTCCATTGTTCTCGGAATTCTGCTGACATTAAAAAATGGTTTGGAACTCTTCAATATTTCTCAGAATTCTGCTGTAGTTTAAAAATGCTTCGGAACTCTCCCATTGTTCTCGGAATTAAGCTGACATTTAAAAATGCTTTGGAACTTTTCCATTGCTCTGGGTATTCTGGTGAAGTTTAAAAATGCTTTGGAACTTTTCCATTGTACGCAGAATTCTGCTGAAGTTTAAAAATGCTTCGGAACTTTTCCATTGTTCTCAGAATTTTGCTGGCGTTTAAAAATGGTTCCAAACTCTTCCATTGTTCTTGGAATTCTGCTGACGTTTAAAAATGGTTCGGAACTCTTCAATAATTCTCTGAATTCTGCTGTAGTTTAAAAATGCTTTGGAAGTCTTCCATTGTTCTCGGAATTCTGCTGAAGTTTAAAAATGCTTCCGAACTCGTCCACTGTTCTCGGAATTCCGCTGAAGTTTAAAAATGCTTCGGACCTCTTCCATTGTTCTTGGAATTTTGCTGACATTTAAAAATGCTTCGGAACTCTTCCATTGTTCTCAGAATTCTGCTGGCGTTTAAAAATGGTTTGGAACTCTTCAATTGTTCTCAGAATTCTGCTGTGGTTTAAAAATGCTTTGGAACTCTTCCATTGTTCTCGGAATTCCGCTGAAGTTTAAAAATGCTTTTGAACTTTTCCATTGCTCTCGGAATTCTGCTGAAGTTTAAAAATGCATCCGAACTCTTCCATTGTTCTCAGAATTCCGCTGACATTTAAAAATGCTTCGGAACTTTTCCTTTGTTCTCGGAATTCTGCTGACGTTTATTAATGCTTTGGAACTCTTCCATTGTTCTCGGAATTCTGCTGATGTTTAAAAATGCTTCAGAACACTCCCATTGCTCTCGGAATTCCGCTGTAGTGTAAAAATGCTTTGGAACTCTTTCATTTTTCTCGGTATTCCGTTGAAGTTTAAAAATGCTTTGGAATTCTTGCATTGTTCTCGGAATTTTACTGATGTTTAAAAATGCTTTGGAACTCTTCCATTGTTCTCGGAATTCTGCTGGCGGTTAAAAATTGTTCCGGACGCTTCCATTGTTCTCAGAATTCTGCTGACGTTTAAAAATGGTTCGGAACTCTTCCATTGTTCTCGGAATTCTGCTGACGTTTATAAATGCTTTGGAACTCTTCCATTGTTCTCGGAATTCTGCTGACATTTAAAAATGCTTCAGAACACTCTCATTGTTCTCGGATTTCCACTGAAGTGTTAAAATGCTTCGGAATTCTTCCATTGTTCTCGGTATTCCGCTGAAGTTTAAAAATGCTTCGGAACTCTTCCATTGTTCTCGTAATTACGCTGACATTTAAAAATGCTTCGGAACTTTTCCATTGTTCTCGGAATTCTGCTGATGTTTATTAATGTTTTGGAACTCTTTCACTGTTCTCGGAATTCTGCTGACATTTAAAAATGCTTCAGAACACTCCCATTGTTCTCAGAATTCCGCTGAAGTTTAAAAATGCTTCGGAACTCTTCCATTGTTCTCGGTATTCCGCTGAAGTTTTAAAAATGCTTCGGACCTCTTCCATTGTTCTCGGAATTTTCCTGACGTTTAAAAATGCTTCGGAACTCTTCCATTGTTCTCGGAATTCCACTGGCGTTTAAAAATGGTTCGGAACTCTTCAATAATTCTCAGAATTCTGCTGTAGTTTAAAAATGCTTTGGAACTCTTCCATTGTTCTCGGAATTCTGCTGAAGTTTAAAAATGATTCCGAACGCGTCCATTGTTCTCGGAATTCCGCTAAGGTTTAAAAATGCTTCGGAACTCTTCCATTGTTCTCAGAATTAAGCTGACATTTAAAAATGCTTTGGAACTTTCCCATTGTTCTCGGAATTCTGCTGACATTTATAAATGCTTTGGAACTCTTCCATTGTTCTCGGAATTCTGCTGACGTTTAAAAATGCTTCAGAACACTCCCATTGTTCTCGGAATTCCGCTGAAGTGTAAAAATTCTTCGGAACTCTTCCATTTTTCTCGATATTCCACTGAAGTTTAAAAATGCTTCGTACCTCTTCCATTGTTCTCGGAATTTTGCTGATGTATAAAAATGCTTCGGAACTCTTCCATTTTTCTCGGAAATCTGCTGACGTTTAAAAATGCTTCAGAACTCTTCCATTGTTCTTGGAATTCCGCTGACATTCAAAAATGCTTCAAATCTCTTCCATTGTTCTCAGAATTCCGCTGAAGTTTAAAAATGCTTTGGAACTTTTCCATTGTTCTCGGAATTCTGCTGGCGTTTAAAAATGCTTCGGAACTTTTCCATTTTTCTCGGTATTCCGCTGAAGTTTAAAAATGCTTTGGAACTTTCCATTGCTCTCGGAATTCTGGTGAAGTTTAAAAATGCTTTGGAACTTTTCCATTGTACTCGGAATTCTGCTGAAGTTTAAATATGCTTCGTAACTCTTCCATTGTTCTCGTAATTCTGCTGACGTTTAAAAATGCTTCCGAACTCTTCCATTGTTCTCAGAATTCCGCTGAAGTTTAAAAATACTTTTGAACTTTTCCATTGCTCTCGGAATTCTGCTGAAGTTTAAAAATGCTTCCGAACCCTTCCATTGTTCTGAGAATTCCGCTGAAGTTTAAAAATGCTTCGGAACTCTTCCATTGTTCTCGGAATTCCGCTGACATTTAAAAATGCTTCGGAACTTTTCCTTTGTTCTCGGAATTCTGCTGACGTTTATTTATGCTTTGGAACTCTTCCATTGTTCTCGGAAATCTGCTGACGTTTAAAAATGCTTCAGAACACTCCCATTGCTCTCGGAATTCCGCTGAAGTGTAAAAATGCTTCGTAATTCTTCCATTTTTCTCGGTATTCCACTGAAGTTTAAAAATGCTTCGAACCTCTTCCATTGTTCTCGGAATTTTGCTGATGTTTAAAAATGCTTCGGAACTGTTCCATTGTTCTCGGAATTCTGCTGGCGTTTAAAAATGGTTCCGAACTCTTCCATTGTTCTCGGAATTCTGCTGACGTTTAAAAATGGTTCTGAACTCTTCAATTATTCTCAGAATTCTGCTGTAGTTTAAAAATGCTTTGGAACTCTTCCATTGTTCTTGGAATTCCGCTGAAGTTTAGAAATGCTTTTGAACTTTTCAATTGCTCTCTGAATTCTGCTGAAGTTTAAAAATGCTTTGGAACTCTTCCATTGTTCTCAGAATTCTGCTGAAGTTTAAAAATGCTTCCGAACCCTTTCATTGTTCTCAGAATTCCGCTGAAGTTTAAAAATGCTTCGGAACTCTTCCATTGTTCTCGAAATTCCGCTGACATTTAATAATGCTTCGGAACTTTTCCTTTGTTCTCGGAATTCTGCTGACGTTTATTTATGCTTTGGAACTCTTCCATTGTTCTCGGAATTCTGCTGACATTTAAAAATGCTTCAGAACACTCCCATTGCTCTCGGAATTCTGCTGTAGTGTAAAAATGCATCGGAACTCTCCCATTGTTCTCGGAATTCTGCTGTCGTTTAAAAATGGTTCCGAACTCTTCCATTGTTCTCGGAATTCTGCTGACATTTAAAAATGGTTCGGAACTTTTCCATTGCTCTGGGAATTCTGGTGAAGTTTAAAAATGCTTTGGAACTTTTCCATTGTACTCAGAATTCTGCTGAAGTTTAAAAATGCTTCGGAACTTTTCCATTGTTCTCAGAATTTTGCTGGCGTTTAAAAATGGTTCCGAACTCTTCCATTGTTCTTGGAATTCTGCTGACGTTTAAAAATGGTTCGGAACTCTTCAATAATTCTCAGAATTCTGCTGTAGTTTAAAAATGCTTTGGAACTCTTCCATTGTTCTCGGAATTCTGCTGAAGTTTAAAAATGCTTCCGAACTCGTCCACTGTTCTCGGAATTCCGCTGAAGTTTAAAAATGCTTCGGAACTCTTCCATTGTTCTCGGAATTAAGCTGACATTTAAAAATGCTTTGGAACTTTCCCATTGTCCTTGGAATTCTGCTGACGTTTATAAATGCTTTGGAACTCTTCCATTGTTCTCGGAATTCTGCTGACGTTTAAAAATGCTTCAGAACACTCCCATTGTTCTCGGAATTCCGCTGAAGTTTAAAAATGCTTCGGAACTCTCCCATTGTTCTCGGAATTCTGCTGTCGTTTAAAAATGGTTCCAAACTCTTCCATTGTTCTCGGAATTCTGCTGACATTAAAAAATGGTTTGGAACTCTTCAATATTTCTCAGAATTCTGCTGTAGTTTAAAAATGCTTCGGAACTCTCCCATTGTTCTCGGAATTAAGCTGACATTTAAAAATGCTTTGGAACTTTTCCATTGCTCTGGGTATTCTGGTGAAGTTTAAAAATGCTTTGGAACTTTTCCATTGTACGCAGAATTCTGCTGAAGTTTAAAAATGCTTCGGAAGTTTTCCATTGTTCTCAGAATTTTGCTGGCGTTTAAAAATGGTTCCAAACTCTTCCATTGTTCTTGGAATTCTGCTGACGTTTAAAAATGGTTCGGAACTCTTCAATAATTCTCTGAATTCTGCTGTAGTTTAAAAATGCTTTGGAAGTCTTCCATTGTTCTCGGAATTCTGCTGAAGTTTAAAAATGCTTCCGAACTCGTCCACTGTTCTCGGAATTCCGCTGAAGTTTAAAAATGCTTCGGACCTCTTCCATTGTTCTTGGAATTTTGCTGGCGTTTAAAAATGGTTTGGAACTCTTCAATTGTTCTCAGAATTCTGCTGTGGTTTAAAAATGCTTTGGAACTCTTCCATTGTTCTCGGAATTCCGCTGAAGTTTAAAAATGCTTTTGAACTTTTCCATTGCTCTCGGAATTCTGCTGAAGTTTAAAAATGCATCCGAACTCTTCCATTGTTCTCAGAATTCCGCTGACATTTAAAAATGCTTCGGAACTTTTCCTTTGTTCTCGGAATTCTGCTGACGTTTATTAATGCTTTGGAACTCTTCCATTGTTCTCGGAATTCTGCTGATGTTTAAAAATGCTTCAGAACACTCCCATTGCTCTCGGAATTCCGCTGTAGTGTAAAAATGCTTTCGAACTCTTTCATTTTTCTCGGTATTCCGTTGAAGTTTAAAAATGCTTTGGAATTCTTGCATTGTTCTCGGAATTTTACTGATGTTTAAAAATGCTTTGGAACTCTTCCATTGTTCTCGGAATTCTGCTGGCGGTTAAAAATTGTTCCGGACGCTTCCATTGTTCTCGGAATTCTGCTGACGTTTAAAAATGGTTCGGAACTCTTCCATTGTTCTCGGAATTCTGCTGACGTTTATAAATGCTTTGGAACTCTTCCATTGTTCTCGGAATTCTGCTGACATTTAAAAATGCTTCAGAACACTCTCATTGTTCTCGGATTTCCACTGAAGTGTTAAAATGCTTCGGAATTCTTCCATTGTTCTCGGTATTCCGCTGAAGTTTAAAAATGCTTCGGAACTCTTCCATTGTTCTCGTAATTACGCTGACATTTAAAAATGCTTCGGAACTTTTCCATTGTTCTCGGAATTCTGCTGATGTTTATTAATGTTTTGGAACTCTTTCACTGTTCTCGGAATTCTGCTGACATTTAAAAATGCTTCAGAACACTCCCATTGTTCTCAGAATTCCGCTGAAGTTTAAAAATGCTTCGGAACTCTTCCATTGTTCTCGGTATTCCGCTGAAGTTTTAAAAATGCTTCGGACCTCTTCCATTGTTCTCGGAATTTTCCTGACGTTTAAAAATGCTTCGGAACTCTTCCATTGCTCTCGGAATTCCACTGGCGTTTAAAAATGGTTCGGAACTCTTCAATAATTCTCAGAATTCTGCTGTAGTTTAAAAATGCTTTGGAACTCTTCCATTGTTCTCGGAATTCTGCTGAAGTTTAAAAATGATTCCGAACGCGTCCATTGTTCTCGGAATTCCGCTAAAGTTTAAAAATGCTTCGGAACTCTTCCATTGTTCTCAGAATTAAGCTGACATTTAAAAATGCTTTGGAACTTTCCCATTGTTCTCGGAATTCTGCTGACATTTATAAATGCTTTGGAACTCTTCCATTGTTCTCGGAATTCTGCTGACGTTTAAAAATGCTTCAGAACACTCCCATTGTTCTCGGAATTCCGCTGAAGTGTAAAAATGCTTCGGAACTCTTCCATTTTTCTCGATATTCCACTGAAGTTTAAAAATGCTTCGTACCTCTTCCATTGTTCTCGGAATTTTGCTGATGTATAAAAATGCTTCGGAACTCTTCCATTGTTCTCGGAAATCTGCTGACGTTTAAAAATGCTTCAGAACTCTTCCATTGTTCTTATAATTCCGCTGACATTCAAAAATGCTTCAAATCTCTTCCATTGTTCTCAGAATTCCGCTGAAGTTTAAAAATGCTTTGGAACTTTTCCATTGCTCTCGGAATTCTGCTGAAGTTTAAAAATGCTTCCGAACCCTTCCATTGTTCTGAGAATTCCGCTGAAGTTTAAAAATGCTTCGGAACTCTTCCATTGTTCTCGGAATTCCGCTGACATTTAAAAATGCTTCGGAACTTTTCCTTTGTTCTCGGAATTCTGCTGACATTTATTTATGCTTTGGAACTCTTCCATTGTTCTCGGAAATCTGCTGACGTTTAAAAATGCTTCAGAACACTCCCATTGCTCTCGGAATTCCGCTGAAGTGTAAAAATGCTTCGGAATTCTTCCATTTTTCTCGGTATTCCGCTGAAGTTTAAAAATGCTTCGGACCTCTTCCATTGTTCTCGGAATTTTGCTGATGTTTAAAAATGCTTCGGAACTGTTCCATTGTTCTCGGAATTCTGCTGGCGTTTAAAAATGGTTCCGAACTCTTCCATTGTTTTCGGAATTCTGCTGACGTTTAAAAATGGTTCTGAACTCTTCAATTATTCTCAGAATTCTGCTGTAGTTTAAAAATACTTTGGAACTCTTCCATTGTTCTTGGAATTCCGCTGAAGTTTAGAAATGCTTTTGAACTTTTCCATTGCTCTCTGAATTCTGCTGAAGTTTAAAAATGCTTTGGAACTCTTCCATTGTTCTCAGAATTCTGCTGAAGTTTAAAAATGCTTCCGAACCCTTCCATTGTTCTCAGAATTCCGCTGAAGTTTAAAAATGCTTCGGAACTCTTCCATTGTTCTCGGAATTCCGCTGACATTTAAAAATGCTTCGGAACTTTTCCTTTGTTCTCGGAATTCTGCTGACGTTTATTTATGCTTTGGAACTCTTCCATTGTTCTCGGAAATCTGCTGACGTTTAAAAATGCTTCAGAACACTCCCATTGCTCTCGGAATTCCACTGAAGTGTAAAAATGCTTCGGAACCCTTCCATTTTTCTCGGTATTCCGCTGAAGTTTAAAAATGCTTCGGACCTCTTCCATTGTTCTCGGAATTCTGCTGGCGTTTAAAAATGGTTCCAAACACTTCCATTGTTCTCGGAATTCTGCTGACATTAAAAAATGGTTTGGAACTCTTCAATAATTCTCAGAATTCTGCTGTAGTTTAAAAATCCTTCGGAACTCTCCCATTGTTCTCGGAATTAAGCTGACATTTAAAAAGGCTTTGGAAATTTTCCATTGCTCTCGGATTTCTGGTGAAGTTTAAAAATGCTTTGGAACTTTTCCATTGTACTCAGAATTCTGCTGAAGTTTAAAAATGCTTCGGAACTTTTCCATTGTTCTCGGAATTTTGCTGGCGTTTAAAAATGGTTCCGAACTCTTCCATTGTTCTCAGAATTCTGTTGAAGTTTAAAAATGGTTCGGAACTCTTCAATAATTCTCAGAATTCTGCTGTAGTTTAAAAATGCTTCGGAACTCTTCCATTGTTCTCAGAATTCTGCTGGCGTTTAAAAATGGTTCCGAACTCTTCCATTGTTCTCGGCATTCTGCTGACGTTTAAAAATGGTTTGGAACTCTTCAATTGTTCTCAGAATTCTGCTGTAGTTTAAAAATGCTTTGGAACTCTTCCATTGTTCTCGGAATTCCGCTGAAGTTTAAAAATGCTTTTGAACTTTTCCATTGCTCTCGGAATTCTGCTGAAGTTTAAAAATGCATCCGAACTCTTCCATTTTTCTCAGAATTCCGCTGACATTTAAAAATGCTTCGGAACTTTTCCTTTGTTCTCGGAATTCTGCTGACGTTTATTAATGCTTTGGAACTCTTCCATTGTTCTCGGAATTCTGCTGATGTTTAAAAATGCTTCAGAACACTCCCATTGCTCTCGGAATTCCGCTGTAGTGTAAAAATGCTTTGGAACTCTTCCATTTTTCTCGGTATTCCGCTGAAGTTTAAAAATGCTTCGGACCTCTTGCATTGTTCTCGGAATTTTACTGATGTTTAAAAATGCTTCGAAACTCTTCCATTGTTTTCGGATTTCTGCTGGCGTTTAAAAATGGTTCCGAACGCTTCCATTGTTATCGGAATTCTGCTGACGTTTAAAAATGGTTCGGAACTCTTCCATTGTTCTCGGAATTCCGCTGAAGTTTAAAAATGTTTTTGAACTTTTCCATTGCTCTCTGAATTCTGCTAAAGTTTAAAAATGCTTTGGAACTCTTCCATTGTTCTCGGAATTCTGCTGAGGTTTAAAAATGCTTCCGAACTCGCCATTGTTCTCGGAGTTCCGCTGAAGTTTAAAAATGCTTCGGAACTCATCCATTGTTCTCGGTATTCCGCTGACGTTTAAAAATGCTTCGGAACTCTTCCATTGTTCTCGAAATTCCTTTGAAGTTTAAAAATGCTTCCGAACTCTTCCATTGTTCTCGGAATTTCGCAGTAGTTTAAAAATGATTCCGAACTCTTCCATTGTTCTCGTACTTCCGCTGACGTTTAAAAATGCTTCGGAACATTACAATTGTTCTCGGAATTACGCTGAAGTTTAAAAATGCTTCGGAACTCTTCCATTGTTCTCGGAATTCCGCTGACGTTTAAAAATGCTTCGTAACGTTTCCATTGTTCTCGGAATTCCGCTGAAGTTTAAAAATGCTTCGGAACTCTTCCATTGTTCTCGGATTTTTGCTGACATTTAAAAATGCTTCGGAACTCTTCCATTGTTCTCGGAATTCTGCTGGCATTTAAAAATGGTTCCGAACTCTTCCATTGTTTTCGGCATTCTGCTGACGTTTAAAAATGCTTCGGAACTCTTCCAATGTTCTCGGATTTCTGCTGGCGTTTAAAAATGGTTCGGAACTCTACCATTGTTCTCGGAATTCTGCTCACATTTAAAAATGGTTCGGAACTCTTCAATAATTCTCAGAATTCTGCTGAAGTTTAAAAATGCTTTGGAACTCTTCCATTGTTCTCGGAATTCTGCTGAAGTTTAAAAATGCTTCCGAACTCGTCCATTGTTCTCGGAATTCCGCTGAAGTTTAAAGATGCTTCGGAACTCTTCCATTGTTCTCGGAATTAAGCTGACATTTAAAAATGCTTTGGAACTTTCCCATTGTTCTCGGAATTCTGCTGACATTTATAAATGCTTTGGAACTCTTCCATTGTTCTCGGAATTCTGCTGACGTTTAAAAATGCTTCAGAACACTACCATTGTTCTCGGAATTCCGCTGAAGTGTAAAAATGCTTCGGAACTCTTCCATTTTTCTCGGTATTCCACTGAAGTTTAAAAATGCTTCGGACCTCTTCCATTGTTCTCGGAATTTTGCTGATGTATTAAAAATGCTTCGGAACTCTTCCATTGTTCTCGGAATTCTGCTGGCGTTTAAAAATGCTTCGGAACTTTTCCATTTCTCTCGGTATTCCGCTGAAGTTTAAAAATGCTTTGGAACTTTCCATTGCTCTCGGAATTCTGGTGAAGTTTAAAAATGCTTTGGAACTTTTCCATTGTACTCGGAATTCTGCTGAAGTTTAAATATGCTTCGTAACTCTTCCATTGTTCTCGTAATTCTGCTGACGTTTAAAAATGCTTCCGAACTCTTCCATTGTTCTCAGAATTCCGCTGAAGTTTAAAAATACTTTTGAACTTTTCCATTGCTCTCGGAATTCTGCTGAAGTTTAAAAATGCTTCCGAACCCTTCCATTGTTCTGAGAATTCCGCTGAAGTTTAAAAATGCTTCGGAACTCTTCCATTGTTCTCGGAATTCCGCTGACATTTAAAAATGCTTCGGAACTTTTCCTTTGTTCTCGGAATTCTGCTGACGTTTATTTATGCTTTGGAACTCTTCCATTGTTCTCGGAAATCTGCTGACGTTTAAAAATGCTTCAGAACACTCCCATTGCTCTCGGAATTCCGCTGAAGTGTAAAAATGCTTCGTAATTCTTCCATTTTTCTCGGTATTCCACTGAAGTTTAAAAATGCTTCGAACCTCTTCCATTGTTCTCGGAATTTTGCTGATGTTTAAAAATGGTTCCGAACTCTTCCATTGTTCTCGGAATTCTGCTGACGTTTAAAAATGGTTCTGAACTCTTCAATTATTCTCAGAATTCTGCTGTAGTTTAAAAATGCTTTGGAACTCTTCCATTGTTCTTGGAATTCCGCTGAAGTTTAGAAATGCTTTTGAACTTTTCCATTGCTCTCTGAATTTTGCTGAAGTTTAAAAATGCTTTGGAACTCTTCCATTGTTCTCAGAATTCTGCTGAAGTTTAAAAATGCTTCCTAACCCTTCCATTGTTCTCAGAATTCCGCTGAAGTTTAAAAATGCTTCGGAACTCTTCCATTGTTCTCGGAATTCCGCTGACATTTAAAAATGCTTCGGAACTTTTCCTTTGTTCTCGGAATTCTGCTGACGTTTATTTATGCTTTGGAACTCTTCCATTGTTCTCGGAAATCTGCTGACGTTTAAAAATGCTTCAGAACACTCCCATTGCTCTCGGAATTCCACTGAAGTGTAAAAATGCTTCGGAACTCTTCCATTTTTCTCGGTATTCCGCTGAAGTTTAAAAATGCTTCGGACCTCTTCCATTGTTCTCGGAATTTTGCTGATGTTTAAAAATGCTTCGGAACACTTCCATTGTTTTCGGAATTCTGCTGGCTTTTAAAAATGGTTCCGAACTCTTCCATTGTTCTCGGAATTCTGCTGACGTTTAAAAATGGTTCGGAACTCTTCAATTATTCTCAGAATTCTGCTGTAGTTTAAAAATGCTTTGGAACTCTTCCATTGTTCTTGGAATTCCGCTGAAGTTTGGAAATGCTTTTGAACTTTTCCATTGCTCTCTGAATTCTGCTGAAGTTTAAAAATGCTTTGGAACACTTCCATTGTTCTCAGAATTCTGCTGAAGTTTAAAAATGCTTCCGAACCCTTCCATTGTTCTGAGAATTCCGCTGAAGTTTAAAAATGCTTCGGAACTCTTCCATTGTTCTCGGAATTCTGCTGACGTTTATTTATGCTTTGGAACTCTTCCATTGTTCTCGGAAATCTGCTGACGTTTAAAAATGCTTCAGAACACTCCCATTGCTCTCGGAATTCCGCTGAAGTGTAAAAATGCTTCGGAACTCTTCCATTTTTCTCGGTATTCCGCTGAAGTTTAAAAATGCTTTGGACCTCTTCCATTGTTCTCGGAATTTTGCTGATGTTTAAAAATGCTTCGGAACTCTTCCATTGTTCTCGGAATTCTGCTGGCGTTTAAGAATGGTTCAGAACTCTTCCATTGTTCTCGGAATTCTGCTGACGTTTAAAAACGGTTCGGAACTCTTCAATTATTCTCAGAATTCTGCTGACGTTTAAAAATGCTTTGGAACTCTTCCATTGTTCTTGGAATTCCGCTGAAGTTTAGAAATGCTTTTGAACTTTTCCATTGCTATCTGAATTCTGCTGAAGTTTAAAAATGCTTTTGAACTCTTCCATTGTTCTCAGAATCCTGCTGAAGTTTAAAAATGCTTCCGAACCCTTCCATTGTTCTCAGAATTCCGCTGACGTTTAAAAATGCTTCGGAACTCTTCCATTGTTCTCGAAATTCCGCTGACATTTAATAATGCTTCGGAACTTTTCCTTTGTTCTCGGAATTCTGCTGACGTTTATTAATGCTTTGGAACTCTTCCATTGTTCTCTGAATTCTGCTGACGTTTAAAAATGCTTCGGAACTCTTCCATTGTTCTCGGTATTCCGCTGAAGTTTAAAAATGCTTCGGAACTCTTCCATTGTTCTCGGATTTTTGCTGACATTTAAAAATGCTTCAGGACTGTTCCATTGTTCTCGGAATTCTGCTGGCATTTAAAAATGGTTCCGAACTCTTCCATTGTTCTCGGCATTCTGCTGACGTTTAAAAATGCTTCAGAACTCTTCCAATGTTCTCGGAATTCTGCTGGCGTTTAAAAATGGTTCGGAACTCTTCCATTGTTCTCGGAATTCTGCTCACATTTAAAAATGGTTCGGAACTCTTCAATAGAGATGAGCGTTGTTCTACTCGAACTGTTCGCCAATCTCAAATTCGAGCTGTTTTGGGCGGTGTTCGAGCCGTTCGGCGAACACGAACAATTTGAGAAAAATTCGGCTGTTCGAGGTTATGTTCGATAACTGTTCGTGCACCAAAATCATAACTGGATTTTTTCTCAGTAATGATGAAAATTAATGTTAATACGCAGTTTGAGTGTACAGCGGGGTGGGGGGAGGGGCAGGGGATGGATCTCTGCAGGAACAATGAAGATCTCCATTTTTTTTTCTCTTTCCCGCATTTGCAGTGGGGAGGTGCAATCTGTCAGCCTATCAGCAGCGCACACACGGAGCGAAGTGCTTTTTTTCACACAAGCAAGGGCATGTGTCATTGGCAGTGCATGTCACATGTCCTTGCCCTATAAGACCAAGCCATTTTCCCCGTCGCCACCATTTTCTCACTGCTGCAGCTGCGTGTTAGACGGCACCGCTGTTGCTGTGTGCGCTATACCTTGTTAATTTCAAGCCAATTTTCGCACAAATCTACAGATAGCTTGGGAGTAGGGAATAGTTGTGATTGCAGTCCTTTTAAGGACTAGGTTACAGCATTTCCTACGACTTTTATCAGGCAGGTCTGTGCTCTTAAATAGATAGATTGTGGGAGTAAAGACTAATTGTAATTGGAGTCCTTTTCAGGACTAGGTTACATCAGTTCCTATCAGTTTTTGCCAGGCAGGTCTGTGCCAGTGCTGTGCAAGTTTTTTTCACAGCATTTGGCTGAATCTAGCAAAGCTAATCCTTTTTGGCCTATTGCAGAGTGTGTTAGTCAGTGGAGTAGCCTATCTGTGTTGCAAGATATACCACCTGTGTATAGAATACCAATTTTTTTACTGCACCTAGTGAAGTAAAATCTTTTGGGCATAGCATCATTCTATAAGTCCATCTATACTGACCTCCATCAGGTTGCAAATTGAATATAATTTTTTTCTGCATCTACCTCTTAAAAAATATTTGGCCTTCTAGCTGTGTGTGGGACTTGTTCTATTAGTCCATCTATACTGACCTCCATAAGGTTGCAAACTGAATATAATTTTTTTCTGCATCTACCTCTGAAAAAATATTTGGCCTTCTAGCTGTGTGTGGGACTTGTTCTATTAGTCCATCTATACTGACCTCCATAAGGTTGCAAACTGAATATAATTTTTTTCTGCATCTACCTCTGAAAAAATATTTGGGCTTCTAGCTGTGTGTGGGACTTGTTCTATTAGTCCATCTATACTGACCTCCATAAGGTTGCAAATTCAAAATAATTTTTTGTCTGCATCTACCTCTGAAAAAATATTTGGCCTTCTAGCTGTGTGTGGGACTTGTTCTATTAGTCCATCTATACTGACCTCCATAAGGTTGCAAACTGAATATAATTTTTTTCTGCATCTACCTTTGAAAAAATATTTGGGCTTCTAGCTGTGTGTGGGACTTGTTCTATTAGTCCATCTATACTGACCTCCATAAGGTTGCAAATTCAAAATATTTTTTTGTCTGCATCTACCTCTGAAAAAATATTTGGCCTTCTAGCTGTGTGTGGGACTTGTTCTATTAGTCCATCTATACTGACCTCCATAAGGTTGCAAACTGAATATAATTTTTTTCTGCATCTACCTCTGAAAAAATATTTGGCCTTCTAGCAGTGTGTGGGTCTCATTGTATTAGGCCATCTATACCAAGCTCCACCAGCTTTTCAATTAATAATAATTTTTCGCTGCATCTAGCCCTGAAAATAATTTTTCTTCCCAATAGTGGTAGCTATAGAAATATGGGGCTCGCTCCTGGCTTACAAAAATATACGCTTCATAACAAAAAACACCAGCTTAGCGCACTGCATTAATAAGATGGCATCATCGTCTCTCCCAGTGCTAGGCCTACTACCCAGGCTAGCATTCCTGTGCCTAAAACACAATGTATGGGTCCGCGCTAGCCACTATGCTGAGGGGTCTAAAGCAGCTGCTAACGCTTTATAACAATTCAATTGGCAGATTTTCACAGAGCTCTTCCACAATGCCCACCCATCGGGACAACAGTTGCCCACCTTCCCTATGGGATCTAGTGGCGAATAGTTGATGCCATTAATCAGAGCGTCAGTTGCCCCGTCGACGTGGCAAGCATACGGTAAGGCATGGGAAGAGTGGACACGACTAGTAGCAGGCAGACGGGTTGACCAATGTGAACAAGCCAGATCACAAGTCACCATAGAATTTCTCCACCAGCTAATTATGAGTTGCATATCAGGGGCGTCAGCGCAGCGGTGTCTGACCGGAGTAGCATTTCACTTCCAACTACTGAATTGGGGAGATGTGACAAAGATTCATCATCAGACAATCCATAAAAGGGTGGAAAAGGGGTCAGCAAAGTCAAGAGTGTAGACGTCCCGTCCCGTGTCACTAAAACTGATTTCTCACATCATATCCCTAACACCATTAACATGACACTCACAATTTGAAGCAACACTACTGTCTACTGCATTTGTGATCGCCTTCTTCGGGGCGATATGCATAAGCGAATTAGTCCCTCAATCCAAAATTAGCACCAGTGGAGGCTTATTACACCAGGACGTAGTCATAACCAATAATGCAATACGTCTACGCATACACAAATCGAAAATGGTTCCAGCGGGCAGGGGCACTTGGGTACACTGAGTCGGGTAACAATAGTAAAACCATATCTAACCATCAGATCACAAAGTAATTTGTTCCTATCACACATTGATGGGACGCCATTAGCAAGATACCAGTTCCAAGCTATATTTAATAAATGCATAACATCGGCAGGGAACCACCCCAAAGATTACGGGACACACTCATTCCGCATAGGCGCGGCCACAGAAGCAGCAAGAGCAGGACTGTCAGAAACGGAAGTTCAGAGGATAGAGAGATGGTGATCCACGTGTTTGGCAAGATACATAAGACCGGACTTGTTATCCTAACGTGGTTTGTTTCTTTTACAGGTGACGCTAAGCCAACAGTGTGGGTGATAGGCCACTCGTATATATATTGGGCAGAATAAAGGGCGAAAGTCCGCCCAGGCGGGAGGAAATTAGAGTTTCATAACACATATTTCAACTGGAGAGGTATTAGAGGCCTGCTATGGCCACAGGTACTAATGTAGGTAATCAAGGTAGGGAGAGAGGCAAGATGTCTGGTCATCTTAGTTATACAGGCCGGGGGAAACAACCTAGGTCATCACAAGAGCGCATAACTAATGGCAATAATGAAACTAGACACTGAGCGCTTCAGAGAATTTTTCACAAAACTAGCTATAGTATGGTCAGAGATTGTGCCGATAGCGGTATGGCAAGGTGCGCGAGACATCACGGCCATCGAACGGACAAGGCGGGTAATAAATATTCGGATGGCAAAATTTAGAAGAGACAGAGGCGGTGTAGTGGTACGACACTGACAACTGGAAGGAGATAAAGCAGGCCTCATACGGCCCGACGGTGTTCACTTAATGGATATTGGACTGGACATATTCCTGTCAGGACTCCAGGACGGAGTGGAACAAGCGTTAAGAGTGATGGGTGGGGGTCAGAGTCCTGCATACGTGTACGCAGGATCCTCCGTGGCCTGGAAATAGAAAGGACATGTTGGAGAGTTACACTTGTTGGCCAAGTTGCCGGAGTGGAGACCCAGGGCATGCTGCAACAAGCTGAATTATTTTAGAAATAAAATGTCTTTCTAATGGAATGAGTATAAAGAGTTAATAAAGCTGTGACCGATCCTCACCCATCCAGTTGTAAGAGTTACATTATTGTATTGTCAAGGAAAGGGGGGCGGTAGGGGGGCTGAGCGTCTGGGTTTGGTTGGGGGTCCCCACAGTCTGCCTAGGCTAGGTGCATTTAAAAATTCTTATTAGATACACAGGCGGTGCAGCTTGCTTCGCAGCTGGGCTACTACGCCCAAAGTATTGCCTAGGCTAGATGCAGTTAAAAATTCTACGCTGACTAGCAGACACTGAAGATTTGGAGCAGACCTCTGAGTAAACAGCTCTTCAGACTCAATCATCTGTGTTACCCCAAGCTATAGTGTATGTAGTTTCTTACAGTTAAAAGGGGGGGGGAGCGACTCAACCCACCTGGAATTGACGATGCCAACGTCACGAAAGACACAGCAAGGGGACTCCAAAAAGAGTTTGCATTTTTTCCCAAAATTGTGGCACAGACACCACTTAACCCTAGAACGCATACCTGGGGCCTCGCAGTCCCGCCCTGTTAATTGTTTTCTATTTTCTGCAAGATTACTTTAGTTAGAATTTTGAAACTCTAGGTATTCTTCATGTATATAGTTGTTTGTCATTTGAGTTTGAGTTATTCAATGTTATTTGCACACGGGCCTAAAAGGCCCCAGGTATATGAAAGTGTAGATTTTTATGGTCATGCGTTCTAGGGTTAAGTGGCATCAATTGCCCCACAGTTGCTTAAAACGGTTGGTGAGGTGATATTACCAAATCCTCAAGCTTTTAGCCTCCCAAGGATAACACAGGATTAGAAAAGTCCTTGCGAATCCATGATTTGTTCATCTTTATGAACGTGAGTCTGTCTACATTCTCAGTGGACAGCCGCGTGCTCTTATCTGTCAGCACACCATCAGCAGCGCTGAACACACGTTCAGAGAGAACACTGGCTGCAGGGCATGACAAGATCTCCAAGGCGTGAGTGGCGAGCTCCGGCCATTTTTCCAGATTGGAATACCAAAATGAGCAAGGGTCCAGTGACACAGTCATGGCTTCGATGTTCACTTGGAGATACTCCTGCACCATCCTCTCTAGGCATTGACTATGTGTCAGACTTCTTGTCTCCTGTGGCCTTGCAAAGGATGGTCTAAAAAAGTGGTGAAACGATTTCACAAAATTGCTGTTACCAGCAGATACTGTGTTACTGTTACGGTTTGAGTGATGAAGACTCGACAGTCCCGCAGTTGGCAAGTTAGAACTGTGAGATTCACTTCATGCACCACTGGTGTTTTGTGGAAAAGCACATGTAAGATTCTGCAACAGCGTCTGCAGATACTCCTGCATAAGTCAATCCCTTTTTATGGCAGGAATTATTTCGGCAAATTTACTTTTGTACCGGGGATCTAAGAGTGTGGCAACCCAGTAGTCGAGATTACTTTGAATTCTGCAATCTGAGGGTCATGTTGCAGGTAGACACTCATGTGTCTTGCGCATCCAGGAGGACCAAGTCCTTGTTGTGTTGGTAGCGAGGTAAGAATCATGCTTCTTTCCTCTGCCCTCTCCCCCCAACCTCGCACAACAGAAATGTGATCAAGGTCTCCCTCATCTGATGAGTCTTCCATGCCCATCGCCAGTTCATCCTCCACTTCTTCCTCGGCTCCTGCACCTTCCTCAACAGTTTGGCTGCTACCATGCGCCCTGTTTAATCCCTCTCCCCCACCCTCCCATGCCTGCCTCCTTGGTGCTGCCAACCGTCTGGACCTTGGAGATGTTATCCCTTCCGCATACGACTCCTCCTCTACTTCCTCCACCTCCTCTTGTCCGACCACCTGACTCTGAATTCTGTTTAATGTGTTCTCCAGCATGTAAATCACCAGAATAGTTATGCTGATAATGGCATCGTCGTCAGCACTAAACATCTTCGTCGCCATTTCAAAACTGTGCAGAAAGGTGTGTGGCGCCCCTGAGGGTGCAGTCATCACAGAGTTACTGCATCTCACCCAGAGGTGTGGTATCTCACCCTCAGGTAAGGAAGGCGTATGGCTCGGGACCCTAACACCTGCATCCAACACATACCCGCAGTGGGGTTAGGGCGAGATTGCTCCTAAGGGAGAGCACAGTCCCAGGTCCCTAGCTGGTGGGAGGATCCTATGTAGTGGGTGCTTAGGGGAGCAGCTTAGGGGAGCACATGACAGGGAGAGTATAAATAGGAAGCCATCTTAGAAAGAGCAAGCCAGTCAGAGGAGGAAAAGTGACAGGAGCAGAGGCTCGGCATGAGCTCTGCTCCGGAGGCGGGCCTAGCCTCGGAGGCCCAGGACTGAAGGAGAGAAGAGAGGAGTGGGAGCAGGAAGGCTCCAGGAACCGAAGGAACCCTAGGGCTACGGGCCGTGCAGAAGGCCACCTGTACTCCCGCTGCTACCAGGAGGTAGAGGGGTCAGGCCAGATAAGGGGAACCGGTCCCTCAACTAGAGGAGAAACAGCAAGGCTCAACTAGAAACCGGAGGCTGCAGCATTTCATGTACTGCAGGCAAAAGTCCACACCAGTCTCACTAAGAAGGTAGCCACATAGGACCCAGGGGACGGAACACAAGTCGCCCGCCAAGGCCCGAGGATACCGGATAGAAGTGTCACTGGGTGTGAGGTGCAGGGAGAAGGCCAGAGAAAGGACACACAGAAGGGGGTCCTGCTAAGTACTCCGGAGCTATCTGGGGGTGGACTGAGCCCCTCACTGAGTACGCACAGCACGACGGGTGAGATAGCTCTGGTACCTGTAATCTGGACTGCAACAAATGTGAGTAAAGATCTTGGGACTGCATCACACGGACTCTGTGTTCATTACTTACTCCCTGCACTTAAACCACCATCATCCACCCACACTGCCCTGAAGCTACACTCTTCCTGTGGTGAGTAATAATACCATTGCAGCAAAACCACCAGCTTCAGAGGACTGTTCCGCAGCGGCGGCCCCTTTGGCCGCACTCCACAGGTGGCGTAGTCGGACATTATAAAATCCATATATACAAATTACCGTTGGATTGACCGCCCTGGGTCACGGACCGGGTCACCGCCACAGTGACTACAACCCCCAGCGTCTACCGGCCCGGCTCCGGGTACCCCACGGCCCAGGGGGCGCGTCAACTTCATAGGTCCTGATCTGAGACCACTCCTGCTGTGTGATTTGCCCCACCTCTGGATCTCATTGGCCCAGGCTATATGTCAGAAAGTATTGCACCAGGGCTTGTCGGTGCTGCCACAGTCGCTGCAACATGTGCAGAGTTGAATTCCACCGTGTCGGCACATCGCATTTCAGCCGGTGAACTGGCAGGCCCAACGACTTCTGTAGAGATGTAAGTCGTTGAGCTGCGGGATGCGAACGGCGGAAGTGAGCACACAGCGACCGTGCCCTCTGCAGAAGGCCATCTAGTCCGGGATAGTTGTCTAAAAATTTATGGACAACCAGGTTCAACACGTGAGCCATACAAGGCACGTGTGTAACATTGCCCCGGCGAAGGGCCGCACCCAGGTTTGCAGCATTGTCGCACACGGCCTTCCCTGGTTGCAGGTCCAGTGGAGACAACCATTCATGAAACTGGGTCTCCAGAGCTGACCACAAGTCCTCAGCTGTGTGACAGACATTTCAAAGTAAACACTGATGCCGTTGAGCCCTGCTGCCAGCATAGTAAGGAGGTGCGCAGTTAGAAAGCAGGTGGCATTACCAGACAGGCTTTGGGTGCAGGTGGAGGACCGAGAGGAGGTTGAGGAGGCAAAAGCAGTGGAGGAACTTCTAGATAAAGAGGATTGACGTACAACTCGCGGGGACGGCAAGACTTGGACAGCAGCCCCTTGTCCTGCTGTCACCATAGTTACCCAGTGCCCTGTCAGCGACATGTAACGCCCCTGTCCATGCCTACTCGTCCAAGTGTCTGTGGTGAAATGCACCCTGTCACACACAGAGTTTCTCAAAGAAGCGGTGATGTTGTGTGCAACATGCTGGTGGAGCGCAGGCACACCTTTCTTTGAGTAGTAGTGCCGACTGGGCATCTGGTACTGGGGCACTGCGACGGACATAAGGTCTCAAAAATCCACTGTGTCCTTCAGGCGGAAAGGCAGCATTTCTGTAGCCAACAGCTTGCAGATGGTGAAATTCAACCTCTTAGCTTTCTCATGGCTAGGAGGAAATGGTCTTTTACTTGTCCACATCTGAGGGACCGAGGGCTGGCTGTTGTGCTTTGACGGGGTTGAGTAGGGTGTCCCTGGCAAACTGCCGGTCTGTGAGGAAGATGCAGGCGGACATGTTAGGTTGCCAGAGAGCTCTCAACACCAGCAGGTGTTTCCACTTCCCAATGAACTGACGACCTGCCAATCACACTGGCTGTTGCAGGTAAAGAGGTGGCAGGTCTGCATCCAAAAACATGTGTGACTGCTGTCCCCCCAGTCACAGAGGATGAAGAGGCCGCGGATGGACAAGATGGGGCAGACGGTGGTTGGCCCAGCCTGCTAGGCCGCATTGTAGCACAGTGAGCTTCCCACTGCAACTTATGCTTCATATCCATGTGACGGTACATGCATGAAGTACTCAAACTATGGATTTTTTGGCCTCTACTTAGCTTTTGGTGACAAATATTACAGATAACACGAGTTGGGTCATCCTTATCGATCTGAATAAATGCCCAGGCTATGCAAGGCTTAGAGCCCATGCAACCTGAAGAGCCACTACGACTTGTGGTCAGAGGTGGAGTTGTGGTTGAGGATGCAGTTGTTGACGTGCTTCCAGTACTCCGTCTCTGTCCAGGAAGGCGCAACCTAACCTCGTCGTCAATAGCATCTGTGACGCCCCGCTGCGCTTGGTATCACAGATCCTAGAAGAGTGTATTGATGGAATCCTCCACAAGTGGCCCCCATAAACATTCACACATCTCCACCTTCCACCTCAGACCAGCAGAGGGAGCCCGTTAGGGATATAAATAGGGAAGGTGGAGCTAGGCAGTTCAGTTCCTCTGAAGAGTTCCTGCAGTAGAGAAGCCTAAGAGAGGTCAGTCTGCAATGGAGCTCAGTCTAGTCTAGAGAACTCAGTTAATAGTTCAGCAGTGGAGCACGAGGCTCCTGCTAGCTAGATTCAGGGAGCCCAGATAGAGCTTAAGGTGTGCCAGAGTCATAAGATCGGTGAAGCGCGGCAAGCTGCCGTTAGTGTGTATAGCCTATTGAGGGCCCGAGTAGGCCGAAGGCGAGTGGCGAGTTAGTACATAAGGGGCAGAGGAGCTTAACCAGCTCACCCCGAAGCATTTACCGGACACCGGATCCGAACTTACCGGGATCTCTATGACCCAGTAAGGCATAATCGGAATCCCTGGAGAACTACAAGTCCCAGGATCGCTAAGGTGCTGATACGTAACAGAGCCAGGAGACGCTTAGGCCCCGCATACTGGGAGCGTGAACTTCAAGAGAAGGCCCTACCACAAGGTCAGCCAGCGCAGGACAGAGACAAAGTTAGGCCTAGCTCCAGGCAGGTCAGAAACTTACTGCGCAGAGGCAAGAAACAGGAGGCCCTACACCCGCTCATTGGGGAGGATCCTGATATGCACCCTTCACCCTACAGTGCTCCAGGATGTGCCTGAATTTCCTCCAGTAAAAGGTACTGAAGTGACTACCGTGTCCGTTTCCGTTCTTGCTCTGACCCAGCTGGGTCTCGCCTGTCCTGCATTCCCCCTGCATACGCTGCCCTGAGACCTAGCTCCACCTGTGGGAGCTATACCATCGAGCTGCCTTATCACGGGCCTCAGTGGACTGCTGCAGCGCTGGTGCTTCTCACCAGATACCACAGGTGGTGTCACAAACTCTTATAAAATTAACAATTATCCACGCTTTTAAAGAGTGACCCCAGGGTACGGGCCAGGGAGCCGACCACCACGACATCCCAAAGGCCAGGCAAAGGCCCGGGTGACCTCATCGACTGGCTGACTGTGGGTTGACAGTAAGTGGGATCTCCAACCTTGTCATCATCACCCTGTGTGTTATCACACCCGTCGTCCTCAAAGCCAACCTCTTCCTGCCCTGACCGAAAAGTCAAGTTGTCGCTCCAATCAGGTATTTGAGTCTCATCATCGTCTTCATCATTGTCTCCACCAACAGGAGTTAAAGTTTGGGAACGAGGGTCTACATTATGCTCAGAACCTTCTTCATCTGGTCCTGGATCCGACTTATAAAGATTCTGGGCATCAGTGCAGATCATTTCCTCGTCTGGATTAACAGAAGCTCTGGAGCAGACCTCCGTTTCCCAGGCTATAGTATGAGTAAACAGCTGTGCAGACTCAACCATCTGTGTTACCCCATACTCAGACGGGCAGCTGGAGACTTGGGAGCTGTGAGGAAGCAAGTGCGATTGGGGTGACACCTCTGAGGACTAGAGTATTTGTGATGTTGAAGTTGAGGTGGAGGAGAGCCCACTTGATGGAGCACTTGATATCCGCTGAAGCACCTGCTGTTTTTGTGCCTCATCTGGAATTTGTAGCGATGGGCGTGTCCGTAACAAAGGGATCGTATCACATTGTCCACGAAAAGAAGTCGACATGTTAGTTTGGCTGGAAGATGGTCTTTCTTCTGCAGATGTTACTCCCCCCTCACCGCGGGGGGCTCGACCCACCAGCGGACAGGCACCAGTATTAGGAGAGGGGGGCTGGCCGTCAGGGTCCACCGCGGCTCTGGCACAAACCCGGCGACACGGAGGTGGCACGGGCAGGAACGGACTGGCCGTGTCGGCTTCTCACTTTTTGGATTTTAGAAGGGCATGACATGCCTATATCTGTGTCTCCCCCTCCTTTTACTCCTCCACCTCTTTTATTTTCGCATGACTATATGTACTTGTCACTTTTCCATGTGTTAGTTATGTCTTCTGAGCAGTTTGTCAGCTTTTGGACACCTTTGAAGGTGTTTCCTATGTGTTTCTATGTGTTTTTGTTTGCCTGCCATTGGTTTTAACGGTGTTCGAAGGTGTTCGACGAACAGTTCGACGAACAGTTCGGCGAACACACGGTTGTTCGACGAATCGAACCGAACTCGAACACTACGGGGGTGGCTCAACACTACTCTTCAATATTTCTCAGAATTCTGCTGTAGTTTAAAAATGCTTTGGAACTCTTCCATTGTTCTCGGAATTCCGCTGAAGTTTAAAAATGCTTTGGAACTTTCCCATTGTTCTCGGAATTCTGCTGACATTTATAAATGCTTTGGAACTCTTTCATTGTTCTCGGAATTCTGCTGACGTTTAAAAATGCTTCAGAACACTCCCATTATTCTCGGAATTCTGCTGAAGTGTAAAAATGCTTCGGAACTCTTCCATTTTTCTCGGTATTCCACTGAAGTTTAAAAATGCTTCGGACCTCTTCCATTGTTCTCGGAATTTTGCTGATGTATAAAAATGCTTCGGAACTCTTCCATTGTTCTCGGAATTCTGCTGGCGTTTAAAAATGCTTCGGAACTTTTCCATTTTTCTCGGTATTCCGCTGAAGTTTAAAAATGCTTTGGAACTTTCCATTGCTCTTGGAATTCTGGTGAAGTTTAAAAATGCTTTGGAACTTTTCCATTGTACTCGGAATTCTGCTGAAGTTTAAAAATGCTTCGGAACTCTTCCATTGTTCTCGTAATTCTGCTGACGTTTAAAAATGCTTCCGAACTCTTCCATTGTTCTTGGAATTCCGCTGACATTCAAAAATGCTTCAAAACTCTTCCATTGTTCTCAGAATTCCGCTGAAGTTTAAAAATGCTTCGTAACTCTTCCATTGTTCTCGGAATTCCGCTGACATTTAAAAATGCTTCGGAACTTTTCCTTTGTTCTCGGAATTCTGCTGACATTTATTTATGCTTTGGAACTCTTCCATTGTTCTCGGAAATCTGCTGACGTTTAAAAATGCTTCAGAACACTCCCATTGCTCTCGGAATTCCGCTGAAGTGTAAAAATGCTTCGGAACTCTTCCATTTTTCTCGGTATTCCGCTGAAGTTTAAAAATGCTTCGGACCTCTTCCATTGTTCTCGGAATTTTGCTGATGTTTAAAAATGCTTCGGAACTCTTCCATTGTTCTCGGAATTCTGCTGGCGTTTAAAAATGGTTCCGAACTCTTCCATTGTTCTCGGTATTCTGCTGACGTTTAAAAATGATTCGGAACTCTTCAATATTTCTCAGAATTCTGCTGTAGTTTAAAAATGCTTTGGAACTCTTCCATTGTTCTCGGAATTCTGCTGAAGTTTAAAAATGCTTCCGAACTCGTCCATTGTTCTCAGAATTCCGCTGAAGTTTAAAAATGCTTCGGAACTCTTCCATTTTTCTCGGAATTAAGCTGACATTTAAAAATGCTTTGGAACTTTCCCATTGTTCTCGGAATTCTGGTGACATTTATAAATGCTTTGGAACTCTTCCATTGTTCTCGGAATTCTGCTGACGTTTAAAAATGCTTCAGAACACTCCCATTGTTCTCAGAATTCCGCTGAAGTGTAAAAATGCTTCGGAACTCTTCCATTTTTCTCGGTATTCCACTGAAGTTTAAAAATGCTTCGGACATCTTCCATTGTTCTCGGAATTTTGCTGATGTATAAAAATGCTTCGGAACTCTTCCATTGTTCTCGGAATTCTGCTGGTGTTTAAAAATGCTTCAGAACTTTTCCATTTTTCTCGGTATTCCGCTGAAGTTTAGAAATGCTTTGAAACTTTCCATTGCTCTCGGAATTCTGGTGAAGTTTAAAAATGCTTTAGAACTTTTCCATTGTACTCGGAATTCTGCTGAAGTTTAAAAATGCTTCGGAACTCTTCCATTGTTCTCGTAATTCTGCTGACATTTAAAAATGCTTCCGAACTCTTCCATTGTTCTCGGAATTCTGCTGGCATTTAAAAATCGTTCCGAACTCTTCCATTGTTCTCGGTATTCTGCTGACGTTTAAAATTGGTTCGGAACTCTTCAATATTTCTCAGAATTCTGCTGTAGTTTAAAAATGCTTTGGAACTCTTCCATTGTTCTCGGAATTCTGCTGAAGTTTAAAAATGCTTCTGAACTCATCCATTGTTCTCGGAATTCCGCTGAAGGTAAAAATGCTTCGGAACTCTTCCATTGTTCTCGGAATTAAGCAGACATTTAAAAATGCTTTTGAACTTTCCCATTGTTCTCGGAATTCTGCTGACATTTATAAATGCTTTGGAACTCTTCCATTGTTCTCGGAATTCTGCTGACGTTTAAAAATGCTTCATAACACTCCCATTGTTCTCGGAATTCCACTGAAGTGTAAAAATGCTTCGGAATTCTTCCATTTTTCTCGGTATTCCACTGAAGTTTAAAAATGCTTTGGACCTCTTCCATTGTTCTCGGAATTTTGCTGATGTATAAAAATGCTTTGGAACTCTTCCATTGTTCTCGGAATTCTGCTGGCGTTTAAAAATGCTTTGGAACTTTTCCATTTTTCTCGGTATTCCGCTGATGTTTAAAAATGCTTTGGAAATTTCCATTGCTCTCGGAATTCTGGTGAAGTTTAAAAATGCTTTGGAACTTTTCCATTGTACTCAGAATTCTGCTGAAGTTTAAAAATGCTTCGGAACTCTTCCATTGTTCTCGGAATTCTGCTGTAGTTTAAAAATGCTTTGGAACTCTTTCATTGTTCTTGGAATTCCGCTGAAGTTTAGAAATGCTTTTGAACTTTTCCATTGCTATCTGAATTCTGCTGAAGTTTAAAAATGGTTTGGAACTCTTCCATTGTTCTCAGAATTCTGCTGAAGTTTAAAAATGCTTCCGAACCCTTCCATTGTTCTCAGAATTCCGCTGTAGTTTAAAAATGCTTCGGAACTCTTCCATTGTTCTCGAAATTCCTCTGACATTTAATAATGCTTCGGAACTTTTCCTTTGTTTTCGGAATTCTGCTGACGTTTATTAATTCTTTGGAACACTTCCATTGTTCTCGGAATATTGCTGACGTTTAAAAATGCTTCAGAATACTCCCATTGCTCTCGGAATTCCGCTGTAGTGTAAAAATGCTTCGGAACTCTTCCATTTTTCTCGGTATTCCGCTGAAGTTTAAAAATGCTTCGGACCTCTTCCATTGTTCTCGGAATTTTGCTGATGTTTAAAAATGCTTCAGAACTCTTCCATTGTTCTCGGAATTCTGCTGGCGTTTAAAAATGGTTCCGAACTCTTCCATTGTTCTCGGAATTCTGCTGACGTTTAAAAATGGTTCGGAACTCTTACATTGTTCTCGGAATTCCGCTGACATTTAAAAATGCTTCGGAACTTTTCCATTGTTCTCGGAATTCTGCTGACGTTTATAAATGCTTTGGAACTCTTCCATTGTTCTCGGAATTCTGCTGACGTTTAAAAATACTTCAGAACAATCCCATTGTTCTCGGAATTCCACTGAAGTTTAAAAATTCTTCGGAACTCTTCCATTGTTCTTGGTATTCCGCTGAACTTTAAAAATGCTTTTGAACTTTTCCATTGCTCTCGGAATTCTGGTGAATTTTAAAAATGCTTTGGAACTTTTCTATTGTACTCGGAATTCTGCTGAAGTTTAAAAATGCTTCGGAACTCTTCCATTGTTCTCGGAATTCTGCTGACATTGAAAAATGCTTCCGAACTCTTCCATTGTTCTCGGAATTCCGCTGAAGTTTAAAAATGCTTCCGAACTCTTCCATTGTTCTCAGAATTCTGCTGGCATTTAAAAATGGTTCCGAAATCTTCCATTGTTTTCGGAATTCTGCAGACATTTAAAAATGGTTCAGAACTCTTCAATAATTCTCAGAATTCTGCTGTAGTTTAAAAATGTTTGGAACTCTTCCATTGTTCTCGGAATTTTCTTGAAGTTTAAAAATGCTTCCAAACTCATCCTTTGTTCTCGGAATTCCCCTCAAGTTTAATAATGCTTCGGAACTCTTCCATTGTTCTCGGAAATAAGCTGACATTTAGAAATGCTTTGGAACTTTCCCATTGTTCTCGGAATTCTGCTGAAGTTTATAAATTCTTTGGAACTCTTCCAGTGTTCTCGGAATTCTGCTGACGTTTAAAAATGCTTCAGAACACTCCCATCGTTCTCGGAATTCCGCTGAAGTGTAAAAATGCTTCGGAACTCTTCCATTTTTCTCGGTATTCCGCTGAAGTTTAAAAATGCTTCGGACCTCTTCCATTGTTCTTGGAATTCCGCTGACATTTAAAAAAGCTTTGGAGCTTTTCCATTGTTCTCGGAATTCTGCTGACGTTTAGAAATGCTTTGGAACTCTTCCATTGTTCTCAGAATTCTGGTGATGTTTAAAAATGCTTCCGAACTCTTCCATTGTTCTCGGAATTCCGCTGAAGTTTAAAAATGCTTCGGAACTCTTCCATTGTTCTCGGAATTCTGCTGGCGTTTAAAAATGGTTCCGAACTCTTCCATTGTTCTCGGAATTCTGCTGACATTTAAAAATGGTTCGGAACTCTTCAATAATTCTCAGAATTCTGCTGTAGTTTAAAAATGCTTTGGAACTCTTCCATTGTTCTCGAAATTCTGCTGAAGTTTAAAAATGCTTCCGAACGCTTCCATTGTTCTCGGAATTCCGCTGAAGTTTAAAAATGCTTCGGAACTCTTCCACTGTTCTCGGAATTAAGCTGACATTTAAAAATGCTTTGGAACTTTCCCATTGTTCTCGGAATTCTGCGGACGTTTATAAATGCTTTGGAACTCTTCCATTGTTCTCGGAATTCTGCTGATGTTTAAAAATGCTTCAGAACACTATCATTGTTCTCGGAATTCCACTGAAGTGTAAAAATGCTTCGGAACTCTTCCATTGTTCTCGGAGTTCCGCTGATGTTTAAAAATGCTTTGGAACTCTTCCATTGTTCTCAGAATTCTGCTGACGTTTAAAAATGCTTTAGAACACTCCCATTGTTCTCGGAATTCCACTGAAGTTTAAAAATGCTTTGGAACTCTTCCATTGTTCTCGGAATTCTGCTGGCGTTTAAAAATTGTTCCGAACTCTTCCATTGTTCTCGGAATTCTGCTGACATTTAAAAATGGTTCGGAACTCCTCAATAATTCTCAGAATTCTGCTGTAGTTTAAAAATGCTTCGGAACTCTTCCATTGTTCTCGGAATTCCGCTGACATTTAAAAATGCTTCAGAACTTTTCCTTTGTTCTCGAAATTCTTCTGACGTTTATTTATGCTTTGGAACTCTTCCATTGTTCTCGGAAATCTGCTGATGTTTAAAAATGCTTCAGAACACTCCCATTGCTCTCGGAATTCCGCTGAAGTGTAAAAATGCTTCGGAACTCTTCCATTTTTTTCGGTATTCCGCTGAAGTTTAAAAATGCTTCGGACCTCTTCCATTGTTCTCGGAATTTTGCTGATGTTTAAAAATGCTTCGGAACTCTTCCATTGTTCTCGGAATTCTGCTGGCGTTTAAAAATGGTTCCGAACTCTTCCATGGTTCTCGGTATTCTGCTGACGTTTAAAAATGGTTCGGAACTATTCAATTATTCTCAGAATTCTGCTGTAGTTTAAAAATGCTTTGGAACTCTTCCATAGTTCTTGGATTTCCGCTGAAGTTTAGAAATGCTTTTGAACTTTTCCATTGCTATCTGAATTCCGCTGAAGTTTAAAAATGCTTCCGAACTCTTCCATTGTTCTCGGAATTCCGCTGAAGTTTAAAAATGCTTCGGAACTCTTCCATTGTTCTCGGAATTCTGCTGGCGTTTAAAAATGGTTCCGAACTCTTCCATTGTTCTCGGAATTCTGCTGACGTTTGAAAATGGTTCGGAACTCTTACATTGTTCTCGGAATTCCGCTGACATTTAAAAATGCTTCGGAACTTTTCCATTGTTCTCGGAATTCTGCTGACGTTTATAAATGCTTTGGAACTCTTCCATTGTTCTCGGAATTCTGCTGACGTTTAAAAATACTTCAGAACAATCCCATTGTTCTCGGAATTCCACTGAAGTTTAAAAATGCTTCGGAACTCTTAAATTGTTCTTGGTATTCCGCTGAACTTTAAAAATGCTTTTGAACTTTTCCATTGCTCTCGGAATTCTGGTGAAGTTTAAAAATGCTTTGGAACTTTTCTATTGTACTCGGAATTCTGCTGAAGTTTAAAAATGCTTCGGAACTCTTCCATTGTTCTCGGAATTCTGCTGACATTGAAAAATGCTTCCGAACTCTTCCATTGTTCTAGGAATTCCGCTGAAGTTTAAAAATGCTTCGGACCTCTTCCATTGTTCTCGGAATTTTGCTGATGTATAAAAATGCTTCAGAACTCTTCCATTGTTCTCGGAATTCCGCTGACATTTAAAAAAGCTTTGGAGCTTTTCCATTGTTCTCGGAATTCTGCTGACGTTTATAAATGCTTTGGAACTCTTCCATTGTTCTCAGAATTCTGCTGATGTTTAAAAATGCTTCCGAACTCTTCCATTGTTCTCGGAATTCCGCTGAAGTTTAAAAATGCTTCGGAACTCTTCCATTGTTCTCGGAATTCTGCTGGCGTTTAAAAATGGTTCCGAACTCTTCAATAATTCTCAGAATTCTGCTGTAGTTTAAAAATGCTTTGGAACTCTTCCATTGTTCTCGAAATTCTGCTGAAGTTTAAAAATGCTTCCGAACGCTTCCATTGTTCTCGGAATTCCGCTGAAGTTTAAAAATGCTTCGGAACTCTTCCATTGTTCTCGGAATTAAACTGACATTTAAAAATGCTTTGGAACTTTCCCATTGTTCTCGGAATTCTGCTGACGTTTATAAATGCTTTGGAACTCTTCCATTGTTCTCGGAATTCTGCTGACGTTTAAAAATGCTTCAGAACACTCCCATTGTTCTCGGAATTCCACTGAAGTGTAAAAATGCTTCGGAACTCTTCCATTGTTCTCGGAATTCCGCTGTAGTGTAAAAATACTTCGGAACTCTTCCATTTTTCTCGGTATTCCGCTGAAGTTTAAAAATGCTTCCGAACTCTTCCATTGTTCTCGGAATTCCGCTGAAGTTTAAAAATGCTTCGGAACTCTTCCATTGTTCTCGGAATTCTGCTGGCGTTTAAAAATGGTTCCGAACTCTTCCATTGTTCTCAGAATTCTGCAGACATTTAAAAATGGTTCAGAATTCCGCTGAAGTTTAAAAATGCTTCGGAACTCTTCCATTGTTCTCGAAATTCCGCTGACATTTAATAATGCTTCGGAACTTTTCCTTTGTTCTCGGAATTCTGCTGACGTTTATTAATGCTTTGGAACTATTCCATTGTTCTCGGAATTCTGCTGACGTTTAAAAATGCTTCAGAATACTCCCATTGCTCTCGGAATTCCGCTGTAGTGTAAAAATGCTTCTGAACTCTTCCATTTTTCTTGGTATTCCGCTGAAGTTTAAAAATGCTTCGGACCTCTTCCAATGTTCTCGGAATTCTGCTGACATTTAAAAATGCTTCGGAACTCTTCCATTGTTCTCGGAATTCTGCTGGCGTTTAAAAATGGTTCCGAACTCTTCCATTGTTCTCGGAATTCTGCAGACATTTAAAAATGGTTCCGAACTCTTCCATTGTTCTCGGAATTCTGCTGACGTTTAAAAATGGTTCGGAACTCTTCCATTGTTCTCGGAATTCCGCTGACATTTAAAAATGCTTCGGAACTTTTCCATTGTTCTCGAAATTCTGCTGACGTTTATAAATGCTTTGGAACTCTTCCATTGTTCTCGGAATTCTGCTGACGTTTAAAAATACTTCAGAACAATCCCATTGTTCTCGGAATTCCACTGAAGTTTAAAAATGCTTCGGAACTCTTCCATTGTTCTTGGTATTCCGCTGAAGTTTAAAAATGCTTTTGAACTTTTCCATTGCTCTCGGAATTCTGTTGAAGTTTAAAAATGCTTTGGAACGTTTCTATTGTTCTCGGAATTCTGCTGAAGTGTAAAAATGCTTCGGAACTCTTCCATTGTTCTCGGAATTCTGCTGGCGTTTAAAAATGGTTCCGAACTCTTCCATTGTTCTCGGAATTCTGCAGACATTTAAAAATGGTTCAGAACTCTTCAATAATTCTCAGAATTCTGCTGTAGTTTAAAAATGCTTTGGAACTCTTCCATTGTTCTGGGAATTCTGCTGAAGTTTAAAAATGCTTCCAAACTCGTCCATTGTTCTCGGAATTCCGCTGAAGTTTAAAAATGCTTCGGAACTCTCCCATTGTTCTCGGAATTAAGCTGACATTTAAAAATGCTTTGGAACTTTTCCATTGCTCTCGGAATTCTGGTGAAGTTTAAAAATGCTTTGGAACTTTTCCATTGTACTCAGAATTCTGCTGAAGTTTAAAAATGCTTCGGAACTTTTCCATTGTTCTCGGAATTTTGCTGGCATTTAAAAATGGTTCCGAACTCTTCCATTGTTTTCAGAATTCTGCTGACGTTTAAAAATCGTTCGGAACTCTTCAATAATTCTCAGAATTCTGCTGTAGTTTAAAAATGCTTTGGAACTCTTCCATTGTTCTCGGAATTCTGCTGAAGTTTAAAAATGCTTCCGAACTCGTCCACTGTTCCTGGAATTCCGCTGAAGTTGAAAAATGCTTCGGAACTCTTCCATTGTTCTCGGAATTCTGCTGGCGTTTAAAAATGGTTCCGAACTCTTCCATTGTTTTCGGAATTCTGCAGACATTTAAAAATGGTTCAGAACTCTTCAATAATTCTCAGAATTCTGCTGTAGTTTAAAAATGCTTTGGAACTCTTCCATTGTTCTCGGAATTCTGCTGAAGTTTAAAAATGCTTCCAAACTCGTCCATTGTTCTCGGAATTCCGCTGAAGTTTAAAAATGCTTCGGAACTCTTCCATTGTTCTCGGAAATAAGCTGACATTTAAAAATGCTTTGGAACTTTCCCATTGTTCTCGGAATTCTGCTGAAGTATATAAATTCTTTGGAACGCTTCCAGTGTTCTCGGAATTCTTCTGACGTTTAAAAATGCTTCAGAACACTCCCATTGTTCTTGGAATTCCGCTGAAGTGTAAAAATGCTTCGGAACTCTTCCATTTTTCTCGGTATTCCGCTGAAGTTTAAAAATGCTTCGGATCTCTTCCATTGTTCTCGGAATTCTGCTGACATTGAAAAATGCTTCCGAACTCTTCCATTGTTCTCGGAATTCCGCTGAAGTTTAAAAATGCTTCGGAACTCTTCCATTGTTCTCAGAATTCTGCTGGCATTTAAAAATGGTTCCGAAAGCTTCCATTGTTTTCGGAATTCTGCAGACATTTAAAAATGGTTCAGAACTTTTCAATAATTCTCAGAATTCTGCTGGAGTTTAAAAATGCTTCGGAACTCTTCCATTGTTCTCGGAATTAAGCTGACATTTAAAAATGCTTTGGAACTTTCCCATTGTTCTCGGAATTCTGCTGACGTTTATAAATGCTTTGGAACTCTTCCATTGTTCTCGGAATTCTGCTGACGTTTAAAAATGCTTCAGAACACTCCCATTGTTCTCGGAATTCCACTGAAGTGTAAAAATGCTTCGGAACTCTTCCATTGTTCTCGGAATTCCGCTGATGTTTAAAAATGCTTTGGAACTCTTCCATTTTTCTCAGAATTCTGCTGACGTTTAAAAATGCTTCAGAACACTCCCATTATTCTCGGAATTCCACTGAAGTTTAAAAATGCTTCGGAACTCTTCCATTGTTCTCGGAATTCTGCTGGCGTTTAAAAATGGTTCCGAACTCTTCCATTGTTCTCGGAATTCTGCTGACATTTAAAAATGGTTCGGAACTCTTCAATAATTCTCAGAATTCTGCTGTAGTTTAAAAATGCTTTGGAACTCTTCCATTGTTCTGAAATTCTGCTGACATTTAAAAATGCTTCGGAACTTTTCCTTTGTTCTCGAAATTCTGCTGACGTTTATTTATGCTTTGGAACTCTTCCATTGTTCTCGGAAATCTGATGACGTTTAAAAATGCTTCAGAACACTCCCATTGCTCTCGGAATTCCGCTGAAGTGTAAAAATGCTTCGGAACTCTTCCATTTTTCTCGGTATTCCGCTGAAGTTTAAAAATGCTTCGAACCTCTTCCATTGTTCTCGGAATTTTGCTGATGTTTAAAAATGCTTCGGAACTCTTCCATTGTTCTCGGAATTCTGCTGGCATTTAAAAATGGTTCCGAACTCTTCCATTGTTCTCGGTATTCTGCTGACGTTTAAAAATGGTTCGGAACTATTCAATTATTCTCAGAATTCTGCTGTAGTTTAAAAATGCTTTGGAACTCTTCCATAGTTCTTGGAATTCCGCTGAAGTTTAGAAATCCTTTTGAACTTTTCCATTGCTATCTGAATTCTGCTGAAGTTTAAAAATGCTTTGGAACTCTTCCATTGTTCTCAGAATTCTGCTGAAGTTTAAAAATGCTTCCGAACCCTTCCATTGTTCTCAGAATTCCGCTGAAGTTTAAAAATGCTTCGGAACTCTTCCATTGTTCTCGAAATTCCGCTGACATTTAATAATGCTTCGGAACTTTTCCTTTGTTCTCGGAATTCTGCTGACGTTTATTAATGCTTTGGTACTCTTCCATTGTTCTCGGAATTCTGCTGATGTTTAAAAATGCTTCAGAATACTCCCATTGCTCTCGGAATTCCGCTGTAGTGTAAAAATGCTTCGGAACTCTTCCGTTTTTCTCGGTTTTCCGCTGAAGTTTAAAATTGCTTCGGACCTCTTCCATTGTTCTCGGAATTCTGCTGGCGTTTAAAAATGGTTCCGAACTCTTCCATTGTTCTCGGATTTCTGCTGACGTTTAAAAATGGTTCGGAACTCTTCCATTGTTCTCGGAATTCCGCTGATATTTAAAAATGCTTCGAAACTTTTCCATTGTTCTCGGAATTCTGCTGACGTTTATAAATGCTTTGGAACTCTTCCATTGTTCTCGGAATTCTGCTGACGGTTAAAAATACTTCAGAACAATCCCATTGTCCTCGGAATTCCACTGAAGCTTAAAAATGCTTCGGAACTCTTCCATTGTTCTTGGTATTGCGCTGAAGTTTAAAAATGCTTTGGAACTATTCCATTGTTCTCGGAATTCTGCTGACATTTAAAACTGCTTCAGAATACTCCCATTGCTCTCGGAATTCCGCTGTAGTGTAAAAATACTTCCGAACTCTTCCATTGTTCTTGGAATTCTGCAGACATTTAAAAATGGTTCAGAATTCCGCTGAAGTTTAAAAATGCTTCAGAACTCTTCCATTGTTCTCGAAATTCCGCTGACATTTAATAATGCTTCGGAACTTTTCCTTTGTTCTCGGAATTCTGCTGACGTTTATTAATGCTTTGGAACTATTCCATTGTTCTCGGAATTCTGCTGACGTTTAAAAATGCTTCAGAATACTCCCATTGCTCTCGGAATTCCGCTGTAGTGTAAAAATGCTTCTGAACTCTTCCATTTTTCTTGGTATTCCGCTGAAGTTTAAAAATGCTTCGGACCTCTTCCAATGTTCTCGGAATTCTGCTGACATTTAAAAATGCTTCGGAACTCTTCCATTGTTCTCGGAATTCTGCTGGCGTTTAAAAATGGTTCCGAACTCTTCCATTGTTCTCGGAATTCTGCAGACATTTAAAAATGCTTCGGAACTCTTCCATTGTTCTCGGAATTCTGCTGACATTTAAAAATGCTTCCGAACTCTTCCATTGTTCTCGGAATTCCGCTGAAGTTTAAAAATGCTTCGGAACTCTTCCATTATTCTCGGAATTCTGCTGGCGTTTAAAAATGGTTCCGAACTCTTCAATTGTTATCGGAATTCTGCAGACATTTAAAAATGGTTCAGAACTCTTCAATAATTCTCAGAATTCTGCTGTAGTTTAAAAATGCTTTGGAACTCTTCCATTGTTCTCGGAATTCTGCTGAAGTTTAAAAATGCTTCCAAACTCGTCCATTGTTCTCGGAATTCCGCTGAAGTTTAAAAATGCTTCGGAACTCTCCCATTGTTCTCGGAATTAAGCTGACATTTAAAAATGCTTTGGAACTTTCCCATTGTTCTCGGAATTCTGCTGACGTTTATAAATGCTTTGGAACTCTTCCATTGTTCTTGGAATTCTGCTGACGTTTAAAAATACTTCAGCGCAATCCCATTGTTCTCGGAATTCCACTGAAGTTTAAAAATGCTTCGGAACTCTTCCATTGTTCTTGGTATTCCGCTGAAGTTTAAAAATGCTTTTGAACTTTTCCATTGCTCTCGGAATTCTGGTGAAGTTTAAAAATGCTTTGGAACTTTTCTATTGTACTCGGAATTCTGCTGAAGTTTAAAAATGCTTAGGAACTCTTCCATTGTTCTCGGAATTCTGCTGTCGTTTAAAAATGCTTCCGAACTCTTCCATTGTTCTCGGAATTCCGCTGAAGTTTAAAAATGCTTCGGAACTCTTCCATTGTTCTCGGAATTCTGCTGGCGTTTAAAAATGGTTCCGAACTCTTCCATTGTTTTCGGAATTCTGCAGACATTTAAAAATGGTTCAGAACTCTTCAATAATTCTCAGAATTCTGCTGTAGTTTAAAAATGCTTTGGAACTCTTCCATTGTTCTCGGAATTCTGCTGAAGTTTAAAAATGCTTCCAAACTCGTCCATTGTTCTCGGAATTCCGCTGAAGTTTAAAAATGCTTCGGAACTCTTCCATTGTTCTCGGAAATAAGCTGACATTTAAAAATGCTTTGGAACTTTCCCATTGTTCTCGGATTTCTGCTGAAGTATATAAATTCTTTGGAACTCTTCCAGTGTTCTCGGAATTCTTCTGACGTTTAAAAATGCTTCAGAACACTCCCATTGTTCTTGGAATTCCGCTGAAGTGTAAAAATGCTTCGGAACTCTTCCATTTTTCTCGGTATTCCGCTGAAGTTTAAAAATGCTTTGGAACTCTTCCATTGTTCTCAGAATTCTGCTGGCATTTAAAAATGGTTCCGAAATCTTCCATTGTTTTCGGAATTCTGCAGACATTTAAAAATGGTTCAGAACTCTTCAATAATTCTCAGAATTCCGCTGAAGTTTAAAAATTCTTCGGAACTCTTCCATTGTTCTCGGAATTAAGCTGACATTTAAAAATGCTTTGGAACTTTCCCATTGTTCTCGGAATTCTGCTGACGTTTATAAATGCTTTGGAACTCTTCCATTGTTCTCGGAATTCTGCTGACGTTTAAAAATGCTTCAGAACACTCCCATTGTTCTCGGAATTCCACTGAAGTGTAAAAATGCTTCGGAACTCTTCCATTGTTCTCGGAATTCCGCTGATGTTTAAAAATGCTTTGGAACTCTTCCATTTTTCTCAGAATTCTGCTGACGTTTAAAAATGCTTTAGAACACTCCCATTGTTCTCGGAATTCCACTGAAGTTTAAAAATGCTTCGGAACTCTTCCATTGTTCTCGGAATTCTGCTGGCGTTTAAAAATGGTTCCGAACTCTTCCATTGTTCTCGGAATTCTGCTGACATTTAAAAATGGTTCGGAACTCTTCAATAATTCTCAGAATTCTGCTGTAGTTTAAAAATGCTTTGGAACTCTTCCATTGTTCTGAAATTCTGCTGACATTTAAAAATGCTTCGGAACTTTTCCTTTGTTCTCGAAATTTTGCTGACGTTTATTTATGCTTTGGAACTCTTCCATTGTTCTCGGAAATCTGATGACGTTTAAAAATGCTTCAGAACACTCCCATTTCTCTCGGAATTCCGCTGAAGTGTAAAAATGCTTCGGAACTCTTCCATTGTTCTTGGTATTGCGCTGAAGTTTAAAAATGCTTTGGAACTATTCCATTGTTCTCAGAATTCTGCTGACGTTTAAAACTGCTTCAGAATACTCCCATTGCTCTCGGAATTCCGCTGTAGTGTAAAAATACTTCCGAAGTCTTCCATTGTTCTCGGAATTCTGCAGACATTTAAAAATGGTTCAGAATTCCGCTGAAGTTTAAAAATGCTTCAGAACTCTTCCATTGTTCTCGAAATTCCGCTGACATTTAATAATGCTTCGGAACTTTTCCTTTGTTCTCGGAATTCTGCTGACGTTTATTAATGCTTTGGAACTATTCCATTGTTCTCGGAATTCTGCTGACGTTTAAAAATGCTTCAGAATACTCCCATTGCTCTCGGAATTCCGCTGTAGTGTAAAAATGCTTCTGAACTCTTCCATTTTTCTTGGTATTCCGCTGAAGTTTAAAAATGCTTCGGACCTCTTCCAATGTTCTCGGAATTCTGCTGACATTTAAAAATGCTTCGGAACTCTTCCATTGTTCTCGGAATTCTGCTGGCGTTTAAAAATGGTTCCGAACTCTTCCATTGTTCTCGGAATTCTGCAGACATTTAAAAATGCTTCGGAACTCTTCCATTGTTCTCGGAATTCTGCTGACATTTAAAAATGCTTCCGAACTCTTCCATTGTTCTCGGAATTCCACTGAAGTTTAAAAATGCTTCGGAACTCTTCCATTATTCTCGGAATTCTGCTGGCGTTTAAAAATGGTTCCGAACTCTTCAATTGTTATCGGAATTCTGCAGACATTTAAAAATGGTTCAGAACTCTTCAATAATTCTCAGAATTCTGCTGTAGTTTAAAAATGCTTTGGAACTCTTCCATTGTTCTCGGAATTCTGCTGAAGTTTAAAAATGCTTCCAAACTCGTCCATTGTTCTCGGAATTCCGCTGAAGTTTAAAAATGCTTCGGAACTCTCCCATTGTTCTCGGAATTAAGCTGACATTTAAAAATGCTTTGGAACTTTCCCATTGTTCTCGGAATTCTGCTGACGTTTATAAATGCTTTGGAACTCTTCCATTGTTCTTGGAATTCTGCTGACGTTTAAAAATACTTCAGCGCAATCCCATTGTTCTCGGAATTCCACTGAAGTTTAAAAATGCTTCGGAACTCTTCCATTGTTCTTGGTATTCCGCTGAAGTTTAAAAATGCTTTTGAACTTTTCCATTGCTCTCGGAATTCTGGTGAAGTTTAAAAATGCTTTGGAACTTTTCTATTGTACTCGGAATTCTGCTGAAGTTTAAAAATGCTTAGGAACTCTTCCATTGTTCTCGGAATTCTGCTGTCGTTTAAAAATGCTTCCGAACTCTTCCATTGTTCTCGGAATTCCGCTGAAGTTTAAAAATGCTTCGGAACTCTTCCATTGTTCTCGGAATTCTGCTGGCGTTTAAAAATGGTTCCGAACTCTTCCATTGTTTTCGGAATTCTGCAGACATTTAAAAATGGTTCAGAACTCTTCAATAATTCTCAGAATTCTGCTGTAGTTTAAAAATGCTTTGGAACTCTTCCATTGTTCTCGGAATTCTGCTGAAGTTTAAAAATGCTTCCAAACTCGTCCATTGTTCTCGGAATTCCGCTGAAGTTTAAAAATGCTTCGGAACTCTTCCATTGTTCTCGGAAATAAGCTGACATTTAAAAATGCTTTGGAACTTTCCCATTGTTCTCGGATTTCTGCTGAAGTATATAAATTCTTTGGAACTCTTCCAGTGTTCTCGGAATTCTTCTGACGTTTAAAAATGCTTCAGAACACTCCCATTGTTCTTGGAATTCCGCTGAAGTGTAAAAATGCTTCGGAACTCTTCCATTTTTCTCGGTATTCCGCTGAAGTTTAAAAATGCTTTGGAACTCTTCCATTGTTCTCAGAATTCTGCTGGCATTTAAAAATGGTTCCGAAATCTTCCATTGTTTTCGGAATTCTGCAGACATTTAAAAATGGTTCAGAACTCTTCAATAATTCTCAGAATTCCGCTGAAGTTTAAAAATTCTTCGGAACTCTTCCATTGTTCTCGGAATTAAGCTGACATTTAAAAATGCTTTGGAACTTTCCCATTGTTCTCGGAATTCTGCTGACGTTTATAAATGCTTTGGAACTCTTCCATTGTTCTCGGAATTCTGCTGACGTTTAAAAATGCTTCAGAACACTCCCATTGTTCTCGGAATTCCACTGAAGTGTAAAAATGCTTCGGAACTCTTCCATTGTTCTCGGAATTCCGCTGATGTTTAAAAATGCTTTGGAACTCTTCCATTTTTCTCAGAATTCTGCTGACGTTTAAAAATGCTTTAGAACACTCCCATTGTTCTCGGAATTCCACTGAAGTTTAAAAATGCTTCGGAACTCTTCCATTGTTCTCGGAATTCTGCTGGCGTTTAAAAATGGTTCCGAACTCTTCCATTGTTCTCGGAATTCTGCTGACATTTAAAAATGGTTCGGAACTCTTCAATAATTCTCAGAATTCTGCTGTAGTTTAAAAATGCTTTGGAACTCTTCCATTGTTCTGAAATTCTGCTGACATTTAAAAATGCTTCGGAACTTTTCCTTTGTTCTCGAAATTTTGCTGACGTTTATTTATGCTTTGGAACTCTTCCATTGTTCTCGGAAATCTGATGACGTTTAAAAATGCTTCAGAACACTCCCATTTCTCTCGGAATTCCGCTGAAGTGTAAAAATGCTTCGGAACTCTTCCATTGTTCTTGGTATTGCGCTGAAGTTTAAAAATGCTTTGGAACTATTCCATTGTTCTCAGAATTCTGCTGACGTTTAAAACTGCTTCAGAATACTCCCATTGCTCTCGGAATTCCGCTGTAGTGTAAAAATACTTCCGAAGTCTTCCATTGTTCTCGGAATTCTGCAGACATTTAAAAATGGTTCAGAATTCCGCTGAAGTTTAAAAATGCTTCAGAACTCTTCCATTGTTCTCGAAATTCCGCTGACATTTAATAATGCTTCGGAACTTTTCCTTTGTTCTCGGAATTCTGCTGACGTTTATTAATGCTTTGGAACTATTCCATTGTTCTCGGAATTCTGCTGACGTTTAAAAATGCTTCAGAATACTCCCATTGCTCTCGGAATTCCGCTGTAGTGTAAAAATGCTTCTGAACTCTTCCATTTTTCTTGGTATTCCGCTGAAGTTTAAAAATGCTTCGGACCTCTTCCAATGTTCTCGGAATTCTGCTGACATTTAAAAATGCTTCGGAACTCTTCCATTGTTCTCGGAATTCTGCTGGCGTTTAAAAATGGTTCCGAACTCTTCCATTGTTCTCGGAATTCTGCAGACATTTAAAAATGCTTCGGAACTCTTCCATTGTTCTCGGAATTCTGCTGACATTTAAAAATGCTTCCGAACTCTTCCATTGTTCTCGGAATTCCACTGAAGTTTAAAAATGCTTCGGAACTCTTCCATTATTCTCGGAATTCTGCTGGCGTTTAAAAATGGTTCCGAACTCTTCAATTGTTATCGGAATTCTGCAGACATTTAAAAATGGTTCAGAACTCTTCAATAATTCTCAGAATTCTGCTGTAGTTTAAAAATGCTTTGGAACTCTTCCATTGTTCTCGGAATTCTGCTGAAGTTTAAAAATGCTTCCAAACTCGTCCATTGTTCTCGGAATTCCGCTGAAGTTTAAAAATGCTTCGGAACTCTCCCATTGTTCTCGGAATTAAGCTGACATTTAAAAATGCTTTGGAACTTTCCCATTGTTCTCGGAATTCTGCTGACGTTTATAAATGCTTTGGAACTCTTCCATTGTTCTTGGAATTCTGCTGACGTTTAAAAATACTTCAGCGCAATCCCATTGTTCTCGGAATTCCACTGAAGTTTAAAAATGCTTCGGAACTCTTCCATTGTTCTTGGTATTCCGCTGAAGTTTAAAAATGCTTTTGAACTTTTCCATTGCTCTCGGAATTCTGGTGAAGTTTAAAAATGCTTTGGAACTTTTCTATTGTACTCGGAATTCTGCTGAAGTTTAAAAATGCTTAGGAACTCTTCCATTGTTCTCGGAATTCTGCTGTCGTTTAAAAATGCTTCCGAACTCTTCCATTGTTCTCGGAATTCCGCTGAAGTTTAAAAATGCTTCGGAACTCTTCCATTGTTCTCGGAATTCTGCTGGCGTTTAAAAATGGTTCCGAACTCTTCCATTGTTTTCGGAATTCTGCAGACATTTAAAAATGGTTCAGAACTCTTCAATAATTCTCAGAATTCTGCTGTAGTTTAAAAATGCTTTGGAACTCTTCCATTGTTCTCGGAATTCTGCTGAAGTTTAAAAATGCTTCCAAACTCGTCCATTGTTCTCGGAATTCCGCTGAAGTTTAAAAATGCTTCGGAACTCTTCCATTGTTCTCGGAAATAAGCTGACATTTAAAAATGCTTTGGAACTTTCCCATTGTTCTCGGATTTCTGCTGAAGTATATAAATTCTTTGGAACTCTTCCAGTGTTCTCGGAATTCTTCTGACGTTTAAAAATGCTTCAGAACACTCCCATTGTTCTTGGAATTCCGCTGAAGTGTAAAAATGCTTCGGAACTCTTCCATTTTTCTCGGTATTCCGCTGAAGTTTAAAAATGCTTCGGAACTCTTCCATTGTTCTCAGAATTCTGCTGGCATTTAAAAATGGTTCCGAAATCTTCCATTGTTTTCGGAATTCTGCAGACATTTAAAAATGGTTCAGAACTCTTCAATAATTCTCAGAATTCCGCTGAAGTTTAAAAATTCTTCGGAACTCTTCCATTGTTCTCGGAATTAAGCTGACATTTAAAAATGCTTTGGAACTTTCCCATTGTTCTCGGAATTCTGCTGACGTTTATAAATGCTTTGGAACTCTTCCATTGTTCTCGGAATTCTGCTGACGTTTAAAAATGCTTCAGAACACTCCCATTGTTCTCGGAATTCCACTGAAGTGTAAAAATGCTTCGGAACTCTTCCATTGTTCTCGGAATTCCGCTGATGTTTAAAAATGCTTTGGAACTCTTCCATTTTTCTCAGAATTCTGCTGACGTTTAAAAATGCTTTAGAACACTCCCATTGTTCTCGGAATTCCACTGAAGTTTAAAAATGCTTCGGAACTCTTCCATTGTTCTCGGAATTCTGCTGGCATTTAAAAATGGTTCCGAACTCTTCCATTGTTCTCGGAATTCTGCTGACATTTAAAAATGGTTCGGAACTCTTCAATAATTCTCAGAATTCTGCTGTAGTTTAAAAATGCTTCGGAACTTTTCCTTTGTTCTCGAAATTTTGCTGACGTTTATTTATGCTTTGGAACTCTTCCATTGTTCTCGGAAATCTGATGACGTTTAAAAATGCTTCAGAACACTCCCATTTCTCTCGGAATTCCGCTGAAGTGTAAAAATGCTTCGGAACTCTTCCATTGTTCTTGGTATTGCGCTGAAGTTTAAAAATGCTTTGGAACTATTCCATTGTTCTCAGAATTCTGCTGACGTTTAAAACTGCTTCAGAATACTCCCATTGCTCTCGGAATTCCGCTGTAGTGTAAAAATACTTCCGAAGTCTTCCATTGTTCTCGGAATTCTGCAGACATTTAAAAATGGTTCAGAATTCCGCTGAAGTTTAAAAATGCTTCAGAACTCTTCCATTGTTCTCGAAATTCCGCTGACATTTAATAATGCTTCGGAACTTTTCCTTTGTTCTCGGAATTCTGCTGACGTTTATTAATGCTTTGGAACTATTCCATTGTTCTCGGAATTCTGCTGACGTTTAAAAATGCTTCAGAATACTCCCATTGCTCTCGGAATTCCGCTGTAGTGTAAAAATGCTTCTGAACTCTTCCATTTTTCTTGGTATTCCGCTGAAGTTTAAAAATGCTTCGGACCTCTTCCAATGTTCTCGGAATTCTGCTGACATTTAAAAATGCTTCGGAACTCTTCCATTGTTCTCGGAATTCTGCTGGCGTTTAAAAATGGTTCCGAACTCTTCCATTGTTCTCGGAATTCTGCAGACATTTAAAAATGGTTCCGAACTCTTCCATTGTTCTCGGAATTCTGCTGACGTTTAAAAATGGTTCGGAACTCTTCCATTGTTCTCGGAATTCCGCTGACATTTAAAAATGCTTCGGAACTCTTCCATTGTTCTTGGTATTCCGCTGAAGTTTAAAAATGCTTTTGAACTTTTCCATTGCTCTCGGAATTCTGTTGAAGTTTAAAAATGCTTTGGAACGTTTCTATTGTTCTCGGAATTCCGCTGAAGTTTAAAAATGCTTCGGAACTCTTCCATTATTCTCGGAATTCTGCTGGCGTTTAAAAATGGTTCCGAACTCTTCCATTGTTATCGGAATTCTGCAGACATTTAAAAATGGTTCAGAACTCTTCAATAATTCTCAGAATTCTGCTGTAGTTTAAAAATGCTTTGGAACTCTTCCATTGTTCTCGGAATTCTGCTGAAGTTTAAAAATGCTTCCAAACTCGTCCATTGTTCTCGGAATTCCGCTGAAGTTTAAAAATGCTTCGGAACTCTCCCATTGTTCTCGGAATTAAGCTGACATTTAAAAATGCTTTGGAACTTTCCCATTGTTCTCGGAATTCTGCTGACGTTTATAAATGCTTTGGAACTCTTCCATTGTTCTTGGAATTCTGCTGACGTTTAAAAATACTTCAGCGCAATCCCATTGTTCTCGGAATTCCACTGAAGTTTAAAAATGCTTCGGAACTCTTCCATTGTTCTTGGTATTCCGCTGAAGTTTAAAAATGCTTTTGAACTTTTCCATTGCTCTCGGAATTCTGGTGAAGTTTAAAAATGCTTTGGAACTTTTCTATTGTACTCGGAATTCTGCTGAAGTTTAAAAATGCTTAGGAACTCTTCCATTGTTCTCGGAATTCTGCTGTCGTTTAAAAATGCTTCCGAACTCTTCCATTGTTCTCGGAATTCCGCTGAAGTTTAAAAATGCTTCGGAACTCTTCCATTGTTCTCGGAATTCTGCTGGCGTTTAAAAATGGTTCCGAACTCTTCCATTGTTTTCGGAATTCTGCAGACATTTAAAAATGGTTCAGAACTCTTCAATAATTCTCAGAATTCTGCTGTAGTTTAAAAATCCTTTGGAACTCTTCCATTGTTCTCGGAATTCTGCTGAAGTTTAAAAATGCTTCCAAACTCGTCCATTGTTCTCGGAATTCCGCTGAAGTTTAAAAATGCTTCGGAACTCTTCCATTGTTCTCGGAAATAAGCTGACATTTAAAAATGCTTTGGAACTTTCCCATTGTTCTCGGAATTCTGCTGACGTTTATAAATGCTTTGGAACTCTTCCATTGTTCTCGGAATTCTGCTGACGTTTAAAAATGCTTCAGAACACTCCCATTGTTCTCGGAATTCCACTGAAGTGTAAAAATGCTTCGGAACTCTTCCATTGTTCTCGGAATTCCGCTGATGTTTAAAAATGCTTTGGAACTCTTCCATTTTTCTCAGAATTCTGCTGACGTTTAAAAATGCTTTAGAACACTCCCATTGTTCTCGGAATTCCCCTGAAGTTTAAAAATGCTTCGGAACTCTTCCATTGTTCTCGGAATTCTGCTGGCGTTTAAAAATGGTTCCGAACTCTTCCATTGTTCTCGGAATTCTGCTGACATTTAAAAATGGTTCGGAACTCTTCAATAATTCTCAGAATTCTGCTGTAGTTTAAAAATGCTTTGGAACTCTTCCATTGTTCTGAAATTCTGCTGACATTTAAAAATGCTTCGGAACTTTTCCTTTGTTCTCGAAATTTTGCTGACGTTTATTTATGCTTTGGAACTCTTCCATTGTTCTCGGAAATCTGATGACGTTTAAAAATGCTTCAGAACACTCCCATTTCTCTCGGAATTCCGCTGAAGTGTAAAAATGCTTCGGAACTCTTCCATTGTTCTTGGTATTGCGCTGAAGTTTAAAAATGCTTTGGAACTATTCCATTGTTCTCAGAATTCTGCTGACGTTTAAAACTGCTTCAGAATACTCCCATTGCTCTCGGAATTCCGCTGTAGTGTAAAAATACTTCCGAACTCTTCCATTGTTCTCGGAATTCTGCAGACATTTAAAAATGGTTCAGAATTCCGCTGAAGTTTAAAAATGCTTCAGAACTCTTCCATTGTTCTCGAAATTCCGCTGACATTTAATAATGCTTCGGAACTTTTCCTTTGTTCTCGGAATTCTGCTGACGTTTATTAATGCTTTGGAACTATTCCATTGTTCTCGGAATTCTGCTGACGTTTAAAAATGCTTCAGAATACTCCCATTGCTCTCGGAATTCCGCTGTAGTGTAAAAATGCTTCTGAACTCTTCCATTTTTCTTGGTATTCCGCTGAAGTTTAAAAATGCTTCGGACCTCTTCCAATGTTCTCGGAATTCTGCTGACATTTAAAAATGCTTCGGAACTCTTCCATTGTTCTCGGAATTCTGCTGGCGTTTAAAAATGGTTCCGAACTCTTCCATTGTTCTCGGAATTCTGCAGACATTTAAAAATGGTTCCGAACTCTTCCATTGTTCTCGGAATTCTGCTGACGTTTAAAAATGGTTCGGAACTCTTCCATTGTTCTCGGAATTCCGCTGACATTTAAAAATGCTTCGGAACTTTTCCATTGTTCTCGAAATTCTGCTGACGTTTATAAATTCTTTGGAACTCTTCCATTGTTCTCGGAATTCTGCTGACGTTTAAAAATACTTCAGAACAATCCCATTGTTCTCGGAATTCCACTGAAGTTTAAAAATGCTTCGGAACTCTTCCATTGTTCTTGGTATTCCGCTGAAGTTTAAAAATGCTTTTGAACTTTTCCATTGCTCTCGGAATTCTGTTGAAGTTTAAAAATGCTTTGGAACGTTTCTATTGTTCTCGGAATTCCGCTGAAGTTTAAAAATGCTTCGGAACTCTTCCATTATTCTCGGAATTCTGCTGGCGTTTAAAAATGGTTCCGAACTCTTCCATTGTTATCGGAATTCTGCAGACATTTAAAAATGGTTCAGAACTCTTCAATAATTCTCAGAATTCTGCTGTAGTTTAAAAATGCTTTGGAACTCTTCCATTGTTCTCGGAATTCTGCTGAAGTTTAAAAATGCTTCCAAACTCGTCCATTGTTCTCGGAATTCCGCTGAAGTTTAAAAATGCTTCGGAACTCTCCCATTGTTCTCGGAATTAAGCTGACATTTAAAAATGCTTTGGAACTTTCCCATTGTTCTCGGAATTCTGCTGACGTTTATAAATGCTTTGGATCTCTTCCATTGTTCTTGGAATTCTGCTGACGTTTAAAAATACTTCAGCGCAATCCCATTGTTCTCGGAATTCCACTGAAGTTTAAAAATGCTTCGGAACTCTTCCATTGTTCTTGGTATTCCGCTGAAGTTTAAAAATGCTTTTGAACTTTTCCATTGCTCTCGGAATTCTGGTGAAGTTTAAAAATGCTTTGGAACTTTTCTATTGTACTCGGAATTCTGCTGAAGTTTAAAAATGCTTAGGAACTCTTCCATTGTTCTCGGAATTCTGCTGTCGTTTAAAAATGCTTCCGAACTCTTCCATTGTTCTCGGAATTCCGCTGAAGTTTAAAAATGCTTCGGAACTCTTCTATTGTTCTCGGAATTCTGCTGGCGTTTAAAAATGGTTCCGAACTCTTCCATTGTTTTCGGAATTCTGCAGACATTTAAAAATGGTTCAGAACTCTTCAATAATTCTCAGAATTCTGCTGTAGTTTAAAAATGCTTTGGAACTCTTCCATTGTTCTCGGAATTCTGCTGAAGTTTAAAAATGCTTCCAAACTCGTCCATTGTTCTCGGAATTCCGCTGAAGTTTAAAAATGCTTCGGAACTCTTCCATTGTTCTCGGAAATAAGCTGACATTTAAAAATGCTTTGGAACTTTCCCATTGTTCTCGGAATTCTGCTGAAGTATATAAATTCTTTGGAACGCTTCCAGTGTTCTCGGAATTCTTCTGACGTTTAAAAATGCTTCAGAACACTCCCATTGTTCTTGGAATTCCGCTGAAGTGTAAAAATGCTTCGGAACTCTTCCATTTTTCTCGGTATTCCGCTGAAGTTTAAAAATGCTTCGGATCTCTTCCATTGTTCTCGGAATTCTGCTGACATTGAAAAATGCTTCCAAACTCGTCCATTGTTCTCGGAATTCCGCTGAAGTTTAAAAATGCTTCGGAACTCTTCCATTGTTCTCGGAAATAAGCTGACATTTAAAAATGCTTTGGAACTTTCCCATTGTTCTCGGAATTCTGCTGAAGTATATAAATTCTTTGGAACTCTTCCAGTGTTCTCGGAATTCTTCTGACGTTTAAAAATGCTTCAGAACACTCCCATTGTTCTTGGAATTCCGCTGAAGTGTAAAAATGCTTCGGAACTCTTCCATTTTTCTCGGTATTCCGCTGAAGTTTAAAAATGCTTCGGAACTCTTCCATTGTTCTCGGAATTCTGCTGACATTGAAAAATGCTTCCGAACTCTTCCATTGTTTTCGGAATTCCGCTGAAGTTTAAAAATGCTTCGGAACTCTTCCATTGTTCTCGGAATTCTGCTGGCGTTTAAAAATGGTTCCGAAGTCTTCCATTGTTCTCGGAATTCTGCAGACATTTAAAAATGCTTCGGAACTCTTCCATTGTTCTCGGAATTCTGCTGACATTTAAAAATGCTTCCGAACTCTTCCATTGTTCTCGGAATTCCGCTGAAGTTTAAAAATGCTTCGGAACTCTTCCATTATTCTCGGAATTCTGCTGGCGTTTAAAAATGGTTCCGAACTCTTCCATTGTTATCGGAATTCTGCAGACATTTAAAAATGGTTCAGAACTCTTCAATAATTCTCAGAATTCTGCTGTAGTTTAAAAATGCTTTGGAACTCTTCCATTGTTCTCGGAATTCTGCTGAAGTTTAAAAATGCTTCCAAACTCGTCCATTGTTCTCGGAATTCCGCTGAAGTTTAAAAATGCTTCGGAACTCTCCCATTGTTCTCGGAATTAAGCTGACATTTAAAAATGCTTTGGAACTTTCCCATTGTTCTCGGAATTCTGCTGACGTTTATAAATGCTTTGGAACTCTTCCATTGTTCTTGGAATTCTGCTGACGTTTAAAAATACTTCAGCGCAATCCCATTGTTCTCGGAATTCCACTGAAGTTTAAAAATGCTTCGGAACTCTTCCATTGTTCTTGGTATTCCGCTGAAGTTTAAAAATGCTTTTGAACTTTTCCATTGCTCTCGGAATTCTGGTGAAGTTTAAAAATGCTTTGGAACTTTTCTATTGTACTCGGAATTCTGCTGAAGTTTAAAAATGCTTAGGAACTCTTCCATTGTTCTCGGAATTCTGCTGTCGTTTAAAAATGCTTCCGAACTCTTCCATTGTTCTCGGAATTCCGCTGAAGTTTAAAAATGCTTCGGAACTCTTCCATTGTTCTCGGAATTCTGCTGGCGTTTAAAAATGGTTCCGAACTCTTCCATTGTTTTCGGAATTCTGCAGACATTTAAAAATGGTTCAGAACTCTTCAATAATTCTCAGAATTCTGCTGTAGTTTAAAAATCCTTTGGAACTCTTCCATTGTTCTCGGAATTCTGCTGAAGTTTAAAAATGCTTCCAAACTCGTCCATTGTTCTCGGAATTCCGCTGAAGTTTAAAAATGCTTCAGAACACTCCCATTGTTCTTGGAATTCCGCTGAAGTGTAAAAATGCTTCGGAACTCTTCCATTTTTCTCGGTATTCCGCTGAAGTTTAAAAATGCTTCGGAACTCTTCCATTGTTCTCGGAATTCTGCTGACATTGAAAAATGCTTCCGAACTCTTCCATTGTTTTCGGAATTCCGCTGAAGTTTAAAAATGCTTCGGAACTCTTCCATTGTTCTCAGAATTCTGCTGGCATTTAAAAATGGTTCCGAAATCTTCCATTGTTTTCGGAATTCTGCAGACATTTAAAAATGGTTCAGAACTCTTCAATAATTCTCAGAATTCCGCTGAAGTTTAAAAATGCTTCGGAACTCTTCCATTGTTCTCGGAATTAAGCTGACATTTAAAAATGCTTTGGAACTTTCCCATTGTTCTCGGAATTCTGCTGACGTTTATAAATGCTTTGGAACTCTTCCATTGTTCTCGGAATTCTGCTGACGTTTAAAAATGCTTCAGAACACTCCCATTGTTCTCGGAATTCCACTGAAGTGTAAAAATGCTTCGGAACTCTTCCATTGTTCTCGGAATTCCGCTGATGTTTAAAAATGCTTTGGAACTCTTCCATTTTTCTCAGAATTCTGCTGACGTTTAAAAATGCTTTAGAACACTCCCATTGTTCTCGGAATTCCACTGAAGTTTAAAAATGCTTCGGAACTCTTCCATTGTTCTCGGAATTCTGCTGGCGTTTAAAAATGGTTCCGAACTCTTCCATTGCTCTCGGAATTCTGCTGACATTTAAAAATGGTTCGGAACTCTTCAATAATTCTCAGAATTCTGCTGTAGTTTAAAAATGCTTTGGAACTCTTCCATTGTTCTGAAATTCTGCTGACATTTAAAAATGCTTCGGAACTTTTCCTTTGTTCTCGAAATTTTGCTGACGTTTATTTATGCTTTGGAACTCTTCCATTGTTCTCGGAAATCTGATGACGTTTAAAAATGCTTCAGAACACTCCCATTTCTCTCGGAATTCCGCTGAAGTGTAAAAATGCTTCGGAACTCTTCCATTGTTCTTGGTATTGCGCTAAAGTTTAAAAATGCTTTGGAACTATTCCATTGTTCTCAGAATTCTGCTGACGTTTAAAACTGCTTCAGAATACTCCCATTGCTCTCGGAATTCCGCTGTAGTGTAAAAATACTTCCGAACTCTTCCATTGTTCTCGGAATTCTGCAGACATTTAAAAATGGTTCAGAATTCCGCTGAAGTTTAAAAATGCTTCAGAACTCTTCCATTGTTCTCGAAATTCCGCTGACATTTAATAATGCTTCGGAACTTTTCCTTTGTTCTCGGAATTCTGCTGACGTTTATTAATGCTTTGGAACTATTCCATTGTTCTCGGAATTCTGCTGACGTTTAAAAATGCTTCAGAATACTCCCATTGCTCTCGGAATTCCGCTGTAGTGTAAAAATGCTTCTGAACTCTTCCATTTTTCTTGGTATTCCGCTGAAGTTTAAAAATGCTTCGGACCTCTTCCAATGTTCTCGGAATTCTGCTGACATTTAAAAATGCTTCGGAACTCTTCCATTGTTCTCGGAATTCTGCTGGCGTTTAAAAATGGTTCCGAACTCTTCCATTGTTCTCGGAATTCTGCAGACATTTAAAAATGGTTCCGAACTCTTCCATTGTTCTCGGAATTCTGCTGACGTTTAAAAATACTTCAGAACAATCCCATTGTTCTCGGAATTCCACTGAAGTTTAAAAATGCTTCGGAACTCTTCCATTGTTCTTGGTATTCCGCTGAAGTTTAAAAATGCTTTTGAACTTTTCCATTGCTCTCGGAATTCTGTTGAAGTTTAAAAATGCTTTGGAACGTTTCTATTGTTCTCGGAATTCTGCTGAAGTGTAAAAATGCTTCGGAACTCTTCCATTGTTCTCGGAATTCTGCTGACATTTAAACATGCTTCCGAACTCTTCCATTGTTCTCGGAATTCCGCTGAAGTTTAAAAATGCTTCGGAACTCTTCCATTATTCTCGGAATTCTGCTGGCGTTTAAAAATGGTTCCGAACTCTTCCATTGTTCTCGGAATTCTGCAGACATTTAAAAATGGTTCAGAACTCTTCAATAATTCTCAGAATTCTGCTGTAGTTTAAAAATGCTTTGGAACTCTTCCATTGTTCTCGGAATTCTGCTGAAGTTTAAAAATGCTTCCAAACTCGTCCATTGTTCTCGGAATTCCGCTGAAGTTTAAAAATGCTTCGGAACTCTTCCATTGTTCTCGGAAATAAGCTGACATTTAAAAATGCTTTGGAACTTTCCCATTGTTCTCGGAATTCTGCTGAAGTATATAAATTCTTTGGAACGCTTCCAGTGTTCTCGGAATTCTTCTGACGTTTAAAAATGCTTCAGAACACTCCCATTGTTCTTGGAATTCCGCTGAAGTGTAAAAATGCTTCGGAACTCTTCCATTTTTCTCGGTATTCCGCTGAAGTTTAAAAATGCTTCGGATCTCTTCCATTGTTCTCGGAATTCTGCTGACATTGAAAAATGCTTCCAAACTCGTCCATTGTTCTCGGAATTCCGCTGAAGTTTAAAAATGCTTCGGAACTCTTCCATTGTTCTCGGAAATAAGCTGACATTTAAAAATGCTTTGGAACTTTCCCATTGTTCTCGGAATTCTGCTGAAGTATATAAATTCTTTGGAACTCTTCCAGTGTTCTCGGAATTCTTCTGACGTTTAAAAATGCTTCAGAACACTCCCATTGTTCTTGGAATTCCGCTGAAGTGTAAAAATGCTTCGGAACTCTTCCATTTTTCTCGGTATTCCGCTGAAGTTTAAAAATGCTTCGGAACTCTTCCATTGTTCTCGGAATTCTGCTGACATTGAAAAATGCTTCCGAACTCTTCCATTGTTTTCGGAATTCCGCTGAAGTTTAAAAATGCTTCGGAACTCTTCCATTGTTCTCGGAATTCTGCTGGCGTTTAAAAATGGTTCCGAAGTCTTCCATTGTTCTCGGAATTCTGCAGACATTTAAAAATGCTTCGGAACTCTTCCATTGTTCTCGGAATTCTGCTGACATTTAAAAATGCTTCCGAACTCTTCCATTGTTCTCGGAATTCCGCTGAAGTTTAAAAATGCTTCGGAACTCTTCCATTATTCTCGGAATTCTGCTGGCGTTTAAAAATGGTTCCGAACTCTTCCATTGTTATCGGAATTCTGCAGACATTTAAAAATGGTTCAGAACTCTTCAATAATTCTCAGAATTCTGCTGTAGTTTAAAAATGCTTTGGAACTCTTCCATTGTTCTCGGAATTCTGCTGAAGTTTAAAAATGCTTCCAAACTCGTCCATTGTTCTCGGAATTCCGCTGAAGTTTAAAAATGCTTCGGAACTCTCCCATTGTTCTCGGAATTAAGCTGACATTTAAAAATGCTTTGGAACTTTCCCATTGTTCTCGGAATTCTGCTGACGTTTATAAATGCTTTGGAACTCTTCCATTGTTCTTGGAATTCTGCTGACGTTTAAAAATACTTCAGCGCAATCCCATTGTTCTCGGAATTCCACTGAAGTTTAAAAATGCTTCGGAACTCTTCCATTGTTCTTGGTATTCCGCTGAAGTTTAAAAATGCTTTTGAACTTTTCCATTGCTCTCGGAATTCTGGTGAAGTTTAAAAATGCTTTGGAACTTTTCTATTGTACTCGGAATTCTGCTGAAGTTTAAAAATGCTTAGGAACTCTTCCATTGTTCTCGGAATTCTGCTGTCGTTTAAAAATGCTTCCGAACTCTTCCATTGTTCTCGGAATTCCGCTGAAGTTTAAAAATGCTTCGGAACTCTTCCATTGTTCTCGGAATTCTGCTGGCGTTTAAAAATGGTTCCGAACTCTTCCATTGTTTTCGGAATTCTGCAGACATTTAAAAATGGTTCAGAACTCTTCAATAATTCTCAGAATTCTGCTGTAGTTTAAAAATCCTTTGGAACTCTTCCATTGTTCTCGGAATTCTGCTGAAGTTTAAAAATGCTTCCAAACTCGTCCATTGTTCTCGGAATTCCGCTGAAGTTTAAAAATGCTTCAGAACACTCCCATTGTTCTTGGAATTCCGCTGAAGTGTAAAAATGCTTCGGAACTCTTCCATTTTTCTCGGTATTCCGCTGAAGTTTAAAAATGCTTCGGAACTCTTCCATTGTTCTCGGAATTCTGCTGACATTGAAAAATGCTTCCGAACTCTTCCATTGTTTTCGGAATTCCGCTGAAGTTTAAAAATGCTTCGGAACTCTTCCATTGTTCTCAGAATTCTGCTGGCATTTAAAAATGGTTCCGAAATCTTCCATTGTTTTCGGAATTCTGCAGACATTTAAAAATGGTTCAGAACTCTTCAATAATTCTCAGAATTCCGCTGAAGTTTAAAAATGCTTCGGAACTCTTCCATTGTTCTCGGAATTAAGCTGACATTTAAAAATGCTTTGGAACTTTCCCATTGTTCTCGGAATTCTGCTGACGTTTATAAATGCTTTGGAACTCTTCCATTGTTCTCGGAATTCTGCTGACGTTTAAAAATGCTTCAGAACACTCCCATTGTTCTCGGAATTCCACTGAAGTGTAAAAATGCTTCGGAACTCTTCCATTGTTCTCGGAATTCCGCTGATGTTTAAAAATGCTTTGGAACTCTTCCATTTTTCTCAGAATTCTGCTGACGTTTAAAAATGCTTTAGAACACTCCCATTGTTCTCGGAATTCCACTGAAGTTTAAAAATGCTTCGGAACTCTTCCATTGTTCTCGGAATTCTGCTGGCGTTTAAAAATGGTTCCGAACTCTTCCATTGCTCTCGGAATTCTGCTGACATTTAAAAATGGTTCGGAACTCTTCAATAATTCTCAGAATTCTGCTGTAGTTTAAAAATGCTTTGGAACTCTTCCATTGTTCTGAAATTCTGCTGACATTTAAAAATGCTTCGGAACTTTTCCTTTGTTCTCGAAATTTTGCTGACGTTTATTTATGCTTTGGAACTCTTCCATTGTTCTCGGAAATCTGATGACGTTTAAAAATGCTTCAGAACACTCCCATTTCTCTCGGAATTCCGCTGAAGTGTAAAAATGCTTCGGAACTCTTCCATTGTTCTTGGTATTGCGCTAAAGTTTAAAAATGCTTTGGAACTATTCCATTGTTCTCAGAATTCTGCTGACGTTTAAAACTGCTTCAGAATACTCCCATTGCTCTCGGAATTCCGCTGTAGTGTAAAAATACTTCCGAACTCTTCCATTGTTCTCGGAATTCTGCAGACATTTAAAAATGGTTCAGAATTCCGCTGAAGTTTAAAAATGCTTCAGAACTCTTCCATTGTTCTCGAAATTCCGCTGACATTTAATAATGCTTCGGAACTTTTCCTTTGTTCTCGGAATTCTGCTGACGTTTATTAATGCTTTGGAACTATTCCATTGTTCTCGGAATTCTGCTGACGTTTAAAAATGCTTCAGAATACTCCCATTGCTCTCGGAATTCCGCTGTAGTGTAAAAATGCTTCTGAACTCTTCCATTTTTCTTGGTATTCCGCTGAAGTTTAAAAATGCTTCGGACCTCTTCCAATGTTCTCGGAATTCTGCTGACATTTAAAAATGCTTCGGAACTCTTCCATTGTTCTCGGAATTCTGCTGGCGTTTAAAAATGGTTCCGAACTCTTCCATTGTTCTCGGAATTCTGCAGACATTTAAAAATGGTTCCGAACTCTTCCATTGTTCTCGGAATTCTGCTGACGTTTAAAAATACTTCAGAACAATCCCATTGTTCTCGGAATTCCACTGAAGTTTAAAAATGCTTCGGAACTCTTCCATTGTTCTTGGTATTCCGCTGAAGTTTAAAAATGCTTTTGAACTTTTCCATTGCTCTCGGAATTCTGTTGAAGTTTAAAAATGCTTTGGAACGTTTCTATTGTTCTCGGAATTCTGCTGAAGTGTAAAAATGCTTCGGAACTCTTCCATTGTTCTCGGAATTCTGCTGACATTTAAACATGCTTCCGAACTCTTCCATTGTTCTCGGAATTCCGCTGAAGTTTAAAAATGCTTCGGAACTCTTCCATTATTCTCGGAATTCTGCTGGCGTTTAAAAATGGTTCCGAACTCTTCCATTGTTCTCGGAATTCTGCAGACATTTAAAAATGGTTCAGAACTCTTCAATAATTCTCAGAATTCTGCTGTAGTTTAAAAATGCTTTGGAACTCTTCCATTGTTCTCGGAATTCTGCTGAAGTTTAAAAATGCTTCCAAACTCGTCCATTGTTCTCGGAATTCCGCTGAAGTTTAAAAATGCTTCGGAACTCTCCCATTGTTCTCGGAATTAAGCTGACATTTAAAAATGCTTTGGAACTTTTCCATTGCTCTCGGAATTCTGGTGAAGTTTAAAAATGCTTTGGAACTTTTCCATTGTACTCAGAATTCTGCTGAAGTTTAAAAATGCTTCGAACTTTTCCATTGTTCTCGGAATTTTGCTGGCATTTAAAAATGGTTCCGAACTCTTCCATTGTTCTCAGAATTCTGCTGACGTTTAAAAATCGTTCGGAACTCTTCAATAATTCTCAGAATTCTGCTGTAGTTTAAAAATGCTTTGGAACTCTTCCATTGTTCTCGGAATTCTGCTGAAGTTTAAAAATGCTTCCGAACTCGTACACTGTTCCTGGAATTCCGCTGAAGTTGAAAAATGCTTCGGAACTCTTCCATTGTTCTCGGAATTAAGCTGACATTTAAAAATGCTTTGGAACTTTCCCATTGTTCTCGGAATTCTGCTGACGTTTATAAATGCTTTGGAACTCTTCCATTGTTCTTGGAATTCTGCTGACGTTTAAAAATACTTCAGCGCAATCCCATTGTTCTCGGAATTCCACTGAAGTTTAAAAATGCTTCGGAACTCTTCCATTGTTCTTGGTATTCCGCTGAAGTTTAAAAATGCTTTTGAACTTTTCCATTGCTCTCGGAATTCTGGTGAAGTTTAAAAATGCTTTGGAACTTTTCTATTGTACTCGGAATTCTGCTGAAGTTTAAAAATGCTTAGGAACTCTTCCATTGTTCTCGGAATTCTGCTGTCGTTTAAAAATGCTTCCGAACTCTTCCATTGTTCTCGGAATTCCGCTGAAGTTTAAAAATGCTTCGGAACGCTTCCATTGTTCTCGGAATTCTGCTGGCGTTTAAAAATGGTTCCGAACTCTTCCATTGTTTTCGGAATTCTGCAGACATTTAAAAATGGTTCAGAACTCTTCAATAATTCTCAGAATTCTGCTGTAGTTTAAAAATGCTTTGGAACTCTTCCATTGTTCTCGGAATTCTGCTGAAGTTTAAAAATGCTTCCGAACTCGTCCATTGTTCTCGGAATTCCGCTGAAGTTTAAAAATGCTTCGGAACTCTTCCATTGTTCTCGGAAATAAGCTGACATTTAAAAATGCTTTGGAACTTTCCCATTGTTCTCGGAATTCTGCTGAAGTATATAAATTCTTTGGAACTCTTCCAGTGTTCTCGGAATTCTTCTGACGTTTAAAACTGCTTCAGAATACTCCCATTGCTCTCGGAATTCCGCTGTAGTGTAAAAATACTTCGGAACTCTTCCATTTTTCTCGGTATTCCGCTGAAGTTTAAAAATGCTTCCGAACTCTTCCATTGTTCTCGGAATTCCGCTGAAGTTTAAAAATGCTTCGGAACTCTTCCATTGTTCTCGGAATTCTGCTGGCGTTTAAAAATGGTTCCGAACTCTTCCATTGTTCTCGGAATTCTGCAGACATTTAAAAATGGTTCAGAATTCTGCTGAAGTTTAAAAATGCTTCGGAACTCTTCCATTGTTCTCGAAATTCCGTTGACATTTAATAATGCTTCGGAACTTTTCCTTTGTTCTCGGAATTCTGCTGACGTTTATTAATGCTTTGGAACTATTCCATTGTTCTCGCAATTCTGCTGACGTTTAAAAATGCTTCAGAATACTCCCATTGCTCTCGGAATTCCGATGTAGTGTAAAAATGCTTCTGAACTCTTCCATTTTTCTTGGCATTCCGCTGAAGTTTAAAAATGCTTCGGACCTCTTCCATTGTTCTCGGAATTCCGCTGAAGTTTAAAAATGCTTCGGAACTCTTCCATTGTTCTCGGAATTCTGCTGGCGTTTAAAAATGGTTCCGAACTCTTCCATTGTTCTCGGAATTCTGCAGACATTTAAAAATGGTTCCGAACTCTTCCATTGTTCTCGGAATTCTGCTGACGTTTAAAAATGGTTCGGAACTCTTCCATTGTTCTCGGAATTCCGCTGACATTTAAAAATGCTTCGGAACTTTTCCATTGTTCTCGGAATTCTGCTGACGTTTATAAATGCTTTGGAACTCTTCCATTGTTCTCGGAATTCTGCTAACGTTTAAAAATACTTCAGAACAATCCCATTGTTCTCGGAATTCCACTGAAGTTTAAAAATGCTTCGGAACTCTTCCATTGCTCTCGGAATTCTGTTGAAGTTTAAAAATGCTTTGGAACGTTTCTATTGTTCTCGGAATTCTGCTGAAGTTTAAAAATGCTTCGGAACTCTTCCATTGTTCTCGGAATTCTGCTGCCGTTTAAAAATGCTTCCGAACTCTTCCATTGTTTTCGGAATTCCGCTGAAGTTTAAAAATGCTTCGGAACTCTTCCATTGTTCTCGGAATTCTGCTGGCGTTTAAAAATGGTTCCGAACTCTTCCATTGTTCTCGGAATTCTGCAGACATTTAAAAATGGTTCAGAACTCTTCAATAATTCTCAGAATTCTGCTGTAGTTTAAAAATGCTTTGGAACTCTTCCATTGTTCTCGGAATTCTGCTGAAGTTTAAAAATGCTTCCAAACTCGTCCATTGTTCTCGGAATTCCGCTGTAGTTTAAAAATGCTTCGGAACTCTCCCATTGTTCTCGGAATTAAGCTGACATTTAAAAATGCTTTGGAACTTTTCCATTGCTCTCGGAATTCTGGTGAAGTTTAAAAATGCTTTGGAACTTTTCCATTGTACTCAGAATTCTGCTGAAGTTTAAAAATGCTTCGGAACTTTTCCATTGTTCTCGGAATTTTGCTGGCGTTTAAAAATGGTTCCGAACTCTTCCATTGTTCTCAGAATTCTGCAGACATTTAAAAATGGTTCAGAACTCTTCAATAATTCTCAGAATTCTGCTGTAGTTTAAAAATGCTTTGGAACTCTTCCATTGTTCTCGGAATTCTGCTGAAGTTTAAAAATGCTTCCAAACTCGTCCATTGTTCTCGGAATTCCGCTGTAGTTTAAAAATGCTTCGGAACTCTCCCATTGTTCTCGGAATTAAGCTGACATTTAAAAATGCTTTGGAACTTTTCCATTGCTCTCGGAATTCTGGTGAAGTTTAAAAATGCTTTGGAACTTTTCCATTGTACTCAGAATTCTGCTGAAGTTTAAAAATTCTTCGGAACTTTTCCATTGTTCTCGGAATTTTGCTGGCATTTAAAAATGGTTCCGAACTCTTCCATTGTTCTCAGAATTCTGCTGACGTTTAAAAATGGTTCGGAACTCTTCAATAATTCTCAGAATTCTGCTGTAGTTTAAAAATGCTTTGGAACTCTTCCATTGTTCTCGGAATTCTGCTGAAGTTTAAAAATGCTTCGGAACTCGTCCACTGTTCCCGGAATTCCGCTGAAGTTGAAAAATGCTTCGGAACTCTTCCATTGTTCTCGGAATTAAGCTGACATTTAAAAATGCTTTGGAACTTTCCCATTGTTCACGGAATTCTGCTGACGTTTATAAATGCTTTGGAACTCTTCCATTGTTCTCGGAATTCTGCTGACGTTTAAAAATACTTCAGAGCAATCCCATTGTTCTCGGAATTCCACTGAAGTTTAAAAATGCTTCGGAACTCTTCCATTGTTCTCGGAATTCTGCTGTCGTTTAAAAATGCTTCCGAACTCTTCCATTGTTCTCGGAATTCCGCTGAAGTTTAAAAATGCTTCGGAACTCTTCCATTGTTCTCGGAATTCTGCTGACGTTTAAAAATACTTCAGAACAATCCCATTGTTCTCGGAATTCCACTGAAGTTTAAAAATGCTTCGGAACTCTTCCATTGTTCTTGGTATTCCGCTGAAGTTTAAAAATGCTTTTGAACTTTTCCATTGCTCTCGGAATTCTGTTGAAGTTTAAAAATGCTTTGGAACGTTTCTATTGTTCTCGGAATTCCGCTGAAGTTTAAAAATGCTTCGGAACTCTTCCATTATTCTCGGAATTCTGCTGGCGTTTAAAAATGGTTCCGAACTCTTCCATTGTTATCGGAATTCTGCAGACATTTAAAAATGGTTCAGAACTCTTCAATAATTCTCAGAATTCTGCTGTAGTTTAAAAATGCTTTGGAACTCTTCCATTGTTCTCGGAATTCTGCTGAAGTTTAAAAATGCTTCCAAACTCGTCCATTGTTCTCGGAATTCCGCTGAAGTTTAAAAATGCTTCGGAACTCTCCCATTGTTCTCGGAATTAAGCTGACATTTAAAAATGCTTTGGAACTTTCCCATTGTTCTCGGAATTCTGCTGACGTTTATAAATGCTTTGGAACTCTTCCATTGTTCTTGGAATTCTGCTGACGTTTAAAAATACTTCAGCGCAATCCCATTGTTCTCGGAATTCCACTGAAGTTTAAAAATGCTTCGGAACTCTTCCATTGTTCTTGGTATTCCGCTGAAGTTTAAAAATGCTTTTGAACTTTTCCATTGCTCTCGGAATTCTGGTGAAGTTTAAAAATGCTTTGGAACTTTTCTATTGTACTCGGAATTCTGCTGAAGTTTAAAAATGCTTAGGAACTCTTCCATTGTTCTCGGAATTCTGCTGTCGTTTAAAAATGCTTCCGAACTCTTCCATTGTTCTCGGAATTACGCTGAAGTTTAAAAATGCTTCGGAACTCTTCCATTGTTCTCGGAATTCTGCTGGCGTTTAAAAATGGTTCCGAACTCTTCCATTGTTTTCGGAATTCTGCAGACATTTAAAAATGGTTCAGAACTCTTCAATAATTCTCAGAATTCTGCTGTAGTTTAAAAATGCTTTGGAACTCTTCCATTGTTCTCGGAATTCTGCTGAAGTTTAAAAATGCTTCCAAACTCGTCCATTGTTCTCGGAATTCCGCTGAAGTTTAAAAATGCTTCGGAACTCTTCCATTGTTCTCGGAAATAAGCTGACATTTAAAAATGCTTTGGAACTTTCCCATTGTTCTCGGAATTCTGCTGAAGTATATAAATTCTTTGGAACTCTTCCAGTGTTCTCGGAATTCTTCTGACGTTTAAAAATGCTTCAGAACACTCCCATTGTTCTTGGAATTCCGCTGAAGTGTAAAAATGCTTCGGAACTCTTCCATTTTTCTCGGTATTCCGCTGAAGTTTAAAAATGCTTCGGAACTCTTCCATTGTTCTCGGAATTCTGCTGACATTGAAAAATGCTTCCGAACTCTTCCATTGTTTTCGGAATTCCGCTGAAGTTTAAAAATGCTTCGGAACTCTTCCATTGTTCTCAGAATTCTGCTGGCATTTAAAAATGGTTCCGAAATCTTCCATTGTTTTCGGAATTCTGCAGACATTTAAAAATGGTTCAGAACTCTTCAATAATTCTCAGAATTCCGCTGAAGTTTAAAAATGCTTCGGAACTCTTCCATTGTTCTCGGAATTAAGCTGACATTTAAAAATGCTTTGGAACTTTCCCATTGTTCTCGGAATTCTGCTGACGTTTATAAATGCTTTGGAACTCTTCCATTGTTCTCGGAATTCTGCTGACGTTTAAAAATGCTTCAGAACACTCCCATTGTTCTCGGAATTCCACTGAAGTGTAAAAATGCTTCGGAACTCTTCCATTGTTCTCGGAATTCCGCTGATGTTTAAAAATGCTTTGGAACTCTTCCATTTTTCTCAGAATTCTGCTGACGTTTAAAAATGCTTTAGAACACTCCCATTGTTCTCGGAATTCCACTGAAGTTTAAAAATGCTTCGGAACTCTTCCATTGTTCTCGGAATTCTGCTGGCGTTTAAAAATGGTTCCGAACTCTTCCATTGCTCTCGGAATTCTGCTGACATTTAAAAATGGTTCGGAACTCTTCAATAATTCTCAGAATTCTGCTGTAGTTTAAAAATGCTTTGGAACTCTTCCATTGTTCTGAAATTCTGCTGACATTTAAAAATGCTTCGGAACTTTTCCTTTGTTCTCGAAATTTTGCTGACGTTTATTTATGCTTTGGAACTCTTCCATTGTTCTCGGAAATCTGATGACGTTTAAAAATGCTTCAGAACACTCCCATTTCTCTCGGAATTCCGCTGAAGTGTAAAAATGCTTCGGAACTCTTCCATTGTTCTTGGTATTGCGCTGAAGTTTAAAAATGCTTTGGAACTATTCCATTGTTCTCAGAATTCTGCTGACGTTTAAAACTGCTTCAGAATACTCCCATTGCTCTCGGAATTCCGCTGTAGTGTAAAAATACTTCCGAACTCTTCCATTGTTCTCGGAATTCTGCAGACATTTAAAAATGGTTCAGAATTCCGCTGAAGTTTAAAAATGCTTCGGAACTCTCCCATTGTTCTCGGAATTAAGCTGACATTTAAAAATGCTTTGGAACTTTTCCATTGCTCTCGGAATTCTGGTGAAGTTTAAAAATGCTTTGGAACTTTTCCATTGTACTCAGAATTCTGCTGAAGTTTAAAAATGCTTCGAACTTTTCCATTGTTCTCGGAATTTTGCTGGCATTTAAAAATGGTTCCGAACTCTTCCATTGTTCTCAGAATTCTGCTGACGTTTAAAAATCGTTCGGAACTCTTCAATAATTCTCAGAATTCTGCTGTAGTTTAAAAATGCTTTGGAACTCTTCCATTGTTCTCGGAATTCTGCTGAAGTTTAAAAATGCTTCCGAACTCGTACACTGTTCCTGGAATTCCGCTGAAGTTGAAAAATGCTTCGGAACTCTTCCATTGTTCTCGGAATTAAGCTGACATTTAAAAATGCTTTGGAACTTTCCCATTGTTCTCGGAATTCTGCTGACGTTTATAAATGCTTTGGAACTCTTCCATTGTTCTTGGAATTCTGCTGACGTTTAAAAATACTTCAGCGCAATCCCATTGTTCTCGGAATTCCACTGAAGTTTAAAAATGCTTCGGAACTCTTCCATTGTTCTTGGTATTCCGCTGAAGTTTAAAAATGCTTTTGAACTTTTCCATTGCTCTCGGAATTCTGGTGAAGTTTAAAAATGCTTTGGAACTTTTCTATTGTACTCGGAATTCTGCTGAAGTTTAAAAATGCTTAGGAACTCTTCCATTGTTCTCGGAATTCTGCTGTCGTTTAAAAATGCTTCCGAACTCTTCCATTGTTCTCGGAATTCCGCTGAAGTTTAAAAATGCTTCGGAACGCTTCCATTGTTCTCGGAATTCTGCTGGCGTTTAAAAATGGTTCCGAACTCTTCCATTGTTTTCGGAATTCTGCAGACATTTAAAAATGGTTCAGAACTCTTCAATAATTCTCAGAATTCTGCTGTAGTTTAAAAATGCTTTGGAACTCTTCCATTGTTCTCGGAATTCTGCTGAAGTTTAAAAATGCTTCCGAACTCGTCCATTGTTCTCGGAATTCCGCTGAAGTTTAAAAATGCTTCGGAACTCTTCCATTGTTCTCGGAAATAAGCTGACATTTAAAAATGCTTTGGAACTTTCCCATTGTTCTCGGAATTCTGCTGAAGTATATAAATTCTTTGGAACTCTTCCAGTGTTCTCGGAATTCTTCTGACGTTTAAAACTGCTTCAGAATACTCCCATTGCTCTCGGAATTCCGCTGTAGTGTAAAAATACTTCGGAACTCTTCCATTTTTCTCGGTATTCCGCTGAAGTTTAAAAATGCTTCCGAACTCTTCCATTGTTCTCGGAATTCCGCTGAAGTTTAAAAATGCTTCGGAACTCTTCCATTGTTCTCGGAATTCTGCTGGCGTTTAAAAATGGTTCCGAACTCTTCCATTGTTCTCGGAATTCTGCAGACATTTAAAAATGGTTCAGAATTCTGCTGAAGTTTAAAAATGCTTCGGAACTCTTCCATTGTTCTCGAAATTCCGTTGACATTTAATAATGCTTCGGAACTTTTCCTTTGTTCTCGGAATTCTGCTGACGTTTATTAATGCTTTGGAACTATTCCATTGTTCTCGCAATTCTGCTGACGTTTAAAAATGCTTCAGAATACTCCCATTGCTCTCGGAATTCCGATGTAGTGTAAAAATGCTTCTGAACTCTTCCATTTTTCTTGGCATTCCGCTGAAGTTTAAAAATGCTTCGGACCTCTTCCATTGTTCTCGGAATTCCGCTGAAGTTTAAAAATGCTTCGGAACTCTTCCATTGTTCTCGGAATTCTGCTGGCGTTTAAAAATGGTTCCGAACTCTTCCATTGTTCTCGGAATTCTGCAGACATTTAAAAATGGTTCCGAACTCTTCCATTGTTCTCGGAATTCTGCTGACGTTTAAAAATGGTTCGGAACTCTTCCATTGTTCTCGGAATTCCGCTGACATTTAAAAATGCTTCGGAACTTTTCCATTGTTCTCGGAATTCTGCTGACGTTTATAAATGCTTTGGAACTCTTCCATTGTTCTCGGAATTCTGCTAACGTTTAAAAATACTTCAGAACAATCCCATTGTTCTCGGAATTCCACTGAAGTTTAAAAATGCTTCGGAACTCTTCCATTGCTCTCGGAATTCTGTTGAAGTTTAAAAATGCTTTGGAACGTTTCTATTGTTCTCGGAATTCTGCTGAAGTTTAAAAATGCTTCGGAACTCTTCCATTGTTCTCGGAATTCTGCTGCCGTTTAAAAATGCTTCCGAACTCTTCCATTGTTTTCGGAATTCCGCTGAAGTTTAAAAATGCTTCGGAACTCTTCCATTGTTCTCGGAATTCTGCTGGCGTTTAAAAATGGTTCCGAACTCTTCCATTGTTCTCGGAATTCTGCAGACATTTAAAAATGGTTCAGAACTCTTCAATAATTCTCAGAATTCTGCTGTAGTTTAAAAATGCTTTGGAACTCTTCCATTGTTCTCGGAATTCTGCTGAAGTTTAAAAATGCTTCCAAACTCGTCCATTGTTCTCGGAATTCCGCTGTAGTTTAAAAATGCTTCGGAACTCTCCCATTGTTCTCGGAATTAAGCTGACATTTAAAAATGCTTTGGAACTTTTCCATTGCTCTCGGAATTCTGGTGAAGTTTAAAAATGCTTTGGAACTTTTCCATTGTACTCAGAATTCTGCTGAAGTTTAAAAATGCTTCGGAACTTTTCCATTGTTCTCGGAATTTTGCTGGCGTTTAAAAATGGTTCCGAACTCTTCCATTGTTCTCAGAATTCTGCAGACATTTAAAAATGGTTCAGAACTCTTCAATAATTCTCAGAATTCTGCTGTAGTTTAAAAATGCTTTGGAACTCTTCCATTGTTCTCGGAATTCTGCTGAAGTTTAAAAATGCTTCCAAACTCGTCCATTGTTCTCGGAATTCCGCTGTAGTTTAAAAATGCTTCGGAACTCTCCCATTGTTCTCGGAATTAAGCTGACATTTAAAAATGCTTTGGAACTTTTCCATTGCTCTCGGAATTCTGGTGAAGTTTAAAAATGCTTTGGAACTTTTCCATTGTACTCAGAATTCTGCTGAAGTTTAAAAATTCTTCGGAACTTTTCCATTGTTCTCGGAATTTTGCTGGCATTTAAAAATGGTTCCGAACTCTTCCATTGTTCTCAGAATTCTGCTGACGTTTAAAAATGGTTCGGAACTCTTCAATAATTCTCAGAATTCTGCTGTAGTTTAAAAATGCTTTGGAACTCTTCCATTGTTCTCGGAATTCTGCTGAAGTTTAAAAATGCTTCGGAACTCGTCCACTGTTCCCGGAATTCCGCTGAAGTTGAAAAATGCTTCGGAACTCTTCCATTGTTCTCGGAATTAAGCTGACATTTAAAAATGCTTTGGAACTTTCCCATTGTTCACGGAATTCTGCTGACGTTTATAAATGCTTTGGAACTCTTCCATTGTTCTCGGAATTCTGCTGACGTTTAAAAATACTTCAGAGCAATCCCATTGTTCTCGGAATTCCACTGAAGTTTAAAAATGCTTCGGAACTCTTCCATTGTTCTCGGAATTCTGCTGTCGTTTAAAAATGCTTCCGAACTCTTCCATTGTTCTCGGAATTCCGCTGAAGTTTAAAAATGCTTCGGAACTCTTCCATTGTTCTCGGAATTCTGCTGACGTTTAAAAATACTTCAGAACAATCCCATTGTTCTCGGAATTCCACTGAAGTTTAAAAATGCTTCGGAACTCTTCCATTGTTCTTGGTATTCCGCTGAAGTTTAAAAATGCTTTTGAACTTTTCCATTGCTCTCGGAATTCTGTTGAAGTTTAAAAATGCTTTGGAACGTTTCTATTGTTCTCGGAATTCCGCTGAAGTTTAAAAATGCTTCGGAACTCTTCCATTATTCTCGGAATTCTGCTGGCGTTTAAAAATGGTTCCGAACTCTTCCATTGTTATCGGAATTCTGCAGACATTTAAAAATGGTTCAGAACTCTTCAATAATTCTCAGAATTCTGCTGTAGTTTAAAAATGCTTTGGAACTCTTCCATTGTTCTCGGAATTCTGCTGAAGTTTAAAAATGCTTCCAAACTCGTCCATTGTTCTCGGAATTCCGCTGAAGTTTAAAAATGCTTCGGAACTCTCCCATTGTTCTCGGAATTAAGCTGACATTTAAAAATGCTTTGGAACTTTCCCATTGTTCTCGGAATTCTGCTGACGTTTATAAATGCTTTGGAACTCTTCCATTGTTCTTGGAATTCTGCTGACGTTTAAAAATACTTCAGCGCAATCCCATTGTTCTCGGAATTCCACTGAAGTTTAAAAATGCTTCGGAACTCTTCCATTGTTCTTGGTATTCCGCTGAAGTTTAAAAATGCTTTTGAACTTTTCCATTGCTCTCGGAATTCTGGTGAAGTTTAAAAATGCTTTGGAACTTTTCTATTGTACTCGGAATTCTGCTGAAGTTTAAAAATGCTTAGGAACTCTTCCATTGTTCTCGGAATTCTGCTGTCGTTTAAAAATGCTTCCGAACTCTTCCATTGTTCTCGGAATTACGCTGAAGTTTAAAAATGCTTCGGAACTCTTCCATTGTTCTCGGAATTCTGCTGGCGTTTAAAAATGGTTCCGAACTCTTCCATTGTTTTCGGAATTCTGCAGACATTTAAAAATGGTTCAGAACTCTTCAATAATTCTCAGAATTCTGCTGTAGTTTAAAAATGCTTTGGAACTCTTCCATTGTTCTCGGAATTCTGCTGAAGTTTAAAAATGCTTCCAAACTCGTCCATTGTTCTCGGAATTCCGCTGAAGTTTAAAAATGCTTCGGAACTCTTCCATTGTTCTCGGAAATAAGCTGACATTTAAAAATGCTTTGGAACTTTCCCATTGTTCTCGGAATTCTGCTGAAGTATATAAATTCTTTGGAACTCTTCCAGTGTTCTCGGAATTCTTCTGACGTTTAAAAATGCTTCAGAACACTCCCATTGTTCTTGGAATTCCGCTGAAGTGTAAAAATGCTTCGGAACTCTTCCATTTTTCTCGGTATTCCGCTGAAGTTTAAAAATGCTTCGGAACTCTTCCATTGTTCTCGGAATTCTGCTGACATTGAAAAATGCTTCCGAACTCTTCCATTGTTTTCGGAATTCCGCTGAAGTTTAAAAATGCTTCGGAACTCTTCCATTGTTCTCAGAATTCTGCTGGCATTTAAAAATGGTTCCGAAATCTTCCATTGTTTTCGGAATTCTGCAGACATTTAAAAATGGTTCAGAACTCTTCAATAATTCTCAGAATTCCGCTGAAGTTTAAAAATGCTTCGGAACTCTTCCATTGTTCTCGGAATTAAGCTGACATTTAAAAATGCTTTGGAACTTTCCCATTGTTCTCGGAATTCTGCTGACGTTTATAAATGCTTTGGAACTCTTCCATTGTTCTCGGAATTCTGCTGACGTTTAAAAATGCTTCAGAACACTCCCATTGTTCTCGGAATTCCACTGAAGTGTAAAAATGCTTCGGAACTCTTCCATTGTTCTCGGAATTCCGCTGATGTTTAAAAATGCTTTGGAACTCTTCCATTTTTCTCAGAATTCTGCTGACGTTTAAAAATGCTTTAGAACACTCCCATTGTTCTCGGAATTCCACTGAAGTTTAAAAATGCTTCGGAACTCTTCCATTGTTCTCGGAATTCTGCTGGCGTTTAAAAATGGTTCCGAACTCTTCCATTGCTCTCGGAATTCTGCTGACATTTAAAAATGGTTCGGAACTCTTCAATAATTCTCAGAATTCTGCTGTAGTTTAAAAATGCTTTGGAACTCTTCCATTGTTCTGAAATTCTGCTGACATTTAAAAATGCTTCGGAACTTTTCCTTTGTTCTCGAAATTTTGCTGACGTTTATTTATGCTTTGGAACTCTTCCATTGTTCTCGGAAATCTGATGACGTTTAAAAATGCTTCAGAACACTCCCATTTCTCTCGGAATTCCGCTGAAGTGTAAAAATGCTTCGGAACTCTTCCATTGTTCTTGGTATTGCGCTGAAGTTTAAAAATGCTTTGGAACTATTCCATTGTTCTCAGAATTCTGCTGACGTTTAAAACTGCTTCAGAATACTCCCATTGCTCTCGGAATTCCGCTGTAGTGTAAAAATACTTCCGAACTCTTCCATTGTTCTCGGAATTCTGCAGACATTTAAAAATGGTTCAGAATTCCGCTGAAGTTTAAAAATGCTTCAGAACTCTTCCATTGTTCTCGAAATTCCGCTGACATTTAATAATGCTTCGGAACTTTTCCTTTGTTCTCGGAATTCTGCTGACGTTTATTAATGCTTTGGAACTATTCCATTGTTCTCGGAATTCTGCTGACGTTTAAAAATGCTTCAGAATACTCCCATTGCTCTCGGAATTCCGCTGTAGTGTAAAAATGCTTCTGAACTCTTCCATTTTTCTTGGTATTCCGCTGAAGTTTAAAAATGCTTCGGACCTCTTCCAATGTTCTCGGAATTCTGCTGACATTTAAAAATGCTTCGGAACTCTTCCATTGTTCTCGGAATTCTGCTGGCGTTTAAAAATGGTTCCGAACTCTTCCATTGTTCTCGGAATTCTGCAGACATTTAAAAATGGTTCCGAACTCTTCCATTGTTCTCGGAATTCTGCTGACGTTTAAAAATACTTCAGAACAATCCCATTGTTCTCGGAATTCCACTGAAGTTTAAAAATGCTTCGGAACTCTTCCATTGTTCTTGGTATTCCGCTGAAGTTTAAAAATGCTTTTGAACTTTTCCATTGCTCTCGGAATTCTGTTGAAGTTTAAAAATGCTTTGGAACGTTTCTATTGTTCTCGGAATTCTGCTGAAGTGTAAAAATGCTTCGGAACTCTTCCATTGTTCTCGGAATTCTGCTGACATTTAAACATGCTTCCGAACTCTTCCATTGTTCTCGGAATTCCGCTGAAGTTTAAAAATGCTTCGGAACTCTTCCATTATTCTCGGAATTCTGCTGGCGTTTAAAAATGGTTCCGAACTCTTCCATTGTTCTCGGAATTCTGCAGACATTTAAAAATGGTTCAGAACTCTTCAATAATTCTCAGAATTCTGCTGTAGTTTAAAAATGCTTTGGAACTCTTCCATTGTTCTCGGAATTCTGCTGAAGTTTAAAAATGCTTCCAAACTCGTCCATTGTTCTCGGAATTCCGCTGAAGTTTAAAAATGCTTCGGAACTCTCCCATTGTTCTCGGAATTAAGCTGACATTTAAAAATGCTTTGGAACTTTTCCATTGCTCTCGGAATTCTGGTGAAGTTTAAAAATGCTTTGGAACTTTTCCATTGTACTCAGAATTCTGCTGAAGTTTAAAAATGCTTCGAACTTTTCCATTGTTCTCGGAATTTTGCTGGCATTTAAAAATGGTTCCGAACTCTTCCATTGTTCTCAGAATTCTGCTGACGTTTAAAAATCGTTCGGAACTCTTCAATAATTCTCAGAATTCTGCTGTAGTTTAAAAATGCTTTGGAACTCTTCCATTGTTCTCGGAATTCTGCTGAAGTTTAAAAATGCTTCCGAACTCGTACACTGTTCCTGGAATTCCGCTGAAGTTGAAAAATGCTTCGGAACTCTTCCATTGTTCTCGGAATTAAGCTGACATTTAAAAATGCTTTGGAACTTTCCCATTGTTCTCGGAATTCTGCTGACGTTTATAAATGCTTTGGAACTCTTCCATTGTTCTTGGAATTCTGCTGACGTTTAAAAATACTTCAGCGCAATCCCATTGTTCTCGGAATTCCACTGAAGTTTAAAAATGCTTCGGAACTCTTCCATTGTTCTTGGTATTCCGCTGAAGTTTAAAAATGCTTTTGAACTTTTCCATTGCTCTCGGAATTCTGGTGAAGTTTAAAAATGCTTTGGAACTTTTCTATTGTACTCGGAATTCTGCTGAAGTTTAAAAATGCTTAGGAACTCTTCCATTGTTCTCGGAATTCTGCTGTCGTTTAAAAATGCTTCCGAACTCTTCCATTGTTCTCGGAATTCCGCTGAAGTTTAAAAATGCTTCGGAACGCTTCCATTGTTCTCGGAATTCTGCTGGCGTTTAAAAATGGTTCCGAACTCTTCCATTGTTTTCGGAATTCTGCAGACATTTAAAAATGGTTCAGAACTCTTCAATAATTCTCAGAATTCTGCTGTAGTTTAAAAATGCTTTGGAACTCTTCCATTGTTCTCGGAATTCTGCTGAAGTTTAAAAATGCTTCCGAACTCGTCCATTGTTCTCGGAATTCCGCTGAAGTTTAAAAATGCTTCGGAACTCTTCCATTGTTCTCGGAAATAAGCTGACATTTAAAAATGCTTTGGAACTTTCCCATTGTTCTCGGAATTCTGCTGAAGTATATAAATTCTTTGGAACTCTTCCAGTGTTCTCGGAATTCTTCTGACGTTTAAAACTGCTTCAGAATACTCCCATTGCTCTCGGAATTCCGCTGTAGTGTAAAAATACTTCGGAACTCTTCCATTTTTCTCGGTATTCCGCTGAAGTTTAAAAATGCTTCCGAACTCTTCCATTGTTCTCGGAATTCCGCTGAAGTTTAAAAATGCTTCGGAACTCTTCCATTGTTCTCGGAATTCTGCTGGCGTTTAAAAATGGTTCCGAACTCTTCCATTGTTCTCGGAATTCTGCAGACATTTAAAAATGGTTCAGAATTCTGCTGAAGTTTAAAAATGCTTCGGAACTCTTCCATTGTTCTCGAAATTCCGTTGACATTTAATAATGCTTCGGAACTTTTCCTTTGTTCTCGGAATTCTGCTGACGTTTATTAATGCTTTGGAACTATTCCATTGTTCTCGCAATTCTGCTGACGTTTAAAAATGCTTCAGAATACTCCCATTGCTCTCGGAATTCCGATGTAGTGTAAAAATGCTTCTGAACTCTTCCATTTTTCTTGGCATTCCGCTGAAGTTTAAAAATGCTTCGGACCTCTTCCATTGTTCTCGGAATTCCGCTGAAGTTTAAAAATGCTTCGGAACTCTTCCATTGTTCTCGGAATTCTGCTGGCGTTTAAAAATGGTTCCGAACTCTTCCATTGTTCTCGGAATTCTGCAGACATTTAAAAATGGTTCCGAACTCTTCCATTGTTCTCAGAATTCTGCTGACGTTTAAAAATCGTTCGGAACTCTTCAATAATTCTCAGAATTCTGCTGTAGTTTAAAAATGCTTTGGAACTCTTCCATTGTTCTCGGAATTCTGCTGAAGTTTAAAAATGCTTCCGAACTCGTACACTGTTCCTGGAATTCCGCTGAAGTTGAAAAATGCTTCGGAACTCTTCCATTGTTCTCGGAATTAAGCTGACATTTAAAAATGCTTTGGAACTTTCCCATTGTTCTCGGAATTCTGCTGACGTTTATAAATGCTTTGGAACTCTTCCATTGTTCTTGGAATTCTGCTGACGTTTAAAAATACTTCAGCGCAATCCCATTGTTCTCGGAATTCCACTGAAGTTTAAAAATGCTTCGGAACTCTTCCATTGTTCTTGGTATTCCGCTGAAGTTTAAAAATGCTTTTGAACTTTTCCATTGCTCTCGGAATTCTGGTGAAGTTTAAAAATGCTTTGGAACTTTTCTATTGTACTCGGAATTCTGCTGAAGTTTAAAAATGCTTAGGAACTCTTCCATTGTTCTCGGAATTCTGCTGTCGTTTAAAAATGCTTCCGAACTCTTCCATTGTTCTCGGAATTCCGCTGAAGTTTAAAAATGCTTCGGAACGCTTCCATTGTTCTCGGAATTCTGCTGGCGTTTAAAAATGGTTCCGAACTCTTCCATTGTTTTCGGAATTCTGCAGACATTTAAAAATGGTTCAGAACTCTTCAATAATTCTCAGAATTCTGCTGTAGTTTAAAAATGCTTTGGAACTCTTCCATTGTTCTCGGAATTCTGCTGAAGTTTAAAAATGCTTCCGAACTCGTCCATTGTTCTCGGAATTCCGCTGAAGTTTAAAAATGCTTCGGAACTCTTCCATTGTTCTCGGAAATAAGCTGACATTTAAAAATGCTTTGGAACTTTCCCATTGTTCTCGGAATTCTGCTGAAGTATATAAATTCTTTGGAACTCTTCCAGTGTTCTCGGAATTCTTCTGACGTTTAAAACTGCTTCAGAATACTCCCATTGCTCTCGGAATTCCGCTGTAGTGTAAAAATACTTCGGAACTCTTCCATTTTTCTCGGTATTCCGCTGAAGTTTAAAAATGCTTCCGAACTCTTCCATTGTTCTCGGAATTCCGCTGAAGTTTAAAAATGCTTCGGAACTCTTCCATTGTTCTCGGAATTCTGCTGGCGTTTAAAAATGGTTCCGAACTCTTCCATTGTTCTCGGAATTCTGCAGACATTTAAAAATGGTTCAGAATTCTGCTGAAGTTTAAAAATGCTTCGGAACTCTTCCATTGTTCTCGAAATTCCGTTGACATTTAATAATGCTTCGGAACTTTTCCTTTGTTCTCGGAATTCTGCTGACGTTTATTAATGCTTTGGAACTATTCCATTGTTCTCGCAATTCTGCTGACGTTTAAAAATGCTTCAGAATACTCCCATTGCTCTCGGAATTCCGATGTAGTGTAAAAATGCTTCTGAACTCTTCCATTTTTCTTGGCATTCCGCTGAAGTTTAAAAATGCTTCGGACCTCTTCCATTGTTCTCGGAATTCCGCTGAAGTTTAAAAATGCTTCGGAACTCTTCCATTGTTCTCGGAATTCTGCTGGCGTTTAAAAATGGTTCCGAACTCTTCCATTGTTCTCGGAATTCTGCAGACATTTAAAAATGGTTCCGAACTCTTCCATTGTTCTCGGAATTCTGCTGACGTTTAAAAATGGTTCGGAACTCTTCCATTGTTCTCGGAATTCCGCTGACATTTAAAAATGCTTCGGAACTTTTCCATTGTTCTCGGAATTCTGCTGACGTTTATAAATGCTTTGGAACTCTTCCATTGTTCTCGGAATTCTGCTAACGTTTAAAAATACTTCAGAACAATCCCATTGTTCTCGGAATTCCACTGAAGTTTAAAAATGCTTCGGAACTCTTCCATTGCTCTCGGAATTCTGTTGAAGTTTAAAAATGCTTTGGAACGTTTCTATTGTTCTCGGAATTCTGCTGAAGTTTAAAAATGCTTCGGAACTCTTCCATTGTTCTCGGAATTCTGCTGCCGTTTAAAAATGCTTCCGAACTCTTCCATTGTTTTCGGAATTCCGCTGAAGTTTAAAAATGCTTCGGAACTCTTCCATTGTTCTCGGAATTCTGCTGGCGTTTAAAAATGGTTCCGAACTCTTCCATTGTTCTCGGAATTCTGCAGACATTTAAAAATGGTTCAGAACTCTTCAATAATTCTCAGAATTCTGCTGTAGTTTAAAAATGCTTTGGAACTCTTCCATTGTTCTCGGAATTCTGCTGAAGTTTAAAAATGCTTCCAAACTCGTCCATTGTTCTCGGAATTCCGCTGTAGTTTAAAAATGCTTCGGAACTCTCCCATTGTTCTCGGAATTAAGCTGACATTTAAAAATGCTTTGGAACTTTTCCATTGCTCTCGGAATTCTGGTGAAGTTTAAAAATGCTTTGGAACTTTTCCATTGTACTCAGAATTCTGCTGAAGTTTAAAAATGCTTCGGAACTTTTCCATTGTTCTCGGAATTTTGCTGGCGTTTAAAAATGGTTCCGAACTCTTCCATTGTTCTCAGAATTCTGCAGACATTTAAAAATGGTTCAGAACTCTTCAATAATTCTCAGAATTCTGCTGTAGTTTAAAAATGCTTTGGAACTCTTCCATTGTTCTCGGAATTCTGCTGAAGTTTAAAAATGCTTCCAAACTCGTCCATTGTTCTCGGAATTCCGCTGTAGTTTAAAAATGCTTCGGAACTCTCCCATTGTTCTCGGAATTAAGCTGACATTTAAAAATGCTTTGGAACTTTTCCATTGCTCTCGGAATTCTGGTGAAGTTTAAAAATGCTTTGGAACTTTTCCATTGTACTCAGAATTCTGCTGAAGTTTAAAAATTCTTCGGAACTTTTCCATTGTTCTCGGAATTTTGCTGGCATTTAAAAATGGTTCCGAACTCTTCCATTGTTCTCAGAATTCTGCTGACGTTTAAAAATGGTTCGGAACTCTTCAATAATTCTCAGAATTCTGCTGTAGTTTAAAAATGCTTTGGAACTCTTCCATTGTTCTCGGAATTCTGCTGAAGTTTAAAAATGCTTCGGAACTCGTCCACTGTTCCCGGAATTCCGCTGAAGTTGAAAAATGCTTCGGAACTCTTCCATTGTTCTCGGAATTAAGCTGACATTTAAAAATGCTTTGGAACTTTCCCATTGTTCACGGAATTCTGCTGACGTTTATAAATGCTTTGGAACTCTTCCATTGTTCTCGGAATTCTGCTGACGTTTAAAAATACTTCAGAGCAATCCCATTGTTCTCGGAATTCCACTGAAGTTTAAAAATGCTTCGGAACTCTTCCATTGTTCTCGGAATTCTGCTGTCGTTTAAAAATGCTTCCGAACTCTTCCATTGTTCTCGGAAGTCCGCTGAAGTTTAAAAATGCTTCGGAACTCTTCCATTGTTCTCGGAATTCTGCTGGCGTTTAAATATGGTTCCGAACTCTTCCATTGTTTTCGGAATTCTGCAGACATTTAAAAATGGTTCAGAACTCTTCAATAATTCTCAGAATTCTGCTGTAGTTTAAAAATGCTTTGGAACTCTTCCATTGTTCTCGGAATTCTGCTGAAGATTAAAAATGCATCCAAACTCGTCCATTGTTCTCGGAATTCCGCTGAAGTTTAAAAATGCTTCGGAACTCTTCCATTGTTCTCGGAAATAAGCTGACATTTAGAAATGCTTTGGAACTTTCCAATTGTTCTCGGAATTCTGCTGAAATTTATAAATTCTTTGGAACTCTTCCAGTGTTCTCGGAATTCTGCTGATGTTTAAAAATGCTTCAGAACACTCTCATTGTTCTCGTAATTCCGCTGAAGTGTAAAAATGCTTCGGAACTCTTCCATTTTTCTCGGTATTCCGCTGAAGTTTAAAAATGCTTTGGAACACTTCCATTGTTCTCGGAATTCTGCTGACATTGAAAAATGCTTCCGAACTCTTCCATTGTTCTCGGAATTCCGCTGAAGTTTAAAAATGCTTCGGAACTCTTCCATTGTTCTCAGAATTCTGCTGGCATTTAAAAATGGTTCCGAAATCTTCCATTGTTTTCGGAATTCTGCAGACATTTAAAAATGGTTCAGAACTCTTCAATAATTCTCAGAATTCTGCTGTAGTTTAAAAATGCTTCCAAACTCGTCCATTGTTCTCGGAATTCCGCTGAAGTTTAAAAATGCTTCGGAACTCTTCCATTGTTCTCGGAAATAAGCTGACTTTTAAAAATGCTTTGGAACTTTCCCATTGTTCTCGGAATTCTGCTGAAGTTTATAAATTCTTTGGAACTCTTCCAGTGTTCTCGGAATTCTGCTGACATTTAAAAATGCTTCAGAACACTCCCATTGTTCTCGGAATTCCGCTGAAGTGTAAAAATGCTTCGGAACTCTTCCATTTTTCTCGGTATTCCGCTGAAGTTTAAAAATGCTTCGGAACTCTTCCATTGTTCTCGGAATTCTGCTGACATTGAAAAATGCTTCGGAACTCTTCCATTGTTCTCGGAAATAAGCTGACTTTTAAAAATGCTTTGGAACTTTCCCATTGTTCTCGGAATTCTGCTGAAGTTTATAAATTCTTTGGAACTCTTCCAGTGTTCTCGGAATTCTGCTGACATTTAAAAATGCTTCAGAACACTCCCATTGTTCTCGGAATTCCGCTGAAGTGTAAAAATGCTTCGGAACTCTTCCATTTTTCTCGGTATTCCGCTGAAGTTTAAAAATGCTTCGGAACTCTTCCATTGTTCTCGGAATTCTGCTGACATTGAAAAATGCTTCCGAACTCTTCCATTGTTCTCGGAATTCCGCTGAAGTTTAAAAATGCTTGGGAACTCTTCCATTGTTCTCAGAATTCTGCTGGCATTTAAAAATGGTTCCGAAATCTTCCATTGTTTTCGGGATTCTGCAGACATTTAAAAATGCTTTGGAACTTTCCCATTGTTCTCGGAATTCTGCTGATGTTTATAAATGCTTTGGAACTCTTCCATTGTTCTCGGAATTCTGCTGACGTTTAAAAATGTTTCAGAACACTCCCATTGTTCTCGGAATTCCACTGAAGTGTAAAAATGCTTCGGAACTCTTCCATTGTTCTCGGAATTCCGCTGATGTTTAAAAATGCTTTGGAACTCTTCCATTTTTCTCAGAATTCTGCTGACGTTTAAAAATGCTTTAGAACACTCCCATTGTTCTCGGAATTCCACTGAAGTTTAAAAATGCTTCGGAACTCTTCCATTGTTCCCGGAATTCTGCTGGCGTTTAAAAATGGTTCCGAACTCTTCCATTGTTCTCGGAATTCTGCTGTAGTTTAAAAATGCTTTGGAACTCTTCCATTGTTCTGAAATTCTGCTGAAGTTTAAAAATGCTTCCGAACGCATCCATTGTTCTCGGAATTCCGCTGAAGTTTAAAAATGCTTCGGAACTCTTCCATTGTTCTCGGAATTCCGCTGAAGTTTAAAAATGCTTCGGAACTCTTCCATTGTTCTTGGAATTCCGCTGACATTTAAAAATGGTTCGGAACTATTCAATTATTCTCAGAATTCTGCTGTAGTTTAAAAATGCTTTGGAACTCTTCCATAGTTCTTGGAATTCCGCTGAAGTTTAGAAATGCTTTTGAACTTTTCCATTGCTATCTGAATTCTGCTGAAGTTTAAAAATGCTTTGGAACTCTTCCATTGTTCTCAGAATTCCGCTGAAGTTTAAAAATGCTTCAGAACTCTTCCATTGTTCTCGAAATTCCGCTGATATTTAATAATGCTTCGGAACTTTTCCTTTGTTCTCGCAATTCTGCTGACGTTTATTAATGCTTTGGAACTCTTCCATTGTTCTCGGAATTCTGCTGACGTTTAAAAATACTTCAGAACAATCCAATTGTTCTCGGAATTCCACTGAAGTTTAAAAATGCTTCGGAACTCTTCCATTGTTCTTGGTATTCCACTGAAGTTTAAAAATGCTTTTGAACTTTTCCATTGCTCTCGGAATTCTGGTGAAGTTTAAAAATGCTTTGGAACTTTTCTATTGTACTCGGAATTCTGCTGAAGTTTAAAAATGCTTCGGAACTCTTCCATTGTTCTCGGAATTCTGCTGTCGTTTAAAAATGCTTCCGAACTCTTCCATTGTTCTCGGAATTCCGCTGAAGTTTAAAAATGCTTCGGAACTCTTCCATTGTTCTCGGAATTCTGCTGGCGTTTAAAAATGGTTCCGAACTCTTCCATTGTTTTCGGAATTCTGCAGACATTTAAAAATGGTTCAGAACTCTTCAATAATTCTCAGAATTCTGCTGTAGTTTAAAAATGCTTTGGAACTCTTCCATTGTTCTCGGAATTCTGCTGAAGTTTAAAAATGCTTCCAAACTCGTCCATTGTTCTCGGAATTCCGCTGAAGTTTAAAAATGCTTCGGAACTCTTCCATTGTTCTCGGAAATAAGCTGACTTTTAAAAATGCTTTGGAACTTTCCCATTGTTCTCGGAATTCTGCTGAAGTTTATAAATTCTTTGGAACCCTTCCAGTGTTCTCGGAATTCTGCTGATGTTTAAAAATGCTTCAGAACACTCCCATTGTTCTCGGAATTCCGCTGAAGTGTAAAAATGCTTCGGAACTCTTCCATTTTTCTCGGTATTCCGCTGAAGTTTAAAAATGCTTCGGAACTCTTCCATTGTTCTCGGAATTCTGCTGACATTGAAAAATGCTTCCGAACTCTTCCATTGTTCTCGGAATTCTGCTGAAGTTTAAAAATGCGTGGGAACTCTTCCATTGTTCTCAGAATTCTGCTGGCATTTAAAAATGGTTCCGAAATCTTCCATTGTTTTCGGAATTCTGCAGACATTTAAAAATGGTTCAGAACTCTTCAATAATTCTAAGAATTCTGCTGTAGTTTAAAAATGCTTTGGAACTCTTCCATTGTTCTCGGAATTTTCTTGAAGTTTAAAAATGCTTCCAAACTCGTCCTTTGTTCTCGGAATTTCCCTCAAGTTTAATAATGCTTCGGAACTCTTCCATTGTTCTCGGAAATAAGCTGACATTTAAAAATGCTTTGGAACTTTCCCATTCTTCTCGGAATTCTGCTGAAGTTTATAAATTCTTTGGAACTCTTCCAGTGTTCTCGGAATTCTGCTGACATTTAAAAATGCTTCAGAACACTCCCATTGTTCTCGGAATTCCGCTGAAGTGTAAAAATGCTTCGGAACTCTTCCATTGTTCTCGGAATTTTGCTGATGTATAAAAATGCTTCAGAACTCTTCTATTGTTCTCGGAATTCCGCTGACATTTAAAAAAGCTTTGGAGCTTTTCCATTGTTCTCGGAATTCTGCTAACATTTATAAATGCTTTGGAACTCTTCCATTGTTCTCAGAATTCTGCTGATGTTTAAAAATGCTTCCGAACTCTTCCATTGTTCTCGGAATTCCGCTGAAGTTTAAAAATGCTTCGGAACTCTTCCATTGTTCTCGGAATTCTGATGGCGTTTAAAAATGGTTCCGAACTCTTCCATTGTTCTCGGAATTCTGCTGACATTTAAAAATGGTTCGGAACTCTTCAATAATTCTCAGAATTCTGCTGTAGTTTAAAAATGCTTTGGAACTCTTCCATTGTTCTCGAAATTCTGCTGAAGTTTAAAAATGCTTCCGAACGCTTCCATTGTTCTCGGAATTCCGCTGAAGTTTAAAAATGCTTCGGAACTCTTCCATTGTTCTCGGAATTAAGCTGACATTTAAAAATGCTTTGGAACTTTCCCATTGTTCTCGGAATTCTGCTGATGTTTATAAATGCTTTGGAACTCTTCCATTGTTCTCGGAATTCTGCTGACGTTTAAAAATGCTTCAGAACACTCCCATTGTTCTCGGAATTCCGCTGAAGTGTAAAAATGCTTCGGAACTCTTCCATTTTTCTCGGTATTCCGCTGAAGTTTAAAAATGCTTCGGAACACTTCCATTGTTCTCGGAATTCTGCTGACATTGAAAAATGCTTCCGAACTCTTCCATTGTTCTCGGAATTCCGCTGAAGTTTAAAAATGCTTCGGAACTCTTCCATTGTTCTCAGAATTCTGCTGGCATTTAAAAATGGTTCCGAAATCTTCCATTGTTTTTGGAATTCTGCAGACATTTAAAAATGGTTCAGATCTCTTCAATAATTCTCAGAATTCTGCTGTAGTTTAAAAATGCTTTGGAACTTTTCCATTGTTCTCGGAATTTTCTTGAAGTTTAAAAATGCTTCCAAACTCGTCATTTGTTCTCGGAATTCCCCTCAAGTTTAATAATGCTTCGGAACTCTTCCATTGTTCTCGGAAATAAGCTGACATTTAAAAATGCTTTGGAACTTTCCCATTGTTCTCGGAATTCTGCTGAAGTTTATAAATTCTTTGGAACTCTTCCAGTGTTCTCGGAATTCTGCTGACGTTTAAAAATGCTTCAGAAGACTCCCATTGTTCTCGGAATTCCGCTGAAGTGTAAAAATGCTTCGGAACTCTTCCATTTTTCTCGGTATTCCGCTGAAGTTTAAAAATGCTTCGGACCTCTTCCATTGTTCTCGGAATTTTGCTAATGTATAAAAATGCTTCAGAACTCTTCTATTGTTCTCGGAATTCCGCTGACATTTAAAAAAGCTTTGGAGCTTTTCCATTGTTCTCGGAATTCTGCTGACGTTTATAAATGCTTTGGAACTCTTCCATTGTTCTCAGAATTCTGCTGATGTTTAAAAATGCTTCCGAACTCTTCCATTGTTCTCGGAATTCCGCTGAAGTTTAAAAGTGCTTCGGAACTCTTCCATTGTTCTCGGAATTCTGCTGGCGTTTAAAAATGGTTCCGAACTCTTCCATTGTTCTCGGAATTCTGCTGACATTTAAAAATGGTTCGGAACTCTTCAATAATTCTCAGAATTCTGCTGTAGTTTAAAAATGCTTTGGAACTCTTCCATTGTTCTCGAAATTCTGCTGAAGTTTAAAAATGCTTCCGAACGCTTCCATTGTTCTCGGAATTCCGCTGAAGTTTAAAAATGCTTCGGAACTCTTCCATTGTTCTCGGAATTAAGCTGACATTTAAAAATGCTTTGGAACTTTCCCATTGTTCTCGGAATTCTGCTGATGTTTAAAAATGCTTTGGAACTCTTCCATTGTTCTCGGAATTCTGCTGACATTTAAAAATGTTACAGAACACTCCCATTGTTCTCGGAATTCCACTGAAGTGTAAAAATGCTTCGGAACTCTTCCATTGTTCCCGGAATTCTGCTGGCGTTTAAAAATGGTTCCGAACTCTTCCATTGTTCTCGGAATTCTGCTGACATTTAAAAATGGTTCGGAACTCTTCAATAATTCTCAGAATTCTGCTGTAGTTTAAAAATGCTTTGGAACTCTTCCATTGTTCTGAAATTCTGCAGAAGTTTAAAAATGCTTCCGAACGCATCCATTGTTCTCGGAATTCCGCTGAAGTTTAAAAATGCTTCGGAACTCTTCCATTGTTCTCGGAATTCCGCTGAAGTTTAAAAATGCTTCGGAACTCTTCCATTGTTCTTGGAATTCCGCTGACATTTAAAAATGGTTCGGAACTATTCAATTATTCTCAGAATTCTGCTGTAGTTTAAAAATGCTTTGGAACTCTTCCATAGTTCTTGGAATTCCGCTGAAGTTTAGAAATGCTTTTGAACTTTTCCATTGCTATCAGAATTCTGCTGAAGTTTAAAAATGCTTTGGAACTCTTCCATTGTTCTCAGAATTCCGCTGAAGTTTAAAAATGCTTCAGAACTCTTCCATTGTTCTCGAAATTCCGCTGACATTTAATAATGCTTCGGAACTTTTCCTTTGTTCTCGCAATTCTGCTGACGTTTATTAATGCTTTGGAACTCTTCCATTGTTCTCGGAATTCTGCTGATGTTTAAAAATGCTTCAGAATACTCCCATTGCTCTCGGAATTCCGCTGTAGTGTAAAAATGCTTCGGAACTCTTCCATTTTTCTCGGTATTCCACTGAAGTTTAAAAATGCTTCGGACCTCTTCCATTGTTCTCGGAATTTTGCTGATGTTTAAAAATGCTTCAGAACTCTTCCATTGTTCTCGGAATTCTGCTGGCGTTTAAAAATGGTTCCGAACTCTTCCATTGTTCTCGGATTTCTGCTGACGTTTAAAAATGTTTCGGAACTCTTCCATTGTTCTCGGAATTCCGCTGAAATTTAAAAATGCTTCGGAACTTTTCCATTGTTCTCGGAATTCTGCTGATGTTTATAAATGCTTTGGAACTCTTCCATTGTTCTCGGAATTCTGCTGACCATTAAAAATACTTCAGAACAATCCCATTGTTCTCGGAATTCCACTGAAGTTTAAAAATGCTTCTGAACTCTACCATTGTTCTTGGTATTGCGCTGAAGTTTAAAAATGCTTTGGAACTATTCAATTGTTCTCGGAATTCTGCTGACGTTTAAAAATGCTTCAGAATACTCCCATTGCTCTCGGAATTCCGCTGTAGTGTAAGAATACTTCGGAACTCTTCCATTTTTCTCGGTATTCCGCTGAAGTTTAAAAATGCTTCCGAACTCTTCCATTGTTCTCGGAATTCCGCTGAAGTTTAAAAATGCTTCGGATCTCTTCCATTGTTCTCGGAATTCTGCTGGCGTTTAAAAATGGTTCCCAACTCTTCCATTGTTCTCGGAATTCTGCAGACATTTAAAAATGGTTCCGAACTCTTCCCTTGTTCTCGGAATTCTGCTGACGTTTAAAAATGGTTCGGAACTCTTCCATTGTTCTCGGAATTCCGCTGACATTTAAAAATGCTTCGGAACTTTTCCATTGTTCTCGGAATTCTGCTGACGTTTATAAATGCTTTGGAACTCTTCCATTGTTCTCGGAATTCTGCTGAAGTTTAAAAATGCTTCCAAACTCGTCCATTGTTCTCGGAATTCCGCTGAAGTTTAAAAATGCTTCGGAACTCTTCCATTGTTCTCGGAAATAAGCTGACTTTTAAAAATGCTTTGGAACTTTCCCATTGTTCTCGGAATTCTGCTGAAGTTTATAAATTCTTTGGAACTCTTCCAGTGTTCTCGGAATTCTGCTGACGTTTAAAAATGCTTCAGAACACTCCCATTGTTCTCGGAATTCCGCTGAAGTGTAAAAATGCTTCGGAACTCTTCCATTTTTCTCGGTATTCCGCTGAAGTTTAAAAATGCTTCGGAACTCTTCCATTGTTCTCGGAATTCTGCTGACATTGAAAAATGCTTCCGAACTCTTCCATTGTTCTCGGAATTCTGCTGAAGTTTAAAAATGCTTGGGAACTCTTCCATTGTTCTCAGAATTCTGCTGGCATTTAAAAATGGTTCCGAAATCTTCCATTGTTTTCGGAATTCTGCAGACATTTAAAAATGGTTCAGAACTCTTCAATAATTCTAAGAATTCTGCTGTAGTTTAAAAATGCTTTGGAACTCTTCCATTGTTCTCGGAATTTTCTTGAAGTTTAAAAATGCTTCCAAACTCGTCCTTTGTTCTCGGAATTTCCCTCAAGTTTAATAATGCTTCGGAACTCTTCCATTGTTCTCGGAAATAAGCTGACATTTAAAAATGCTTTGGAACTTTCCCATTGTTCTCGGAATTCTGCTGAAGTTTATAAATTCTTTGGAACTCTTCCAGTGTTCTCGGAATTCTGCTGACATTTAAAAATGCTTCAGAACACTCCCATTGTTCTCGGAATTCCGCTGAAGTGTAAAAATGCTTCGGAACTCTTCCATTTTTCTCGGTATTCCACTGAAGTTTAAAAATGCTTCGGACCTCTTCCATTGTTCTCGGAATTTTGCTGATGTTTAAAAATGCTTCAGAACTCTTCCATTGTTCTCGGAATTCTGCTGGCGTTTAAAAATGGTTCCGAACTCTTCCATTGTTCTCGGATTTCTGCTGACATTTAAAAATGCTTCAGAACACTCCCATTGTTCTCGGAATTCCGCTGAAGTGTAAAAATGCTTCGGAACTCTTCCATTTTTCTCGGTATTCCGCTGAAGTTTAAAAATGCTTCGGACCTCTTCCATTGTTCTCGGAATTTTGCTGATGTATAAAAATGCTTCAGAACTCTTCTATTGTTCTCGGAATTCCGCTGACATTTAAAAAAGCTTTGGAGCTTTTCCATTGTTCTCGGAATTCTGCTGACATTTATAAATGCTTTGGAACTCTTCCATTGTTCTCAGAATTCTGCTGATGTTTAAAAATGCTTCCGAACTCTTCCATTGTTCTCGGAATTCCGCTGAAGTTTAAAAATGCTTCGGAACTCTTCCATTGTTCTCGGAATTCTGATGGCGTTTAAAAATGGTTCCGAACTCTTCCATTGTTCTCGGAATTCTGCTGACATTTAAAAATGGTTCGGAACTCTTCAATAATTCTCATAATTCTGCTGTAGTTTAAAAATGCTTTGGAACTCTTCCATTGTTCTCGAAATTCTGCTGAAGTTTAAAAATGCTTCCGAACGCTTCCATTGTTCTCGGAATTCCGCTGAAGTTTAAAAATGCTTCGGAACTCTTCCATTGTTCTCGGAATTAAGCTGACATTTAAAAATGCTTTGGAACTTTCCCATTGTTCTCGGAATTCTGCTGATGTTTATAAATGCTTTGGAACTCTTCCATTGTTCTCGGAATTCTGCTGACGTTTAAAAATGCTTCAGAACACTCCCATTGTTCTCGGAATTCCGCTGAAGTGTAAAAATGCTTCGGAACTCTTCCATTTTTCTCGGTATTCCGCTGAAGTTTAAAAATGCTTCGGAACACTTCCATTGTTCTCGGAATTCTGCTGACATTGAAAAATCCTTCCGAACTCTTCCATTGTTCTCGGAATTCCGCTGAAGTTTAAAAATGCTTCGGAACTCTTCCATTGTTCTCAGAATTCTGCTGGCATTTAAAAATGGTTCCGAAATCTTCCATTGTTTTCGGAATTCTGCAGACATTTAAAAATGGTTCAGATCTCTTCAATAATTCTCAGAATTCTGCTGTAGTTTAAAAATGCTTTGGAACTTTTCCATTGTTCTCGGAATTTTCTTGAAGTTTAAAAATGCTTCCAAACTCGTCATTTGTTCTCGGAATTCCCCTCAAGTTTAATAATGCTTCGGAACTCTTCCATTGTTCTCGGAAATAAGCTGACATTTAAAAATGCTTTGGAACTTTCCCATTGTTCTCGGAATTCTGCTGAAGTTTATAAATTCTTTGGAACTCTTCCAGTGTTCTCGGAATTCTGCTGACGTTTAAAAATGCTTCAGAAGACTCCCATTGTTCTCGGAATTCCGCTGAAGTGTAAAAATGCTTCGGAACTCTTCCATTTTTCTCGGTATTCCGCTGAAGTTTAAAAATGCTTCGGACCTCTTCCATTGTTCTCGGAATTTTGCTAATGTATAAAAATGCTTCAGAACTCTTCTATTGTTCTCGGAATTCCGCTGACATTTAAAAAAGCTTTGGAGCTTTTCCATTGTTCTCGGAATTCTGCTGACGTTTATAAATGCTTTGGAACTCTTCCATTGTTCTCAGAATTCTGCTGATGTTTAAAAATGCTTCCGAACTCTTCCATTGTTCTCGGAATTCCGCTGAAGTTTAAAAATGCTTCGGAACTCTTCCATTGTTCTCGGAATTCTGCTGGCGTTTAAAAATGGTTCCGAACTCTTCCATTGTTCTCGGAATTCTGCTGACATTTAAAAATGGTTCGGAACTCTTCAATAATTCTCAGAATTCTGCTGTAGTTTAAAAATGCTTTGGAACTCTTCCATTGTTCTCGAAATTCTGCTGAAGTTTAAAAATGCTTCCGAACTCTTCCATTGTTCTCGGAATTCCGCTGAAGTTTAAAAATGCTTCGGAACTCTTCCATTGTTCTCGGAATTAAGCTGACATTTAAAAATGCTTTGGAACTTTCCCATTGTTCTCGGAATTCTGCTGATGTTTATAAATGCTTTGGAACTCTTCCATTGTTCTCGGAATTCTGCTGACATATAAAAATGTTACAGAACACTCCCATTGTTCTCGGAATTCCACTGAAGTGTAAAAATGCTTCGGAACTCTTCCATTGTTCTCGGAATTCCGCTGATGTTTAAAAATGCTTTGGAACTCTTCCATTTTTCTCAGAATTCTGCTGACGTTTAAAAATGCTTTAGAACACTCCCATTGTTCTCGGAATTCCACTGAAGTTTAAAAATGCTTCGGAACTCTTCCATTGTTCCCGGAATTCTGCTGGCGTTTAAAAATGGTTCCGAACTCTTCCATTGTTCTCGGAATTCTGCTGACATTTAAAAATGGTTCGGAACTCTTCAATAATTCTCAGAATTCTGCTGTAGTTTAAAAATGCTTTGGAACTCTTCCATTGTTCTGAAATTCTGCAGAAGTTTAAAAATGCTTCCGAACGCATCCATTGTTCTCGGAATTCCGCTGAAGTTTAAAAATGCTTCGGAACTCTTCCATTGTTCTCGGAATTCCGCTGAAGTTTAAAAATGCTTCGGAACTCTTCCATTGTTCTTGGAATTCCGCTGACATTTAAAAATGGTTCGGAACTATTCAATTATTCTCAGAATTCTGCTGTAGTTTAAAAATGCTTTGGAACTCTTCCATAGTTCTTGGAATTCCGCTGAAGTTTAGAAATGCTTTTGAACTTTTCCATTGCTATCAGAATTCTGCTGAAGTTTAAAAATGCTTTGGAACTCTTCCATTGTTCTCAGAATTCCGCTGAAGTTTAAAAATGCTTCAGAACTCTTCCATTGTTCTCGAAATTCCGCTGACATTTAATAATGCTTCGGAACTTTTCCTTTGTTCTCGCAATTCTGCTGACGTTTATTAATGCTTTGGAACTCTTCCATTGTTCTCGGAATTCTGCTGATGTTTAAAAATGCTTCAGAATACTCCCATTGCTCTCGGAATTCCGCTGTAGTGTAAAAATGCTTCGGAACTCTTCCATTTTTCTCGGTATTCCACTGAAGTTTAAAAATGCTTCGGACCTCTTCCATTGTTCTCGGAATTTTGCTGATGTTTAAAAATGCTTCAGAACTCTTCCATTGTTCTCGGAATTCTGCTGGCGTTTAAAAATGGTTCCGAACTCTTCCATTGTTCTCGGATTTCTGCTGACGTTTAAAAATGTTTCGGAACTCTTCCATTGTTCTCGGAATTCCGCTGAAATTTAAAAATGCTTCGGAACTTTTCCATTGTTCTCGGAATTCTGCTGATGTTTATAAATGCTTTGGAACTCTTCCATTGTTCTCGGAATTCTGCTGACCATTAAAAATACTTCAGAACAATCCCATTGTTCTCGGAATTCCACTGAAGTTTAAAAATGCTTCAGAATACTCCCATTGCTCTCGGAATTCCGCTGTAGTGTAAGAATACTTTGGAACTCTTCCATTTTTCTCGGTATTCCGCTGAAGTTTAAAAATGCTTCCGAACTCTTCCATTGTTCTCGGAATTCCGCTGAAGTTTAAAAATGCTTCGGATCTCTTCCATTGTTCTCGGAATTCTGCTGGCGTTTAAAAATGGTTCCCAACTCTTCCATTGTTCTCGGAATTCTGCAGACATTTAAAAATGGTTCCGAACTCTTCCCTTGTTCTCGGAATTCTGCTGACGTTTAAAAATGGTTCGGAACTCTTCCATTGTTCTCGGAATTCCGCTGACATTTAAAAATGCTTCGGAACTTTTCCATTGTTCTCGGAATTCTGCTGACGTTTATAAATGCTTTGGAACTCTTCCATTGTTCTCGGAATTCTGCTGAAGTTTAAAAATGCTTCCAAACTCGTCCATTGTTCTCGGAATTCCGCTGAAGTTTAAAAATGCTTCGGAACTCTTCCATTGTTCTCGGAAATAAGCTGACTTTTAAAAATGCTTTGGAACTTTCCCATTGTTCTCGGAATTCTGCTGAAGTTTATAAATTCTTTGGAACTCTTCCAGTGTTCTCGGAATTCTGCTGACGTTTAAAAATGCTTCAGAACACTCCCATTGTTCTCGGAATTCCGCTGAAGTGTAAAAATGCTTCGGAACTCTTCCATTTTTCTCGGTATTCCGCTGAAGTTTAAAAATGCTTCGGAACTCTTCCATTGTTCTCGGAATTCTGCTGACATTGAAAAATGCTTCCGAACTCTTCCATTGTTCTCGGAATTCTGCTGAAGTTTAAAAATGCTTGGGAACTCTTCCATTGTTCTCAGAATTCTGCTGGCATTTAAAAATGGTTCCGAAATCTTCCATTGTTTTCGGAATTCTGCAGACATTTAAAAATGGTTCAGAACTGTTCAATAATTCTAAGAATTCTGCTGTAGTTTAAAAATGCTTTGGAACTCTTCCATTGTTCTCGGAATTTTCTTGAAGTTTAAAAATGCTTCCAAACTCGTCCTTTGTTCTCGGAATTTCCCTCAAGTTTAATAATGCTTCGGAACTCTTCCATTGTTCTCGGAAATAAGCTGACATTTAAAAATGCTTTGGAACTTTCCCATTGTTCTCGGAATTCTGCTGAAGTTTATAAATTCTTTGGAACTCTTCCAGTGTTCTCGGAATTCTGCTGACATTTAAAAATGCTTCAGAACACTCCCATTGTTCTCGGAATTCCGCTGAAGTGTAAAAATGCTTCGGAACTCTTCCATTTTTCTCGGTATTCCACTGAAGTTTAAAAATGCTTCGGACCTCTTCCATTGTTCTCGGAATTTTGCTGATGTTTAAAAATGCTTCAGAACTCTTCCATTGTTCTCGGAATTCTGCTGGCGTTTAAAAATGGTTCCGAACTCTTCCATTGTTCTCGGATTTCTGCTGACATTTAAAAATGCTTCAGAACACTCCCATTGTTCTCGGAATTCCGCTGAAGTGTAAAAATGCTTCGGAACTCTTCCATTTTTCTCGGTATTCCGCTGAAGTTTAAAAATGCTTCGGACCTCTTCCATTGTTCTCGGAATTTTGCTGATGTATAAAAATGCTTCAGAACTCTTCTGTGGTTCTCGGAATTCCGCTGACATTTAAAAAAGCTTTGGAGCTTTTCCATTGTTCTCGGAATTCTGCTGACATTTATAAATGCTTTGGAACTCTTCCATTGTTCTCAGAATTCTGCTGATGTTTAAAAATGCTTCCGAACTCTTCCATTGTTCTCGGAATTCCGCTGAAGTTTAAAAATGCTTCGGAACTCTTCCATTGTTCTCGGAATTCTGATGGCGTTTAAAAATGGTTCCGAACTCTTCCATTGTTCTCGGAATTCTGCTGACATTTAAAAATGGTTCGGAACTCTTCAATAATTCTCAGAATTCTGCTGTAGTTTAAAAATGCTTTGGAACTCTTCCATTGTTCTCGAAATTCTGCTGAAGTTTAAAAATGCTTCCGAACGCTTCCATTGTTCTCGGAATTCCGCTGAAGTTTAAAAATGCTTCGGAACTCTTCCATTGTTCTCGGAATTAAGCTGACATTTAAAAATGCTTTGGAACTTTCCCATTGTTCTCGGAATTCTGCTGATGTTTATAAATGCTTTGGAACTCTTCCATTGTTCTCGGAATTCTGCTGACGTTTAAAAATGCTTCAGAACACTCCCATTGTTCTCGGAATTCCGCTGAAGTGTAAAAATGCTTCGGAACTCTTCCATTTTTCTCGGTATTCCGCTGAAGTTTAAAAATGCTTCGGAACACTTCCATTGTTCTCGGAATTCTGCTGACATTGAAAAATCCTTCCGAACTCTTCCATTGTTCTCGGAATTCCGCTGAAGTTTAAAAATGCTTCGGAACTCTTCCATTGTTCTCAGAATTCTGCTGGCATTTAAAAATGGTTCCGAAATCTTCCATTGTTTTCGGAATTCTGCAGACATTTAAAAATGGTTCAGATCTCTTCAATAATTCTCAGAATTCTGCTGTAGTTTAAAAATGCTTTGGAACTTTTCCATTGTTCTCGGAATTTTCTTGAAGTTTAAAAATGCTTCCAAACTCGTCATTTGTTCTCGGAATTCCCCTCAAGTTTAATAATGCTTCGGAACTCTTCCATTGTTCTCGGAAATAAGCTGACATTTAAAAATGCTTTGGAACTTTCCCATTGTTCTCGGAATTCTGCTGAAGTTTATAAATTCTTTGGAACTCTTCCAGTGTTCTCGGAATTCTGCTGACGTTTAAAAATGCTTCAGAAGACTCCCATTGTTCTCGGAATTCCGCTGAAGTGTAAAAATGCTTCGGAACTCTTTCATTTTTCTCGGTATTCCGCTGAAGTTTAAAAATGCTTCGGACCTCTTCCATTGTTCTCGGAATTTTGCTGATGTATAAAAATGCTTCAGAACTCTTCTATTGTTCTCGGAATTCCGCTGACATTTAAAAAAGCTTTGGAGCTTTTCCATTGTTCTCGGAATTCTGCTGACATTTATAAATGCTTTGGAACTCTTCCATTGTTCTCAGAATTCTGCTGATGTTTAAAAATGCTTCCGAACTCTTCCATTGTTCTCGGAATTCCGCTGAAGTTTAAAAATGCTTCGGAACTCTTCCATTGTTCTCGGAATTCTGATGGCGTTTAAAAATGGTTCCGAACTCTTCCATTGTTCTCGGAATTCTGCTGACATTTAAAAATGGTTCGGAACTCTTCAATAATTCTCAGAATTCTGCTGTAGTTTAAAAATGCTTTGGAACTCTTCCATTGTTCTCGAAATTCTGCTGAAGTTTAAAAATGCTTCCGAACGCTTCCATTGTTCTCGGAATTCCGCTGAAGTTTAAAAATGCTTCGGAACTCTTCCATTGTTCTCGGAATTAAGCTGACATTTAAAAATGCTTTGGAACTTTCCCATTGTTCTCGGAATTCTGCTGATGTTTATAAATGCTTTGGAACTCTTCCATTGTTCTCGGAATTCTGCTGACGTTTAAAAATGCTTCAGAACACTCCCATTGTTCTCGGAATTCCGCTGAAGTGTAAAAATGCTTCGGAACTCTTCCATTTTTCTCGGTATTCCGCTGAAGTTTAAAAATGCTTCGGAACACTTCCATTGTTCTCGGAATTCTGCTGACATTGAAAAATGCTTCCGAACTCTTCCATTGTTCTCGGAATTCCGCTGAAGTTTAAAAATGCTTCGGAACTCTTCCATTGTTCTCAGAATTCTGCTGGCATTTAAAAATGGTTCCGAAATCTTCCATTGTTTTCGGAATTCTGCAGACATTTAAAAATGGTTCAGATCTCTTCAATAATTCTCAGAATTCTGCTGTAGTTTAAAAATGCTTTGGAACTTTTCCATTGTTCTCGGAATTTTCTTGAAGTTTAAAAATGCTTCCAAACTCGTCATTTGTTCTCGGAATTCCCCTCAAGTTTAATAATGCTTCGGAACTCTTCCATTGTTCTCGGAAATAAGCTGACATTTAAAAATGCTTTGGAACTTTCCCATTGTTCTCGGAATTCTGCTGAAGTTTATAAATTCTTTGGAACTCTTCCAGTGTTCTCGGAATTCTGCTGACGTTTAAAAATGCTTCAGAAGACTCCCATTGTTCTCGGAATTCCGCTGAAGTGTAAAAATGCTTCGGAACTCTTTCATTTTTCTCGGTATTCCGCTGAAGTTTAAAAATGCTTCGGACCTCTTCCATTGTTCTCGGAATTTTGCTGATGTATAAAAATGCTTCAGAACTCTTCTATTGTTCTCGGAATTCCGCTGACATTTAAAAAAGCTTTGGAGCTTTTCCATTGTTCTCGGAATTCTGCTGACATTTATAAATGCTTTGGAACTCTTCCATTGTTCTCAGAATTCTGCTGATGTTTAAAAATGCTTCCGAACTCTTCCATTGTTCTCGGAATTCCACTGAAGTTTAAAAATGCTTCGGAACTCTTCCATTGTTCTCGGAATTCTGATGGCGTTTAAAAATGGTTCCGAACTCTTCCATTGTTCTCGGAATTCTGCTGACATTTAAAAATGGTTCGGAACTCTTCAATAATTCTCAGAATTCTGCTGTAGTTTAAAAATGCTTTGGAACTCTTCCATTGTTCTCGAAATTCTGCTGAAGTTTAAAAATGCTTCCGAACGCTTCCATTGTTCTCGGAATTCCGCTGAAGTTTAAAAATGCTTCGGAACTCTTCCATTGTTCTCGGAATTAAGCTGACATTTAAAAATGCTTTGGAACTTTCCCATTGTTCTCGGAATTCTGCTGATGTTTATAAATGCTTTGGAACTCTTCCATTGTTCTCGGAATTCTGCTGACGTTTAAAAATGCTTCAGAACACTCCCATTGTTCTCGGAATTCCGCTGAAGTGTAAAAATGCTTCGGAACTCTTCCATTTTTCTCGGTATTCCGCTGAAGTTTAAAAATGCTTCGGAACACTTCCATTGTTCTCGGAATTCTGCTGACATTGAAAAATGCTTCCGAACTCTTCCATTGTTCTCGGAATTCCGCTGAAGTTTAAAAATGCTTCGGAACTCTTCCATTGTTCTCAGAATTCTGCTGGCATTTAAAAATGGTTCCGAAATCTTCCATTGTTTTCGGAATTCTGCAGACATTTAAAAATGGTTCAGATCTCTTCAATAATTCTCAGAATTCTGCTGTAGTTTAAAAATGCTTTGGAACTTTTCCATTGTTCTCGGAATTTTCTTGAAGTTTAAAAATGCTTCCAAACTCGTCATTTGTTCTCGGAATTCCCCTCAAGTTTAATAATGCTTCGGAACTCTTCCATTGTTCTCGGAAATAAGCTGACATTTAAAAATGCTTTGGAACTTTCCCATTGTTCTCGGAATTCTGCTGAAGTTTATAAATTCTTTGGAACTCTTCCAGTGTTCTCGGAATTCTGCTGACGTTTAAAAATGCTTCAGAAGACTCCCATTGTTCTCGGAATTCCGCTGAAGTGTAAAAATGCTTCGGAACTCTTCCATTTTTCTCGGTATTCCGCTGAAGTTTAAAAATGCTTCGGACCTCTTCCATTGTTCTCGGAATTTTGCTAATGTATAAAAATGCTTCAGAACTCTTCTATTGTTCTCGGAATTCCGCTGACATTTAAAAAAGCTTTGGAGCTTTTCCATTGTTCTCGGAATTCTGCTGACGTTTATAAATGCTTTGGAACTCTTCCATTGTTCTCAGAATTCTGCTGATGTTTAAAAATGCTTCCGAACTCTTCCATTGTTCTCGAAATTCCGCTGAAGTTTAAAAATGCTTCGGAACTCTTCCATTGTTCTCGGAATTCTGCTGGCGTTTAAAAATGGTTCCGAACTCTTCCATTGTTCTCGGAATTCTGCAGACATTTAAAAATGGTTCAGAACTCTTCAATAATTCTCAGAATTCTGCTGTAGTTTAAAAATGCTTTGGAACTCTTCCATTGTTCTCGGAATTCTGCTGAAGTTTAAAAATGCTTCCAAACTCGTCCATTGTTCTCGGAATTCCGCTGAAGTTTAAAAATGCTTCGGAACTCTCCCATTGTTCTCGGAATTAAGCTGACATTTAAAAATGCTTTGGAACGTTTCCATTGCTCTCGGAATTCTGGTGAAGTTTAAAAATGCTTTGGAACTTTTCCATTGTACTCAGAATTCTGCTGAAGTTTAAAAATGCTTCGGAACTTTTCCATTGTTCTCGGAATTTTGCTGGCGTTTAAAAATGGTACCGAACTCTTCCATTGTTCTTGGAATTCTGCTGACGTTTAAAAATGGTTCGGAACTCTTCAATAATTCTCAGAATTCTGCTGTAGTTTAAAAATGCTTTGGAACTCTTCCATTGTTCTCGGAATTCTGCTGGCGTTTAAAAATGGTTCCGAACTCTTCCATTGTTCTCGGAATTCTGCTGACATTTAAAAATGGTTCGGAACTCTTCAATAATTCTCAGAATTCTGCTGTAGTTTAAAAATGCTTTGGAACTCTTCCATTGTTCTCGAAATTCTGCTGAAGTTTAAAAATGCTTCCGAACGCTTCCATTGTTCTCGGAATTCCGCTGAAGTTTAAAAATGCTTCGGAACTCTTCCATTGTTCTCGGAATTAAGCTGACATTTAAAAATGCTTTGGAACTTTCCCATTGTTCTCGGAATTCTGCTGATGTTTATAAATGCTTTGGAACTCTTCCATTGTTCTCGGAATTCTGCTGACGTTTAAAAATGTTTCAGAACACTCCCATTGTTCTCGGAATTCCACTGAAGTGTAAAAATGCTTCGGAACTCTTCCATTGTTCTCGGAATTCCGCTGATGTTTAAAAATGCTTTGGAACTCTTCCATTTTTCTCAGAATTCTGCTGACGTTTAAAAATGCTTTAGAACACTCCCATTGTTCTCGGAATTCCACTGAAGTTTAAAAATGCTTCGGAACTCTTCCATTGTTCCCGGAATTCTGCTGGCGTTTAAAAATGGTTCCGAACTCTTCCATTGTTCTCGGAATTCTGCTGACATTTAAAAATGGTTCGGAACTCTTCAATAATTCTCAGAATTCTGCTGTAGTTTAAAAATGCTTTGGAACTCTTCCATTGTTCTGAAATTCTGCTGAAGTTTAAAAATGCTTCCGAACGCATCCATTGTTCTCGGAATTCCGCTGAAGTTTAAAAATGCTTCGGAACTCTTCCATTGTTCTCGGAATTCCGCTGAAGTTTAAAAATGCTTCGGAACTCTTCCATTGTTCTTGGAATTCCGCTGACATTTAAAAATGGTTCGGAACTATTCAATTATTCTCAGAATTCTGCTGTAGTTTAAAAATGCTTTGGAACTCTTCCATAGTTCTTGGAATTCCGCTGAAGTTTAGAAATGCTTTTGAACTTTTCCATTGCTATCTGAATTCTGCTGAAGTTTAAAAATGCTTTGGAACTCTTCCATTGTTCTCAGAATTCCGCTGAAGTTTAAAAATGCTTCAGAACTCTTCCATTGTTCTCGAAATTCCGCTGACATTTAATAATGCTTCGGAACTTTTCCTTTGTTCTCGCAATTCTGCTGACGTTTATTAATGCTTTGGAACTCTTCCATTGTTCTCGGAATTCTGCTGATGTTTAAAAATGCTTCAGAATACTCCCATTGCTCTCGGAATTGCGCTGTAGTGTAAAAATGCTTCGGAACTCTTCCATTTTTCTCGGTATTCCACTGAAGTTTAAAAATGCTTCGGACCTCTTCCATTGTTCTCGGAATTTTGCTGATGTTTAAAAATGCTTCAGAACTCTTCCATTGTTCTCGGAATTCTGCTGGCGTTTAAAAATGGTTCCGAACTCTTCCATTGTTCTCGGATTTCTGCTGACGTTTAAAAATGTTTCGGAACTCTTCCATTGTTCTCGGAATTCCGCTGAAATTTAAAAATGCTTTGGAACTTTTCCATTGTTCTCGGAATTCTGCTGATGTTTATAAATGCTTTGGAACTCTTCCATTGTTCTCGGAATTCTGCTGACCTTTAAAAATACTTCAGAACAATCCCATTGTTCTCGGAATTCCACTGAAGTTTAAAAATGCTTCTGAACTCTACCATTGTTCTTGGTATTGCGCTGAAGTTTAAAAATGCTTTGGAACTATTCAATTGTTCTCGGAATTCTGCTGACGTTTAAAAATGCTTCAGAATACTCCCATTGCTCTCGGAATTCCGCTGTAGTGTAAGAATACTTCGGAACTCTTCCATTTTTCTCGGTATTCCGCTGAAGTTTAAAAATGCTTCCGAACTCTTCCATTGTTCTCGGAATTCCGCTGAAGTTTAAAAATGCTTCGGAACTCTTCCATTGTTCTCGGAATTCTGCTGGCGTTTAAAAATGGTTCCGAACTCTTCCATTGTTCTCGGAATTCTGCAGACATTTAAAAATGGTTCCGAACTCTTCCCTTTTTCTCGGAATTCTGCTGACGTTTAAAAATGGTTCGGAACTCTTCCATTGTTCTCGGAATTCCGCTGACATTTAAAAATGCTTCGGAACTTTTCCATTGTTCTCGGAATTCTGCTGACGTTTATAAATGCTTTGGAACTCTTCCATTGTTCTCGGAATTCTGCTGACTTTTAAAAATACTTCAGAAGAATCCCATTGTTCTCGGAATTTCACTGAAGTTTAAAAATGCTTCGGAACTCTTCCATTGCTCTTGGTATTCCGCTGAAGTTTAAAAATGCTTTTGAACTTTTCCATTGCTCTCGGAATTCTGTTGAAGTTCAAAAATGCTTTGGAACATTTCTATTGTTCTCGGAAATCTGCTGAAGTTTAAAAATGCTTCGGAACTCTTCCATTGTTCTCGGAATTCTGCTGACGTTTAAAAATGCTTCCGAACTCTTCCATTGTTCTCGGAATTCCGCTGAAGTTTAAAAATGCTTCGGAACTCTTCCATTGTTCTCGGAATTCTGCTGGCGTTTAAAAATGGTTCCGAACTCTTCCATTGTTCTCGGAATTCTGCAGACATTTAAAAATGGTTCAGAACTCTTCAATAATTCTCAGAATTCTGCTGTAGTTTAAAAATGCTTTGGAACTCTTCCATTGTTCTCGGAATTCTGCTGAAGTTTAAAAATGCTTCCAAACTCGTACATTGTTCTCGGAATTCCGCTGAAGTTTAAAAATGCTTCGGAACTCTCCCATTGTTCTCGGAATTAAGCTGACATTTAAAAATGCTTTGGAACGTTTCCATTGCTCTCGGAATTCTGGTGAAGTTTAAAAATGCTTTGGAACTTTTCCATTGTACTCAGAATTCTGCTGAAGTTTAAAAATGCTTCGGAACTTTTCCATTGTTCTCGGAATTTTGCTGGCGTTTAAAAATGGTACCGAACTCTTCCATTGTTCTTGGAATTCTGCTGACGTTTAAAAATGGTTCGGAACTCTTCAATAATTCTCAGAATTCTGCTGTAGTTTAAAAATGCTTTGGAACTCTTCCATTGTTCTCGGAATTCTGCTGGCGTTTAAAAATGGTTCCGAACTCTTCCATTGTTCTCGGAATTCTGCTGACATTTAAAAATGGTTCGGAACTCTTCAATAATTCTCAGAATTCTGCTGTAGTTTAAAAATGCTTTGGAACTCTTCCATTGTTCTCGAAATTCTGCTGAAGTTTAAAAATGCTTCCGAACGCTTCCATTGTTCTCGGAATTCCGCTGAAGTTTAAAAATGCTTCGGAACTCTTCCATTGTTCTCGGAATTAAGCTGACATTTAAAAATGCTTTGGAACTTTCCCATTGTTCTCGGAATTCTGCTGATGTTTATAAATGCTTTGGAACTCTTCCATTGTTCTCGGAATTCTGCTGACGTTTAAAAATGTTTCAGAACACTCCCATTGTTCTCGGAATTCCACTGAAGTGTAAAAATGCTTCGGAACTCTTCCATTGTTCTCGGAATTCCGCTGATGTTTAAAAATGCTTTGGAACTCTTCCATTTTTCTCAGAATTCTGCTGACGTTTAAAAATGCTTTAGAACACTCCCATTGTTCTCGGAATTCCACTGAAGTTTAAAAATGCTTCGGAACTCTTCCATTGTTCCCGGAATTCTGCTGGCGTTTAAAAATGGTTCCGAACTCTTCCATTGTTCTCGGAATTCTGCTGACATTTAAAAATGGTTCGGAACTCTTCAATAATTCTCAGAATTCTGCTGTAGTTTAAAAATGCTTTGGAACTCTTCCATTGTTCTGAAATTCTGCTGAAGTTTAAAAATGCTTCCGAACGCATCCATTGTTCTCGGAATTCCGCTGAAGTTTAAAAATGCTTCGGAACTCTTCCATTGTTCTCGGAATTCCGCTGAAGTTTAAAAATGCTTCGGAACTCTTCCATTGTTCTTGGAATTCCGCTGACATTTAAAAATGGTTCGGAACTATTCAATTATTCTCAGAATTCTGCTGTAGTTTAAAAATGCTTTGGAACTCTTCCATAGTTCTTGGAATTCCGCTGAAGTTTAGAAATGCTTTTGAACTTTTCCATTGCTATCTGAATTCTGCTGAAGTTTAAAAATGCTTTGGAACTCTTCCATTGTTCTCAGAATTCCGTTGAAGTTTAAAAATGCTTCAGAACTCTTCCATTGTTCTCGAAATTCCGCTGACATTTAATAATGCTTCGGAACTTTTCCTTTGTTCTCGCAATTCTGCTGACGTTTATTAATGCTTTGGAACTCTTCCATTGTTCTCGGAATTCTGCTGATGTTTAAAAATGCTTCAGAATACTCCCATTGCTCTCGGAATTCCGCTGTAGTGTAAAAATGCTTCGGAACTCTTCCATTTTTCTCGGTATTCCACTGAAGTTTAAAAATGCTTCGGACCTCTTCCATTGTTCTCGGAATTTTGCTGATGTTTAAAAATGCTTCAGAACTCTTCCATTGTTCTCGGAATTCTGCTGGCGTTTAAAAATGGTTCCGAACTCTTCCAATGTTCTCGGATTTCTGCTGACATTTAAAAATGTTTCGGAACTCTTCCATTGTTCTCGGAATTCCGCTGAAATTTAAAAATGCTTCGGAACTTTTCCATTGTTCTCGGAATTCTGCTGATGTTTATAAATGCTTTGGAACTCTTCCATTGTTCTCGGAATTCTGCTGACCTTTAAAAATACTTCAGAACAATCCCATTGTTCTCGGAATTCCACTGAAGTTTAAAAATGCTTCTGAACTCTACCATTGTTCTTGGTATTGCGCTGAAGTTTAAAAATGCTTTGGAACTATTCAATTGTTCTCGGAATTCTGTTGACGTTTAAAAATGCTTCAGAATACTCCCATTGCTCTCGGAATTCCGCTGTAGTGTAAGAATACTTCGGAACTCTTCCATTTTTCTCGGTATTCCGCTGAAGTTTAAAAATGCTTCTGAACTCTTCCATTGTTCTCGGAATTCCGCTGAAGTTTAAAAATGCTTCGGAACTCTTCCATTGTTCTCGGAATTCTGCTGGCGTTTAAAAATGGTTCCGAACTCTTCCATTGTTCTCGGAATTCTGCAGATATTTAAAAATGGTTCCGAACTCTTCCCTTTTTCTCGGAATTCTGCTGACGTTTAAAAATGGTTCGGAACTCTTCCATTGTTCTCGGAATTCCGCTGACATTTAAAAATGCTTCGGAACTTTTCCATTGTTCTCGGAATTCTGCTGACGTTTATAAATGCTTTGGAACTCTTCCATTGTTCTCGGAATTCTGCTGACGTTTAAAAATACTTCAGAACAATCCAATTGTTCTCGGAATTCCACTGAAGTTTAAAAATGCTTCGGAACTCTTCCATTGTTCTTGGTATTCCACTGAAGTTTAAAAATGCTTTTGAACTTTTCCATTGCTCTCGGAATTCTGGTGAAGTTTAAAAATGCTTTGGAACTTTTCTATTGTACTCGGAATTCTGCTGAAGTTTAAAAATGCTTCGGAACTCTTCCATTGTTCTCGGAATTCTGCTGTCGTTTAAAAATGCTTCCGAACTCTTCCATTGTTCTCGGAATTCCGCTGAAGTTTAAAAATGCTTCGGAACTCTTCCATTGTTCTCGGAATTCTGCTGGCGTTTAAAAATGGTTCCGAACTCTTCCATTGTTTTCGGAATTCTGCAGACATTTAAAAATGGTTCAGAACTCTTCAATAATTCTCAGAATTCTGCTGTAGTTTAAAAATGCTTTGGAACTCTTCCATTGTTCTCGGAATTCTGCTGACATTGAAAAATGCTTCCGAACTCTTCCATTGTTCTCGGAATTCTGCTGAAGTTTAAAAATGCTTGGGAACTCTTCCATTGTTCTCAGAATTCTGCTGGCATTTAAAAATGGTTCCGAAATCTTCCATTGTTTTCGGAATTCTGCAGACATTTAAAAATGGTTCAGAACTCTTCAATAATTCTAAGAATTCTGCTGTAGTTTAAAAATGCTTTGGAACTCTTCCATTGTTCTCGGAATTTTCTTGAAGTTTAAAAATGCTTCCAAACTCGTCCTTTGTTCTCGGAATTTCCCTCAAGTTTAATAATGCTTCGGAACTCTTCCATTGTTCTCGGAATTCTGCTGATGTTTATAAATGCTTTGGAACTCTTCCATTGTTCTCGGAATTCTGCTGACGTTTAAAAATGCTTCAGAACACTCCCATTGTTCTCGGAATTCCGCTGAAGTGTAAAAATGCTTCGGAACTCTTCCATTTTTCTCGGTATTCCGCTGAAGTTTAAAAATGCTTCGGAACACTTCCATTGTTCTCGGAATTCTGCTGACATTGAAAAATGCTTCCGAACTCTTCCATTGTTCTCGGAATTCCGCTGAAGTTTAAAAATGCTTCGGAACTCTTCCATTGTTCTCAGAATTCTGCTGGCATTTAAAAATGGTTCCGAAATCTTCCATTGTTTTCGGAATTCTGCAGACATTTAAAAATGGTTCAGATCTCTTCAATAATTCTCAGAATTCTGCTGTAGTTTAAAAATGCTTTGGAACTTTTCCATTGTTCTCGGAATTTTCTTGAAGTGTAAAAATGCTTCGGAACTCTTCCATTTTTCTCGGTATTCCGCTGAAGTTTAAAAATGCTTCGGAACTCTTCCATTGTTCTCGGAATTCTGCTGACATTGAAAAATGCTTCCGAACTCTTCCATTGTTCTCGGAATTCTGCTGAAGTTTAAAAATGCTTGGGAACTCTTCCATTGTTCTCAGAATTCTGCTGGCATTTAAAAATGGTTCCGAAATCTTCCATTGTTTTCGGAATTCTGCAGACATTTAAAAATGGTTCAGAACTCTTCAATAATTCTAAGAATTCTGCTGTAGTTTAAAAATGCTTTGGAACTCTTCCATTGTTCTCGGAATTTTCTTGAAGTTTAAAAATGCTTCCAAACTCGTCCTTTGTTCTCGGAATTTCCCTCAAGTTTAATAATGCTTCGGAACTCTTCCATTGTTCTCGGAAATAAGCTGACATTTAAAAATGCTTTGGAACTTTCCCATTGTTCTCGGAATTCTGCTGAAGTTTATAAATTCTTTGGAACTCTTCCAGTGTTCTCGGAATTCTGCTGACATTTAAAAATGCTTCAGAACACTCCCATTGTTCTCGGAATTCCGCTGAAGTGTAAAAATGCTTCGGAACTCTTCCATTTTTCTCGGTATTCCACTGAAGTTTAAAAATGCTTCGGACCTCTTCCATTGTTCTCGGAATTTTGCTGATGTTTAAAAATGCTTCAGAACTCTTCCATTGTTCTCGGAATTCTGCTGGCGTTTAAAAATGGTTCCGAACTCTTCCATTGTTCTCGGATTTCTGCTGACGTTTAAAAATGTTTCGGAACTCTTCCATTGTTCTCGGAATTCCGCTGAAATTTAAAAATGCTTCGGAACTTTTCCATTGTTCTCGGAATTCTGCTGATGTTTATAAATGCTTTGGAACTCTTCCATTGTTCTCGGAATTCTGCTGACCATTAAAAATACTTCAGAACAATCCCATTGTTCTCGGAATTCCACTGAAGTTTAAAAATGCTTCTGAACTCTACCATTGTTCTTGGTATTGCGCTGAAGTTTAAAAATGCTTTGGAACTATTCAATTGTTCTCGGAATTCTGCTGACGTTTAAAAATGCTTCAGAATACTCCCATTGCTCTCGGAATTCCGCTGTAGTGTAAGAATACTTCGGAACTCTTCCATTTTTCTCGGTATTCCGCTGAAGTTTAAAAATGCTTCCGAACTCTTCCATTGTTCTCGGAATTCCGCTGAAGTTTAAAAATGCTTCGGATCTCTTCCATTGTTCTCGGAATTCTGCTGGCATTTAAAAATGGTTCCCAACTCTTCCATTGTTCTCGGAATTCTGCAGACATTTAAAAATGGTTCCGAACTCTTCCCTTGTTCTCGGAATTCTGCTGACGTTTAAAAATGGTTCGGAACTCTTCCATTGTTCTCGGAATTCCGCTGACATTTAAAAATGCTTCGGAACTTTTCCATTGTTCTCGGAATTCTGCTGACGTTTATAAATGCTTTGGAACTCTTCCATTGTTCTCGGAATTCTGCTGAAGTTTAAAAATGCTTCCAAACTCGTCCATTGTTCTCGGAATTCCGCTGAAGTTTAAAAATGCTTCGGAACTCTTCCATTGTTCTCGGAAATAAGCTGACTTTTAAAAATGCTTTGGAACTTTCCCATTGTTCTCGGAATTCTGCTGAAGTTTATAAATTCTTTGGAACTCTTCCAGTGTTCTCGGAATTCTGCTGACGTTTAAAAATGCTTCAGAACACTCCCATTGTTCTCGGAATTCCGCTGAAGTGTAAAAATGCTTCGGAACTCTTCCATTTTTCTCGGTATTCCGCTGAAGTTTAAAAATGCTTCGGAACTCTTCCATTGTTCTCGGAATTCTGCTGACATTGAAAAATGCTTCCGAACTCTTCCATTGTTCTCGGAATTCTGCTGAAGTTTAAAAATGCTTGGGAACTCTTCCATTGTTCTCAGAATTCTGCTGGCATTTAAAAATGGTTCCGAAATCTTCCATTGTTTTCGGAATTCTGCAGACATTTAAAAATGGTTCAGAACTCTTCAATAATTCTAAGAATTCTGCTGTAGTTTAAAAATGCTTTGGAACTCTTCCATTGTTCTCGGAATTTTCTTGAAGTTTAAAAATGCTTCCAAACTCGTCCTTTGTTCTCGGAATTTCCCTCAAGTTTAATAATGCTTCGGAACTCTTCCATTGTTCTCGGAAATAAGCTGACATTTAAAAATGCTTTGGAACTTTCCCATTGTTCTCGGAATTCTGCTGAAGTTTATAAATTCTTTGGAACTCTTCCAGTGTTCTCGGAATTCTGCTGACATTTAAAAATGCTTCAGAACACTCCCATTGTTCTCGGAATTCCGCTGAAGTGTAAAAATGCTTCGGAACTCTTCCATTTTTCTCGGTATTCCACTGAAGTTTAAAAATGCTTCGGACCTCTTCCATTGTTCTCGGAATTTTGCTGATGTTTAAAAATGCTTCAGAACTCTTCCATTGTTCTCGGAATTCTGCTGGCGTTTAAAAATGGTTCCGAACTCTTCCATTGTTCTCGGATTTCTACTGACATTTAAAAATGCTTCAGAACACTCCCATTGTTCTCGGAATTCCGCTGAAGTGTAAAAATGCTTCGGAACTCTTCCATTTTTCTCGGTATTCCGCTGAAGTTTAAAAATGCTTCGGACCTCTTCCATTGTTCTCGGAATTTTGCTGATGTATAAAAATGCTTCAGAACTCTTCTATTGTTCTCAGAATTCCGCTGACATTTAAAAAAGCTTTGGAGCTTTTCCATTGTTCTCGGAATTCTGCTGACATTTATAAATGCTTTGGAACTCTTCCATTGTTCTCAGAATTCTGCTGATGTTTAAAAATGCTTCCGAACTCTTCCATTGTTCTCGGAATTCCGCTGAAGTTTAAAAATGCTTCGGAACTCTTCCATTGTTCTCGGAATTCTGATGGCGTTTAAAAATGGTTCCGAACTCTTCCATTGTTCTCGGAATTCTGCTGACATTTAAAAATGGTTCGGAACTCTTCAATAATTCCCAGAATTCTGCTGTAGTTTAAAAATGCTTTGGAACTCTTCCATTGTTCTCGAAATTCTGCTGAAGTTTAAAAATGCTTCCGAACGCTTCCATTGTTCTCGGAATTCCGCTGAAGTTTAAAAATGCTTCGGAACTCTTCCATTGTTCTCGGAATTAAGCTGACATTTAAAAATGCTTTGGAACTTTCCCATTGTTCTCGGAATTCTGCTGATGTTTATAAATGCTTTGGAACTCTTCCATTGTTCTCGGAATTCTGCTGACGTTTAAAAATGCTTCAGAACACTCCCATTGTTCTCGGAATTCCGCTGAAGTGTAAAAATGCTTCGGAACTCTTCCATTTTTCTCGGTATTCCGCTGAAGTTTAAAAATGCTTCGGAACTCTTCCATTGTTCTCAGAATTCTGCTGGCATTTAAAAATGGTTCCGAAATCTTCCATTGTTTTCGGAATTCTGCAGACATTTAAAAATGGTTCAGATCTCTTCAATAATTCTCAGAATTCTGCTGTAGTTTAAAAATGCTTTGGAACTTTTCCATTGTTCTCGGAATTTTCTTGAAGTTTAAAAATGCTTCCAAACTCGTCATTTGTTCTCGGAATTCCCCTCAAGTTTAATAATGCTTCGGAACTCTTCCATTGTTCTCGGAAATAAGCTGACATTTAAAAATGCTTTGGAACTTTCCCATTGTTCTCGGAATTCTGCTGAAGTTTATAAATTCTTTGGAACTCTTCCAGTGTTCTCGGAATTCTGCTGACGTTTAAAAATGCTTCAGAAGACTCCCATTGTTCTCGGAATTCCGCTGAAGTGTAAAAATGCTTCGGAACTCTTCCATTTTTCTCGGTATTCCGCTGAAGTTTAAAAATGCTTCGGACCTCTTCCATTGTTCTCGGAATTTTGCTGATGTATAAAAATGCTTCAGAACTCTTCTATTGTTCTCGGAATTCCGCTGACATTTAAAAAAGCTTTGGAGCTTTTCCATTGTTCTCGGAATTCTGCTGACATTTATAAATGCTTTGGAACTCTTCCATTGTTCTCAGAATTCTGCTGATGTTTAAAAATGCTTCCGAACTCTTCCATTGTTCTCGGAATTCCGCTGAAGTTTAAAAATGCTTCGGAACTCTTCCATTGTTCTCGGAATTCTGATGGCGTTTAAAAATGGTTCCGAACTCTTCCATTGTTCTCGGAATTCTGCTGACATTTAAAAATGGTTCGGAACTCTTCAATAATTCTCAGAATTCTGCTGTAGTTTAAAAATGCTTTGGAACTCTTCCATTGTTCTCGAAATTCTGCTGAAGTTTAAAAATGCTTCCGAACGCTTCCATTGTTCTCGGAATTCCGCTGACGTTTAAAAATGCTTCGGAACTCTTCCATTGTTCTCGGAATTAAGCTGACATTTAAAAATGCTTTGGAACTTTCCCATTGTTCTCGGAATTCTGCTGATGTTTATAAATGCTTTGGAACTCTTCCATTGTTCTCGGAATTCTGCTGACGTTTAAAAATGCTTCAGAACACTCCCATTGTTCTCGGAATTCCGCTGAAGTGTAAAAATGCTTCGGAACTCTTCCATTTTTCTCGGTATTCCGCTGAAGTTTAAAAATGCTTCGGAACACTTCCATTGTTCTCGGAATTCTGCTGACATTGAAAAATGCTTCCGAACTCTTCCATTGTTCTCGGAATTCCGCTGAAGTTTAAAAATGCTTCGGAACTCTTCCATTGTTCTCAGAATTCTGCTGGCATTTAAAAATGGTTCCGAAATCTTCCATTGTTTTCGGAATTCTGCAGACATTTAAAAATGGTTCAGATCTCTTCAATAATTCTCAGAATTCTGCTGTAGTTTAAAAATGCTTTGGAACTTTTCCATTGTTCTCGGAATTTTCTTGAAGTGTAAAAATGCTTCGGAACTCTTCCATTTTTCTCGGTATTCCGCTGAAGTTTAAAAATGCTTCGGAACTCTTCCATTGTTCTCGGAATTCTGCTGACATTGAAAAATGCTTCCGAACTCTTCCATTGTTCTCGGAATTCTAGTGAAGTTTAAAAATGCTTGGGAACTCTTCCATTGTTCTCAGAATTCTGCTGGCATTTAAAAATGGTTCCGAAATCTTCCATTGTTTTCGGAATTCTGCAGACATTTAAAAATGGTTCAGAACTCTTCAATAATTCTAAGAATTCTGCTGTAGTTTAAAAATGCTTTCTAACTCTTCCATTGTTCTCGGAATTTTCTTGAAGTTTAAAAATGCTTCCAAACTCGTCCTTTGTTCTCGGAATTTCCCTCAAGTTTAATAATGCTTCGGAACTCTTCCATTGTTCTCGGAAATAAGCTGACATTTAAAAATGCTTTGGAACTTTCCCATTGTTCTCGGAATTCTGCTGAAGTTTATAAATTCTTTGGAACTCTTCCAGTGTTCTCGGAATTCTGCTGACATTTAAAAATGCTTCAGAACACTCCCATTGTTCTCGGAATTCCGCTGAAGTGTAAAAATGCTTCGGAACTCTTCCATTTTTCTCGGTATTCCGCTGAAGTTTAAAAATGCTTCGGACCTCTTCCATTGTTCTCGGAATTTTGCTGATGTATAAAAATGCTTCAGAACTCTTCTATTGTTCTCGGAATTCCGCTGACATTTAAAAAAGCTTTGGAGCTTTTCCATTGTTCTCGGAATTCTGCTGACATTTATAAATGCTTTGGAACTCTTCCATTGTTCTCAGAATTCTGCTGATGTTTAAAAATGCTTCCGAACTCTTCCATTGTTCTCGGAATTCCGCTGAAGTTTAAAAATGCTTCGGAACTCTTCCATTGTTCTCGGAATTCTGATGGCGTTTAAAAATGGTTCCGAACTCTTCCATTGTTCTCGGAATTCTGCTGACATTTAAAAATGGTTCGGAACTCTTCAATAATTCTCAGAATTCTGCTGTAGTTTAAAAATGATTTGGAACTCTTCCATTGTTCTCGAAATTCTGCTGAAGTTTAAAAATGCTTCCGAACGCTTCCATTGTTCTCGGAATTCCGCTGAAGTTTAAAAATGCTTCGGAACTCTTCCATTGTTCTCGGAATTAAGCTGACATTTAAAAATGCTTTGGAACTTTCCCATTGTTCTCGGAATTCTGCTGATGTTTATAAATGCTTTGGAACTCTTCCATTGTTCTCGGAATTCTGCTGACGTTTAAAAATGCTTCAGAACACTCCCATTGTTCTCGGAATTCCGCTGAAGTGTAAAAATGCTTCGGAACTCTTCCATTTTTCTCGGTATTCCGCTGAAGTTTAAAAATGCTTCGGAACACTTCCATTGTTCTCGGAATTCTGCTGACATTGAAAAATGCTTCCGAACTCTTCCATTGTTCTCGGAATTCCGCTGAAGTTTAAAAATGCTTCGGAACTCTTCCATTGTTCTCAGAATTCTGCTGGCATTTAAAAATGGTTCCGAAATCTTCCATTGTTTTCGGAATTCTGCAGACATTTAAAAATGGTTCAGATCTCTTCAATAATTCTCAGAATTCTGCTGTAGTTTAAAAATGCTTTGGAACTTTTCCATTGTTCTCGGAATTTTCTTGAAGTTTAAAAATGCTTCCAAACTCGTCATTTGTTCTCGGAATTCCCCTCAAGTTTAATAATGCTTCGGAACTCTTCCATTGTTCTCGGAAATAAGCTGACATTTAAAAATGCTTTGGAACTTTCCCATTGTTCTCGGAATTCTGCTGAAGTTTATAAATTCTTTGGAACTCTTCCAGTGTTCTCGGAATTCTGCTGACGTTTAAAAATGCTTCAGAAGACTCCCATTGTTCTCGGAATTCCGCTGAAGTGTAAAAATGCTTCGGAACTCTTCCATTTTTCTCGGTATTCCGCTGAAGTTTAAAAATGCTTCGGACCTCTTCCATTGTTCTCGGAATTTTGCTAATGTATAAAAATGCTTCAGAACTCTTCTATTGTTCTCGGAATTCCGCTGACATTTAAAAAAGCTTTGGAGCTTTTCCATTGTTCTCGGAATTCTGCTGACGTTTATAAATGCTTTGGAACTCTTCCATTGTTCTCAGAATTCTGCTGATGTTTAAAAATGCTTCCGAACTCTTCCATTGTTCTCGGAATTCCGCTGAAGTTTAAAAATGCTTCGGAACTCTTCCATTGTTCTCGGAATTCTGCTGGCGTTTAAAAATGGTTCCGAACTCTTCCATTGTTCTCGGAATTCTGCTGACATTTAAAAATGGTTCGGAACTCTTCAATAATTCTCAGAATTCTGCTGTAGTTTAAAAATGCTTTGGAACTCTTCCATTGTTCTCGAAATTCTGCTGAAGTTTAAAAATGCTTCCGAACGCTTCCATTGTTCTCGGAATTCCGCTGAAGTTTAAAAATGCTTCGGAACTCTTCCATTGTTCTCGGAATTAAGCTGACATTTAAAAATGCTTTGGAACTTTCCCATTGTTCTCGGAATTCTGCTGATGTTTATAAATGCTTTGGAACTCTTCCATTGTTCTCGGAATTCTGCTGACATTTAAAAATGTTACAGAACACTCCCATTGTTCTCGGAATTCCACTGAAGTGTAAAAATGCTTCGGAACTCTTCCATTGTTCTCGGAATTCCGCTGATGTTTAAAAATGCTTTGGAACTCTTCCATTTTTCTCAGAATTCTGCTGACGTTTAAAAATGCTTTAGAACACTCCCATTGTTCTCGGAATTCCACTGAAGTTTAAAAATGCTTCGGAACTCTTCCATTGTTCCCGGAATTCTGCTGGCGTTTAAAAATGGTTCCGAACTCTTCCATTGTTCTCGGAATTCTGCTGACATTTAAAAATGGTTTGGAACTCTTCAATAATTCTCAGAATTCTGCTGTAGTTTAAAAATGCTTTGGAACTCTTCCATTGTTCTGAAATTCTGCTGAAGTTTAAAAATGCTTCCGAACGCATCCATTGTTCTCGGAATTCCGCTGAAGTTTAAAAATGCTTCGGAACTCTTCCATTGTTCTCGGAATTCCGCTGAAGTTTAAAAATGGTTCGGAACTCTTCCATTGTTCTTGGAATTCCGCTGACATTTAAAAATGGTTCGGAACTATTCAATTATTCTCAGAATTCTGCTGTAGTTTAAAAATGCTTTGGAACTCTTCCATAGTTCTTGGAATTCCGCTGAAGTTTAGAAATGCTTTTGAACTTTTCCATTGCTATCAGAATTCTGCTGAAGTTTAAAAATGCTTTGGAACTCTTCCATTGTTCTCAGAATTCCGCTGAAGTTTAAAAATGCTTCAGAACTCTTCCATTGTTCTCGAAATTCCGCTGACATTTAATAATGCTTCGGAACTTTTCCTTTGTTCTCGCAATTCTGCTGACGTTTATTAATGCTTTGGAACTCTTCCATTGTTCTCGGAATTCTGCTGATGTTTAAAAATGCTTCAGAATACTCCCATTGCTCTCGGAATTCCGCTGTAGTGTAAAAATGCTTCGGAACTCTTCCATTTTTCTCGGTATTCCACTGAAGTTTAAAAATGCTTCGGACCTCTTCCATTGTTCTCGGAATTTTGCTGATGTTTAAAAATGCTTCAGAACTCTTCCATTGTTCTCGGAATTCTGCTGGCGTTTAAAAATGGTTCCGAACTCTTCCATTGTTCTCGGATTTCTGCTGACGTTTAAAAATGTTTCGGAACTCTTCCATTGTTCTCGGAATTCCGCTGAAATTTAAAAATGCTTCGGAACTTTTCCATTGTTCTCGGAATTCTGCTGATGTTTATAAATGCTTTGGAACTCTTCCATTGTTCTCGGAATTCTGCTGACCATTAAAAATACTTCAGAACAATCCCATTGTTCTCGGAATTCCACTGAAGTTTAAAAATGCTTCTGAACTCTACCATTGTTCTTGGTATTGCGCTGAAGTTTAAAAATGCTTTGGAACTATTCAATTGTTCTCGGAATTCTGCTGACGTTTAAAAATGCTTCAGAATACTCCCATTGCTCTCGGAATTCCGCTGTAGTGTAAGAATACTTCGGAACTCTTCCATTTTTCTCGGTATTCCGCTGAAGTTTAAAAATGCTTCCGAACTCTTCCATTGTTCTCGGAATTTCACTGAAGTTTAAAAATGCTTCGGAACTCTTCCATTGCTCTTGGTATTCCGCTGAAGTTTAAAAATGCTTTTGAACTTTTCCATTGCTCTCGGAATTCTGTTGAAGTTTAAAAATGCTTTGGAACATTTCTATTGTTCTCGGAAATCTGCTGAAGTTTAAAAATGCTTCGGAACTCTTCCATTGTTCTCGGAATTCTGCTGACGTTTAAAAATGCTTCCGAACTCTTCCATTGTTCTCGAAATTCTGCTGAAGTTTAAAAATGCTTCGGAACTCTTCCATTGTTCTCGGAATTCTGCTGGCGTTTAAAAATGGTTCCGAACTCTTCCATTGTTCTCGGAATTCTGCAGACATTTAAAAATGGTTCAGAACTCTTCAATAATTCTCAGAATTCTGCTGTAGTTTAAAAATGCTTTGGAACTCTTCCATTGTTCTCGGAATTCTGCTGAAGTTTAAAAATGCTTCCAAACTCGTCCATTGTTCTCGGAATTCCGCTGAAGTTTAAAAATGCTTCGGAACTCTCCCATTGTTCTCGGAATTAAGCTGACATTTAAAAATGCTTTGGAACGTTTCCATTGCTCTCGGAATTCTGGTGAAGTTTAAAAATGCTTTGGAACTTTTCCATTGTACTCAGAATTCTGCTGAAGTTTAAAAATGCTTCGGAACTTTTCCATTGTTCTCGGAATTTTGCTGGCGTTTAAAAATGGTACCGAACTCTTCCATTGTTCTTGGAATTCTGCTGACGTTTAAAAATGGTTCGGAACTCTTCAATAATTCTCAGAATTCTGCTGTAGTTTAAAAATGCTTTGGAACTCTTCCATTGTTCTCGGAATTCTGCTGGCGTTTAAAAATGGTTCCGAACTCTTCCATTGTTCTCGGAATTCTGCTGACATTTAAAAATGGTTCGGAACTCTTCAATAATTCTCAGAATTCTGCTGTAGTTTAAAAATGCTTTGGAACTCTTCCATTGTTCTCGAAATTCTGCTGAAGTTTAAAAATGCTTCCGAACGCTTCCATTGTTCTCGGAATTCCGCTGAAGTTTAAAAATGCTTCGGAACTCTTCCATTGTTCTCGGAATTAAGCTGACATTTAAAAATGCTTTGGAACTTTCCCATTGTTCTCGGAATTCTGCTGATGTTTATAAATGCTTTGGAACTCTTCCATTGTTCTCGGAATTCTGCTGACGTTTAAAAATGTTTCAGAACACTCCCATTGTTCTCGGAATTCCACTGAAGTGTAAAAATGCTTCGGAACTCTTCCATTGTTCTCGGAATTCCGCTGATGTTTAAAAATGCTTTGGAACTCTTCCATTTTTCTCAGAATTCTGCTGACGTTTAAAAATGCTTTAGAACACTCCCATTGTTCTCGGAATTCCACTGAAGTTTAAAAATGCTTCGGAACTCTTCCATTGTTCCCGGAATTCTGCTGGCGTTTAAAAATGGTTCCGAACGCATCCATTGTTCTCGGAATTCCGCTGAAGTTTAAAAATGCTTCGGAACTCTTCCATTGTTCTCGGAATTCCGCTGAAGTTTAAAAATGCTTCGGAACTCTTCCATTGTTCTTGGAATTCCGCTGACATTTAAAAATGGTTCGGAACTATTCAATTATTCTCAGAATTCTGCTGTAGTTTAAAAATGCTTTGGAACTCTTCCATAGTTCTTGGAATTCCGCTGAAGTTTAGAAATGCTTTTGAACTTTTCCATTGCTATCTGAATTCTGCTGAAGTTTAAAAATGCTTTGGAACTCTTCCATTGTTCTCAGAATTCCGCTGAAGTTTAAAAATGCTTCAGAACTCTTCCATTGTTCTCGAAATTCCGCTGACATTTAATAATGCTTCGGAACTTTTCCTTTGTTCTCGCAATTCTGCTGACGTTTATTAATGCTTTGGAACTCTTCCATTGTTCTCGGAATTCTGCTGATGTTTAAAAATGCTTCAGAATACTCCCATTGCTCTCGGAATTCCGCTGTAGTGTAAAAATGCTTCGGAACTCTTCCATTTTTCTCGGTATTCCACTGAAGTTTAAAAATGCTTCGGACCTCTTCCATTGTTCTCGGAATTTTGCTGATGTTTAAAAATGCTTCAGAACTCTTCCATTGTTCTCGGAATTCTGCTGGCGTTTAAAAATGGTTCCGAACTCTTCCATTGTTCTCGGATTTCTGCTGACGTTTAAAAATGTTTCGGAACTCTTCCATTGTTCTCGGAATTCCGCTGAAATTTAAAAATGCTTCGGAACTTTTCCATTGTTCTCGGAATTCTGCTGATGTTTATAAATGCTTTGGAACTCTTCCATTGTTCTCGGAATTCTGCTGACCTTTAAAAATACTTCAGAACAATCCCATTGTTCTCGGAATTCCACTGAAGTTTAAAAATGCTTCTGAACTCTACCATTGTTCTTGGTATTGCGCTGAAGTTTAAAAATGCTTTGGAACTATTCAATTGTTCTCGGAATTCTGCTGACGTTTAAAAATGCTTCAGAATACTCCCATTGCTCTCGGAATTCCGCTGTAGTGTAAGAATACTTCGGAACTCTTCCATTTTTCTCGGTATTCCGCTGAAGTTTAAAAATGCTTCCGAACTCTTCCATTGTTCTCGGAATTCCGCTGAAGTTTAAAAATGCTTCGGAACTCTTCCATTGTTCTCGGAATTCTGCTGGCGTTTAAAAATGGTTCCGAACTCTTCCATTGTTCTCGGAATTCTGCAGACATTTAAAAATGGTTCCGAACTCTTCCCTTTTTCTCGGAATTCTGCTGACGTTTAAAAATGGTTCGGAACTCTTCCATTGTTCTCGGAATTCCGCTGACATTTAAAAATACTTCGGAACTTTTCCATTGTTCTCGGAATTCTGCTGACGTTTATAAATGCTTTGGAACTCTTCCATTGTTCTCGGAATTCTGCTGACTTTTAAAAATACTTCAGAAGAATCCCATTGTTCTCGGAATTTCACTGAAGTTTAAAAATGCTTCGGAACTCTTCCATTGCTCTTGGTATTCCGCTGAAGTTTAAAAATGCTTTTGAACTTTTCCATTGCTCTCGGAATTCTGTTGAAGTTTAAAAATGCTTTGGAACATTTCTATTGTTCTCGGAAATCTGCTGAAGTTTAAAAATGCTTCGGAACTCTTCCATTGTTCTCGGAATTCTGCTGACATTTAAAAATGCTTCCGAACTCTTCCATTGTTCTCGGAATTCCGCTGAAGTTTAAAAATGCTTCGGAACTCTTCCATTGTTCTCGGAATTCTGCTGGCGTTTAAAAATGGTTCCGAACTCTTCCATTGTTCTCGGAATTCTGCAGACATTTAAAAATGGTTCAGAACTCTTCAATAATTCTCAGAATTCTGCTGTAGTTTAAAAATGCTTTGGAACTCTTCCATTGTTCTCGGAATTCTGCTGAAGTTTAAAAATGCTTCCAAACTCGTCCATTGTTCTCGGAATTCCGCTGAAGTTTAAAAATGCTTCGGAACTCTCCCATTGTTCTCGGAATTAAGCTGACATTTAAAAATGCTTTGGAACGTTTCCATTGCTCTCGGAATTCTGGTGAAGTTTAAAAATGCTTTGGAACTTTTCCATTGTACTCAGAATTCTGCTGAAGTTTAAAAATGCTTCGGAACTTTTCCATTGTTCTCGGAATTTTGCTGGCGTTTAAAAATGGTACCGAACTCTTCCATTGTTCTTGGAATTCTGCTGACGTTTAAAAATGGTTCGGAACTCTTCAATAATTCTCAGAATTCTGCTGTAGTTTAAAAATGCTTTGGAACTCTTCCATTGTTCTCGGAATTCTGCTGGCGTTTAAAAATGGTTCCGTACTCTTCCATTGTTCTCGGAATTCCGCTGAAGTTTAAAAATGCTTCAGAACTCTTCCATTGTTCTCGAAATTCCGCTGACATTTAATAATGCTTCGGAACTTTTCCTTTGTTCTCGCAATTCTGCTGACGTTTATTAATGCTTTGGAACTCTTCCATTGTTCTCGGAATTCTGCTGATGTTTAAAAATGCTTCAGAATACTCCCATTGCTCTCGGAATTCCGCTGTAGTGTAAAAATGCTTCGGAACTCTTCCATTTTTCTCGGTATTCCACTGAAGTTTAAAAATGCTTCGGACCTCTTCCATTGTTCTCGGAATTTTGCTGATGTTTAAAAATGCTTCAGAACTCTTCCATTGTTCTCGGAATTCTGCTGGCGTTTAAAAATGGTTCCGAACTCTTCCATTGTTCTCGGATTTCTGCTGACGTTTAAAAATGTTTCGGAACTCTTCCATTGTTCTCGGAATTCCGCTGAAATTTAAAAATGCTTCGGAACTTTTCCATTGTTCTCGGAATTCTGCTGATGTTTATAAATGCTTTGGAACTCTTCCATTGTTCTCGGAATTCTGCTGACCTTTAAAAATACTTCAGAACAATCCCATTGTTCTCGGAATTCCACTGAAGTTTAAAAATGCTTCTGAACTCTACCATTGTTCTTGGTATTGCGCTGAAGTTTAAAAATGCTTTGGAACTATTCAATTGTTCTCGGAATTCTGCTGACGTTTAAAAATGCTTCAGAATACTCCCATTGCTCTCGGAATTCCGCTGTAGTGTAAGAATACTTCGGAACTCTTCCATTTTTCTCGGTATTCCGCTGAAGTTTAAAAATGCTTCCGAACTCTTCCATTGTTCTCGGAATTCCGCTGAAGTTTAAAAATGCTTCGGAACTCTTCCATTGTTCTCGGAATTCTGCTGGCGTTTAAAAATGGTTCCGAACTCTTCCATTGTTCTCGGAATTCTGCAGACATTTAAAAATGGTTCCGAACTCTTCCCTTTTTCTCGGAATTCTGCTGACGTTTAAAAATGGTTCGGAACTCTTCCATTGTTCTCGGAATTCCGCTGACATTTAAAAATACTTCGGAACTTTTCCATTGTTCTCGGAATTCTGCTGACGTTTATAAATGCTTTGGAACTCTTCCATTGTTCTCGGAATTCTGCTGACTTTTAAAAATACTTCAGAAGAATCCCATTGTTCTCGGAATTTCACTGAAGTTTAAAAATGCTTCGGAACTCTTCCATTGCTCTTGGTATTCCGCTGAAGTTTAAAAATGCTTTTGAACTTTTCCATTGCTCTCGGAATTCTGTTGAAGTTTAAAAATGCTTTGGAACATTTCTATTGTTCTCGGAAATCTGCTGAAGTTTAAAAATGCTTCGGAACTCTTCCATTGTTCTCGGAATTCTGCTGACATTTAAAAATGCTTCCGAACTCTTCCATTGTTCTCGGAATTCCGCTGAAGTTTAAAAATGCTTCGGAACTCTTCCATTGTTCTCGGAATTCTGCTGGCGTTTAAAAATGGTTCCGAACTCTTCCATTGTTCTCGGAATTCTGCAGACATTTAAAAATGGTTCAGAACTCTTCAATAATTCTCAGAATTCTGCTGTAGTTTAAAAATGCTTTGGAACTCTTCCATTGTTCTCGGAATTCTGCTGAAGTTTAAAAATGCTTCCAAACTCGTCCATTGTTCTCGGAATTCCGCTGAAGTTTAAAAATGCTTCGGAACTCTCCCATTGTTCTCGGAATTAAGCTGACATTTAAAAATGCTTTGGAACGTTTCCATTGCTCTCGGAATTCTGGTGAAGTTTAAAAATGCTTTGGAACTTTTCCATTGTACTCAGAATTCTGCTGAAGTTTAAAAATGCTTCGGAACTTTTCCATTGTTCTCGGAATTTTGCTGGCGTTTAAAAATGGTACCGAACTCTTCCATTGTTCTTGGAATTCTGCTGACGTTTAAAAATGGTTCGGAACTCTTCAATAATTCTCAGAATTCTGCTGTAGTTTAAAAATGCTTTGGAACTCTTCCATTGTTCTCGGAATTCTGCTGGCGTTTAAAAATGGTTCCGTACTCTTCCATTGTTCTCGGAATTCCGCTGAAGTTTAAAAATGCTTCAGAACTCTTCCATTGTTCTCGAAATTCCGCTGACATTTAATAATGCTTCGGAACTTTTCCTTTGTTCTCGCAATTCTGCTGACGTTTATTAATGCTTTGGAACTCTTCCATTGTTCTCGGAATTCTGCTGATGTTTAAAAATGCTTCAGAATACTCCCATTGCTCTCGGAATTCCGCTGTAGTGTAAAAATGCTTCGGAACTCTTCCATTTTTCTCGGTATTCCACTGAAGTTTAAAAATGCTTCGGACCTCTTCCATTGTTCTCGGAATTTTGCTGATGTTTAAAAATGCTTCAGAACTCTTCCATTGTTCTCGGAATTCTGCTGGCGTTTAAAAATGGTTCCGAACTCTTCCATTGTTCTCGGATTTCTGCTGACGTTTAAAAATGTTTCGGAACTCTTCCATTGTTCTCGGAATTCCGCTGAAATTTAAAAATGCTTCGGAACTTTTCCATTGTTCTCGGAATTCTGCTGATGTTTATAAATGCTTTGGAACTCTTCCATTGTTCTCGGAATTCTGCTGACCTTTAAAAATACTTCAGAACAATCCCATTGTTCTCGGAATTCCACTGAAGTTTAAAAATGCTTCTGAACTCTACCATTGTTCTTGGTATTGCGCTGAAGTTTAAAAATGCTTTGGAACTATTCAATTGTTCTCGGAATTCTGCTGACGTTTAAAAATGCTTCAGAATACTCCCATTGCTCTCGGAATTCCGCTGTAGTGTAAGAATACTTCGGAACTCTTCCATTTTTCTCGGTATTCCGCTGAAGTTTAAAAATGCTTCCGAACTCTTCCATTGTTCTCGGAATTCCGCTGAAGTTTAAAAATGCTTCGGAACTCTTCCATTGTTCTCGGAATTCTGCTGGCGTTTAAAAATGGTTCCGAACTCTTCCATTGTTCTCGGAATTCTGCAGACATTTAAAAATGGTTCCGAACTCTTCCCTTTTTCTCGGAATTCTGCTGACGTTTAAAAATGGTTCGGAACTCTTCCATTGTTCTCGGAATTCCGCTGACATTTAAAAATACTTCGGAACTTTTCCATTGTTCTCGGAATTCTGCTGACGTTTATAAATGCTTTGGAACTCTTCCATTGTTCTCGGAATTCTGCTGACTTTTAAAAATACTTCAGAAGAATCCCATTGTTCTCGGAATTTCACTGAAGTTTAAAAATGCTTCGGAACTCTTCCATTGCTCTTGGTATTCCGCTGAAGTTTAAAAATGCTTTTGAACTTTTCCATTGCTCTCGGAATTCTGTTGAAGTTTAAAAATGCTTTGGAACATTTCTATTGTTCTCGGAAATCTGCTGAAGTTTAAAAATGCTTCGGAACTCTTCCATTGTTCTCGGAATTCTGCTGACATTTAAAAATGCTTCCGAACTCTTCCATTGTTCTCGGAATTCCGCTGAAGTTTAAAAATGCTTCGGAACTCTTCCATTGTTCTCGGAATTCTGCTGGCGTTTAAAAATGGTTCCGAACTCTTCCATTGTTCTCGGAATTCTGCAGACATTTAAAAATGGTTCAGAACTCTTCAATAATTCTCAGAATTCTGCTGTAGTTTAAAAATGCTTTGGAACTCTTCCATTGTTCTCGGAATTCTGCTGAAGTTTAAAAATGCTTCCAAACTCGTCCATTGTTCTCGGAATTCCGCTGAAGTTTAAAAATGCTTCGGAACTCTCCCATTGTTCTCGGAATTAAGCTGACATTTAAAAATGCTTTGGAACGTTTCCATTGCTCTCGGAATTCTGGTGAAGTTTAAAAATGCTTTGGAACTTTTCCATTGTACTCAGAATTCTGCTGAAGTTTAAAAATGCTTCGGAACTTTTCCATTGTTCTCGGAATTTTGCTGGCGTTTAAAAATGGTACCGAACTCTTCCATTGTTCTTGGAATTCTGCTGACGTTTAAAAATGGTTCGGAACTCTTCAATAATTCTCAGAATTCTGCTGTAGTTTAAAAATGCTTTGGAACTCTTCCATTGTTCTCGGAATTCTGCTGGCGTTTAAAAATGGTTCCGTACTCTTCCATTGTTCTCGGAATTCCGCTGAAGTTTAAAAATGCTTCAGAACTCTTCCATTGTTCTCGAAATTCCGCTGACATTTAATAATGCTTCGGAACTTTTCCTTTGTTCTCGCAATTCTGCTGACGTTTATTAATGCTTTGGAACTCTTCCATTGTTCTCGGAATTCTGCTGATGTTTAAAAATGCTTCAGAATACTCCCATTGCTCTCGGAATTCCGCTGTAGTGTAAAAATGCTTCGGAACTCTTCCATTTTTCTCGGTATTCCACTGAAGTTTAAAAATGCTTCGGACCTCTTCCATTGTTCTCGGAATTTTGCTGATGTTTAAAAATGCTTCAGAACTCTTCCATTGTTCTCGGAATTCTGCTGGCGTTTAAAAATGGTTCCGAACTCTTCCATTGTTCTCGGATTTCTGCTGACGTTTAAAAATGTTTCGGAACTCTTCCATTGTTCTCGGAATTCCGCTGAAATTTAAAAATGCTTCGGAACTTTTCCATTGTTCTCGGAATTCTGCTGATGTTTATAAATGCTTTGGAACTCTTCCATTGTTCTCGGAATTCTGCTGACCTTTAAAAATACTTCAGAACAATCCCATTGTTCTCGGAATTCCACTGAAGTTTAAAAATGCTTCTGAACTCTACCATTGTTCTTGGTATTGCGCTGAAGTTTAAAAATGCTTTGGAACTATTCAATTGTTCTCGGAATTCTGCTGACGTTTAAAAATGCTTCAGAATACTCCCATTGCTCTCGGAATTCCGCTGTAGTGTAAGAATACTTCGGAACTCTTCCATTTTTCTCGGTATTCCGCTGAAGTTTAAAAATGCTTCCGAACTCTTCCATTGTTCTCGGAATTCCGCTGAAGTTTAAAAATGCTTCGGAACTCTTCCATTGTTCTCGGAATTCTGCTGGCGTTTAAAAATGGTTCCGAACTCTTCCATTGTTCTCGGAATTCTGCAGACATTTAAAAATGGTTCCGAACTCTTCCCTTTTTCTCGGAATTCTGCTGACGTTTAAAAATGGTTCGGAACTCTTCCATTGTTCTCGGAATTCCGCTGACATTTAAAAATACTTCGGAACTTTTCCATTGTTCTCGGAATTCTGCTGACGTTTATAAATGCTTTGGAACTCTTCCATTGTTCTCGGAATTCTGCTGACTTTTAAAAATACTTCAGAAGAATCCCATTGTTCTCGGAATTTCACTGAAGTTTAAAAATGCTTCGGAACTCTTCCATTGCTCTTGGTATTCCGCTGAAGTTTAAAAATGCTTTTGAACTTTTCCATTGCTCTCGGAATTCTGTTGAAGTTTAAAAATGCTTTGGAACATTTCTATTGTTCTCGGAAATCTGCTGAAGTTTAAAAATGCTTCGGAACTCTTCCATTGTTCTCGGAATTCTGCTGACATTTAAAAATGCTTCCGAACTCTTCCATTGTTCTCGGAATTCCGCTGAAGTTTAAAAATGCTTCGGAACTCTTCCATTGTTCTCGGAATTCTGCTGGCGTTTAAAAATGGTTCCGAACTCTTCCATTGTTCTCGGAATTCTGCAGACATTTAAAAATGGTTCAGAACTCTTCAATAATTCTCAGAATTCTGCTGTAGTTTAAAAATGCTTTGGAACTCTTCCATTGTTCTCGGAATTCTGCTGAAGTTTAAAAATGCTTCCAAACTCGTCCATTGTTCTCGGAATTCCGCTGAAGTTTAAAAATGCTTCGGAACTCTCCCATTGTTCTCGGAATTAAGCTGACATTTAAAAATGCTTTGGAACGTTTCCATTGCTCTCGGAATTCTGGTGAAGTTTAAAAATGCTTTGGAACTTTTCCATTGTACTCAGAATTCTGCTGAAGTTTAAAAATGCTTCGGAACTTTTCCATTGTTCTCGGAATTTTGCTGGCGTTTAAAAATGGTACCGAACTCTTCCATTGTTCTTGGAATTCTGCTGACGTTTAAAAATGGTTCGGAACTCTTCAATAATTCTCAGAATTCTGCTGTAGTTTAAAAATGCTTTGGAACTCTTCCATTGTTCTCGGAATTCTGCTGGCGTTTAAAAATGGTTCCGTACTCTTCCATTGTTCTCGGAATTCTGCTGACATTTAAAAATGGTTCGGAACTCTTCAATAATTCTCAGAATTCTGCTGTAGTTTAAAAATGCTTTGGAACTCTTCCATTGTTCTCGAAATTCTGCTGAAGTTTAAAAATGCTTCCGAACGCTTCCATTGTTCTCGGAATTCCGCTGAAGTTTAAAAATGCTTCGGAACTCTTCCATTGTTCTCGGAATTAAGCTGACATTTAAAAATGCTTTGGAACTTTCCCATTGTTCTCGGAATTCTGCTGATGTTTATAAATGCTTTGGAACTCTTCCATTGTTCTCGGAATTCTGCTGACGTTTAAAAATGTTTCAGAACACTCCCATTGTTCTCGGAATTCCACTGAAGTGTAAAAATGCTTCGGAACTCTTCCATTGTTCTCGGAATTCCGCTGATGTTTAAAAATGCTTTGGAACTCTTCCATTTTTCTCAGAATTCTGCTGACGTTTAAAAATGCTTTAGAACACTCCCATTGTTCTCGGAATTCCACTGAAGTTTAAAAATGCTTCGGAACTCTTCCATTGTTCCCGGAATTCTGCTGGCGTTTAAAAATGGTTCCGAACTCTTCCATTGTTCTCGGAATTCTGCTGACATTTAAAAATGGTTCGGAACTCTTCAATAATTCTCAGAATTCTGCTGTAGTTTAAAAATGCTTTGGAACTCTTCCATTGTTCTGAAATTCTGCTGAAGTTTAAAAATGCTTCCGAACGCATCCATTGTTCTCGGAATTCCGCTGAAGTTTAAAAATGCTTCGGAACTCTTCCATTGTTCTCGGAATTCCGCTGAAGTTTAAAAATGCTTCGGAACTCTTCCATTGTTCTTGGAATTCCGCTGACATTTAAAAATGGTTCGGAACTATTCAATTATTCTCAGAATTCTGCTGTAGTTTAAAAATGCTTTGGAACTCTTCCATAGTTCTTGGAATTCCGCTGAAGTTTAGAAATGCTTTTGAACTTTTCCATTGCTATCTGAATTCTGCTGAAGTTTAAAAATGCTTTGGAACTCTTCCATTGTTCTCAGAATTCCGCTGAAGTTTAAAAATGCTTCAGAACTCTTCCATTGTTCTCGAAATTCCGCTGACATTTAATAATGCTTCGGAACTTTTCCTTTGTTCTCGCAATTCTGCTGACGTTTATTAATGCTTTGGAACTCTTCCATTGTTCTCGGAATTCTGCTGATGTTTAAAAATGCTTCAGAATACTCCCATTGCTCTCGGAATTCCGCTGTAGTGTAAAAATGCTTCGGAACTCTTCCATTTTTCTCGGTATTCCACTGAAGTTTAAAAATGCTTCGGACCTCTTCCATTGTTCTCGGAATTTTGCTGATGTTTAAAAATGCTTCAGAACTCTTCCATTGTTCTCGGAATTCTGCTGGCGTTTAAAAATGGTTCCGAACTCTTCCATTGTTCTCGGATTTCTGCTGACGTTTAAAAATGTTTCGGAACTCTTCCATTGTTCTCGGAATTCCGCTGAAATTTAAAAATGCTTCGGAACTTTTCCATTGTTCTCGGAATTCTGCTGATGTTTATAAATGCTTTGGAACTCTTCCATTGTTCTCGGAATTCTGCTGACCTTTAAAAATACTTCAGAACAATCCCATTGTTCTCGGAATTCCACTGAAGTTTAAAAATGCTTCTGAACTCTACCATTGTTCTTGGTATTGCGCTGAAGTTTAAAAATGCTTTGGAACTATTCAATTGTTCTCGGAATTCTGCTGACGTTTAAAAATGCTTCAGAATACTCCCATTGCTCTCGGAATTCCGCTGTAGTGTAAGAATACTTCGGAACTCTTCCATTTTTCTCGGTATTCCGCTGAAGTTTAAAAATGCTTCCGAACTCTTCCATTGTTCTCGGAATTCCGCTGAAGTTTAAAAATGCTTCGGAACTCTTCCATTGTTCTCGGAATTCTGCTGGCGTTTAAAAATGGTTCCGAACTCTTCCATTGTTCTCGGAATTCTGCAGACATTTAAAAATGGTTCCGAACTCTTCCCTTTTTCTCGGAATTCTGCTGACGTTTAAAAATGGTTCGGAACTCTTCCATTGTTCTCGGAATTCCGCTGACATTTAAAAATGCTTCGGAACTTTTCCATTGTTCTCGGAATTCTGCTGACGTTTATAAATGCTTTGGAACTCTTCCATTGTTCTCGGAATTCTGCTGACTTTTAAAAATACTTCAGAAGAATCCCATTGTTCTCGGAATTTCACTGAAGTTTAAAAATGCTTCGGAACTCTTCCATTGCTCTTGGTATTCCGCTGAAGTTTAAAAATGCTTTTGAACTTTTCCATTGCTCTCGGAATTCTGTTGAAGTTTAAAAATGATTTGGAACATTTCTATTGTTCTCGGAAATCTGCTGAAGTTTAAAAATGCTTCGGAACTCTTCCATTGTTCTCGGAATTCTGCTGACGTTTAAAAATGCTTCCGAACTCTTCCATTGTTCTCGGAATTCCGCTGAAGTTTAAAAATGCTTCGGAACTCTTCCATTGTTCTCGGAATTCTGCTGGCGTTTAAAAATGGTTCCGAACTCTTCCATTGTTCTCGGAATTCTGCAGACATTTAAAAATGGTTCAGAACTCTTCAATAATTCTCAGAATTCTGCTGTAGTTTAAAAATGCTTTGGAACTCTTCCATTGTTCTCGGAATTCTGCTGAAGTTTAAAAATGCTTCCAAACTCGTCCATTGTTCTCGGAATTCCGCTGAAGTTTAAAAATGCTTCGGAACTCTCCCATTGTTCTCGGAATTAAGCTGACATTTAAAAATGCTTTGGAACGTTTCCATTGCTCTCGGAATTCTGGTGAAGTTTAAAAATGCTTTGGAACTTTTCCATTGTACTCAGAATTCTGCTGAAGTTTAAAAATGCTTCGGAACTTTTCCATTGTTCTCGGAATTTTGCTGGCGTTTAAAAATGGTACCGAACTCTTCCATTGTTCTTGGAATTCTGCTGACGTTTAAAAATGGTTCGGAACTCTTCAATAATTCTCAGAATTCTGCTGTAGTTTAAAAATGCTTTGGAACTCTTCCATTGTTCTCGGAATTCTGCTGAAGTTTAAAAATGCTTCCAAACTCGTCCATTGTTCTCGGAATTCCGCTGAAGTTTAAAAATGCTTCGGAACTCTCCCATTGTTCTCGGAATTAAGCTGACATTTAAAAATGCTTTGGAACTCTTCCATTGTTCTCGGAATTCTGCTGACGTTTAAAAATACTTCAGAACAATCCCATTGTTCTCGGAATTCCACTGAAGTTTAAAAATGCTTCGGAACTCTTCCATTGTTCTTGGTATTCCGCTGAAGTTTAAAAATGCTTTTGAACTTTTCCATTGCTCTCGGAATTCTGTTGAAGTTTAAAAATGCTTTGGAACGTTTCTATTGTTCTCGGAATTCTGCTGAAGTTTAAAAATGCTTCGGAACTCTTCCATTGTTCTCGGAATTCTGCTGACGTTTAAAAATGCTTCCGAACTCTTCCATTGTTCTCGGTATTCCGCTGAAGTTTAAAAATGCTTCGGAACTCTTCCATTGTTCTCGGAATTCTGCTGGCGTTTAAAAATGGTTCCGAACTCTTCCATTGTTCTCGGAATTCTGCAGACATTTAAAAATAGTTCAGAACTCTTCAATAATTCTCAGAATTCTGCTGTAGTTTAAAAATGCTTTGGAACTCTTCCATTGTTCTCGGAATTCTGCTGAAGTTTAAAAATGCTTCCAAACTCGTCCATTGTTCCCGGAATTCCGCTGAAGTTTAAAAATGCTTCGGAACTCTCCCATTGTTCTCGGAATTAAGCTGACATTTAAAAATGCTTTGGAACTTTTCCATTGCTCTCGGAATTCTGGTGAAGTTTAAAAATGCTTTGGAACTTTTCCATAGTACTCAGAATTCTGCTGAAGTTTAAAAATGCTTCGGAACTTTTCCATTGTTCTCGGAATTTTGCTGGCGTTTAAAAATGGTTCCGAACTCTTCCATTGTTCTCGGAATTCTGCTGACGTTTAAAAATGGTTCGGAACTCTTCAATAATTCTCAGAATTCTGCTGTAGTTTAAAAATGCTTTGGAACTCTTCCATTGTTCTCGGAATTCTGCTGAAGTTTAAAAATGCTTCCGAACTCGTCCACTGTTCCCGGAATTCCGCTGAAGTTGAAAAATGATTCGGAACTCTTCCATTGTTCTCGGAATTAAGCTGACATTTAAAAATGCTTTGGAACTTTCCCATTGTTCTCGGAATTCTGCTGACATTTATAAATGCTTTGGAACTCTTCCATTGTTCTCGGAATTCTGCTGACGTTTAAAAATACTTCAGAACAATCCCATTGTTCTCGGAATTCCACTGAAGATTAAAAATGCTTCGGAACTCTTCCATTGTTCTTGGTATTCCGCTGAAGTTTAAAAATGCTTTTGAGCTTTTCCATTGCTCTCAGAATTCTGGTGAAGTTTAAAAATGCTTTGGAACTTTTCTATTGTTCTCGGAATTCTGCTGAAGTTTAAAAATGCTTCGGAACTCTTCCATTGTTCTCGGAATTCTGCTGTCGTTTAAAAATGGTTCCGAACTCTTCCATTGTTCTCGGAATTCCGCTGAAGTTTAAAAATGCTTCGGAACTCTTCCATTTTTCTCGGAAATAAGCTGACATTTAAAAATGCTTTGGAACTTTCCCATTGTTCTCGGAATTCTGCTGAAGTTTATAAATTCTTTGGAACTCTTCTAGTGTTCTCGGAATTCTGCTGACATTTAAAAATGCTTCAGAACACTCCCATTGTTCTCGGAATTCCGCTGAAGTGTAAAAATGCTTCGGAACTCTTCCATTTTTCTCGGTATTCCGCTGAAGTTTAAAAATGCTTCGGACCTCTTCCATTGTTCTCGGAATTTTTCTGATGTATAAAAATGCTTCAGAATTCTTCCATTGTTCTCGGAATTCCGCTAACATTTAAAAATGCTTCGGAGCTTTTCCATTGTTCTCGGAATTCTGCTGACGTTTATAAATGCTTTGGAACTCTTCCATTGTTCTCGGAATTCTGCTGATGTTTAAAAATGATTCCGAACTCTTCCATTGTTCTCGGAATACCGCTGAAGTTTAAAAATGCTTCGGAACTCTTCCATTGTTCTCGGAATTCTGCTGGCATTTAAAAATGGTTCCGAACTCTTCCATTGTTCTCGGAATTCTGCAGACATTTAAAAATGGTTCAGAACTCTTCAATAATTCTCAGAATTCTGCTGTAGTTTAAAAATGCTTTGGAACTTTTCCATTGCTCTCGGAATTCTGGTGAAGTTTAAAAATGCTTTGGAACTTTTCCATTGTACTCAGAATTCTGCTGAAGTTTAAAAATGCTTCGGAACTTTTCCATTGTTCTCGGAATTTTGTTGGCGTTTAAAAATGGTTCCGAACTCTTCCATTGTTCTCGGAATTCTGCTGATGTTTAAAAATGATTCCGAACTCTTCCATTGTTCTCGGAATACCGCTGAAGTTTAAAAATGCTTCGGAACTCTTCCATTGTTCTCGGAATTAAGCTGACATTTAAAAATGCTTTGGAACTTTCCCATTGTTCTCGGAATTCTGCTGACATTTATAAATGCTTTGGAACTCTTCCATTGTTCTCGGAATTCTGCTGACGTTTAAAAATACTTCAGAACAATCCCATTGTTCTCGGAATTCCACTGAAGATTAAAAATGCTTCGGAACTCTTCCATTGTTCTTGGTATTCCGCTGAAGTTTAAAAATGCTTTTGAGCTTTTCCATTGCTCTCAGAATTCTGGTGAAGTTTAAAAATGCTTTGGAACTTTTCTATTGTACTCGGAATTCTGCTGAAGTTTAAAAATGCTTCGGAACTCTTCCATTGTTCTCGGAATTCTGCTGTCGTTTAAAAATGCTTCCGAACTATTCCATTGTTCTCGGAATTCCGCTGAAGTTTAAAAATGCTTCGGAACTCTTACATTGTTCTCGGAATTCTGCTGGCATTTAAAAATGGTTCCGAACTCTTCCATTGTTCTCGGAATTCCGCTGAAGTTTAAAAATGCTTCGGAACTCTTCCATTGTTCTCGGAAATAAGCTGACATTTAAAAATGCTTTGGAACTTTCCCATTGTTCTCGGAATTCTGCTGAAGTTTATAAATTCTTTGGAACTCTTCCAGTGTTCTCGGAATTCTGCTGACGTTTAAAAATGCTTCAGAACACTCCCATTTTTCTCGGAATTCCGCTGAAGTGTAAAAATGCTTCGGAACTCTTCCATTTTTCTCGGTATTCCGCTGAAGTTTAAAAATGCTTCGGACCTCTTCCATTGTTCTCGGAATTTTTCTGATGTATAAAAATGCTTCAGAATTCTTCCATTGTTCTCGGAATTCCGCTAACATTTAAAAATGCTTCGGAGCTTTTCCATTGTTCTCGGAATTCTGCTGACGTTTATAAATGCTTTGGAACTCTTCCATTGTTCTCGGAATTCTGCTGATGTTTAAAAATGATTCCGAACTCTTCCATTGTTCTCGGAATACCGCTGAAGTTTAAAAATGCTTTGGAACTCTTCCATTGTTCTCGGAATTCTGCTGGCATTTAAAAATGGTTCCGAACTCTTCCATTGTTCTCGGAATTCTGCAGACATTTAAAAATGGTTCAGAACTCTTCAATAATTCTCAGAATTCTGCTGTAGTTTAAAAATGCTTTGGAACTCTTCCATTGTTCTCGGAATTCTGCTGAAGTTTAAAAATGCTTCCAAACTCGTCCATTGTTCTCGGAATTCCGCTGAAGTTTAAAAATGCTTCGGAACTCTCCCATTGTTCTCGTAATTAAGCTGACATTTAAAAATGCTTTGGAACTTTTCCATTGCTCTCGGAATTCTGGTGAAGTTTAAAAATGCTTTGGAACTTTTCCATTGTACTCAGAATTCTGCTGAAGTTTAAAAATGCTTCAGAACTTTTCCATTGTTCTCTGAATTTTGCTGGCGTTTAAAAATGGTTCCGAACTCTTCCATTGTTCTCGGAATTCTGCTGACGTTTAAAAATGGTTCGGAACTCTTCAATAATTCTCAGAATTCTGCTGTAGTTTAAAAATGCTTTGGAACTCTTCCATTGTTCTCGGAATTCTGCTGAAGTTTAAAAATGCTTCCGAACTCGTCCACTGTTCCCGGAATTCCGCTGAAGTTGAAAAATGCTTCGGAACTCTTCCATTGTTCTCGGAATTAAGCTGACATTTAAAAATGCTTTGGAACTTTCCCATTGTTCTCGGAATTCTGCTGACGTTTATAAATGCTTTGGAACTCTTCCATTGTTCTCGGAATTCTGCTGACGTTTAAAAATACTTCAGAACAATCCCATTGTTCTCGGAATTCCACTGAAGTTTAAAAATGCTTCGGAACTCTTCCATTGTTCTTGGTATTCCGCTGAAGTTTAAAAATGCTTTTGAACTTTTCCATTGCTCTCGGAATTTTGTTGAAGTTTAAAAATGATTTGGAACGTTTCTATTGTTCTCGGAATTCTGCTGAAGTTTAAAAATGCTTCGGAACTCTTCCATTGTTCTCGGAATTCTGCTGACGTTTAAAAATGCTTCCGAACTCTTCCACTGTTCTCGGTATTCCGCTGAAGTTTAAAAATGCTTCGGAACTCTTCCATTGTTCTCGGAATTCTGCTGGCGTTTAAAAATGGTTCCGAACTCTTCCATTGTTCTCGGAATTCTGCAGACATTTAAAAATGGTTCAGAACTCTTCAATAATTCTCAGAATTCTGCTGTAGTTTAAAAATGCTTTGGAACTCTTCCATTGTTCTCGGAATTCTGCTGAAGTTTAAAAATGCTTCCAAACTCGTCCATTGTTCTCGGAATTCCGCTGAAGTTTAAAAATGCTTCGGAATTCTCCCATTGTTCTCGGAATTAAGCTGACATTTAAAAATGCTTTGGAACTTTTCCATTGCTCTCGGAATTCTGGTGAAGTTTAAAAATGCTTTGGAACTTTTCCATTGTACTCAGAATTCTGCTGAAGTTTAAAAATGCTTCGTAACTTTTCCATTGTTCTCGGAATTTTGCTGGCGCTTAAAAATGTTTCCGAACTCTTCCATTGTTCTCGGAATTCTGCTGACGTTTAAAAATGGTTCGGAACTCTTCAATAATTCTCAGAATTCTGCTGTAGTTTAAAAATGCTTTGGAACTCTTCCATTGTTCTCGGAATTCTGCTGAAGTTTAAAAATGCTTCCGAACTCGTCCACTGTTCCCGGAATTCCGCTGAAGTTGAAAAATGTTTCGGAACTCTTCCATTGTTCTCGGAATTAAGCTGACATTTAAAAATGCTTTGGAAATTTCCCATTGTTCTCGGAATTCTGCTGACATTTATAAATGCTTTGGAACTCTTCCATTGTTCTCGGAATTCTGCTGACGTTTAAAAATACTTCAGAACAATCCCATTGTTCTCGGAATTCCACTGAAGATTAAAAATGCTTCGGAACTCTTCCATTGTTCTTGGTATTCCGCTGAAGTTTAAAAATGCTTTTGAACTTTTCCATTGCTCTCAGAATTCTGGTGAAGTTTAAAAATGCTTTGGAACTTTTCTATTGTACTCGGAATTCTGCTGAAGTTTAAAAATGCTTCGGAACTCTTCCATTGTTCTCGGAATTCTGCTGTCGTTTAAAAATGCTTCCGAACTATTCCATTGTTCTCTGAATTCCGCTGAAGTTTAAAAATGCTTCGGAACTCTTCCATTGTTCTCGGAATTCTGCTGGCATTAAAAAATGGTTCCGAACTCTTCCATTGTTCTCGGAATTCCGCTGAAGTTTAAAAATGCTTCGGAACTCTTCCATTGTTCTCGGAAATAAGCTGACATTTAAAAATGCTTTGGAACTTTCCCATTGTTCTCGGAATTCTGCTGAAGTTTATAAATTCTTTGGAACTCTTCCAGTGTTCTCGGAATACTGCTGACGTTTAAAAATGCTTCAGAACACTCCCATTGTTCTCGGAATTCCGCTGAAGTGTAAAAATGCTTCGGAACTCTTCCATTTTTCTCGGTATTCCGCTGAAGTTTAAAAATGCTTCGGACCTCTTCAATTGTTCTCGGAATTTTGCTGATGTATAAAAATGCTTCAGAATTCTTCCATTGTTCTCGGAATTCCGCTAACATTTAAAAATGCTTCGGAGCTTTTCCATTGTTCTCGGAATTCTGCTGACGTTTATAAATGCTTTGGAACTCTTCCATTGTTCTCGGAATTCTGCTGATGTTTAAAAATGATTCCGAACTCTTCCATTGTTCTCGGAATACCGCTGAAGTTTAAAAATGCTTCGGAACTCTTCCATTGTTCTCGGAATTCTGCTGGCGTTTAAAAATCGTTCCGAACTCTTCCATTGTTCTCGGAATTCTGCTGACATTTAAAAATGGTTCGGAACTCTTCAATAATTCTCAGAATTCTGCTGTAGTTTAAAAATGCTTTGGAACTCTTCCATTGTTCTCGAAATTCTGCTGAAGTTTAAAAATTCTTCCGAACGCTTCCATTGTTCTCCGAATTCCGCTGAAGTTTAAAAATGCTTCGGAACTCTTCCATTGTTCTCGGAATTAAGCTGACATTTAAAAATGCTTTGGAACTTTTCCATTGCTCTCGGAATTCTGGTGAAGTTTAAAAATGCTTTGGAACTTTTCCATTGTACTCAGAATTCTGCTGAAGTTTAAAAATGCTTCAGAACTTTTCCATTGTTCTCGAAATTTTGCTGGCGTTTTAAAATGGTTCCGAACTCTTCCATTGTTCTCGGAATTCTGCTGACGTTTAAAAATGGTTCGGAACTCTTCAATAATTCTCAGAATTCTGCTGTAGTTTAAAAATGCTTTGGAACTCTTCCATTGTTCTCGGAATTCTGCTGAAGTTTAAAAATGCTTCCGAACTCGTCCACTGGTCCCGGAATTCCGCTGAAGTTGAAAAATGCTTCGGAACTCTTCCATTGTTCTCGGAATTAAGCTGACATTTAAAAATGCTTTGGAACTTTCCCATTGTTCTCGGAATTCTGCTGACGTTTATAAATGCTTTGGAACTCTTCCATTGTTCTCGGAATTCTGCTGACGTTTAAAAATACTTCAGAACAATCCCATTGTTCTCGGAATTCCACTGAAGTTTAAAAATGCTTCGGAACTCTTCCATTGTTCTTGGTATTCCGCTGAAGTTTAAAAATGCTTTTGAACTTTTCCATTGCTCTCGGAATTCTGTTGAAGTTTAAAAATGCTTTGGAACGTTTCTATTGTTCTCGGAATTCTGCTGAAGTTTAAAAATGCTTCGGAACTCTTCCATTGTTCTCGGAATTCTGCTGACGTTTAAAAATGCTTCGGAACTCTTCCATTGTTCTCGGAATTCTGCTGGCGTTTAAAAATGGTTCCGAACTCTTCCATTGTTCTCGGAATTCTGCAGACATTTAAAAATGGTTCAGAACTCTTCAATAATTCTTAGAATTCTGCTGTAGTTTAAAAATGCTTTGGAACTCTTCCATTGTTCTCGGAATTCTGCTGAAGTTTAAAAATGCTTCCAAACTCGTCCATTGTTCTCGGAATTCCGCTGAAGTTTAAAAATGCTTCGGAATTCTCCCATTGTTCTCGGAATTAAGCTGACATTTAAAAATGCTTTGGAACTTTTCCATTGCTCTCGGAATTCTGGTGAAGTTTAAAAATGCTTTGGAACTTTTCCATTGTACTCAGAATTCTGCTGAAGTTTAAAAATGCTTCGGAACTTTTCCATTGTTCTCGGAATTTTGCTGGCGTTTAAAAATGGTTCCGAACTCTTCCATTGTTCTCGGAATTCTGCTGACGTTTAAAAATGGTTCGGAACTCTTCAATAATTCTCAGAATTCTGCTGTAGTTTAAAAATGCTTTGGAACTCTTCCATTGTTCTCGGAATTCTGCTGAAGTTTAAAAATGCTTCCGAACTCGTCCACTGTTCCCGGAATTCCGCTGAAGTTGAAAAATGATTCGGAACTCTTCCATTGTTCTCGGAATTAAGCTGACATTTAAAAATGCTTTGGAACTTTCCCATTGTTCTCGGAATTCTGCTGACATTTATAAATGCTTTGGAACTCTTCCATTGTTCTCGGAATTCTGCTGACGTTTAAAAATACTTCAGAACAATCCCATTGTTCTCGGAATTCCACTGAAGATTAAAAATGCTTCGGAACTCTTCCATTGTTCTTGGTATTCCGCTGAAGTTTAAAAATGCTTTTGAACTTTTCCATTGCTCTCAGAATTCTGGTGAAGTTTAAAAATGATTTGGAACTTTTCTATTGTACTCGGAATTCTGCTGAAGTTTAAAAATGCTTCGGAACTCTTCCATTGTTCTCGGAATTCTGCTGTCGTTTAAAAATGTTTCCGAACTATTCCATTGTTCTCGGAATTCCGCTGAAGTTTAAAAATGCTTCGGAACTCTTCCATTGTTCTCGGAATTCTGCTGGCATTAAAAAATGGTTCCGAACTCTTCCATTGTTCTCGGAATTCCGCTGAAGTTTAAAAATGCTTCGGAACTCTTCCATTGTTCTCGGAAATAAGCTGACATTTAAAAATGCTTTGGAACTTTCCCATTGTTCTCGGAATTCTGCTGAAGTTTATAAATTCTTTGGAACTCTTCCAGTGTTCTCGGAATACTGCTGACGTTTAAAAATGCTTCAGAACACTCCCATTGTTCTCGGAATTCCGCTGAAGTGTAAAAATGCTTCGGAACTCTTCCATTTTTCTCGTTATTCCGCTGAAGTTTAAAAATGCTTCGGACCTCTTCCATTGTTCTCGGAATTTTGCTGATGTATAAAAATGCTTCAGAATTCTTCCATTGTTCTCAGAATTCCGCTAACATTTAAAAATGCTTCGGAGCTTTTCCATTGTTCTCGGAATTCTGCTGACGTTTATAAATGCTTTGGAACTCTTCCATTGTTCTCGGAATTCTGCTGATGTTTAAAAATGATTCCGAACTCTTCCATTGTTCTCGGAATACCGCTGAAGTTTAAAAATGCTTCGGAACTCTTCCATTGTTCTCGGAATTCTGCTGGCGTTTAAAAATGGTTCCGAACTCTTCCATTGTTCTCGGAATTCTGATGACATTTAAAAATGGTTCGGAACTCTTCAATAATTCTCAGAATTCTGCTGTAGTTTAAAAATGCTTTGGAACTCTTCCATTGTTCTCGAAATTCTGCTGAAGTTTAAAAATGCTTCCGAACGCTTCCATTGTTCTCGGAATTCCGCTGAAGTTTAAAAATGCTTCGGAACTCTTCCATTGTTCTCGGAATTAAGCTGACATTTAAAAATGCTTTGGAACTTTCCCATTGTTCTCGGAATTCTGCTGACGTTTATAAATGCTTTGGAACTCTTCCATTGTTCTCGGAATTCTGCTGACGTTTAAAAATGCTTCAGAACACTCCCATTGTTCTCGGAATTCCGCTGAAGTGTAAAAATGCTTCGGAACTCTTCCATAGTTCTCGGAATTCCGCTGATGTTTAAAAATGCTTTGGAACTCTTCCATTCTTCTCAGAATTCTGCTGATGTTTAAAAATGCTTTAGAACACTCCCATTGTTCTCGGAATTCCACAGAAGTTTAAATATGCTTCCGAACTCTTCCATTGTTCTCGGAATTCTGCTGGCGTTTAAAAATGGTTCCGAACTCTTCCATTGTTCTCGGAATTCTGCTTTCATTTAAAAATGGTTCGGAACTCTTCAATAATTCTCAGAATTCTGCTGTAGTTTAAAAATGCTTTGGAACTCTTCCATTGTTCTCGGAATTCTGCTGGCGTTTAAAAATGCTTCAGAACACTTTCATTGCTCTCGGAATTCCGCTGTAGTGTAAAAATGCTTCGGACCTCTTCCATTTTTCTCGGTATTCCGCTGAAGTTTAAAAATGCTTCGGACCTCTTCCATTGTTCTCGGAATTTTACTGATGTTTATAAATGCTTCGGAACTCTTCCATTGTTCTCGGAATTCTGCTGTCATTTAAAAATGGTTCCGAAATCTTCCATTGTTCTCGGAATTCTGCTGACGTTTAAAAATGGTTCGGAACACTTCCATTGTTCTCGGAATTCCGCTGAAGTTTAAAAATGCTTTTGAACTTTTCCATTGCTATCTGAATTCTGCTGAAGTTTAAAAATGCTTTGGAACTCTTCCATTGTTCTAAGAATTCTGCTGAAGTTTAAAAATGCTTCGGAACTTTTCCATTGTTCTCGGAATTTTTCTTGCGTTTAAAAATGGTTCCGAACTCTTCCATTGTTCTCGGAATTCTGCTGACGTTTAAAAATGGTTCGGAACTCTTCCATTGTTCTCGGAATTAAGCTGACATTTAAAAATGCTTTGGAACTTTCTCATTGTCCTTGGAATTCTGCTGACGTTTATAAATGCTTTGGAACTCTTCCATTGTTCTCAGAATTCTGCTGACGTTTAAAAATGCTTTAGAACACTCCCATTGTTCTCGGAATTCCACTGAAATTTAAAAATGCTTCGGAACTCTTCCATTGTTCTCGGAATTCTGCTGGCGTTTAAAAATGGTTCCGAACTCTTCCATTGTTCTCGGAATTAAGCTGACATTTAAAAATGCTTTGGAACTTTTCCATTGCTCTCGGAATTCTGGTGAAGTTTAAAAATGCTTTGGAACTTTTCCATTGTACTCAGAATTCTGCTGAAGTTTAAAAATGCTTCGGAGCTTTTCCATTGTTCTCGGAATTCTGCTGACGTTTAAAAATGGTTCGGAACTCTTCAATAATTCTCAGAATTCTGCTGTAGTTTAAAAATGCTTTGGAACTCTTCCATTGTTCTCGGAATTCTGCTGAAGTTTAAAAATGCTTCCGAACTCGTCCACTGTTCCCGGAATTCCGCTGAAGTTTAAAAATGCTTTGGAACTCTTCCATTGTTCTCGTAATTAAGCTGGCATTTAAAAATGCTTTGGAACTTTCCCATTGTCATTGGAATTCTGCTGACGTTTATAAATGCTTTGGAACTCTTTCATTGTTCTCGGAATTCTGCTGACGTTTAAAAATGCTTCAGAACACTCCCATTGTTCTCGGAATTCTGCTGAAGTTTAAAAATGCTTCGGAACTCTTCCATTGTTCTTAGAATTCTGCTGGCGTTTAAAAATGGTTTGGAACTCTTCCATTGTTCTCGGAATTCCGCTGAAGTTTAAAAATGCTTTTGAACTTTTCCATTGCTCTCGGAATTCTGCTGAAGTTTAAAAATGCATCCGAACTCTTCCATTGTTCTCAGAATTTTATTGATGTTTAAAAATGCTTCGGTACTCTTCCATTGTTCTCGGAATTCTGCTGGCGTTTAAAAATGGTTCCGAACTCTTCCATTGTTCTCGGAATTCTGCTGACGTTTAAAAATGGTTTGGAACTCTTCCATTGTTCTCGGATTTCCGCTGTCATTTAAAAATGCTTCAGAACTTTTCCTTTGTTCTCGGAATTCTGCTGATGTATATAAATGCTTTGGAACTCTTCCATTGTTCTCGGAATTATGCTGACGTTTAAAAATGCTTCAGAACACTCCCATTGTTCTCGGAATTCCACTGAAGTTTAAAAATGCTTCGGTACTCTTCCATTGTTCTCGGTATTCCGCTGAAGTTTAAAAATGCTTTTGAACTTTTCCATTGCTCTCGGAATACTGGTGAAGTTTAAAAATGCTTTGGAACTTTTCCATTGTACTCGGAATTCTGCTGAAGTTTAAAAATGCTTCGGAACTCTTCCACTGTTCTCGGAATTCTGCTGACGTTTAAAAATGCTTCCGAACTCTTCCATTGTTCTTGGAATTCCGCTGAAGTTTAAAAATGCTTCTGAACTCTTCCATTGTTCTCGGAATTCTGCTGGCGTTTAAAAATGGTTCCGAACTCTTCCATTGTTCTCGGAATTCTGCGGACGTTTAAAAATGGTTCGGAACTCTTCAATAATTCTCAGAATTCTGCTTTAGTTTAAAAATGCTTTGGAACTCTTCCATTGTTCTCGAAATTCTGCTGAAGTTTAAAAATGCTTCCGAACTCTTCCATTGTTCTCGGAATTCCGTTGAAGTTTAAAAATGCTTCGGAGCTCTTCCATTGTTCTCGGAAATAAGCTGACATTTAAAAATGCTTTGGAACTTTCCCATTGTTCTCGGAATTCTGCTGACATTTATAAATGCTTTGGAACTCTTCCATTGTTCTCGGAATTCTGCTGACGTTTAAAAATACTTCAGAACAATCCCATTGTTCTCGGAATTCCACTGAAGATTAAAAATGCTTCGGAACTCTTCCATTGTTCTTGGTATTCCGCTGAAGTTTAAAAATGCTTTTGAACTTTTCCATTGCTCTCAGAATTCTGGTGAAGTTTAAAAATGCTTTGGAACTTTTCTATTGTACTCGGAATTCTGCTGAAGTTTAAAAATGCTTCGGAACTCTTCCATTGTTCTCGGAATTCTGCTGTCGTTTAAAAATGCTTCCGAACTATTCCATTGTTCTCGGAATTCCGCTGAAGTTTAAAAATGCTTCGGAACTCTTCCATTGTTCTCGGAATTCTGCTGTCATTTAAAAATGGTTCCGAACTCTTCCATTGTTCTCGGTATTCCGCTGAAGTTTAAAAATGCTTCGGAACTCTTCCATTGTTCTCGGAAATAAGCTGACATTTAAAAATGCTTTGGAACTTTCCCATTGTTCTCGGAAATCTGCTGAAGTTTATAAATTTTTTGGAACTCTTCCAGTGTTCTCGGAATTCTGCTGACGTTTAAAAATGCTTCAGAACACTCCCATTGTTCTCGGAATTCCGCTGAAGTGTAAAAATGCTTCGGAACTCTTCCATTTTTCTCGGTATTCCGCTGAAGTTTAAAAATGCTTCGGACCTCTTCCATTGTTCTCGGAATTTTGCTGATGTATAAAAATGCTTCAGAATTCTTCCATTGTTCTCGGAATTCCGCTAACATTTAAAAATGCTTCGGAGCTTTTCCATTGTTCTCGGAATTCTGCTGACGTTTATAAATGCTTTGGAACTCTTCCATTGTTCTCGGAATTCTGCTGATGTTTAAAAATGATTCCGAACTCTTCCATTGTTCTCGGAATTCTGCAGACATTTAAAAATGGTTCAGAACTCTTCAATAATTCTCAGAATTCTGCTGTAGTTTAAAAATGCTTTGGAACTCTTCCATTGTTCTCGGAATTCTGCTGAAGTTTAAAAATGCTTCCAAACTCGTCCATTGTTCTCGGAATTCCGCTGAAGTTTAAAAATGCTTCGGAACTCTCCCATTGTTCTCGTAATTAAGCTGACATTTAAAAATGCTTTGGAACTTTTCCATTGCTCTCGGAATTCTGGTGAAGTTTAAAAATGCTTTGGAACTTTTCCATTGTTCTCAGAATTCTGCTGAAGTTTAAAAATGCTTCAGAACTTTTCCATTGTTCTCGGAATTTTGCTGGCGTATAAAAATGGTTCCGAACTCTTCCATTGTTCTCGGAATTCTGCTGACGTTTAAAAATGGTTCGGAACTCTTCAATAATTCTCAGAATTCTGCTGTAGTTTAAAAATGCTTTGGAACTCTTCCATTGTTCTCGGAATTCTGCTGAAGTTTAAAAATGCTTCCGAACTCGTCCACTGTTCCCGGAATTCCGCTGAAGTTGAAAAATGCTTCGGAACTCTTCCATTGTTCTCGGAATTAAGCTGACATTTAAAAATGCTTTGGAACTTTCCCATTGTTCTCGGAATTCTGCTGACGTTTATAAATGCTTTGGAACTCTTCCATTGTTCTCGGAATTCTGCTGACGTTTAAAAATACTTCAGAACAATCCCATTGTTCTCGGAATTCCACTGAAGTTTAAAAATGCCTCGGAACTCTTCCATTGTTCTTGGTATTCCGCTGAAGTTCAAAAATGCTTTTGAACTTTTCCATTGCTCTCGGAATTCTGTTGAAGTTTAAAAATGCTTTGGAACGTTTCTATTGTTCTCGGAATTCTGCTGAAGTTTAAAAATGCTTCCGAACTCGTCCACTGGTCCCGGAATTCCGCTGAAGTTGAAAAATGCTTCGGAACTCTTCCATTGTTCTCGGAATTAAGCTGACATTTAAAAATGCTTTGGAACTTTCCCATTGTTCTCGGAATTCTGCTGACGTTTATAAATGCTTTGGAACTCTTCCATTGTTCTCGGAATTCTGCTGACGTTTAAAAATACTTCAGAACAATCCCATTGTTCTCGGAATTCCACTGAAGTTTAAAAATGCTTCGGAACTCTTCCATTGTTCTTGGTATTCCGCTGAAGTTTAAAAATGCTTTTGAACTTTTCCATTGCTCTCGGAATTCTGTTGAAGTTTAAAAATGCTTTGGAACGTTTCTATTGTTCTCGGAATTCTGCTGAAGTTTAAAAATGCTTCGGAACTCTTCCATTGTTCTCGGAATTCTGCTGACGTTTAAAAATGCTTCGGAACTCTTCCATTGTTCTCGGAATTCTGCTGGCGTTTAAAAATGGTTCCGAACTCTTCCATTGTTCTCGGAATTCTGCAGACATTTAAAAATGGTTCAGAACTCTTCAATAATTCTTAGAATTCTGCTGTAGTTTAAAAATGCTTTGGAACTCTTCCATTGTTCTCGGAATTCTGCTGAAGTTTAAAAATGCTTCCAAACTCGTCCATTGTTCTCGGAATTCCGCTGAAGTTTAAAAATGCTTCGGAATTCTCCCATTGTTCTCGGAATTAAGCTGACATTTAAAAATGCTTTGGAACTTTTCCATTGCTCTCGGAATTCTGGTGAAGTTTAAAAATGCTTTGGAACTTTTCCATTGTACTCAGAATTCTGCTGAAGTTTAAAAATGCTTCGGAACTTTTCCATTGTTCTCGGAATTTTGCTGGCGTTTAAAAATGGTTCCGAACTCTTCCATTGTTCTCGGAATTCTGCTGACGTTTAAAAATGGTTCGGAACTCTTCAATAATTCTCAGAATTCTGCTGTAGTTTAAAAATGCTTTGGAACTCTTCCATTGTTCTCGGAATTCTGCTGAAGTTTAAAAATGCTTCCGAACTCGTCCACTGTTCCCGGAATTCCGCTGAAGTTGAAAAATGATTCGGAACTCTTCCATTGTTCTCGGAATTAAGCTGACATTTAAAAATGCTTTGGAACTTTCCCATTGTTCTCGGAATTCTGCTGACATTTATAAATGCTTTGGAACTCTTCCATTGTTCTCGGAATTCTGCTGACGTTTAAAAATACTTCAGAACAATCCCATTGTTCTCGGAATTCCACTGAAGATTAAAAATGCTTCGGAACTCTTCCATTGTTCTTGGTATTCCGCTGAAGTTTAAAAATGCTTTTGAACTTTTCCATTGCTCTCAGAATTCTGGTGAAGTTTAAAAATGATTTGGAACTTTTCTATTGTACTCGGAATTCTGCTGAAGTTTAAAAATGCTTCGGAACTCTTCCATTGTTCTCGGAATTCTGCTGTCGTTTAAAAATGTTTCCGAACTATTCCATTGTTCTCGGAATTCCGCTGAAGTTTAAAAATGCTTCGGAACTCTTCCATTGTTCTCGGAATTCTGCTGGCATTAAAAAATGGTTCCGAACTCTTCCATTGTTCTCGGAATTCCGCTGAAGTTTAAAAATGCTTCGGAACTCTTCCATTGTTCTCGGAAATAAGCTGACATTTAAAAATGCTTTGGAACTTTCCCATTGTTCTCGGAATTCTGCTGAAGTTTATAAATTCTTTGGAACTCTTCCAGTGTTCTCGGAATACTGCTGACGTTTAAAAATGCTTCAGAACACTCCCATTGTTCTCGGAATTCCGCTGAAGTGTAAAAATGCTTCGGAACTCTTCCATTTTTCTCGTTATTCCGCTGAAGTTTAAAAATGCTTCGGACCTCTTCCATTGTTCTCGGAATTTTGCTGATGTATAAAAATGCTTCAGAATTCTTCCATTGTTCTCAGAATTCCGCTAACATTTAAAAATGCTTCGGAGCTTTTCCATTGTTCTCGGAATTCTGCTGACGTTTATAAATGCTTTGGAACTCTTCCATTGTTCTCGGAATTCTGCTGATGTTTAAAAATGATTCCGAACTCTTCCATTGTTCTCGGAATACCGCTGAAGTTTAAAAATGCTTCGGAACTCTTCCATTGTTCTCGGAATTCTGCTGGCGTTTAAAAATGGTTCCGAACTCTTCCATTGTTCTCGGAATTCTGATGACATTTAAAAATGGTTCGGAACTCTTCAATAATTCTCAGAATTCTGCTGTAGTTTAAAAATGCTTTGGAACTCTTCCATTGTTCTCGAAATTCTGCTGAAGTTTAAAAATGCTTCCGAACGCTTCCATTGTTCTCGGAATTCCGCTGAAGTTTAAAAATGCTTCGGAACTCTTCCATTGTTCTCGGAATTAAGCTGACATTTAAAAATGCTTTGGAACTTTCCCATTGTTCTCGGAATTCTGCTGACGTTTATAAATGCTTTGGAACTCTTCCATTGTTCTCGGAATTCTGCTGACGTTTAAAAATGCTTCAGAACACTCCCATTGTTCTCGGAATTCCGCTGAAGTGTAAAAATGCTTCGGAACTCTTCCATAGTTCTCGGAATTCCGCTGATGTTTAAAAATGCTTTGGAACTCTTCCATTCTTCTCAGAATTCTGCTGATGTTTAAAAATGCTTTAGAACACTCCCATTGTTCTCGGAATTCCACAGAAGTTTAAATATGCTTCCGAACTCTTCCATTGTTCTCGGAATTCTGCTGGCGTTTAAAAATGGTTCCGAACTCTTCCATTGTTCTCGGAATTCTGCTTTCATTTAAAAATGGTTCGGAACTCTTCAATAATTCTCAGAATTCTGCTGTAGTTTAAAAATGCTTTGGAACTCTTCCATTGTTCTCGGAATTCTGCTGGCGTTTAAAAATGCTTCAGAACACTTTCATTGCTCTCGGAATTCCGCTGTAGTGTAAAAATGCTTCGGACCTCTTCCATTTTTCTCGGTATTCCGCTGAAGTTTAAAAATGCTTCGGACCTCTTCCATTGTTCTCGGAATTTTACTGATGTTTATAAATGCTTCGGAACTCTTCCATTGTTCTCGGAATTCTGCTGTCATTTAAAAATGGTTCCGAAATCTTCCATTGTTCTCGGAATTCTGCTGACGTTTAAAAATGGTTCGGAACACTTCCATTGTTCTCGGAATTCCGCTGAAGTTTAAAAATGCTTTTGAACTTTTCCATTGCTATCTGAATTCTGCTGAAGTTTAAAAATGCTTTGGAACTCTTCCATTGTTCTAAGAATTCTGCTGAAGTTTAAAAATGCTTCGGAACTTTTCCATTGTTCTCGGAATTTTTCTTGCGTTTAAAAATGGTTCCGAACTCTTCCATTGTTCTCGGAATTCTGCTGACGTTTAAAAATGGTTCGGAACTCTTCCATTGTTCTCGGAATTAAGCTGACATTTAAAAATGCTTTGGAACTTTCTCATTGTCCTTGGAATTCTGCTGACGTTTATAAATGCTTTGGAACTCTTCCATTGTTCTCAGAATTCTGCTGACGTTTAAAAATGCTTTAGAACACTCCCATTGTTCTCGGAATTCCACTGAAATTTAAAAATGCTTCGGAACTCTTCCATTGTTCTCGGAATTCTGCTGGCGTTTAAAAATGGTTCCGAACTCTTCCATTGTTCTCGGAATTAAGCTGACATTTAAAAATGCTTTGGAACTTTTCCATTGCTCTCGGAATTCTGGTGAAGTTTAAAAATGCTTTGGAACTTTTCCATTGTACTCAGAATTCTGCTGAAGTTTAAAAATGCTTCGGAGCTTTTCCATTGTTCTCGGAATTCTGCTGACGTTTAAAAATGGTTCGGAACTCTTCAATAATTCTCAGAATTCTGCTGTAGTTTAAAAATGCTTTGGAACTCTTCCATTGTTCTCGGAATTCTGCTGAAGTTTAAAAATGCTTCCGAACTCGTCCACTGTTCCCGGAATTCCGCTGAAGTTTAAAAATGCTTTGGAACTCTTCCATTGTTCTCGTAATTAAGCTGGCATTTAAAAATGCTTTGGAACTTTCCCATTGTCATTGGAATTCTGCTGACGTTTATAAATGCTTTGGAACTCTTTCATTGTTCTCGGAATTCTGCTGACGTTTAAAAATGCTTCAGAACACTCCCATTGTTCTCGGAATTCTGCTGAAGTTTAAAAATGCTTCGGAACTCTTCCATTGTTCTTAGAATTCTGCTGGCGTTTAAAAATGGTTTGGAACTCTTCCATTGTTCTCGGAATTCCGCTGAAGTTTAAAAATGCTTTTGAACTTTTCCATTGCTCTCGGAATTCTGCTGAAGTTTAAAAATGCATCCGAACTCTTCCATTGTTCTCAGAATTTTATTGATGTTTAAAAATGCTTCGGTACTCTTCCATTGTTCTCGGAATTCTGCTGGCGTTTAAAAATGGTTCCGAACTCTTCCATTGTTCTCGGAATTCTGCTGACGTTTAAAAATGGTTTGGAACTCTTCCATTGTTCTCGGATTTCCGCTGTCATTTAAAAATGCTTCAGAACTTTTCCTTTGTTCTCGGAATTCTGCTGATGTATATAAATGCTTTGGAACTCTTCCATTGTTCTCGGAATTATGCTGACGTTTAAAAATGCTTCAGAACACTCCCATTGTTCTCGGAATTCCACTGAAGTTTAAAAATGCTTCGGTACTCTTCCATTGTTCTCGGTATTCCGCTGAAGTTTAAAAATGCTTTTGAACTTTTCCATTGCTCTCGGAATACTGGTGAAGTTTAAAAATGCTTTGGAACTTTTCCATTGTACTCGGAATTCTGCTGAAGTTTAAAAATGCTTCGGAACTCTTCCACTGTTCTCGGAATTCTGCTGACGTTTAAAAATGCTTCCGAACTCTTCCATTGTTCTTGGAATTCCGCTGAAGTTTAAAAATGCTTCTGAACTCTTCCATTGTTCTCGGAATTCTGCTGGCGTTTAAAAATGGTTCCGAACTCTTCCATTGTTCTCGGAATTCTGCGGACGTTTAAAAATGGTTCGGAACTCTTCAATAATTCTCAGAATTCTGCTTTAGTTTAAAAATGCTTTGGAACTCTTCCATTGTTCTCGAAATTCTGCTGAAGTTTAAAAATGCTTCCGAACTCTTCCATTGTTCTCGGAATTCCGTTGAAGTTTAAAAATGCTTCGGAGCTCTTCCATTGTTCTCGGAAATAAGCTGACATTTAAAAATGCTTTGGAACTTTCCCATTGTTCTCGGAATTCTGCTGACATTTATAAATGCTTTGGAACTCTTCCATTGTTCTCGGAATTCTGCTGACGTTTAAAAATACTTCAGAACAATCCCATTGTTCTCGGAATTCCACTGAAGATTAAAAATGCTTCGGAACTCTTCCATTGTTCTTGGTATTCCGCTGAAGTTTAAAAATGCTTTTGAACTTTTCCATTGCTCTCAGAATTCTGGTGAAGTTTAAAAATGCTTTGGAACTTTTCTATTGTACTCGGAATTCTGCTGAAGTTTAAAAATGCTTCGGAACTCTTCCATTGTTCTCGGAATTCTGCTGTCGTTTAAAAATGCTTCCGAACTATTCCATTGTTCTCGGAATTCCGCTGAAGTTTAAAAATGCTTCGGAACTCTTCCATTGTTCTCGGAATTCTGCTGTCATTTAAAAATGGTTCCGAACTCTTCCATTGTTCTCGGTATTCCGCTGAAGTTTAAAAATGCTTCGGAACTCTTCCATTGTTCTCGGAAATAAGCTGACATTTAAAAATGCTTTGGAACTTTCCCATTGTTCTCGGAAATCTGCTGAAGTTTATAAATTTTTTGGAACTCTTCCAGTGTTCTCGGAATTCTGCTGACGTTTAAAAATGCTTCAGAACACTCCCATTGTTCTCGGAATTCCGCTGAAGTGTAAAAATGCTTCGGAACTCTTCCATTTTTCTCGGTATTCCGCTGAAGTTTAAAAATGCTTCGGACCTCTTCCATTGTTCTCGGAATTTTGCTGATGTATAAAAATGCTTCAGAATTCTTCCATTGTTCTCGGAATTCCGCTAACATTTAAAAATGCTTCGGAGCTTTTCCATTGTTCTCGGAATTCTGCTGACGTTTATAAATGCTTTGGAACTCTTCCATTGTTCTCGGAATTCTGCTGATGTTTAAAAATGATTCCGAACTCTTCCATTGTTCTCGGAATTCTGCAGACATTTAAAAATGGTTCAGAACTCTTCAATAATTCTCAGAATTCTGCTGTAGTTTAAAAATGCTTTGGAACTCTTCCATTGTTCTCGGAATTCTGCTGAAGTTTAAAAATGCTTCCAAACTCGTCCATTGTTCTCGGAATTCCGCTGAAGTTTAAAAATGCTTCGGAACTCTCCCATTGTTCTCGTAATTAAGCTGACATTTAAAAATGCTTTGGAACTTTTCCATTGCTCTCGGAATTCTGGTGAAGTTTAAAAATGCTTTGGAACTTTTCCATTGTTCTCAGAATTCTGCTGAAGTTTAAAAATGCTTCAGAACTTTTCCATTGTTCTCGGAATTTTGCTGGCGTATAAAAATGGTTCCGAACTCTTCCATTGTTCTCGGAATTCTGCTGACGTTTAAAAATGGTTCGGAACTCTTCAATAATTCTCAGAATTCTGCTGTAGTTTAAAAATGCTTTGGAACTCTTCCATTGTTCTCGGAATTCTGCTGAAGTTTAAAAATGCTTCCGAACTCGTCCACTGTTCCCGGAATTCCGCTGAAGTTGAAAAATGCTTCGGAACTCTTCCATTGTTCTCGGAATTAAGCTGACATTTAAAAATGCTTTGGAACTTTCCCATTGTTCTCGGAATTCTGCTGACGTTTATAAATGCTTTGGAACTCTTCCATTGTTCTCGGAATTCTGCTGACGTTTAAAAATACTTCAGAACAATCCCATTGTTCTCGGAATTCCACTGAAGTTTAAAAATGCCTCGGAACTCTTCCATTGTTCTTGGTATTCCGCTGAAGTTCAAAAATGCTTTTGAACTTTTCCATTGCTCTCGGAATTCTGTTGAAGTTTAAAAATGCTTTGGAACGTTTCTATTGTTCTCGGAATTCTGCTGAAGTTTAAAAATGCTTCGGAACTCTTCCATTGTTCTCGGAATTCTGCTGACGTTTAAAAATGCTTCCGAACTCTTCCATTGTTCTCGGTATTCCGCTGAAGTTTAAAAATGCTTCGGAACTCTTCCATTGTTCTCGGAATTCTGCTGGCGTTTAAAAATGGTTCCGAACTCTTCCATTGTTCTCTGAATTCTGCAGACATTTAAAAATGGTTCAGAACTCTTCAATAATTCTCAGAATTCTGCTGTAGTTTAAAAATGCTTTGGAACTCTTCCATTGTTCTCGGAATTCTGCTGAAGTTTAAAAATGCTTCCAAACTCGTCCATTGTTCTCGGAATTCCGCTGAAGTTTAAAAATGCTTCGGAATTCTCCCATTGTTCTCGGAATTAAGCTGACATTTAAAAATGCTTTGGAACTTTTCCATTGCTCTCGGAATTCTGGTGAAGTTTAAAAATGCTTTGGAACTTTTCCATTGTACTCAGAATTCTGCTGAAGTTTAAAAAAGCTTCGGAACTATTCCATTGTTCTCGGAATTTTGCTGGCGTTTAAAAATGGTTCCGAACTCTTCCATTGTTCTCGGAATTCTGCTGACGTTTAAAAATGGTTCGGAACTCTTCAATAATTCTCAGAATTCTGCTGTAGTTTAAAATTGCTTTGGAACTCTTCCATTTTTCTCGTAATTCTGCTGAAGTTTAAAAATGCTTCCGAACTCGTCCACTGTTCCCGGAATTCCGCTGAAGTTGAAAAATGATTCGGAACTCTTCCATTGTTCTCGGAATTAAGCTGACATTTAAAAATGCTTTGGAACTTTCCCATTGTTCTCGGAATTCTGCTGACATTTATAAATGCTTTGGAACTCTTCCATTGTTCTCGGAATTCTGCTGACGTTTAAAAATACTTCAGAACAATCCCATTGTTCTCGGAATTCCACTGAAGATTAAAAATGCTTCGGAACTCTTCCATTGTTCTTGGTATTCCGCTGAAGTTTAAAAATGCTTTTGAACTTTTCCATTGCTCTCAGAATTCTGGTGAAGTTTAAAAATGCTTTGGAACTTTTCTATTGTACTCGGAATTCTGCTGAAGTTTAAAAATGCTTCGGAAATCTTCCATTGTTCTCGGAATTCTGCTGTCGTTTAAAAATGCTTCCGAACTATTCCATTGTTCTCGGAATTCCGCTGAAGTTTAAAAATGCTTCGGAACTCTTCCATTGTTCTCGGAATTCTGCTGGCATTAAAAAATGGTTCCGAACTCTTCCATTGTTCTCGGAATTCCGCTGAAGTTTAAAAATGCTTCGGAACTCTTCCATTGTTCTCGGAATTCTGCTGGCATTAAAAAATGGTTCCGAACTCTTCCATTGTTCTCGGAATTCTGCTGACGTTTAAAAATGCTTCAGAACACTCCCATTGTTCTCGGAATTCCGCTGAAGTGTAAAAATGCTTCGGAACTCTTCCATTTTTCTCGGTATTCCGCTGAAGTTTAAAAATGCTTCGGACCTCTTCCATTGTTCTCGGAATTTTGCTGATGTATAAAAATGCTTCAGAATTCTTCCATTGTTCTCGGAATTCCGCTAACATTTAAAAATGCTTCGGAGCTTTTCCATTGTTCTCGGAATTCTGCTGACGTTTATAAATGCTTTGGAACTCTTCCATTGTTCTCGGAATTCTGCTGATGTTTAAAAATGATTCCGAACTCTTCCATTGTTCTCGAAATACCGCTGAAGTTTAAAAATGCTTCGGAACTCTTCCATTGTTCTCGGAATTCTGCTGGCGTTTAAAAATGGTTCCGAACTCTTCCATTGTTCTCGGAATTCTGCTGACATTTAAAAATGGTTCGGAACTCTTCAATAATTCTCAGAATTCTGCTGTAGTTTAAAAATGCTTTGGAACTCTTCCATTGTTCTCGAAATTCTGCTGAAGTTTAAAAATGCTTCCGAACGCTTCCATTGTTCTCGGAATTCCGCTGAAGTTTAAAAATGCTTCAGAACTCTTCCATTGTTCTCGGAATTAAGCTGACATTTAAAAATGCTTTGGAACTTTCCCATTGTTCTCGGAATTCTGCTGACGTTTATAAATGCTTTGGAACTCTTCCATTGTTCTCGGAATTCTGCTGACGTTTAAAAATGCTTCAGAACACTCCCATTGTTCTCGGAATTCCGCTGAAGTGTAAAAATGCTTCGGAACTCTTCCATAGTTCTCGGAATTCCGCTGATGTTTAAAAATGCTTTGGAACTCTTCCATTGCTCTCAGAATTCTGCTGATGTTTAAAAATGCTTTAGAACACTCCCATTGTTCTCGGAATTCCACTGAAGTTTAAAAATGCTTCCGAACTCTTCCATTGTTCTCGGAATTCTGCTGGCGTTTAAAAATGGTTCCGAACTCTTCCATTGTTCTCGGAATTCTGCAGACATTTAAAAATGGTTCAGAACTCTTCAATAATTCTCAGAATTCTGCTGTAGTTTAAAAATGCTTTGGAACTCTTCCATTGTTCTCGGAATTCTGCTGGCGTTTAAAAATGCTTCAGAACACTTTCATTGCTCTCGGAATTCCGCTGTAGTGTAAAAATGCTTCGGACCTCTTCCATTTTTCTCGGTATTCCGCTGAAGTTTAAAAATGCTTCGGACCTCTTCCATTGTTCTCGGAATTTTACTGATGTTTATAAATGCTTCGGAACTCTTCCATTGTTCTCGGAATTCTGCTGTCATTTAAAAATGGTTCCGAAATCTTCCATTGTTCTCGGAATTCTGCTGACGTTTAAAAATGGTTCGGAACACTTCCATTGTTCTCGGAATTCCGCTGAAGTCTAAAAATGCTTTTGAACTTTTCCATTGCTATCTGAATTCTGCTGAAGTTTAAAAATGCTTTGGAACTCTTCCATTGTTCTCAGAATTCTGCTGAAGTTTAAAAATGCTTCGGAACTTTTCCATTGTTCTCGGAATTTTGCTTGCGTTTAAAAATGGTTCCGAACTCTTCCATTGTTCTCGGAATTCTGCTGACGTTTAAAAATGGTTCGGAACTCTTCCATTGTTCTCGGAATTAAGCTGACATTTAAAAATGCTTTGGAACTTTCTCATTGTCCTTGGAATTCTGCTGACGTTTATAAATGCTTTGGAACTCTTCCATTGTTCTCAGAATTCTGCTGACGTTTAAAAATGCTTTAGAACACTCCCATTGTTCTCGGAATTCCACTGAAATTTAAAAATGCTTCGGAACTCTTCCATTGTTCTCGGAATTCTGCTGGCGTTTAAAAATGGTTCCGAACTCTTCCATTGTTCTCGGAATTAAGCTGACATTTAAAAATGCTTTGGAACTTTTCCATTGCTCTCGGAATTCTGGTGAAGTTTAAAAATGCTTTGGAACTTTTCCATTGTACTCAGAATTCTGCTGAAGTTTAAAAATGCTTCGGAGCTTTTCCATTGTTCTCGGAATTCTGCTGACGTTTAAAAATGGTTCGGAACTCTTCAATAATTCTCAGAATTCTGCTGTAGTTTAAAAATGCTTTGGAACTCTTCCATTGTTCTCGGAATTCTGCTGAAGTTTAAAAATGCTTCCGAACTCGTCCACTGTTCCCGGAATTCCGCTGAAGTTTAAAAATGCTTTGGAACTCTTCCATTGTTCTCGTAATTAAGCTGGCATTTAAAAATGGTTTGGAACTTTCCCATTGTCATTGGAATTCTGCTGACGTTTATAAATGCTTTGGAACTCTTTCATTGTTCTCGGAATTATGCTGACGTTTAAAAATGCTTCAGAACACTCCCATTGTTCTCGGAATTCTGCTGAAGTTTAAAAATGCTTCGGAACTCTTCCATTGTTCTCGGTATTCTGCTGAAGTTTAAAAATGCTTCGGACCTCTTCCATTGTTCTCGGAATTTTGCTGACATTTAAAAATGCTTCGGAACTCTTCCATTGTTCTTAGAATTCTGCTGGCGTTTAAAAATGGTTTGGAACTCTTCCATTGTTCTCGGAATTCCGCTGAAGTTTAAAAATGCTTTTGAACTTTTCCATTGCTCTCGGAATTCTGCTGAAGTTTAAAAATGCATCCGAACTCTTCCATTGTTCTCAGAATTCCGCTGAAGTCTAAAAATGCTTCGGAACTCTTCCATTGTTCTCAGAACTCCGCTGACATTTAGAAATGCTTCGGAACTTTTCCTTTGTTCTCGGAATTCTGCTGACGTTTATTAATGCTTTGGAACTCTTCCATTGTTCTTGGAATTCTGCTGGCATTTAAAAATGCTTCAGAACACTTTCTTTGCTCTCGGAATTCCGCTGTTGTGTAAAAATGCTTCGGAACTCTTCCATTTTTCTCGGTATTCCGCTGAAGTTTAAAAATGCTTCGGACCTCTTCCATTGTTCTCGGAATTTTATTGATGTTTAAAAATGCTTCGGTACTCTTCCATTGTTCTCGGAATTCTGCTGGCGTTTAAAAATGGTTCCGAACTCTTCCATTGTTCTCGGAATTCTGCTGACGTTTAAAAATGGTTTGGAACTCTTCCATTGTTCTCGGATTTCCGCTGTCATTTAAAAATGCTTCAGAACTTTTCCTTTGTTCTCGGAATTCTGCTGATGTATATAAATGCTTTGGAACTCTTCCATTGTTCTCGGAATTATGCTGACGTTTAAAAATGCTTCAGAACACTCCCATTGTTCTCGGAATTCCACTGAAGTTTAAAAATGCTTCGGTACTCTTCCATTGTTCTCGGTATTCCGCTGAAGTTTAAAAATGCTTTTGAACTTTTCCATTGCTCTCGGAATACTGGTGAAGTTTAAAAATGCTTTGGAACTTTTCCATTGTACTCGGAATTCTGCTGAAGTTTAAAAATGCTTCGGAACTCTTCCACTGTTCTCGGAATTCTGCTGACGTTTAAAAATGCTTCCGAACTCTTCCATTGTTCTTGGAATTCCGCTGAAGTTTAAAAATGCTTCTGAACTCTTCCATTGTTCTCGGAATTCTGCTGTCATTTAAAAATGGTTCCGAACTCTTCCATTGTTCTCGGTATTCCGCTGAAGTTTAAAAATGCTTCGGAACTCTTCCATTGTTCTCGGAAATAAGCTGACATTTAAAAATGCTTTGGAACTTTCCCATTGTTCTCGGAATTCTGCTGAAGTTTATAAATTCTTTGGAACTCTTCCAGTGTTCTCGGAATTCTGCTGACGTTTAAAAATGCTTCAGAACACTCCCATTGTTCTCGGAATTCCGCTGAAGTGTAAAAATGCTTCGGAACTCTTCCATTTTTCTCGGTATTCCGCTGAAGTTTAAAAATGCTTCGGACCTCTTCCATTGTTCTCGGAATTTTGCTGATGTATAAAAATGCTTCAGAATTCTTCCATTGTTCTCGGAATTCCGCTAACATTTAAAAATGCTTCGGAGCTTTTCCATTGTTCTCGGAATTCTGCTGACGTTTATAAATGCTTTGGAACTCTTCCATTGTTCTCGGAATTCTGCTGATGTTTAAAAATGATTCCGAACTCTTCCATTGTTCTCGGAATACCGCTGAAGTTTAAAAATGCTTCGGAACTCTTCCATTGTTCTCGGAATTCTGCTGGCATTTAAAAATGGTTCCGAACTCTTCCATTGTTCTCGGAATTCTGCAGACATTTAAAAATGGTTCAGAACTCTTCAATAATTCTCAGAATTCTGCTGTAGTTTAAAAATGCTTTGGAACTCTTCCATTGTTCTCGGAATTCTGCTGAAGTTTAAAAATGCTTCCGAACTCGTCCACTGTTCCCGGAATTCCGCTGAAGTTGAAAAATGCTTCGGAACTCTTCCATTGTTCTCGGAATTAAGCTGACATTTAAAAATGCTTTGGAACTTTCCCATTGTTCTCGGAATTCTGCTGACGTTTATAAATGCTTTGGAACTCTTCCATTGTTCTCGGAATTCTGCTGACGTTTAAAAATACTTCAGAACAATCCCATTGTTCTCGGAATTCCACTGAAGTTTAAAAATGCTTCGGAACTCTTCCATTGTTCTTGGTATTCCGCTGAAGTTTAAAAATGCTTTTGAACTTTTCCATTGCTCTCGGAATTCTGTTGAAGTTTAAAAATGCTTTGGAACGTTTCTATTGTTCTCGGAATTCTGCTGAAGTTTAAAAATGCTTCGGAACTCTTCCATTGTTCTCGGAATTCTGCTGACGTTTAAAAATGCTTCCGAACTCTTCCATTGTTCTCGGTATTCCGCTGAAGTTTAAAAATGCTTCGGAACTCTTCCATTGTTCTCGGAATTCTGCTGGCGTTTAAAAATGGTTCCGAACTCTTCCATTGTTCTCTGAATTCTGCAGACATTTAAAAATGGTTCAGAACTCTTCAATAATTCTCAGAATTCTGCTGTAGTTTAAAAATGCTTTGGAACTCTTCCATTGTTCTCGGAATTCTGCTGAAGTTTAAAAATGCTTCCAAACTCGTCCATTGTTCTCGGAATTCTGCTGAAGTTTAAAAATGCTTCGGAATTCTCCCATTGTTCTCGGAATTAAGCTGACATTTAAAAATGCTTTGGAACTTTTCCATTGCTCTCGGAATTCTGGTGAAGTTTAAAAATGCTTTGGAACTTTTCCATTGTACTCAGAATTCTGCTGAAGTTTAAAAATGCTTCGGAACTATTCCATTGTTCTCGGAATTTTGCTGGCGTTTAAAAATGGTTCCGAACTCTTCCATTGTTCTCGGAATTCTGCTGACGTTTAAAAATGGTTCGGAACTCTTCAATAATTCTCAGAATTCTTCTGTAGTTTAAAAATGCTTTGGAACTCTTCCATTGTTCTCGTAATTCTGCTGAAGTTTAAAAATGCTTCCGAACTCGTCCACTGTTCCCGGAATTCCGCTGAAGTTGAAAAATGATTCGGAACTCTTCCATTGTTCTCGGAATTAAGCTGACATTTAAAAATGCTTTGGAACTTTCCCATTGTTCTCGGAATTCTGCTGACATTTATAAATGCTTTGGAACTCTTCCATTGTTCTCGGAATTCTGCTGACGTTTAAAAATACTTCAGAACAATCCCATTGTTCTCGGAATTCCACTGAAGATTAAAAATGCTTCGGAACTCTTCCATTGTTCTTGGTATTCCGCTGAAGTTTAAAAATGCTTTTGAACTTTTCCATTGCTCTCAGAATTCTGGTGAAGTTTAAAAATGCTTTGGAACTTTTCTATTGTACTCGGAATTCTGCTGAAGTTTAAAAATGCTTCGGAAATCTTCCATTGTTCTCGGAATTCTGCTGTCGTTTAAAAATGCTTCCGAACTATTCCATTGTTCTCGGAATTCCGCTGAAGTTTAAAAATGCTTCGGAACTCTTCCATTGTTCTCGGAATTCTGCTGGCATTAAAAAATGGTTCCGAACTCTTCCATTGTTCTCGGAATTCCGCTGAAGTTTAAAAATGCTTCGGAACTCTTCCATTGTTCTCGGAATTCTGCTGGCATTAAAAAATGGTTCCGAACTCTTCCATTGTTCTCGGAATTCTGCTGACGTTTAAAAATGCTTCAGAACACTCCCATTGTTCTCGGAATTCCGCTGAAGTGTAAAAATGCTTCGGAACTCTTCCATTTTTCTCGGTATTCCGCTGAAGTTTAAAAATGCTTCGGACCTCTTCCATTGTTCTCGGAATTTTGCTGATGTATAAAAATGCTTCAGAATTCTTCCATTGTTCTCGGAATTCCGCTAACATTTAAAAATGCTTCGGAGCTTTTCCATTGTTCTCGGAATTCTGCTGACGTTTATAAATGCTTTGGAACTCTTCCATTGTTCTCGGAATTCTGCTGATGTTTAAAAATGATTCCGAACTCTTCCATTGTTCTCGAAATACCGCTGAAGTTTAAAAATGCTTCGGAACTCTTCCATTGTTCTCGGAATTCTGCTGGCGTTTAAAAATGGTTCCGAACTATTCCATTGTTCTCGGAATTCTGCTGACATTTAAAAATGGTTCGGAACTCTTCAATAATTCTCAGAATTCTGCTGTAGTTTAAAAATGCTTTGGAACTCTTCCATTGTTCTCGAAATTCTGCTGAAGTTTAAAAATGCTTCCGAACGCTTCCATTGTTCTCGGAATTCCGCTGAAGTTTAAAAATGCTTCGGAACTCTTCCATTGTTCTCGGAATTAAGCTGACATTTAAAAATGCTTTGGAACTTTCCATTGTTCTCGGAATTCTGCTGACGTTTATAAATGCTTTGGAACTCTTCCATTGTTCTCGGAATTCTGCTGACGTTTAAAAATGCTTCAGAACACTCCCATTGTTCTCGGAATTCCGCTGAAGTGTAAAAATGCTTCGGAACTCTTCCATAGTTCTCGGAATTCCGCTGATGTTTAAAAATGCTTTGGAACTCTTCCATTGTTCTCAGAATTCTGCTGATGTTTAAAAATGCTTTAGAACACTCCCATTGTTCTCGGAATTCCACTGAAGTTTAAAAATGCTTCCGAACTCTTCCATTGTTCTCGGAATTCTGCTGGCGTTTAAAAATGGTTCCGAACTCTTCCATTGTTCTCGGAATTCTGCAGACATTTAAAAATGGTTCAGAACTCTTCAATAATTCTCAGAATTCTGCTGTAGTTTAAAAATGCTTTGGAACTCTTCCATTGTTCTCGGAATTCTGCTGGCGTTTAAAAATGCTTCAGAACACTTTCATTGCTCTCGGAATTCCGCTGTAGTGTAAAAATGCTTCGGACCTCTTCCATTTTTCTCGGTATTCCGCTGAAGTTTAAAAATGCTTCGGACCTCTTCCATTGTTCTCGGAATTTTACTGATGTTTATAAATGCTTCGGAACTCTTCCATTGTTCTCGGAATTTTGCTGTCATTTAAAAATGGTTCCGAAATCTTCCATTGTTCTCGGAATTCTGCTGACGTTTAAAAATGGTTCGGAACACTTCCATTGTTCTCGGAATTCCGCTGAAGTCTAAAAATGCTTTTGAACTTTTCCATTGCTATCTGAATTCTGCTGAAGTTTAAAAATGCTTTGGAACTCTTCCATTGTTCTCAGAATTCTGCTGAAGTTTAAAAATGCTTCGGAACTTTTCCATTGTTCTCGGAATTTTGCTTGCGTTTAAAAATGGTTCCGAACTCTTCCATTGTTCTCGGAATTCTGCTGACGTTTAAAAATGGTTCGGAACTCTTCCATTGTTCTCGGAATTAAGCTGACATTTAAAAATGCTTTGGAACTTTCTCATTGTCCTTGGAATTCTGCTGACGTTTATAAATGCTTTGGAACTCTTCCATTGTTCTCAGAATTCTGCTGACGTTTAAAAATGCTTTAGAACACTCCCATTGTTCTCGGAATTCCACTGAAATTTAAAAATGCTTCGGAACTCTTCCATTGTTCTCGGAATTCTGCTGGCGTTTAAAAATGGTTCCGAACTCTTCCATTGTTCTCGGAATTAAGCTGACATTTAAAAATGCTTTGGAACTTTTCCATTGCTCTCGGAATTCTGGTGAAGTTTAAAAATGCTTTGGAACTTTTCCATTGTACTCAGAATTCTGCTGAAGTTTAAAAATGCTTCGGAGCTTTTCCATTGTTCTCGGAATTCTGCTGACGTTTAAAAATGGTTCGGAACTCTTCAATAATTCTCAGAATTCTGCTGTAGTTTAAAAATGCTTTGGAACTCTTCCATTGTTCTCGGAATTCTGCTGACGTTTAAAAATGGTTTGGAACTCTTCCATTGTTCTCGGATTTCCTCTGTCATTTAAAAATGCTTCAGAACTTTTCCTTTGTTCTCGGAATTCTGCTGATGTATAAAAATGCTTTGGAACTCTTCCATTGTTCTCGGAATTATGCTGACGTTTAAAAATGCTTCAGAACACTCCCATTGTTCTCGGAATTCCACTGAAGTTTAAAAATGCTTCGGTACTCTTCCATTGTTCTCGGTATTCCGCTGAAGTTTAAAAATGCTTTTGAACTTTTCCATTGCTCTCGGAATACTGGTGAAGTTTAAAAATGCTTTGGAACTTTTCCATTGTACTCGGAATTCTGCTGAAGTTTAAAAATGCTTCGGAACTCTTCCACTGTTCTCGGAATTCTGCTGACGTTTAAAAATGCTTCCGAACTCTTCCATTGTTCTTGGAATTCCGCTGAAGTTTAAAAATGCTTCTGAACTCTTCCATTGTTCTCGGAATTCTGCTGTCATTTAAAAATGGTTCCGAACTCTTCCATTGTTCTCGGTATTCCGCTGAAGTTTAAAAATGCTTCGGAACTCTTCCATTGTTCTCGGAAATAAGCTGACATTTAAAAATGCTTTGGAACTTTCCCATTGTTCTCGGAATTCTGCTGAAGTTTATAAATTCTTTGGAACTCTTCCAGTGTTCTCGGAATTCTGCTGACGTTTAAAAATGCTTCAGAACACTCCCATTGTTCTCGGAATTCCGCTGAAGTGTAAAAATGCTTCGGAACTCTTCCATTTTTCTCGGTATTCCGCTGAAGTTTAAAAATGCTTCGGACCTCTTCCATTGTTCTCGGAATTTTGCTGATGTATAAAAATGCTTCAGAATTCTTCCATTGTTCTCGGAATTCCGCTAACATTTAAAAATGCTTCGGAGCTTTTCCATTGTTCTCGGAATTCTGCTGACGTTTATAAATGCTTTGGAACTCTTCCATTGTTCTCGGAATTCTGCTGATGTTTAAAAATGATTCCGAACTCTTCCATTGTTCTCGGAATACCGCTGAAGTTTAAAAATGCTTCGGAACTCTTCCATTGTTCTCGGAATTCTGCTGGCATTTAAAAATGGTTCCGAACTCTTCCATTGTTCTCGGAATTCTGCAGACATTTAAAAATGGTTCAGAACTCTTCAATAATTCTCAGAATTCTGCTGTAGTTTAAAAATGCTTTGGAACTCTTCCATTGTTCTCGGAATTCTGCTGAAGTTTAAAAATGCTTCCAAACTCGTCCATTGTTCTCGGAATTCCGCTGAAGTTTAAAAATGCTTCGGAACTCTCCCATTGTTCTCGTAATTAAGCTGACATTTAAAAATGCTTTGGAACTTTTCCATTGCTCTCGGAATTCTTGTGAAGTTTAAAAATGCTTTGGAACTTTTCCATTGTACTCAGAATTCTGCTGAAGTTTAAAAATGCTTCAGAACTTTTCCATTGTTCTCGGAATTTTGCTGGCGTATAAAAATGGTTCCGAACTCTTCCATTGTTCTCGGAATTCTGCTGACGTTTAAAAATGGTTCGGAACTCTTCAATAATTCTCAGAATTCTGCTGTAGTTTAAAAATGCTTTGGAACTCTTCCATTGTTCTCGGAATTCTGCTGAAGTTTAAAAATGCTTCCGAACTCGTCCACTGTTCCCGGAATTCCGCTGAAGTTGAAAAATGCTTCGGAACTCTTCCATTGTTCTCGGAATTAAGCTGACATTTAAAAATGCTTTGGAACTTTCCCATTGTTCTCGGAATTCTGCTGACGTTTATAAATGCTTTGGAACTCTTCCATTGTTCTCGGAATTCTGCTGACGTTTAAAAATACTTCAGAACAATCCCATTGTTCTCGGAATTCCACTGAAGTTTAAAAATGCTTCGGAACTCTTCCATTGTTCTTGGTATTCCGCTGAAGTTTAAAAATGCTTTTGAACTTTTCCATTGCTCTCGGAATTCTGTTGAAGTTTAAAAATGCTTTGGAACGTTTCTATTGTTCTCGGAATTCTGCTGAAGTTTAAAAATGCTTCGGAACTCTTCCATTGTTCTCGGAATTCTGCTGACGTTTAAAAATGCTTCCGAACTCTTCCATTGTTCTCGGTATTCCGCTGAAGTTTAAAAATGCTTCGGAACTCTTCCATTGTTCTCGGAATTCTGCTGGCGTTTAAAAATGGTTCCGAACTCTTCCATTGTTCTCTGAATTCTGCAGACATTTAAAAATGGTTCAGAACTCTTCAATAATTCTCAGAATTCTGCTGTAGTTTAAAAATGCTTTGGAACTCTTCCATTGTTCTCGGAATTCTGCTGAAGTTTAAAAATGCTTCCAAACTCGTCCATTGTTCTCGGAATTCTGCTGAAGTTTAAAAATGCTTCGGAATTCTCCCATTGTTCTCGGAATTAAGCTGACATTTAAAAATGCTTTGGAACTTTTCCATTGCTCTCGGAATTCTGGTGAAGTTTAAAAATGCTTTGGAACTTTTCCATTGTACTCAGAATTCTGCTGAAGTTTAAAAATGCTTCGGAACTATTCCATTGTTCTCGGAATTTTGCTGGCGTTTAAAAATGGTTCCGAACTCTTCCATTGTTCTCGGAATTCTGCTGACGTTTAAAAATGGTTCGGAACTCTTCAATAATTCTCAGAATTCTGCTGTAGTTTAAAAATGCTTTGGAACTCTTCCATTGTTCTCGTAATTCTGCTGAAGTTTAAAAATGCTTCCGAACTCGTCCACTGTTCCCGGAATTCCGCTGAAGTTGAAAAATGATTCGGAACTCTTCCATTGTTCTCGGAATTAAGCTGACATTTAAAAATGCTTTGGAACTTTCCCATTGTTCTCGGAATTCTGCTGACATTTATAAATGCTTTGGAACTCTTCCATTGTTCTCGGAATTCTGCTGACGTTTAAAAATACTTCAGAACAATCCCATTGTTCTCGGAATTCCACTGAAGATTAAAAATGCTTCGGAACTCTTCCATTGTTCTTGGTATTCCGCTGAAGTTTAAAAATGCTTTTGAACTTTTCCATTGCTCTCAGAATTCTGGTGAAGTTTAAAAATGCTTTGGAACTTTTCTATTGTACTCGGAATTCTGCTGAAGTTTAAAAATTCTTCGGAAATCTTCCATTGTTCTCGGAATTCTGCTGTCGTTTAAAAATGCTTCCGAACTATTCCATTGTTCTCGGAATTCCGCTGAAGTTTAAAAATGCTTCGGAACTCTTCCATTGTTCTCGGAATTCTGCTGGCATTAAAAAATGGTTCCGAACTCTTCCATTGTTCTCGGAATTCCGCTGAAGTTTAAAAATGCTTCGGAACTCTTCCATTGTTCTCGGAATTCTGCTGGCATTAAAAAATGGTTCCGAACTCTTCCATTGTTCTCGGAATTCTGCTGACGTTTAAAAATGCTTCAGAACACTCCCATTGTTCTCGGAATTCCGCTGAAGTGTAAAAATGCTTCGGAACTCTTCCATTTTTCTCGGTATTCCGCTGAAGTTTAAAAATGCTTCGGACCTCTTCCATTGTTCTCGGAATTTTGCTGATGTATAAAAATGCTTCAGAATTCTTCCATTGTTCTCGGAATTCCGCTAACATTTAAAAATGCTTCGGAGCTTTTCCATTGTTCTCGGAATTCTGCTGACGTTTATAAATGCTTTGGAACTCTTCCATTGTTCTCGGAATTCTGCTGATGTTTAAAAATGATTCCGAACTCTTCCATTGTTCTCGAAATACCGCTGAAGTTTAAAAATGCTTCGGAACTCTTCCATTGTTCTCGGAATTCTGCTGGCGTTTAAAAATGGTTCCGAACTCTTCCATTGTTCTCGGAATTCTGCTGACATTTAAAAATGGTTCGGAACTCTTCAATAATTCTCAGAATTCTGCTGTAGTTTAAAAATGCTTTGGAACTCTTCCATTGTTCTCGAAATTCTGCTGAAGTTTAAAAATGCTTCCGAACGCTTCCATTGTTCTCGGAATTCCGCTGAAGTTTAAAAATGCTTCGGAACTCTTCCATTGTTCTCGGAATTAAGCTGACATTTAAAAATGCTTTGGAACTTTCCCATTGTTCTCGGAATTCTGCTGACGTTTATAAATGCTTTGGAACTCTTCCATTGTTCTCGGAATTCTGCTGACGTTTAAAAATGCTTCAGAACACTCCCATTGTTCTCGGAATTCCGCTGAAGTGTAAAAATGCTTCGGAACTCTTCCATAGTTCTCGGAATTCCGCTGATGTTTAAAAATGCTTTGGAACTCTTCCATTGTTCTCAGAATTCTGCTGATGTTTAAAAATGCTTTAGAACACTCCCATTGTTCTCGGAATTCCACTGAAGTTTAAAAATGCTTCCGAACTCTTCCATTGTTCTCGGAATTCTGCTGGCGTTTAAAAATGGTTCCGAACTCTTCCATTGTTCTCGGAATTCTGCAGACATTTAAAAATGGTTCAGAACTCTTCAATAATTCTCAGAATTCTGCTGTAGTTTAAAAATGCTTTGGAACTCTTCCATTGTTCTCGGAATTCTGCTGGCGTTTAAAAATGCTTCAGAACACTTTCATTGCTCTCGGAATTCCGCTGTAGTGTAAAAATGCTTCGGACCTCTTCCATTTTTCTCGGTATTCCGCTGAAGTTTAAAAATGCTTCGGACCTCTTCCATTGTTCTCGGAATTTTACTGATGTTTATAAATGCTTCGGAACTCTTCCATTGTTCTCGGAATTCTGCTGTCATTTAAAAATGGTTCCGAAATCTTCCATTGTTCTCGGAATTCTGCTGACGTTTAAAAATGGTTCGGAACACTTCCATTGTTCTCGGAATTCCGCTGAAGTCTAAAAATGCTTTTGAACTTTTCCATTGCTATCTGAATTCTGCTGAAGTTTAAAAATGCTTTGGAACTCTTCCATTGTTCTCAGAATTCTGCTGAAGTTTAAAAATGCTTCGGAACTTTTCCATTGTTCTCGGAATTTTGCTTGCGTTTAAAAATGGTTCCGAACTCTTCCATTGTTCTCGGAATTCTGCTGACGTTTAAAAATGGTTCGGAACTCTTCCATTGTTCTCGGAATTAAGCTGACATTTAAAAATGCTTTGGAACTTTCTCATTGTCCTTGGAATTCTGCTGACGTTTATAAATGCTTTGGAACTCTTCCATTGTTCTCAGAATTCTGCTGACGTTTAAAAATGCTTTAGAACACTCCCATTGTTCTCGGAATTCCACTGAAATTTAAAAATGCTTCGGAACTCTTCCATTGTTCTCGGAATTCTGCTGGCGTTTAAAAATGGTTCCGAACTCTTCCATTGTTCTCGGAATTAAGCTGACATTTAAAAATGCTTTGGAACTTTTCCATTGCTCTCGGAATTCTGGTGAAGTTTAAAAATGCTTTGGAACTTTTCCATTGTACTCAGAATTCTGCTGAAGTTTAAAAATGCTTCGGAGCTTTTCCATTGTTCTCGGAATTCTGCTGACGTTTAAAAATGGTTCGGAACTCTTCAATAATTCTCAGAATTCTGCTGTAGTTTAAAAATGCTTTGGAACTCTTCCATTGTTCTCGGAATTCTGCTGAAGTTTAAAAATGCTTCCGAACTCGTCCACTGTTCCCGGAATTCCGCTGAAGTTTAAAAATGCTTTGGAACTCTTCCATTGTTCTCGTAATTAAGCTGGCATTTAAAAATGCTTTGGAACTTTCCCATTGTCATTGGAATTCTGCTGACGTTTATAAATGCTTTGGAACTCTTTCATTGTTCTCGGAATTCTGCTGACGTTTAAAAATGCTTCAGAACACTCCCATTGTTCTCGGAATTCTGCTGAAGTTTAAAAATGCTTCGGAACTCTTCCATTGTTCTCGGTATTCTGCTGAAGTTTAAAAATGCTTCGGACCTCTTCCATTGTTCTCGGAATTTTGCTGACATTTAAAAATGCTTCGGAACTCTTCCATTGTTCTTAGAATTCTGCTGGCGTTTAAAAATGGTTTGGAACTCTTCCATTGTTCTCGGAATTCCGCTGAAGTTTAAAAATGCTTTTGAACTTTTCCATTGCTCTCGGAATTCTGCTGAAGTTTAAAAATGCATCCGAACTCTTCCATTGTTCTCAGAATTCCGCTGAAGTCTAAAAATGCTTCGGAACTCTTCCATTGTTCTCAGAACTCCGCTGACATTTAGAAATGCTTCGGAACTTTTCCTTTGTTCTCGGAATTCTGCTGACGTTTATTAATGCTTTGGAACTCTTCCATTGTTCTCGGAATTCTGCTGGCATTTAAAAATGCTTCAGAACACTTTCTTTGCTCTCGGAATTCCGCTGTTGTGTAAAAATGCTTCGGAACTCTTCCATTTTTCTCGGTATTCCGCTGAAGTTTAAAAATGCTTCGGACCTCTTCCATTGTTCTCGGAATTTTATTGATGTTTAAAAATGCTTCGGTACTCTTCCATTGTTCTCGGAATTCTGCTGGCGTTTAAAAATGGTTCCGAACTCTTCCATTGTTCTCGGAATTCTGCTGACGTTTAAAAATGGTTTGGAACTCTTCCATTGTTCTCGGATTTCCGCTGTCATTTAAAAATGCTTCAGAACTTTTCCTTTGTTCTCGGAATTCTGCTGATGTATATAAATGCTTTGGAACTCTTCCATTGTTCTCGGAATTATGCTGACGTTTAAAAATGCTTCAGAACACTCCCATTGTTCTCGGAATTCCACTGAAGTTTAAAAATGCTTCGGTACTCTTCCATTGTTCTCGGTATTCCGCTGAAGTTTAAAAATGCTTTTGAACTTTTCCATTGCTCTCGGAATACTGGTGAAGTTTAAAAATGCTTTGGAACTTTTCCATTGTACTCGGAATTCTGCTGAAGTTTAAAAATGCTTCGGAACTCTTCCACTGTTCTCGGAATTCTGCTGACGTTTAAAAATGCTTCCGAACTCTTCCATTGTTCTTGGAATTCCGCTGAAGTTTAAAAATGCTTCTGAACTCTTCCATTGTTCTCGGAATTCTGCTGGCGTTTAAAAATGGTTCCGAACTCTTCCATTGTTCTCGGAATTCTGCGGACGTTTAAAAATGGTTCGGAACTCTTCAATAATTCTCAGAATTCTGCTTTAGTTTAAAAATGCTTTGGAACTCTTCCATTGTTCTCGAAATTCTGCTGAAGTTTAAAAATGCTTCCGAACTCTTCCATTGTTCTCGGAATTCCGTTGAAGTTTAAAAATGCTTCGGAGCTCTTCCATTGTTCTCGGAAATAAGCTGACATTTAAAAATGCTTTGGAACTTTCCCATTGTTCTCGGAATTCTGCTGACATTTATAAATGCTTTGGAACTCTTCCATTGTTCTCGGAATTCTGCTGACGTTTAAAAATACTTCAGAACAATCCCATTGTTCTCGGAATTCCACTGAAGATTAAAAATGCTTCGGAACTCTTCCATTGTTCTTGGTATTCCGCTGAAGTTTAAAAATGCTTTTGAACTTTTCCATTGCTCTCAGAATTCTGGTGAAGTTTAAAAATGCTTTGGAACTTTTCTATTGTACTCGGAATTCTGCTGAAGTTTAAAAATGCTTCGGAACTCTTCCATTGTTCTCGGAATTCTGCTGTCGTTTAAAAATGCTTCCGAACTATTCCATTGTTCTCGGAATTCCGCTGAAGTTTAAAAATGCTTCGGAACTCTTCCATTGTTCTCGGAAATAAGCTGACATTTAAAAATGCTTTGGAACTTTCCCATTGTTCTCGGAATTCCGCTGAAGTTTATAAATTCTTTGGAACTCTTCCAGTGTTCTCGGAATTCTGCTGACGTTTAAAAATGCTTCAGAACACTCCCATTGTTCTCGGAATTCCGCTGAAGTGTAAAAATGCTTCGGAACTCTTCCATTTTTCTCGGTATTCCGCTGAAGTTTAAAAATGCTTCGGACCTCTTCCATTGTTCTCGGAATTTTGCTGATGTATAAAAATGCTTCAGAATTCTTCCATTGTTCTCGGAATTCCGCTAACATTTAAAAATGCTTCGGAGCTTTTCCATTGTTCTCGGAATTCTGCTGACGTTTATAAATGCTTTGGAACTCTTCCATTGTTCTCGGAATTCTGCTGATGTTTAAAAATGATTCCGAACTCTTCAATTGTTCTCGGAATACCGCTGAAGTTTAAAAATGCTTCGGAACTCTTCCATTGTTCTCGGAATTCTGCTGGCATTTAAAAATGGTTCCGAACTCTTCCATTGTTCTCGGAATTCTGCAGACATTTAAAAATGGTTCAGAACTCTTCAATAATTCTCAGAATTCTGCTGTAGTTTAAAAATGCTTTGGAACTCTTCCATTGTTCTCGGAATTCTGCTGAAGTTTAAAAATGCTTCCAAACTCGTCCATTGTTCTCGGAATTCCGCTGAAGTTTAAAAATGCTTCGGAACTCTCCCATTGTTCTCGTAATTAAGCTGACATTTAAAAATGCTTTGGAACTTTTCCATTGCTCTCGGAATTCTGGTGAAATTTAAAAATGCTTTGGAACTTTTCCATTGTACTCAGAATTCTGCTGAAGTTTAAAAATGCTTCAGAACTTTTCCATTGTTCTCGGAATTTTGCTGGCGTATAAAAATGGTTCCGAACTCTTCCATTGTTCTCGGAATTCTGCTGACGTTTAAAAATGGTTCGGAACTCTTCAATAATTCTCAGAATTCTGCTGTAGTTTAAAAATGCTTTGGAACTCTTCCATTGTTCTCGGAATTCTGCTGAAGTTTAAAAATGCTTCCGAACTCGTCCACTGTTCCCGGAATTCCGCTGAAGTTGAAAAATGCTTCGGAACTCTTCCATTGTTCTCGGAATTAAGCTGACATTTAAAAATGCTTTGGAACTTTCCCATTGTTCTCGGAATTCTGCTGACGTTTATAAATGCTTTGGAACTCTTCCATTGTTCTCGGAATTCTGCTGACGTTTAAAAATACTTCAGAACAATCCCATTGTTCTCGGAATTCCACTGAAGTTTAAAAATGCTTCGGAACTCTTCCATTGTTCTTGGTATTCCGCTGAAGTTTAAAAATGCTTTTGAACTTTTCCATTGCTCTCGGAATTCTGTTGAAGTTTAAAAATGCTTTGGAACGTTTCTATTGTTCTCGGAATTCTGCTGAAGTTTAAAAATGCTTCGGAACTCTTCCATTGTTCTCGGAATTCTGCTGACGTTTAAAAATGCTTCCGAACTCTTCCATTGTTCTCGGTATTCCGCTGAAGTTTAAAAATGCTTCGGAACTCTCCCATTGTTCTCGGAATTCCGCTGAAGTGTAAAAATGCTTCGGAACTCTTCCATTTTTCTCGGTATTCCGCTGAAGTTTAAAAATGCTTCGGACCTCTTCCATTGTTCTCGGAATTTTGCTGATGTATAAAAATGCTTCAGAATTCTTCCATTGTTCTCGGAATTCCGCTAACATTTAAAAATGCTTCGGAGCTTTTCCATTGTTCTCGGAATTCTGCTGACGTTTATAAATGCTTTGGAACTCTTCCATTGTTCTCGGAATTCTGCTGATGTTTAAAAATGATTCCGAACTCTTCCATTGTTCTCGAAATACCGCTGAAGTTTAAAAATGCTTCGGAACTCTTCCATTGTTCTCGGAATTCTGCTGGCGTTTAAAAATGGTTCCGAACTCTTCCATTGTTCTCGGAATTCTGCTGACATTTAAAAATGGTTCGGAACTCTTCAATAATTCTCAGAATTCTGCTGTAGTTTAAAAATGCTTTGGAACTCTTCCATTGTTCTCGAAATTCTGCTGAAGTTTAAAAATGCTTCCGAACGCTTCCATTGTTCTCGGAATTCCGCTGAAGTTTAAAAATGCTTCGGAACTCTTCCATTGTTCTCGGAATTAAGCTGACATTTAAAAATGCTTTGGAACTTTCCCATTGTTCTCGGAATTCTGCTGACGTTTATAAATGCTTTGGAACTCTTCCATTGTTCTCGGAATTCTGCTGACGTTTAAAAATGCTTCAGAACACTCCCATTGTTCTCGGAATTCCGCTGAAGTGTAAAAATGCTTCGGAACTCTTCCATAGTTCTCGGAATTCCGCTGATGTTTAAAAATGCTTTGGAACTCTTCCATTGTTCTCAGAATTCTTCTGATGTTTAAAAATGCTTTAGAACACTCCCATTGTTCTCGGAATTCCACTGAAGTTTAAAAATGCTTCCGAACTCTTCCATTGTTCTCGGAATTCTGCTGGCGTTTAAAAATGGTTCCGAACTCTTCCATTGTTCTCGGAATTCTGCAGACATTTAAAAATGGTTCAGAACTCTTCAATAATTCTCAGAATTCTGCTGTAGTTTAAAAATGCTTTGGAACTCTTCCATTGTTCTCGGAATTCTGCTGGCGTTTAAAAATGCTTCAGAACACTTTCATTGCTCTCGGAATTCCGCTGTAGTGTAAAAATGCTTCGGACCTCTTCCATTTTTCTCGGTATTCCGCTGAAGTTTAAAAATGCTTCGGACCTCTTCCATTGTTCTCGGAATTTTACTGATGTTTATAAATGCTTCGGAACTCTTCCATTGTTCTCGGAATTCTGCTGTCATTTAAAAATGGTTCCGAAATCTTCCATTGTTCTCGGAATTCTGCTGACGTTTAAAAATGGTTCGGAACACTTCCATTGTTCTCGGAATTCCGCTGAAGTCTAAAAATGCTTTTGAACTTTTCCATTGCTATCTGAATTCTGCTGAAGTTTAAAAATGCTTTGGAACTCTTCCATTGTTCTCAGAATTCTGCTGAAGTTTAAAAATGCTTCGGAACTTTTCCATTGTTCTCGGAATTTTGCTTGCGTTTAAAAATGGTTCCGAACTCTTCCATTGTTCTCGGAATTCTGCTGACGTTTAAAAATGGTTCGGAACTCTTCCATTGTTCTCGAAATTAAGCTGACATTTAAAAATGCTTTGGAACTTTCTCATTGTCCTTGGAATTCTGCTGACGTTTATAAATGCTTTGGAACTCTTCCATTGTTCTCAGAATTCTGCTGACGTTTAAAAATGCTTTAGAACACTCCCATTGTTTTCGGAATTCCACTGAAATTTAAAAATGCTTCGGAACTCTTCCATTGTTCTCGGAATTCTGCTGGCGTTTAAAAATGGTTCCGAACTCTTCCATTGTTCTCGGAATTAAGCTGACATTTAGAAATGCTTTGGAACTTTTACATTGCTCTCGGAATTCTGGTGAAGTTTAAAAATGCTTTGGAACTTTTCCATTGTACTCAGAATTCTGCTGAAGTTTAAAAATGCTTCGGAGCTTTTCCATTGTTCTCGGAATTCTGCTGACGTTTAAAAATGGTTCGGAACTCTTCAATAATTCTCAGAATTCTGCTGTAGTTTAAAAATGCTTTGGAACTCTTCCATTGTTCTCGGAATTCTGCTGAAGTTTAAAAATGCTTCCGAACTCGTCCACTGTTCCCGGAATTCCGCTGAAGTTTAAAAATGCTTTGGAACTCTTCCATTGTTCTCGTAATTAAGCTGGCATTTAAAAATGCTTTGGAACTTTCCCATTGTCATTGGAATTCTGCTGACGTTTATAAATGCTTTGGAACTCTTTCATTGTTCTCGGAATTCTGCTGACGTTTAAAAATGCTTCAGAACACTCCCATTGTTCTCGGAATTCTGCTGAAGTTTAAAAATGCTACGGAACTCTTCCATTGTTCTCGGTATTCTGCTGAAGTTTAAAAATGCTTCGGACCTCTTCCATTGTTCTCGGAATTTTGCTGACATTTAAAAATGCTTCGGAACTCTTCCATTGTTCTTAGAATTCTGCTGGCGTTTAAAAATGGTTTGGAACTCTTCCATTGTTCTCGGAATTCCGCTGAAGTTTAAAAATGCTTTTGAACTTTTCCATTGCTCTCGGAATTCTGCTGAAGTTTAAAAATGCATCCGAACTCTTCCATTGTTCTCAGAATTCCGCTGAAGTCTAAAAATGCTTCGGAACTCTTCCATTGTTCTCAGAATTCCGCTGACATTTAGAAATGCTTCGGAACTTTTCCTTTGTTCTCGGAATTCTGCTGACGTTTATTAATGCTTTGGAACTCTTCCATTGTTCTCGGAATTCTGCTGGCATTTAAAAATGCTTCAGAACACTTTCTTTGCTCTCAGAATTCCGCTGTTGTGTAAAAATGCTTCGGAACTCTTCCATTTTTCTCGGTATTCCGCTGAAGTTTAAAAATGCTTCGGACCTCTTCCATTGTTCTCGGAATTTTATTGATGTTTAAAAATGCTTCGGTACTCTTCCATTGTTCTCGGAATTCTGCTGGCATTTAAAAATGGTTCCGAACTCTTCCATTGTTCTCCGAATTCTGCTGACGTTTAAAAATGGTTTGGAACTCTTCCATTGTTCTCGGATTTCCGCTGTCATTTAAAAATGCTTCAGAACTTTTCCTATGTTCTCGGAATTCTGCTGATGTTTATAAATGCTTTGGAACTCTTCCATTGTTCTCGGAATTATGCTGACGTTTAAAAATGCTTCAGAACACTCCCATTGTTCTCGGAATTCCACTGAAGTTTAAAAATGCTTCGGTACTCTTCCATTGTTCTCGGTATTCCGCTGAAGTTTAAAAATGCTTTTGAACTTTTCCATTGCTCTCGGAATACTGGTGAAGTTTAAAAATGCTTTGGAACTTTTCCATTGTACTCGGTATTCTGCTGAAGTTTAAAAATGCTTCGGAACTCTTCCACTGTTCTCGGAATTCTGCTGGCGTTTAAAAATGGTTCCGAACTCTTCCATTGTTCTCGGAATTCTGCGGACGTTTAAAAATGGTTCGGAACTCTTCAATAATTCTCAGAATTCTGCTTTAGTTTAAAAATGCTTTGGAACTCTTCCATTGTTCTCGAAATTCTGCTGAAGTTTAAAAATGCTTCCGAACTCTTCCATTGTTCTCGGAATTCCGTTGAAGTTTAAAAATGCTTCGGAGCTCTTCCATTGTTCTCGGAAATAAGCTGACATTTAAAAATGCTTTGGAACTTTCCCATTGTTCTCGGAATTCTGCTGACGTTTATAAATTCTTTGGAAGTCTTCCAGTGTTCTCGGAATTCTGCTGACATTTAAAAATGCTTCAGAACACTCCCATTGTTCTCGGAATTCCACTGAAGTGTAAAAATGCTTCGGAACTCTTCCATTTTTCTCAGTATTCCGCTGAAGTTTAAAAATGCTTCGGACCTCTTCCATTGTTCTTGGAATTTTGCTGATGTATAAAAATGATTCAGAACTCTTCCATTGTTCTCGGAATTCCGCTGACATTTAAAAATGCTTCGGAGCTTTTCCATTGTTCTCGGAATTCTGCTGACGTTTATAAATGCTTTGGAACTCTTCCATTGTTCTCAGAATTCTGCTGACGTTTAAAAATGCTTTAGAACACTCCCATTGTTCTCGGAATTCCGCTGACATTTAAAAATGGTTCAGAACTCTTCAATAAATCTCAGAATTCTGCTGTAGTTTAAAAATGCTTTGGAACTCTTCCATTGTTCTCGAAATTCTGCTGAAGTTTAAAAATGCTTCCGAACGCTTCCATTGTTCTCGGAATGCCGCTGAAGTTTAAAAATGCTTCGGAACTCTTCCATTGTTCTCGGAATTAAGCTGACATTTAAAAATGCTTTGGAACTTTCCCATTGTTCTCGGAATTCTGCTGACGTTTATAAATGCTTTGGAACTCTTCCATTGTTCTCGGAATTCTGCTGACGTTTAAAAATGCTTCAGAACACTCCCATTGTTCTCAGAATTCTGCTGTAGTTTAAAAATGCTTTGGAACTCTTCCAATGTTCTCGAAATTCTGCTGAAGTTTAAAAATGCTTCCGAACGCTTCCATTGTTCTCGGAATTCCGCTGAAGTTTAAAAATGCTTCGGAACTCTTCCATTGTTCTCGGAATTCCGCTGACATTTAAAAATGCTCCGGAACTTTTGCTTTGTTCTCGAAATTCTGCTGACGTTTATTTATGCTTTGGAACTCTTCCATTGTTCTCGGAAATCTGCTGACGTTTAAAAATGCTTCAGAACACTCTCATTGCTCTCGGAATTCCGCTGAAGTGTAAAAATGCTTCGGAACTCTTCCATTGTTCTCGGAATTCTGCTGGCGTTTAAAAATGGTTCCGAACTCTTCCATTGTTCTCGGAATTCTGCTGACATTTAAAAATGGTTCTGAACTCTTTAATAATTCTCAGAATTCTGCTGTAGTTTAAAAATGCTTTGGAACTCTTCCATTGTTCTCGAAATTCTGCTGAAGTTTAAAAATGCTTCCGAACGCTTCCATTGTTCTCGGAATTCCGCTGAAGTTTAAAAATGCTTCGGAACTCTTCCATTGTTCTCGGAATTCCGCTGACATTTAAAAATGCTTCGGAACTTTTCCTTTGTTCTCAAAATTCTGCTGATGTTTATTTATGCTTTGGAACTCTTCCATTGTTCTCCAAAATCTGCTGACGTTTAAAAATGCTTCGGAATTCTCCCATTGTTCTCGGAATTAAGCTGACATTTAAAAATGCTTCGGAACTTTTCCATTGCTCTCGGAATTCTGGTGAAGTTTAAAAATGCTTTGGAACTTTTCCATTGTACTCAGAATTCTGCTGAAGTTTAAAAATGCTTCTGAACTTTTCCATTGTTCTCTGAATTTTGCTGGCGTTTAAAAATGGTTCGGAACTCTTCCATTGTTCTCGGATTTCCGCTGTCATTTAAAAATGCTTCAGAACTTTTCCTTTGTTCTCGGAATTCTGCTGATGTTTATAAATGCTTTGGAACTCTTCCATTGTTCTCGGAATTATGCTGACGTTTAAAAATGCTTCAGAACACTCCCATTGTTCTCGGAATTCCACTGAAGTTTAAAAATGCTTCGGAACTCTTCCATTGTTCTCGGAATTCCGCTGACATTTAAAAATGCTTTGGAACTTTTCCTTTGTTCTCAAAATTCTGCTGATGTTTATTTATGCTTTGGAACTCTTCCATTGTTCTCCAAAATCTGCTGACGTTTAAAAATGCTTCAGAACTCTCCCATTGCTCTCGGAATTCCGCTGAAGTGTAAAAATGCTTCGGAACTCTTCCATTTTTCTCGTTATTCCGCTGAAGTTTAAAAATGCTTTGGACCTCTTCCATTGTTCTCGGAATTCCGCTGAAGTTTAAAAATGCTTCGGAACTCTTCCATTGTTCTCGGAATTCTGCTGGCGTTTAAAAATGGTTCCGAACTCTTCCATTGTTCTCGGAATTCTGCAGACATTTAAAAATGGTTCAGAACTCTTCAATAATTCTCAGAATTCTGCTGTAGTTTAAAAATGCTTTGGAACTCTTCCATTGTTCTCGGAATTCTGCTGAAGTTTAAAAATGCTTCCAAACTTGTCCATTGTTCTCGGAATTCCGCTGAAGTTTAAAAATGCTTCGGAATTCTCCCATTGTTCTCGGAATTAAGCTGACATTTAAAAATGCTTTGGAACTTTTCCATTGCTCTCGGAATTCTGGTGAAGTTTAAAAATGCTTTGGAACTTTTCCATTGTACTCAGAATTCTGCTGAAGTTTAAAAATGCTTCGGAACTTTTCCATTGTTCTCGGAATTTTGCTGGCGTTTAAAAATGGTTCCGAACTTTTCCATTGTTCTCGGAATTCTGCTGACATTTAAAAATGGTTCGGAACTCTTCAATAATTCTCAGAATTCTGCTGTAGTTTAAAAATGCTTTGGAACTCTTCCATTGTTCTCGGAATTCTGCTGAAGTTTAAAAATGCTTCCGAACTCGTCCACTGTTCCCGGAATTCCGCTGAAGTTTAAAAATGCTTCGGAACTCTTCCATTGTTCTCGGAATTAAGCTGACATTTAAAAATGCTTTGGAACTTTCCCATTGTCCTTGGAATTCTGCTGACATTTATAAATGCTTTGGAACTCTTCCATTGTTCTCGGAATTCTGCTGACGTTTAAAAGTGCTTCAGAACACTCACATTGTTCTCGGAATTCCGCTGAAGTTTAAAAATGCTTCGGAACTCTTCCATTCTTCTCGGTATTCTGCTGAAGTTTAAAAATGCTTCGGACCTCTTCCATTGTTCTCGGAATTTTGCTGACATTTAAAAATGCTTCGGAACTCTTCCATTGTTCTGAGAATTCTGCTGGCGTTTAAAAATGGTTTGGAACTCTTCAATTGTTCTAAGAATTCTGCTGTAGTTTAAAAATTCTTTGGAACTATTCCATTGTTCTCGGAATTCTGCTGAAGTTTAAAAATGCATCCGAACTCTTCCATTGTTCTCAGAATTCCGCTGAAGTCTAAAAATGCTTCGGAACTCTTCCATTGTTCTCAGAATTCCGCTGACATTTAAAAATGCTTCGGAACTTTTCCTTTGTTCTCGGAATTCTGCTGACGTTTATTAATGCTTTGGAACTCTTCCATTGTTCTCGGAATTCTGCTGGCGTTTAAAAATGCTTCAGAACACTTTCTTTGCTCTCGGAATTCCGCTGTTGTGTAAAAATGCTTCGGAACTCTTCCATTTTTCTCGGTATTCCGCTGAAGTTTAAAAATGCTTCGGACCTCTTCCATTGTTCTCGGAATTTTACTGATGTTTAAAAATGCTTCGGAACTATTCCATTGTTCTCGGAATTCTGCTGGCGTTTAAAAATGGTTCCGAACTCTTCCATTGTTCTCGGAATTCTGCTGACGTTTAAAAATGGTTCGGAACTCTTCCATTGTTCTCGGAATTCCGTTGACATTTAAAAATGCTTCAGAACTTTTCCATTGTTCTCGGAATTCTGCTGACGTTTAAAAATGCTTCAGAACACTCCCATTGTTCTCAGAATTCTGCTGTAGTTTAAAAATGCTTTGGAACTCTTCCATTGTTCTCGAAATTCTGCTGAAGTTTAAAAATGCTTCCGAACGCTTCCATTGTTCTCGGAATTCTGCTGAAGTTTAAAAATGCTTCGGAACTCTTCCATTGTTCTCGGAATTCCGCTGACATTTAAAAATGCTCCGGAACTTTTGCTTTGTTCTCGAAATTCTGCTGACGTTTATTTATGCTTTGGAACTCTTCCATTGTTCTCGGAAATCTGCTGACGTTTAAAAATGCTTCAGAACACTCTCATTGCTCTCGGAATTCCGCTGAAGTGTAAAAATGCTTCGGAACTCTTCCATTTTTCTCGCTATTCCGCTGAAGTTTAAAAATGCTTCGGAACTCTTCCATTGTTCTCGGAATTCTGCTGGCGTTTAAAAATGGTTCCGAACTCTTCCATTGTTCTCGGAATTCTGCTGACATTTAAAAATGGTTCTGAACTCTTTAATAATTCTCAGAATTCTGCTGTAGTTTAAAAATGCTTTGGAACTCTTCCATTGTTCTCGAAATTCTGCTGAAGTTTAAAAATGCTTCCGAACGCTTCCATTGTTCTCGGAATTCCGCTGAAGTTTAAAAATGCTTCGGAACTCTTCCATTGTTCTCGGAATTCCGCTGACATTTAAAAATGCTTCGGAACTTTTCCTTTGTTCTCAAAATTCTGCTGATGTTTATTTATGCTTTGGAACTCTTCCATTGTTCTCCAAAATCTGCTGACGTTTAAAAATGCTTCAGAACTCTCCCATTGCTCTCGGAATTCCGCTGAAGTGTAAAAATGCTTCGGAACTCTTCAATTTTTCTCGGTATTCCGCTGAAGTTTAAAAATGCTTTGGACCTCTTCCATTGTTCTCGGAATTCCGCTGAAGTTTAAAAATGCTTCGGAACTCTTCCATTGTTCTCGGAATTCTGCTGGCGTTTAAAGATGGTTCCGAACTCTTCCATTGTTCTCGGAATTCTGCAGACATTTAAAAATGGTTCAGAACTCTTCAATAATTCTCAGAATTCTGCTGTAGTTTAAAAATGCTTTGGAACTCTTCCATTGTTCTCGGAATTCTGCTGAAGTTTAAAAATGCTTCCAAACTCGCCCATTGTTCTCGGAATTCCACTGAAGTTTAAAAATGCTTCGGAATTCTCCCATTGTTCTCGGAATTAAGCTGACATTTAAAAATGCTTTGGAACTTTTCCATTGCTCTCGGAATTCTGGTGAAGTTTAAAAATGCTTTGGAACTTTTCCATTGTACTCAGAATTCTGCTGAAGTTTAAAAATGCTTCGGAACTTTTCCATTGTTCTCGGAATTTTGCTGGCGTTTAAAAATGGTTCCGAACTTTTCCATTGTTCTCGGAATTCTGCTGACATTTAAAAATGGTTCGGAACTCTTCAATAATTCTCAGAATTCTGCTGTAGTTTAAAAATGCTTTGGAACTCTTTCATTGTTCTCGGAATTCTGCTGAAGTTTAAAAATGCTTCCGAACTCGTCCACTGTTCCCGGAATTCCGCTGAAGTTTAAAAATGCTTCGGAACTCTTCCATTGTTCTCGGAATTAAGCTGACATTTAAAAATGCTTTGGAACTTTCCCATTGTCCTTGGAATTCTGCTGACATTTATAAATGCTTTGGAACTCTTCCATTGTTCTCGGAATTCTGCTGACGTTTAAAAGTGCTTCAGAACACTCACATTGTTCTCGGAATTCCGCTGAAGTTTAAAAATGCTTCGGAACTCTTCCATTCTTCTCGGTATTCTGCTGAAGTTTAAAAATGCTTCGGACCTCTTCCATTGTTCTCGGAATTTTGCTGACATTTAAAAATGCTTCGGAACTCTTCCATTGTTCTGAGAATTCTGCTGGCGTTTAAAAATGGTTTGGAACTCTTCAATTGTTCTAAGAATTCTGCTGTAGTTTAAAAATTCTTTGGAACTATTCCATTGTTCTCGGAATTCTGCTGAAGTTTAAAAATGCATCCGAACTCTTCCATTGTTCTCAGAATTCCGCTGAAGTCTAAAAATGCTTCGGAACTCTTCCATTGTTCTCAGAATTCCGCTGACATTTAAAAATGCTTCGGAACTTTTCCTTTGTTCTCGGAATTCTGCTGACGTTTATTAATGCTTTGGAACTCTTCCATTGTTCTCGGAATTCTGCTGGCGTTTAAAAATGCTTCAGAACACTTTCTTTGCTCTCGGAATTCCGCTGTTGTGTAAAAATGCTTCGGAACTCTTCCATTTTTCTCGGTATTCCGCTGAAGTTTAAAAATGCTTCGGACCTCTTCCATTGTTCTCGGAATTTTACTGATGTTTAAAAATGCTTCGGAACTCTTCCATTGTTCTCGGAATTCTGCTGGCGTTTAAAAATGGTTCCGAACTCTTCCATTGTTCTCGGAATTCTGCTGACGTTTAAAAATGGTTCGGAACTCTTCCATTGTTCTCGGAATTCCGTTGACATTTAAAAATGCTTCAGAACTTTTCCTTTGTTCTCGGAATTCTGCTGATGTTTATAAATGCTTTGGAACTCTTCCATTGTTCTCGGAATTATGCTGACGTTTAAAAATGCTTCAGAACACTCCCATTGTTCTCGGAATTCCACTGTAGTTTATAAATGCTTCGGAACTCTTCCACTGTTCTCGGTATTCCGCTGAAGTTTAAAAATGCTTTTGAACTTTTCCATTGCTCTCGGAATACTGGTGAAGTTTAAAAATGCTTTGGAACTTTTCCATTGTACTCGGAATTCTGCTGACGTTTAAAAATGGTTCGGAACTCTTCCATTGTTCTCGGAATTAAGCTGACATTTAAAAATGCTTTGGAACTTTCTCATTGTCCTTGGAATTCTGCTGACGTTTATAAATGCTTTGGAACTCTTCCATTGTTCTCAGAATTCTGCTGACGTTTAAAAATGCTTTAGAACACTCCAATTGTTCTCGGAATTCCACTGAAATTTAAAAATGCTTCGGAACTCTTCCATTGTTCTCGGAATTCTGCTGGCGTTTAAAAATGGTTCCGAACTCTTCCATTGTTCTCGGAATTCTGCTGACATTTAAAAATGGTTCTGAACTCTTTAATAATTCTCAGAATTCTGCTGTAGTTTAAAAATGCTTTGGAACTCTTCCATTGTTCTCGAAATTCTGCTGAAGTTTAAAAATGCTTCCGAACGCTTCCATTGTTCTCGGAATTCCGCTGAAGTTTAAAAATGCTTCGGAACTCTTCCATTGTTCTCGGAATTCCGCTGACATTTAAAAATGCTTCGGAACTTTTCCTTTGTTCTCAAAATTCTGCTGATGTTTATTTATGCTTTGGAACTCTTCCATTGTTCTCCAAAATCTTCTGACGTTTAAAAATGCTTCAGAACTCTCCCATTGCTCTCGGAATTCCGCTGAAGTGTAAAAATGCTTCGGAACTCTTCAATTTTTCTCGGTATTCCGCTGAAGTTTAAAAATGCTTTGGACCTCTTCCATTGTTCTCGGAATTCCGCTGAAGTTTAAAAATGCTTCGGAACTCTTCCATTGTTCTCGGAATTCTGCTGGCGTTTAAAGATGGTTCCGAACTCTTCCATTGTTCTCGGAATTCTGCAGACATTTAAAAATGGTTCAGAACTCTTCAATAATTCTCAGAATTCTGCTGTAGTTTAAAAATGCTTTGGAACTCTTCCATTGTTCTCGGAATTCTGCTGAAGTTTAAAAATGCTTCCAAACTCGTCCATTGTTCTCGGAATTCCACTGAAGTTTAAAAATGCTTCGGAATTCTCCCATTGTTCTCGGAATTAAGCTGACATTTAAAAATGCTTTGGAACTTTTCCATTGCTCTCGGAATTCTGGTGAAGTTTAAAAATGCTTTGGAACTTTTCCATTGTACTCAGAATTCTGCTGAAGTTTAAAAATGCTTCGGAACTTTTCCATTGTTCTCGGAATTTTGCTGGCGTTTAAAAATGGTTCCGAACTTTTCCATTGTTCTCGGAATTCTGCTGACATTTAAAAATGGTTCGGAACTCTTCAATAATTCTCAGAATTCTGCTGTAGTTTAAAAATGCTTTGGAACTCTTTCATTGTTCTCGGAATTCTGCTGAAGTTTAAAAATGCTTCCGAACTCGTCCACTGTTCCCGGAATTCCGCTGAAGTTTAAAAATGCTTCGGAACTCTTCCATTGTTCTCGGAATTAAGCTGACATTTAAAAATGCTTTGGAACTTTCCCATTGTCCTTGGAATTCTGCTGACATTTATAAATGCTTTGGAACTCTTCCATTGTTCTCGGAATTCTGCTGACGTTTAAAAGTGCTTCAGAACACTCACATTGTTCTCGGAATTCCGCTGAAGTTTAAAAATGCTTCGGAACTCTTCCATTCTTCTCGGTATTCTGCTGAAGTTTAAAAATGCTTCGGACCTCTTCCATTGTTCTCGGAATTTTGCTGACATTTAAAAATGCTTCGGAACTCTTCCATTGTTCTGAGAATTCTGCTGGCGTTTAAAAATGGTTTGGAACTCTTCAATTGTTCTAAGAATTCTGCTGTAGTTTAAAAATTCTTTGGAACTATTCCATTGTTCTCGGAATTCTGCTGAAGTTTAAAAATGCATCCGAACTCTTCCATTGTTCTCAGAATTCCGCTGAAGTCTAAAAATGCTTCGGAACTCTTCCATTGTTCTCAGAATTCCGCTGACATTTAAAAATGCTTCGGAACTTTTCCTTTGTTCTCGGAATTCTGCTGACGTTTATTAATGCTTTGGAACTCTTCCATTGTTCTCGGAATTCTGCTGGCGTTTAAAAATGCTTCAGAACACTTTCTTTGCTCTCGGAATTCCGCTGTTGTGTAAAAATGCTTCGGAACTCTTCCATTTTTCTCGGTATTCCGCTGAAGTTTAAAAATGCTTCGGACCTCTTCCATTGTTCTCGGAATTTTACTGATGTTTAAAAATGCTTCGGAACTCTTCCATTGTTCTCGGAATTCTGCTGGCGTTTAAAAATGGTTCCGAACTCTTCCATTGTTCTCGGAATTCTGCTGACGTTTAAAAATGGTTCGGAACTCTTCCATTGTTCTCGGAATTCCGTTGACATTTAAAAATGCTTCAGAACTTTTCCTTTGTTCTCGGAATTCTGCTGATGTTTATAAATGCTTTGGAACTCTTCCATTGTTCTCGGAATTATGCTGACGTTTAAAAATGCTTCAGAACACTCCCATTGTTCTCGGAATTCCACTGTAGTTTATAAATGCTTCGGAACTCTTCCACTGTTCTCGGTATTCCGCTGAAGTTTAAAAATGCTTTTGAACTTTTCCATTGCTCTCGGAATACTGGTGAAGTTTAAAAATGCTTTGGAACTTTTCCATTGTACTCGGAATTCTGCTGACGTTTAAAAATGGTTCGGAACTCTTCCATTGTTCTCGGAATTAAGCTGACATTTAAAAATGCTTTGGAACTTTCTCATTGTCCTTGGAATTCTGCTGACGTTTATAAATGCTTTGGAACTCTTCCATTGTTCTCAGAATTCTGCTGACGTTTAAAAATGCTTTAGAACACTCCCATTGTTCTCGGAATTCCACTGAAATTTAAAAATGCTTCGGAACTCTTCCATTGTTCTCGGAATTCTGCTGGCGTTTAAAAATGGTTCCGAACTCTTCCATTGTTCTCGGAATTAAGCTGACATTTAAAAATGCTTTGGAACTTTTCCATTGCTCTCGGAATTCTGGTGAAGTTTAAAAATGCTTTGGAACTTTTCCATTGTACTCAGAATTCTGCTGAAGTTTAAAAATGCTTCGGAGCTTTTCCATTGTTCTCGGAATTCTGCTGACGTTTAAAAATGGTTCGGAACTCTTCAATAATTCTCAGAATTCTGCTGTAGTTTAAAAATGCTTTGGAACTCTTCCATTGTTCTCGGAATTCTGCTGAAGTTTAAAAATGCTTCCGAACTCGTCCACTGTTCCCGGAATTCCGCTGAAGTTTAAAAATGCTTTGGAACTCTTCCATTGTTCTCGTAATTAAGCTGGCATTTAAAAATGCTTTGGAACTTTCCCATTGTCATTGGAATTCTGCTGACGTTTATAAATGCTTTGGAACTCTTTCATTGTTCTCGGAATTCTGCTGACGTTTAAAAATGCTTCAGAACACTCCCATTGTTCTCGGAATTCTGCTGAAGTTTAAAAATGCTTCGGAACTCTTCCATTGTTCTCGGTATTCTGCTGAAGTTTAAAAATGCTTCGGACCTCTTCCATTGTTCTCGGAATTTTGCTGACATTTAAAAATGCTTCGGAACTCTTCCATTGTTCTTAGAATTCTGCTGGCGTTTAAAAATGGTTTGGAACTCTTCCATTGTTCTCGGAATTCCGCTGAAGTTTAAAAATGCTTTTGAACTTTTCCATTGCTCTCGGAATTCTGCTGAAGTTTAAAAATGCATCCGAACTCTTCCATTGTTCTCAGAATTCCGCTGAAGTCTAAAAATGCTTCGGAACTCTTCCATTGTTCTCAGAACTCCGCTGACATTTAGAAATGCTTCGGAACTTTTCCTTTGTTCTCGGAATTCTGCTGACGTTTATTAATGCTTTGGAACTCTTCCATTGTTCTCGGAATTCTGCTGGCATTTAAAAATGCTTCAGAACACTTTCTTTGCTCTCGGAATTCCGCTGTTGTGTAAAAATGCTTCGGAACTCTTCCATTTTTCTCGGTATTCCGCTGAAGTTTAAAAATGCTTCGGACCTCTTCCATTGTTCTCGGAATTTTATTGATGTTTAAAAATGCTTCGGTACTCTTCCATTGTTCTCGGAATTCTGCTGGCGTTTAAAAATGGTTCCGAACTCTTCCATTGTTCTCGGAATTCTGCTGACGTTTAAAAATGGTTTGGAACTCTTCCATTGTTCTCGGATTTCCGCTGTCATTTAAAAATGCTTCAGAACTTTTCCTTTGTTCTCGGAATTCTGCTGATGTATATAAATGCTTTGGAACTCTTCCATTGTTCTCGGAATTATGCTGACGTTTAAAAATGCTTCAGAACACTCCCATTGTTCTCGGAATTCCACTGAAGTTTAAAAATGCTTCGGTACTCTTCCATTGTTCTCGGTATTCCGCTGAAGTTTAAAAATGCTTTTGAACTTTTCCATTGCTCTCGGAATACTGGTGAAGTTTAAAAATGCTTTGGAACTTTTCCATTGTACTCGGAATTCTGCTGAAGTTTAAAAATGCTTCGGAACTCTTCCACTGTTCTCGGAATTCTGCTGACGTTTAAAAATGCTTCCGAACTCTTCCATTGTTCTTGGAATTCCGCTGAAGTTTAAAAATGCTTCTGAACTCTTCCATTGTTCTCGGAATTCTGCTGGCGTTTAAAAATGGTTCCGAACTCTTCCATTGTTCTCGGAATTCTGCGGACGTTTAAAAATGGTTCGGAACTCTTCAATAATTCTCAGAATTCTGCTTTAGTTTAAAAATGCTTTGGAACTCTTCCATTGTTCTCGAAATTCTGCTGAAGTTTAAAAATGCTTCCGAACTCTTCCATTGTTCTCGGAATTCCGTTGAAGTTTAAAAATGCTTCGGAGCTCTTCCATTGTTCTCGGAAATAAGCTGACATTTAAAAATGCTTTGGAACTTTCCCATTGTTCTCGGAATTCTGCTGACATTTATAAATGCTTTGGAACTCTTCCATTGTTCTCGGAATTCTGCTGACGTTTAAAAATACTTCAGAACAATCCCATTGTTCTCGGAATTCCACTGAAGATTAAAAATGCTTCGGAACTCTTCCATTGTTCTTGGTATTCCGCTGAAGTTTAAAAATGCTTTTGAACTTTTCCATTGCTCTCAGAATTCTGGTGAAGTTTAAAAATGCTTTGGAACTTTTCTATTGTACTCGGAATTCTGCTGAAGTTTAAAAATGCTTCGGAACTCTTCCATTGTTCTCGGAATTCTGCTGTCGTTTAAAAATGCTTCCGAACTATTCCATTGTTCTCGGAATTCCGCTGAAGTTTAAAAATGCTTCGGAACTCTTCCATTGTTCTCGGAAATAAGCTGACATTTAAAAATGCTTTGGAACTTTCCCATTGTTCTCGGAATTCCGCTGAAGTTTATAAATTCTTTGGAACTCTTCCAGTGTTCTCGGAATTCTGCTGACGTTTAAAAATGCTTCAGAACACTCCCATTGTTCTCGGAATTCCGCTGAAGTGTAAAAATGCTTCGGAACTCTTCCATTTTTCTCGGTATTCCGCTGAAGTTTAAAAATGCTTCGGACCTCTTCCATTGTTCTCGGAATTTTGCTGATGTATAAAAATGCTTCAGAATTCTTCCATTGTTCTCGGAATTCCGCTAACATTTAAAAATGCTTCGGAGCTTTTCCATTGTTCTCGGAATTCTGCTGACGTTTATAAATGCTTTGGAACTCTTCCATTGTTCTCGGAATTCTGCTGATGTTTAAAAATGATTCCGAACTCTTCAATTGTTCTCGGAATACCGCTGAAGTTTAAAAATGCTTCGGAACTCTTCCATTGTTCTCGGAATTCTGCTGGCATTTAAAAATGGTTCCGAACTCTTCCATTGTTCTCGGAATTCTGCAGACATTTAAAAATGGTTCAGAACTCTTCAATAATTCTCAGAATTCTGCTGTAGTTTAAAAATGCTTTGGAACTCTTCCATTGTTCTCGGAATTCTGCTGAAGTTTAAAAATGCTTCCAAACTCGTCCATTGTTCTCGGAATTCCGCTGAAGTTTAAAAATGCTTCGGAACTCTCCCATTGTTCTCGTAATTAAGCTGACATTTAAAAATGCTTTGGAACTTTTCCATTGCTCTCGGAATTCTGGTGAAGTTTAAAAATGCTTTGGAACTTTTCCATTGTACTCAGAATTCTGCTGAAGTTTAAAAATGCTTCAGAACTTTTCCATTGTTCTCGGAATTTTGCTGGCGTATAAAAATGGTTCCGAACTCTTCCATTGTTCTCGGAATTCTGCTGACGTTTAAAAATGGTTCGGAACTCTTCAATAATTCTCAGAATTCTGCTGTAGTTTAAAAATGCTTTGGAACTCTTCCATTGTTCTCGGAATTCTGCTGAAGTTTAAAAATGCTTCCGAACTCGTCCACTGTTCCCGGAATTCCGCTGAAGTTGAAAAATGCTTCGGAACTCTTCCATTGTTCTCGGAATTAAGCTGACATTTAAAAATGCTTTGGAACTTTCCCATTGTTCTCGGAATTCTGCTGACGTTTATAAATGCTTTGGAACTCTTCCATTGTTCTCGGAATTCTGCTGACGTTTAAAAATACTTCAGAACAATCCCATTGTTCTCGGAATTCCACTGAAGTTTAAAAATGCTTCGGAACTCTTCCATTGTTCTTGGTATTCCGCTGAAGTTTAAAAATGCTTTTGAACTTTTCCATTGCTCTCGGAATTCTGTTGAAGTTTAAAAATGCTTTGGAACGTTTCTATTGTTCTCGGAATTCTGCTGAAGTTTAAAAATGCTTCGGAACTCTTCCATTGTTCTCGGAATTCTGCTGACGTTTAAAAATGCTTCCGAACTCTTCCATTGTTCTCGGTATTCCGCTGAAGTTTAAAAATGCTTCGGAACTCTCCCATTGTTCTCGGAATTCCGCTGAAGTGTAAAAATGCTTCGGAACTCTTCCATTTTTCTCGGTATTCCGCTGAAGTTTAAAAATGCTTCGGACCTCTTCCATTGTTCTCGGAATTTTGCTGATGTATAAAAATGCTTCAGAATTCTTCCATTGTTCTCGGAATTCCGCTAACATTTAAAAATGCTTCGGAGCTTTTCCATTGTTCTCGGAATTCTGCTGACGTTTATAAATGCTTTGGAACTCTTCCATTGTTCTCGGAATTCTGCTGATGTTTAAAAATGATTCCGAACTCTTCCATTGTTCTCGAAATACCGCTGAAGTTTAAAAATGCTTCGGAACTCTTCCATTGTTCTCGGAATTCTGCTGGCGTTTAAAAATGGTTCCGAACTCTTCCATTGTTCTCGGAATTCTGCTGACATTTAAAAATGGTTCGGAACTCTTCAATAATTCTCAGAATTCTGCTGTAGTTTAAAAATGCTTTGGAACTCTTCCATTGTTCTCGAAATTCTGCTGAAGTTTAAAAATGCTTCCGAACGCTTCCATTGTTCTCGGAATTCCGCTGAAGTTTAAAAATGCTTCGGAACTCTTCCATTGTTCTCGGAATTAAGCTGACATTTAAAAATGCTTTGGAACTTTCCCATTGTTCTCGGAATTCTGCTGACGTTTATAAATGCTTTGGAACTCTTCCATTGTTCTCGGAATTCTGCTGACGTTTAAAAATGCTTCAGAACACTCCCATTGTTCTCGGAATTCCGCTGAAGTGTAAAAATGCTTCGGAACTCTTCCATAGTTCTCGGAATTCCGCTGATGTTTAAAAATGCTTTGGAACTCTTCCATTGTTCTCAGAATTCTTCTGATGTTTAAAAATGCTTTAGAACACTCCCATTGTTCTCGGAATTCCACTGAAGTTTAAAAATGCTTCCGAACTCTTCCATTGTTCTCGGAATTCTGCTGGCGTTTAAAAATGGTTCCGAACTCTTCCATTGTTCTCGGAATTCTGCAGACATTTAAAAATGGTTCAGAACTCTTCAATAATTCTCAGAATTCTGCTGTAGTTTAAAAATGCTTTGGAACTCTTCCATTGTTCTCGGAATTCTGCTGGCGTTTAAAAATGCTTCAGAACACTTTCATTGCTCTCGGAATTCCGCTGTAGTGTAAAAATGCTTCGGACCTCTTCCATTTTTCTCGGTATTCCGCTGAAGTTTAAAAATGCTTCGGACCTCTTCCATTGTTCTCGGAATTTTACTGATGTTTATAAATGCTTCGGAACTCTTCCATTGTTCTCGGAATTCTGCTGTCATTTAAAAATGGTTCCGAAATCTTCCATTGTTCTCGGAATTCTGCTGACGTTTAAAAATGGTTCGGAACACTTCCATTGTTCTCGGAATTCCGCTGAAGTCTAAAAATGCTTTTGAACTTTTCCATTGCTATCTGAATTCTGCTGAAGTTTAAAAATGGTTCGGAACTCTTCAATAATTCTCAGAATTCTGCTGTAGTTTAAAAATGCTTTGGAACTCTTCCATTGTTCTCGGAATTCTGCTGAAGTTTAAAAATGCTTCCGAACTCGTCCACTGTTCCCGGAATTCCGCTGAAGTTTAAAAATGCTTTGGAACTCTTCCATTGTTCTCGTAATTAAGCTGGCATTTAAAAATGCTTTGGAACTTTCCCATTGTCATTGGAATTCTGCTGACGTTTATAAATGCTTTGGAACTCTTTCATTGTTCTCGGAATTCTGCTGACGTTTAAAAATGCTTCAGAACACTCCCATTGTTCTCGGAATTCTGCTGAAGTTTAAAAATGCTACGGAACTCTTCCATTGTTCTCGGTATTCTGCTGAAGTTTAAAAATGCTTCGGACCTCTTCCATTGTTCTCGGAATTTTGCTGACATTTAAAAATGCTTCGGAACTCTTCCATTGTTCTTAGAATTCTGCTGGCGTTTAAAAATGGTTTGGAACTCTTCCATTGTTCTCGGAATTCCGCTGAAGTTTAAAAATGCTTTTGAACTTTTCCATTGCTCTCGGAATTCTGCTGAAGTTTAAAAATGCATCCGAACTCTTCCATTGTTCTCAGAATTCCGCTGAAGTCTAAAAATGCTTCGGAACTCTTCCATTGTTCTCAGAATTCCGCTGACATTTAGAAATGCTTCGGAACTTTTCCTTTGTTCTCGGAATTCTGCTGACGTTTATTAATGCTTTGGAACTCTTCCATTGTTCTCGGAATTCTGCTGGCATTTAAAAATGCTTCAGAACACTTTCTTTGCTCTCAGAATTCCGCTGTTGTGTAAAAATGCTTCGGAACTCTTCCATTTTTCTCGGTATTCCGCTGAAGTTTAAAAATGCTTCGGACCTCTTCCATTGTTCTCGGAATTTTATTGATGTTTAAAAATGCTTCGGTACTCTTCCATTGTTCTCGGAATTCTGCTGGCATTTAAAAATGGTTCCGAACTCTTCCATTGTTCTCCGAATTCTGCTGACGTTTAAAAATGGTTTGGAACTCTTCCATTGTTCTCGGATTTCCGCTGTCATTTAAAAATGCTTCAGAACTTTTCCTATGTTCTCGGAATTCTGCTGATGTTTATAAATGCTTTGGAACTCTTCCATTGTTCTCGGAATTATGCTGACGTTTAAAAATGCTTCAGAACACTCCCATTGTTCTCGGAATTCCACTGAAGTTTAAAAATGCTTCGGTACTCTTCCATTGTTCTCGGTATTCCGCTGAAGTTTAAAAATGCTTTTGAACTTTTCCATTGCTCTCGGAATACTGGTGAAGTTTAAAAATGCTTTGGAACTTTTCCATTGTACTCGGTATTCTGCTGAAGTTTAAAAATGCTTCGGAACTCTTCCACTGTTCTCGGAATTCTGCTGACGTTTAAAAATGCTTCCGAACACTTCCATTGTTCTTGGAATTCCGCTGAAGTTTAAAAATGCTTCTGAACTCTTCCATTGTTCTCGGAATTCTGCTGGCGTTTAAAAATGGTTCCGAACTCTTCCATTGTTCTCGGAATTCTGCGGACGTTTAAAAATGGTTCGGAACTCTTCAATAATTCTCAGAATTCTGCTTTAGTTTAAAAATGCTTTGGAACTCTTCCATTGTTCTCGAAATTCTGCTGAAGTTTAAAAATGCTTCCGAACTCTTCCATTGTTCTCGGAATTCCGTTGAAGTTTAAAAATGCTTCGGAGCTCTTCCATTGTTCTCGGAAATAAGCTGACATTTAAAAATGCTTTGGAACTTTCCCATTGTTCTCGGAATTCTGCTGACGTTTATAAATTCTTTGGAAGTCTTCCAGTGTTCTCGGAATTCTGCTGACATTTAAAAATGCTTCAGAACACTCCCATTGTTCTCGGAATTCCACTGAAGTGTAAAAATGCTTCGGAACTCTTCCATTTTTCTCAGTATTCCGCTGAAGTTTAAAAATGCTTCGGACCTCTTCCATTGTTCTTGGAATTTTGCTGATGTATAAAAATGATTCAGAACTCTTCCATTGTTCTCGGAATTCCGCTGACATTTAAAAATGCTTCGGAGCTTTTCCATTGTTCTCGGAATTCTGCTGACGTTTATAAATGCTTTGGAACTCTTCCATTGTTCTCAGAATTCTGCTGACGTTTAAAAATGCTTTAGAACACTCCCATTGTTCTCGGAATTCCGCTGACATTTAAAAATGGTTCAGAACTCTTCAATAAATCTCAGAATTCTGCTGTAGTTTAAAAATGCTTTGGAACTCTTCCATTGTTCTCGAAATTCTGCTGAAGTTTAAAAATGCTTCCGAACGCTTCCATTGTTCTCGGAATGCCGCTGAAGTTTAAAAATGCTTCGGAACTCTTCCATTGTTCTCGGAATTAAGCTGACATTTAAAAATGCTTTGGAACTTTCCCATTGTTCTCGGAATTCTGCTGACGTTTATAAATGCTTTGGAACTCTTCCATTGTTCTCGGAATTCTGCTGACGTTTAAAAATGCTTCAGAACACTCCCATTGTTCTCAGAATTCTGCTGTAGTTTAAAAATGCTTTGGAACTCTTCCAATGTTCTCGAAATTCTGCTGAAGTTTAAAAATGCTTCCGAACGCTTCCATTGTTCTCGGAATTCCGCTGAAGTTTAAAAATGCTTCGGAACTCTTCCATTGTTCTCGGAATTCCGCTGACATTTAAAAATGCTCCGGAACTTTTGCTTTGTTCTCGAAATTCTGCTGACGTTTATTTATGCTTTGGAACTCTTCCATTGTTCTCGGAAATCTGCTGACGTTTAAAAATGCTTCAGAACACTCTCATTGCTCTCGGAATTCCGCTGAAGTGTAAAAATGCTTCGGAACTCTTCCATTGTTCTCGGAATTCTGCTGGCGTTTAAAAATGGTTCCGAACTCTTCCATTGTTCTCGGAATTCTGCTGACATTTAAAAATGGTTCTGAACTCTTTAATAATTCTCAGAATTCTGCTGTAGTTTAAAAATGCTTTGGAACTCTTCCATTGTTCTCGAAATTCTGCTGAAGTTTAAAAATGCTTCCGAACGCTTCCATTGTTCTCGGAATTCCGCTGAAGTTTAAAAATGCTTCGGAACTCTTCCATTGTTCTCGGAATTCCGCTGACATTTAAAAATGCTTCGGAACTTTTCCTTTGTTCTCAAAATTCTGCTGATGTTTATTTATGCTTTGGAACTCTTCCATTGTTCTCCAAAATCTGCTGACGTTTAAAAATGCTTCGGAATTCTCCCATTGTTCTCGGAATTAAGCTGACATTTAAAAATGCTTCGGAACTTTTCCATTGCTCTCGGAATTCTGGTGAAGTTTAAAAATGCTTTGGAACTTTTCCATTGTACTCAGAATTCTGCTGAAGTTTAAAAATGCTTCTGAACTTTTCCATTGTTCTCGGAATTTTGCTGGCGTTTAAAAATGGTTCGGAACTCTTCCATTGTTCTCGGATTTCCGCTGTCATTTAAAAATGCTTCAGAACTTTTCCTTTGTTCTCGGAATTCTGCTGATGTTTATAAATGCTTTGGAACTCTTCCATTGTTCTCGGAATTATGCTGACGTTTAAAAATGCTTCAGAACACTCCCATTGTTCTCGGAATTCCACTGAAGTTTAAAAATGCTTCGGAACTCTTCCATTGTTCTCGGAATTCCGCTGACATTTAAAAATGCTTTGGAACTTTTCCTTTGTTCTCAAAATTCTGCTGATGTTTATTTATGCTTTGGAACTCTTCCATTGTTCTCCAAAATCTGCTGACGTTTAAAAATGCTTCAGAACTCTCCCATTGCTCTCGGAATTCCGCTGAAGTGTAAAAATGCTTCGGAACTCTTCCATTTTTCTCGTTATTCCGCTGAAGTTTAAAAATGCTTTGGACCTCTTCCATTGTTCTCGGAATTCCGCTGAAGTTTAAAAATGCTTCGGAACTCTTCCATTGTTCTCGGAATTCTGCTGGCGTTTAAAAATGGTTCCGAACTCTTCCATTGTTCTCGGAATTCTGCAGACATTTAAAAATGGTTCAGAACTCTTCAATAATTCTCAGAATTCTTCTGTAGTTTAAAAATGCTTTGGAACTCTTCCATTGTTCTCGGAATTCTGCTGAAGTTTAAAAATGCTTCCAAACTTGTCCATTGTTCTCGGAATTCCGCTGAAGTTTAAAAATGCTTCGGAATTCTCCCATTGTTCTCGGAATTAAGCTGACATTTAAAAATGCTTTGGAACTTTTCCATTGCTCTCGGAATTCTGGTGAAGTTTAAAAATGCTTTGGAACTTTTCCATTGTACTCAGAATTCTGCTGAAGTTTAAAAATGCTTCGGAACTTTTCCATTGTTCTCGGAATTTTGCTGGCGTTTAAAAATGGTTCCGAACTTTTCCATTGTTCTCGGAATTCTGCTGACATTTAAAAATGGTTCGGAACTCTTCAATAATTCTCAGAATTCTGCTGTAGTTTAAAAATGCTTTGGAACTCTTCCATTGTTCTCGGAATTCTGCTGAAGTTTAAAAATGCTTCCGAACTCGTCCACTGTTCCCGGAATTCCGCTGAAGTTTAAAAATGCTTCGGAACTCTTCCATTGTTCTCGGAATTAAGCTGACATTTAAAAATGCTTTGGAACTTTCCCATTGTCCTTGGAATTCTGCTGACATTTATAAATGCTTTGGAACTCTTCCATTGTTCTCGGAATTCTGCTGACGTTTAAAAGTGCTTCAGAACACTCACATTGTTCTCGGAATTCCGCTGAAGTTTAAAAATGCTTCGGAACTCTTCCATTCTTCTCGGTATTCTGCTGAAGTTTAAAAATGCTTCGGACCTCTTCCATTGTTCTCGGAATTTTGCTGACATTTAAAAATGCTTCGGAACTCTTCCATTGTTCTCGGAATTAAGCTGACATTTAAAAATGCTTTGGAACTTTCCCATTGTTCTCGGAATTCTGCTGACGTTTATAAATGCTTTGGAACTCTTCCATTGTTCTCGGAATTCTGCTGACGTTTAAAAATGCTTCAGAACACTCCCATTGTTCTCGGAATTCCGCTGAAGTGTAAAAATGCTTCGGAACTCTTCCATAGTTCTCGGAATTCCGCTGATGTTTAAAAATGCTTTGGAACTCTTCCATTGTTCTCAGAATTCTTCTGATGTTTAAAAATGCTTTAGAACACTCCCATTGTTCTCGGAATTCCACTGAAGTTTAAAAATGCTTCCGAACTCTTCCATTGTTCTCGGAATTCTGCTGGCGTTTAAAAATGGTTCCGAACTCTTCCATTGTTCTCGGAATTCTGCAGACATTTAAAAATGGTTCAGAACTCTTCAATAATTCTCAGAATTCTGCTGTAGTTTAAAAATGCTTTGGAACTCTTCCATTGTTCTCGGAATTCTGCTGGCGTTTAAAAATGCTTCAGAACACTTTCATTGCTCTCGGAATTCCGCTGTAGTGTAAAAATGCTTCGGACCTCTTCCATTTTTCTCGGTATTCCGCTGAAGTTTAAAAATGCTTCGGACCTCTTCCATTGTTCTCGGAATTTTACTGATGTTTATAAATGCTTCGGAACTCTTCCATTGTTCTCGGAATTCTGCTGTCATTTAAAAATGGTTCCGAAATCTTCCATTGTTCTCGGAATTCTGCTGACGTTTAAAAATGGTTCGGAACACTTCCATTGTTCTCGGAATTCCGCTGAAGTCTAAAAATGCTTTTGAACTTTTCCATTGCTATCTGAATTCTGCTGAAGTTTAAAAATGGTTCGGAACTCTTCAATAATTCTCAGAATTCTGCTGTAGTTTAAAAATGCTTTGGAACTCTTCCATTGTTCTCGGAATTCTGCTGAAGTTTAAAAATGCTTCCGAACTCGTCCACTGTTCCCGGAATTCCGCTGAAGTTTAAAAATGCTTTGGAACTCTTCCATTGTTCTCGTAATTAAGCTGGCATTTAAAAATGCTTTGGAACTTTCCCATTGTCATTGGAATTCTGCTGACGTTTATAAATGCTTTGGAACTCTTTCATTGTTCTCGGAATTCTGCTGACGTTTAAAAATGCTTCAGAACACTCCCATTGTTCTCGGAATTCTGCTGAAGTTTAAAAATGCTACGGAACTCTTCCATTGTTCTCGGTATTCTGCTGAAGTTTAAAAATGCTTCGGACCTCTTCCATTGTTCTCGGAATTTTGCTGACATTTAAAAATGCTTCGGAACTCTTCCATTGTTCTTAGAATTCTGCTGGCGTTTAAAAATGGTTTGGAACTCTTCCATTGTTCTCGGAATTCCGCTGAAGTTTAAAAATGCTTTTGAACTTTTCCATTGCTCTCGGAATTCTGCTGAAGTTTAAAAATGCATCCGAACTCTTCCATTGTTCTCAGAATTCCGCTGAAGTCTAAAAATGCTTCGGAACTCTTCCATTGTTCTCAGAATTCCGCTGACATTTAGAAATGCTTCGGAACTTTTCCTTTGTTCTCGGAATTCTGCTGACGTTTATTAATGCTTTGGAACTCTTCCATTGTTCTCGGAATTCTGCTGGCATTTAAAAATGCTTCAGAACACTTTCTTTGCTCTCAGAATTCCGCTGTTGTGTAAAAATGCTTCGGAACTCTTCCATTTTTCTCGGTATTCCGCTGAAGTTTAAAAATGCTTCGGACCTCTTCCATTGTTCTCGGAATTTTATTGATGTTTAAAAATGCTTCGGTACTCTTCCATTGTTCTCGGAATTCTGCTGGCATTTAAAAATGGTTCCGAACTCTTCCATTGTTCTCCGAATTCTGCTGACGTTTAAAAATGGTTTGGAACTCTTCCATTGTTCTCGGATTTCCGCTGTCATTTAAAAATGCTTCAGAACTTTTCCTATGTTCTCGGAATTCTGCTGATGTTTATAAATGCTTTGGAACTCTTCCATTGTTCTCGGAATTATGCTGACGTTTAAAAATGCTTCAGAACACTCCCATTGTTCTCGGAATTCCACTGAAGTTTAAAAATGCTTCGGTACTCTTCCATTGTTCTCGGTATTCCGCTGAAGTTTAAAAATGCTTTTGAACTTTTCCATTGCTCTCGGAATACTGGTGAAGTTTAAAAATGCTTTGGAACTTTTCCATTGTACTCGGTATTCTGCTGAAGTTTAAAAATGCTTCGGAACTCTTCCACTGTTCTCGGAATTCTGCTGACGTTTAAAAATGCTTCCGAACACTTCCATTGTTCTTGGAATTCCGCTGAAGTTTAAAAATGCTTCTGAACTCTTCCATTGTTCTCGGAATTCTGCTGGCGTTTAAAAATGGTTCCGAACTCTTCCATTGTTCTCGGAATTCTGCGGACGTTTAAAAATGGTTCGGAACTCTTCAATAATTCTCAGAATTCTGCTTTAGTTTAAAAATGCTTTGGAACTCTTCCATTGTTCTCGAAATTCTGCTGAAGTTTAAAAATGCTTCCGAACTCTTCCATTGTTCTCGGAATTCCGTTGAAGTTTAAAAATGCTTCGGAGCTCTTCCATTGTTCTCGGAAATAAGCTGACATTTAAAAATGCTTTGGAACTTTCCCATTGTTCTCGGAATTCTGCTGACGTTTATAAATTCTTTGGAAGTCTTCCAGTGTTCTCGGAATTCTGCTGACATTTAAAAATGCTTCAGAACACTCCCATTGTTCTCGGAATTCCACTGAAGTGTAAAAATGCTTCGGAACTCTTCCATTTTTCTCAGTATTCCGCTGAAGTTTAAAAATGCTTCGGACCTCTTCCATTGTTCTTGGAATTTTGCTGATGTATAAAAATGATTCAGAACTCTTCCATTGTTCTCGGAATTCCGCTGACATTTAAAAATGCTTCGGAGCTTTTCCATTGTTCTCGGAATTCTGCTGACGTTTATAAATGCTTTGGAACTCTTCCATTGTTCTCAGAATTCTGCTGACGTTTAAAAATGCTTTAGAACACTCCCATTGTTCTCGGAATTCCGCTGACATTTAAAAATGGTTCAGAACTCTTCAATAAATCTCAGAATTCTGCTGTAGTTTAAAAATGCTTTGGAACTCTTCCATTGTTCTCGAAATTCTGCTGAAGTTTAAAAATGCTTCCGAACGCTTCCATTGTTCTCGGAATGCCGCTGAAGTTTAAAAATGCTTCGGAACTCTTCCATTGTTCTCGGAATTAAGCTGACATTTAAAAATGCTTTGGAACTTTCCCATTGTTCTCGGAATTCTGCTGACGTTTATAAATGCTTTGGAACTCTTCCATTGTTCTCGGAATTCTGCTGACGTTTAAAAATGCTTCAGAACACTCCCATTGTTCTCAGAATTCTGCTGTAGTTTAAAAATGCTTTGGAACTCTTCCAATGTTCTCGAAATTCTGCTGAAGTTTAAAAATGCTTCCGAACGCTTCCATTGTTCTCGGAATTCCGCTGAAGTTTAAAAATGCTTCGGAACTCTTCCATTGTTCTCGGAATTCCGCTGACATTTAAAAATGCTCCGGAACTTTTGCTTTGTTCTCGAAATTCTGCTGACGTTTATTTATGCTTTGGAACTCTTCCATTGTTCTCGGAAATCTGCTGACGTTTAAAAATGCTTCAGAACACTCTCATTGCTCTCGGAATTCCGCTGAAGTGTAAAAATGCTTCGGAACTCTTCCATTGTTCTCGGAATTCTGCTGGCGTTTAAAAATGGTTCCGAACTCTTCCATTGTTCTCGGAATTCTGCTGACATTTAAAAATGGTTCTGAACTCTTTAATAATTCTCAGAATTCTGCTGTAGTTTAAAAATGCTTTGGAACTCTTCCATTGTTCTCGAAATTCTGCTGAAGTTTAAAAATGCTTCCGAACGCTTCCATTGTTCTCGGAATTCCGCTGAAGTTTAAAAATGCTTCGGAACTCTTCCATTGTTCTCGGAATTCCGCTGACATTTAAAAATGCTTCGGAACTTTTCCTTTGTTCTCAAAATTCTGCTGATGTTTATTTATGCTTTGGAACTCTTCCATTGTTCTCCAAAATCTGCTGACGTTTAAAAATGCTTCGGAATTCTCCCATTGTTCTCGGAATTAAGCTGACATTTAAAAATGCTTCGGAACTTTTCCATTGCTCTCGGAATTCTGGTGAAGTTTAAAAATGCTTTGGAACTTTTCCATTGTACTCAGAATTCTGCTGAAGTTTAAAAATGCTTCTGAACTTTTCCATTGTTCTCGGAATTTTGCTGGCGTTTAAAAATGGTTCGGAACTCTTCCATTGTTCTCGGATTTCCGCTGTCATTTAAAAATGCTTCAGAACTTTTCCTTTGTTCTCGGAATTCTGCTGATGTTTATAAATGCTTTGGAACTCTTCCATTGTTCTCGGAATTATGCTGACGTTTAAAAATGCTTCAGAACACTCCCATTGTTCTCGGAATTCCACTGAAGTTTAAAAATGCTTCGGAACTCTTCCATTGTTCTCGGAATTCCGCTGACATTTAAAAATGCTTTGGAACTTTTCCTTTGTTCTCAAAATTCTGCTGATGTTTATTTATGCTTTGGAACTCTTCCATTGTTCTCCAAAATCTGCTGACGTTTAAAAATGCTTCAGAACTCTCCCATTGCTCTCGGAATTCCGCTGAAGTGTAAAAATGCTTCGGAACTCTTCCATTTTTCTCGTTATTCCGCTGAAGTTTAAAAATGCTTTGGACCTCTTCCATTGTTCTCGGAATTCCGCTGAAGTTTAAAAATGCTTCGGAACTCTTCCATTGTTCTCGGAATTCTGCTGGCGTTTAAAAATGGTTCCGAACTCTTCCATTGTTCTCGGAATTCTGCAGACATTTAAAAATGGTTCAGAACTCTTCAATAATTCTCAGAATTCTGCTGTAGTTTAAAAATGCTTTGGAACTCTTCCATTGTTCTCGGAATTCTGCTGAAGTTTAAAAATGCTTCCAAACTTGTCCATTGTTCTCGGAATTCCGCTGAAGTTTAAAAATGCTTCGGAATTCTCCCATTGTTCTCGGAATTAAGCTGACATTTAAAAATGCTTTGGAACTTTTCCATTGCTCTCGGAATTCTGGTGAAGTTTAAAAATGCTTTGGAACTTTTCCATTGTACTCAGAATTCTGCTGAAGTTTAAAAATGCTTCGGAACTTTTCCATTGTTCTCGGAATTTTGCTGGCGTTTAAAAATGGTTCCGAACTTTTCCATTGTTCTCGGAATTCTGCTGACATTTAAAAATGGTTCGGAACTCTTCAATAATTCTCAGAATTCTGCTGTAGTTTAAAAATGCTTTGGAACTCTTCCATTGTTCTCGGAATTCTGCTGAAGTTTAAAAATGCTTCCGAACTCGTCCACTGTTCCCGGAATTCCGCTGAAGTTTAAAAATGCTTCGGAACTCTTCCATTGTTCTCGGAATTAAGCTGACATTTAAAAATGCTTTGGAACTTTCCCATTGTCCTTGGAATTCTGCTGACATTTATAAATGCTTTGGAACTCTTCCATTGTTCTCGGAATTCTGCTGACGTTTAAAAGTGCTTCAGAACACTCACATTGTTCTCGGAATTCCGCTGAAGTTTAAAAATGCTTCGGAACTCTTCCATTCTTCTCGGTATTCTGCTGAAGTTTAAAAATGCTTCGGACCTCTTCCATTGTTCTCGGAATTTTGCTGACATTTAAAAATGCTTCGGAACTCTTCCATTGTTCTGAGAATTCTGCTGGCGTTTAAAAATGGTTTGGAACTCTTCAATTGTTCTAAGAATTCTGCTGTAGTTTAAAAATTCTTTGGAACTATTCCATTGTTCTCGGAATTCTGCTGAAGTTTAAAAATGCATCCGAACTCTTCCATTGTTCTCAGAATTCCGCTGAAGTCTAAAAATGCTTCGGAACTCTTCCATTGTTCTCAGAATTCCGCTGACATTTAAAAATGCTTCGGAACTTTTCCTTTGTTCTCGGAATTCTGCTGACATTTATTAATGCTTTGGAACTCTTCCATTGTTCTCGGAATTCTGCTGGCGTTTAAAAATGCTTCAGAACACTTTCTTTGCTCTCGGAATTCCGCTGTTGTGTAAAAATGCTTCGGAACTCTTCCATTTTTCTCGGTATTCCGCTGAAGTTTAAAAATGCTTCGGACCTCTTCCATTGTTCTCGGAATTTTACTGATGTTTAAAAATGCTTCGGAACTATTCCATTGTTCTCGGAATTCTGCTGGCGTTTAAAAATGGTTCCGAACTCTTCCATTGTTCTCGGAATTCTGCTGACGTTTAAAAATGGTTCGGAACTCTTCCATTGTTCTCGGAATTCCGTTGACATTTAAAAATGCTTCAGAACTTTTCCATTGTTCTCGGAATTCTGCTGACGTTTAAAAATGCTTCAGAACACTCCCATTGTTCTCAGAATTCTGCTGTAGTTTAAAAATGCTTTGGAACTCTTCCATTGTTCTCGAAATTCTGCTGAAGTTTAAAAATGCTTCCGAACGCTTCCATTGTTCTCGGAATTCTGCTGAAGTTTAAAAATGCTTCGGAACTCTTCCATTGTTCTCGGAATTCCGCTGACATTTAAAAATGCTCCGGAACTTTTGCTTTGTTCTCGAAATTCTGCTGACGTTTATTTATGCTTTGGAACTCTTCCATTGTTCTCGGAAATCTGCTGACGTTTAAAAATGCTTCAGAACACTCTCATTGCTCTCGGAATTCCGCTGAAGTGTAAAAATGCTTCGGAACTCTTCCATTTTTCTCGCTATTCCGCTGAAGTTTAAAAATGCTTCGGAACTCTTCCATTGTTCTCGGAATTCTGCTGGCGTTTAAAAATGGTTCCGAACTCTTCCATTGTTCTCGGAATTCTGCTGACATTTAAAAATGGTTCTGAACTCTTTAATAATTCTCAGAATTCTGCTGTAGTTTAAAAATGCTTTGGAACTCTTCCATTGTTCTCGAAATTCTGCTGAAGTTTAAAAATGCTTCCGAACGCTTCCATTGTTCTCGGAATTCCGCTGAAGTTTAAAAATGCTTCGGAACTCTTCCATTGTTCTCGGAATTCCGCTGACATTTAAAAATGCTTCGGAACTTTTCCTTTGTTCTCAAAATTCTGCTGATGTTTATTTATGCTTTGGAACTCTTCCATTGTTCTCCAAAATCTGCTGACGTTTAAAAATGCTTCAGAACTCTCCCATTGCTCTCGGAATTCCGCTGAAGTGTAAAAATGCTTCGGAACTCTTCAATTTTTCTCGGTATTCCGCTGAAGTTTAAAAATGCTTTGGACCTCTTCCATTGTTCTCGGAATTCCGCTGAAGTTTAAAAATGCTTCGGAACTCTTCCATTGTTCTCGGAATTCTGCTGGCGTTTAAAGATGGTTCCGAACTCTTCCATTGTTCTCGGAATTCTGCAGACATTTAAAAATGGTTCAGAACTCTTCAATAATTCTCAGAATTCTGCTGTAGTTTAAAAATGCTTTGGAACTCTTCCATTGTTCTCGGAATTCTGCTGAAGTTTAAAAATGCTTCCAAACTCGTCCATTGTTCTCGGAATTCCACTGAAGTTTAAAAATGCTTCGGAATTCTCCCATTGTTCTCGGAATTAAGCTGACATTTAAAAATGCTTTGGAACTTTTCCATTGCTCTCGGAATTCTGGTGAAGTTTAAAAATGCTTTGGAACTTTTCCATTGTACTCAGAATTCTGCTGAAGTTTAAAAATGCTTCGGAACTTTTCCATTGTTCTCGGAATTTTGCTGGCGTTTAAAAATGGTTCCGAACTTTTCCATTGTTCTCGGAATTCTGCTGACATTTAAAAATGGTTCGGAACTCTTCAATAATTCTCAGAATTCTGCTGTAGTTTAAAAATGCTTTGGAACTCTTTCATTGTTCTCGGAATTCTGCTGAAGTTTAAAAATGCTTCCGAACTCGTCCACTGTTCCCGGAATTCCGCTGAAGTTTAAAAATGCTTCGGAACTCTTCCATTGTTCTCGGAATTAAGCTGACATTTAAAAATGCTTTGGAACTTTCCCATTGTCCTTGGAATTCTGCTGACATTTATAAATGCTTTGGAACTCTTCCATTGTTCTCGGAATTCTGCTGACGTTTAAAAGTGCTTCAGAACACTCACATTGTTCTCGGAATTCCGCTGAAGTTTAAAAATGCTTCGGAACTCTTCCATTCTTCTCGGTATTCTGCTGAAGTTTAAAAATGCTTCGGACCTCTTCCATTGTTCTCGGAATTTTGCTGACATTTAAAAATGCTTCGGAACTCTTCCATTGTTCTGAGAATTCTGCTGGCGTTTAAAAATGGTTTGGAACTCTTCAATTGTTCTAAGAATTCTGCTGTAGTTTAAAAATTCTTTGGAACTATTCCATTGTTCTCGGAATTCTGCTGAAGTTTAAAAATGCATCCGAACTCTTCCATTGTTCTCAGAATTCCGCTGAAGTCTAAAAATGCTTCGGAACTCTTCCATTGTTCTCAGAATTCCGCTGACATTTAAAAATGCTTCGGAACTTTTCCTTTGTTCTCGGAATTCTGCTGACGTTTATTAATGCTTTGGAACTCTTCCATTGTTCTCGGAATTCTGCTGGCGTTTAAAAATGCTTCAGAACACTTTCTTTGCTCTCGGAATTCCGCTGTTGTGTAAAAATGCTTCGGAACTCTTCCATTTTTCTCGGTATTCCGCTGAAGTTTAAAAATGCTTCGGACCTCTTCCATTGTTCTCGGAATTTTACTGATGTTTAAAAATGCTTCGGAACTCTTCCATTGTTCTCGGAATTCTGCTGGCGTTTAAAAATGGTTCCGAACTCTTCCATTGTTCTCGGAATTCTGCTGACGTTTAAAAATGGTTCGGAACTCTTCCATTGTTCTCGGAATTCCGTTGACATTTAAAAATGCTTCAGAACTTTTCCTTTGTTCTCGGAATTCTGCTGATGTTTATAAATGCTTTGGAACTCTTCCATTGTTCTCGGAATTATGCTGACGTTTAAAAATGCTTCAGAACACTCCCATTGTTCTCGGAATTCCACTGTAGTTTATAAATGCTTCGGAACTCTTCCACTGTTCTCGGTATTCCGCTGAAGTTTAAAAATGCTTTTGAACTTTTCCACTGCTCTCGGAATACTGGTGAAGTTTAAAAATGCTTTGGAACTTTTCCATTGTACTCGGAATTCTGCTGAAGTTTAAAAATGCTTCGGAACTCTTCCACTGTTCTCGGAAATCTGCTGAAGTTTAAAAATGCTTCCGAACTCTTCCATTGTTCTTGGAATTCCGCTGAAGTTTAAAAATGCTTCTGAACTCTTCCATTGTTCTCGGAATTCTGCTGACATTTAAAAATGGTTCGGAACTCTTCAATAATTCTCAGAATTCTGCTGTAGTTTAAAAATGCTTTGGAACTCTTCCATTGTTCTCGAAATTCTGCTGAAGTTTAAAAATGCTTCCGAACTCTTCCATTGTTCTCGGAATTCCGTTGAAGCTTAAAAATGCTTCGGAGGTCTTCCATTGTTCTCGGAAATAAGCTGACATTTAAAAATGCTTTGGAACTTTCCCATTGTTCTCGGAATTCTGCTGACGTTTATAAATTCTTTGGAAGTCTTCCAGTGTTCTCGGAATTCTGCTGACGTTTAAAAATGCTTCAGAACACTCCCATTGTTCTCGGAATTCCGCTGAAGTGTAAAAATGCTTCGGAACTCTTCCATTTTTCTCGGTATTCCGCTGAAGTTTAAAAATGCTTCGGACCTCTTCCATTGCTCTTGGAATTTTGCTGATGTATAAAAATGATTCAGAACTCTTCCATTGTTCTCGGAATTCCGCTGACATTGAAAAATGCTTCGGAGCTTTTCCATTGTTCTCGGAATACTGCTGACGTTTTTAAATGCTTTGGAACTCTTCCATAGTTCTCGGAATTCTGCTGATGTTTAAAAATGCTTCCGAACTCTTCCATTGTTCTCGGAATTCCGCTGAAGTTTAAAAATGCTTCGGAACTCTTCTATTGTTCTCGGAATTCTGCTGGCGTTTAAAAATGGTTCCGAACTCTTCCATTGTTCTCGAAATTCTGCTGACATTTAAAAATGGTTCGGAACTCTTCAATAATTCTCAGAATTCTGCTGTAGTTTAAAAATGCTTTGGAACTCTTCCATTGTTCTCGAAATTCTGCTGAAGTTTAAAAATGCTTCCGAACGCTTCCATTGTTCTCGGAATGCCGCTGAAGTTTAAAAATGCTTCGGAACTCTTCCATTGTTCTCAGAATTAAGCTGACATTTAAAAATGCTTTGGAACTTTCCCATTGTTCTCGGAATTCTACTGACGTTTATAAATGCTTTGGAACTCTTCCATTGTTCTCGGAATTCTGCTGACGTTTAAAAATGCTTCAGAACACTCCCATTGTTCTCAGAATTCTGCTGTAGTTTAAAAATGCTTTGGAACTCTTCCATTGTTCTCGAAATTCTGCTGAAGTTTAAAAATGCTTCCGAACGCTTCCATTGTTCTCGGAATTCCGCTGAAGTTTAAAAATGCTTCGGAACTCTTCCATTGTTCTCGGAATTCCGCTGACATTTAAAAATGCTTCGGAACTTTTCCTTTGTTCTCAAAATTCTGCTGACATTTATTTATGCTTTGGAACTCTTCCATTGTTCTCCAAAATCTGCTGACGTTTAAAAATGCTTCAGAACTCTCCCATTGCTCTCGGAATTCCGCTGAAGTGTAAAAATGCTTCGGCACTCTTCCATTTTTCTCGGTATTCCGCTGAAGTTTAAAAATGCTTTGGACCTCTTCCATTGTTCTCGGAATTCCGCTGAAGTATAAAAATGCTTCGGAACTCTTCCATTGTTCTCAGAATTCTGCTGGCGTTTAAAAATGGTTCCGAACTCTTCCATTGTTCTCGGAATTCTGCAGACATTTAAAAATGGTTCAGAACTCTTCAATAATTCTCAGAATTCTGCTGAAGTTTAAAAATGCTTTGGAACTCTTCCATTGTTCTCGGAATTCTGCTGAAGTTTAAAAATGCTTCCAAACTCGTCCATTGTTCTCGGAATTCCTGCTGAAGTTTAAAAATGCTTCGGAATTCTCCCATTGTTCTCGGAATTAAGCTGACATTTAAAAATGCTTTGGAACTTTTCCATTGCTCTCGGAATTCTGGTGAAGTTTAAAAATGCTTTGGAACTTTTCCATTGTACTCAGAATTCTGCTGAAGTTTAAAAATGCTTCGGAACTTTTCCATTGTACTCGGAATTCTGCTGAAGTTTAAAAATGCTTTGGAACTCTTCCTTTGTTCTCGGAATTCTGCTGACGTTTAAAAATGGTTCGGAACTCTTCAATAATTCTCAGAATTCTGCAGTAGTTTAAAAATGCTTTGGAACTCTTCCATTGTTCTCGGAATTCCGCTGAAGTTTAAAAATGCTTCGGAACTCTTCCATTGTTCTCGGAATTAAGCTGACATTTAAAAATGCTTTGGAACTTTCCCATTGTCCTTGGAATTCTGCTGACGTTTATAAATGCTTTGGAACTCTTCCATTGTTCTCGGAATTCTGCTGACGTTTAAAAGTGCTTCAGAACACTCCCATTGTTCTCGGAATTCCGCTGAAGTTTAAAAATGCTTCGGAACTCTTCCATTCTTCTCGGTATTCTGCTGAAGTTTAAAAATGCTTCGGACCTCTTCCATTGTTCTCGGAATTTTGCTGACATTTAAAAATGCTTCGGAACTCTTCCATTGTTCTCAGAATTCTGCTGGCGTTTAAAAATGGTTTGGAACTCTTCAATTGTTCTCAGAATTCTGCTGTAGTTTAAAAATTCTTTGGAACTATTCCATTGTTCTCGGAATTCTGCTGAAGTTTAAAAATGCATCCGAACTCTTCCTTTGTTCTCAGAATTCCGCTGAAGTCTAAAAATGCTTCGGAACTCTTCCATTGTTCTCAGAATTCCGCTGACATTTAAAAATGCTTCGGAACTTTTCCTTTGTTCTCGGAATTCTGCTGACGTTTATTAATGCTTTTGAACTCTTCCATTGTTCTCGGAATTAAGCTGACATTTAAAAATGCTTTGGAACTTTTCCATTGCTCTCGGAATTCTGGTGAAGTTTAAAAATGCTTTGGAACTTTTCCATTGTACTCAGAATTCTGCTGAAGTTTAAAAATGCTTCGGAACTTTTCCATTGTACTCGGAATTCTGCTGAAGTTTAAAAATGCTTCGGAACTCTTCCATTGTTCTCGGAATTCTGCTGAGGTTTAAAAATGGTTCGGAACTCTTCAATAATTCTCAGAATTCTGCAGTAGTTTAAAAATGCTTTGGAACTCTTCCATTGTTCTCAGAATTCTGCTGAAGTTTAAAAATGGTTCCGAACTCTTCCATTGTTCTCGGAATTCTGCAGACATTTAAAAATGGTTCAGAACTCTTCAATAATTCTCAGAATTCTGCTGTAGTTTAAAAATGCTTTGGAACTCTTCCATTGTTCTCGGAATTCTGCTGAAGTTTAAAAATGCTTCCAAACTCGTCCATTGTTCTCGGAATTCCTGCTGAAGTTTAAAAATGCTTCGGAATTCTCCCATTGTTCTCGGAATTAAGCTGACATTTAAAAATGCTTTGGAACTTTTCCATTGCTCTCGGAATTCTGGTGAAGTTTAAAAATGCTTTGGAACTTTTCCATTGTACTCAGAATTCTGCTGAAGTTTAAAAATGCTTCGTAACTTTTCCATTGTACTCGGAATTCTGCTGAAGTTTAAAAATGCTTCGGAACTCTTCCATTGTTCTCGGAATTCTGCTGACGTTTAAAAATGGTTCGGAACTCTTCAATAATTCTCAGAATTCTGCAGTAGTTTAAAAATGCTTTGGAACTCTTCCATTGTTCTCGGAATTCCGCTGAAGTTTAAAAATGCTTCGGAACTCTTCCATTGTTCTCGGAATTAAGCTGACATTTAAAAATGCTTTGGAACTTTCCCATTGTCCTTGGAATTCTGCTGAAGTTTATAAATGCTTTGGAACTCTTCCATTGTTCTCGGAATTCTGCTGACGTTTAAAAGTGCTTCAGAACACTCCCATTGTTCTCGGAATTCCGCTGAAGTTTAAAAATGCTTCGGAACTCTTCCATTCTTCTCGGTATTCTGCTGAAGTTTAAAAATGCTTCGGAATTCTTCCATTGTTCTCAGAATTCTGCTGGCGTTTAAAAATGGTTTGGAACTCTTCAATTGTTCTCAGAACTCTGCTGTAGTTTAAAAATTCTTTGGAACTATTCCATTGTTCTCGGAATTCTGCTGAAGTTTAAAAATGCATCCGAACTCTTCCTTTGTTCTCAGAATTCCGCTGAAGTCTAAAAATGCTTCGGAACTCTTCCATTGTTCTCAGAATTCCGCTGACATTTAAAAATGCTTCGGAACTTTTCCTTTGTTCTCGGAATTCTGCTGACGTTTATTAATGCTTTTGAACTCTTCCATTGTTCTCGGAATTCTGCTGACGTTTAAAAATGCTTCAGAACACTCCCATTGTTCTCAGAATTCTGCTGTAGTTTAAAAATGCTTTGGAACTCTTCCATTGTTCTCGAAATTCTGCTGAAGTTTAAAAATGCTTCCGAACGCTTCCATTGTTCTCGGAATTCCGCTGAAGTTTAAAAATGCTTCGGAACTCTTCCATTGTTCTCGGAATTCCGCTGACATTTAAAAATGCTTCGGAACTTTTCCTTTGTTCTCAAAATTCTGCTGACATTTATTTATGCTTTGGAACTCTTTCATTGTTCTCCAAAATCTGCTGACGTTTAAAAATGCTTCAGAACTCTCCCATTGCTCTCGGAATTCCGCTGAAGTGTAAAAATGCTTCGGCACTCTTCCATTTTTCTCGGTATTCCGCTGAAGTTTAAAAATGCTTTGGACCTCTTCCATTGTTCTCGGAATTCCGCTGAAGTATAAAAATGCTTCGGAACTCTTCCATTGTTCTCGGAATTCTGCTGGCGTTTAAAAATGGTTCCGAACTCTTCCATTGTTCTCGGAATTCTGCAGACATTTAAAAATGGTTCAGAACTCTTCAATAATTCTCAGAATTCTGCTGTAGTTTAAAAATGCTTTGGAACTCTTCCATTGTTCTCGGAATTCTGCTGAAGTTTAAAAATGCTTCCAAACTCGTCCATTGTTCTCGGAATTCCGCTGAAGTTTAAAAATGCTTCGGAATTCTCCCATTGTTCTCGGAATTAAGCTGACATTTAAAAATGCTTTGGAACTTTTCCATTGCTCTCGGAATTCTGGTGAAGTTTAAAAATGCTTTGGAACTTTTCCATTGTACTCAGAATTCTGCTGAAGTTTAAAAATGCTTCGGAACTTTTCCATTGTACTCGGAATTCTGCTGAAGTTTAAAAATGCTTCGGAACTCTTCCATTGTTCTCGGAATTCTGCTGACGTTTAAAAATGGTTCGGAACTCTTCAATAATTCTCAGAATTCTGCAGTAGTTTAAAAATGCTTTGGAACTCTTCCATTGTTCTCAGAATTCTGCTGAAGTTTAAAAATGCTTCCGAACTCGTCCACTGTTCCCGGAATTCCGCTGAAGTTTAAAAATGCTTCGGAACTCTTCCATTGTTCTCGGAATTAAGCTGACATTTAAAAATGCTTTGGAACTTTCCCATTGTCCTTGGAATTCTGATGACGTTTATAAATGCTTTGGAACTCTTCCATTGTTCTCGGAATTCTGCTGACGTTTAAAAGTGCTTCAGAACACTCCCATTGTTCTCGGAATTCCGCTGAAGTTTAAAAATGCTTCGGAACTCTTCCATTCTTCTCGGTATTCTGCTGAAGTTTAAAAATGCTTCGGACCTATTCCATTGTTCTTGGAATTTTGCTGACATTTAAAAATGCTTCGGAACTCTTCCATTGTTCTCAGAATTCTGCTGGCGTTTAAAAATGGTTTGGAACTCTTCAATTGTTCTCAGAATTCTGCTGTATTTTAAAAATTCTTTGGAACTATTCCATTGTTCTCGGAATTCTGCTGAAGTTTAAAAATGCATCCGAACTCTTCCTTTGTTCTCAGAATTCCGCTGAAGTCTAAAAATGCTTCGGAACTCTTCCATTGTTCTCAGAATTCCGCTGACATTTAAAAATGCTTCGGAACTTTTCCTTTGTTCTCGGAATTCTGCTGACGTTTATTAATGCTTTTGAACTCTTCCATTGTTCTCGGAATTCTGCTGGCGTTTAAAAATGCTTCAGAAGACTTTCATTGCTCTCGGTATTCCGCTGTAGTGTAAAAATGCTTCGGAACTCTTCCATTTTTCTCGGTATTCCGCTGAAGTTTAAAAATGCTTCGGACCTCTTCCATTGTTCTCGGAATTTTACTGATGTTTAAAAATGCTTCGGAACTCTTCCATTGTTCTCGGAATTCTGCTGGCGTTTAAAAATGGTTCGGAACGCTTCCATTGTTCTCGGAATTCTGCTGATGTTTAAAAATGGTTCGGAACTCTTCCATTGTTCTCGGAATTCCGCTGACATTTAAAAATGCTTCGGAACTTTTCCTTTGTTCTTGGAATTCTGCTGATGTTTATAAATGCTTTGGAACTCTTCCATTGTTCTCGGAATTCTGCTGATGTTTAAAAATGCTTCTGAACTCTTCCATTGTTCTTGGAATTCCGCTGAAGTTTAAAAATGCTTCTGAACTCTTCCATTGTTCTCGGAATTCTGCTGGCGTTTAAAAATGGTTCCGAACTCTTCCATTGTTCTCGGAATTCTGCTGACATTTAAAAATGGTTCGGAACTCTTCAATAATTCTCAGAATTCTGCTGTAGTTTAAAAATGCTTTGGAACTCTTCCATTGTTCTCGAAATTCTGCTGAAGTTTAAAAATGCTTCTGAACACTTCCATTGTTCTCGGAATTCCGCTGAAGTTTAAAAATGCTTCGGAACTCTTCCATTGTTCTCGGAAATAAGCTGACATTTAAAAATGCTTTGGAACTTTCCCATTGTTCTCGGAATTCTGCTGACGTTTATAAATTCTTTGGAACTCTTCCAGTGTTCTCGGAATTCTGCTCACGTTTAAAAATGCTTCAGAACACTCCCATTGTTCTCGGAATTCCGCTGAAGTGTAAAAATGCTTCGGAACTCTTCCATTTTTCTCGGTATTCCGCTGAAGTTTAAAAATGCTTCGGACCTCTTCCATTGTTCTCGGAATTTTGCTGATGTATAAAAATGCTTCAGAACTCTTCCATTGTTCTCGGAATTCCACTGACATTTAAAAATGCTTTGGAGCTTTTCCATTGTTCTCGGAATTCTGCAGACGTTTATAAATGCTTTGGAACTCTTCCATTTTTCTCGGAATTCTGCTGATGTTTAAAAATGCTTCCGAACTCTTCCATTGTTCTCGGAATTCCGCTGAAGTTTAAAAATGCTTCGGAACTCTTCCATTGTTCTCGGAATTCTGCTGGCGTTTAAAAATGGTTCCGAACTCTTCCATTGTTCTCGGAATTCTGCTGACATTTAAAAATGGTTCGGAAATCTTCAATAATTCTCAGAATTCTGCTGTAGCTTAAAAATGCTTCGGAACTCTTCCATTGTTCTCGATATTCTGCTGAAGTTTAAAAATGCTTCCGAACGCTTCCATTGTTCTCGGACTTCCGCTGAAGTTTAAAAATGCTTCGGAACTCTTCCATTGTTCTCGGAATTAAGCTGACATTTAAAAAAGCTTTGGAACTTTCCCATTGTTCTCGGAATTCTGCTGACGTTTATAAATGCTTTGGAACTCTTCCATTGTTCTCGGAATACTGCTGACGTTTAAAAATGCTTCAGAACACTCCCATTGTTCTCGGAATTCCGCTGAAGTTTAAAAATGCTTCGGAACTCTTCCATTTTTCTCGGTATTCTGCTGAAGTTTAAAAATGCTTCGGACCTCTTCCATTGTTCTCGGAATTTTGCTGATATATAAAAATGCTTCAGAACTCTTCCATTGTTCTCGGAATTCCGCTGACATTTAAAAATGCTTCGGAGCTTTTCCTTTGTTCTCGGAATTCTGCTGACGTTTATAAATGCTTTGGAACGCTTCCATTGTTCTCAGAATTCTGCTGACGTTTAAAAATGCTTTAGAACACTCCCATTGTTCTCGGAATTCCACTGAAGTTTAAAAATGCTTCGGAACTCTTCCATTGCTCTCGGAATTCTGGTGAAGTTTAAAAATGCTTTGGAACTTTTCCATTGTACTCGGAATTCTGCTGAAGTTTAAAAATGCTTCGGAACTCTTCCAATGTTCTCGGAATTCTACTGACGCTTAGAAATGCTCCCGAACTCTTCCATTGTTTTCGGAATTCTGCTGGCGTTTAAAAATTCTTCCGAACTCTTCCATTGTTCTCGGAATTCTGCTGACACTTAAAAATGGTTCGGAACTCTTCAATAATTCTCAGAATTCTGCTGTAGTTTAAAAATGCTTTGGAACTCTTCCATTGTTCTCGGAATTCTGCTGAAGTTTAAAAATGCTTCAGAACTCGTCCATTGTTCTCGGAATTCCGCTGAAGTTAAAAAATGCTTCGGAACTCTTCCATTGTTCTCGGAATTAAGCTGACATTTAAAAAAGCTTTGGAACTTTCCCATTGTTCTCCGAATTCTGCTGACGTTTATAAATGCTTTGGAACTCTTCCATTGTTATCGGAATTCTGCTGACGTTTAAAAATGCTTCAGAACACTCCCATTGTTCTCGGACTTCAGGTGAAGTGTAAAAATGCTTCGGAACTCTTCCATTTTTCTCGGTATTCCACTGTAGTTTAAAAATGCTTCTGACCTCTTCCATTGTTCTCGGAATTTTGCTGTTGTATAAAAATGCTTCGGAACTCTTCCATTGTTCTTGGAATTCTGCTGGCGTTTAAAAATGTTTCGGAACTTTTCCATTTTTCTCGGTATTCCACTGAAGTTTAAAAATGCTTTGGAACTTTCCATTGCTTTTGGAATTCTGGTGAAGTTTAAAAATGCTTTTGAACTTTTCAATTGTACTCGGAATTCTGCTGAAGTTTAAAAATGCTTCGGAACCCTTCCATTGTTCTCGGAATTCTGCTGACGTTTAAAAATGCTTCCGAACACTTCCATTGTTCTTGGAATTCCGCTGACATTCAAAAATGCTTCAAAACTCTTCCATTGTTCTCAGAATTCCGCTGAAGTTTAAAAATGCTTTTGAACTTTTCCATTGCTCTCGGAATTCCGCTGAAGTTTAAAAATGCTTCGGAACTCTTCCATTGTTCTCGGAATTCCGCTGACATTTAAAAATGCTTCGGAACTTTTCCTTTGTTCTCGCAATTCTGCTGACGTTTATTTATGCTTTGGAGCTCTTCCATTGTTCTCGGAATTCTGCTGACGTTTAAAAATGCTTCAGAACACTTTCATTGCTCTCGGTATTCCGCTGTAGTGTAAAAATGCTTCGGAACTCTTCCATTTTTCTCGGTATTCCGCTGAAGTTTAAAAATGCTTCGGACCTCTTCCATTGTTCTCGGAATTTTACTGATGTTTAAAAATGCTTCGGAACTCTTCCATTGTTCTCGGAATTCTGCTGGCGTTTAAAAATGGTTCGGAACTCTTCCATTGTTCTCGGAATTCTGCTGATGTTTAAAAATGGTTCGGAACTCTTCCATTGTTCTCGGAATTCCACTGACATTTAAAAATGCTTCGGAACGTTTCCTTTGTTCTCGGAATTCTGCTGATGTTTATAAATGCTTTGGAACTCTTCCATTGTTCTCGGAATTCTGCTGATGTTTAAAAATGCTTCTGAACTCTTCCATTGTTCTTGGAATTCCGCTGAAGTTTAAAAATGCTTCTGAACTCTTCCATTGTTCTCGGAATTCTGCTGGCGTTTAAAAATGGTTCCGAACTCTTCCATTGTTCTCGGAATTCTGCTGACATTTAAAAATTGTTTGGAACTCTTCAATAATTCTCAGAATTCTGCTGTAGTTTAAAAATGCTTTGGAACTCTTCCATTGTTCTCGAAATTCTGCTGAAGTTTAAAAATGCTTCCGAACACTTCCATTGTTCTCGGAATTCCGCTGAAGTTTAAAAATGCTTCGGAACTCTTCCATTGTTCTCGGAAATAAGCTGACATTTAAAAATGCTTTGGAACTTTCCCATTGTTCTCGGAATTCTGCTGACGTTTATAAATTCTTTGGAACTCTTCCAGTGTTCTCGGAATTCTGCTGACGTTTAAAAATGCTTCAGAACACTCCCATTGTTCTCGGAATTCCGCTGAAGTGTAAAAATGCTTCGGAACTCTTCCATTTTTCTCGGTATTACGCTGAAGTTTAAAAATGCTTCGGACCTCTTCCATTGTTCTCGGAATTTTGCTGATGTATAAAAATGCTTCAGAACTCTTCCATTGTTCTCGGAATTCCACTGACATTTAAAAATGCTTCGGAGCTTTTCCATTGTTCTCGGAATTCTGCAGACGTTTATAAATGCTTTGGAACTTTTCCATTTTTCTCGGAATTCTGCTGATGTTTAAAAATGCTTCCGAACTCTTCCATTGTTCTCGGAATTCCGCTGAAGTTTAAAAATGCTTCGGAACTCTTCCATTGTTCTCGGAATTCTGCTGGTGTTTAAAAATGGTTCCGAACTCTTCCATTGTTCTCGGAATTCTGCTGACATTTAAAAATGGTTCGGAACTCTTCAATAATTCTCAGAATTCTGCTGTAGCTTAAAAATGCTTCGGAACTCTTCCATTGTTCTCGATATTCTGCTGAAGTTTAAAAATGCTTCCGAACGCTTCCATTGTTCTCGGACTTCCGCTGAAGTTTAAAAATGCTTCGGAACTCTTCCATTGTTCTCGGAATTAAGCTGACATTTAAAAATGCTTTGGAACTTTCCCATTGTTCTCGGAATTCTGCTGACGTTTATAAATGCTTTGGAACTCTTCCATTGTTCTCGGAATACTGCTGACGTTTAAAAATGCTTCAGAACACTCCCATTGTTCTTGGAATTCCGCTGAAGTTTAAAAATGCTTCGGAACTCTTCCATTTTTCTCGGTATTCTGCTGAAGTTTAAAAATGCTTCGGACCTCTTCCATTGTTCTCGGAATTTTGCTGATATATAAAAATGCTTCAGAACTCTTCCATTGTTCTCGGAATTCCGCTGACATTTAAAAATGCTTCGGAGCTTTTCCATTGTTCTCGGAATTCAGCTGACGTTTATAAATGCTTTGGAACGCTTCCATTGTTCTCAGAATTCTGCTGACGTTTAAAAATGCTTTAGAACACTCCCATTGTTCTCGGAATTCCACTGAAGTTTAAAAATGCTTCGGAACTCTTCCATTGCTCTCGGAATTCTGGTGAAGTTTAAAAATGCTTTGGAACTTTTCCATTGTACTCGGAATTCTGCTGAAGTTTAAAAATGCTTCGGAACTCTTCCAATGTTCTCGGAATTCTACTGACGCTTAGAAATGCTCCCGAACTCTTCCATTGTTCTCGGAATTCTGCTGGCGTTTAAAAATTCTTCCGAACTCTTCCATTGTTCTCGGAATTCTGCTGACATTTAAAAATGGTTCGGAACTCTTCAATAATTCTCAGAATTCTGCTGTAGTTTAAAAATGCTTTGGAACTCTTCCATTGTTCTCGGAATTCTGCTGAAGTTTAAAAATGCTTCAGAACTCGTCCATTGTTCTCGGAATTCCGCTGAAGTTAAAAAATGCTTCGGAACTCTTCCATTGTTCTCGGAATTAAGCTGACATTTAAAAAAGCTTTGGAACTTTCCCATTGTTCTCCGAATTCTGCTGACGTTTATAAATGCTTCGGAACTCTTCCATTGTTCTTGGAATTCTGCTGGCGTTTAAAAATGTTTCGGAACTTTTCCATTTTTCTCGGTATTCCACTGAAGTTTAAAAATGCTTTGGAACTTTCCATTGCTTTTGGAATTCTGGTGAAGTTTAAAAATGCTTTTGAACTTTTCCATTGTACTCGGAATTCTGCTGAAGTTTAAAAATGCTTCGGAACCCTTCCATTGTTCTCGGAATTCTGCTGACGTTTAAAAATGCTTCCGAACACTTCCATTGTTTTTGGAATTCCGCTGACATTCAAAAATGCTTCAAAACTCTTCCATTGTTCTCAGAATTCCGCTGAAGTTTAAAAATGCTTTTGAACTTTTCCATTGCTCTCGGAATTCCGCTGAAGTTTAAAAATGCTTCGGAACTCTTCCATTGTTCTCGGAATTCCGCTGACATTTAAAAATGCTTCGGAACTTTTCCTTTGTTCTCGCAATTCTGCTGACGTTTATTTATGCTTTGGAGCTCTTCCATTGTTCTCGGAATTCTGCTGACGTTTAAAAATGCTTCAGAACACTTTCATTGCTCTCGGTATTCCGCTGTAGTGTAAAAATGCTTCGGAACTCTTCCATTTTTCTCGGTATTCCGCTGAAGTTTAAAAATGCTTCGGACCTCTTCCATTGTTCTCGGAATTTTACTGATGTTTAAAAATGCTTCGGAACTCTTCCATTGTTCTCGGAATTCTGCTGGCGTTTAAAAATGGTTCGGAACTCTTCCATTGTTCTCGGAATTCTGCTGATGTTTAAAAATGGTTCGGAACTCTTCCATTGTTCTCGGAATTCCGCTGACATTTAAAAATGCTTCGGAACTTTTCCTTTGTTCTCGGAATTCTGCTGATGTTTATAAATGCTTTGGAACTCTTCCATTGTTCTCGGAATTCTGCTGATGTTTAAAAATGCTTCTGAACTCTTCCATTGTTCTTGGAATTCCGCTGAAGTTTAAAAATGCTTCTGAACTCTTCCATCGTTCTCGGAATTCTGCTAGCGTTTAAAAATGGTTCCGAACTCTTCCATTGTTCTCGGAATTCTGCTGACATTTAAAAATGGTTCGGAACTCTTCAATGATTCTCAGAATTCTGCTGTAGTTCAAAAATGCTTTGGAACTCTTCCATTGTTCTCGAAATTCTGCTGAAGTTTAAAAATGCTTCCGAACACTTCCATTGTTCTCGGAATTCCGCTGAAGTTTAAAAATGCTTCGGAACTCTTCCATTGTTCTCGGAAATAAGCTGACATTTAAAAATGCTTTGGAACTTTCCCATTGTTCTCGGAATTCTGCTGACGTTTATAAATTCTTTGGAACTCTTCCAGTGTTCTCGGAATTCTGCTGACGTTTAAAAATGCTTCAGAACACTCCCATTGTTCTCGGAATTCCGCTGAAGTGTAAAAATGCTTCGGAACTCTTCCATTTTTCTCGGTATTCCGCTGAAGTTTAAAAATGCTTCGGACCTCTTCCATTGTTCTCGGAATTTTGCTGATGTATAAAAATGCTTCAGAACCCTTCCATTGTTCTCGGAATTCCACTGACATTTAAAAATGCTTCGGAGCTTTTCCATTGTTCTTGGAATTCTGCAGACGTTTATAAATGCTTTGGAACTCTTCCATTTTTCTCGGAATTCTGCTGATGTTTAAAAATGCTTCCGAACTCTTCCATTGTTCTCGGAATTCCGCTGAAGTTTAAAAATGCTTCGGAACTCTTCCATTGTCCTCGGAATTCTGCTGGCGTTTAAAAATGTTTCCGAACTCTTCCATTGTTCTCGGAATTCTGCTGACATTTAAAAATGGTTCGGAACTCTTCAATAATTCTCAGAATTCTGCTGTAGCTTAAAAATGCTTCGGAACTCTTCCATTGTTCTCGATATTCTGCTGAAGTTTAAAAATGCTTCCGAACGCTTCCATTGTTCTCGGACTTCCGCTGAAGTTTAAAAATGCTTCGGAACTCTTCCATTGTTCTCGGAATTAAGCTGACATTTAAAAATGCTTTGGAACTTTCCCATTGTTCTCGGAATTCTGCTGACGTTTATAAATGCTTTGGAACTCTTCCATTGTTCTCGGAATACTGCTGACGTTTAAAAATGCTTCAGAACACTCCCATTGTTTTCAGAATTCCGCTGAAGTGTAAAAATGCTTCGGAACTCTTCCATTTTTCTCGGTATTCTGCTGAAGTTTAAAAATGCTTCGGACCTCTTCCATTGTTCTCGGAATTTTGCTGATATATAAAAATGCTTCAGAACTCTTCCATTGTTCTCGGAATTCCGCTGACATTTAAAAATGCTTCGGAGCTTTTCCATTGTTCTCGGAATTCTGCTGACGTTTATAAATGCTTTGGAACGCTTCCATTGTTCTCAGAATTCTGCTGACGTTTAAAAATGCTTTAGAACACTCCCATTGTTCTCGGAATTCCACTGAAGTTTAAAAATGCTTCGGAACTCTTCCATTGCTCTCGGAATTCTGGTGAAGTTTAAAAATGCTTTGGAACTTTTCCATTGTACTCGGAATTGTGCTGAAGTTTAAAAATGCTTCGGAACTCTTCCAATGTTCTCGGAATTCTACTGACGCTTAGAAATGCTTCCGAACTCTTCCATTGTTCTCGGAATTCTGCTGGCGTTTAAAAATTCTTCCGAACTCTTCCATTGTTCTCGGAATTCTGCTGACATTTAAAAATGGTTCGGAACTCTTCAATAATTCTCAGAATTCTGCTGACGTTTATAAATGCTTTGGAACTCTTCCATTGTTATCGGAATTCTGCTGACGTTTAAAAATGCTTCAGAACACTCCCATTGTTCTCGGACTTCCGGTGAAGTGTAAAAATGCTTCGGAACTCTTCCATTTTTCTCGGTATTCCACTGTAGTTTAAAAATGCTTCTGACCTCTTCCATTGTTCTCGGAATTTTGCTGTTGTATAAAAATGCTTCGGAACTCTTCCATTGTTCTTGGAATTCTGCTGGCGTTTAAAAATGTTTCGGAACTTTTCCATTTTTCTCGGTATTCCACTGAAGTTTAAAAATGCTTCGGAACTCTTCCATTGTTCTCGGAAATCCGCTGACATTTAAAAATGCTTCGGAACTTTTCCTTTGTTCTCGCAATTCTGCTGACGTTTATTTATGCTTTGGAGCTCTTCCATTGTTCTCGGAATTCTGCTGACGTTTAAAAATGCTTCAGAACACTCCCATTGCTCTTGGAATTCCGCTGAAGTGTAAAAATGCTTCAGAACTCTTCCACGTTTCTCGGTATTCCGCTGAAGTTTAAAAATGCTTCGGACCTCTTCCATTGTTCTCGGAATTTTGCTGATGTTTAAAAATGCTTCGGAACTCTTCCATTTTTCTCGGAATTCTGCTGGCGTTTAAAAATGGTTCCGAACTCTTCCATTGTTCTCGGAATTCTGCTGGCGTTTAAAAATGGTTCGGAACTCTTCAATTATTCTCAGAATTCTGCTGTAGTTTAAAAATGCTTTGGAACTCTTCCATTGTTCAAGGAATTCTGCTGAAGTTTAAAAATGCTTTTGAACTTTTCCATTGTTCAAGGAATTCTGCTGAAGTTTAAAAATGCTTTTGAACTTTTCCATTGCTCTCAGAATTCTGCTGAAGTTTAAAAATGGTTCAGAACTCTTCCATTGTTCTCGGAATTCTGCTGACGTTTAAAAATGCTTCCGAACTCTTCCATTCTTCTCGGAATTCTGCTGATGTTTAAAAATGCTTCGGAACACTACAATTGTTCTCAGAATTCCGCTGAAGTTTAAAAATGCTTCGGAACTCTTCCATTGTTTTCGGAATTCCGCTGACGTTTAAAAATGATTCTGAATGCTTCCATTGTTCTTGGAATTCCGCTGAAGTTTAAAAATGCTTCGGAACTCTTCCATTGTTCTCGAAATTCCACTGACGTTTTAAAATTCTTCGGAACTGTTCCGTTATTCTCGGAATTCCGCTGACATATAAAAATGCTTTGGAACTCTTCCATTGTTCTCCGAATTCCATGGAAGTTTAAAAATGCTTCGGAACTCTTCCATTGTTCTCAGAATTCCGCTGAAGTTTAAAAATGCTTCGGAACTCTACCATTGTTCTCGGAATTCCGCTAACGTGTGAAAATGCTTCAGAACTCTTCCATTGTTCTCGGAATTCCGCTGACATTAAAAAATGCTTCAGAACACTCCCATTGTTCTCGGAATTCCGCTGAAGTTTAAAAATGCTTCGGAACTCTTCCATTGTTCTATGTATTCCGCTGAAGTTTAAAAATGCTTCGGACCTCTTCCATTGTTCTCGGAATTTTGCTGACGTTTAAAAATGCTTTGGAACTCTTCCATTGTTCTTGGAATTCTGCTGGCGTTTAAAAATGGTTCCGAACTCTTCCATTGTTCTCGGAATTCTGCTGACGTTTAACAATGGTTTGGAACTCTTCAATTGTTCTCTGGATTCTGCTGTAGTTTAAAAATGCTTTGGAACTCTTCCATTGTTCTCGGAATTCTGCTGAAGTTTAAAAAAGCTTTTGAACTTTTCCATTGCTCTCGGAATTCTGCTGAAGTTTAAAAATGCTTTGAAACTCTTCCATTTTTCTTGGAATTCTGCTGAAGTTTAAAAATGCTTCAGAAATCTTCCATTGTTCTCGGAATTCCACTGATATTTAAAAATGCTTCGGAACTATTCCATTGTTCTCGCAATTCTGCTGACGTTTATAAATGCTTTGGAACCCTTCCGTTGTTCTCGGAATTCTGCTGATGTTTAAAAATGGTTCGGAACTCTTCCATTGTTCTCAGTATTCCACTGAAGTTTAAAAATGCTTCGGGACTCATCAATTGTTCTCGGAATTCCACTGAAGTTTTGAAATCCTTCAGAACTCTTACATTATTCTCGGAATTCCGCTGACGTTTAAAAATGCTTCGGAACTCTTCCATTGTTCTCAGAATTCCGTTGAAGTTTAAAAATGCTTCGCAACTCTTCGATTTTTCTCGGAATTCTGCTGACGTTTAAAAATGCTTCTGAACTCTTCCATTGTTCTCGAAATTCTGCTGATGTTTAAAAATGCTTCGGAACTCCTCCAATGTTCTCGGAATTCCGCTGACGTTTAAAAATGCTTCGGAACTCTTCCATTGTTCTCGGAATTCCGCTGAAGTTTAAAAATGCTTTGGAACTCTTCCATTGTTTTCGGAATTCCGCTGAAGTTTAAAAATGCGTCGGAACTCTTCCATTGTTCTCAGAATTCCGCTGAAGTTTAAAAATGCTTCGGAACTCTTCCATTGTTCTCGGAATTCCGCTGATGTGTAAAAATGCTTCAGAACTCTACCATTGTTCTCGGAATTCCGCTGAAAGTAAAAATGCTTCGGCACTCTTCCATTGTTCTCGGAATTCCGCTGACATTCAAAAATGCTTTGGAACTCTTCCGTTGTTCTCGGAATTCCTCTGACGTTTAAAAATGCTTCGGAACACTCCCATTATTCTTGGAATTCTGCTGACGTTTAAAAATGGTTCGGAACTCTTCCCTTGTTCTCGGAATTCTGCTGACATTTAAAAATGGTTTGGAACTCTTAAATTGTTCTCAGAATTCTGCTTTAGTTTAAAAATGCTTTGGATCTCTTCCATTGTTCTCAGAATTCCGCTGAAGTTTTAAAATGCTTTTGAACTTTTCCATTGTACTCGGAATTCTGCTGAAGTTTAACAATGGTTTGGAACTCTTCAATTGTTCTCTGGATTCTGCTGTAGTTTAAAAATGCTTTGGAACTCTTCCATTGTTCTCGGAATTCTGCTGAAGTTTAAAAAAGCTTTTGAACTTTTCCATTGCTCTCGGAATTCTGCTGAAGTTTAAAAATGCTTTGAAACTCTTCCATTTTTCTTGGAATTCTGCTGAAGTTTAAAAATGCTTCAGAAATCTTCCATTGTTCTCGGAATTCCACTGATATTTAAAAATGCTTCGGAACTATTCCATTGTTCTCGCAATTCTGCTGACGTTTATAAATGCTTTGGAACCCTTCCGTTGTTCTCGGAATTCTGCTGATGTTTAAAAATGGTTCGGAACTCTTCCATTGTTCTCAGAATTCTGCTGTATTTTAAAAATGCTTCGGAACTCTTCCATTGTTCTTGGAATTCTGCTGATGTTTAAAAATGCTTCAGAATTCTTCCAGTGTTCTCGGAATTCTGCTGAAGTTTAAAAATGCTTTGTTACTTTTTCATTGTTCTCGGAATTCTGCTGACGTTTAAAAATGCTTCGGAACTCTTCCATTGTTCTCAGTATTCCACTGAAGTTTAAAAATGCTTCGGGACTCATCAATTGTTCTCGGAATTCCACTGAAGTTTTGAAATCCTTCAGAACTCTTACATTATTCTCGGAATTCCGCTGACGTTTAAAAATGCTTCGGAACTCTTCCATTGTTCTCAGAATTCCGTTGAAGTTTAAAAATGCTTCGCAACTCTTCGATTTTTCTCGGAATTCTGCTGACGTTTAAAAATGCTTCTGAACTCTTCCATTGTTCTCGAAATTCTGCTGATGTTTAAAAATGCTTCGGAACTCCTCCAATGTTCTCGGAATTCCGCTGACGTTTAAAAATGCTTCGGAACTCTTCCATTGTTCTCGGAATTCCGCTGAAGTTTAAAAATGCTTTGGAACTCTTCCATTGTTTTCGGAATTCCGCTGAAGTTTAAAAATGCGTCGGAACTCTTCCATTGTTCTCAGAATTCCGCTGAAGTTTAAAAATGCTTCGGAACTCTTCCATTGTTCTCGGAATTCCGCTGATGTGTAAAAATGCTTCAGAACTCTACCATTGTTCTCGGAATTCCGCTGAAAGTAAAAATGCTTCGGCACTCTTCCATTGTTCTCGGAATTCCGCTGACCTTCAAAAATGCTTTTTAACTCTTCCGTTGTTCTCGGAATTCCTCTGACGTTTAAAAATGCTTCGGAACACTCCCATTATTCTTGGAATTCTGCTGACGTTTAAAAATGGTTCGGAACTCTTCCCTTGTTCTCGGAATTCTGCTGACATTTAAAAATGGTTTGGAACTCTTAAATTGTTCTCAGAATTCTGCTTTAGTTTAAAAATGCTTTGGATCTCTTCCATTGTTCTCAGAATTCCGCTGAAGTTTTAAAATGCTTTTGAACTTTTCCATTGTACTCGGAGTTCTGCTGAAGATTAAAATTGGTTTGGAACTCTTCCATTTTTCTCGGAATTCTGCTGAAGTTTAAAAATGCTTAGGAACTCTCCCATTGATCTCGGAATTCTGCTGACATTTAAAAATGGTTCGGAACTCTTCCATTGTTCTCGGAATGCCGCTGACGTTTAAAAATGCTTCGGAACTATTCCATTGTTCTCGGAATTCTGCTGACGTTTAAAAATGCTTTGGAACTCTTCCATTGTTCTTGAAATTCTGCTGATGTTTAAAAATGGTTTGGAACTCTTCCATTTTTCTCAGAATTCTGCTGTAGTTTAAAAATGCTTCGGAAATCTTCCATTGTTCTCGGAATTCTGCTGATGTTTAAAAATGCTTCAAAATTCTTCCATTGTTCAAGGAATTCTGCTGAAGTTTAAAAATGCTTTTGAACTTTTCCATTGCTCTCAGAATTCTGCTGAAGTTTAAAAATGGTTCGGAACTCTTCCATTGTTCTCGAAATTCCACTGACGTTTTAAAATTCTTCGGAACTGTTCCATTATTCTCGGAATTCCGCTGACATATAAAAATGCTTTGGAACTCTTCCATTGTTCTCCGAATTCCATGGAAGTTTAAAAATGATTCGGAACACTTCCATTTTTCTCGGAATTCCGCTGAAGTTTAAAAATGCTTCGGAACTCTTCCAATGTTCTCGGTATTCCGCTGAAGTTTAAAAATGCTTCATACCTCTTCCATTGTTCTCGGAATTTTGCTGACGTTTAAAAATGCTTTGGAACTCTTCCATTGTTCTTGGAATTCTGCTGGCGTTTAAAAATGGTTCCGAACTCTTCCATTGTTCTCGGAATTCTGCAGACGTTTAACCCCTTCAGGACCCAGCCTATTTTGACCCTAAAGACCTTGGCATTTTTGTCAATTCTGACCAGTGTCCCTTTACGAAGTAAAAACTCTGGAACACTTCAACGGATCCTAGAGATTCTGAGATTGTTTTTTCGTGACATATTGGGCTTCATGTTAGTATTAAATTTAGGTCGATAATGTTTGCGTTTATTTGTGAAAAAATCAAAAATATGGGAAAAATTTTGAAAATTTTGCAATTTTCAAATTTTTAATTTTTATTCTGCTAAACTAGAGAGTGATGTGACACAAAATAGTTAATAAATAACATTTTCCACATGTCTACTTTACATCAGCACAATTTTGGAAAAAAAAAAATTTTGGTAGGAAGTTAGAAGGGTTCAAAGTTCATCAGCAAATTTTCTTTTTTCCAGCAAAATTTGCAAAGCCATTTTTTTTAGTGACCACATCACATTTAAAGTCCCTTTGAGGGGTGTACATGACAGAAAACACCCAAAAGTGACACCATTCCAAAAACTGCACCCCTCAAGCTACTCAAAACTACATTCAAGAAGATTATTAACCCTTCAGGTGCATCACAGGAACTAAAGCCACATGGAAGAAAAAAATGAACATTTTTATTTTTCTAACAAAAATTTTCTTTTAGCCTAAACTTTTTAATTTTCACATGGGTAACAGGATAAAATGCATCCTAAAATTTGTTGGTCAATTTCTCCTGAGTACACTGATACCTCATATGTGGTCATAAACCACTGTTTGTGCACACGGCAGGGCTCTGAAGGGAAGGAGCGCCATTTTACTTTTTGAATGGAAAATTAGCTCCAAAAGTCAAATTGCGCTCCTTCTCTTCTGAGCCCTGCCATGCGCCCAAACAGTGGTTTATGACAACATATGAGGTATCAGTGTACTCAGGAGAAATTGACCAACACATTTTAGGATGCATTTTATCCTGTTACCCATGTGAAAATTAAAAAATTTAGGCTAAAAGAAAATTTTTGTGAAAAAAAAAGTACTTTTTTGTTTTCACAGATCATTTTGTGAAGCACCTGGGGGTTCCAAGTGCTCACTATGCATCTAGATAGGTGCCTTGGGGGGTCTAGTTTCCAAAATGGGGTCACTTGTGGGGGAGCTCCACTTTTTAGTCACATTAGGGGCTCTCCAAACGCAACATGGTGTCCGCTAACAATTTGAGCCGATTTTCCATTCAATTTGTTTGCGGACACCATGTCCCGTTTGGAGAGCCGCTGTGTGCCCAAACATTGGAGCTCACCTACAAGTGACCCCATTTTGGAAACTATACCCCCCAAGGCACTTACCTAGATGCATAGTGAGCACTTGAAACCCCCAGGTCCTTCATAAATTAATCCGTAAAAATAAAAAAGTGTTTTTTTTTCCACTTTTTCATTTTTATGAATCAATTTGTACCTAGATGCATAGTTTTTATGAATCAATTTGTGAAGCACCTGGGGGTTCCAAGTGCTCACTATGCATCTTGATAGGTGCCTTGGGGGGTCTAGTTTCCAAAATGGGGTCACTTGTGGGGGAGCACCAATGTTTGGGCACACAGCGGCTCTCCAAAAGCAACATGGTGTCCGCTAACAAATTGTCGACTCAAATTGTTAGAAGACACCATGTTGCGTTTGGAGAGCCGCTGTGTGCCCAAACATTGGAGCTCCCCCACAAGTGACCCCATTTTGGAAACTAGACCCCCCAAGGCACCTATTTAGATGCATAGTGAGCACTTGGGACCCCCAGGTCCTTAGGAAATTAATCCGTAAAAATAAAAAAGTGTTGTTTTTTTTTCACTTTTTCATTTTTATCAATCAATTTGTGAAGCACCTGGGGGTTCCAAGTGCTCACTATGCATCTATATAGGTGCATTGGGGGGTCTAGTTTCCAAAATGGGGCCACTTGTTGGTGAGCTCCAATGTTTGGGCACACAGGGACTTTCCAAACGCAAAGGGTTCCAATTTGTTAGCGGACACCATTCTGTAGTTCATGTCAGGTTGGTGTGCGGTGTGGTATATTGTAGTGCATACACCACACACACACACACACACAACACACACACACAATCTCATACACTACAACACACACACACCAACCTGACATAGCCTCCTCAGCTGAGTACGCCCTAGACTGGGATGAGCGGGACGGGCAGGACATTTTGTGTGCTTTGTGCGTGTGTAAAAACAAAATAAAACAAAACTTTATTATAGTGTGAGTGTACGTGTGTGTGCTTGGTGTAACCTTCTGCAGTCACGTGTGGGGGCGGTCAGGCGTAGGGGCCGGTCAGGCGTAGGGGGCGGTCAGGCGTAGGGGGCGGTCAGGAGTAGGTGGCGGTCAGGCGTAGGGGGCGGTCAGGCGTAGGGGGCGGTCAGGAGTAGGGGCGGTCAGGAGTAGGGGGCGGTCAGGAGTAGGGGGCGGTCAGGCGTAGGGGGCGGTCAGGCGTAGGGGGCGGTCAGGAGTAGGGGCGGTCAGGAGTAGGGGGCGGTCAGGAGTAGGGGGTGGTCAGTCGTAGGGGGCGGTCAGGCGTAGGGGGCGGTCAGACGTAGGGGGCGGTCAGACGTATGGGGCGGTCAGACGTAGGAGGGGGCTGAGGAGATGGAGGAGCCAGAAGCAGCAGCAAGGGGGGTGATCACTGGGGCAGGAGCCGGCAGCAGTAAGGGGGGATAGGAGGCCGGCAGCATCGGGGGGTGATTACTGGGGCAGAAAGGGGAGCAGGAGCTGGCAGGAGCAGGGGGCTGATTACTGGGTTTTCGGGGGGGGTGATCACTGGGAACAGGGGGGTGAACACTGGGAACAGGGGGGGTGAACACTGGGGGGGGTGAACACTGGGGACAGGGGGGTGAACACTGGGGGAGGGGGTGATTATTGGGAGGTGGGGGGTGATATCACTGGGACTGGGGGATGGTGGGTTTGATCACAGGAGCAGGGCATTTACACTGAGCCTGCTGCTGCTGTGATCACAGTCCACCGGCTGTCAGAAGGAGAGCAGCAGCCGGTGGATGAAGACGTGGGAGAGGGAGCGGAGGTCGGGGTGCAGGTATGAAAGTGGAGGGGGGGTGGAGAGGGGGGCAGGGGGGGTCGCGGGGGGAGGTGTAGGGGGGTCGGGGGGAGTGGCGGCAATACTTACCGCTGATCAGCGGTGGCGGCGGCAAACGCAATCCACAGGGTCCACAGCAGGGGGTCCGCAGCAGGGGGTCCACAGCAGGGGGTCCGCATCAGGGGGTCCACAGCAGGGGGTCCACAGCAGACAATCTAGGGTTGGGAAGGTGCTGGGAGGTTTCAGCCATCCCTCCATATCTGATTGGGGCTAGTATCCATGTGACGCTAGCCCCCCAATCAGATCTGGGGGGAGGGGGGAACAGAGGTGACACTCCCCCCAGCCAATGGCTGATGCTGTAAGCATCAGGCAATGCCCAGATTTAAATATTACTCCAATTGTCATTGGTGAAATATTTAATTCATACCGATTGGCAGTTTCCCTAAAAGTGAAAATGAAACAGCCAATCGGAGGGGTCCCAGGCACGTGGGGGTTAATCCACCCCCCGGGGGGTCGACTTCAGGATGTCCAGTTGCAGAAGCAACTGTGACACCTGAGCGACCCCGCTCGCAGGCGCTGCAGGGGCTCTTTCCCTGCATGTCACAGATGCTGTGACATGGGTCAGGAACAAACTGTTTTCCATGTCACAAACGGTGTGACACGGGTCGGGAAGGAGTTAAAAAGGGTTCGGAACTCTTCAATTGTTCTCTGGATTCTGCTGTAGTTTAAAAATGCTTTGGAACTCTTCCATTGTTCTCGGAATTCCGCTGAAGTTTTAAAATGCTTTTGAACTTTTCCATTGCTCTCGGAATTCTGCTGAAGTTTAAAAATGCTTTGAAACTCTTCCAATTTTCTCGGAATTCTGCTGAAGTTTAAAAATGCTTCGGAACTCTTCCATTGTTCTCGGAATTCCACTGACATTTAAAAATGCTTCGGAACTTTTCCTTTGTTCTCGAAATTCTGCTGACGTTTATTTATGCTTTGGAACTCTTCCATTGTTCTCGGAAATCTGCTGACGTTTAAAAATGCTTCAGAACACTCCCATTGCTCTCGGAATTCCGCTGAAGTGTAAAAATGCTTCGGAACTCTTCCATTTTTCTCGGTTTTCTGCTGAAGTTTAAAAATGCTTCGGACCTCTTTCATTGTTCTCGGAATTCCGCTGAAGTTTAAAAATGCTTCGGAACTCTTCCATTGTTCTCGGAATTCTGCTGGCGTTTAAAAATGGTTCCGAACTCTTCCATTGTTCTCGGAATTCTGCAGACATTTAAAAATGGTTCAGAACTCTTCAATAATTCTCAGAATTCTGCTGTAGTTTAAAAATGCTTTGGAACTCTTCCATTGTTCTCGGAATTCTGCTGAAGTTTAAAAATGCTTCCGAACTCGTCCACTGTTCCCGGAATTCCGCTGAAGTTTAAAAATGCTTTGGAACTCTTCCATTGTTCTCGTAATTAAGCTGGCATTTAAAAATGCTTTGGAACTTTCCCATTGTCATTGGAATTCTGCTGACGTTTATAAATGCTTTGGAACTCTTTCATTGTTCTCGGAATTCTGCTGACGTTTAAAAATGCTTCAGAACACTCCCATTGTTCTCGGAATTCTGCTGAAGTTTAAAAATGCTTCGGAACTCTTCCATTGTTCTCGGTATTCTGCTGAAGTTTAAAAATGCTTCGGACCTCTTCCATTGTTCTCGGAATTTTGCTGACATTTAAAAATGCTTCGGAACTCTTCCATTGTTCTTAGAATTCTGCTGGCGTTTAAAAATGGTTTGGAACTCTTCCATTGTTCTCGGAATTCCGCTGAAGTTTAAAAATGCTTTTGAACTTTTCCATTGCTCTCGGAATTCTGCTGAAGTTTAAAAATGCATCCGAACTCTTCCATTGTTCTCAGAATTCCGCTGACATTTAGAAATGCTTCGGAACTTTTCCTTTGTTCTCGGAATTCTGCTGACGTTTAATAATGCTTTGGAACTCTTCCATTGTTCTCGGAATTCTGCTGGCATTTAAAAATGCTTCAGAACACTTTCTTTGCTCTCGGAATTCCGCTGTTGTGTAAAAATGCTTCGGAACTCTTCCATTTTTCTCGGTATTCCGCTGAAGTTTAAAAATGCTTCGGACCTCTTCCATTGTTCTCGGAATTTTATTGATGTTTAAAAATGCTTCGGTACTCTTCCATTGTTCTCGGAATTCTGCTGGCGTTTAAAAATGCTTCAGAACTTTTCCTTTGTTCTCGGAATTCTGCTGATGTTTATAAATGCTTTGGAACTCTTCCATTGTTCTCGGAATTATGCTGACGTTTAAAAATGCTTCAAAACACTCCCATTGTTCTCGGAATTCCACTGAAGTTTAAAAATGCTTCGGTACTCTTCCATTGTTCTCGGTATTCCGCTGAAGTTTAAAAATGCTTTTGAACTTTTCCATTGCTCTCGGAATACTGGTGAAGTTTAAAAATGCTTTGGAACTTTTCCATTGTACTCGGAATTCTGCTGACGTTTAAAAATGCTTCCGAACTCTTCCATTGTTCTTGGAATTCCGCTGAAGTTTAAAAATGCTTCTGAACTCTTCCATTGTTCTCGGAATTCTGCTGGCGTTTAAAAATGGTTCCGAACTCTTCCATTGTTCTCGGAATTCTGCGGACGTTTAAAAATGGTTCGGAACTCTTCAATAATTCTCAGAATTCTGCTTAAGTTTAAAAATGCTTTGGAACTCTTCCATTGTTCTCGAAATTCTGCTGAAGTTTAAAAATGCTTCCGAACTCTTCCATTGTTCTCGGAATTCCGTTGAAGTTTAAAAATGCTTCGGAGCTCTTCCATTGTTCTCGGAATTCTGCTGATGTTTATAAATGCTTTGGAACTCTTCCATTGTTCTCGGAATTATGCTGACGTTTAAAAATGCTTCAAAACACTCCCATTGTTCTCGGAATTCCACTGAAGTTTAAAAATGCTTCGGTACTCTTCCATTGTTCTCGGTATTCCGCTGAAGTTTAAAAATGCTTTTGAACTTTTCCATTGCTCTCGGAATACTGGTGAAGTTTAAAAATGCTTTGGAACTTTTCCATTGTACTCGGAATTCTGCTGACGTTTAAAAATGCTTCCGAACTCTTCCATTGTTCTTGGAATTCCGCTGAAGTTTAAAAATGCTTCTGAACTCTTCCATTGTTCTCGGAATTCTGCTGGCGTTTAAAAATGGTTCCGAACTCTTCCATTGTTCTCGGAATTCTGCGGACGTTTAAAAATGGTTCGGAACTCTTCAATAATTCTCAGAATTCTGCTTTAGTTTAAAAATGCTTTGGAACTCTTCCATTGTTCTCGAAATTCTGCTGAAGTTTAAAAATGCTTCCGAACTCTTCCATTGTTCTCGGAATTCCGTTGAAGTTTAAAAATGCTTCGGAGCTCTTCCATTGTTCTCGGAAATAAGCTGACATTTAAAAATGCTTTGGAACTTTCCCATTGTTCTCGGAATTCTGCTGACGTTTATAAATTCTTTGGAAGTCTTCCAGTGTTCTCGGAATTCTGCTGACATTTAAAAATGCTTCAGAACACTCCCATTGTTCTCGGAATTCCGCTGAAGTGTAAAAATGCTTCGGAACTCTTCCATTTTTCTTGGTATTCCGCTGAAGTTTAAAAATGCTTCGGACCTCTTCCATTGTTCTTGGAATTTTGCTGATGTATAAAAATGATTCAGAACTCTTCCATTGTTCTCGGAATTCCGCTGACATTTAAAAATGCTTCGGAGCTTTTCCATTGTTCTCGGAATTCTGCTGACGTTTATAAATGCTTTGGAACTCTTCCATTGTTCTCAGAATTCTGCTGACGTTTAAAAATGCTTTAGAACACTCCCATTGTTCTCGGAATTCCACTGAAATATAAAAATGGTTCCGAACTTTTCCATTGTTCTCGGAATTAAGCTGACATTTAAAAATGCTTTGGAACTTTTCCATTGCTCTCGGAATTCTGGTGAAGTTTAAAAATGCTTTAGAACTTTTCCATTGTACTCAGAATTCTGCTGAAGTTTAAAAATGCTTCGGAGCTTTTCCATTGTTCTCGGAATTTTGCTGGCGTTTAAAAATGGTTCCGAACTCTTCCATTGTTCTCGGAATTCTGCTGACGTTTAAAAATGGTTCGGAACTCTTCAATAATTCTCAGAATTCTGCTGTAGTTTAAAAATGCTTTGGAACTCTTCCATTGTTCTCGGAATTCTGCTGAAGTTTAAAAATGCTTCCGAACTCGTCCACTGTTCCCGGAATTCCGCTGAAGTTTAAAAATGCTTCGGAACTCTTCCATTGTTCTCGGAATTAAGCTGGCATTTAGAAATGCTTTGGAACTTTCCCATTGTCATTGGAATTCTGCTGATGTTTATAAATGCTTTGGAACTCTTTCATTGTACTCGGAATTCTGCTGACGTTTAAAAATGCTTCAGAACACTCGCATTGTTCTCGGAATTCCGCTGAAGTTTAAAAATGCTTCGGAACTCTTCCATTGTTCTCGGTATTCTGCTGAAGTTTAAAAATGCTTCGGACCTCTTCCATTGTTCTCGGAATTTTGCTGACATTTAAAAATGCTTCGGAACTCTTCCATTGTTCTTAGAATTCTGCTGGCGTTTAAAAATGGTTTGGAACTCTTCCATTGCTCTCGGAATTCTGCTGAAGTTTAAAAATGCATCCGAACTCTTCCATTGTTCTCAGAATTCCGCTGAAGTCTAAAAATGCTTCGGAACTCTTCCATTGTTCTCAGAATTCCGCTGACATTTAGAAATGCTTCGGAACTTTTCCTTTGTTCTCGGAATTCTGCTGACGTTTATTAATGCTTTGGAACTCTTCCATTGTTCTCGGAATTCTGCTGGCATTTAAAAATGCTTCAGAACACTTTCTTTGCTCTCGGAATTCCGCTGTTGTGTAAAAATGCTTCGGAACTCTTCCATTTTTCTCGGTAATCCGCTGAAGTTTAAAAATGCTTCGGACCTCTTCCATTGTTCTCGGAATTTTACTGATGTTTAAAAATGCTTCGGAACTCTTCCATTGTTCTCGCAATTCTGCTGGCGTTTAAAAATGGTTCCGAACTCTTCCATTGTTCTCGGAATTCTGCTGACGTTTAAAAATGGTTTGGAACTCTTCCATTGTTCTCGGAATTCCGCTGACATTTAAAAATGCTTCAGAACTTTTCCTTTGTTCTCGGAATTCTGCTGATGTTTATAAATGCTTTAGAACTCTTCCATTGTTCTCGGAAATAAGCTGACATTTAAAAATGCTTTGGAACTTTCCCATTGTTCTCGGAATTCTGCTGACGTTTATAAATTCTTTGGAAGTCTTCCAGTGTTCTCGGAATTCTGCTGACGTTTAAAAATGCTTCAGAACACTCCCATTGTTCTCGGAATTCCGCTGAAGTGTAAAAATGCTTCGGAACTCTTCCATTTTTCTCGGTATTCCGCTGAAGTTTAAAAATGCTTTGGAACTCTTCCATTGTTCTCGAAATTCTGCTGAAGTTTAAAAATGCTTCCGAACGCTTCCATTGTTCTCGGAATTCCGCTGAAGTTTATAAATGCTTCGGAACTCTTCCATTGTTCTTGGAATTCCGCTGACATTTAAAAATGCTCCGGAACTTTTGCTTTGTTCTCGAAATTCTGCTGACGTTTATTTATGCTTTGGAACTCTTCCATTGTTCTCCGAAATCTGCTGACGTTTAAAAATGCTTCAGAACACTCTCATTGCTCTCGGAATTCCGCTGAAGTGTAAAAATGCTTCGGAACTCTTCCATTTTTCTCGCTATTCCGCTGAAGTTTAAAAATGCTTCGGACCTCTTCCATTGTTCTCGGAATTCCGCTGAAGTTTAAAAATGCTTCGGAACTCTTCCATTGTTCTCGGAATTCTGCTGGCGTTTAAAAATTGTTCCGAACTCTTCCATTGTTCTCGGAATTCTGCTGACATTTAAAAATGGTTCTGAACTCTTTAATAATTCTCAGAATTCTGCTGTAGTTTAAAAATGCTTTGGAACTCTTCCATTGTTCTCGAAATTCTGCTGAAGTTTAAAAATGCTTCCGAACGCTTCCATTGTTCTCGGAATTCCGCTGAAGTTTAAAAATGCTTCGGAACTCTTCCATTGTTCTCGGAATTCCGCAGACATTTAAAAATGCTTCGGAACTTTTCCTTTGTTCTCAAAATTCTGCTGATGTTTATTTATGCTTTGGAACTCTTCCATTGTTCTCCAAAATCTGCTGACGTTTAAAAATGCTTCAGAACTCTCCCATTGCTCTCGGAATTCCGCTGAAGTGTAAAAATGCTTCGGAACTCTTCCATTTTTCTCGGTATTCCGCTGAAGTTTAAAAATGCTTTGGACCTCTTCCATTGTTCTCGGAATTCCGCTGAAGTTTAAAAATGCTTCGGAACTCTTCCATTGTTCTCGGAATTCTGCTGGCGTTTAAAAATGGTTCCGAACTCTTCCATTGTTCTCGGAATTCTGCAGACATTTAAAAATGGTTCAGAACTCTTCAATAATTCTCAGAATTCTGCTGTAGTTTAAAAATGCTTTGGAACTCTTCCATTGTTCTCGGAATTCTGCTGAAGTTTAAAAATGCTTCCAAACTCGTCCATTGTTCTCGGAATTCCGCTGAAGTTTAAAAATGCTTCGGAATTCTCCCATTGTTCTCGGAATTAAGCTGACATTTAAAAATGCTTTGGAACTTTTCCATTGCTCTCGGAATTCTGGTGAAGTTTAAAAATGCTTTGGAACTTTTCCATTGTACTCAGAATTCTGCTGAAGTTTAAAAATGCTTCGGAACTTTTCCATTGTTCTCGGAATTTTGCTGGCGTTTAAAAATGGTTCCGAACTTTTCCATTGTTCTCGGAATTCTGCTGACATTTAAAAATGGTTCGGAACTCTTCAATAATTCTCAGAATTCTGCTGTAGTTTAAAAATGCTTTGGAACTCTTCCATTGTTCTCGGAATTCTGCTGAAGTTTAAAAATGCTTCCGAACTCGTCCACTGTTCCCGGAATTCCGCTGAAGTTTAAAAATGCTTCGGAACTCTTCCATTGTTCTCGGAATTAAGCTGACATTTAAAAATGCTTTGGAACTTTCCCATTGTCCTTGGAATTCTGCTGACATTTATAAATGCTTTGGAACTCTTCCATTGTTCTCGGAATTCTGCTGACGTTTAAAAGTGCTTCAGAACACTCACATTGTTCTCGGAATTCCGCTGAAGTTTAAAAATGCTTCGGAACTCTTCCATTCTTCTCGGTATTCTGCTGAAGTTTAAAAATGCTTCGGACCTCTTCCATTGTTCTCGGAATTTTGCTGACATTTAAAAATGCTTCGGAACTCTTCCATTGTTCTGAGAATTCTGCTGGCGTTTAAAAATGGTTTGGAACTCTTCAATTGTTCTAAGAATTCTGCTGTAGTTTAAAAATTCTTTGGAACTATTCCATTGTTCTCGGAATTCTGCTGAAGTTTAAAAATGCATCCGAACTCTTCCATTGTTCTCAGAATTCCGCTGAAGTCTAAAAATGCTTCGGAACTCTTCCATTGTTCTCAGAATTCCGCTGACATTTAAAAATGCTTCGGAACTTTTCCTTTGTTCTCGGAATTCTGCTGACGTTAATTAATGCTTTGGAACTCTTCCATTGTTCTCGGAATTCTGCTGGCGTTTAAAAATGCTTCAGAACACTTTCTTTGCTCTCGGAATTCCGCTGTTGTGTAAAAATGCTTCGGAACTCTTCCATTTTTCTCGGTATTCCGCTGAAGTTTAAAAATGCTTCGGACCTCTTCCATTGTTCTCGGAATTTTACTGATGTTTAAAAATGCTTCGGAACTCTTCCATTGTTCTCGGAATTCTGCTGGCGTTTAAAAATGGTTCCGAACTCTTCCATTGTTCTCGGAATTCTGCTGACGTTTAAAAATGGTTCGGAACTCTTCCATTGTTCTCGGAATTCCTTTGACATTTAAAAATGCTTCAGAACTTTTCCTTTGTTCTCGGAATTCTGCTGATGTTTATAAATGCTCTGGAACTCTTCCATTGTTCTCGGAATTATGCTGACATTTAAAAATGCTTCAGAACACTCCCATTGTTCTCGGAATTCCACTGTAGTTTAAAAATGCTTCGGAACTCTTCCACTGTTCTCGGTATTCCGCTGAATTTTAAAAATGCTTTTGAACTTTTCCATTGCTCTCGGAATACTGGTGAAGTTTAAAAATGCTTTGGAACTTTTCCATTGTACTCGGAATTCTGCTGAAGTTTAAAAATGCTTCGGAACTCTTCCACTGTTCTCGGAAATCTGCTGAAGTTTAAAAATGATTCCGAACTCTTCCATTGTTCTTGGAATTCCGCTGAAGTTTAAAAATGCTTCTGAACTCTTCCATTGTTCTCGGAATTCTGCTGGCGTTTAAAAATGGTTCCGAACTCTTCCATTGTTCTCGGAATTCTGCTGACATTTAAAAATGGTTCGGAACTCTTCAATAATTCTCAGAATTCTGCTGTAGTTTAAAAATGCTTTGGAACTCTTCCATTGTTCTCGAAATTCTGCTGAAGTTTAAAAATGCTTCCGAACTCTTCCATTGTTCTCGGAATTCCGTTGAAGCTTAAAAATGCTTCGGAGGTCTTCCATTGTTCTCGGAAATAAGCTGACATTTAAAAATGCTTTGGAACTTTCCCATTGTTCTCGGAATTCTGCTGACGTTTATAAATTCTTTGGAAGTCTTCTAGTGTTCTCGGAATTCTGCTGACGTTTAAAAATGCTTCAGAACACTCCCATTGTTCTCGGAATTCCGCTGAAGTGTAAAAATGCTTCGGAACTCTTCCATTTTTCTCGGTATTCCGCTGAAGTTTAAAAATGCTTCGGACCTCTTCCATTGCTCTTGGAATTTTGCTGATGTATAAAAATGATTCAGAACTCTTCCATTGTTCTCGGAATTCCGCTGACATTTAAAAATGATTCGGAGCTTTTCCATTGTTCTCGGAATTCTGCTGACGTTTATAAATGCTTTGGAACTCTTCCATTGTTCTCGGAATTCTGCTGATGTTTAAAAATGCTTCCGAACTCTTCCATTGTTCTCGGAATTCCGCTGAAGTTTAAAATTGCTTCGGAACTCTTCTATTGTTCTCGGAATTCTGCTGGCGTTTAAAAATGGTTCCGAACTCTTCCATTGTTCTCGAAATTCTGCTGACATTTAAAAATGGTTCGGAACTCTTCAATAATTCTCAGAATTCTGCTGTAGTTTAAAAATGCTTTGGAACTCTTCCATTGTTCTCGAAATTCTGCTGAAGTTTAAAAATGCTTCCGAACGCTTCCATTGTTCTCGGAATGCCGCTGAAGTTTAAAAATGCTTCGGAACTCTTCCATTGTTCTCAGAATTAAGCTGACATTTAAAAATGCTTTGGAACTTTCCCATTGTTCTCGGAATTCTACTGACGTTTATAAATGCTTTGGAACTCTTCCATTGTTCTCGGAATTCTGCTGACGTTTAAAAATGCTTCAGAACACTCCCATTGTTCTCAGAATTCTGCTGTAGTTTAAAAATGCTTTGGAACTCTTCCATTGTTCTCGAAATTCTGCTGAAGTTTAAAAATGCTTCCGAACGCTTCCATTGTTCTCGGAATTCCGCTGAAGTTTAAAAATGCTTCGGAACTCTTCCATTGTTCTCGGAATTCCGCTGACATTTAAAAATGCTTCGGAACTTTTCCTTTGTTCTCAAAATTCTGCTGACATTTATTTATGCTTTGGAACTCTTCCATTGTTCTCCAAAATCTGCTGACGTTTAAAAATGCTTCAGAACTCTCCCATTGCTCTCGGAATTCCGCTGAAGTGTAAAAATGCTTCGGCACTCTTCCATTTTTCTCGGTATTCCGCTGAAGTTTAAAAATGCTTTGGACCTCTTCTATTGTTCTCGGAATTCCGCTGAAGTTTAAAAATGCTTCGGAACTCTTCCATTGTTCTCGGAATTCTGCTGGCGTTTAAAAATGGTTCCGAACTTTTCCATTGTTCTCGGAATTCTGCTGACATTTAAAAATGGTTCGGAACTCTTCAATAATTCTCAGAATTCTGCTGTAGTTTAAAAATGTTTGGAACTCTTCCATTGTTCTCGGAATTCTGCTGAAGTTTAAAAATGCTTCCGAACTCGTCCACTGTTCCCGGAATTCCGCTGAAGTTTAAAAATGCTTCGGAACTCTTCCATTGTTCTCGGAATTAAGCTGACATTTAAAAATGCTTTGGAACTTTCCCATTGTCCTTGGAATTCTGCTGACATTTATAAATGCTTTGGAACTCTTCCATTGTTCTCGGAATTCTGCTGACGTTTAAAAGTGCTTCAGAACACTCACATTGTTCTCGGAATTCCGCTGAAGTTTAAAAATGCTTCGGAACTCTTCCATTCTTCTCGGTATTCTGCTGAAGTTTAAAAATGCTTCGGACCTCTTCCATTGTTCTCGGAATTTTGCTGACATTTAAAAATGCTTCGGAACTCTTCCATTGTTCTGAGAATTCTGCTGGCGTTTAAAAATGGTTTGGAACTCTTCAATTGTTCTAAGAATTCTGCTGTAGTTTAAAAATTCTTTGGAACTATTCCATTGTTCTCGGAATTCTGCTGAAGTTTAAAAATGCATCCGAACTCTTCCATTGTTCTCAGAATTCCGCTGAAGTCTAAAAATGCTTCGGAACTCTTCCATTGTTCTCAGAATTCCGCTGACATTTAAAAATGCTTCGGAACTTTTCCTTTGTTCTCGGAATTCTGCTGACGTTAATTAATGCTTTGGAACTCTTCCATTGTTCTCGGAATTCTGCTGGCGTTTAAAAATGCTTCAGAACACTTTCTTTGCTCTCGGAATTCCGCTGTTGTGTAAAAATGCTTCGGAACTCTTCCATTTTTCTCGGTATTCCGCTGAAGTTTAAAAATGCTTCGGACCTCTTCCATTGTTCTCGGAATTTTACTGATGTTTAAAAATGCTTCGGAACTCTTCCATTGTTCTCGGAATTCTGCTGGCGTTTAAAAATGGTTCCGAACTCTTCCATTGTTCTCGGAATTCTGCTGACGTTTAAAAATGGTTCGGAACTCTTCCATTGTTCTCGGAATTCCTTTGACATTTAAAAATGCTTCAGAACTTTTCCTTTGTTCTCGGAATTCTGCTGATGTTTATAAATGCTCTGGAACTCTTCCATTGTTCTCGGAATTATGCTGACATTTAAAAATGCTTCAGAACACTCCCATTGTTCTCGGAATTCCACTGTAGTTTAAAAATGCTTCGGAACTCTTCCACTGTTCTCGGTATTCCGCTGAATTTTAAAAATGCTTTTGAACTTTTCCATTGCTCTCGGAATACTGGTGAAGTTTAAAAATGCTTTGGAACTTTTCCATTGTACTCGGAATTCTGCTGAAGTTTAAAAATGCTTCGGAACTCTTCCACTGTTCTCGGAAATCTGCTGAAGTTTAAAAATGATTCCGAACTCTTCCATTGTTCTTGGAATTCCGCTGAAGTTTAAAAATGCTTCTGAACTCTTCCATTGTTCTCGGAATTCTGCTGGCGTTTAAAAATGGTTCCGAACTCTTCCATTGTTCTCGGAATTCTGCTGACATTTAAAAATGGTTCGGAACTCTTCAATAATTCTCAGAATTCTGCTGTAGTTTAAAAATGCTTTGGAACTCTTCCATTGTTCTCGAAATTCTGCTGAAGTTTAAAAATGCTTCCGAACTCTTCCATTGTTCTCGGAATTCCGTTGAAGCTTAAAAATGCTTCGGAGGTCTTCCATTGTTCTCGGAAATAAGCTGACATTTAAAAATGCTTTGGAACTTTCCCATTGTTCTCGGAATTCTGCTGACGTTTATAAATTCTTTGGAAGTCTTCTAGTGTTCTCGGAATTCTGCTGACGTTTAAAAATGCTTCAGAACACTCCCATTGTTCTCGGAATTCCGCTGAAGTGTAAAAATGCTTCGGAACTCTTCCATTTTTCTCGGTATTCCGCTGAAGTTTAAAAATGCTTCGGACCTCTTCCATTGCTCTTGGAATTTTGCTGATGTATAAAAATGATTCAGAACTCTTCCATTGTTCTCGGAATTCCGCTGACATTTAAAAATGATTCGGAGCTTTTCCATTGTTCTCGGAATTCTGCTGACGTTTATAAATGCTTTGGAACTCTTCCATTGTTCTCGGAATTCTGCTGATGTTTAAAAATGCTTCCGAACTCTTCCATTGTTCTCGGAATTCCGCTGAAGTTTAAAATTGCTTCGGAACTCTTCTATTGTTCTCGGAATTCTGCTGGCGTTTAAAAATGGTTCCGAACTCTTCCATTGTTCTCGAAATTCTGCTGACATTTAAAAATGGTTCGGAACTCTTCAATAATTCTCAGAATTCTGCTGTAGTTTAAAAATGCTTTGGAACTCTTCCATTGTTCTCGAAATTCTGCTGAAGTTTAAAAATGCTTCCGAACGCTTCCATTGTTCTCGGAATGCCGCTGAAGTTTAAAAATGCTTCGGAACTCTTCCATTGTTCTCAGAATTAAGCTGACATTTAAAAATGCTTTGGAACTTTCCCATTGTTCTCGGAATTCTACTGACGTTTATAAATGCTTTGGAACTCTTCCATTGTTCTCGGAATTCTGCTGACGTTTAAAAATGCTTCAGAACACTCCCATTGTTCTCAGAATTCTGCTGTAGTTTAAAAATGCTTTGGAACTCTTCCATTGTTCTCGGAATTCCGCTGAAGTTTAAAAATGCTTCGGAACTCTTCCATTGTTCTCGGAATTCCGCTGACATTTAAAAATGCTTCGGAACTTTTCCTTTGTTCTCAAAATTCTGCTGACATTTATTTATGCTTTGGAACTCTTCCATTGTTCTCCAAAATCTGCTGACGTTTAAAAATGCTTCAGAACTCTCCCATTGCTCTCGGAATTCCGCTGAAGTGTAAAAATGCTTCGGCACTCTTCCATTTTTCTCGGTATTCCGCTGAAGTTTAAAAATGCTTTGGACCTCTTCTATTGTTCTCGGAATTCCGCTGAAGTTTAAAAATGCTTCGGAACTCTTCCATTGTTCTCGGAATTCTGCTGGCGTTTAAAAATGGTTCCGAACTCTTCCATTGTTCTCGGAATTCTGCAGACATTTAAAAATGGTTCAGAACTCTTCAATAATTCTCAGAATTCTGCTGTAGTTTAAAAATGCTTTGGAACTCTTCCATTGTTCTCGGAATTCTGCTGAAGTTTAAAAATGCTTCCAAACTCGTCCATTGTTCTCGGAATTCCGCTGAAGTTTAAAAATGGTTCGGAATTCTCCCATTGTTCTCGGAATTAAGCTGACATTTAAAAATGCTTTGGAACTTTTCCATTGCTCTCGGAATTCTGGTGAAGTTTAAAAATGCTTTGGAACTTTTCCATTGTACTCAGAATTCTGCTGAAGTTTAAAAATGCTTCGGAACTTTTCCATTGTACTCGGAATTCTGCTGAAGTTTAAAAATGCTTCGGAACTCTTCCATTGTTCTCGGAATTCTGCTGACGTTTAAAAATGGTTCGGAACTCTTCAATAATTCTCAGAATTCTGCAGTAGTTTAAAAATGCTTTGGAACTCTTCCATTGTTCTCAGAATTCTGCTGAAGTTTAAAAATGCTTCCGAACTCGTCCACTGTTCCCGGAATTCCGCTGAAGTTTAAAAATGCTTCGGAACTCTTCCATTGTTCTCGGAATTAAGCTGACATTTAAAAATGCTTCGGAACTTTTCCTTTGTTCTCGGAATTCTGCTGACGTTTATTAATGCTTTTGAACTCTTCCATTGTTCTCGGAATTCTGCTGGCGTTTAAAAATGCTTCAGAACACTTTTATTGCTCTCGGTATTCCGCTGTTGTGTAAAAATGCTTCGGAACTCTTCCATTTTTCTCGGTATTCCGCTGAAGTTTAAAAATGGTTCGGAACTCTTCCATTGTTCTCGGAATTCTGCTGATGTTTAAAAATGGTTCGGAACTCTTCCATTGTTCTCGGAATTCCGCTGACATTTAAAAATGCTTCGGAACTTTTCCTTTGTTCTCGGAATTCTGCTGATGTTTATAAATGCTTTGGAACTCTTCCATTGTTCTCGGAATTCTGCTGATGTTTAAAAATGCTTCTGAACTCTTCCATTGTTCTTGGAATTCCGCTGAAGTTTAAAAATGCTTCTGAACTCTTCCATTGTTCTCGGAATTCTGCTGGCGTTTAAAAATGGTTCCGAACTCTTCCATTGTTCTCGGAATTCTGCTGACATTTAAAAATGGTTCGGAACTCTTCAATAATTCTCAGAATTCTGCTGTAGTTTAAAAATGCTTTGGAACTCTTCCATTGTTCTCGAAATTCTGCTGAAGTTTAAAAATGCTTCTGAACACTTCCATTGTTCTCGGAATTCCGCTGAAGTTTAAAAATGCTTCGGAACTCTTCCATTGTTCTCGGAAATAAGCTGACATTTAAAAATGCTTTGGAACTTTCCCATTGTTCTCGGAATTCTGCTGACGTTTATAAATTCTTTGGAACTCTTCCAGTGTTCTCGCAATTCTGCTGACGTTTAAAAATGCTTCAGAACACTCCCATTGTTCTCGGAATTCCGCTGAAGTGTAAAAATGCTTCGGAACTCTTCCATTTTTCTCGGTATTCCGCTGAAGTTTAAAAATGCTTCGGACCTCTTCCATTGCTCTTGGAATTTTGCTGATGTATAAAAATGATTCAGAACTCTTCCATTGTTCTCGGAATTCCGCTGACATTTAAAAATGATTCGGAGCTTTTCCATTGTTCTCGGAATTCTGCTGACGTTTATAAATGCTTTGGAACTCTTCCATTGTTCTCGGAATTCTGCTGATGTTTAAAAATGCTTCCGAACTCTTCCATTGTTCTCGGAATTCCGCTGAAGTTTAAAATTGCTTCGGAACTCTTCTATTGTTCTCGGAATTCTGCTGGCGTTTAAAAATGGTTCCGAACTCTTCCATTGTTCTCGAAATTCTGCTGACATTTAAAAATGGTTCGGAACTCTTCAATAATTCTCAGAATTCTGCTGTAGTTTAAAAATGCTTTGGAACTCTTCCATTGTTCTCGAAATTCTGCTGAAGTTTAAAAATGCTTCCGAACGCTTCCATTGTTCTCGGAATGCCGCTGAAGTTTAAAAATGCTTCGGAACTCTTCCATTGTTCTCAGAATTAAGCTGACATTTAAAAATGCTTTGGAACTTTCCCATTGTTCTCGGAATTCTACTGACGTTTATAAATGCTTTGGAACTCTTCCATTGTTCTCGGAATTCTGCTGACGTTTAAAAATGCTTCAGAACACTACCATTGTTCTCAGAATTCTGCTGTAGTTTAAAAATGCTTTGGAACTCTTCCATTGTTCTCGAAATTCTGCTGAAGTTTAAAAATGCTTCCGAACGCTTCCATTGTTCTCGGAATTCCGCTGAAGTTTAAAAATGCTTCGGAACTCTTCCATTGTTCTCGGAATTCCGCTGACATTTAAAAATGCTTCGGAACTTTTCCTTTGTTCTCAAAGTTCTGCTGACATTTATTTATGCTTTGGAACTCTTCCATTGTTCTCCAAAATCTGCTGACGTTTAAAAATGCTTCAGAACTCTCCCATTGCTCTCGGAATTCCGCTGAAGTGTAAAAATGCTTCGGCACTCTTCCATTTTTCTCGGTATTCCGCTGAAGTTTAAAAATGCTTTGGACCTCTTCTATTGTTCTCGGAATTCCGCTGAAGTTTAAAAATGCTTCGGAACTCTTCCATTGTTCTCGGAATTCTGCTGGCGTTTAAAAATGGTTCCGAACTCTTCCATTGTTCTCGGAATTCTGCAGACATTTAAAAATGGTTCAGAACTCTTCAATAATTCTCAGAATTCTGCTGTAGTTTAAAAATGCTTTGGAACTCTTCCATTGTTCTCGGAATTCTGCTGAAGTTTAAAAATGCTTCCAAACTCGTCCATTGTTCTCGGAATTCCGCTGAAGTTTAAAAATGGTTCGGAATTCTCCCATTGTTCTCGGAATTAAGCTGACATTTAAAAATGCTTTGGAACTTTTCCATTGCTCTCGGAATTCTGGTGAAATTTAAAAATGCTTTGGAACTTTTCCATTGTACTCAGAATTCTGCTGAAGTTTAAAAATGCTTCGGAACTTTTCCATTGTACTCGGAATTCTGCTGAAGTTTAAAAATGCTTCGGAACTCTTCCATTGTTCTCGGAATTCTGCTGACGTTTAAAAATGGTTCGGAACTCTTCAATAATTCTCAGAATTCTGCAGTAGTTTAAAAATGCTTTGGAACTCTTCCATTGTTCTCAGAATTCTGCTGAAGTTTAAAAATGCTTCCGAACTCGTCCACTGTTCCCGGAATTCCGCTGAAGTTTAAAAATGCTTCGGAACTCTTCCATTGTTCTCGGAATTAAGCTGACATTTAAAAATGCTTCGGAACTTTTCCTTTGTTCTCGGAATTCTGCTGACGTTTATTAATGCTTTTGAACTCTTCCATTGTTCTCGGAATTCTGCTGGCGTTTAAAAATGCTTCAGAACACTTTCATTGCTCTCGGTATTCCGCTGTTGTGTAAAAATGCTTCGGAACTCTTCCATTTTTCTCGGTATTCCGCTGAAGTTTAAAAATGGTTCGGAACTCTTCCATTGTTCTCGGAATTCTGCTGATGTTTAAAAATGGTTCGGAACTCTTCCATTGTTCTCGGAATTCCGCTGACATTTAAAAATGCTTCGGAACTTTTCCTTTGTTCTCGGAATTCTGCTGATGTTTATAAATGCTTTGGAACTCTTCCATTGTTCTCGGAATTCTGCTGATGTTTAAAAATGCTTCTGAACTCTTCCATTGTTCTTGGAATTCCGCTGAAGTTTAAAAATGCTTCTGAACTCTTCCATTGTTCTCGGAATTCTGCTGGCGTTTAAAAATGGTTCCGAACTCTTCCATTGTTCTCGGAATCTGCTGACATTTAAAAATGGTTCGGAACTCTTCAATAATTCTCAGAATTCTGCTGTAGTTTAAAAATGCTTTGGAACTCTTCCATTGTTCTCGAAATTCTGCTGAAGTTTAAAAATGCTTCTGAACACTTCCATTGTTCTCGGAATTCCGCTGAAGTTTAAAAATGCTTCGGAACTCTTCCATTGTTCTCGGAAATAAGCTGACATTTAAAAATGCTTTGGAACTTTCCCATTGTTCTCGGAATTCTGCTGACGTTTATAAATTCTTTGGAACTCTTCCAGTGTTCTCGCAATTCTGCTGACGTTTAAAAATGCTTCAGAACACTCCCATTGTTCTCGGAATTCCGCTGAAGTGTAAAAATGCTTCGGAACTCTTCCATTTTTCTCGGTATTCCGCTGAAGTTTAAAAATGCTTCGGACCTCTTTCATTGTTCTCGGAATTTTGCTGATGTATAAAAATGCTTCAGAACTCTTCCATTGTTCTCGGAATTCCACTGACATTTAAAAATGCTTCGGAGCTTTTCCATTGTTCTCGGAATTCTGCAGACGTTTATAAATGCTTTGGAACTCTTCCATTTTTCTCGGAATTCTGCTGATGTTTAAAAATGCTTCCGAACTCTTCCATTGTTCTCGGAATTCCGCTGAAGTTTAAAAATGCTTCTGAACTCTTCCATTGTTCTCGGAATTCTGCTGGCGTTTAAAAATGGTTCCGAACTCTTCCATTGTTCTTGGAATTCTGCTGACATTTAAAAATGGTTCGGAACTCTTCAATAATTCTCAGAATTCTGCTGTAGCTTAAAAATGCTTCGGAACTCTTCCATTGTTCTCGATATTCTGCTGAAGTTTAAAAATGCTTCCGAACGCTTCCATTGTTCTCGGACTTCCGCTGAAGTTTAAAAATGCTTCGAAACTCTTCCATTGTTCTCGGAATTAAGCTGACATTTAAAAATGCTTTGGAACTTTCCCATTGTTCTCGGAATTCTGCTGACGTTTATAAATGCTTTGGAACTCTTCCATTGTTCTCGGAATACTGCTGACGTTTAAAAATGCTTCAGAACACTCCCATTGTTCTCGGAATTCCGCTGAAGTTTAAAAATGCTTCGGAACTCTTCCATTTTTCTCGGTATTCTGCTGAAGTTTAAAAATGCTTCGGACCTCTTCCATTGTTCTCGGAATTTTGCTGATATATAAAAATGCTAAAGAACTCTTCCATTGTTCTCGGAATTCCGCTGACATTTAAAAATGCTTCGGAGCTTTTCCATTGTTCTCGGAATTCTGCTGACGTTTATAAATGCTTTGGAACGCTTCCATTGTTCTCAGAATTCTGCTGACGTTTAAAAATGCTTTAGAACACTCCCATTGTTCTCGGAATTCTGCTGAATTTTAAAAATGCTTCGGAACTCTTCCAATGTTCTCGGAATTCTACTGACGCTTAGAAATGCTCCCGAACTCTTCCATTGTTCTCGGAATTCTGCTGGCGTTTAAAAATTCTTCCGAACTCTTCCATTGTTCTCGGAATTCTGCTGACATTTAAAAATGGTTCGGAACTCTTCAATAATTCTCAGAATTCTGCTGTAGTTTAAAAATGCTTTGGAACTCTTCCATTGTTCTCGGAATTCTGCTGAAGTTTAAAAATGCTTCAGAACTCGTCCATTGTTCTCGGAATTCCGCTGAAGTTAAAAAATGCTTCGGAACTCTTCCATTGTTCTCGGAATTAAGCTGACATTTAAAAAAGCTTTGGAACTTTCCCATTGTTCTCCGAATTCTGCTGACGTTTATAAATGCTTTGGAACTCTTCCATTGTTATCGGAATTCTGCTGACGTTTAAAAATGCTTCAGAACACTCCCATTGTTCTCGGACTTTCGGTGAAGTGTAAAAATGCTTCGGAACTCTTCCATTTTTCTCGGTATTCCACTGTAGTTTAAAAATGCTTCTGACCTCTTCCATTGTTCTCGGAATTTTGCTGTTGTATAAAAATGCTTCGGAACTCTTCCATTGTTCTTGGAATTCTGCTGGCGTTTAAAAATGTTTCGGAACTTTTCCATTTTTCTCGGTATTCCACTGAAGTTTAAAAATGCTTTGGAACTTTCCATTGCTTTTGGAATTCTGGTGAAGTTTAAAAATGCTTTTGAACTTTTCCATTGTACTCGGAATTCTGCTGAAGTTTAAAAATGCTTCGGAACCCTTCCATTGTTCTCGGAATTCTGCTGACGTTTAAAAATGCTTCCGAACACTTCCATTGTTCTTGGAATTCCGCTGACATTCAAAAATGCTTCAAAACTCTTCCATTGTTCTCAGAATTCCGCTGAAGTTTAAAAATGCTTTTGAACTTTTCCATTGCTCTCGGAATTCCGCTGAAGTTTAAAAATGCTTCGGAACTCTTCCATTGTTCTCGGAATTCCGCTGACATTTAAAAATGCTTCGGAACTTTTCCTTTGTTCTCGCAATTCTGCTGACGTTTATTTATGCTTTGGAGCTCTTCCATTGTTCTCGGAATTCTGCTGACGTTTAAAAATGCTTCAGAACACTTCCATTGCTCTCGGTATTCCGCTGTAGTGTAAAAATGCTTCGGAACTCTTCCATTTTTCTCGGTATTCCGCTGAAGTTTAAAAATGCTTCGGACCTCTTCCATTGTTCTCGGAATTTTACTGATGTTTAAAAATGCTTCGGAACTCTTCCATTGTTCTCGGAATTCTGCTGGCGTTTAAAAATGGTTCGGAACTCTTCCATTGTTCTCGGAATTCTGCTGATGTTTAAAAATGGATCGGAACTCTTCCATTGTTCTCGGAATTCCGCTGACATTTAAAAATGCTTCGGAACTTTTCCTTTGTTCTCGGAATTCTGCTGATGTTTATAAATGCTTTGGAACTCTTCCATTGTTCTCGGAATTCTGCTGATGTTTAAAAATGCTTCTGAACTCTTCCATTGTTCTTGGAATTCCGCTGAAGTTTAAAAATGCTTCTGAACTCTTCCATTGTTCTCGGAATTCTGCTGGCGTTTAAAAATGGTTCCGAACTCTTCCATTGTTCTCGGAATTCTGCTGACATTTAAAAATGGTTCGGAACTCTTCAATAATTCTCAGAATTCTGCTGTAGTTTAAAAATGCTTTGGAACTCTTCCATTGTTCTCGAAATTCTGCTGAAGTTTAAAAATGCTTCCGAACACTTCCATTGTTCTCGGAATTCCGCTGAAGTTTAAAAATGCTTCGGAACTCTTCCATTGTTCTCGGAAATAAGCTGATATTTAAAAATGCTTTGGAACTTTCCCATTGTTCTCGGAATTCTGCTGACGTTTATAAATTCTTTGGAACTCTTCCAGTGTTCTCGGAATTCTGCTGACGTTTAAAAATGCTTCAGAACACTCCCATTGTTCTCGGAATTCCGCTGAAGTGTAAAAATCCTTCGGAACTCTTCCATTTTTCTCGGTATTCCGCTGAAGTTTAAAAATGCTTCGGACCTCTTCCATTGTTCTCGGAATTCCACTGACATTTAAAAATGCTTCGGAGCTTTTCCATTGTTCTCGGAATTCTGCAGACGTTTATAAATGCTTTGGAACTCTTCCATTGTTCTCGGAATTCTGCTGGCGTTTAAAAATGGTTCCGAACTCTTCCATTGTTCTCGGAATTCTGCTGACATTTAAAAATGGTTCGGAACTCTTCAATAATTCTCAGAATTCTGCTGTAGCTTAAAAATGCTTCGGAACTCTTCCATTGTTCTCGATATTCTGCTGAAGTTTAAAAATGCTTCCGAACGCTTCCATTGTTCTCGGACTTCCGCTGAAGTTTAAAAATGCTTCGGAACTCTTCCATTGTTCTCGGAATTAAGCTGACATTTAAAAATGCTTTGGAACTTTCCCATTGTTCTCGGAATTCTGCTGACGTTTATAAATGCTTTGGAACTCTTCCATTGTTCTCGGAATACTGCTGACGTTTAAAAATGCTTCAGAACACTCCCATTGTTCTCGGAATTCCGCTGAAGTGTAAAAATGCTTCGGAACTCTTCCATTTTTCTCGGTATTCTGCTGAAGTTTAAAAATGCTTCGGACCTCTTCCATTGTTCTCGGAATTTTGAGGATATATAAAAATGCTTCAGAACTCTTCCATTGTTCTCGGAATTCCACTGACATTTAAAAATGCTTCGGAGCTTTTCCATTGTTCTCGGAATTCTGCTGACGTTTATAAATGCTTTGGAACGCTTCCATTGTTCTCAGAATTCTGCTGACGTTTAAAAATGCTTTAGAACACTCCCATTGTTCTCGGAATTCCACTGAAGTTTAAAAATGCTTCGGAACTCTTCCATTGCTCTCGGAATTCTGGTGAAGTTTAAAAATGCTTTGGAACTTTTCCATTGTACTCGGAATTCTGCTGAAGTTTAAAAATGCTTCGGAAACCTTCCAATGTTCTCGGAATTCTACTGACGCTTAGAAATGCTCCCGAACTCTTCCATTGTTCTCGGAATTCTGCTGGCGTTTAAAAATTCTTCCGAACTCTTCCATTGTTCTCGGAATTCTGCTGACATTTAAAAATGGTTCGGAACTCTTCAATAATTCTCAGAATTCTGCTGTAGTTTAAAAATGCTTTGGAACTCTTCCATTGTTCTCGGAATTCTGCTGAAGTTTAAAAATGCTTCAGAACTCGTCCATTGTTCTCGGAATTCCGCTGAAGTTAAAAAATGCTTCGGAACTCTTCCATTGTTCTCGGAATTCTGCTGACGTTTAAAAATGCTTCAGAACACTCCCATTGTTCTCGGACTTCCGGTGAAGTGTAAAAATGCTTCGGAACTCTTCCATTTTTCTCGGTATTCCACTGTAGTTTAAAAATGCTTCTGACCTCTTCCATTGTTCTCGGAATTTTGCTGTTGTATAAAAATGCTTCGGAACTCTTCCATTGTTCTTGGAATTCTGCTGGCGTTTAAAAATGTTTCGGAACTTTTCCATTTTTCTCGGTATTCCACTGAAGTTTAAAAATGCTTTGGAACTTTCCATTGCTTTTGGAATACTGGTGAAGTTTAAAAATGCTTTTGAACTTTTCCATTGTACTCGGAATTCTGCTGAAGTTTAAAAATGCTTCGGAACCCTTCCATTGTTCTCGGAATTCTGCTGATGTTTAAAAATGCTTCCGAACACTTCCATTGTTCTTGGAATTCCGCTGACATTCAAAAATGCTTCAAAACTCTTCCATTGTTCTCAGAATTCCGCTGAAGTTTAAAAATGCTTTTGAACTTTTCCATTGCTCTCGGAATTCCGCTGAAGTTTAAAAATGCTTCGGAACTCTTCCATTTTTCTCGGTATTCCGCTGAAGTTTAAAAATGCTTCGGACCTCTTCCATAGTTCTCGGAATTTTGCTGATGTATAAAAATGCTTCAGAACTCTTCCATTGTTCTCGGAATTCTACTGACATTTAAAAATGCTTCGGAGCTTTTCCATTGTTCTCGGAATTCTGCAGACGTTTATAAATGCTTTGGAACTGTTCCATTTTTCTCAGAATTCTGCTGATGTTTAAAAATGCTTCTGAACTCTTCCATTGTTCTCGGAATTCCGCTGAAGTTTAAAAATGCTTCGGAACTCTTCCATTGTTCTCGGAATTCTACTGACGTTTAAAAATGGTTCCGAACTCTTCCATTGTTCTCGGAATTCTGCTGACATTTAAAAATGGTTCGGAACTCTTCAATAATTCTCAGAATTCTGCTGTAGTTTAAAAATGCTTTGGAACTCTTCCATTGTTCTCGAAATTCTGCTGAAGTTTAAAAATGCTTCCGAACACTTCCATTGTTCTCGGAATTCCGCTGAAGTTTAAAAATGCTTCGGAACTCTTCCATTGTTCTCGGAAATAAGCTGACATTTTAAAATGCTTTGGAACTTTCCCATTGTTCTCGGAATTCTGCTGACGTTTATAAATTCTTTGGAACTCTTCCAGTGTTCTCGGAATTCTGCTGACGTTTAAAAATGCTTCAGAACACTCCCATTGTTCTCGGAATTCCGCTGAAGTGTAAAAATGCTTCGGAACTCTTCCATTTTTCTCGGTATTCCGCTGAAGTTTAAAAATGCTTCGGACCTCTTCCATTGTTCTCGGAATTCCACTGACATTTAAAAATGCTTCGGAGCTTTTCCATTGTTCTCGGAATTCTGCAGACGTTTATAAATGCTTTGGAACTCTTCCATTTTTCTCGGAATTCTGCTGATGTTTAAAAATGCTTCCGAACTCTTCCATTGTTCTCGGAATTCCGCTGAAGTTTAAAAATGCTTCGGAACTCTTCCATTGTTCTCGGAATTCTGCTGGCGTTTAAAAATGGTTCCGAACTCTTCCATTGTTCTCGGAATTCTGCTGACATTTAAAAATGGTTCGGAACTCTTCAATAATTCTCAGAATTCTGCTGTAGCTTAAAAATGCTTCGGAACTCTTCCATTGTTCTCGATATTCTGCTGACGTTTATAAATGCTTTGGAACGCTTCCATTTTTCTCAGAATTCTGCTGACGTTTAAAAATGCTTTAGAACACTCCCATTGTTCTCGGAATTCCACTGAAGTTTAAAAATGCTTCGGAACTCTTCCATTGCTCTCGGAATTCTGGTGAAGTTTAAAAATGCTTTGGAACTTTTCCATTGTACTCGGAATTCTGCTGAAGTTTAAAAATGCTTCGGAACTCTTCCAATGTTCTCGGAATTCTACTGACGCTTAGAAATGCTCCCGAACTCTTCCATTGTTCTCGGAATTCTGCTGGCGTTTAAAAATGGTTCCGAACTCTTCCATTGTTCTCGGAATTCTGCTGACATTTAAAAATGGTTCGGAACTCTTCAATAATTCTCAGAATTCTGCTGTAGTTTAAAAATGCTTTGGAACTCTTCCATTGTTCTCGAAATTCTGCTGAAGTTTAAAAATGCTTCTGAACACTTCCATTGTTCTCGGAATTCCGCTGAAGTTTAAAAATGCTTCGGAACTCTTCCATTGTTCTCGGAAATAAGCTGATATTTAAAAATGCTTTGGAACTTTCCCATTGTTCTCGGAATTCTGCTGACGTTTATAAATTCTTTGGAACTCTTCCAGTGTTCTCGGAATTCTGCTGACGTTTAAAAATGCTTCAGAACACTCCCATTGTTCTCGGAATTCCACTGAAGTGTAAAAATGCTTCGGAACTCTTCCATTTTTCTCGGTATTCCGCTGAAGTTTAAAAATGCTTCGGACCTCTTCCATTGTTCTCGGAATTCCACTGACATTTAAAAATGCTTCGGAGCTTTTCCATTGTTCTCGGAATTCTGCAGACGTTTATAAATGCTTTGGAACTCTTCCATTTTTCTCGGAATTCTGCTGATGTTTAAAAATGCTTCCGAACTCTTCCATTGTTCTCGGAATTCCGCTGAAGTTTAAAAATGCTTCGGAACTCTTCCATTGTTCTCGGAATTCTGCTGGCGTTTAAAAATGGTTCCGAACTCTTCCATTGTTCTCGGAATTCTGCTGACGTTTATAAATGCTTTGGAACGCTTCCATTGTTCTCAGAATTCTGCTGACGTTTAAAAATGCTTTAGAACACTCCCATTGTTCTCGGAATTCCACTGAAGTTTAAAAATGCTTCGGAACTCTTCCATTGCTCTCGGAATTCTGGTGAAGTTTAAAAATGCTTTGGAACTTTTCCATTGTACTCGGAATTCTGCTGAAGTTTAAAAATGCTTCGGAACACTTCCAATGTTCTCGGAATTCTACTGACGCTTAGAAATGCTCCCGAACTCTTCCATTGTTCTCGGAATTCTGCTGGCGTTTAAAAATTCTTCCGAACTCTTCCATTGTTCTCGGAATTCTGCTGACATTTAAAAATGGTTCGGAACTCTTCAATAATTCTCAGAATTCTGCTGTAGTTTAAAAGTGCTTTGGAACTCTTCCATTGTTCTCGGAATTCTGCTGAAGTTTAAAAATGCTTCAGAACTCGTCCATTGTTCTCGGAATTCCGCTGAAGTTAAAAAATGCTTCGGAACTCTTCCATTGTTCTCGGAATTAAGCTGACAATTAAAAAAAGCTTTGGAACTTTCCCATTGTTCTCCGAATTCTGCTGACGTTTATAAATGCTTTGGAACTCTTCCATTGTTATCGGAATTCTGCTGACGTTTAAAAATGCTTCAGAACACTCCCATTGTTCTCGGACTTCCGGTGAAGTGTAAAAATGCTTCGGAACTCTTCCATTTTTCTCGGTATTCCACTGTAGTTTAAAAATGCTTCTGACCTCTTCCATTGTTCTCGGAATTTTGCTGTTGTATAAAAATGCTTCGGAACTCTTCCATTGTTCTTGGAATTCTGCTGGCGTTTAAAAATGTTTCGGAACTTTTCCATTTTTCTCGGTATTCCACTGAAGTTTAAAAATGCTTTGGAACTTTCCATTGCTTTTGGAATACTGGTGAAGTTTAAAAATGCTTTTGAACTTTTCCATTGTACTCGGAATTCTGCTGAAGTTTAAAAATGCTTCGGAACCCTTCCATTGTTCTCGGAATTCTGCTGACGTTTAAAAATGCTTCCGAACACTTCCATTGTTCTTGGAATTCCGCTGACATTCAAAAATGCTTCAAAACTCTTCCATTGTTCTCAGAATTCCGCTGAAGTTTAAAAATGCTTTTGAACTTTTCCATTGCTCTCGGAATTCCGCTGAAGTTTAAAAATGCTTCGGAACTCTTCCATTTTTCTCGGTATTCCGCTGAAGTTTAAAAATGCTTCGGACCTCTTCCATTGTTCTCGGAATTTTGCTGATGTATAAAAATGCTTCAGAACTCTTCCATTGTTCTCGGAATTCCACTGACATTTAAAAATGCTTCGGAGCTTTTCCATTGTTCTCGGAATTCTGCTGAAGTTTAAAAATGCTTCAGAACTCGTCCATTGTTCTCGGAATTCCGCTGAAGTTAAAAAATGCTACGGAACTCTTCCATTGTTCTCGGAATTAAGCTGACATTTAAAAAAGCTTTGGAACTTTCCCATTGTTCTCCGAATTCTGCTGACGTTTATAAATGCTTTGGAACTCTTCCATTGTTATCGGAATTCTGCTGACGTTTAAAAATGCTTCAGAACACTCCCATTGTTCTCGGACTTCCGGTGAAGTGTAAAAATGCTTCGGAACTCTTCCATTTTTCTCGGTATTCCACTGTAGTTTAAAAATGCTTCTGACCTCTTCCATTGTTCTCGGAATTTTGCTGTTGTATAAAAATGCTTCGGAACTCTTCCATTGTTCTTGGAATTCTGCTGGCGTTTAAAAATGTTTCGGAACTTTTCCATTTTTCTCGGTATTCCACTGAAGTTTAAAAATGCTTTCTAACTTTTCATTGCTTTTGGAATACTGGTGAAGTTTAAAAATGCTTCGGAACTCTTCCATTGTTCTCGGAATTCCGCTGACATTTAAAAATGCTTCGGAACTTTTCCTTTGTTCTCGCAATTCTGCTGACGTTTATTTATGCTTTGGAGCTCTTCCATTGTTCTCGGAATTCTGCTGACGTTTAAAAATGCTTCAGAACACTTTCATTGCTCTCGGTATTCCGCTGTAGTGTAAAAATGCTTCGGAACTCTTCCATTTTTCTCGGTATTCCGCTGAAGTTTAAAAATGCTTCGGACCTCTTCCATTGTTCTCGGAATTTTACTGATGTTTAAAAATGCTTCGGAACTCTTCCATTGTTCTCGGAATTCTGCTGGCGTTTAAAAATGGTTCGGAACTCTTCCATTGTTCTCGGAATTCTGCTGATGTTTAAAAATGGTTCGGAACTCTTCCATTGTTCTCGGAATTCCGCTGACATTTAAAAATGCTTCGGAACTTTTCCTTTGTTCTCGGAATTCTGCTGATGTTTATAAATGCTTTGGAACTCTTCCATTGTTCTCGGAATTCTGCTGATGTTTAAAAATGCTTCTGAACTCTTCCATTGTTCTTGGAATTCCGCTGAAGTTTAAAAATGCTTCTGAACTCTTCCATTGTTCTCGGAATTCTGCTGGCGTTTAAAAATGGTTCCGAACTCTTCCATTGTTCTCGGAATTCTGCTGACATTTAAAAATGGTTCGGAACTCTTCAATAATTCTCAGAATTCTGCTGTAGTTTAAAAATGCTTTGGAACTCTTCCATTGTTCTCGAAATTCTGCTGAAGTTTAAAAATCCTTCCGAACACTTCCATTGTTCTCGGAATTCCGCTGAAGTTTAAAAATGCTTCGGAACTCTTCCATTGTTCTCGGAAATAAGCTGATATTTAAAAATGCTTTGGAACTTTCCCATTGTTCTCGGAATTCTGCTGACGTTTATAAATTCTTTGGAACTCTTCCAGTGTTCTCGGAATTCTGCTGACGTTTAAAAATGCTTCAGAACACTCCCATTGTTCTCGGAATTCCGCTGAAGTGTAAAAATGCTTCGGAACTCTTCCATTTTTCTCGGTATTCCGCTGAAGTTTAAAAATGCTTCGGACCTCTTCCATTGTTCTCGGAATTCCACTGACATTTAAAAATGCTTCGGAGCTTTTCCATTGTTCTCGGAATTCTGCAGACGTTTATAAATGCTTTGGAACTCTTCCATTTTTCTCGGAATTCTGCTGATGTTTAAAAATGCTTCCGAACTCTTCCATTGTTCTCGGAATTCCGCTGAAGTTTAAAAATGCTTCGGATCTCTTCCATTGTTCTCGGAATTCTGCTGGCGTTTAAAAATGGTTCCGAACTCTTCCATTGTTCTCGGAATTCTGCTGACATTTAAAAATGGTTCGGAACTCTTCAATAATTCTCAGAATTCTGCTGTAGCTTAAAAATGCTTCGGAACTCTTCCATTGTTCTCGATATTCTGCTGAAGTTTAAAAATGCTTCCGAACACTTCCATTGTTCTCGGACTTCCGCTGAAGTTTAAAAATGCTTCGGAACTCTTCCATTGTTCTCGGAATTAAGCTGACATTTAAAAATGCTTTGGAACTTTCCCATTGTTCTCGGAATTCTGCTGACGTTTATAAATGCTTTGGAACTCTTCCATTGTTCTCGGAATACTGCTGACGTTTAAAAATGCTTCAGAACACTCCCATTGTTCTCGGAATTCCGCTGAAGTGTAAAAATGCTTCGGAACTCTTCCATTTTTCTCGGTATTCTGCTGAAGTTTAAAAATGCTTCGGACCTCTTCCATTGTTCTCGGAATTTTGAGGATATATAAAAATGCTTCAGAACTCTTCCATTGTTCTCGGAATTCCGCTGACATTTAAAAATGCTTCGGAGCTTTTCCATTGTTCTCGGAATTCTGCTGACGTTTATAAATGCTTTGGAACGCTTCCATTGTTCTCAGAATTCTGCTGACGTTTAAAAATGCTTTAGAACACTCCCATTGTTCTCGGAATTCCACTGAAGTTTAAAAATGCTTCGGAACTCTTCCATTGCTCTCGGAATTCTGGTGAAGTTTAAAAATGCTTTGGAACTTTTCCATTGTACTCGGAATTCTGCTGAAGTTTAAAAATGCTTCGGAACTCTTCCAATGTTCTCGGAATTCTACTGACGCTTAGAAATGCTCCCGAACTCTTCCATTGTTCTCGGAATTCTGCTGGCGTTTAAAAATTCTTCCGAACTCTTCCATTGTTCTCGGAATTCTGCTGACATTTAAAAATGGTTCGGAACTCTTCAATAATTCTCAGAATTCTGCTGTAGTTTAAAAATGCTTTAGAACACTCCCATTGTTCTCGGAATTCCACTGAAGTTTAAAAATGCTTCGGAACTCTTCCATTGCTCTCGGAATTCTGGTGAAGTTTAAAAATGCTTTGGAACTTTTCCATTGTACTCGGAATTCTGCTGACGTTTAAAAATGCTTCAGAACACTCCCATTGTTCTCGGACTTCCGGTGAAGTGTAAAAATGCTTCGGAACTCTTCCATTTTTCTCGGTATTCCACTGTAGTTTAAAAATGCTTCTGACCTCTTCCATTGTTCTCGGAATTTTGCTGTTGTATAAAAATGCTTCGGAACTCTTCCATTGTTCTTGGAATTCTGCTGGCGTTTAAAAATGTTTCGGAACTTTTCCATTTTTCTCGGTATTCCACTGAAGTTTAAAAATGCTTTGGAACTTTCCATTGCTTTTGGAATACTGGTGAAGTTTAAAAATGCTTTTGAACTTTTCCATTGTACTCGGAATTCTGTTGAAGTTTAAAAATGCTTCGGAACCCTTCCATTGTTCTCGGAATTCTGCTGACGTTTAAAAATGCTTCCGAACACTTCCATTGTTCTTGGAATTCCGCTGACATTCAAAAATGCTTCAAAACTCTTCCATTGTTCTCAGAATTCCGCTGAAGTTTAAAAATGCTTTTGAACTTTTCCATTGCTCTCGGAATTCCGCTGAAGTTTAAAAATGCTTCGGAACTCTTCCATTTTTCTCGGTATTCCGCTGAAGTTTAAAAATGCTTCGGACCTCTTCCATTGTTCTCGGAATTTTGCTGATGTATAAAAATGCTTCAGAACTCTTCCATTGTTCTCGGAATTCCACTGACATTTAAAAATGCTTCGGAGCTTTTCCATTGTTCTCGGAATTCTGCTGAAGTTTAAAAATGCTTCAGAACTCGTCCATTGTTCTCGGAATTCCGCTGAAGTTAAAAAATGCTACGGAACTCTTCCATTGTTCTCGGAATTAAGCTGACATTTAAAAAAGCTTTGGAACTTTCCCATTGTTCTCCGAATTCTGCTGACGTTTATAAATGCTTTGGAACTCTTCCATTGTTATCGGAATTCTGCTGACGTTTAAAAATGCTTCAGAACACTCCCATTGTTCTCGGACTTCCGGTGAAGTGTAAAAATGCTTCGGAACTCTTCCATTTTTCTCGGTATTCCACTGTAGTTTAAAAATGCTTCTGACCTCTTCCATTGTTCTCGGAATTTTGCTGTTGTATAAAAATGCTTCGGAACTCTTCCATTGTTCTCGGAATTCCGCTGACATTTAAAAATGCTTCGGAACTTTTCCTTTGTTCTCGCAATTCTGCTGACGTTTATTTATGCTTCGGAACTCTTCCATTTTTCTCGGTATTCCACTGTAGTTTAAAAATGCTTCTGACCTCTTCCATTGTTCTCGGAATTTTACTGATGTTTAAAAATGCTTCGGAACTCTTCCATTGTTCTCGGAATTCTGCTGATGTTTAAAAATGCTTCGGAGCTTTTCCATTGTTCTCGGAATTCTGCAGACGTTTATAAATGCTTTGGAACTCTTCCATTTTTCTCGGAATTCTGCTGATGTTTAAAAATGCTTCCGAACTCTTCCATTGTTCTCGGAATTCCGCTGAAGTTTAAAAATGCTTCGGAACTCTTCCATTGTTCTCGGAATTCTGCTGGCGTTTAAAAATGGTTCCGAACTCTTCCATTGTTCTCGGAATTCTGCTGACATTTAAAAATGGTTCGGAACTCTTCAATAATTCTCAGAATTCTGCTGTAGCTTAAAAATCCTTCGGAACTCTTCCATTGTTCTCGATATTCTGCTGAAGTTTAAAAATGCTTCCGAACGCTTCCATTGTTCTCGGACTTCCGCTGAAGTTTAAAAATGCTTCGGAACTCTTCCATTGTTCTCGGAATTAAGCTGACATTTAAAAATGCTTTGGAACTTTCCCATTGTTCTCGGAATTCTGCTGACGTTTATAAATGCTTTGGAACTCTTCCATTGTTCTCGGAATACTGCTGACGTTTAAAAATGCTTCAGAACACTCCCATTGTTCTCGGAATTCCGCTGAAGTGTAAAAATGCTTCGGAACTCTTCCATTTTTCTCGGTATTCTGCTGAAGTTTAAAAATGCTTCGGACCTCTTCCATTGTTCTCGGAATTTTGCTGATATATAAAAATGCTTCAGAACTCTTCCATTGTTCTCGGAATTCCGCTGACATTTAAAAATGCTTCGGAGCTTTTCCATTGTTCTCGGAATTCTGCTGACGTTTATAAATGCTTTGGAACGCTTCCATTGTTCTCAGAATTCTGCTGACGTTTAAAAATGCTTTAGAACACTCCCATTGTTCTCGGAATTCCACTGAAGTTTAAAAATGCTTCGGAACTCTTCCATTGCTCTCGGAATTCTGGTGAAGTTTAAAAATGCTTTGGAACTTTTCCATTGTACTCGGAATTCTGCTGAAGTTTAAAAATGCTTCGGAACTCTTCCAATTTTCTCGGAATTCTACTGACGCTTAGAAATGCTCCCGAACTCTTCCATTGTTCTCGGAATTCTGCTGGCGTTTAAAAATTCTTCAGAACTCTTCCATTGTTCTCGGAATTCTGCTGACATTTAAAAATGGTTCGGAACTCTTCAATAATTCTCAGAATTCTGCTGTAGTTTAAAAATGCTTTGGAACTCTTCCATTGTTCTCGGAATTCTGCTGAAGTTTAAAAATGCTTCAGAACTCGTCCATTGTTCTCGGAATTCCGCTGAAGTTAAAAAATGCTTCGGAACTCTTCCATTGTTCTCGGAATTAAGCTGACATTTAAAAAAGCTTTGGAACTTTCCCATTGTTCTCCGAATTCTGCTGACGTTTATAAATGCTTTGGAACTCTTCCATTGTTATCGGAATTCTGCTGACGTTTAAAAATGCTTCAGAACACTCCCATTGTTCTCGGACTTCCGGTGAAGTGTAAAAATGCTTCGGAACTCTTCCATTTTTCTCGGTATTCCACTGTAGTTTAAAAATGCTTCTGACCTCTTCCATTGTTCTCGGAATTTTGCTGTTGTATAAAAATGCTTCGGAACTCTTCCATTGTTCTTGGAATTCTGCTGGCGTTTAAAAATGTTTCGGAACTTTTCCATTTTTCTCGGTATTCCACTGAAGTTTAAAAATGCTTTGGAACTTTCCATTGCTTTTGGAATACTGGTGAAGTTTAAAAATGCTTTTGAACTTTTCCATTGTACTCGGAATTCTGCTGAAGTTTAAAAATGCTTCGGAACCCTTCCATTGTTCTCGGAATTCTGCTGACGTTTAAAAATGCTTCCGAACACTTCCATTGTTCTTGGAATTCCGCTGACATTCAAAAATGCTTCAAAACTCTTCCATTGTTCTCAGAATTCCGCTGAAGTTTAAAAATGCTTTTGAACTTTTCCATTGCTCTCGGAATTCCGCTGAAGTTTAAAAATGCTTCGGAACTCTTCCATTTTTCTCGGTATTCCGCTGAAGTTTAAAAATGCTTCGGACCTCTTCCATTGTTCTCGGAATTTTGCTGATGTATAAAAATGCTTCAAAACTCTTCCATTGTTCTCGGAATTCCACTGACATTTAAAAATGCTTCGGAGCTTTTCCATTGTTCTCAGAATTCTGCAGACGTTTATAAATGCTTTGGAACTCTTCCATTTTTCTCGGAATTCTGCTGATGTTTACAAATGCTTCCGAACTCTTCCATTGTTCTCGGAATTCCGCTGAAGTTTAAAAATGCTTCGGAACTCTTCCATTGTTCTCGGAATTCTACTGACGTTTAAAAATGGTTCCGAACTCTTCCATTGTTCTCGGAATTCTGCTGACATTTAAAAATGGTTCGGAACTCTTCAATAATTCTCAGAATTCTGCTGTAGCTTAAAAATGCTTCGGAACTCTTCCATTGTTCTCGGAATTCCGCTGAAGTTTAAAAATGCTTCCGAACGCTTCCATTGTTCTCGGACTTCCGCTGAAGTTTAAAAATGCTTCGGAACTCTTCCATTGTTCTCGGAATTAAGCTGACATTTAAAAATGCTTTGGAACTTTCCCATTGTTCTCGGAATTCTGCTGACGTTTATAAATGCTTTGGAACTCTTCCATTGTTCTCGGAATACTGCTGACGTTTAAAAATGCTTCAGAACACTCCCATTGTTCTTGGAATTCCGCTGAAGTTTAAAAATGCTTCGGAACTCTTCCATTGTTCTCGGAATTCCGCTGACATTTAAAAATGCTTCGGAACTTTTCCTTTGTACTCGCAATTCTGCTGACGTTTATTTATGCTTTGGAGCTCTTCCATTGTTCTCGGAAATCTGCTGACGTTTAAAAATGCTTCAGAACACTTTCATTGCTCTCGGTATTCCGCTGTAGTGTAAAAATGCTTCGGAACTCTTCCATTTTTCTCGGTATTCCGCTGAAGTTTAAAAATGCTTCGGACCTCTTCCATTGTTCTCGGAATTTTACTGATGTTTAAAAATGCTTCGGAACTCTTCCATTGTTCTCGGAATTCTGCTGGCGTTTAAAAATGGTTCGGAACTCTTCCATTGTTCTCGGAATTCTGCTGATGTTTAAAAATGGTTCGGAACTCTTCCATTGTTCTCGGAATTCCGCTGACATTTAAAAATGCTTCGGAACTTTTCCTTTGTTCTCGGAATTCTGCTGATGTTTATAAATGCTTTGGAACTCTTCCATTGTTCTCGGAATTCTGCTGATGTTTAAAAATGCTTCGGACCTCTTCCATTGTTCTTGGAATTCCGCTGAAGTTTAAAAATGCTTCGGACCTCTTCCATTGTTCTCGGAATTTTACTGATGTTTAAAAATGCTTCAGAACACTCCCATTGTTCTCGGAATTCCGCTGAAGTGTAAAAATGCTTCGGAACTCTTCCATTTTTCTCGGTATTCCGCTGAAGTTTAAAAATGCTTCGGACCTCTTCCATTGTTCTCGGAATTCCACTGACATTTAAAAATGCTTCGGAGCTTTTCCATTGTTCTCGGAATTCTGCAGACGTTTATAAATGCTTTGGAACTCTTCCATTTTTCTCGGAATTCTGCTGATGTTTAAAAATGCTTCCGAACTCTTCCATTGTTCTCGGAATTCCGCTGAAGTTTAAAAATGCTTCGGAACTCTTCCATTGTTCTCGGAATTCTGCTGGCGTTTAAAAATGGTTCCGAACTCTTCCATTGTTCTCGGAATTCTGCTGACATTTAAAAATGGTTCGGAACTCTTCAATAATTCTCAGAATTCTGCTGTAGCTTAAAAATGCTTCGGAACTCTTCCATTGTTCTCGATATTCTGCTGAAGTTTAAAAATGCTTCCGAACGCTTCCATTGTTCTCGGACTTCCGCTGAAGTTTAAAAATGCTTCGGAACTCTTCCATTGTTCTCGGAATTAAGCTGACATTTAAAAATGCTTTGGAACTTTCCCATTGTTCTCGGAATTCTGCTGACGTTTATAAATGCTTTGGAACTCTTCCATTGTTCTCGGAATACTGCTGACGTTTAAAAATGCTTCAGAACACTCCCATTGTTCTCGGAATTCCGCTGAAGTGTAAAAATGCTTCGGAACTCTTCCATTTTTCTCGGTATTCTGCTGAAGTTTAAAAATGCTTCGGACCTCTTCCATTGTTCTCGGAATTTTGCTGATATATAAAAATGCTTCAGAACTCTTCCATTGTTCTCGGAATTCCGCTGACATTTAAAAATGCTTCGGAGCTTTTCCATTGTTCTCGGAATTCTGCTGACGTTTATAAATGCTTTGGAACGCTTCCATTGTTCTCAGAATTCTGCTGACGTTTAAAAATGCTTTAGAACACTCCCATTGTTCTCGGAATTCCACTGAAGTTTAAAAATGCTTCGGAACTCTTCCATTGCTCTCGGAATTCTGGTGAAGTTTAAAAATGCTTTGGAACTTTTCCATTGTACTCGGAATTCTGCTGAAGTTTAAAAATGCTTCGGAACTCTTCCAATGTTCTCGGAATTCTACTGACGCTTAGAAATGCTCCCGAACTCTTCCATTGTTCTCGGAATTCTGCTGGCGTTTAAAAATTCTTCCGAACTCTTCCATTGTTCTCGGAATTCTGCTGACATTTAAAAATGGTTCGGAACTCTTCAATAATTCTCAGAATTCTGCTGTAGTTTAAAAATGCTTTGGAACTCTTCCATTGTTCTCGGAATTCTGCTGAAGTTTAAAAATGCTTCAGAACTCGTCCATTGTTCTCGGAATTCCGCTGAAGTTAAAAAATGCTTCGGAACTCTTCCATTGTTCTCGGAATTAAGCTGACATTTAAAAAAGCTTTGGAACTTTCCCATTGTTCTCCGAATTCTGCTGACGTTTATAAATGCTTTGGAACTCTTCCATTGTTCTCGGAATTCTGCTGATGTTTAAAAATGCTTCGGACCTCTTCCATTGTTCTTGGAATTCCGCTGAAGTGTAAAAATGCTTCTGAACTCTTCCATTGTTCTCGGAATTCTGCTGGCGTTTAAAAATGGTTCCGAACTCTTCCATTGTTCTCGCAATTCTGCTGACATTTAAAAATGGTTCGGAACTCTTCAATAATTCTCAGAATTCTGCTGTAGTTTAAAAATGCTTTGGAACTCTTCCATTGTTCTCGGAATTCTGCTGAAGTTTAAAAATGCTTCAGAACTCGTCCATTGTTCTCGGAATTCCGCTGAAGTTAAAAAATGCTTCGGAACTCTTCCATTGTTCTCGGAATTAAGCTGACATTTAAAAAAGCTTTGGAACTTTCCCATTGTTCTCCGAATTCTGCTGACGTTTATAAATGCTTTGGAACTCTTCCATTGTTATCGGAATTCTGCTGACGTTTAAAAATGCTTCAGAACACTCCCATTGTTCTCGGACTTCCGGTGAAGTGTAAAAATGCTTCGGAACTCTTCCATTTTTCTCGGTATTCCACTGTAGTTTAAAAATGCTTCTGACCTCTTCCATTGTTCTCGGAATTTTGCTGTTGTATAAAAATGCTTCGGAACTCTTCCATTGTTCTTGGAATTCTGCTGGCGTTTAAAAATGTTTCGGAACTTTTCCATTTTTCTCGGTATTCCACTGAAGTTTAAAAATGCTTTGGAACTTTCCATTGCTTTTGGAATACTGGTGAAGTTTAAAAATGCTTTTGAACTTTTCCATTGTACTCGGAATTCTGCTGAAGTTTAAAAATGCTTCGGAACCCTTCCATTGTTCTCGGAATTCTGCTGACGTTTAAAAATGCTTCCGAACACTTCCATTGTTCTCAGAATTCCGCTGAAGTTTAAAAATGCTTTTGAACTTTTCCATTGCTCTCGGAATTCCGCTGAAGTTTAAAAATGCTTCGGAACTCTTCCATTTTTCTCGGTATTCCGCTGAAGTTTAAAAATGCTTCGGACCTCTTCCATTGTTCTCGGAATTTTGCTGATGTATAAAAATGCTTCAGAACTCTTCCATTGTTCTCGGAATTCCACTGACATTTAAAAATGCTTCGGAGCTTTTCCATTGTTCTCAGAATTCTGCAGACGTTTATAAATGCTTTGGAACTCTTCCATTTTTCTCGGAATTCTGCTGATGTTTAAAAATGCTTCCGAACTCTTCCATTGTTCTCGGAATTCCGCTGAAGTTTAAAAATGCTTCGGAACTCTTCCATTGTTCTCGGAATTCTACTGACGTTTAAAAATGGTTCCGAACTCTTCCATTGTTCTCGGAATTCTGCTGACATTTAAAAATGGTTCGGAACTCTTCAATAATTCTCAGAATTCTGCTGTAGCTTAAAAATGCTTCGGAACTCTTCCATTGTTCTCGGAATTCCGCTGAAGTTTAAAAATGCTTCCGAACGCTTCCATTGTTCTCGGACTTCCGCTGAAGTTTAAAAATGCTTCGGAACGCTTCCATTGTTCTCGGAATTAAGCTGACATTTAAAAATGCTTTGGAACTTTCCCATTGTTCTCGGAATTCTGCTGACGTTTATAAATGCTTTGGAACTCTTCCATTGTTCTCGGAATACTGCTGACGTTTAAAAATGCTTCAGAACACTCCCATTGTTCTTGGAATTCCGCTGAAGTTTAAAAATGCTTCGGAACTCTTCCATTGTTCTCGGAATTCCGCTGACATTTAAAAATGCTTCGGAACTTTTCCTTTGTTCTCGCAATTCTGCTGACGTTTATTTATGCTTTGGAGCTCTTCCATTGTTCTCGGAAATCTGCTGACGTTTAAAAATGCTTCAGAACACTTTCATTGCTCTCGGTATTCCGCTGTAGTGTAAAAATGCTTCGGAACTCTTCCATTTTTCTCGGTATTCCGCTGAAGTTTAAAAATGCTTCGGACCTCTTCCATTGTTCTCGGAATTTTACTGATGTTTAAAAATGCTTCGGAACTCTTCCATTGTTCTCGAATTCTGCTGGCGTTTAAAAATGGTTCGGAACTCTTCCATTGTTCTCGGAATTCTGCTGATGTTTAAAAATGGTTCGGAACTCTTCCATTGTTCTCGGAATTCCGCTGACATTTAAAAATGCTTCGGAACTTTTCCTTTGTTCTCGGAATTCTGCTGATGTTTATAAATGCTTTGGAACTCTTCCATTGTTCTCGGAATTCTGCTGATGTTTAAAAATGCTTCGGACCTCTTCCATTGTTCTTGGAATTCCGCTGAAGTTTAAAAATGCTTCGGACCTCTTCCATTGTTCTCGGAATTTTACTGATGTTTAAAAATGCTTCAGAACACTCCCATTGTTCTCGGAATTCCGCTGAAGTGTAAAAATGCTTCGGAACTCTTCCATTTTTCTCGGTATTCCGCTGAAGTTTAAAAATGCTTCGGACCTCTTCCATTGTTCTCGGAATTCCACTGACATTTAAAAATGCTTCGGAGCTTTTCCATTGTTCTCGGAATTCTGCAGACGTTTATAAATGCTTTGGAACTCTTCCATTTTTCTCGGAATTCTGCTGATGTTTAAAAATGCTTCCGAACTCTTCCATTGTTCTCGGAATTCCGCTGAAGTTTAAAAATGCTTCGGAACTCTTCCATTGTTCTCGGAATTCTGCTGGCGTTTAAAAATGGTTCCGAACTCTTCCATTGTTCTCGGAATTCTGCTGACATTTAAAAATGGTTCGGAACTCTTCAATAATTCTCAGAATTCTGCTGTAGCTTAAAAATGCTTCGGAACTCTTCCATTGTTCTCGATATTCTGCTGAAGTTTAAAAATGCTTCCGAACGCTTCCATTGTTCTCGGACTTCCGCTGAAGTTTAAAAATGCTTCGGAACTCTTCCATTGTTCTCGGAATTAAGCTGACATTTAAAAATGCTTTGGAACTTTCCCATTGTTCTCGGAATTCTGCTGACGTTTATAAATGCTTTGGAACTCTTCCATTGTTCTCGGAATACTGCTGACGTTTAAAAATGCTTCAGAACACTCCCATTGTTCTCGGAATTCCGCTGAAGTGTAAAAATGCTTCGGAACTCTTCCATTTTTCTCGGTATTCTGCTGAAGTTTAAAAATGCTTCGGACCTCTTCCATTGTTCTCGGAATTTTGCTGATATATAAAAATGCTTCAGAACTCTTCCATTGTTCTCGGAATTCCGCTGACATTTAAAAATGCTTCGGAGCTTTTCCATTGTTCTCGGAATTCTGCTGACGTTTATAAATGCTTTGGAACGCTTCCATTGTTCTCAGAATTCTGCTGACGTTTAAAAATGCTTTAGAACACTCCCATTGTTCTCGGAATTCCACTGAAGTTTAAAAATGCTTCGGAACTCTTCCATTGCTCTCGGAATTCTGGTGAAGTTTAAAAATGCTTTGGAACTTTTCCATTGTACTCGGAATTCTGCTGAAGTTTAAAAATGCTTCGGAACTCTTCCAATGTTCTCGGAATTCTACTGACGCTTAGAAATGCTCCCGAACTCTTCCATTGTTCTCGGAATTCTGCTGGCGTTTAAAAATTCTTCCGAACTCTTCCATTGTTCTCGGAATTCTGCTGACATTTAAAAATGGTTCGGAACTCTTCAATAATTCTCAGAATTCTGCTGTAGTTTAAAAATGCTTTGGAACTCTTCCATTGTTCTCGGAATTCTGCTGAAGTTTAAAAATGCTTCAGAACTCGTCCATTGTTCTCGGAATTCCGCTGAAGTTAAAAAATGCTTCGGAACTCTTCCATTGTTCTCGGAATTAAGCTGACATTTAAAAAAGCTTTGGAACTTTCCCATTGTTCTCCGAATTCTGCTGACGTTTATAAATGCTTTGGAACTCTTCCATTGTTCTCGGAATTCTGCTGATGTTTAAAAATGCTTCGGACCTCTTCCATTGTTCTTGGAATTCCGCTGAAGTGTAAAAATGCTTCTGAACTCTTCCATTGTTCTCGGAATTCTGCTGGCGTTTAAAAATGGTTCCGAACTCTTCCATTGTTCTCGCAATTCTGCTGACATTTAAAAATGGTTCGGAACTCTTCAATAATTCTCAGAATTCTGCTGTAGTTTAAAAATGCTTTGGAACTCTTCCATTGTTCTCGGAATTCTGCTGAAGTTTAAAAATGCTTCAGAACTCGTCCATTGTTCTCGGAATTCCGCTGAAGTTAAAAAATGCTTCGGAACTCTTCCATTGTTCTCGGAATTAAGCTGACATTTAAAAAAGCTTTGGAACTTTCCCATTGTTCTCCGAATTCTGCTGACGTTTATAAATGCTTTGGAACTCTTCCATTGTTATCGGAATTCTGCTGACGTTTAAAAATGCTTCAGAACACTCCCATTGTTCTCGGACTTCCGGTGAAGTGTAAAAATGCTTCGGAACTCTTCCATTTTTCTCGGTATTCCACTGTAGTTTAAAAATGCTTCTGACCTCTTCCATTGTTCTCGGAATTTTGCTGTTGTATAAAAATGCTTCGGAACTCTTCCATTGTTCTTGGAATTCTGCTGGCGTTTAAAAATGTTTCGGAACTTTTCCATTTTTCTCGGTATTCCACTGAAGTTTAAAAATGCTTTGGAACTTTCCATTGCTTTTGGAATACTGGTGAAGTTTAAAAATGCTTTTGAACTTTTCCATTGTACTCGGAATTCTGCTGAAGTTTAAAAATGCTTCGGAACCCTTCCATTGTTCTCGGAATTCTGCTGACGTTTAAAAATGCTTCCGAACACTTCCATTGTTCTCAGAATTCCGCTGAAGTTTAAAAATGCTTTTGAACTTTTCCATTGCTCTCGGAATTCCGCTGAAGTTTAAAAATGCTTCGGAACTCTTCCATTTTTCTCGGTATTCCGCTGAAGTTTAAAAATGCTTCGGACCTCTTCCATTGTTCTCGGAATTTTGCTGATGTATAAAAATGCTTCAGAACTCTTCCATTGTTCTCGGAATTCCACTGACATTTAAAAATGCTTCGGAGCTTTTCCATTGTTCTCAGAATTCTGCAGACGTTTATAAATGCTTTGGAACTCTTCCATTTTTCTCGGAATTCTGCTGATGTTTAAAAATGCTTCCGAACTCTTCCATTGTTCTCGGAATTCCGCTGAAGTTTAAAAATGCTTCGGAACTCTTCCATTGTTCTCGGAATTCTACTGACGTTTAAAAATGGTTCCGAACTCTTCCATTGTTCTCGGAATTCTGCTGACATTTAAAAATGGTTCGGAACTCTTCAATAATTCTCAGAATTCTGCTGTAGCTTAAAAATGCTTCGGAACTCTTCCATTGTTCTCGGAATTCCGCTGAAGTTTAAAAATGCTTCCGAACGCTTCCATTGTTCTCGGACTTCCGCTGAAGTTTAAAAATGCTTCGGAACGCTTCCATTGTTCTCGGAATTAAGCTGACATTTAAAAATGCTTTGGAACTTTCCCATTGTTCTCGGAATTCTGCTGACGTTTATAAATGCTTTGGAACTCTTCCATTGTTCTCGGAATACTGCTGACGTTTAAAAATGCTTCAGAACACTCCCATTGTTCTTGGAATTCCGCTGAAGTTTAAAAATGCTTCGGAACTCTTCCATTGTTCTCGGAATTCCGCTGACATTTAAAAATGCTTCGGAACTTTTCCTTTGTTCTCGCAATTCTGCTGACGTTTATTTATGCTTTGGAGCTCTTCCATTGTTCTCGGAAATCTGCTGACGTTTAAAAATGCTTCAGAACACTTTCATTGCTCTCGGTATTCCGCTGTAGTGTAAAAATGCTTCGGAACTCTTCCATTTTTCTCGGTATTCCGCTGAAGTTTAAAAATGCTTCGGACCTCTTCCATTGTTCTCGGAATTTTACTGATGTTTAAAAATGCTTCGGAACTCTTCCATTGTTCTCGAATTCTGCTGGCGTTTAAAAATGGTTCGGAACTCTTCCATTGTTCTCGGAATTCTGCTGATGTTTAAAAATGGTTCGGAACTCTTCCATTGTTCTCGGAATTCCGCTGACATTTAAAAATGCTTCGGAACTTTTCCTTTGTTCTCGGAATTCTGCTGATGTTTATAAATGCTTTGGAACTCTTCCATTGTTCTCGGAATTCTGCTGATGTTTAAAAATGCTTCGGACCTCTTCCATTGTTCTTGGAATTCCGCTGAAGTTTAAAAATGCTTCTGAACTCTTCCATTTTTCTCGGAATTCTGCTGGCGTTTAAAAATGGTTCCGAACTCTTCCATTGTTCTCGCAATTCTGCTGACATTTAAAAATGGTTCGGAACTCTTCAATAATTCTCAGAATTCTGCTGTAGTTTAAAAATGCTTTGGAACTCTTCCATTGTTCTCGAAATTCTGCTGAAGTTTAAAAATGCTTCCGAACACTTCCATTGTTCTCGGAATTCTGCTGACGTTTAAAAATGCTTCAGAACACTCCCATTGTTCTCGGAATTCCGCTGAAGTGTAAAAATGCTTCGGAACTCTTCCATTTTTCTCGGTATTCCGCTGAAGTTTAAAAATGCTTCGGACCTCTTCCATTGTTCTCGGAATTCCACTGACATTTAAAAATGCTTCGGAGCTTTTCCATTGTTCTCGGAATTCTGCAGACGTTTATAAATGCTTTGGAACTCTTCCATTTTTCTCGGAATTCTGCTGATGTTTAAAAATGCTTCCGAACTCTTCCATTGTTCTCGGAATTCCGCTGAAGTTTAAAAATGCTTCGGAACTCTTCCATTGTTCTCGGAATTCTGCTGGCGTTTAAAAATGGTTCCGAACTCTTCCATTGTTCTCGGAATTCTGCTGACATTTAAAAATGGTTCGGAACTCTTCAATAATTCTCAGAATTCTGCTGTAGCTTAAAAATGCTTCGGAACTCTTCCATTGTTCTCGATATTCTGCTGAAGTTTAAAAATGCTTCCGAACGCTTCCATTGTTCTCGGACTTCCGCTGAAGTTTAAAAATGCTTCGGAACGCTTCCATTGTTCTCGGAATTAAGCTGACATTTAAAAATGCTTTGGAACTTTCCCATTGTTCTCGGAATTCTGCTGACGTTTATAAATGCTTTGGAACTCTTCCATTGTTCTCGGAATACTGCTGACGTTTAAAAATGCTTCAGAACACTCCCATTGTTCTCGGAATTCCGCTGAAGTGTAAAAATGCTTCGGAACTCTTCCATTTTTCTCGGTATTCTGCTGAAGTTTAAAAATGCTTCGGACCTCTTCCATTGTTCTCGGAATTTTGCTGATATATAAAAATGCTTCAGAACTCTTCCATTGTTCTCGGAATTCCGCTGACATTTAAAAATGCTTCGGAGCTTTTCCATTGTTCTCGGAATTCTGCTGACGTTTATAAATGCTTTGGAACGCTTCCATTGTTCTCAGAATTCTGCTGACGTTTAAAAATGCTTTAGAACACTCCCATTGTTCTCGGAATTCCACTGAAGTTTAAAAATGCTTCGGAACTCTTCCATTGCTCTCGGAATTCTGGTGAAGTTTAAAAATGCTTTGGAACTTTTCCATTGTACTCGGAATTCTGCTGAAGTTTAAAAATGCTTCGGAACTCTTCCAATGTTCTCGGAATTCTACTGACGCTTAGAAATGCTCCCGAACTCTTCCATTGTTCTCGGAATTCTGCTGGCGTTTAAAAATTCTTCCGAACTCTTCCATTGTTCTCGGAATTCTGCTGACATTTAAAAATGGTTCGGAACTCTTCAATAATTCTCAGAATTCTGCTGTAGTTTAAAAATGCTTTGGAACTCTTCCATTGTTCTCGGAATTCTGCTGAAGTTTAAAAATGCTTCAGAACTCGTCCATTGTTCTCGGAATTCCGCTGAAGTTAAAAAATGCTTCGGAACTCTTCCATTGTTCTCGGAATTAAGCTGACATTTAAAAAAGCTTTGGAACTTTCCCATTGTTCTCCGAATTCTGCTGACGTTTATAAATGCTTTGGAACTCTTCCATTGTTATCGGAATTCTGCTGACGTTTAAAAATGCTTCAGAACACTCCCATTGTTCTCGGACTTCCGGTGAAGTGTAAAAATGCTTCGGAACTCTTCCATTTTTCTCGGTATTCCACTGTAGTTTAAAAATGCTTCTGACCTCTTCCATTGTTCTCGGAATTTTGCTGTTGTATAAAAATGCTTCGGAACTCTTCCATTGTTCTTGGAATTCTGCTGGCGTTTAAAAATGTTTCGGAACTTTTCCATTTTTCTCGGTATTCCACTGAAGTTTAAAAATGCTTTGGAACTTTCCATTGCTTTTGGAATACTGGTGAAGTTTAAAAATGCTTTTGAACTTTTCCATTGTACTCGGAATTCTGCTGAAGTTTAAAAATGCTTCGGAACCCTTCCATTGTTCTCGGAATTCTGCTGACGTTTAAAAATGATTCCGAACACTTCCATTGTTCTTGGAATTCCGCTGACATTCAAAAATGCTTCAAAACTCTTCCATTGTTCTCAGAATTCCGCTGAAGTTTAAAAATGCTTTTGAACTTTTCCATTGCTCTCGGAATTCCGCTGAAGTTTAAAAATGCTTCGGAACTCTTCCATTTTTCTCGGTATTCCGCTGAAGTTTAAAAATGCTTCGGACCTCTTCCATTGTTCTCGGAATTTTGCTGATGTATAAAAATGCTTCAGAACTCTTCCATTGTTCTCGGAATTCCACTGACATTTAAAAATGCTTCGGAGCTTTTCCATTGTTCTCAGAATTCTGCAGACGTTTATAAATGCTTTGGAACTCTTCCATTTTTCTCGGAATTCTGCTGATGTTTAAAAATGCTTCCGAACTCTTCCATTGTTCTCAGAATTCCGCTGAAGTTTAAAAATGCTTCGGAACTCTTCCATTGTTCTCGGAATTCTGCTGACGTTTAAAAATGGTTCCGAACTCTTCCATTGTTCTCGGAATTCTGCTGACATTTGAAAATGGTTCGGAACTCTTCCATTGTTCTCGGAATTAAGCTGACATTTAAAAATGCTTTGGAACTTTCCCATTGTTCTCGGAATTCTGCTGACGTTTATAAATGCTTTGGAACTCTTCCATTGTTCTCGGAATACTGCTGACGTTTAAAAATGCTTCAGAACACTCCCATTGTTCTTGGAATTCCGCTGAAGTTTAAAAATGCTTCGGAACTCTTCCATTTTTCTCGGTATTCTGCTGAAGTTTAAAAATGCTTCGGACCTCTTCCATTGTTCTCGGAATTTTGCTGATATATAAAAATGCTTCAGAACTCTTCCATTGTTCTCGGAATTCCGCTGACATTTAAAAATGCTTCGGAGCTTTTCCATTGTTCTCGGAATTCTGCTGACGTTTATAAATGCTTTGGAACGCTTCCATTGTTCTCAGAATTCTGCTGACGTTTAAAAATGCTTTAGAACACTCCCATTGTTCTCGGAATTCCACTGAAGTTTAAAAATGCTTCGGAACTCTTCCATTTCTCTCGGAATTCTGGTGAAGTTTAAAAATGCTTTGGAACTTTTCCATTGTACTCGGAATTCTGCTGAAGTTTAAAAATGCTTCGGAACTCTTCCAATGTTCTCGGAATTCTACTGACGCTTAGAAATGTTCCCGAACTCTTCCATTGTTCTCGGAATTCTGCTGGCGTTTAAAAATTCTTCCGAACTCTTCCATTGTTCTCGGAATTCTGCTGACATTTAAAAATGGTTCGGAACTCTTCAATAATTCTCAGAATTCTGCTGTAGTTTAAAAATGCTTTGGAACTCTTCCATTGTTCTCGGAATTCTGCTGAAGTTTAAAAATTCTTCAGAACTCGTCCATTGTTCTCGGAATTCCGCTGAAGTTAAAAAATGCTTCGGAACTCTTCCATTGTTCTCGGAATTAAGCTGACATTTAAAAAAGCTTTGGAACTTTCCCATTGTTTTCTGAATTCTGCTGACGTTTATAAATGCTTTGGAACTCTTCCATTGTTATCGGAATTCTGCTGACGTTTAAAAATGCTTCAGAACACTCCCATTGTTCTCGGACTTCCGGTGAAGTGTAAAAATGCTTCGGAACTCTTCCATTTTTCTCGGTATTCCACTGTAGTTTAAAAATGCTTCTGACCTCTTCCATTGTTCTCGGAATTTTGCTGTTGTATAAAAATGCTTCGGAACTCTTCCATTGTTCTTGGAATTCTGCTGGCGTTTAAAAATGTTTCGGAACTTTTCCATTTTTCTCGCTATTCTACTGAAGTTTAAAAATGCTTCGGAACTCTTCCATTGTTCAAGGAATTCTGCGGAAGTTTAAAAATGCTTTTGAACTTTTCCATTGTTCAAGGAATTCTGCTGAAGTTTAAAAATGCTTTTGAACTTTTCCATTGCTCTCAGAATTCTGCTGAAGTTTAAAAATGGTTCAGAACTCTTCCATTGTTCTCGGAATTCTGCTGACGTTTAAAAATGCTTCCGAACTCTTCCATTCTTCTCGGAATTCTGCTGATGTTTAAAAATGCTTCGGAACACTACAATTGTTCTCAGAATTCCGCTGAAGTTTAAAAATGCTTCGGAACTCTTCCATTGTTTTCGGAATTCCGCTGACGTTTAAAAATGATTCTGAATGCTTCCATTGTTCTTGGAATTCCGCTGAAGTTTAAAAATGCTTTGGAACTCTTCCATTGTTATCGGAATTCTGCTGACGTTTAAAAATGCTTCAGAACACTCCCATTGTTCTCGGACTTCCGGTGAAGTGTAAAAATGCTTCGGAACTCTTCCATTTTTCTCGGTATTCCACTGTAGTTTAAAAATGCTTCTGACCTCTTCCATTGTTCTCGGAATTTTGCTGTTGTATAAAAATGCTTCGGAACTCTTCCATTGTTCTTGGAATTCTGCTGGCGTTTAAAAATGTTTCGGAACTTTTCCATTTTTCTCGGTATTCCACTGAAGTTTAAAAATGCTTTGGAACTTTCCATTGCTTTTGGAATACTGGTGAAGTTTAAAAATGCTTTTGAACTTTTCCATTGTACTCGGAATTCTGCTGAAGTTTAAAAATGCTTCGGAACCCTTCCATTGTTCTCGGAATTCTGCTGACGTTTAAAAATGCTTCCGAACACTTCCATTGTTCTCAGAATTCCGCTGAAGTTTAAAAATGCTTTTGAACTTTTCCATTGCTCTCGGAATTCCGCTGAAGTTTAAAAATGCTTCGGAACTCTTCCATTTTTCTCGGTATTCCGCTGAAGTTTAAAAATGCTTCGGACCTCTTCCATTGTTCTCGGAATTTTGCTGATGTATAAAAATGCTTCAGAACTCTTCCATTGTTCTCGGAATTCCACTGACATTTAAAAATGCTTCGGAGCTTTTCCATTGTTCTCAGAATTCTGCAGACGTTTATAAATGCTTTGGAACTCTTCCATTTTTCTCGGAATTCTGCTGATGTTTAAAAATGCTTCCGAACTCTTCCATTGTTCTCGGAATTCCGCTGAAGTTTAAAAATGCTTCGGAACTCTTCCATTGTTCTCGGAATTCTACTGACGTTTAAAAATGGTTCCGAACTCTTCCATTGTTCTCGGAATTCTGCTGACATTTAAAAATGGTTCGGAACTCTTCAATAATTCTCAGAATTCTGCTGTAGCTTAAAAATGCTTCGGAACTCTTCCATTGTTCTCGGAATTCCGCTGAAGTTTAAAAATGCTTCCGAACGCTTCCATTGTTCTCGGACTTCCGCTGAAGTTTAAAAATGCTTCGGAACGCTTCCATTGTTCTCGGAATTAAGCTGACATTTAAAAATGCTTTGGAACTTTCCCATTGTTCTCGGAATTCTGCTGACGTTTATAAATGCTTTGGAACTCTTCCATTGTTCTCGGAATACTGCTGACGTTTAAAAATGCTTCAGAACACTCCCATTGTTCTTGGAATTCCGCTGAAGTTTAAAAATGCTTCGGAACTCTTCCATTGTTCTCGGAATTCCGCTGACATTTAAAAATGCTTCGGAACTTTTCCTTTGTTCTCGCAATTCTGCTGACGTTTATTTATGCTTTGGAGCTCTTCCATTGTTCTCGGAAATCTGCTGACGTTTAAAAATGCTTCAGAACACTTTCATTGCTCTCGGTATTCCGCTGTAGTGTAAAAATGCTTCGGAACTCTTCCATTTTTCTCGGTATTCCGCTGAAGTTTAAAAATGCTTCGGACCTCTTCCATTGTTCTCGGAATTTTACTGATGTTTAAAAATGCTTCGGAACTCTTCCATTGTTCTCGAATTCTGCTGGCGTTTAAAAATGGTTCGGAACTCTTCCATTGTTCTCGGAATTCTGCTGATGTTTAAAAATGGTTCGGAACTCTTCCATTGTTCTCGGAATTCCGCTGACATTTAAAAATGCTTCGGAACTTTTCCTTTGTTCTCGGAATTCTGCTGATGTTTATAAATGCTTTGGAACTCTTCCATTGTTCTCGGAATTCTGCTGATGTTTAAAAATGCTTCGGACCTCTTCCATTGTTCTTGGAATTCCGCTGAAGTTTAAAAATGCTTCTGAACTCTTCCATTGTTCTCGGAATTCTGCTGGCGTTTAAAAATGGTTCCGAACTCTTCCATTGTTCTCGCAATTCTGCTGACATTTAAAAATGGTTCGGAACTCTTCAATAATTCTCAGAATTCTGCTGTAGTTTAAAAATGCTTTGGAACTCTTCCATTGTTCTCGAAATTCTGCTGAAGTTTAAAAATGCTTCCGAACACTTCCATTGTTCTCGGAATTCCGCTGAAGTTTAAAAATGCTTCGGAACTCTTCCATTGTTCTCGGAAATAAGCTGACATTTAAAAATGCTTTGGAACTTTCCCATTGTTCTCGGAATTCTGCTGATGTTTATAAATTCTTTGGAACTCTTCCAGTGTTCTCGGAATTCTGCTGACGTTTAAAAATGCTTCAGAACACTCCCATTGTTCTCGGAATTCCGCTGAAGTGTAAAAATGCTTCGGAACTCTTCCATTTTTCTCGGTATTCCGCTGAAGTTTAAAAATGCTTCGGACCTCTTCCATTGTTCTCGGAATTCCACTGACATTTAAAAATGCTTCGGAGCTTTTCCATTGTTCTCGGAATTCTGCAGACGTTTATAAATGCTTTGGAACTCTTCCATTTTTCTCGGAATTCTGCTGATGTTTAAAAATGCTTCCGAACTCTTCCATTGTTCTCGGAATTCCGCTGAAGTTTAAAAATGCTTCGGAACTCTTCCATTGTTCTCGGAATTCTGCTGGCGTTTAAAAATGGTTCCGAACTCTTCCATTGTTCTCGGAATTCTGCTGACATTTAAAAATGGTTCGGAACTCTTCAATAATTCTCAGAATTCTGCTGTAGCTTAAAAATGCTTCGGAACTCTTCCATTGTTCTCGATATTCTGCTGAAGTTTAAAAATGCTTCCGAACGCTTCCATTGTTCTCGGACTTCCGCTGAAGTTTAAAAATGCTTCGGAACGCTTCCATTGTTCTCGGAATTAAGCTGACATTTAAAAATGCTTTGGAACTTTCCCATTGTTCTCGGAATTCTGCTGACGTTTATAAATGCTTTGGAACTCTTCCATTGTTCTCGGAATACTGCTGACGTTTAAAAATGCTTCAGAACACTCCCATTGTTCTCGGAATTCCGCTGAAGTGTAAAAATGCTTCGGAACTCTTCCATTTTTCTCGGTATTCTGCTGAAGTTTAAAAATGCTTCGGACCTCTTCCATTGTTCTCGGAATTTTGCTGATATATAAAAATGCTTCAGAACTCTTCCATTGTTCTCGGAATTCCGCTGACATTTAAAAATGCTTCGGAGCTTTTCCATTGTTCTCGGAATTCTGCTGACGTTTATAAATGCTTTGGAACGCTTCCATTGTTCTCAGAATTCTGCTGACGTTTAAAAATGCTTTAGAACACTCCCATTGTTCTCGGAATTCCACTGAAGTTTAAAAATGCTTCGGAACTCTTCCATTGCTCTCGGAATTCTGGTGAAGTTTAAAAATGCTTCGGAACTCTTCCAATGTTCTCGGAATTCTACTGACGCTTAGAAATGCTCCCGAACTCTTCCATTGTTCTCGGAATTCTGCTGGCGTTTAAAAATTCTTCCGAACTCTTCCATTGTTCTCGGAATTCTGCTGACATTTAAAAATGGTTCGGAACTCTTCAATAATTCTCAGAATTCTGCTGTAGTTTAAAAATGCTTTGGAACTCTTCCATTGTTCTCGGAATTCTGCTGAAGTTTAAAAATGCTTCAGAACTCGTCCATTGTTCTCGGAATTCCGCTGAAGTTAAAAAATGCTTCGGAACTCTTCCATTGTTCTCGGAATTAAGCTGACATTTAAAAAAGCTTTGGAACTTTCCCATTGTTCTCCGAATTCTGCTGACGTTTATAAATGCTTTGGAACTCTTCCATTGTTATCGGAATTCTGCTGACGTTTAAAAATGCTTCAGAACACTCCCATTGTTCTCGGACTTCCGGTGAAGTGTAAAAATGCTTCGGAACTCTTCCATTTTTCTCGGTATTCCACTGTAGTTTAAAAATGCTTCTGACCTCTTCCATTGTTCTCGGAATTTTGCTGTTGTATAAAAATGCTTCGGAACTCTTCCATTGTTCTTGGAATTCTGCTGGCGTTTAAAAATGTTTCGGAACTTTTCCATTTTTCTCGGTATTCCACTGAAGTTTAAAAATGCTTTGGAACTTTCCATTGCTTTTGGAATACTGGTGAAGTTTAAAAATGCTTTTGAACTTTTCCATTGTACTCGGAATTCTGCTGAAGTTTAAAAATGCTTCGGAACCCTTCCATTGTTCTCGGAATTCTGCTGACGTTTAAAAATGATTCCGAACACTTCCATTGTTCTTGGAATTCCGCTGACATTCAAAAATGCTTCAAAACTCTTCCATTGTTCTCAGAATTCCGCTGAAGTTTAAAAATGCTTTTGAACTTTTCCATTGCTCTCGGAATTCCGCTGAAGTTTAAAAATGCTTCGGAACTCTTCCATTTTTCTCGGTATTCCGCTGAAGTTTAAAAATGCTTCGGACCTCTTCCATTGTTCTCGGAATTTTGCTGATGTATAAAAATGCTTCAGAACTCTTCCATTGTTCTCGGAATTCCACTGACATTTAAAAATGCTTCGGAGCTTTTCCATTGTTCTCAGAATTCTGCAGACGTTTATAAATGCTTTGGAACTCTTCCATTTTTCTCGGAATTCTGCTGATGTTTAAAAATGCTTCCGAACTCTTCCATTGTTCTCAGAATTCCGCTGAAGTTTAAAAATGCTTCGGAACTCTTCCATTGTTCTCGGAATTCTGCTGACGTTTAAAAATGGTTCCGAACTCTTCCATTGTTCTCGGAATTCTGCTGACATTTGAAAATGGTTCGGAACTCTTCCATTGTTCTCGGAATTAAGCTGACATTTAAAAATGCTTTGGAACTTTCCCATTGTTCTCGGAATTCTGCTGACGTTTATAAATGCTTTGGAACTCTTCCATTGTTCTCGGAATACTGCTGACGTTTAAAAATGCTTCAGAACACTCCCATTGTTCTTGGAATTCCGCTGAAGTTTAAAAATGCTTCGGAACTCTTCCATTTTTCTCGGTATTCTGCTGAAGTTTAAAAATGCTTCGGACCTCTTCCATTGTTCTCGGAATTTTGCTGATATATAAAAATGCTTCAGAACTCTTCCATTGTTCTCGGAATTCCGCTGACATTTAAAAATGCTTCGGAGCTTTTCCATTGTTCTCGGAATTCTGCTGACGTTTATAAATGCTTTGGAACGCTTCCATTGTTCTCAGAATTCTGCTGACGTTTAAAAATGCTTTAGAACACTCCCATTGTTCTCGGAATTCCACTGAAGTTTAAAAATGCTTCGGAACTCTTCCATTTCTCTCGGAATTCTGGTGAAGTTTAAAAATGCTTTGGAACTTTTCCATTGTACTCGGAATTCTGCTGAAGTTTAAAAATGCTTCGGAACTCTTCCAATGTTCTCGGAATTCTACTGACGCTTAGAAATGCTCCCGAACTCTTCCATTGTTCTCGGAATTCTGCTGGCGTTTAAAAATTCTTCCGAACTCTTCCATTGTTCTCGGAATTCTGCTGACATTTAAAAATGGTTCGGAACTCTTCAATAATTCTCAGAATTCTGCTGTAGTTTAAAAATGCTTTGGAACTCTTCCATTGTTCTCGGAATTCTGCTGAAGTTTAAAAATTCTTCAGAACTCGTCCATTGTTCTCGGAATTCCGCTGAAGTTAAAAAATGCTTCGGAACTCTTCCATTGTTCTCGGAATTAAGCTGACATTTAAAAAAGCTTTGGAACTTTCCCATTGTTTTCTGAATTCTGCTGACGTTTATAAATGCTTTGGAACTCTTCCATTGTTATCGGAATTCTGCTGACGTTTAAAAATGCTTCAGAACACTCCCATTGTTCTCGGACTTCTGGTGAAGTGTAAAAATGCTTCGGAACTCTTCCATTTTTCTCGGTATTCCACTGTAGTTTAAAAATGCTTCTGACCTCTTCCATTGTTCTCGGAATTTTGCTGTTGTATAAAAATGCTTCGGAACTCTTCCATTGTTCTTGGAATTCTGCTGGCGTTTAAAAATGTTTCGGAACTTTTCCATTTTTCTCGCTATTCTACTGAAGTTTAAAAATGCTTCGGAACTCTTCCATTGTTCAAGGAATTCTGCGGAAGTTTAAAAATGCTTTTGAACTTTTCCATTGTTCAAGGAATTCTGCTGAAGTTTAAAAATGCTTTTGAACTTTTCCATTGCTCTCAGAATTCTGCTGAAGTTTAAAAATGGTTCAGAACTCTTCCATTGTTCTCGGAATTCTGCTGACGTTTAAAAATGCTTCCGAACTCTTCCATTCTTCTCGGAATTCTGCTGATGTTTAAAAATGCTTCGGAACACTACAATTGTTCTCAGAATTCCGCTGAAGTTTAAAAATGCTTCGGAACTCTTCCATTGTTTTCGGAATTCCGCTGACGTTTAAAAATGATTCTGAATGCTTCCATTGTTCTTGGAATTCCGCTGAAGTTTAAAAATGCTTCGGAACTCTTCCATTGTTCTCGAAATTCCACTGACGTTTTAAAATTCTTCGGAACTGTTCCATTATTCTCGGAATTCCGCTGACATATAAAAATGCTTTGGAACTCTTCCATTGTTCTCCGAATTCCATGGAAGTTTAAAAATGCTTCGGAACTCTTCCATTGTTCTCGGAATTCCGCTGACGTGTAAAAATGCTTCGGAACTCTACCATTGTTCTCGGAATTCCGCTAACGTGTGAAAATGCTTCAGAACTCTTCCATTGTTCTCGGAATTCCGCTGACATTAAAAAATGCTTCAGAACACTCCCATTGTTCTCGGAATTCCGCTGAAGTTTAAAAATGCTTCGGAACTCTTCCATTGTTCTATGTATTCCGCTGAAGTTTAAAAATGCTTCGGACCTCTTCCATTGTTCTCGGAATTTTGCTGACGTTTAAAAATGCTTTGGAACTCTTCCATTGTTCTTGGAATTCTGCTGGCGTTTAAAAATGGTTCCGAACTCTTCCATTGTTCTCGGAATTCTGCTGACGTTTAACAATGGTTTGGAACACTTCAATTGTTCTCTGGATTCTGCTGTAGTTTAAAAATGCTTTGGAACTCTTCCATTGTTCTCGGAATTCTGCTGAAGTTTAAAAAAGCTTTTGAACTTTTCCATTGCTCTCGGAATTCTGCTGAAGTTTAAAAATGCTTTGAAACTCTTCCATTTTTCTTGGAACTCTGCTGAAGTTTAAAAATGCTTCAGATATCTTCCATTGTTCTCGGAATTCCACTGATATTTAAAAATGCTTCGGAACTATTCCATTGTTCTCGCAATTCTGCTGATGTTTATAAATTCTTTGGAACCCTTCCGTTGTTCTCGGAATTCTGCTGATGTTTAAAAATGGTTCGGAACTCTTCCATTGTTCTCAGAATTCTGCTGTATTTTAAAAATGCTTCGGAACTCTTCCATTGTTCTTGGAATTCTGCTGATGTTTAAAAATGCTTCAGAATTCTTCCAGTGTTCTCGGAATTCTGCTGAAGTTTAAAAATGCTTTGTTACTTTTTCATTGTTCTCGGAATTCTGCTGACGTTTAAAAATGCTTCGGAACTCTTCCATTGTTCTCAGTATTCCACTGAAGTTTAAAAATGCTTCGGGACTCATCAATTGTTCTCGGAATTCCACTGAAGTTTTGAAATCCTTCAGAACTCTTATATTATTCTCGGAATTCCGCTGACGTTTAAAAATGCTTCGGAACTCTTCCATTGTTCTCAGAATTCCGTTGAAGTTTAAAAATGCTTCGCAACTCTTCGATTTTTCTCGGAATTCTGCTGACGTTTAAAAATGCTTCTGAACTCTTCCATTGTTCTCGAAATTCTGCTGATGTTTAAAAATGCTTCGGAACTCCTCCAATGTTCTCGGAATTCCGCTGAAGTTTAAAAATGCGTCGGAACTCTTCCATTGTTCTCAGAATTCCGCTGAAGTTTAAAAATGCTTCGGAACTCTTCCATTGTTCTCGGAATTCCGTTGAAGTTTAAAAATGCTTCGCAACTCTTCGATTTTTCTCGGAATTCTGCTGACGTTTAAAAATGCTTCGGAACTCTTCCATTGTTCTCGGAATTCCGCTGAAGTTTAAAAATGCTTTGGAACTCTTCCATTGTTTTCGGAATTCCGCTGAAGTTTAAAAATGCGTCGGAACTCTTCCATTGTTCTCAGAATTCCGCTGAAGTTTAAAAATGCTTCGGAACTCTTCCATTGTTCTCGGAATTCCGCTGATGTGTAAAAATGCTTCAGAACTCTACCATTGTTCTCGGAATTCCGCTGAAAGTAAAAATGCTTCGGCACTCTTCCATTGTTCTCGGAATTCCGCTGACATTCAAAAATGCTTTGGAACTCTTCCGTTGTTCTCGGAATTCCTCTGACGTTTAAAAATGCTTCGGAACACTCCCATTATTCTTGGAATTCTGCTGACGTTTAAAAATGGTTCGGAACTCTTCCCTTGTTCTCGGAATTCTGCTGACGTTTAAAAATGGTTTGGAACTCTTCAATTGTTCTCAGAATTCTGCTTAAGTTTAAAAATGCTTTGGATCTCTTCCATTGTTCTCGGAATTCCGCTGAAGTTTTAAAATGCTTTTGAACTTTTCCATTGTACTCGGAGTTCTGCTGAAGATTAAAAATGGTTTGGAACTCTTCCATTGTTCTCGGAATTCTGCTGAAGTTTAAAAATGCTTAGGAACTCTCCCATTGATCTCGGAATTCTGCTGACATTTAAAAATGGTTCGGAACTCTTCCATTGTTCTCGGAATGCCGCTGACGTTTAAAAATGCTTCGGAACTATTCCATTGTTCTCGGAATTCTGCTGACGTTTAAAAATGCTTTGGAACTCTTCCATTGTTCTTGAAATTCTGCTGATGTTTAAAAATGGTTTGGAACTCTTCCATTTTTCTCAGAATTCTGCTGTAGTTTAAAAATGCTTCGGAAATCTTCCATTGTTCTCGGAATTCTGCTGATGTTTAAAAATGCTTCAAAATTCTTCCATTGTTCAAGGAATTCTGCTGAAGTTTAAAAATGCTTTTGAACTTTTCCATTGCTCTCAGAATTCTGCTGAAGTTTAAAAATGGTTCGGAACTCTTCCATTGTTCTCGAAATTCCACTGACGTTTTAAAATTCTTCGGAACTGTTCCATTATTCTCGGAATTCCGCTGACATATAAAAATGCTTTGGAACTCTTCCATTGTTCTCCGAATTCCATGGAAGTTTAAAAATGATTCGGAACACTTCCATTTTTCTCGGAATTCCACTGAAGTTTAAAAATGCTTCGGAACTCTTCCAATGTTCTCGGTATTCCGCTGAAGTTTAAAAATGCTTCATACCTCTTCCATTGTTCTCGGAATTTTGCTGACGTTTAAAAATGCTTTGGAACTCTTCCATTGTTCTTGGAATTCTGCTGGCGTTTAAAAATGGTTCCGAACTCTTCCATTGTTCTCGGAATTCTGCAGACGTTTAACCCCTTCAGGACCCAGCCTATTTTGACCCTAAAGACCTTGGCATTTTTGTCAATTCTGACCAGTGTCCCTTTACGAAGTAAAAACTCTGGAACACTTCAACGGATCCTAGCGATTCTGAGATTGTTTTTTCGTGACATATTGGGTTTCATGTTAGTATTAAATTTAGGTCGATAATATTTGCGTTTATTTGTGAAAAAATCAAAAATATGGGAAAAATTTTGAAAATTTTGCAATTTTCAAATTTTGAATTTTTATTCTGCTAAACTAGAGAGTGATGTGACACAAAATAGTTAATAAATAACATTTTCCACATGTCTACTTTACATCAGCACAATTTTGGAAAAAAAAAAATTTTGGTAGGAAGTTCATCAGCAAATTTTCTTTTTTCCAGCAAAATTTGCAAAGCCATTTTTTTTAGTGACCACATCACATTTAAAGTCCCTTTGAGGGGTGTACATGACAGAAAACACCCAAAAGTGACACCATTCCAAAAACTGCACCCCTCAAGCTACTCAAAACTACATTCAAGAAGATTATTAACCCTTCAGGTGCATCACAGGAACTAAAGCCACATGGAAGAAAAAAATGAACATTTTTATTTTTCTAACAAAAATTTTCTTTTAGCCTAAATTTTTTAATTTTCACATGGGTAACAGGATAAAATGCATCCTAAAATTTGTTGGTCAATTTCTCCTGAGTACACTGATACCTCATATGTGGTCATAAACCACTGTTTGGGCACACGGCAGGGCTCTGAAGGGAAGGAGCGCCATTTTACTTTTTGAATGGAAAATTAGCTCCAAAAGTCAAATTGCGCTCCTTCTCTTCTGAGCCCTGCCATGCGCCCAAACAGTGGTTTATGACAACATATGAGGTATCAGTGTACTCAGGAGAAATTGACCAACACATTTTAGGATGCATTTTATCCTGTTACCCATGTGAAAATTAAAAAATTTAGGCTAAAAGAAAATTTTTGTGAAAAAAAAAGTACTTTTTTGTTTTCACAGATCATTTTGTGAAGCACCTTGGGGTTCCAAGTGCTCACTATGCATCTAGATAGGTGCCTTGGGGGGTCTAGTTTCCAAAATGGGGTCACTTGTGGGGGAGCTCCACTTTTTAGGCACATTAGGGGCTCTCCAAACGCAACATGGTGTCCGCTAACAATTTGAGCCGATTTTCCATTCAATTTGTTTGCGGACACCATGTCCCGTTTGGAGAGCCGCTGTGTGCCCAAACATTGGAGCTCACCTACAAGTGACCCCATTTTGGAAACTATACCCCCCTAGGCACTTACCTAGATGCATAGTGAGCACTTGAAACCCCCAGGTCCTTCATAAATTAATCCGTAAAAATAAAAAAGTGTTTTTTTTTCCACTTTTTCATTTTTATGAATCAATTTGTACCTAGATGCATAGTTTTTATGAATCAATTTGTGAAGCACCTGGGGGTTCCAAGTGCTCACTATGCATCTAGATAGGTGCCTTGGGGGGTCTAGTTTCCAAAATGGGGTCACTTGTGGGGGAGCTCCAATGTTTGGGCACACAGCGGCTCTCCAAATGCAACATGGTGTCCGCTAACAAATTGTCGGCTCAAATTGTTAGAAGACACCATGTTGCGTTTGGAGAGCCGCTGTGTGCCCAAACATTGGAGCTCCCCCACAAGTGACCCCATTTTGGAAACTAGACCCCCCAAGGCACCTATTTAGATGCATAGTGAGCACTTGGGACCCCCAGGTCCTTAGGAAATTAATCCGTAAAAATAAAAAAGTGTTGTTTTTTTTTCACTTTTTCATTTTTATCAATCAATTTGTGAAGCACCTGGGGGTTCCAAGTGCTCACTATGCATCTATATAGGTGCATTGGGGGGTCTAGTTTCCAAAATGGGGCCACTTGTTGGTGAGCTCCAATGTTTGGGCACACAGGGACTTTCCAAACGCAAAGGGTTCCAATTTGTTAGCGGACACCATTCTGTAGTTCATGTCAGGTTGGTGTGCGGTGTGGTATATTGTAGTGCATACACCACACACACACACACACACAACACACACACACAATCTCATACACTACAACACACACACACCAACCTGACATAGCCTCCTCAGCTGAGTACGCCCTAGACTGGGATGAGCGGGACGGGCAGGACATTTTGTGTGCTTTGTGCGTGTGTAAAAAAAAAAAAAAAAAACTTTATTATAGTGTGAGTGTACGTGTGTGTGCTTGGTGTAACCTTCTGCAGTCACTTGTGGGGGCGGTCAGGCGTAGGGGCCGGTCAGGCGTAGGGGGCGGTCAGGCGTAGGGGGCGGTCAGGAGTAGGTGGCGGTCAGGCATAGGGGGTGGTCAGGCGTAGGGGGCGGTCAGGAGTAGGAGCGGTCAGGAGTAGGGGGCGGTCAGGAGTAGGGGGCGGTCAGGCGTAGGGGGCGGTCAGGCGTAGGGGCGGTCAGGAGTAGGGGCGGTCAGGAGTAGGGGGCGGTCAGGAGTAGGGGGTGGTCAGTCGTAGGGGGCGGTCAGGCGTAGGGGGCGGTCAGACGTAGGGGGCGGTCAGACGTATGGGGCGGTCAGACGTAGGAGGGGGCTGAGGAGATGGAGGAGCCAGAAGCAGCAGCAAGGGGGGTGATCACTGGGGCAGGAGCCGGCAGCAGTAAGGGGGGATAGGAGGCCGGCAGCATCGGGGGGTGATTACTGGGGCAGAAAGGGGAGCAGGAGCTGGCAGGAGCAGGGGGCTGATTACTGGGTTTTCGGGGGGGGTGATCACTGGGAACAGGGGGGTGAACACTGGGAACAGGGGGGGTGAACACTGGGGGGGGTGAACACTGGGGACAGGGGGGTGAACACTGGGGGAGGGGGTGATTATTGGGAGGTGGGGGGTGATATCACTGGGACTGGGGGATGGTGGGTTTGATCACAGGAGCAGGGCATTTACACTGAGCCTGCTGCTGCTGTGATCACAGTCCACCGGCTGTCAGAAGGAGAGCAGCAGCCGGTGGATGAAGACGTGGGAGAGGGAGCGGAGGTCGGGGTGCAGGTATGAAAGTGGAGGGGGGGTGGAGAGGGGGGCGGGGGGGTCGCGGGGGGAGGTGTAGGGGGGTCGGGGGGAGTGGCGGCAATACTTACCGCTGATCAGCGGTGGCGGCGGCAAACGCAATCCACAGGGTCCACAGCAGGGGGTCCGCAGCAGGGGGTCCACAGCAGGGGGTCCGCATCAGGGGGTCCACAGCAGGGGGTCCACAGCAGACGATCTAGGGTTGGGAAGGTGCTGGGAGGTTTCAGCCATCCCTCCATATCTGATTGGGGCTAGTATCCATGTGACGCTAGCCCCCCAATCAGATCTGGGGGGAGGGGGGAACAGAGGTGACACTCCCCCCAGCCAATGGCTGATGCTGTAAGCATCAGGCAATGCCCAGATTTAAATATTACTCCAATTGTCATTGGTGAAATATTTAATTCATACCGATTGGCAGTTTCCCTAAAAGTGAAAATAAAACAGCCAATCGGAGGGGTCCCAGGCACGGGGGGGTTAATCCACCCCCCGGGGGGTCGACTTCAGGATGTCCAGTTGCAGAAGCAACTGTGACACCTGAGCGACCCCGCTCGCAGGCGCTGCAGGGGCTCTTTCCCTGCATGTCACAGATGCTGTGACATGGGTCGGGAACAAACTGTTTTCCATGTCACAAACGGTGTGACACGGGTCGGGAAGGAGTTAAAAAGGGTTTGGAACTCTTCAATTGTTCTCTGGATTCTGCTGTAGTTTAAAAATGCTTTGGAACTCTTCCATTGTTCTCGGAATTCCGCTGAAGTTTTAAAATGCTTTTGAACTTTTCCATTGCTCTCAGAATTCTGCTGAAGTTTAAAAATGCTTTGAAACTCTTCCAATTTTCTCGGAAATCTGTTGACGTTTAAAAATGCTTCAGAACACTCCCATTGCTCTCGGAATTCCGCTGAAGTGTAAAAATGCTTCGGAACTCTTCCATTTTTCTCGGTTTTCTGCTGAAGTTTAAAAATGCTTCGGACCTCTTTCATTGTTCTCGGAATTCCGCTGAAGTTTAAAAATGCTTCGGAACTCTTCCATTGTTCTCGGAATTCTGCTGGCGTTTAAAAATGGTTCCGAACTCTTCCATTGTTCTCGGAATTCTGCAGACATTTAAAAATGGTTCAGAACTCTTCAATAATTCTCAGAATTCTGCTGTAGTTTAAAAATGCTTTGGAACTCTTCCATTGTTCTCGGAATTCTGCTGAAGTTTAAAAATGCTTCCAAACTCGTCCATTGTTCTCGGAATTCCGCTGAAGTTTAAAAATACTTCGTAACTCTCCCATTGTTCTCGGAATTAAGCTGACATTTAAAAATGCTATGGAACTTTTCCATTGCTCTCGGAATTCTGGTGAAGTTTAAAAATGTTTTGGAACTTTTCCATTGTACTCAGAATTCTGCTGAAGTTTAAAAATGCTTCGGAACTTTTCCATTGTTCTCGGAATTTTGCTGGCATTTAAAAATGGTTCTGAACTCTTCCATTGTTCTCGGAATTCTGTTGACGTTTAAAAATGGTTCGGAACTCTTCAATAATTCTCAGAATTCTTCTGTAGTTTAAAAATGCTTTGGAACTCTTCCATTGTTCTCGGAATTCTGCTGAAGTTTAAAAATGCTTCCGAACTCGTCCACTGTTCCAGGAATTCCGCTGAAGTTTAAAAATGCTTCGGGACTCTTCCATTGTTCTCGGAATTAAGCTGACATTTAAAAATGCTTTGGAACTTTCCCATTGTCCTTGGAATTCTGCTGACGTTTATAAATGCTTTGGAACTCTTCCATTGTTCTCGGAATTCTGCTGACGTTTAAAAATGCTTCAGAACACTCCCATTGTTCTCGGAATTCCGCTGAAGTTTAAAAGTGCTTCGGAACTCTTCCATTGTTCTCGGTATTCTGCTGAAGTTTAAAAATGCTTTTGAACTTTTCCATTGCTCTCGGAATTCTGCTGAAGTTTAAAAATGCTTCCGAACCCTTCCATTATTCTCAGAATTCCGCTGAAGTTTAAAAATGCTTCGGAACTCTTCCATTGTTCTCGGAATTCCGCTGACATTTAAAATTGCTTCGGAACATTTCCTTTGTTCACGCAATTCTGCTGACGTTTATTTATGCTTTGGAACTCTTCCATTGTTCTCGGAATTCTGCTGACGTTTAAAAATGCTTCAGAACACTCCCATTTCTCTTGGAATTCTGCTGAAGTGTAAAAATGCTTCGGAACTCTTCCACTTTTCTCGTTATTCCACTGAAGTTTAAAAATGCTTCGGACCTCTTCCATTGTTCTCGGAATTTTGCTGATGTTTAAAAATTCTTCGGAACTCTTCCATTGTTCTCGGAATTCTGCTGGCGTTTAAAAATGGTTCGGAACTCTTCAATTATTCTCAGAATTCTGCTGTAGTTTAAAAATGCTTTGGAACTCTTCCATTGTTCTTGGAATTCCGCTGAAGTTTAGAAATGCTTTTGAACTTTTCCATTGCTCTCTGAATTCTGCTGAAGTTTAAAAATGCTTTGGAACTCTACCATTGTTCTCAGAATTCCGCTGAAGTTTAAAAATGCTTCGGAACTCTTCCATTGTTCTCGAAATTCCGATGACATTTAATAATGCTTCGGAACTTTTCCTTTGTTCTCGGAATTCTGCTGACGTTTATTAATGCTTTGGAACTCTTGCATTGTTCTTCGAATTCTGCTGACGTTTAAAAATGCTTCAGAACACTCCCATTGCGCTCGGAATTCCGCTGTAGTGTAAAAATGCTTCGGAACTCTTCCATTTTTCTCAGAATTCTGCTGGCGTTTAAAAATGGTTTGGAACTCTTCAATTGTTCTCAGAATTCTGCTGTAGTTTAAAAATTCTTTGGAACTCTTCCATTGTTCTCGGAATTCTGCTGAAGTTTAAAAATGCTTTTGAACTTTTCCATTGCTCTCGGAATTCTGCTGAAGTTTAAAAATGCATCCGAACTCTTCCATTGTTCTCAGAATTCCGCTGAAGTCTAAAAATGCTTCGGAACTCTTCCATTGTTCTCAGAATTCCGCTGACATTTAAAAATGCTTCGGAACTTTTCCTTTGTTCTCGGAATTCTGCTGACGTTTATTAATGCTTTGGAACACTTCCATTTTTCTCGGTATTCCGCTGAAGTTTAAAAATGCTTCGGACCTCTTCATTGTTCTCGGAATTTTACTGATGTTTAAAAATGCTTCGGAACTCTTCCATTGTTCTCGGAATTCTGCTGGCGTTTAAAAATGGTTCGGAACTCTTCCATTGTTCTCGGAATTCTGCTGACGTTTAAAAATGCTTCGGAACTCTTCCATTGTTCTCGGAATTCCGCTGACATTTAAAAATGCTTCGGAACTTTTCCTTTGTTCTCGGAATTCTGCTGATGTTTATAAATGCTTTGGAACTCTTCCATTGTTCTCGGAATTATGCTGACGTTTAAAAATGCTTCAGAACACTTCCATTGTTCTCGGAATTCCACTGAAGTTTAAAAATCCTTCGTAACTCTTCCATTGTTCTCGGTATTCCGCTGAAGTTTAAAAATGCTTTTGAACTTTTCAATTGCTCTCGGAATACTGGTGAAGTTTAAAAATGCTTTGGAACTTTTCCATTGTACTCGGAATTCTGCTGAAGTTTAAAAATGCTTCGGAACTCTTCCATTGTTCTCGGAATTCTGCTGACGTTTAAAAATGCTTCCGAACTCTTCCATTGTTCTTGGAATTCCGCTGAAGTTTAAAAATGCTTCTGAACTCTTCCATTGTTCTCGGAATTCTGCTGGCGTTTAAAAATGGTTCCGAACTCTTCCATTGTTATTGGAATTCTTCTGACATTTAAAAATGGTTCGGAACTCTTCAATATTTCTCAGAATTCTGCTGTAGTTTAAAAATGCTTTGGAACTCTTCCATTGTTCTCGAAATTCTGCTGAAGTTTAAAATTGCTTCCGAACTCTTCCATTGTTCTGGGAAAACCGCTGAAGTTTAAAAATGCTTCGGAACTCTTCCATTGTTCTCAGAAACAAGCTGACATTTAAAAATGCTTTGGAACTTTCCCATTGTTCTCGGAATTCTGCTGACGTTTATAAATTCTTTGGAACTCTTCCAGTGTTCTCGGAATTCTGCTGACGTTTAAAAATGCTTCAGAACACTACCATTGTTCTCGGAATTCCGCTGAAGTTTAAAAATGCTTCGGAACTCTTCCATTTTTCTCGGTATTCCGCTGAAGTTTAAAAATGCTTCGGACCTCTTCCATTGTTCTCGGAATTTTGCTGATGTATAAAAATTCTTCAGAACTCTTCCATTGTTCTCGGAATTCCGCTGAAGTTTAAAAATGCTTCGGAACTCTTCCATTTTTCTCGGTATTCCGCTGAAGTTTAAAAATGCTTCGGACCTCTTCCATTGTTCTCGGAATTTTGCTGATGTATAAAAATTCTTCAGAACTCTTCCATTGTTCTCGGAAATCTGTTGACGTTTAAAAATGCTTCAGAACACTCCCATTGCTCTCGGAATTCCGCTGAAGTGTAAAAATGCTTCGGAACTCTTCCATTTTTCTCGGTTTTCTGCTGAAGTTTAAAAATGCTTCGGACCTCTTTCATTGTTCTCGGAATTCCGCTGAAGTTTAAAAATGCTTCGGAACTCTTCCATTGTTCTCGGAATTCTGCTGGCGTTTAAAAATGGTTCCGAACTCTTCCATTGTTCTCGGAATTCTGCAGACATTTAAAAATGGTTCAGAACTCTTCAATAATTCTCAGAATTCTGCTGTAGTTTAAAAATGCTTTGGAACTCTTCCATTGTTCTCGGAATTCTGCTGAAGTTTAAAAATGCTTCCAAACTCGTCCATTGTTCTCGGAATTCCGCTGAAGTTTAAAAATACTTCGTAACTCTCCCATTGTTCTCGGAATTAAGCTGACATTTAAAAATGCTATGGAACTTTTCCATTGCTCTCGGAATTCTGGTGAAGTTTAAAAATGTTTTGGAACTTTTCCATTGTACTCAGAATTCTGCTGAAGTTTAAAAATGCTTCGGAACTTTTCCATTGTTCTCGGAATTTTGCTGGCATTTAAAAATGGTTCTGAACTCTTCCATTGTTCTCGGAATTCTGTTGACGTTTAAATATGGTTCGGAACTCTTCAATAATTCTCAGAATTCTTCTGTAGTTTAAAAATGCTTTGGAACTCTTCCATTGTTCTCGGAATTCTGCTGAAGTTTAAAAATGCTTCCGAACTCGTCCACTGTTCCAGGAATTCCGCTGAAGTTTAAAAATGCTTCGGGACTCTTCCATTGTTCTCGGAATTAAGCTGACATTTAAAAATGCTTTGGAACTTTCCCATTGTCCTTGGAATTCTGCTGACGTTTATAAATGCTTTGGAACTCTTCCATTGTTCTCGGAATTCTGCTGACGTTTAAAAATGCTTCAGAACACTCCCATTGTTCTCGGAATTCCGCTGAAGTTTAAAAGTGCTTCGGAACTCTTCCATTGTTCTCGGTATTCTGCTGAAGTTTAAAAATGCTTCGGACCTCTTCCATTGTTCTCGGAATTTTGCTGACATTTAAAAATGCTTCGGATCTCTTCCATTGTTCTCAGATTTCTGCTGGCGTTTAAAAATGGTTTGGAACTCTTCAATTGTTATCAGAATTCTGCTGTAGTTTAAAAATTCTTTGGAACTCTTCCATTGTTCTCGGAATTCTGCTGAAGTTTAAAAATGCTTTTGAACTTTTCCATTGCTCTCGGAATTCTGCTGAAGTTTAAAAATGCATCCGAACTCTTCCATTGTTCTCAGAATTCCGCTGAAGTCTAAAAATGCTTCGGAACTCATCCATTGTACTCAGAATTCCGCTGACATTTAAAAATGCTTCGGAACTTTTCCTTTGTTCTTGGAATTCTGCTGACATTTATTAATGCTTTATAACTCTTCCATTGTTCTTGGAATTCTGCTGGCGTTTAAAAATGCTTCAGAACACTTTCATTGCTCTCGGTATTCCGCTGTAGTGTAAAAATGCTTCGGAACTCTTCCATTTTTCTCGGTATTCCGCTGAAGTTTAAAAATGCTTCGGACCTCTTCCATTGTTCTCGGAATTTTACTGATGTTTAAAAATGCTTCGGAACTCTTCCATTGTTCTCGGAATTCTGCTGGCGTTTAAAAATGGTTCGGAACTCTTCCATTGTTCTCGGAATTCTGCTGACGTTTAAAAATGGTTCGGAACTCTTCCATTGTTCTCGGAATTCCGCTGACATTTAAAAATGCTTCGGAACTTTTCCTTTGTTCTCGGAATTTTACTGATGTTTAAAAATGCTTTGGAACTCTTCCATTGTTCTCGGTATTCCGCTGAAGTTTAAAAATGCTTTTGAACTTTTCAATTGCTCTCGGAATACTGGTGAAGTTTAAAAATGCTTTGGAACTTTTCCATTGTACTCGGAATTCTGCTGAAGTTTAAAAATGCTTCGGAACTCTTCCATTGTTCTCGGAATTCTGCTGACGTTTAAAAATGCTTCCGAACTCTTCCATTGTTCTTGGAATTCCGCTGAAGTTTAAAAATGCTTCTGAACTCTTCCATTGTTCTCGGAATTCTGCTGGCGTTTAAAAATGGTTCCGAACTCTTCCATTGTTCTCGGAATTCTGCTGACATTTAAAAATGGTTCGGAACTCTTCAATATTTCTCAGAATTCTGCTGTAGTTTAAAAATGTTTTGGAACTCTTCCATTGTTCTCGAAATTCTGCTGAAGTTTAAAAATGCCTCCGAACTCTTCCATTGTTCTCGGAATTCCGCTGAAGTTTAAAAATGCTTCGGAACTCTTCCATTGTTCTCAGAAATAAGCTGATATTTAAAAATGCTTCGGAGCTTTTCCATTGTTCTCGGAATTCTGCTGACGTTTATAAATTCTTTGGAACTCTTCCAGTGTTCTTGGAATTCTGCTGACGTTTAAAAATGCTTCAGAAGACTCCCATTGTTCTCGGAATTCCGCTGAAGTGTAAAAATGCTTCGGAACTCTTCCATTTTTCTCGGTATTCCGCTGAAGTTTAAAAATGCTTTGGACCTCTTCCATTGTTCTCGGAATTCTGCTGATGTTTATAAATGCTTTGGAACTCTTCCATTGTTCTCGGAATTTTGCTGATGTATAAAAATGCTTCAGAACTCTTCCATTGTTCTCGGAATTCCGCTGACATTTAAAAATGCTTCGGAGCTTTTCCATAGTTCTCGGAATTCTGCTGATGTTTATAAATGCTTTGGAACTCTTCCATTGTTCTCGGAATTTTGCTGATGTATAAAAATGCTTCAGAACTCTTCCATTGTTCTCGGAATTCCGCTGACATTTAAAAATGCTTCGGAGCTTTTCCATTGTTCTCGGAATTCTGCTGATGTTTATAAATGCTTTGGAACTCTTCCATTGTTCTCGGAATTCTGCTGACGTTTAAAAATGCTTCCGAACTCTTCCATTGTTCTTGGAATTCCGCTGACATTCAAAAATGCTTCAAAACTCTTCCATTGTTCTCAGAATTCCGCTGAAGTTTAAAAATGCTTTTGAACTTTTCCATTGCTCTCGGAATTCTGCTGAAGTTTAAAAATGCTTCCGAACCCTTCCATTATTCTCAGAATTCCGCTGAAGTTTAAAAATGCTTCGGAACTCTTCCATTGTTCTCGGAATTCCGCTGACATTTAAAATTGCTTCGGAACATTTCCTTTGTTCACGCAATTCTGCTGACGTTTATTTATGCTTTGGAACTCTTCCATTGTTCTCGGAATTCTGCTGACGTTTAAAAATGCTTCAGAACACTCCCATTTCTCTTGGAATTCTGCTGAAGTGTAAAAATGCTTCGGAACTCTTCCACTTTTCTCGTTATTCCACTGAAGTTTAAAAATGCTTCGGACCTCTTCCATTGTTCTCGGAATTTTGCTGATGTTTAAAAATTCTTCGGAACTCTTCCATTGTTCTCGGAATTCTGCTGGCGTTTAAAAATGGTTCGGAACTCTTCAATTATTCTCAGAATTCTGCTGTAGTTTAAAAATGCTTTGGAACTCTTCCATTGTTCTTGGAATTCCGCTGAAGTTTAGAAATGCTTTTGAACTTTTCCATTGCTCTCTGAATTCTGCTGAAGTTTAAAAATGCTTTGGAACTCTACCATTGTTCTCAGAATTCCGCTGAAGTTTAAAAATGCTTCGGAACTCTTCCATTGTTCTCGAAATTCCGATGACATTTAATAATGCTTCGGAACTTTTCCTTTGTTCTCGGAATTCTGCTGACGTTTATTAATGCTTTGGAACTCTTGCATTGTTCTTCGAATTCTGCTGACGTTTAAAAATGCTTCAGAACACTCCCATTGCGCTCGGAATTCCGCTGTAGTGTAAAAATGCTTCGGAACTCTTCCATTTTTCTCAGAATTCTGCTGGCGTTTAAAAATGGTTTGGAACTCTTCAATTGTTCTCAGAATTCTGCTGTAGTTTAAAAATTCTTTGGAACTCTTCCATTGTTCTCGGAATTCTGCTGAAGTTTAAAAATGCTTTTGAACTTTTCCATTGCTCTCGGAATTCTGCTGAAGTTTAAAAATGCATCCGAACTCTTCCATTGTTCTCAGAATTCCGCTGAAGTCTAAAAATGCTTCGGAACTCTTCCATTGTTCTCAGAATTCCGCTGACATTTAAAAATGCTTCGGAACTTTTCCTTTGTTCTCGGAATTCTGCTGACGTTTATTAATGCTTTGGAACACTTCCATTTTTCTCGGTATTCCGCTGAAGTTTAAAAATGCTTCGGACCTCTTCATTGTTCTCGGAATTTTACTGATGTTTAAAAATGCTTCGGAACTCTTCCATTGTTCTCGGAATTCTGCTGGCGTTTAAAAATGGTTCGGAACTCTTCCATTGTTCTCGGAATTCTGCTGACGTTTAAAAATGCTTCGGAACTCTTCCATTGTTCTCGGAATTCCGCTGACATTTAAAAATGCTTCGGAACTTTTCCTTTGTTCTCGGAATTCTGCTGATGTTTATAAATGCTTTGGAACTCTTCCATTGTTCTCGGAATTATGCTGACGTTTAAAAATGCTTCAGAACACTTCCATTGTTCTCGGAATTCCACTGAAGTTTAAAAATCCTTCGTAACTCTTCCATTGTTCTCGGTATTCCGCTGAAGTTTAAAAATGCTTTTGAACTTTTCAATTGCTCTCGGAATACTGGTGAAGTTTAAAAATGCTTTGGAACTTTTCCATTGTACTCGGAATTCTGCTGAAGTTTAAAAATGCTTCGGAACTCTTCCATTGTTCTCGGAATTCTGCTGACGTTTAAAAATGCTTCCGAACTCTTCCATTGTTCTTGGAATTCCGCTGAAGTTTAAAAATGCTTCTGAACTCTTCCATTGTTCTCGGAATTCTGCTGGCGTTTAAAAATGGTTCCGAACTCTTCCATTGTTATTGGAATTCTTCTGACATTTAAAAATGGTTCGGAACTCTTCAATATTTCTCAGAATTCTGCTGTAGTTTAAAAATGCTTTGGAACTCTTCCATTGTTCTCGAAATTCTGCTGAAGTTTAAAATTGCTTCCGAACTCTTCCATTGTTCTGGGAAAACCGCTGAAGTTTAAAAATGCTTCGGAACTCTTCCATTGTTCTCAGAAACAAGCTGACATTTAAAAATGCTTTGGAACTTTCCCATTGTTCTCGGAATTCTGCTGACGTTTATAAATTCTTTGGAACTCTTCCAGTGTTCTCGGAATTCTGCTGACGTTTAAAAATGCTTCAGAACACTACCATTGTTCTCGGAATTCCGCTGAAGTTTAAAAATGCTTCGGAACTCTTCCATTTTTCTCGGTATTCCGCTGAAGTTTAAAAATGCTTCGGACCTCTTCCATTGTTCTCGGAATTTTGCTGATGTATAAAAATTCTTCAGAACTCTTCCATTGTTCTCGGAATTCCGCTGACATTTAAAAATGCTTCGGATCTTTTCCATTGTTCTCGGAATTATGCTGATGTTTATAAATGCTTTGGAACTCTTCCATTGTTCTCGGAATTCTGCTGACGTTTTCAAAATGCTTCCGAACTCTTCCATTGTTCTTGGAATTCCGCTGACATTCAAAAATGCTTCAAAACTCTTTCATTGTTCTCAGAATTCCGCTGATGTTTAAAAATGCTTTTGAACTTTTCCATTGCTCTCGGAATTCTGCTGAAGTTTAATAATGCTTCCGAACCCTTCCATTGTTCTCAGAATTCCGCTGAAGTTTAAAAATGCTTCGGAACTCTTCCATTGTTCTCGGAATTCTGCTGACATTTAAAATTGCTTCGGAACTTTTCCTTTGTACTGGCAATTCTGCTGACGTTTATTTATGCTTTGGAACTCTTCCATTGTTCTCGGAATTCTGCTGACGTTTAAAAATGCTTCAGAACACTCCCATTTCTCTTGGAATTCCGCTGAAGTGTAAAAATGCTTCGGAACTCTTCCACTTTTCTCGGTATTCCACTGAAGTTTAAAAATGCTTCGGACCTCTTCCATTGTTGTCGGAATTTTGCTGATGTTTAAAAATTCTTCGGAACTCTTCCATTGTTCTCGGAATTCTGCTGGCGTTTAAAAATGGTTCCGAACTCTTCCATTGTTCTCGGAATTCTGCTGACGTTTAAAAATGGTTCGGAACTCTTCAATTATTCTCAGAATTCTGCTGTAGTTTAAAAATGCTTTGGAACTCTTCCATTGTTCTTGGAATTCCACTGAAGTTTAGAAATGCTTTTGAACTTTTCCATTGCTCTCTGAATTCTGCTGAAGTTTAAAAATGCTTTGGAACTCTACCATTGTTCTCAGAATTCTGGTGAAGTTTAAAAATGCTTCCGAACCCTTCCAGTGTTCTCAGAATTCCGCTGAAGTTTAAAAATGCTTCGGAACTCTTCCATTGTTCTCGAAATTCCGATGACATTTAATAATGCTTCGGGAACTTTTCCTTTGTTCTCGGAATTCTGCTGACGTTTATTAGTGCTTTGGAACTCTTGCATTGTTCTTCGAATTCTGCTGACATTTAAAAATGCTTCAGAACACTCCCATTGCGCTCGGAATTCCGCTGTAGTGTAAAAATGCTTCGGAACTCTTCCATTTTTCTCAGAATTCTGCTGGCGTTTAAAAATGGTTTGGAACTCTTCAATTGTTCTCAGAATTCTGCTGTAGTTTAAAAATTCTTTGGAACTCTTCCATTGTTCTCGGAATTCTGCTGAAGTTTAAAAATGCTTTTGAACTTTTCCATTGCTCTCGGAATTCTGCTGAAGTTTAAAAATGCATCCGAACTCTTCAATTTTTCTCAGAATTCCGCTGAAGTCTAAAAATGCTTCGGAACACTTCCATTGTTCTCAGAATTCCGCTGACATTTAAAAATGCTTCGGAACTTTTCCTTTGTTCTCGGAATTCTGCTGACGTTTATTAATGCTTTGGAACTCTTCCATTGTTCTCGGAATTCTGCTGGCGTTTAAAAATGCTTCAGAACACTTTCATTGCTCTCGGTATTCCGCTGTAGTGTAAAAATGCTTCGGAACTCTTCCATTTTTCTCGGTATTCCGCTGAAGTTTAAAAATGCTTCGGACCTCTTCCTTTGTTCTCGGAATTTTACTGATGTTTAAAAATGCTTTGGAACTCTTCCATTGTTCTCGGAATTCTGCTGGCGTTTAAAAATGGTTCACAACTCTTCCATTGTTCTCGGAATTCTGCTGACGTTTAAAAATGGTTCGGAACTCTTCCATTGTTCTCGGAATTCCGCTGACATTTAAAAATGCTTCGGAACTTTTCCTTTGTTCTCGGAATTCTGCTGATGTTTATAAATGCTTTGAAACTCTTCCATTGTTCTCGGAGTTATGCTGACGTTTAAAAATGCTTCAGAACACTCCCATTGTTCTCGGAATTCCACTGAAGTTTAAAAATGCGTCGTAACTCTTCCATTGTTCTCGGTATTCCGCTGAAGTTTAAGAATGCTTTTGAACTTTTCAATTGCTCTCGAAATACTGGTGAAGTTTAAAAATGATTTGGAACTTTTCCATTGTACTCGGAATTCTGCTGAAGTTTAAAAATGCTTCGGAACTCTTCCATTGTTCTCGGAATTCTGCTGACGTTTAAAAATGCTTCCGAACTGTTCCATTGTTCTTGGAATTCCGCTGAAGTTTAAAAATGCTTCTGAACTCTTCCATTGTTCTCGGAATTCTGCTTGCGTTTAAAAATGGTTCCGAACTCTTCCATTGTTCTCGGAATTCTGCTGACATTTAAAAATGGTTCGGAACTCTTCAATATTTCTCAGAATTCTGCTGTAGTTTAAAAATGCTTTGGAACTCTTCCATTGTTCTCGAAATTCTGCTGAAGTTTAAAAATCTCCCGAACTCTTCCATTGTTCTCGGAATTCCGCTGAAGTTTAAAAATGCTTCGGAACTCTTCCATTGTTCTTAGAAATAAGCTGACATTTAAAAATGCTTTGGAACTTTCCCATTGTTCTCGGAATTCTGCTGACGTTTATAAATTCTTTGGAACTCTTCCATTGTTCTCGGAATTCTGCTGACGTTTAAAAATGCTTCAGAACACTTTCATTGCTCTCGGTATTCCGCTGTAGTGTAAAAATGCTTCGGAACTCTTCCATTTTTCTCGGTATTCCGCTGAAGTTTAAAAATGCTTCGGACCTCTTCATTGTTCTCGGAATTTTACTGATGTTTAAAAATGCTTCGGAACTCTTCCATTGTTCTCGGAATTCTGCTGGCGTTTAAAAATGGTTCGGAACTCTTCCATTGTTCTCGGAATTCTGCTGACGTTTAAAAATGCTTCGGAACTCTTCCATTGTTCTCGGAATTCCGCTGACATTTAAAAATGCTTCGGAACTTTTCCTTTGTTCTCGGAATTCTGCTGATGTTTATAAATGCTTTGGAACTCTTCCATTGTTCTCGGAATTATGCTGACGTTTAAAAATGCTTCAGAACACTTCCATTGTTCTCGGAATTCCACTGAAGTTTAAAAATGCTTCGTAACTCTTCCATTGTTCTCGGTATTCCGCTGAAGTTTAAAAATGCTTTTGAACTTTTCAATTGCTCTCGGAATACTGGTGAAGTTTAAAAATGCTTTGGAACTTTTCCATTGTACTCGGAATTCTGCTGAAGTTTAAAAATGCTTCGGAACTCTTCCATTGTTCTCGGAATTCTGCTGACGTTTAAAAATGCTTCCGAACTCTTCCATTGTTCTTGGAATTCCGCTGACATTTAAAAATGCTTCGGAGCTTTTCCATTGTTCTCGGAATTCTGCTGATGTTTATAAATGCTTTGGAACTCTTCCATTGTTCTCGGAATTCTGCTGATGTTTAAAAATGCTTCCGAACTCTTCCATTGTTCTCGGAATTCCGCTGAAGTTTAAAAATGCTTCGGAACTCTTCCATTGTTCTCGGAATTCTGCTGGCGTTTAAAAATGGTTCCGAACTCTTCCATTGTTCTCAGAATTCTGCTGACATTTAAAAATGGTTCGGAACTCTTCAATAATTCTCAGAATTCTGCTGTAGTTTAAAAATGCTTTGGAACTCTTCCATTGTTCTCGAAATTCTGCTGAAGTTTAAAAATGCTTCCGAACGCTTCCATTGTTCTCGGAATTCCGCTGAAGTTTAAAAATGCTTTAGAACACTCCCATTGTTCTCGGAATTACACTGAAGTTTAAAAATGCTTCGGAACTCTTCCATTGTTCTCGGTATTCCGCTGAACTTTAAAAATGCTTTTGAACTTTTCCATTGCTCTCGAAATTCTGGTGAAGTTTAAAAATGCTTTGGAACTTTTCCATTGTACTCGGAATTCTGCTGAAGTTTAAAAATGCTTCGGAACTCTTCCATTGTTCTCGGAATTCTGCTGACGTTTAGAAATGCTCCCAAACTCTTCCATTGTTCTCGGAATTCTGCTGGCGTTTAAAAATTCTTCCGAACTCTTCCATTGTTCTCGGAATTCTGCTGACATTTAAAAATGGTCCGGAACTCTTCAATAATTCTCAGAATTCTGCTGTAGTTTAAAATTGCTTTGGAACTCTTCCATTGTTCTCGGAATTCTGCTGAAGTTTAAAAATGCTTCAGAACTTATCCATTGTTCTCGGAATTCCGCTGAAGTTAAAAAATGATTTGGAACTCTTCCATTGTTCTCGGAATTCTGCTGACATTTAAAAAAGCTTTGGAACTTTCCCATTGTTCTCCGAATTCTGCTGACGTTTATAAATGCTTTGGAACTCTTCCATTGTTATCGGAATTCTGCTGACGTTTAAAAATGCTTCAGAACACTCCCATTGTTCTCGGACTTCCGGTGAAGTGTAAACATGCTTCGGAACTCTTCCATTTTTCTCGGTATTCCACTGTAGTTTAAAAATGATTCGGACCTCTTCCATTGTTCTCGGAATTTTGCTGTTGTATAAAAATGATTCGGAACTCTTCCATTGTTCTTGGAATTCTGCTGGCGTTTAAAAATGCTTCAGAACACTCCCATTGCGCTCGGAATTCCGCTGTAGTGTAAAAATGCTTCGGAACTCTTCCATTTTTCTCAGAATTCTGCTGGCGTTTAAAAATGGTTTGGAACTCTTCAATTGTTCTCAGAATTCTGCTGTAGTTTAAAAATTCTTTGGAACTCTTCCATTGTTCTCGGAATTCTGCTGAAGTTTAAAAATGCTTTTGAACTTTTCCATTGCTCTCGGAATTCTGCTGAAGTTTAAAAATGCATCCGAACTCTTCCATTGTTCTCAGAATTCCGCTGAAGTCTAAAAATGCTTCGGAACTCTTCCATTGTTCTCAGAATTCCGCTGACATTTAAAAATGCTTCGGATCTTTTCCTTTGTTCTCGGAATTCTGCTGACGTTTATTAATGCTTTGGAACTCTTCCATTGTTCTCGGAATTCTGCTGGCGTTTAAAAATGCTTCAGAACACTTTCATTGCTCTCGGTATTCCGCTGTAGTGTAAAAATGCTTCGGAACTCTTCCATTTTTCTCGGTATTCCGCTGAAGTTTAAAAATGTTTCGGACCTCTTCCTTTGTTCTCGGAATTTTACTGATGTTTAAAAATGCTTTGGAACTCTTCCATTGTTCTCGGAATTCTGCTGGCATTTAAAAATGGTTCGCAACTCTTCCATTGTTCTCGGAATTCTGCTGACGTTTAAAAATGGTTCGGAACTCTTCCAGTGTTCTCGGAATTCTGCTGACGTTTAAAAATGCTTCAGAAGACACCCATTGTTCTCGGAATTCCGCTGAAGTGTAAAAATGCTTCGGAACTCTTCCATTTTTCTCGGTATTCCGCTGAAGTTTAAAAATGCTTCGGACCTCTTCCATTGTTCTCGGAATTCTGCTGATGTTTATAAATGCTTTGGAACTCTTCCATTGTTCTCGGAATTTTGCTGATGTATAAAAATGCTTCAGAACTCTTCCATTGTTCTCGGAATTCCGCTGACATTTAAAAATGCTTCGGAGCTTTTCCATTGTTCTCGGAATTCTGCTGGCGTTTAAAAATGGTTCCGAACTCTTCCATTGTTCTCAGAATTCTGCTGACATTTAAAAATGGTTCGGAACTCTTCAATAATTCTCAGAATTCTGCTGTAGTTTAAAAATGCTTTGGAACTCTTCCATTGTTCTCGAAATTCTGCTGAAGTTTAAAAATGCTTCCGAACGCTTCCATTGTTCTCGGAATTCCGCTGAAGTTTAAAAATGCTTTAGAACACTCCCATTGTTCTCGGAATTACACTGAAGTTTAAAAATGCTTCGGAACTCTTCCATTGTTCTCGGTATTCCGCTGAACTTTAAAAATGCTTTTGAACTTTTCCATTGCTCTCGAAATTCTGGTGAAGTTTAAAAATGCTTTGGAACTTTTCCATTGTACTCGGAATTCTGCTGAAGTTTAAAAATGCTTCGGAACTCTTCCATTGTTCTCGGAATTCTGCTGACGTTTAGAAATGCTCCCAAACTCTTCCATTGTTCTCGGAATTCTGCTGGCGTTTAAAAATTCTTCCGAACTCTTCCATTGTTCTCGGAATTCTGCTGACATTTAAAAATGGTCCGGAACTCTTCAATAATTCTCAGAATTCTGCTGTAGTTTAAAATTGCTTTGGAACTCTTCCATTGTTCTCGGAATTCTGCTGAAGTTTAAAAATGCTTCAGAACTCATCCATTGTTCTCGGAATTCCGCTGAAGTTTAAAAATGCTTCGGAACTCTTCCATTGTTCTCAGAAACAAGCTGACATTTAAAAATGCTTTGGAACTTTCCCATTGTTCTCGGAATTCTGCTGACGTTTATAAATTCTTTGGAACTCTTCCAGTGTTCTCGGAATTCTGCTGACGTTTAAAAATGCTTCAGAACACTACCATTGTTCTCGGAATTCCGCTGAAGTTTAAAAATGCTTCGGAACTCTTCCATTTTTCTCGGTATTCCGCTGAAGTTTAAAAATGCTTCGGACCTCTTCCATTGTTCTCGGAATTTTGCTGATGTATAAAAATTCTTCAGAACTCTTCCATTGTTCTCGGAATTCCGCTGACATTTAAAAATGCTTCGGATCTTTTCCATTGTTCTCGGAATTATGCTGATGTTTATAAATGCTTTGGAACTCTTCCATTGTTCTCGGAATTCTGCTGACGTTTTCAAAATGCTTCCGAACTCTTCCATTGCTCTCGGAATTCTGCTGAAGTTTAATAATGCTTCCGAACCCTTCCATTGTTCTCAGAATTCCGCTGAAGTTTAAAAATGCTTCGGAACTCTTCCATTGTTCTCGGAATTCTGCTGACATTTAAAATTGCTTCGGAACTTTTCCTTTGTACTGGCAATTCTGCTGACGTTTATTTATGCTTTGGAACTCTTCCATTGTTCTCGGAATTCTGCTGACGTTTAAAAATGCTTCAGAACACTCCCATTTCTCTTGGAATTCCGCTGAAGTGTAAAAATGCTTCGGAACTCTTCCACTTTTCTCGGTATTCCACTGAAGTTTAAAAATGCTTCGGACCTCTTCCATTGTTGTCGGAATTTTGCTGATGTTTAAAAATTCTTCGGAACTCTTCCATTGTTCTCGGAATTCTGCTGGCGTTTAAAAATGGTTCCGAACTCTTCCATTGTTCTCGGAATTCTGCTGACGTTTAAAAATGGTTCGGAACTCTTCAATTATTCTCAGAATTCTGCTGTAGTTTAAAAATGCTTTGGAACTCTTCCATTGTTCTTGGAATTCCACTGAAGTTTAGAAATGCTTTTGAACTTTTCCATTGCTCTCTGAATTCTGCTGAAGTTTAAAAATGCTTTGGAACTCTACCATTGTTCTCAGAATTCTGGTGAAGTTTAAAAATGCTTCCGAACCCTTCCAGTGTTCTCAGAATTCCGCTGAAGTTTAAAAATGCTTCGGAACTCTTCCATTGTTCTCGAAATTCCGATGACATTTAATAATGCTTCGGGAACTTTTCCTTTGTTCTCGGAATTCTGCTGACGTTTATTAGTGCTTTGGAACTCTTGCATTGTTCTTCGAATTCTGCTGACATTTAAAAATGCTTCAGAACACTCCCATTGCGCTCGGAATTCCGCTGTAGTGTAAAAATGCTTCGGAACTCTTCCATTTTTCTCAGAATTCTGCTGGCGTTTAAAAATGGTTTGGAACTCTTCAATTGTTCTCAGAATTCTGCTGTAGTTTAAAAATTCTTTGGAACTCTTCCATTGTTCTCGGAATTCTGCTGAAGTTTAAAAATGCTTTTGAACTTTTCCATTGCTCTCGGAATTCTGCTGAAGTTTAAAAATGCATCCGAACTCTTCCATTTTTCTCAGAATTCCGCTGAAGTCTAAAAATGCTTCGGAACACTTCCATTGTTCTCAGAATTCCGCTGACATTTAAAAATGCTTCGGAACTTTTCCTTTGTTCTCGGAATTCTGCTGACGTTTATTAATGCTTTGGAACTCTTCCATTGTTCTCGGAATTCTGCTGGCGTTTAAAAATGCTTCAGAACACTTTCATTGCTCTCGGTATTCCGCTGTAGTGTAAAAATGCTTCGGAACTCTTCCATTTTTCTCGGTATTCCGCTGAAGTTTAAAAATGCTTCGGACCTCTTCCTTTGTTCTCGGAATTTTACTGATGTTTAAAAATGCTTTGGAACTCTTCCATTGTTCTCGGAATTCTGCTGGCGTTTAAAAATGGTTCACAACTCTTCCATTGTTCTCGGAATTCTGCTGACGTTTAAAAATGGTTCGGAACTCTTCCATTGTTCTCGGAATTCCGCTGACATTTAAAAATGCTTCGGAACTTTTCCTTTGTTCTCGGAATTCTGCTGATGTTTATAAATGCTTTGAAACTCTTCCATTGTTCTCGGAGTTATGCTGACGTTTAAAAATGCTTCAGAACACTCCCATTGTTCTCGGAATTCCACTGAAGTTTAAAAATGCGTCGTAACTCTTCCATTGTTCTCGGTATTCCGCTGAAGTTTAAGAATGCTTTTGAACTTTTCAATTGCTCTCGAAATACTGGTGAAGTTTAAAAATGATTTGGAACTTTTCCATTGTACTCGGAATTCTGCTGAAGTTTAAAAATGCTTCGGAACTCTTCCATTGTTCTCGGAATTCTGCTGACGTTTAAAAATGCTTCCGAACTGTTCCATTGTTCTTGGAATTCCGCTGAAGTTTAAAAATGCTTCTGAACTCTTCCATTGTTCTCGGAATTCTGCTTGCGTTTAAAAATGGTTCCGAACTCTTCCATTGTTCTCGGAATTCTGCTGACATTTAAAAATGGTTCGGAACTCTTCAATATTTCTCAGAATTCTGCTGTAGTTTAAAAATGCTTTGGAACTCTTCCATTGTTCTCGAAATTCTGCTGAAGTTTAAAAATCTCCCGAACTCTTCCATTGTTCTCGGAATTCCGCTGAAGTTTAAAAATGCTTCGGAACTCTTCCATTGTTCTTAGAAATAAGCTGACATTTAAAAATGCTTTGGAACTTTCCCATTGTTCTCGGAATTCTGCTGACGTTTATAAATTCTTTGGAACTCTTCCATTGTTCTCGGAATTCTGCTGACGTTTAAAAATGCTTCAGAACACTTTCATTGCTCTCGGTATTCCGCTGTAGTGTAAAAATGCTTCGGAACTCTTCCATTTTTCTCGGTATTCCGCTGAAGTTTAAAAATGCTTCGGACCTCTTCATTGTTCTCGGAATTTTACTGATGTTTAAAAATGCTTCGGAACTCTTCCATTGTTCTCGGAATTCTGCTGGCGTTTAAAAATGGTTCGGAACTCTTCCATTGTTCTCGGAATTCTGCTGACGTTTAAAAATGCTTCGGAACTCTTCCATTGTTCTCGGAATTCCGCTGACATTTAAAAATGCTTCGGAACTTTTCCTTTGTTCTCGGAATTCTGCTGATGTTTATAAATGCTTTGGAACTCTTCCATTGTTCTCGGAATTATGCTGACGTTTAAAAATGCTTCAGAACACTTCCATTGTTCTCGGAATTCCACTGAAGTTTAAAAATGCTTCGTAACTCTTCCATTGTTCTCGGTATTCCGCTGAAGTTTAAAAATGCTTTTGAACTTTTCAATTGCTCTCGGAATACTGGTGAAGTTTAAAAATGCTTTGGAACTTTTCCATTGTACTCGGAATTCTGCTGAAGTTTAAAAATGCTTCGGAACTCTTCCATTGTTCTCGGAATTCTGCTGACGTTTAAAAATGCTTCCGAACTCTTCCATTGTTCTTGGAATTCCGCTGACATTTAAAAATGCTTCGGAGCTTTTCCATTGTTCTCGGAATTCTGCTGATGTTTATAAATGCTTTGGAACTCTTCCATTGTTCTCGGAATTCTGCTGATGTTTAAAAATGCTTCCGAACTCTTCCATTGTTCTCGGAATTCCGCTGAAGTTTAAAAATGCTTCGGAACTCTTCCATTGTTCTCGGAATTCTGCTGGCGTTTAAAAATGGTTCCGAACTCTTCCATTGTTCTCAGAATTCTGCTGACATTTAAAAATGGTTCGGAACTCTTCAATAATTCTCAGAATTCTGCTGTAGTTTAAAAATGCTTTGGAACTCTTCCATTGTTCTCGAAATTCTGCTGAAGTTTAAAAATGCTTCCGAACGCTTCCATTGTTCTCGGAATTCTGCTGAAGTTTAAAAATGCTTTAGAACACTCCCATTGTTCTCGGAATTACACTGAAGTTTAAAAATGCTTCGGAACTCTTCCATTGTTCTCGGTATTCCGCTGAACTTTAAAAATGCTTTTGAACTTTTCCATTGCTCTCGAAATTCTGGTGAAGTTTAAAAATGCTTTGGAACTTTTCCATTGTACTCGGAATTCTGCTGAAGTTTAAAAATGCTTCGGAACTCTTCCATTGTTCTCGGAATTCTGCTGACGTTTAGAAATGCTCCCAAACACTTCCATTGTTCTCGGAATTCTGCTGGCGTTTAAAAATTCTTCCGAACTCTTCCATTGTTCTCGGAATTCTGCTGACATTTAAAAATGGTCCGGAACTCTTCAATAATTCTCAGAATTCTGCTGTAGTTTAAAATTGCTTTGGAACTCTTCCATTGTTCTCGGAATTCTGCTGAAGTTTAAAAATGCTTCAGAACTTATCCATTGTTCTCGGAATTCCGCTGAAGTTAAAAAATGATTTGGAACTCTTCCATTGTTCTCGGAATTCTGCTGACATTTAAAAAAGCTTTGGAACTTTCCCATTGTTCTCCGAATTCTGCTGACGTTTATAAATGCTTTGGAACTCTTCCATTGTTATCGGAATTCTGCTGACGTTTAAAAATGCTTCAGAACACTCCCATTGTTCTCGGACTTCCGGTGAAGTGTAAACATGCTTCGGAACTCTTCCATTTTTCTCGGTATTCCACTGTAGTTTAAAAATGATTCGGACCTCTTCCATTGTTCTCGGAATTTTGCTGTTGTATAAAAATGATTCGGAACTCTTCCATTGTTCTTGGAATTCTGCTGGCGTTTAAAAATGCTTCAGAACACTCCCATTGCGCTCGGAATTCCGCTGTAGTGTAAAAATGCTTCGGAACTCTTCCATTTTTCTCAGAATTCTGCTGGCGTTTAAAAATGGTTTGGAACTCTTCAATTGTTCTCAGAATTCTGCTGTAGTTTAAAAATTCTTTGGAACTCTTCCATTGTTCTCGGAATTCTGCTGAAGTTTAAAAATGCTTTTGAACTTTTCCATTGCTCTCGGAATTCTGCTGAAGTTTAAAAATGCATCCGAACTCTTCCATTGTTCTCAGAATTCCGCTGAAGTCTAAAAATGCTTCGGAACTCTTCCATTGTTCTCAGAATTCCGCTGACATTTAAAAATGCTTCGGAACTTTTCCTTTGTTCTCGGAATTCTGCTGACGTTTATTAATGCTTTGGAACTCTTCCATTGTTCTCGGAATTCTGCTGGCGTTTAAAAATGCTTCAGAACACTTTCATTGCTCTCGGTATTCCGCTGTAGTGTAAAAATGCTTCGGAACTCTTCCATTTTTCTCGGTATTCCGCTGAAGTTTAAAAATGTTTCGGACCTCTTCCTTTGTTCTCGGAATTTTACTGATGTTTAAAAATGCTTTGGAACTCTTCCATTGTTCTCGGAATTCTGCTGGCATTTAAAAATGGTTCGCAACTCTTCCATTGTTCTCGGAATTCTGCTGACGTTTAAAAATGGTTCGGAACTCTTCCAGTGTTCTCGGAATTCTGCTGACGTTTAAAAATGCTTCAGAAGACACCCATTGTTCTCGGAATTCCGCTGAAGTGTAAAAATGCTTCGGAACTCTTCCATTTTTCTCGGTATTCCGCTGAAGTTTAAAAATGCTTCGGACCTCTTCCATTGTTCTCGGAATTCTGCTGATGTTTATAAATGCTTTGGAACTCTTCCATTGTTCTCGGAATTTTGCTGATGTATAAAAATGCTTCAGAACTCTTCCATTGTTCTCGGAATTCCGCTGACATTTAAAAATGCTTCGGAGCTTTTCCATTGTTCTCGGAATTCTGCTGGCGTTTAAAAATGGTTCCGAACTCTTCCATTGTTCTCAGAATTCTGCTGACATTTAAAAATGGTTCGGAACTCTTCAATAATTCTCAGAATTCTGCTGTAGTTTAAAAATGCTTTGGAACTCTTCCATTGTTCTCGAAATTCTGCTGAAGTTTAAAAATGCTTCCGAACGCTTCCATTGTTCTCGGAATTCCGCTGAAGTTTAAAAATGCTTTAGAACACTCCCATTGTTCTCGGAATTACACTGAAGTTTAAAAATGCTTCGGAACTCTTCCATTGTTCTCGGTATTCCGCTGAACTTTAAAAATGCTTTTGAACTTTTCCATTGCTCTCGAAATTCTGGTGAAGTTTAAAAATGCTTTGGAACTTTTCCATTGTACTCGGAATTCTGCTGAAGTTTAAAAATGCTTCGGAACTCTTCCATTGTTCTCGGAATTCTGCTGACGTTTAGAAATGCTCCCAAACTCTTCCATTGTTCTCGGAATTCTGCTGGCGTTTAAAAATTCTTCCGAACTCTTCCATTGTTCTCGGAATTCTGCTGACATTTAAAAATGGTCCGGAACTCTTCAATAATTCTCAGAATTCTGCTGTAGTTTAAAATTGCTTTGGAACTCTTCCATTGTTCTCGGAATTCTGCTGAAGTTTAAAAATGCTTCAGAACTCATCCATTGTTCTCGGAATTCCGCTGAAGTTAAAAAATGATTTGGAACTCTTCCATTGTTCTCGGAATTCTGCTGACATTTAAAAAAGCTTTGGAACTTTCCCATTGTTCTCCGAATTCTGCTGACGTTTATAAATGCTTTGGAACTCTTCCATTGTTATCGGAATTCTGCTGACGTTTAAAAATGCTTCAGAACACTCCCATTGTTCTCGGACTTCCGGTGAAGTGTAAACATGCTTCGGAACTCTTCCATTTTTCTCGGTATTCCACTGTAGTTTAAAAATGATTCGGACCTCTTCCATTGTTCTCGGAATTTTGCTGTTGTATAAAAATGATTCGGAACTCTTCCATTGTTCTTGGAATTCTGCTGGCGTTTAAAAATGCTTCAGAACACTCCCATTGCGCTCGGAATTCCGCTGTAGTGTAAAAATGCTTCGGAACTCTTCCATTTTTCTCAGAATTCTGCTGGCGTTTAAAAATGGTTTGGAACTCTTCAATTGTTCTCAGAATTCTGCTGTAGTTTAAAAATTCTTTGAAACTCTTCCATTGTTCTCGGAATTCTGCTGAAGTTTAAAAATGCTTTTGAACTTTTCCATTGCTCTCGGAATTCTGCTGAAGTTTAAAAATGCATCCGAACTCTTCCATTGTTCTCAGAATTCCGCTGAAGTCTAAAAATGCTTCGGAACTCTTCCATTGTTCTCAGAATTCCGCTGACATTTAAAAATGCTTCGGAACTTTTCCTTTGTTCTCGGAATTCTGCTGACGTTTATTAATGCTTTGGAACTCTTCCATTGTTCTCGGAATTCTGCTGGCGTTTAAAAATGCTTCAGAACACTTTCATTGCTCTCGGTATTCCGCTGTAGTGTAAAAATGCTTCGGAACTCTTCCATTTTTCTCGGTATTCCGCTGAAGTTTAAAAATGCTTCGGACCTCTTCCTTTGTTCTCGGAATTTTACTGATGTTTAAAAATGCTTTGGAACTCTTCCATTGTTCTCGGAATTCTGCTGGCATTTAAAAATGGTTCGCAACTCTTCCATTGTTCTCGGAATTCTGCTGACGTTTAAAAATGGTTCGGAACTCTTCCAGTGTTCTCGGAATTCTGCTGACGTTTAAAAATGCTTCAGAAGGCTCCCATTGTTCTCGGAATTCCGCTGAAGTGTAAAAATGCTTCGGAACTCTTCCATTTTTCTCGGTATTCCGCTGAAGTTTAAAAATGCTTCGGACCTCTTCCATTGTTCTCGGAATTCTGCTGATGTTTATAAATGCTTTGGAACTCTTCCATTGTTCTCGGAATTTTGCTGATGTATAAAAATGCTTCAGAACTCTTCCATTGTTCTCGGAATTCCGCTGACATTTAAAAATGCTTCGGAGCTTTTCCATTGTTCTCGGATTTCTGCTGATGTTTATAAATGCTTTCGAACTCTTCCATTGTTCTCGGAATTTTGCTGATGTATAAAAATGCTTCAGAACTCTTCCATTGTTCTCGGAATTCCGCTGACATTTAAAAATGCTTCGGAGCTTTTCCATTGTTCTCGGAATTCTGCTGATGTTTATAAATGCTTTGGAACTCTTCCATTGTTCTCGGAATTCTGCTGACGTTTAAAAATGCTTCCGAACTCTTCCATTGTTCTTGGAATTCCGCTGACATTCAAAAATGCTTCAAAACTCTTCCATTGTTCTCAGAATTCCGCTGAAGTTTAAAAATGCTTTTGAACTTTTCCATTGCTCTCGGAATTCTGCTGAAGTTTAAAAATGCTTCCGAACCCTTCCATTGTTCTCAGAATTCCGCTGAAGTTTAAAAATGCTTCGGAACTCTTCCATTGTTCTCGGAATTCCGCTGACATTTAAAATTGCTTCGGAATATTTCCTTTGTTCACGCAATTCTGCTGACGTTTATTTATGCTTTGGAACTCTTCCATTGTTCTCGGAATTCTGCTGACGTTTAAAAATGCTTCAGAACACTCCCATTGTTCTCGGAATTCCACTGAAGTTTAAAAATGCTTCGTAACTCTTCCATTGTTCTCGGTATTCCGCTGAAGTTTAAAAATGCTTTTGAACTTTTCAATTGCTCTCGGAATACTGGTGAAGTTTAAAAATGCTTTGGAACTTTTCCATTGTACTCGGAATTCTGCTGAAGTTTAAAAATGCTTCGGAACTCTTCCATTGTTCTTGGAATTCTGCTGACGTTTAAAAATGCTTCCGAACTGTTCCATTGTTCTTGGAATTCCGCTGAAGTTTAAAAATAATTCTGAACTCTTCCATTGTTCTCGGAATTCTGCTGGCGTTTAAAAATGTTTCCGAACTCTTCCATTGTTCTCGGAATTCTGCTGACATTTAAAAATGGTTCGGAACTCTTCAATATTTCTCAGAATTCTGCTGTAGTTTAAAAATGCTTTGGAACTCTTCCATTGTTCTCGAAATTCTGCTGAAGTTTAAAAATGCTTCCGAACTCTTCCATTGTTCTCAGAATTCCGCTGAAGTCTAAAAATGCTTCGGAACTCTTCCATTGTTCTCAGAATTCCGCTGACATTTAAAAATGCTTTGGAACTTTTCCTTTGTTCTCGGAATTCTGCTGACGTTTATTAATGCTTTGGAACTCTTCCATTGTTCTCGGAATTCTGCTGGCGTTTAAAAATGCTTCAGAACACTTTCATTGCTCTCGGTATTCCGCTGTAGTGTAAAAATGCTTCGGAACTCTTCCATTTTTCTCGGTATTCCGCTGAAGTTTAAAAATGCTTCGGTCCTCTTCCTTTGTTCTCGGAATTTTACTGATGTTTAAAAATGCTTTGGAACTCTTCCATTGTTCTCGGAATTCTGCTGGCGTTTAAAAATGGTTCGCAACTCTTCCATTGTTCTCGGAATTCTGCTGACGTTTAAAAATGGTTCGGAACTCTTCCATTGTTCTCGGAATTCCGCTGACATTTAAAAATGCTTCGGAACTTTTCCTTTGTTCTCGGAATTCTGCTGATGTTTATAAATGCTTTGGAACTCTTCCATTGTTCTCGGAATTATGCTGACGTTTAAAAATGCTTCAGAACACTTCCATTGTTCTCGGAATTCCACTGAAGTTTAAAAATGCTTCGTAACTCTTCCATTGTTCTCGGTATTCCGCTGAAGTTTAAAAATGCTTTTGAACTTTTCAATTGCTCTCGGAATACTGGTGAAGTTTAAAAATGCTTTGGAACTTTTCCATTGTACTCGGAATTCTGCTGAAGTTTAAAAATGCTTCGGAACTCTTCCATTGTTTTCGGAATTCTGCTGACGTTTAAAAATGCTTCCGAACTGTTCCATTGTTCTTGGAATTCCGCTGAAGTTTAAAAATGCTTCTGAACTCTTCCATTGTTCTCGGAATTCTGCTGGCGTTTAAAAATGGTTCCGAACTCTTCCATTGTTCTCGGAATTCTGCTGACATTTAAAAATGGTTCGGAACTCTTCAATATTTCTCAGAATTCTGCTGTAGTTTAAAAATGCTTTGGAACTCTTCCATTGTTCTCGAAATTCTGCTGAAGTTTAAAAATGCTTCCGAACTCTTCCATTGTTCTCGGAATTCCGCTGAAGTTTAAAAATGCTTCGGAACTCTTCCATTGTTCTTAGAAATAAGCTGACATTTAAAAATGCTTTGGAACTTTCCCATTGTTCTCGGAATTCTGCTGACGTTTATAAATTCTTTGGAACTCTTCCATTGTTCTCGGAATTCTGCTGACGTTTAAAAATGCTTCAGAACACTTTCATTGCTCTCGGTATTCCGCTGTAGTGTAAAAATGCTTCGGAACTCTTCCATTTTTCTCGGTATTCCGCTGAAGTTTAAAAATGCTTCGGACCTCTTCCATTGTTCTCGGAATTTTACTGATGTTTAAAAATGCTTCGGAACTCTTCCATTGTTCTCGGAATTCTGCTGGCGTTTAAAAATGGTTCGGAACTCTTCCATTGTTCTCGGAATTCTGCTGACGTTTAAAAATGCTTCGGAACTCTTCCATTGTTCTCGGAATTCCGATGACATTTAAAAATGCTTCGGAACTTTTCCTTTGTTCTCGGAATTCTGCTGATGTTTATAAATGCTTTGGAACTCTTCCATTGTTCTCGGAATTATGCTGACGTTTAAAATTGCTTCAGAACACTTCCATTGTTCTCGGTATTCCGCTGAAGTTTAAAAATGCTTTTGAACTTTTCAATTGCTCTCGGAATACTGGTGAAGTTTAAAAATGCTTTGGAACTTTTCCATTGTACTCGGAATTCTGCTGAAGTTTAAAAATTCTTCGGAACTCTTCCATTGTTCTCGGAATTCTGCTGACGTTTAAAAATGCTTCTGAACTCTTCCATTGTTCTTGGAATTCCGCTGAAGTTTAAAAATGCTTCTGAACTCTTCCATTGTTATCGGAATTCTGCTGACATTTAAAAATGGTTCGGAACTCTTCAATATTTCTCAGAATTCTGCTGTAGTTTAAAAATGCTTTGGAACTCTTCCATTGTTCTCGAAATTCTGCTGAAGTTTAAAATTGCTTCCGAACTCTTCCATTGTTCTCGGAATTCCGCTGAAGCTTAAAAATGCTTCGGAACTCTTCCATTGTTCTCAGAAATAAGCTGACATTTAAAAATGCTTTGGATTTTTCCCATTGTTCTCGGAATTCTGCTGACGTTTATAAATTCTTTGGAACTCTTCCAGTGTTCTCGGAATTCTGCTGACGTTTAAAAATGCTTCAGAACACTCCCATTGTTCTCGGAATTCCGCTGAAGTGTAAAAATGCTTCGGAACTCTTCCATTTTTCTCGGTATTCCGCTGAAGTTTAAAAATGCTTCGGACCTCTTCCTTTGTTCTCGGAATTTTACTGATGTTTAAAAATGCTTTGGAACTCTTCCATTGTTCTCGGAATTCTGCTGGCGTTTAAAAATGGTTCGCAACTCTTCCATTGTTCTCGGAATTCTGCTGACGTTTAAAAATGGTTCGGAACTCTTCCATTGTTCTCGGAATTCCGCTGACATTTAAAAATGCTTCGGAACTTTTCCTTTGTTCTCGGAATTCTGCTGATGTTTATAAATGCTTTGGAACTCTTCCATTGTTCTCGGAATTATGCTGACGTTTAAAAATGCTTCAGAACACTTCCATTGTTCTCGGAATTCCACTGAAGTTTAAAAATGCTTCGTAACTCTTCCATTGTTCTCGGTATTCCGCTGAAGTTTAAAAATGCTTTTGAACTTTTCAATTGCTCTCGGAATACTGGTGAAGTTTAAAAATGCTTTGGAACTTTTCCATTGTACTCGGAATTCTGCTGAAGTTTAAAAATGCTTCGGAACTCTTCCATTGTTCTCGGAATTCTGCTGACGTTTAAAAATGCTTCCGAACTGTTCCATTGTTCTTGGAATTCCGCTGAAGTTTAAAAATGCTTCTGAACTCTTCCATTGTTCTCGGAATTCTGCTGGCGTTTAAAAATGGTTCCGAACTCTTCCATTGTTCTCGGAATTCTGCTGACATTTAAAAATGGTTCGGAACTCTTCAATATTTCTCAGAATTCTGCTGTAGTTTAAAAATGCTTTGGAACTCTTCCATTGTTCTCGAAATTCTGCTGAAGTTTAAAAATGCTTCCGAACTCTTCCATTGTTCTCGGAATTCCGCTGAAGTTTAAAAATGCTTCGGAACTCTTCCATTGTTCTTAGAAATAAGCTGACATTTAAAAATGCTTTGTAACTTTCCCATTGTTCTCGGAATTCTGCTGACGTTTATAAATTCTTTGGAACTCTTCCATTGTTCTCGGAATTCTGCTGACGTTTAAAAATGCTTCAGAACACTTTCATTGCTCTCGGTATTCCGCTGTAGTGTAAAAATGCTTCGGAACTCTTCCATTTTTCTCGGTATTCCGCTGAAGTTTAAAAATGCTTCGGACCTCTTCCATTGTTCTCGGAATTTTACTGATGTTTAAAAATGCTTCGGAACTCTTCCATTGTTCTCGGAATTCTGCTGGCGTTTAAAAATAGTTCGGAACTCTTCCATTGTTCTCGGAATTCTGCTGACGTTTAAAAATGCTTCGGAACTCTTCCATTGTTCTCGGAATTCCGCTGACATTTAAAAATGCTTCGGAACTTTTCCTTTGTTCTCGGAATTCTGCTGATGTTTATAAATGCTTTGGAACTCTTCCATTGTTCTCGGAATTATGCTGACGTTTAAAATTGCTTCAGAACACTTCCATTGTTCTCGGTATTCCGCTGAAGTTTAAAAATGCTTTTGAACTTTTCAATTGCTCTCGGAATACTGGTGAAGTTTAAAAATGCTTTGGAACTTTTCCATTGTACTCGGAATTCTGCTGAAGTTTAAAAATGCTTCGGAACTCTTCCATTGTTCTCGGAATTCTGCTGACGTTTAAAAATGCTTCCGAACTCTTCCATTGTTCTTGGAATTCCGCTGAAGTTTAAAAATGCTTCTGAACTCTTCCATTGTTCTCGGAATTCTGCTGTTGTTTAAAAATGGTTCCGAACTCTTCCATTGTTATCGGAATTCTGCTGACATTTAAAAATGGTTCGGAACTCTTCAATATTTCTCAGAATTCTGCTGTAGTTTAAAAATGCTTTGGAACTCTTCCATTGTTCTCGAAATTCTGCTGAAGTTTAAAATTGCTTCCGAACTCTTCCATTGTTCTCGGAATTCCGCTGAAGCTTAAAAATGCTTCGGAACTCTTCCATTGTTCTCAGAAATAAGCTGACATTTAAAAATGCTTTGGATTTTTCCCATTGTTCTCGGAATTCTGCTGACGTTTATAAATTCTTTGGAACTCTTCCAGTGTTCTCGGAATTCTGCTGACGTTTAAAAATGCTTCAGAACACTCCCATTGTTCTCGGAATTCCGCTGAAGTGTAGAAATGCTTCGGAACTCTTCCATTTTTCTCGGTATTCCGCTGAAGTTTAAAAATGCTTCGGACCTCTTCCATTGTTCTCGGAATTTTGCTGATGTATAAAAATGCTTCAGAACTCTTCCATTGTTCTCGGAATTCCGCTGACATTTAAAAATGCTTCGGAGCTTTTCCATTGTTCTCGGAATCCTGCTGATGTTTATAAATGCTTTGGAACTCTTCCATTGTTCTCGGAATTCTGCTGATGTTTAAAAATGCTTCCGAACTCTTCCATTGTTCTCAGAATTCCGCTGAAGTTTAAAAATGCTTCGGAACTCTTCCATTGTTCTCGGAATTCTGCTGGCGTTTAAAAATGGTTCCGAACTCTTCCATTGTTCTCGGAATTCTGCTGACATTTAAAAATGGTTCCGAACTCTTCAATAATTCTCAGAATTCTGCTGTAGTTTAAAAATGCTTTAGAACTCTTCCATTGTTCTCGAAATTCTGCTGAAGTTTAAAAATGCTTCCGAACGCTTCCATTGTTCTCGGAATTCCGCTGAAGTTTAAAATTGCTTTAGAACACTCCCATTGTTCTCGGAATTACACTGAAGTTTAAAAATGCTTCGGAACTCTTCCATTGTTCTCGGTATTCCGCTGAACTTTAAAAATGCTTTTGAACTTTTCCATTGCTCTCGGAATTCTGGTGAAGTTTAAAAATGCTTTGGAACTTTTCCATTGTACTCGGAATTCTGCTGAAGTTTAAAAATGCTTCGGAACTCTTCCATTGTTCTCGGAATTCTGCTGACGTTTAGAAATGCTCCCAAACTCTTCCATTGTTCTCGGAATTCTGCTGGCGTTTAAAAATTCTTCCGAACTCTTCCATTGTTCTCGGAATTCTGCTGACATTTAAAAATGGTCCGGAACTCTTCAATAATTCTCAGAATTCTGCTGTAGTTTAAAATTGCTTTGGAACTCTTCCATTGTTCTCTGAATTCTGCTGAAGTTTAAAAATGCTTCAGAACTCATCCATTGTTCTCGGAATTCCGCTGAAGTTAAAAAATGATTTGGAACTCTTCCATTGTTCTCGGAATTCTGCTGACATTTAAAAAAGCTTTGGAACTTTCCCATTGTTCTCCGAATTCTGCTGACGTTTATAAATGCTTTGGAACTCTTCCATTGTTATCGGAATTCTACTGATGTTTAAAAATGCTTCAGAACACTCCCATTGTTCTCGGACTTCCGGTGAAGTGTAAACATGCTTCGGAACTCTTCCATTTTTCTCGGTATTCCACTGTAGTTTAAAAATGATTCGGACCTCTTCCATTGTTCTCGGAATTTTGCTGTTGTATAAAAATGATTCGGAACTCTTCCATTTTTCTTGGAATTCTGCTGGCGTTTAAAAATGCTTCGGAACTTTTCCATTTTTCTCGGTATTCCGCTGAAGTTTAAAAATGCTTTGGAACTTTCCATTGCTTTCGGAATTCTGGTGAAGTTTAAAAATGCTTTGGAACTTTTCCATTGCTCTCGCAATTCTGCTGAAGTTTAAAAATGCTTCCGAACCCTTCCATTGTTCTCAGAATTCCGCTGAAGTTTAAAAATGCTTCGGAACTCTTCCATTGTTCTCGAAATTCCGATAACATTTAATAATGCTTCGGAACTTTTCCCTTGTTCTCGGAATTCTGCTGATGTTTATTAAGCTTTGGAACTCTTGCATTGTTCTCGGAATTCTGCTGACGTTTAAAAATGCTTCAGAACACTCCCATTGCGCTCGGAATTCCGCTGTAGTGTAAAAATGCTTCGGAACTCTTCCATTTTTCTCGGTATTCCGCTGAAGTTTAAAAATGCTTCGGACCTCTTCGATTGTTATCGGAATTTTGCTGATGTTTAAAAATGCTTCGGTACTCTTCCATTGTTCTTGGAATTCCGCTGAATTTTTAAAATGCTTCGGAACTTTTCCATTGTTTTTGGAATTCCGCTGAAGTTTAAAAATGCTTCGGAACTCTTCCATTGTTCTCAGAATTCCGCTGAAGTTTAAAAATGCTTCGGAACTCTTCCATTGTTCTCGGAATTCCGCTGACATTCAAAAATGCTTCGGAACTCTTCCATTGTTCTCGGAATTCCTCTGATGTTTAAAATGCTTCAGAACAATCCCATTGTTCTCGGAATTCCGCTGAAGTTTAAAAATGCTTCGGAACTCTTGCATTGTTCTATGTATTCCGCTGAAGTTTAAAAATGCTTCGGACCTCTTCCATTGTTCTCGGAATTTTGCTGATGTTTAAAAATGCTTCGGAACTCTTCCATTGTTCTCAGAATTCCGCTGAAGTTTAAAAATGCTTCGGAACTCTACAATTGTTCTCGGAATTCCGCTAACGTGTAAAAATGCTTCAGAACTCTTCAATTGTTCTCGGAATTCCGCTGACATTCAAAAGTGCTTCAGAACACTCCCTTTGTTCTCGGAATTCCGCTGAAGTTTAAAAATGCTTTGGAACTCTTCCATTGTTCTATGTATTCCGCTGAAGTTTAAAAATGCTTCGGACCTCTTCCATTGTTCTCGGAATTTTGCTGACATTTAAAAATGCTTTGGAACTATTCCATTGTTCTTGGAATTCTGCTGGCGTTTAAAAATGGTTCCGAACTCTTCCATTGTTCTCGGAATTCTGCTGACGTTTAAAAATGGTTTGGAACTCTTCAATTGTTCTCTGGATTCTGCTGTAGTTTAAAAATGGTTTGGAACTCTTCCATTGTTCTCGGAATTCCACTGAAGTTTAAAAATGGTTTTGAACTTTTCCATTGCTCTCGGAATTCTGCTGAAGTTTAAAAATGCTTCAGAATTCTTCCAGTGTTCTCGGAATTCTGCTGAAGTTTAAAAATGCTTCAGAATTCTTCCATTGTTCTCGGAATTCTGCTGACATTTAAAAATGCTTTGGAACTCTTTCATTGTTCTCGGAATTCTGCTGACGTTTAAAAATGCTTCTGAACTCTTCCATTGTTATCGGAATTCTGCGAATGTTTAAAAATGCTTCGGTACTCTTCCATTGTTCTTGGAATTCCGCTGAATTTTTAAAATGCTTCGGAACTCTTCCATTGTTTTTGGAATTCCGCTGAAGTTTAAAAATGCTTCGGAACTCTTCCATTGTTCTCAGAATTCCGCTGAAGTTTAAAAATGCTTCGGAACTCTTCCATTGTTCTCGGAATTCCGCTGACATTCAAGAATGCTTCGGAACTCTTCCATTGTTCTCGGAATTCCTCTGATGTTTAAAATGCTTCAGAACACTCCCATTGTTCTCGGAATTCCGCTGAAGTTTAAAAATGCTTCTGAACTCTTCCATTGTTCTATGTATTCCGCTGAAGTTTAAAAATGCTTCGGACCTCTTCCATTGTTCTCGGAATTTTGCTGATGTATAAAAATGCTTCAGAACTCTTCCATTGTTCTCGGAATTCCGCTGACATTTAAAAATGCTTCGGAGCTTTTCCATTGTTCTCGGAATCCTGCTGATGTTTATAAATGCTTTGGAACTCTTCCATTGTTCTCGGAATTCTGCTGATGTTTAAAAATGCTTCCGAACTCTTCCATTTTTCTCAGAATTCCGCTGAAGTTTAAAAATGCTTCGGAACTCTTCCATTGTTCTCGGAATTCTGCTGGCGTTTAAAAATGGTTCCGAACTCTTCCATTGTTTTCGGAATTCTGCTGACATTTAAAAATGGTTCGGAACTCTTCAATAATTCTCAGAATTCTGCTGTAGTTTAAAAATGCTTTAGAACTCTTCCATTGTTCTCGAAATTCTGCTGAAGTTTAAAAATGCTTCCGAACGCTTCCATTGTTCTCGGAATTCCGCTGAAGTTTAAAATTGCTTTAGAACACTCCCATTGTTCTCGGAATTACACTGAAGTTTAAAAATGCTTCGGAACTCTTCCATTGTTCTCGGTATTCCGCTGAACTTTAAAAATGCTTTTGAACTTTTCCATTGCTCTCGGAATTCTGGTGAAGTTTAAAAATGCTTTGGAACTTTTCCATTGTACTAGGAATTCTGCTGAAGTTTAAAAATGCTTCGGAACTCTTCCATTGTTCTCGGAATTCTGCTGACGTTTAGAAATGCTCCCAAACTCTTCCATTGTTCTCGGAATTCTGCTGGCGTTTAAAAATGCTTCCGAACTCTTCCATTGTTCTCGGAATTCTGCTGACATTTAAAAATGGTCCGGAACTCTTCAATAATTCTCAGAATTCTGCTGTAGTTTAAAATTGCTTTGGAACTCTTCCATTGTTCTCGGAATTCTGCTGAAGTTTAAAAATGCTTCAGAACTCATCCATTGTTCTCGGAATTCCGCTGAAGTTAAAAAATGATTTGGAACTCTTCCATTGTTCTCGGAATTCTGCTGACATTTAAAAAAGCTTTGGAACTTTCCCATTGTTCTCCGAATTCTGCTGACGTTTATAAATGCTTTGGAACTCTTCCATTGTTATCGGAATTCTGCTGATGTTTAAAAATGCTTCAGAACACTCCCATTGTTCTAGGACTTCCGGTGAAGTGTAAACATGCTTCGGAACTCTTCCATTTTTCTCGGTATTCCACTGTAGTTTAAAAATGATTCGGACCTCTTCCATTGTTCTCGGAATTTTGCTGTTGTATAAAAATGATTCGGAACTCTTCCATTGTTCTTGGAATTCTGCTGGCGTTTAAAAATGCTTCGGAACTTTTCCATTTTTCTCGGTATTCCGCTGAAGTTTAAAAATGCTTTGGAACTTTCCATTGCTTTCGGAATTCTGGTGAAGTTTAAAAATGCTTTGGAACTTTTCCATTGCTCTCGCAATTCTGCTGAAGTTTAAAAATGATTCCGAACCCTTCCATTGTTCTCAGAATTCCGCTGAAGTTTAAAAATGCTTCGGAACTCTTCCATTGTTCTCGAAATTCCGATGACATTTAATAATGCTTCGGAACTTTTCCCTTGTTCTCGGAATTCTGCTGATGTTTATTAAGCTTTGGAACTCTTGCATTGTTCTCGGAATTCTGCTGACGTTTAAAAATGCTTCAGAACACTCCCATTGCGCTCGGAATTCCGCTGTAGTGTAAAAATGCTTCGGAACTCTTCCATTTTTCTCGGTATTCCGCTGAAGTTTAAAAATGCTTCGGACCTCTTCGATTGTTATCGGAATTTTGCTGATGTTTAAAAATGCTTCGGAACTCTTCCATTGTTCTCGGAATTCTGCTGGCGTTTAAAAATGCTTTGGAACTCTTTCATTGTTCTCGGAATTCTGCTGACGTTTAAAAATGCTTCTGAACTCTTCCATTGTTATCGGAATTCTGCTGATGTTTAAAAATGCTTCGGTACTCTTCCATTGTTCTTGGAATTCCGCTGAATTTTTAAAATGCTTCGGAACTCTTCCATTGTTTTCGGAATTCCGCTGAAGTTTAAAAATGCTTCGGAACTCTTCCATTGTTCTCAGAATTCCGCTGAAGTTTAAAAATGCTTCGGAACTCTTCCATTGTTCTCGGAATTCCGCTGACATTCAAAAATGCTTCGGAACTCTTCCATTGTTCTCGGAATTCCACTGATGTTTAAAATGCTTCAGAACACTCCCATTGTTCTCGGAATTCCGCTGAAGTTTAAAAATGCTTTGGAACTCTTCCATTGTTCTATGTATTCCGCTGAAGTTTAAAAATGCTTCGGACCTCTTCCATTGTTCTCGGAATTTTGCTGATGTTTAAAAATGCTTCGGAACTCTACAATTGTTCTCGGAATTCCGCTAACGTGTAAAAATGCTTCAGAACTCTTCAATTGTTCTCGGAATTCCGCTGACATTCAAAAATGCTTCAGAACACTCCCTTTGTTCTCGGAATTCCGCTGAAGTTTAAAAATGCTTTGGAACTCTTCCATTGTTCTATGTATTCCGCTGAAGTTTAAAAACGCTTCGGACCTCTTCCATTATTCTCGGAATTTTGCTGACATTTAAAAATGCTTTGGAACTATTCCTTTGTTCTTGGAATTCTGCTGGCGTTTAAAAATGGTTCCGAACTCTTCCATTGTTCTCGGAATTCTGCTGACGTTTAAAAATGGTTTGGAACTCTTCAATTGTTCTCTGGATTCTGCTGTAGTTTAAAAATGGTTTGGAACTCTTCCATTGTTCTCGGAATTCCACTGAAGTTTAAAAATGCTTTTGAACTTTTCCATTGCTCTCGGAATTCTGCTGAATTTTAAAAATGCTTCAGAATTCTTCCAGTGTTCTCGGAATTCTGCTGAAGTTTAAAAATGCTTCAGAATTCTTCCATTGTTCTCGGAATTCTGCTGACATTTAAAAATGCTTTGGAACTCTTTCATTGTTCTCGGAATTCTGCTGACGTTTAAAAATGCTTCTGAACTCTTCCATTGTTATCGGAATTCTGCGAATGTTTAAAAATGCTTCGGTACTCTTCCATTGTTCTTGGAATTCCGCTGAATTTTTAAAATGCTTCGGAACTCTTCCATTGTTTTTGGAATTCCGCTGAAGTTTAAAAATGCTTCGGAACTCTTCCATTGTTCTCAGAATTCCGCTGAAGTTTAAAAATGCTTCGGAACTCTTCCATTGTTCTCGGAATTCCGCTGACATTCAAGAATGCTTCGGAACTCTTCCATTGTTCTCGGAATTCCTCTGATGTTTAAAATGCTTCAGAACACTCCCATTGTTCTCGGAATTCCGCTGAAGTTTAAAAATGCTTCTGAACTCTTCCATTGTTCTATGTATTCCGCTGAAGTTTAAAAATGCTTCGGACCTCTTCCATTGTTCTCGGAATTTTGCTGATGTATAAAAATGCTTCAGAACTCTTCCATTGTTCTCGGAATTCCGCTGACATTTAAAAATGCTTCGGAGCTTTTCCATTGTTCTCGGAATCCTGCTGATGTTTATAAATGCTTTGGAACTCTTCCATTGTTCTCGGAATTCTGCTGATGTTTAAAAATGCTTCCGAACTCTTCCATTTTTCTCAGAATTCCGCTGAAGTTTAAAAATGCTTCGGAACTCTTCCATTGTTCTCGGAATTCTGCTGGCGTTTAAAAATGGTTCCGAACTCTTCCATTGTTTTCGGAATTCTGCTGACATTTAAAAATGGTTCGGAACTCTTCAATAATTCTCAGAATTCTGCTGTAGTTTAAAAATGCTTTAGAACTCTTCCATTGTTCTCGAAATTCTGCTGAAGTTTAAAAATGCTTCCGAACGCTTCCATTGTTCTCGGAATTCCGCTGAAGTTTAAAATTGCTTTAGAACACTCCCATTGTTCTCGGAATTACACTGAAGTTTAAAAATGCTTCGGAACTCTTCCATTGTTCTCGGTATTCCGCTGAACTTTAAAAATGCTTTTGAACTTTTCCATTGCTCTCGGAATTCTGGTGAAGTTTAAAAATGCTTTGGAACTTTTCCATTGTACTAGGAATTCTGCTGAAGTTTAAAAATGCTTCGGAACTCTTCCATTGTTCTCGGAATTCTGCTGACGTTTAGAAATGCTCCCAAACTCTTCCATTGTTCTCGGAATTCTGCTGGCGTTTAAAAATGCTTCCGAACTCTTCCATTGTTCTCGGAATTCTGCTGACATTTAAAAATGGTCCGGAACTCTTCAATAATTCTCAGAATTCTGCTGTAGTTTAAAATTGCTTTGGAACTCTTCCATTGTTCTCGGAATTCTGCTGAAGTTTAAAAATGCTTCAGAACTCATCCATTGTTCTCGGAATTCCGCTGAAGTTAAAAAATGATTTGGAACTCTTCCATTGTTCTCGGAATTCTGCTGACATTTAAAAAAGCTTTGGAACTTTCCCATTGTTCTCCGAATTCTGCTGACGTTTATAAATGCTTTGGAACTCTTCCATTGTTATCGGAATTCTGCTGATGTTTAAAAATGCTTCAGAACACTCCCATTGTTCTAGGACTTCCGGTGAAGTGTAAACATGCTTCGGAACTCTTCCATTTTTCTCGGTATTCCACTGTAGTTTAAAAATGATTCGGACCTCTTCCATTGTTCTCGGAATTTTGCTGTTGTATAAAAATGATTCGGAACTCTTCCATTGTTCTTGGAATTCTGCTGGCGTTTAAAAATGCTTCGGAACTTTTCCATTTTTCTCGGTATTCCGCTGAAGTTTAAAAATGCTTTGGAACTTTCCATTGCTTTCGGAATTCTGGTGAAGTTTAAAAATGCTTTGGAACTTTTCCATTGCTCTCGCAATTCTGCTGAAGTTTAAAAATGATTCCGAACCCTTCCATTGTTCTCAGAATTCCGCTGAAGTTTAAAAATGCTTCGGAACTCTTCCATTGTTCTCGAAATTCCGATGACATTTAATAATGCTTCGGAACTTTTCCCTTGTTCTCGGAATTCTGCTGATGTTTATTAAGCTTTGGAACTCTTGCATTGTTCTCGGAATTCTGCTGACGTTTAAAAATGCTTCAGAACACTCCCATTGCGCTCGGAATTCCGCTGTAGTGTAAAAATGCTTCGGAACTCTTCCATTTTTCTCGGTATTCCGCTGAAGTTTAAAAATGCTTCGGACCTCTTCGATTGTTATCGGAATTTTGCTGATGTTTAAAAATGCTTCGGAACTCTTCCATTGTTCTCGGAATTCTGCTGGCGTTTAAAAATGCTTTGGAACTCTTTCATTGTTCTCGGAATTCTGCTGACGTTTAAAAATGCTTCTGAACTCTTCCATTGTTATCGGAATTCTGCTGATGTTTAAAAATGCTTCGGTACTCTTCCATTGTTCTTGGAATTCCGCTGAATTTTTAAAATGCTTCGGAACTCTTCCATTGTTTTCGGAATTCCGCTGAAGTTTAAAAATGCTTCGGAACTCTTCCATTGTTCTCAGAATTCCGCTGAAGTTTAAAAATGCTTCGGAACTCTTCCATTGTTCTCGGAATTCCGCTGACATTCAAAAATGCTTCGGAACTCTTCCATTGTTCTCGGAATTCCACTGATGTTTAAAATGCTTCAGAACACTCCCATTGTTCTCGGAATTCCGCTGAAGTTTAAAAATGCTTTGGAACTCTTCCATTGTTCTATGTATTCCGCTGAAGTTTAAAAATGCTTCGGACCTCTTCCATTGTTCTCGGAATTTTGCTGATGTTTAAAAATGCTTCGGAACTCTACAATTGTTCTCGGAATTCCGCTAACGTGTAAAAATGCTTCAGAACTCTTCAATTGTTCTCGGAATTCCGCTGACATTCAAAAATGCTTCAGAACACTCCCTTTGTTCTCGGAATTCCGCTGAAGTTTAAAAATGCTTTGGAACTCTTCCATTGTTCTATGTATTCCGCTGAAGTTTAAAAACGCTTCGGACCTCTTCCATTATTCTCGGAATTTTGCTGACATTTAAAAATGCTTTGGAACTATTCCTTTGTTCTTGGAATTCTGCTGGCGTTTAAAAATGGTTCCGAACTCTTCCATTGTTCTCGGAATTCTGCTGACGTTTAAAAATGGTTTGGAACTCTTCAATTGTTCTCTGGATTCTGCTGTAGTTTAAAAATGGTTTGGAACTCTTCCATTGTTCTCGGAATTCCACTGAAGTTTAAAAATGCTTTTGAACTTTTCCATTGCTCTCGGAATTCTGCTGAATTTTAAAAATGCTTCAGAATTCTTCCAGTGTTCTCGGAATTCTGCTGAAGTTTAAAAATGCTTCAGAATTCTTCCATTGTTCTCGGAATTCTGCTGACATTTAAAAATGCTTTGGAACTCTTTCATTGTTTTCGGAATTCTGCTGACGTTTAAAAATGCTTCTGAACTCTTCCATTGTTATCGGAATTCTGCGAATGTTTAAAAATGCTTCGGTACTCTTCCATTGTTCTTGGAATTCCGCTGAATTTTTAAAATGCTTCGGAACTCTTCCATTGTTTTCGGAATTCCGCTGAAGTTTAAAAATGCTTCGGAACTCTTCCATTGTTCTCAGAATTCCGCTGAAGTTTAAAAATGCTTCGGAACTCTTCCATTGTTCTCGGAATTCCGCTGACATTCAAAAATGCTTCGGAACTCTTCCATTGTTCTCGGAATTCCGCTGATGTTTAAAATGCTTCAGAACACTCCCATTGTTCTCGGAATTCCGCTGAAGTTTAAAAATGCTTCTGAACTCTTCCATTGTTCTATGTATTCCGCTGAAGTTTAAAAATGCTTCGGACCTCTTCCATTGTTCTCGGAATTTTGCTGATGTTTAAAAATGCTTCGGAACTCTTCCATTGTTCTCAGAATTCCGCTGAAGTTTAAAAATGCTTCGGAACTCTACAATTGTTCTCGGAATTCCGCTAACATGTAAAAATGCTTCAGAACTCTTCAATTGTTCTCGGAATTCCGCTGACATTCAAAAATGCTTCAGAACACTCCCTTTGTTCTCGGAATTCCGCTGAAGTTTAAAAATGCTTCGGAACTCTTCCATTGTTCTATGTATTCCGCTGAAGTTTAAAAATGCTTCGGACCTCTTCTATTGTTCTCGGAATTTTGCTGACGTTTAAAAATGCTTTCGAACTATTCCATTGTTCTCGGAATTCTGCTGACGTTTAAAAATGGTTTGGAACTCTTCAATTGTTCTCTGGATTCTGCTGTAGTTTAAAAATGGTTTGGAACTCTTCCATTGTTCTCGGAATTCCACTGAAGTTTAAAAATGCTTTTGAACTTTTCCATTGCTCTCGGAATTCTGCTGAAGTTTAAAAATGCTTGAGAATTCTTCCAGTGTTCTCGGAATTCTGCTGAAGTTTAAAAATGCTTCGGTACTTTTTCATTGTTCTCGGAATTCTGCTGACGTTTAAAAATTCTTCGGAACTCTTCCATTGTTCTCAGTATTCCACTGAAGTTTAAAAATGCTTCGGGACTCATCAATTGTTCTCGGAATTCCACTGAAGTTTTGAAATCCTTCAGAACTCTTACATTATTCTAGGAATTCCGCTGACGTTTAAAAATGCTTCGGAACTCTTCCATTGTTCTCGGAATTCCGTTGAAGTTTAAAAATGCTTCGCAACTCTTCGAATTTTCTCGGAATTCTGCTGACTTTTAAAAATGCTTCTGAACTCTTCCATTGTTCTCGAAATTCTGCTGATGTTTAAAAATGCTTCTAAACTCCTCCATTGTTCTCGGAATTCCGCTGATGTTTAAAAATGCTTCGGAACTCTTCCATTGTTTTCGGAATTCCGCTGAAGTTTAAAAATGCGTCGGAACTCTTCCATTGTTCTCAGAATTCCGCTGATGTGTAAAAATGCTTCGGAACTCTACCATTGTTCTCGGAATTCCGCTGAAAGTAAAAATGCTTCGGCACTCTTCCATTGTTCTCGGAATGCCGCTGACATTCAAAAATGCTTTGGAACTCTTCCATTGTTCTCGGAATAACTCTGACGTTTAAAAATGCTTCGGAATACTCCCATTATTCTTGGAATTCTGCTGACGTTTAAAAATGGTTCGGAACTCTTCCCTTGTTCTCGGAATTATGCTGGCGTTTAAAAATGGTTCCGAACTCTTCCATTGTTCTCGGAACTCTGCTGACGTTTAAAAATGGTTTGGAACTCTTCAATTGTTCTCAGAATTCTGCTTTAGTTTAAAAATGCTTTGGATCTCTTCCATTGTTCTCGGAATTCCGCTGAAGTTTAAAAATGCTTTTGAACTTTTCCATTGTACTCGGAGTTCTGCTGAAGATTAAAAATGGTTTGGAACTCTTCCATTGTTCTCGGAATTCTGCTGAAGTTTAAAAATGCTTCGGAACTATTCCATTGTTCTCGGAATTCTGCTGACGTTTATAAATCCTTTGGAACTCTTCCATTGTTCCTGAAATTCTGCTGATGTTTAAAAATGGTTTGGAACTCTTCCATTTTTCTCAGAATTCTGCTGTAGTTTAAAAATGCTTCGGAACTCTTCCATTGTTCAAGGAATTCTGCTGAAGTTTAAAAATGCTTCGGAACTCTTCCATTGTTCAAGGAATTCTGCTGAATTTTAAAAATGCTTTTGAACTTTTCCATTGCTCTCAGAATTCTGCTGAAGTTGAAAAATGGTTTGGAACTCTTCCATTTTTCTCAGAATTCTGCTGTAGTTTAAAAATGCTTCGGAACTCTTCCATTGCTCTCAGAATTCTGCTGAAGTTTAAAAATGGTTCGGAACTCTTCCATTGTTCTCGGAATTCTGCTGATGTTTAAAAATGCTTCCGAACTCTTCCATTCTTCTCAGAATTCCGCTGATGTTTAAAAATGCTTCGGAACACTACAATTGTTCTCGGAATTCCGCTGAAGTTTAAAAATGCTTCGGAACTCTTCCATTGTTTTCGGAATTCCGCTGACGTTTAAAAATGATTCTGAATGCTTCCATTGTTCTTGGAATTCCGCTGAAGTTTAAAAATGCTTCGAAACGCTTCCATTGTTCTCGAAATTCCACTGACGTTTTAAAATTCTTCGGAACTGTTCCATTATTCTCGGAATTCCGCTGACATATAAAAATGCTTTGGAACTCTTCCATTGTTCTCCGAATTCCATGGAAGTTTAAAAATGCTTCGGAACTCTTCCATTGTTCTCAGAATTCCGCTGAAGTTTAAAAATGATTCGGAACTCTTCCATTGTTCTCGGAATTCCGCTGACGTGTAAAAATGCTTCGGAACTCTACCATTGTTCTCGGAATTCCGCTAACGTGTGAAAATGCTTCAGAACTCTTCCATTGTTCTCGGAATTCCGCTGACATTAAAAAATGCTTCAGAACACTCCCATTGTTCTCGGAATTCCGCTGAAGTTTAAAAATGCTTCGGAACTCTTCCATTGTTCTATGTATTCCGCTGAAGTTTAAAATTGCTTCGGACCTCTTCCATTGTTCTCGGAATTTTGCTGTCGTTTAAAAATGCTTTGGAACTCTTCCATTGTTCTTGGAATTCTGCTGGCGTTTAAAAATGGTTCCGAACTCTTCCATTGTTCTCGGAATTCTGCTGACGTTTAAAAATGGTTCGGAACTCTTCAATTGTTCTCTGGATTCTGCTGTAGTTTAAAAAGGCTTTGGAACTCTTCCATTGTTCTCGGAATTCTGCTGAAGTTTAAAAATGCTTTTGAACTTTTCCATTGCTCTCGGAATTCTGCTGAAGTTTAAAAATGCTTTGAAACTCTTCCATTTTTCTCGGAATTCTACTGAAGTTTAAAAATGCTTCAGAAATCTTCCATTGTTCTCGGAATTCCACTGATATTTAAAAATGCTTCGGACCTCTTCCATTGTTCTCGGAATTTTGCTGATGTTTAAAAATGCTTCGGAACTCTTCCATTGTTCTCAGAATTCCGCTGAAGTTTAAAAATGCTTCGGAACTCTACAATTGTTCTCGGAATTCCGCTAACATGTAAAAATGCTTCAGAACTCTTCAATTGTTCTCGGAATTCCGCTGACATTCAAAAATGCTTCAGAACACTCCCTTTGTTCTCGGAATTCCGCTGAAGTTTAAAAATGCTTCGGAACTCTTCCATTGTTCTATGTATTCCGCTGAAGTTTAAAAATGCTTCGGACCTCTTCTATTGTTCTCGGAATTTTGCTGACGTTTAAAAATGCTTTCGAACTATTCCATTGTTCTCGGAATTCTGCTGACGTTTAAAAATGGTTTGGAACTCTTCAATTGTTCTCTGGATTCTGCTGTAGTTTAAAAATGGTTTGGAACTCTTCCATTGTTCTCGGAATTCCACTGAAGTTTAAAAATGCTTTTGAACTTTTCCATTGCTCTCGGAATTCTGCTGAAGTTTAAAAATGCTTGAGAATTCTTCCAGTGTTCTCGGAATTCTGCTGAAGTTTAAAAATGCTTCGGTACTTTTTCATTGTTCTCGGAATTCTGCTGACGTTTAAAAATTCTTCGGAACTCTTCCATTGTTCTCAGTATTCCACTGAAGTTTAAAAATGCTTCGGGACTCATCAATTGTTCTCGGAATTCCACTGAAGTTTTGAAATCCTTCAGAACTCTTACATTATTCTAGGAATTCCGCTGACGTTTAAAAATGCTTCGGAACTCTTCCATTGTTCTCGGAATTCCGTTGAAGTTTAAAAATGCTTCGCAACTCTTCGAATTTTCTCGGAATTCTGCTGACTTTTAAAAATGCTTCTGAACTCTTCCATTGTTCTCGAAATTCTGCTGATGTTTAAAAATGCTTCTAAACTCCTCCATTGTTCTCGGAATTCCGCTGATGTTTAAAAATGCTTCGGAACTCTTCCATTGTTTTCGGAATTCCGCTGAAGTTTAAAAATGCGTCGGAACTCTTCCATTGTTCTCAGAATTCCGCTGATGTGTAAAAATGCTTCGGAACTCTACCATTGTTCTCGGAATTCCGCTGAAAGTAAAAATGCTTCGGCACTCTTCCATTGTTCTCGGAATGCCGCTGACATTCAAAAATGCTTTGGAACTCTTCCATTGTTCTCGGAATAACTCTGACGTTTAAAAATGCTTCGGAATACTCCCATTATTCTTGGAATTCTGCTGACGTTTAAAAATGGTTCGGAACTCTTCCCTTGTTCTCGGAATTATGCTGGCGTTTAAAAATGGTTCCGAACTCTTCCATTGTTCTCGGAACTCTGCTGACGTTTAAAAATGGTTTGGAACTCTTCAATTGTTCTCAGAATTCTGCTTTAGTTTAAAAATGCTTTGGATCTCTTCCATTGTTCTCGGAATTCCGCTGAAGTTTAAAAATGCTTTTGAACTTTTCCATTGTACTCGGAGTTCTGCTGAAGATTAAAAATGGTTTGGAACTCTTCCATTGTTCTCGGAATTCTGCTGAAGTTTAAAAATGCTTCGGAACTATTCCATTGTTCTCGGAATTCTGCTGACGTTTATAAATCCTTTGGAACTCTTCCATTGTTCCTGAAATTCTGCTGATGTTTAAAAATGGTTTGGAACTCTTCCATTTTTCTCAGAATTCTGCTGTAGTTTAAAAATGCTTCGGAACTCTTCCATTGTTCAAGGAATTCTGCTGAAGTTTAAAAATGCTTCGGAACTCTTCCATTGTTCAAGGAATTCTGCTGAATTTTAAAAATGCTTTTGAACTTTTCCATTGCTCTCAGAATTCTGCTGAAGTTGAAAAATGGTTTGGAACTCTTCCATTTTTCTCAGAATTCTGCTGTAGTTTAAAAATGCTTCGGAACTCTTCCATTGCTCTCAGAATTCTGCTGAAGTTTAAAAATGGTTCGGAACTCTTCCATTGTTCTCGGAATTCTGCTGATGTTTAAAAATGCTTCCGAACTCTTCCATTCTTCTCAGAATTCCGCTGATGTTTAAAAATGCTTCGGAACACTACAATTGTTCTCGGAATTCCGCTGAAGTTTAAAAATGCTTCGGAACTCTTCCATTGTTTTCGGAATTCCGCTGACGTTTAAAAATGATTCTGAATGCTTCCATTGTTCTTGGAATTCCGCTGAAGTTTAAAAATGCTTCGAAACGCTTCCATTGTTCTCGAAATTCCACTGACGTTTTAAAATTCTTCGGAACTGTTCCATTATTCTCGGAATTCCGCTGACATATAAAAATGCTTTGGAACTCTTCCATTGTTCTCCGAATTCCATGGAAGTTTAAAAATGCTTCGGAACTCTTCCATTGTTCTCAGAATTCCGCTGAAGTTTAAAAATGATTCGGAACTCTTCCATTGTTCTCGGAATTCCGCTGACGTGTAAAAATGCTTCGGAACTCTACCATTGTTCTCGGAATTCCGCTAACGTGTGAAAATGCTTCAGAACTCTTCCATTGTTCTCGGAATTCCGCTGACATTAAAAAATGCTTCAGAACACTCCCATTGTTCTCGGAATTCCGCTGAAGTTTAAAAATGCTTCGGAACTCTTCCATTGTTCTATGTATTCCGCTGAAGTTTAAAATTGCTTCGGACCTCTTCCATTGTTCTCGGAATTTTGCTGTCGTTTAAAAATGCTTTGGAACTCTTCCATTGTTCTTGGAATTCTGCTGGCGTTTAAAAATGGTTCCGAACTCTTCCATTGTTCTCGGAATTCTGCTGACGTTTAAAAATGGTTCGGAACTCTTCAATTGTTCTCTGGATTCTGCTGTAGTTTAAAAAGGCTTTGGAACTCTTCCATTGTTCTCGGAATTCTGCTGAAGTTTAAAAATGCTTTTGAACTTTTCCATTGCTCTCGGAATTCTGCTGAAGTTTAAAAATGCTTTGAAACTCTTCCATTTTTCTCGGAATTCTACTGAAGTTTAAAAATGCTTCAGAAATCTTCCATTGTTCCGCTGAAGTTTAAAAATGCTTTGGAACTCTTCCATTGTTTTCAGAATTCCGCTGAAGTTTAAAAATGCGTCGGAACTCTTCCATTGTTCTCAGAATTCCGCTGAAGTTTAAAAATGCTTCGGAACTCTTCCATTGTTCTCGAAATTCTGCTGATGTTTAAAAATGCTTCGGAACTCCTCCATTGTTCTCGGAATTCCGCTGACGTTTAAAAATGCTTCGGAACTCTTCCATTGTTTTCGGAATTTTGCTGAAGTTTAAAAATGCGTCGGAACTCTTCCATTGTTCTCGGAATTCCGCTGATGTGTAAAAATGCTTCGGAACTCTACCATTGTTCTCGGAATTCCGCTGAAAGTAAAAATGCTTTGGCACTCTTCCATTGTTCTCGGAATTCCGCTGACATTCAAAAATGCTTCGGAATACTCCCATTATTCTTGGAATTCTGCTGACGTTTAAAAATGGTTCGGAACTCTTCCCTTGGTCTCGGAATTCTGCTGGCGTTTAAAAATGGTTCCGAACTCTTCCATTGTTCTCGGAATTCTGCTGACGTTTAAAAATGGTTTGGAACTCTTCAATTGTTCTCAGAATTCTGCTTTAGTTTAAAAATGCTTTGGATCTCTTCCATTGTTCTCGGAATTCCGCTGAAGTTTAAAAATGCTTTTGAACTTTTCCATTGTACTCGGAGTTCTGCTGAAGATTAAAAATGGTTTGGAACTTTTCCATTGTTCTCGGAATTCTGCTGAAGTTTAAAAATGCTTCGGAACTAATAAATTGTTCTCAGAATTCTGCTGACGTTTATAAATCCTTTGGAACTCTTCCATTGTTCTTGAAATTCTGCTGATGTTTAAAAATGGTTTGGAACTCTTCCATTTTTCTCAGAACTCTGCTGTAGTTTAAAAATGCTTCGGAACTCTTCCATTGTTTTCGGAATCCTGCTGATGTTTAAAAATGCTTCAGAATTCTTCCATTGTTCTCGGAATTCTGCTGAAGTTTAAAAATGCTTCGGAACTCTTCCATTGTTCAAGGAATTCTGCTGAAGTTTAAAAATGCTTTTGAACTTTTCCATTGTTCAAGGAATTCTGCTGAAGTTTAAAAATGCTTTTGAACTTTTCCATTGCTCTCAGAATTCTGCTGAAGTTTAAAAATGGTTCGGAACTCTTCCATTGTTCTCGGAATTCTGCTGACGTTTAAAAATGCTTCCGAACTCTTCCATTCTTCTCGGAATTGTGCTGATGTTTAAAAATGCTTCGGAACACTACAATTGTTATCGGAATTCCGCTGAAGTTTAAAAATGCTTCGGAACTCTTCCATTGTTTTCGGAATTCCGCTGACGTTTAAAAATGATTCTGAATGCTTCCATTGTTCTTGGAATTCCGCTGAAGTTTAAAAATGCTTCGGAACTCTTCCATTGTTCTCGAAATTCCACTGACGTTTTAAAATTCTTCGGAACTGTTCCATTATTCTCGGAATTCCGCTGACATATAAAAATGCTTTGGAACTCTTCCATTGTTCTCTGAATTCCATGGAAGTTTAAAAATGCTTCGGAACTCTTCCATTGTTCTCAGAATTCCGCTGAAGTTTAAAAATGATTCGGAACTCTTCCATTGTTCTCGGAATTCCGATGACGTGTAAAAATGCTTCGGAACTCTACCATTGTTCTCGGAATTCCGCTAACGTGTGAAAATGCTTCAGAACTCTTCCATTGTTCTCGGAATTCCGCTGACATTAAAAAATGCTTCAGAACACTCCCATTGTTCTCGGAATTCCGCTGAAGTTTAAAAATGCTTCGGACCTCTTCCATTGTTCTCGGAATTTTGCTGACGTTTAAAAATGCTTTGGAACTCTTCCATTGTTCTTGGAATTCTGCTGGCGTTTAAAAATGGTTCCGAACTCTTCCATTGTTCTCGGAATTCTGCTGACGTTTAACAATGGTTTGGAACTCTTCAATTGTTCTCTGGATTCTGCTGTAGTTTAAAAATGCTTTGGAACTCTTCCATTGTTCTCGGAATTCTGCTGAAGTTTAAAAAAGCTTTTGAACTTTTCCATTGCTCTCGGAATTCTGCTGAAGTTTAAAAATGCTTTGAAACTCTTCCATTTTTCTTGGAATTCTGCTGAAGTTTAAAAATGCTTCAGAAATCTTCCATTGTTCTCGGAATTCCACTGATATTTAAAAATGCTTCGGAACTATTCCATTGCTCTCGCAATTCTGCTGACGTTTATAAATGCTTTGGAACCCTTCCGTTGTTCTCGGAATTCTGCTGATGTTTAAAAATGGTTCGGAACTCTTCCATTGTTCTTGGAATTCTGCTGATGTTTAAAAATGCTTCAGAATTCTTCCAGTGTTCTCGGAATTCTGCTGAAGTTTAAAAATGCTTTGTTACTTTTTCATTGTTCTCGGAATTCTGCTGACGTTTAAAAATGCTTCGGAACTCTTCCATTGTTCTCAGTATTCCTCTGAAGTTTAAAAATGCTTCGGGACTCATCAATTGTTCTCGGAATTCCACTGAAGTTTTGAAATCCTTCAGAACTCTTACATTATTCTCGGAATTCCGCTGACGTTTAAAAATTCTTCGGAACTCTTCCATTGTTCTCGGAATTCCGTTGAAGTTTAAAAATGCTTCGCAACTCTTCGATTTTTCTCGGAATTCTGCTGACGTTTAAAAATGCTTCTGAACTCTTCCATTGTTCTCGAAATTCTGCTGATGTTTAAAAATGCTTCGGAACTCCTCCAATGTTCTCGGAATTCCGCTGACGTTTAAAAATGCTTCGGAACTCTTCCATTGTTCTCGGAATTCCGCTGAAGTTTAAAAATGCTTTGGAACTCTTACATTGTTTTCGGAATTCCGCTGAAGTTTAAAAATGCGTCGGAACTCTTCCATTGTTCTCAGAATTCCGCTGAAGTTTAAAAATGCTTCGGAACTCTTCCATTGTTCTCGGAATTCCGCTGATGTGTAAAAATGCTTCAGAACTCTACCATTTTTCTCGGAATTCCGCTGAAAGTAAAAATGCTTCGGCACTCTTCCATTGTTCTCGGAATTCCGCTGACATTCAAAAATGCTTTGGAACTCTTCCGTTGTTCTCGGAATTCCTCTGACGTTTAAAAATGCTTCGGAACACTCCCATTATTCTTGGAATTCTGCTGACGTTTAAAAATGGTTCGGAACTCTTCCCTTGTTCTCGGAATTCTGCTGGCATTTAAAAATGGTTCCGAACTCTTCCATTGTTCTCGGAATTCTGCTGACGTTTAAAAATGGTTTGGAACTCTTCAATTGTTCTCAAAATTCTGCTTTAGTTTAAAAATGCTTTGGAACTCTTCCATTGTTCTCGGAATTCTGCTGAAGTTTAAAAATGCTTCCGAACTCGTCCACTGTTCCCGGAATTCCGCTGAAGTTTAAAAATGCTTCGGAACTCTTCCATTGTTCTCGGAATTAAGCTGACATTTAAAAATGCTTTGGAACTTTCCCATTGTCCTTGGAATTCTGCTGATGTTTATAAATGCTTTGGAGCTCTTCCATTGTTCTCGGAATTCTGCTGACGTTTAAAAATGCTTCAGAACACGCCCATTGTTCTCAGAATTCCGCTGAAGTTTAAAAATGCTTCGGAACTATTCCATTGTTCTCGGTATTCTGCTGAAGTTTAAAAATGCTTCGGATCTCTTCCATTGTTCTCGGAATTTTGCTGACATTTAAAAATGCTTCGGAACTCTTCCATTGTTCTCAGAATTCTGCTGGCGTTTAAAAATGGTTTGGAACTCTTCAATTGTTCTCAGAATTCTGCTGTAGTTTAAAAATTCTTTGGAACTCTTCCATTGTTCTCGGAATTCTGCTGAAGTTTAAAAATTATTTTGAACTTTTCCTTTGTTCTCGGAATTCTGCTGACGTTTATTAATGCTTTGGAACTCTTCCATTGTTCTCGGAATTCTGCTGGCGTTTAAAAATGCTTCAGAACACTTTCATTGCTCTCGGTATTCCGCTGTAGTGTAAAAATGCTTCGGAACTCTTCCATTTTTCTCGGTATTCCGCTGAAGTTTAAAAATGCTTCGGACCTCTTCCATTGTTCTCGGAATTTTACTGATGTTTAAAAATGCTTCGGAACTCTTCCATTGTTCTCGGAATTCTGCTGGCATTTAAAAATGGTTCGGAACTCTTCCATTGTTCTCGGAATTCTGCTGACGTTTAAAAATGGTTCCGAACTCTTCCATTGTTCTCGGAATTCCGCTGACATTTAAAAATGCTTTGGAACTTTTCCTTTGTTCTCGGAATTCTGCTGATGTTTATAAATGCTTTGGAACTCTTCCATTGTTCTCGGAATTATGCTGACGTTTAAAAATGCTTCAGAACACTCCCATTGTTCTCGGAATTCCACTGAAGTTTAAAAATGCTTCGTAACTCTTCCATTGTTCTCGGTATTCCGCTGAAGTTTAAAAATGCTTTTGAACTTTTCAATTGCTCTCGGAATACTGGTGAAGTTTAAAAATGCTTTGGAACTTTTCCATTGTACTCGGAATTCTGCTGAAGTTTAAAAATGCTTCGGAACTCTTCCATTGTTCTCGGAATTCTGCTGACGTTTAAAAATGCTTCCGAACTCTTCCATTGTTCTTGGAATTCCGCTGAAGTTTAAAAATGCTTCTGAACTCTTCCATTGTTCTCGGAATTCTGCTGGCGTTTAAAAATGGTTCCGAACTCTTCCATTGTTCTCGGAATTCTGCTGACATTTAAAAATGGTTCGGAACTCTTCAATATTTCTCAGAATTCTGCTGTAGTTTAAAATTGCTTTGGAACTCTTCCATTGTTCTCGAAATTCTGCTGAAGTTTAAAAATGCTTCCGAACTCTTCCATTGTTCTCGGAATTCCGCTGAAGTTTAAAAATGCTTCGGAACTCTTCCATTGTTCTCAGAAATAAGCTGACATTTAAAAATGCTTTGGAACTTTCCCATTGTTCTCGGAATTCTGCTGACGTTTATAAATTCTTTGGAACTCTTCCAGTGTTCTCGGAATTCTGCTGACGTTTAAAAATGCTTCAGAACACTCCCATTGTTCTCGGAATTCCGCTGAAGTGTAAAAATGCTTCGGAACTCTTCCATTTTTCTCGGTATTCCGCTGAAGTTTAAAAATGCTTCGGACCTCTTCCATTGTTCTCGGAATTTTGCTGATGTATAAAAATGCTTCAGAACTCTTCCATTGTTCTCGGAATTCCGCTGACATTTAAAAATGCTTCGGAGCTTTTCCATTGTTCTCGGAATTCTGCTGATGTTTATAAATGATTTGGAACTCTTCCATTGTTCTCGGAATTCTGCTGACGTTTAAAAATGCTTCCGAACTCTTCCATTGTTCTTGGAATTCCGCTGACATTCAAAAATGCTTCAAAACTCTTCCATTGTTCTCAGATTTCCGCTGAAGTTTAAAAATGCTTTTGAACTTTTCCATTGCTCTCGGAATTCTGCTGAAGTTTAAAAATGCTTCCGAACCCTTCCATTGTTCTCAGAATTCCGCTGATGTTTAAAAATGCTTCGGAACTCTTCCATTGTTCTCGGAATTCCGCTGACATTTAAAAATGCTTCGGAAATTTTCCTTTGTTCTCGCAATTCTGCTGACGTTTATTTATGCTTTGGAACTCTTCCATTGTTCTCGGAATTCTGCTGACGTTTAAAAATGCTTCAGAACACTCCCATTGCTCTTGGAATTCCGCTGAAGTGTAAAAATGCTTCGGAACTCTTCCACTTTTCTCGGTATTTCGCTGAAGTTTAAAAATGCTTCGGACCTCTTCCATTGTTCTCGGAATTCTGCTGGCGTTTAAAAATGGTTCCGAACTCTTCCATTGTTCTCGGAATTCTGCTGACGTTTAAAAATGGTTCGGAACTCTTCAATTATTCTCAGAATTCTGCTGTAGTTTAAAAATGCTTTGGAACTCTTCCATTGTTCTTGGAATTCCGCTGAAGTTTAGAAATGCTTTTGAACTTTTCCATTGCTCTCTGAATTCTGCTGAAGTTTAAAAATGCTTTGGAACTCTACCATTGTTCTCAGAATTCTGGTGAAGTTTAAAAATGCTTCCGAACCCTTCCAGTGTTCTCAGAATTACGCTGAAGTTTAAAAATGCTTCGGAACTCTTCCATTGTTCTCGAAATTCCGATGACATTTAATAATGCTTCAGAACTTTTCCTTTGTTCTCGGAATTCTGCTGACGTTTATTAATGCTTTGGAACTCTTGCATTGTTCTTGGAATTCTGCTGACGTTTAAAAATGCTTCAGAACACTCCCATTGCGCTCGGAATTCCGCTGTAGTGTAAAAATGCTTTGGAACTCTTCCATTTTTCTCAGAATTCTGCTGGCGTTTAAAAATGGTTTGGAACTCTTCAATTGTTCTCAGAATTCTGCTGTAGTTTAAAAATTCTTTGGAACTCTTCCATTGTTCTCGGAATTCTGCTGAAGTTTAAAAATGCTTTTGAACTTTTCCATTGCTCTCGGAATACTGCTGAAGTTTAAAAATGCATCCGAACGCTTCCATTGTTCTCAGAATTCCGCTGAAGTCTAAAAATGCTTCGGAACTCTTCCATTGTTCTCCGAATTCCGCTGACATTTAAAAATGCTTCGGAACTTTTCCTTTGTTCTCGGAATTCTGCTGACGTTTTTTAATGCTTTGGAACTCTTCCATTGTTCTCGGAATTCTGCTGGCGTTTAAAAATGCTTCAGAACATTTTCATTGCTCTCGGTATTCCGCTGTAGTGTAAAAATGCTTCAGAACTCTTCCATTTTTCTCGGTATTCCGCTGAAGTTTAAAAATGCTTCGGAACTCTTCCATTGTTCTCGGAATTCTGCTGGCGTTTAAAAATGCTTTGGAACTCTTCCATTGTTCTCGGAATTCTGCTGACGTTTAAAAATGGTTCGGAACTCTTCCATTGTTCTCGGAATTCCGCTGACATTTAAAAATGCTTCGGAACTTTTCCTTTGTTCTCGGAATTCTGCTGATGTTTATAAATGCTTTGGAACTCTTCCATTGTTCTCGGAATTATGCTGACGTTTAAAAATGCTTCAGAACACTCCCATTGTTCTCGGAATTCCACTGAAGTTTAAAAATGCTTCGTAACTCTTCCATTGTTCTCGGTATTCCGCTGAAGTTTAAAAATGCTTTTGAACTTTTCAATTGCTATCGGAATACTGGTGAAGTTTAAAAATGCTTTGGAACTTTTCCATTGTACTCGGAATTCTGCTGAAGTTTAAAAATGCTTCGGAACTCTTCCATTGTTCTCGGAATTCTGCTGAAATTTAAAAATGCTTCCGAACTCTTCCATTGTTCTTGGAATTCCGCTGAAGTTTAAAAATGCTTCTGAACTCTTCCATTGTTCTCGGAATTCTGCTGGCATTTAAAAATGGTTCCGAACTCTTCCATTGTTCTCGGAATTCTGCTGACATTTAAAAATGGTTCGGAACTTTTCAATATTTCTCAGAATTCTGCTGTAGTTTAAAATTGCTTTGGAACTCTTCCATTGTTCTCGAAATTCTGCTGAAGTTTAAAAATGCTTCCGAACTCTTCCATTGTTCTCGGAATTCTGCTGAAGTTTAAAAATGCTTCGGAACTCTTCCATTGTTCTCAGAAATAAGCTGACATTTAAAAATGCTTTGGAACTTTCCCATTGATCTCGGAATTCTGCTGACGTTTATAAATTCTTTGGAACTCTTCCAGTGTTCTCGGAATTCTGCTGACGTTTAAAAATGCTTCAGAACACTCCCATTGTTCTCGGAATTCCGCTGAAGTGTAAAAATGCTTCGGAACTCTTCCATTTTTCTCGGTATTCCGCTGAAGTTTAAAAATGCTTCGGACCTCTTCCATTGTTCTCGGAATTTTGCTGATGTATAAAAATGCTTCAGAACTCTTCCATTGTTCTCGGAATTCCGCTGACATTTAAAAATGCTTCGGAGCTTTTCCATTGTTCTCGGAATTCTGCTGATGTTTATAAATGATTTGGAACTCTTCCATTGTTCTCGGAATTCTGCTGACGTTTAAAAATGCTTCCGAACTCTTCCATTGTTCTTGGAATTCCGCTGACATTCAAAAATGCTTCAAAACTCTTCCATTGTTCTCAGATTTCCGCTGAAGTTTAAAAATGCTTTTGAAATTTTCCATTGCTCTCGGAATTCTGCTGAAGTTTAAAAATGCTTCCGAACCCTTCCATTGTTCTCAGAATTCCGCTGAAGTTTAAAAATGCTTCGGAACTCTTCCATTGTTCTCGGAATTCCGCTGACATTTAAAAATGCTTCGGAACTTTTCCTTTGTTCTCGCAATTCTGCTGACGTTTATTTATGCTTTGGAACTCTTCCATTGTTCTCGGAATTCTGCTGACGTTTAAAAATGCTTCAGAACACTCCCATTGCTCTTGGAATTCCGCTGAAGTGTAAAAATGCTTCGGAACTCTTCCACTTTTCTCGGTATTCCGCTGAAGTTTAAAAATGCTTCGGACCTCTTCCATTGTTCTCGGAATTTTGCTGATGTTTAAAAATGCTTCGGAACTCTTCCATTGTTCTCGGAATTCTGCTGGCGTTTAAAAATGGTTCCGAACTCTTCCATTGTTCTCGGAATTCTGCTGACGTTTAAAAATGGTTCGGAACTCTTCAATTATTCTCAGAATTCTGCTGTAGTTTAAAAATGCTTTGGAACTCTTCCATTGTTCTTGGAATTCCGCTGAAGTTTAGAAATGCTTTTGAACTTTTCCATTGCTCTCTGAATTCTGCTGAAGTTTAAAAATGCTTTGGAACTTTACCATTGTTCTCAGAATTCCGCTGAAGTTTAAAAATGCTTCGGAACTCTTCCATTGTTCTCGAAATTCCGATGACATTTAATAATGCTTCGGAACTTTTCCTTTGTTCTCGGAATTCTGCTGACGTTTATTAATGCTTTGGAACTCTTGCATTGTTCTTGGAATTCTGCTGACGTTTAAAAATGCTTCAGAACACTCCCATTGCGCTCGGAATTCCGCTGTAGTGTAAAAATGCTTTTGAACTCTTCCATTTTTCTCAGAATTCTGCTCGCGTTTAAAAATGGTTTGGAACTCTTCAATTGTTCTCAGAATTCTGCTGTAGTTTAAAAATTCTTTGGAACTCTTCCATTGTTCTCGGAATTCTGCTGAAGTTTAAAAATGCTTTTGAACTTTTCCATTGCTCTCGGAATTCTGCTGAAGTTTAAAAATGCATCCGAACTCTTCCATTGTTCTCAGAATTCCGCTGAAGTCTAAAAATGCTTCGGAACTCTTCCATTGTTCTCAGAATTCCGCTGACAATTAAAAATGCTTCGGAACTTTTCCTTTGTTCTCGGAATTCTGCTGACGTTTACTAATGCTTTGGAACTCTTTCATTGTTCTCGGAATTCTGCTGGCGTTTAAAAATGCTTCAGAACACTTTCATTGCTCTCGGTATTCCGCTGTAGTGTAAAAATGCTTCGGAACTCTTCCATTTTTCTCGGTATTCCGCTGAAGTTTAAAAATGCTTCGGACCTCTTCCTTTGTTCTCGGAATTTTACTGATGTTTAAAAATGCTTTGGAACTCTTCCATTGTTCTCGGAATTCTGCTGGCGTTTAAAAATGGTTCGCAACTCTTCCATTGTTCTCGGAATTCTGCTGACGTTTAAAAATGGTTCGGAACTCTTCCATTGTTCTCGGAATTCTGCTGACATTTAAAAATGCTTCGGAACTTTTCCTTTGTTCTCGGAATTCTGCTGATGTTTATAAATGCTTTGGAACTCTTCCATTGTTCTCGGAATTATGCTGACGTTTAAAAATGCTTCAGAACACTCCCATTGTTCTCGGAATTCCACTGAAGTTTAAAAATGCTTCGTAACTCTTCCATTGTTCTCGGTATTCCGCTGAAGTTTAAAAATGCTTTTGAACTTTTCAATTGCTCTCGGAATACTGGTGAAGTTTAAAAATGCTTTGGAACTTTTCCATTGTACTCGGAATTCTGCTGAAGTTTAAAAATGCTTCGGAACTCTTCCATTGTTCTCGGAATTCTGCTGACGTTTAAAAATGCTTCCGAACTCTTCCATTGTTCTTGGAATTCCGCTGAAGTTTAAAAATGCTTCTGAACTCTTCCATTGTTCTCGGAATTCTGCTGGCGTTTAAAAACGGTTCCGAACTCTTCCATTGTTCTCGGAATTCTGCTGACATTTAAAAATGGTTCGCAACTCTTCAATATTTCTCAGAATTCTGCTGTAGTTTAAAAATGCTTTGGAACTCTTCCATTGTTCTCGAAATTCTGCTGAAGTTTAAAAATGCTTCAGAACACTCCCATTGTTCTCGGAATTCCGCTGAAGTTTAAAAATGCTTCGGAACTCTTCCATTGTTCTCAGAAATAAGCTGACATTTAAAAATGCTTTGGAACTTTCCCATTGTTCTCGGAATTCTGCTGACGTTTATAAATTCTTTGGAACTCTTCCAGTGTTCTCGGAATTCTGCTGACGTTTAAAAATGCTTCAGAACACTCCCATTGTTCTCGGAATTCCGCTGAAGTGTAAAAATGCTTCGGAACTCTTCCATTGTTCTCGGAATTTTGCTGATGCATAAAAATGCTTCAGAACTCTTCCATTGTTCTCGGAATTCCGCTGAAGTGTAAAAATGCTTCGGAACTCTTCCATTGTTCTCGGAATTTTGCTGATGCATAAAAATGCTTCAGAACTCTTCCATTGTTCTCGGAATTCCGCTGACATTTAAAAATGCTTCGGAGCTTTTCCATTGTTCTCGGAATTCTGCTGATGTTTATAAATTATTTGGAACTCTTCCATTGTTCTCGGAATTCTGCTGACGTTTAAAAATGCTTCCGAACTCTTCCATTGTTCTTGGAATTCCGCTGACATTCAAAAATGCTTCAAAACTCTTCCATTGTTCTCAGATTTCCGCTGAAGTTTAAAAATGCTTTTGAACTTTTCCATTGCTCTCGGAATTCTGCTGAAGTTTAAAAATGCTTCCGAACCCTTCCAATGTTCTCAGAATTCCGCTGAAGTTTAAAAATGCTTCGGAACTCTTCCATTGTTCTCGGAATTCCGCTGACATTTAAAAATGCTTCGGAACTTTTGCTTTGTTCTCGCAATTCTGCTGACGTTTATTTATGCTTTGGAACTCTTCCATTGTTCTCGGAATTCTGCTGACGTTTAAAAATGCTTCAGAACACTCCCATTGCTCTTGGAATTCCGCTGAAGTGTAAAAATGCTTCGGAACTCTTCCACTTTTCTCGGTATTCCGCTGAAGTTTAAAAATGCTTCGGACCTCTTCCATTGTTCTCGGAATTTTGCTGATGTTTAAAAATGCTTTGGAACTCTTCCATTGTTCTCGGAATTCTGCTGGCGTTTAAAAATGGTTCCGAACTCTTCCATTGTTCTCGGAATTCTGCTGACGTTTAAAAATGGTTCGGAACTCTTCAATTATTCTCAGAATTCTGCTGTAGTTTAAAAATGCTTTGGAACTCTTCCATTGTTCTTGGAATTCCGCTGAAGTTTAGAAATGCTTTTGAACTTTTCCATTGCTCTCTGAATTCTGCTGAAGTTTAAAATTGCTTTGGAACTCTACCATTGTTCTCAGAATTCTGGTGAAGTTTAAAAATGCTTCCGAACCCTTCCAGTGTTCTCAGAATTCCGCTGAAGTTTAAAAATGCTTCGGAACTCTTCCATTGTTCTCGAAATTCCGATGACATTTAATAATGCTTCGGAACTTTTCCTTTGTTCTCGGAATTCTGCTGACGTTTATTAATGCTTTGGAACTCTTGCATTGTTCTTGGAATTCTGCTGACGTTTAAAAATGCTTCAGAACACTCCCATTGCGCTCGGAATTCCGCTGTAGTGTAAAAATGCTTCGGAACTCTTCCATTTTTCCCAGAATTCTGCTGGCGTTTAAAAATGGTTTGGAACTCTTCAATTGTTCTCAGAATTCTGCTGTAGTTTAAAAATTCTTTGGAACTCTTCCATTGTTCTCGGAATTCTGCTGAAGTTTAAAAATGCTTTTGAACTTTTCCATTGCTCTCAGAATTCTGCTGAAGTTTAAAAATGCATCCGAACTCTTCCATTGTTCTCAGAAATCCGCTGAAGTCTAAAAATGCTTCGGAACTCTTCCATTGTTCTCAGAATTCCGCTGACATTTAAAAATGCTTCGGAACTTTTCCTTTGTTCTCGGAATTCTGCTGACGTTTATTAATGCTTTGGAACTCTTCCATTGTTCTCGGAATTCTGCTGGCGTTTAAAAATGCTTCAGAACACTTTCATTGCTCTCGGTATTCCGCTGTAGTGTAAAAATGCTTCGGAACTCTTCCATTTTTCTCGGTATTCCGCTGAAGTTTAAAAATGCTTCGGACCTCTTCCTTTGTTCTCTGAATTTTACTGATGTTTAAAAATGCTTTCCAACTCTTCCATTGTTCTCGGAATTCTGCTGGCGTTTAAAAATGGTTCGCAACTCTTCCATTGTTCTCGGAATTCTGCTGACGTTTAAAAATGGTTCGGAACTCTTCCATTGTTCTCGGAATTCCGCTGACATTTAAAAATGCTTCGGAACTTTTCCTTTGTTCTCGGAATTCTGCTGATGTTTATAAATGCTTTGGAACTCTTCCATTGTTCTCGGAATTATGCTGACGTTTAAAAATGCTTCAGAACACTCCCATTGTTCTCGGAATTCCACTGAAGTTTAAAAATGCTTCGTAACTCTTTCATTGTTCTCGGTATTCCGCTGAAGTTTAAAAATGCTTTTGAACTTTTAAATTGCTCTCGGAATACTGGTGAAGTTTAAAAATGCTTTGGAACTTTTCCATTGTACTCGGAATTCTGCTGAAGTTTAAAAATGCATCCGAACTCTTCCATTGTTCTCAGAATTCCGCTGAAGTCTAAAAATGCTTCGGAACTCTTCCATTGTTCTCAGAATTCCGCTGACATTTAAAAATGCTTCGGAACTTTTCCTTTGTTCTCGGAATTCTGCTGACGTTTATTAATGCTTTGGAACTCTTCCATTGTTCTCGGAATTCTGCTGGCGTTTAAAAATGCTTCAGAACACTTTCATTGCTCTCGGTATTCCGCTGTAGTGTAAAAATGCTTCGGAACTCTTCCATTTTTCTCGGTATTCCGCTGAAGTTTAAAAATGCTTCGGACCTCTTCCATTGTTCTCGGAATTTTACTGATGTTTAAAAATGCTTCGGAACTCTTCCATTGTTCTCGGAATTCTGCTGGCGTTTAAAAATGGTTCGGAACTCTTCCATTGTTCTCGGAATTCTGCTGACGTTTAAAAATGGTTCGGAACTCTTCCATTGTTCTCGGAATTCCGCTGACATTTAAAAATGCTTCGGAACTTTTCCTTTGTTCTCGGAATTCTGCTGATGTTTATAAATGCTTTGGAACTCTTCCATTTTTCTCGGAATTATGCTGACGTTTAAAAATGCTTCAGAACACTCCCATTGTTCTCGGAATTCCACTGAAGTTTAAAAATGCTTCGTAACTCTTCCATTGTTCTCGGTATTACGCTGAAGTTTAAAAATGCTTTTGAACTTTTCAATTGCTCTCGGAATACTGGTGAAGTTTAAAAATGCTTTGGAACTTTTCCATTGTACTCGGAATTCTGCTGAAGTTTAAAAATGCTTCGGAACTCTTCCATTGTTCTCGGAATTCTGCTGACGTTTAAAAATGCTTCCGAACTCTTCCATTGTTCTTGGAATTCCGCTGAAGTTTAAAAATGCTTCTGAACTCTTCCATTGTTCTCGGAAGTCTGCTGGCGTTTAAAAATGGTTCCGAACTCTTCTATTGTTCTCGGAATTCTGCTGACATTTAAAAATGGTTCGGAACTCTTCAATATTTCTCAGAATTCTGCTGTAGTTTAAAATTGCTTTGGAACTCTTCCATTGTTCTCGAAATTCTGCTGAAGTTTAAAAATGCTTCCGAACTCTTCCATTGTTCTCGGAATTCCGCTGAAGTTTAAAAATGCTTCGGAACTCTTCCATTGTTCTCAGAAATAAGCTGACATTTAAAAATGCTTTGGAACTTTCCCATTGTTCTCGGAATTCTGCTGACGTTTATAAATTCTTTGGAACTCTTCCAGTGTTCTCGGAATTCTGCTGACGTTTAAAAATGCTTCAGAACACTCCCATTGTTCTCGGAATTCCGCTGAAGTGTAAAAATGCTTCGTAACTCTTCCATTTTTCTCGGTATTCCGCTGAAGTTTAAAAATGCTTCGGACCTCTTCCATTGTTCTCGGAATTTTGCTGATGTATAAAAATGCTTCAGAACTCTTCCATTGTTCTCGGAATTCCGCTGACATTTAAAAATGCTTCGGAGCTTTTCCATTGTTCTCGGAATTCTGCTGATGTTTATAAATGATTTGGAACTCTTCCATTGTTCTCGGAATTCTGCTGACGTTTAAAAATGCTTCCGAACTCTTCCATTGTTCTTGGAATTCCGCTGACATTCAAAAATGCTTCAAAACTCTTCCATTGTTCTCAGATTTCCGCTGAAGTTTAAAAATGCTTTTGAACTTTTCCATTGCTCTCGGAATTCTGCTGAAGTTTAAAAATGCTTCCGAACCCTTCCATTGTTCTCAGAATTCCGCTGATGTTTAAAAATGCTTCGGAACTCTTCCATTGTTCTCGGAATTCCGCTGACATTTAAAAATGCTTCGGAACTTTTCCTTTGTTCTCGCAATTCTGCTGACGTTTATTTATGCTTTGGAACTCTTCCATTGTTCTCGGAATTCTGCTGACGTTTAAAAATGCTTCAGAACACTCCCATTGGTCTTGGAATTCCGCTGAAGTGTAAAAATGCTTCGGAACTCTTCCACTTTTTTCGGTATTCCGCTGAAGTTTAAAAATGCTTCGGACCTCTTCCATTGTTCTCGGAATTTTGCTGATGTTTAAAAATGCTTCGGAACTCTTCCATTGTTCTCGGAATTCTGCTGGCGTTTAAAAATGGTTCCGAACTCTTCCATTGTTCTCGGAATTCTGCTGACGTTTAAAAATGGTTCGGAACTCTTCAATTATTCTCAGAATTCTGCTGTAGTTTAAATATGCTTTGGAACTCTTCCATTGTTCTTGGAATTCCGCTGAAGTTTAGAAATGGTTTTGAACTTTTCCATTGCTCTCTGAATTCTGCTGAAGTTTAAAAATGCTTTGGAACTCTACCATTGTTCTCAGAATTCTGGTGAAGTTTAAAAATGCTTCCGAACCCTTCCAGTGTTCTCAGAATTCCGCTGAAGTTTAAAAATGCTTCGGAACTCTTCCATTGTTCTCGAAATTCCGATGACATTTAATAATGCTTCAGAACTTTTCCTTTGTTCTCGGAATTCTGCTGACGTTTATTAATGCTTTGGAACTCTTGCATTGTTCTTGGAATTCTGCTGACGTTTAAAAATGCTTCAGAACACTCCCATTGCGCTCGGAATTCCGCTGTAGTGTAAAAATGCTTTGGAACTCTTCCATTTTTCTCAGAATTCTGCTGGCGTTTAAAAATGGTTTGGAACTCTTCAATTGTTCTCAGAATTCTGCTGTAGTTTAAAAATTCTTTGGAACTCTTCCATTTTTCTCGGAATTCTGCTGAAGTTTAAAAATGCTTTTGAACTTTTCCATTGCTCTCGGAATTCTGCTGAAGTTTAAAAATGCATCCGAACTCTTCCATTGTTCTCAGAATTCCGCTGAAGTCTAAAAATGCTTCGGAACTCTTCCATTGTTCTCAGAATTCCGCTGACATTTAAAAATGCTTCGTAACTTTTCCTTTGTTCTCGGAATTCTGCTGACGTTTATTAATGCTTTGGAACTCTTCCATTGTTCTCGGAATTCTGCTGGCGTTTAAAAATGCTTCAGAACACTTTCATTGCTCTCGGTATTCCGCTGTAGTGTAAAAATGCTTCAGAACTCTTCCATTTTTCTCGGTATTCCGCTGAAGTTTAAAAATGCTTCGGAACTCTTCCATTGTTCTCGGAATTCTGCTGGCATTTAAAAATGGTTCGGAACTCTTCCATTGTTCTCGGTATTCCGCTGAAGTTTAAAAATGCTTTTGAACTTTTCAATTGCTCTCGGAATACTGGTGAAGTTTAAAAATGCTTTGGAACTTTTCCATTGTACTCGGAATTCTGCTGAAGTTTAAAAATGCTTCGGAACTCTTCCATTGTTCTCGGAATTCTGCTGACGTTTAAAAATGCTTCCGAACTCTTCCATTGTTCTTGGAATTCCGCTGAAGTTTAAAAATGCTTCTGAACTCTTCCATTGTTCTCGGAATTCTGCTGGCGTTTAAAAATGGTTCCGAACTCTTCCATTGTTCTCGGAATTCTGCTGACATTTAAAAATGGTTCGGAACTCTTCAATATTTCTCAGAATTCTGCTGTAGTTTAAAATTGCTTTGGAACTCTTCCATTGTTCTCAAAATTCTGCTGAAGTTTAAAAATGCTTCCGAACTCTTCCATTGTTCTCGGAATTCCGCTGAAGTTTAAAAATGCTTCGGAACTCTTCCATTGTTCTCAGAAATAAGCTGACATTTAAAAATGCTTTGGAACTTTCCCATTGTTCTCGGAATTCTGCTGACGTTTATAAATTCTTTGGAACTCTTCCAGTGTTCTCGGAATTCTGCTGACGTTTAAAAATGCTTCAGAACACTCCCATTGTTCTCGGAATTCCGCTGAAGTGTAAAAATGCTTCGGAACTCTTCCATTTTTCTCGGTAATCCGCTGAAGTTTAAAAATGCTTCGGACCTCTTCCATTGTTCTCGGAATTTTGCTGATGTATAAAAATGCTTCAGAACTCTTCCATTGTTCTCGGAATTCCGCTGACATTTAAAAATGCTTCGGAACTCTTCCATTGTTCTCGGAATTCCACTTAAGTTTTGAAATCCTTCAGAACTCATCCATTATTCTCGGAATTCCGCTGAAGTTTAAAAATGCTTCGAAACTCTTCCATTGTTCTCGGTATTCCGCTGAAGTTTAAAAATGCTTCGGACCTCTTCCATTGTTCAAGGAATTCTGCTGATGTTTAAAAATGCTTCGGAACTCTTCCATTGGTCTCAGTATTCCACTGAAGTTTAAAAATGCTTCGGGACTCATCAATTGTTCTCGGAATTACACTGAAGTTTTGAAATCCTTCAGAACTCTTCCATTATTCTCGGAATTCCGCTGACGTTTAAAAATGCTTCGGAACTCTTCCATTGTTCTCGGAATTCCGTTGAAGTTTAAAAATGCTTCGCAACTCTTCCATTTTTCTCGGAATTCTGCTGACGTTTAAAAATGTTTCGGAACTCTTCCATTGTTCTCGTAATTCTGCTGACATTTAAAAATGATTCCAAACTCTTCCATTCTTCTCGGAATTCCGCTGACGTTTAAAAATGCTTCGGAACACTACAATTGTTCTCGTAATACCGCTGAAGTTTAAAAATGCTTTGGAACTCCTCCATTGTTTTCGGAATTCCGCTGAAGTTTAAAAATGCGTCGGAACTCTTCCATTGTTCTCAGAATTCCGCTGAAGTTTAAAAATGCTTTGGAACTCTTCCATTGTTCTTGGAGTTCTGCTGACGTTTAAAAATGGTTCGGAACTCTTCCCTTGTTCTCGGAATTCTGCTGGCGTTTAAAAATGGTTCCGAACTCTTCCATTGTTCTCGGAATTCTGCTGACGTTTAAAAATGGTTTGGAACTCTTCAATTGTTCTCAGAATTCTACTTTAGATTAAAAATGCTTTGGAACTCTGCCATTGTTCTCGGAATTCTGCTGAAGTTTAAAAATTCTTCGGAACTCTTCCTTTGGTCTCGGAATTCTGCGGAAGTTTAAAAATGCTTCGGAACTCTTCCATTGTTCTCAGAATTCTGCTGACATTTAAAAATGATTCCGAACTCTTCCATTCTTCTCGTAATTCTGCTGACGTTTAAAAATGGTTCGGAACTCTTCAATTATTTTCAGAATTCTGCTGTAGTTTAAAAATGCTTTTGAACTCTTCCATTGTTCTCGGAATTCCGCTGAAGCTTAAAAATGCTTTTGAACTTTTCCATTGCTCCGGAATTCTGCTGAAGTTTAAAAATGCTTTGGAACTCTGCCATTGTTCTCAGAATTCCGCTGAAGTTTAAAAATGCTTTGGAACTCTTCCATTGTTCTTGGAGTTCTGCTGACATTTAAAAATGCTTCCAAACTCTTCTATTGTTCTCGGAAATCCACTGAAGTTTAAAAATGCTTCGGAACTTTTCCATTGTTCTCGGAATTCTGCTGAAGTTTAAAAATTCTTCGGAACTCTTCCTTTGTTCTCGGAATTCTGTTGATGTTTAAAAATGGTTCGTAACTCTTCCATTGTTCTCGGAATTCTGCTGACATTTCAAAATGATTCCGAACTTTTCCATTGTTCTCGGAATTCTGCTGAAGTTTAAAAATGGTTCGGAACTCTTCAATTGTTCTCTGGATTCTGCTGTAGTTTAAAATGCTTTGGAACTCTTCCATTGTTCTCGGAATTCTGCTGAAGTTTAAAAATGCTTTTGAACCCTTCCATTGCTCTCGGAATTCTGCTGAAGTTTAAAAATGCTTCGGAAATCTTCCATTGTTCTCGGAATTCAGCTGATGTTTAAAAATGCTACCGAACTTTTCAATTGTTCTCGGAATTCCGCTGAAGTTTAAAAATGCTTCGGAACTCTTCCATTGTTCTGGAATTCCACCGATATTTAAAACTGCTTCGGAACTATTCCATTGTTCTCGCAATTCTGCTGACGTTTATAAATGCTTTGGAACTCTTCCATTGTTCTCGGAATTCTGCTGATGTTTAAAAATTGTTCGGAACTCTTCCATTGTTCTCAGAATTCTGCTGTAGTTTAAAAATGCTTCGGAATTCTTCCATTGTTCTCGGAATTCTGTTGATGTTTAAAAATGCTTCAGAATTCTTCCAGTGTTCTCGGAATTCTGCTGAAGTTTAAAAATGATTCGGTACTTTTTCTTTGTTCTCGGAATTCCGCTGAAGTTTAAAAATGCTTTGGAACTCTTCCATTGCTCTCGGAATTCTGCTGAAGTTTAAAATGCTTTGAAACTCTTCCATACTTCTCGGAATTCTGCTGAAGTTTAAAAATGCTTCGGAAATCTTCCATTGTTCTCGGAATTCAGCTGATATTTAAAAATGCTACCGAACTCTTCCATTGTTCTCGGAATTCCGCTGAAGTTTAAAAATGCTTCGGAACTCTTCCTTTGTTCTCGGAATTCCACTGATATTTAAAAATGCTTCGGAACTCTTCCATTGTTCAAGGAATTCTGCTGAAGTTTAAAAATGCTTTTGAACTTTTTCATTGCTTTCAGAATTCTGCTGAAGTTTAAAAATGGTTCGGAACTCTTCCATTGTTCTCGGAATTCTGCTGACGTTTAAAAATGCTTCCGGACTCTTCCATTCTTCTCGGATGTCTGCTGACGTTTAAAAATGCTTCGGAACACTACAATTTTTCTCGGATTTCCGCTGAAGTTTAAAAATGCTTTGGAACTCTTCCATTGTTTTCGGAATTCCGCTGACGTTTAAAAATAATTCTGAACGCTTCCATTGTTCTTGGAATTCCGCTGAAGTTTAAAAATGCTTCGGAACTCTTCCATTGTTCTCGAAATTCCACTGACGTTTTAAAATTCTTCGGAACTGTTCCATCATTATTTTTGGAATTCCGCTGACATATAAAAATGCTTTGGAACTCTTCCATTGTTCTCCGAATTCCATGGAAGTTTAAAAATGCTTCGGAACCCTTCCATTTTTCTCGGAATTCCGCTGAAGTTTAAAAATGCTTCGGAACTCTTCCATTTTTCTCGGAATTCTGCTGACATTTAAAAATGCTTCTGAACTCTTCCATTGTTCTCGGAATTCCGCTGACATTTAAAAATGCTTCGGAACTTTTTCCATTGTTCTCGCAATTCTGCTGACGTTTATAAATGATTTGGAAATCTTCCATTGTTCTCCGAATTCCATGGAAGTTTGAAAATGCTTCGGAACACTACCATTTTTCTCGGAATTCCACTGATATTTAAAAATGCTTCGGAACTATTTCATTGTTCTCGCAATTCTGCTGACGTTTATAAATGCTTTGGAACCCTTCCATTGTTCTCGGAATTCTGCTGATGTTTAAAAATGGTTGGGAACTCTTCCATTGTTCTCAGAATTCTGCTGGAGTTTAAATTTGCTTCGGAACTCTTCCATTGTTCTCGGAATTCTGCTGATGTTTAAAAATGCTTCAGAATTCTTCGAGTGTTCTCGGAATTCTGCTGAAGTTGAAAAATGCTTCGATACTTTTTCATTGTTCAAGGAATTCTGCTGATGTTTAAAAATGCTTCGGAACTCTTCCATTGGTCTCAGTATTCCACTGAAGTTTAAAAATGCTTCGGGACTCATCAATTGTTGTCGGAATTACACTGAAGTTTTGAAATCCTTCAGAACTCTTCCATTATTCTCGGAATTCCGCTGACGTTTAAAAATGCTTCGGAACTCTTCCATTGTTCTCGGAATTCCGTTGAAGTTTAAAAATGCTTCGCAACTCTTCCATTTTTCTCGGAATTCTGCTGACGTTTAAAAATGGTTCGGAATTCTTCCATTGTTCTCGTAATTCTGCTGACATTTAAAAATGATTCCAAACTCTTCTATTCTTCTCGGAATTCCGCTGACATTTAAAAATGCTTCGGAACACTACAATTGTTCTCGTAATACCGCTGAAGTTTAAAAATGCTTTGGAACTCCTCCATTGTTTTCGGAATTCCGCTGAAGTTTAAAAATGCGTCGGAACTCTTCCATTGTTCTCAGAATTCTGCTGAAGTTTAAAATTGCTTTGGAACTCTTCCATTGTTCTTGGAGTTCTGCTGACGTTTAAAAATGGTTCGGAACTCTTCCCTTGTTCTCGGAATTCTGCTGGCGTTTAAAAATGGTTCCGAACTCTTCCATTGTTCTCGGAATTCTGCTGACGTTTAAAAATGGTTTGGAACTCTTCAATTGTTCTCAGAATTCTGCTTTAGATTAAAAATGCTTTGGAACTCTGCCATTGTTCTCGGAATTCTGCTGAAGTTTAAAAATTCTTCGGAACTCTTCCTTTGGTCTCGGAATTCTGCGGAAGTTTAAAAATGCTTCGGAACTCTTCCATTGTTCTCAGAATTCTGCTGACATTTAAAAATGATTCCGAACTCTTCCATTCTTCTCGTAATTCTGCTGACGTTTAAAAATGGTTCGGAACTCTTCAATTATTCTCAGAATTCTGCTGTAGTTTAAAAATGCTTTGGAACTCTTCCATTGTTCTCGGAATTCCGCTGAAGCTTAAAAATGCTTTTGAACTTTTCCATTGCTCTCGGAATTCTGCTGAAGTTTAAAAATGCTTTGGAACTCTGCCATTGTTCTCGGAATTCTGCTGAAGTTTAAAAATGCGTCGGAACTCTTCCATTGTTCTCAGAATTCCGCTGAAGTTTAAAAATGCTTTGGAACTCTTCCATTGTTCTTGGAGTTCTGCTGACGTTTAAAAATGCTTCCAAACTCTTCTATTGTTCTCGGAAATCCACTGAAGTTTAAAAATGCTTCGGAACTTTTCCATTGTTCTCGGAATTCTGCTGAAGTTTAAAAATTCTTCGGAACTCTTCCTTTGTTCTCGGAATTCTGTTGATGTTTAAAAATGGTTCGTAACTCTTCCATTGTTCTCGGAATTCTGCTGACATTTAAAAATGATTACGAACTCTTCCATTGTTCTCGGAATTCTGCTGAAGTTTAAAAATGGTTCGGAACTCTTCAATTGTTCTCTGGATTCTGCTGTAGTTTAAAATGCTTTGGAACTCTTCCATTGTTCTCGGAATTCTGCTGAAGTTTAAAAATGCTTTTGAACCCTTCTATTGCTCTCGGAATTCTGCTGAAGTTTAAAAATGCTTCGGAAATCTTCCATTGTTCTCGGAATTCAGCTGATGTTTAAAAATGCTACCGAATTTTTCAATTGTTCTCGGAATTCCGCTGAAGTTTAAAAATGCTTCGGAACTCTTCCATTGTTCTGGAATTCCACTGATATTTAAAACTGCTTCGGAACTATTCCATTGTTCTCGCAATTCTGCTGACGTTTATAAATGCTTTGGAACTCTTCCATTGTTCTCGGAATTCTGCTGATGTTTAAAAATGGTTCGGAACTCTTCCATTGTTCTCAGAATTCTGCTGTAGTTTAAAAATGCTTCGGAATACTTCCATTGTTCTCGGAATTCTGTTGATGTTTAAAAATGCTTCAGAATTCTTCCAGTGTTCTCGGAATTCTGCTGAAGTTTAAAAATGATTCGGTACTTTTTCTTTGTTCAAGGAATTCTGCTGACATTTAAAAATGCTTCGGAACTCTTCCATTTTTCTCGGAATTCTGCTGATGTTTAAAAATGCTTCGTAACTCCACCATTGTGCTCGGAATTCCTCTGATGTTTAAAAATGCTTCGGAACTCTTCCATTGTTCTCGGAATTCCGCTGAAGTTTAAAAATGCTTTGGAACTCTTCCATTGTTCTCGGAATTCCACTTAAGTTTTGAAATCCTTCAGAACTCTTCCATTATTCTCGGAATTCCGCTGACGTTTAAAAATGCTTCGGAACTCTTCCATTTTTCTCGGAATTCTGCTGACGTTTAAAAATGCTTCGGAACTCTTCCATTGTTCTCGGAATTCCGCTGATGTGTAAAAATGCTTCGGAACTCTAGCATTGTTCTCGGAATTCCGCTGACAAGTAAAAATGCTTCGGCACTCTTCAATTGTTCTCAATATTCCGCTGACATTCAAAAATGCTTTTTAACTCTTCCATTGTTCTCGGAATTCCTCTGACATTTAAAAATGCTTCGGAACACTCCCATTGTTCTCGGAATTCTGCTGACGTTTAAAAGTGGTTCGGAACTCTTCACTTGTTCTCGGAATTCTACAGGCGTTTAAAAATGGTTCCGAACTTTTCCATTGTTCTCGGAATTCTGCTGACATTTAAAAATGGTTTGGAACTCTTCAATTGTTCTCAGAATTCTGCTGTAGTTTAAAAATGCTTTTGAACTCTTCCATTGTTCTCGGAATTCCGCTGAAGTTTAAAAATGCTTTTAAACTTTTCCATTGCTCTCGGAGTTCTGCTGAAGATTAAAAATGGTTTCGAACTCTTCCATTTTTCTCGGAATTCTGCTGAAGTTTAAAAATGCTTCGGAACTCTTCCATTGTTCTCGGAATTCCGCTGAAGTTTAAAAATTATTCGGTACTCTTCCATTGTTCTCGGAATTCCGCTGACATTTAAAAATGCTTCGGAACTTTTCCATTGTTCTCGGAATTCTGCTGAAGTTTAAAAATGCTTCGGAACTCTTCCATTGTTCTTGGAATTCTGCTGACATTTAATAATGGTTCGGTACTCTTCCATTGTTCTCGTAATGCCGCTGACGTTTAAAAATGCTTCGAAACTATTCCATTGTTCTTGTAATTCTGCTGACGTTTATAAATGCTTTGGAACTCTTCCATTGTTCTCGGAATTCTGCTGACATTTAAAAATGATTCCGAATTCTTCCATTCTTCTCGGAATTCTGCTGAAGTTTAAAAATGGTTCGGAACTCTTCAATTGTTCTCTGGATTCTGCTGTAGTTTAAAATGCTTTGGAACTCTTCCATTGTTCTCGGAATTCCGCTGAAGTTTAAAAATGCTTTTGAACCTTTCCATTGCTCTCGGAATTATGCTGAAGTTTAAAAATGCTTTGGAACTCTTCCATTTTTCTCGGAATTCTGCTGAAGTTTAAAAATGCTTCAGAACTCTTCCCTTGTTCTCGGAATTCTGCTGGCGTTTAAAAATGGTTCCGAACTCTTCCATTGTTCTCGGAATTCTGCTGACGTTTAAAAATGGTTTGGAACTCTTCAATTGTTCTCAGAATTCTGCTTTAGATTAAAAATGCTTTGGAACTCTGCCATTGTTCTCGGAATTCTGCTGAAGTTTAAAAATTCTTCGGAACTCTTCCTTTGGTCTCGGAATTCTGCGGAAGTTTAAAAATGCTTCGGAACTCTTCCATTGTTCTCAGAATTCTGCTGACATTTAAAAATGATTCCGAACTCTTCCATTCTTCTCGTAATTCTGCTGACGTTTAAAAATGGTTCGGAACTCTTCAATTATTCTCAGAATTCTGCTGTAGTTTAAAAATGCTTTGGAACTCTTCCATTGTTCTCGGAATTCCGCTGAAGCTTAAAAATGCTTTTGAACTTTTCCATTGCTCTCGGAATTCTGCTGAAGTTTAAAAATGCTTTGGAACTCTGCCATTGTTCTCGGAATTCTGCTGAAGTTTAAAAATGCGTCGGAACTCTTCCATTGTTCTCAGAATTCCGCTGAAGTTTAAAAATTCTTTGGAACTCTTCCATTGTTCTTGGAGTTCTGCTGACGTTTAAAAATGCTTCCAAACTCTTCTATTGTTCTCGGAAATCCACTGAAGTTTAAAAATGCTTCGGAACTTTTCCATTGTTCTCGGAATTCTGCTGAAGTTTAAAAATTCTTCGGAACTCTTCCTTTGTTCTCGGAATTCTGTTGATGTTTAAAAATGGTTCGTAACTCTTCCATTGTTCTCGGAATTCTGCTGACATTTAAAAATGATTCCGAACTCTTCCATTGTTCTCGGAATTCTGCTGAAGTTTAAAAATGGTTCGGAACTCTTCAATTGTTCTCTGGATTCTGCTGTAGTTTAAAATGCTTTGGAACTCTTCCATTGTTCTCGGAATTCTGCTGAAGTTTAAAAATGCTTTTGAACCCTTCCATTGCTCTCGGAATTCTGCTGAAGTTTAAAAATGCTTCGGAAATCTTCCATTGTTCTCGGAATTCAGCTGATGTTTAAAAATGCTACCGAATTTTTCAATTGTTCTCGGAATTCCGCTGAAGTTTAAAAATGCTTCGGAACTCTTCCATTGTTCTGGAATTCCACTGATATTTAAAACTGCTTCGGAACTATTCCATTGTTCTCGCAATTCTGCTGACGTTTATAAATGCTTTGGAACTCTTCCATTGTTCTCGGAATTCTGCTGATGTTTAAAAATGGTTCGGAACTCTTCCATTGTTCTCAGAATTCTGCTGTAGTTTAAAAATGCTTCGGAATACTTCCATTGTTCTCGGAATTCTGTTGATGTTTAAAAATGCTTCAGAATTCTTCCAGTGTTCTCGGAATTCTGCTGAAGTTTAAAAATGATTCGGTACTTTTTCTTTGTTCAAGGAATTCTGCTGACATTTAAAAATGCTTCGGAACTCTTCCATTTTTCTCGGAATTCTGCTGATGTTTAAAAATGCTTCGTAACTCCACCATTGTGCTCGGAATTCCTCTGATGTTTAAAAGTGCTTCGGAACTCTTCCATTGTTCTCGGAATTCCGCTGAAGTTTAAAAATGCTTTGGAACTCTTCCATTGTTCTCGGAATTCCACTTAAGTTTTGAAATCCTTCAGAACTCTTCCATTATTCTCGGAATTCCGCTGACGTTTAAAAATGCTTCGGAACTCTTCCATTTTTCTCGGAATTCTGCTGACGTTTAAAAATGCTTCGGAACTCTTCCATTGTTCTCGGAATTCCGCTGATGTGTAAAAATGCTTCGGAACTCTAGCATTGTTCTCGGAATTCCGCTGACAAGTAAAAATGCTTCGGCACTCTTCAATTGTTCTCAATATTCCGCTGACATTCAAAAATGCTTTTTAACTCTTCCATTGTTCTCGGAATTCCTCTGACATTTAAAAATGCTTCGGAACACTCCCATTGTTCTCGGAATTCTGCTGACGTTTAAAAGTGGTTCGGAACTCTTCACTTGTTCTCGGAATTCTACAGGCGTTTAAAAATGGTTCCGAACTTTTCCATTGTTCTCGGAATTCTGCTGACATTTAAAAATGGTTTGGAACTCTTCAATTGTTCTCAGAATTCTGCTGTAGTTTAAAAATGCTTTTGAACTCTTCCATTGTTCTCGGAATTCCGCTGAAGTTTAAAAATGCTTTTAAACTTTTCCATTGCTCTCGGAGTTCTGCTGAAGATTAAAAATGGTTTCGAACTCTTCCATTTTTCTCGGAATTCTGCTGAAGTTTAAAAATGCTTCGGAACTCTTCCATTGTTCTCGGAATTCCGCTGAAGTTTAAAAATTATTCGGTACTCTTCCATTGTTCTCGGAATTCCGCTGACATTTAAAAATGCTTCGGAACTTTTCCATTGTTCTCGGAATTCTGCTGAAGTTTAAAAATGCTTCGGAACTCTTCCATTGTTCTTGGAATTCTGCTGACATTTAATAATGGTTCGGTACTCTTCCATTGTTCTCGTAATGCCGCTGACGTTTAAAAATGCTTCGAAACTATTCCATTGTTCTTGTAATTCTGCTGACGTTTATAAATGCTTTGGAACTCTTCCATTGTTCTCGGAATTCTGCTGACATTTAAAAATGATTCCGAATTCTTCCATTCTTCTCGGAATTCTGCTGAAGTTTAAAAATGGTTCGGAACTCTTCAATTGTTCTCTGGATTCTGCTGTAGTTTAAAATGCTTTGGAACCTTTCCATTGCTCTCGGAATTATGCTGAAGTTTAAAAATGCTTTGGAACTCTTCCATTTTTCTCGGAATTCTGCTGAAGTTTAAAAATGCTTCGGAAATCTTCCATTGTTCTCGGAATTCAGCTGATGTTTAAAAATGCTTCCGAACTTTTCAATTGTTCTCGGAATTCCGCTGAAGTTTAAAAATGCTTCGGAACTCTTCCATTGTTCTCGGAATTCCACTGATATTTAAAAATCCTTCGGAACTATTCCATTGTTCTCGCAATTCTGCTGACGTTTATAAATGCTTTGGAACTCTTCCATTGTTCTCGGAATTCTGCTGATGTTTAAAAATGGTTCGGAACTCTTCCATTGTTCTCAGTATTCTGCTGTAGTTTAAAAATGCTTCGGAACTCTTCCATTGTTCTCGGAATTCTGTTGATGTTTAAAAATGCTTCAGAATTCTTCCAGTGTTCTCGGAATTCTGCTGAAGTTTAAAAATGATTCGGTACTTTTTCTTTGTTCAAGGAATTCTGCTGACATTTAAAAATGCTTCGGAACTCTTCAATTTTTCTCGGAATTCTGCTGATGTTTAAAAATGCTTCGGAACTCCACCATTGTGCTCGGAAATCCTCTGACGTTTAAAAATGCTTCGGAACTCTTCCATTGTTCTCAGAATTCTGCTGAAGTTTAAAAATGCTTTGGAACTCTTCCATTGTTCTCGGAATTCCACTTAAGTTTTGAAATCCTTCAGAACTCTTCCATTATTCTCGGAATTCCGCTGACGTTTAAAAATGCATCGGAACTCTTCCATTTTTCTCGGAATTCTGCTGACGTTTAAAAATGCTTCGGAACTGTTCCATTGTTCTCGGAATTCCGCTGAAGTTTAAAAATGCTTTGGAACTCTTCCATTGTTCTCGGAATTCCACTTAAGTTTTGAAATCCTTCAGAACTCTTCCATTATTCTCGGAATTCCGCTGATGTGTAAAAATGCTTCGGAACTCTAGCATTGTTCTCGGAATTCCGCTGACAAGTAAAAATGTTTCGGCACTCTTCCATTGTTCTCAATATTCCGCTGACATTCAAAAATGCTTTGGAACTTTTCCATTGTTCTCGGAATTCCTCTGACATTTAAAAATGCTTCGGAACACTCCCATTGTTCTCGGAATTCTGCTGACGTTTAAAAGTGGTTCGGAACTCTTCACTTGTTCTCGGAATTCTACTGGCGTTTAAAAATGGTTCCGAACTCTTCCATTGTTCTCGGAATTCTGCTGACATTTAAAAATGGTTTGGAACTCTTCAATTGTTCTCAGAATTCTGCTGTAGTTTAAAAATGCTTTGGAACTCTTCCATTGTTCTCGGAATTCCGCAGAAGTTTAAAAATGCTTTTGAACTTTTCCATTGCTCTCGGAGTTCTGCTGAAGATTAAAAATGGTTTGTAACTCTTCCAATTTTCTGGGAATTCTGCTGAAGATTAAAAATGCTTCGGAACTCTTCCATTGTTCTCGGAATTCTGCTGACGTTTAGATATGCTTTGAAACTCTTCCATTGTTCTCGGAATTCTGCTGACATTTAAAAATGGTTTGGAACTCTTCAATTGTTCTCAGAATTCTGCTGTAGTTTAAAAATGCTTTGGAACTCTTCCATTGTTCTCGGAGTTCTGCTGAAGATTAAAAATGGTTTGGAACTCTTCCATTGTTCTCGGAATTCCGCTGAAGTTTAAAAATTATTCGGTACTCTTCCATTGTTCTCGGAATTCCGCTGAAGTTTAAAAATTATTCGGTACTCTTCCATTGTTCTCGGAATTCCGCTGACATTTAAAAATGCTTCGGAACTTTTCCATTGTTCTCGGAATTCTGCTGAAGTTTAAAAATGTTTCGGAACTCTTCCATTGTTCTTGGAATTCTGCTGACATTTAACAATGGTTCGGAACTCTTCCATTGTTCTCGGAATGCCGCTGACGTTTAAAAATGCTTCGAAACTATTCCATTGTTCTTGTAATTCTGCTGACGTTTATAAATGCTTTGGAACTCTTCCATTGTTCTCCGAATTCTGCTGATGTTTAAAAATGGTGTGGAACTCTTCCATTTTTCTCAGAATTCTGCTGTAGTTTAAAAATGCATCGGAACTCTTCCATTGTTCTCGGAATTCTGCTGATGTTTAAAAATGCTTCAGAGTTCTACCATTGTTCTCGGAATTCTGCTGAAGTTTAAAAATGCTTCGGAACGCTTCCATTGTTCTCAGAATTCTGCTGTAGTTTAAAAATGTTTCGGAACTCTTCTATTGTTTCGGAATTCTGCTGATGTTTAAAAATGCTTCAGAATTCTTCCAGTGTTCTCGGAATTCTGATGAAGTTTAAAAATGATTCGGTACTTTTTCTATGTTCAAGGAATCCTGCTGACGTTTAAAAATGCTTCGGAACTCTTCCATTTTTCTCGGAATTCTGCTGACGTTTAAAAATGCTTCGGAACTCTTCCATTTTTCTCGGAATTCTGCTGACGTTTAAAAATGCTTCGGAACTCTTCCATTGTTCTCGAAATTCTGCTGATGTTTAAAAATGCTTCGGAACTCCTCCATTGTTCTCGGAATTCCGCTGACGTTTAAAAATGCTTCAGAACTCTTCCTTTGTTCTCGGAATTCCGCTGAAGTTTAAAAATGCTTTGGAACTCTTCCATTGTTTTCAGAATTCCGCTGAAGTTTAAAAATGCTTCGGAACTCTTACATTGTTCTCAGAATTCCGCTGAAGTTAAAAAATGCTTCGGAACTCTTCCCTTGTTCTCGGAATTCCGCCGATGTGTAAAAATGCTTCGGAACTCTACCATTGTTCTCGGAATTCCGCTGACAAGTAAGAATGCTTCGGCACTCTTCCATTGTTCTCAAAATTCCGCTGACATTCAAAAATGCTTTGGAACTCTTCCATTGTCCTCGGAATTCCACTGACGTTTAAAAATGCTTCGGAACACTCCCATTGTTCTCGGAATTCTGCTGACGTTTAAATGTGGTTCGGAACTCTTCACTTGTTCTTGGAATTCTGCTGGCATTTAAAAATCGTTCCGAACTCTTCCATTGTTCAAGGAATTCTGCTGACGTTTAAAAATGCTTCGGAACTCTTCCATTGTTCTCGGTATTCCACTGAAGTTTAAAAATGCTTCAGAAATCATCAATTGTTCTAGGAATTTCGCTGTAGTTTTAAAATCCTTCAGAACTCTTCCATTATTCTCAGAGTTCCGCTGACGTTTAAAAATGGTTCGGAACTCTTCCATTGTTCTCGAAATTCCGCTGAAGTTTTGAAATCCTTCAGATCTCTTCCATTATTCTCGGAATTCCGCTGACGTTTAAAATGCTTCGGAACTCTTCCATTTTTCTTGGAATTCTGCTGACGTTTAAAAATGCTTCTGAACTCTTCCATTGTTCTCGAAAATTCTGCTGATGTTTAAAAATGCTTCGGAACTCCTCCATTGTTCTCGGAATTCCGCTGACGTTTAAAAATGCTTCGGAACTCTTCCATTGTTCTCGGAATTCCGCTGAAGTTTAAAAATGCTTCGGAACACTCACATTGTTCTCGGAATTCTGCTGATGTTTAAAAGTGGTTCGGAACTCTTCACTTGTTCTCGGAATTCTGCTGGCGTTTAAAAATGGTTCCGAACTCTTCCATTGTTCTCGGAATTCTGCTGATGTTTAAAAATGGTTTGGAACTCTTCCATTGTTCTCGGAATTCCGCTGAAGTTTAAAAATGCTTTTGAACTTTTTCATTGCTCTCGGAGTTCTGCTGAAGATTAAAAATGGTTTGGAACTCTTCCATTGTTCTCGGAATTCTGCTGAAGTTTAAAAATGCTTCGGAACTCTTCCATTGTTCTCGGAATTCTGCTGACATTTAAAATTGCTTCGGCACTCTTCCATTGTTCTCAAAATTCCGCTGACATTCAAAAATGCTTTGGAACTCTTCCATTGTTCTCGGAATTCCTCTGACGTTTAAAAATGCTTCGGAACACTCCCATTGTTCCCGGAATTCTGCTGACGTTTAAAAGTGGTTCGGAACTCTTCACTTGTTCTCGGAATTCTGCTGACATTTAAAAATGATTCCGAACTCTTCCATTCTTCTCGGAATTCTGCTGAAGTTGAAAAATGGTTCCGAACTCTTCAATTGTTCTCTGGATTCTGCTGTAGTTTAAAATGCTTTGGAACTCTTCCATTGTTCTCGGAATTCCGCTGAAGTTTAAAAATGCTTTTGAACCTTTCCATTGCTCTCGGAATTCTGCTGAAGTTTAAAAATGCTTTGGAACTCTTCCATTTTTCTCAGAATTCTGCTGAAGTTTAAAAATGCTTCGGAAATCTTCCATTGTTCTCGGAATTCAGCTGATGTTTAAAAATGCTACCGAACTTTTCAATTGTTCTCGGAATTCCGCTTTAGTTTAAAAATGCTTCAAAACACTTCCATTGTTCTCGGAATTCCACTGATATTTAAAAATGCTTCGGAACTATTCCATTGTTCTCGCAATTCTGCTGACGTTTATAAATGCTTTGGAACTCTTCCATTGTTCTCGGAATTCCACTTAAGTTTTGAAATCCTTCAGAACTCTTCCATTATTCTCGGAATTCCGCTGACGTTTAAAAATGCTTCGGAACTCTTCCATTTTTCTCGTAATTCCTCTGACGTTTAAAAATGCTTCGGAACACTCCCATTGTTCTCGGAATTCTGCTGACGTTTAAAAGTGTTTCGGAACTCTTCACTTGTTCTCGGAATTCTGCTGGCGTTTAAAAATGGTTCCGAACTCTTCCATTGTTCTCGGAATTCTGCTGACATTTAAAAATGGTTTGGAACTCTTCAATTGTTCTCAGAATTCTGCTGTAGTTTAAAAATGCTTTGGAACTCTTCCATTGTTCTCGGAATTCCGCTGAAGTTTAAAAATGCTTTTGAACTTTTTCATTGCTCTCGGAGTTCTGCTGAAGATTAAAAATGGTTTGGAACTCTTCCATTGTTCTCGGAATTCTGCTGAAGTTTAAAAATGCTTCGGAACTCTTCCATTGTTCTCGGAATTCTGCTGACATTTAAAAATGCTTCGGCACTCTTCCATTGTTCTCAAAATTCCGCTGACATTCAAAAATGCTTTGGAACTCTTCCATTGTTCTCGGAATTCCTCTGACGTTTAAAAATGCTTCGGAACACTCCCATTGTTCCCGGAATTCTGCTGACATTTAAAAGTGGTTCGGAACTCTTCCATTGTTCTCGGAATTCTGTTGATGTTTAAAAATGCTTCAGAATTCTTCCAGTGTTCTCGGAATTCTGCTGAAGTTTAAAAATGATTCGGTACTTTTTCTTTGTTCAAGGAATTCTGCTGACATTTAAAAATGCTTCGGAACTCTTCCATTTTTCTCGGAATTCTGCTGATGTTTAAAAATGCTTCGGAACTCCACCATTGTGCTCGGAATTCCTCTGATGTTTAAAAATGCTTCGGTACTCTTCCATTGTTCTCGGAATTCCGCTGAAGTTTAAAAATGCTTTGGAACTCTTCCATTGTTCTCGGAATTCCACTTAAGTTTTGAAATCCTTCAGAACTCTTCCATTATTCTCAGAATTCCGCTGACGTTTAAAAATGCTTCGGAACTCTTCCATTGTTCTCGGAATTCCGCTGATGTGTAAAAATGCTTCGGAACTCTAGCATTGTTCTCTGAATTCCGCTGACAAGTAAAAATGCTTCGGCACTCTTCCATTGTTCTCAATATTCCGCTGACATTCAAAAATGCTTTTTAACTCTTCCATTGTTCTCGGAATTCCTCTGACATTTAAAAATGCTTCGGAACACTCCCATTGTTCTCGGAATTCTGCTGACGTTTAAAAGTGGTTCGGAACTCTTCACTTGTTCTCGGAATTCTACAGGCGTTTAAAAATGGTTCCGAACTCTTCCATTGTTCTCGGAATTCTGCTGACATTTAAAAATGGTTTGGAACTCTTCAATTGTTCTCAGAATTCTGCTGTAGTTTAAAAATGCTTTTGAACTCTTCCATTGTTCTCAGAATTCCGCTGAAGTTTAAAAATGCTTTTGAACTTTTCCATTGCTCTCGGAGTTCTGCTGAAGATTAAAAATGGTTCGGAACTCTTCCATTTTTCTCGGAATTCTGCTGAAGTTTAAAAATGCTTCGGAACTCTTCAATTGTTCTCGGAATTCCGCTGAAGTTTAAAAATTATTCGGTACTCTTCCATTGTTCTCGGAATTCCGCTGACATTTAAAAATGCTTCGGAACTTTTCCATTGTTCTCGGAATTCTGCTGAAGTTTAAAAATGCTTCGGAACTCTTCCATTGTTCTTGGAATTCTGCTGACATTTAACAATGGTTCGGAACTCTTCCATTGTTCTCGTAATGCCGCTGACGTTTAAAAATGCTTCGAAACTATTCCATTGTTCTTGTAATTCTGCTGACGTTTATAAATGCTTTGGAACTCTTCCATTGTTCTCGGAATTCTGCTGACATTTAAAAATGATTCCGAACTCTTCCATTCTTCTCGGAATTCTGCTGAAGTTTAAAAATGGTTCGGAACTCTTCAATTGTTCTCTGGATTCTGCTGTAGTTTAAAATGCTTTGGAACTCTTCCATTGTTCTCGGAATTCCGCTGAAGTTTAAAAATGCTTTTGAACCTTTCCATTGCTCTCGGAATTATGCTGAAGTTTAAAAATGCTTTGGAACTCTTCCATTTTTCTCGGAATTCTGTTGAAGTTTAAAAATGCTTCGGAAATCTTCCATTGTTCTCGGAATTCAGCTGATGTTTAAAAATGCTACCGAACTTTTCAATTGTTCTCGGAATTCCGCTGAAGTTTAAAAATGCTTCGGAACTCTTCCATTGTTCTCGGAATTCCACTGATATTTAAAAATGCTTCGGAACTATTCCATTGTTCTCGCAATTCTGCTGACGTTTATAAATGCTTTGGAACTCTTCCATTGTTCTCGGAATTCTGCTGATGTTTAAAAATGGTTCGGAACTCTTCCATTGTTCTCAGTATTCTGCTGTAGTTTAAAAATGCTTCGGAACTCTTCCATTGTTCTCGGAATTCTGTTGATGTTTAAAAATGCTTCAGAATTCTTCCAGTGTTCTCGGAATTCTGCTGAAGTTTAAAAATGATTCGGTACTTTTTCTTTGTTCAAGGAATTCTGCTGACATTTAAAAATGCTTCGGAACTCTTCAATTTTTCTCGGAATTCTGCTGATGTTTAAAAATGCTTCAGAACTCCACCATTGTGCTCGGAAATCCTCTGACGTTTAAAAATGCTTCGGAACTCTTCCATTGTTCTCGGAATTCCGCTGAAGTTTAAAAATGCTTTGGAACTCTTCCATTGTTCTCGGAATTCCACTTAAGTTTTGAAATCCTTCAGAACTCTTCCATTATTCTCGGAATTCCGCTGACGTTTAAAAATGCCTCGGAACTCTTCCATTTTTCTCGGAATTCTGCTGACGTTTAAAAATGCTTCGGAACTCTTCCATTGTTCTCGGAATTCTGCTGACATTTAAAAATGCTTCGGAACTCTTCAATTTTTCTCGGAATTCTGCTGACATTTAAAAATGCTTCGGAACTCTTCAATTTTTCTCGGAATTCTGCTGACATTTAAAAATGCCTCGGAACTCTTCCATTTTTCTCGGAATTCTGCTGACATTTAAAAATGCTTCGGAACTCTTCCATTGTTCTCGGAATTCCGCTGAAGTTTAAAAATGCTTTGGAACTCTTCCATTGTTCTCGGAATTCCACTTAAGTTTTGAAATCCTTCAGAACTCTTCCATTATTCTCGGAATTCCGCTGATGTGTAAAAATGCTTCGGAACTCTAGCATTGTTCTCGGAATTCCGCTGACAAGTAAAAATGCTTCGGCACTCTTCCATTGTTCTCAATATTCCGCTGACATTCAAAAATGCTTTGGAACTCTTCCATTGTTCTCGGAATTCCTCTGACATTTAAAAATGCTTCGGAACTCTCCCATTGTTCTCGGAATTCTGCTGACGTTTAAAAGTGGTTCGGAACTCTTCACTTGTTCTCGGAATTCTACTGGCGTTTAAAAATGGTTCCGAACTCTTCCATTGTTCTCGGAATTCTGCTGACATTTAAAAATGGTTTGGAACTCTTCAATTGTTCTCAGAATTCTGCTGTAGTTTAAATATGCTTTGGAACTCTTCCATTGTTCTCGGAATTCCGCTGAAGTTTAAAAATGCTTTTGAACTTTTCCATTGCTCTCGGAGTTCTGCTGAAGATTAAAAATGGTTTGTAACTCTTCCAATTTTCTCGGAATTCTGCTGAAGCTTAAAAATGCTTCGGAACTCTTCCATTGTTCTCGGAATTCTTCTGACGTTTAGATATGCTTTGAAACTCTTCCATTGTTCTCGGAATTCTGCTGACATTTAAAAATGGTTTGGAACTCTTCAATTGTTCTCAGAATTCTGCTGTAGTTTAAAAATGCTTTGGAACTCTTCCATTGTTCTCGGAGTTCTGCTGAAGATTAAAAATGGTTTGGAACTCTTCCATTGTTCTCGGAATTCCGCTGAAGTTTAAAAATTATTCGGTACTCTTCCATTGTTCTCGGAATTCCGCTGAAGTTTAAAAATTATTCGGTACTCTTCCATTGTTCTCGGAATTCCGCTGACATTTAAAAATGCTTCGGAACTTTTCCATTGTTCTCGGAATTCTGCTGAAGTTTAAAAATGTTTCGGAACTCTTCCATTGTTCTGGGAATTCTGCTGACATTTAACAATGGTTCGGAACTCTTCCATTGTTCTCGGAATGCCGCTGACGTTTAAAAATGCTTCGAAACTATTCCATTGTTCTTGTAATTCTGCTGACGTTTATAAATGCTTTGGAACTCTTCCATTGTTCTCGGAATTCTGCTGATGTTTAAAAATGGTGTGGAACTCTTCCATTTTTCTCAGAATTCTGCTGTAGTTTAAAAATGCATCAGAACTCTTCCATTGTTCTCGGAATTCTGCTGATGTTTAAAAATGCTTCAGAGTTCTTCCATTGTTCTCGGAATTCTGCTGAAGTTTAAAAATGCTTCGGAACGCTTCCATTGTTCAAGGAATTCTGCTGAAGTTTAAAAATGCTTTTGAACTTTTCCATTGCTCTCAGAATTCTGCTGACGTTTATAAATGCTTTGGAACTCTTCCATTGTTCTCGGAATTCTGCTGATGTTTAAAAATGTTTCGGAACTGTTCCATTGTTCTCAGAATTCTGCTGTAGTTTAAAAATGTTTCGGAACTCTTCTATTGTTTCGGAATTCTGCTGATGTTTAAAAATGCTTCAGAATTCTTCCAGTGTTCTCGGAATTCTGATGAAGTTTAAAAATGATTCGGTACTTTTTCTTTGTTCAAGGAATTCTGCTGACGTTTAAAAATGCTTCGGAACTCTTCCATTTTTCTCGGAATTCTGCTGACGTTTAAAAATGCTTCGGAACTCTTCCATTTTTCTCGGAATTCTGCTGACGTTTAAAAATGCTTCGGAACTCTTCCATTTTTCTCGGAATTCTGCTGACGTTTAAAAATGCTTTGGAACTCTTCCATTGTTCTCGAAATTCTGCTGATGTTTAAAAATGCTTCGGAACTCCTCCATTGTTCTCGGAATTCCGCTGACGTTTAAAAATGCTTCAGAACTCTTCCTTTGTTCTCGAAATTCCGATGAAGTTTAAAAATGCTTTGGAACTCTTCCATTGTTTTCAGAATTCCGCTGAAGTTTAAAAATGCTTCGGAACTCTTACATTGTTCTCAGAATTCCGCTGAAGTTAAAAAATGCTTCGGAACTCTTCCCTTGTTCTCGGAATTCCGCCGATGTGTAAAAATGCTTCGGAACTCTACCATTGTTCTCGGAATTCCGCTGACAAGTAAGAATGCTTCGGCACTCTTCCATTGTTCTCAAAATTCCGCTGACATTCAAAAATGCTTTGGAACTCTTCCATTGTTCTCGGAATTCCTCTGACGTTTAAAAATGCTTCGGAACACTCCCATTGTTCTCGGAATTCTGCTGACGTTTAAAAGTGGTTCGGAACTCTTCACTTGTTCTTGGAATTCTGCTGGCATTTAAAAATCGTTCCGAACTCTTCCATTGTTCAAGGAATTCTGCTGACATTTAAAAATGCTTTGGAACTCTTCCATTGTTCTCGGTATTCCACTGAAGTTTAAAAATGCTTCAGAAATCATCAATTGTTCTAGGAATTTCGCTGTAGTTTTAAAATCCTTCAGAACTCTTCCATTATTCTCAGAGTTCCGCTGACGTTTAAAAATGGTTCGGAACTCTTCCATTGTTCTCGAAATTCCGCTGAAGTTTTGAAATCCTTCAGATCTCTTCCATTATTCTCGGAATTCCGCTGACGTTTAAAAATGCTTCGGAACTCTTCCATTTTTCTTGGATTTCTGCTGACGTTTAAAAATGCTTCTGAACTCTTCCATTGTTCTCGAAAATTCTGCTGAAGTTTAAAAATGCTTTGGAACTCTTCCATTTTTCTCAGAATTCTGCTGAAGTTTAAAAATGCTTCGGAAATCTTCCATTGTTCTCGGAATTCAGCTGATGTTTAAAAATGCTACCGAACTTTTCAATTGTTCTCGGAATTCCGCTGAAGTTTAAAAATGCTTCAGAACACTTCCATTGTTCTCTGAATTCCACTGATATTTAAAAATGCTTCGGAACTATTCCATTGTTCTCGCAATTCTGCTGACGTTTATAAATGCTTTGGAACTCTTCCATTGTTCTCGGAATTCCACTTAAGTTTTGAAATCCTTCAGAACTCTTCCATTATTCTCGGAATTCCGCTGACGTTTAAAAATGCTTCGGAACTCTTCCATTTTTCTCGGAATTCTGCTGACGTTTAAAAATGCTTCTGAACTCTTCCATTGTTCTCGAAATTCTGCTGATGTTTAAAAATGCTTCGGAACTCTTCCATTGTTCTCGGAATTCCGCTGATGTGTAAAAATGCTTCGGAACTCTAGCATTGTTCTCGGAATTCCGCTGACAATTAAAATGCTTCGGCACTCTTCCATTGTTCTCAAAATTCCGCTGACATTCAAAAATGCTTTGGAACTCTTCCATAGTTCTCGTAATTCCTCTGACGTTTAAAAATGCTTCGGAACACTCCCATTGTTCTCGGAATTCTGCTGACGTTTAAAAGTGTTTCGGAACTCTTCACTTGTTCTCGGAATTCTGCTGGCATTTAAAAATCGTTCCGAACTCTTCTATTGTGCTCGCATTTCTGCTGATGTTTAAAAATGCTTCGGAACTTTTTCATTGTTCAAGGAATTCTGCTGACGTTTAAAAATGCTTCGGAACTCTTCCATTGTTCTCGGAATTTCGCTGAAGTTTTAAAATCCTTCAGAACTCTTCCATTATTCTCAGAGTTCCTCTGACGTTTAAAAATGCTTCGGAACTCTTCCATTTTTCTCGGAATTCTGCTGACGTTTAAAAATGCTTCGGAGCTCTTCCATTGTTCTCGGAATTCCGCTGACGTTTAAAAATGCTTCGGAACTCTTCCATTTTTCTCGGAATTCTGCTGACGTTTAAAAATGCTTCTGAACTCTTCCATTGTTCTCGAAATTCTGCTGATGTTTAAAAATGCTTCGCAACTCTTCCATTGTTCTCGGAATTCCGCTGATGTGTAAAAATGCTTCGGAACTCTAGCATTGTTCTCGGAATTCCGCTGACATGTAAAAATGCTTCGGAACTCTTCCATTGTTCTCGGAGTTCTGCTGAAGATTAAAAATGGTTTGGAACTCTTCCATTGTTCTCGGAATTCCGCTGAAGTTTAAAAATTATTCGGTACTCTTCCATTGTTCTCGGAATTCCGCTGAAATTTAAAAATTATTCGGTACTCTTCCATTGTTCTCGGAATTCCGCTGACATTTAAAAATGCTTCGGAACTTTTCCATTGTTCTCGGAATTCTGCTGAAGTTTAAAAATGTTTCGGAACTCTTCCATTGTTCTTGGAATTCTGCTGACATTTAACAATGGTTCGGAACTCTTCCATTGTTCTCGGAATGCCGCTGACGTTTAAAAATGCTTCGAAACTATTCCATTGTTCTTGTAATTCTGCTGACGTTTATAAATGCTTTGGAACTCTTCCATTGTTCTCGGAATTCTGCTGATGTTTAAAAATGGTGTGGAACTCTTCCATTTTTCTCAGAATTCTGCTGTAGTTTAAAAATGCATCGGAACTCTTCCATTGTTCACGGAATTCTGCTGATGTTTAAAAATGCTTCAGAGTTCTTCCATTGTTCTCGGAATTCTGCTGAAGTTTAAAAATGCTTCGGAACGCTTCCATTGTTCAAGGAATTCTGCTGAAGTTTAAAAATGCTTTTGAACTTTTCCATTGCTCTCAGAATTCTGCTGACGTTTATAAATGCTTTGGAACTCTTCCATTGTTCTCGGAATTCTGCTGATGTTTAAAAATGTTTCGGAACTGTTCCATTGTTCTCAGAATTCTGCTGTAGTTTAAAAATGTTTCGGAACTCTTCTATTGTTTCGGAATTCTGCTGATGTTTAAAAATGCTTCAGAATTCTTCCAGTGTTCTCGGAATTCTGATGAAGTTTAAAAATGATTCGGTACTTTTTCTTTGTTCAAGGAATTCTGCTGACGTTTAAAAATGCTTCGGAACTCTTCCATTTTTCTCGGAATTCTGCTGACGTTTAAAAATGCTTCGGAACTCTTCCATTTTTCTCGGAATTCTGCTGACGTTTAAAAATGCTTTGGAACTCTTCCATTGTTCTCGAAATTCTGCTGATGTTTAAAAATGCTTCGGAACTCCTCCATTGTTCTCGGAATTCCGCTGACGTTTAAAAATGCTTCAGAACTCTTCCTTTGTTCTCGAAATTCCGCTGAAGTTTAAAAATGCTTTGGAACTCTTCCATTGTTTTCAGAATTCCGCTGAAGTTTAAAAATGCTTCGGAACTCTTACATTGTTCTCAGAATTCCGCTGAAGTTAAAAAATGCTTCGGAACTCTTCCCTTGTTCTCGGAATTCCGCCGATGTGTAAAAATGCTTCGGAACTCTACCATTGTTCTCGGAATTCCGCTGACAAGTAAGAATGCTTCGGCACTCTTCCATTGTTCTCAAAATTCCGCTGACATTCAAAAATGCTTTGGAACTCTTCCATTGTTCTCGGAATTCCTCTGACGTTTAAAAATGCTTCGGAACACTCCCATTGTTCTCGGAATTCTGCTGACGTTTAAAAGTGTTTCGGAACTCTTCACTTGTTCTCGGAATTCTGCTGGCATTTAAAAATCGTTCCGAACTCTTCTATTGTGCTCGGAATTCTGCTGATGTTTAAAAATGCTTCGGAACTTTTTCATTGTTCAAGGAATTCTGCTGACGTTTAAAAATGCTTCGGAACTCTTCCATTGTTCTCGGAATTTCGCTGAAGTTTTAAAATCCTTCAGAACTCTTCCATTATTCTCAGAGTTCCTCTGACGTTTAAAAATGCTTCGGAACTCTTCCATTTTTCTCGGAATTCTGCTGACGTTTAAAAATGCTTCGGAACTCTTCCATTGTTCTCGGAATTCCGCTGACGTTTAAAAATGCTTCGGAACTCTTCCATTTTTCTCGGAATTCTGCTGACGTTTAAAAATGCTTCTGAACTCTTCCATTGTTCTCGAAATTCTGCTGATGTTTAAAAATGCTTCGCAACTCTTCCATTGTTCTCGGAATTCCGCTGATGTGTAAAAATGCTTCGGAACTCTAGCATTGTTCTCGGAATTCCGCTGACATGTAAAAATGCTTCGGAACTCTTCCATTGTTCTCGGAGTTCTGCTGAAGATTAAAAATGCTTCGGAACACTCCCATTGTTCTCGGAATTCTGCTGACGTTTAAAAGTGGTTCGGAACTCTTCACTTGTTCTTGGAATTCTGCTGGCATTTAAAAATCGTTCCGAACTCTTCCATTGTTCAAGGAATTCTGCTGACGTTTAAAAATGCTTCTGAACTCTTCCATTGTTCTCGAAATTCTGCTGATGTTTAAAAATGCTTCGCAACTCTTCCATTGTTCTCGGAATTCCGCTGATGTGTAAAAATGCTTCGGAACTCTAGCATTGTTCTCGAAATTCCGCTGACATTCAAAAATGCTTTGGAACTCTTCCATTGTTCTCGGAATTCCTCTGCCATTTAAAAATGCTTCGTAACACTCCCATTGTTCTCGGAATTCTGCTGACGTTTAAAAGTGGTTCGGAACTCTTCACTTGTTCTCGGAATTCTGCTGACGTTTAAAAATGGTTTGGAACTCTTCAATTGTTCTCAGAATTCTGCTGTAGTTTAAAAATGCTTTGGAACTCTTCCATTGTTCTCGGAATTCCGCTGAAGTTTAAAAATGCTATTGAACTTTTCCATTGCTCTCGGAGTTCTGCTGAAGATTAAAAATGGTTTGGAACTCTACCATTTTTCTCAGAATTCTGCTGTAGTTTAAAAATGCTTCGGAACTCTTCCATTGTTCTCGGAATTCTGCTGATGTTTAAAAATGCTTCAGAATTCTTCCATTGTTCTCGGAATTCTGCTGAAGTTTAAAAATGCTTCGGAACGCTTCCATTGTTCAAGGAATCCTGCTGAAGTTTAAAAATGCTTTTGAACTTTTCCATTGCTCTCAGAATTCTGCTGAAGTTTAAAAATGCTTCGGAACTCTTCCATTGTTCTCGGAATTCCACTGACATTTAAAAATGCTTCGGAACTATTCCATTGTTCTCGCAATTCTGCTGACGTTTATAAATGCTTTGGAACTCTTCCATTGTTCTCGGAATTCTGCTGATGTTTAAAAATGGTTCGGTACTCTTCCATTCTTCTCGGAATTCTGCTGAAGTTTAAAAATGGTTCCGAACTCTTCAATTGTTCTCTGGATTCTGCTGTAGTTTAAAATGCTTTGGAACTCTTCCATTGTTCTCGGAATTCCGCTGAAGTTTAAAAATGCTTTTGAACCTTTCCATTGCTCTCGGAATTCTGCTGAAGTTTAAAAATGCTTTGGAACTCTTCCATTTTTCTCGGAATTCTGCTGAAGTTTAAAAATGCTTCGGAAATCTTCCATTGTTCTCGGAATTCAGCTGATGTTTAAAAATGCTACCGAACTTTTCAATTGTTCTCGGAATTCCGCTGAAGTTTAAAAATGCTTCAGAACTCTTCCATTGTTCTCGGAATTCCACTGATATTTAAAAATGCTTCGGAACTATTCCATTGTTCTCGCAATTCTGCTGACGTTTATAAATGCTTCGGAACTCTTCGATTGTTCTCGGAATTCTGCTGATGTTTAAAAATGCTTCAGAATTCTTCCAGTGTTCTCAGAATTCTGCTGAAGTTTAAAAATGATTCGGTACTTTTTCTTTGTTCAAGGAATTCTGCTGACATTTAAAAATGCTTCGGAACTCTTCCATTTTTCTCGGAATTCTGCTGATGTTTAAAAATGCTTCAGAACTCCTCCATTGTGCTCGGAATTCCTCTGATGTTTAAAAATGCTTCGGAACTCTTCCATTGTTCTCGGAATTTTGCTGAAGTTTAAAAATGCTTTGGAACTCTTCCATTGTTCTCGTAGTTTCACTTAAGTTTTGAAATCCTTCAGAACTCTTCCATTATTCTCAGAATTCCGCTGACGTTTAAAAATGCTTCGGAACTCTTCCTTTTTTCTCGAAATTCTGCTGACGTTTAAAAATGCTTCTGAACTCTTCCATTGTTCTCGAAATTCTGCTGATGTTTAAAAATGCTTCGGAACTCTTCCATTGTTCTCGGAGTTCTGCTGAAGATTAAAAATGGTTTGGAACTCTTCCATTGTTCTCGGAATTCCGCTGAAGTTTAAAAATTATTCGGTACTCTTCCATTGTTCTCGGAATTCCGCTGAAGTTTAAAAATTATTCGGTACTCTTCCATTGTTCTCGGAATTCCGCTGACATTTAAAAATGCTTCGGAACTTTTCCATTGTTCTCGGAATTCTGCTGAAGTTTAAAAATGTTTCGGAACTCTTCCATTGTTCTTGGAATTCTGTTGACATTTAACAATGGTTCGGAACTCTTCCATTGTTCTCGGAATGCCGCTGACGTTTAAAAATGCTTCGAAACGATTCCATTGTTCTTGTAATTCTGCTGACGTTTATAAATGCTTTGGAACTCTTCCATTGTTCTCGGAATTCTGCTGATGTTTAAAAATGGTGTGGAACTCTTCCATTTTTCTCAGAATTCTGCTGTAATTTAAAAATGCATCGGAACTCTTCCATTGTTCTCGGAATTCTGCTGATGTTTAAAAATGCTTCAGAGTTCTTCCATTGTTCTCGGAATTCTGCTGAAGTTTAAAAATGCTTCGGAACGCTTCCATTGTTCAAGGAATTCTGCTGAAGTTTAAAAATGCTTTTGAACTTTTCCATTGCTCTCAGAATTCTGCTGACGTTTATAAATGCTTTGGAACTCTTCCATTGTTCTCGGAATTCTGCTGATGTTTAAAAATGTTTCGGAACTGTTCCATTGTTCTCAGAATTCTGCTGTAGTTTAAAAATGTTTCGGAACTCTTCTATTGTTTCGGAATTCTGCTGATGTTTAAAAATGCTTCAGAATTCTTCCAGTGTTCTCGGAACTCTGATGAAGTTTAAAAATGATTCGGTACTTTTTCTTTGTTCAAGGAATTCTGCTGACGTTTAAAAATGCTTCGGAACTCTTCCATTTTTCTCGGAATTCTGCTGACGTTTAAAAATGCTTCGGAACTCTTCCATTTTTCTCGGAATTCTGCTGACGTTTAAAAATGCTTCAGAACTCTTCCATTGTTCTCGAAATTCTGCTGATGTTTAAAAATGCTTCGGAACTCCTCCATTGTTCTCGGAATTCCGCTGACGTTTAAAAATGCTTCAGAACTCTTCCTTTGTTCTCGGAATTCCGCTGAAGTTTAAAAATGCTTTGGAACTCTTCCATTGTTTTCAGAATTCCGCTGAAGTTTAAAAATGCTTCGGAACTCTTACATTGTTCTCAGAATTCCGCTGAAGTTAAAAAATGCTTCGGAACTCTTCCCTTGTTCTCGGAATTCCGCCGATGTGTAAAAATGCTTCGGAACTCTACCATTGTTCTCGGAATTCCGCTGACAAGTAAGAATGCTTCGGCACTCTTCCATTGTTCTCAAAATTCCGCTGACATTCAAAAATGCTTTGGAACTCTTCCATTGTTCTCGGAATTCCTCTGACGTTTAAAAATGCTTCGGAACACTCCCATTGTTCTCGGAATTCTGCTGACGTTTAAAAGTGGTTCGGAACTCTTCACTTGTTCTTGGAATTCTGCTGGCATTTAAAAATCGTTCCGAACTCTTCCATTGTTCAAGGAATTCTGCTGACGTTTAAAAATGCTTCGGAACTCTTCCATTGTTCTCGGTATTCCACTGAAGTTTAAAAATGCTTCAGAAATCATCAATTGTTCTAGGAATTTCGCTGTAGTTTTAAAATCCTTCAGAACTCTTCCATTATTCTCAGAGTTCCGCTGACGTTTAAAAATGCTTCGGAACTCTTCCATTGTTCTCGAAATTCCGCTGAAGTTTTGAAATCCTTCAGATCTCTTCCATTATTCTCGGAATTCCGCTGACGTTTAAAAATGCTTCGGAACTCTTCCATTTTTCTTGGAATTCTGCTGACGTTTAAAAATGCTTCTGAACTCTTCCATTGTTCTCGAAAATTCTGCTGATGTTTAAAAATGCTTCGGAACTCCTCCATTGTTCTCGGAATTCCGCTGACGTTTAAAAATGCTTCGGAACTCTTCCATTGTTCTCGGAATTCCGCTGAAGTTTAAAAATGCTTCGGAACACTCCCATTGTTCTCGGAATTCTGCTGATGTTTAAAAGTGGTTCGGAACTCTTCACTTGTTCTCGGAATTCTGCTGGCGTTTAAAAATGGTTCCGAACTCTTCCATTGTTCTCGGAATTCTGCTGACGTTTAAAAATGGTTTGGAACTCTTCAATTGTTCTCAGAATTCTGCTGTAGTTTAAAAATGCTTTGGAACTCTTCCATTGTTCTCGGAATTCCGCTGAAGTTTAAAAATGCTTTTGAACTTTTTCATTGCTCTCGGAGTTCTGCTGAAGATTAAAAATGGTTTGGAACTCTTCCAGTGTTCTCGGAATTCTGCTGAAGTTTAAAAATGCTTCGGAACTCTTCCATTGTTCTCGGAATTCTGCTGACATTTAAAAATGCTTCGGCACTCTTCCATTGTTCTCAAAATTCCACTGACATTCAAAAATGCTTTGGAACTCTTCCATTATTCTCGGAATTCCGCTGACGTTTAAAAATGCTTCGGAACTCTTCCATTTTTCTCGGAATTCTGCTGACATTTAAAAATGCTTCTGAACTCTTCCATTGTTCTCGAAATTCTGCTGATGTTTAAAAATGCTTCGGAACTCTTCCATTGTTCTCGGAATTCCGCTGAAGTTTAAAAATGCTTCGGAACTCTTCCATTGTTCTCGGAAATCTGCTGACATTTAAAAATGCTTCGGCACTCTTCCATTGTTCTCAAAATTCCGCTGACATTCAAAAATGCTTTGGAACTCTTCCATTGTTCTCGGAATTCCTCTGACGTTTAAAAATGCTTCGGAACACTCCCATTGTTCCCGGAATTCTGCTGACGTTTAAAAGTGGTTCGGAACTCTTCACTTGTTCTCGGAATTCTGCTGACATTTAAAAATGATTCCGAACTCTTCCATTCTTCTCGGAATTCTGCTGAAGTTTAAAAATGGTTCCGAACTCTTCAATTGTTCTCTGGATTCTGCTGTAGTTTAAAATGCTTTGGAACTCTTCCATTGTTCTCGGAATTCCGCTGAAGTTTAAAAATGCTTTTGAACCTTTCCATTGCTCTCGGAATTCTGCTGAAGTTTAAAAATGCTTTGGAACTCTTCCATTTTTCTCAGAATTCTGCTGAAGTTTAAAAATGCTTCGGAAATCTTCCATTGTTCTCGGAATTCAGCTGATGTTTAAAAATGCTACCGAACTTTTCAATTGTTCTCGGAATTCCGCTGAAGTTTAAAAATGCTTCAGAACACTTCCATTGTTCTCGGAATTCCACTGATATTTAAAAATGCTTCGGAACTATTCCATTGTTCTCGCAATTCTGCTGACATTTATAAATGCTTTGGAACTCTTCCATTGTTCTCGGAATTCCACTTAAGTTTTGAAATCCTTCAGAACTCTTCCATTATTCTCGGAATTCCGCTGACGTTTAAAAATGCTTCGGAACTCTTACATTTTTCTCGGAATTCTGCTGACGTTTAAAAATGCTTCTGAACTCTTCCATTGTTCTCGAAATTCTGCTGATGTTTAAAAATGCTTCGGAACTCTTCCATTGTTCTCGGAATTCCGCTGATGTGTAAAAATGCTTCGGAACTCTAGCATTGTTCTCGGAATTCCGCTGACAATTAAAATGCTTCGGCACTCTTCCATTGTTCTCAAAATTCCGCTGACATTCAAAAATGCTTTGGAACTCTTCCATTGTTCTCGTAATTCCTCTGACGTTTAAAAATGCTTCGGAACACTCCCATTGTTCTCGGAATTCTGCTGACGTTTAAAAGTGTTTCGGAACTCTTCACTTGTTCTCGGAATTCTGCTGGCATTTAAAAATCGTTCCGAACTCTTCTATTGTGCTCGGAATTCTGCTGATGTTTAAAAATGCTTCGGAACTTTTTCATTGTTCAAGGAATTCTGCTGACGTTTAAAAATGCTTCGGAACTCTTCCATTGTTCTCGGTATTCCACTGAAGTTTAAAAATGCTTCGGAAATCATCAATTGTTCTCGGAATTTCGCTGAAGTTTTAAAATCTTTCAGAACTCTTCCATTATTCTCAGAGTTCCTCTGACGTTTAAAAATGCTTCGGAACTCTTCCATTTTTCTCGGAATTCTGCTGACGTTTAAAAATGCTTCTGAACTCTTCCATTGTTCTCGAAATTCTGCTGATGTTTAAAAATGCTTCGCAACTCTTCCATTGTTCTCGGAATTCCGCTGATGTGTAAAAATGCTTCGGAACTCTAGCATTGTTCTCGGAATTCCGCTGACATGTAAAAATGCTTCGGCACTCTTCCATTGTTCTCGAAATTCCGCTGACATTCAAAAATGCTTTGGAACTCTTCCATTGTTCTCGGAATTCCTCTGCCATTTAAAAATGCTTCGTAACACTCCCATTGTTCTCGGAATTCTGCTGACGTTTAAAAGTGGTTCGGAACTCTTCACTTGTTCTCGGAATTCTGCTGACGTTTAAAAATGGTTTGGAACTCTTCAATTGTTCTCAGAATTCTGCTGTAGTTTAAAAATGCTTTGGAACTCTTCCATTGTTCTCGGAATTCCGCTGAAGCTTAAAAATGCTATTGAACTTTTCCATTGCTCTCGGAGTTCTGCTGAAGATTAAAAATGGTTTGGAACTCTACCATTTTTCTCAGTATTCTGCTGTAGTTTAAAAATGCTTCGGAACTCTTCCATTGTTCTCGGAATTCTGCTGATGTTTAAAAATGCTTCAGAATTCTTCCATTGTTCTCGGAATTCTGCTGAAGTTTAAAAATGCTTCGGAACGCTTCCATTGTTCAAGGAATCCTGCTGAAGTTTAAAAATGCTTTTGAACTTTTCCATTGCTCTCAGAATTCTGCTGAAGTTTAAAAATGCTTCGGAACTCTTCCATTTTTCTTGGAATTCTGCTGACGTTTAAAAATGCTTCTGAACTCTTCCATTGTTCTCGAAAATTCTGCTGATGTTTAAAAATGCTTCGGAACTCCTCCATTGTTCTCGGAATTCCGCTGACGTTTAAAAATGCTTCGGAACTCTTCCATTGTTCTCGGAATTCCGCTGAAGTTTAAAAATGCTTCGGAACACTCCCATTGTTCTCGGAATTCTGCTGATGTTTAAAAGTGGTTCGGAACTCTTCACTTGTTCTCGGAATTCTGCTGGCGTTTAAAAATGGTTCCGAACTCTTCCATTGTTCTCGGAATTCTGCTGACGTTTAAAAATGGTTTGGAACTCTTCAATTGTTCTCAGAATTCTGCTGTAGTTTAAAAATGCTTTGGAACTCTTCCATTGTTCTCGGAATTCCGCTGAAGTTTAAAAATGCTTTTGAACTTTTTCATTGCTCTCGGAGTTCTGCTGAAGATTAAAAATGGTTTGGAACTCTTCCATTGTTCTCGGAATTCTGCTGAAGTTTAAAAATGCTTCGGAACTCTTCCATTGTTCTCGGAATTCTGCTGACATTTAAAAATGCTTCGGCACTCTTCCATTGTTCTCAAAATTCCACTGACATTCAAAAATTCTTTGGAACTCTTCCATTATTCTCGGAATTCCGCTGACGTTTAAAAATGCTTCGGAACTCTTCCATTTTTCTCGGAATTCTGCTGACATTTAAAAATGCTTCTGAACTCTTCCATTGTTCTCGAAATTCTGCTGATGTTTAAAAATGCTTCGGAACTCTTCCATTGTTCTCGGAATTCCGCTGAAGTTTAAAAATGCTTCGGAACTCTTCCATTGTTCTCGGAAATCTGCTGACATTTAAAAATGCTTCGGCACTCTTCCATTGTTCTCAAAATTCCGCTGACATTCAAAAATGCTTTGGAACTCTTCCATTGTTCTCGGAATTCCTCTGACGTTTAAAAATGCTTCGGAACACTCCCATTGTTCCCGGAATTCTGCTGACGTTTAAAAGTGGTTCGGAACTCTTCACTTGTTCTCGGAATTCTGCTGACATTTAAAAATGATTCCGAACTCTTCCATTCTTCTCGGAATTCTGCTGAAGTTTAAAAATGGTTCCGAACTCTTCAATTGTTCTCTGGATTCTGCTGTAGTTTAAAATGCTTTGGAACTCTTCCATTGTTCTCGGAATTCCGCTGAAGTTTAAAAATGCTTTTGAACCTTTCCATTGCTCTCGGAATTCTGCTGAAGTTTAAAAATGCTTTGGAACTCTTCCATTTTTCTCAGAATTCTGCTGAAGTTTAAAAATGCTTCGGAAATCTTCCATTGTTCTCGGAATTCAGCTGATGTTTAAAAATGCTACCGAACTTTTCAATTGTTCTCGGAATTCCGCTGAAGTTTAAAAATGCTTCAGAACACTTCCATTGTTCTCGGAATTCCACTGATATTTAAAAATGCTTCGGAACTATTCCATTGTTCTCGCAATTCTGCTGACATTTATAAATGCTTTGGAACTCTTCCATTGTTCTCGGAATTCCACTTAAGTTTTGAAATCCTTCAGAACTCTTCCATTATTCTCGGAATTCCGCTGACGTTTAAAAATGCTTCGGAACTCTTACATTTTTCTCGGAATTCTGCTGACGTTTAAAAATGCTTCTGAACTCTTCCATTGTTCTCGAAATTCTGCTGATGTTTAAAAATGCTTCGGAACTCTTCCATTGTTCTCGGAATTCCGCTGATGTGTAAAAATGCTTCGGAACTCTAGCATTGTTCTCGGAATTCCGCTGACAATTAAAATGCTTCGGCACTCTTCCATTGTTCTCAAAATTCCGCTGACATTCAAAAATGCTTTGGAACTCTTCCATTGTTCTCGTAATTCCTCTGACGTTTAAAAATGCTTCGGAACACTCCCATTGTTCTCGGAATTCTGCTGACGTTTAAAAGTGTTTCGGAACTCTTCACTTGTTCTCGGAATTCTGCTGGCATTTAAAAATCGTTCCGAACTCTTCTATTGTGCTCGGAATTCTGCTGATGTTTAAAAATGCTTCGGAACTTTTTCATTGTTCAAGGAATTCTGCTGACGTTTAAAAATGCTTCGGAACTCTTCCATTGTTCTCGGTATTCCACTGAAGTTTAAAAATGCTTCGGAAATCATCAATTGTTCTCGGAATTTCGCTGAAGTTTTAAAATCCTTCAGAACTCTTCCATTATTCTCAGAGTTCCTCTGACGTTTAAAAATGCTTCGGAACTCTTCCATTTTTCTCGGAATTCTGCTGACGTTTAAAAATGCTTCTGAACTCTTCCATTGTTCTCGAAATTCTGCTGATGTTTAAAAATGCTTCGCAACTCTTCCATTGTTCTCGGAATTCCGCTGATGTGTAAAAATGCTTCGGAACTCTAGCATTGTTCTCGGAATTCCGCTGACATGTAAAAATGCTTCGGCACTCTTCCATTGTTCTCGAAATTCCGCTGACATTCAAAAATGCTTTGGAACTCTTCCATTGTTCTCGGAATTCCTCTGCCATTTAAAAATGCTTCGTAACACTCCCATTGTTCTCGGAATTCTGCTGACGTTTAAAAGTGGTTCGGAACTCTTCACTTGTTCTCGGAATTCTGCTGACGTTTAAAAATGGTTTGGAACTCTTCAATTGTTCTCAGAATTCTGCTGTAGTTTAAAAATGCTTTGGAACTCTTCCATTGTTCTCGGAATTCCGCTGAAGCTTAAAAATGCTATTGAACTTTTCCATTGCTCTCGGAGTTCTGCTGAAGATTAAAAATGGTTTGGAACTCTACCATTTTTCTCAGTATTCTGCTGTAGTTTAAAAATGCTTCGGAACTCTTCCATTGTTCTCGGAATTCTGCTGATGTTTAAAAATGCTTCAGAATTCTTCCATTGTTCTCGGAATTCTGCTGAAGTTTAAAAATGCTTCGGAACGCTTCCATTGTTCAAGGAATCCTGCTGAAGTTTAAAAATGCTTTTGAACTTTTCCATTGCTCTCAGAATTCTGCTGAAGTTTAAAAATGCTTCGGAACTCTTCCATTGTTCTCGGAATTCCACAGACATTTAAAAATGCTTCGGAACTATTCCATTGTTCTCGCAATTCTGCTGACGTTTATAAATGCTTTGTAACTCTTCCATTGTTCTCGGAATTCTGCTGATGTTTAAAAATGGTTCGGTAATCTTCCATTCTTCTCGGAATTCTGCTGAAGTTTAAAAATGGTTCCGAACTCTTCAATTGTTCTCTGGATTCTGCTGTAGTTTAAAATGCTTTGGAACTCTTCCATTGTTCTCGGAATTCCGCTGAAGTTTAAAAATGCTTCGGAACTCTTCCATTTTTCTCGGAATTCTGCTGACGTTTAAAAATGCTTCAGAACTCTTCCTTTGTTCTCGGAATTCCGCTGAAGTTTAAAAATGCTTTGGAACTCTTCCATTGTTTTCAGAATTCCGCTGAAGTTTAAAAATGCTTCGGAACTCTTACATTGTTCTCAGAATTCCGCTGAAGATAAAAAATGCTTCGGAACTCTTCCCTTGTTCTCGGAATTCCGCCGATGTGTAAAAATGCTTCGGAACTCTACCATTGTTCTCGGAATTCCGCTGACAAGTAAGAATGCTTCGGCACTCTTCCATTGTTCTCAAAATTCCGCTGACATTCAAAAATGCTTTGGAACTCTTCCATTGTTCTCGGAATTCCTCTGACGTTTAAAAATGCTTCGGAACACTCCCATTGTTCTCGGAATTCTGCTGACGTTTAAAAGTGGTTCAGAACTCTTCACTTGTTCTTGGAATTCTGCTGGCATTTAAAAATCGTTCCGAACTCTTCCATTGTTCAAGGAATTCTGCTGACGTTTAAAAATGCTTCGGAACTCTTCCATTGTTCTCGGTATTCCACTGAAGTTTAAAAATGCTTCAGAAATCATCAATTGTTCTAGGAATTTCGCTGTAGTTTTAAAATCCTTCAGAACTCTTCCATTATTCTCAGAGTTCCGCTGACGTTTAAAAATGCTTCGGAACTCTTCCATTGTTCTCGAAATTCCGCTGAAGTTTTGAAATCCTTCAGATCTCTTCCATTATTCTCGGAATTCCGCTGACGTTTAAAAATGCTTCGGAACTCTTCCATTTTTCTTGGAATTCTGCTGACGTTTAAAAATGCTTCTGAACTCTTCCATTGTTCTCGAAAATTCTGCTGATGTTTAAAAATGCTTCGGAACTCCTCCATTGTTCTCGGAATTCCGCTGACGTTTAAAAATGCTTCGGAACTCTTCCATTGTTCTCGGAATTCCGCTGAAGTTTAAAAATGCTTCGGAACACTCCCATTGTTCTCGGAATTCTGCTGATGTTTAAAAGTGGTTCGGAACTCTTCACTTGTTCTCGGAATTCTGCTGGCGTTTAAAAATGGTTCCGAACTCTTCCATTGTTCTCGGAATTCTGCTGACGTTTAAAAATGGTTTAGAACTCTTCAATTGTTCTCAGAATTCTGCTGTAGTTTAAAAATGCTTTGGAACTCTTCCATTGTTCTCGGAATTCCGCTGAAGTTTAAAAATGCTTTTGAACTTTTTCATTGCTCTCGGAGTTCTGCTGAAGATTAAAAATGGTTTGGAACTCTTCCATTGTTCTCGGAATTCTGCTGAAGTTTAAAAATGCTTCGGAACTCTTCCATTGTTCTCGGAATTCTGCTGACATTTAAAAATGCTTCGGCACTCTTCCATTGTTCTCAAAATTCCACTGACATTCAAAAATGCTTTGGAACTCTTCCATTATTCTCGGAATTCCGCTGACGTTTAAAAATGCTTCGGAACTCTTCCATTTTTCTCGGAATTCTGCTGACATTTAAAAATGCTTCTGAACTCTTCCATTGTTCTCGAAATTCTGCTGATGTTTAAAAATGCTTCGGAACTCTTCCATTGTTCTCGGAATTCCGCTGAAGTTTAAAAATGCTTCGGAACTCTTCCATTGTTCTCGGAAATCTGCTGACATTTAAAAATGCTTCGGCACTCTTCCATTGTTCTCAAAATTCCGCTGACATTCAAAAATGCTTTGGAACTCTTCCATTGTTCTCGGAATTCCTCTGACGTTTAAAAATGCTTCGGAACACTCCCATTGTTCCCGGAATTCTGCTGACGTTTAAAAGTGGTTCGGAACTCTTCACTTGTTCTCGGAATTCTGCTGACATTTAAAAATGATTCCGAACTCTTCCATTCTTCTCGGAATTCTGCTGAAGTTTAAAAATGGTTCCGAACTCTTCAATTGTTCTCTGGATTCTGCTGTAGTTTAAAATGCTTTGGAACTCTTCCATTGTTCTCGGAATTCCGCTGAAGTTTAAAAATGCTTTTGAACCTTTCCATTGCTCTCGGAATTCTGCTGAAGTTTAAAAATGCTTTGGAACTCTTCCATTTTTCTCAGAATTCTGCTGAAGTTTAAAAATGCTTCGGAAATCTTCCATTGTTCTCGGAATTCAGCTGATGTTTAAAAATGCTACCGAACTTTTCAATTGTTCTCGGAATTCCGCTGAAGTTTAAAAATGCTTCAGAACACTTCCATTGTTCTCGGAATTCCACTGATATTTAAAAATGCTTCGGAACTATTCCATTGTTCTCGCAATTCTGCTGACATTTATAAATGCTTTGGAACTCTTCCATTGTTCTCGGAATTCCACTTAAGTTTTGAAATCCTTCAGAACTCTTCCATTATTCTCGGAATTCCGCTGACGTTTAAAAATGCTTCGGAACTCTTACATTTTTCTCGGAATTCTGCTGACGTTTAAAAATGCTTCTGAACTCTTCCATTGTTCTCGAAATTCTGCTGATGTTTAAAAATGCTTCGGAACTCTTCCATTGTTCTCGGAATTCCGCTGATGTGTAAAAATGCTTCGGAACTCTAGCATTGTTCTCGGAATTCCGCTGACAATTAATATGCTTCGGCACTCTTCCATTGTTCTCAAAATTCCGCTGACATTCAAAAATGCTTTGGAACTCTTCCATTGTTCTCGTAATTCCTCTGACGTTTAAAAATGCTTCGGAACACTCCCATTGTTCTCGGAATTCTGCTGACGTTTAAAAGTGTTTCGGAACTCTTCACTTGTTCTCGGAATTCTGCTGGCATTTAAAAATCGTTCCGAACTCTTCTATTGTGCTCGGAATTCTGCTGATGTTTAAAAATGCTTCGGAACTTTTTCATTGTTCAAGGAATTCTGCTGACGTTTAAAAATGCTTCGGAACTCTTCCATTGTTCTCGGTATTCCACTGAAGTTTAAAAATGCTTCGGAAATCATCAATTGTTCTCGGAATTTCGCTGAAGTTTTAAAATCCTTCAGAACTCTTCCATTATTCTCAGAGTTCCTCTGACGTTTAAAAATGCTTCGGAACTCTTCCATTTTTCTCGGAATTCTGCTGACGTTTAAAAATGCTTCTGAACTCTTCCATTGTTCTCGAAATTCTGCTGATGTTTAAAAATGCTTCGCAACTCTTCCATTGTTCTCGGAATTCCGCTGATGTGTAAAAATGCTTCGGAACTCTAGCATTGTTCTCGGAATTCCGCTGACATGTAAAAATGCTTCGGCACTCTTCCATTGTTCTCGAAATTCCGCTGACATTCAAAAATGCTTTGGAACTCTTCCATTGTTCTCGGAATTCCTCTGCCATTTAAAAATGCTTCGTAACACTCCCATTGTTCTCGGAATTCTGCTGACGTTTAAAAGTGGTTCGGAACTCTTCACTTGTTCTCGGAATTCTGCTGACGTTTAAAAATGGTTTGGAACTCTTCAATTGTTCTCAGAATTCTGCTGTAGTTTAAAAATGCTTTGGAACTCTTCCATTGTTCTCGGAATTCCGCTGAAGTTTAAAAATGCTATTGAACTTTTCCATTGCTCTCGGAGTTCTGCTGAAGATTAAAAATGGTTTGGAACTCTACCATTTTTCTCAGTATTCTGCTGTAGTTTAAAAATGCTTCGGTACTCTTCCATTGTTCTCGGAATTCTGCTGATGTTTAAAAATGCTTCAGAATTCTTCCATTGTTCTCGGAATTCTGCTGAAGTTTAAAAATGCTTCGGAACGCTTCCATTGTTCAAGGAATCCTGCTGAAGTTTAAAAATGCTTTTGAACTTTTCCATTGCTCTCAGAATTCTGCTGAAGTTTAAAAATGCTTCGGAACTCTTCCATTGTTCTCGGAATTCCACTGACATTTAAAAATGCTTCGGAACTATTCCATTGTTCTCGCAATTCTGCTGACGTTTATAAATGCTTTGGAACTCTTCCATTGTTCTCGGAATTCTGCTGATGTTTAAAAATGGTTCGGAAATCTTCCATTCTTCTCGGAATTCTGCTGAAGTTTAAAAATGGTTCCGAACTCTTCAATTGTTCTCTGGATTCTGCTGTAGTTTAAAATGCTTTGGAACTCTTCCATTGTTCTCGGAATTCCGCTGAAGTTTAAAAATGCTTTTGAACCTTTCCATTGCTCTCGGAATTCTGCTGAAGTTTAAAAATGCTTTGGAACTCTTCCATTTTTCTCGGAATTCTGCTGAAGTTTAAAAATGCTTCGGAAATCTTCCATTGTTCTCGGAATTCAGCTGATGTTTAAAAATGCTACCGAACTTTTCAATTGTTCTCGGAATTCCGCTGAAGTTTAAAAATGCTTCAGAACTCTTCCATTGTTCTCGGAATTCCACTGATATTTAAAAATGCTTCGGAACTATTCCATTGTTCTCGCAATTCTGCTGACGTTTATAAATGCTTCGGAACTCTTCGATTGTTCTCGGAATTCTGCTGATGTTTAAAAATGCTTCAGAATTCTTCCAGTGTTCTCAGAATTCTGCTGAAGTTTAAAAATGATTCGGTACTTTTTCTTTGTTCAAGGAATTCTGCTGACATTTAAAAATGCTTCGGAACTCTTCCATTTTTCTCGGAATTCTGCTGATGTTTAAAAATGCTTCAGAACTCCTCCATTGTGCTCGGAATTCCTCTGATGTTTAAAAATGCTTCGGAACTCTTCCATTGTTCTCGGAATTTCGCTGAAGTTTAAAAATGCTTTGGAACTCTTCCATTGTTCTCGGAGTTTCACTTAAGTTTTGAAATCCTTCAGAACTCTTCCATTATTCTCAGAATTCCGCTGACGTTTAAAAATGCTTCGGAACTCTTCCATTTTTCTCGAAATTCTGCTGACGTTTAAAAATGCTTCTGAACTCTTCCATTGTTCTCGAAATTCTGCTGATGTTTAAAAATGCTTCGGAACTTTTCCATTGTTCTCGGAATTCCGCTGATGTGTAAAAATGATTCGGAACTCTAGCATTGTTCTCGGAATTCCGCTGACAATTAAAATGCTTCGGCACTCTTCCATTGTTCTGAAAATTCCACTGACATTCAAAAATGCTTTGGAACTCTTCCATTGTTCTCGGAATTCCTCTGACGTTTAAAAATGCTTCGGAACACTCCCATTGTTCTCGGAATTCTGCTGATGTTTAAAAGTGTTTCGGAACTCTTCACTTGTTCTCGGAATTCTGCTGGCGTTTAAAAATCGTTCCGAACTCTTCTATTGTGCTCGGAATTCTGCTGACGTTTAAAAATGCTTCGGAACTTTTTCATTGTTCAAGGAATTCTGCTGACGTTTAAAAATGCTTCGGAACTCTTCCATTGTTCTCGTTATTCCGCTGAAGTTTAAAAATGCTTCGGAAATCATCAATTGTTCTCGGAATTTCGCTGAAGTTTTAAAATCCTTCAGAACTCTTCCATTATTCTCAGAGTTCCGCTGACGTTCAAAAATGCTTCGGAACTCTTCCATTGTTCTCGAAATTCCGCTGAAGTTTTGAAATCCTTCAGAACTCTTCCATTTTTCTCGGAATTCCGCTGACGTTTAAAAATGCTTCGGAACTCTTCCATTTTTCTCGGAATTCCGCTGAAGTTTCAAAATGCTTTGGAACTCTTCAATTGTTCTCAGAATTCCACTTAAGTTTTGAAATCCTTCAGAACTCTTCCATTATTCTCGGAATTCCGCTGACGTTTAAAAATGCTTCGGAACTCTTCCATTGTTCTCGGAGTTCCGCTGACGTTTAAAAATGCTTCGGAACTCTTCCATTGTTCTCGAAATTCTGCTGATGTTTAAAAATGCTTTGTAACTCTTCCATTGTTCTCGGAATTCCGCTGATGTGTAAAAATGCTTCGGAACTCTAGCATTGTTCTCGGAATTCCGCTGACATGTAAAAATGCTTCGGCACTCTTCCATTGTTCTCGAAATTCCGCTGACATTCAAAAATGCTTTGGAACTCTTCCATTGTTCTCGGAATTCCTCTGCCATTTAAAAATGCTTCGTAACACTCCCATTGTTCTCGGAATTCTGCTGACGTTTAAAAGTGGTTCGGAACTCTTCACTTGTTCTCGGAATTCTGCTGACGTTTAAAAATGGTTTGGAACTCTTCAATTGTTCTCAGAATTCTGCTGTAGTTTAAAAATGCTTTGGAACTCTTCCATTGTTCTCGGAATTCCGCTGAAGTTTAAAAATGCTATTGAACTTTTCCATTGCTCTCGGAGTTCTGCTGAAGATTAAAAATGGTTTGGAACTCTACCATTTTTCTCAGAATTCTGCTGCAGTTTAAAAATGCTTCGGAACTCTTCCATTGTTCTCGGAATTCTGCTGATGTTTAAAAATGCTTCAGAATTCTTCCATTGTTCTCAGAATTCTGCTGAAGTTTAAAAATGCTTCGGAACGCTTCCATTGTTCAAGGAATTCCGCTGATGTGTAAAAATGATTCGGAACTCTAGCATTGTTCTCGGAATTCCGCTGACAATTAAAATGCTTCGGCACTCTTAAATTGTTCTGAAAATTCCACTGACATTCAAAAATGCTTTGGAACTCTTCCATTGTTCTCGGAATTCCTCTGACGTTTAAAAATGCTTCGGAACACTCCCATTGTTCTCGGAATTCTGCTGATGTTTAAAAGTGTTTCGGAACTCTTCACTTGTTCTCGGAATTCTGCTGGCGTTTAAAAATCGTTCCGAACTCTTCTATTGTGCTCGGAATTCTGCTGACGTTTAAAAATGCTTCGGAACTTTTTCATTGTTCAAGGAATTCTGCTGACGTTTAAAAATGCTTCGGAACTCTTCCATTGTTCTCGTTATTCCGCTGAAGTTTAAAAATGCTTCGGAAATCATCAATTGTTCTCGGAATTTCGCTGAAGTTTTAAAATCCTTCAGAACTCTTCCATTATTCTCAGAGTTCCGCTGACGTTCAAAAATGCTTCGGAACTCTTCCATTGTTCTCGAAATTCCGCTGAAGTTTTGAAATCCTTCAGAACTCTTCCATTTTTCTCGGAATTCCGCTGACGTTTAAAAATGCTTCGGAACTCTTCCATTTTTCTCGGAATTCCGCTGAAGTTTAAAAATGCTTTGGAACTCTTCAATTGTTCTCAGAATTCCACTTAAGTTTTGAAATCCTTCAGAACTCTTCCATTATTCTCGGAATTCCGCTGACGTTTAAAAATGCTTCGGAACTCTTCCATTGTTCTCGGAGTTCCGCTGACGTTTAAAAATGCTTCGGAACTCTTCCATTGTTCTCGAAATTCTGCTGATGTTTAAAAATGCTTTGTAACTCTTCCATTTTTTCTCGGAATTCCGCTGATGTGTAAAAATGCTTCGGAACTCTAGCATTGTTCTCGGAATTCCGCTGACATGTAAAAATGCTTCGGCACTCTTCCATTGTTCTCGAAATTCCGCTGACATTCAAAAATGCTTTGGAACTCTTCCATTGTTCTCGGAATTCCTCTGCCATTTAAAAATGCTTCGTAACACTCCCATTGTTCTCGGAATTCTGCTGACGTTTAAAAGTGGTTCGGAACTCTTCACTTGTTCTCGGAATTCTGCTGACGTTTAAAAATGGTTTGGAACTCTTCAATTGTTCTCAGAATTCTGCTGTAGTTTAAAAATGCTTTGGAACTCTTCCATTGTTCTCGGAATTCCGCTGAAGTTTAAAAATGCTATTGAACTTTTCCATTGCTCTCGGAGTTCTGCTGAAGATTAAAAATGGTTTGGAACTCTACCATTTTTCTCAGAATTCTGCTGCAGTTTAAAAATGCTTCGGAACTCTTCCATTGTTCTCGGAATTCTGCTGATGTTTAAAAATGCTTCAGAATTCTTCCATTGTTCTCAGAATTCTGCTGAAGTTTAAAAATGCTTCGGAACGCTTCCATTGTTCAAGGAATCCTGCTGAAGTTTAAAAATGCTTTTGAACATTTCCATCGCTCTCAGAATTCTGCTGAAGTTTAAAAATGCTTCGGAACTCTTCCATTGTTCTCGGAATTCCACTGACATTTAAAAATGCTTCGGAACTATTCCATTGTTCTCGAAATTCTGCTGACGTTTATAAATGCTTTGGAACTCTTCCATTGTTCTCGGAATTCTGCTGATGGTTAAAAATGGTTCGGTACTCTTCCATTGTTCTCAGAATTCTGCTGTAGTTTAAAAATGTTTCGGAACTCTTCTATTGTTCTCGGAATTCTGCTGATGTTTAAAAATGCTTCTGAATTCTTCCAGTGTTCTCGGAATTCTGCTGAAGTTTAAAAATGATTTGTTACTTTTTCTTTGTTCAAGAAATTCTGCTGATGTTTAAAAATGCTTCGGAACTCTTCCATTTTTCTCGGAATTCTGCTGACGTTTAAAAATGCTTCAGAACTCTTCCTTTGTTCTCAGAATTCCGCTGAAGTTTAAAAATGCTTTGGAACTCTTCCATTGTTTTCAGAATTCCGCTAAAGTTTAAAAATGCTTCAGAACTCTTACATTGTTCTCGGAATTCCTCTGACGTTTAAAAATGCTTCGCAACACTCCCATTGTTCTCGGAATTCTGCTGACGTTTAAAAGTGGTTCGGAACTCTTCACTTGTTCTCGGAATTCTGCTGGCGTTTAAAAATCGTTCCGAACTCTTCCATTGTGCTCAGAATTCTGCTGACGTTTAAAAATGCTTCGGAACTTTTTCATTGTTCAAGGAATTCTGCTGACGTTTAAAAATGCTTCGGAACTCTTCCATTGTTCTCGGTATTCCGCTGAAGTTTAAAAATGCTTCGGAAATCATCAATTGTTCTCGGAATTTCTCTGAAGTTTTAAAATCCTTCAGAACTCTTCCATAATTCTCAGAGTTCCGCTGACGTTTAAAAATGCTTCGAAACTCTTCCATTGTTCTCGGAATTCCGCTGAAGTTTAAAAATTCTTCGGTACTTTTCCATTGTTCTCGGAATTCCGCTGACATTTAAAAATGCTTCGGAACTTTTCCATTGTTCTCTGAATTCTGCTGAAGTTTAAAAATGCTTCGGAACTCTTCCATTGTTCTCGATAGTCCGCTGACATTCAAAAATGCTTTGGAACTCTTCCATTGTTCTCGGAATTCCTCTGACGTTTAAAAATGCTTCGGAACACTCCCATTGTTCTCGGAATTCTGCTGACGTTTAAAAGTGGTTAGGAACTCTTCACTTGTTCTCGGAAATCTGCTGGCGTTTAAACATGGTTCCGAACTCTTCCATTGTTCTCGGAATTCTGCTGATATTTAAAAATACTTCGGAACTTTTTCATTGTTCAAGGAATTCTGCTGACGTTTAAAAATGCTTCGGAACTCTTCCATTGTTCTCGGTATTCCGCTGAAGTTTAAAAATGCTTCGGAAATCATCAATTGTTCTCGGAATTTCGCTGAAGTTTTAAAATCCTTCAGAACTCTTCCATTATTCTCAGAGTTTCGCTGACGTTTAAAAATGCTTCGGAACTCTTCCATTGTTCTCGAAATTCCGCTGAAGTTTAAAATTGCTTCGAAACTCTTCCATTGTTCTCGGAATTCCGCTGATGTTTAAAAATGCTTCGGAACACTACAATTGTTCTCGGAATTCCGCTGAAGTTTAAAAATGCTTTGGAACTCTTCCATTGTTCTCGAAATTCCACTGAAGTTTTAAAATTCTTCAGAACTGTTCCATTATTCTTGGAATTCCGCTGACATTTAAAAATGGTTTGGAACTCTTCCATTTTTCTCAGAATTCTGCTGTAGTTTAAAAATGCTTCGGAACTCTTCCATTGTTCTCGCAATTCTGCTGATGTTTAAAAATGCTTCAGAATTCTTCCATTGTTCTCGAAATTCTGCTGACATTTAAAAATGCGTCGCAACTTTTCCATTGTTCTCGGAATTCTGCTGACGTTTAGATATGCTTTGAAACTCTTCCATTGTTCTCGGAATTCCACTGATATTTAAAAATGCTTCGGAACTATTCCATTGTTCTCGCAATTCTGTTGACGTTTATAAATGCTTTGGAACTCTTCCATTGTTCTCGGAATTCTGCTGATGTTTAAAAATGGTTCGGAACTCTTCCATTGTTCTCAGAATTCTGCTGAAGTTTAAAAATGCTTCGGAACTCTTCCATTGTTCTCGGAATTCTGCTGATGTTTAAAAATGCTTCAGAATTCTTCCAGTGTTCTCGGAATTCTGCTGAAGTTTAAAAATGATTCGGTACTTTTTCTTTGTTCAAGGAATTCTGCTGACGTTTAAAAATGCTTCGGAACTCTTCCATTATTCTCAGTATTCCACTGAAGTTTAAAAATGCTTTGGAACTCATCAATTGTTCTCGGAATTCCACTGAAGTTTTGAAATAATTCAGAACTCTTCCATTATTCTCAGAATTCCGCTGACGTTTACAAATTCTTCGGAACTCTTCCATTTTTCTCGGAAATCCGCTGACGTTTAAAAATGCTTTGGAACTCTTCCATTGTTCTCGGAATTCCACTGAAGTTTAAAAATGCTTTGGAACTCTTCCATTGTTTTCGGAATTCCGCTGAAGTTTAAAAATGATTCTGAACTCTTACATTGTTCTCGGAATTCTGCTGACGTTTAAAAGTGGTTCGGAACTCTTCACTTGTTCTCGGAAATCTGCTGGCATTTAAACATGATTCCGAACTCTTCCATTGTTCTCGGAATTCTGCTGACGTTTAAAAATGCTTCGGAACTTTTTCATTGTTCAAGGAATTCTGCTGACGTTTAAAAATGCTTCGGAACTCTTCCATTGTTCTCGGTATTCCGCTGAAGTTTAAAAATGCTTCGGAAATCATCAATTGTTCTCGGAATTTCGCTGAAGTTTTAAAATCCTTCAGAACTCTTCCATTATTCTCAGCGTTTCGCTGACGTTTAAAAATACTTCGGAACTCTTCCATTGTTCTCGAAATTCCGCTAAAGTTTAAAATTGCTTCGGAACACTACAATTGTTCTCGGAATTCCGCTGAAGTTTTAAAATTCTTCGGAACTGTTCCATTATTCTCGGAATTCCGCTGACATTTAAAAATGGTTTGGAACTCTTCCATTTTTCTCAGAATTCTGCTGTAGTTTAAAAATGCTTCGGAACTCTTCCATTGTTCTCGGAATTCTGCTGATGTTTAAAAATGCTTCAGAATTCTTCCATTGTTCTCGGAATTCTGCTGAAGTTTTAAAATGCTTTGGAACGCTTCCATTGTTCAAGGAATTCTGCTGAAGTTTAAAAATGCTTTTGAACTTTTCCATTGCTCTCAGAATTCTGCTGAAGTTTAAAAATGCTTCGGAACTATTCCATTGTTCTCGGAATTCCGCTGAAGTTTAAAAATGCTTCGGAACTCTTGCATTGTTCTCGGAATTCCGCTGACATTTAAAAATTCTTCGGAACTTTTCCATTGTTCTCGGAATTCTGCTGACGTTTAGATATGCTTTGAAACTCTTCCATTGTTCTCGGAATTCCACTGATATTTAAAAATGCTTCGGAACTATTCCATTGATCTCGCAATTCTGTTGACGTTTATAAATGCTTTGGAACTCTTCCATTGTTCTCGGAATTCTGCTGATGTTTAAAAATGGTTCAGAACTCTTCCATTGTTCTCAGAATTCTGCTGAAGTTTAAAAATGCTTCGGAACTCTTCCATTGTTCTCGGAATTCTGCTGATGTTTAAAAATGCTTCAGAATTCTTCCAGTGTTCTTGGAATTCTGCTGAAGTTTAAAAATGCTTTGGAACGCTTCCATTGTTCAAGGAATTCTGCTGAAGTTTAAAAATGCTTTTGAACTTTTCCATTCCTCTCAGAATTCTGCTGAAGTTTAAAAATGCTTCGGAACTCTTCCATTGTTCTCGTAATTCTGCTGATGTTTAAAAATGCTTCAGAATTCTTCCAGTGTTCTCGGAATTCTGCTGAAGTTTAAAAATGATTCAGTACTTTTTCTTTGTTCAAGGAATTCTGCTGACGTTTAAAAATGCTTCGGAACTCTTCTATTATTCTCAGTATTCCACTGAAGTTTAAAAATCCTTCGGAACTCATCAGTTGTTCTCGGAATTCCACTGAAGTTTTGAAATAATTCAGAACTCTTCCATTATTCTCGGAATTCCGCTGACGTTTACAAATTCTTCGGAACTCTTACATTTTTCTCGGAATTCCACTGACGTTTAAAAGTGGTTCGGAACTCTTCACTAGTTCTCGGAATTCTGCTGGCGTTTAAAAATCGTTCCGAACTCTTCCATTGTGCTCAGAATTCTGCTGACGTTTGAAAATGCTTCGGAACTTTTTCATTGTTCAAGGAATTCTGCTGACGTTTAAAAATGCTTCGGAACTCTTCCATTGTACTCGGTATTCCGCTGAAGTTTAAAAATGCTTCGGAAATCATCAATTGTTCTCGGAATTTCGCTGAAGTTTTAAAATCCTTCAGAACTCTTCCATTATTCTCAGAGTTCCGCTGACTTTTAAAAATGCTTCGGAACTCTTCCATTGTTCTCGAAATTCCGCTGAAGTTTAAAATTGCTTCGAAACTCTTCCATTGTTCTCGAAATTCCACTGAAGTTTTAAAATTCTTCGGAACTGTTCCATTATTCTCGGAATTCCGCTGACATTTAAAAATGGTTTGGAACTCTTCCATTTTTCTCAGAATTCTGCTGTAGTTTAAAAATGCTTCGGAACTCTTCCATTGTTCTCGGAATTCTGCTGATGTTTAAAAATGCCTCAGAATTCTTCCATTGTTCTCGGAATTCTGCTGAAGTTTAAAAATGCTTTGGAACGCTTCCATTGTTCAAGGAATTCTGCTGAAGTTTAAAAATGCTTTTGAACTTTTCCATTGCTCTCAGAATTCTGCTGAAGTTTAAAAATGCTTCGGAACTATTCCATTGTTCTCGGAATTCCGCTGAAGTTTAAAAATGCTTCGGAACTCTTCCATTGTTCTCGGAATTCCGCTGACATTTTTAAATGCGTCGGAACTTTTCCATTGTTCTCAGAATTCTGCTGACGTTTAGATATGCTTTGAAATTCTTCCATTGTTCTCGGAATTCCACTGATATTTAAAAATGCTTCGGAACTATTCCATTGATCTCGCAATTCTGTTGACGTTTATAAATGCTTTGGAACTCTTCCATTGTTCTCAGAATTCTGCTGAAGTTTAAAAATGCTTCGGAACTCTTCCATTGTTCTCGGAATTCTGCTGATGTTTAAAAATGCTTCAGAATTCTTCCAGTGTTCTCGGAATTCTGCTGAAGTTTAAAAATGCTTTGGAACGCTTCCATTGTTCAAGGAATTCTGCTGAAGTTTAAAAATGCTTTTGAACTTTTCCATTCCTCTCAGAATTCTGCTGAAGTTTAAAAATGCTTCGGAACTATTCCATTGTTCACGGAATTCCGCTGAAGTTTAAAAATGCTTCGGAACTCTTCCATTGTTCTCGGAATTCCGCTGACATTTAAAAATGCTTCGGAACTTTTCCATTGTTCTCGGAATTCTGCTGACGTTTAGATATGCTTTGAAACTCTTGCATTGTTCTCGTAATTCCACTGATATTTAAAAATGCTTCGGAACTATTCCATTGTTCTCGCAATTCTGTTAACGTTTATAAATGCTTTGGAACTCTTCCATTGTTCTCGGAATTCTGCTGATGTTTAAAAATGGTTCGGAACTCTTCCATTGTTCTCAGAATTCTGCTGAAGTTTAAAAATGCTTCGGAACTCTTCCATTGTTCTCGTAATTCTGCTGATGTTTAAAAATGCTTCTGAATTCTTCCAGTGTTCTCGGAATTCTGCTGAAGTTTAAAAATTATTCTGTACTTTTTCTTTGTTCAAGGAATTCTGCTGACGTTTAAAAATGCTTCGGAACTCTTCCATTATTCTCAGTATTCCACTGAAGTTTAAAAATGCTTCGGAACTCATCAATTGTTCTCGGAATTCCACTGAAGTTTTGAAATAATTCAGAACTCTTCCATTATTCTCGGAATTCCGCTGACGTTTACAAATTCTTCGGAACTCTTCCATTTTTCTCGGAATTCCGCTGACGTTTAAAAGTGTTTCGGAACTCTTCACTTGTTCTCGGAATTCTGCTGGCGTTTAAAAATCGTTCCGAACTCTTCCATTGTGCTCAGAATTCTGCTGACGTTTAAAAATGCTTCGGAACTTTTTCATTGTTCAAGGAATTCTGCTGACGTTTAAAAATGCTTCGGAACTCTTCCATTGTTCTCGGTATTCGGCTGAAGTTTAAAAATGCTTCGGAAATCATCAATTGTTCTCGGAATTTCTCTGAAGTTTTAAAATCCTTCAGAACTCTTCCATTATTCTCAGAGTTCCGCTGACGTTTAAAAATGCTTCGAAACTCTTCCATTGTTCTCGGAATTCCGCTGACGTTTAAAAATTCTTCGGTACTTTTCCATTGTTCTCGGAATTCCGCTGACATTTAAAAATGCTTCGGAACTTTTCCATTGTTCTCTGAATTCTGCTGAAATTAAAAATGCTTCGGAACTCTTCCATTGTTCTCGATATTCCGCTGACATTCAAAAATGCTTTGGAACTCTTCCGTTGTTCTCGGAATTCCTCTGACGTTTAAAAATGCTTCGGAACACTCCCATTGTTCTCGGAATTCTGCTGACGTTTAAAAGTGGTTAGGAACTCTTCACTTGTTCTCGGAAATCTGCTGGCGTTTAAACATGGTTCCGAACTCTTCCATTGTTCTCGGAATTCTGCTGATATTTAAAAATACTTCGGAACTTTTTCATTGTTCAAGGAATTCTGCTGACGTTTAAAAATGCTTCGGAACTCTTCCATTGTTCTCGGTATTCCGCTGAAGTTTAAAAATGCTTCGGAAATCATCAATTGTTCTCGGAATTTCGCTGAAGTTTTAAAATCCTTCAGAACTCTTCCATTATTCTCAGAGTTTCGCTGACGTTTAAAAATGCTTCGGAACTCTTCCATTGTTCTCGAAATTCCGCTGAAGTTTAAAATTGCTTCGAAACTCTTCCATTGTTCTCGGAATTCCGCTGATGTTTAAAAATGCTTCGGAACACTACAATTGTTCTCGGAATTCCGCTGAAGTTTAAAAATGCTTTGGAACTCTTCCATTGTTCTCGAAATTCCACTGAAGTTTTAAAATTCTTCAGAACTGTTCCATTATTCTTGGAATTCCGCTGACATTTAAAAATGGTTTGGAACTCTTCCATTTTTCTCAGAATTCTGCTGTAGTTTAAAAATGCTTCGGAACTCTTCCATTGTTCTCGCAATTCTGCTGATGTTTAAAAATGCTTCAGAATTCTTCCATTGTTCTCGAAATTCTGCTGACATTTAAAAATGCGTCGCAACTTTTCCATTGTTCTCGGAATTCTGCTGACGTTTAGATATGCTTTGAAACTCTTCCATTGTTCTCGGAATTCCACTGATATTTAAAAATGCTTCGGAACTATTCCATTGTTCTCGCAATTCTGTTGACGTTTATAAATGCTTTGGAACTCTTCCATTGTTCTCGGAATTCTGCTGATGTTTAAAAATGGTTCGGAACTCTTCCATTGTTCTCAGAATTCTGCTGAAGTTTAAAAATGCTTCGGAACTCTTCCATTGTTCTCGGAATTCTGCTGATGTTTAAAAATGCTTCAGAATTCTTCCAGTGTTCTCGGAATTCTGCTGAAGTTTAAAAATGATTCGGTACTTTTTCTTTGTTCAAGGAATTCTGCTGACGTTTAAAAATGCTTCGGAACTCTTCCATTATTCTCAGTATTCCACTGAAGTTTAAAAATGCTTTGGAACTCATCAATTGTTCTCGGAATTCCACTGAAGTTTTGAAATAATTCAGAACTCTTCCATTATTCTCAGAATTCCGCTGACGTTTACAAATTCTTCGGAACTCTTCCATTTTTCTCGGAAATCCGCTGACGTTTAAAAATGCTTTGGAACTCTTCCATTGTTCTCGGAATTCCACTGAAGTTTAAAAATGCTTTGGAACTCTTCCATTGTTTTCGGAATTCCGCTGAAGTTTAAAAATGATTCTGAACTCTTACATTGTTCTCAGAATTCCGCTGAAGTTTAAAAATGCTTCGGAACTCTTTCATTGTTCTCGGAATTCTGCTGATGTTTAAAAATGCTTCAGAACTCTTCCATTATTCTCAGAGTTCCGCTGACGTTTAAAAATGCTTCGGAACTCTTCCATTGTTCTCGGAATTCCGCTGAAGTTTAAAAATTCTTCGGTACTCTTCCATTGTTCTCGGAATTCCGCTGACATTTAAAAATGCTTCGGAACTTTTCCATTGTTCTCGGAATTCTGCTGAAGTTTAAAAATGCTTCGGAACTCTTCCAATGTTCTCGGAAATCTGCTGACATTTAAAAATGCTTCGGCACTCTTCCATTGTTCTCGAAATTCCGCTGACATTCAAAAATGCTTTGGAACTCTTCCATTGTTCTCGGAATTCCTCTGACGTTTAAAAATGCTTCGGAACACTCCCATTGTTCTCGGAATTCTGCTGACGTTTAAAAGTGGTTCGGAACTCTTCACTTGTTCTCGGAAATCTGCTGGCATTTAAACATGATTCCGAACTCTTCCATTGTTCTCGGAATTCTGCTGACGTTTAAAAATGCTTCGGAACTTTTTCATTGTTCACGGAATTCTGCTGACGTTTAAAAATGCTTCGGAACTCTTCCATTGTTCTCGGTATTCCGCTGAAGTTTAAAAATGCTTCGGAAATCATCAATTGTTCTCGGAATTTCGCTGAAGTTTTAAAATCCTTCAGAACTCTTCCATTATTCTCAGCGTTTCGCTGACGTTTAAAAATACTTCGGAACTCTTCCATTGTTCTCGAAATTCCGCTGAAGTTTAAAATTGCTTCGGAACACTACAATTGTTCTCGGAATTCCGCTGAAGTTTTAAAATTCTTCGGAACTGTTCCATTATTCTCGGAATTCCGCTGACATTTAAAAATGGTTTGGAACTCTTCCATTTTTCTCAGAATTCTGCTGTAGTTTAAAAATGCTTCGGAACTCTTCCATTGTTCTCGGAATTCTGCTGATGTTTAAAAATGCTTCAGAATTCTTCCATTGTTCTCGGAATTCTGCTGAAGTTTTAAAATGCTTTGGAACGCTTCCATTGTTCAAGGAATTCTGCTGAAGTTTAAAAATGCTTTTGAACTTTTCCATTGCTCTCAGAATTCTGCTGAAGTTTAAAAATGCTTCGGAACTATTCCATTGTTCTCGGAATTCCGCTGAAGTTTAAAAATGCTTCGGAACTCTTCCATTGTTCTCGGAATTCCGCTGACATTTAAAAATTCTTCGGAACTTTTCCATTGTTCTCGGAATTCTGCTGACGTTTAGATATGCTTTGAAACTCTTCCATTGTTCTCGGAATTCCACTGATATTTAAAAATGCTTCGGAACTATTCCATTGATCTCGCAATTCTGTTGACGTTTATAAATGCTTTGGAACTCTTCCATTGTTCTCGGAATTCTGCTGATGTTTAAAAATGGTTCAGAACTCTTCCATTGTTCTCAGAATTCTGCTGAAGTTTAAAAATGCTTCGGAACTCTTCCATTGTTCTCGGAATTCTGCTGATGTTTAAAAATGCTTCAGAATTCTTCCAGTGTTCTTAGAATTCTGCTGAAGTTTAAAAATGCTTTGGAACGCTTCCATTGTTCAAGGAATTCTGCTGAAGTTTAAAAATGCTTTTGAACTTTTCCATTCCTCTCAGAATTCTGCTGAAGTTTAAAAATGCTTCGGAACTCTTCCATTGTTCTCGTAATTCTGCTGATGTTTAAAAATGCTTCAGAATTCTTCCAGTGTTCTCGGAATTCTGCTGAAGTTTAAAAATGATTCAGTACTTTTTCTTTGTTCAAGGAATTCTGCTGACGTTTAAAAATGCTTCGGAACTCTTCCATTATTCTCAGTATTCCACTGAAGTTTAAAAATCCTTCGGAACTCATCAGTTGTTCTCGGAATTCCACTGAAGTTTTGAAATAATTCAGAACTCTTCCATTATTCTCGGAATTCTGCTGACGTTTACAAATTCTTCGGAACTCTTACATTTTTCTCGGAATTCCGCTGACGTTTAAAAGTGGTTCGGAACTCTTCACTTGTTCTCGGAATTCTGCTGGCGTTTAAAAATCGTTCCGAACTCTTCCATTGTGCTCAGAATTCTGCTGACGTTTGAAAATGCTTCGGAACTTTTTCATTGTTCAAGGAATTCTGCTGACGTTTAAAAATGCTTCGGAACTCTTCCATTGTACTTGGTATTCCGCTGAAGTTTAAAAATGCTTCGGAAATCATCAATTGTTCTCGGAATTTCGCTGAAGTTTTAAAATCCTTCAGAACTCTTCCATTATTCTCAGAGTTCCGCTGACGTTTAAAAATGCTTCGGAACTCTTCCATTGTTCTCGGAATTCCGCTGAAGTTTAAAAATTCTTCGGTACTCTTCCATTGTTCTCGGAATTCCGCTGACATTTAAAAATGCTTCGGAACTTTTCCATTGTTCACGGAATTCTGCTGACGTTTAGATATGCTTTGAAACTCTTGCATTGTTCTCGTAATTCCACTGATATTTAAAAATGCTTCGGAACTATTCCATTGTTCTCGCAATTCTGTTGACGTTTATAAATGCTTTGGAACTCTTCCATTGTTCTCGGAATTCTGCTGATGTTTAAAAATGGTTCGGAACTCTTCCATTGTTCTCAGAATTCTGCTGAAGTTTAAAAATGCTTCGGAACTCTTCCATTGTTCTCGTAATTCTGCTGATGTTTAAAAATGCTTCAGAATTCTTCCAGTGTTCTCGGAATTCTGCTGAAGTTTAAAAATTATTCTGTACTTTTTCTTTGTTCAAGGAATTCTGCTGACGTTTAAAAATGCTTCGGAACTCTTCCATTATTCTCAGTATTCCACTGAAGTTTAAAAATGCTTCGGAACTCATCAATTGTTCTCGGAATTCCACTGAAGTTTTGAAATAATTCAGAACTCTTCCATTATTCTCGGAATTCCGCTGACGTTTACAAATTCTTCGGAACTCTTCCATTTTTCTCGGAATTCCGCTGACGTTTAAAAGTGGTTCGGAACTCTTCACTTGTTCTCGGAATTCTGCTGGCGTTTAAAAATCGTTCCGAACTCTTCCATTGTGCTCAGAATTCTGCTGACGTTTAAAAATGCTTCGGAACTTTTTCATTTTTCAAGGAATTCTGCTGACGTTTAAAAATGCTTCGGAACTCTTCCATTGTTCTCGGTATTCCGCTGAAGTTTAAAAATGCTTCGGAAGTCATCAATTGTTCTCGGAATTTCTCTGAAGTTTTAAAATCCTTCAGAACTCTTCCATTATTCTCAGAGTTCCGCTGACATTTAAAAATGCTTCGAAACTCTTCCATTGTTCTCGGAATTCCGCTGAAGTTTAAAAATTCTTCGGTACTTTTCCATTGTTCTCGGAATTCCGCTGACATTTAAAAATGCTTCGGAACTTTTCCATTGTTCTCTGAATTCTGCTGAAGTTTAAAAATGCTTCGGAACTCTTCCATTGTTCTCGATATTCCGCTGACATTCAAAAATGCTTTGGAACTCTTCCATTGTTCTCGGAATTCCTCTGACGTTTAAAAATGCTTCGGAACACTCCCATTGTTCTCGGAATTCTGCTGACGTTTAAAAGTGGTTATTAACTCTTCACTTGTTCTCGGAAATCTGCTGGCGTTTAAACATGGTTCCGAACTCTTCCATTGTTCTCGGAATTCTGCTGATATTTAAAAATACTTCGGAACTTTTTCATTGTTCAAGGAATTCTGCTGACGTTTAAAAATGCTTCGGAACTCTTCCATTGTTCTCGGTATTCCGCTGAAGTTTAAAAATGCTTCGGAAATCATCAATTGTTCTCGGAATTTCGCTGAAGTTTTAAAATCCTTCAGAACTCTTCCATTATTCTCAGAGTTTCGCTGACGTTTAAAAATGCTTCGGAACTCTTCCATTGTTCTCGAAATTCCGCTGAAGTTTAAAATTGCTTCGAAACTCTTCCATTGTTCTCGGAATTCCGCTGATGTTTAAAAATGCTTCGGAACACTACAATTGTTCTCGGAATTCCGCTAAAGTTTAAAAATGCTTTGGAACTCTTCCATTGTTCTCGAAATTCCACTGAAGTTTTAAAATTCTTCAGCACTGTTCCATTATTCTTGGAATTCCGCTGACATTTAAAAATGGTTTGGAACTCTTCCATTTTTCTCAGAATTCTGCTGTAGTTTAAAAATGCTTCGGAACTCTTCCATTGTTCTCGCAATTCTGCTGATGTTTAAAAATGCTTCAGAATTCTTCCATTGTTCTCGAAATTCTGCTGACATTTAAAAATGCGTCGCAACTTTTCCATTGTTCTCGGAATTCTGCTGACGTTTAGATATGCTTTGAAACTCTTCCATTGTTCTCGGAATTCCACTGATATTTAAAAATGCTTCGGAACTATTCCATTGTTCTCGCAATTCTGTTGACATTTATAAATGCTTTGGAACTCTTCCATTGTTCTCGGAATTCTGCTGATGTTTAAAAATGGTTCGGAACTCTTCCATTGTTCTCAGAATTCTGCTGAAGTTTAAAAATGCTTCGGAACTCTTCCATTGTTCTCGGAATTCTGCTGATGTTTAAAAATGCTTCAGAATTCTTCCAGTGTTCTCGGAATTCTGCTGAAGTTTAAAAATGATTCGGTACTTTTTCTTTGTTCAAGGAATTCTGCTGACGTTTAAAAATGCTTCGGAACTCTTCCATTATTCTCAGTATTCCACTGAAGTTTAAAAATGCTTCGGAACTCATCAATTGTTCTCGGAATTCCACTGAAGTTTTGAAATAATTCAGAACTCTTCCATTATTCTCAGAATTCCGCTGACGTTTACAAATTCTTCGGAACTCTTCCATTTTTCTCGGAAATCCGCTGACGTTTAAAAATGCTTTGGAACTCTTCCATTGTTCTCGGAATTCCACTGAAGTTTAAAAATGCTTTGGAACTCTTCCATTGTTTTCGGAATTCCGCTGAAGTTTAAAAATGATTCTGAACTCTTACATTGTTCTCAGAATTCCGCTGAAGTTTAAAAATGCTTCGGAACTCTTTCATTGTTCTCGGAATTCTGCTGATGTTTAAAAATGCTTCAGAACTCTTCCATTATTCTCAGAGTTCCGCTGACGTTTAAAAATGCTTCGGAACTCTTCCATTGTTCTCGGAATTCCGCTGAAGTTTAAAAATTCTTCGGTACTCTTCCATTGTTCTCGGAATTCCGCTGACATTTAAAAATGCTTCGGAACTTTTCCATTGTTCTCGGAATTCTGCTGAAGTTTAAAAATGCTTCGGAACTCTTCCAATGTTCTCGGAAATCTGCTGACATTTAAAAATGCTTCGGCACTCTTCCATTGTTCTCGAAATTCCGCTGACATTCAAAAATGCTTTGGAACTCTTCCATTGTTCTCGGAATTCCTCTGACGTTTAAAAATGCTTCGGAACACTCCCATTGTTCTCGGAATTCTGCTGACGTTTAAAAGTGGTTCGGAACTCTTCACTTGTTCTCGGAAATCTGCTGGCATTTAAACATGATTCCGAACTCTTCCATTGTTCTCGGAATTCTGCTGACGTTTAAAAATGCTTCGGAACTTTTTCATTGTTCAAGGAATTCTGCTGACGTTTAAAAATGCTTCGGAACTCTTCCATTGTTCTCGGTATTCCGCTGAAGTTTAAAAATGCTTCGGAAATCATCAATTGTTCTCGGAATTTCGCTGAAGTTTTAAAATCCTTCAGAACTCTTCCATTATTCTCAGCGTTTCGCTGACGTTTAAAAATACTTCGGAACTCTTCCATTGTTCTCGAAATTCCGCTGAAGTTTAAAATTGCTTCGGAACACTACAATTGTTCTCGGAATTCCGCTGAAGTTTTAAAATTCTTCGGAACTGTTCCATTATTCTCGGAATTCCGCTGACATTTAAAAATGGTTTGGAACTCTTCCATTTTTCTCAGAATTCTGCTGTAGTTTAAAAATGCTTCAGAACTCTTCCATTGTTCTCGGAATTCTGCTGATGTTTAAAAATGCTTCAGAATTCTTCCATTGTTCTCGGTATTCTGCTGAAGTTTTAAAATGCTTTGGAACGCTACCATTGTTCAAGGAATTCTGCTGAAGTTTAAAAATGCTTTTGAACTTTTCCATTGCTCTCAGAATTCTGCTGAAGTTTAAAAATGCTTCGGAACTATTCCATTGTTCTCGGAATTCCGCTGAAGTTTAAAAATGCTTCGGAACTCTTCCATTGTTCTCGGAATTCCGCTGACATTTAAAAATTCTTCGGAACTTTTCCATTGTTCTCGGAATTCTGCTGACGTTTAGATATGCTTTGAAACTCTTCCATTGTTCTCGGAATTCCACTGATATTTAAAAATGCTTCGGAACTATTCCATTGATCTCGCAATTCTGTTGACGTTTATAAATGCTTTGGAACTCTTCCATTGTTCTCGGAATTCTGCTGATGTTTAAAAATGGTTCAGAACTCTTCCATTGTTCTCAGAATTCTGCTGAAGTTTAAAAATGCTTCGGAACTCTTCCATTGTTCTCGGAATTCTGCTGATGTTTAAAAATGCTTCAGAATTCTTCCAGTGTTCTTGGAATTCTGCTGTAGTTTAAAAATGCTTTGGAACGCTTCCATTGTTCAAGGAATTCTGCTGAAGTTTAAAAATGCTTTTGAACTTTTCCATTCCTCTCAGAATTCTGCTGAAGTTTAAAAATGCTTCGGAACTCTTCCATTGTTCTCGTAATTCTGCTGATGTTTAAAAATGCTTCAGAATTCTTCCAGTGTTCTCGGAATTCTGCTGAAGTTTAAAAATGATTCAGTACTTTTTCTTTGTTCAAGGAATTCTGCTGACGTTTAAAAATGCTTCGGAACTCTTCCATTATTCTCAGTATTCCACTGAAGTTTAAAAATCCTTCGGAACTCATCAGTTGTTCTCGGAATTCCACTGAAGTTTTGAAATAATTCAGAACTCTTCCATTATTCTCGGAATTCCGCTGACGTTTACAAATTCTTCGGAACTCTTCCATTTTTCTCGGAATTCCGCTGACGTTTAAAAGTGGTTCGGAACTCTTCACTTGTTCTCGGAATTCTGCTGGCGTTTAAAAATCGTTCCGAACTCTTCCATTGTGCTCAGAATTCTGCTGACGTTTGAAAATGCTTCGGAACTTTTTCATTGTTCAAGGAATTCTGCTGACGTTTAAAAATGCTTCGGAACTCTTCCATTGTACTCGGTATTCCGCTGAAGTTTAAAAATGCTTCGGAAATCATCAATTGTTCTCGGAATTTCGCTGAAGTTTTAAAATCCTTCAGAACTCTTCCATTATTCTCAGAGTTCCGCTGACGTTTAAAAATGCTTCGGAACTCTTCAATTGTTCTCGGAATTCCGCTGAAGTTTAAAAATTCTTCGGTACTCTTCCATTGTTCTCGGAATTCCGCTGACATTTAAAAATGCTTCGGAACTTTTCCATTGTTCTCGGAATTCTGCTGAAGTTTAAAAATGCTTAGGAACTCTTCCATTGTTCTCGAAATTCCTCTGACATTCAAAAATGCTTTGGAACTCTTCCGTTGTTCTCGGAATTCCTCTGACGTTTAAAAATGCTTCGGAACACTCCCATTGTTCTCGGAATTCTGCTGACGTTTAAAAGTGGTTCGGAACTCTTCACTTGTTCTCGGAAATCTGCTGGCGTTTAAACATGGTTCCGAACTCTTCCATTGTTCTCGGAATTCTGCTGACGTTTAAAAATGCTTCGGAACTTTTTCATTGTTCAAGGAATTATGCTGACGTTTAAAAATGCTTCGGAACTCTTCCATTGTTCTCGGTATTCCGCTGAAGTTTAAAAATGCTTCGGAAATCATCAATTGTTCTCGGAATTTCGCTGAAGTTTTAAAATCCTTCAGAACTCTTCCATTATTCTCAGAGTTTCGCTGACGTTTAAAAATGCTTCGGAACTCTTCCATTGTTCTCGAAATTCCGCTGAAGTTTAAAATTGCTTTGAAACTCTTCCATTGTTCTCGGAATTCCGCTGACGTTTAAAAATGCTTCGGAACACTACAATTGTTCTCGGAATTCCGCTGAAGTTTAAAAATGCTTCGGAACTCTTCCATTGTTCTCGAAATTCCACTGAAGTTTTAAAATTCTTCGGAACTGTTCCATTATTCTCGGAATTCCGCTGACATTTAAAAATGGTTTGGAACTCTTCCATTTTTCTCAGAATTCTGCTGTAGTTTAAAAATGCTTCGGAACTCTTCCATTGTTCTCGCAATTCTGCTGATGTTTAAAAATGCTTCAGAATTCTTCCATTGTTCTCGAAATTCTGCTGAAGTTTAAAAATGCTTTTGAACTTTTCCATTGCTCTCAGAATTCTGCTGAAGTTTAAAAATGCTTCGGAACTATTCCATTGTTCTCGGAATTCCGCTGAAGTTTAAAAATGCTTCGGAACTCTTCCATTGTTCTCGGAATTCCGCTGACATATAAAGATGCGTCGGAACTTTTCCATTGTTCTCGGAATTCTGCTGACGTTTAGATATGCTTTGAAACTCTTCCATTGTTCTCGGAATTCCACTGATATTTAAAAATGCTTCGGAACTATTCCATTGTTCTCGCAATTCTGTTGACGTTTATAAATGCTTTGGAACTCTTCCATTGTTCTCGTAATTCTGCTGATGTTTAAAAATGGTTCGGAACTCTTCCATTGTTCTCGGAATTCTGCTGATGTTTAAAAATGCTTCAGAATTCTTCCAGTGTTCTCGGAATTCTGCTGAAGTTTAAAAATGATTCGGTACTTTTTCTTTGTTCAAGGAATTCTGCTGACGTTTAAAAATGCTTCGGAACTCTTCCATTATTCTCAGTATTCCACTGAAGTTTAAAAATGCTTTGGAACTCATCAATTGTTCTCGGAATTCCACTGAAGTTTTCAAATAATTCAGAACTCTTCCATTATTCTCGGAATTCCGCTGACGTTTACAAATTCTTCGGAACTCTTCCATTTTTCTCGGAATTCCGCTGACGTTTAAAAATGCTTCGGAACTCTTCCATTGTTCTCGGAATTCCGCTGAAGTTTAAAAATGCTTTGGAACTCTTCCATTGTTTTCAGAATTCCGCTGAAGTTTAAAAATGCTTCTGAACTCTTACATTGTTCTCAGAATACCGCTGAAGTTTAAAAATGCTTCGGAACTCTTCCATTGTTCTCGGAATTCCGCTGATGTGTAAAAATGCTTTGGAACTCTACCATTGTTCTTGGAATTCCGCTGACAAGTAAAAATGCTTCGGCACTCTTCCATTGTTCTCGAAATTCCGCTGACATTCAAAAATGCTTTGGAACTCTTCCATTGTTCTCGGAATTCTGCTGACGTTTAAAAGTGGTTCGGAACTTTTCACTTGTTCTCGGAATTCTGCTGGCATTTAAAAATGGTTCCAAACTCTTCATTGTTCTCGGAATTCTGCTGACGTTTAAAAATGCTTCGGAACTCTTCCATTGTTCTCGGTATTTCGCTGAAGTTTAAAAATGCTTCGGAAATCAATTGTTCTCGGAATTTCGCTGAAGTTTTAAAATCCTTCAGAACTCTTCCATTATTCTCAGAGTTCCGCTGACGTTTCAAAATGCTTCGGTACTCTTCCATTGTTCTCGAAATTCCGCTGAAGTTTTGAAATCCTTCAGAACTCTTCCATTATTCTCGGAATTCCGCTGACGTTTAAAAATGCTTCGGAACTCTTCCATTTTTCTCGGAATTCTGCTGACGTTTAAAAATGATTCTGAACTCTTCCATTGTTGTCGGAATTCTGCTGATGTTTAAAAATCGTTTGGAACTCTTCAATTGTTCTCAGAATTCTGCTGTAGTTTTAAAAATGCTTTGGAACTCTTCCATTGTTCTCGGAATTCCGCTGAAGTTTAAAAATGCTTTTGAACTTTTTCATTGCTCTCGGAGTTCTGCTGAAGATTAAAAATGGTTTGGAACTCTTCCATTGTTCTCGGAATTCCGCTGAAGTTTAAAAATTCTTCGGTACTCTTCCATTGTTCTCGGAATTCTGCTGACATTTAAAAATGCTTCGGCACTCTTCCATTGTTCTCGAAATTACGCTGACATTCAAAAATGCTTCGGAACACTCCCATTGTTCTCGGAATTCTGCTGACGTTTAAAAGTGGTTCGGAACTCTTCACTTGTTCTCGGAATTCTGCTGACATTTAAAAATGATTCCGAACTCTTCCATTGTTCTCGGAATTCTGCTGAAGTTTAAAAATGGTTCGGAACTCTTCAATTGTTCTCTGGATTCTGCTGTAGTTTAAAATGCTTTGGAACTCTTCCATTGTTCTCGGAATTCTGCTGAAGTTTAAAAATGCTTTGGAACGCTTCCATTGTTCAAGGAATTCTGCTGAAATTTAAAAATGCTTTTGAACTTTTCCATTGCTCTCAGAATTCTGCTGAAGTTTAAAAATGCTTTGGAACTCTTCCATTTTTCTCGGAATTCTGCTGAAGTTTAAAAATGCTTCGGAAATCTTCCATTGTTCTCGGAATTCAGCTGATGTTTAAAAATGCTACCGAACTTTTCAATTGTTCTCGGAATTCCGCTGAAGTTTAAAAATGCTTCAGTACTCTTCCATTGTTCTCGGAATTCCACTGATATTTAAAAATGCTTCGGAACTATTCCATTGTTCTCGCAATTCTTCTGACGTTTATAAATGCTTCGTAACTCTTCCATTGTTCTCGGAATTCTGCTGATATTTAAAAATGCTTCAGAATTCTTCCAGTGTTCTCGGAATTCTGCTGAAGTTTAAAAATGATTCGGTACTTTTTCTTTGTTCAAGGAATTCTGCTGACATTTAAAAATGCTTCGGAACTCTTCCATTTTTCTCGGAATTCTGCTGATGTTTAAAAATGCTTCGGAACTCCTCCATTGTGCTCGGAATTCCTCTGACGTTTAAAAATGCTTCGGAGCTCTTCCATTGTTCTCGGAATTCCGCTGAAGTTTAAAAATGCTTTGGAACTCTTCCATTGTTCTCGGAATTCCACTTAAGTTTTGAAATCCTTCAGAACTCTTCCATTATTCTCGGAATTCCGCTGACGTTTAAAAATGCTTCGGAACTCTTCCATTTTTCTCGGAATTCTGCTGACGTTTAAAAATGCTTCTGAACTCTTCCATTGTTCTCGAAATTCTGCTGATGTTTAAAAATGCTTCGGAACTCTTCCATTTTTCTCGGAATTCCGCTGATGTGTAAAAATGCTTCGGAACTCTAGCATTGTTCTCGGAATTCCGCTAACAAGTAAAAACGCTTCGCCACTCTTCCATTGTTCTCGAAATTCTGCTGACATTCAAAAATGCTTTGGAACTCTTCCATTGTTCTCGGAATTCCTCTGCCATTTAAAAATGCTTCGGAACACTCCCATTGCTCTTGGAATTCTGCTGACGTTTAAAAGTGGTTCGGAACTCTTCACTTGTTCTCGGAATTCTACTGGCGTTTAAAAATGGTTTGGAACTCTTCAATTGTTCTCAGAATTCTGCTTTAGTTTAAAAATGCTTTGGAACTCTTCCATTGTTCTCGGAATTCTGCTGAAGTTTAAAAATGCTTCGGAACTCTTCCATTAATCTCGGAATTCCGATGAAGTTTAAAAATTATTCGGTACTCTTCCATTGTTCTCGGAATTCCGCTGACATTTAAAAATGCTTCGGAACTTTTCTATTGTTCTCGGAATTCTGCTGTAGTTTAAAAATGCTTCGGAACTCTTCCATTGTTCTTGGAATTCTGCTGACATTTAACAATGGTTCGGAACTCTTCCATTGTTCTCGGAATGCCGATGACGTTTAAAAATGCTTCGAAACTATTCCATTGTTCTTATAATTATGCTGACGTTTATAAATGCTTTGGAACTCTTCCATTGTTCTCGGAATTCTGCTGATGTTTAAAAATGGTTTGGAACTCTTCCATTTTTCTCAGAATTCTGCTGTAGTTTAAAAATGCTTCGGAACTCTTCCATTGTTCTGGGAATTCTGCTGATGTTTAAAAATCCTTCAGAATTCTTCCATTGTTCTCGGAATTCTGCTGAAGTTTAAAAATGCTTCGGAACGCTTCCATTGTTCAAGGAATTCTGCTGAAGTTTAAAAATGCTTTTGAACTTTTACATTGCTCTCAGAATTCTGCTGAAGTTTAAAAATGCTTTGGAACTCTTCCATTGTTCTCGGAATTCCGCTGACATTTAAAAATGCTTTGGAACTTTTCCATTGTTTTCGGAATTCTGCTGACGTTTAGATATGCTTTGAAACTCTTCCATTGTTCTCGTAATTCCACTGATATTTAAAAATGCTTCGGAACTATTCCATTGTTCTCGCAATTCTGCTGACATTTATAAATGCTTTTGAACTCTTCCATTGTTCTCGGAATTCTGCTGATGTTTAAAAATGGTTTGGAACTCTTCCATTGTTCTCAGAATTCTGCTGTAGTTTAAAAATGTTTCGTAACTCTTCTATTGTTCTCGGAATTCTGCTGACGTTTAAAAATGCTTCAGAATTCTTCCAGTGTTCTCGGAATTCTGCTGAAGTTTAAAAATGATTTGGTACTTTTTCTTTGTTCAAGGAATTCTGCTGACGTTTAAAAATGTTTCGGAACTCTTCCATTTTTCTCGGAATTCTGCTGACGTTTAAAAATGCTTCGGAATTCTTCCATTGTTCTAGAAATTCTGCTGATGTTTAAAAATGCTTCGGAACTCCTCCATTGTTCTCGTAATTCCGCTGACGTTTAAAAATGCTTCAGAACTCTTCCTTTGATCTCGGAATTCCACTGAAGTTTAAAAATGCTTTGGAACTCTTCCATTGTTTTCAGATTTCCGCTGAAGTTTAAAAATGCTTTGGAACTCTTACATTGTTCTCAGAATTCCGCTGAAGTTTAAAAATGCTTCGGAACTCTTCCATTGTTCTCGGAATTCCGCCGATGTGTAAAAATGCTTCGGAACTCTACCATTGTTCTCGGAATTCCGCTGACAAGTAAAAATGCTTCGGCACTCTTCCATTGTTCTTGAAATTCCGCTGACATTCAAAAATGCTTTGGAACTCTTCCATTGTTCTCGGAATTCCTCTGAAGTTTAAAAATGATTCGGAACACTCCCATTGTTCTCGGAATTCTGCTGACGTTTAAAAGTGGTTCGGAACTTTTCACTTGTTCTCGGAATTCTGCTGGCATTTAAAAATGGTTCCAAACTCTTCATTGTTCTCGGAATTCTGCTGACGTTTAAAAATGCTTCGGAACTCTTCCATTGTTCTCGGTATTTCGCTGAAGTTTAAAAATGCTTCGGAAATCAATTGTTCTCGGAATTTCGCTGAAGTTTTAAAATCCTTCAGAACTCTTCCATTATTCTCAGAGTTCCGCTGACGTTTCAAAATGCTTCGGAACTCTTCCATTGTTCTCGAAATTCCGCTGAAGTTTTGAAATCCTTCAGAACTCTTCCATTATTCTCGGAATTCCGCTGACGTTTAAAAATGCTTCGGAACTCTTCCATTTTTCTCGGAATTCTGCTGACGTTTAAAAATGATTCTGAACTCTTCCATTGTTCTCGGAATTCTGCTGATGTTTAAAAATCGTTTGGAACTCTTCAATTGTTCTCAGAATTCTGCTGTAGTTTTAAAAATGCTTTGGAACTCTTCCATTGTTCTCGGAATTCCGCTGAAGTTTAAAAATGCTTTTGAACTTTTTCATTGCTCTCGGAGTTCTGCTGAAGATTAAAAATGGTTTGGAACTCTTCCATTGTTCTCGGAATTCCGCTGAAGTTTAAAAATTCTTCGGTACTCTTCCATTGTTCTCGGAATTCTGCTGACATTTAAAAATGCTTCGGCACTCTTCCATTGTTCTCGAAATTACGCTGACATTCAAAAATGCTTCGGAACACTCCCATTGTTCTCGGAATTCTGCTGACATTTAAAAATGCTTCGGAACACTCCCATTGTTCTCGGAATTCTGCTGACATTTAGCAATGGTTCGGAACTCTTCCATTGTTCTCGGAATGCCGATGACGTTTAAAAATGCTTCGAAACTATTCCATTGTTCTTATAATTATGCTGACGTTTATAAATGCTTTGGAACTCTTCCATTGTTCTCGGAATTCTGCTGATGTTTAAAAATGGTTTGGAACTCTTCCATTTTTCTCAGAATTCTGCTGTAGTTTAAAAATGCTTCGGAACTCTTCCATTGTTCTGGGAATTCTGCTGATGTTTAAAAATCCTTCAGAATTCTTCCATTGTTCTCGGAATTCTGCTGAAGTTTAAAAATGCTTCGGAACGCTTCCATTGTTCAAGGAATTCTGCTGAAGTTTAAAAATGCTTTTGAACTTTTACATTGCTCTCAGAATTCTGCTGAAGTTTAAAAATGCTTCGGAACTCTTCCATTGTTCTCGGAATTCCGCTGACATTTAAAAATGCTTTGGAACTTTTCCATTGTTTTCGGAATTCTGCTGACGTTTAGATATGCTTTGAAACTCTTCCATTGTTCTCGTAATTCCACTGATATTTAAAAATGCTTCGGAACTATTCCATTGTTCTCGCAATTCTGCTGACGTTTATAAATGCTTTTGAACTCTTCCATTGTTCTCGGAATTCTGCTGATGTTTAAAAATGGTTCGGAACTCTTCCATTGTTCTCAGAATTCTGCTGTAGTTTAAAAATGTTTCGTAACTCTTCTATTGTTCTCGGAATTCTGCTGACGTTTAAAAATGCTTCAGAATTCTTCCAGTGTTCTCGGAATTCTGCTGAAGTTTAAAAATGATTTGATACTTTTTCTTTGTTCAAGGAATTCTGCTGACGTTTAAAAATGTTTCGGAACTCTTCCATTTTTCTCGGAATTCTGCTGACGTTTAAAAATGCTTTGGAACTCTTCCATTTTTCTCGGAATTCTGCTGACGTTTAAAAATGCTTCGGAATTCTTCCATTGTTCTAGAAATTCTGCTGATGTTTAAAAATGCTTCGGAACTCCTCCATTGTTCTCGTAATTCCGCTGACGTTTAAAAATGCTTCAGAACTCTTCCTTTGTTCTCGGAATTCCACTGAAGTTTAAAAATGCTTTGGAACTCTTCCATTGTTTTCAGATTTCCGCTGAAGTTTAAAAATGCTTTGGAACTCTTCCATTGTTCTCGGAATTCCGCCGATGTGTAAAAATGCTTCGGAACTCTACCATTGTTCTCGGAATTCCGCTGACAAGTAAAAATGCTTCGGCACTCTTCCATTGTTCTCGAAATTCCGCTGACATTCAAAAATGCTTTGGAACTCTTCCATTGTTCTCGGAATTCCTCTGATGTTTAAAAATGCTTCGGAACACTCCCATTGTTCTCGGAATTCTGCTGACGTTTAAAAGTGGTTCGGAACTCTTCACTTGTTCTCGGAATTCTGCTGGCGTTTAAAAATCGTTCCAAACTCTTCCATTGTGCTCGGAATTCTGCTGACGTTTAAAAATGCTTTGGAACTTTTTCATTGTTCAAGGAATTCTGCTGACGTTTAAAAATGCTTCGGAACTCTTCCATTGTTCTCGGTATTCTGCTGAAATTTAAAAATGCTTCGGAAATCATCAATTGTTCTCGGAATTTCGCTGAAGTTTTAAAATCCTTCAGAACTCTTCCATTATTCTCAGAGTTCCGCTGACGTTTAAAAATGCTTCGGAACTCTTCCATTGTTCTCGAAATTCCGCTGAAGTTTTGAAATCCTTCGGAACTCTTCCATTTTTCTCGGAATTCTGCTGACGTTTAAAAATGCTTCTGAACTCTTCCATTGTTCTCGAAATTCTGCTGATGTTTAAAAATGCTTCGGAACTCCTCCATTGTTCTCGGAATTACGCTGACGTTTAAAAATGCTTTGGAACTCTTCCATTGTTCTCGGAATTCCGCTGAAGTTTAAAAATGCTTTGGAACTCATCCATTGTTTTCGGAATTCCGCTGACATTCAAAAATGCTTTGGAACTCTTCCATTGTTCTCGTAATTCCTCTGCCTTTTAAAAATGCTTCGGAACAATCCCATTGTTCTCGGAATTCTGCTGATGTTTAAAAGTGGTTCGGAACTCTTCACTTGTTCTCGGAATTCTACTGGCGTTTAAAAATGGTTCCGAACTCTTCCATTGTTCTCGGAATTCTGCTGACGTTTAAAAATGGTTTGGAACTCTTCAATTGTTCGCAGAATTCTCCTGAAGTTTAAAAATGCTTCGGAAATCATCAATTGTTCTCGGAATTTCGCTGAAGTTTTAAAATCCTTCAGAACTCTTCCATTATTCTCAGAGTTCCGCTGACGTTTAAAAATGCTTCGGAACTCTTCCATTGTTCTCGAAATTCCGCTGAAGTTTTGAAATCCTTCGGAACTCTTCCATTTTTCTCGGAATTCCGCTGACGTTTAAAAATGCTTCGGAACTCTTCCATTGTTCTCGGAATTCCGCTGAAGTTTAAAAATGCTTTGGAACTCTTCCATTGTTTTCGGAATTCCGCTGACATTCAAAAATGCTTTGGAACTCTTCCATTGTTCTCGGAATTCCTCTGCCATTTAAAAATGCTTCGGAACACTCCCATTGTTCTCGGAATTCTGCTGACGTTTAAAAGTGGTTCGGAACTCTTCACTTGTTCTCGGAATTCTGCTAACATTTAAAAATGATTCCGAACTCTTCCATTGTTCTCGGAATTCTGCTGAAGTTTAAAAATGGTTCGGAACTCTTCAATTGTTCTCTGGATTCTGCTGTAGTTTAAAATGCTTTGGAACTCTTCCATTGTTCTCGGAATTCTGCTGAAGTTTAAAAATGCTTTGGAACGCTTCCATTGTACAAGGAATTCTGCTGAAGTTTAAAAATGCTTTTGAACTTTTCCATTGCTCTCAGAATTCTGCTGAAGTTTAAAAATGCTTTGGAACTCTTCCATTTTTCTCGGAATTCTGCTGAAGTTTAAAAATGCTTCGGAAATCTTCCATTGTTCTCTTAATTCAGCTAATGTTTAAAAATGCTACCGAACTTTTCAATTGTTCTCGGAATTCTGCTGAAGTTTAAAAATGCTTCAGAACTCTTCCATTGTTCTCGGAATTCCACTGATATTTAAAAATGCTTCGGAACTATTCCATTGTTCTCGCAATTCTGCTGACGTTTATAAATGATTCGTAACTCTTCCATTGTTCTCGGAATTCTGCTGATATTTAAAAATGCTTCAGAATTCTTCCAGTGTTCTCGGAATTCTGCTGAAGTTTAAAAATGATTCGGTACTTTTTCTTTGTTCAAGGAATTCTGCTGACATTTAAAAATGCTTCGGAACTCTTCCATTTTTCTCGGAATTCTGCTGATGTTTAAAAATGCTTCGGAACTCCTCCATTGTGCTCGGAATTCCTCTGACGTTTAAAAATGCTTCGGAGCTCTTCCATTGTTCTCGGAATTCCGCTGAAGTTTAAAAATGCTTTGGAACTCTTCCATTGTTCTCGGAATTCCACTTAAGTTTTGAAATCCTTCAGAACTCTTCCATTATTCTCGGAATTCCGCTGACGTTTAAAAATGCTTCGGAACTCTTCCATTTTTCTCGGAATTCTGCTGACGTTTAAAAATGCTTCTGAACTCTTCCATTGTTCTCGAAATTCTGCTGATGTTTAAAAATGCTTCGGAACTCTTCCATTTTTCTCGGAATTCCGCTGATGTGTAAAAATGCTTCGGGACCCTAGCATTGTTCTCGGAATTCCGCTAACAAGTAAAAACGCTTCGCCACTCTTCCATTGTTCTCGAAATTCTGCTGACATTCAAAAATGCTTTGGAACTCTTCCATTGTTCTCGGAATTCCTCTGCCATTTAAAAATGCTTCGGAACACTCCCATTGTTCTTGGAATTCTGCTGACGTTTAAAAGTGGTTCGGAACTCTTCACTTGTTCTCGGAATTCTACTGGCGTTTAAAAATGGTTTGGAACTCTTCAATTGTTCTCAGAATTCTGCTTTAGTTTAAAAATGCTTTGGAACTCTTCCATTGTTCTCGGAATTCTGCTGAAGTTTAAAAATGCTTCGGAACTCTTCCATTAATCTCGGAATTCCGATGAAGTTTAAAAATTATTCGGTACTCTTCCATTGTTCTCGGAATTCCGCTGACATTTAAAAATGCTTCGGAACTTTTTCATTGTTCTCGGAATTCTGCTGTAGTTTAAAAATGCTTCGGAACTCTTCCATTGTTCTTGGAATTCTGCTGACATTTAGCAATGGTTCGGAACTCTTCCATTGTTCTCGGAATGCCGATGACGTTTAAAAATGCTTCGAAACTATTCCATTGTTCTTATAATTATGCTGACGTTTATAAATGCTTTGGAACTCTTCCATTGTTCTCGGAATTCTGCTGATGTTTAAAAATGGTTTGGAACTCTTCCATTTTTCTCAGAATTCTGCTGTAGTTTAAAAATGCTTCGGAACCCTTCCATTGTTCTGGGAATTCTGCTGATGTTTAAAAATCCTTCAGAATTCTTCCATTGTTCTCGGAATTCTGCTGAAGTTTAAAAATGCTTCGGAACGCTTCCATTGTTCAAGGAATTCTGCTGAAGTTTAAAAATGCTTTTGAACTTTTACATTGCTCTCAGAATTCTGCTGAAGTTTAAAAATGCTTCGGAACTCTTCCATTGTTCTCGGAAATCCGCTGACATTTAAAAATGCTTTGGAACTTTTCCATTGTTTTCGGAATTCTGCTGACGTTTAGATATGCTTTGAAACTCTTCCATTGTTCTCGTAATTCCACTGATATTTAAAAATGCTTCGGAACTATTCCATTGTTCTCGCAATTCTGCTGACGTTTATAAATGCTTTTGAACTCTTCCATTGTTCTCGGAATTCTGCTGATGTTTAAAAATGGTTCGGAACTCTTCCATTGTTCTCAGAATTCTGCTGTAGTTTAAAAATGTTTCGTAACTCTTCTATTGTTCTCGGAATTCTGCTGACGTTTAAAAATGCTTCAGAATTCTTCCAGTGTTCTCGGAATTCTGCTGAAGTTTAAAAATGATTTGGTACTTTTTCTTTGTTCAAGGAATTCTGCTGACGTTTAAAAATGTTTCGGAACTCTTCCATTTTTCTCGGAATTCTGCTGACGTTTAAAAATGCTTTGGAACTCTTCCATTTTTCTCGGAATTCTGCTGACGTTTAAAAATGCTTCGGAATTCTTCCATTGTTCTAGAAATTCTGCTGATGTTTAAAAATGCTTCGGAACTCCTCCATTGTTCTCGTAATTCCGCTGACGTTTAAAAATGCTTCAGAACTCTTCCTTTGTTCTCGGAATTCCACTGAAGTTTAAAAATGCTTTGGAACTCTTCCATTGTTTTCAGATTTCCGCTGAAGTTTAAAAATGCTTTGGAACTCTTCCATTGTTCTCGGAATTCCGCCGAAGTGTAAAAATGCTTCGGAACTCTACTATTGTTCTCGGAATTCCGCTGACAAGTAAAAATGCTTCGGCACTCTTCCATTGTTCTCGAAATTCCGCTGACATTCAAAAATGCTTTGGAACTCTTCCATTGTTCTCGGAATTCCTCTGACGTTTAAAAATGCTTCGGAACACTCCCATTGTTCTCGGAATTCTGCTGACGTTTAAAAGTGGTTCGGAACTCTTCACTTGTTCTCGGAATTCTGCTGGCGTTTAAAAATCGTTCCGAACTCTTCCATTGTGCTCGGAATTCTGCTGACGTTTAAAAATGCTTTGGAACTTTTTCATTGTTCAAGGAATTCTGCTGACGTTTAAAAATGCTTCGGAACTCTTCCATTGTTCTCGGTATTCTGCTGAAATTTAAAAATGCTTCGGAAATCATCAATTGTTCTCGGAATTTCGCTGAAGTTTTAAAATCCTTCAGAACTCTTCCATTATTCTCAGAGTTCCGCTGACGTTTAAAAATGCTTCGGAACTCTTCCATTGTTCTCGAAATTCCGCTGAAGTTTTGAAATCCTTCGGAACTCTTCCATTTTTCTCGGAATTCTGCTGACGTTTAAAAATGCTTCTGAACTCTTCCATTGTTCTCGAAATTCTGCTGATGTTTAAAAATGCTTCGGAACTCCTCCATTGTTCTCGGAATTCCGCTGACGTTTAAAAATGCTTCGGAACTCTTCCATTGTTCTCGGAATTCCGCTGAAGTTTAAAAATGCTTTGGAACTCATCCATTGTTTTCGGAATTCCGCTGACATTCAAAAATGCTTTGGAACTCTTCCATTGTTCTCAGAATTCCTCTGCCTTTTAAAAATGCTTCGGAACACTCCCATTGTTCTCGGAATTCTGCTGATGTTTAAAAGTGGTTCGGAACTCTTCACTTGTTCTCGGAATTCTACTGGCGTTTAAAAATGGTTCCGAACTCTTCCATTGTTCTCGGAATTCTGCTGACGTTTAAAAATGGTTTGGAACTCTTCAATTGTTCGCAGAATTCTGCTGTAGTTTAAAAATGCTTTGGAACTCTTCCATTCTTCTCGGAATCCCGCTGGAGTTTAAAAATGCTTTTGAACTTTTCCATTGCTCTCGGAGTTCTGCTGAAGATTAAAAATGGTTTGGAACTCTTCCATTTTTCTCAGAATTCTGCTGAAGTTTAAAAATGCTTCGGAACTCTTCCATTGTTCTCGGAATTCCGCTGAAGTTTAAAAATTATTCGGTACTCTTCCATTGTTCTCGGAATTCCGCTGACATTTAAAAATGCTTCGGATGTCTTCCATTGTTCTTGGAATTCTGATGACATTTAACAATGGTTCAGAACTCTTCCATTGTTCTCGGAATGCCGCTGACGTTTAAAAATGCTTCGAAACTATTCCATTGTTCTTGTAATTCTGCTGACATTTATAAATGCTTTGGAACTCTTCCATTGTTCTCGGAATTCTGCTGAAGTTTAAAAATGGTTTGGAACTCTTCCATTTTTCTCAGAATTCTGCTGTAGTTTAAAAATGCTTCGGAACTCTTCCATTGTTCTCGGAATTCTGCTGATGTTTAAAAATGCTTCAGAATTCTTCCATTGTTCTCGGAATTCTGCTGATGTTTAAAAATGCTTCGGAACGCTTCCTTTGTTCAAGGAATTCTGCTGAAGTTTAAAAATGCTTTTGAACTTTTCCATTGCTCTCAGAATTCTGCTGAAGTTTAAAAATGCTTCGGAACTCTTCCATTGTTCTCGGAATTCCGCTGACATTTAAAAATGCTTTGGAACTTTTCCATTGTTTTCGGAATTCTGCTGACGTTTAGATTTGCTTTGAAACTCTTCCATTGTTCTCGTAATTACACTGATATTTAAAAATGCTTCGGATACATTCCATTGTTCTCGCAATTCTGCTGACGTTTATAAATGCTTTGGAACTCTTCCATTGTTCTCGGAATTCTGCTGATGTTTAAAAATGGTTCGGAACTCTTCCATTGTTCTGAGAATTCTGCTGTAGTTTAAAAATGTTTCGGAACTCTTCTATTGTTCTCGGAATTCTGCTGATGTTTAAAAATGCTTCAGAATTCTTCCAGTGTTCTCGGAATTCTGCTGAAGTTTAAAAATGATTTGGTACTTTTTCTTTGTTCAAGGAATTCTGCTGACGTTTAAAAATGCTTCGGAACTCTTCCATTTTTCTCGGAATTCTGCTGACGTTTAAAAATGCTTCGGAACTCTTCCATTTTTCTCGGAATTCTGCTGACGTTTAAAAATGCTTCGGAACTCTTCCATTGTTCTAGAAATTCTGCTGATGTTTAAAAATGCTTCGGAACTCCTCCATTGTTTTCGGAATTCCGCTGACGTTTAAAAATGCTTCAGAACTCTTAATTTGTTCTCGGAATTCCGCTGAAGTTTAAAAATGCTTTGGAACTCTTCCATTGTTTTCAGATTTCCGCTGAAGTTTAAAAATGCTTCGGAACTCTTACATTGTTCTCAGAATTCCGCTGAAGTTTAAAAATGCTTCGGAACTCTTCCATTGTTCTCGGAATTCCGCCGATGTGTAAAAATGCTTCGGAACTCTACCATTTTTTTCGGAATTCCGCAGACAAGTAAAAATGCTTCAGCACTCTTCCATTGTTCTCGAAATTCCGCTGACATTCAAAAATGCTTTGGAACTCTTCCATTGTTCTCGGAATTCCTCTGACGTTTAAAAATGCTTCGGAACACAACCATTGTTCTCGGAATTCTGCTGACGTTTAAAAGTGGTTTGGAACTCTTCACTTGTTCTCGGAATTCTGCTGGCGTTTAAAAATCGTTCCGAACTCTTCCATTGTGCTCGGAATTCTGCTGACGTTTAAAAATGCTTTGGAACGTTTTCATTGTTCAAGGAATTCTGCTGACGTTTAAAAATGCTTCGGAACTCTTCCATTGTTCTCGGTATTCTGCTGAAATTTAAAAATGCTTCGGAAATCATCAATTGTTCTCGGAATTTCGCTGAAGTTTTAAAATTCTTCAGAACTCTTCCATTATTCTCAGAGTTCCGCTGACGTTTAAAAATGCTTCGGAACTCTTCCATTGTTCTCGAAATTCCGCTGAAGTTTTGAAATCCTTCGGAACTCTTCCATTTTTCTCGGAATTCTGCTGACATTTAAAAATGCTTCTGAACTCTTCCATTGTTCTCGAAATTCTGCTGATGTTTAAAAATGCTTCGGAACTCCTCCATTGTTCTCGGAATTCCGCTGACGTTTAAAAATGCTTCGGAACTCTTCCATTGTTCTCGGAATTCCGCTGAAGTTTAAAAATGCTTTGGAACTCATCCATTGTTTTCGGAATTCCGCTGACATTCAAAAATGCTTTGGAACTCTTCCATTGTTCTCGGAATTCCTCTGCCTTTTAAAAATGCTTCGGAACACTCCCATTGTTCTCGGAATTCTGCTGATGTTTAAAAGTGGTTCGGAACTCTTCACTTGTTCTCGGAATTCTACTGGCGTTTAAAAATGGTTCCGAACTCTTCCATTGTTCTCGGAATTCTGCTGACGTTTAAAAATGGTTTGGAACTCTTCAATTGTTCTCAGAATTCTGCTGTAGTTTAAAAATGCTTTGGAACTCTTCCATTCTTCTCGAAATCCCGCTGGAGTTTAAAAATGCTTTTGAACTTTTCCATTGCTCTCGGAGTTCTGCTGAAGATTAAAAATGGTTTGGAACTCTTCCATTTTTCTCAGAATTCTGCTGAAGTTTAAAAATGCTTCGGAACTCTTCCATTGTTCTCGGAATTCCGCTGAAGTTTAAAAATTATTCGGTACTCTTCCATTGTTCTCGGAATTCCGCTGACATTTAAAAATGCTTCGGATGTCTTCCATTGTTCTTGGAATTCTGATGACATTTAACAATGGTTCAGAACTCTTCCATTGTTCTCGGAATGCCGCTGACGTTTAAAAATGCTTCGAAATTATTCCATTGTTCTTGTAATTCTGCTGACATTTATAAATGCTTTGGAACTCTTCCATTGTTCTCGGAATTCTGCTGAAGTTTAAAAATGGTTTGGAACTCTTCCATTTTTCTCAGAATTCTGCTGTAGTTTAAAAATGCTTCGGAACTCTTCCATTGTTCTCGGAATTCTGCTGATGTTTAAAAATGCTTCAGAATTCTTCCATTGTTCTCGGAATTCTGCTGATGTTTAAAAATGCTTCGGAACGCTTCCTTTGTTCAAGGAATTCTGCTGAAGTTTAAAAATGCTTTTGAACTTTTCCATTGCTCTCAGAATTCTGCTGAAGTTTAAAAATGCTTCGGAACTCTTCCATTGTTCTCGGAATTCCGCTGACATTTAAAAATGCTTTGGAACTTTTCCATTGTTTTCGGAATTCTGCTGACGTTTAGATTTGCTTTGAAACTCTTCCATTGTTCTCGTAATTACACTGATATTTAAAAATGCTTCGGATACATTCCATTGTTCTCGCAATTCTGCTGACGTTTATAAATGCTTTGGAACTCTTCCATTGTTCTCGGAATTCTGCTGATGTTTAAAAATGGTTCGGAACTCTTCCATTGTTCTCAGAATTCTGCTGTAGTTTAAAAATGTTTCGGAACTCTTCTATTGTTCTCGTAATTCTGCTGATGTTTAAAAATGCTTCAGAATTCTTCCAGTGTTCTCGGAATTCTGCTGAAGTTTAAAAATGATTTGGTACTTTTTCTTTGTTCAAGGAATTCTGCTGACGTTTAAAAATGCTTCGGAACTCTTCCATTTTTCTCGGAATTCTGCTGACGTTTAAAAATGCTTCGGAACTCTTCCATTTTTCTCGGAATTCTGCTGACGTTTAAAAATGCTTCGGAACTCTTCCATTGTTCTAGAAATTCTGCTGATGTTTAAAAATGCTTCGGAACTCCTCAATTGTTCTCGGAATTCCGCTGACGTTTAAAAATGCTTCAGAACTCTTCCTTTGTTCTCGGAATTCCGCTGAAGTTTAAAAATGCTTTGGAACTCTTCCATTGTTTTCACATTTCCGCTGAAGTTTAAAAATGCTTCGGAACTCTTACATTGTTCTCAGAATTCCGCTGAAGTTTAAAAATGCTTCGGAACTCTTCCATTGTTCTCGGAATTCCGCCGATGTGTAAAAATGCTTCGGAACTCTACCATTTTTTTCGGAATTCCGCTGACAAGTAAAAATGCTTCAGCACTCTTCCATTGTTCTCGAAATTCCGCTGACATTCAAAAATGCTTTGGAACTCTTCCATTGTTCTCGGAATTCCTCTGACGTTTAAAAATGCTTCGGAACACAACCATTGTTCTCGGAATTCTGCTGACGTTTAAAAGTGGTTTGGAACTCTTCACTTGTTCTCGGAATTCTGCTGGCGTTTAAAAATCGTTCCGAACTCTTCCATTGTGCTCGGAATTCTGCTGACGTTTAAAAATGCTTCGGAACTTTTTCATTTTCAAGGAATTCTGCTGATGTTTAAAAATGCTTCGGAACTCTTCCATTGTTCTCGGTATTCCGCTGAAGTTTAAAAATGCTTCGGAAATCATCAATTGTTCTCAGAATTCCGCTGAAGTTTTGAAATCCTTCAGAACTCTTCCATTATTCTCGGAATTCCGCTGACGTTTAAAAATGCTTCGGAACTCTTCCATTTTTCTCGGAATTCTGCTGACGTTTAAAAATGCTTCTGAACTCTTCCATTGTTCTCGAAATTCTGCTGATGTTTAAAAATGCTTCGGAACTCCTCCATTGTTCTCGGAATTCCGCTGACGTTTAAAAATGCTTCGGAACTCCTCCATTGTTCTCGGAATTCCGCTGACATTTAAAAATGCTTCGGAACTCTTACATTGTTCTCAGAATTCCGCTGAAGTTTAAAAATGCTTCGGAACTCTTCCATTGTTCTCGGAATACCGCCGATGTGTAAAAATGCTTCGGAACTCTACCATTGTTCTCGGAATTCCGCTGACAAGTAAAAATGCTTCGGCACTCTTCCATTGTTCTCGAAATTCCGCTGACATTCAAAAATGCTTTGGAACTCTTCCATTGTTCTCGGAATTCCTCTGACGTTTAAAAATGCTTCGGAACACAACCATTGTTCTCGGAATTCTGCTGACGTTTAAAAGTGGTTTGGAACTCTTCACTTGTTCTCGGAATTCTGCTGGCGTTTAAAAATCGTTCCGAACTCTTCCATTTTGCTCGGAATTCTGCTGACGTTTAAAAATGCTTCGGAACTTTTTCATTGTTCAAGGAATTCTGCTGACGTTTAAAAATGCTTCGGAACTCTTCCATTGTTCTCGGTATTCCGCTGAAGTTTAAAAATGCTTCGGAAATCATCAATTGTTCTCGGAATTTCACTGAAGTTTTAAAATCCTTCAGAACTCTTCCATTATTCTCAGAGTTCCGCTGACGTTTAAAAATGCTTCGGAACTCTTCCATTGTTCTCGAAATTCCGCTGAAGTTTTGAAATCCTTCAGAACTCTTCCATTATTCTCGGAATTCCGCTGACGTTTAAAAATGCTTTGGAACTCTTCCATTTTTCTCGGAATTCTGCTGACGTTTAAAAATGCTTCTGAACTGTTCCATTGTTCTCGAAATTCTGCTGATGTTTAAAAATGCTTCGGAACTCCTCCATTGTTCTCGGAATTCCGCTGACGTTTAAAAATGCTTCGGAACTCTTCCATTTTTCTCAGAATTCTGCTGACGTTTAAAAATGCTTCTGAACTCTTCCATTTTTCTCGAAATTCTGCTGACGTTTAAAAATGCTTCTGAACTCTTCCATTGTTCTCAGAATTCCGATGACGTTTAAAAATGCTTCAGAACTCTTCCTTTGTTCTCGGAATTCCGCTGAAGTTTAAAAATGCTTTGGAACTCTTCCAATGTTTTTAAGATTTCAGCTAAAGTTTAAAAATGCTTCGGAACTCTTACATTGTTCTCAGAATTCTGCTGAAGTTTAAAAATGCTTCGGCACTCTTCCATTGTTCTCGGAATTCCGCCGATGTGTAAAAATGCTTCGGAACTCTACCATTGTTCTCGGAATTCCGCTGACAAGTAAAAATGCTTCGGCACTCTTCCATTGTTCTCGAAATTCCGCTGACATTCAAAAATGCTTTGGAACTCTTCCATTGTTCTCGGAACTCCTCTGACGTTTAAAAATGCTTTGGAACACTACCATTGTTCTCGGAATTCTGCTGACGTTTAAAAGTGGTTCGGAACTCTTCACTTATTCTCGGAATTCTGCTGGCGTTTAAAAATCGTTCCGAACTCTTCCATTGTGCTCGGAATTCTGCTGACGTTTAAAAATGCTTCGGAACACTACCATTGTTCAAGGAATTCTGCTGACGTTTAAAAATACTTCGGAACTCTTCCATAGTTCTCGGTATTCCGCTGAAGTTTAAAAATGCTTCGGAAATCATCAATTGTTCTCGGAATTTCGCTGAAGTTTTAAAATCCTTCAGAACTCTTCCATTATTCTCAGAGTTCCGCTGACGTTTAAAAATGCTTCGGAACTCTTCCATTGTTCTCGAAATTCCGCTGAAGTTTTGAAATACTTCAGAACTCTTCCATTATTCTCGGAATTCCGCTGATGTTTAAAAATGCTTCGGAACTCTTCCATTTTTCTCGGAATTCTGCTGACGTTTAAAAATGCTTCTGAACTCTTCCATTGTTCTCGAAATTCTGCTGATGTTTAAAAATGCTTCGGAACTCCTCCATTGTTCTCGGAATTCCACTGACGTTTAAAAATGCTTCGGAACTCCTCCATTGTTCTCGGAATTCCGCTGACGTTTAAAAATGCTTCGGAACTCTTACATTGTTCTCAGAATTCCGCTGAAGTTTAAAAATGCTTCGGAACTCTTCCATTGTTCTCGGAATTCCGCCGATGTGTAAAAATGCTTCGGAACTCTACCATTGTTCTCGGAATTCCGCTGACAAGTAAAAATGCTTCGGCACTCTTCCATTGTTCTCGAAATTCCGCTGACATTCAAAAATGCTTTGGAACTCTTCCATTGTTCTCGGAATTCCTCTGACGTTTAAAAATGCTTTGGAACACTACCATTGTTCTCGGAATTCTGCTGATGTTTAAAAGTGGTTTGGAACTCTTCACTTGTTCTCGGAATTCTGCTGGCGTTTAAAAATCGTTCCGAACTCTTCCATTGTGCTCGGAATTCTGCTGACGTTTAAAAATGCTTCGGAACTTTTTCATTGTTCAAGGAATTCTGCTGACGTTTAAAAATGCTTCGGAACTCTTCCATTGTTCTCGGTATTCCGCTGAAGTTTAAAAATGCTTCGGAAATCATCAATTGTTCTCGGAATTTCGCTGAAGTTTTAAAATCCTTCAGAACTCTTCCATTATTCTCAGAGTTCCACTGACGTTTAAAAATGCTTCGGAACTCTTCCATTGTTCTCGAAATTCCGCTGAAGTTTTGAAATCCTTCAGAACTCTTCCATTGTTCTCGAAATTCTGCTGATGTTTAAAAATGCTTCGGAACTCCTCCATTGTTCTCGGAATTCCGCTGACGTTTAAAAATGCTTCGGAACTCTTCCATTGTTCTCGGAATTCCGCTGAAGTTTAAAAATGCTTTGGAACTCTTCCATTGTTTTCGGAATTCCGCTGACATTCAAAAATGCTTTGGAACTCTTCCATTGTTCTCGGAATTCCTCTGCCATTTAAAAATGCTTCGGAACACTTCCATTGTTCTCGGAATTCTGCTGACGTTTAAAAGTGGTTCGGAACTCTTCACTTGTTCTCGGAATTCTACTGGCGTTTAAAAATGGTTCCGAACCAAATTGTAGAACATGAATTTGTACAGAAAAATATCATCCACACAAATAAAGAGAGAGTATTGAGGGTCATATAAAACCATTAATCTTTATTCAAAAATTAAAAAATAAATAAATAAATACCCGTACTTCAAACAAACAGGGGTACAACCCCCTTAACGCTCCATCCAAAATAGCCAATCATATATAGATATAGACAATTATACTTTATACCCAGGCAAAAAGTAATGCAAATATATATATATATATATATATATGTTTTTTTAATATTTTTTTTAAATTATTTTATATATTTTGCTAACTGTGCATAAGCATGTATAAACAAATAACAAGAAGTGGGTTATGGATATCCCTAAAAGGAAGTTAGGCAGAACAGTACTCCATAAAGGCATACCAATAATCCCCACTTCCAAAAAGAATCTTTTTATTATAATAGATTTACCTGGAAAAGGACTGCTAGGGATGAGCACGTAAGGGCAAGCCTGAACGCTCCGACGCGCGTTTCGTTACCTTCTTCAAGGAGCGCAGTGAGTACTCTATGTTGCGTGCTGTATATAGGGGGATGCTGCCTGTCGATAATCCAGTACAGCTGTTCATTAGGAAATGCAGTTGGTTGTGGCGCGCATGCGTGATGACCGCTTCCTGTAGCCTCACTTCCGTTCACGGTCGGTGACACGCAGGCATCAGTTTGCTATGCAACCTGCGTGCCAGGAGTCACGTGGTCCGTGTAAGGAAGGGGCGGAGGCATTGTCTATCATGCATGTGCGACCAGACTGCAGCACTGGGATAACTATTCAAGTGCCGATTTAATATGAACCAAACCTACAGAACTGCATCTAATGCCTATCTATAATGAATTTAACAAAACAAGATTATTGAAATTAAAAAGGAAATACATAAATATAAATATAAATAAAGAGTGAAGTGCCTAGAGAGAACATCATAAATTAAAATTAGGAGAAAAAGAAAAAAAGAAAAAAAGAAAATTATAAATTAATAAAAATAATAAAAATAAAAATAAAAATAATGAATAAATGTTAATAGTGTATGAAATGTGTTAATAGAGTGCATATGTGAAGTGCATATGTTAAAAAAATGATGATGATACTAGATAGAAAAAAGTGTGACTGTAGTGTAAAAAAATACACTACTACCAAAGTGTATAGAATTAGAGTGCATATGCATATTAAAATGTATGTGCAACAAAAATAAAGAATAATAAATAAATAAATACTAAAAAGTGTATAGAATATGTGAAAAAGTACATATATATAAAAAATGCACATATAGAGCAAAATACATAATGCTCGATAAAAAATGTCACTGTGGTGTGATAAGAATACAAGGCTGAAAAAATGTGTGAGATATGTTAATAAAGTACAAATACATATGGAAGAAGTGTGCAAAAGGAATGCACGATGCTCATAGTGTATTTTGTGAGAAAAAAAAAACATAATAATAATGTACAATCAAAAATGTGAACATAATTTTTAACATCTTTCTTCAATAATAAAGTCAAACATAAGTATAAACAAAGATTCAAAAATAAGTAAATAATTCTCCACAATTTTCTTCAGCAGTAAAGTCCGACAAGGGATGAAAAAATGATGATCGCCCCCACATCAAACGAAAGGTGGATCGGAACAATATCACTCCACAGGTACCATAGAGCAGCAAGACAGGAAAAGACCAAGCAGCAGCAACCATCGCCATAATCAGGTGAGTATGATAAAATCACTAAATATAAAAACATACATAGTTAAAAACAAATAAAACAACACTTGAAACACACAAGTAAAACCAATTACAGAAAGGAACCAAACCCAAAGTTTTCATTTAACCCGTAAGGTACGATGGAATTCAATCGGTAAATCCATCGGCTTTCAATACGTGAGAGTGCTTTAAATAAATCACCTCCTCTACTCCCCAGCGATACCTTATCTATTGCCTTTACCCGTAATGAGGAGGGGTCAGAATTATGAAAATACTTAAAATGTCTGGGGAGGGTCTTCAAATGTTCATCAGCATCAGAATCTTTAGCTTTCTCAATATCACGTACATGTTCACGTATACGGATCCTAAACTCCCTGGTGGTCATACCGACATAAATTTTGTGGCATGCACATTCAGCCACATAAACAACTCCTCTTGAGGAGCATGTGAGGAATTGTCTGATAATGAACTTACATTCTTTATTTGAATCAAAAAACTCCTTGCTCCTCTCGGTGTTGCGGCAGGCTTTGCATTGCCCACAAGGACAGAAACCCTGAATACGGTCGCTGAACAAAGGTGGATTAGTACTTACTGGTTTATATTCACTGCGAACTAGATAGTCTTTCAGATTCCTGGATCTTTTCGCGGTGATACAGGGTTTATTGGATATAATTTTATTCAAAATTGGGTCAGTTTGCAAAATATGCCAGTGTTTTTGAATAATATCAGTAAATTTATGCCATTGGCAATTATAGGGAGTAATCAATCTGACCACACTTGAACTGTTATCATTTGTATTTTTAGAAGGCTGGACCGAATAGAGGAGCTGGTTCCTACTGGTTTCCTTAGCCCGTCGATAACCGCGTCGAATTTGTCTGTGTCCATATCCTCGCTCTCTAAATCTCGCATAGAGTTCAGAGGCTTGCTGTTCAAATATTTCATCTGACGAGCAAATTCTTCTGGCCCTCAGATATTGCCCAACCGGTATACTCCGGATTGTGGAGGGAAGGTGAGAAGAGTCCGCCCTGAGTATTGAGTTGGTAGCCGCGGGCTTACGAAATATATTAGTTTGAACTTTACCATCAAGGGACACCATGATATCAATATCCAAAAAGTTAACCCTACGCCCATAGGTGTAGGTCAACCTGATATTGAGATCATTATTATTTAATTGACACATCAATTCGTTAAGATCATTGATATTCCCATCCCAAACAAATAGGACGTCATCAATGTATCTGGCCCAACTGAGGATCTTTTCGCAACCCGGGAAGGGAGAGCACTGAAAAATCTCCCTTTCCCAAGCACCAAGGAACAAATTAGCATACGAGGGGGCACAAGCTGCCCCCATTGCTGTCTCTTGTGTCTGCAAAAATATCTCCTCTTTGAACATAAAGCAGTTGTGCATAAGAATGAATTCCAACAATATCAAAATCAGCTCCACCAGGTCAGCATCCAAATTGCTATTGTGGAGAAACCACGACACAGCCTTCAAACCATCAAAAGCAAAAAAGAAGCAAGACAAAAATATATCTCATACCCTACCATAATTATATATAAATGTAAAGCAAAATTGCATAATAAATATAGGGTACTTAGTAAACTATTTTTGATCAAAAAAAGTATACAAGCCGTCCCACCAGCGGCAAGGTGACCCTAAATTGGGACGGTACCTATACTGCCTATATTAAAAACCTTACTGTATATCAAAGTTGAAGTAATGCATATAAAAGGGTAGACAAATAGGACCGGGTCCCAACTCCAGACCACCTAGGCCCGTGGTAAGCTACATATATACCAATCAGCTCAACAAAGGGCATGCCACACCCTTAAATTGCACAGAATGCAAACAAGTCAAAAAAACAGACAATGTGAACTGAGGTCTAAGATGGCTGACATACAAGAAACAGAGGCATGTTCACACTAGCAAAAAAGAAGCAAGACAAAAATATATCTCATACCCTACCATAATTATATATAAATGTAAAGCAAAATTGCATAATAAATATAGGGTACTTAGTGAACTATTTTTGATGAAAAAAAGTATACAAGCCGTCCCACCAGCGGCAAGGTGACCCTAAATTGGGACGGTACCTATACTGCCTATATTAAAAACCTTACTGTATATCAAAGTTGAAGTAATGCATATAAAAGGGTAGACAAATAGGACCGGGTCCCAACTCCAGACCACCTAGGCCCGTGGTAAGCTACATATATACCAATCAGCTCAACAAAGGGCATGCCACACCCTTAAATTGCACAGATGCAAACAAGTCAAAAAACCAGACAATGTGAACTGAGGTCTAAGATGGCAGACATACAAGAAACAGAGGCATGTTCACACTAGCAAAAAAGAAGCAAGACAAAAATATATCTCATACCCTACCATAATTATATATAAATGTAAAGCAAAATTGCATAATAAATATAGGGTACTTAGTGAACTATTTTTGATCAAAAAAAGTATACAAGCCGTCCCACCAGCGGCAAGGTGACTCTAAATTGGGACGGTACCTATACTGCCTATATTAAAAACCTTACTGTATATCAAAGTTGAAGTAATGCATATAAAAGGGTAGACAAATATGACCGGGTCCCAACTCCAGACCACCTAGGCCCGTGGTAAGCTACATATATACCAATCAGCTCAACAAAGGGCATGCCACACCCTTAAATTGCACAGAATGCAAACAAGTCAAAAAACCAGACAATGTGAACTGAGGTCTAAGATGGCAGACATACAAGAAACAGAGGCATGTTCACACTAGCAAAAAAGAAGCAAGACAAAAATATATCTCATACCCTACCATAATTATATATAAATGTAAAGCAAAATTGCATAATAAATATAGGGTACTTAGTGAACTATTTTTGATCAAAAAAAGTATACAAGCCGTCCCACCAGCGGCAAGGTGACCCTAAATTGGGACGGTACCTATACTGCCTATATTAAAAACCTTACTGTATATCAAAGTTGAAGTAATGCATATAAAAGGGTAGACAAATAGGACCGGGTCCCAACTCCAGACCACCTAGGCCCGTGGTAAGCTACATATATACCAATCAGCTCAACAAAGGGCATGCCACACCCTTAAATTGCACAGAATGCAAACAAGTCAAAAAACCAGACAATGTGAACTGAGGTCTAAGATGGCAGACATACAAGAAACAGAGGCATGTTCACACTAGCAAAAAAGAAGCAAGACAAAAATATATCTCATACCCTACCATAATTATAAATAAATGTAAAGCAAAATTGCATAATAAATATAGGGTACTTAGTGAACTATTTTTGATCAAAAAAAGTATACAAGCCGTCCCACCAGCGGCAAGGTGACCCTAAATTGGGACGGTACCTATACTGCCTATATTAAAAACCTTACTGTATATCAAAGTTGAAGTAATGCATATAAAAGGGTAGACAAATAGGACCGGGTCCCAACTCCAGACCACCTAGGTCCGTGGTAAGCTACATAAATACCAATCAGCTCAACAAAGGGCATGCCACACCCTTAAATTGCACAGAATGCAAACAAGTCAAAAAACCAGACAATGTGAACTGAGGTCTAAGATGGCAGACATACAAGAAACAGAGGCATGTTCACACTAGCAAAAAAGAAGCAAGACAAAAATATATCTCATACCCTACCATAATTATATATAAATGTAAAGCAAAATTGCATAATAAATATAGGGTACTTAGTGAACTATTTTTGATCAAAAAAAGTATACAAGCCGTCCCACCAGCGGCAAGGTGACCCTAAATTGGGACGGTACCTATACTGCCTATATTAAAAACCTTACTGTATATCAAAGTTGAAGTAATGCATATAAAAGGGTAGACAAATAGGACCGGGTCCCAACTCCAGACCACCTAGGCCCGTGGTAAGCTACATATATACCAATCAGCTCAACAAAGGGCATGCCACACCCTTAAATTGCACAGAATGCAAACAAGTCAAAAAACCAAACAATGTGAACTGAGGTCTAAGATGGCAGACATACAAGAAACAGAGGCATGTTCACACTAGCAAAAAAGAAGCAAGACAAAAATATATCTCATACCCTACCATAATTATATATAAATGTAAAGCAAAATTGCATAATAAATATAGGGTACTTAGTGAACTATTTTTGATCAAAAAAAGTATACAAGCCGTCCCACCAGCGGCAAGGTGACCCTAAATTGGGACGGTACCTATACTGCCTATATTAAAAACCTTACTGTATATCAAAGTTGAAGTAATGCATATAAAAGGGTAGACAAATAGGACCGGGTCCCAACTCCAGACCACCTAGGCCCGTGGTAAGCTACATATATACCAATCAGCTCAACAAAGGGCATGCCACACCCTTAAATTGCACAGAATGCAAACAAGTCAAAAAACCAGACAATGTGAACTGAGGTCTAAGATGGCAGACATACAAGAAACAGAGGCATGTTCACACTAGCAAAAAAGAAGCAAGACAAAAATATATCTCATACCCTACCATAATTATATATAAATGTAAAGCAAAATTGCATAATAAATATAGGGTACTTAGTGAACTATTTTTGATCAAAAAAAGTATACAAGCCGTCCCACCAGCGGCAAGGTGACCCTAAATTGGGACGGTACCTATACTGCCTATATTAAAAACCTTACTGTATATCAAAGTTGAAGTAATGCATATAAAAGGGTAGACAAATAGGACCGGGTCCCAACTCCAGACCACCTAGGCCCGTGGTAAGCTACATATATACCAATCAGCTCAACAAAGGGCATGCCACACCCTTAAATTGCACAGAATGCAAACAAGTCAAAAAACCAGACAATGTGAACTGAGGTCTAAGATGGCAGACATACAAGAAACAGAGGCATGTTCACACTAGCAAAAAAGAAGCAAGACAAAAATATATCTCATACCCTACCATAATTATATATAAATGTAAAGCAAAATTGCATAATAAATATAGGGTACTTAGTGAACTATTTTTGATCAAAAAAAGTATACAAGCCGTCCCACCAGCGGCAAGGTGACCCTAAATTGGGACGGTACCTATACTGCCTATATTAAAAACCTTACTGTATATCAAAGTTGAAGTAATGCATATAAAAGGGTAGACAAATAGGACCGGGTCCCAACTCCAGACCACCTAGGCCCGTGGTAAGCTACATATATACCAATCAGCTCAACAAAGGGCATGCCACACCCTTAAATTGCACAGAATGCAAACAAGTCAAAAAACCAGACAATGTGAACTGAGGTCTAAGATGGCAGACATACAAGAAACAGAGGCATGTTCACACTAGCAAAAAAGAAGCAAGACAAAAATATATCTCATACCCTACCATAATTATATATAAATGTAAAGCAAAATTGCATAATAAATATAGGGTACTTAGTGAACTATTTTTGATCAAAAAAAGTATACAAGCCGTCCCACCAGCGGCAAGGTGACCCTAAATTGGGACGGTACCTATACTGCCTATATTAAAAACCTTACTGTATATCAAAGTTGAAGTAATGCATATAAAAGGGTAGACAAATAGGACCGGGTCCCAACTCCAGACCACCTAGGCCCGTGGTAAGCTACATATATACCAATCAGTTCAACAAAGGGCATGCCACACCCTTAAATTGCACAGAATGCAAACAAGTCAAAAAACCAAACAATGTGAACTGAGGTCTAAGATGGCAGACATACAAGAAACAGAGGCATGTTCACACTAGCAAAAAAGAAGCAAGACAAAAATATATCTCATACCCTACCATAATTATATATAAATGTAAAGCAAAATTGCATAATAAATATAGGGTACTTAGTGAACTATTTTTGATCAAAAAAAGTATACAAGCCGTCCCACCAGCGGCAAGGTGACCCTAAATTGGGACGGTACCTATACTGCCTATATTAAAAACCTTACTGTATATCAAAGTTGAAGTAATGCATATAAAAGGGTAGACAAATAGGACCGGGTCCCAACTCCAGACCACCTAGGCCCGTGGTAAGCTACATATATACCAATCAGCTCAACAAAGGGCATGCCACACCCTTAAATTGCACAGAATGCAAACAAGTCAAAAAACCAGACAATGTGAACTGAGGTCTAAGATGGCAGACATACAAGAAACAGAGGCATGTTCACACTAGCAAAAAAGAAGCAAGACAAAAATATATCTCATACCCTACCATAATTATATATAAATGTAAAGCAAAATTGCATAATAAATATAGGGTACTTAGTGAACTATTTTTGATCAAAAAAAGTATACAAGCCGTCCCACCAGCGGCAAGGTGACCCTAAATTGGGACGGTACCTATACTGCCTATATTAAAAACCTTACTGTATATCAAAGTTGAAGTAATGCATATAAAAGGGTAGACAAATAGGACCGGGTCCCAACTCCAGACCACCTAGGCCCGTGGTAAGCTACATATATACCAATCAGCTCAACAAAGGGCATGCCACACCCTTAAATTGCACAGAATGCAAACAAGTCAAAAAACCAGACAATGTGAACTGAGGTCTAAGATGGCAGACATACAAGAAACAGAGGCATGTTCACACTAGCAAAAAAGAAGCAAGACAAAAATATATCTCATACCCTACCATAATTATATATAAATGTAAAGCAAAATTGCATAATAAATATAGGGTACTTAGTGAACTATTTTTGATCAAAAAAAGTATACAAGCCGTCCCACCAGCGGCAAGGTGACCCTAAATT